>NC_090443.1:443512005-445912005 GCF_031143425.1 Pleurodeles waltl | reverse complement strand
TAATCCAGCAAGTCCTTCTCCTGCGCCTCCTTGAAATCTTGCAGATCCTTCAACACTATGAAGACAGAATCTCTGGTGAGGAGCGTAGGCTGGTCCATGGCCAGTGGGTGTAAGTGTTAAATGCACTACAACACATTGCATCCTGGAGTCAGGTTCCTCTTTGGTGCCAGCGGGGTTCCAGGACATTGTTAGTAAACCCCATGATACCCACATTTCTGACAGTATAAGATAGTGTGGTGATATTGGATTTATTCACAATGTTGCTGTGAAATGAGGAGGAGAGGTTTCAGAGGATCAGGTCTTGCATAATGGTGCCGCTATCAATGAAGCAGCAGGTGCAGTAACACCAGGGCCCAGTTCTGTTAGCCATCTGAACTCCAGCTAGTGGTGTTTTGCTACCTCAAATATGGCTGGGGGCATTTTACTTGCTTGCACTAGGGCCCATGACATCCTTGCTATGCGACTGGCCCTATATCTCATCGCTCCCAGGTCTAATACCTACTTGATATATAACTGTCCTCACCATCCAACACTCTTTTTGTGTACTCCAATGAGGACAGGAAAAGTAAGAGCTGTTAGACGGTGAATCCATTTAACACATACAGCTTGCATCATGCAGTGAATAAGTAAGCACAGTACCAAATAAAGCAACACATTCACTCTTTGGGAAACTCTGGCTACAGGGACCCACAGCAGAAATGGATACCCACAAAAGCAAGAAAAAGATCCTGCTTGGGCCCTCATCCCATCTGCCTACACACGCATAGGAAGTGGAAAACATCACATTGGGTGCTAAAATGACCTCTATACTGGACCATGTGAACCTAAGGAACATCAAACCCACACTCTGGCTATTCTTCAGATGGTGTGTATTTTCTAATGCCCTAGTAACTGAGATTCAATCTAAATTTTAGGGTGTGTTCTGTACAGATCTGTTGATTCCAATTTATTCTGAAGGTCGAAGTGTGTTCTTCATTGACTTTGTGATAAAAGTGGTAACAGGGATCACATCTAAATCTATGGTGGATATTCCAATTGATTGGTGATTAAAAATTAATGTCTGCCTTCCCAATGGACTGGTGTGCCAGGTTCAATGAAAAACTCAATGTGTGTTACCCATTTGCTGTATTTAATCTGGTAATTTAATCTGAATCTCTGCGCATCTTCCCCGGGGCCCGGTGACTGTCATTTAATCGAAAGATCAGCGTGCGTCCTGCAGTTGGCTGGTGATTGTGAGTTAAAAGTAAACAGTAAATCCAGAAAAAAAGATTATTAAAGCTTTCTTAGCTCTCTAAGGTAACTGTTTATGATCTAAAGGTTATTGTTTATACTTGGTAGGCTGGTGATTCTTATTTAATTTAAAGGTCAGTGTTCGTTTTATATTGGGCTGGTAATTGTAGTTTAATATAAAACCCAGTGTGATGTCTTCATTAGGCAGGTGGTTTAATATGAATATTTAATCTAAATCTCAGGGTGTCTACACAGACGGCTTTGGTGTTCCATTTTATCTAAGATTGAGTATGTCTTGTCTGTTGAACTGGTGAGTGAGTAGGATTTAATCTGAATTTAAGATGTTCTTCCTATCATCAGATTCAATCTAAATGGTTATTCCCTTTAATCTAAAGAACTGGTGTGATCCACAATTGGCTGTGGTATTGGATGTTATCAAAGGGTGCTGATGCCTCCTGCAGCAAATTTATAATCTTAATTCAGTCCAAAGCACAATGTGTTCTAGAGCAGACTGATTATTGAGATGGAATCTTAAAATCAAAATTGGTCCTATATGGACTGAGGTTTGTCATATTTTTTCAGTGCATTTAATCCCTACACAGTATAACGGGGATAGATTATTCAGCTAACTCTAGCAAACGTCATTGTACAGATACACTTACCATGACTTCTGTTCTCAGAGAGGGCTGAAGTCATCATCCTCAGTTCTTCGGACAACTTTGCATCTAAAAAAATATAAGAGGAAGGTTTAGGATTCGGTATTTGAAATTAGAAAAATAAAAAAATCAGGTAGTCAGCATTTCCCCTCTGCTTGAGTGTTTCTTCTACGACCTGTTAACTGAAGCAGACCACTACTGAAGTGCCTTCGCTTGTGTGTTTCCCTCCAGGTTTTATGTAAATGTGTTCAGCTCAGGTGCACGAATATCACAACCTGATCCAAAATTATGTTTTACTGTTAGGGTGCACGATTTTTGTTAGCAACAAGACCGGCTTCACGGTCAGTGGTCCGATCTAGCACCCTTTTGTAGCCATTTGTGGTTGCACTATATGGCAGCTAGTTGCAGTTGCCGTAAGGTAACTTCGGTCCCAATTGCACTCACTTCTATAGTTGTGACTGTAATTTTTTCCTTCCACAACAAAGCTGCTACTCTCCACCACACCATGCCCCACAGCCACCTTCCTTGGCTGGTTCTAAACGTTTTCCTAAACCAGCATTAGCCTCCTTCTTTAACCACGTTTCAAGGCTTTTAAAGCAAACTCACCACATTCTTGTTGGAAAAATCCAACATATTCAAAATGACATTACTGGGCGAGAAATGCAAAACCCTCAGAGGAATGTGCCCAAAGAAGTGGGAGTAAATTATACAACTGACGCAGAATTACATGCACTTGAAGGTTCTTATCTCAAAGCAATTCTCAAACCCAGAAAGGAAAAAACAGAATTCAAAAGAAAATAAACTTTAATTATATCCTAAGTTTGACCCCAAAATATGAAATCTAAAAGAGTGGGATAAACTAAGAGTCACATCCAAGCTGCTAGTACTCAGATTTTTCAAACTCATCTTTAAATAGCTCCAATAGGCTGCTGGGTCTGAAGAGGAACTGCATGGGAGAGAAACTAAAATGAAACTTCACAATCAGAATAAATTGGAAAGATCATAAAGAAATCCTTGCTGGAATCAGAAGGGTATTCTTCGGGTCAACCTGCCGTCCCTACCCTGTTCAGTGGGGGATAACGCATGCTTAGGGGTAGGATACCCGCTTTTGGTGGATAAGAAAAAGGATGACACTTGCTATATGTGAAAATGAAGAACGCTACAACTGTGACGTCTCTCTCAAGAAACTACAACCAAATGTGTTTTTTTTATTGCATTATGTCAACCATAGTAAAGAACCTATAATCAAAAATGCAGTGAAGCTGAAAATATGGCACCAGCTTATAGCCAACCCGTTACCATATAAATGTAGCCCTAATCTTAACACTGACCCCTGAAACCTTTCATTACTTTAGTACTATCGGTAATCATAATGTGAGCCCTAACCTTTATTGTCCACCTTATGCTAACCCTATCTCTAGCTTTAGCCTTGCCCTAACCCTAGCTCTAACTTTTACACTTCACTTTTACTAAAACCACATCGCTTTTACTAAAATTTGAAATTTTACATTTTTGTTGTGCTGTGGTATTTTTTCCTCATTATTACCTTTCTTAGTTTGGGCTTTGTGGTAAGTGTATTTCTGTTTTTTTATGGTTACTCCAATTTCACCTAATGGCTTAAAACTTTAGTGGCCATCTGCTGGACTTGGGCCTTATCAGAAGAGTCACCACAAACTTTTTGCCTTCCCTCCCTTTCTTTGCTGAACCCGTTTTTGGTGGCTTTAAGGACTATGTGCCCTTTATAACTGCTGACCAGTGTTAAAGTGCTTGTGCTCTCTGCCTAAAATATATTATAATTGGCCTACACCTGGTAAGTACAGTTAGTTTACTTATAAGTCCCTACTATGTGATAGTACATGTACCCAGGGCCTATAATTTAAATAGTACTAGTAGGCAGCACCACTCATTTCGACAACCGCTAAAGTAGCCTTTTGAAACATTCCCCAGGTATCCCATTGTGGCCTATAGTGCAGTTTTAAACTGGAATTCCAACCTGGCAAAATAAACATTTTGCCAGGCCTAGACCTTCCTTTTTAATATGTGTAAGTCACCCCTAAGTTAGGCCCTAAATGGTCATAGGGCATGGTGCACTGTATTTAAAACGTACAACATGTGTGTTTACATTTTACATGTCCTACCACCGAAAAGCTCCTAAAGTCATTTTTCACTCTTGTAAGGCTTATCACTCCCATTGAATAGAACTGGGTTGCCGTATTGCATTCAATAAGTGATAGCTTTAGATTTGGACCAGATAGAGATATGCTGTTTAGACTCAGATGAATTGTAATTTGAAATTTTTCATTGTAAAGTTGTTTTTTAAGTCACAATTTTGAAAATACTACTTTTAGAAAGTTGGCATTTTCTTGTCCTAACCATCCGTGCCTTCTGCCAGTGCCTTGGGCACATGAATACAAATGGCTCTGCTGCCGGGGTCTCTATATTCTTGCCAGACAGCAACACAAAGGGGGCTTAGCTCTGGGACAAGATGGGCCATCTTTGCAGGAAGACTAGGGAGGATTTGCACCCAGCCCCACTTGCACTTTAAAGGACCTTGTCTCATGCACATACACACATACAAGAAATCTGACACCAGGTCTGCCCTGCCTTTTGCCACTTTCTGACGGGTTGGAGCCTAAATAGGCGAAGGAGAAGAACTGTCCAGACCTAGATGTGGAATAGGACAGTGAGTCCCCCCACATAAGGTCTGGCACCAGATATAAATATTGGAACTCCAGAGCCACTTATTTGAACACTCCTGGACCTGTGGAAGGTACAGAAGAAGGACTACCTTGCTGTCAGAGGACTGTCTTGCTGCTTGAAGGTCTGCCTTGCTGTCTGGGAGGGAAGATTAGACCGGTGGACCTGCCTAAGCCCTGCTGGCCTCTGCTGGAGTGATTCAGGTTCCCCAAGAGATGCCTCCGCATTTCATGGACCCTTCACTGCCATCAGACAGTACTCAACCTTGCCTCACGGAAGGCTCCATCAAACCTGGAGGGCAGCGACACAAAGCCCCACAAAGCCTCTCCACCCAGCTGACAGCTTCATTGGAGCTGACACTGAGCGACATAAAGCCTGGCTACACAGTTGAAAACTTAATCTGAACCAATGCCGAGTGACAAAAAGCCCTGCAAAGTCTCAACGCACAAAACCTTGCCGTAAGGCAATAAGGTAAATCACCCAGCTAGCCGAACTAGGTCCTGTGCCCAGCCTACACTTCATTGCAGCTGGCCTGAACGTCCAACTTTGTCCTGGTCCAGTATGACCAGAGAACCCAAGTTGACACTTTGCACCTTTTTTGTGCTCTGTTTAATTAATCCTGTAAAATTAAATTTCTCTGGTTCTATTGATTGGATTTTTGTCACTCTGGTATTATTATATTTATTGAAGTTGGATCTAGTTTCTTGAATTGGTTTGGGATTTTTCTTGTGTTGTGTTGTCACTTTATTGCCATTTGTGTGCTGCATAAATACTTTACAGATTGTTTCTAAGTTAAGCCTGACTGCTTTTGTGTGAACTAGCAGATGGTTAATCACATGGTAATTTATTAACTTTTGTGGTTCTCCATGACAAGGACTGTGGTTGTTGCCTGAGTGGAGTTTCTATCTCCCTCAGCCAATAACCCAATTTCTCACACCAACATACTTTGCTGATCGTCCCGTTCCAGTGCAAGAAATGTAATCGAGGTGCTAAGAAGGACTGTCTTTTGCAGACTTTGCAATAAGCCCAGAAACTGATAAAGCAAATAAAGTAAAGTCAAAGTAATATTTATTCTGCTTCGCATAACCATAAAGGATAATACAATAAAATCAGAATCACAACAACACATTTAAAGAAAAAAAACCTTGTCATATTCATTGCAATCATGCAAGATATACATGCTAAACGGGTGGAACTCAAAAGATCCTGCTTAATGCATCCAAGCTAAACAAGCTAATGATAAGGTCCTAGCTCAGGCTTCCGTGGATTTCCTGTACCTGACAGCCACCTTAAAGAAAGAAGAAACTCTAAAACACACATCTGGGCATCTAAACGCTGTAGATGAAATAATGCATCATGCCATTTTCTAAAACCCAGGGACATTAAAACCGGCTTCAGGTAGTTAATAAAAGGAGCTCTGTAACACTGACAGGAAAACATTAAGTGCATCAAAATTTAGGTTGAGGACCTGCCACAAGGACTGGCCAGAGTGTGCATCCCCAACTCACAGGGACCTTCCCAGAAACAAAGAAGGCGCCAAGCCAAGCCTACCCTGAAGTGAAACTAGAGCAACCTCTCCTATCTAGAAAGAGGTAGGGATTAATAAACTGTTGGTATCTCAGACATGCTAAGTGCTAAAAACGACCTAACTGACCTTTTGGTAGGTTCAGAACGTAGTCTACCCGAAAGGTTGAAACTGTCAAATCTCAACTTAACCTTCATCTTATCAGATTCTTATATAGTGCAAGGTGCATGAAACATGGAGGATAGTCCTAGATTGTTGAATGTTCTGACAACTGAGCTCATCCACGTGACAGAACAACCCCAGTTAAGGCTGAGAGAATACTGCATGATTTCCCTACATAGACTGGCCTCCACGTTGGTCTATAAATTGGTCCAGAGCATTAATGGGGCCGACTACGTTTTTTTGTGATAAAATCCAAATTAGGGTCCGAATGGATGATAAAATGCGAGCCATTAAGAGGGAGATGAAGACAACACCTACAAATATGGTTTCCCTTGAGTTCCACAGCTGAAAGATTTGAATATCCCTAGATTACTGCCCGATACAAATCGGCAGAAACACATTGTGCATTATAATTTGTTTTAAATAGTGTGGGTTAGCCATTCCAAGTTGCTTCGGGAATATTCAAAAGGGACCCTGCCAACCTACTTAGTTTCAGTTGTGCTAAGGTAACCTGAAAATGCCAGGAGCCCAATGCATCAAAAATAACACAGAGAGTAGAAAAACTATCAAAACTGGTCAGAATTTGCCTGTTGATGTGGAGTATCAAGGACCCTTTTTTGCCCAGGCTTCATGCTATGTGCAACTTCCCATAGTTGATGGTTAGGTCGAGGTTACTCATGAAAGCCACAAAAGCATCAACCAGAATACAAAGATCTGGGCGTAGAGGACCACATCAGCTGCATAAAGCAGCACAACTACCAGCAAGTTCTGTATTTTTGGAAAATCTGTGGTTACATGGGGAAATGTGAGCTTAGTAAGTTTATGAAAAGAATACACAATAGCGGAGCCAAAATACATCCTTGCACCCCTCTGGCCAGTGGAAAGCATTCCGGCAATTCACGTGTAGGGCCAAATTATATCTTGGCTATAAGATCCTCATGCATGGTGAATACAAAATTCACCAAAGCAATGTCCAACCCCAAATCCAACAGCATTAATAAAAGTTTAGCTCTGTTTACACAGTTGAATGCTGTGGAAAGATACATAAATGCAAGGTACAGTGGACAGTGCCTGACAACGGTGTATTTGTAAGAATCAAATGTAGATTCAAGCACTGTTCCATGGTACCCAGTCCACCGTTTTGGAAGACAGGAACAATAGTTAACGTCCTCTAAGAGCTTGGAAGCTTGTGACAAAAGGAGTTGTTAAAGGTACTGGATAGAGAGGGGCCCAGAGATCGATGTTACATTTTATGAGGCCCATGGGCACCCCATACGGCCTGGGGACCTGTCTACTAGGGCTTTGCTGTACAGCAGCTACAACTTCCAGCAAAGTGAAAATCAGGCGGGGGGGTAGCATTTCTTATTTTATACTGTAGGCATCCCTCCAATCCGATGTCCTCTGCAATATGTTTTTTATAGTTTAACCTTGCTGTCCTAATCTCCTCACAATCTTTGGGGATAACCAAGAGTGCCATCCTCAAGCAGCGGTTAGCTTCAGAGCAATTACTGACAAAACAGGGTGGGCACTCTTGTTTACTCCTACTGGGCTTCAGCAGATGGTTTGTAATATAAGAGCAAAGGGCTTCTTAATGGGACAAGACACTACTGCACCCGTCTCCCAAATATCTTTAGAATAACTCCTGATGGTTCTTTAGAGGTTAGCCGAGGGTAGATACAGGGTCCTTCAACTGCCAGATTAACCTACAGCCATCATTAGAGTGCTGGATAATCACCACAGAAATGGCTGGTGCATTAGCCTTGCTCACAGGAAAATGTCAACAATCAGGGAATTATGGTCCCCCCATTCTACTTCCTTAATGTAGCCCCAATAAAACCATGAAGAAAAAGCAATGGTAGAGAAAATATAATCAATGATCGAGGCTCATCCCCATCCTCTGAAAGTGCCCGTACGAGGGCCGTCTCCATTGAACAAATAAATCAAATTAACAAGGTCATGATCCAAAATGAAATGGCCAAGCTCCTTCCATCTGCCATCCATCTGTCCTAAAGGGGCAATTTGATTGTCAAATCCCAAATCCTCATGAAAGGCAGTTAACTTGGCATTAAAATCACCACATAAAAAGTAAAATGGCTTAGCATGAACACCTTCCCCATTAGGCCTCTAGCCTGAAAGAAAAGTAAATAACTGAAAGGTGAATGCAGTCAGAGTCTACAAAAGCATTATTATGAAAATTAACCAGGTAAAAATCATAAGAACTAAAAAGATCCTTGATGAGCAGTGCTTGAAAGGCAGAGCCCTTGTTATTAAATGCCGTAACTTCCACTTTAAGGTTTACTTACACCCAGATGGAAAGTCCACCACTGGCTGTACCACGGGAAGAGGGAGTAACTGGGCAGGAATAATTGGTGAACCGAGGATAT
This sequence comes from Pleurodeles waltl, assembly GCF_031143425.1. NCBI lineage: Eukaryota > Metazoa > Chordata > Amphibia > Caudata > Salamandridae > Pleurodeles > Pleurodeles waltl. The sequence goes on along the minus strand of NC_090443.1, from coordinate 445,903,351 downwards.
GAGATGGGAGTAGTTGCCCAGATTTCCTGCAGAGCTACAAAACCATGACTAGCAACAAAAGCAATCCATGCAGGGTTGGAAAACGTATAGTTTCTACCTGCAACATTCCAACTCAAGAAGGAAAATCATTGGCCAGCTCCCACCGCCTCTCGGAACAAGAACCTTCTGATTGAAAATCACCCAAGACTATCACCTATTACCTGGATAAATCCCTAAAAGAGGATACACCTGCTAAGGAAGGCAGGTTACTAAACGTTCCTCAGCAGATAAGAAGTTGAAGCCTGTAGTGTCATTCCCCATTACAGATGATCTCTAAATTAAGCCTGACTGCTTTTGCGCAAAGCTACCAGAGGGTTAATCACAGTATGATTTAGTAACTTTTGTGATTCACCCTGACAAGGACTTTGGTTGTTGCCTGAATGGAGCTTCCATTCCCCTCAACCAATAACCCAATGTCTTACACCAACACACTTTGTCAATTCTCCTGTTCCAGTGAAAGAAATGGAATCGAGGTGCTAAGAAGGACTGTCATTTGTAGACTTTGCAATAAGCCCAGAACTGATGCAGCAAGTCCACTTCTTGGCCTGGGCTTGCTTAGCAATGTATCCGCTAGTGCCATAATGAGGCATTGCAGGCATGTGCCTTACGTACAAGTCGGTGCATGTCCTTTTTGATTACTGTGCATTTTCTGAGTTTTGTACTTACTGTTCAGCAGCGCAATGGAGGTGAAGGTGATGCTGCCAAGGAACAAAATCCCCAGTAGGATACTGAGGACAAGGATAGATCTTCTTCCGCTGTCCGCCTTTTTAGTGGAGGTGGATGAAGTCACAACTGCAAAAGGAGATCAACAATGAGAAAGCAGCACTAAAAAGTAAGAATTCAAAAGTGTTCCACAAATCTAGGTTGGAAGAGTGTGCTTCAAGCACAGAAATCTGCAACAAGTTGCCTATGGAACTGCAATTTCGCTGATCCAACATTAGCCAGTCCAACTTACTGAGCCTTCTTGTTACCGCAGTTGGTGAGCAATTGAATACCTGTGAAAGTTCGAATACTATAGTAAACTGCAAAAGAGTGTTCCAAGCATGAAAACACTCCCTTGTCAAAACACAGACATTGCATAAATATCACCCTTCAAAAATTTTCATCCTAATTCAAGTCACTAAAAGCAGCGAACCCCACTTCTCACATAACTTAATACATGTATTCATTTACTGTCTAAATTGTAGTTGTTATGCATTTAGGCACAAGTACTTGATAGTGAGTTTAGGTGCAGGACAACACTTGTGTTGGAAGATATTTTTGTAGGCCGGATAATGTATCAGTCATTGTTATTTAATCTACTGTCTTCAGTTTCAGTCAGCAGAAGACCTCATCAAGTTAGCTATGTTAAGTAAAGAAGTTGTAACTTCCCACATCCCACTAATTCTACTACAGCCCCTGGTTCGGGTGACGTGATATCTTCTGCAGGATCAAGTTGGCACAAGGTCAAATGGGTGTTGAATCGAACAGTGGGGTATTTTCTCCTTGGTTATATTTATTATTTTCATGGGAAATGATCAGTTTCTTGCTGCCTTTCAACTGATGTAAGATCTCAGGCGGAAGGCGGGGCACTCACGGGGCCCTCTCTCTCAACCACAGGGCAGGGGTCTTAAACCACAGGGCAGGAGTTTGGAACTGTGGAGTCCAGAAGGAGAGGCCTGTAAGGGTCCTCTCTCATCCTTACAATGTGATGTTCTCATGAAAGGGGTGAGGAGACTTGTGTGTTCTTATTTTTCATATAAAGTCCACCTGCATGTAGTGGTGAAGACTGGACATGTCTCATCTTTCAGATGAAGCAATGTCCTTCAGCATGTAAGGGCTTGGTGGTCTTCCATTTCAAGTGTTGTACGGTTCTTCTGTGAACTCCTCCAGGGAAGGGCAGAGTTTTATTGTATGAAACAAACAGTCAGCCCCATACAGAGACTGCAGGAGTTGCTCCTCTGGTCCGGTGGTCACCCTATGGATCGAATATGTTGAATTAGCCTTTCCAACTCTGCTGAAGAAGGAAACTAAATAAAACTGGTGCTCTGCAGCACATGTCACAACTGTCTCATGACATCAAATGGCCAGAGTGGAAGTGACGTTCACTTCTGAAAGGCAAGTGTTTCTTCAGGAGCTGTTGTTCATGGTTTGCGCATCCACTGCAAGCCTTAGAGAGGCACAGATTACAAAGATGGTGTTACCCCGCTTAATTTATATTTAAAAAGTACTGCTACCCACAATTAGGAAAGCATTGCTGAACTTGTGAAATTATGTTTCATTAGCATAAATATAACTCATTTCAGCTATGTTTTTGTTGTTATACTAGCAAATGCCTGATAGAAGTGGCCATCTCTACATTCTGAACCTCTCATTCACATCTTTGCTCAGGAGGTGAAAGAGGGTCGATTGGCTTGCTCAGCCAAATATTTACGTTTTTGTTACAAACTGAAGGTTGTGTTTTTCATTTCTTGTGGCCTCCGTCTTCAGACACTTGTATGCTCCCTTTGTTTTAGTCTATCACATATTCCCCTTTTCACAACTATCTCTGAAATACTGTAAACGTGTGTCCTGCCTTTGCATAGAGAACTTGCTACAGCCCAGTTTTCTAGTGAAACTCTTGTTGCCTGGTTCTGGTCCTCAGGCCACTATTTTTTCTTGTTGATAGTAAACGTTTTAAGCCTTTGATTGGTGTGTGAGTAGATGTTCTAAAATACCTAACATTTCCTCCTTAATGTCCTCACATTATGACCAGCAGCTGCAGCATACCTATTGGCAGATATCCTGACCACATCTGATAGGTGGCTGCTGTGGAGCTGCGTGCACGCCACCGAGGAGTGTGAAAAACAGCCCTTCTTTTATTTCCAGTGTGGCGTCTAGAAGTATAGTAAAAATTGCCAATACACTTCGTGGTGAACGATCACTGTACTGGATATCCGTCATCTGTTACTATGGCCTCAGTTGAATCAAAAGAGGGACTGATCTGCTACTGCTTGTTGCTCTGCAAACTGTGAGAATGCTGGAGGTGGCTTGCCTAGCAATTACATACTGTATCATGGGGATCTGCCACCTCTACCGCCCCATTCTTTGCCAATTATAAGGAATAGGTTTATTTACCTGGCGCTTCTGGAGTCCGAAAAGCTGCTTCCACAGCCGGAGAGGAGAAGTCCAGACCTGGAAGAAGAACGGCGTGGTGGGTTAGACGGGAGGAGAATGGCATGGTGGGTTAGACGGGAGAATGGCATTGAGGGTTAGACAGGAGGCATTTCTACGCCCAAGGTCTCTATTCACAGTATCTCCTTTCCTGTCGGCCGAACACTGTATGCAGCTGCCCTCTGGGCACTGAGTGCAGATACTTAAATAATCAGAAGCATAATGATCTATGCATGAAGTGGCCCGGTAACAACTGGCTACTGTTCCTGAAAGGCGTGTAGGACAGACTCTTTGGCATTCTACAGAAGCCTCTCAGTGGCTAACCGTCCAGACTCCTACTGGTTCTTCAGACACATTGGGGGCTTTTTGAGGAGTATCCCAGCTAATCTACATACTAGTCTGTTTTTGCAATACAATACGGTACCGGAAAATACTGTGAACTGTTACTATGAGCCATGTTATTCTACGGGCTGATGTGAATTTCAAATTTTCCTTGTAAAGAAAAATCTAAAGACACATTTCTAAATGACCAACTTGTTTTGTCACTGCTAGCTCTACGCTACACCCCCTAACCAATGACATGCTGACAAAACCAAGGCCCTGTTCATCAGTACATGGGGAGTATATATGTAGCATACTTCCTGTCGCTGGACAAGTTGTGACAGGCAGCCAAGATCATTTGATTAGGGGGAGATGAGTAATGGTGTGGGACAGAGTGGATGATGTACACAAATGATAGAATTAGCCCACATGAATGTGCAGTTGGGTCTTAGCTTGAATTGCTCAGTTCAGCGTAAACTTTTAACCCCCCCCCCACCGGAAAAAAAATGAGCTGGTGTCGGAAGTATTGGTTTGGCAACATGCTCATATTTATTTCTGTTTAGCATATTTGAGTAAAGGCAACCTTCATGGCAGAGGGTGTCTTCTCGTTAAAGGAGGAATTACATCTGATGGATTACTGATCAAACAGGTACGTTTTTAAAGGTAAATGAGTAATAGAGGGTATGCTGCCAACACCAAAAGGAAGGGAGTTCCACATTGTTGCTGTGGCAACATCAAAGCTCTGTCCCCAGAGCATTCAGTGCGAGATTTGAGGACAGAAAGTAGAAAAAGATTGTTGGAACTTAGATTCTACGGGGATTTGTGCAGTGAAATCATAAAGGCTGGCAAATGTAAATAAATCATCTTATGAACAATAGTCATGGCCTTAAGGATGACTCCAGTGTGCACAGGGAGGCAAGGAAGTGCCTTTCTTGCTTTAGTTACACAGTCAATTTTCTTGAGGCCGTAGATCAGGTGCACTTTAGTGTTTTGCACCACTTGCCGTCTTGCCAGTTGTTTCTTACAGGCTGTCAAAAAGATGAAATTACCATAATCTAGTCTACAGTGAACTGTGGAACAGGCAATATTTGCAAGAGCAGTTTCAGCTGATTGTAGCAAGACTTAGAAATCTTCGCTACTTGAGTACTAAGGTCAAGCTCAGAATCAATATAGATTTCCAGGTTATGAACAGAGGTGGCAGGGAGAGGTGGAGATGGGGAAAGCCAAACAGGATGACCAACAGATTTCTTGTACTTATATTTTAGGAATGGTGATTGTAATCTCTGTTTTACCAAGATTCAGTTTTAAATAATGTTCTGCAATCCACTACCGTGTAACTGAGCCGCAACAGGCTCTGCTAATAGGGAGGAGGCAGAATGGTCTGGATATTGTTGGCATATATAGAAAATGTAGTTTCTAAATTGTGCAACAGGTGTGCCACAGAATGCATATACATATCAGAAAGTACTGGTGAAAGAATGGAGCCCTGTGAAATGGCGAAACCAACATTTGTAGGCAAAGAAACATAGAATAGGCTACCCTTTGTTGTCTGTTGAGGAAGGATTCAAACTCAAGTAAGGCCCAGCTTTAATTCCAATATCTGCCAGTCTGTTAGACATAATGACACAATCTAGGGAGTTGAACGCACTGAGAAGCCCAATCCTCAGGTCATTTAATAGCAGTGACAAAGAGCAATTCAGTACTGAGTCCCGGACAAAAATCAGAGGCATATTTAAGAGCTCCTAGCGCCTCCTTGCGCCACATTATCGGCATTTTTGTTACGCTAATGTGGCCCAACAAGGTCAAATTTGCTTTGCCAGATTTACAAAGTGGCGCAATGCATGCTGCATTGTGCCATGTTATAACCCCTTGTGCCACATTAAGGGGGTCATTCCGACGCCGGCGGTCAAGGACCGCCGGGGCCGGGGATGCGGGAGCACCGCCAACAGGCTGGCGGTGCTCCTCAGGACATTCTGACCGCGGCGGTTCAGCCGCGGTCAGAACAGGAAAACCGGCGGTCTCCCGCCGGTTTTCCGCTGTCCTTCAGAATCCTCGCTGCCATGGGGATTCTGACACCCCATACCGCCATCCTGTTCCTGGCGGGTCGCCCGCCAGGAACAGTTTGGCGGTATGGGGTGTTGTGGGGCCCCTGGGGGCCCCTGCAGTGCCCATGCCAATGGCATGGGTACTGCAGGGGCCCCGTAAGAGGGCCCCACTTCGTATTTCAGTGTCTGCTTTGCAGACACTGAAATACGCGACGGGTGCCACTGCACCCGTCGCACATACCCACTCCGCCGGCTCCATTCGGAGCCGGCTTCCTCGTGGGGAGGGGTTTCCCGCTGGGCTGGCGGGCGGCCTTCTGGCGGTCGCCCGCCAGCCCAGCGGGAAAGCCAGAATGGCCTCCGCGGTCTTTCGACCGCGGAGCGGCCATATCGCGGCTCCCTCCAGGCGGGCGGCGCCCGCCGCCCGCGGGGGTCAGAATGACCCCCTAAGTCTGCACTAGGCATAATGTATGCAAGGGGGTGTTCCCCCATTGGGAGGCCGAAAAAAAGGGCGCACAGAAATCTGATAGATTTATTTGTATAATTTTTTTCTGTATTTTTAACACCTGGTCAGAGCAGGCGTTAAAAGGGGGCATGCCATTGTTTTCAACGGGCCCCTATGTACTGTTCAGGGTTAGCGCCAAATTTTTGGCGCTAACCCTGAACTGAACATCAATAGCATCAGAAATTCTGACGCTATCGCCCCCTACCCTGCGCCATGGTGCGCTGTATTTTACCTAAGGTGCACACATGGTGGCGGTAGTGGGGTGCTAAGGGGCGCAAGGAAAGTGGTGCTGCATTAGGTGCAGCGCCGCTTTTCTTAAAGCTGCCCCTTAATTTGGTGACTATCAAGCAATATGTCTGATTAAACAAAGTTTTTTAGTTGTAGAAAAACATATGCAATTTGGTTTGATACTTGGCCCTGAGTCCCAAGAGCTGAGCACACTGGTCACAAGTCCTGTGTGCATGTACAGTTGAGCCACTAGCAGAGCTCGGACTCGGAGTGAGACAGGATATTATCAGGAGCAGAGACCTTCTTTTGCTGCCCCTTCTGTCTTTCACTTGTTTGTTAGCCTAGCCCATCTACAGGAAGTGCTGCACAAAAGCTATACATATTTATCAAAAGGCGCAAGAAGTAAACTGGTAAACATCACTCACCTATTTTTGGGCTTGCTGATTTCCTTGTCTCTATTATGGAAATGCCCTCTCCTGAAAAGGAATGGGTAATGGTTAAACTGAATCAGCCCAAGCTCAATGAATATCTGTGGGTATGGGAGACACAGGGTCCCTCTCATCACATTCTGCAGGATAGCCTGTTTAAATTTAGCGTTACGCCACTGCCCGCACATCTATAATCTGTGTCCTATATAGTTTTATCATTGAAACTGCAAGTCTGTGCAAATTTGGTTGTATTTTCAATATTAAATGTGCTGTATTTAAATAAAAGTGCACTACGACCAATCTTTAGCAATATATTTGTATGAGAATGCTCTAAAATGCACCACTGGCTAGATACCACCAATTTACCACTCTCCTACTTAATGGGCTTAGCTTATTTGCTACACTTGTTCTTTGTGTGATGCTTCGATTATCAACAATCCATATGTAATGTAACACTGATAGCAGCACCCCCACCCTGAAAATTGTTCCAGCGCCAATTAGAAAACAAAGGAGCATATTTACAAGCGCCTCCTTGCGCTCCCCTAGTGTCATTTTTTCTTACACTAAGGCGGCATCAAGGAGGCCTTTTCCCAGCACCAGATTTACAAGCATTGCACTGCTTTGTAACACCTTGTGCCACATTATGCCTGCGCCAGGTATAATGTATGCAGGGGGGTGTTCCCTTGTTAGGAGGTCCAGGAAAACAGCGCAGTGAAATTTACAAGATTTCATTGCACCATTTTTCCAGTCATTTTTAATGCCTGCCCAAGGCAGGTGTTAAAGTGATGCTCTCATTGTTTCCATTAGGCCTCCCCTCACATTGCTGGATTGGGCCATAGTTTTTAGCGCTAGTCGAACAATGTGCCACAATAGCATCAACGTTTTTGACGCTATTGTGCTAACATGCACTATGGTGCACCTTATTGTAAATACGTTGCTACCATGGTGACATTAGGGGGGCACTAGGGTAAGCAAGAAAAGTGGTGCATCATAGCTGATGCATAACTTTCTTGTAAATATGCCCCATAGTCTCTAGGTTCTAGAAAGTCAACAATTAGCAGGTGGACCGCGCCTCCTTCTAACACTAAAGCACCATGCAAAGACGTCAATAACTCTTTCTAAACTTCTGCAACATTACATAATGAAATGCATTAACAGCAACAAAACTCTTTAAAAGGCTCGTTCTGTGTTTAAGGCATGAGTATTAACACTGAAATCTAGATAAAATGTAATCTGTGAAATGAATGTTAGGTACATTCCACTGGATGGCGAGGCAGTCCATAAATTAGCATTGCTATCACGTAAATTCAGGAAGTTATAACATGTAGTTGACAAATTAGTTTGGACGTGTGCCCAACTCTTCCTCATGCTGTTTCCCGGATCAGTGGACAAATTATGTACCCCTTTGTATGTTGGGCATGAACGGTCTTTCTCCCACTGGGAAGCACAATCAGGAGATGAAACAGGAGACCATGTAAAGGAACTGATCCACTTAACAGCGGAGGAAACAAAAACAATGCTCTGAACAACACCTAAAGATGGCGCACCTGGGCTAAATGGCCTACCCAGGAACATCTTTGTAGAAGATGCAGATTTCTGGGCATCACAAATTCATGATCTATTCCAAGACTACATTCTGTCATTTATTATTCCTGCATCATGGAGAGGCTCCCTTCTGCATTCAGTTAATAAAAAAGGCGACAGTTCAAAATTGGAAAAATACAGGTTAATAGCCCTACAGGTCGTGGAGGGAAAAGCCTTTACAAAAGTACTATTGTGGAAACTGGTAATATACAACAATATTATCCCATACTATCAGACAGGGTTCCCCCCAAAGATGTCACCATGGACAACAAACATAACTGCCCTGTCCTGTGTGGCGAGTAAAGCTGTGAAAAAAGGGTCAAGTCCATTATACGCATGCTTCGTAGACTACTGCACTGCGTTTGACGGCATTGACCACAACATTCTACAGACAAAGCTCGCCAAGTGGAGGATACCAAAAAAATCTATTAAATGCAATAATTACTATATACACGGACACTTGGGCCCAGATCAAACTGTCCTAAACCCAAGCTTCTACAAAAATAAACACAAACAAAGGACTAAAGCAGTTTTGTGTAATAGCACCCATGCTGTTTAACCTTTATACTGCTGATTTAGGGCTGGCAAAAAGGGAACTTGTGTCTAGCAAAAATCAGGTCATAAAAACTACTGATTATACAAAATGCCAATTACCGGCATTGGGATGTAGAGGGCATTGAGCACATTTTATTAATGCAACACCAAGAACTGCCTAACCGATAACGCCACAAAAACTAAGGTTCTTGTCTTTGGACAGCGCACCAAAGATATCAATATAGATGGAGCCAGGGACCGCTCAATATAATAGCAACTAGCAAATATAACAATTTGGTCATAAATCTGCCTGACATGAGTATGTAAAGTCCAAGGAAATAGAAGAAAAGGCAGTAAAAAAAACATTTGCACTGGCAAAACTCCATCGCAACTTGTACAAACATACCACGGAAGGAATTTGAATAGCAATCCGGGCTAAACTTCTACCAGCTATAATCTATGGTCATCTTGTCTTTCATAGGATGCTACTGAATATCCTTGAGCTGTGCCGTTCAGCCTTATACAGAAAATAATTTTGTTTGCCAAAAAACACCTGCGAGCCCTATTGTGCCTGGAGTTTGAGTTGCTGAGAAAGGACACTCTGTGCATAATGGCTATTGGAAAACATTACCATCAGGCTGCATCTGCAAAAGAAGGTACAATGAAATGTGTGTTTCAGGCCATTTTTAAAGAAGAATCAAACCCCTGTTCAAAATACTTACAAGTCACACTCTGAACTTGAAACCTGGACTCATAAAACATACAGCTGTATCACAACAGCAACTGAAGTGCATTTTAAGAAACACAAGGAAGGCAACTGTCCAAAGCCCTGGACTTGCAAGAATGACCAGTATGGGGGCTCCAGGCTTGCTTCAATCATACAAGGCAGCAGTCCATCAGCAGTAAATAAAGAGCAGGACAGCGCTAAAACATGTACTATATAGACAGTTGGCATTACTTTTATGGGAATTCAGAGCAGGAGTCAGCAGCGGTGTTGTTTGTGCACCTATGTTGCAGAATCACTGAGCCACCTATTATGTTGTTGCCCTATGATGAAGTGATAGGCGCATTTTACCAAGGCCTTTATTCCTGAAGCATGGGCTAAGGTCTTGTAGGACAGCAGTCACTTATGCCTACACGTATGACGTTCCAATGGAATTAGCTAGAATGGCTAGATAGTACTCCATAGTAGGTGACCGCCTAAATGAATGTTATATCTGACCACCTTCAGCTGGATATCCCTTGCCGGAACCCCAGAAAGGAACTACTTGTATATGATAGGCACACACGTCACAAGACATATGAGACAACCATTGGAGGCAACCCTCTTGGTAGCACCCGCATTGTTTTTTTTTGTATTTTTGACCACATGCAATTTCCGTCCACGAATATCACCTCTAATGACTTTATAAAGGCACTTTACACTTTTGTACAGTTCTGAAATGGTGCTCAAATGCTCAAAATGTTCCTGACATATTTCTGTCCCTTTGGCAAAATGCAACGGCTATTTAAGGTGGTTGCTAATATACCAGTGCTTCAGACCTAACCTTGCTCTTGATATTTAGCACGATGGGTCAGATTGATCTAATGAAGTACTTGCATTAGGCAGTCATAACATGTTTTATACCAGCGCGTGGATGGTGCCTATAATGACAACTCGTGTTGTGGACGAGGAGGTCTATACAGGACTTGGAGTCGAGGCTGCATCACTGTCCATCAGTCCAGAAGGAGGGGCTTGACATAGCACTCCCGCACCACTGAAGTGCTTATAACACTACACCTCATCCCATGGCGCTGCATCTGTCATCGCCCAGAGGAGGCTGGGTTGGGCCACCCCTCTTTTATTGAACATTGTGGTGTCGAGAGGTGTTAACATTTAGCACACGGCGTGTTGCGCGCGGCGAAATAATTACCACACACTGGATTATATGTGAAGCACCGGTCAGCGGGGGAGTTCCATTCCACTCCATTACCTCTCGTCACTCTCCTTCCGCCCACTGACCTGTCTTCATTTAATCCTTTTCCCACATGACCAACAGGGTCAGTTTACCATTGTAATATACGAGGGGAGGCAGGCTGACCGCCCCTCTAAACTGATGCTAGACATTGGTAGTGCCCACGGCCAGTTACATAACTGGCGCAACACTACATTCCCCCCAACAAAGAAAAATAGCAAACAGGCAATTTAAATGACTGTCGGGCAACAGCATAACTTCACATTCTAGTTCACACTAGATGATCCCATAGCTTCTGGGACGGAGCTGGATTACTCCTTAAAGAGTATCTGGTGCAAACGGACCTGTCAGTGCTGACACCAGCTTCCAGACCACCTGGGAATGTCTCAGTGCATTGGTTAGCTTCAGAGGTGTCGAAGGCTGACATGGGAGTACCCTGGGAGACCAATGGGTCACTACTCAAACCATGGATAGAATCTTGATCACCATCCACTACCGATCCCCGTCGAAACTCCATCTAGTGCTGGTGGGGGGGTAAAATCTCTTGAACATGGAGACATTCCGGGTGATTGCCCTCTTCGGGCTATGACCATAGTCCCATGTCTATGCACAATGACCCATGGGTTCTGGCCATATGGCAAACAAAACTTGCTCCGTGGTGACTGCGTCTTCAATAACACTGTGTTTCCTACCCCTAGATTTGAAGTCTTCGCATGACGACGGCGACTAGCCTGTCGGTTCCCCTTCATTCATTTGTTTTGTACCCGTAGATCGTCTATGGTCCCAGGTTTCCAGTTACGATGATGAGGTAGGGAGTCAGCCACGACCCTCCTTAGTGTCACATGAGCGGGGGCTTGCCCAGTGGTGGAATGAGGAGTCTGCCGATAATTCCTCACTAAAGAATATATGGCATGTTTCACTGGTTGTCTAACAGCAAAGGCGATACGGATGACTTTGTTCAATGTCCTCATAAAGCTTTCAACTTCTTCGTTCGCCTGTGGCCAGCGGAGTGTGATCTTTCCATGTCGAATGCCAAGGGACTTAAGATACAACAATATTTCCTGGCTCTGAAATGGAGGGCCATTATCTGCCCTCAGCTCAGTGATGAAACCATGAGTAGCAAGAATCTTCTCAATATTGGGAATCACCGACTCAGCCGTCAGAGCAGAGATTATTTCGACTTCGGGGAACTTAGAGTAATCGTCAATCATCACTAATGTGTGCCTTCCGTCAGGAATGCTACCAAAGTCTATCACGGATACCCAGGGTTGTTGAGGCTCGACCTCAGTCTCTATCGGAGCAGGTCTGCTGGGTTCTCCTGATGTTTGACACCATTCATATATGCGCACAATCTGCTTGACCTTTCTGTCCTTTAGGGGGAACCAGACTTCGGGTCGCAATCTATTCTTGGTCTTCATCATCCCTTGGTTTCTGTGATGGGTAATTTGAACCACTTCATCTGCAAGGGAAGACGGAACAACTAGGCGATGACCTCTCAATAAACATCCATCAGGGCAACCGCCAGCTCTTGCCTAACATGATACAAGTCCTCTAATATTTGCTTTGATTCAGGCGTAAGCACAGACATGTGTTTTCTCACCACATGCCACTGGTTGCTTTGTGTCGCTTGTAGTGGTCATGACCTATCAGATACATACCGCACATACTCCTCAACTTCGTGAGTGTCATGCTGTTCCTCTGGGGTGGCTTCCCGAGGGTGACGGGATAGGTAGTCCGCTGGGTTGTCAGAGCCTGGGCGGTACTCCAGACAACACCTATAGTCTTGCAGCTGGAGTAACCATTTTTCGATTCTTGGAGGTGGCTTGGAGGCAGTCTCATTAAACAGGGGCTTGTGGTCCGTGGTCACTACAAATGGTTGTCCGTACACATAGAGATGGAAGAGTTTGCATCCCCAGTGCACTGCAATTGCCTCTTTTCCAATTTGCGAATATGGCTGTTCCGTGTCCTTTAGTGACCTACTCGCAAGAGCTACCGGCAACCACTGCTGATTCTCTTGTCTCTGGAGCAACACTGCTCCTAACCCCTTTGGACCAGCATCAACTGCAATTTTGGTTTCCTTCCGAGGGTCAAAGTATCGAAGAATGGTGTCTCCTGATAAGGCATTTTTAGTTGCTACGAAGGCTGCTTGTTGAGCAGGCCCCCAGACCCACGGCTCAGCTGACTCTGTCAAAACTCAGAGGGGTTGATTCAATGACGAAAGGTCACTGATGAAACGGCCACAGTAGTTGACCATACCAAGGAAACGTCGTATTTCGGTGACAGTGGTGGGTGGAGGAGCAACCTTAGGCCCATATTTATACTTTTTAGCGCCGCATTGCGCCTCTTTTCGACGCAAAAACGGCGCAAACTTACAAAGTACAATTGTATTTTGCAAGTTTGCGCCGTTTTTGCGTCAAAAAATGACGCAAATGCAGTGCTTAAAAAGTATAAATATGGGCAATAATGTCTTGTACCTTGCTAGGGTTTGGCGCTATCCCTTCTAAAGAGAATACATACCCCAAAAATTGGATCTTCTGTGTGATAAACTCACACTTTTGACGATGGAGAGTCAACCCTGAGTCTTTTATCCGTTGGATCGCTCCACGGAGCCGGTCATGATGCCCTGTAATGGTTTTGGAGTGAACTAAAATATCATCACTGACATATATGACTCCGGGAAGGTCTGCTAGGAGTTCATGAATCATATTCTGAAATACTTCGGCAATGCTGGATATGCCGAAGTTGAGTTTCTTGTGGCCTCTGAGCCCTAAATGAATCGAAAATGGCCTGATATATCGCAATTCCTCCACAAGGACTAGCTGGTGTCTAACTTGGAGAACCAGCAGGCCCAATTTAGTTCACTGATCAAATCGTCAATTGTCGGGGTCAGGTGCAGCTCGCGCTTGATGGCGACATTGGGGAGGAGCATGTCTACACAAATAGGCACTGCCCCGGGTTGCTTCGGTTTCTGTGCAACAACAATTGGCGATACCCACGCTGTGGGTCCGGAGACCCTTTTGATGATTCCTGCAGTTTCAAGTTGTTCCAGCTTCTTCTCCATATGCTGTCTGGGGTGGAACGCAATGCGTTGATGTCGGAGCGCCACTGGCTGTACTGACCAATCTATATGCAGCTGTATTTCTTTGTAACAAGGGCAGCTTATGCCGTTGAACACTGCTTTGAATTGTTATAAGATGTCATTCTTGGTGTATCCCAAACGCAAATGTGACAAGGCCTAGGGCTTTGGCTGTTTGGCATCCTATCAGCATCCCTTGTCCCCCTTCTGCCACTTACACAGGTGGACGAATTGAGCATGGTCCATAAGTGATCGACGTCTCAAATTGGCCTTTGAGTGCAAGAGATGTGTCCTGACCCTAGGCATAGACTCTCACATTGGCAGCTTTCAGGCCAGGGCTCATCTGGCGATAGGTGTCTGCCACTAAGATGTTGACTGAAGCTCCTGTGTCCACGACAGCAAGAGTGGGATGTTCACCGACTTGTATTTGACATCGCGGGAGCTGTTTTGATGGTTGGCTAGCTGCACCCACTGTGAAAAAGAGAGTGGATGATGTGTTCTTCAGTGTCGTTGTCATCAATGTCACTGCTTCCCTGTGGTTGGCTCACCGCAGCATTGACAGTAGTGCTTTCTAATTGTGGTTTGCTGGATCTACACACTTTTACAAAGTGGTTCACTTTTCCACACCATGCACATCTTTTTCCTCGTGCCGGGCAGTCAAAGGGTGCCCCCCACAGTATCCGCAGAGCATTAGTGTTCTTCCGGTGTTCTTTGGTCTCGCCTTGCTGGGGGATGGCATTACCACGTTGAGTGGCTCTTCCTTCACCGGTCTTTGGACTGCTGCTTCCATGTGGGACACTCTCGCTTTGGAGAGTTCCTTAGTGTGCCCCATCGTGAGGATGTCTGGCAGTGACCTCCCAGACTCTTCAAGAATTCTTTCTCTCAGCTTCACTGATGCACACTCTTAGATAATTTGACCTCTTATTTCTTCAGTCTCATCTGCAAAGTTGCAGGTGTTGTCCAGTTCATTTAAACGCATGTGAAAGGAGTCAATCGATTCTTCGGCTTGATGGTGGGCTTGCTGGGAAATGATTTGTTCATAATCCTTGTTGGCCATGGGCTCGAAGTGCATTTTAAGGGCTCCTATGAAGCTCATGTGCATCTTGGGGGTGGCCTCCATAAGATTCTTTGAGATTTTGTAGATTTCTTTCCCACCCAGGTGTAATAAAATGGCTCTCTTCTGGGCATTTTCTACCTTGGTGGCCTAGAAGAAGAGTAGGGCCCGTTCCACTGAGTCCTTCCATCTGGACGCTTGCACATATGGGGCACCCTCAACAACAAACGGTTCAACTGGGAGGAATGTTTGACATGTTGGCAGATTCTAGGTGTGAGTTGGCAAATTGTGTGGCTGTAGCAGTGCTGTGGAGGGGGCTACAGGGGATCCTTACTGAGCTGTGTAACCACTTCCTTGGTGTCTTATGAATGTAAATGTAATATATTTTGTTTGAGTGCCCCAGTGCAGAGGTATGAAACACCTTACTTGTGCAGCGAACGCAGAAGTCCTGGGTGCCTTGGGCAGGGAGACACACAATTTTATACACACTTTTGCAGAGTGTGGAATCTACTGTTTCTAACTGTCAGAGTGTTCGAACAGCGTGATGAATGTGCTTTTGTCTGTTACAGGTTTATCAATGCCATGTAGTCGCTTCTTATTCGCCCAAGCAGCGTGAGCAATCAGCTGCTGGAACAGCGCAACTCGCCTGGAGTCCTGCAGTCGCGCCCCGCATCGACGGGCCTACAGGTGCACTGTGCTGGACACGGGCCCGGGGGGGCGGGGCCTCTTGAAGCAGCGAAGGCGCTGATGCCGTCGGTCGGAAAACTGGCTCTAAACCCTCCCCGCCTTGGGTGTTGCACGGCGGCGGAGGGCAGTGGAGGCTGAGACCATGTGGCACAAGCACTGCATGGGGAGGTAGGTGCAACCACCGAAGGTGTGGTGGCAGGTGGGTGACTTTGGACCCTTGTCGCTAAATGTGGTGTCGAGAGGTATTAATCTTTAGTGCACGGCGTGCTGCGCGTGGAAAAATAATTACAACACACTGGATTGTATGTGAACCACCGGTCAGCGGTGGAGTTCCATTCCACTCTGTAACCTCTTGTCACTCTCCCTCCGCCCACTGGCTTGTCTTTATTTAATCCTTTTCCCACGTGACCAACAGGGTCAGTTTACAGTTGTACTATACGGGTAGGCAGGCTGACCGCTCCTCTAAACTGATGCTAGACATTGGTAGTGCCAGTGACCAGTTACATCACTGGTGCAACACTACAAACATAAGGTACTTTTAAACTTTCTTCACCTTCCAGTGACATTTTTCTGAGATGGTCAAATGCAAAATCACAGCAGTACCTACAGAGGGTCAAGGGTATACACTTGATGTTTTTTAAAAGAGGGCGGTTGGGTCTATTGACAAAGAAATTCAGCGCAACAAGTGACATCTATCACTCCCCTCCACTACTTCTCTTAAGTTCTGCTGGAGGATTTAAATCCAAGCCTCAACGCTCGAACTATACCTCCCGCTGTTGAGCGGGGTCTGAGCCCTTTTCTACCTCTAGGCCCAGCAACCACCAATGCTCCACTGCCCGTATCACCAGCGGCATTAATTACATCTCAACACAATGGCCCCAAAACTAGAAGCCAGGTGGCAAAAAGGAAGAAGGCCGTCCATGAGTCTAAGTCTAAGAGACCATAAATTCAAATCTTGAAACACAGTCCTCCCCACAGTCTGGCAAGGACATAACTGCAGGGAATTCCCTTTCGACCCAACTAAAAAATATCTGAAGTGATTTCAAGACTTTCTTGGAGAATACTTGACTCTATGGGGCATATTTATACTTTTTGGTGCAAAACTGCACTATTGGAGTTTTGCATCAAAACGTTTTGCACCAGCTTGCACCATTCTTGAGCACCAGCCGGGCACCATATTTTTGGAATGATGCAACCGGCGCAAAGGGTAAGCTATCGTTAAAAAAAAAGACGTTAGCCGGGTGGAGGTGGCAGTATGGGAGAAGGGGGTTTTGCACCAAAAAATGACGTTTGGCAGGTTAGAGTAAAAAAAAAATGACTCTAACCAGTCTAGCGTCATTTTCTGATGCAAAACCATCCATACCACATGACTCCTGTCTTAGAAAAGAAGGGAGTCATGCCCACCACCCCAATGGCGAGCAAAGGGGGCCAGGGTCCCCTCGGCATGGCCATATCACCCAGTCCCATGTAGGGGGGCCCATTTCATGGCCCTCAATGGCACTTAAAATGAAAATAATAATACTTACCTGTACTTACCTATACCTACCTGGGATGGGGCCCCCCATCCTCTTCTGTCCCTCTTGTGTGGGTGGGGGTATCCCTGGGTGCCTGGGAAGGGCACCTGTGGGCTTATTCCATGGTGTTCCACCATGGAAATAGTCCCACAGGTCCCCTAACGCCTGCCCTGACCCAGGCGTTAAATAATGGTGCAAAGCAAGTTTTAGCACATAGGGATAAATATGACGCTAAGGCCATAGAGTCATTTTTTGCACAGGAACGCCTAACTTGCATCTCATTGACGCGAGGTAGGTTTCCACGTCCCAAAAATGACTTTAACTCCATAACTTTGGCGCTAGACGGATGTAGCACCAAAGTATATATATGAAGTTAGTTTTGCACCAAATTTGCGTAAAACAAAACTACGCAAATTTGGCGCAAAACAAGTATAAATATGCCTCTATATTTACTTGCTTAGAGGCAATAGAAGACAAATTAAATTGTTTGGGTACGCGCCATCCTGGCTATAATTCAACCATATCTTCACAAGCTGTTTTCTGCGCAAGTTCTCCACCTAATACAATCTCTCTCAATACATCAAACAATAGCTTACGCAGAAGAACCACAGCCATAGAGGGTCTCTCCCTCGTGCTCCTGAGCAAGTTATTCCATCAAACGTCTGTGGGCCAGTTACCATTATTGTGGAGCCTGATCGAGCTGCAAAGAAAGCGGAATGTCTAATGGCAAAGGAAAGGGTAGGCTGATGGGAGAAACAGTCACTAAAGAGGAGGCAAAATGTTCTTCATTTTCACAACTCCCTCCTTCTTATGTTTTGGTATTGACGAATGTCCTGATACTTGTATAAAAGAGGACTTTTACGGCCTAGAGAACAAAACAATGAACTGGTTAAGATCCCAAGTAGCGGTGGGGGGGTCTGGGCCTACAGACAGAAATAAAAAATGGTCAGGAGAACCCCTTGGATTGGCCCGGGTCAAAGGAGGAAACGTGATTGTGATCATAAGTTTTAAAAACTCCTCCACTAGTGAAATTCCTCCTTAGTTCCCTTAATTCACACTGTTCCCTTCAACCCATGAGCTGTATTCAGACGGTTCCGCGTGGGTATTTTTATAGGCCCTCCATGTTATCAGGTGCAAACAATTAAAATCCAGCGTAATTGGAATAATTTAACATATGCTGTTCCAACACACAACCCCTTTGAACCTTTAGCTACCTTGGAACACTTGGACTGATACCATTGCGACTCCCCTTTTGTTGCAAGGTCAGAGTCAGCGAACAAGGGAACACAATACTTTGGAACTTTGATGGGAGTAGATGAATGCCCCTCTCCATCTGAAATAATAGTTTCTCACATTAACAAGGGTTGTGTGGTGTGGAGGTAATTTCTATGTAAAAAAATGAGGAGTCAACTCAGAGAAATTATACAGCCCCCCTCGCCTGTGGACACTGGGAAGCTAAGGTTTCTCTCCTGGAATTTGGCCAGTATTAAGATCAAGCTCAATTGTGAGGACTGGGGAAGTTTATAGATGGTGTTGATGTATGCCTCTTTCAAAAGCCCTGGCGACGACTGTAGTCCATAGAGTGGGGTTCACTAATTTCACTATTGAAGCATCTCCTTCACCAATGGAGCAACTGGTAGGGGGTCTTATCATCTGGGTCAACATCAATTTACTTTGCACCCTTAAAAAATGACTGGGAATTTCAGAGACTTATTGGTTGTTAATGTAGTAAACACTAAGGGAAAACAATCCGCCTTTGTAGTTAATATCTACAATAGATTTCCTACACAGCATCAGGATTCCCCAGCTGTAACAACTTTCTAGAAAGGGAAGAGGGTCACAATCTCCTACTGCTGGCAGGAGATTTAAACACAACATATGAACCTTCTGAGCTGTTGGCAAACGTTTTAGAGGAAGAGGACGGGGAGTGGGGAATTCCTTGTGTGTGCCATGCTAGTCCATCTTTTAGTTGGAAGGTGCTATTCAGATTGCCTCATTCACACTTAAGCACAGTTTACAAGTTTGCAATGGATGCTCAAACTCAGATAAGAATCTAAAAAACATGTTTAAGAGGGCCAATTGTCCCTGAGAATTGACTATGTTTTATTCGATTTACTGTTGTGGCGATACATGAGTGATATGAAGATAATTGAAATGCAAGATAGTGATCATAATGCCTTGCATTGGACTTGGTCCACATGTGTATTGCCTCTAAAGATAAATTAGTGAGAGAACAAGGCATACCCAATAGTTACTAATAATAATGGAAGAAGGATTAAATGGCCCAAGATAGAGGGAAACCAAGAACTATTGCCCAGATATATGCTATAGTAACGCAAGCACTTGTAGCTCTGAGAAAACAAGAAGGTGAGGCACAATTTATTTTAAACACTTACACTGAGTTAATGGAAATGATTAGACACTTTTTTAAATAAAAAAGTGAAGTACACTGCCAAATATAATAATAAAGCTGAGTGGTTTACCAAGTCTTGTCAGGCAGCAAGGAAAGATTTGATGGGAGACATAAACTCATGATGTAAATATACAGTGGTTCTCAAAAAGAACCAATATACTAAGGCACAAAAAGGATCTAAAAGAGACTGGGAATAATGCGAATGGAGAGACCAATCTATTGCAGCTAAAACCAAGGATAGTAAGCAGTTCTGACACAATGTGGCTAGGGGAACCCAGAGACAGATTACAGATGAAGACTATTATACTCAACCACAGTCTTGCGTAAACCATTTTAGTACACTTTATGCTGGAAACAATACCACGGCACTGGGGGTAGATGATTTACTAAGTGCAGGCGCAAATGGCTCTATTGATTTCACTTTAGAGTAAATCAAGCTAGCCTTTCTGCTCTACAGAGAGGAAAGGCACCCAGACTAGACAAAATTTTAGGTGACCTTTTCCTCTCTGAATCGGAAGTATGGAGTGTCATCCTCAACTTTTGTTTTAATGCAATGCATCTTAAAATAAAAGAAGCACAAGTGCCTGACTCCTGGTCAGGTGTGAAGGTGGTGCCAGTATATAAAAAGGGGGACAAAAGTGATCCTGTGAACTACAGGCCTTTTAGCCCAATAGACATAATGCAAAAACTGTTCTGCAGGCATTTGCTGGCAAGATTACAGGATTGGATTAAGGAAATGAGATCATCACTTTCCTTCAGGCTGGTTTTAAAGAAAACGTAGGTACTAATGATCAGTTATTCAGGTTTCTAATAATTTTATGGAAATATGTGGTGATCAAAAAAGAACACGTATACGTCGTATTCATAGACTTATGCACCGCTTTGATCTTATCCCCAGAGAGAAAATGTGAGCAGTTCTAGAGCAGTCAGGTGTTCCAAACTACCTTTAACAAATGACAATTAGGCTTCACGGGGGAATTACACCCAGATAAGATGGGGACAAAATTGTGAGCGCAGTAAACCCATTAAGGTGGCCAAAGGGTGATGCATGGGTGTTTCTTGGCCCCAACCCTGTTCACCTTATACATTAATGGGCTAATAGAGCCCCTGCATGATTATAATGGGGACCCTCCCAAGATTGCTGGTAGCCATGTTCCATCTTTAATGTTCGTGGATGATACACTACTCTAGAACACCGATGGGGCTCCGAAATGTATTAAACAGATTTTCAGCTGCATGTGATGAACTTGGTTTAGTGGTTAATGTCAACGAGACGAAATTCATGGTGTTTAATCCACACAATTCGTTCAGAGGTAAGGTGAAGCTAGGTGATACCTTCCTAGAGCAAGCTAAGGAATTTGTTTATTTAGGTGTAAGGTTCACTAACACACTAGTTTGGACTGCACACATTACTAACTGCCAGCTTACCCATCAGCATTTTAGCTCTGACTCTTGGTTTAGAGGTTAACGTCAATAAGACGAAATTCATGGCATTGCACTATATGGTGCAGAGATCTGGGCGTTCTCAGAATCTAGGGGTGATTGAAAAAACAGAGAACATGTTTATTAGATTATTTTGGGTCTACCTCGAAATGCACCCTTAACCCCAAAATGTTTGGATCTTCGTCTCCAAAATATCGTACATGTGGAAACATTCAGACCCCTAGCTCACTGGATACGAGTCTGGCACAACAACTCTCCACTTCCCATGCGAGATTCATTTCTCGAAGTAATGGCACTCGACAGCAAAGGGAGCATCCCTTGGTTAAAATATGTTAAAACATGGCTAATTAGTCTTGGCATGTGTGAACTGTGGTCTAATTCCCTTAGTATTAAAAAAAGACCTTGGTGTCCCTTAAGAAGAGTTGCCGGCTCCATATTTGTGGCCTATGGCTGAACCATAGCACAGTGGGGAGATTTAACAGGTAGGTTTTTGAAGTTCAAGGTCGATATATACTGTGAGGTGTTCATGAATCAGATCGAACCTCCCCAAGCGAAATCCTTATACCTACAATTTAGATATGGCATTTTGCCACGTATTGGTTTTCGTTGCGGATGGAACAGCCAAAATATTTTGCCACTTTGTCCATTCTGCTAAGACAGCCCTGAAACAGAAGAGCACTTTCTGTTCCTCTGCCCTAGATATGCTGTGAATAGAAGATCCTGGCTAGCTCCGATTTGCCGTTTTCTGTCGGTAAGGCAAATGAGGCCTACTATTAGAATCCTCGGAAGTGATATCACTGCACGCAAAACCAGTGATTATCTTGATATTTGTTGTACGCAGGGCAACTTAGATGCAAGTATATGCCATCTCATGATAAGTAAAAGTGCAGCCCTTCTGAATGAGATCTGATATACTTGAATAAGCAGCTCAGGTTCTAGAAATCAGTTGTAACGGGCGGATAATTTCTACTCATACCTGAGACTTCTTTTGTAAACTAGTGATTAATTGTTAATTCTCTCATTTGCTTTTTATAAAGTTGCAGACATCCATTGCATATTGCACTTTAGTTTCATTGCATACTGTAATATATATGATAAAAATTATGACTTTTTAACGGATTGCTTTCAGCAAACCTTAAGCAAGGAAATTCACGAATATGAGTAGGTTTCCTCCACCTTTCGAAACTGTGATTTTATTTATTTAAATATAAAAAATGTACATATTGTCTTTATGTCTTTTAGCCTATGTACTTTTATGGTTTTTACTTAAAACCGAATAAAGACTTCTACTACTACTACTACTGACTTTTATCTAGACACATCGCACTTTCGTATGGTCCTGAAAGGCTGCTCAAAAGTTTTCTTAATTTATTCTGCCCCATGAGTTAAATGCAAATGCAGTACACCTCACCTCAATCCAATCTTCCCCACCCACCCCAATCCACTCCAGTCCAGTCCACCCCACTCCAATCCAATCCAACCACTCCAATGCAATGCAACCCAATCCACCCGCACCAATCCACCCCACCCCTATCTACCCCACCCCAATTCACTCCCTCTAGTCCACCCCATCTCAATCCACCCCACCCAATTTCAATCCACCCCACCTAATTTCACTCCAGTCCACCACACATCACTTCACTCCAATCCACTCTACTTTAACCCAATTCAATCCAGCCCATCCCTGTTTAGTTCAATACACTCCAATCAAAATCCAACCCATCCAGCCTACCCAATCCAATCCACCCTATGCCAATCCAATTCAATCCACCTCACTCCAATCCACCCCACCCAACCCAGTTCAGCCCACCCTACTCCAATACACCCCACCTCAATGCAATCCACCCCACCCCACTGCAATCCACCCCACTCCAATCCAACACACCCACTCCAATCCAATCCATCCCACTGAAGCCCACCACACCCTAATCCAATCCACCCCAATCCCATTCACCACACCCCATTTCAATCCACCCCAACGTAATCCACCCCACTCACTACAATCCACCACACTCTACTCCAATCCACCCCACTCTATCCCAATCCAATCCACTCCACCATACCTCAGTTCAGTGCACCCTACTCCAATCCCTCGGGTAGGTCGCTCCCCTGCTCACGCAGCGCCTCCAGTCCCTGACTGCCTTCCTCTCCTGTGAGTGTGCTCCCCCCTTCTTGCCCGTGTACCCCGAGTGCTTGAGCTTGTGCTGGTGCTGACTGAAATCCCTTTTCTCTCCTTGTATCCCATGCGTGTGCCCTCGAGTGACTGAAATTCCCCTTTTCTCTCCTTGTATCCCGTGCGTGTGCCCCCGAGTGCCGTGCGCCGTCCTCCCCTCTCAGCCCCTCCTTTTTAGTAGATTTTAGTAGGCTCTTGTTCCCTTTTCGCCGTCTTGCCGCTTTCCCGCCGCTCCTACCGCGCTTTTCCCGCCGTTTTTTGCCGCTCTTTTTTGCCGCTCTTTTTTGCCGCTTCCAGCTCCCCTGCCCGCCCACCTCCCGCCTCCCAGCTGACCCCGCCTCCCCACCTACCCCTTAAATGGCGGCCGCTGCGAGGCAGAGGTAGCGACCACTGACCCTCGGGTAGGTCGCTCCCCTGCTCACGCAGCGCCTCCAGTCCCTGACTGCCTTCCTCTCCTGTGAGTGTGCTCCCCCCTTCTTGCCCGTGTACCCCGAGTGCTTGAGCTTGTGCTGGTGCTGACTGAAATCCCTTTTCTCTCCTTGTATCCCATGCGTGTGCCCTCGAGTGACTGAAATTCCCCTTTTCTCTCCTTGTATCCCGTGCGTGTGCCCCCGAGTGCCGTGCGCCGTCCTCCCCTCTCAGCCCCTCCTTTTAGTAGATTTTAGTAGGCTCTTGTTCCCTTTTCGCCGTCTTGCCGCTTTCCCGCCGCTCCTACCGCGCTTTTCCCGCCGTTTTTTGCCGCTCTTTTTTGCCGCTTCCAGCTCCCCTGCCTGCCCACCTCCCGCCTCCCAGCTGACCCCGCCTCCCCACCTACCCCTTAAATGGCGGCCGCTGCGAGGCAGAGTTAGCGACCACTGACCCTCGGGTAGGTCGCTCCCCTGCTCACGCAGCGCCTCCAGTCCCTGACTGCCTTCCTCTCCTGTGAGTGTGCTCCCCCCTTCTTGCCCGTGTACCCCGAGTGCTTGAGCTTGTGCTGGTGCTGACTGAAATCCCTTTTCTCTCCTTGTATCCCATGCGTGTGCCCTCGAGTGACTGAAATTCCCCTTTTCTCTCCTTGTATCCCGTGCGTGTGCCCCCGAGTGCCGTGCGCCGTCCTCCCCTCTCAGCCCCTCCTTTTTAGTAGATTTTAGTAGGCTCTTGTTCCCTTTTCGCCGTCTTGCCGCTTTCCTGCCGCTCCTACCGCGCTTTTCCCGCCGTTTTTTGCCGCTCTTTTTTGCCGCTCTTTTTTGCCGCTTCCAGCTCCCCTGCCCGCCCACCTCCCGCCTCCCAGCTGACCCCGCCTCCCCACCTACCCCTTAAATGGCGGCCGCTGCGAGGCAGAGGTAGCGACCACTGACCCTCGGGTAGGTCGCTCCCCTGCTCACGCAGCGCCTCCAGTCCCTGACTGCCTTCCTCTCCTGTGAGTGTGCTCCCCCCTTCTTGCCCGTGTACCCCGAGTGCTTGAGCTTGTGCTGGTGCTGACTGAAATCCCTTTTCTCTCCTTGTATCCCATGCGTGTGCCCTCGAGTGACTGAAATTCCCCTTTTCTCTCCTTGTATCCCGTGCGTGTGCCCCCGAGTGCCGTGCGCCGTCCTCCCCTCTCAGCCCCTCCTTTTTAGTAGATTTTAGTAGGCTCTTGTTCCCTTTTCGCCGTCTTGCCGCTTTCCCGCCGCTCCTACCGCGCTTTTCCCGCCGTTTTTTGCCGCTCTTTTTTGCCGCTCTTTTTTGCCGCTTCCAGCTCCCCTGCCCGCCCACCTCCCGCCTCCCAGCTGACCCCGCCTCCCCACCTACCCCTTAAATGGCGGCCGCTGCGAGGCAGAGGTAGCGACCACTGACCCTCGGGTAGGTCGCTCCCCTGCTCACGCAGCGCCTCCAGTCCCTGACTGCCTTCCTCTCCTGTGAGTGTGCTCCCCCCTTCTTGCCCGTGTACCCCGAGTGCTTGAGCTTGTGCTGGTGCTGACTGAAATCCCTTTTCTCTCCTTGTATCCCATGCGTGTGCCCTCGAGTGACTGAAATTCCCCTTTTCTCTCCTTGTATCCCGTGCGTGTGCCCCCGAGTGCCGTGCGCCGTCCTCCCCTCTCAGCCCCTCCTTTTTAGTAGATTTTAGTAGGCCTTGTTCCCTTTTCGCCGTCTTGCCGCTTTCCCGCCGCTCCTACCGCGCTTTTCCCGCCGTCTTTTGCCGCTCTTTTTTGCCGCTCTTTTTTGCCGCTTCCAGCTCCCCTGCCCGCCCACCTCCCGCCTCCCAGCTGACCCCGCCTCCCCACCTACCCCTTAAATGGCGGCCGCTGCGAGGCAGAGGTAGCGACCACTGACCCTCGGGTAGGTCGCTCCCCTGCTCACGCAGCGCCTCCAGTCCCTGACTGCCTTCCTCTCCTGTGAGTGTGCTCCCCCCTTCTTGCCCGTGTACCCCGAGTGCTTGAGCTTGTGCTGGTGCTGACTGAAATCCCTTTTCTCTCCTTGTATCCCATGCGTGTGCCCTCGAGTGACTGAAATTCCCCTTTTCTCTCCTTGTATCCCGTGCGTGTGCCCCCGAGTGCCGTGCGCCGTCCTCCCCTCTCAGCCCCTCCTTTTTAGTAGATTTTAGTAGGCTCTTGTTCCCTTTTCGCCGTCTTGCCGCTTTCCCGCCGCTCCTACCGCGCTTTTCCCGCCGTTTTTTGCCGCTCTTTTTTGCCGCTCTTTTTTGCCGCTTCCAGCTCCCCTGCCCGCCCACCTCCCGCCTCCCAGCTGACCCCGCCTCCCCACCTACCCCTTAAATGGCGGCCGCGCGCAGCGGGCGTGCCGCTGGCGCGCCGAAGGCGCGCCTAAGGCAAGCCCGTCTGCGCCCGTCCGCTCCTGGACCGCGCCTAGCGCCCGAACCCCTGGCCCCCGCGCCCCCCGCTTGACCTATGACTCCGCCACCCTCGCCAACCTCAACCCCGGCCGCCCGCCGGGCTGCTACCGCGCCACCCCCAAACGTACCCACGGACCCTTCACCTGCAGCAACTGCCGCTTCACCTGCCTACGGACCCACACCGCCACCACCAAGAACGACGCCCCCGGAAGCAACCTCGAATGCATCCTGGTCAACACCCGCTCCGTCCACAGGCACGCCATCGAACTGTGGAACCTCATCAACTCAACGAACCCAGACATCGCCTTCCTCACCGAGACCTGGATGAACCCCTCCTCGGCACCCGACATCGCCATAGCCATCCCCGACGGCTACAAAATCATCCGGAGAGACCGCCTCAACCGCACCGGAGGAGGCATCGCCATCGCACACAAAAGCTCCATCAGCATCTCGACCCACACCGACAACTCACTTCCCGACGCCGAACACCTCCACTTCGCGATCCACATCGACCCCAAGACAACCCTAAGAGGCACCCTCATGTACAGACCACCAGGACCCCGCACCAAGTTCAGCGAAGACATCGCAGACTTCGTCAACCCCCACGCACTCTCATCCACCGACTACATCCTCCTAGGAGACCTCAACTTTCACCTGGAGAACCACACCGACAACAACACCACCGCCGTTCTAGACAACCTCGCCAACCTGGGACTGAAACAACTGGTCAACACCCCCACCCACTACGCCGGACACACGCTCGACCCCATCTTCTCCTCAAGCAAACACATCACCTTCAGCCACACCACCGAACTCACATGGTCGGACCACAGCTGCGTCCACTTCAGCTTCAAGAAAACCACCGTGCATCACCACACCCGGCAACCACCAAAAAGATATTGGAACCGAATCACCACAGAACAACTCGCAGCAACGCTCTCCCTGAACCAACCCACCAGCACCAGCAACCCCAACGAGGCCGCCAACAACCTCACCAACTGGATCTCCGACTGCGCCAACCTCCTGGCCCCTCTGAAGACCCAAACCAACACCAACAACCACAAGAAAAACTCCTGGTTCACCACCGAACTCAAAAACTCCAAGAAAGAATGCCGCCTCCGCGAGAAGACATGGCGCCTCAACCCAACAGAGGAAAACCTGACAGCTCTCAAGGACACCACCCGCCAACACCACCAACGCCTCCGCACCGCACGAAAAACAGCCTACCAGAACAGACTTGACAACAACGCCCACAACAGCAAGGAACTATTTGGCATCGTCAAAGAGCTCTCCAACCCGGACGCAGAAACCAACCCCATCCCTCCCTCACAGGACCTCTGCGACTCCCTCGCGACCTTCTTCCACCGTAAGATTGCCGACATCTACAACAGCTTCACGACCACCAACATGAACCCGCCCCCGGAAGCCGCAAACGACATCTCCACCATCCTCGCCTGGAACCCTACCACCACCGAGGAAACCACCCGCGTCATGAACTCGATCCACTCGGGATCACCCTCCGACCCCTGTCCTCACCACATTTACAACAAGGCCGACAACATCATCGCACCCCACCTCCGAGATGTCATCAACGCCTCCCTCACCACTGCTACCTTCCCTGAAAGCTGGAAACACGCAGAACTCAACGCCCTCTTAAAGAAACCTACAGCAGACCCCACCGAACTCAAAAACTTCCGGCCTATCTCCCTCCTACCGTTCCCCGCCAAAGTGATTGAGAAAATCGTCAACGCTCAACTCACCGCCGCCCTGAAAACCTCCGACTCCCTCGACTCCACTCAGTTCGGATTCAGGGCCAACCACAGCACCGAAACCGCCCTCATCGCAGCCACGGACGACATCCGAGCCCTGACCGACAAGGGTGAAACCGTGGCCCTCATTCTCCTGGATCTCTCTGCAGCCTTCGACACGGTCTGCCACCGCACCCTGATAGACCGCCTCTGCAGCGCCGGCATCAGAGGCAAGGCCCTGGAATGGGTCATCTCCTTCCTCTCCGGAAGGACCCAGAGAGTCCGCCTCCCCCCCTTCAGATCCGCAGCCACGGAGATCATCTGCGGCGTACCCCAAGGATCCTCCCTCAGCCCCACCCTATTCAACGTCTACATGACCCCCCTGGCAAACATCGCACGCAAACACGGACTCGACATCATATCCTACGCCGACGACACCCAGCTCATCTTATCCCTCACCAACAACCCCACATCAGCAAGGACCAGACTGCACGACGGCATGAAGGAAGTAGCGACCTGGATGACAGACAGCCGACTGAAACTGAACACAGATAAAACGGAGGTCCTCATCCTCGGCCCTACCCCCTCTGCATGGGACGACTCCTGGTGGCCCCCCGCCCTAGGCAGCACTCCCCAACCGACCAACCACGCACGCAACCTCGGCTTCATCCTGGACTCCTCCCTCTCGATGACCAGACAGGTCAACTCGGTGACCTCAGCGTGCTTCAACACCCTCCGCATGCTCCGCAAGATCTTCCGCTGGATCCCCATCGACACCAGGAAGACCGTCACCCACGCCCTCGTCACCAGCCGCCTGGACTACGGGAACACTCTGTACGCCGGCATCACCACCAAGCTGCAGAGGAAACTTCAACGGATCCAGAACGCCGCAGCACGACTCATCCTGGACATACCTCGCCACCACCACATCTCCGGACACCTGAGAAAACTCCACTGGCTCCCGGTCAACAAGAGGATCACCTTCAGACTCCTCACCCACGCACACAAAGCCCTCTACAACCTCGGACCCAAACTCATCAACTCCCGCGTCTCCTTCTACACCCCTCCGCGCACTCTGCGCTCCACCGGTCAGGCCTTGGCAGCCGTTCCCCGCATCCGCAAAACCACCGCCGGAGGAAAATCCTTCTCTTTTCTGGCAGCGAAGACCTGGAACTCCCTGCCCAGTCACCTTCGCGCCATACCCGAACACCTCCCCTTCAGAAGGCAGCTCAAGACCTGGCTCTTCGAGCACTGACCCCCTCCCCCCCAGCGCCTTGAGACCCTTATGGGTGAGTAGCGCGCTTTATAAATGTGATTGATTGATTGATTGATTGATTGAATCCAATCCATTCACGCCACTCCACTCCAATACACCCCACTCCAATTCAGTACCCCCACTCCAATCCACCACACCACACTTCAATCCACTCCACCCCACTGCATTCCAATCCACCGCACTCCAGTCCAATCCACCCCACTCCAATCCAGTGAATCCAATCCACCCCACTCCAATCCAATCTACCTCTCTCCAGTCCGATGTAATCTACCCCACCCCACCCCAATCCAATCCACCCACTCCACCCCAGCCTTATCACTCCAATCCAAACCACCCACCTCAATCAATCTAATCTACCTAACCAAATCCACCCCAATTCGATCCACCTCACCCCATTTCAAACCACCTCACTCCAATCCAACCCACTGCACACCAATCCACCCTACTACACTCAATCCACCCCACTGTACACCAATCCAGTCCACACCATTCTACTCTAATCCAATCCACCCAGTGCCTCAATCAATTCCCACTCACTCAACCCTATTTCACCCCATTCAACCACACTCTACAACACTCTCTGCCACTGAACCACTGAAGTCTACTCCCCTCTACTCAGCTCTAGGACATTGTACTCCACCTACTCCACTCCACGATACTCCAAAAAATCCATTCTACAACACTCTACTCCACCACTCCACTCTGACACTCCATGCCACTAACTTTTAGCCATGCTGAACAGCAACCACACTGGTGTACACATGGCAAAAAACATTACCAAAGCCAATAGCTCCTGTATAGATGAGACCTATTGGCTTTGCCAATGCTTATTCTTTTTTAGTTACTGTGTCAGATTATCCTGTAATCTGTATTTATTTAACACAGTGTACTATTAATTTTACAGAATTGTACCAAAACATTGTCTTCTAGTACTAAAGGGGATTGAGAAACAGAAATTCATCTAGTCAGTGGCTTAAGTGCACTATATGTAACCAGGAAACCTGGGTTAAAATCCTATATTCCCTGCATAAATAAATTGCATGATCTTTACTTGATAATAATATTTGAAAGCACTTTCAAGTAATTCAGTTTAAGATGGACTGTGTACAAAAACTCACTTTTATTAACCTGTAACGTTCAACCATCCATAACAATAATTAGCCATGAAGGGACACCAGAAATTGGTTCACTTTGTTCACTCCTGGTGTTGTCAAGAGGTAATGTTAAGGCATAATTTAAAGATCATGAATGGAAACGTTTGCTTCAAATAAATATTACTGCAATGTCCTGATCTAACATACTAAACTGAAACACTACTATATATATATTAAGATTTTTTTTGCTGTATGTTAAAAAGATGTTAAATCGTATGATGGTAGTCAGGTATGTAGCAAAAGATTTCATCATGCATTTACAGAAGAACAGTGCTGGGCTACATACATTTATAAAAACTTAGTACACAGTTTTAAAAATGTTCTGTGTACCAACCTGACCCATAATAAACTGTTCATCCTCATCCCCCTTTCCAGTCGCTACTGCCTCAACTATTAATGTAGGGAAGCAGAGCAATGACCCCTGTGGTGTTTAAAAGAAAGTGTTGTAGTGTGGAAATCCAGCAGTGGGTCGGAGATAGGTGCCCTTAGAACACTGTCTTGTGTAGTTACCTAAATTTGGCAAGAACAACTAGTGCATACTGTAGAAACCAACAGTATGTGTGCTGGGGTGGGTTACAGGGGAAGTGTATCATCCTTGGCGCAGTCTTTAAAGCCCTCCATCAAAAAATACTACTTCTGTGCAATAAAATATTTTCTAAGACCACTCATTTCTCCCTATGTAATAGGGTGCTCTCAGACCAAAACGAAGAGAACAAGCCCTTGGTTGAACTTAGCTAGTCGGGGGAAATGGATCTTAAAGCCAACAGGCTGGCGGTGCTTCAAAGCCCATTCCGACCGCGGCGGTAAAGCCGCGGTCGGAAAACCGGGTCCGGCGGTTTCCCGCCGGATTTCCCCCGGCTGGGCTAATCCTCCATGGCGGCGCTGCAAGCAGCGCCGCCATGGGGATTCCGACCCCCTTCCCGCCAGCCTGTTTCTGGCGGTTTTCACTGCCAGGATTAGGATGGCGGGAACGGGTGTCCTGGGGCCCCTAGGGGCCCTGGCACTGCCCATGCCACTGGCATGGGCAGTGCAGGGGCCCCCTAACAGGGCCCCAGCATGCTTTAAAAGCGCGACGGGTGCAACTGCACCCGTCGCACACCTGCAACACCGCCGGCTCCATTCGGAGCCGGCTTCAGTGTTGCAGGCCGCCTACCCGCTGGGCCGGCGGGCGCTAACAATGTTAGCGCCCGCCGGCCCAGCGGGAAGGTCGGAATGGCCCCAGCGGTCTTTCGACCGCGGAGCGGCCATATGGCGGTTCCCGCCTGGCGGACGGCGACCGCCGCCCGCCAGAGTAGGAATGAGGGCCATTGTGTTTTACTAGAAGAAGAACCAGTTCAAGGAATTTGGTCAAGAGTTTCTCGAACATAGGGCGGTGGAATATGCTGAATAGGACCATTTCTGGGGAATTTGTTAATACATGGCCCGTCATGGTTGACAGCACCTCAGCAACTCTCTTGCAGTATAAAAAAGTGTGGGGCAAGATCAAAGAATATGAAGCAAATTGCCATCTAACTGCATACAGGAAGGACAAATGCAACTGCGGCTCTCTGGTATATTTTGGTAATTTGGGCAGTAGGAAGGTAGGCTCAGTTCAGAATATTAAATTGAAGATACTTAAAACGGAAGCCGCAGGATACTTTATGGGGATATTCCAATACTTTAGCCCAGTCCGCAACGTGCAGACGTTTGACCAGGTCAATCTTTCAGTTAGTTATGTTTCCCAAACTGTATGCCATAGGTTTTAAAATGTTTCGAAACATAATCAAAATGTTGCTGTCTTTCCGAGAAAGACTGGGTAAATTTTGATAGCGCAGATGCCCATGACACCGTGCTCAAAGGCATTAATTTATCACTGAACAATGACATAATGTGCCACTTGAATGTAGCATTCCTAGAGGCAATCACATAAAGACAATAGTGAATAAATAGTGCTATGTAGAAAATAGTAAATAAATGCACTGATAAAGTAGACTTGTGTGGCCTGTCCTTGGATGTGTTGGTAAATTTGACTTTTGTCATGAATTTTTATCCTTTGTCCTGAATTTTTGTCCTGAATTTTGACCCTTTGTCATGATTTTTTTACAGTTCTGTCCAGAATTTGCCTCCATACCAGGTAGTCACCCTATCAGTGGTCTGCTCTGGCCTTTTCATCTCAGTCCACCAGGTCACCGCTTTTCTTAATCCCTTTGAGCACACAAGCTGCTGGGTTCGGATTCACTGCAGTAGGACCAGGTTGGTGTTGCGATGTTGGTGCTGTCTACACAAGTGACGGTAGCGATTGAACCTACAGCCTTGGTGGTGTGCTGGGCACTACTGCATCATAGCCACCCCCCTCCACCCTATCTCCACTTACAGCACCATGCCTTGATGATTCACAGTGCTTAATTTGTAAACAGAAAAGTACCAATGCCCAAAGCTCTCCTCTTAAACATGCGGCGGCTGCAATTAAATGTGGGAACATGGAATACTGAGGCAGCGTAATCCCGAAGGCACCTCGGGCCTCTTCAATCCATTTACATCCACTCCCTGCCTCTTCAGCTCACTCTTGCAGCTTTTTGCATTCTCCCATTTTTCCACTTTTTCGTTTTACTCTTCCTCTGTCTTTCCCATATGTGCCTTTTGTTCGCAGCAAATGCCTTAGGCAGGAAAATAAGTGCCGGCTTACCGGTGCCTCGCACCGGAAACAACAAGCACAAATTAAGCACTGATGATTCGAAGTAATGTCTTGCTGTTACTCGGTTGCGTCGGTGGGAGTATTTCACGTTTCGTAAAGAGGACCTTTCCTTTAGAATCTAACGGAACACGTTTCAAAAAACGAATTGCCATTAATTCGGTTTTCAGTGTTTAACATTACAAACCGTGTTAACCGCCCCATACTGTGAGTTGCATCACCGGCTCAACTTTTTATCACGCAACATTTGGCTTTCATGGAGTGAGGGAAGCACTACGTTGTTTTGCACTTTATGAAGAGGGTTGAAGGCAGTTCAACATGTGATAGTGCAGAGGTCAGAACACGGCACCAATGTATATAGTACATTACTTTCTGAAAATATTTCCAGTCATTAACGGTGAATTTGTAGCATTATTTCAGTTCTTACATTGCTATGGCATTATCCAGACACCCAGAGCTAAATCAGTATGTGCTAAACAAGAGTAATATGTTGCATGGAAAGCGACAACTACAGAAAAACATCAGGTCACATATACCAAGCAGTATGAAATAAAACATGAAATGTAACAGGGAATGCATCACTTCTGGATAACATTAATGGGTCTTGCACATGAAGTGGAGACATAAATCTGTCTGCTTGTAAAGTTAAATATACAAATATAGGCGCCAGTGGAGCCCCACTCAATGCCTTTTTATTTACTGGCAGAGCTGAGCAGTGACTGGACCCACCACACTTAAATCCCTAAACATGTGCAAGCTCCTGTGCCTGTTTGACTCTGAGGTTGTCTATAGCCCCATCCGTTGGCCGTGCTATCACTTCTGAGACCCCTCTGTCTGCCACTGAGCTCTTGTACCAATGAACACTCATTCTCCACCCAAGGCCTCCAACTACCCGCATTACGCACTACTCCCCCCGCTTCTGTCCCTTCATTTGCATATATGATGTCACTGCAGTGCATGTCTCATGCTCTCTGCCTGGCTGTCGCCTGCATGTGATCCCCATCCCAAACCTTTGCCTGCTAAACGTGTGCTCCTCACGACTCCTGGTCTGCTTGAGACTCTCCTGCCTGTTTAACTGCCTCTACCTGCCTAGGAACGCCCGACCTCCCTATGTGAACCTGTTTAATGGCTCACACATCATAAATATTTCCACACTACATTGTACCTTGAAGTACCCTTCTGTAATTATTTCACAGAGTTGCCTAATGGATAAGGTCATATGCCACTAAAATGACAGGACTCGCTGGAGGTACATGGGACACTTGGCGCTTATGATTTCATCGAAATAACAATTTAGAAGGTTTTTTTTAAGACATGGATGCTGGTTTCAAGAAGGCGCTTTGGAAAGTGTCAGCGACCCTACTAATAGTTGACACTATAATGGGGGACCATACTGTTTCTGATGGATATCGGGCTTTTGTGGGAAACAGCCTTGCTTTCTTTCTTTCTTTATGCAGTCTAGGATTGGCATTCCCTGTGCAGGCAGTAAGTGATGCTAGCAATGGACATAGGTGGTGCCAGTAGGAGGAAGTGGGCGATGGTCTACTGAGAAATCATTTGGGATTATGACTTATTTATTTACAAATTAAGCACTGCTTCATATGAGGTGTTCATGGAGGAAAGGCCTTTGAAATTAATATGCCTGTTATCACGCTCAGTTAAGAGGTCCTTCCCATTTACTCAAATTTCTCAGTTCAGTGATTGTGTTCTATTTGTTTGTTAATTCTGTTTGAAATTAGCTAGGATTCACATAGTTGTTTTACTTTAGATATGTTTTAAAACACCAGGGGTTGAGCTACAAGCAGGTACACTCAGGCAAGGAGATCTACTGCCTAGGCCTTGCAAATGTTTATTTTACTGCAATTACTTCTATTAGCTGCTGTGCACAAACTTATTTTTGTAAGTTCACACATGTTGAAAGGCATTTGCTCGTATTTGTACTGCACCCAAGTCTAATTTTAGACATGGATATTTAATCAGGTGATTTCGTTTAGGTCGAGCTAAGCGTCTGACCTCTTATATACTTTAAAGCATACTTCTTCTGTGGGCTTCCTGCTATTTAATTTGTTAGTTTCAGTGTCATTTAAAAATCCAAGCTTGCTAGTGGTCAGTCATGCCTCTTTATCCCTCCTTCTGTGTGGGAGCCGAGACCAACTACTGTATAATTATGCTTTGTCCTGTTTATCTGGTCTGTAGGTAACTTTTTCTTACTTTGTTTTCTGCTCCTGTCCTGGGAAGCTTCCATTTTTATTTGCAGAGCATTCTTCCTCTGAGCTTAGCTGTAAACAGGGCTATAAATCAAGCTGTTATCTTGGTCTCATTTGGTCTTTGTGGGCTCTCTGCACCATCTCTCAGCTGCCTGACTACCGTTTTTTCTTTATGAAGTGTGCCTGCCGGTGTGCTGAGAGCAAGTGGGGAGGATCAATTGCTTATAGCCGAGGCACCCAGCTCTACTAGGGCTCTGCAATCCTTAGAGACAGTGCCCACTTCTGATCCATACTGGGATCCCACTCGCACCTCCATCAGTCCACCTTAGTTCACACACTCCAAACTCTCTTCTGTGCCATTAACACCACACACACTGTCAGCCAGAGCACCTCAGTTCTTACAGTCAGTAAACTTTCCTGCTCCGGAACTGTGACCTCTGACGCAGTTCCATCAGTGCACCACAGTTCCAAACTCCAAGCCCAGCAGCCCTGGCAGTGCCAGGAACCCCATATAAGCTGCCTGCCAGAGCACTTCAGTTCTTACAGTCAGTAAAAACTGCTACTCTAGTACTGGGACCTCAGATGCAGCTCTATCAGTGCACCTCAGTTCACACACCCCAAGCCACTGAGCTGCGCCAGTGACAGGAGCCACACAGACCCTACCTGACAGGACAGGAGCTACACAGACCCTCTGTTTTTATAGTCAGTACACACTGCTGCTCCAGTACTGGGACCTCAGGTACAGCTCTATCAGTGCACCTCAGTTCACACACTCCAAGCCCCTCACCTGTGCCAGTGCCAGGAACACCACACATGCTGCCTGAAAGAGCACCTATGTTCTTGCAGTCAATATACACTGCTGATCAAGTACTGAGACCTTGGGCACAGCTCCATCAGTGCACCTCAGTTCACACACTCCAAGACCCTCAGCTGTGCCAGTGCCAGGAATCCCACACACGCTGCCTGACAAAGCACCTCCGTTCTTACACTCAGTACACACTGCTGCTCCAGTACTGGGACCTCGGGCACAGGTCTATCAGTGCACATCAGTTCACACACTCCAAGCCCCTCAGCCGTGCAAGTGCAAGGAACCCCACGGATGTTGCTTGCCAGAGCACCTCTGTTCTTACAGTCAGTAAACACTACTGCTCCAGTACTGGGACCTCGGGCATAGCTCCATCGGTCCACCTCAGTTCACACACTAAAAGTCCCTCAAACCTGCCCCATCAGACCTGCCAGTACCAGGAACCCTGCATATGCTGCCTGCCAGAGCACCTCCATTCTCACAGTCAGTACACAATGCTGCTCCAATACTGGAGGTTGGGTTCAGCTCCATCAGTGCACCTCAGTTCGTAGACCCCAAGCCTCTCAGACCTCCCAGTGCCAGGAATCCCACACACACTGCCTGCTAGAGCACCTCTGTTGTTACAGTCAATACACACTGCTGCTCCAGTACTGGGACCTCAGGGGCAGCTCCATCAATGCACCTCAGTTCACACACTCTGAGTGCTTCAGACCTGCAGGCCAGTAACCTCACACACGCTGCCTGCCAGAGCACCTCCACTCTTACAGTTAGTACACAATGCGGCTCCAGTATTGGGACCTCGGGCGCAGCTCCATCAGTGCACCTCAGTTCACACACTCCAAGCCCCTAAGCCATGCCAGAGCCAGGAAACCCACACACACTGCCTGCTAGAGCACCTCCATTCTTACAATCAATACACACTGCTGCTCCAGTATTGGGACTTCAGACGCAGCTCCATCAGTGCTCCTCACTTCACACACTCCAACCCCTTCAGAGGTGCCAGTGCCAAGAACCTCACACATGCTGCTTGCCAGAGCACCTCCGTTCTTACAGTAGGTACACACTGCTGCTCCAGTACTTGGACCTCGAGCGCAGGTCCATCAGTGCACCTCAGTTCACACACTCCAAGCCCCTCAGAACTGCAAGTGCCAGGAACCCCACACAGACTGCCTGCAAGAGCACCTCAGTTCTTACAGTCAGTACACACTGCGCACCAGTACTTGGACATGGGGTACAGCTCCATCGGTGCACCTCAGTTCACACACTCCAAGCCCCTCAGCTGTGCCATTGCCAGGAACCCCACACACGCTGCCTGCCAAAGCACCTCCGTCTTACAGTCAGTACACAGTGCTGCTACAGTACAACTCCATCAGTGCACCTCAGTTCACACACTCCAAGCCCCTCAGTCGTGCCAGTGCCAGGAACCCACACACGCTGTCTACCAGAGCACCTTCATTCTTAGACTTAGGGGGTCATTCCAACCCTGGCGGTCGGTGTTAAAGCGGCGGCCAACCCGCCAACAGGCAGACGGTAAAAAAAATGGAATTCTGACCCTGGCGGGAACCGCCAACACAGCCCGCCACCTTAACACTCCGACCGCCACGGCAGGACAAACAAACAGCGCGGCGGTCACCGCCAACAGACAGGCGGCAGACAATGTACCGCCCACACTATCACGACCCACCAATCCGCCACCTTTTCCGGTGCGGGAGCCCTGCCGATAAAAACACGGCGGAAACAGACTACGAACGGGAAAACGCTCACCTCTATACACTCCACGAGGAATCTGGACAGCATGGAACCCGAATTAAACATCCTACCAGCTATTGTCTACCTGCTCCTCTACCAGGAGCACGAACGCCGGCGCAGACGACAACGGTGAGTACTGCACCTACGACACAGGGGAGGGGGGAGGAGAAAAGGTTACGGGCACACACATACGCGACACACCCACCCCACCACCCCCCCACAAATCCCTACACACCAATGCAGAGCAACAAGTCAGAGTGACACCCCCAAACCCCCTGGAAGAATGCAAAGACAAAATAAATTGATCCTTAAAATTGAAGTATATTATAGCATATTTGAAGTTAAGTGAAATATGAAATATCTAAATAAACTATATTACAACATGAACAATATATACATAGCCCCAAAGTCCGGCACATATTGGCTACCTTCCATTGTTTGTGGGCCAATGTGCATAAACACATGGGCAAAGCCCACACACGAGACCCGATTCCATTGGAGAGAACACTGCTGGGGCATGAGATAATAAAACTACAGGCACCTCAGGGGGAAGGGAAGGGGGGGCACCTCAGCCACATGAGTCCACGACGCCAGATCCACGAGGGGCCTCCATGCCCACAGTACCATCCTGGGGAGTGCAAAGCCACAGTCTCTCAAGTCTCTACAGTGGGTGGATTGCCCACTGTACCATCCTGGGGAGTGCAAAGCCACAGTCTCTCAAGTCTCTACAGTGGGTGGGTTGACCACTGTCACATCCTGGGAAGTGCAAAGCCACAGTCCATCAGGTGGATTACAGACTCCACTGGTTATGGAGGAGGCATGTTGGCCAGAGTGCTTCGTGAAGCCCTGCCCGACACAGATCCGGCCCTGCCAATGGGCCAGCGGTGCTTGAGATGAAGGGCCCAGCGGAGTGGTGCTTGACAGGAAGGGCCCAGCGGAGCAGTTCAGAGACGGCGGTGCCCAGCGGAGCGGTGCTTGAGATGAAGGGCCCAGCGGAGCGGTGCTTGACAGGAAGGGCCCAGCGGAGCAGTTCAGAGACGGCGATGCCCAGCGGAGCGGTGCTTGAGATGAAGGGCCCAGCGGAGCGGTGCTTGAGATGAAGGGCCCAGCGGAGCGGTGCTTGACAGGAAGGGCCCAGCGGAGCGGTGCTTGAGATGAAGGGCCCAGCGGAGCGGTGCTTGACAGGAAGGGCCCAGTGGAGCGGTGCTTGACAGGAAGGGCCCAGCGGAGCAGTTCAGAGACGGCGGTGCCCAGCGGAGCGGTGCTTGAGATGAAGGGCCCAGCGGAGCGGTGCTTGACAGGAAGGGCCCAGCGGAGCGGTGCTTGAGATGAAGGGCCCAGCGGAGCGGTGCTTGAGATGAAGGGCCCAGCAGAGCGGTGCTTGACAGGAAGGGCCCAGCGCAGCGGTGCTTGAGAAGAAGGGCCCAGCGGAGCGGTCCTTGAGATGAAGGGCCCAGCGGAGCGGTGCTTGACAGGAAGGGCCCAGTGGAGCAGTTCAGAGACGGCGGTGCCCAGCGGAGCGGTGCTTGAGATGAAGGGCCCAGCGGAGCGGTGCTTGACAGGAAGGGCCAAGCAGAGCGGTGCTTGAGATAAAGGGCCCAGCGGAGCGGTGCTTGAGATGAAGGGCCCAGCGGAGCGGTGCTTGACAGGAAGGGCCCAGCGGAGCGGTGCTTGAGATGAAGGGCCCAGCGGAGCGGTGCTTGACAGGAAGGGCCCAGCGGAGCGGTGCTTGAGATGAAGGGCCCAGCGGAGCGGTGCAGAGACGGCGGTGCCCAGCGGAGCGGTGCTTGAGATGAAGGGCCCAGCGGAGCGGTGCTTGACAGGAAGGGACCAGCGGAGCAGTTCAGAGACGGCGGTGCCCAGCGGAGCGGTGCTTGAGATGAAGGGCCCAGCGGAGCGGTGCTTGACAGGAAGGGCCCTGTTCAGCGGTGCTTGTCACGGCGGGGCCCTGTTCAGCGGTACTTGTCACGGCGGGGCCCTGTTCAGCGGTGCGTGTCACGGCGGGGCCCTGTTCAGCGGTGCTTGTCACGGCGGGCCCTGTTCAGCAGTGCTTGTCACGGCGGGGCCTTGTTCAGCGGTGCTTGTCACGGCGGGGCCCTGTTCAGCGGTGCTTGTCTTGTGTTCCTGGGGAACCGGATCTGGCCAATAATTCCCGCTCAGTCGCCATCCGACCTTTTGCTAGCGGGGCCCTCCTGTGCTGGAGTCCTGGGCCCGTGGGTGTCCTCCATCACACCCGAAATGGGGCTGGTGGGGCCCTCCTGGGAAGCTCGCCTGCTGCCGGACTTGTCCGCCCTGCTGCCCTTGCCCTCCTTCGCCGAATCTCTTGGGCCCTTGCCTCCCTTTGTGGATGTGCCAGGTGACGGTGGAAGGGTAGTGTCCTTGTGGGCAGCCGTCTCAGGCCTGTCGCGCCGGCCCTTCCCTTTCTTGGTTCTTTTCCCAGGGGGTGGGCTGGCTGTCCCCTTGCTGCTGGCCGATGTTCCGGTCCTAGGAGCTGGTGGACTCCAATAGCCCTGAACTATGGTCCTAGTAGGTGCAGGGCTTGTGGTGGCTGAGGTGCTGTTTGGACTCTTACGAGATGGAGGGGGTGGGTCAGGTGATGCAAAGAGGTTAATTTTGGAGAGGAAAAACTTTTTAGGAGCAATGGGAAGGGTAGGTGCAGTGGGTATGGCAGTGGAGGAAGAGGATGTGGTTGTAGGAGAGTCAAGTGTGGTGTCTTTGGGTGCAGGTGCTTGTGACGGAGGCTGTCGTGAGGTGGATGGCTGTTGGGTGGGTGGCTGCCTGCGTTTGTGTGGTTTGGAAGAGGGGGTGACAGACACACTGGGAGAGGACACAGGGGACGTGTAAATGGCAGTGGGGGTGGTGACTGCACGTGTGCGGAGTGTTCTGGTGGGTGTGCTGGTGATGGACGTAGTGGCTGATGATGTTGTGCATGCAAGTGTGAGTTGGGACGTCACAGGGAGGGAGGAGGGAGACGAGGAGGAGGGGGACACAGAGGAGGCAGTGGCTGTTGGCATGTCTGCATGTGGATGTTGCTTGTGTGAATGCTTGTGTGATCTGTGGTGCTTATGTCTGGATGAGCTGCCCTTGGGTGTTGATGTGTGTGCAGGCTGGTCTGTAGGTGTGTCTGGGATAGGCAGAGGAACAGGGGAGTGGGACTGGGTGGAGGGAGTTGGAGGAGGGAGGCTGGACACAGGGACAATGACTGCCGTCAGTGCTTAGGCCAGAGCATTGAACGATCGCTGATGGGCAGCCTGACACGAATGAATGCCCTCCAGGTATGCATTGCTCCGATGCACCTCCCTTTCCACCCCCTGGATGGCATTCAAAAGGGTAGACTGCCCAACAATGAGCGTCTGGAGGAGGTCAATGATCTCCGCACTGAGGGCAGCAGGGGTAACTGGGGCAGGGCCTGAGGTGCCTGGGGCGAAGGAGATGCCCGGCTTCCTGGCCGAGCGGGCACGGGGCGAACGCTGAGGGGCTGCTGGGAGGGCGGAGCTGGTGCGCTGGGTGGCGGCTGTACCTGTTGTTGCGGTGGGCACGGATGTTGCCGCCACCACAAGGGAGCTCCCTTCCGAGGACGTGTCGGTGTCGCTGACGTCTCCACGGGTCCCCGTTGTGGTGCTCCCCTCGCCCTCAGTCTCACTGGTGAACTCGGAGTCGGTTGCAGGGCCCTCCGGGGCCATGTGAGATGCAGCTCCCTCGTGCGCCGATGCCACTTCTCCTCCGCCTGATGATGCTAATGCACACATGAACAGGAAAACCAAAAAAAAGGGGGGGAGAAGAAAGAAAGACATGTTGAGTGCATGCATTGGCGGCACCGTTGGCGGAGAGGACAGACACAGAAGCCCCCTGCACTACGCCGCGCACTCGGGGTACACTACTCAATTATTGTGACTTGGCCTACAAGTCTATGGAGGACAACTGCACACATAGGTGAGCCCGGGCCATGGATAGCTGTACTTAGCACCCTACAGAGGTGGGGGGCGGGGGCACAGGGCCATGCCTAACGGAGGGGCATAGCCTACAGAAACCGCCCCGGCCTAGAGATAGCCACAGCCCTCCTCCACCACCCAGACACCTCCACTGTGTGCTAATATAGCAGAATGTGCTGAGACTCACCCCCTTGTGTCTGCTGTGATGTCCTCACGCGCCCATCCAAATCGGGGTAGGCCACCGCCAGGATCCGGGATATCAGGGGGGTCAATTGCCGTGTGGCACCCCTCCTAGGTTGGGAGGCCATCCCCAGCAGAGCCTCGGCGGTCTTTCTGCTCCCGCGGCGGATGTCCTCCCACCTCTTGCGGCAGTGGGTGCCCCGTCTGTTGTGGACCCCCAGGGCCCGGACGTCCTTGGCGATGGCACGCCAAATGTCGATCTTCTGATGGGCGCTGACCTATGTGACATGGACAGGGTGGGAAAAGAAATATCATCACTTTTCTGCATGGTCGATGTGAGTGACCCCCCTCCCCAACCTTGCCATGTGGCACATGCTCTCATCTGTCGTGCGTTGCATTCCTCATTTGTTCCCCTCCCCACCATCTTACATCCACCCCACTCAACACAGGCATAGCCCATACAACGTGCTCCCTGTGTACTTACCTGTTGGTCTGGAGTACCGTAGAGTAGCGCATACTGGGGGAGGACCCCATCAACAAGTTTCTCCAATTCCTCAGATGTGAAGGCAGGGGCCCTTTCCCCAGTCGCAGCAGCCATTGTCTCTTCCAGACCGAGGTCACAGCAGCACTTGCAGTATAGGTCCTCTCCTGTGGATGATCAGGTCTCGAGTGATTAAGCAGATAGAAAATGGCGGTCACGCCCGCGGCGGTGCGTACCGCGGCGGTGCGTACCGCGTCCGCCGGCGCACATCGTCATTGGCTCCTGAGACCCATAGGGTTCAATGTTAACCAATGCTGCTTTGCGCCGCGGTCTTCGACCGCCACGGTGTGCCACGCCAGCGCATTGACCTCACATCCCATTGTCACACTTCACAGGTCAGGCAGCCGCCATTTCAAGGGCCCACATGGCTTAATTTCTACAGCGTCACACAGGCCTAGCCCTTGCATTGCCAATCATACAAGCCATTCAATGCATAGCGAATCGTGTACTGTGCAAGTTGTGGTTACGTACCTGTGGGTTGCTTGACTCTGTGCTCCATTTTGTCCTTCCTAGGCACCGTCCGCTGGGACTTGCGAGGAGATGGAGGAATCCTCCCGTGTACAGACCGCTGGTGGACCTGTCAACAATGGAAGAAAGACATGTCATACTGACATACAGGCTTGACAGAGCCACTATACAGGAACTGTGTGCCCAGCTGGAGCCAGACCTGATGTCCCCCATTCGCCAACCCA
Organism: Pleurodeles waltl; assembly: GCF_031143425.1. Classification (NCBI taxonomy): domain Eukaryota; kingdom Metazoa; phylum Chordata; class Amphibia; order Caudata; family Salamandridae; genus Pleurodeles; species Pleurodeles waltl. Next base: position 445,860,459 of record NC_090443.1, on the reverse strand, counting down.
CAGGGATTCCCCCTCTGGTGCAGGTTCTGTCAGTACTCCATTTTTTGGCAAGTGGATCATTCCAAACAACAGTGGCCATATCATCAGGGATGTCTCAGCCTATGTTTTCTAAGGTTTTGTCCAGAGTGTTGTCTGCCCTGATGAAATACATGCGGAGCTACATTGTTTTCCCTGAGGTGGGCGATTTGGCTACAGTGAAGGGTGATTTCTATGCCCTTGGACATATCCCCAACATCATTGGTGCCATTGATGGGACTCATGTGGCTTTGGTTCCCCCCAGTGAAAGTGAGCAGGTGTACAGGAACAGAAAAAGTTATCATTCGATGAATGTCCAGGTGGTCTGTTTGGCTGACCAGTACATCTCCCATGTAAATGCCAAGTTCCCTGGGTCAGTGCATGACGCGTACATCATGCGAAATAGCAGCATCCCTTATGTGATGGAACAGCTACAGAGACACCGTGTGTGGCTAATAGGTGACTCTGGTTACCCCAACCTGTCGTGGCTACTTACCCCAGTGAGGAATCCCAGGACAAGGGCAGAGGAACGCTACAATGAGGCCCATGGGCGAACTAGGAGGATTATAGAAAGAACCTTCGGCCTCCTGAAGGCCAGGTTTAGGTGCCTGCATATGACAGGTGGATCCCTAATGTACTCACCAAAGAAGGTGTGCCATATCATCGTGGCCTGCTGTATGCTTCACAACCTGGCTTTGCGACGCCAGGTGTCTTTCCTGCAGGAGGATGGTCCAGATAGTGGTGTTGTAGCAGCTGTGGAGCCTGTGGAGAGTGAAGAGGAGGAAGACGACGGGGACGACACAGACAACAGGGACACAGTGATACAACAGTATTTTCAGTAGCACACAGGTACGAATCAACCACGCCATTTTACATTTACTTAAAGTCTCCTGCCTCTCTACTGTCTGAGTTTCCCCCCAGTTCCTGTTAACTGAGTTGTGACTTTCCCTTCCGTTTTCAGAGCTGTGGGCCCCACTGCGTGACCTCTGCTTTGTTTGCCCATGGACTACAGCTGTGTGACAGTGGTATGTTGTCATCACAATGTGACTGAACATTATTGCACCGTTATGTCTAATACATTTGTTCAAAATACAAGCAGACTCCAGATTTTTTAAGTGCAATAAGTGATTTTATTAAAGTGCTACATTTAGGAACATGATTGTAAAACGGTGATGGGTGATGGTGGAGTAATGTCCATGGCAGAGTCCAGTTTTCAGTCTCACAGGTGCATTGTCCATATGCCTGTGGAAGGATGGAGCAGGGGCAGTTCAAGGTTGGACAGGGTGACAATGTGGGACAGTGGGATGACATCAGGGGGTATCGTTTGCTGGCGGGGGTCTTGGCATCCTACTCTGTCTTCTTATGAGATCTCAGGTGCCGCTTGCGGGTGGTTCTTCTTCTGCAGGAGGTGGGGTTCTGGTGGCCTGTCGTTGTGTGGGGGCCTCCTGTCCACTAGCGCCGGCAGAGGTGGTAGGCTGTTCCTGGTCCAGGCTAGTGACAGGGGCCCTTTGTGGTGCCACATGGTCCCGCAATGTGGTGACTATCTGGTTAAGGGCCACGACGATGGTCCCCATTGCGGAACTAATGTTCCTCAGTTCCTCTCTGAACCCCATGTACTGTTCCTCCTGCAGTACCTGGATCTCCCGGAACCTGGCCAGTACCGTAGCCATCGTCTCCTGGGAGCGGTGGTATGCTCCCATGATGGAGGAGAGGGCCTCTTGGAGAGTCGGTTCCCTGGGCCTGTCCCCCCCCTGTCGCACAGCAGCCCTCCCAGTTCCCCTGTTTCCCTGGGCCTCTGTCCCCTGGACGGTGTGCCCACTACCACTGCCCCCAGGTCCCTGTTGTTGTTGGGGTGTTGGGTCAACCTGGGTGCCCTGAAGTGGTGGACACACAGCTGATTGATGTGTCCTGGAGACAGAGGCATGGGCCCGCTGGGTGGGAGCTGTGCTGGTGTTCCCAGAGGGGGTTAGGTCTGGTGTAGCCTGTGGCTGTCTGTGGGGAACCGACTGTTCCGAGGTCCCCGATGGGCCGGGCTGGTCATCTGGGTCCAGGGAGACAGAGCTGCTGTCATCACTGGGGGCCTCTTCTGGGGGTGGGATGGACATCTCTGGACCCTCCGTGGCGGTGTGGTGGCGTTCGGGGCCTGCAGGGGTATAAGAGTATGGTTATTGCTTCTGTGTGTGGCATTTCGTGTAATGGGTGGGTGGCCGTGTACCCCAGTGCTGGCATTCCCTTGTGGGGGCTTTTGTGACGGTGGCTTGTGGGGGTGATGGGTGTGTGCAGTGGGCATGCTTTGGTGATGGGTGTCCATGCTTTGGGGACGCATGCAGGGCTAGGTTTTGGGATGGGTGGGTTGTGATGGTGAGCCATTTGCAAGGAGTTGGTATGATGGGGGTGGGGGTGAGGGTGGGGGTATGATTTGGCATGCAGGTGGGGTGGGGGGAATGAAGTAGTGGAGATTTGACTTACCAGAGTCCATTCCTCCGCCTACTCCTGCGAGGCCCTCAGGATGCAGGATGTGCAAGACTTCCTCCTCCCATGCTGTGAATTCTGCGGGAGTAGGTGGGGGTCCGCCGCCAGTCCGCTGTACCACGATGTTGTGCCTTGATACCATGGAACGCACCTTCCCCCGTAGGTCGTTCCACCACTTCCTGATGTCATCCCGATTGCGTGGATGCTGTCCCACAGCGTTGACCCTGTCCACTATTCTGCTCCATAGCTCCATCTTCCTGGCAATGGTGGTGTGCTGCACCTGTGCACCGAAGAGCTGGGGCTCTACACAAACTATTTCCTCCACCATGACCCTGAGTTCTGCGTCAGAGAACCTGGGGTGTCTTTGGGGTGCCATGGGGTGGTGTGGATGAGGTGAGGGGTGGTGTATGTGTTGTAGAGTGTGGTGAGTGTGGTGGTGTATGGTGTTTTGTGCGTGGAAATTGTGTGGGTGATGTTGTGATTTGCCTCTGTGTGATGGTCTACTCTATGCTGTGCTGTCTCTCTCTGTCCTTCAGTCGCAATTGTGGTCATAAGGGTTTGTGGGTGATGTGGGTGTGTGTTTTATATTTAATTGGGGGTGTGGGAGTGGTGTGTGTATGTGTCTCAGGTGTGTGTATTTTGATTTGTCCAATGTGGTAGTGTTTTGTAAAGGTGTGTGTATTTTGACCGCGGCGGTGTGTACCGCCAATGGAATACCGCGGTTGAAAGACTGCTGTGGGGATTTGTGGGTCGGAATGGCATGGGCGTATTTCTGTTGGCGTGACGGTGGAGGTTTGGTCATCGCCTGTTTTGCGCTGGCCGTTGGTGTGGCGGACTTGTGTGGATGTCGGGTTTTTGGCGGTTTGCCAGTTGCGGATCAGAATGACTGTGGCGGTTTACCGCGACCGCGGCGGTGTTATGGCGGTCTTCTGACCGGCGGTAAGCGCCTTTTACCGCCGAGGTCAGAATGACCCCCTTAGTATACACTGCTGCTCCAGTACTGGGACCTCGGGCGCAGCTCTATTAGTGCTCCTCAGTTCACACACTTCATGCCCCTCAGCTATGCCAGTGCCAGGTATCCACATATGCTGCTTGCCAGAGTACACACTGCTTTTCCAGTACTGGGACCTCAGGCGCAGCTCCATCGGTGTACCCCTGTTCGCACACTCCAAGCCCCTCAGACGTCCCAGTGCCAGGAACCCCACACATGCTGTCTGCCAGAGCACCTCCATTCTTACAGTCAGCACACACTGCTGTTCAACTATTAGGACCTCTGGCGCAGCTCCATCACTGCACCTCAGTTCACACATTCCAAGCACCTCAGTCCTGCCAGTGCAAAGAACCCCGCACACGCTGCCTACCAGAGCACCTCTTTTCTTAGAGTCAGTATACACTGCTGCTCCACTACTGGGTCCTCGGGTGCAGATGCAACAGTGCACCACCCTTCACACACTCCAAGCCCCTCAGACCTGCCCCCTCAGACTTGCCAGTGCCAAGAACCCCACACACGGTGCCTTCCAGAGCACCTGTGTTCTTACAGTCCGTACACACTGCTGCTCCAGTTCTGGGACTTTGGGCGCTGCTCCATCAGTGCACCTCAGTTCAAACAGTGCAAGCCCCTCAAGAGTGCCCGTGCCAGGAACCCCACACATGCTGCGTGACAGAGCACCTCCGTTCTTACAGTCAGTACACACTGCAGCTCCAGTACTGGGACCTCGAGTGCAGCTATATCAATGTACATCAGTTCACACACTCCAAGCCCTTCAGACTTGCCTGAGCCAGGAACCCCACACACACTGCCTGCCAGAGCACCTCCGTTCTTACAGTCAGTACACACCGCTTCTCTTGTACTGGCACCTTGGGCACAGCTCCATCAGTCCACCTCAGTTCCCACACCCCATGCCCCTCAGCTGTGCCAGTGCCAGGAACCCCACACACGCTGTCTGCCTGAGCACCTCCATTCTTACAGTCAGTACACACTCCTGTTCCAGTACTGGAACCTTGGGTGCAGCTCTATCATTGCACCTCAGTTCACACACTCCAAGCCCTTCATCCTGTGTCAGTGCCAGAACCCCACACACGCTGCCTGCCAGAGCACCTTAGTTCTTGCAATCAGTACACTCTGCTGCTCCATTACTGGGACCTTGGGTACGGCTCCATTAGTGCACCGCAGTTCGCACACTCCAAGCCCCTCAGCTGTGACAGTGCCAGGAACCCCACACATGCTGCCTGCCAGAGCACCTCTGTTCCTAATCAGTGCACACTGCTGCTCCAGTACTGGGACCTCGGACGCAGCTCCCTCAATGCTCCTCTGTTCACAGACTTGAAGCCCCTCAGCCGTGCCAGTGCCAGGAACCCAATACACGCTGCCTGCTGGAGCAGCTCTGTTCTTACAGTCAATAAACACTGCTGCTCCAGTATTGGGACTTCAGACGCAGCTCCATCAGTGCACCTCAGTTCACACACTCCAAGCCCCTCAGATGTGCCAGTGCCAGGACCCCCATACATGCTGCCTGCCAGAGCACCTCAGCTCTTACTGTCAGTACACACTGCTGCTCCAGAACTGGCACCTTGGGCTCAGCTCCATCAGTGCACCTCAGTTCACACACTCCAAGCCCCTCACTCATGCCAATGCAAACAACCCCACACACGCTGCCTGCCAGTGCACCTCCATTCTCACAGTCAGTTCACACTGCACCTACAGTACTGGGACCTCGAGTGCAGCTGTATCAGTGCTCCTCAGTTCACATACTCCAAGCCCCTCAGCCAGGCCAGTCCAAAGAACCCCACACACGCTTCCTGCTAGAGCACCTCCGTTCTTACAGGCAGTACACACTGCTGCTCCAGTTTTGGGACCTCGGTCGCAGCTCCATCAGTGCACCTCAGTTCACACACTCCATGCCCCTCAGACATGCCAGTGCCAGGAACCCCACGCACGCTGCCTGCCAGAGCACCTCAGTTCTTACAGTCAGTACACACTGCTGATCCAGTACTGGGCACCTGGGCGCAGCTCCACCAGTGCACCTCAGTTTACACACTCCAATCTCTTCAGACCTTCTAGTGCCAGGAACCCAACACACGCTGCCTGCCAGAGCACCTCCGTGCTTACAGTCAGTACATACTGCTGCTACAGTACTGGGAACCACCACAGCTCTGCCAGGATGCATCAACTCTAACTTTCAGAGCACATTTCTTCTCAGTACTAAGGGGTATATTTAAGAAGAGTGGCACACACAGTGCAGCAACACTTTCTTGCGCCCCTTAGTGCCTGCTAATGCCACCAGGTGTGCGCTGTATTTAAAATACGGCGAACCATGGCAGTAGTTTGGGGACTAGTATCAGAATTTTTTACGCTAGTCCGGTGCTTTGTAAGATTAGCATAAAAAATGTTGACACTAATCCTGCAAAGCACGCAAGGGCCCATTGTAACCAATGGAAGGCTCCTTTTAATACCTGCTCTAAATCTTTTAGTTTTCTTTGCAGCTTTTTTTTGCCCCCCCATCAGGGGAATGCCCCCTTTGCATACATTATGCCTGGCGCAGGCATAATGTAATGCAAAGGGTTACAAAGTGGCATAATGCATGCATTCCACCACTTTGTAAATAAGGCATGGCGTTTTTGGCCTTCTAACGTCTGTCATTTACATTTTACTAAAAATCCCTCTTTTTCCTCATCTGTATGTCTAAGCCACAACTTTCTTGTTGGGACCGAAGTGTCTAAGTGGTTTCCCCATTCTGAGTCTGTGGGAAATGTGCCAGTACATACATGCTTAGGTTCTTTCGCTGCTTGTTTCTCTTACCATCTCTCTTTTTTTCTGTAATGTTAATTTTTCTCTCTCTTTTCACAATCCTTTCATTATTTTTTTCCTCTTTATCTTTCGTTTACTAGTTTCCTTCCCTTTTTTTTGTGTCTCGCACGTTTGCTCTAATTCTTCTCTTAGTTGTATTCATTTTCTTGTTCTTTCTTTCCCTTCTTTATTTGCAACTCCGTCTCTTTCTTCCTTTTGCTTGTTGTAATCATTTTGCTTCTATTTTTCTGACCCATCCACTTTCTCTCGTGAGGCCTAGTTATCAATGTGGCAACAGATGCATTGGCACAGAGGCTCAGAGATCTATGGACCTCACTCAACTCTAATTACTGCTGTATTTTTCTACCAAAATTGAGGTCAACCGTTTTTCTTTCTTACTCCAGAGCCCATGACATGGTTACTACACCACTTGTCCTGTCCATCTTTACTCTGGACTTTCTTCTTTCCTTTCACCCTTCAATCTGACCCAAATTATATTTTTGTTATGGTGTTTTCAGTATTACATTGTAATGCCAATAGTTTATTTCTGATAAAGGTTTATAAGATAATTGTATATGTTTTAGAACAGAGGAAGAAGGTAAATGGAAGTGTTTCAGTTAAATGCTGGGCCACTGGAATTATATGGCAGAAAAAGGCAAAATTATGAGGCAGGGTTGACCAATTTATGTGGCAAGAAAAGCGTAGTTATGAATCTACAATAGCTCCAACTCAAGAAAATGCGAGACCTATTGCATTGCAAAAGCTTGTTTTGGTTTGTGCGTATTCTCCTCTGTGACTGCTACGGGTCAGTATGCCTTATTAATTTAACTCGCAGATGGGTCGGAGCTGGTTGGTGCCTTCTCCCAAAGAATCCTGGGCCCTTTTCACCTTTTTTTGAATGCCTTTGATGTCATGCCGAAGCAGGCCCAAAACATCACGTGGCAGACGCCACAACACAAAAATCACAGTACAGTTCTCCCAGACAATGAGCAGCAAATCCTATACAAAAAGCGAACCTCAAACTGTAAGGGCAAGCAAGTGAGCTGCTTCACTCTTTGCTAAGTGCTGAGCGTGCAGAACCACTGCAGAAAGCACTTTTTGTCTGTAGATTTGGGAAAATTCAACCTATAGAACGAAGATCGCAGTCTTGAAGAACAAAGTGTGTTCACCATTCTGATGGTGAGAGGACTATCCCTCTTGATCATCTTAACTAATACTTTTGTCTGTTTTGCCAGTCCACCTATTTTTCAAAAAGCTGTAAATATCCCCGCTATCGTGCATTTTTCAGTTTTGTGCCATACTACTGCCTCCTTTCCCAAAGAGCCACTGCAGGACACCAATTGTCCTACCTGTTGGTGCCCGGCAGTCCTGTCCCCCTGAGATGCCGCCTGGGTAGTTGATTGTGATCACAGCAAAGCTCTGCCCGAGGTGCCAAGGATCTCATAAGGATACCGCATCAGAGTGCACCGACTTCTATGTGCTATAAAGAGTGACTGGCTGCTGAAATAGGACAAATGGGAAGGGAAATCCTTCCAGCCTGCCTCTGTCCATTGTCTATAGAGGAATGCCCTTGCCGCCGCCTGACCTTCTGGAGACTTTTGTACCATTGCCTGCTTAGATGCTCAATCGTCCCACTTTTTATGGGATTATCTGCTGCCAACAATGAGCTACTGCCGGACTCCAATTGCCCTGCACTTTGTTAGTCCAGAAGGGAACACAAGCATCCCCAGGCCAGTTTGTGCTTATTTAGGCTTCATCCGTAGGGTGCAGCTCGAGTCCTATATCACAGCAAGCAAAGGACACGCTTCCCTGTCCTGCATTTGACACTGAGTTGTTAGTACCAGGGCGGAGTGTGCACTAAGTGCACACAGGTGAGAATGGCCTTCGGTGCACACTGGGGATGCGGAGCTATGTGGATGGGGGAGCTAGAAACATACAAGTGAAAGTGAGCTAGGTTCACAGGTGAGGCTTATGCGTTCACGGGTGGAGGATTTCGTGGAAGGCACAGGTAGCGTGCTACATATTTGCAGGTGATCCAATCTAGCTGCACACAGTTAAAAAAGCTAAAGTGTACACGGGTGAGGGGCGTTAGGTGCACAAACACAAGATGTGATGGGATCAGTATATGTACACAGGTGTTAAGATCTTTTAAGAATGTAGATGCAAGAGAACTAGGTGCACACAGGCAAAAGAAGCCCAGGTTCATACATGTGAGGCATGGTTTAGGTGTACACATAAGGCACAGAAGCAAAACGGAGTTAGGTGCATACAGGCTTACAGTTTTTAAAAATGTTCTTCAGGGTAACACCTATCAATAAAGTGCAAAGAGGCTTTTCAGTTGTTGGTATGTGCTATCTACATGGATAACATATTTAGTGTATCGGAAAGTATGTTCAACATATATCCAGGAATGGGCTGATCCAAAGCAGATTGTAGGACATCCAGGAAAAGTAAATGTACACCGAGCCCATCTAAATGCAACTCATTTGCTGAGTCAGTGATTTTTTAAGAAAACCTTTCATGGGTTCAGTCCTCCTAGACCCACAGTGGACAATCCGTAGGCACATCAAACCAACCACTTAAAATAACTAAAAATGTTAATTTCAGAATAGGCAACCAGGTTTTCTGTGCACTCAGTCAGTTGTCATGGGAGAACAAAAAGTGTGTTAGCTGAGTGTCTGCATTTTTTGTGGTGAGACATTTGAGCCTGGGGCCCCGTCTGTGCAGTGCCCTAGGTGTACAGATAGTCTCCGATAGATAGACTGCATATGTGTACCATGTAGGACCAGCCACTGATTAATGATTATTCTTTTGTGAGACAACACCGGGCACAAGGATTAATGACTGGGCACACACTGGTTTTGCTTGAGCATGCAGAGATTCAACCTGGGCTTTTGAGGCTGTAGTAAGGCATTTCGGTTCATGTTCAGGCATCACATATTTGCACATAGGCAAATGGTGGTTGTGGGTAACGTATGACTATCTGGTCATTTGACGCTGTGCCATGCTTTTTAATTTATGTTTTGGAATATGATGACTGTGTCTTGCTTATAACAGTTGTTCTCCTGGTATAAAATGGCTGTCCTTGTGTCCTTTTGTCATTGCAGTCATGGCATATCCTCCATAGTATCCTTTTTTCATTATAAATTAGCATTCATTTTAACTTCAATTAAGTAATTACCTGTAAGCTATCCGTGTCAAACATGATGTGACATCACTTCTTGTGATGTCATCAGGGTTAAAGGTCATGTCCTCGCTTCCTGTTATGAGATCAGAAATCAAATGGTGTGTAATGTCCCTTCTGCTACCCCTGACATTTTGGTGAATCGATGTCCATGATAATGCTCCTGGCACCAAGCTAATCACATCAGTAATAGCTCTCCCCATTACCTCCTGTTTCAGTACTAAAATATATTTGGAAATTATGAGTTCTGAAAATACACACATTTTCATCTCAAAACACTTTTTTTCAATTTTGGTATACATGTATTATTTCAAACAAGCAAAAACTCCTAATTTAGTAGGCTGGGTTGCACATAGGAGAGCTACCAGTAGCTCACAAACTGCTTGTTGGTGACGCCTGTTCTGGAAGCTGTGAATACACCGCCAGAAACTGCAGCTCCCAAATCATGTAGCACTAACTACTAGCAACAATCAAGATGGAATCTGCAGTCTTTAAACTTCCTGATCCTGCACTCAAGCAGCCAGAAACTATGATTCCCAAACCAGAGGAATCTTAATTCCCAAAGAACTTTAGAAAAAGGCGGATGCAGCACGCTCATACCCAGAGGTACAGGAGAAATGCCTTTCTCTAGGCAGGGAGCAAAGGTGCTTCTGATTGGCCTGTTAAAGTTGTGTGCCACCGAGCTAGTGCTTGGAAGGCAGTGTTCATAGTACATCCTTCAGATTTCACCTGGCTGTAAATGGAAAGCAGTGCCGATGCCCTGACAGAGTTCGGTGTTACCTGTAGCACAATAACCGTGGTAACATGCGATTTTTTCAGTGCCTTGTAATTCCCTCACTTTTCAGGCTGTGTTCTGCCTGTCTTATACTAGCGATCTCTCAAGTGGGCTGGGATCTCCCAGTAGTGCAAGTATAGGTCCATGAGTGTGGACTCCAACTCCACTCAGCACTCACTCAGAATGGTTCTGCAAAAGGACAACTAGGGCATCAATAAGAGGAATCTCTCTTTACTTCTAGAACTCATTCAGTATCCTTGGCTGAAACTGCAACATTCATTATGGCCAAAGAGATTCAATCATCCAAAGTAAACGTTTTACAACAGGAGCCTCCATGGTCTGGTATGGTGGAATGCAAAGCGGCTGAGTCAAACCTACAATGCAGGCTTACCTGCAACTCCGCTCCAGCAACAAAGAGCAGATGAGGCAGTTCATCATGCTGTTGCAAAATGTGTCTTCTCAAGACCCCAGATTTTTCAATGTGCAGTATTGCCCAAGCACAAAGAAGCTGCTTTCCATTCGCCCCCAATAACCAAAGAACCTGAAGTGAACTTGCCTCAGAAATGAATACCTCAGATTTCCAGCTTTGTATACTCCTCTGCAGCAGAGCCGTCAGTTACACTGATCACATACACTTCACTGCACAGCAACCTCTCTTCTTCTGTAGATTTTACAGCCCTCACACCCAAGTAGAGTTATCCCCTGATTGCATATGGTGGTAGGTTCTTGCTCATATCATAAACCTGCTCCTTGTTTCACAATGACCGTGCCAGGATCTCCCTTTATGCTTCATGTTGCTTTTGTTGGTCTTGTCATGATCTTTTTTCACAGCTTATAGGAGCTGAAGATAAGTTAATTATTTCTACTAAAAATTATGGGTGTCCAGATTTGGTCCTCGAGAACTGCAGCTAAGCCAGCTTTTCATGATAACAGCTGACCATGTGAATGTGAATGCATTCTATTCAGTGTGTAAGTTATATCATGTGCATAACTTGAAATTGTATTGGCGTTGTAGAGGAATGGCCTTTGGGGGTTTAATACTTTTTGGATGTGTTTTGGGTAGTAGGATCTCACACTAAATGCCACCAATCAGACCTTCTTGTGGTTGGACATAACCGCTCCACAAAGGATGCTTTAGGACACAGGCCAAAGGATAACAGTGAGACATGACTCTCTGTAGTGAAGGTACTCAGGAGTGGTGGAAGCATATGGTACTTCTTAAGTACCATTTCCCTATACAGTAGTCTCAGGCACCATGTACTGTCTATTTATTACACATACAAAAAAGGATTGGCCCAAAGATTTTTCTATTCTAAGTGATGTGTTCTAAAGTCTCCCCTCTGTAAGTGTGGTACAACTTTGTGATCCTGCAACATGGCTGAACGACTTAGACAGGGATGAATTAGAATGTATAAATTGAAAGGATTGGGAATCCTGAGATTAGAGCCTGACAGACATGATGAGTAATCTCAGGAGTGAATTATCTGACACATCCTATGGGCAATGTCAGACGTGACTAGACTGACACAAGTGAAGCAAGCGGCTGGAGAAAATAGGATGGCATGCAAGAGCGGCTGCAAGGGATTGAATACTTCTCTGCTATCAAATTTATACAACGGTGTAAGTTATTAATCACACATCTCAATGTCTTGGTTCTTGCCTCTTTCAAAAGACCAGACAATGCTATCTTAGCCACAAGACGTGCTGTAATATCTCTAAGAGATCTCTAAGAATTAATCTCAGATGCTGGCAATTACTCAAGTGGCATTCCAGGCCATACATTTTTTACCCACTATCCTACCCCAGACAGAGACTAGTCTACAAGCAAATCAGACTATATTCTGCTCCAGTAGGAACAATCCAGCCCAACCTGCCAGGCAAAGTGCCCACTAGATGGAAACACAAGCAGCCCGAGACTGGTGTAAATCTTGCTGAAACACATCTACCTTGCCTGCACATTGTTAGAAACCATTGATTATTTGCAAAAAAGAAAGTCTAGAGAACACACACTGATTGGTCCTCCTTGTGGACAGAAAAATAAAAACATGTAACTGCTACATGCTATCAAAAGGGCACCTATCATTGGGAAAGGAACTGAAAAGGCAGTCTTACCTGCTTTGGGTGGCCTCGGCGGGGCTCCTGACAACGCCCTTCCTGCAATAAAATAGCAAACAGGATGGATTATTATCCTGTCCCACCACCAACTACCTTGAGACCCAGACAGTTATATTGTCAGCTTTTGTCCATTCATCCATAACCACTTAAGATGAGGCAACCTTAGCTAAAAAAACAGACTTCAGAAAAGTCCAATGGTACACTCCACCAAGGAATCCACTGTATTGCGCCGACCTCCTGTGAATTACTCAAAAGAACCATGCCTAGACTGCTGTATTTGACAGACTGAGGGGCATAGTTATGAGCCAGTTTGCGTCACTCTTTCACCATGCAAAGTGGTGCAAAAACTACGCAACTGAAAAATGAGATTCATGAAGCCATGCAAAGCCATCTTGCGTGGCCCTGAGTGCCTTCATAAATCTCAAGTAATGGAACAGAGCGCAAATCACTGCGTTGGATTACTCTGCGCTAGTGAGGCTTTTTCATGGGTGTTGTGTGAGTGTTCCCACACAACATCCATGGATTTTGACGCATTACCAAATTTACCAGAAGTGGTAGACCTGGGAATGCACCAAAAACCTACGCCTCCCTAGGTGAGGTGTAACAAGGAGAAATATCTTTATTTCTCCTCGTTTTTACCTCTATGTGTGCTACATTCTGCAGGGCTTACAGAAAGAGGAAAAAGCCTTAGGGAATTGTTTTTGTGCAGGAAGATTATCCTTCCTGCACAAAAACAATTCTGCATGCAGCGGAGCCATCCTTGCACCACGGTAAAAGGGTGCCTGCATTGACACAAGGCTGCCAAAATGGCGCCAGTGCAGCGGAAAAGGCAGGAATGCACTGTAGTGACGTAAATATGGCACATTCCTGCCCTTTCCCTGTCACGCAGTGCAGCGCACCAAGGTGACTTGCTGCACTGCACTGCACGACAATCTCGTAAGTATGGCCCTGAGTGGGGAGATACGAGCCCATACATTCTTGAAGGTCCATCTTGGAAACTCACTATGAATGTCAATGCTGCGGGCTTTAACGCCGTGGATGGCAGGCCCATGAAGTACTGCACACCAGCTCTGAAAATGGCTCCAGTCTTCCTTCTACAGAGAACCGCTGCCCATGCCAGCAGATTCTCAATACCATCATTATGGATACGTTTTTCCACAGACTTTAATCTCCCTATTCTGAGCATCACAATATAACAGCAATTAATGCAGCAGGCTGACATGACAGGGTCATTGAGCAGTGAGGTGGCTATGAGTGTGATGTGTCAGGATATAAAAACACTGACAAATGTAAGAGAAGGGGGACCCTTTGTGAAAGTCTGAGAGATTTATCACATATAACCTTTCATAATGTAGGCCTCTTACTGATGTGTGCAATATGTCTCTTACTGGAAGCATTTTGGTCAGGATGTTCCATCGCTTACCCTCAAGGTCTTCACACTATCTCTCCTGCAGAAAACAATTAATCTGTGGCAACTTGGCATAGAAAGCATAACACAGAACTTGGTTATCACACATAGAGAGAGTGGGCGCCTTGGTTTCTAAGGACAGTGCTTCCCAAACTGTGGGTCAGTTCCAAGCCAATTTTTGGTGGGTCACAAAATTCCAAGCAATAAATAAAGATACTTTTAAATTCAGTATTTATCTTGTCACATTTACTGTGCTGCAGAGACAGAGGTCAAATGTCAGGCTAAATCTGCTGACAAATTATTGCTTTTTTTTAAGGTCGAGCTGTATTTACAACCTCCTCTCACTTTGCAGTCAGAGAAAAAAATAAAGTGAATAACTTATGTGGCAATCTTGCTGGGGTTTAGGGAATGTGAAACAAAAGGCTATGGGGTGTCCTTTTTGTAACACACAACGAAATGTAAATACCTGTAAATGAACTGTACACATCCAGCAGTTGGGAAAGCAAAAATTAAGTTATTTTTTGTAATTCCTAAGCGTGATGGAAACAAAGATTTTAATAGGATCCAAAAAAATCAAGACATTTTACTTGGTGATGCACAAATGATAAGTATTCACTGAAACCCGTTTTTTACACATTATAATTTCTGCGTATTATAGGTTTATCAAACTGTATGTCTCTGCAACTTTAGTGGCCGTTTCAATGGAAATACACGACCATACAATGGTTTAGTTAAATTAAAAAATCACCTGAATCATGTCCATTAAAGTTAAGTGGACCACAAAACTTTGTTATTTAAAAAATTGGGCCCGTGGTTTTATAAAGTTTGGGAAGAACCACTAAAGGAAATGTGGATCCTGTGCCTTCCTTGGAATATAATCTCTCTTAGACATCTCTCTACCTCCGTTCAGTCATTCAGCACTCTTTGTCTTGTTTTTCTGCCCTTTCATCCCTTTCTCGGTCACTTCAATGTATTTCCCTCCCCTCCACTTTTCCACTCTAGAAATTCAACACCTTTCCCCGTAAAGTGAATAGTGACATTTGCTCAACTGTAATGTCATCTGATCACATAACCTCAAACCCCCTGTACTGGCAAAATATCAATATTCCCTCTTACTCTCTTCCCAGATCCCCTACATTCAGCAGCACACTCGGTGAGACACTGGAAGGTACTGGGGGATGCGCCACTTACTGAAGGACTCCATGGGGGTGGATCGTTTGGGGTCTTCCTGTTGCTTCAAGCTTCCATGATTCTTGACCTTCAGGAAGTTATTATAGATGTTGTCACCTTTGAATGATAGAAGTCAGAAAATAATAACAGGAAAGCTGTTAAAGTCATGGAAGCCGCAAGACACTAAGAGGACAGTGAGACAAAACTGACTCTTTACATCAACCTATCTGCTCTAGGACTTCATGGACCATGCCTCAACGTGTCAGATGAGGTATGTCACATTGTTAGCTGTCCATGTAGGGAGGCCTTGCTTCGAAGGTTTAGTTAGCACCACTTCCAACGAGTGGTATGTATATGTATGTGTTCTACATCTGTCAGTACCTCAGCTTTGCAACAGGCTCGGGAAATGAAAAATAGCTTCCTATGTGTGCTTAGGCGTCAGGGGTACTACCCAACGCTAATGACCCTTTGGATATATGTTCACTGGATTTTAGTGTAAATTTCTTATTTTTCAGGGACGTTGCGCTGTATGATCCATGCAGCAGGGTTCAGAAGGTCTAATGAGAAGAGGTAAACCTCTCTTGCTTAGGTTGAAGTCAAAATGTGTGTCTGTGGGTGCTAAGGATGGCACATTTTCTATGATGCAGCTTGATTAATCCATAATACCTCCATTTAATGTCTGTTAAACATACCTATTACTAACAGTATGCACAGAGTGGGCTTTGGGTCTGTCCCTTTTTTTATCACTGGCTTTCTTTAACTAGCCTGTGTCAGCCACTGGGTTTAGGCTTTGTCAATCACATCCCGGCCAAGCCTAGGGGCAAATTCATCTGTCACCTAATTCTACTGGCCGTTTGGGAGTATCCTTCCACCTCCATTAGAATGCTTTCACTGGAAGAGGGGCTAATTTACAACTATAGCCCTCTCTATCTGATGTTGCTGGCTCTCTCTAATCTACTCACACTACATGCATTAGCTCATTAAACCCAGACCTACTGCTCTACTAATGTGTTTTTTCTGCGCTCCTGTTGTTGTTCTATTTACAATTTGCAAGTGCTGTTCAAGGGTGCTCCTGCCTATTGGCAAATGCCTCAGAGTTGTTGGAGAAGAATCAGCCACATAACAGGTGTGCCTAGCGTGTGACTAACTATGCCCAGCTGCACCTCCATCTTGGAGTTATCTGCCCCAAGGAATTTATTTGAACAAAGATCTCTGGCGAAAGCTTTATTAAAAACTAAAGAAAAGGCAACGTTCACGATGTACATTATGGAGAAAAAAAGGAAATATCATTACCTTTCATATATGATCTAGATTCCTGGTGGCAATATGATTCAAATCGAGTAAGTTGATTTGAGTGAAGTTTATGTTTTTTAATTGGGGGACACTGGATTACAGAAGGATACCGATGCTAAAAGTAAAATAGTTATGTAGGAAAGATTCGCATAATCAGAAGCATGCTTGTAAAGAAGACTGATTTATGGTGAACACTAGAAGAAGACTGATTTATGGTGAACACTAGAATAGACACAAAAGTTCTCAGGTTCTATGTACTTCAGTATGACGAGATACCGTCATTATGCTATAGTGTCTTTTTTGCTATAGATTCATGTGGGAATTAAATTAGATTTTTGGTAGAAAGTAGATTGTATTTTTAACCAATCTCATTCAATTTTGTTTATATACCACACCTGACCATACCGCTCATAATGCATGTAGCACCTGCTCCAGCCATTTTATGGTTCAACTCTGTTTATTACTTTCAACAAACTAACACATCCACTCACCTACAAATGTTGGCTGGTGTGGATCGAATAGACAGGAATGGGGGGGTGAGATGGGACAGGAGGGTAGTGGTGTCAGGAGAAGAGAACTTGGGTAAGGGAAAATAATGAGGGGAAGCAAGGCATGGATATATCTCCCCACGAGCTTAGCCAATGAAGTTGGGGCAGTCTAAGGTAAGTCTCTGGGTCATGTGAGTCCACCATTCCCTGGCAGATGATTAATAGTGGTGTCGGTAGCAAACGGCAGATATTTTAATCAACACAGTCAGACCTGTGTGCACAGGAGCTTCAGTGGATATGCAGAATTAAAAAGAAACAATTTGGAACTCGAGTATTTTTTTTTCATAAATCTGTGTGTACTGGCTATTGAGTGTACTCTTGTGAATATACTTTTATCAAAAATCTCTATTTATTGACCGTTCTCAAACAAAAAAGGTTATGCCTAATTCTTTATATGTTTTCGAATTACAGCGTGAGAAGATCATATTATACATTCTCCTGAAGATGGGATTTTTATCCTGAAACGCGTCGGGAACATGATTGAGGATATTTACAAATTAAAATATAGCGTGTTAAATTTATATGGAGAACAACTGTGAATTGAAGGCTCCACTCTAAATAATGAGAGAATGGATTGAAAAACTCTAACAGCGTGTGCATTTCAGAGGATGAGAGACTAGTCTTATTTATGATTTAAATGATTTGCTTCCATGCAGATCAGGGATTGTACTACTGAATATCGACACTTAAAATATCGTGGAACAGGAATATCAAGGACAGAATATCGAAAGATAAAATAATAAAATATGAGTGCTTAAAGGGAAGTATAGATTTACTATTCTTAACTCCACATCTATGTACCTCGAAGGTATATGTGCTGCATAGGTACATATATGTGGAGTTAGGTACAGAAAATCTAGACTTACCTATCAATATTTTTTTCGATATTTTTTCCTTGATATTCTATCTCGTCTATCTTGTGGGTTTTCTATTCCGGATGTACGCTCCATTCAGAAGTATAAAAGTACACCAATAAACATTTAAAACGTAGATCAAAACAATTACCTAATTACAGCATAAAATCTCTTGGGAGAAAATACTTTTTATTGACAACATTATTTGATGTGTCTACCGCTTCTGTTGCTGACATGCTCTGGACACACCCCGTTGCCCCTCAGTTTCAGTTTTGTTATTGCTTCACCAAACTTTCCTTTCCTCACTGCCTCCTCTGATGAGTGCACAATGCTGAAAATATACATTCTGTCTTCACCCCCATGCTTCTTTGTTTTAATAATATGGTGAAAAATGCAAAGACAAAGAATAATGGAGAAGGACACACATAAATAAACAGCCTTATAGTATTTGTCAAGGAAACACCAACAAACGTCCTAACAAAATGCACTGAAGAAACTACGTATGTGACAAAATACAATTTTGACCGAAGCTATCCAACTACAGCCACAAGATCACTTATGGATTTCTCAAAGATCCCCATATAAAGTGTGTAAAGTGTTTGATCTGTTTTATTTGAATTCATTGCAATCCAACTCCAACTGCACGTGAGCTGCCTCAAAGGCCTATCTAGTCTAAGACTCATGCCGACTGAAATGACTTTCAAAAATGTTAACACATATTCTGGCAAAAACGCATAAGGCCCTCATCTTACTAAAAAGGAATTAATTTCGATTTTCAATTTCAGATAGTTTTGATTTTAAGGCATTAAAAATTGTATCTATAGTACCTGTGCTAATAATTTGTTAACTCTATATTGTATTGTAATTCTTTTAATCTAGTGCTTCATACCACAGAAGAGGCACTGAGGGGCACTTGTGGGCAGGTAGCGTACTCCTCCATGGGTGCTCTACGGATAGAAGAGTGTGCATTTGTATTGACTGAATTTTTAATGTTTTGATGTTGTACCTACATGGCAGATTTATGGTATCCCTGTGTTTAGTCAACACACTAATACATGCACTTAAAGCACAAAGAAGTGAGAGATGCGACACTTAAGCTGTAACACACTAGTGTATGAATGAAAAGTGTGAGGATGCATTGTTGCCTTTGTGGAAAGTGTCTTGGTACCATGCATGTTTCTCAGAGACTGCTCAAAAATGTGTCAGAGCAAGCACATAACTTCCCTTACGCATGGGTGTAGGACAAAAGTGTGAGAAAAGCTGTAGTTGTGCATGCCTGCTGAGACCTATGAGTTTTGGACTGTACTGTATCATAGTTCATGTAACATTGAGTATAGACATAGGAAGTGCCTAGAGCTGAAAGAAGGTTACCCTCCGGGCCCTGATCGTGCATCATTTGCAGCATATGCTCAGATGAGTCGACTGTGGAACAACAGCAAATCAACCAGTATATATTAGCAACAATACTATGGGGGTCATTCTGACCCTGGCGGTCATCGACCGCCAGGGTCGACGACCACGGAAGCACCGCCAACAGGCTGGTGGTGCTTCCTAATATATTCCGACCGCGGCTGTGAAGCCGCGGTCGCCCAGCCGGGTCCGGCGGTTACCCGCCGGATTACCCCCGGCTGGGAGAATCCTCCATGGCGGCGCTGCTTGCAGCGCCGCCATGGGGATTCTGACCCCCTTCCCGCCAGCCTGTTTCTGCCGGTTTTCACCGCCAGAACCAGGATGGCAGGAACGGGTGTCGTGGGGCCCCTGGGGGCCCCTGCACTGCCCATGCCACTGGCATGGGCAGTGCAGGGGCCCCCTAACAGGGCCCCAGAAAGATATTCACTGTCTGCATTGCAGACAGTGAAAATCGCGACGGGTGCAACTGCACCCGTCGCACCCCTGCAACTCCGCCGGCTCCATTCGGAGCCGGCTTCATTGTTGCAGGGCCTTTCCCGCTGGGCCAGCGGGTGCTCCTTTGGCGGGCGCCCGCCGGCCCAGCGGGAAAGCCAGAATGGCCTCCGCGGTCTTTTGACCGCAGAGCGGCCAAGTGGCGGTTCCCGCTTGGCGGGCGGCGACCCCCTATATCTCTGAGTCCACCCGAGGCAGGAGGGAACGGCCCATAGGTATAATTCATACAGTCAGAGTGAATACTCTGTTGGGTTACCATGAAGCGGCAGTAGAACAGCTATTAACCACTCAGCCGTAGTACATGCTCTCCGCCCTGGTGTAGCAGGAAGCAACCCACTGGAGTCAGCATGAAACAACCAGCCATGGTACGTGCTCCGAAGAGCCACCCAGGAGAGACAGGGAACTGCCAATAGGAATCGGCATTATGCAGGCGGCCATAGTATGTGCTCATGAGCCCACTATGGAGTGACAAAATGGCAAACATTAGAAGATCTCTCATATTATATTATCTCTTCTCTGACTAGTATAAAACTATAGCCAATGATAATTTTCATGAACTAGGTAGATTTCTTTAATTTTGGGGGCACTAATGAGCATGTTCTAAGATGGACGCCTAATACTGGTGCTCCAGCTATCACCTAAGTTTCATCAAATTCTACTGCTTTTCTAAAATGTACTTCCTTTCAAACCAGTTCTTAGATGCGGCTCATAACTGGCGCGCCTCTATGAAGGACCGGTCCTATCAATAGATGGAGTGGGGCTGAGGGCTTGTAGGTGAGTCTCTTGCACCATTTCAATTTCCCCTGATCCTCCAAGTTTTCATGTCTTAACTTTGAGTTTTGCATGACCTCACGTGAAAAGGTAGCTGAAACCCCAGGATGAAAGAGTGCCAAGGGAATATAGTGACCACCAGGGTTTGAGGAGTCAGGACCCAGGGGGTGGGGGACAGAGCCTTCTTGTTGTGGAGTCATTCCTCTGGAAGTGACACGGAGGACCACCTCTTCTTCCGAGAGCACCCAAGAAATGGTTAATCTGACTGAAAATCCTTCGAGGGTCTAAACTGGGCACAGATCAAATGAGTCAAGCGGTCTCGAATGTGGTGAGCAATCTCCTGTGACGCCAGCCGTCACGAGCACCCAAAAATATAACTTTATATTTACAATCAAAGGAACTGTTAAGGTATATTGCATCCATAAAATGTTTAGTCTCCATGGCGAAAATTGGTTATTTCGTAAGCAGTCCTTGTCCGGTTGGGGCTAAACAAGAATCCATTATTTAATTGCAAAAATAGTGAGTTCCGTCAAGGAGGTTTTCCCAAAGCATAAGAATGTCTTTTGTAAATCGTATTTGACCTGTGTGATATTGTTTTTAAATCAGCATGAAACTGCCTTCAGTCTGCATGATATTGCTGTTAAATCGACCTGCTATTACGCCTTAATAACCGTGCCTTTGGTCACCATATGCTTAGAAGCAGTGTTATTCTGTTTATTGTGACAACACGGATGAAATGCCCCTCTAACCAAGAGGAAATTTCCAGCATAATAATCCGTGGTAATTCAGTATAATAAGCGTTAAAATTTGCTTAATCGGCATGTGATTGCTCCTAAATCAACTTGGAGTTTCTTTATAATACGCATATAATTATTACGTGAAGCGGCGGCACGCGACTGCTCACGGCGACAATCAGCAGGACGTGTCCCTCTAAACGGGAGACCCGAACGTGGCATTCCAAATTAACCAACATGAAATTCCCCCAATTAAAACCCACCACCCTGTTCTTACCGGTTATATTAGCACCAGAACGCGCCTAAAGGCGATAGTGGTAAAACGTGGGCGCACAATCTGGAAGGACTGGCGGGAGGAGGGAGCTACCTGTTGATCTCTAGGCGCAAGGAATGAATGCATCATGACACTGCAGTGAGTTCACAAGCTGAAGTGTGTTTTATGTGCGTTTCGAACAGCGGTATAAACAAATACGGCCCACTTGTTAGGGTAGATTCATTTGTCGTGGTTTCATGCGATGAAGAAACCCACTCAAGCATTTATTTCCCAAAGGATCCGGAGAGGCCCAAACTTGTATGGGCATGCAGAACCCACCTGTGTTCCATAGAGTGAAAAGGTTCCCCTCCACCAGAAAGTGGGTATTGATGGGAGGGGTATCCAGGCGCCGACATTACAGGGGGTAATCTAGAGATAGACTGTTGCCTTAAGGGATGGGACACCCAGCCCCATCTCAAAACTACAGCGATACCCTAGAGAGGCCAGGAATTAAATGGAGGATGCAGAAATAACTTTCCTGACTTCCAAGTGGCAGGTGTTCTCCAAGATGTCAAGGACTGAAAAGCAAAGAACGGCAAGGTTCCATCTCCACCCTACGTGGTACAGAGAGGCCTGTGACTGTGGGGACAATGAACCTGAACTCGCCTCTTATTCATATGAGTGGTACTTCTGGAAAGACGATGACTGGCGTGAACTTGAGCCGACAGGCACCCGCTCCCACTCTAGCCCCATTGAGTCCACGCAGTGAACGGGTGCGGGGACCTGTGAGGCGAGTTGAGGCGCAAAGGCGGGAAATTTGTAGTGTCCCTTCTCCATTCGCCGTTTCTCTACCTTCTCTGCTTGTTGCCTCCGTGCCCCTCCTCCATTTGGCTTCTGGCAGTGGGTGCAGGTTGCCATATACGCCCTGCTGGTCCATCTCGCGAGTTGGCCCCCTCAATGACGACTAGACGGGTTCGGCTCCGATAGCACCTCTCAAACACAAATTGCTCTATCCGAGGCCTCTCTCAGTGATGGGCTCTATTTCTTGTGTTATTTTTAGCTTGTTACGTATGAGCTGGAGACACAGGAAATGCACGCGAGCAGCCACGAAGAACCTGATGCAAATGCCAACCTACAACACATCTAAGCAGAAGAGACTGCTAATCTGGAATTACTCAAACTCTCCCATCAGTGGTCTCCTCGCAGAAAGATAGGCTGCCACCATTGGATTTATTTTCTTCTTACAGAGCTCGCAAGTATCCCAGGTCTTTGTGTGAGTAGCTCGCCCAGCCAAAGGGTTTCTTTGCATTCTGGGGCTTGTTCTACCGATTTTATAATTAAATACTGTTATCACCAAGTATATCCTTAAGTAGCAGGAAACCTTCGGCAAACTGGCTCTCTAAATACTTCTTTATCATACCACAACTGAACATAACATAACATACTCAGGACTACAAATCTCAGGTTGAAAATAAAATAAATAAAAACATGGACTGGATGAATTGTGTACCTGGGTTTTTACTAACTCCTCGGGCATTAACTTAGCATGCCCCCAATTCTGCGAAACAACTCTTGTGGGCATCTTAACGACCCCAGGTTGGCACTCCTGGTTGAGCTCTGTCTGTGTACGTCACCTTTAAACTACTGACTGCTACCTCGTATTTAGTTCACTTTTTAGGAGTTTTTGTGAGGCAAGGTAAACCACAAAATTTGTCACCTCCTAGAGTGAGGTGCGTGCCAAACCAGGAGACAGACAAGACCTATAAATTCTAAGAAAGCTTGGAGCTGGTGTTCATGGACTGGGTCAGTAGTGTCTACACTCTTCGAATGTCCCCAAAGATGATAAAGTCTTAAAGTAGAATGCCAAATGTTAGAACCGGCATCCTTGGAATGGTTTCCCATCTTTTTTGCCTCTGCTTCCTGTATTTTTGACTCCATGCTGGGTTTCATTTTTGCTGGTTTTGGTACTCTGGGCACTTTCCTCTGCTAAAGTGCGAGTGCTCCCTGTGTAAATTGTCATTATGATTGGTTATCCTGATTGGCATATTTGATTTACTGGTAAGTCCCTAGTAAAGCGCACTGGAGGTTCCCAGGGCCTGTAAATCAAATGCTACTAGTGGGCTTGCAGCACTCATTGTACCATCCACATGAGTAGCCCTGTAAACATGACTTAGACCTGTCACTGCAGTGTCTGTGTGTGTAGTTTTGCACTGCCAATTCGACCTGGCAAGTGCATCAACTTGCCAGGCCCAAATATTTCCTTTGGTTACATATAAGTCACCCCTATAGTAGGCCCTAGGTAGCACACTGGGCAGGCAGGATGCAGTGTATTTAAAAGGTAGGAAATGTACTGGTATGTTTTACATGTCCTAGTAGTGAAATACTGCCAAACTTGTTTTTCACTATTGCATGGCCTATCTCCCTCATAGGTTAACATGGGGATTGCTTTTAAATATCTTTGAAGTGGAGTTTCCTATTGGGAGCAGGCAGAGATATGGAATTTGGGGTCTCTGAACTCACCATTTAAAAATACATCTTTTGGTAAAGTTGTTTTTTAGATTGTCTGTTTGAAAATGCCACTTTTAGAAAGTGGACATTTTCTTGTTTAACCATTCTGTACCTCTGCATGGCTGCTGAATCCACGTCTGGGTCAGACTGCCAGTTGGGCTGTTTGTGAATTCACTCTAGACAGTAACACAAAGTGCACTGAGGTGAGTCCACCATCTCCTTATGAGTCTTCCTGGGCTAGAGTGGGAGTGAGGAGCTGTCATCTGCACTTGATAGGGCTGTGTCTGTCCCCTCACAATACAGTCTGCATCCCCCTAGAGTGTAGCTGGGGCAGGGCAAGGAAAAGACAGGGTCTTGTGCACTACAAAGACTTTTCTTTGAAGTCTGCCTACTTCAAAGGCAGAAATTAGTATAAGTAGTGGACCCAAAACCCCAGACTTTTAGAATACGTCTGGATCAAGAGGAACCTCTGCCAAAGAGAAGAGCTAAAGAGCTGTGAGGAAGAGTACTGCCCCTTTGCTGTGTGTGCTTTGCTGGGTTGGCCTGCAGTTGCTATTTCTGCCTTAAAGAGGATAAAGACTGGACTTTGCTGTGTATCCTGCTTGTGAAGTTTCACCAAGGGCTTGGACTGAGTTTGGCTCCTATTAAGACGTCTCAGGGCCATCAAAGACTTCACTACCAGCACCTGGACTCTCTTTCTGAGACCGCTGACTTGCCAAGTGGTAACAACTCCAGTCCCTGGGCCCTTGGAAGTGAGTTGTCGTGTAACCTGGCACACCGACTCTGGACGGCTCCAGAACTGGCACTGCTGAACCACTCCACGACGCAGCCTGCACCTGAACCCGTGGTCCTCGCTGGAGTGGACAACTGTGATGAACGCTGCCAGTCTGACGCTGCTGCAATACCACTGAAGTCCTGTGACATCATGATTCCCGAGTGCTGCGTCACTGACGTCCGTGATGCCTATCTCGGCCGTGGCGGCCGTGGCCCCGCGGTGTGACCGCGAACCAGAGAGGTCACCTAACACGTCTTGACCTGCCGGATTCATCACTCTGCTGTATCCTAAGGAACAACACCTCGCCCTTACGAAACTTCATCTTCCCTGCTCCGCAGCATGGAACCAAAACTATACCAGATCCAGCTACACCTCTCTCCCCGACTCTACGCAACAGCCTTGTTCTCTCATAAATCACTAAAGGTACTGTATGTCGGATCCGTGCGACTCTACGACCGGTGCCGCCCTCCCTCACGAGTGCTGTTGGATTGTTAGGAACAACTCCGTCAAGACGTTGTGATAGCCCCAGTTGGAGCAATTGTGTTTCTAAGCGCTATATTGAAGTTTAACATTTTAAAATCAATATTTCTATTTGTATATGTTGAATTTTTGTCACTTTGGTCTTGTTTAATTTAGATAAATATAGGCTATTTTTCTAAACTGGTGTGCAGTCATTTTGTGGTGTTTTCACTGTGTTAATGTATGTCTTTGTGCAAATACTTTACACATTGCCTCTGAGATAACCCTGACTGCTTGTGCCAAGCTACAAAGGGGGTGAGCAGGTGTTACCTGAGCTGTGCATCTCCCTTACCCTGACTAGAGTGAGGGTCCCTATTTGGACAGGGTGTAAACTGACTGTAACTAGAGACCCCATTACTAACACCAAACAACTGGTGTCGGTCCTAGGCGTTGGACAAGTTGGGAGAAGCAGGTGGTCACCAGATAAAGGTACCCGGGAAACCTATCATGACCTCTGGAATGAGACTGAAGAAATTAGCTGAAGACTGAACAGATGAGATGCCTTTTCAAGTATCCCCTGAATTTCAGGAGGTGTTTGTACAATTTCTGGACAGTTGTAAAGTGTTCTCGATGGTGTGACCTTGTACATGGAGAAAGTTTCCAACAAATCATTACTGTTCTGAAAGACGGATGCCAGTAGATTCACAGCAGCAATTTTTAGATGCTTTGTTAGCTGGTGACTAATTTTCAGTTAGCTACCTGGAGGTGTTTGTGAGTGATACAAGCAACTTTAATTGTGATCCCTCTGTGATCCGGAACAATGTAGAAATCTGAGAACAGAAATGATGTGATCATACGCCCTAAATTTGATTTATGATTCATTTGTGCTTTCATGTGTTTCTTCTATTTTTGTACTTGCATTGAAGACTTTCACCTTCTGACCGTGGCCTCTGGTTACATTCTGCATCAACCAATGGCCTCTGCACTTGCTTGATACATCTTTCAGGGGAGAGAGCCTCTGAGGTTTTCTTTTCCTGATATACATCAGAGTCCAATATTTCACTTAAGTTGTTTTTTTATTCCTCTAGATGAATTCCAATCCAAAATTTGCTCCAGTTTCAGTTTTTCAGTTTTCTCAGTCAACACGTGTTTCGTCTGGGGAATACCCCTTGACTTCCTTAGGACTTACTATAACCAAACATATTCAACAAATGCATAATAAATATACATAAATTGTTCTCAATACATTACATCTCCTGT
This sequence comes from Pleurodeles waltl, assembly GCF_031143425.1. Classification (NCBI taxonomy): domain Eukaryota; kingdom Metazoa; phylum Chordata; class Amphibia; order Caudata; family Salamandridae; genus Pleurodeles; species Pleurodeles waltl. The sequence continues at coordinate 445,834,176 of NC_090443.1, read as the reverse complement.
GTCCATGCAATGTGACCATGTGATCCCAATGTCAAAATGTGAAAACCGTACACTCAACTGTCAAGAATATTCATCCCCACTTGTGACTTCTCAAAGCTTGTACGATGTCCGTTATTGAAAACCAAAATGAATATCTAAAAGTGCTACAAAAACCTTATCCTTCCTGTGAAAATGGTGTAACTAGATAATCTACCTACATCTTGAAAACAATGGAGAAATATATCTGTTTCATTCTTAAAGTCAATTTCATATATTTTGCCCGTCGTTCTTATTAATCATGTTAATACGTGTAATAATTTCGACCTTCTCCTAACACGTCTTCCGCGATATATCCAATACTGTCACGTACCTGTATCTGACACCGCTAGACCATTGATTTCTAAACATATTAAGGAATGAGGAATCTAGTGATGTTAATAAGGTTATGGTAGTTTATGAGGATTATTTTAAGGTAAGGGATAAACATAATAATGATGATTGGAAGATGATAGTATATATATTTCAATAATAATATATTCTAAGTGATGAGATGCGATAAATACTTCTCTGCTTATAGCAGAAGAAGTAGTTATCAAGCGAATAGGTTTGAGGTTTGCACATAATATATGTTAATAGAGAGTGGTGCAAGTCTGATCTCTATATTTCACAAGGGAAGACATAAATAAATGAAAGAACGGGTTCGAGGCTTGCGTACAACACGTGTTAATAGAAAGTAGAGCTAGTCCGCTCTCTATGTTTGATGAGGTTAAATATAAGGAAACAAGAGAACGGGTTCGAAGTTTGCATACAAAACGCGTGAATGAGGAGTGGAGCTAGTCCGCTCTCTATGTCTAATGAGGGAAGATATTTAAATATCGATAGAGAGAACGGACTCTGTTTGATGAAACTCAGCATACTCGCGGAGTGAGGGGAGTCAAATACAGGTACGTCACAGTATTGGATATATCGCGAAGACGGGTTAAGAGAATTTTCCAGAAAATGTAGACTTATAACATTTATCATTCAATATTGCAGGATACGCTTTCAAATCAGACCTATTGGGGCATCCTAGACAGGAGGATGGTACACTTTACTATCTAATGCCAGGTAAGCGATAAGAGGTAGAAAATTGGGTGCTAATACAATAAGAGTATTAATGGACAAATTTAGGAATTAACAAACATCTAATCCATGTTTATAGATCTGAAGATCAAAATTATTACACGTCATAACATGATTAATTAGAACGACTGGCAAAATATATGAAATTGACTTTAGGAACGAAACAGGTATATTTCTCCTTTGTTTTCAAGATGTAGGTAGATTATATAATTACACAATTTTCACAGGAAGGATAAGGTTTTTCTAGCACTTTTAGATATTTACTTCGGTTTTCAATAACGGACATCGTACAAACTTTGAGAAGTCACAAGTGGTGATGAATATTCTTGCTGGTTGAGAGTACGGTTTTCACTTTTTGACACTGGGATCACATGGTCACATTGCATGGACACGGGAGATGTAAAATATGGAGAACAATTTATGTATATTTATTATGCATTTGTTGAATATTGTTTGTTATAGTAAGTCCTGAGGAAGTCGAGGGGTATTCCACAGACGAAACACGTGTTGACTGAGAAGACTGAAAAACTGAAGGGGAGCAAATTTGAGATTTGAATTTATCAAGAGGAATAAAAAACAACTTAAGTGAAATTTTGGACTGTGATGTATATGATGACTCTGGAATAATTGTGCCATATTAATTATTATTGATTATGAAATAACAACGAGTGCTGATTGTATTGTACTGTTTGGATAACACCTTTGTTGTTATCTTTGCTAAGTTTTGAATGTTTTTTTTTTCTTAGTTTTAGCACCGTCCGAGTAAATTAAGGTATTAACTTTACAAATTCAAAGGTGAGCGCCATTACCGCTTTAAAATCGCCCTTGGTAGTTAGTGTCCAATTATTTACCAGTCTGATGCAGCTTCACAGACAGACCCCAAATCATGTAAAAAATGCCTAGTTGATCACTAAGTTTATCTATGATGCGTTCATGATCAACCAGCCGTGACTATCTTCTCCCTGAACCATTCTGAGTGTGTTGCAGCCTGCGGTGATTGCCAAAGAGTGAGTATGCGTAATTTAGCACCAGACAGTGCTGTTCCGAACCACCTCCTACAACATGCAGTCATATTTAATTCTGGACCAGTACAGTCGGTAGAAGGAAGTGGTACCCACAGCAGGCTTAATCAGAAGACCCTATTTGCAACCAACAGTGTGCTAGGTTGGGGCAAGATCACAACATAAGCAATATATCATATCTTTGTTTACCTCACCTCCAGCAGATCAACGACACATTCATATGGACTAAATGCGATTAGTGCGGGAACTAGCGCACGTATGTAATATTCTAAAATACATGTATTTGATTCTAGCCTACCTAAGCCGCTGGAGATGATGTTTGGAAGTGCTCAGTTTAGGGTGACCAGATTTTGAGGAGCAAAAACCGGGACAGGTCAGACATAAAAGAAGGACTAAAGATTTTACTCTCACTTTTATATCTGGCCTGTCACTTTTTCTTTTTTTTTTGTTTAGCTTTGTGAATGTGTGCCTATACATATGTTTGTGTTTTATATATATATATATATATATATATATATATATATATATATATATATATATATATATATATACACACACACACACACAAAACACACACATGCACACATTTACAAGACTCCATATATAAAATTAGCTATGGTTTGACCTCTCACCCTGCACCCCCAACCCACCCCACCCACCTCTCTCTGCTCTCCAATCCGTCTCTCTGCTGGGAGCAGACAGGGGACTGTGTTGCCTGACAGTAGCAGATAAATTACTTTAACTATTTCTTACTTTACGTATGCTTCCCTACATGATCTGACCTTTGTTCCAAAAACCGGGACATTTATTTAATTATCTGACCTTTGTCCCAAAAACCAGGACTGTCCGGGGAAATCCGGGACGTCTGGTCACCCTGGCTCAGTTATATATGTGTATGCCGTGATCAGTGAGTGTCTGCCAACACCCTCCCCGCTCAAATTCTCACCCAGGGACACCACCGATTCTTCAAGCGATACCTCAGTTTCCAGGTCGACTGGGCGCGGAGCACACAGAAGAGGAAGGCCTGACACAAGTGAAACGTATGCTGCCATGGTTCAATGATCCCTCTTCCTGATTTCTAAGTGCAGAGGCCCTGTGCCGAGCGCAGGTATTAATTATCTGCAAAAGAGTTAAATTCAACACCAGTCGGGCGCGGAGGAGATAAAAGCTGTAAGGTGGAGGGCGACAGACAAGGCACTTCCTTCATTTCACTGAGGGGGTCATTTTACCATCAGCGTGACTGAAAATAACACCACTGGCAGTAAAGTACCGCTCATTTCAAAAGGGGAAATATGCGTCAGTGGTTTTCAGGCAGAACATAGCCAGCTACAGTGAAAAGTCTTGGATTCTGGTAAGTATTCTTTATTTTCAGTATGATCCACAATACGCAGAACAGCAATTCATAGCTCCGCCACCGTCGCCCATCTAACCGTTTTCCCCGTCCTATGTCAAGTCTCGAGACAAGGTTCTCGAATCCTCACAAGACTCGACATAAGAACAGAGAGACAACCCAACATACAGCAAACTGGACTGTCTTTAAAATGGCAATCCTTATCACCACAACGCTGTCAGGGTAAATTGGCTTTAAACACAGTCAAAAACACGACCAGGGTGACCTGGCTTTAAACAGAATCAAAACCACAGCAACCTTCAACTTCGAGAACCGTCAGCTCAGGTACTGGCAGGGCAACGTTCTCCACATAATGGCTGCCTTCAATTCTCACGTGTATTTCTGGCTGGTGGTATTTTCTGCCTGTGAGACAAATATTTACTGTTGTTGGTAAAAAAAAAAAAAAGAACTATCTGATCAGTAGGGCCCTGAGTGGAACACGGCCAGCCAGGTCCGGGTCCCAGCAAAGGCAAAAATTCGACACTGAGTCAGGGCTGTATGGAGCCCTCTGTTTCTGTCATTCACCGGCTGAAGAATAAACACCCTACCTTCCCACCTGTCACATGCTAGTACTGCAACGTAATGTCAACAGAAGTCCCTTTTGTGACGCAGGGACTAAGTGGCAGGTAGCTACTGTTGTTTACCACACTTGTCCAAGGGCTTAAAACATTATTTTATTTCTACTGAATAGCAAATGTATTGTAATGTAGTTTTACATTTCCCGTGTCAAGTTTATTGTATTGCTTTTGGCCTTGAAGAAAGTGCGATATAAACTGTTATATAAAATATCCTACTGAATTTGATCATGCTTTGTTCACCGAGACCCTATTTGTTTGACCCAAAGAATGACCCTGGGTGATGAAGAGTTACTACATTCATAGCCTGTGTATAAAGAATTAAAGGTGCACTCGTTTTATTCTCTAAAAACGTCTTCCAGGAAGTGAAATCTGGTTTGGAAGATGCCAAAAGGATTACAGCCACAGAATGAGGTATAAATGTAATTGAAATAAGGTGAACATGGCTCTATTGTCCGTGTTTGTGGGTGATCTGTCTACAGTATATAGCTTCTCTACAGGAAGAGTGAATGAGTAACAGGGCCTACTGTTTTCAACAGCTGTGCCCATAGTTTGATATAAAGCTTAACACTCAAAAGTGGTCATGGCTCCCATTTGTCATTTACATTCTTGAGGTGAAATGTGTACTTTGAAGGCTCCATGTGATTTACTGTACTTGGGAGCTTTAATTATTTTGAGATTAATCTTGGGGTCCGATCCTTAACTGTATTTGCGCAAAAAATATATCATTGGTTTTGGCAAATGTGGCTTTTGGTCAGATTTTGTATTTTTTGTAAAGGTTAAGACTCACTTTAGACCTAACTCATACTCTGTACTTAACTTTGCTTTAACCTTTTCTCTTACTCATACCCTATCTTCTTGCCTGAAGGTAACCTGAGCACTGTCCCAAAAGCTAACCCTTTACGCCAAGCTTAACTCTAACCCTTAACCATGAGATACCCCTAATCTTATCCTTAACCCTAATTGTAAGTATTACGCGGACTCCTGCCCTTGACCTTATTCATAACATCACCCTAGCTGTAATCTTTACCCTTTCCATAACACTTACCTCATCATCTTGCCTTTAAACCAAAGTCTCACCCTCACCGACTCTGAACTTTACCCTTTCTGAAAACCTTATCCTAACCTTACTCTGAGGCATACATGAAGCCTTACCTTAATAATTACCTGTCTGTTTCCACAAGGGTTTTTGACTCTAATGCCCTTGGAGACATTATTTTTTTCCTCCTAAGTTTATGCCCCTTTTGTCACCATCTTGGGTTTGATGTCCTTTTCTTTGGTGTTAAAGCTTGAAAAGAATCTTCCAGCTGCCAACAAGGCCTGTCTTTGCCACACAACCACATTGTAAAGGTCAGGCTGGTGTAGCTGGGGATATGCAGTGGCATAACGAAACATGAGGGGCCCCCCCTGCAAAGTACATAGAGGCCCCCCCTCCAGACTCACTCAGAGCTCTCAGGCCAGGGTACTGAGCTGAGGGGGCCCCTGAAGCTCAGAACCCCCCGCTGCATCACAGGGACTGCAGGGGCCATTGTTACACCACTGGGGATATGATACATACAGAAGCTAGGGTTCGCAAGAGGCATACGTATTCACAGCACAGGTCCTTGGGTCTACATACATTTTCCATTTAGAAGTGAGGTATGCACAAGGCTTTTCCTCTGTCGTAGACTCCTGTTGTGGTAACAAGACCGCTGGATATGGGCAGCAGCACCACCGAGTATGGGGGACTGAGTCTGATTCAACACCGTGTAACATCTGCTGGCTAACCCTTTCCGGCTACCTAGCAGCACCTGACCAGTGCCACAGGGAGAAGTGATTTGTGTCAGCCTATCGCATGACACTCAGGCTACTCATGGAAGTTGTGGTGTAACAGATCGTACCCCTTTTTCTCAGTTACATACGTCTCATACACGTAGAGACAAAACAGAAGTAGGATCTTGGTTCAATAAGTTTTATTGAAGCAGCTGCGTTCTGCTTAAAAAGGCATGAATTGCGATTATGAAGATAATGAAACACAGCATTATTGCAGCAGTGACCAGCAAAGTGAAACACAAGAAGAGTCCCACCATCTTTTATCAAGAGCGTGTCTAACATCCCTACCAACACTACTAAGGGCCAGATGTAGGAAAAAATCAAATTGCGACTTGCAATTTGCGAGTCTGTGCGACTCGCAAATTGCAAGTCGCAATTTGACATGCAGAAAGGTGTCTCAGACACCTTCTGCAACTCGCAATGGGGTCGCAAAGACCCACCTCATAAATATTTATGAGGTGGGTCGCAGTTTGCGACCCCATTGCGAGTATAGGCACTCGCTAACATGGAGGCCTGCTGACGTCAGCAGGCCTCCATGTTAGCGACCTGCCTTTTAAATAAAGGTTTTTTTTTTTTTGAAGTGCAGCCCGTTTTCCTCACAGGAAAACGAGCTGCATTTAAAAAAATTCCGAAACCTTTAGTTTCGGAATTTTCAGGGCAGGGAGTGGTCCCTTGGACCACTCCCTGCCCTGAAAAAATAATATGGGGTCCATTCACAAAGGGGAAGGGGTCCCATGGGGACCCCTTCCCGTTTGCAAATGGGTTACCATCCACTTCAACTGGATGGTAACTGCGACTCCATTTGCGACCGCATACGCGGTCGCAAATGGAATTGCATACCATTGGGAATCGCAAATAGGAAGGGAACACCCCTTCCTATTTGCGATTCGGAAATGCATTTTGCGAGTCGGTCCCGACTCGCAAAATGCATTTCTGCATAGGAATCACGCATTTGCGAGTCGCAAACGGCAAATTTTGCCGTTTGCGACTCGCAAAGTGCTTCCTACATCTGGCCCTAAGTTTCTACCTGAAAGCAGATAGCAGTGCTAGCCCTAATCGGCCCTTCTGGTCCCAAAAATCAAGCCCAACCCCCATACCTGGGTGCAGAGGTAGTGAAGAGGTCTGTTAGTCTGCTAGGAGTCCTCCCATGTAGGCAAAGAGGAACCAAAAGGTTTCAGCAGAAACTGTAACAACGTACAGCATGATATTGTAGGAAAGTACCCTCTTTTTGGCATGGTTGCTCCCACTTTTTGCCTGCTGTCAATGTGTTTTGACTGTGTACACTGGGATCGTGCTAACCAGGACCCCAATGACTGTGCTCTCTCTCTCTAAATTTGGTTGTTCCCTACTTAGTACACCACACAATTGGCATACTGGTGCCCCATATAAGTCCTTAGTATATGGTATCTAGGTATTCAGGGCATTGGGACACCAGGGATTCCCCATGGGCTGCAGCATTTATTATGCCACCCATGGGAGCCCATGCAAAATGTGTCTGCAGGCCTGCCATTGCAGCCTGTGTGAAAAGGTGCATGCACCCTTTCACTACAGGTCACTGTACCAGGTCACCCCTATGGCAGGCCCTCCTAGCCCAGAGGGCAGGGTGCAAGTACCTGTGTGTGATGGCATACCTGCATGAGCAGAGGTGTCCCTATGAACTCCAGCTCCATTTTCCTGGACTTCGTTAGGGCGGGGAAGCCATTTTACCTGTTCACTGGACACAGGTCACCTGTGTCCAGCTACATAATGGTAACTCCGAACCTGGGCATGTTTGGTATCAAACATGTCGGAATCATACCCCAACACTGTTGCCAGTATTGGTTGTATGATTCCATGCACTCTGGGGGCTCCTTAGAGGACCCCCAGCATGGCTCCTACAGTCTTCTGGGGTTTTCACGGCAGCCTATGCTGCTGCTACCCCTATCAGACAGGGTTTTGCTCTCCTGCTGCTTCACCAGCTCAAGCAGAGGGAGGCTAACAAAGGATTTCCTGTGGGAGAGGGAGGTTGCACTCTCTCCCTTGGAAATAGGTGTTACATGGCTTAGGAGGGGTAGCCTCTCCAAGCCACTGGCATGCTTTGAAGGGCACATTTGGTGCCCTCCTTGCATAAACCGGTTTGCACCAGTCCAGGGACCCCCAGTCCCTGCTCTGGCACGAAACTGGACAATGGAAAGGGGAGTAACCACTCCCCTGTCTATCACCACCCCAGGGGTGATGCCCAGAGCTCCTCCAGGTGGCCACTTGATTCTGCCATCTTGAATCCAAGGTAGGCAGAGGTCTCCAGGAGAATCTGGGTGGCCAGGTTAGGCTGGGGACATCACAGCCCTCTCCTGATAGGTGGTCACCCTGATAGGTGACCAATCACACTTCCTGGGCTTCTTAGGGTCCCCCTCATGGGTGGGTCCTCAGATTTGATGTGCAAGACTCCACCAGGACTCCTCTGCATCATTTACTTCACCTTCTGGCCAATGGAACTGCAACTGGACCCTCCAGGAACTGACAATCTGCAACTACAACGATGACATTGCTCTGCAACATTTTTTCTCTGGCTCCTTCCAGCAACTGCAACATTTCACCAGCTGTGCATCCTCTGAGGGCCACGGGTCTTCAGCCTGCGCAAGAAGCAAAAAGGCATCTCCCTTGGAGTGAAGGAGTCACTCCCTTGCATTTGCAGGCACCAACTGCAACGACGACCTGCTGCATGGATCTCCTTTCCTCCAGAGCTGCGTGGATCCTTCATCACAGGTGGTGGCCTGGAGTAGTCCCCTTTGTCCTCTCTAACAGCTGTCCAACTTGGGAGACGGTAAGCCCTTGCCTTTCCATGGAGGACAGTACCTCTGTGCACGTGTCTCTTGCAGCTACCAAGGCTTGTTTGCTTCTCCTCTAAGGGATCTTCAGGATCCGTGTAGCCCCAGCCCCTAACACTCTTCCCTGCAAACGCACAGTCCTCTGCTTGCTGCTCCAGCAACATGGGACTCCTTTCCAGGTGTGCTGTGTGGGCTTCACTGTGACTCCTGTCCCGCTGCCTGTTGGTCGCGTGTGGGGGCTGCCTCCTCTTCCTGTGTCTCTCTGCTGCTGAGGGTCACCTCAGACTCCCCTCCTTGAGGCAAGTCCCCAGGGCCCTGCTGATCCTCTTCAGCCTTGCAAAACTGTCTTCATCGTCTTCTTGCATTTGCCAAGGCTTGTTGGTGGTTTTCCAGCACCACTAACAACTGCTACTTAGCGACCGACGTGGGACATCGACTGCATCACTTCTGGAATTCTTCCTCTGCTCCGGTGCTGCACTGCTAACCTTCTTCGTCCACCGTCAACCTGGTCCTGCATCCACAGACAGGTGGGTAGTGGCTTCTGCCATGAACAGACACTCCAACGTGAACTGGACTTGGTCTGTTCCTTTGTAGGCCTTCTTCTACCAGGATCCACCTTTGGTTCCCTACAGTCTTGTCGGGATCTTACATAATACTTTTCTGAATTCCTTTTGGTGGGTTTGGGGAAAACCAGGTACTTACCTCCTTTGTCCTGGTCGTTGGGGGGGACCATGGTACTTACCTTTTGGGGTTCCTAGTTCCTCCAGCTCCCTTCTACCGATTCCACTTCCTTGAGTGGGGGTCCGGCTTTCATATTCCACTTACTTATTTTATGGTTTTGTCCCCCACTCGGACCGTCAGTATTTCCTATTACTTTTACTGTTTGCTATTGCTGTGTATGCTAACCACTGACTTTTAATGTGTATATAATATTGTGTTTACTTACCTCCAGTTGGGGTATTGCCTAGCCAGTGTTTTAGTATTTGTGTTACTATAATAAAATGCCTTTATTTTTGTAACACTGCATGGTTCTTTCATGTGTGTAAGTGCTGTGTGACTACAGTGGTATTGCATAAGCTTTGCATTTCTCCTAGATAAGTCTTGGCTGCTCATCCACAGATTCCTCTAGAGAGCCCTTGCTTCCTAGACACTGTCTACACCTCACTAATAGAGGATACTTGTACATGGTATAAGGTGATAGCACCATAGCTGCTCACCACACAACAGGCCAACTTCCTACATTTGGATAAGACACTTGCAATTGCCTTACCACTCTGTCACTAGGTACTTTCCATAGGAAAGACCATAAGTAGCTGTAGGTACACACTGCACCTAGATTGTCAGGATTCTAGTCTCCATGGTTTGGGTAAGCTAGGGGTCTAGCATAGCCCTTGCTCCAAACTTCTTTGGGAGCCTAGTGTTAGAGTAGTTAGGGACACCTACACCACACTAGCAAGAAAATGTCTTCAACAGACCACAAATTTCAGGCCCCAGATTCTCAATATGAGAGTCTCACCTTCCAAGAGCTTAGAGAGGTGAGTGCTGAGAGAAAGCTGAAGACATGGAGAAATCACAAGAGTCTGTTTCTTGGCTTACTCCTCAAGACTGACCAAGACAAAGCTGGTAGCCAGGAGGAGGAAGAACTAGAGTCTGACCCTCCAGTTCTAGACAGAGTAGACTTGGGCTACACTGGGGAGGGTCAGGAAGAATCTGGGGGAACTCCACAACCCTGTTAAGAGCACTACATGTATTGAGAAAGGAAGCCATTCCAGTAAACCCACTGTTACTCTTAGAGGGTTGGTTCATTCCCATGTCTCCTCAATCTCTGAGGCGACCCAGTACTCCTCCTCAGGGGAAGATTCCCTAGATAGAGGGCTTAGGCAACTGAGGTTGGAGGAGGCCAAGTTGAGGCTGCAGAAGCAACAGCTGGCCCTAGGTAGGGAGGCCTTAGCAGTTGAAAGGGAAAGACAGGGTTTGGGGTTAGTACTCCATGGTGCAGCAATTTCAGTTTCAGGTGCACCAGGGTCAAGGAGGACTCTTTTGACTCTAGGAACTTGAACAAGGTAGTCCCACCTTACAAGATGGGAGATGATATCAATAAATGGTTCACTGCTTTGGAGAGGGCCTGTAAGGTACAGAGGCTCCCCCAAAGGCGGTGGACAGCAATTTTGTGTCTCTTCTTCACTGATAAGGGAAGAGACAGACTCCCCGCTGTCAGAGAAGAGGATGCAAACAACTACTCAGTTATAAACGCAGCACTGTTAGAAGTGTTTTCTCTAACTACTGCATAGTGTAGGATCAAGTTCAGAGAGATCAAGAAAGAGTCCTCCCAGGATTCAGTAGATTTTGTGGACTGTTCTGTGAAAGCTCTGGAAGGCTAGTTGCATGGGAGCAAAGTAAGTGACTACCAGGGCTTGTACAACTTAATTCTAAGAGAGTACATTTTAAATGACTGTGTATATCTGATCAGCCGCATCGGTACCTGGTGGACTCTGATCTGACCTCTCCCCAAGAATTGGGAAAGAAGGCAGACAAATGGGTCGGCATCAGGGTGAGTAGGAAATCTCACACAGAGGTGACCACAAAAAGAAGAAAGCAGCTTAAGTATCAGGATAAGGGTAGGGACAAAGTAAAAGTAAAGAGTCTTCATCAGGCCCACATTGGGGTGGGAATAAATCCTCTTCATCTTCCTCTAACTTCAAAAAACCTTGGTGATATATTTGCAAAAAGGCTATAGGGCAAGAGACAGCTCCTGTCAGAAGAAAGGAACCAAGCCTTCCACCACTACCGACTCCACTTCTACACCTAGTACCCCTAGCAATAGCAGTAGTGGTAGGGCTACTAACAGTAGTTAGTCCAAGAGTGTAGCTGGGCTCACCTTAGGGACTGTAGTGGGGTCTGGGTTAGTTAGGGAGCCCACTAAGCTGGCCTCTGATGGGAGCATTGACTTTGCCTCCCTTGCTGTCTGTCTCCTTAATATGGGTAAGTACAGGCAGCATCCCCTAAACAATGGTGTTCAGGCTCAGGCCTACAGGGACACAGGTGCCAGTGTCACTATGGTGACTGAGAAACTGGTGTCCCCTGAGTAACACCTGCTTGGCCACACATACCAAGTGACTGATGCTCATAGTAACACTTTGTGCCACCCCATGGCAGTTATTGATTTCAGAAGGGGGCAGGGGTTACTGGCCCTAAAAAGTTGTGGTGTCCCCAGACCTACGTGTAGAATGTCTACTTGGTAATGTCTTTGAGACTTCAGCTTGGGCTGAAGTGGAATTGGAGGCCTATGCAGCAATGCTGGGAATCCCAGGGCATTTCTTTGCCCTCACCAGAGCACAGGCAAAGAAGCAGATAGAACAAGGGACCCTGGAGCCTAGAACAATGGCCCATGAGACTCCTAAAACAAAGAGCAGGAAGGGTAAAAAGGTGCACCCTGCTTCAGCCTCCAGTGATGATTCAACTCCTGAGGGAGAAGAATCCACTCCTTGGGTTGAACCTACACCAGAGGAGCTGCAAGCTGATACAGCTGAGCTCTTGGGTGCAAGGGGTGAACCAAGGAAGAACTCAGTAAGGAACAACAGACTTGTCCCACACTGGAGAGCTTGAGGCAGCAAGCTGCAGCACAAGAGGCAGGGTACATCGATGGCACCCATAAAGTATAATGGGAAAACAGTCTCCTATACTCAGAGTCAAGGGACCCCAAACCTGGTGCCACCAGGAGATTGGTAATCCCTCTGAAGTTTATGGGGTTTCTGTTGACCTTGTCACATGATATTCCCCTGGCAGATCATTTGGGTCAAAGCAAGACCTGGGACATGCTTGTCCCTAATTTTTACTAGCCCCACATATCTGAAGGCACAAAGGAGTTTTGTCGCTCCTGTGTCACCTTTCAAGCCAGTGGTAAGACAGGTGGCATTCCAAAGGCCCCCTTAACCCCACTGCCTGTAGTTGGGGTTCCCTTTAAGAGGGTTGGGGTGAGCATTGTTGGCCCCTTGGACCGCCCAACAGCCTCTGGGAATAGATTCATACTGGTGGTCGTGGACCACGCCACCAGGTACCCAGAGGCCATTCTCCTTAGGACCACTACAGCCCCTGCAGTAACAAAAGCCCTCCTTGGTATCTTTTCAAGGGTGGGTTTTCCTAAAGAGGTGGAATTAGACAGGGATGCAAACTTAATGTCTGCTTACCTGAAAGCCATTTGGAAAGAGTGTGGTGTTACATACAACTTCACCACTCCTTACCACCCCCAAACAAATGGCTTAGTCGAGAGGTTTAACAAAACTCTCAAGTGTATGATAATGGGACTCTCAGAAAAACTCAGAAGGAGGTGGGAGGTCCTGTTACCATGCCTTCTCTTCGCCTATAGGGAGATCCCTCAGAAGGGTGAGGGATACAGCCCATTTGAACTTCTGTTTGGGCACCCTGTTAGGGGTCCCCTTGCTCTTGTCAGAGAATGCTGAGAGTAACCTCTCAAGCTTCACAAAAAAGGGCTTGTGGATTATGTACTTGGCCTAAGATCAAGGATGGCTGAGTACACAAAAAGGGCCACTAAAAACCTTTAGGCCAGCCAAGAGTTGTAGAATCAATGGCATGATCAGAAGGCTGTACTGACTATACCAGCTGGGACACAAAGCATGGGTCCTGGAGCCTGTGGCTCCCAGGGCACTCCAAGACAAGTGGAGTGGTCCCATCACCAATTATGGAGAAAAAGGGTGTAACAGGTGTCCTGACAACGACTGTTGCCGGGGCAACCACAGACTGCTTCTCTAGGAAGTGCCCGGTGAGCACTTCAAAAAGAAACAGAGGTGGAAGATGACACAGAGAGGCAGCAGAGGGAGAAGAGAGAAGACGTGAGACAGAAGGAGGACACAGAGGTGGAAGAAGAGGTGGAGAGGGAAGTAAACAGAGCGGCAGAGGACGACAGAGAGAGGAGCTTCGACAGAAGCGAGCCAAGAGGGAAACCGAGAGCAGAAAAAGATGCAACAACAGAGGCAAAAAGGGATCGAGACCAACCCGGAGAGGCGCCCGACGCAAGAAGACCCAGCCACGTTCCTGAAGGGACGTGGCTAAACAAGGCCCACCAATCTGGAGCTGGACTCGAATCCAGAGGAGCAAAGAAACCACATAGGAAAGAAAAGAAGACAGAAAGAACTATAGCAGATTGAAACAATCATGTCTGTAGAAATACTCTAAAGAAATAAAACAAAAAATGCGGTTAAAAAAACCCAATCATAGTCCGTGTTACACCTAACTTTGCAATACCGGCCCCTTATAGGGGTGTCAGAAGTGGGATTTCTGGCCATTACCCACAGGAAAATGGACACCGATACCAGTCTAACGGATATGATACACCATTTAGCTGAAGGACAAAGACATTTACAGCAAATTTTCGAAGAACAAGTGAAGAATGCTGAAAAGGATCGGGAACAATTGCAGGCGGCATTAAAAAGCCAGGCAACCAAAACCACCAACAATCAGTTAGTTCACCATGGCGCAAGGGTGTCTGTGTTGCATGCAGGATTGTTTTTGTGCAGGAAGGAGCATCTTCCCGCATAAAAAGAATCCTGGGAGGCTTATTCTTCTTTCTGGGTGCTGCAGAATGCAGCACGTATAGAAAGAGGGAAAAACAAGTAAAAATAACAATAATTCTCCCCATTGTGCCTCCCCTGGTACGAACACAGTTTTGGGGCATCCCCAAGTTTACAAGCTCTTATAAATCTTGGATGCATCAAAATCCATGGGCGTTGCTTGGGAACACCCATAGCAGCGCCCATGGAACTCCTCCCTTGCGCCGAGTAAGGCAACGCAACGATTTGTGCTGCCTTACTCCATCTTTATGAGGCCATTCAAAGCCATGCAACGTCGCTTTGTTTGGCCTCATAGATATGGGTTCAAGGTCTGCGTTGTAGTTGCATCACAAAAAGTGATTCAAAGCGGTGCAAGGGGCTCATAAATATGCCCCCAAGTTCAGAGAACTTGGCGCCTGGTTCATGATGGCAGTAGAGCAAGGCGTTCCGTTGCGTTTCTGTGTGATCCCTTCCAAGAGGGTGGCCGTGGCCCCTTTTTATAGTGCAAATTCTAGGCCTAGAATGAGACCAACCAAAATATGATGCCTACTACGAGGTTACTGCCACTTTTCTTTCAATTCCAGGTCATGAGTGGAAGTAATAGTATAAAAGTCCATGGGCAGAGAAGCACATCACCTGGCAAGATTGTGAGTTTTTGGGTTTTCCATTCCTTTGAGCAATTGTCACTCGGCTCCTCCCTTGTTTACAATTGTTGTTTTCTTCTCGCCCTAGTTAGGATTAGTGCTTGCATTTGTTGGTGTTCACGCTTGCTTACAGTTACCTGTACATCCACTGGGACCTGAGTCCTTCACTTCCTCTGGGTCAGTGGTCCCTAAACTTTGCTAGAGGTTAGTAAATACTAACTACCTTTTTGGGGATTCTTGCATTGTTTCTTGTATATGGGCTGTATCAACTTTGTGTTATCATCCTCTGAACATACACCTAGAACCTGGAGAATCCCATCTGGTCATGATATATTACTCCATACTTGTTTTCACCTGTGTCACTGCAGTCATCTGTTTCCAACAGCATTATATACAGATTATGGGGGTCATTCTGACCCTGGCGGTAATTACCGCCATGGCGGAGGTCGGCGGTAGCACCGCCAACAGGCTGGCGGTGCACCGCTGGGCATTCTGACCGCGGCGGTTCAGCCGCTGCCAGAAACGGAAAGTCGGCGGTGTACCGCCGACTTCCCGCTACCCTTGAGAATCCTCCATGGCGGCGGAGCGCGCTCCGCCGCCATGGGGATTCTGACACCCCCTACCGCCATCCGGTTCCTGGCGGTTCTCCCGCCAGGAACAGGATGGCGGTAGGGGGTGCCGCGGGGCCCCTGGGGGCCCCTGCAGTGCCCATGCCAATGGCATGGGCACTGCAGGGGCCCCCGTAAGAGGGCCCCACGAAGAATTTCAGTGTCTGCTTTGCAGACACTGAAATTCGCGACGGGTGCAACTGCACCCGTCGCACCTTCCCACTCCGCCGGCTCCATTCTGAGCCGGCGTCCTCGTGGGAAGGGTGTTTCCCGCTGGGCTGGCGGGCGGACTTTCGGCGGTCGCCCGCCGGCCCAGTGGGAAAGCCAGAATGACCGCCGCGGTCTTTTGACCGCGGAGCGGTCTTTCGGCGGGAACCGCTTGGCGGGCGGCGACCGCCGTCCACCGCGGTCAGAATCACCCCCTATATCTTGCAGAACCTCAGGCTGCATAGAAACTGGTGGTTATCTGTGTTGACACAGGGATCCCACTTTCCTAAACACGCCATGAAAACCTGCTATCTCTCCTAATGCTTTTCAGCAGAACCAAATGAAATACTACAGCACCCTGTTGGCATTGAGGAGCAGCCGGATTAAACTTATAGTGCATGCAACTACCTAGGCACACTTTGCTGTTAAACCCTTACCTGGTATCCGGCAATAATCATTTGCAAATGTATGCAAAAAGGATGAGGGTAGGTCCTCCTATTGTATTGTAATTGAGTTGTATATAGCACTTATAACCCCTGACAATGCATCAAAACCTTTTACTGCAAGTAGCACACTACTCCAGAACCCAATGTGATTGGTTAGTAGAGTGGTTGTTAGGGTTTCATGCTCTACTGTAACCATTCAATGCATTTACTTCAGTTTCTTAGCAGTAATTAAATTAATTAATAGGAGTTAGATGCCATCTCTAGTAGTGTTAGTGTGAGTTCAGACAAATGGTTGGTGGGATGCATAAATAGGCTAGGAGAGATAAGGTATAGTTAGTGTTAGAACTGGCAGCTTTTGGTGCGGTTTCTCCTGCCTTTTTACTTCAGACCTCCTGTTTTTGATCCTGTGCCGAATTTTGTTTTTGCTGGTTTTAGGACTCTGTGCACTCCAGCACTGCTGGCCAGTGCTAAAGTGCAAGTGCTCCCTGTTTAAATTGTATTGGTGATTGGTTTATCCATGATTGGCATATCTGATTTACTAGTAAGTCCCTAGTATAGTGCACCAGGTGTGCCCAGGGCCTGTAAATCAAATGATACCAGTGGACCTGCAGCACTGATTTTGTCACCTATATGAGTAGCCCTGCAAATATGTCTCAGGCCAGTTTTAAACTGCCATTTCGATCTGCTAAGTGTTCCCACTTGCCAGGCCCAAACCTTCCCTTTTACTACATGTAAGTCACCCCAAAGGGAAGCACAAGGCAGCCCCATGGGCAGGGTGCAGTGTGTTTAAAAGGTAGGGCATGTGCTGGTGTATTTTACATGTTCTGATAGTGAAATACGGCTAATTTAGTTTTCCACTATTGCAAGACCTATCTCTCCCATAGGTAACATGGGGGTTGCCTTGAAATATCGTGAAAGGACTGGACTTTGCTTTCAACATCCTGCTTTTTCAAGGTTCTCCAAGGGCTTGGACTGAGCTTGCCTCCTGTTAAAAAGTCTCAGGGCCATTAGAGACTTCATCTGCCAGCACCTGGGCTCTCTTGCTGAGAGTCCTGACTTGCCAAGTGGTGCCAAGTCCAGTTCCTGTGTCCTTGGGAGTGAGTTCTGGTGCAACAAGGAACAAACTAGTACACTGACTTCTTCCAGAACGACTTCGGAACGGGCACTGCTCTATGTCCTCGCGCTGCTGCCAGCACCAGAGCTGTGGTCCCCGCTGAGTGCAACGATCGCAACCTACAATGCAGGCCTGATGCTGCCACTGCACCTCTGAAGTGCCGCCACAGTGCTAGTCCAGAGTGCCATGTCACTGATGTTCGTGGCACCCGACTCCAACTCCGTCGCAGCACCTGTAGCCCCGTGGTGTGATTGTGACACCGCAAAGTTGACTCCTCATGTCTTGACCCGCTGGATTCATTGATCTCACCTTGCCTTAGCGAGCCGACACCTCACCGCCAATGCTTCATCACCTCCTCTGCAACCATAAGAAACCAATGCATCACATCCGCCCCTAGCAGTAAGGAACTGATGCCTCACCTCCCCGGTGGCAATAAGGAACTGCCACCACACCGGCTCCTGCGACGTCTCACCTTCCCCACTCCGTGCAACGTCTTTGTTTTCTCATCATTTTCCCAGGTACTATAACCGGGGTCTACACGACTCCGTGGCTGGCCGCGCTCCCTCACGGGTGGTGCTGGACAGTTGGAACCGACTCCATCAAACTGCTTTGATAGCCCTAGTTGGAGCTATTGAGTTTCTAAGCACTATACTACATTTAGGGCCATATGTACGAACACATTTTCCCATTGACACAGAATGGGAAAAACCCTTTGCTACATCTGGCCCTTATTCCTTGGAAATTTGTATCTTCACTTGAGTATGTTGGATTTTTGTTGTTTTGGTCTTGTTTTACTCAGATAAATATTGGCTATTTTTCTAAATTGATGTGGAGTACTTTTGTGGTGTTTTGAATGTGTTACTGTGTGTGTGTGTGTGTGTGTGTACACTTTACACATTGCTTCTGAGATAAGCGTGACTGTACCAGCCAAGCTAGCAAGGGGGTGAGCAGGGGTTATCTTAGCTATGTGATTCCATTACCCTGATTAGAGTGAGGGTCAGGATTTGGACAGGATGCAATCCACTGCCAACTAGAGACCCCATTTCTAACAGTTAAGCTGTAGGAATAGGGTTAACCTGTTTGTAGACAAATGAGAGATTGTGATCTATTGTGTAAGGTGTGAACAATCACAGAAGAACATAATAGAAAATCAGGTAAATTGTCATGGGACTTTAGTAGGATGTGAACAGGGAAAGTAGAGCATGCATATGATGGTACCTTGAAGTACTGACCAGTGCTTGTTGAGGTGCTTGGACTGGTCTACCCAGCACTGTTCAGGGAAGTGCTTGTTGCTTTAGCCCCGCCAACCCCAAGACTAAACATGTGGGTTTCAATAATGCAGCAGTCACTGCTGAAATTTGGCACTAGTGCTGGGCAGATAAGTGCCTTACCAAAAATTTGAAGTGCTGTAGAAAAGCATGCGATGCAAACTGATTAAATAGAAGGTTTCAAAAAAATTTGCAAAGAAGCCGCTCTGCAACCAAAACTAAGAGTAAAAAAGACTCGGTGGGTGCCCCGGCTACTGCTACAACACTTAAGAATGTAGGTGGGAAGATAGTTGTGTCATTAAAAGGGACTTGTTTGTCCAGCGAATCAGTAAATGATACAGGGCCAACCCCCCTCCCCCTAACTCTTAATATAATTTGTAATTTTTAGGTGATATACCATACCAAAACATTTAACCATTCTTTTTTATCTGTGATATTGGCAACTTGATATTGGTTCCTCCCTTACATCCATGGATCTCTGCCACTTTCAATCCTATGATAAACATGATCTTAACTACATCCAGATTAGGAACTGTGAGGTGCAGCTGAGGGATGCATTGGGGTGTGATGTGGCCATTGGTTTGGTGTAGCTTTTGTGAAGCCGCAGGGAGGTGCATTTGTTGTCCTACAAGTGTGGTTTCTTCTCTAACGGGTGATCCTATGAATAATGGCAGCAGTTTACTATGGAATAGGAACATAGTACTTGCATGGATTTTCTCACCCAGTTGAATGCCTAAAAAATCCAATAGCAGGCCTAAAGGACCAAGTAATTCCAGCAGCAGACAAAACGTAGCAACTACCTATGGTAGCTAAACTTTTCAATGCAAGGTGTCAATCAGGTGCTTCGTTGACTTAGCAATCGAACGAGGAACAACAAAGGGCAGTGGCGGCTCCTCCGCTTTGGCAGAGGAGCGGCGCCCCCCTGTCAGCAGTCTCAAAAGTTGAAGAAAAAAAACAATAATAAAAAAGGTTCCTTATCGTTTTATTTGTCAACTTTGGCCGAGCAAAGTTTTGGGGGTGGGGCCATCATGGTGAGGGGATGGGGGTGGTGGTGGCACTGTTATTAGTGCGCATGTGTGTTTGGCCAGCCATCTCAGGATGGCCAAACACATATGCACACTGAGCTGTTTCCAACCCGAGCTGTATTGCCAGGTTGGAGACAGAAGGCACAGGCTCCCAATCTGCCTAGGAGCGCAAAGCCAGTGCACTCAGGCCAATCCTGACGCTGCTTTCATGCTGCCAGGAGCATGTGAGCAGCGTCATGATTGGCCATAGGACAGGCTGGGAGCCTGTGCCTGCAGTGGAGAGGAGCAGAAGACTGTTGATGCGGCAGGCGGCAGGTCAGTTAATTTATGTTTGTTTTGCTTCTGTTTGTTTTCGTGTCGTCCACCCCTTCGACCCACCCACCCCGCTTCTCAGCCCTGACACCAGCCGCTACTGCAACAGGGTGGCAGCAGAGTACTTCAGAGGGCTAGAAAGAAGCAAGTGAAGTTCTGCAATGCCACCCCTTACTTCAGTTCCAAACCTACTAAAACTTATGAGAGCCAATGAGCATGCAGTTTCATTACCAATAGATGAGCCAGCCTGCTAATTATTTACCAATCCCACACAGGGGTGTTGCTTCAGGGGGGCGTTTGGGGTGTGACACCAACCAAATAAATGCATTCTTTGATTTGTAGTTGAGTCTGGGGGCCCTGTGTGTGGGTCTTCAGTATCTATGTCGGTTTTCCTAGTCCTGAGCAAATAATGAAAGATAAAACAGTGACCTTTGATGTAAACACAAGAAAGACAGAGAAACTCATCTGGTGGCTGAATTTCAAAACCTGAAAACAGATAATCTGAAATCAATATAAATACCTGCTTACCTGATTGTCCAAATTGTGTGATCCTAGGCAATTATTTTATTTCACAGAACCCCCTTTTTAATTTATTATCACATGTGAATGTGCTTTTAAATTCAGATTGTGCAGTGTCCAAGCACTTCTTAAATTTGATTTAGTAGACTGTACTATTGCTCCATCTGTAGTAAGAATTGAGGCCAAGTTTTGCATTCACATTACTATAATTTCCCTCTTAGTTCACTAACAGCATTGCTATTGGGGAGGAGAGCCATGAATGTTTCTAAAATCTATCACGTTTTACAAATGTTTGTCTATGCAGTGATACAATCTGATGTATTAATGTGAAACGCTTCTGCATGTTAAAGCAATACATTTTTTTGAATTTTGAAGTGATTGTATCATATTTTTACATTACGTTTGTTGCAGGATATACCTGCCAAACATTTTCATGGCTCGGCTCGTGCATGGACTCTTAGAGCTAAGCCAGCCCCATGGCCAAGTTTTGGCTCGGCTCACCCTATTAATCTGCCAGCACACTTAGTAAATAGGGCTGTCAGACATCTGATAAAATGATTTCTGAAAGACAAGGACTAGAAACATGGATCTTGCCTACATACACCGAGTTGACAACTCCACCATTAAGGTTTCTTGTAGCAGAAAAGAAGAAGAGTGTTTGGAGTTAAAATACATTTAGTAATAAGTGATTCCAAAGAAGGAACTCCAGGCCATTTTATTGTATGTGACAGTAGTCATGATTTTTCTGGGAGAACTATCTGGCTCAGATGGGATGGGCAGGGGTGTAGCTTCTGGAGGGATGTTTGGGGTGTGACACTCCTCACATGCATTCTTGGTGTGGTAGTTGTGTCTCGGGCCCTGAATTGGGTGTGGTTTTTCTTGTTTTATTTCACTAAGAGATTTTAACTTGTTCAATTGTTAGATCGGATTTAAAATATATATGGTGGTTGTGTTACCAAAAAAGTAGTAAACATGCACCAACAGAAATACCTCCTCGATGGGTGCAATTGTACTGTGTTTTGGAATTCACAAACATTTACAGAAGTATGCTTGGAAAGCTGTGCCAGTCTTAAGTTTCCAGGCATACTAGTGGCAAACACCCAAAAGGTGATGGGATGAATGCTTGCAATTAATCCCACCAGTGGAAGTCACTCAGGGTAGCATTCCAAGCCATTGTTTTTCACCCACCTTTCCAGTCTAGACAGAGGCCCACCTATGAGATTCACACCCCCACCCCGTATCTCAATGACCAAGCTATGCCCTGGTCCAACAGTACACGTCAATGTGAATTTATCATCATTCCTTTGCCACACTGTCCGGCTTCTTACTGCTAACCTTGTCAGAACCTGGCAGGTGTTTCAGCTGTAAGCGTGGCACCATTAGGGTAGGAGACCACTTTGGGACAGTTGGAACTATTGGTACCCTTGGCGCCTGGTGGGTTAGGGTGCTCATTAATCAAACCAGTTTTAGAGATTAACAGCACTACAACCCAGATATAAAACACATAAGCCAGGCTTCGTTCTTTTAAGATGAAAAATTGAAAATTCAGCTGCCACTAAAACAATCCTGAGGTTTGGTTACAAAACGTTAAGGATAAGAGCAGTAGAGTAGCAAAGATGCTACCGTTGCTGGGTGAGTAAATACGGCAACTATTAGGGTTCAATGGACCCTTAGCGCATTTGGCCCTGGTGCCACTGCATCTGCTGCACCCATTCTAAGTACGCCCCTGGATAAGACGGCTTAAGTCACTGGGCATTCACTGAGGAATTTGAAATAAACTGTCACACTCTTTGCTACTACTGCATATTCCCCCAAATAATTCAAAAGCCACTGGGAAACAACGCTGTGTTTTGGCACCCTCGAGGTGCAGGTTCCCTAGCAGCGAGATATCATGTTCCGAGTGAGGCAATGAAACAGGATGCCACCTGTTGTGGACGCTGAAGGCAGGAAGTGACGGTGCTGGCCCTGTGATCGGGAACTCTAGAACGGACTCAAAGCGAGGCCCAGTTGATGTGGCAGGTGTTAGGTTAACTGGGTCTGCTGCACTGAGGATGTATTGGCCAGAAAGGGAGCAGTTAGTGTAGTGTTTTCTGGTTCCACAAAAGATCGTCTGAGCCCTGCATCCGGGAAGCCCGCTAACGAATGCTTTGAAAGGCGACCTTGTAGTTCGAGCATGGTACAAGCAGGAGACTGAAAAGCTTTCTGTTCCATCCCATTCAACTAAATTACCAGTGTGACACCGTCGGCCAAAGAAAAGGGCCCTTTATCTGAGAATCCAACACACAAAGGCTGTTTCTCTGTTTAGCAATCAACAGCAAACAGAGAACAAGCAACTTATTCAGGACCCGCCTGCGCCTCACCATTGACTCCCTCTTGAATGGAGGCCGGCTCTGGCACCGGGGAGCTTGCACACTGTCCGTCTGCTTCCTTCTTCTTCCAGTCTCTCCCACATCGTCAGATATCTGGAACAGTTTGCAGCCCAGGGTAACAAGTGCGAAAAGCTTGTGCAAAATGGGAGGTCTTCCGCTAGCACCTTAAAATATATTGTAGTATACACAGTGAAAGAATGATGGATTTGCAACACCGCACAATATATTAAAGGCGGCCTTGTTCTGGTGCTCACTGGCAAACCACGATTCTCCCTGGTTTCATCATGGTCAGCCATGGACAATCACGGCACGCCCCTGCTTTTGAATAGGGTGTGTTTCTAAGGACACTGGAGCAAGAAGTGAGAAAACATGTAATGCAGTGGTTTTCAAACTTTTTAATGCCGCCGCCCCCCTTATTGGAAAAAAAAAACATCGCCCCCAACTCCTCAGAATTTTTCACAATTATTCTTTTAAGTTGGCAATGTGTAAACATGTCTAGACTTATTTAAACATTGCAATTAAGTTCTGTTACCTTTTCAAAAATGCAAAAATCTGTTTTCTGCTTGAAACAAAGCACTGTTATCTGCATAATTCTTCTTTTGACCAGGGCCTGGCGTACCCACTGGGATCAATTACCCCCCTAAGGGAGTCCGCCCCCTTGTCTGAAGACCCCAGAAAACAGTTTGTGATCTTCTCCTAAGCGATGCCAGATCTATTGTATACACCCAGAGCCAGATTTATTAACATTTTGCATCAGGATTCCTTCACTTTTTTGGCCCAGCCACAACGCAAAATATTAGTTGGGATATACATAGCCATGGCTTTGCATGAGATTCTTCCTAAAAAGTAACACTACACAGTGCACGGTTCCAATGCATTCATCCCGTGATTTTGGCGTATTCCCAGATTTACCAAAGCTAGTAAGTCTGTGAATGTGTCAAAATGCTACCCCTTCCCTAGTGAGGCGTAACAAAGAGAAATATATTTATTTCCGCTTTCCATGCATGATGTATTCTGCAGCATGCACAGAAAGAGGAAAAAAGCCTCTAAGGATTGATTTTGTGCATAAAGGTATCTGTTTCTGCACAAAGCAATCCTGCCAATTAATGCAGGCACCTTTGCAGCATGGCACAAAGGTTCCTGCGTGGGCGATAGACAGACGCAAGTGCGGCAGCACAGGGAGAGAGCTGAAGAATGCAGTATCTTTGTAAATATGTCTCTCTTCAGCTCTCCCCCATTCGTGCAACGCAGCACAACAACTTGCCTTCCTGAACTGCATTGCCTGAATTCTTATTAAATCTGACCTCAGTGAGTAAGAACACACTGAAAATCTTTGCAAATGTTGCAACTGCAAAAAAAATGCGCGCATAGAAAACTTCGGTAAAAGGTAAGCATGCAGAGAACAGTTTGGCACAAAGTTTTCAGCTTGGTTGGGTTAAATGACTAAAAATGATATCTGTAGGTGTGCAGAATGATCTTGAAATGTGCAAATAACCAAGGTGATGGTAAACTGGAAAACTTTGCAATATTTGTAAAAGTCTAAAATCAAGAGCTGCACTGTTGCCCGAAATATTTTTACACCCCTACTTAGATTTCTAAAGGAAGAGCAAGGACTGGAAACATGGTGTCCGTAACAGCATGGCAGTTGTTGTTTAAACTAAGAGTCCAATTTAGAATTTGGTGGATAGGGTATTCTGCAACATTCATGGCAGAGTACACTGTCAGCCAAACTGATGGTCCGCCTGCCTTATTTAGAATCAATGGCACCATCATCTTTCTAACGGCAGTTCCCCCACTGATTCCACTGTAAAAAAGCTTACTCTGATAGGCTTCAATCAATCAATCAATCAATCATGGATTTGTAAAGCGTGGCTAATCACCCATAGGTCTCAAGGCACTGAATGTAGGCGTGCTGCTCAGACGAAAAGCCTTGAGGTCCTTTCTGAACTGCTTCAGTGATGTGGTGTGCCTGAGCTTGAGGGGAAATGTGTTCCATGTCCAAGCTGCTAGGTAGGAGAAGGATCATCCTCCTGCTGTACTGTTCTGGATTTTGGGGATGACTGCAAGGGCGAGCTGGGAGGAACGGATATGTCTGTTGTGTACGGTGGCTGAGGTATGCCGGGCCTATGTTGTGCAGTGCCTTGAAGGTGTGGATCAGGAGTTTATATGTGATGTGCTTGTTGACTGGGAGCCAGTGTAGGTCTCTGAGGTGGATGGAGATTCGGCTGTGTCAGGGGATGATCAAGTTGAGTCTGGCTATTGCATTCTGGACTCTTTGTAGTCTTGATTGAAGGTTCTTGGTGATGCCGACAAAGAGTGCGTTGCCATAGTCCGGTTTGCTGGTGATGAGTGCGTGGGTGACTGTCTTCATCGTGTCAGGGGGAATTTGAAAATCTTCCACAGGAGATGGAGGGTGTGAAAGTTTGATGAGGAGACGGCATTCATTTGGCGGGTCATCGATAGAGAGGAGTCCAGGATGATGTCCACGTTGCGCGCATGGTCAGTGGAGGCAGGGGTGTTACCCCGAGCTGTAGACCACCAGGAGTCATTCCAGGCAGAAAGGATGGAGCCGATCATAAGGATCTCCGTCTTATCTGAGTGGGGCTTGAGGCAACTGGCCTCCATCCAGATGATGACTGCTCTCATCCCGTTGTAGAACTTCCTCTTGGCTTGAGCAGAGTCCTCGGACAGGGAGAGGATCAGTTGGGTGTCGTCGGCGTAGGAGACTGTCAGCTCATGCTGTTTGGTGATCTTAACGAGCGGGTCTATGTAGACGTTGAAAAACGTCGGGCTGAGTGATAATCCTTGGGGCACTCAGCAATAAGTGTCTTTAGGTTCTGATGTGAACGGTGATAGTCTGACCCTCTGTGTTCTTCCGGTGAGGAAGGACCTGATCCAATTCAGGGCTTTGTCTCAGATGCGGACCTGACAGAATTACAGCCTTCTAAGTAAGAACATTGGTCTGCGCGCCCTATTTAGAGTGCACTGTCTGCCCGTCACTACCAGGGAAAACCTGATTGTATCCAAAAGAAAAATGACACCAGCACCCTGGGAGAAAATTCTCAGGTTTAGGGGTCGTTAGGTTTTTTGCTTTTCAGACCAACTCTCACTTTTGCAGTTTCTTTCTGAAAAACAAAAATGTTAAGTGTAAGGCCCCATAAAAGACGGGGGCTGAGCACCAAACTTTTTAAAGGCACAGAGATCATCGTTGGGCCAGCTGTGATCTATAAATATGTCTGTCTTCCGTATGTCAGGGTGGCAGATGTAATGTTTTCAACCACCTTAAAAGAGTAAAGACTGCCAAGGTCTAGATCAGGCCCTTAATTATATTAATTTCTTGTGTGCACTCCACTTTTGTTACTGTTTTGTTTACAATATTTCCTCCTCTTAAACAAAATATTTACAACTTTAAAATAATTCAGATTCTTCTGTATGTTGTCACATAGGTTATTTATTTCAAACCAAGTAAAAGGACATGATTGCCAGCATCTCAAGTTCAGCTGAGGGACACTTTGCGCTCAGGGTTCGAGAATGATCTTACTATTCACATGTATCGACACTCATTGCTTATTTAAGAGGGGAGAGACAGAGACACACATCATACAAACATTAAGATTATGTATGCCGTATGAGGCACTCATGCTCCAAAATGAAGGATGGTTGTACAAAAAGGTCAAGCAAACCATGGCACAGTCTGTTTAGGTGGTCACACGATTTATTTCTCAGATGGGGTCTTTGGGACCCCACGTCTGAGACTTCCACAAATCACCATGGAGAGAAGAGGCAGGATGGCATTACAAAAGGGAGCACCATACCACCAGAGCATGTTTTCAAACAAAAATATTCTCTTATAGAAGGATCTTATAGGGACTTGTATAAGATGCCAAAACGACAAGATACTTTCCCCAAAAAACAGTAATGAGTTTGATGCTTTCCATCTAACCTGGCAGGATTTGTATTAAAACCTTCCCTGTTTTTGTTTGGTTTCATGCACACACTGTGATCTTTAACTGTATCACTGATTAGTAATTTTCTGAAAAGTACCGGGCCTGTACGCAGGAGAGATCTATGAGTGAATCTTGCTTCTACATGCTTGAGTGCAGTTTGTTGTGACAAGTGCTTGGAGTCTCATTGATTGCCCTTAGAACAATCATATACAACAAAGTCCAGGAACACCAGGTATAAGCCAGATTTCAGGGTAATCACTGCCTTTGTGAATCACTTTCATTTAGATTACAAGTATGTACATTTATTTGCACAGCTTAACACAGGTGCTGCGATATTGGGCTTGTATGCTCATGCCCCACTCTTCTACAACAACAAATAAAACCCACTTCTTCAAATATGCCCAGGGAGTCACCAATATGCCAGTGCTACTTACCCCTCCCCACCAAACCATCAATTGCCCAATGACACAGCCAGATGGCATCTATTTTGGGTTAGGGGTCATAACCCCCTGGCCGTATTTATTTCATACATACACAGAACATTTTAAGATATGCACAGTTTTTTTGACAGTAACCACATTATTTACATGTTATGTACAAGTGAGATCCAGCCTTAACAGAGACTCTAGTGCATGGGAGTCACCTAACCATAACTAGGCTGTTCCTGTGTGTTGCACCTGGTCCTTTTTGCAGAGTCATCCCAAACATTTTGCCTTCCTCCTCCTATTTTTCTGACACTCTTTTTGTTGGGTCCAGGACTCTGGGCACTTTATCACTGCTTATCAGTGCCGAAGTGCATATGTTCTCCCTACAACTTGGTATAATTAGTTTACACCAGTTTGGCTTATTTAATTTACCTGGAAGTCCCTTGTAAAGTGGTATACAATATACCCAGGGCCTGTAAATTATATGCTACTAGTGGGCATGCAGTGCAGCTTGCACCACCCACAGAAGTAGCCCATCAAACCTGTCTCAGGCCTGCCATCGCAGGGCCAGCATGAGTAGTTTCGTGCCACAGGGACCTGGCATCTAAATGTACTTGCCAGGCTTGCAACTCCCCTTTTACTACATATAAGTCACCTCTAAGGTAGGCCCTAGGCAGCCCCTATGGGCAGGGTGTTGTGTAGGTAAGAGGTCAGACATGTGCCATGTTGTGTGGTCTTTCCTAGTAGTGACAAACAGCCTATTTGGTTTCTCACTGCTGTGAGTGATGCCTGCCTCATAGGAGTGCAGTGGGAATATCCTTTCAGATGGCTAAGTGGTATTTTCTGATCTATGAGGAATAGCATGGGCATGTTTAGTATGTTTGGAATGGCAGTGAGAAATGCTGCTTACTGGTGTAGGTGGATTTTTTACCATTGTATAAATGCCACTTTCAGAAATTGGGCATTTCTCTGTGCTTATAACTCTGGTTCTTTTGCAGCTTGACTCCAATCCACGTCTGGTGTAGAGTGACAGCTGGGCTTGGTGCATACCTTTCAGACAGCCAGTACACAGGGAGGGTGGAGGTGTAACAGGTGTACATCTGCATACTGAGTGGTCTTCCTGGGCTGGGAGAGGTAGAGGCGGGGCACACATGCATCTGTAAAGGCTGTGCCCTGGCCTCACACAAAGGGCTCGTTTACCCCCTACTGATGTCTGGAGCCAGTGTTGGAGGAGAAGGGGACATTCCTGGAACCAGTTAGTGCTGGTTGGAACCCCCTCTCCACCTTTGTGGAAGCTGAGCAAAATGAGATATAAGTACAGAGGGTTGTCCCCCACATTTGGAGAAGGCACTGTGTGGACTTGCATCGAGATGCTGCTGGAAGGGACTGTGACCGCCTTTAGGAGTAACCTGCTTGTTGTACTGACCTGTAGCCTGCTAGGTCATCAGGAGAACTGCCACTGGACTGTCAGGACCCTCTTGTTCTGCTCTGCCCACACCCTCTCTTGGGATCCCAGGGCTCTCCTGGAGTAGTCAGCAACGGATTCTCTCCCCTCTCCCCCCCGTTGCCAGTACTGCACCTGGTCCTGGAGCTATAGCACCTGGGGAGCGCTATACTTTAGACTAAAGCTTTTGATGAGTGCTGTACGCTGCATCTGGTGGGATCTCTTCTGCAGGGAGCGCATGGTGAGCACCCCTGTGTTCATGGTGGCTGTGATGCCCCCTGTTGCAAGGGTCGAGCACAGAGGAGCCGCCGGCAGCACCAGATGAGCATGGATGAGGCTTGTGTTCTCTGGTGCCCCTGGGGCACTTACTTTTGGGTGGCATCACCTCTGCAGCCCAAGCCACTGTCTTGGTGCACCCTCCCCCATGGGCTTGAAGGGGAGAGCCCCAGAGGAGTGTGATGATCGTCCAAGAGGGGAGCACTGGGACTAGAGCCGAGTGAAGGGCCCTGCCGGCCAGGCGGGATGGCCAGGTTTCGCGCCCCAGAGCCAGGAGGCTTAGATCGCTTACCGTAACTCTCTGAGTAGGAGAGTGGGAGGCAGCGTGTTGTGGAGAAAAGAAGCCGCACCGCATGGACATAGGTGGCTGGCTTATTGTTTCCCCTCCACTTGGGAGAAGAAATTGGCAGGTACCGCATTCCCACTAGAAGGAGAGTCTGCGACGGCCATTGCGGCTTTGTTCTACTTTGGACACGGGAACCCAGAGAGGTCTCCCCATGCCTGTGTTAGCCAGATGAGCCCTCCCTACTCGTGGGGGTCCATCAGTTGAAGTAGGAGCCTTGGCCTCCTAGAACTCCTGAGTAATCCTCATCGGAGGGCCCCGTCCGGCTAATCTGTTTTTCACTGAGGATTACCGCCTACTCTCTAATAGAGGTGTAGAGGCACGCGATCTACTTGTGGGGGGGACTGGCAATCTGTAATGAATATCCCGGATGGTGCAGAAATGACCGTAGCAATATGGTGTATGCTACAAGGAAGCTCTGATAATTCCCCTCTTTTTCTCTCCCTCCTCTAACTGCCGCATTCCATAATCTGATGCCACTATATATGTTGTTTTTCACCTTGCTGGGGTAACATATCTCTTTCAGGATTGCAGGGCAGACATGGAGATGGGTAGGGAATGTCCTATGACATATGCCCTATAGGAATGTTTCAGCAATGTTTTCACGGCAATGTTTTATATGATATATGCAACCTAGGAATGTTTCATTCTATGTGAATTTTGTTTGTGATAACAATGACCTGACTACTGTTTGTGTTACAGAATGGTAGTAGCCTATGTGTTTGCCTGACTACTGCTTGCTTTCGCAGAGTACTAGTAACTTGTGTGATGTTCTGACAACTGCTTGTATAGCCGGGTATTACTGATACATGTCATGTTTGTTCTAATGATGTTTTGTGCAATACAGTCTATTTTTATATAACCTGTTGTGGAGTTTTCCTTGTGGTGTATTTATTGTGTTACGTGTGTTGTGTTTGTTGTGCAAACGCTTTACACATTGCCTCTGGGATAAGCCTGACCGCTCGTACCAAGCTACCAAGGGGGTGTCAGGGGTTATCTTGGGTGTGTGGCTCCCTCGCCCTGATTAAAGTGGTGGGTTCTGCTTGGCTGAGGTGCATACCCTAGCCAACCAGAAACCTCATTTCTAATACTGTGCAACCCACAAACAATTGTTCTGAGTGAGATCATGACTGGTTCTGTGTCCCTTCCTCTTAAATCCCTGTCCAAAGGATGGGTCCCTCCCCATATGAGGACCCCACCTTTCTCCTCCCTTACCCATACTGTACCGGGAGCTCTCCTGCATTGGGAGCTCTTGTCCAGTGGTCCCGGCTGCCCTTAGGATACCTGCATCGGGCACCCCTATACCCCTTGTCCCCCAAGGGCCTGTGCTATCGCGCACCAACTGCACCTGTGAGGTTGGTTGACAGGTATGGGCAGTGTGTCAATAACTGCCCCCATAGCCCCACGTCATTGCAACCTCTTTTCAATTTGCTGCCAGCACCCTTTGGAGGATGCAGTGTCGACAATGTTAATGATTTGGTATAAGAGGGTGCCTTAAAAGGAGCCTAAGGGGGTTATTACAACTTTGGAGGAGGTGTTAATCCGTCCCAAATGTGACGGATATACCACCAGCTGTATTACGAGTTCCATAGGATATAATGGACTCGTAATACGGCTGGTGGTATATCTGTCACTTTACTGTCACTTTTGGGACGGATTAACACCTCCTCCAAACTTCTAATAACCCCCTAAGTGTCTTCACCAATCATGACCTCACCTGCCAACCTGCATAAAAACAACAAATCGAATCACACATACATTGGATGCTAGAGAGAGAAAGCGTTAATCATGACATTAAACAAACCGCAATAACTTTGCCAATCCTGATTCAGTTCTTGGAAAGGAAAAAAACAGAGTAAACATACATGAGCACAATTCAAAACAACCACACCCCTGCACACACCCCTACACCCCTTGCCCTGGGGATGGTAAAAACAACTCTCAGCACATGCAGCTCCTGGAGTGCTGGGAGTGATGGACAGACATTGGCGGGCTGGGCTGTAGCCTCCCTGTCAGGGGTGGGAGCGCCTGTGCCCTAGGGGTTTGGGAAGAGTGAAGATAGGAGCACCACGACTTCTGCAGCGAGCAGAAACCAAGAGACTAGCCTACCACATTGCAGTGCCCTTTTAAGGGGCTTCTCGGGTGACCCCACGACCCAGAAAGCATTTTAGTGCTTTCAGAGGAGCACCCAGGGGGCCCAACCCTCGCTCCCGGCCAACCCAGGCCAGGGGCGATTGGCATGACCTCCACCTGTCCCCCGCCTCCCCACCATATCGCCAGCTCTCCCGAATTCGGACAGCCTTGGTAACAATCATCTTTAGCCTGACAAAGCAAAGAAGGAATACTATATGGTGTTTGCCTACAGCGTCTTTGTAGATCTCTGGGTTAGCATGCACATGTCAACGTAGAAGACACTATTTATATGATGGATACCTATTTGTGTATGGCAAATGAAGTACGATGTGGCAAAGTGAAAGAGGATAAAATTTGCATCTTTCCTACACGCTCATTCCACTGATTCTATGCGTCATCAAAACTACTCCCTGACACGCTTGGCTCTGCCACCTCCTGGAGTTATCCTATCATTCTGTTTACTCAGTCTATCTGTACACATTGTGGCAATGCCAAGACACTCCTTCTACTTAATACTATAATACAGTGAAATCGTTCATGGGCTATCGGACTGTAGGACATGATGACTAAACATCAGTAGCGTAAGGCTAGCTCTGAAGGAACCAAGAAGTCACTTAGGGTCTGATTCAGATCTTAGTGGAGGGGAACACCCCATTTCAAACATGATGGATATCCTGTCCACCGTATTATGATCCCATTATATCCTATGGAGATTGTAATACGACGGACGGGATATCCGTCACATTTGTGATGGAGTAATCCATCTGCCGAGAACTTAATCAGGCCAATAGGGTTTTTCAAAGTTAGTGCCTGAGCTTAGTTCAGGCATGGTGATGAAGCTTTGTAATGGATACAAAGATGGTTACAGAAGAGAAGAAAATGTTTAAGCAATTATTGGCAAAGGCAAGTCGTCTGGATTACACTGTGTGAAGAGCTTTGCGGAGAGATACCCGAGAACTTTGCTTTCAGCAGCATGGGGCTGGAAAAATACAACTAATAAGATTACGAGCCTTCAATCTCAAGTTCCTGTACGGAAAGGAGAAGCTGCTTTAGCTGATGACAGATTTGTGCTGGCAGTGTATGCAGAAAAGAACTACTTTTCCACATAACCAAAGCCATAATGTAAAGTCAGTAGCCCTGTGTAACCATCCATAAAATGCCATGGCCCTGCTGAGGACACTAGGGGGGTCATTACGACCTTGGCGGGCGGCTACCGCCGCCCGCCAGGCGGCCGCACTCACGCAGCCCCATTATGACATTCCCGCTGGGCCGGCGGGCGCAAACCAAGTTTGCGCCCGCCGGCCCAGCGGGGATGAGGCCGCAACATAGGAGCCGGCTCCTAATGGAGCAGGCGGTGTTGCGGACGTGCGACGGGTGCAGTTGCACCCGTCGCGCTTTTCACTGTCTGCTATGCAGACAGTGAAAAGCTGGCCGGGGCCCTGTTAGGGGGCCCCTGCACTGCCCATGCCAGTAGCATGGGCAGTGCAGGGGCCCCCAGGGGCCCCAGGACACCCCTTACCGCCAGCCTCTTCCTGTCGGTGCAAACCGCCAGAAACAGGCTGGCGGTAGGGGTGTCATAATCCCCAGGGCAGCGCTGCTTGCAGCGCTGCCATGGCGGATTATCACCGCCGGGGCTAAAACGGCGGGAAACCGCCAGCCCCGGGGGTGCGACCGCGGCGCTTCCACCGTGGTCGTAATAGGGCTGGAAGCACGGCCAGCCTGTTGGCGGTGCTTCCGTCCTTTTAGCCCTGGCGGTCTCGGACCGCCAGGGTCAAAATGACCGCCTAGCTAAATTGCCTGTAGCCAGATCCTATAGAGGAAATTATCTTCAAAGAGATGTCATTAAACTAAACCAACCTTATCAGTGTGTGTTTTTAAAGACTGGATCTCAAGTGACCATTATTTGAAGCTTGTGACCTCCACGTAGCCCTGATGGTTAGTACGAAATAAACATTTTCAAGCTGTGGCATCCACCTCATATCTTCAACTAGTGTATTGCAAAAAAAAAAGCCAAGGTGGACCAGCATTTTGGCATTAGATCCTCAACACAGCATTGAAAGGTTGAGTGCTTTACACATCCTCTCTCTGTCCCTAGTTATCCAATATTCGAAAATACAAATCAGGTGAATAAAAAAGCCAAGGTTAACTTCCTTTTAACCTTTCCTAGGGTTTTCATTCTGGACATGTACCTCAAGGGCCCAAAATGTCACTAAAGCCTTTTGACATCTTCTCCCAGCCACTGTCAACTGAAGAAGCAGGACTTTCTGACTGGTACACGGTTTACAGCTTCGAAAACCCGCGTTGGGTCCACATTGTTGTTTATTGGCTTACATAAGGGGCACTTTGTCAGAGAACAACAAGTTTGTCCACCAGAGTGTTATCTGAGTGATTGGTGTCAAAAACATATTTTGTGACGTTCAACAGTATGCATCGTCACAACCCTGTCCCTGCACCTAGACAATCTCTATGAATAACACCCAGTCTCAGAGTACATGCCAGCTTAACAGTTCGAGTTGCTTGCAACACTGAGATTGTTACTTTCAAAAGTCTTATTTAGTTCCGAATACAGTACAAGGCTGACGAAAATGGGCTTTCGTGAGTGACATGTTATTGAATAAATGTTGCGAGACTGTAGATGACAACGTGGTTCACCAAAGCAGATAGCAAGTCTGCTGACTCCATTTCGGAAGGCCGGTGTGTAGACAGTGGCTACCTCAGACCGGAAGTTGTGTTCCACATTGATGAGGGCAGATGGATTCACAATTATGCCCGGGGTTCCTTGCCAGGATAAAAAGAGGAACCTGGCACCCCTTTTGCCATGCTGCTATAACACTCCCCAACACCACTATTTCCAGACAATATTAAAATGTTGAAATACTAAGTTCTAGATAGAAGAGAGGAGGTTGGTCTTTTGTAAGTTAGACCTATTTGTGTAAGAATACACTAATATATTTATTTGGTGCGAGCAGTTGGATGTACAGCTCACTGGTGAAAGTATGTGGTGTTGGAGATGGCAACAACGTTCATCACATTCTGGTGCCATTTTATATGGATAATTCTGTTTGATAGGACAGTGTTTAGGTATAGAGTTCTTTAACGGCAGGTGATATACTGATGCATATAGGTGGGCTCAGACACTAACCCCAAACTCAAGAAAAGGTGCTTAAATGGACCACGATTCAAAACGTAAACTGAGGCGAAACTTCTTCCAGGTCAGAGTTAATTGTTTTTGGGTCATTGGCGCCAGAAAGGTGAGGACTATTTTTATATCAAGAGGGACTTGCTTCTGGGTGGGAATTAATTGCTTCCTGTTCTTGAGCAACGCCCCGGGAAGATGGATCCTGCTAAAATGCCCCTATAAATCTGTTTTGTAATTTGAATAAAGGTTAATACCTGCAACCCTTTCATTTCAAAACCAGGTGCCTCATTTTTCTTGATCTGTTCAGTTATCACCAGGCACCACATAAGAACCTGTGTCTCTTAGTATGCTTGAGCTGTGACTCTGGAGGCCACAGGAAACTGATATCATCTTGTACATAGACAATCACTTGCAGTGGACACTGAAGATTTGTTGTGGGTACTGTGCAAGTTACAATAATGTATCACTTTTGCAATTGAGATCAGCTACATGACTGCACACCATCAAAAATGGGGAGCATTCCATATTGGTGCATCGTACCCCAAAGTTGGTCATCCTCCAATCCTCGTCCATCTCGGGTGCAACCAGAAGGCGAAGCTATACATTAAGCGTTGCATGGGAAGACTACTTAGGAAATTCGATTGCATGTTGCAGATGTTTATACCTTTCACAGGCATTTACTGCATGAGTCTAATGTCTTGGATGCATGGGTGATACAAAGTGGGCACGTGTGGGAGTCATCTGTTACACACAAGTGCACCTCTTTTCATAACAGCTATTGGTCATTTCAGTCCCTTACTTTATTCATCTGCCTCCTATCGCTAAGGCAATAGCTGTGTGCGAGGACCTGCCAGTTATGGAGTGTGAACACCTGTACTCTGTCTGCCAGGCTGGCTTGTAGGTACGGGTGCTTTGGAACATTTTTACAGTACTGTTGTAGCCTTTTATCATTCAGCGAAAGATCCACTGTTCATGGATACCAGCGCACCGCCGCCTTTTCGGGGCTATATTAATGTATGTATCCATTTTATAAATAAGAGTTTATATTTTAGGCTTGCACCGTTTTCCATGTGCAGGTATTGTGTTAGTTGTGCATGTGTCATGCCTGCATAACGTTTGGCTTTTTTCTGGAGATTGTGTAGAGGTTTTCTAGTCATTTGTGGCAGACTGTTGATGCCATTACCTTTAACACTGATAGTTGTTGCCCACTGGTGTTAGGGCGCAGTATATTTTACCTTTGTTGTTTGGAGAAATTGCCAATGGCAGGATGTTTGATACGCGGGCTCAATGGTGATACCTGCCAGTTGTTTCATGCATCCATCATTTGGTCTAACATATTTGTCTGTGACAAGTGTCGGTGTGTCTGACGTTTTTTCTACACCATTTTGGTTGCCATAATGGAATCTGCGTTGCACCAGTTCCTCTTACAGCTTAGACAGTGCACTGTGAGAGTTGTTCACATTTGTACAGGGAGTGCAGAATTATTAGGCAAATGAGTATTTTGACCACATCATCCTCTTTAGGCATGTTGTCTTACTCCAAGCTGTATAGGCTCGAAAGCCTACTACCAATTAAGCATATTAGGTGATGTGCATCTCTGTAATGAGAAGGGGTGTGGTCTAATGACATCAACACCCTATATCAGGTGTGCATAATTATTAGGCAACTTCCTTTCCTTTGGCAAAATGGGTCAAAAGAAGGACTTGACAGGCTCAGAAAAGTCAAAAATAGTGAGATATCTTGCAGAGGGATGCAGCACTCTTAAAATTGCAAAGCTTCTGAAGCGTGATCATCGAACAATCAAGCGTTTCATTCAAAATAGTCAACAGGGTCGCAAGAAGCGTGTGGAAAAACCAAGGCGCAAAATAACTGCCCATGAACTGAGAAAAGTCAAGCGTGCAGCTGCCACGATGCCACTTGCCACCAGTTTGGCCATATTTCAGAGCTGCAACATCACTGGAGTGCCCAAAAGCACAAGGTGTGCAATACTCAGAGACATTGCCAAGGTAAGAAAGGCTGAAAGACGACCACCACTGAACAAGACACACAAGCTGAAACGTCAAGACTGGGCCAAGAAATATCTCAAGACTGATTTTTCTGAGGTTTTATGGACTGATGAAATGAGAGTGAGTCTTGATGGGCCAGATGGATGGGCCCGTGGCTGGATTGGTAAAGGGCAGAGAGCTCCAGTCCGACTCAGACGCCAGCAAGGTGGAGGTGGAGTACTGGTTTGGGCTGGTATCATCAAAGATGAGCTTGTGGGGCCTTTTCGGGTTGAGGATAGAGTCAAGCTCAACTCCCAGTCCTACTGCCAGTTCCTGGAAGACACCTTCTTCAAGCAGTGGTACAGGAAGAAGTCTGCATCCTTCAAGAAAAACATGATTTTCATGCAGGACAATGCTCCATCACACGCGTCCAAGTACTCCACAGGTAGGCTGGCAAGAAAGGGTATAAAAGAAGGAAATCTAATGACATGGCCTCCTTGTTCACCTGATCTGAACCCCATTGAGAACCTGTGGTCCATCATCAAATGTGAGATTTACAAGGAGGGAAAACAGTACACCTCTCTGAACAGTGTCTGGGAGGCTGTGGTTGCTGCTGCACGCAATGTTGATGGTGAACAGATCAAAACACTGACAGAATCCATGGATGGCAGGCTTTTGAGTGTCCTTGCAAAGAAAGGTGGCTATATTGGTCACTGATTTGTTTTTTTTTTGTTTTTGAATGTCAGAAATGTATATTTGTGAATGTTGAGATGTTATATTGGTTTCACTGGTAATAATAAATAATTGAAATGGATATATTTTTTTTTTGTTAAGTTGCCTAATAATTATGCACAGTGATAGTCACCTGCACACACAGATATCCCCCTAACATAGCTAAAACTAAAAACAAACTAAAAACTACTTCCAAAAATATTCAGCTTTGATATTAATGAGTTTTTTGGGTTCATTGAGAACATGGTTGTTGTTCAATAATAAAATTAATCCTCAAAAATACAACTTGCCTAATAATTCTGCACTCCGTGTATGTTGTGCATTTATTGCATTTTGCAGTATGTGTGCTTTGATGCCCATTTTGGGGCACTTAAGCCCTTTTATAGTTCTCGCCTACCCTCAAAGCCTTTTGTGGACTTTACCAAAAACGTACAGTGGGCTGAGTACCTGCCCACTGATTACAGTTGTTTGGCTTTATTGTCACTCTCTTTGCTGCTTCCTAGCAGACGACTTTCCTCTTCATGTGTTTGTTCTGACTATAGAGCTTAGTCTCTTTATCATCCTTGTGGTTGGATGAATTGTATTCTTCCACTGCTCACATTCAGAGAACTACTGTTTTAGGTTGAGCGGGCAAGCGCTCTGGCCTGTTGTAATCTCTCTGTAGGCTTTTAACCATGCCCAACTCATGCCCATCACTATCAGTCATTCATGGGCTTGCCTTTTAAAAATCCTTTGTTATCATTGGTAAATGCTTTAAGTTTGTCCCTCCCTGGGGTGGTTTGGTTACCGCCTTGGACATCAACCCTGTTACAAGGATAATTGCATGTTTGCAGATACGTTTGACCGTGAGCGAACTTCTTTTTCCTTTTGTGTCTCTCCTTTGCTCTCATTGCGGCCGTGGCTCTTTGAATCGGAATGCTTAAGTCCACTGTTTTACTTTTCATTTTCAATTTATGTGGCAAAAAAAGTCCAGTTATTAATTTACAATGCTAATCGCTCTAACTCGAGCAAACGCAAGACCCATTGCAGTGCAAAGGCTTGTTTGCTTTTTCTTACAGCACTACAGGAGAATGATTGTGTTTACTAGCTCCCTCCCTCATGTGTGCTGCATCCTCCCCATCAAACACCCAACACGGCATGCGCTCCGTGTGGAACCAAGCTCCTCTATTGCTCTTTCTACCCCTCCCTGCCTTTCTCTTCAATATTTTTTGGCCTCCACAACCCCTAAGTCCCCGAGCCCAGTCCTCCAATTCCCCTTTGCTTCCTCACCCTCTCCCTGTTGATTCCTAACCCCCCGCTTCACCCACCCACTCCTCCGTTCCCCCACAGTATTTCCATGTTTTTTTTTTTTTTTAAACAATTTTGGAGGGCCAGGCATCTGCCGTTTGCTGCCTGGCTCCCCTGCCTAACAAAAAAACTCTTTCACAAAAGACACATTTCTGTTTTTTTCCTTTGCCAATCCAAGTGGCCTTTTCCATCTTGGATAAATAAATAAAAACATTGGCACTCGCTGCATTACGGAGGTGCGCATATTTGTGGTGAGGCATGTGTGCACATGCGCTATCTTGCATGCACGTGCCTACGATATTACACGTCCGTATCACGGTACTTTTTTAAAAGCAACATCATCGGCAAACTGCATTTGCTAAGCTAATAGGACTAAAAGTTGAGAACTCTTGGCTTTTCCAATGCGTTTTGGTGGTAAATACCCCCTGCTTATGGCATTCACTTTTCTTTTCACTAATGCACTTTTGATGAAAACGTCTAAATGTCCGTCTACAACCATATTGGTTATCCAAACAGGGCCAATAATGTTTAATTGCTTACAGGTGTGCTTTTCGTTGCTAAAAAAAAGCGATATAGAGTTAGATGTTTGCTCACTGAAATAACTAAATAACTAGATTCGTATTCCCATATGTTTAAGAATCACAAATCGGTGAATTTAGAAACAGGCCTTCTATGTGTAGTGGGAAGAGTAGAGTACACGATGTTCGCTTTGGTTGTGTTGCCAAAACACCTGGCGCAAAGCAAGCCCTCAAGGAGTTTTGTAAATAAACTTGATTTTAGTGACAACAGCGGTCTACGAAGGACACACATGCAAGCACAAACGTACACTATAATAATCCCAACATTTCAATAAACATCTTCATACAAAAATATAAACCGATTTAAAGTCCTAAATCCAGCCATTTTACTATCTCACCTACCTTGGGTTAAGTTTATATTCAAAATCTAGTTCTATTTTATTAGTGGGTGGGTGCTTTGTGGGGCGTTTAGTTACGATAGAAAAACGTCTGAAGAGTGAAAGAACAAACTAAAATATCGTAAATGAAGATCTTGTGTATTTTTTATTAACCTGTAAAGATGCATTGCTGTAAAAACTGAAACATACGTCTTCACACTAAACTAAGGGGCGAAGATACAGTGGTAATAGTTTTAACAATAAACAGGAACAAGCATTGGCAATGCCACAGGTTTGTCTTATAACTGAAAGTGCATCTTCATCACTCTTCTGTCCAAACACTTAGTAAGTCATCATACCTGCATTCTACAACTCATCCTTATACCCATGTGTCCATGTATTCACACATTCACTTATTGTTGCATTCACTCACTTTCCCATTCATAGTAAAACATCAACACATTGAACATATGTATAAAGTAAGTATTTGTAAGAATGAAAATAAAAAAAAAAATCCATCTCCTAATGTTGGCGGTCAGAAGCTTACAATAACAAATAAACTTAAACATTGCAGTGAGAGGCCGACTTATACTTGTGTTATGTATCGTTTATTATTAGTTTAAAGTTTCACATTTTATTTCATATTTAGAAGAAACCTGTTGTTTTTTTGTGGGGAGTAAACAAATACACTATGCACAACACCATTGAAAGATGACTGCTCAGTTAACATCACACTTGGTGACTATCTTGGCATGGTATTATACATAGTGTACCATTGCTATACAAATCCAAGATGGGCAGTATAATGTTTCTAAGAATGGTGATAATCTTGGATAAATAAAATTATGTTTACATGATGGACAATTCTATTCTGAAATGGCTACCTGGTTTGGAAGCTTAAACGCTGCAGGATAGACAGCAATGCTGATGCACTGAGAGACAAGCCAGTGGCAAATAAATTAAATTGAACCCATACAAGGAGAAAATTGAAATGCCAAGCCTGAGTCCAAATACAACAACTACGCACATCACCAAAATCAGTCACTTTGCAAGCCAAAATGTTGATGTCTCCACATTGTGTTCTGGAGCCTTTCCATCTGCAGGGTTGAAACTGAGGGTAAGTCAACCAAACTGCTTACCACCAGAGCCCGAAAAACTGTTAGGGGCATATTTATACTCCGTTTGCGCCGGAATTGCGTCGTTTTTTTTTGACGCAATTTCGACGCAAAACTAACTCCATATTTATACTTTGGCGTTCGACGCGTCTAGCGCCAAAGTCCATGGAGTTAGCGTCATTTTTTAGCGTGGACACCTACTTTGCGTTAATTATATGCAAGGTAGGCGTTCCCGTCTAAAAAATCAACTCCGAGGCATGTGTGTCGGATTTATACTCCCGGGCAAAATTCACGCCCGGGAGTGGGTGGGTCAAAAAAAATGACGTACAGGCGCTTTTGCGCCGATTTTTAGCGCCTGCAAAAGGCAGGCGTTAAGGGACCTGTGGGCTCTGAAGGAGCCCAGAGGTGCCCTCCCATGCCCCCAGGGACACCCCCTGTCACCCTTGCCCACCCCAGGAGGACACCCAAGGCTGGAGGGACCCATCCCAGGGACATTAAGGTAAGTTCAGGTAAGTGTTTTTTTTCATTTTTTTTTGTGGCATAGGGGGGCCTGATTTGTGCCCCCCTACATGCCACTATGCCCAATGACCATGCCCAGGGCACATACGTCCCCTGGGCATGGCCATTGGGCAAGGGGGCATGACTCCTGTCTTTGCTAAGACAGGAGTCATTTCTATGGGGGTTGGGAGTCGAAAAAAATGGCGCAAATCGGGTTGAGGCGAAAAAATTGCCTCAACCTGACTTGCCCCATTTCTTGACGCCCAAGCCCCATATCCCCCTACGCCGGCGCTGCCTGGTGTACGTCGTTTTTTTACACGCACACCAGGCAGTGCCGGCGGCTAACGCCGGCTAACGTCGTTGATTAAATACGGCGCCCGCATGGCGCTTCAGAATGGCGTTAGCCGGCGCTAATTTTTTTGACGCAAAACTGCGTTAGCGCAGTTTTGCGTCAAAAAGTATAAATATGGCCCTTAGTGCTTTATGGGTGGAGGTAAGGGCTGATGTCTGGGTGTTCTACTCCAGACCATCTCTTTTTTCAATATATTTTCTCTGGTGTCCTAGTAGGCTTTCCCTCTACCCCCACCCCATGGTTCAGATTGGGTGTAAGCAGTGCTTAATTTGTGCTTGTTGTTTCCGGGGGCTGAGCACCAGCACTTATTTATGAGGGCCGGCGCTTATTTTTCTGCCTCAAGCATTTACTGCGAGCAAAAGACGCATATGGGAAAGACGGAGAAAGAGAAAACGAAAAACCTTCACAATGGAAGACAGCAGAAAGCCGAAAGAGTGTGCTGAAGGGGCAGGGAGTGGCTTTATAAGGATTGAAGAGGCCCGAGATGGCCTCAGGATTACGCTGCCTCAGCATTCCGAGTTCGCACATTTAATTGCAGCACCCGCGTATTTAAGAGGAGGGCTTTGAGCACCGGCACGTCTTTATTTACAAATTAAGCACTGGGTGTAAGCCCCTTAGTCTGCCTGTGTAAACAGAAAGACTGTTGTGGCCTTTAGGGTCTGGCCTGATGCTAGCCACTGACCCCTTGTTTTGTTTTTTAAATCCCTGGTATCATAGTGGGCTTTCTGCCCTCTTGTGGGGGGAAATTGGATGTTATCTCCCTAACCTACTGCCCCCAGTGGGGCAGAAAGACTGTTGTGGCTTTTAGGGGTGGGGGCTAGGCTTTATGCTTGAGCAAGCACCCCAAGTCCTTTTTTTAATCTATTTTTCCTAGTGCCATGGTGGGCTTTCTGCCCCACCAGGGGAGATTGGGAGTAAATCCCCCAATCTACATCCAGAGTGTCAGAAAGATTGTTGTGGCTTTATTGGGTGGTGGTCTGGTTTGAGCAATGTGTGTGCCACCCCTACTCCCTTTTTTATATAATCTCCCTAGAGTCTCGTGGGTTTTCTATCTCCACGGGGTGTCAAATTAGGGGTAAGAACCCTCCAAGTTGTCTTCCTGAGGGGGCTGCCTAGTGAGATTTCTGTCCCCACACTATAGGGGATAACAGCTTGAGGGTAAACTCCCCAAATGTGCCCCTCAAATTAATTAAAAGACTGTTGAGGTCTTAATTGAACAGGGGCACCATCTGATGCCTGGGTTGGCT
This sequence comes from Pleurodeles waltl, assembly GCF_031143425.1. Lineage (NCBI taxonomy): Eukaryota > Metazoa > Chordata > Amphibia > Caudata > Salamandridae > Pleurodeles > Pleurodeles waltl. The sequence goes on along the minus strand of NC_090443.1, from coordinate 445,791,572 downwards.
GCCTCTTCCATTTATTTTACACAATAAATCCCTGGAGATAATGGTCTTTCTGCCCCCTGGTTGGGTAGATTGGAGGAAACCCTCAATCCCCTTCCCAGTGAGGCAGAAAGACCGTTTTTAATATTTTTACGGAAATCTTGCCCATGCCCAGGGAGGTTGCCCCCACCACCAACCCCAAAAGGCATCTTTGCCACTTAGTGTGTTTTTTTGCCTTACCATAGGAGGGCAAATTGGGTGTAAACCTCCTCAGTCTGCTCCATGGGTAGCAGAAAGACTTTTGTCTCCTTACGCACACCTCCAAAACTAGTTCCTGGTGTTTAATAAGTTGATCCCAGCTTTGTGGATCACCCTTCTGTGGCAATATCAAAACAGTGACCATTTGGGAATGGTACAGTTGGAAAATGGGCATTGTCCCTGCCTGAGTTATGCCACCAAGCACCAATCAAATTCAAAGCAGTTGACACACAATGGCTGTGAGTGTCAAACAAAAGGGACAAAAAGGAATACTTAAAGACATCGGGGAAGCTATTCCCTCACGCCCTGAAGTTTTTTTTGTTAAAAAAAAAATACTACTGGTACTTCAGCCTGCAAGCAGTGGACGAACCATTCATGTCCTTTACACTGCAGAGATAATGCGGTGGATGTGAATGGCTCGTCCACCCCACTTAAGCATTTAGGGCCAGATGTACGAAAGGATTTTACCCATTCTGTGTCTATGGGAAAAAGCTTTCGTACATATGGCCCTTAAGCCTTGCTTGTTACCATAACCAGCTGAAGCTGGCTTTAGCGAGAATAAGCTTTTTCACAAGGCAACTGTCAGGCATATGGTCATAAAATTACAAATATTGATAAAATTACAGGTGGCAAAATAATATATAACCCTTGCTATGGGGCCTAGCATGAGTTCTTAAAGTGCAAATCTTCTACACCCAGGGTTTGTCAGAGAGGGTAACCAACACAAAAAAAACGCTGGATAAGTGGCCATCGGATGATAACTGGGAGAAGTATCTGCTGACGTGTTGGTATGGAGGGGCCATCCTTGGAGTGTTGCTCATGAGGGGGAGAGTGCTGGGGGACGGAATTCCATACATTATTCGCTAGACCGCAAGAGTGTGGGAGAGAACTGTGACTAGGATATTGCACATGCCTCCATTTGACAGGGAGGTTTACTTCTGGGACTTGGTGCTCTTCTGATACATTGCGGGATGAAGTTGATGGCCGCCTGGAGGGACGGGGTTGCCTTACGGTGGATGACTTGTACCCCGGGCATACTTCATTGCGTTCCTGGATGCTATGACAACATTGAGGCTGGGATCGGGGCACTTTTTGTACTACGCTAAGCTTGCACAGATGGCTAGAGAAATATGGACAAGTTTCCCTGATGCCCCAGCATGCTCGATTGTCCTGGGAAGCATTCTGCGGCTTGTCACAAGCAAAATCTGGTTGCCCACTTGCACGAGGCCCTGCACTATGATAAACAAGGGGCCCCGCGTGGAGAACAGCATGGGAGAAGGACTTTAGGGAACTACTCTCAGATAGACAGTGGGGAATGGCCTGTGAACTGGTAAATTTCCTACATTGCCTTTACATTACATCCATTACCCTGAGTAGGATATATTGGTAGGCAAATTGTCCTTGATATTGGCCTCTGGGGGCTTTCTTCTTGCACATGGCTTGGTCGTTTCCAGCAGTGGCCCATTATTGGCAGTAAGTAGTAGACATAGTGGCCCAGGCTATGGGGATGCACCTGAAAGCCACACCATGCTGGTATTGTACAAAAACCTAGGCTCACAAGGATGGCTTACAGGTTCCTGCAGCTGGCCCTGGTGTTAGTAAAAAGACAAATAGCTGTTGGGTGGCTGGGGACAAAGGAGCCCCGTTGTGAATTGTAGGTGAGAGATGTGGGGGAATGGGCCCTGGCTGAGGAACTACAGATCAAAAGGACCAGCCAAGTTGACAAACTGCAGGAGGACCTGAGACCTGGGTCGATATCACACATGATTTCCTCAGTTGAGGGTAAAGGGTTCAGAATGAAATGCGGCCAGCACTTTGCATAAGGGTCATTGGTTGAGTCGGGAGGAACAGGAGTTGGCTCTCTGTGTTGACTGACACTCTCTGGTGGGAGGGGAGGCCTGAGGGGGGAGAACCTGTGGTGTTGTATAATGATGCAGGAGTACACCTGCAAAATAAATGATGGGCAGCAGCAGTAATATCTCTGTAAAAGCAGATTGGACTCTGGTCCCTGGCGATACCCTCAGGGGGACATACAGAATGGGATATCCACCGAAGTGAAATGGAGTCTGCAGCATTATGGACTTGAATTGCTCCTATTTGAGTACTGTAGCAGGTGAGGGAGTGGAGATGATGTGAGATGCTCAAGTTCTGTAAAGTGTTTTTCATTTAATTTTTTTCTGTTCTTTAATTTAAGATCTTTAAATAAAGATGATATAAAAAAAAACTTGCCAGATGCAGTAATCTGTAATATTCCATGTAACAAAATATTGGTCTAAGGGCTTTACAACTTGTAATAACAATGATTTGTTAAAGGTGATTTTGGCTTTAACATGTACTTTTAACAATAAATATGTCAGACCTTCAGCCTTTTTTGTAATGTTTCGTAATAAACAGATCAGGCCTATAACCTTGGTCACTGAATTATCACCATAACCAACTCAGCACTGCTGTTCTGAGCATACATTTTCCCACAAGCCAAAATACACAATAGAAACACTCTTGTTAATCCCTTGCGTGCTGATGACAGAATGGTTCAGTTATCAGCCGCAGTGTGTGTGTGCTGAGGACGGAACCATTCCATCCTTGCAACTGCTCTCTGGAGAGGCGCTGGTGCTCCCCCCATGGGCAGCCCACTTTCACCCCCCCTCACAGAGGATGGCAGCGGAAGCACCTCAGCTGACATCTCCAACTCCCCTGTTGATGATCTAATGACACTGGCACACCTCCGGCGTGCCAACGTGATCACATGCAGCTGGGGATGCGCTGGAAGTCATTTTCTTCCAGCGCGTCCAGGGAGAGGACGCCAAGGTAAGTCCTTCTCCCGGGGATGGAGAGGGGGAGGTGGGGTTTAGGATTTTACAGACGCAGGGGGAAAGGATTTTCCCTCTGTGCCTGTAAACAGTGGATTCCTGCTCCACGATCACAGGTGGTGCCGCTAACATCGAGCAGGAATCTACACCACTGGGCCACCAGGGATTTCTTTTGCTGTATTTGGGGGAGTGACCCCTTAGGCAAGGTTCACTCCCCTGTAGGGCATGATGTGTCCATGTTTCAGCCCCCCACCCCCAGGGGCTGATTCGGCTGCTTTTAGTCCAATCAGACCCCCAGGGGAGCTGAAACCCACTAAAAGTAAGCGAGTTTTAGGATTATGATTGATTGAGGGGAGCGACCCCCTTAGGCAAGAGTTGCTCCCCTTGGGGGGCATTTAATTATGTATTCTGTTCATCCCAAAGGACAGATCAGCTGCTTTTAGGCCAATCTGCCATCTAGGGGGTGGGGGCAGAAGGCCACTAGACACCATGGATTTCAGTGTTGTATGTTGGGGAGTGGCCCCTTTACTAGGGAAATGCTTCACCATTTTCTGCACCCCCGGGAGCAGATTGGCCATATTTGTAGGCCCATCTGCCCCCAGGGAGGGGCAGAAAGCCACTAGACACCAGGGATTGTATTTATTTATATATCGGAGAGCGGCCCCTTTGGCAAGGGTTGCTCCCCTTGTTTAGGGCATGCATTTTGGCCGTTTCTGCCTCCCCTAGGGGCAGATTGGCCATTTGTTAGTAAGACAGAAAACCACTAGACCAGGAAAGTTTCTGTGTGTGTGTGAGAACTGGAGTTTGGATAATGGTTTGCAGGTATGGGCTAGCGCTTGGCTGGCAGTGTGCATGGACTGATACTGAGCGTGGACGGACGTTTGACCAACGATTTGTGTGGCTGGCATTTGAATGGTGATGGGCAGACTACATATTATTTTAGTTTGTTAAATGTTTTATTTCTTGTCATCATTTGTGATTGTAATGTTTAATTTCTCCTTTTTTCTAGTGCAAAGCTTTTGTTTTCCTTTGCTGTGATGCCTGCTTGCGGTTTCAGCACTGGTTGATCTACAGTTGCATGTGTTTGGTAAGAAAATGCTTTTTTGAACTGTTTACTCCAAATGAGTATCACTGCCCTGCATGAATGCATTTTTTCTAAATGCTGTAATAATAGCAACATAGTTAGCATCTGTTTGATTGTGTGTGAAATTATCTTTGGGTTTGTGCTCAATGTGTATTGTGTTGTTCTTTGTGTAATTTTCTTTTGTTTTTCCTTTCTAGTGGGATAACGTTGATGCTTGCTGTGTCTGTGCAGAGTAGGTGCTGGTGAGTCTAGCTGTCTTTGGCAAGTGAGTAGTATTGTTTTTGAGTACATAGGTCTTTGTGATAAAGCCACACTTTGTTTATTACTTATTTTACACAGTGTTGGTTGTTGTTGACGTATTTGTCAAGTTACTTTTATTAGTAGGGATTATGGCTAGCCTCAAGATGACCACTCAGCAGGTTGTTGGTATGCTTTTTTAATCTTCCTTTGACCATGATTATGAAACTGACTCTGCATTTGAGGCAGAGGAGGAAGTGCAAGATTCTGGCAATGAATTTTCTGTCTGAGAGGAATCATCTGACGATGAAGCCACTCTTAGTGCAGAGGAAGTGCCTCTTTTAGAGAAGGAAACTGATGTGCCGATAGTGCAGCCAGAGGCATTTGTATTGCAGCCTGGGGCTGAAAGACTTCCCATTGGAAGAGCTGAAGCCTGATTTGCCCCAAACATGGTGCAGCCGGAGCTGCCTGCCTTCACAGGTGTCATAGGGTGTAGAGTAAATACTGAAAACCTTTTGCGTGTACATTTCTTTGAGTTGTTTATGGACAATGCATTTTTGGATGAGATTGTAGAGCAGACTCATTTGTATGCTGAATAGTATTTGAGGGACAAGAGTGCCAGACTTAAATCCCACTCTAGAGCTACTTGGTGAACTCCCACAAATCTGGATGAGTTCAGGAAGTTCTTGGGTTTAACTTTTTTGATGTGCTTGATAAGGAAGCCTTTGCTGTCTTCATATTGGTCTGCTAGTCCCTTGATGAAAACAGCTATATTTCATGCAACCATGAGTCGTGATCGGTATTTGCTTCTGCTTCGGATGCTGCACTTTGTTGATAATGCTTTAGTGTAGCCACAAGATCACCCTCATTGTGACCTTTGTTTAAGATTTGGCTTGTCCTTGATCAGTTTATAGATTGTTTTTCAGAGATCCATGTTCCAGGGAAAGAAATAGCTGTTGATGAGTCTTTGTTCCTGTTTAAGGACCATTTGGTTTTTGGGCAGTACATTCCTAGCAAGAGGGTATGTTATGGAATTAAGATGTATATGCTGTCTGAGAGTAGGACTGAATATAATTTCCGGGTGTACACTGGTAGGGATTCCTGTATTGACCCCCCTGGTTGTCTGTTCACGTTTGGAGCTAGTGAAAAGATTGTGTGGGTACTTGGTAGAGGGCTTTTTAACAAAGGTCCCCATTTATATGTAGATAACTTCTGCATTGGTGTGCAATTGTTCAGTGAATTGGTCAAAGTGGACACTGTTGTTTGTGACACAATCCACTGAATGTTACCCAGGAGAGCTTGTTTGTAGATAACTTGGGCGGGACAGTGCAGTGCTTTGTGTAGTGATGAACGTCTAGGTGTGAAATCTGCAGACAGGAGAGATGTCTACATGCTGACTACCATTCATGATGAAAGTATTTCACCTGGGACTGCTTGTGGTCAGGTTGCTGAAGCGCACAAACCTTTGTGCATTTTAGACTTTAATAAGCACATGGGTGGTGTATATAGTGTAGATCCGAGGTTGGAACCTTACACTGCTGTTTACAAGGCTTACATTGGGTATAAGAAGTTGGCTATCCACTTATTCCACTGAGCAACCTTTAATGCTTTTGTTGTATTTACGGATTGTTCTCCAGAGTCCAATATGACTTTTGTTCAGTTTCAGGAGTCTGTGATAGGCAGTCTTGTTGTAGTGGAACATGCAAGTGTTCCTAGAGTTGGAGTGGTGGAGGATGTGGCTAGAATAAAAGATTGCCACTTTCCTGATAATATTCCTCCCATGCCCAAAACAAACTTTCCAGGTAGGAGATGTAGAGTCTATATGCAAAGAGGTACATGGAAGGAGGGTCATATGTAGTTCCCCGACTGTCCTTCTAAACCTGGGCTGTGTGTGCCCACTTGATTCAGAATGTACCACACCCAAAAGACATTTTGGGAGCTACTGTGAGCATAAAAGTGAACTTCCTGTTCTATTTGGTTTTATATCTTTTGTTCAGTTTCAAGGTTGGCATTTGTGTCATGTATTTAGTTAGAGCTTTTGTGTTTGTAGTTTTGTATTTACTTACAGTTAGTTTGTGTTTTCTTTTTTGTTAAAAAAAATGTGATAGTCGTGTGCGTGGACTGGTGCTTGACTGGCGGTGTGCGTGGAGTGGTGCTTGGCTCGCGGTGTGCGTGGACTGGCACCTAGCTGGTGGTGTGCATGTACTGGTACTTAACTGGCGGTGTGTGTGGACTGGTGCTTGGCTGGTGGTGTGTGGCTGCTGGTGCTTGGTTGGCAGTGTTTGAGTAGTGACTTGCTGCTGGTCACTGCACACACAGCTAGTAAACCACAGTCTACACACTCCACCAGCTGGTGTGATTGCTGTGTCAGGCATGTGGGCGTATGAAAGTGATGGGCCCTTGAATAGTGATGTCTGTTGATGTGCTGGGCCCATGGCTGGTGGTGTGAATGGTCTTGTGTGTGTCACATATGAAAGATGTGTGAATGGTCTGTAAAACTGTTGGTGCCTTGTCACAGCTTTACAGCTCACGAGCTCTGAGTCTTTGGTTCAGTTTTTTGACCTTTCAATTATTAACAGTGCTTTTAATTTTTATGAAATCTCTTGTTAATAAAATGTTATTTATTGAACCACCACTCACGCTCAAGCCAAGTCCAACCACTATGGCCCTCATTATGACATTGGTGGGAAATTCTGCTTACTGCCACACTGAAGGACACCAACTTACCGCAGGGGCGGCAGATATCAATTCACCATATTATGACACACACCAATCCGACAGAATTCAGCCACATACACAAATCTGCCCCACCAAAGGTTAGTGTTAAAGTGGCAGTACCAAAACCCACACCGTTACACCAACAGAACAACGCCCATCACATTATGACCCACGAATCACCACGGCGGACATTTAACGGCAGTAAACCATTGGTGGTACATACTGCCACGCTCACAATGGACACCCACATACAAAACAACACCACATTGGACAATTCAAACAACACACACCTGACAACCATACACACACCACACCCACATAACTATAAAACACACACCCACATTACCCACAACCCTTTACAATTATAAATCATTGCCAACAGGCACCAAGACCACTGACACAACTAGAGCCACACACTACTCACACTTATACACCACTCACGCACTCCACATCACACACCCCAACACATTACCCAACACACACTCACCAGCACACCTCACATAACACCATTGCACCAAAAAGACACCCCCGTTTCATAGAAGAGGAGCTAAGGGTCATGGTGGAGGAAATTGTCTGGGTAGAACCAAAGCTATTTGGAGCACAGGTGCAGCAAATATCAATAGCCAGGAAGATGGAGCTATGGCAGAGAATCGTGGACAGGGTCAATGCCGTGGGACAGCACCCAAGAACTAGGGATGACATCAGGAAGAGGTGGAACGACCTACGGGGAAGGTATGTTCCATAGCAGCAAGACACCAGCTCGCTATACAGAGGACTGGCAGTGGACCCCCACCTCCTCCCCCACAACTCACAGCATTGGAGGAGCAAGTCTTGGCAATACTGCATCTTGAGGGCGTGGCTGGAGTCGGAGGAGGACTGGACTCTGGTAAGTCAACTCTCTACTTTCATCACCCCCTATCTGCATGCCATCACATACCCCCACCCTCACCCTCACTCCCATCAATCCATCCCACACACTCCACTATCACATCTCACTTATCCTAATGCCAAGCCCTGCATGCTGTACCAATGCAGGGACATCCCTCACAGCCCTGCATGGACACTCATCACTAAAGCATGCACAGCATAGGGAAACTAACATACCCACAATACACTAACATACAAAAGTGAAAGCTGGCAGGGCAAATCCAACCAAAAAGGGGAAGCCAGGGATGTACAATATGTCATACACATAAACCATAACACATCATTTACATACCCACAGGTACCCAGCCAATATCACCGGAGAGGAGATGCCTAACAGAAGAGGCCCACAGTGATGACAGTAATTCTGGACTTCAGGATCTGGACGATCTACCTGGCCCATCAGGGACCACTGGACAGCCGATTACCCAAGCCCAGTCACACACCACCACAGAGCCTCCCCCATCAGGAACCAACACCACAGCACCCACCCAGCGTATCCACACCTCTGTCCCCAGGACACGTCAATCAGCAGTGTGTCCACCTCTACAGGGACCCCAGCAACACCTCGCACACAGGACAATCAGGGACCTGGGGTCAATGGCAGTGGGCACACGGTTCAGGGGACAGAAGCACAGGCCAACAGGGAAACCGAGAGGAGTGATGTGTGCCAGTGGGAGGACAGGCCCAGGGAAACGACTCTCCAAGAGGCACTCTCCGAGATCCTGGGAGCCTACCAACATTCCCAAGACACGATGGGCCAGGTCCTGGACAACATGCAGGAGAACAGGCAGCTGCAGGAGGGAAAGCACCAGGGGATCAGGGAGGACTTGCAGGCCATCAACAACACCCTGATCTCCATAGCAGGGGTGCTGGCAGACATGGCCAACATTATGAGGGAGGCAGTCACACCAGCGGGACCCTGCCACTAGCCAGACATCTGAACAGTCTTCCACCTCCGCTGCTGCTAATGAGCAGGATGCACTGCCACAGGACTCACAGGCCACCAGCACCCCTCACCCTGCAAACGTTCCCTGTGATCCAGATTGAAGCCAGAGGCACATGCCAAGACCCCTGCCAGGAAATGAGACTCTCCTGATTGTCCCCTCTTGTGTCCTACTCAGTCATCCTGTCCACCTTGAACTGCCATTGCTCCCCTTCCTATGTCCCACTGGACAATGCACCTGTGTTACAAACAGACTGGAACAATACCCTGGACTTTCCTCCATCATCACCCTATCCCATTGCCCTTTCCCCCTATATGTTAGCACTTCAATAAATACCCTTTGACAAAAATCTATTTGGAGTATGTCATGTATTTAAAAAAAGTATTATTTAAAACAGGTACAAACACTGCAAATGAACTGTACATAGGATGAGCATAGTTTAATGACCTGTAGCTGGTTGTAGTGATCACACCAGGAGTATTTGTCAAATCACCAACATCTGCACAATGAATTGCCAGAGGGGACAGTAAATGGGCAACGAAGTGGGAAATATCTGCATGCCATTGCCACACAGATTACAACCAAAGTCATTGAAATGTAAACTCACACTTTCTTACCTGTGTGTCATTGGAAGTATTGACGGATCACAGATGTTCTGTTGTCCTCATCCTCATCCTCTGCCTCCTCATCCTCACTGTCCACAGGGTCTACTGCTGCCACAGAGGCATCTCCAGTCTCTCCTCCTGCAGAAAAGGGACATGGCGTCTGAGGGCCTGGTTGTGCAACATGCAGCATGCCACTACTATCTGGCAGACATTCTTGGATGAGTAGCACAGGGATCCACCTGTTATAGGGAGGCACCAGAACCTGGCCTTCAGGAGGCCAAAGGTTTTCTCAATAATCCTTCTGGTTCGCCCATGTCCCTTATAACGTTCTTCTGCCCTGTGTTCGGCATTCCTCACAGGGGTCAGCAGCCATGATAGGTTTGGGTAACCAGAGTCACCTGCAAATATTGAGGGACAACATTTAGCCACACACTATGCTATATGGCCAACACCATAGGCATGCACCAATATATGCTGGGTGGGAACCAGGGCTCACATACTAGCCACACCCTGTGCCTCTGTAGTTGGCCCATCACATTTGGGATACTGCTATTCCTCAGGACAAAGGCAACATGCACCGACCAGGATATTTTGCATTGACGTGGGAGATGTACTGGCCCGCCAACCACATCATCTGAGCATTCATGGAGTGGAAACTCTTACGATTCCTGAACACCTGTTCATTCTGGCGGGGGGGGACAAATGCAATATGTGTACCATCAATCGCCCCAATTATGTTGTGGATATGTCCCATTGCATAAAACTCGGCCTTCACTATGGCCAAATCCTCAACCTGAGGGAAAACAATGTTGCTGCACATGTGTTTCGTCAGGGCAGACAACACTCTTCTCAGCACGTTTGAGAACATTGGCTGTGACATTCCTGCTGCCAAGCCCACTGTCACTTGGAATGAACCAGTAGCCAGGAAATGGAGTACAGATAGCACTTGCAAAAGAGGGAGATCCCAGGGGGATGACAGATAGCTGAGATCAGGTCAGGTTCCAACTGGGCACACAGCTCTGTGATTGTGGCCCTGCCCTGTCTATAGGTGAGTATAATGTGCCTGTCCTCCAGTGTAGCCAAGTCCACCAGGGGTCTGTACACGGGGGCATATCTCCATCTGCTATTTATCCGCAGCGGTAGGTTTCTAAGGGACACAAGAGTGAGGAGGCTGTCACAAACTGAACATTGGAGCAACAACAGTAGTTCTCATTCTGTAGACATGTAATGGGTCAGTGTGATTTGTCCAGTATGTGCCTATTTCTCCAGTGCCGCCGCATGATTCCATAGAGCTGCCCCCCCAATGAAATGGTGTCCGCCTGTCCTGTGTGGAGGGACAGGTGGAAGTGAGCTAATTCCGCTGACGTTGTGCGCCGTGGCTGGAGGCGGTCGTGAACCACCTTGCAATTCCTCATTGGATAATATTGGGCCCTATGGGTTACAGTGGCCTATGGTGATCTACACCGGCGGTGACGGTATGCACTGCGGCGGACGTGACTGCCATTTTCGATCTGATGCCTCACTTGCTATCTAACCTTCCATAGGAGAGGACCTACACTGCACGTGCTGCTGTGACCTGTGTCTGAAACCTACCATGGCCCGTGTGACCGTGGGAAGGGCCCCAGCCTTCACTTCGGAGGAGTTGGAGAGACTGGTGGATGGGGTCCTACCCCAGTACAGACTGCTGTATGGGCCTCCAGACCAACAGGTGAGTACACCTTGGGCACGATGCATGTGGGAAGGATGCGTTGGATGGCTCCGTGTACGGGGGGAGGGATGTCCTCCTGGCTGGGTACACATTGGGTGCTGGGCTATGTGTGTACCAATAGTGCTATAAACGGGAATGGTGGGCCAGATGTGTAACTGGCTGGACTGTTTGTCTAATGGTGTTTTCATGTCTGTATTGCCTGTGCAGATCAGCGCCCATCAAAAGAAGGGTATATGGCATGCCATCACCAAGGACGTGCGGACCCTGGGGGTCTATGACAGGTGGATCACCCACTGTCGCAAACGGTGGGAGGACCTGAGACACTGGGCACGGAAGACGGCGGAGGCCCAGCTGGGGATGGCCATCGGACCCTGACCCCCCGATGGCCCGCATACTGGCGGTGGCCTGTCCAGAGCTGGATGGGCGCTTGAGGGCATCACAGCAGCCACAAGGGGGTGAGTACAGTGGCTAACATTACAACTTAAAGCTGGTGGGGTAGTATCCGGGTGGTGGATGTGTGTTAGTGGGTGCCCCTAGGCCAGGCCTTTCATAGCAGCGTAGATTCTCTTGTGGCTAGGGTTCTGAAGGAATAATCCTGCCTACCTAGCTTGTAAGCATCCACTACTGGTCAGGGCTCAGTGGGTTCCAGGCTGAGTGTGCTGCAGTTGGCGGTGTGTGCCCCTCTTCATGCCTTGGTGGCTAGCAATACCAGTGCTGGTGCAATGCATAGTGCGTAGGCCTGTTCCCTGTGTGAGGGTGCTGTGTATGCCAACGGTGGTGTTGGTGCAGCCACTGACCCAGTGTATCCTTTGTCTCTCTCCCCCTCTTTCTTGTTTTGTCATCCTGTCCTTATGTGCATTAGCATCATCTGGCAGAGGAGCAGAGGCACCGGCGACGGAGGGAGCTGCATCCCATAGGACCCAGGAGGCAGAGTCGACCGACGCTGAGGGCACCAGTGGGACGGAGGGCGAGGGGAGCACCACGGCAGAGACTGGAGGGGACAATTCAGACTCAGATACCTCCTCCGATGGAAGCTCCCTGGTTGTGCGGACACTTCTGTGACCACCTGAGCTACAGGTACAGCCGCCACCCCCGTACCAGCACCGCCCTCCCAGCAGCCCCTCAGCGAGTTGCCTGTGCCCGCTCACCCAGGGGAATGGGCATCTCCTTGGCCCCAAGCACTTCAGGCCCTGCCCCAGTGAGCCCTGCGGCCCTGAGTGAGGAGGCTATTGACCTCCTGAGATCCGTCTCAGTAGGGCAGTCTTCGCCCCAGGTACCTCATGCCCTGCCCCAGTGAGCCCTGCTGCCCCGAGTGAGGAGGCTATTGACCTCCCAAGATCCATCTCAGTAGGGCAGTCAACCATTCTGAATGCCATCCAGGGGCTGGCAGCCCAGATGCAACAATCGAATACATTCCTGGAGGGTATTCACACTGGATTGGCGGCCCAACAGAGATAGATCCAGGCTCTGGCCTCCTCTCTGATGGCAGCCATTGTCTCTGTTTCTACCGTCCCCCCTCCAACTACCACTTCCCAGTCCCATTCTCCTCAACCCCAACCCATCCCAAGCACACAGCCAGACGAGCATGCACACAAGACAACACCCAAGAGTGTCACAGGCAAACACAAGCACCACAATTCATCCCACAGGCACTCACACAAATACCATTCAGTTGCAGACACAACAACATCCACTATTTCCACTGTCCCCCCTCTTCCTCCTACCATCCAGTTACGTCTACACTCACACCTGCATGCACTACATCCTCCTCCACTCCCTCATCATCACCACACCAAGCAGAACACACACCTCACTGGCAGACACCTCCACAACAGCCATGCACACGTCCACTGTGTCCTCTCCCACTGTGTCTGTCCCCCCCTCCTAAAGTACACAAACGCAAGCACTCAGACACCCAACAGCCATCCAACTCACAACAGCATACAGCCCATGCACCTGCAACCAAATCCAGCAGACAGGCACCTCCAACAACCACTTCCTCATCCTCCACTCCCATTACTTCTCCCTCTTCCCACCCCAATGTCCCTAAAAAGCTTTTCCTTTCCACCATTGACCTCTTCCCTACCCCCCCCTGTCCTGCACATATGGCTAGGGTAGGTAGAACCCAGCCAAGCACCTCAGCCACACAGTCCACGGGCCCAGTTCCATCCGCACCTGCTCGTGGTGGAAAGGATTCCAGGCCACATATACTGAAGGGGGAGGAGCCTGCACCAGCCAGCCGAACGGGGAAGAAGCCTGCACCTTCCATCTGAAAGGGGAAGGAGCCTGCACCAGCAGGCAAGAAAGGCAGGGAGCCTGGAACAGCAGGCAAGAAGGGGACTGAGCCTGCACCTGCCATCCGAAAGGAGAAGGAGTCTGCACCAGCAGCCAAGAAGGGCAAGGAGCCTGCACCAGCAGGCAAGAAGGGGAAGGAGCCTGCACCTGCCACCCAAAAGGGGAAGGAGCCTGCACCAGCAGGCAAGAAGGGCAAGGAGCCTGCACCAGCAGCTGTCAAGGAGCCCCTACCACCAACCGTGGGTGTGCAGCCATCTCAGGGTGCAGGGGCTGTGCAGGAGCCTCCCACCACCAGCGCCACCACAGTGCAGCCATCTGAGGGTACAGGGGCTGTGCAGGAGCCTCCCACCACCACCACCTCCACAGTGAAGCCATCCGAGCGTGCAGGGGCTGTGCAGGAGCCTCACACCACCACCACCACCTCCACAGTGCAGCCATCACCGCCGGTGGACGCTATGTGATCAGCCTCCTTGGGCTGCTGTGCGGCCTGTCCCCTCCAGAACCAGTGGGGAAGACACCAACCTGAGAGACTGTGGCCTATCACTCCACCGGACCAAGCACATGGCATGTTGCCCCCTACAGAACCAGTGGGCAAGACACCCATTTGTGAGACTGTGGCCTTCCACTCCCCAGGACCAAGCACAGGGCATGTTGCCCCCTCCAGAAACAGTGGGCAAGACACCCACTTGTGAGACTGTGGCCTGTCACTTCCCAGGACCAAGCACAGGGCATGTTGCCCCCTCCAGAACCAATGGTCTTGTTTCCACTTCCAGCTGAGGTGCCACGCTCCCCCTCAGGTGCCTGCCTATTTGTCAACTGATGCCCGTGCAGTGTTCTCTCCGTATTGATGCAGGTGACAAGTGGGGCCTTGGACTTTGCCCTGTGGCCATGTGGCCCATGCAAACTGAGGACTGGGCAGTGTCCCTTTTTCTGTACATTTGTAAATATCTGTAGAATTGGCTAAAATGTTATTTATAATGTGTTGATCTTATTACAATCCCTTTGGTACATTCCTGTTGTCCTTGCATTATTCAGCCGATTTAGGGGGATAAATTGTTTTCTTGTGCAGCTTGTTGTGTGTATGGTGTGTGTTATGGGGTGTGTGTGGTGCATGTGTGTGTCACTCTCGTTTTCCTCCCCCCCTCGCTTGTGTGATAGATGGATGTACTCACGGTTGTCGTCTTCGTCGGCGTTGGTGTTCGTGGTAGAGCAGAATATAATCGGAAATACTTGCAGTTCTGGTTCCATGGCGGCATGGGTCTTCCCTTTATCTCCAATGGTGAGTCCTTTCATTTCTGTGCAGTGCTTCCACCAGGCTTTTGATGTCGCTGGTACCATACCGGAAAAGGTGGTGGATTGCCCGGTCATAATATGGTGGGCGGAACTTTGACTTTCGCCTGGCTGCAGGCGGCTGCCACCGTGGTGCCTGTTGTTTCCACCCTGGCAGTCGGTGTGGTACATTGGCTGTCTTTCAGAGACCTTTCTGCCATGGTCATAATTTGGCAGTAGTTACCACCATTATATTGTCTGTAGCCCTTCCCAGTCATTTCTTGTGGATCAGAACCAGGATGGGGAAATCAAGGAGATTGGACTAGAAATTGATGTACCTGGACTAGTGCAGTGGCCTGCCTGCACAGTCAAGTCCACTGCCTTTCCCTTGGCCTTGTATTTGTTTGTTAGTAGCCATAGCCCACTTCAAGCGGGGTGCCTTCAATACCTCCTTCAAGTCGTTTTTTTTTTTTTTTTTTTTTTTTTGCAGGGTGGACCTTCAGCTCTTCTGTCTCCTTACAAACGTCCCCCCGCTTTTCAACCAGCAAACAAATGATAGCTGACCAGCCATACACTCCTCTCACAAAGTGATCTCACTTCAATCAAAAATGGTACAATACTGAAATAATCACATTTTATCAATGAGTCAGGCCAGGTCTGTGAAGAAGTGGAAGGTGACTCCGCTGGCCCAAGGATTGGATTCCCTCTTTCTTGGTTTCATAGATGGGAAGAAGACCTTGTTAAGACTGGTGGCGGTGCCGAGGAAACCAGCATTTTCCACCCAGTAAAGAAGCTGACTATATGTCAGAACGCCCCCACTTTACAGATTGCTGGCCTGCGTGTTGACCGAGAAATGTTATCAGGAATTGCCGTTCTTGCAAGGCTGTATCTTGTCCTCCTGAATGCTGCTCACAATTTATATAATGTAATGATCTTGTAATGCTCAAATCCTGTAACTGTTCTTATAGATGGCACCTGTTCTTATGTAAAGCCCTATATCACACACGAGTCTTGATCATATTGTATAAAACTGCAAAAACAAATAAGCATAAAAAGATTAAAAACAAATAAGCAAAAATAGATAAATGATGCAAGGGTGACAAGGGCAGCACTGGAGGTCACATCGGCCACTCTGTCGCTGCATACAGCCCGCATACCATCATTACGGCCGAGCGCAAGCCTCTGCGAAGCTTTCAATGTGTCGCTCCCTTTAAGAAAGACCAGACTGAAAACAGCGAAAGGGGTGTGTGTGTACACACCAGTCTAGTAATGGAGTGTTTGTCTATGCGCCGTTAGAGGCATTGCAAAGCGTAACCAACTCTTAAAGCATCTTTCACCCTCGCGATCAGCCAGCCTCTTGGTGTGTTTCACCTCGAGGTGCGCGCTGTACTGTTATTTTGGTCTCATTTGCTTACCTCCTTGTGGTTACGAAGTCCCATTGAGCCTCAGCACTGCTAATTATCGCAGCAATTGTTTGAAGCGAAGAGATGAAAGCGCGCACCGCGCTCCAATTCCCCACGGGAATTCAAGGAATACGTAGTTGGCCTCCACATAGCCGAAAACGTCCAGTTCTTGTGAGAGCTGTGGAAATGCGTCTCCTGCTCTCCATGGCGGTCACTACTCCGACGTGACAGGAGAAACAAGGTTGTTGGAGCAGAAAAAATAAAACACGGTGCTCTGAAATTAAACTTAATTCAAAATTACCCCAAAATGCAAAGGCATCCTTTAAGGCAAATCAGCCACAGATAACGGCTTGTCGGCACGTTGTTAACGGTATTTTATTTGTTTTTACGTATAAAAACCTGTCAAAACTATTTTAATTTCCTCCTTGGCTGGATCTCGACGGACCCAATTCTAGTGCTTTGGGAACTCTGATTCTGCATTCAGTGCGCATCCTCTCACAGAGTCGAATTCGGGAAGCATGCCGCGTCATGAACGGCGTTTCTCTGGAGAGCAAATGGAAGCGTCTTCGCGTGACTTGGACACTGGAGAAGGTTAACACACGGCTGAGTGTTGCAGTTTGATATCTTGTTCCCTCAAAATCCATGGTTAGTTTGTAAAAGGTGACTGACGAAGAATGATTAAGGGGCGATGCCTTCACAATGCGAAATTGAGGTGTGTGGAAACTATGGGGTTGCGTATATTCATTTGTTTTTTGGGGTTATTCGCACAGTGTAGGTTAAGCCTAATGTGTGGCATATCACTTTACACTGAAGAGAGAAAATATTCTAATGCATGCACGTTATAGATGCAACAGTAACACCTTCACAAAAGCTCTTCGGAGGATAACAATGGTGCAGTTGACAGTTTTAGGTCCAGCCTATCAAGTCTGGTTGTGAAAAAGTATTGTGAATTTACAGAGGGCAGAGGGTCCACTCACTGCTTACCATTGGTTGGCTTTATTGTCACTCTCATTTACTTGCTTCTGATTTAATGGCTTTCCTTGTTCATCATGTTTGTTCCTCCCCTGGAGCATATCCTATTTACTAATATCCTTCCACTGCTCATGTTTAGAGAACTACTTTATTCTTTTAGGTTACATACTCAATGAGAATGCAAGTATTTCTCTCTCTCCCTCCTGAGCTTTTTCTGCCCGGAAAACACATTGCAGCGCTCTTCATTCTGCTGTTTTCTTGGGCTTCAAAACACTCAATGGTCCCACACATTCTGTGCTACTGTCCCTCCCATACTTTTCTCCCTGCAAACTCCACCCCTCCCTCCCCCATGTTTCTCCCTTCCACCTGGGGTTTCCCCTTCAGAACCACTTCCTCCCGTGCACTCTGTTGTTTTCTCAATAGTATGCTTCTACCCCATGCAAAAAGACTCAGCTCCCCCACTCTCTGTGCGCTTTGCTTCACCTCCTGCAAAATGCTCCTTGTTGCTTTCTCGCTCACCTGCCTAGACGCCATTTTGCCCCTTGTGGCCCCTGGCACTTCCTCTGCAACCCTTGGCCTTAGAATTGGCAGAATCAGTGCCTGGAACACAGGGTAGCTCAATCTAATGGACATCAGTTGGGGATCCACTTTCCTGGTTTTCTGTCAATTTCTTTATCACACAAATAGTATTTGTGTAATAGAAAATGGAGTACAATTCACTGGAATATGACCCTATCTGGCAGCTAAGTAAAAAATAGTTTCAAATGTATGTGGTATGCAGGCTTGTGGTGAGAGTGTGTTTATGTGAGAGTGTGTGAATGTGTGTGTATTAGTAGGAGTGTGTGTGAGTCACTGTATAGGTCAAATTGTATGTTATGTCACTTCTGCTACCCCTGGCATTTTGGTGAACTGACGCCGATGCTCGCCTGCTTCTGTCAGTACTGGAAAGTTCAGTTTTGTTGGGGCTGAGTTACTGTGTTACATTTGCTCATGAGCAATGTTACTCTACATCGTGCACAAGAGGAAGCCACCCTGTGAACTGGCATGAAGCTGACTGCAGGAGTTGAAATAACCATACCATGGTGATCCACAACTCAAGTTCTTTAGAAGTGTAATTCTTTGATTAAGTGTTTGGAAATGCGAGGACAAATGTTCTAGCAACATTTCACACGCATTAAGGGCCATGTGTACTAAAGCATTTTCCCATAGACGCAGAATGAGTAAATCCCCTTTATACATCTGGCCCTAAGTTTCTGAATAAGCGAGCTTTAAGTGCACTTTACAAATGCATTCTATTCCGTTTTCTGAAACCACTTACAAACCACTAACCCCAAACTAATTGCTATTTACGTAGTGTATGCTACAAAGTAACGTGCGTCAACGGCCCCACTAATAACTATGGTGGTCATTCTGACCTCGGCGGTAAAAGGCGCCTACCGCCGGTCAGAAATCCTCCATAATCCCGCCGCGGTCGCGGAAACCCGCCACGGTCATTCTGACCCGCAGAAGGCAAACCTCCGAAAATCCGACCGCCACAACAGACCGCCAGACCAGCGGTCGGCGGAAAGGTGGAGGTGACCAAACCTCCACCGCCACGCCAACAGAAATACGCCCATCCCATTACGACCCACGAATCCACGCGGCGGTCATTCAAACGCGGTATTCCATTGGCGGGACACACCGGCGCGGTCAGAATACACACCAACGAACAAAACTCACCCACATTGGACGATTTGAATCCCACACACCTGATACACATACACACACCACTCCCACACACACAATACAATATAAAACACCCACCCACATCACCCACAAACCCCTACGCTTACAAAATCGTAAAGAAGGCAAGAGCGAGACACCAGCATCCAAAACATAACAGCCACAGCCACTCAACACCATCACCCACACACTATCCACACACAAAACAACACACACCACCACACTCAACTCACTTAAATACACATACTCCACCCCACACATCATACACACCACCCCATGGCACCCCAAAGACAACCCCGCTTCACAGACGAAGAACTCAGGGTTATGGTGGAGGAAATCGTTCGTGTAGAGCCCCAGCTGTTCGGCACACAGGTCCAATACACCAGCATTGCCCGGAGGACGGAGCTATGGCAGAGGATTGTCGACAGGGTGAACGCAGTGGGACAGCACCCCAGAAATCGGGAAGACATCAGGAAGCGATGGAACGACCTACGGGGGAAGGTGCGTTCCATGGTATCCAGGCACAACATCGCCGTGCAGAAGACTGGCGGAGGACCCCCACCTCAACCCCCACAATTCACATCATGGGAGGAGGAAGTCTTGAACATCCTGCATCCTGACGGCCTCGCAGGAGTCGGCGGAGGAATGGATACTGGTAAGTTGAAGCTTCAATACTGCTTCCCCCCCACCTGCATGCCAAATCAGACCCCAACCCTCACCCCCATCCTCGAACCCCACCCTCACCCCCACCCTCACCCCCACCCTCACCCCCACCACCATCCTCACCCCCACCACCATCCTCACCCCCACCCCCACCACACCTAATCCCCGCCAATGTCTCACCATCACAACCCACTCATCCCAAAACCTAGGCCTGCATGCGTCCACTAAGCATGGACACCCATCACCAAAGCATGCCCAATGCATATACACATCCCCCCCACAAGCCACCCTCACCAAAGCCCCCACACACGAATGCCAGCACTTGGGGACACGAGAACCCACAGATACACCCATATGCGACACATTGAAACTATAACCATACCTCTATACCCCTGCAGGACCCGACCGTCAACACACCGCGGCGGAGGGGCCAGAATTCTCCACACCCCCCACCCAAGAGGCCGTCAGCGATGACAGCAGCTCTGTCGATCTGGACACCGATGACCAGCCCGGACCATCGGGGACCTCTGGACAGTCGGTTCCCCTCACACAGGCACAGGCCACTATAGACCCTAACCCCTCTGGGAACACCAGCACAGCTCCCACCCAGCGGGCCCATGCCTCTGTCTCCAGGGCGCGTCAATCTGCGGTGTGTCTACCACTACAGGGCACCCAGGATAACCCACCACCCCAACAACAACAGGGACCTGGGGGCAGTGGTAGTGGGCACACCGGCCAGGGGGCAGAGGCCCAGGGAAACAGGGCAACTCGGCGGGCAGCTGTGCGACAGGGGGGGGAGGAGAGGCCCAGGGAACCCACTCTCCACGAGGTCCTCACCACCATCATGGGAGCATACAACCGCTCCCAGGAGACGATGGCGACGGTACTGGCCCGGTTCCAGGAGATCCAGGTGCTGCAGGAGGAACACTATCGGGGGTACAGGGAGGACATCCGAGCCATCAACACCACCCTGGTTACCATGGTAGGGCTGCTGCAGGACCTCGTAAACAGCAGGGCGGACACTGAACAACACCCAAGGGCCCCTGCCACTAGCCGGGACCAAGAACAGCCATCCACCTCCGCCGGCGCTAGTGGACAGGAGGCCCCCGCACAGCAGCAGCCCACCAGACCCCCACCTCCTGCAGGAGAAGAACCACCCCGCAAGAGGGCCCTGAGATCTCGCAAGACAGAGTAGGATGTCAAGACCCCCGCCAGCAATGGATACCACCTGATGTCATCCCACTGTCCCACATTGTCACCCTGTCCATCCTCGAACTGCCCATGCTCCATCTCTCCACAGGCCTCTGGACAATGCACCTGTGTGACTGTTACTCTGGACTCTGCCATGGACATTCCTTCACCATAGCCCCCACCCACTTGAAACCACCCATCCCATTTTGAGCACTTCAATAAACACCTATTTTGCACCAAAATATCAGGAGTCTGGCTGTGATTTCAATAGATTGTAATTGACATGACAGTGCAAATATGTCCTTGTACATGGTGAAGTCAACAAACAGCTGCCACAAAGCTGTAGTCCATGGGGAAACGAAGCACAGGACTCGTAGTGGGGACCCCAGATCTGAAATAGGGAGGGAAAAGCCAAAACTCAGTCATCATACACTGGGGCAAATAGACAGGCAGCAGAGATGCTGCAGAGTAGTTAACTTTTACTAAATTATCTTTGAAATGTTACCTGTGTCCTATTGGAAGTACTGTTCAATGATTCTGTCCCTGTTGTCTGTTTCAGCCCCGTCGTCTTCCTCCTCGTCACTCTCCTCAGGTTCCACCGCTGCCACAACACCACTGTCTCGACCATCCTCCTGCAGGAAAGGCACCTGGCGGCGCAAAGCCAGGTTGTGAAGCATGCAGCAGGCCACGATGATGTGACACACCTTCTTAGGTGAGTACATTAGGGATCCACCGGTCATATGCAGGCAGCGAAACCTGGCCTTTAGGAGGCCAAAGGTGCGTTCGATCACCCTCCTAGTACGCCCATGGGCCTCATTGTACCGTTCCTCTGCCCTGGTCCGGGGATTCCTTACTGGGGTCAGTAGCCACGACAGGTTGGGGTACCCAGAGTCCCCCACTAGCCATACACGGTGTCTCTGTAGCTGTTCCATCACGTAAGGGATGCTGCTATTCCTGAGGATGTAGGCGTCATGCACTGACCCTGGGAATTTGGCATTTACATGCGAGATGTACTGGTCAGCCAAACACACCACCTGGATGTTCATTGAATGGTAACTTTTTCTGTTCCTGTACACCTGCTCCCTGTCTCTTGGGGGAACCAAAGCCACATGGGTCCCATCAATGGCACCAATTACGTTGGGAATATGTCCAAGGGCGTAGAAATCACCCTTCACTGTAGCCAGTTCGCCCACCTCAGGGAAAATGATGTAGTTCCTCACGGATTTCATCAGGGCAGACAACACTCTGGATAACACCTTTGAAAACATGGGCTGAGACATCCCAGAAGCAATTCCCACGGTTGTCTGAAATGACCCACTTGCCAAGAAATGGAGTACTGACATGACCTGCACCAGAGGGGGAATCCCTGTGGGTTGGCGGATGGGGGACATCAGGTCGGGCTCCAGCCGGGCACACAGTTCATGGATAGTGGCACGGTTAAGACGGTAGGTCAGGATAATGTGGCGTTCTTCCATTGTCGACAGGTCCACCAGCGGTCGGTACACGGGAGGATTCATCCGTCTCCTCGCCCAACCCAGCGGACGGTGCCTAGGAAGGACAACATGGAGCACACAGTCAGGCAACCCACAGGTACGTACTCACAGCTAGCACAGTATACGATTCTCTATGCAGTGAATGGCGTGTATGAGTGGCTATGCAAGGCCTAGGCCTGTGTGACGCAGTTGAAATTGAGCCATGTGGGCCCTGGAAATGGCGGCTGCCTGACCTGTGAAGTGTGACAATGGGATGTGAGGTCAATGCGCTGGCGTGGCACACCGCGGCGGGCCAAGACCGCGGCGCGAAGCCGCATTGGTTAACATTGAAGCCTATGGGTTTCAGGAGCCAATGGCGAAGGGCGCCGGCGGTGGCGGGACACACCGCCGCGGTACGCACCGCCGCGGACGTGACCGCCATTTTCTATCTACTTATCCACTTGCGACTTGAACTTTCACAGGAGAGGACCTATACTGCAAGTGTTGCTGTGACCTCGGTCTGGAAGGGACAATGGCTGCTGCGACTGGGGAAAGGGCCCCTGCCTTCACTGGAGAGGAGTTGGAGAAACTTGTGGATGGGGTCCTCCCCCAGTATGCGCTACTCTACGGTCCTCCAGACCAACAAGTAAGTTTAATTCTATCTGGATTTGGGGCCACTGGCTGGCTTGGGGGCCTGGCGGGGATGGGGGGCATGTTGGGCCTGGCGGGGGGCCTGGCGGGGGGCCTGGCGGGGATGGGGTGCATGTTGGGGCTGGCGGGGGGCCTGGCGGGGATGGGGGGCATGTTGGGCCTGGCGGGGGGCCTGGCGGGGGGCCTGGCGGGGATGGGGGGCATGTTGGGGCTGGCGGGGGGCCTGGCGGGGATGGGGGGCATGTTGGGCATGGCGGGGGGCCTGGCGGGGGGCCTGGCGGGGATGGGGTGCATGTTGGGGCTGGCGGGGGGCCTGGCGGGGGGCCTGGCGGGGATGGGGGGCATGTTGGGCATGGCGGGGGGCCTGGCGGGGGGCCTGGCGGGGATGGGGTGCATGTTGGGGCTGGCGGGGGGCCTGGCGGGGATGGGGTGCATGTTGGGCATGGCGGGGGGCCTGGCGGGGGGCCTGGCGGGGATGGGGTGCATGTTGGGGCTGGCGGGGGGCCTGGCGGGGGGCCTGGCGGGGATGGGGGGCATGTTGGGCATGGCGGGGGGCCTGGCGGGGGGCCTGGCGGGGATGGGGTGCATGTTGGGGCTGGCGGGGGGCCTGGCGGGGGGCCTGGCGGGGATGGGGGGCATGTTGGGCATGGCGGGGGGCCTGGCGGGGATGGGGGGCATGTTGGGCATGGCGGGGGGCCTGGCGGGGGGCCTGGCGGGGATGGGGGGCATGTTGGGCATGGCGGGGGGCCTGGCGGGGATGGGGTGCATGTTGGGCATGGCGGGGGGCCTGGCGGGGGGCCTGGCGGGGATGGGGGGCATGTTGGGGCTGGCGGGGGGCCTGGCGGGGATGGGGGGCGTTGGGCCACTGGAAAGGAAAATGCTGAGTAACTTGAACGTGGTATTTCTCCCTCCCTGTACGTGTCACATAGGTCCGCGCCCATGAGAAGATCGGGATTTGGCGTGCCATCGCCAAGGAAGTCCGGGCCCTGGGGGTCCACCATCGACGGGGCACCCACTGCCGCAAGAGGTGGGAGGACATCCGCCGCGGGACCAAGAAGACCGCCGAGTCTCTGCTGGGGATGGCCTCCCAACGTAGGCGGGGTGCCTGCCGTCAACTGAGCCCCCTGATGTTCCGGATCCTGGCGGTGGCCTACCCTGATTTGGATGGGCGCGTGAGGGCAGCACAGCAGACACAAGGGGGTGAGTACAAGCATCATCTACTCTGTTGTCGTGCAGTGGAGGTGTCTGGGTGGGGGAGGAGGGCTGTGGGTCCCCCTAGGCCAGGGCGATATCTGTAGGCTGGGCACCCCCGTAAGCCCCTGTGTCCCCAGCCACCACCCTCAGTAGTGTGTCAGTACAGCCATCCTTGGGCCGTGTCATCCATGGGTGCAGTTGACAACTCTAGGCGTGTAGGGCATGTTCCACGGAATGCGTAGCGGACCCCAAGTGCGCAACTTAGTGCAGGGGGCATCTGTGTCTGTCATGTCCGCTAACTGTACCGGAGATCCATGTACTCAATATCCCTTTATTTCTCTCTCCCCCCCCCCTTTTTGTTTGTCTCTCTGTGCTTGTGTGCATCAGCATCATCAGGTGGAGGAGAAGTGGCAATGGGGCAGGAGGGAGCTGCATCTCACATGGCCCAGGAGGGCCATGCCACAGAGTCAGACTGGACCAGTGAGACGGAGGGCGAGGGGAGCTCCACGACGGGGACGACTGGAGCCTGCAGCGACACGGACACGTCCTCGGAAGGGGGCTCCCTTGCGGGGGTGGCACCATCCGTGCCCCCGCCATTACAGGTACAGCCGCCACCCAGCGCACCATCTCCGCCCTCCCAGCAGCCCCTCCGCGTTCGCCCCGTGCCCGCTCTGCCAGGAAGCCGGGCATCTCCTTCGCCCCAGGCACCTCAGGCCCTGCCCCTGTTACCCCCGCTGCCCTCAGTGAGGAGGTCATTGACCTCCTCCGAACGCTCATTGTTGGGCAGACTACCCTTTTGAATGCCATCCAGGGGGTGGAGAGGGAGGTTCATCGCAGCAATGCGTACCTGGAGGGCATTCATTCGGGTCAGGCTGCCCATCAGCGATCGTTCCAGGCTCTGGCCTCAGCACTGACGGCAGCCATTGTCCCTGTCTCCTGCCTGCCTCTACTAACTCCCTCCTCCCAGTCTCCTGTTCCTCTGCCTGTCCCACCCACACCATCAGACCAGCCTGCACACACCTCAACACCCAAGAGAAGCTCACCCAAACATAAGCACCACAGATCACGCAGACATTCACACACGCAACATTCCGATGCAGACATGCCAACAGTCACTACCACCTCTGTGACCCCCACCTCCTCGTCTCCCTCCTCCCTCCCTGTGACGTCTACACTCACACCTCCATTCACCTCACCATCAGCCAGTGTTTCCATCACCAGCACACCCTCCACTCCAGTCCGCACACGTGCAGTCACCACCCCCACTGCCATTTACACGTCCCCTGTGTCCTCTCCCACTGTGTCTGTCACCCCCTCTTCCACACCACACAAACGCAGCCACCCACCCACCCAACAGCCATCCACCTCACGACAGCCTATCCCTCCTGCACCTGCACCCAAAGACAGCAAACGTGACTCACCTACAACCACATCCTCTCCCTCCACTCCCATTCCCACTGTACCTACCACTCTCCATTGTCCCAAGAAGCTCTTCCTCGCCACTACTAACTTCTTTCCTGACCCTGAGCCCCCCCCTCCTTCTCGTCGGGGTAAGAAGAGCACCTCAGCCACCACCAGCCCTGCAGCCCCCTTGACAAGGGTGCAGGGGTATTGGAGCCCGCCAGCCCGCATGTCTGGATCTTCGCCCAGCAGCAAGGGGACAGCCAGCCCACCCCCTGGGAAGAGGAGCAGAAGGCGGAAGGGGCGCCGCAGGAGCCCGCCTTCTACATCCCCCCCGGACACCACCCAGAGACAGTCACCTGCCACAGCTCCAAAGGGAGGAAAGGGCCACAGGCCGACGACTAAGGAGGGCAAGGGCAGCAAGTTGGAGAGGTCAGGCAGCAGGCCTGCTGCCCAGGAGGAGCCCACAACCCCCATAGCCGCTGCCCCGGGAGGAACCGGCACAGCTGCCCCGGGAGAGCCCACCAGCCCCATAGCCGCTGCCCAGGGAGGACCCAGCCCAGCTGGCCAGGAGGGCCCCACCACCCACAGCCCAGGTGGGCAGTGAAGGAGCACCATCCCCGCTGCCCAGGAGGGCACCACCAGGCATTTAGCAGTTGGCCATAGACCGTCCGCCGTCTCAAGAACCGCTGAACTGGGCCCTTCAAGGCAAGAACCGCTGAACTGGGCCCCGCCGTCTCAAGAACCGCTGAACTGGGCCCTTCAAGGCAAGAACCGCTGAACTGGGCCCTTCAAGGCAAGAACCGCTGAACTGGGCCCTTCAAGGCAAGAACCGCTGAACTGGGCCCTTCAAGGCAAGAACCGCTGAACTGGGCCCTTCAAGGCAAGAACCGCTGAACTGGGCCCCGCCGTCTCAAGAACCGCTGAACTGGGCCCTTCAAGGCAAGAACCGCTGAACTGGGCCCTTCAAGGCAAGAACCGCTGAACTGGGCCCTTCAAGGCAAGAACCGCTGAACTGGGCCCCGCCGTCTCAAGAACCGCTGAACTGGGCCCTTCAAGCCAAGAACCGCTGAACTGGGCCCTTCAAGGCAAGAACCGCTGAACTGGGCCCCGCCGTCTCAAGAACCGCTGAACTGGGCCCTTCAAGGCAAGAACCGCTGAACTGGGCCCTTCAAGGCAAGAACCGCTGAACTGGGCCCTTCAAGGCAAGAACCGCTGAACTGGGCCCCGCCGTCTCAAGAACCGCTGAACTGGGCCCTTCAAGCCAAGAACCGCTGAACTGGGCCCTTCAAGGCAAGAACCGCTGAACTGGGCCCTTCAAGGCAAGAACCGCTGAACTGGGCCCTTCAAGGCAAGAACCGCTGAACTGGGCCCGCCGTCTCAAGAACCGCTGAACTGGGCCCTTCAAGGCAAGAACCGCTGAACTGGGCCCTTCAAGGCAAGAACCGCTGAACTGGGCCCTTCAAGGCAAGAACCGCTGAACTGGGCCCTTCAAGGCAAGAACCGCTGAACTGGGCCCTTCAAGGCAAGAACCGCTGAACTGGGCCCCGCCGTCTCAAGAACCGCTGAACTGGGCCCTTCAAGGCAAGAACCGCTGAACTGGGCCCTTCAAGGCAAGAACCGCTGGCCCTTTGGCAGACGTGGCAGGGCAGGATCTATCTCGGGCAGGGCTGCAGGATGTCCTCTGGCCAACTTGCCTCCTCCAGTGGCAGTGGGGTCTGTTATGGACTGTTTGGACTGTGGCTTTGCTCTCCCCAGGATGGCCCAGTGGGCAGGCCACCCACTGTATGGACTGTTTGGACTGTGGCTTTGCTCTCCCCAGGATGGCCCAGTGGGCAGGCCACCCACTGTATGGACTGTTTGGACTGTGGCTTTGCTCTCCCCAGGATGGCCCAGTGGGCAGGCCACCCACTGTATGGACTGTTTGGACTGTGGCTTTGCTCTCCCCAGGATGGCCCAGTGGGCAGGCCACCCACTGTATGGACTGTTTGGACTGTGGCTTTGCTCTCCCCAGGATGGGCCAGTGGGCAGGCCACCCACTGTATGGACTGTATGGACTGTGGCTTTGCTCTCCCCAGGATGGCCCAGTGGGCAGGCCACCCACTGTATGGACTGTTTGGACTGTGGCTTTGCTCTCCCCAGGATGGGCCAGTGGTCATGGAGTCCCCTCGTGGATCTGGCGTCGTGTACTCAAGTGGCTGAGGTGCCCCCCCTTCCCTTCCCCCTGAGGTGCCTGTCCTATTTTCTTTCTGATGCCCCTGCAGTGTTCTCTCCGTGGAGTTCTTGTCGTGGGACTGGGCCTTGCCCCTTTGCACAGGACCCCTGTGATCCACGGACAGTGGTTGGACTACATTTAGTAGCTGTATATATTTTGTACATAGTTTATTTATTTATTGGGATTAATGGCGTACATATTTCAATATATCTGCCCGTTTATGATCTCTTCTTTTGGTCTTTGCATTATTTCGGAGGGGGGTGGTTTGTGGGTTGTGACAGTGATCTGTGGGAATGCATTGATGTGTGTGTTGTAGTGGGTGTGGGTGGGTGGGTGTGTGCCGGTAATCTTTTCCCTCCCCTGTGTCGTAGGTGCAGTACTCACCGATGTCTTCCGCGCCGCCGGACGTGCTCCTGGTATATGAGGAGGAATAGGAGTGCGGGGATGACCTGTAACTCTGGCTCCATACTGCCGGAATCTCGCGTGGAGTGCGTAGAGGTGAGCGTTTTCCCGTTCGTAGTCTGTTTCCGCCGTGTTCTTATCGGCGGTGCTCCCGCCCCGGAAAAGGTGGCAGATTGGTGGGTCGTAATAGGGTGGGCGGTACTTTGTCTGCCGCCGGGCTGTTGGCGGGAACCGCCGCGCTGTTTGTTTGTACCGCTGTGGCGGTCGGAGTGTTAAGTTGGCGGGCTGTGTTGGCGGTTCCCGCCAGGGTCAGAATGCCATTTTTAATACCGCCGGTCTGTTCGCGGTCCGACCGCCGCCTCTCCGCCGACCGCCAAGGTCAGAATGAGGGCCTATGTCTGTTATTTTTATTCGTCTTAATACTTTTAGTGTTTTCCAACAGCTGAGTGATGAAATGCTGAGTTTGCCATTGTTACGCAAACCTAAGATCTTGAAAGCTCTCGGTGGTTTTCACAATGTATTTATTTCAGCATCCAATTTCTGTTCTCACGAGGCAAACCACCCATACTATCAACTGAAATCCACCCTCTCCTCAAATTCAAACATTAAACAGTCCAAGGCCTGACACACCGCCTGCATATATCGCCGACCTCTGAAAAGTGAACAGTTTTTAGTCAGTGAACAGATAACCCAAAGCAGATCGTGATTGAATTACAAATGACTTATTCATCTGGGATAGACCCAGGTAACAGAAGTCATGAGGCAGCCAGCCAGAGTGAAGCTGGTGACCTAGTGTGAGTGAGCTATGTCAAAGGTCAGCAGGGACCAGAAGCCTCAGCATTGTGGCATCCCTCTTCTGCCATCAAACTGAAAGTTTCTCTTTCCTAGAGTACCGCTGACATTCCAGAGCTGAGACAGGTTTCCTTTGCTAGGCCATACAGCTTAAACAGTTATGTTATGCTGTTGGTATTTGTGTAGGGTGCAATCTGCCATTGGTAAGGCATCATTCAATTTTCATAGTTTATGGGTGAAAACCTCATACATCGTATAAGTGAGAGTGATACTTGAGATTAATAATCTTTCATCAACATTTTGACACCGTTTCTAAGTGCAGTAAATCAGACGTGTTACAGAGTTTATTGTTCTCCGTTTAAAGTCTCTGGATGAATAAACAGCGGAGTTTGTTTTGAAAGAATTCTTATTTGTGACTCACAGATCATACCAGATGTCAGCAATGAGTGTGTGGCTTGCAGAGCCATCTTGCTGGCTTTTAGTAATGGTTCAGTCATTAGTACAATGCTGCTAAATGGATATACAATTTCTTTAGGTGTTTCCCTATCGCTCAGTTTCTTATTCTCCCTGAACACACGATTAGCAGATCTCCTTTCTCTGTGTCTGTGCTTCAATCTCTCAGCTAGCTTCTATTTCTATAATGTCATCACCAAGTCTGTAGTGGATTAGCATCTTAATTTACAGAACGCATACTGTGGCCAATAACCCAAAGCAAGGCAAAGTTTCACCCAGGTGATTTACTACATTTATCTGGTTGTGTTGCCTGGATGTGTCATTTAGTCTATCACACAGTGCTTGTTCACTGCATTTAAATGAATCCTGGTGCCATTCCCTCACTGTGTTGTTTCATGCTAAGATCCTGTGGGCTGCCGTTATGTTGGGTGTGTAGGATTGTGACATAGTATTCTAGTGATTATTCTGAGGCCTAGGCTATTTGGTCTTCCAGTATCTGGTGGTCAAAGGTGACTCTTTCCTTGAAATGACACCAGAATGTAACTTCACTCCTGTACATTCAGAAGTATTTGATTCTCCCCAGTTCTGCTTTTTTGGGTAGGACTAGGGCTCACATACAGTACTCATTTGAACAACTAGAGGTACAGGGTTTCTTTGAAAGGTTTATCCCATTGCAGACCTTTTTGAGCTTTCGATCAGAGGCGTTTTCACTGTCTTTTGTTGAAAGACCTATTGGGGTGCAATACCGATAGTTAGAAAGGGCTTTCGGTCAGAACATTGCTTATGACTCGTAGGCTTTTTTTTAAATCTCTTTAGGTCTCGTATGCTGTCTGGTTGCAAAACACCTATTGCGAGCTTACCAAAAACCTTTAGTGGTCTTAGAGCCTGCGTACTGCTTAACAATGGTTTGCTTTAAGCCACTCTAATGTGCTTGTTTCTTATTCAATGGCTTGCTATCCCTTTTTCTGTTTGACCCTTCCAAATAGACTGACCTTTTTCATACTTTTGATTGGATTGGTTGTATCCTCTCCTGCTCACATTTAGGTAAGTATTTTTTTTCAGCACTCACAGAGTGCATGTTTCCAGCTCCTTTTGTCGTGTGCTGCTTCTCTCCCCAAACGTCGGCTGCCACTGCATGTGTTCCATGTTGCTCTCTCCCACCTGCTTCTCTGCTTGCCTACCACACTCCACGGTGGTCTCTCCCTCCACCCCACACTGACGTTACTTTTATTTTATTCCCCCTCCTATTGCTTCTCCCACCTGCTCCTCTGTTGTCCCCTCACCCATTTAATTTATTTTAGTGCACATTCTGTAAAGCTCCCTGCAGCTGCCATTTGCTGCCAGGCACTCAGCTACATCAAAAGTGCTTTCATGCACTTAGAACTCCTTTTTTTTTAATTTACAGAGCTAAGAGGAGTCTATGGGCCAGATGTACAAAGCTTTTTGCACGTCACAAACAGCGAATTTCGCTGTTTGCGATGTGCAAAAAGCACTTTGCAATGCACAAACCCTTTTCTGCGATTCGGTAACCTGGTTACCAAATCGCAAAACGGGTTTGCGATTCGCAATTAGGAAGGGGTGCTCCCTTCCTAATTGCGAGTCGCAGTGCAATGCAGGATTGCTTTGTGACCGCGGTCGCAAACCAATCGCAGTTTGCACCCCGTTGTGAATGGCACTGCAAACATTTTTTCAGAGCAGGCAGTGGTCCTATGGACCACTGCCTGCTCTGAAAAAATGAAACGAAAACGTTTCATTTTTCGTTTTTGTAATGCATCTCATTTTCCTTTAAGGAAAACGGGCTGCATTACAAAAAAAAACTGCTTTATTAAAAAGAAGTCACAGACATGGTGGTCTGCTGTCCACAGCAGGCCACCATCCCTGTGAGGGCCGCCACTCGCAAGGGGGTCGCAAATTGCGACCCACCTCATGATTATTCATGAGGTGGGCCTTTGCAACCCCCTTGCGAGTCACAGGTGGTGTCAGTGACACCATCCCACATTCCGAAATGCGACTCGCAAATTGCGAGTCGCTCTGCCTCACAATTTGCGGGTCGCAATTCGGAATGTTCCTACATCTGGCCCTTAGTTCTTAGATCTACAAATCTAAGAGGTGTAATCTTAGATCGTTCAATACAAAAAGGAAAATGGCACCTGCATCATTTCGTAGGCGTGGTGAAGCATAAGCGTTCCTACAGAATGACGCGTCAGCAGCAGCGGCCACGTCCTCATGTTTTTT
This sequence comes from Pleurodeles waltl, assembly GCF_031143425.1. Classification (NCBI taxonomy): domain Eukaryota; kingdom Metazoa; phylum Chordata; class Amphibia; order Caudata; family Salamandridae; genus Pleurodeles; species Pleurodeles waltl. Next base: position 445,759,975 of record NC_090443.1, on the reverse strand, counting down.
TTTTTTTGCTGATGCTGTACAGCATTGTTAAAGAGCACTGGCAAAGCCAATAGATACAGAAGGTGAGACCTGTTGGCTTTTGCCAATTCTTGTTAGAACAACGGTGATGGGGATCAGTGGGATGGGAAAATGTGGAGCTGTACTCTGAGATAAGGTAAGTTCTAAGTAAATTGTTGAAGATCAGAGTGAGGAGCCCAGCCTCGGATGAATGAAGAGGGTTTTCCAGAGGTTACGTTATAGAAGGAAAAGGCTGTCTTCCTGCCTTGTCTTGGGGGCATTGAGCTTATCATGTTGAAGCTGTGGGCAGTATACGTGTGACAAGAAGAGTTTTGCAGCTACATCCATAAGTTGATTGATGTGGACAGGTTTGGTAGTATTCTGAGTGACTTAAACGTGATGGGAACTAAAATAAAGTTAGCAAATGTCATTGTATTTCCAGTTTCAGAAAATAACTCAAAATGCACCCCTTCCCAAAAGTTCCTGAACAAGAATCCACACCTGCCTGACTTTCCTTCTTGTGTTTATTTTATCCACCTTGTTCTCTCTTTTCCACCACCTGCCACAGAACCACTCATGTCCTGACCTCTGGGATAGATGAATTTCCAAGCCCGAGTTATCCAGAGGTTGCCTTGATAGACTTTCAGCCTTGCGAGCCCAATGTGCTAATACAACCTTAGCCATTTAAGCACTGCAATGCAGTCTCTTCTTCATGAATGTTTCTGGTAGGATAAGTCCCGTCTATTGTGATCAGTGGTCCTGCACGGAGGTGTGGTCTGTGATGTACGCCTTGTCAGTTGACCTGATCCCACCCCCAACCTACCTCAAGTAGGAAGACATTTCTAGTAAGAGAGCACATTTAGGAAACAACCTAATAGTGCCTCCAATTATTACAAGAGGGCTGGAAACTCCTCTTTTTTTCTAGTGTACGAGAAATGCGTCAGGAGACAGAACGCTATATTTGTAGATCTGAAAATACTTGCACTGGTCTGAGCCTCATGTGATATGTGATAAGTCAGAGTAGACCCCAGTTTGGGATTCAAGAACTGTGGGTGAAAATTATTGCTGCAGCTTGGTCTCTAAGAATAATGATGGGTTTAGAGCCCTTCAATTTTCTAGATAATTTCTGTATTTCTTTGAAAATCACAGCTTCGTCTTTGATTACAATAATGCATCTTGGTAACAACAGCATGGGCATTGATTACAGTTTCATCTTTGGTTACACCACTGCATCTTGTTTATTTATAACAGCGTAGCCAACAAGTGTTTTGTCGTATATGGTTAGTCACCTACAACTTCGTCAGGGCTACAAAAAAAATAAAATACAAATAACCTGAATAAAGGCCACACTGTAATATACAACTAGAAACTTATACCAAAATGTGTCCATTGGTGTGAGTGAAAACAATTCACTCATATCATCGCTATTCATACAATCAGACACCATAAGAAGTGAAAAACCAGCAAAACCTAAATAGTGGGACAGGAAAGATAACAGCCAAAACCGAAGGAGATATAGTAAGTATAGGACCTACACCAAATCACAGTTCCCAAGCTACAAATGTTAGAACCTGAATGTGAGCAGAACACCGATCACCCAAGTCATCACTGTTTTAAGACCACAATTCAGGTCTTACAATTTCCAATCACAAATATCTCCAGACTGTATTCCTAAGTCTTAGTACTAAAATTAAAAACAAACTTATTGGCGGATGGACCAACTAGGGAAGGACTGTTCCAGAATGTACAGGTCAAAAGCAAAAAATGAACCACCAAAGTCGACATACTGTATTGTTGTGTACCCAATATGTAATCCAATCCGTAAACATCTATTGTGTGTAATCCTGTAGAGAAACAATATATCAAAGCTCTAACCACTGATTAACACATAGGCCCCATTTATATTGTAACTTCTATCCATTATAGCTAGAAAACTACTAGGAAACCTTGTGAAGTACTCAAAACCAGTGCATAGGAGGAATCCATAACATATTCTACCATCATAATATATTCACAGTTCTACTGTAGGTGTCATGAAGCTCCATGTGAACTTCCTTATTTATCCATTCATAAGAGTCACATAACGCGAAACAACATAATGGTTAAATTAACACCACACACCTTCTCGTGCCTTTTTCAAAATATAGAGCATCAGGAAGTCACAGTGGGAATTATATGCAACAGTGTCTACGTAATGGTCCCGTAGGTCAACTATTTCGAATTACAGTGTGTCAAGCAATCATAGTTGAGTTGTTATACCACAAAGACTATGTTAATATTCCTGTAAGCCTAACGTCAAGGTGTACCTACAATTATCGCTAGTATCCCATATTTAAGCCCTATAACTTGCGAATAATCTTACAATATGTATGTCGTACACAAATACTAACTGAGAGTGTACATATTGATTACATCGGGGAGTATTCCGGTGCACAGCGTGCATGCCCGCATTCAACATGAGTGCCATCTTTGTGCTCCGTATATCCCTGCTTGCCAGAAATCCGAGTAACCGGAAGGTACTCGAAATAGAGAATGCACCTGTCAGTAACGCTCAAACACGAGCACCATTTTTGTAGTATACTTAAATCCTCATTCTGCCAGAAACCTGATGTGTAGCGTGTGTAGCTCCGGTCTCCATAAACATTATCTTTATGCACTATCTTTCATATTCAGCGGTTAACCCCATTCTCTCGGAAATAACTATTACTAATACTCACAGTTGCAAATGTAAAGAGGAAAAGCAGAGAAAGGCAGTCATATTGCACATGGTAGCCACCAAGTTAGTGCAGAAAGGAAGTGCATTGTCCAATATTAATTTGAAGGCATGCTATTCAGTCATGTGCGGCTGCCTAGTTCCGTAACAACACTGAGTTATCATTATACGAGTATTACCGCAATATATATATATATATATATATATATATATATATATATATAGAGAGAGAGACAGAGAGAGACAGAGAGAGAGAGAGAGAGAAAATACCCAAACATTGGGATAGGAAAAATACAATAATGGCATACTAAATGGTAAATTACATCCATGTGAATATGCTGCATTACAGTTATGACAGTAATGGTGCCAATAGATATACGTAGATATACATACATGGATAAAAGGTGCAATAGTAGGGCTTTGCATTGAAGTATGGCAGTTGGGACATACATAAAAAAGAAGTTTTTTTGCATCCATGTGAGGGTATACCGATTTCCAGATATGACAATATTAGTACCAATGACTATCTGTGCAATGAACTAAAACAAATATTATGTTCCAAGAAAATACTGCATTTCATGGTCAATGATCGAACCATATTCAGCTGAGTGTAGGCGCATTATACAACGTGCTTCACTTTGTCTTTGCCTCAATTCCCGATTACCGCCCCTAACGTCATGGTTGATGACAACAATGCCATTGAATCCAAAAACATATCATAACCCCTTGAGACACTTTCTTTGGCATGTGTTGCTATTGGGTATCTCCCATCCAACTGTTTCAAGGCAGTAAAGTGCTCCGCCACCCGCTCCTTTAACGGTCCCCGTTGTGCTCCCCACATATATCTTTGTGCATTTACATACAAGCTCATAGATAACAAACAGAGTATTGCAGTCAATGTGTATGTGTGTGTAAGGTATATTCACGCAAGCCATGATACGTGAATTTAGTTATTACATCAATAGACCATCTACACATGCTACAATGTCTGCATTTAAAATATCCAATTAAATGTTGCATTAGCCATGGTTCTTGTCTATTGGGGATAATATAGGTTCGTAAGATGCCAGTGTTTGCATAAGATATTGTAAAGTTTGTTAGACCCCGGGTTAAAGCCGGTTACCAACCTAATCAACTGTTGTTTGTGTTTATGAGTCTAATTCCTATCCGAAAATGGCATCCTACGTTCAGTGTTACATGCTCTAATGCTGGATCATTTGATCACCATTTTATCAGAATTCAGTACACAGAATCTTAGCTCAATATCATCCAGTCATATATGGTTAGTCGTAGGTGACTACATATATGACAAAACACGTATTGGCTACGCTGTTGTAAACAAGATGCACTGATGTAACCAAAGATGAAACTGTGATCACTGCCTATGCTGTTGTTATCAAAATGCACTACTGTAATCAAAGTCTTAGCTGTGATTTCTGAAGCAAAACAGGAATTCTCAAGAACGAGATTACGAATAAAGTACTAACTGAGAATATATGGACTTGTTGATGTGAAATAACATTTGGGCTGCTCGGAGGGTTATGTTACTTTGCGTTTAGAAGTCCTGTGCTCCTTTTACAAGGGTTTGAGCTGGCCACCTCGTCCTCCTTTGAGCACCACAATATACTTTGTAAGGGTACGTAGAGGGTTTGCGCCGTAATACGTGGCCACCAATCTATAACAATTTTCCTTTGAGTTTCTAGACAAGCTGAAACACTACCTTGAATGCCGAAGTAAGTCCTCATCCCCTGTCTCACTTTATGTATAAAATTCTTTCTTCAGCTAACTGATTATTCTGTGTGTCAAAAAGCACTGTTAAATTTATAGCATTAAGGGCCATATTTATACTCTGGTTGCGCCGAATTTGCGTCGTTTTTTTCGACGCAAATTCGACGCAGAACTAACGCCAACTAACGCCATATTTATACTCTGGCGTTAGACGCTTCGGGCGCCAAAGTGCCCGGAGTGTGCGTAATTTTTTAGCGTGAACCCCTTCCTTGCGTTAATGATATGCAAGGGAGGCGTTCCCGTCTTAAAAAATGACTCCCAGGCCTTTACGTGGTATTTATACTCCCGGGCAAAAGAGACGCCCGGGAGTGGGCGTGGCCAAAAACGGCGCATTTGCGCCGCTTTTTAACGCCTGGGTCAGGGATGGCGTTAAGGGACAAGTGGGCTCAAAATGAGCCCAGAGTGCCCTCCCCTGCCCCCAGGGACCCCCCCTGCCACCCTTGCCCACCCCAGGAGGACACCCAAGGACGGAGGGACCCATCCCATGGACATTAAGGTAAGTTCAGGTAAGTATTTTATTTTTTATTTTTTGTGGCATAGGGGGGCCTGATTTGTGCCCCCCTACATGCCACTATGCCCAATGACCATGCCCAGGGGACATAAGTCCCCTGGGCATGGCCATTGGGCAAGGGGGCATGACTCCTATCTTTACAATGATAGGAGTCATGTTGATGGGGGATGGGCGTCGAAAAAAAATGGCGCAAGTCGGGTTACGACGATTTTTTCGACGCAACCTGACTTGCCCCATTTTAAGACGCCCATACGCCATTTTCCCCCTACGCCGGCGCTGTCTGGTGTACGTGGTTTTTTTCCACGCACACCAGGCAGCGCCGGTCTGCTAGCGCCGGCTAACGCCATTCAATAAATACGGCGCCCGCATGGTGCTTCAGAATGGCGTTAGCCGGCGCTAATTTTTTTGACGCAAAACTGCGTTAGCGCAGTTTTGCGTCAAAAAGTATAAATACGGCCCTAAATACTGTTACTGTACCGATAATTACTAATTGAAAACAGCGTACTAATGGTGATTAATCCACTAACTATTCTTTTTTCAGAGACAATCACTCTACATAGAGCATCTCTCCAAATGTTTATGATTTCTGTATGTTATTTAAATTTACTTTATTTTGCTGTGCTTAGATGCACAGACACCTGCTTGATTGTATATAAAACTGCAAGTAAAAAAAAAAAAACATTTACTTTAAGAGATGACATAACTAATAAAGACAAATTCAACTGGAAATGTATTGTTCTGTTTCATTGTAGGGGCTAGTGAACTCTGAGATCTAAAGTAAGCTTGCATTTAAAACAATGTCAACTTTCTTTATCTAACTCTTCGGCATGAATATTAATTCTTGCTGAAGAATTCAGTTGTAGCTCTTACTGACCTATTCTAAATTATGAGGCTTTTAAAACGTATCACATATGTAGATATCAAATCCACAATCAATTAAAGCTCATTACTCCAAGCATTACCATACTCACACTGGATTTAAAATCTACATCATCACTTTCAATTACTTTCCTTATCCTTAACCAACTTTCTCACTGTGAACACCCATTTTTACTAATTGAACAAAAAGTAGGTAAGGATGTGCATATTCTACCTACTCTCATTCATTCAGCATTGCTTTAAATGTAAATAGTTGAGTTCATGTATATTGCAGTTTGTAGGAATAACAAGCTATCATGCCACAACTACAAGTTGATGGTACATAAGAATATCACTTGTGCTTTATTTAAAAAGGGCATATATCATTTAATTAGATGGTCTTAGGTGGCTAGTTATGGATGGTTATTTCTCTTTTTAGTGGAAAGCAGGTTATTCAACCATGGAATGTCATCTTCTAAAGCTAATTTAGAAATTGATTACACCAGCTACATAATCAGTTCAAAGATAGATAAAGATTCACATATATTTGATTTGATGTTAGTTCCTTTTTCAATCAAAACATATACTTTTGTTTTCAAACCTGAAATCTACAATTACTCCTTTCACTTAATAATGTTCATCTTTCCCTGGCTAAATAGGAACATGACCAGCAGTTCAGAAGAAGATACTACTGTATTTCTAGAGGACCAATTAGAGCTATATAATGGAGAGTTAAATTCGATTATTGTTACTCCGGCTCTGCCCAGATTAATGTTACTGAAGCATTTAGGACCTTTAGCCCCTTTGTATACAGAGGAATTGGTTATGGCTGAGCATAGCTGCAAGAGGCTTGAGTTCAGACAATCTGGAGGATATAATATAGCCTTGCATATAAAGGTTTGTAACAAAAGGCATTACAACAGTATGAAAATAAATTGAAAGAAGCACAAATTGATTATTGTGCCAGGAGACTTGATGCAGCAAAATATTCTCCACCCACAGTTTTCACTATTGTGAAAAATGTGTGCAGTTTCACTCATCAAGCTGTTTTCATTCTTCTTTCTCAGACTCTGTGTGATTTACTGTCCCCCTTTAATGATAGAATTAAAAACATTACAGCTAATGTTTCTAATCTGACCCAGATGTCAAAAACTTTGTTGACAGCTTGAAAAAAAAAAAACATGTGAGCTTTTAAAGCAGTTGTAGCCTATTTTTCTATCTTGGCATCTGCCCCGCCTTTCCTCCACGATGGAGGTGTTATTCTGTCCATTATGCTGGCAGAGGTTTCCCTACCTGATGTATTTATTTGACGGGAGAAACCCCAGCAGTATAAAATCGTCTGTTGATTGAGAGAATACTCAGTTGGCGTTGAAGTGGCAGTTTACCGACTGCCACATTTATATGTGTCCATCATATTGATGAGCATGGAGTGGTGGAATATTTACTTCACTGATATGTTTTAAGATTGGCGTATCCGTCCGTCCTAATGACGGACACATACGTCACTCACACCCGAGCTAAATTTCCAGATTATTCATACCTGCAGACCAAAGTATATAATACACCCCTCGCTAAACAACAATCCTTTTCCTTTCACATTTTCAGGCAGCAAGACCTACAACACGTTTGGTCATTAACTTTAAAAAGTTAGTTTTTTCCATTAACTTAACTTGTAATTTTATTTTAGTTTTTATTTTTGCTCTCACCATGGCTGGAAGAAGGTACTCTAGATTTTCAGAGACAGTATTAACTTTTATAGTTGATGAGATTATTAGGTTAGAACCATGGTAGTTTGGTGCCCTTGTTCAGAATACCCCAATTACCCACAAAAGGCAAATGTGGTATAAAATAGTTCCAAGAGTGAATGCAGTATCTAACATCAACCACTCACAGAGGGATATTATGAAGCGCTGGAATGATCTGCGGGGTCGAATGTGATCCCTGTCCACAAAAGCCCACCTAGCGGCTCCACACACTGGTGGTGCTTCTCTCAGGCCCATGAATTTCTTACCAACTCTTGGAGGAAAAGGCCTGTGGAATCCTGCCACTGATTTTGTTACAGGAATCCCTGGTGGAGTGAAGACATGTCAGTGACAACACTGTATATCACTGTCCAAGCAATACTTAATCATGATAATATTTGTCTCAGTATAGATGCTCAATGTCAGCATTTAAAAAATATTTTAAGTCATAAAGCTCAATTTAACTTTAATTTCAACATAGAGTCCTACATTATTCATCAGTATAATGTGCTATTGGAGATATCAACTCTCCATTCTGTAAGTTTTTGATCCTTGTAGCCCACCTAATTTGTTTTACCCTGACTATTAGTATATTGGGATTTACAGTAATGCTGTAAGGAGTCCAAAACATACATTGCCTCAACAGCTCAAAATATATAACCTTGTGATAAATCTGCCAGAATTGTGAAATTGTCTGCATCTCCATTTTTATTCAGCTGGCTAATGTTAAAACTCTTTTGTTTCAGTCTTGTACAACAATCTGAGAAGTTTTGTATGCATACATTTAGCTATTAAATTATTTTTGTATTATGGGATGATTTATATATCATCAGTGACTTCTCCTTATGGCTACATCTTTGAGGAGATGGTTAGTGTCAAATGACTACATCTCACATAAGGGCCCATGGTTTGGGCATGTTTCAAAATATAATTCATTTTATATATTGATGGTCTAAGTGCCTCACATAACAGTTTTAGGTGTGCGTGACATGTAGAAAAATAGTTATTGTACACATAGCAAAGGAATAAGTGAGAAAAATGTGCCACTTTAGAATGTTTATTGATGGCCTTCATTCTGTGTATTATAACCATGTTCTCCATTGTCCTTATGGGTTGCTACACTTTTACTGCTAAATATTTGTATTGTGTATATATATTGCAAGTCATGGGTATTCCAATATCCACACAAATGCATTTTCAATCACTTTGCTGTGCCATCATTGTATTATGAAATGTGTATTTTGCTTCAGCATTAGCAGGGTGAAGTTCAACAGTGTTCTTGCACATCTGTAGACACTCCAGTGGCATAACACTAAGGGTGGTGCCCCTCCTAAGAGATGTTCATTAACATGAACAGTGAATCAAAATTACAATCACTCAGAAAACAGAGAGCTTTCATTCAACACGTGAGTCAAACATGAATCATTTGATAAAATATGTATATGTTCAATAAATAGATGGAACAAAAATGTAGAAAATAAGCTCAGAGTTATTATGTAAACTAACAAGTTCACTTTGTGTCAAATATGAATGTGGGCACATATGTGGAATGGGCAGACAACATACTTCAATAAAAAACACATTTATTTATCTCTAGTACAACTGTCAATACATATCAATCACTTCTATTAAACTGGTTGACATCAATATAATGTTTGTGAAGAAGGACCTCTCCTGAACAACTCACATTAAGGGGGTCATTCCGACCCTGGCTGTCATGGACCGCCAGGGCCGGGGTTGGAGGATGCACCGCCAACAGGCTGGCGGTGCATCAAGGGCAATTCTGACCGCGGCGGTAAATCCGCGGTCAGAAAAGGGAAGCCGGCGGTTTCCCGCCGGTTTCCCGCTGCCCCTGTGAATCCTCCACGGCGGCGCTGCAAGCAGCGCCGCCATGGGGATTCCGACCCCCTTCCCGCCAGCCTGGTTCTGGCGGTTTTCACCGCCAGAACCAGGATGGCGGGAACGGGTGTCGTGGGGCCCATGGGGGCCCCTGCAGTGCCCATGCCGTTGGCATGGGCACTGCAGGGGCCCCCTAACCAGGCCTCACATTGATTTTCAGTGTCTGCTTGGCAGACACTGAAAATCGCGACGGGTGCAACTGCACCCGTCGCACACTAGCAACTCCGCCGGCTCCATTCGGAGCCGGCATCCTCGTTGCTGGTGCTTTCCCGCTGGGCGGGCGGGCGGCCTTTTGGCGGTCGCCCGCCAGCCCAGCGGGAAAGCCAGAATGACCGCCGCGGTCTTTTGACCGCGGTGCGGTCTTCTGGCGGGGGAACTTTGGCGGGCGGCCTCCGCCGCCCGCCGAAGTTGGAATGACCCCCTAAGTGTCTGTTTACCAAAACCTACTATCCCATTTATGTGACTTAGGGACCGATAAAGGAGTGTGTTCATATTTATCTGAATCACTGATCTGCCTGTGTAGAAATCAATCTATCCAGAATCCCATATATCAGATACAAATCTATACATCTATTCATTTCATATTTTTTTATTACTTCCATTATCATTGTACGACCATCATCCAGAGTTGAAGTCCAGCAATCCTCTGAAAACCTTCCAACTATTACTCCAACTCCTGAAGAAGACTTTAGTGGATAGACGTCTCTTGCTGTTCTGGATTGTGAGGAGGCACAGCCAGGTCTGTCTGTTGTGTCTGATCAGGCAGCATGGGTGAACCTCACTCAGCCAATCACTACATTCACATCCTCTAGTATAGTGCAGGTGCCTCCTCAACACTCTGTGGTAACATCTGCTCCCTGTGGCCAAACATCCACTACCACCAACTCAGTAGTGTGCACCTTGTAGGAAAGTACCATCTTGCCTGGCATGTTACCCCCATATTTCACTGTATATACATTGTTTTAGTCTATGTGTCACTGGGACCCTGCCAGGCAGGGCCCCAGTGCTCATAAGTATGTGCCCTGTATGTGTTCCCTGTGTGATGACTAACTGTCTCACTGAGGCTCTGCTAACCAGAACCTCAGTGGTTATGCTCTCTCTGCTTTCCAAATTGTCACTAACAGGCTAGTGACCAATTTCACCAATTCACATTGGCATACTGGTACACCCATATAATTCCCTAGTATATGGTACTGAGGTACCCAGGGTATTGGGGTTCCAGGAGATTCCTATGGGCTGCAGCATTTCTTTTGCCACCCATAGGGAGATCTGATAATTCTTACACAGGCCTGCCAGTGCAGCCTCAGTGAAATAACGTCCACGTTTTTCACAGCCATTTACCACTGCACTTAAGTAACTTATAAGTCACCTATATGTCTAACCTTCACCTGGTGAAGGTTGGGTGCAAAGTTACTTAGTGTGTGGGCACCCTGGCACTAGCCAAGGTGCCCCCACATTGTTCAGGGCAAATTCTCCGGACTTTGTGAGTGCGGGGACACCATTACACGCGTGCACTATACATAGGTCCCTACCTATGTTTAGCGTCACAATGGTAACTCCGAACATGGCCATGTAACATGTCTAAGATCATGGAATTGCCACCCCAATGCCATCCTGGCATTGGGGTGACAATTCCCTGATCCCCCGGGTCTCTAGCACAGAACCCGGGTACTGCCAAACTGCCTTTTTGGGGTCTCCACTGCAGCTGCTGCTGCTGCCAACCCCTCAGACAGGTTTCTGCCCTCTTGTGGTCCAGGCAGCCCTGGCCTAGGAAGGCAGAACAAAGGATTTCCTCTGAGAGAGGGTGTAACACCCTCTCCCTTTGGAAATAGGAGTGATGGCTGGGGAGGAGTAGCCTCCCCCAGCCTCTGGAAATGCTTTGATGGGCACAGATGCTGCCCATCTCTGCATAAGCCAGTCTACACCGGTTCAGGGATCCCCCAGCCCTGCTCTGGCGCGAAACTGGACAAAGGAAAGGGGAGTGACCACTCCCCTGACCTGCACCTCCCAGGGGAGGTGCCCAGAGCTCCTCCAGTGTGCCCCAGACCTCTGCCATCTTGGAAACAGAGGTGTTGCTGGCACACTGGACTGCTCTGAGTGGCCAGTGCCAGCAGGTGACGTCAGAGACTCCTTCTGATAGGCTCTTACCTCTCTTAGTAGCCAATCCTCCTTCCTAGGTAGCCAAACCTCCTTTTCTGGCTCTTTAGGGTCTCTGCTTTGGGGAATTCTTCAGATACCGAATGCAAGAGCTCACCAGAGTTCCTCTGCATCTCCCTCTTCACCTTCTGCCAAAGGATCGACCGCTGACTGCTCAGGACGCCTGCAAAACCGCAACAAAGTAGCCAGACGACTACTAGCAACCTTGTATCGTTTCATCCTGCCGACTTTCTCAACTGTTTCCAGGTGGTGCATGCTCTGGGGGTAGCCTGCCTCCTTCTTGCACCAGGAGCTCTGAAGAAATCTCCTGTGGGTCGACGTAATCTTCCCCCTGCAACCGCAGGCAACAAAAGACTGCATCACCGGTCCTCTGGGTCCCCTCTCACCACAACGAGTGTGGTCCCTGGAACTCAGCAACTCTGTCCAAGTGACCCCCACAGTCCAGTAACTCTTCAGTCCAAGTTTGGTGGAAGTAAGTCCTTGCCTTCCCACGCTAGACTGCATTGCTGGGTACCGCGTGATTTGCAGCTGCTCCGGCTCCTGTGCACTCTTCCAGGATTTCCTTCGTGCACAGCCAAGCCACCAACGATGGTGTTTAGGCACTGACAAGCCTGTAGTGAATCCCAGTTTGTTTTAATGGGATAGCAGGAGTTAGCTTAGCCGTAGGCTTGTAAACTCGTGCCCCCGTCACCTAGTGACTTTTAACCTACTTAGCTTGCTCTCTCTTAGCCCATTTAATTATTTATTTCCTCTAAGATGGCTGCCTTGTTTATAGTTAGGCCACTTGTTATGAGTTTTATTATCAGTGTCACTGCGCCAAGGCGTCAAGATCAAGCACAAAAGACAAACAAACAGTAGGTGTTCACACTTAGGGATTTTCCCTCTCTATACTTTCGAGGGATTGTTGATATTAATTGCCGTCCCAAGCATGCCTGTTTTCTATTGTTTTGAAATACACCTATGTCAGGGGATTTTGTAGATCTGTATAAATACATCACACTTCAGACAGATAATCAGAGGGATTCCGACCAGAGGGCATCGCCACCATCGCTGATACCGATGCTGCAGTCGTCTTGACGCTGACCCAGTCTTCGTGTCCCTACGGAGTCTGAGATAGAGACCTCATTCCAAGGTAACGAGGGTTGGGGGCTCCTCTCATGGACACGGCTTTGGCAGATTAGGTTTAGCAAACCCAGCTCTCCTTTAGGTAGGAGGTTAGGCCTATTCTCATTAGGGTATTAGGGCATATTCCATCTCATACATATATATATATTTCTTTCATATATTGCAAAAATGGTGGGGGTCTTTATAACCATGACTCTCTTCTTCACAATACTGTTGCTTGGTATATTCATTATCCTAATCATTGCAGTTCATGCAACTTATCGCTTATCGTTTAACCACGACAACCCTGAGATATCTTACTTTGAGTCCATGCGTAAGCGACTGCTACAAATCACCTTTTACTATTGTGTTTCTGGTGAGGTACTGCTAGTGAGCCGGTAAGGTTTGGACAACAGTTACAACTAGTTGTAGGAAGAGACTTAGGGGGTCATTACAACATTGGCGGTAAAAGCCGCTTACCGCCGTGCAGAAGATCGCCAATACACCGCCGCCACCGTGGGAGACCGCCACAGCTATTATGACACACATCACGGAATCCGCCGAAATTCAGACACCCACACAAGAAAGCCACACCAAAGGTCAGCGATAAATATGCGGAAACAAATTCTCCACCTCCACGCCAACAGAAACACGCCCATGCTATTACGACCCACGAATCCACGCGGCAGTCTTTCAACCGCGGTATTCCATTGGCGGTACACACCGCTGCGCTCAAAATACACACACTTCTCCAAAACACCGCCACATAGGACAATTCAAAATACACACACCTGATACACATACAAACAACACTCCCTCACATCCAATACAATATAAAACACACACTCACATCACCCACAAACCCCTACGACCACAAATTAGAGACGAAGGCCAGAGAGAGACAGCACAGAATAGATAACACCATCACACAGAGGCACACTACACCATCACCCACACAACATCCACGCACAAAACACCACATACCACTACACTCACCACACTCATCAACACATACACCACCCCCACACATCACACACACCACCCCATGTCACGCCAAAGACACCCCCGCTTCTCCGAGGAGGAGCTCAGGGTCATGGTGGAGGAAATCATCAGGGTAGAGCCACAGCTATTTGGCGCACAGGTACAGTACACATCCATAGCCAGGAAGATGGAGCTATGGCAAAGAATAGTCGACAGGGTCAACGCTGTGGGACAGCACCCAAGAAATAGGGAGGACATCAGGAAGAGGTGGAACGGCCTACGGGGGAAGGTGCGTTCAACGGTCTCCAGGCACCACATCGCGGTACAGCGGACTGGCGGCGGACCCCCACCTCCTCCCCCACAACTAACAACATGGGAGGAGCAAGTCTTGTCCATCTTGCATCCTGAGGGCCTCGCAGGAGTCGTCGGAGGAACGGACACTGGTAAGTCTAATCTTCACTATCATATCCCCCACCCTACCTGCATGCTATCACACACCCCCACCCCCTCCCCTATCACCCTAACTCCTCACTAATCTACCCATAACACCAACCACTCATCCCAACCCCAAGACCTGCATGACACAACTAAGCATGGACACCCATCACTAAAGCATGCCCACTGCACAGACCCACAACACCCCCCAACCATCACCACAAAAGCCCCCACACAGGAATGCCTGCCCTGGGGTTTACGCCCACCCAACCATTGCACACCATGAAACACACACATGCAATAATCATGTACTCATACCCCTGCAGGAACCCGAAGGAACGTCACCACACCAGAGGTGTCACCACACCAGAGGGTCCAGACAACACCACTCCACCCCCAGAAGAGGCCCACAGTGACGACAGCAGCTCTGCCCTACTGGATCTTGATGACCTGCCCGGACCATCGTGGGCCTCAGGACAGTCGGTTCCCCTTGCCCAGCCACAGCCCAACACCGAACTGCCACCCTCTGGGAACACCAGCACAGCACCCACCCAGCGGACCCATACCTCCCTACCCAGGACAGGTCAATCAGCGGTGTGTCCACCACTACAGGGCACCCAGGCTAACCCACCACCCCAACAACAACAGGGACCTGGGGGCAGTGGTAGTGGGCACACGGTCCAGGGGACGGAGGCACAGGAACACAGGGGAACTGGGAGGGCTGCTGTGCGACAGGGGGCGGACAGCAACAGGGAGGCCAAGGGAACCCACTCTCCACGAGGCCCTATCCTCCATCATGGGAGCATACCACCACTCCCAGGAGACGATGGCAACGGTCCTGGACAAGTTGCAGGAGACCCTGCGTCTGCAGGAGGAGCAGTATTTGGGGTTCAGGGAGGAGCTCAGGACCATCGGCTCCGCCCTGGGCACCATTGTAGGGGTGCTGACGGACATTCAAAAGACCTTGAGGGACACTGTGGCACTCCAAGGGGCCCCTGACACTAGCCAGGACGACGAACTGCCCACCACCTCCGCCGGCGCTAGTGGACAGGACGCCCCGCCACAGGACCACCACACCAGCACCCCACCCCCTGCAGACGGACAACCACCACGCAAGCAGGCCCTGAGATCCAGGACAGAGCAAGATGGCAAGACCCCCGCCAGGAAATAAGACTGCCCTGATTGTCCCCCCACTGTCCCACTTTGTTACCCTGTCCAGATTGGAACAGCCCCAGCTCCACTTCCAATGGCCAGATGTGCAATGTACCTGTGAGACTAATAGACTGGACTCTGCCATGGACATTATTCCACCATGACCTCTCCCCATTTCACAACCCCCCTATATTTTTATGCACTTCAATAAACACCCTTGAAACCTCAATAATATTGGAGTCAGTCAATGATTGTGAACTTTGTATTGTCAATTACAGTGTTAAAAAAGGTTACCCATTGGAAGGTCAACATACCAATGTCACACATCACAAGCCTTTCAAGGGTGCACGCTGTTGACACGTAGGTCAACACATTAGTGAAACTGAAATGGAAGGGGACAACTCAGTTAACAAATAGGGAGTGAAATGTAGGTACAGGATAGAGGTAGACGTGTGAAATGTAATATAATGTGAAACATGAAATTGTACTCACCTGTGTCTCATTGAAAATATTGCTGTATGACTGACTCCCTGTTGTCGTTTTCATCTTCATCAGCTTCCTCCTCATCACTGTCCACAGGCTCCCCAGGCTCCCCCGCTGCAACAACACCGTCATCTGGATCATCCTCCTGCAGAAAAGGCACCTGGCGTCGCAATGCCAAGTTTTGGAGCATGGAGCAGGCGATGATGATGTTGCACACCTTCTTCGGTGAGTAGAATAGGGACCCACCTGTCATATGGAGGCACCTGAACCTAGCCTTCAGGAGGCCGAAGGTCCGCTCGATTACCCTCCTAGTCCGCCCATGGGCCTCATTGTAGCGTTCCTCTGCCCTGGTCCTGGGATTCCTCACTGGGGTCAGTAGCCAGGACAGGTTGGGGTAACCAGAGTCCCCCAATAGCCATACACGTTGCCTCTGGAGTTCACCCATCATATCAGGGATGCTGCTATTACGCAGGATATAGGCGTCATGCACTGAGCCAGGGAACATTGCATTTACCTGCGAGATGTACTGGTCTTCCAAACAGACCATCTGGACATTCATCGAATGATAACGCTTCCGGTTCCTATACACCTGTTCATTCCTGCGGGGGGGACCAGAGCTACATGGGTCCCATCAATGGCACCTATGATGTTGGGGATATGTCCGAGGGCATAGAAGTCACCTTTCACTGTAGGCAAATCCGCCACCTCAGGGAAAATGATGTATCTCCTT
The DNA here is from genome assembly GCF_031143425.1 of Pleurodeles waltl. NCBI lineage: Eukaryota > Metazoa > Chordata > Amphibia > Caudata > Salamandridae > Pleurodeles > Pleurodeles waltl. The sequence goes on along the minus strand of NC_090443.1, from coordinate 445,743,425 downwards.
ACGTGTTTCAGCAGGGCAGCCAACACTCTGGACAAGACGTTGGTAAACATAGGCTGGGACATCCCTGATGCCATGGCCACTGTTGTCTGAAAAGACCCACTTGCAAAGAAATGGAGCACTGACAGCACCTGCACGTCAGGGGGTATTCCAGTCGGATGGCGGATTGGTGACATCAGGTCAGGCTCCAACTGGGTACATAGTTCCCGGATTGTGGCACGGTCAAACCGGTAGGTCACGATGACATGTCGCTCTTCCATTGTCAACAGGTCCACCAGCGGTCGGTACACCGGCGGATTCCGCCATCTTCCAATATGTCCCAACTGACGGTGCCTAAGAAGGACAACAGCGAAAAAACTGTCAGCATTCCTCCAGGTATGTACCCACAGTCATACACAAGACTACACCAGACAGTTAACCCATCTGGGAAAGGTTTTGAGTGTAGGCCTCGGTATGTGTGACGCAGTAGTAAATGAAGCCATGTGGGCCCCTGAATTGGCGGCTCGTGACCTCAGAAATGGGACAATGGAATTGTGGGGTAACTGCGCTGGAGTTGCACACCGGCGCGGTAGGCGGTCGTAGAGCGCGGCGCAATGCTGCATTGGTTAACTTTGGACCCTATGGGTCCCAGGAGCCAATGAACAGGTGCGCTGGCGGTGATGATGTGCACCGCCGCGGACGTCACCGCCGCAGACGTCACCACCATTTTCTATCTGTTCAATCACTAGATACCTGACCTTCGACAGGAGAGGACCTACACTGCTAGTGCTGCTGTGACCTCGGTCTGGAAGCGACGATGGCTGCTGCGTCTGGGGAAAGGGCCCCTACCTTCACTGCACAGGAGTTGGAGAAACTTGTGGATGGGGTCCTCCCCTGTATACGCTACTCTACGGTCCTCCAGACCAACAGGTTAGTACACAGGGAGGCCTGGGTGGAGAGGGCTGGGTGGATGAGGGAAGGTGGCAGAGTACATAGAACAGTCATGCATGGGGATGAATGGGCCACAGGGATAGAGTTGGGAGGGGGCCAATTACAACGACGGTGCAGTAGGTAATGACTGTTCCTCTTTCCTTGTGCATGTCATGTAGGTCAGCGCCCACCAGAAGAGGGACATTTGGCGTGCCATCGCCAAGGAGGTCCGGACCCTGGGGGCCCACCATAGACGGGGCACCCACTGCCGGAAGAGATGGGAGGACATTCGCCGCTGCAGCAAGAAGACGGCGAAGGCTCAGCTGGGGATGGCCTCCCAACGTGGGAGGGGTGCCCGTCACACCATGACCCCCCTGATGTTCCAGATCCTGGTGGTGGCCTACCCGGAGTTGGATGGGCACTTAAGGACATCACAGCAGACACAAGGGGGTGAGTTCAACCTCATGCAATGGACTTTGCGTGCTGTGGAGCTGTCTGGGTGGGGGTGGTGGGTTGTGGGTGTTCCTAGGCCAGGGCGAGTTAGGTAGGCAAGGCCCCTCCGTTATGTAGGTCAAGTGGCACTCTACCCCAGCTCAAAAAAAAGGCAAATTGATGTATAGTTGCCCCTTTGCCATCCATGTGGGCAGATGTCTACCATTGCCATGTAGGCCATTTCCCAGGAATTGCATGTGCAGAGGGCAGGAGCACGGCGTAATGCAGGGGGCTGCTGCGTTTGTCTTGTCCGCCAACGGTAGCGGTATGCCATGCACTAAAACTCTCTTTCTTCTGTCTCCACCCTTTTTCTGCTCTCCCTGTCCTTCTGTACATCAGCATCATCAGGTGGAGGTACAGTGGCACCGGAGCACGAGGGAGCTGCATCCCACATGGCCATGGAGGGCCACACCACAGACTCTGATTTCACCAGTGGGACGGAGGGCGAGGGGAGCTTCACGTCGGCCACAGGATCACCAAACAGCGACACGGACTCATCCGCCGATGGGAGCTCCCCTGTGGTGGCGACACCATCTGTGCGCCTCATTTCTACAGGTACAGCCGCCACCTCCCCTACCAGCACCGCCCTCCCAGCAGCCCCTCAGCGTTCGCCCCGTGCCCGCTCACCCAGGAGGGTGGGCATCACCTTCTCCCCAGGCACCTCAGGCCCTGCCCCTGTCACCCCTGCTGCCCTCAGTGAGGAGGCCATTGACCTCCTCAGGTCACTGACTGTTGGGCAGTCTACCATTGTGAATGCCATCCAGGGTGTAGAACGAGAGTTGAAACACAGTAATGCATTCCTGGAAGGCATTCATTCTGGTCAGGCTGTCCTTCAGCGAACCCTGCAATCTCTGGCCTCAGCACTGATGGCAGCCATTGTCCCTGTGTCCAGCCTCCCCCTCCAACTTCCTCCACCCAGACCCAATCCCTGTACCCCAGCCCATCCCAAGCACACCTACAGACCTGCATGCACACAAGTCAACACCCAAAAGTAGCTCAAGCAAACATAGGCACCACACACACCACAGGCACTCACACAAGCATCAGACCCATACAGACACAGCAACATCCAGTGTCTCCACTGTGTCCCCCTCCTCCTCTTCTCCCTCCTCCCTCCCAGTGTCATCTACACACACACCTGCATGCACCACATCTACAGGCACTAGGACTCGCACCAGGACACCCAGCACCACAAGCCGCTCACCTGCACTCACCACCTTCACTGCCATATACACGTCCCCTGTGTCCTCTCCCAGTGTGTCTGTGACGCCCCCTCCCAAAGTACACAAACGCCGGCAATCACTCACCCAACATCCATCCACCTCACGACAGCCTCCAGTACCTGCACCTGCACCCAAAACAGCTAAAGTGACACCTCATACAACCACCTCCTCTTCCTCCACTCCCAGAGCCCCTCCAACTACCCATCCCAGTGTATGTCAGAAACTGTCCCTATGTCAAATTGACCTTTTTGCCCCCACCCCCTCCAATTCATCAGTCCCGTCGTAGCGCCTCAGCCAAAAAGTCTCCAGTACCAGTGGTGCGTGTTCCAGGTTTTTGGAGTGCCCCGTCCACCAGGGCAGGCAGTAGGACCCGGAGCCCAGGCACTGTCAGCCCACCCCCTGTGAAGGCTCCGAAATTGGAGATTGGACGACGGGACCGTGTCAAGACTCCTGGTGGTACAAACAGTGAAATGGGATCCAAGGCGATTGGTGAGTCATCTGTAACTCAAAAGAAGGTGGGGAAGGTCCAGAGGAAGTCTCCCCAACCTGTTGTGAGTGTCACGGCGGAGAAGTGCGCCATCATTTCCGGCGGTCCAGACACAACCGCGAGCACCGTCGTTACTGGTCAGGAGACCACCGCCAGAGTCATAGCCCAGGAGGGCCCAAGTATCGTCACTGGTCCAGAGACCACCGCCAGAGTCATAGCCCAGGAGGGCTCAAGTATCGTTACTGGTCAGGAGACCACCGCCAGAGTCATAGCCCAGGAGGGCCCAAGTATCGTCACTGGTCCAGAGACCACCGCCGGAGTCATAGCCCAGGAGGGCTCAAGTTTCATCACTGGTCCAGAGACCACCGCCGGAATCATAGCCCAGGAGGGCTCAAGTATCGTCACTGGTCCAGAGACCACTGCCGGAGTCATAGCCCAGGGGGGCTCAAGTATCGTCACTGGTCCAGAGACCACCGCCGGAGTCACAGCCCAGGAGAGCTCAAGTATCGTTACTGGTCAGGAGACCACCGCAACCGCCGGAGTCACAGCCCAGGAGGGCTCAAGTATCGTTACTGGTCAGGAGACCACCGCAACCGCCGGAGTCACAGCCCAGCAGGTCTCAAGTATCGTTACTGGTCAGGAGACCACCGCAACCGCCGGAGTCACAGCCCAGGAGGGCTCAAGTATCGTTACTGGTCAGGAGACCACCGCAACCGCCGGAGTCACAGCCCCCGCCGGAGTCACAGCCCAGGAGGGTCCAGAATCCCACAGCCCCGCTGGGCAATGATGGAACGTCAAGCCACACACCAACGTCCAGTGTGGAGATCGTCATGCCACACACCAATGTCCAGTGTGGAGATCGTCATGCCACACACCAATGTCCAGTGTGGAGTTCGTCATGCCACACACCAATGTCAGTATCTGAACCGCCATCTTAGGCTACCGCTGAACAGTCCATAGGCAGCCATGGCAAAGCACCGCTGAACAAGGCCAAGACCGCCATAGTGAAGACCGCTGAACAGGGCAAAGACCGCCATGGCAAAGCACCGCTGAACAGTCCATAGGCAGCCATGGCACAGCACCGCTGAACAAGGCCAAGACCGCCATGGCAAAGCACCGCTGAACAGTCCATAGGCAGCCATGGCAAAGCACTGCTGAACAAGGCCAAGACCGCCATGGTGAAGACCGCTGAACAGGGCAAAGACCGCCATGGAAAAGCACCGCTGAACAGTCCATAGGCAGCCATGGCACAGCACCGCTGAACAAGGCCAAGACCGCCATGGTGAAGACCGCTGAACAGGGCAAAGACTGTGTGGGTATGAATAGTCTGGCACATCAGGCATCGTTCTCCCATGTGCAGCTGGGACAGTGACAGGACAGGTACTTTCACGGGGAGACTCATCCAGTCTGGGCACCAGTCCCCCTCCAGAACCAGTGGAGACCTGCATCTACTTGAGAGATTCAGGCTTTGCACTCCCCAGGCTATGGCAGTGGGCAATCCACCCACTGTAGAGACTTGAGAGACTGTGGCTTTGCACTCCCCAGGATGGCACAGTGGGCAAGCCACCCACTGTAAAGACTTGAGAGACTGTGGCTTTGCACTCCCCAGGGTGGCGCAGTGGGCAATCCACCCACTGTAGAGACTTGAGAGACTGTGGCTTTGCACTCCCCAGGATGGCGCAGTGGGCAATCCACCCACTGTAGAGACTTGAGAGACTGTGGCTTTGCACTCCCCATGATGGCACAGTGGGCAAACCACCCACTGTAGTGACTTGAGAGACTGTGGCTTTGCACTCCCCAGGATACATCAATGGGCATGGAGCCCCGTCGTGGATCTGGCTTCTCATTCATGTGGCTAAGGTGCCCCCCCTTCTCTTCCCCCTGAGATGCCTGTAGTGTTTCTATCTGATGCCCCGGCAGTGTTCTCTCGGATTTTGGTCAGGTATCTATTGTGGGCGTCGCCCATGCATTTTTGGACTGTTGGTGCACAGACATTGTTGTGTACATATCTGCACTACTTCTTGTTTTGTACATTTATTTTTGACAGATTTCGTGATATATATACGTATATTTTTTAATGAGTAGTATATTGGCACAATACAAAGTTTGACCACTATTTGCTTTGTCATTGCATTCTTCCAGGGGGGTTTTGGGTTGTTACTGTGATTTTTGTGACTGCATTGGTGTGTATGTTGTAATATGCGAAGGTGGGGGTGGGGGTGTTTGGTGGGTGTCCCCGTAACTTTTGCCTCCCCCCGTGTCGTAGGTGCAGTACTCACCGGTATGTTCTGCGCCTACGTCGCTGTTGGTCGTAGATGAGCAGGAATGCAAGGGCAGGTAAAATTTGTAGTTCCGGGTCCATGGAGTCGTCGTTCCTCGTGGGATGTGTTGAGGTGAGCGTTTTCCCATAGCAAAAGCTGTTTCCGGGGTGTTTTTATCCACGGTGAATCCGCCCCGGAAAAGGTGGTGGATTGGTGTGTTGTGATAGTGTGGGCGGTACATTGTCTTCCGCCTGTCTGTTGGCGGTGACCGCCGCGCTGTTTGTCTGTACCACCGTGGCGGGCGATGTGTTAAAGTGGCTGTCTTTGTTGGCGGTTTCCGCCAGGGTCGTAATTCCCTTTTTTTGTCCGCCGGCGTGTTTGCGGTATTACCGCAGCTTTAACACCATCCGCCAGGGTTGTAATGACCACCTTAGTCACCTACAAACGAAAGTACTGTCATCCTGAGACCAGCAGTTTTGCTCAGAGCAAGATTCCAAACTACGACATGGCGCCACCAACGATGGTGTTTAGGCTCTGATTTACGGTTACCATGACTATCACTGTCTCACAGACAACAGGTACCCTAACTACCATTATACAGAGACGTCCGTGGTCTTTGGGAGAATCCTCCTCAGCTGAACAGGTAACACCTAATTAAGCTGTAGGTTGTTCGAGCTCGAACTCATAAAAAGGAAAAAACTTCCCCTATTTTTGGTGTTCCGTTTCTCGAAACAACTATGGCTGATACCATAGACATTCCTGCGAATGCTAGACATGCACTTACACAACATTTATTAGCGCATGGCCTTACAGAAGAGGGCGGGGATGTTACTTTGATTATAGAAGCGACTGAAGCATACCAAACAGAGACTTTTTACAGTTGGGTCACCTTTCCTGAGGCTGACCAAAGAACACATACGTTTTACACATATGAAATTGCAAACGTGCCTGTAAGATATGAAGCATACCAGTATCATGAAATATTGCTCACATATCAAGAGCATCAGAACTGGTTTGAAGGCGCCCTACCACATGTACCAAGACGGGTGAGGCTGGGTCCTTTAAGTAATGAGGGACCCACATGGCCTATGTTTGCCACATATACACCTCACCCAGGCATACAGAATATGCCGATTGCAGATTTACGAGTATTATATAATGAATTAGTGGCATTATATAGACGATTGGTTCAGTTCGCAATGCGAACATTGAACACAACACCAGCGTGTCCAGCACTGCCAGTAGCTGGTGGTTATCAATTGGCTGCTGGGATTAATCCACAAACAGTGCATACTATTATGGGTAAAGTGCCCACGGAACGGGAAAAAAATACCGTTCTGGATAGCCCAGAAAACAAATCAGCTGGAAGCGGTGTTCCCCCATACGGGGCCACAGGAAAAACATAGACTGCTCATTATGTGCTTGCCGTTTGGGATGGTTCCCTCGGTGGATGACTGTGCCACATGGGGTAGAGTCTTCGCTGCCGTTTATACTACCACACATGGTACCCCTACACTTGCCAATTTACCGGAAGTGCTAAAACAAATACAAAATGAGCATGGGGCTGCACCGGCCCTGGATCTGGGGATGATATTGATGCGTAACTTTGACGCCGTCTCCTCAATAATACTAAGTAATATTAAAGGGGAAGCGGTGGCACTGGCCATACGCCAGCGTCTCCGGGAAACTCCAAATGTGGAACAAGAGAGACAGCTACCGAAAATAATTTCCGATACCGATACTAGTATAGGACGGGATGGTTTGGGAGCCAAACCTAAAAACTTGGAATTACCAAGTGCCACCCATAAGGAAGGTACAAAGCAGGCACAAGAGGGCTCTAAAAAGCGCTGGGATAAACAGAAAGATTTCAAAGAAAGGAGAAATAAAAGAGCTGATTCTCCACATCCGGAGTACTCCGAAAGGAGGTATAATCTCAGGAATAGGGAAAACATTAGAACTCCAGACAGATATACTGATTCACGTCCTTCTCGTTCCTTTCAGGATGCACCAGAATTTAGCACATGAAAGTAGGGACCTAAATGCATTCTCATTTGGCTCTCAGAAACGCTTTTGTCGTTTACCTCAAGGCTATAAAAATAGCCCAGGACTGTTTTCAGCCCGTGTAACATCAATTTTGCACGAGCTTGATTGCGATGCATTGTCCTATGTGGATGATATCTATCTCACTGACGACACCCTCGACATTCATCTTGCGAGGGTCGATCCGATCATTTTGGGATTTGCAGACCTCGGTTATAAATTTAATTTTAGGAAAAGCAAGATAGCCTTTCTTAGTGTATTGTTCCTGGGATATGAGCTATCAAACGAGGGGAAGAGCCTGGCCCTGCACTTCCTAGAAAAGTGTGCTCAACTACAGCCTCCGAACACACTTAACAAATTACAGTCATTACTGGGTTTGTTTAATTTTGGCAGAACATACATTCCAGATTATGCAGAACGCATCAAACAACTTTATGACTTAGTTCAGCCCAATTTTTCTAGCAGACGATGGACGATTGAACACACACACATCCTTAGGGACATACAAAGGGACATGCTAGAAGCTAGACACTTATACACACGTGACAATAAAACAAATTTGGTCATCAGAATAATTGCTGGTGCCCTTGGATTTACTTATGTCACCTTTAATGAGGGTGACACAGTGCTGATAGCATATAAATCACACTTATACTCAAATGCTGAAACACGTTTTGCACCTACAGAAAAGATTCTGACAGCAGTTCAGATGGCCGTCATTAAGGAGAGGCCACTTGCCCAGGGGAAACGCATTATTGTTGTCTCCCCGGTGCCGGCTTTAGAGGCTATCACTAAAGCAAGTGTTCCAAACGCTAAGGCATTACATCCAGGCTGGATTCAATGGGCAACGTCTCTGACCGCCACTGATGTTGATTATCTGTTTGACCCCAGGCTTCAGACACAAGAATTTCTCCAGTATGCACAGGAGTACCCCGCTCCTCTACATATCTTGCCACTGGACAGTTATAATACTATCATTTATATTGACGGATCGGCACAACCGGCTGTAGGTACTAAACATCAATACTCGGCAGCTTGCGCAGCCGTGTGCGGGATAATGGAAGACGGAGTTTTCCATCCTCACAATACCTACACTCAGACCTTAGGGGACTGCACAGCCCAGTTGGCCAAGCTTAAGGCTCTTCTTCTAGCGCTCGAACATACTGAGCCAGGAACACAGACTTTGATCGTCTGTGATTCATATTACTGCGTCCAGTCATACAATGAATATCTCAATCATTGGAAACTGAACGGGTTTAGAGATTCTAACACAAAATGTTGTGGGGAAGGGTGGCTGATCTTAGGGATAAGCTACCATGTGTCCATGTAGTTCATACATTAGGACACCAACGTGTAGGAATACACGTTGCCGGCAATACATTGGCTGATGAAGCAGCCAAAAGCATTAGTAGCCACGGCTTCTGTGGCTGCAGTGACTCATTCTCAGACGAGGTTGGATAATGAAATACTGGTTGCCGTTAAAGCTTCGGCTGTAGGCAAGACCCTTCCGAAAGGATATCCTACGAACTATACTTACCATATCAGTTCACAGAATGTTGCTTATGCAACGATTCCTGGAGTTGGTGATCGCGTAATCCCCAATGAAGACCAGAGATTAGAGCTGATTACAGCCGCTCACGAGGGTGTCGCTTCTGCGCATGCTGGTATACAGGCCACTATAACAATTCTACAACAGCGATACTGGTGGCCTGGTCTATGTCGACGGACTAAACAGTATGTCCTTTGCTGTGACATTTGTCAGCAGATTAAGGGCTCAAATATCAAACGCCCTTTGCAGACATCCCTCTTAGTGTCAGACAAACCACTCCAATGTGTGTACCTGGACCATTGTGGTCCCTTACAGCCTGATGGTGCATACAAATACATTTTAGTGGCTGTGGATTCCTGTTCTAGATTCCTGTGGGTATGGCCACAGCGGTCGGCTGACTCCCGGACTGTTATAAAAGATTTGCTGATCTTTATCGGTACATATGCGGTTGCAGCATTCCATTCGGACCAGGGCCCTGCATTTGCCTCTAAAGCTTTCAGGGACACCATGAGAACGATGGGTGTTGAACTCCATTACTCCTCACCATACCATCCCGAGGGAAATTCGGTCGTGGAGAGGCGGAATCGTGATCTAAAGCAGTCCTTAACAGCTCGAGTATTAGGTTCAGGCCGCAGTTGGTTACATCACCTATATGGGGTCAGAGAGCACTGAATAATCTGCCAAGACGGTCCTTGGGGGGGAAAGTCTCCATATGAGGTTCTCTTTGGGATACCTATGTATGTCCCCGATCTTGATGCCCCTGGTATGGTGGCAGCAGAAACACCATTTGACATAAAAGAACGTCTCACTGTTTTACAAGAGTTTCAACAATTTTGTGATGATAAATCATCTGCAAGTGCTGCCACCTTAGGAATAAGGGAATTGGTGAAAACTTCGACTGGCTGGATTCCTAACGTTGGGGATCTGGTTCGTGAGAAGATCGCGGTGAAAAAAGAGTTCGGTCCATCATACAGAGCACCTGTACCGGTCTTGGGAATAAAAGGAACCAGGACAGTCATCCTTCCGCCATTGTCTGGTTCTAAATCGAATAGATTCATCTCCATTGATGACATCAAATTACACCATGTGGCCGATTCTTCACAGTAGAACAGGAGGTCCCTTGGGTGGTTCCCGATCCCCTCTCACTACCCAACAGGACATCCATCTACATAGTAGGATGAACATCACTACTACTGACTATGCAACTATGTCAACTGCTGTTCCAGACACTTCCTCGACCATGGGGAGGGCGGAAAATGAACTTTTGTTGGTTCCAGTAACAACTTCGGTGGCCACCCCGCTTCAAGATTTGGCTGTATTTTACACGAACACTTCCACGACTAATGACGTTGTCTATCAAGAACATTCACAAGTGGTGGGTCAGAATTCAGCGGGTCCTGTGTTTGCAGAGACTTCCTCTGGCTATTTCATTGACATTGATGATTTTTCTTCGGATTCATCCTCAACTGTGACTGACAAACTTTCGAAAAGTAGTAAGCTGTGTCGATGGCTTAAAAAGAACTATTTGATCTACCCATGGAACTATCTATGGTTCTGTTTAACATTTATTACATTATTTTCATGGATTGGTTTTGTGACTGTTTTCTTTTTGCTGATTAATGGTCACTATATTGCTGATCGCTCCTCTGTGGAGCCTGTTGATGAAATTTTAACACCACACCATTCTTCACATAAGGTCCGATGTGATTTGTCCCCTGTCAATATTACAGTTATACCAATTACTGATGGGATTGTGTGGGACAAAGTTCCATTCGATATATACGGGCCTACAGAGATAATTCAAATACCATACGTGTTCAAAATTTCAATGTCTGATGTTATTACACCTAATGTTGTCTCTGATGATTGGGATGTCCAAACAGTTGATTCAATGCTAGCTGAAATGAAGGACTATTCCGCTTTTGGAAGTGATGATGTATATGATTATACAATGAATTATGGGGAAATGTTCTGCTATAACAATTGGGGACATCACTACCTACACCGTGCAACTAGATATAGGCCTCTCTTGAACTATACACAGTGGGAACACTGTTCGACACCACAGGTGGGGACCCCAAAGTATTACAGCGATAAATTTACATACTTTTCTGGGCATGATACAAAAAAAGCAGAGTCGTATTATTTTAAAATACCTCCGGCACAAATTAGAAAACTTTTGCTAACAGATACGAAGCTGATTTATTCAGATCCCTTTGTTTCCCGGCTCTCGATTGAGGATTACGAATATTGGAAAGATACTATTGATTTGAAAAGTGTATGGGGGACACAAGATTGGCAGATACAGGGTAGGGAGGCTTTGTTTCGAGCATGCCTGATTCCTGTGCAAATGATTTTCTTAAATGACACTATTGAGCAGACGTCCTGTCTGGGGTTAGCGAAAATTAAAGACCTGAACACGCCCAGTATCCCTACTCCGACAAAGTTTAAAGATTGGCAACACTTTCTTAATGTCTCAGAAGACAGGCTAGATGCAATGGTTAAGGCTGGTACCTATAATTCTTCACTTTCCCGTCCCGGCGGGTGGTTGGTTTGGCCCTCCGACACTGATGAGTGTCAAAAGCGTTTCTTAAACTCTTCAGGGGTTTTTTCCATTCACAGGCCTGACCCTCGCTTTCTAGCAGGTCAACATACAGGTATAATTACAACAGACAGTGTGGGTAAGCTGTGCCAGCAATGGGTGCAGACAAACACGTTAACAGCGGTTAAGCAACACCTGAACACTCTTTCTGACAGTATAGACTTATAGGATTTCCTGTTAGGTCCTAGGAAACAACGCTCGAAACGGTTTTTATATGCTATGTATAATGAAATTTGGAAACTTTCCCAGATTGAGGCTGCTGCTCGTTTAAGGCAACTAGATAAGGAGAATTTGGAAAAAACATTAGCTGTTGTTGACAATGGCATGAACACAGGATTTATTCGCTATCAAATATAGTGTCGTCTGCTACTGATATCACTCAGACTGACTTGTCCCGGTTATATCATGGGCAAACACAGCTACGTTTCATCATGCAGCTGGGTTGGACATTACAGACACTGAAAAGTGGCCACATTCCATGGAAGTACATTAATGGGAGTGAACTATTCACTGCTTTTAATTTTTCCAGGGAACAAGAGACAATGGCTAAAAGGGAGGCTCATTTCACCCTGCTTCAAGTTGAGAAGTTAGATAAGTTGCCCTTCACGGTAGCAGAGAGTCCTTCAACTATCTGGCTCTTGCACGGCATTATTAATTTACTGATTTCGACCTTTCGTTTCTCGAGCTGCCTGAAACATCTTGCGTTGGGACGATATGTGCAGCTAGGAGATAGCTTTATTAAGGAGGAGTGGGAGTTGCCCTTTGACTATAAATGTCTGAACGGTGAACAGGAGGTCTTTCTTAGCGGAAGTGAATGTGAGACTGCTGTTCGTCATTCTATGATATGCAAACAGGTGTCTCTTCACGGTCTTTGCAATGCGGGGGTCGCAAATTTGGCCTGTTTTCTGAAGGGTACTCCCGTCCCCTTGATTCGTCCGGTGTTTCATGTACTTTCCAATGGAAGTTATGTTCTACTGAACGATGAAAGCTGTTGCGGCTTGCGACCTGGAATTGCCTACGCAATTTCAGTCACGAAGGTCGTTACGTGTTGTGGACATGTTTTGTTTCCCCCCCACACGAGAGATAAAAGTATCTGAAATGTGGCCCCACATAGATACTATTAATGTGAACTATGACAAGTTGAGTAGACTAAAGGCGATATTGTTTCAGAAACAGGTCGCCTTGACATCCGCAAAAAAAACATATGCTCTCCAGATTGCGAGATCATCAGCTGAGATACAATCCCTTTTAAATACCGATTTCCCCAAACACTTTGGAGAGCTGGTATCCAGAATATTCAATGCTTCAAGCACAACTGGGATTGTTTATTTCTTTAAGGCTGTCGGGTCTGGTTTCGTGTCCATCTTCCAGACTGTCTTCGGAGTCATCCCATCAGCCATCCATTCTCTCTTTTCCAGTGTGTTTGGTGGCTTTCCAATTATTTTGGCTTTAATTGGCAGACTACTACTGCTATTTCTTCTGATTCGCGGTGGTTGTTTCTTTCCAGCAACACAGAGCAATGGAGCCGCTCCCGTCAACCCCACTGTGCCGTGAACGCATGGTTCGGATCTTCGGTACACCTTTGCTGGTGGAACTGGAATTTGACTGGTCGTTGTCATTCCGGCCTCTACTCTGGTGTGACAACCGGTCTTCCGCTGCATATGGTCTCTCTTTGAACATCTGCCTATGGTCTGTCTTGCTGTTGCACTGACATCTCCTATGGACCACGAACTGCTGATGTCCCTGATGAGGGTTCATTCACGGTCATGCCCCTTGAGACTGAGGTTGCTCCGCGAGGCCACCTATGAGCCTTCCGTTATAAGATCTAAAATGGATGAGGACACTGCAGCAAGTATCGATGCACCGGCGAATATGGCTCACTTCTGCTCTGTGGATCCGTTTGTCCGCCCAGCACTAGGCTTCACTTCGGACGATGTTGACTCATTTTTGAGGTCCTAGACTGGTGACTTCGATGACATTCTTCAAGATCCTGCGTATAACACATAATTTGATGAATTTGCTTACCATTCCCGATTCCAAATTATGCAATTATAATAGACGTTTGCTGTACTTGTCATAGTTGATATTAACATCTCTGTATGTGTTTTTAGACAGATTTGTTTTAATATGTTTTCACACACAACGATTTTTTATTATTAGCTTTTTATTAGCTGTTTTTTTGCCTTTGGCTTTTAGTTCAGAAGCAGCTTTTTTAGCGTTTGGTTTCCTGTACCTTCATCATACCTGTTACGGCAATGGGGAGGGTGTAGTGAATCCCAGTTTGTTTTAATGGGATAGCAGGAGTTAGCTTAGCCGTAGGCTTGTAAACTCGTGCCCCCATCACCTAGTGACTTTTAACCTACTTAGCTTGCTCTGTCTTAGCCCATTTAATTATTTATTTCCTCTAAGATGGCTGCCTTGTTTATAGTTAGGCCACTTGTTATGAGTTTTATTATCAGTGTCACTGCGCCAAGGCGTCAAGATCAAGCACAAAAGACAAACAAACAGTAGGTGTTCACACTTAGGGATTTTCCCTCTCTATACTTTCGAGGGATTGTTGATATTAATTGCCGTCCCAAGCATGCCTGTTATCTATTGTTTTGAAATACACCTACGTCAGGGGACCTTGTAGATCTGTATAAATACATCACACTTCAGACAGATAATCAGAGGGATTCCGACCAGAGGGCATCGCCACCATCGCTGATACCGATGCTGCAGTCGTCTTGACGCTGACCCAGTCTTCGTGTCCCTACGGAGTCTGAGATAGAGACCTCATTCCAAGGTAACAAGGGTTGGGGGCTCCTCTCATGGACACAGCTTTGGCAGATTAGGTTTAGCAAACCCATCTCTCTTTTAGGTAGGAGGTTAGGCCTATTCTCATTAGGGTATTAGGGCATATTTCATCTCATACATATATATATATTTCTTTCATATATTGCAAAAATGGTGGGGGCTTTATAACCATGACTCTCTTCTTCACAATACTGTTGCTTGGTATATTCATTATCCTAATCATTGCAGTTCATGCAACTTATCGCAAATTGCAGTTATGTTAAATAAAAACTATTATAACTTCACTGCATCTGGTTATTGCCTTTGTTTGTATGAGACATAATATATCTGTGAGAAAAGGGTAATTTCCGTTTAACCACGACAACCCTGAGATATCTTACTTTGAGTCCATGCGTAAGCGACTGCTACAAATCACCTTTTACTATTGTGTTTCTGGTGAGGTACTGCTACTGAGCCGGTAAGATTTGGACAACAGTTACAACTAGTTGTAGGAAGAGACTTAGGGGGTTATTACAACTTTGGAGGAGGTGTTAATCCGTCCCAAAAGTGACGGTAAAGTGACGGATATACCACCAGCCGTATTACGAGTTCCATAGGATATAATGGACTCGTAATACGGCTGGTGGTATATCCGTTACTTTACCGTCACTTTTGGGACGGATTAACACCTCCTCCAAAGTTGTAATAACCCCCTTAGTCACCTACAAACGAAAGTACTGTCATCCTGAGACCAGCAGTCTTGCTCAGAGCAAGAGTCCAAACTACGACATAGTGTGCCCCAGACTTCTGCCATCTTGGAAACAGAGGTGTTGCTGGCACACTGGACTGCTCTGAGTGGCCAGTGCCAGCAGGTGACGTCAGAGACTCCTTCTGATAGGCTCTTACCTCTCTTAGTAGCCAATCCTCCTTCCAAGGTAGCCAAACCTCCTTTTCTGGCTATTTAGGGTCTCTGCTTTGGGGAATTCTTCAGATACCGAATGCAAGAGCTCACCAGAGTTCCTCTGCATCTCCCTCTTCACCTTCTGCCAAAGGATCGACCGCTGACTGCTCAGGACGCCTGCAAAACCGCAACAAAGTAGCCAGACGACTACTAGCAACCTTGTGTCGTTTCATCTTGCCGACTTTCTCAACTGTTTCCAGGTGGTGCATGCTCTGGGGGTAGCCTGCCTCCTTCTTGCACCAGGAGCTCTGAAGAAATCTCCTGTGGGTCAACGGACTCTTCCCCCTGCAACCGCAGGCAACAAAAGACTGCATCACCGGTCCTCTGGGTCCCCTCTCAGCACAACGAGCGTGGTCCCTGGAACTCAGCAACTCTATCCTAGTGACCCCCACAGTCCAGTAACTCTTCAGTCCAAGTTTGGTGGAGGTAAGTCCTTGCCTCCCCACGCTAGACTGCATTGCTGGGTACCGCATGATTTGCAGCTGCTCCGGCTCCTGTGCACTCTTCCAGGATTTCCTTCATGCACAGCCAAGCCTGGGTCCCCAACACTCTAACCAGAAGTGCACAACCTTCTGAGTTGCCCTCCGGCGTCGTGGGACTCCCTTTTCTGACTTCGGGTGGACTCCAGTTCACTCTTCTTCTAAGTGCATGATCTGGTACTTCTGCGGGTGCTGCCTGCTTCTGTGGGGGCTCCCTGACTTGCTGGGCGCCCCTCTGTCTCCTCATCCAAGTGGCGACATCCTGGTCCCTCCTGGGCCACAGCAGCATCCAAAAACCCTAACTGCAACCCTTGCAGCTAGCAAGGCTTGTTTGCAGTCCTTCTGCATGGGAACACCTCTGCAAGCTTCTTCACGACGTGGGACATCCATCCTCCAAAAGGGAAGTTCCTAGTCCTCTTCGTTCTTGCAAAACACCAAGGCCCGTATTTATACTCCGTTTGCGCCGAATTTGCGTCGTTTTTTTCGACGCAAATTCGACGCTAAACTAACGCCAACTAACGCCATATTTATACTATGGCGTTAGAGGCGTCTAGCGCCAAAGTTCCCGGAATGTGCGTCATTTTTTAGCGTGAACCCCTTCCTTGCGTTAATGATATGCAAGGGAGGCGTTCCCGTCTTAAAAAATGACTCCCAGGCCTTTACGTGGTATTTATACTCCCGGGCAAAAGAGACGCCCGGGAGCGGGCGTGGCTAAAAACGGCGCATTTGCGCCGCTTTTTAACGCCTGGGTCAGGCATGGCGTTAAGGGACAAGTGGGCTCAAAATGAGCCCAGAGTGCCCTCCCCTGCCCCCAGGGACCCCCCCTGCCACCCTTGCCCACCCCAGGAGGACACCCAAGGCTGGAGGGACCCACCCCAGGGACATTCAGGTAAGTTCAGGTAAGTATTTTTTTTTTTTTTCTAATAATTTTTTTTGGCATAGGGGGGCCTGATTTGTGCCCCCCTACATGCCACTATGCCCAATGACCATGCCCAGGGGACAGAAGTCCCCTGGGCATGGCCATTGGGCAAGGGGGCATGACTCCTATCTTTACAATGATAGGAGTCATGTTGATGGGGGATGGGCGTCGTTAAAAAATGGCGCAAGTCGGGTTAAGACGATTTTTTTGCCTCAACCTGACTTGCCCCATTTTAAGACGCCCTAACGTCATTTTTGCCCAACGCCGTCGCTGCCTGGTCTACGTGGTTTTTTTCCACGCACACCAGGCAGCGCCGGTCTGCTTGCGCCGGCTAACGCCATTCTATAAATACGGCGCCCGCATGGCGCTTCAGAATGGCGTTAGACGGCGCAAAAATTTTTGACGCTAAACTGCGTTAGCGCAGTTTAGCGTCAAAAAGTATAAATATGGGCCCAAGCTTCTTCCATCCGGTGGCAGCTTCCTTGCACCCTCAGCTGGCATTTCCTGGGCTCCTGCCCACTCTCGACAGTGTCGCGACTCTTGGACTTGGTCCCCTTGTCTTACAGGTACTCAGGTCTGGAAATCCACTGTTGTTGCATTGCTGGTGTTGGTTTTCCTTGCAGAATCCCCCTATCACGACTTCTGTGCTCTCTGGGGGTTGTAGGTGCACTTTACACCTACCTTACAAGGTCTTGGGGTGGGCTATTTTTCTACCCTCACTGTTTTCTTACAGTCCCAGCGACCCTCTACAAGCTCACATAGGTTTGGGGTCCATTCGTGGTTCGCATTCCACTTTTGGAGTATATGGGTTTGTTTTTCCCTATACCTATGTGCTCCTATTGCAATCTATTGTAACTTTACACTGCTTGCATTACTTACTTTTGCTATTACTGCATAATTTTGGTATTGTGTACATATATCTTGTGTATATTTCTCATCCTCATACTGAGGGTACTCACTGAGATATTTTTGGCATATTGTCATAAAAATAAAGTACCTTTATTTTTAGTATATCTGTGTATTGTGTTTTCTTACGATATTGTGCATATAACACCAGTGGTATAGTAGGAGCTTTACATGTCTCCTAGTTCAGCCTAAGCTGCTTTGCCATAGCTACCTTCTATCAGCCTTAGCTGCTAGAAACACCTCTTCTACACTAATAAGGGATAACTGGACCTGGCACAAGGTGTAGGTCCCTCTGGTACCCACTACAAGCCAGGCCAGCCTCCTACATTGGTTGTGCAGCGGTGGGATAAGTACTTGTAACTACTTACCACTTTGTCATTGTGTACTTTTCATAAGAGAATAATATACAAAACAAGTTCAGTGTATGTACACCTAACCAAAAAGTTTTGCTTTTCTCCTCTTACACTTTCTACTAAGTGCTGAAAAGTACTCCTAAACTTTAAAAAAGTTTCCAAAAAGTTTGAAAAAGGTTTTTTTTCTGATCTTTAAAAAAAGTCCTGAAACTTTTTCTCTCTTCTCCCTGTCTCTAAACCTTCTTCTATCATGTCTGATGTAGGAACTTCTCTTAAAATGGTCAATACAACTTATGACAATCTAAACTTTAAGAGCCTAAGGAGTCTCTGCATTAATAGAGGTTTAGTGATAGGAAAGAATCCTTCAAGAGAATTTCTATTTAACCTGCTCATTGAGAACGATAAGTCCCTAGCTGGCACTTCAACTGAGTAGTTAGTAGATTGCTCACACTCTGACTCAGGGGAACCCCTTGAGGGAGGTGTGGAGGGTTCTATTCAAAATCTGCCCCTCAGCAGACCTCAGAGCAATGCTGGTAGTAATAGGAGCTCCCATCATAGTAGGGATGTTTTTATTCCTGGAGGCCAGGTTGTTAGAGTCCCAGCTGTTAGGGACAGATCTCCCTCTGTTGGTTCCAATTTATCCTCAGTGTCCAAACATTCCCAACCCACCCACCCTGAAGACAACATGTTAGAAAGGGAACTCAAAAAGTTGAGAGTGAAAGAGACCAGGCTGAAGCTTAAACAGCAACAGCTGGCTTTAGACAGGGAATCCCTAGACCTGGAGAAGGAGAGACAGAGATTGAAGTTTGGACCCCATGGTGGCAGCAGCAGTATTCCTGATAGTAATCCTGTGAGAGAGCATGATTCCAGGAATCTGCATAAGATAGTTCCCCCTTACAAAGAGGGGGATTACATTAACAAGTGGTTTGCTGCACATAAGAGGGCCTGTATGGTATAGGGGGTCCTTCAAAGGCAGTGGGCTGCTATATTATGGCTATCTTTCAATGGAAAGGGTAGGGATAGGCTCTTTACTGTTAGAGAAAGTGATGCTAATAATTTTGCAGTTTTGAAGGATGCACTCTTGGATGGATTTGGCTTAACCACTGAACAATACAGGATTAAGTTGAGAGACACCAGAAAAGAGTCCTCACAAGACTGGATAGACTCTGTTGACTGTTCAGTGAAGGCCTTGGAGGGGTGGTTACATGGCAGTAAAGTTTCTGACTATGAAAGCCTGTATAATCTTATTCTGAGAGAGAATATTCTGAATAACTGTGTGTCTGACTTGTTACACCAATATCTAGTGGACTCAGATCTGACCTCTCCCCAAGAATTGGGAAAGAAGGCAGACAAATGGGTCAGAACAAGAGTGAACAGAAAAGTTCATACAGGGGGTGACAAGGATGGCAAGAAGAAGTATGGTAAGTCTTCTGACAAGGGTGGGAACAAAAATAGAACGGAGTCTTCATCAGGCCCACAAAAACACTTTAGTGGGGGGGGTGGGTCCGAATCCTCTTCAAATCAAGTAAAAAAGCCTTGGTGTTATTTATGTAAAGTAAAAGGCCATTGGACAACTGATGCCAGTTGTCCAAAGAAAAACACCAAACTTCCCACTACCACAACCCATACTGCAAACTCTAGTGCCCCTAGTAATAGCAGTGGTGGTGGGAGCAAACCTACTAATAGCCAATCCAAGGGAGTAGCTGGGCTCACTTTTGGTAATTTAGTTGGGGTTGGTCTTGTTAGGGAGACCACAGAGGCTGTGCTAGACTCTGAAGGTGCCATTGATTTGGCCACCTTGGTTGCTTGTCCCCTTAATATGGATAAGTACAAGCAACTTCCCCTTATCAATGGTGTTGAGGTTCAGGCCTACAGGGACACAGGTGCCAGTGTTACCATGGTAATAGAGAAACTGGTACACCCTGAACAACACCTACTTGGTAACCAGTACCAAGTGACAGACGCTCATAACAACACTCTTAGCCACCCCATGGCTGTTGTGAATCTCAACTGGGGGGGGTTACTGGTCCAAAGAAAGTTGTGGTTGCTTCAGATTTACCTGTAGACTGTCTACTAGGAAATGATTTAGAGACATCAGCTTGGGCAGAAGTGGAGTTGGAGGCTCATGCAGCAATGCTGGGCATTCCTGGGCATATTTTTGCTTTGACAAGGGCTCAGACCAAAAAGCAAAAAGGACAGGGTGACTTGGATCCTGGAACAATGGACAAAGTGCTCCCTAAAGCTAGGGGTAGCAAGGGTAAATCCCTACCCACTATCCCTCCCTCTACAGATGATTCTCCTTCTGAGGAAGAAGAATTTCCTCCCTGTGCAGAACCTTCACCAGATGAGCTGGCAGCAGACACTGCTGAGCTTTTGGGTGGAGGGGGGCCTGCCAGGGAAGAGCTGAGTGTGGCACATCAATCCTGTCCCACATTAGAGGGTCTCAGACAGCAAGCTGTCAAGCAGCAAAATGGGGATGTCAGTGACTCACATAGAGTTTACTGGGAGGACAACCTCTTGTACACAGAGGCAAGGGACCCAAAACCTGGAGCAGCCAGGAGATTGGTCATTCCCCTGCAGTACAGAGAGTTCCTCCTAACTCTGGCACATGACATTCCTTTGGCTGGGCATTTGGGCCAGATCAAAACATGGGAAAGGCGTGTCCCCCTGTTTCACTGGCCTAGGATGTCAGAGGACACAAAAGGTTTTTTGTAAGTCTTGCATGACCTGCCAAGCCAGTGGCAAGACTGGTGGCACACCAAAGGCTCCCCTTATTCTACTACCTGTGGTTGGGGTCCCCTTTGAAAGGGTAGGGGTTGACATAGTTGGCCCCCTTGACCCTCCTACTGCTTCAGGCAATAGGTTTATCTTGGTGGTTGTGGACCATGCCACAAGATATCCTGAAACACTTCCTCTAAGGACCACTACAGCACCTGCAGTGGCAAAAGCCCTCCTGAGAATCTTTTCCAGGGTGGGTTTTCCAAAAGAGGTTGTATCAGACAGGGGTAGCAACTTTATGTCTGCATACTTGAAGGCTATGTGGAAGGAATGTGGTATAAAATACAAATTCACCACACCTTATCATCCACGAACAAATGAACTGGTAGAGAGGTTTAATAAAAACTCTCAAAGGAATGATAATGGGATTCCCTGAAAGACTCAGGAGGAGATGGGATGTCCTGTTACCTTGCCTCCTTTTGCTTACAGGGAGGTACCCCAGAAAGGAGTAGGCTTCAGCCCCTTTGAACTCCTCTTTGGGCACCCTGTAAGAGGTCCCCTAACACTTGTGAAGGAGGGTTGGGAACAACCTTTAAAAGCTCCCAAACAAGACATAGTGGACTATGTACTTGGCCTAAGATCCAGAATGGGCGAGTACATGAAAAAGGCCAGTAAAAACCTTCAGGCCAGCCAAGAGCTCCAAAAGCAATGGCATGACCAGAAGGCTGTTCTGATTCAGTACCAACCAGGACAGAAGGTGTGGGTATTGGAACCTGTGGCCCCAAGAGCACTCCAAGACAAATGGAGTGGACCCCATCTAATTGTTGAAAAGAAGGGCGAGGTCACCTACTTGGTTGACCTAGGCACTGCCAGGAGTCCCCTTAGGCTGATTCATGTCAACCGCCTAAAACCCTACTATGACAGGGTTGATCTCAACCTGCTCATGGCAACAGATGAAGGACAGGAAGAAGAGAGTGACCCTCTCCCTGATCTCTTCTCTTCCACTGAAGATGATGCTTTAGTGGAGGGAGTAGTTTTGGCAGACTGTCTTATTGCAGAGCAGAAAGACAACTGCATAAATCTCCTTGGACAGTCTTCTGAACTCTTTTCAACTGTCCCAGGCACCACATCTTGGTGTGAACACACAATTGATACTGGAGACAGCTTGCCTGTCAAAAGTAAAATCTATAGGCAGCCTGACCATGTCAGGGACTGCATAAAGCAAGAAGTTCTGAAAATGCTTGATCTAGGAGTGGATGAACATTCTGAAAGCCCATGGGCCTCTCCTGTGGTGCTTGTACCAAAGCCTCACTCAAAAGATGGAAAAAGGGAGATGAGGTTTTGTTTAGATTACAGAGGTCTCAACCAGGTAACAAAAACTGATGCTCACCCTATACCCAGGGCAGATGAGCTCATAGATACACTGGCATCTGCCAAGTATCTAAGCACCTTTGATTTGACTGCAGGGTATTGGCAGATCAAATTGGCAGAGGATGCTAAAGCTAAAACTGCATTTTCAACCATAGGAGGGCACTACCAATTTACAGTAATGCCCTTTGGGTTGAAAAATGCACCTGCCACTTTTCAGAGGTTGGTGAATACAGTCCTGCAAGGGTTGGAGGCTTTTAGTGCAGCATATCTAGATGATATAGCTGTCTTTAGCTCCGCCTGGGATGATCACCTGGTCCACCTGTGGAAAGTTTTGGAGGCCCTGCAAAAGGCAGGCCTCACTATCAAGGCTTCAAAGTGCCAGATAGGGCAGGGAAAGGTGGTTTATCTGGGACACCTGGTAGGTGAAGAACAGATTGCACCACTTCAGGGGAAAATCCAGACAATCATGGATTGGGTTCCCCCTACAACTCAGACCCAAGTGAGAGCCTTCCTAGGCCTCACTGGGTATTACAGGAGATTCATTAAAAACGATGGCTCCATTGCAGCCCCACTTAATGATCTCACTAGCAAGAAGATGCCTAAAAAGGTATTGTGGACAGCTAGCTGTCAGAAAGCTTTTGAGGAGCTCAAACAGGCCATGTGCACTGCACCTGTCCTAAAAAGCCCATGTTACTCCAAGAAATCCATTGTTCAAACTGATGCATCTGAATTAGGGGTAGGGGCAGTCTTATCACAACTTAACTCTGAGGGCCAGGATCAACCTGTTGCTTTTATCAGCAGAAGGCCCCTAGAGAAAAGCGTTGGTCTGCCATTGAGAGGGAGGCCTTTGCTGTGGTCTGGGCACTGAAGAAGTTGAGGCCATACCTGTTTGGTACTCACTTCATTGTTCAGACAGACCACAAACCTCTACTTTGGCTAAAACAAATGAAAGGTGAAAACCCTAAATTGTTGAGGTGGTCCATATCTCTACAGGGAATGGGCTATACAGTGGACATAGACCTGGGAGTACCCACTCCAATGCAGATGGACTCTCCAGATATTTCCACTTAGACAATGAAGACTCATCAGGTCATGGCTAGTCTTAGGGGGTCATTCTGACCCTGGCGGTCACCGACCGCCAGGGCCAACGACCGCGGAAGCACCGCCAACAGGCTGGCGGTGCTTCCTGGGCCATTCTGACAGCTGCGGTCAGAAAAGGGGGACCGGTGGTTTCCCGCCGGTTTACCCCTGGCCCAGGGAATCCTCCATGGCGGCGCTGCTTGCAGCGCCGCCATGGGGATTCCGACCCCCTTCCCGCCATCCTGTTCCTGGTGGTTTTTACCGCCAGGAACAGGATGGCGGGAACGGGTGTCATGGGGCCCCTTGGGGGCCCCTGCACTGCCCATGCCACTGGCATGGGCAGTGCAGGGGCCCCCTAACAGGGCCCCACAAAGATTTTCAGTGTCTGCTTTGCAGACACTGAAAATCGCGACGGGTGCCACTGCACCCGTCGCACCCCTGCAAATCCGCCGGCTCCATTCGGAGCCGGCTTCCTCTTTGCAGGGGCTCTCCCGCTGGGCCGGCGGGCTATCTCTTGGAGATCGCCCGCCGGCCCAGCGGGAAAGTCAGAATGACCACCGCGGTCATTTGACCGCAGTGCGGTCTTTTGGGGGTCTCCGCCCGGCAGGCGGCGCCTGCCGCCCGCCGGGGTCGGAATGACCCCCTTATTGTCCTTCGTTTGGGGGGGGTTGTGTAGGAAAGTACCATCTTGCCTGGCATGTTACCCCCATATTTCACTGTATATGCGTTGTTTTAGTCTATGTGGCACTGGGACCCTGCCAGGCAGGGCCCCAGTGCTCATAAGTATGTGCCCTGTATGTGTTCCCTGTGTGATGACTAACTGTCTCACTGAGGCTCTGCTAACCAGAACCTCAGTGGTTATGCTCTCTCTGCTTTCCAAATTGTCACTAACAGGCCAGTGACCAATTTCACCAATTCACATTGGCATACTGGTACACCCATATAATTCCATAGTATATGGTACTGAGGTACCCAGGGTATTGGGGTTCCAGGAGATCCCTATGGGCTGCAGCATTTCTTTTGCCACCCATAGGGAGATCTGACAATTCTTACACAGGCCTGCCAGTGGAGCCTCAGTGAAATAACGTCCACGTTATTTCACAGCCATTTACCACTGCACTTAAGTAACTTATAAGTCACCTATATGTCTAACCTTCACCTGATGAAGGTTGGGTGCAAAGTTACTTAGTGTGTGGGCACCCTGGCACTAGCCAAGGTGCCCCCACATTGTTCAGGGCAAATTCCCCGGACTTTGTGAGTGCGGGGACACCATTACACGCGTGCACTATACATAGGTCCCTACCTATGTATAGCGTCACAATGGTAACTCCGAACATGGCCATGTAACATGTCTAAGATCATGGAATTGTCACCCCAGTGCCACTCTGGCATTGGGGAGACAATTCCATGATCCCCAGGGTCTCTAGCACAGAACCCTGGTACTGCCAAACTGCCTTTCCGGGGTCTCCACTGCAGCTGCTACTGCTGCCAACCCCTCAGACAGGTTTCTGCCCTCCTGGGGTCCAGGCAGCCCTGGCCCAGGAAGGCAGAACAAAGGATTTCCTCTGAGAGAGGGTGTAACACCCTCTCCCTTTGGAAATAGGTGTGATGGCTGGGGAGGAGTAGCCTCCCCCAGCCTCTGGAAATGCTTTGATGGGCACAGATGCTGCCCATCTCTGCATAAGCCAGTCTACACCGGTTCAGGGATCCCCCAGCCCTGCTCTGGTGCGCAACTTGACAAAGGAAAGGGGAGTGACCACTCCCCTGACCTGCTCCTCCCAGGGGAGGTGCACAGAGCTCCTCCAGTGTGCCCCAAACCTCTGCCATCTTGGAAACAGAGGTGTTGCTGGCACACTGGACTGCTCTGAGTGGCCAGTGCCAGCAGGTGATGTCAGAGACTCCTTCTGATAGGCTCTTACCTCTCTTAGTAGCCAATCCTCTTTCCTAGGTAGCCAAACCTCCTTTTCTGGCTATTTAGGGTCTCTGCTTTGGGGAATTCTTCAGATACCCAATGCAAAAGCTCACCAGAGTTCCTCTGCATCTCCTTCTGCCAAAGGATCGACCGCTGACTGCTCAGGACGCATGCAAAACCGCAACAAAGTAGCCAGACGAATACTAGCAACCTTGTATCGCTCCATCCTGCCGGCTTTCTCAACTGTTTCCAGGTGGTTCATGCTCTGGGGGTAGCCTGCCTCCTTCTTGCACCAGGAGCTCTGAAGAAATCTCCTGTGGGCGATGGAATCTTCCCCCTGCAACCGCAGGCAACAAAAGACTGCATCACCAGTCCTCTGGGTTCCCTCTCAGCACAACGAGCGTGGTCCCTGGAACTCAGCAACTCTGTCCAAGTGACCCCCACAGTCCAGTGACTCTTCAGTCCAAGTTTGGTGGAGGTAAGTCCTTGCCTCCCCACGCTAGACTGCATTGCTGGGTACTGCATGATTTGCAGCTGCTCTGGCTCCTGTGCACTCTTCCAGGATTTCCTTCGTGAACAGCCAAGCCTGGGTCCCCGACACTCTAACCTGCAGTGCACAACCTTCTGAGTTGTCCTCTGGCGTCGTGGGACTCAGTTTTCTGACTTCGGGTGGACTCCAGTTCACTCCTCTTCTAAGTGCCTGATCTGGTACTTCTGCGGGTGCTGCCTGCTTCTGAGAGGGCTCCCTGACTTGCTGGGTGCCCCCTCTGTCTCCTCATCCAAGTGGCGACATCCTGGTCCCTCCTGAGCCACAGCAGCATCCAAAAACCCTAACTGCGACCCTTGCAGCTAGCAAGGCTTGTTTGCAGTTTTTCTGCGTGGGAACACCTCTGCAAGCTTCTTCACGGCGTGCGACATCCATCCTCCAAAGGGGAAGTTCCTAGTCCTCTTCGTTCTTGCAAAACACCAAGCTTCTTCCATCCGGTGGCAGCTTCCTTACACCCTCAGCTGGCATTTCCTGGGCTCCTGCCCACTCTCTACCCTGTCGCGACTCTTGGACTTGGTCCCCTTGTCTTACAGGTACTCAGGTCCGGAAATCCACTGTTGTTGCATTGCTGGTGTTGGTTTTCCTTGCAGAATCCCCCTATCACGACTTCTGTGCTCTCTGGGGGTTGTAGGTGCACTTTACATCTACCTTACAAGGTCTTGGGGTGGGCTATTTTCCTAACCCTCACTGTTTTCTTACAGTCCCAGCGACCCTTTACAAGCTCACATAGGTTTGTGGTCCATTTGTGGTTCGCATTCCACTTTTGGAGTATATGGTTTGTGTTGCCCCTATACCTATGTGCTCCTATTGCAATCTATTGTAACTTTACACTGCTTGCATTACTTCCTTTTGCTATTACTGCATAATTTTGGTATTGTGTACATATATCTTGTGTATATTTCTCATCCTCATACTGAGGGTACTCACTGAGATACTTTTGGCATATTGTCATAAAAATAAAGTACCTTTATTTTTAGTATATCTGTGTATTGTGTTTTCTTATGATATTGTGCATATGACACCAGTGGTATATAGGAGCTTTATATGTCTCCTAGTTCAGCCTAAGCTGCTTTGCCATAGCTACCTTCTATCAGCCTTAGCTGCTAGAAACAACTCTTCTACACTAATAAGGGATAACTGGACCTTGGACAAGGTGTAAGTCCCTCTGGTACCCACTACAAGCCAGGCCAGCCTCCTACATTGGTTGTGCAGCGGTGGGATAAGTACTTGTAACTACTTACCACTTTGTCATTGTGTACTTTTCATAAGAGAATAATATACAAAACAAGTTCAGTGTATGTACACCTAACCAAAAAGTTTTGCTTTTCTCCTCTTACACTTTCTACTAAGTGCTGAAAAGTACTCCTAAACTTTAAAAAAAGTTTCCAAAAGGTTTGAAAAAGTTTTTTTCTGATCTTTAAAAAAAGTCCTGAAACTTTTTCTCTCTTCGCACTGTCTCTAAACCTTCTTCTACCATGTCTGATGTAGGAACTTCTCTTAAAATGGTCAATACAACTTATGACAATTTAAACTTTAAGAGCCTAAGGAGTCTCTGCATTGATAGAGGTTTAGTAATAGGAAAGAATTCTTCAAGAGAATTTCTATTTAACCTGCTCATTGAGAACGATAAGTCCCTAGCTGGCACTTCAACTGAAAGTTAGTAGATAGCTCACACTCTGACTCAGGGGAACACCTTGAGGGAGGTGTGGAGGGTTCTATTCAAAATCTGACTCTCAGCAGACCTCAGAGCAATGCTGTAGTAATAGGAGCTCCCATCATAGTAGGGATGTTTTTATTCCTGGAGGCCAGGTTGTTAGAGTCCCAGCTGTTAGGGACAGATTTCCCTCTGTTGGTTCCAATTTATCCTCAGTGTCCAAGCATTCCCAACCCACCCACCCTGAAGACAACATGTTAGAAAGGGAACTCAAAAAGTTGAGAGTGGAAGAGACCAGGCTGAAGCTTAAACAGCAACAGCTGGCTTTAGACAGGGAATCCCTAGACCTGGAGAAGGAGAGACAGAGATTGGGGTTTGGACCCCATGGTGGTAGCAGCAGTATTCCTGATAGTAATCCTGTGAGAGAGCATGCTTCCAGGAATCTGCATAAGATAGTTCCCCCTTACAAGGAGGGGGATGACATTAACAAGTGGTTTGCTGCACTTGAGAGGGCCTGTATGGTACAGGGGACCCCTCAAAGGCAGTGGGCTGCTATATTATGGCTATCTTTCATTGGAAAGGGTAGGGATAGGCTATATACTGTTAGGGAAAGTGATGCTAATAATTTTGCAGTTTTGAAGGATGCACTCTTGGATGGATTTGGCTTAACCACTGAACAATACAGGATTAAGTTCAGAGACACCAGAAAAGAGTCCTCACAAGACTGGATAGACTTTGTTGACTGTTCAGTGAAGGCCTTGGAGGGGTGGTTACATGGCAGTAAAGTTTCTGACTATGAAAGCCTGTATAATCTTATTCTGAGAGAGCATATTCTTAATAATTGTGTGTCTGATTTGTTGCACCAGTACTTGGTGGACTCTGATCTGACCTCTCCCCAAGAATTGGGAAAGAAGGCAGACAAATGGGTCAGAACAAGAGTGAACAGAAAAGTTCATACAGGGGGTGACAAGGATGGCAAGAAGAAGTATGGTAAGTCTTCTGACAAGGGTGGGGACAAAAATAGAACGGAGTCTTCATCAGGCCCACAAAAACACTTTAGTGGGGGTGGTGGGTCCGAATCCTCTTCAAATCAAGTAAAAAAGCCTTGGTGTTATTTATGTAAAGTAAAAGGCCATTGGACAACTGATGCCAGTTGTCCAAAGAAAAACACCAAACCTCTCACTACCATAACCCCTACTGCAAACTCTAGTGCCCCTAGTAATAGCAGTGGTGGTGGGAGCAAACCTACTAATAGCCAATCCAAGGGAGTAGCTGGGCTCACTTTTGGTAATTTAGTTGGGGTTGGTCTTGTTAGGGAGACCACAGAGGCTGTGCTAGTCTCTGAAGGTGCCATTGATTTGGCCACCTTGGTTGCTTGTCCCCTTAATATGGATAAGTACAAGCAACTTCCCCTAATCAATGGTGTTGAGGTTCAGGCCTACAGGGACACAGGTGCCAGTGTTACCATGGTAATAGAGAAACTGGTACAGGTACACCCTGAACAACACCTACTTGGTCACCAGTACCAAGTGACCGACGCTCATAACAACACTCTTAGCCACCCCATGGCTGTTGTGAATCTCAACTGGGGGGGGGGTTACTGGTCCAAAGAAAGTTGTGGTTGCTTCAGATTTACCTGTAGACTGTGTACTAGGAAATGATTTAGAGACATCAGCTTGGGCAGAAGTAGAGTTGGAGGCTCATGCAGCAATGCTGGGCATTCCTGGGCATATTTTTGCTTTGACAAGGGCTCAGGCAAAAAAGCAAAAAGGACAGGGTGACTTGGATCCTGGAACAATGGACCAAGTGCTCCCTAAAGCTAGGGGTAGCAAGGGTAAATCCCTACCCACTATCCCTCCCTCTACAGATGATTCTCCTTCTGAGGAAGAAGAATTTCCTCCCTGTGCAGAACCTTCACCAGATGAGCTGGCAGCAGACACTGCTGAGCTTTTGGGTGGAGGGGGGCCTGCCAGGGAAGAGCTGAGTGTGGCACAGCAATCCTGTCCCACATTAGAGGGTCTCAGACAGCAAGCTGTCAAGCAGCAAAATGGGGATGTCAGTGACTCACATAGAGTTTACTGGGAGGACAACCTCTTGTACACAGAGGCAAGGGACCCAAAACCTGGAGCAGCCAGGAGACTGGTCATTCCCCTGCAGTACAGAGAGTTCCTCCTAACTCTGGCACATGACATTCCTTTGGCTGGGCATTTGGGCCAGATCAAAACATGGGAAAGGCGTGTCCCCCTGTTTCACTGGCCTAGGATGTCAGAGGAAACAAAAGCTTTTTGTAAGTCTTGCGTGACCTGCCAAGCCAGTGGCAAGACTGGTGGCACACCAAAGGCTCCCCTTATTCCACTACCTGTGGTTGGGGTCCCCTTTGAAAGGGTAGGGGTTGACATAGTTGGCCCCCTTGACCCTCCTACTGCTTCAGGCAATAGGTTTACCTTGGTGGTTGTGGACCATGCCACAAGATATCCTGACGCAATTCCTCTAAGGACCACTACAGCACCTGCAGTGGCAAAAGCCCTCCTGGGAATCTTTTCCAGGGTGGGTTTTCCAAAAGAGGTTGTATCAGACAGGGGTAGCAACTTTATGTCCGAATACTTGAAGGCTATGTGGAAGGAATGTGGTGTAAAATACAAATTCACCACACCTTATCATCCACAAACAAATGAACTGGTAGAGAGGTTTAATAAAACTCTCAAAGGAATGATAATGGGACTCCCTGAAAAACTGAGGAGGAGATGGGATGTCCTGTTACCTTGCCTCCTTTTTGCTTACAGGGAGGTACCCCAGAAAGGAGTGGGCTTCAGCCCCTTCGAACTCCTCTTTGGGCACCCTGTAAGAGGTCCCCTAACACTTGTGAAGGAGGGTTGGGAACAACCTTTAAAAGCTCCCAAACAAGACATAGTGGACTATGTACTTGGCCTAAGATCCAGAATGGCCGAGTACATGAAAAAGGCCAGTAAAAATCTTCAGGCCAGCCAAGAGCTCCAAAAGCAATGGAATGACCAGAAGGCTGTTCTGATTCAGTACCAACCAGGACAGAAGGTGTGGGTATTAGAGCCTGTGGCCCTAAGAGCACTCCAAGACAAATGGAGTGGACCCCATCTAATTGTTGAAAAGAAGGGCGAGGTCACCTACTTGGTTGACCTAGGCACTGCCAGGAGTCCACTTAGGCTGATTCATGTCAACCGCCTAAAATCCTACTATGATAGGGCTGATCTCACTCTGCTCATGGCAACAGATGAAGGACAGGGAGAAGAGAGTGACCCTTACCCTGATCTCTTCTCTTCCACTG
This sequence comes from Pleurodeles waltl, assembly GCF_031143425.1. NCBI lineage: Eukaryota > Metazoa > Chordata > Amphibia > Caudata > Salamandridae > Pleurodeles > Pleurodeles waltl. Next base: position 445,712,889 of record NC_090443.1, on the reverse strand, counting down.
AAGATGATGCTTTAGTGGAGGGAGTAGTTTTGGCAGACTGTCTTACTGCAGAGCAGAAAGACAACTGCATAAATCTCCTTGGACAGTTTTCTGAACTCTTTTCAACTGTGCCAGGCACCACATCTTGGTGTGAACACACAATTGATACTGGAGACAGCTTGCCTGTCAAAAGTTAAATCTATAGGCAGCCTGACCATGTCAGGGACTTCATAAAACAAGAAGTTCCGAAAATGCTTGATCTAGGAGTGGTTGAAAATTCTGAAAGCCCATGGGCCTCTCCTGTGGTGCTTGTACCAAAGCCTCACTCAAAAGATGGAAAAAGGGAGATGAGGTTTTATGTAGATTACAGAGGTCTCAACCAGGTAACAAAAACTGATGCTCACCCTATACCCAGGGCAGATGAGCTCATAGATACACTGGCATCTGCCAAGTATTTAAGCACCTTTGATTTGACTGCAGGGTATTGGCAGATCAAATTGGCAGAGGATGCTAAAGCTAAAACTGCATTTTCAACCATAGGAGGGCACTACCAATTTACAGTGATGCCCTTTGGGTTGAAAAATGCACCTGCCACTTTTCAGAGGTTGGCGAATACAGTCCTGCAAGGGTTGGAGGCTTTTAGTGCAGCATATCTAGATGATATAGCTATCTTTAGCTCCACCTGGGATGATCACCTGGCCCACCTGTGGAAAGTTTTGGAGGCCCTGCAAAAGGCATGCCTCATTATCAAGGCTTCAAAGTGCCAGATAGGGCAGGGAAAGGTGGTTTATCTGGGACACCTGGTAGGTGGAGAACAGATTGCACCACTTCAGGGGAAAATCCAGACAATCATGGATTGGGTTCCCCCTACAACTCAGACCCAAGTGAGAGCCTTCCTAGGCCTCACTGGGTATTACAGGAGATTCATTAAAAACGATGGCTCCATTGCAGCCCCACTTAATGATCTCACTAGCAAGAAGATGCCTAAAAAAGTATTGTGGACAGCTAGCTGTCAGAAAGCTTTTGAGGAGCTCAAACAAGCCATGTGCACTGCACCTGTCCTAAAAAGCCCATGTTACTCCAAGAAATCCATTGTTCAAACTGATGCATCTGAATTAGGGGTAGAGGCAGTCTTATCACAACTTAACTCTGAGGGCCAGGATCAACCAGTTGCTTTTATCAGCAGAAGGTTGACCCCTAAAGAAAAGCGTTGGTCTGCCATTGAGATGGAGGCCTTTGCTGTGGTCTGGGCGCTGAAGAAGTTGAGGCCATACCTGTTTGGCACTCACTTCATTGTTCAGACAGACCACAAACCTCTACTTTGGCTAAAACAAATGAAAGGTGAAAACCCTAAATTGTTGAGGTGGTCCATATCTCTTCAGGGAATGGACTATACAGTGGGACATAGACCTGGGAGTACCCACTCCAATGCAGATGGACTCTCCAGATAGTTCCACTTAGACAATGAAGACTCATCAGGTCATGGCTAGTCTTATTGTCCTTCGTTTGGGGGGGGGGTTGTGTAGGAAAGTACCATCTTGCCTGGCATGTTATCCCCATATTTCACTGTATATACATTGTTTTAGTCTATGTGTCGCTGGGACCCTGCCATACAGGGCCCCAGTGCTCATAAGTATGTGCCCTGTATGTGTTCCCTGTGTGATGACTAACTGTCTAACTGAGGCTCTGCTAACCAGAACCTCAGTGGTTATGCTCTCTCTGCTTTCCAAATTGTCACTAACAGGCTAGTGACCAATTTCACCAATTCACATTGGCATACTGGTACACCCATATAATTCCCTAGTATATGGTACTGGGGTACCCAGGGTATTGGGGTTCCAGGAAAACCCTATGGGCTGCAGCATTTCTTTTGTCACCCATAGGGAGATCTGACAATTCTTACACAGGCCTGCCAGAGCAGCCTCAGTGAAATAACGTCCACGTTATTTCGCAGCCATTTACCACTGCACTTAAGTAACTTATAAGTCACCTATATGTCTAACCTTCACCTGGTGAAGGTTGGGTGCAAAGTTACTTAGTGTGTGGGCACCCTGGCACTAGCCAAGGTGCCCCCACATTGTTCAGGGCAAATTCCCCGGACTTTGTGAGTGCGGGGACACCATTACACGCGTGCACTATACATAGGTCCCTACCTATGTATAGCGTCACAATGGTAACTCCGAACATGGCCATGTAACATGTCTAAGATCATGGAATTGTCACCCCAGTGCCATCTGGCATTGGGGAGACAATTCAATGATCCCCCGGGTCTCTAGCACAGAACCCGGGTGCCTTTACGGGTCTCCACTGCAGCTGCTGCTGCTGCCAACCCATCAGACAGGTTTCTGCCCTCCTGGGGTCCAGGCAGCCCTGGCCCAGGAAGGCAGAACAAAGGATTTCCTCTGAGAGAGTGTAACACCCTCTCCCTTTGGAAATAGGTGTGATGGCTGGGGAGGAGTAGCCTCCCCCAGCCTCTGGAAATGCTTTGATGGGCACAGATGCTGCCCATCTCTGCATAAGCCAGTCTACACCGGTTCAGGGATCCCCCAGCCCTGCTCTGGCGCGAAACTGGACAAAGCAAAGGGGAGTGACCACTCCCCTGACCTGCACCTCCCAGAGGAGGTGCCCAGAGCTCCTCCAGTGTGCCCCAGACCTCTGCCATATTGGAAACAGAGGTGTTGCTGGCACACTGGACTGCTCTGAGTGGCAAGTGCCAGCAGGTGACGTCAGAGACTCCTTCTGATAGGCTCTTACCTCTCTTAGTAGCCAATCCTCCTTCCTAGGTAGCCAAACCTCCTTTTCTGGCTATTTAGGATCTCTGCTTTGGGGAATTCTTCAGATACCGAATGCAAAAGCTCACCAGAGTTCCTCTGCATCTCCCTCTTCACCTTCTGCCAAAGGATCAACCACTGACTGCTCAGGACGCCTGCAAAACCGCAACAAAGTAGCCAGACGACTACTAGCAACCTTGTATCGCTTCATCCTGCCGGCTTTCTCGACTGTTTCCAGGTGGTGCATGCTCTGGGGGTAGCCTGCCTCCTTCTTGCACCAGGAGCTCTGATGAAATCTCCCGTGGGTCGATGGAATCTTCCCCCTGCAATCGCAGGCAACAAAAGACTGTATCACCAGTCCTCTGGGTCCCCTCTCAGCACAACGAGCGTGGTCCCTGGAAGGTAATTCCTTGCCTCCCCACGCTAGACTGCATTGCTGGGTACCACGTGATTTGCAGCTGCTCCGGCTCCTGTGCACTCTTCCAGGATTTCCTTCGTGCACAGCCAAGCCTGGGTCCCGACAGTCTAACCTGCAGTGCACAACCTTCTGAGTTGTCCTCCGGCGTCGTGGGACTCCCTTTTCTGACTTCGGGTGTACTCCGGTTCACTCCTCTTCTAAGTGCCTGATCCGGTACTTCTGTGGGTGCTGCCTGCTTCTGTGAGGGCTCCCTGACTTGCTGGTCGCTCCCTCTGTCTCCTCATCCAAGTGGCGACATCCTGGTCCCTCCTGGGCCACAGCAGCATCCAAAAACCCTAACCGCAACCCTTGCAGCTAGCAAGGCTTGTTTGCGGTCTTTCAGCGTGAGAACACCTCTGCAAGCTTCTTCACAACATGGGACATCCATCCTCCAAAGGGGAAGTTCCTAGTCCTCTTCGTTCTTGCAAAACACCAAGCTTCTTCCATCCAGTGGCAGCTTCCTTGCACCCTCCGCTGGCATTTCCTGGGCTCCTGCCCACTCTCGACACTGTTGTGACTCTTGGACTTGGTCCCCTTGTCTTACAGGTACTCAGGTCCGGAAATCCACTGTTGTTGCATTGCTGGTGTTGGTTGTCCTTGCAGAATCCCCCTATCATGACTTCTGTGCTCTCTGGGGGTTGTAGGTGCACTTTACACCTACCTTACAAGGTCTTGGGGTGGGCTATTTTTCTAACCCTCACTGTTTTCTTACAGTCGCAGCGACCCTCTACAAGCTCACATAGGTTTGGGGTCCATTCGTGGTTCGCATTCCACTTTTGGAGTATATGGTTTGTGTTGCCCCTATACCTATGTGCTCCTATTGCAATCTATTGTAACTTTACACTGCTTGCATTACTTCCTTTTGCTATTACTGCATAATTTTGGTATTGTGTACATATATCTTGTGTATATTTCTCATCCTCATACTGAGGGTACTCACTGAGATATTTTTGGCATATTGTCATAAAAATAAAGTGCCTTTATTTTTAGTATATCTGTGTATTGTGTTTTCTTATGATATTGTGCATATGACACCAGTGGTATAGTAGGAGCTTTACATGTCTCCTAGTTCAGCTTAAGCTGCTTTGCCATAGCTACCTTCTATCAGCCTTAGATGCTAGAAATACCTCTTCTACACGAATAAGGGATAACTGGACCTGGCACAAGGTGTAAGTACATCTGGTACCCACTAAAAGCCAGGCCAGCCTCCTACACACCTCAGTACTGGCTCCTGTATATCCTACAGCAACAGCATCTGCAGTTGAGCCAGGGGTCACTGTTATGGTGCACATCATTTCAAAGCCACAGGGTAATGAGGGTAGGGGCAGGCCTGGATTGGCACTGCTTAGTGAGGCCACATGTGCCCATAGTCTTTGTACAACTATGGGCCAGAAGATTATTTGTGCAGCCTCCAGACTTGAAGCTCAGAGGTGCCAGGTCAAAGTTCTTCTCCACAAAAAGAATGACCTCCTTAGGGAGCAAAATCAGTTGCAGAAGGATACAATGACCCAGTGGAGTGTCAGATTTCTATCTTGTGCTCCCTTTCGGGTTGTTGCACAATGGTTTGAAAGAAATTGTCAGGGCTGTTAGGAACTCATCTGCCCCTTTCTGTGGCCAGGCTTCAACTGCCAACAATCAACCACAGAAAGGGAGGCCCTGCAAACTCTGAGGACACTATTTATCATGCCGGAGCCTGTAACTGTGGATACATCAGTCCCCTTAGAGGGGTCGTTCTTCTAGACCAGTGGGAGAGGATTACTGCACGACCACTAACAAAGCATGCCAGGACCGATTTTCTTTCTGTGAGGAACAAGCATTCATGTTTAGAACTATTTGTTGACCTTATTTGCCTTTTGAGAAAGATCTCATTTCTAGACACGGAGTCTAAATAACTATGGCTTTACTATAACAATTTCATTCAATCAGATAACTTAATCTCATCTTTGAAAAAGATTATTTCATCTTATATAATATTGGTTTGATATTTAAACTAAATTAATTTCTGATGTAGAATATATGAGAATTAACCAAATAGAAATGCATGCACACATTTTCTAATCTGGCAGCTCCTCGGCTATGGCGGAGGAGCTCTGCCCCCCAGCCAGCAGCAACCGATGCAAATCCTTTAACAACGAAAGAATAATAAACTATGGCTCATATTTATACTTTTTGACGCACAACTGCGCCAACGCAGTTGTGCGTCAAAAACTTTTCCGCCGGCTAACGCCATTCCAACGTGCCATGCGGGCGCCTTATTAATGGAATGACGTTAGCCGGCGCTGCGGACTGGTGTGCGTCAAAAAAATGACTCACACCAGGCAGCGCCGGCGTATGGGAAATTGGGGGTTGTGCGTCAAAAAATGGTGCACGTCAGGTCTGAGGCAAAATTCAGGCCTCAAACCGGATTTGCGCCATATTTTTTGACGCCCAACCTCCACTGACATGACTCCTGTCTTAGCAAAGACAGGAGTCATGCCCCCTTGCCCAATGGCCATGCCCAGGGGACTTATGTCCCCTGGGCATGGTCATTGGGCATAGTGGCATGTAGGGGGGCCCAAATCAGGCCCCCCTATGCCACAAAAAAAATCGGAAAAAAATACTTACCCGAACTTACCTTTACTTCCCTGGGATGGGTCCCTCCATCCTTGGGTTTCCTCCTGGGGTGGGCAAGGGTGGCAGGGGGTGTCCCTGGGGGCAGGGGAGGGCACCTCTGGGCTCCTTCCAAGCGCACAGGTCCCTTAACGCCTGCCCTGACCCAGGCGTTTAAAAACGGCGCACATCAGGCTGTGCGCCGTTTTTTAAGGCCCACCCCCTCCTGTGCGTCAAAATGACGTCAGAGTATAAATAAGGGGCACAGGCCTTAAAGTCATTTTTTGGAAGGGAACGCCTACCTTGCATATAATTAATGCAAGGCTGGTTCCCCCTTCCAAAAAATGACGCACATGGTGGAATTTTGACGCCCGCGGGGTCGGACGTCAAAGTATAAATATGGGGCAAGGTTTGCGCCGATTGTGCGTCAAAAATTTTGACGCACATTCAGCGCAAACAGAGTATAAATATGCCCCTATGTGTATTATTTTTTTCATTGTTAACGGGCGGGGTGTTGGTACACTGTGCGCATGTGTGTTTGGCTGGCTTTCTCAGGCCGGCCAAACACACATGCTCACTGTGCTCTCTCCAGCCCGACACTGTGTTTCTGGGCTGGAGAGAGCAGGCACAGGCTCCACTCTGAGCAGCATCAGGATTGTCCACAGGGGAGGCAGGGAGCCTTTGCCTGTCTGCTGCTGGGGAGACGGAGGAGCGGCGGTGCGGCGTGCAGGTACGTTTTTTGTCTTTTTCTTTTTAAATTGCATTAATATTCCCCCGCGTGCCGCCTCACCCCCTGTAACGCCTGCGAGCCGCAACTGTCTATAATGTTAATTGTAAGTGTCAAGATAGAAAAAAATATTAATAATGTGGGAAACATAGTAATAAAACCACCAGCTTCTGAACTTTAAGTACATTTGGTGCAAATACATTTCAGATCTAGCACATACACATTAAATGGCATAGTATACTGTTGTTCATCTATATAAACACTGCACAATTATACTTCTTCCACTACTCCCACTTCTTTTTGTACAGTTTACATTGCTGCATACATTTCTTAAATATAAAGTTACCCTGAGACCGTAATAGTAATTTATGTGTTTGACTTGCACCCACATACATAATTGCCATTTCTGACAAACACACACGTTGGAATCCATCCAGGACTCAGTGAATGTAGTTTGAGAACAACATACACATTAGCACATCAATATGCAATTATCTTACATTCTAGATGTCTACATCACTAGTTATATAACTTACGCAGTCCAGGAGACACCAATGATTCTCCAGTGCTACAGAAGACGACAGAGACGTGTGGCCTATAACATTAATCGGGAAAATAAATTAAACTTTATAATTGTGTATTATCATCCCCTCATGTTACAATTATTCTAATATCTACTTAAATGTATGCCCTTGACTTTTAAAAATAAGAAAATATCAACCTCCACATACAAAGTATGAAAGTGTTCCATGTATGAAACTTGAATAACACAAAAGGATGATGGACAGACCGCTGAACAATGCAAACACTCACCCCCAGTCACAGATCTGGGTTTAATCCATTGATCTTTTGCTCACCAGGCCACCCCAGTTTGGACTCAGCCATATGCAAATCAGTCTTGACCCTGTTCCTCATGGGAACAGTCCAGACCGAACTGCCAAACCACGTCCTCCCTGTATCAGAAACATGCATCTTGGGACCGGTTTCAGGGTATCACCCTTCATCAGCCAGGCTACCTTGAATCCAGTGACACAGTAAGCAAGGGATCCACGTCTGGGCATACCCTTCCTACCTAGGGCAACTTTAGCAACACAACAAAATGATAGACGGAGTGCTGGACAATGCAAACACTCACCCCTAGTCACAGATCTGGGTTTAATACATTGTTCTTTTGCTCACCATGCCACCCCAGTTTGGACCCAGACATATGCAAATCAGTCTTGACCTTGTTCCTCCTGGGAACAGCCCAGGCCGAATTACCAAGCCAGGTCCTCCCTGGGCTGGAAACAAGCATCTTGGGACCAGTGTCAGGGTATCACCCTTCATCAACCAGGTTAGCTTGAATCCAGTGGCACAGTGAGCAAGGGACCCACGTCTGGGCATACCCTTCCCACTTAGGGCAACTTTAGCAACACAAAAGGATGATGGACGGAGTGCTGAACAATGCAAACACTCACCCCCAGTCACAGATATGGGTTTAATCTATTGTCCTTTTGCTCACCATTCCATCACAGTTTGGACCCAGCCATATGCAAATCAGTCTTGACCTGTTCCTCATGGGAACAGTCCAGCCCGAACTGCCAAGCCAGGTACTCCCTGGCCTGGAAACAAGCATCTTGGGACCGGTTTCAGGGTATCACCCTTCATCAGCCAGGCTAGCTTGAATCCAGTGGCAGAGTGAGCAAGGGACCCACGTCTAGGAATACCCTTCCCACTTAGGGCAACTTTAGCAACACAAAAGGATGATGGACGGAGTGCTGAACAATGCAAACACTCACCCCCAGTCACAGATCTGGGTTTAATCCATTGTCCTTTTGCTCACCATGCCACCCCAGTTTGGACCCAGCCATATGAAAATCAGTCTTGACCCTGTTCCTCATGGGAACAGTCCAGCCCGAACTGCCAAGCCAGGTCCTCCCTGGACTGGAAACAATCATGCTGGGATTGGATTCAGGGTATCACCCTTTATCAGCCAGGATAGCTTGAATCCAGTGGCACAGTGAGCAAGGGACCCACGTCTGGGCATACCCTCCCCACTTAGGGCAACTTTAGCAACAGAAAAGGATGATGGACGGAGTGCTGAACAATGCAAACACTCACCCCCAGTCACAGATCTGAGTTTAATCCATTGTTCTTTTGCTCACCATTCCACCCCAGTTTGGACCTAGCCATATACAAATCAGTCTTGACCCTGTTCCTCATGGGAACAGTCAAGCCAGGTCGTCCCTGGACCGGAAACAAGCATCCTGGGACAGGTCTCATGGTATCACCCTTCATCAGGCAGGCTAGCTTGAATCCAGTTTTCACAGTGAGCAAGGGACCCACGTCTGGGTATACCCTTCCCACTTAGGGCAACTTTAGCAACACAAAAGGATGATGGACGGAGTGCTGAACAATGCAAACACTCACCCCAGTCACAGATCTGGGTTTAATCCATTGTCCTTTTCCTCACCGTGCCACCCCAGTTTGGACCCAGCCATATGCAAATCAGGCTTGACCCTGTTCCTCATGGGAACAGTCCAGCCCGAACTGCCAAGCCAGGTCCTCCCTGGACTGGAAACAAGCATCTTGGGACTGGTTTCAGGGTATCACCCTTCATCAGCCAGGTGAGCTGGAATCCAGTGGCACAGTGAGCAAGGGATCCACGTCTGGGCCTACCCTTCTTACTTAGGGCAACTTTAGCAACACAAAAAAATGATGGAAAAGAAGGGCTGAACAACGCAATTACTCACCCCTAGTCACAGATCTGGGTTTAATACATCGTTCTTTTGCTCACCATGCCACCCCATTTTGGACCCAGCCATATGCAAATCAGTCATGACCCTGTTCCTCATGGGAACAGTCCAGCCCAAAATGCCAACCCAGGGCCTCCCTGGACTGGAAACAATCATCCTGGGACCAGTTTCCGGGTATCATCCTCATCAGCCAGGATAGCTTGAATCCAGTGGCACAGTGAGCATGGGACCCACGTCAGGGCATACCCTTCCCATTTACGGCAACTTTAGCAACAGAAAAGGATGATGGACGGAGTGCAGAACAATGCAAACACTCATCCCCAGTCACACGTCTGGGTTTAATCCATTGTTCTTTTGCTCACCATTAAACCCCAGTTTGGACCCAGCCATATCCAATCAGTCTTGACCCTGTTCCTCATGGGAACAGTAAAGCCAGGTCCTCCCTGGACCGGAAACAAGCATCCTGGGACCGGTTTCATAGTATCACCCTTCATCAGGCAGGCTAGCTTGAATCCAGTGGCACAGTGAGCAAGGGACCCACGTCTGGGCATACCATTCCCACTTAGGACAACTTTAGCAACACAAAAGGATGATTGCCGGAGTGCTGAGCAATGCAATCACTCACCCCAGTCACACTTCTGCGTTTAATCCATTGTCCTTTTGCTCACCATGCCACCCCAGTTTGGACCCAGCCATCTGCAAATCAGTCTTGACCCTGTTCCTCATGGGAACAGTCCAGCCCGAACTGCCAAGCCAGATCCTCCCTGGACCGGAAACAAGCATCCTGGGACCGGTTTCAGGGTATCACCCTTCATCACCCAGGCTAGCATGAATCCAGTGGCACAGTGAGCAAGGGACCCACGTCTGGGCATACCCTTCCCACTTAGGGCAACTTTAGCAACACAAAAGGATGATTGCCGGAGTGCTGAGCAATGCAATCACTCACCCCAGTCACACTTCTGCGTTTAATCCATTGTCCTTTTGCTCACAATGCCACCCCAGTTTGGACCCAGCCATCTGCAAATCAGTCTTGACCCTGTTCCTCATGGGAACAGTCCAGCCCGAACTGCCAAGCCAGATCCTCCCTGGACCGGAAACAAGCATCCTGGGACCGGTTTCAGGGTATCACCCTTCATCACCCAGGCTAGCATGAATCCAGTGGCACAGTGAGCAACGGACCCACGTCTGGGCATACCCTTCCCACTTAGGGCAACTTTAGCAACACAAAAGGATGATGGACGGAGTGCTGAACAATGCAAACACTCACCCCCAGTCACAGATCTGGGTTTAATCCATTGTCCTTTTGCTCACCATGCCACCCCAGTTTGGACCCAGCCATATGAAAATCAGTCTTGACCCTGTTCCTCATGGGAACAGTCCAGCCCGAACTGCCAAGCCAGGTCCTCCCTGGACTGGAAACAATCATGCTGGGATCGGTTTCAGTGTATCACCCTTCATCAGCCAGGATAGCTTGAATCCAGTGGCACAGTGAGCAAGGGACCCACGTCTGGGCATACCCTTCCCACTTAGGGCAACTTTAGCAACAGAAAAGGATGATGGACGGAGTACTGAACATTGCAAACACTCACCCCCAGTCACAGATCTGAGTTTAATCCATTGTTCTTTTGCTCACCATTCCACCCCAGTTTGGACCTAGCCATATACAAATCAGTCTTGACCCTGTTCCTCATGGGAACAGTCAAGCCAGCTCGTCCCTGGACCGGAAACAAGCATCCTGGGACAGGTCTCATGGTATCACCCTTCATCAGGCAGGCTAGCTTGAATCCAGTGGCACAGTGAGCAAGGGACCCACGTCTGGGCATACCCTTCCCACTTAGGGCAACTTTAGCAACACAAAAGGATGATGGACGGAGTGCTGAACAATGCAAACACTCACCCCAGTCACAGATCTGGGTTTAATCCATTGTCCTTTTCCTCACCGTGCCACCCCAGTTTGGACCCAGCCATATGCAAATCCGTCTTGACCCTGTTCCTCATGGGAACAGTTCAGCCCGAACTGCCAAGCCAGGTCCTCCCTGGACTGGAAACAAGCATCTTGGGACTGGTTTCAGGGTATCACCCTTCATCAGCCAGGCGAGCTTGAATCCAGTGGCACAGTGAGCAAGGGATCCACGTCTGGGCCTACCCTTCTTACTTAGGGCAACTTTAGCAACACAAAAAAATGATGGAAAAGAAGGGCTGAACAACGCAAACACTCACCCCTAGTCACAGATCTGGGTTTAATACATCGTTCTTTTGCTCACCATGCCACCCCATTTTGGACCCAGCCATATGCAAATCAGTCATGACCCTGTTCCTCATGGGAACAGTCTAGCCCAAAATGCCAAGCCAGGGCCTCCCTGGACTGGAAACAATCATCCTGGGACCAGTTTCAGGGTATCACCCTCATCAGCCAGGATAGCTTGAATCCAGTGGCACAGTGAGCATGGGACCCACGTCAGGGCATACCCTTCCCACTTATGGCAACTTTAGCAACAGAAAAGGATGATGGACGGAGTGCAGAACAATGCAAACACTCATCCCCAGTCACACGTCTGGGTTTAATCCATTGTTCTTTTGCTCACCATTCCACCCCAGTTTGGACCCAGCCATATCCAATCAGTCTTGACCCTGTTCCTCATGGGAACAGTAAAGCCAGGTCCTCCCTGGACCGGAAACAAGCATCCTGGGACCGGTTTCATAGTATCACCCTTCATCAGGCAGGCTAGCTTGAATCCAGTGGCACAGTGAGCAAGGGACCCACGTCTGGGCATACCATTCCCCCTTAGGGCAACTTTAGCAACACAAAAGGATTATTGCCGGAGTGCTGAGCAATGCAATCACTCACCCCAGTCACACTTCTGCGTTTAATCCATTGTCCTGTTGCTCACCATGCCACCCCAGTTTGGACCCAGCCATCTGCAAATCAGTCTTGACCCTGTTCCTCATGGGAACAGTCCAGCCCGAACTGCCAAGCGAGATCCTCCCTGGACCGGAAACAAGCATCCTGGGACCGGTTTCAGGGTATCACCCTTCATCAACCAGGCTAGCATGAATCCAGTGGCACACTGAGCAAGGGACCCACGTCTGGGCATACCCTTCCCACTTAGGGCAACTTTAGCAACACAAAAGGATGATGGACGGAGTGCTGCACAATGCAAACACTCACCCCCAGTCACAGATCTGGGTTTAATCCATTGTTCTTTTGCTCACCATTCCACCCAGTTTGGACCCAGTCATATACAAATCAATCTTGACCCTGTTCCTCATGGGAACAGTCCAGCCCGAACTGCCAAGCCAGGTCCTCCCTGGACCAGAAACAAGTATCCTGGGACCGGTTTCAGGGTATCACCCTTCATCAGCCAGGCTCGCTTGAATCCAGTGGCACAGTGGGCAAGGGACCCAGGTCTGGGCATACCCTTCCCACTTAGGGCAATTTTAGCAACACAAAAGGATGATGGACGGAGTGCTCAACAATGCAAACACTCACCCCCAGTCACAGATCTAGGTTTAATCCATTGTCCTTTTGCTCACCATGCCACCCCAGTTTGGACCCAGCCATATGCAAATCAGTCTTGACCCTGTTCCTCATGGGGACAGTCCAGTCCGAACTGCCAAGCCAGGTCCTCCCTGGACCGGAAACAAGCATCTTGGGACTGGTTTCAGGGTATCACTCTTCATCAGCCAGGCTAGCTTGAATCCAGTGGCACAGTGAGTAAGGGATCCACGTCTGGTCATACCCTTCCTACTTAGGGCAACTTTAGCAACACAAAAAAATGATGGACGGAGTGCTGAACAATGCAAACACTCACCCCTAGTCACAGATCTGGGTTTAATACATCGTTCTTTTGCTCACCATGCCACCCCAGTTTGGACCCACACATATGCAAATCTGTCTTGTCCCTGTTCCTCATGGGAACAGTCCAGCCCGAACTGCCAAGCCAGGTCCTCCCTGGACTGGAAACAATCATCCTGGGATCGGTTTCAGGGTATCACCCTTCATCAGCCAGGATAGCTTGAATCCAGTGGCACAGTGTGCAAGGGACCCACGTCTGGGCATACACTTCCCACTTAGGGCAACTTTAGCAACAGAAAAGGATGACGGACGGAGTACTGAACAATGCAAACACTCATCCCCAGTCACACGTCTGGGTTTAATCCATTGTCCTTTTGCTCACCATGCCACCCCAATTTGGACCCAGCCATATGCAAATCAGTCTTGACCCTGTTCCTCATGGGAACAGTCCAGCCGGAACTCCCAAGCCAGTTCCTCCCTGGACCGGAAACAAGCAATTTGGGACTGCTTTCAGGGTATCACCCCTCATCAGCCAGGCTAGCTTGAATTCAGTGGCACAGTGAGTAAAGGATCCACGTCTGGGCATACCCTTCCAACTTAGAGCAACTTTAGCAACACCAAAAAATGATGGACGGAGTGCTGAACAACGCAAACACTCACCCCCAGTCACAGATTTGGGTTTAATCCATTGTCCTTTTGCTCACCATGCCACCCCAGTTTGGACCCAGCCATATGCAAATCAGTCTTGACCCTGTTCCTCATGGGAATAGTCCAGTCCGAACTGCCAAGCCAGGTCCTCCCTGGACCGGAAACAAGCATCTTGGGATCGGTTTCAGGGTATCACCCCTCATCAGCCAGGCTAGCTTGAATTCAGTGGCACAGTGAGTAAAGGATCCACGTCTGGGCATACCCTTCCCAGTTAGGGCAACTTTAGCAACACAAAAGGATGATGGACGGAGTGCTGAACAATGGAACCACTCACCCCCCAGTAACAAATCTGGGTTTAATCCATTGTTCTTTTGCTCACCATGCCACCCCAGTTTGGACCCAGCCATATGCAAATCAGTCTTGACCCTGTTCTTCATGGGAACAGTCCAGCCCGAACTGCCAAGCCAGGTCCTCCCTGGACCAGAAACAAGCATCCTGGGACCGGTCTCAGGGTATCACCCTTCATCAGTGTAGGAAAGTACCATCTTGCCTGGCATGTTACCCCCATTTTTCACTGTATATATGTTGTTTTAGTTGTATGTGTCACTGGGACCCCGGTAACCCAGGGCCCCAGTGCTCATAAGTGTGCCTGAATGTGTTATCTGTGTAGTGACTAACTGTCTCACTGAGGCTCTGCTAATCAGAACCTCAGTGGTTATGCTCTCTCATTTCTTTCCAAATTGTCACTAACAGGCTAGTGACCATTTTACCAATTTACATTGGCTTACTGGAACACCCTTATAATTCCCTAGTATATGGTACTGAGGTACCCAGGGTATTGGGGTTCCAGGAGATCCCTATGGGCTGCAGCATTTCTTTTGCCAGCCATAGGGAGCTCTGACAATTCTTACACAGGCCTGCCACTGCAGCCTGAGTGAAATAACGTCCACGTTATTTCACAGCCATTTTACACTGCACTTAAGTAACTTATAAGTCACCTATATGTCTAACCTTTACCTGGTAAAGGTTAGGTGCGAAGTTACTTAGTGTGAGGGCACCCTGGCACTAGCCAAGGTGCCCCCACATTGTTCAGAGCCAATTCCCTGAACTTTGTGAGTGCGGGGACACCATTACACGCGTGCACTACATATAGGTCACCACCTATATGTAGCTTCACAATGGTAACTCCGAATATGGCCATGTAACATGTCTATGATCATGGAATTGCCCCCTCTATGCCATCCTGGCATAGTTGGCACAATCCCATGATCCCAGTGGTCTGTAGCACAGACCCTGGTACTGCCAAACTGCCCTTCCTGGGGTTTCACTGCAGCTGCTGCTGCTGCCAACCCCTCAGACAGGCATCTGCCCTCCTGGGGTCCAGCCAGGCCTGGCCCAGGATGGCAGAACAAAGAACTTCCTCTGAGAGAGGGTGTGACACCCTCTCCCTTTGGAAAATGGTGTGAAGGCAGGGGAGGAGTAGCCTCCCCCAGCCTCTGGAAATGCTTTGTTGGGCACAGATGTGCCCAATTCTGCATAAGCCAGTCTACACCGGTTCAGGGGACCCCTTAGCCCTGCTCTGGCGCGAAACTGGACAAAGGAAAGGGGAGTGACCACTCCCCTGACCTGCACCTCCCCTGGGAGGTGTCCAGAGCTCCTCCAGTGTGCTCCAGACCTCTGCCATCTTGGAAACAGAGGTGCTGCTGGCACACTGGACTGCTCTGAGTGGCCAGTGCCACCAGGTGACGTCAGAGACTCCTTGTGATAGGCTCCTTCAGGTGTTGCTAGCCTATCCTCTCTCCTAAGTAGCCAAACCCTCTTTTCTGGCTATTTAGGGTCTCTGTCTCTGGGGAAACTTTAGATAACGAATGCAAGAGCTCAGCCGAGTTCCTCTGCATCTCTCTCTTCACCTTCTGATAAGGAATCGACTGCTGACCGCGCTGGAAGCCTGCAAAACCGCAACAAAGTAGCTAAGACGACTACTGCAACTCTGTAACGCTGATCCTGCTGCCTTCTCGACTGTTTTCCTGTTTGTGCATGCTGTGGGGGTAGTCTGCCTCCTCTCTGCACCAGAAGCTCCGAAGAAATATCCCGTGGGTCGACGGAATCTTCCCCCTGCAACCGCAGGCACCAAAAAGCTGCATTACCGGTCCCTTGGGTCTCCTCTCAGCACGACGAGCGAGGTCCCTTGAATCCAGCAACTCTGTCCAAGTGGCCCCCACAGTCCAGTGACTCTTCAGTCCAAGTTTGGTGGAGGTAAGTCCTTGCCTCACCTCGCTGGGCTGCATTGCTGGGAACCGCGACTTTTGCAGCTACTCCGGCCCCTGTGCACTTCCGGCGGAAATCCTTCATGCACAGCCAAGCCTGGGTCCACGGCACTCTAACCTGCATTGCACGACTTTCTAAGTTGGTCTCCGGCGACGTGGGACTCCTTTGTGTAACTTTGGGTGAGCACCATTTCACGCATCCTTGTAGTGCCTGTTTCTGGCACTTCTCCGGGTGCTACCTGCTGCTAAGAGGGCTCCTTGTCTTGCTCGACGTCCCCTCTATCTCCTGGTCCAATTTGCGACCTCCTGGTCCCTCCTGAGCCGCAGCAGCGTCCAAAAACGCTAACCGCACGATTTGCAGCTAGCAAGGATTGTTGGCGTTCTTTCGGCAGGAAAACACTTCTGCACGACTTTCCACGGCGAGAGGGATCCGTCCACCAAAGGGGAAGTCTCTAGCCCTTTTCGTTCCTGCAGAAACCTCAGCTTCTTCTGTCCAGTAGAAGCTTCTTTGCACCCGCAGCTGGCATTTCCTGGGCATCTGCCCATCTCTGACTTTTGGACTTGGTCCCCTTGTTCCACAGGTACCCTAGATTGGAAATCCACAGTTGTTGCATTGTTGGTTTGTGTCTTTCCTGCATTATTCCTCTAACACGACTTCTTTGTCCTTAGGGGAACTTTAGTGCACTTTGCACTCACTTTTCAGGGTCTTGGGGAGGGTTATTTTTCTAACTCTCACTATTTTCTAATAGTCCCAGCGACCCTCTACAAGGTCACATAGGTTTGGGGTCCATTTGTGGTTCGCATTCCACTTTTGGAGTATATGGTTTGTGTTGCCCCTATCCCTATGTTTCCCCATTGCATCCTATTGTAACTATACATTGTTTGCACTGTTTTCTAAGACTATACTGCATATTTTTGCTATTGTGTATATATATCTTGTGTATATTTCCTATCCTCTCACTGAGGGTACACTCTAAGATACTTTGGCATATTGTCATAAAAATAAAGTACCTTTATTTTTAGTATAACTGTGTATTGTGTTTTCTTATGATATTGTGCATATGACACTAAGTGGTACTGTAGTAGCTTCACCCGTCTTCTAGTTCAGCCTAAGCTGCTCTGCTAAGCTACCATTATCTATCAGCCTAAGCTGCTAGACACCCTATACACTAATAAGGGATAACTGGGCCTGGTGCAAGGTGCAAGTACCCCTTGGTACTCACTACAAGCCAGTCCAGCCTCCTACATTGGTTGTGCAGCGGTGGGATAAGTGCTTTGAGACTACTTACCACTCTTGTCATTGTACTTTTCATAAGAGAAAAATATACAAAACAAGGTCAGTGTATATACACATAGCCAAAAAGTTTTGCATTTCCTCTTTTCACTCTTTTCTAAGTGCTGAAAAGTACTTCTAAACTTTCTAAAAAGTACTAAAAAGTTCAAAAAGTTTTTTTCTCTGTCTTTCTAAAAGCTCTGACAAACTTTTTTCTCTTTTTCTATCACTTTAACTCTCTCTAAAAATGTCTGGCACAGGTCAAAATGTTGATCTGTCCAAACTTGCATATGATCACCTTAGCTGGAAAGGACCAAGGAGTCTCTGCATAGAGAGAGGTTTGAGTGTAGGGAAGAATCCTTCCTTGGAACTGTTACTTAACATGCTTAGAGAACATGATAAGGCTAAAAGTGCCCCATCTGTTCAAAAAGTAGCTAATGGTTCTCAATCTGATCCAGGGACTCCCCCAGGAAAAGATTCAGGAAAGAAACTTCCAAGCCTGCCCATTACTAGACAGTCTAGCATAGTTGGTAATGATGATGAGCCACACCATACAAATAGTGTTGTCTCACATCATAGCAAAAGCATTTATTCTCACCATACTGGTAGTGATGTTTCTGTTAGCCAAGCTGTTAGGGTGGCTTCTGTAAGGGATAGGTCTCCTTCTGTTCATTCCCATCATACCTCTGTATCTAGGAATGTCCCTCCCACCAACCCTGATGACAGAATGTTAGAGAGGGAACTCAATAAGTTGAGGGTGGAACAAACCAGACTGAAGCTTAAAAAGCAACAGCTGGATTTGGATAGACAGTCTTTTGAACTAGAGAAGGAAAGACAGAAGTTGGGTTTAGAAACCCATGGTGGCAGCAGCAGTATTCCACATAGTCATCCTGCAAAAGAGCATGATTCCAGGAATCTGCACAAGATAGTTCCCCCTTATAAGGAGGGGGATGACATTAATAAGTAGTTTGCTGCACTTGAGAGGGCCTGTGTTGTACAGGATGTCCCTCAAAGGCAGTGGGCTGCTATCCTATGGCTATCATTTAGTGGAAAAGGTAGGGATAGGCTCCTTACTGTGAAAGAAAATGATGCTAATAATTTCCAAGTTCTTAAGAATGCACTCCTGGATGGTTATGGCTTAACCACTGAACAATACAGGATAAAGTTCAGAGAGACCAAAAAGGAGTCTTCACAAGACTGGGTTGATTTCATTGACCATTCAGTGAAGGCCTTGAAGGGGTGGTTACATGGCAGTAAAGTTACTGATTATGACAGCCTGTATAACTTGATCCTGAGAGAGCATATTCTTAATAATTGTGTGTCTGATTTGTTGCACCAGTACTTGGTGGACTCTGATCTGACCTCTCCCCAAGAATTGGGAAAGAAGGCAGACAAATGGGTCACAACAAGGGTGAACAGAAAAGTTCATACAGGGGGTGACAAAGATGGCAACAAAAAGAAGGATGGCAAGTCTTCTGACAAGGGTGGGGACAAATCTAAAAATGAGTCTTCATCAGGCCCACAAAAACACTCTGGTGGGGGTGGTGGGCCCAAATCCTCTTTTAATCAGAACAAGGAAAAGAAACCATGGTGCTATTTATGTAAAATAAAAGGCCATTGGACAACAGATCCCAGTTGTCCAAAGAAAAGAACCAATGCTCCTACCACTACAACCCCTACTGCTACCCCTAGTGTCCCTACTAATAGCAGTGGTGGTGGGAGCAAACCTACTAATAGCCAATCCAAGGGAGTAGCTGGGCTCACTATTGGTAACTTAGTTGGGGTTGGCCTTGTTAGGGAGGCCACAGAGGCTATGTTAGTCTCTGAGGGGGCTATTGATTTAGCCACCTTAGTTGCTTGTTCCCTTAATATGGATAAGTACAAGCAGCTACCCCTAATAAATGGTGTTGAGGTTCAGGCCTACAGGGACACTGGAGCCAGTGTGACTATGGTCATAGAGAAACTGGTCCACCCTGAACAACACCTACTTGGTCACCAGTACCAAGTAACCGATGCTCACAACAACACACTTAGCCACCCCATGGCTGTTGTTAATCTCAACTGGGGGGGGGTTACTGGTCCAAAGAAAGTTGTGGTAGCCACAGATTTACCTGTAGACTGTCTACTAGGAAATGATTTGGAGACATCAGCTTGGTCAGATGTGGAGTTGGAGGCCCATGCAGCAATGCTGGGCATCCCAGGGCATATTTTTGCTTTGACAAGGGCTCAGGCCAAAAAGCAAAAAGGACAGGGAAGCTTGGATCCTGGAACAATGGACCAAGTGCTCCCTAAAGCTAGGGCTAGTAGAAGCAAACCACTTCCTACTATCCCTCCCTCTACAGTGGATTCAACTTCTGAGGAAGAAGAATTCCCTCCCTGTGCAGAACCTACACCAGAGGAGCTGGAAGCAGACACTGCTGAGCTTTTGGGTGAAGGGGGGCCTGCCAGGGAGGAGCTGAGTGTGGCACAGCAAACCTGTCCCACATTAGAGGGTCTCAGACAGCAAGCTGTCAAACAGGCTAATGGGGATGTCAGTGACTCTCACAGAGTTTACTGGGAGGACAACCTCTTGTACACTGAGCATAGGGATCCTAAACCTGGAGCTGCCAGGAGATTAGTGATTCCTCAGGAGTACAGAAAGTTCCTCCTAACCCTGCCACATGCCATTCCCCTAGCTGGGCATCTAGGACAAATGAAAACTTGGGACAGGCTTGTTCCCCTGTTTCATTGGCCTAGAATGTCTGAGGACACAAAGGAATTTTGTAAGTCCTGTGAAACCTTTCAAGCCAGTGGCAAGACAGGTGGCACCCCAAAGGCACCCCTTATCCCACTGCCTGTGGTTGGGGTCCCCTTTGAAAGGGTAGGGGTTGACATAGTTGGCCCCCTTGACCCTCCTACTGCTTCAGGCAATAGGTTTATCTTGGTGGTAGTGGACCATGCCACAAGATATCCTGAAGCTATTCCTTTAAGGACCACTACAGCACCTGCAGTGGCAAAGGCCCTCCTGGGAATATTTTCCAGGGTGGGCTTCCCAAAGGAAGTGGTATCAGACAGGGGAAGCAATTTCATGTCTGCATACTTAAAGGCCATGTGGAAGGAGTGTGATGTAACGTACAAGTTCACAACACCCTATCATCCACAAACAAATGGACTGGTGGAGAGATTTAATAAAACTCTCAAAGGCATGATTATGGGTCTCCCTGAAAAACTCCGCAGGAGATGGGATATCCTTCTACCATGCCTCCTTTTTGCCTACAGGGAGGTACCCCAGAAAGGAGTGGGCCTCAGCCCCTTTGAACTTCTTTTTGGACACCCTGTTAGGGGTCCACTCACACTTGTAAAGGAGGGTTGGGAACAACCTTTAAAAGCTCCTAAGCAGGATATTGTGGATTATGTACTTGGCCTCAGATCAAGGATGGCTGAGTACATGAAAAAGGCCAGCAAAAACCTTCAGGCCAGCCAAGAGCTCCAGAAGCAATGGCATGATCAGAAGGCTGTTTTGGTTCAGTACCAACCAGGGCAGAAAGTGTGGGTCTTGGAGCCTGTGGCCCCAAGAGCACTCCAAGATAAATGGAGTGGACCCCACACAATTGTTGAAAAGAAGGGAGAAGTCACCTATTTAGTTGACTTAGGCACTGCCAGGAGTCCCCTTAGGGTGCTCCATGTCAACCGCCTGAAACCCTACTATGACAGGGCTGATCTCACCCTGCTCATGGCAACTGATGAGGGACAGGAAGAAGACAGTGATCCTCTACCTGATCTCTTCTCTTCCACAGAACAAGATGCTCTTGTGGAAGGTGTAGTTTTGGCTGATTGTCTTACTGCTGAGCAGAAAGACCATTGCATAAATCTCCTAGATCAATTCTCTGAACTCTTCTCTACTGTGCCAGGTACCACTTCTTGGTGTGAGCACACTATAGATACTGGAGACAGTTTACCTGTCAAAAGTAAGATCTATAGGCAGCCTGACCATGTCAGGGACTGCATAAAGCAAGAGGTCCAGAAAATGTTAGAACTAGGAGTGGTTGAGCACTCTGAAAGTCCATGGGCTTCTCCTGTGGTACTTGTACCAAAACCCCATTCCAAAGATGGAAAGAAGGAAATGCGGTTTTGTGTAGACTATAGAGGTCTCAACTTGGTAACCAAAACTGATGCTCACCCTATACCCAGGGCAGATGAGCTCATAGATACACTGGCATCTGCCAAGTATCTAAGCACTTTTGATTTGACTGCAGGGTATTGGCAGATCAAATTGTCAGAAGATGCTAAACCTAAGACTGCATTTTCAACCATT
This sequence comes from Pleurodeles waltl, assembly GCF_031143425.1. Taxonomy (NCBI): domain Eukaryota; kingdom Metazoa; phylum Chordata; class Amphibia; order Caudata; family Salamandridae; genus Pleurodeles; species Pleurodeles waltl. Next base: position 445,691,353 of record NC_090443.1, on the reverse strand, counting down.
GGAGAACATTACCAGTTTACTGTAATGCCTTTTGGTTTGAAAAATGCACCTGCCACTTTTCAGAGGTTGGTGAACACAGTCCTGCAAGGGCTGGAAGCTTTCAGTGCAGCATATTTGGACGATATACCTGTCTTTAGCTCCAGCTGGGATGATCACCTGGTCCACCTATGGAAAGTTTTGGAGGCCCTGCAAAAGGCAGGCCTCACTATCAAGGCTTCAAAGTGCCAGATAGGGCAGGGTAAGGGTGTTTATCTGGGACACCTTGTTGGTGGGGAACAGATTGCACCACTACAGGGGAAAATCCAAACAATTATTGATTGGGTTCCCCCTACTACACAGACTCAGGTGAGAGCCTTCCTAGGCCTCACTGGGTATTACGGGAGGTTCATTAAGAACTATGGCTCCATTGCAGCCCCTCTTAATGACCTCATTTCCAAAAAGATGCCTAAAAAGGTATTATGGACAGCAAACTGTCAGAAAGCTTTTGAGGAGCTGAAGCAGGCCATGTGCTCTGCACCTGTCCTGAAAAGCCCTTGTTACTCTAACAAATTCTATGTCCAAACTGATGCATCTGAATTAGGAGTAGGGGCAGTCCTATCACAACTTAATTCTGAGGGCCAGGATCAACCTGTTGCTTTTATTAGTAGGAGGTTGACCCCTAGAGAAAAGCGTTGATCTGCCATTGAGAGGGAGGCCTTTGCTGTGGTCTGGGCTCTGAAGAAGTTGAGGCCATACCTGTTTGGCACTCACTTCATTGTTCAGACAGACCACAAACCTCTACTTTGGCTAAAACAAATGAAAGGTGAAAATCCTAAATTGTTGAGGTGGTCCATATCCCTACAGGGAATGGACTATACAGTGGAACATAGACCTGGGAGTAGCCACTCCAATGCAGATGGACTCTCCAGATATTTCCACTTAAACAATGAAGACTCATCAGGTCATGGCTAGTCTTATTGTCCTTCGTTTGGGGGGGGTTGTGTAGGAAAGTACCATCTTGCCTGGCATGTTACCCCCATTTTTCACTGTATATATGTTGTTTTAGTTGTATGTGTCACTGGGACCCTGGTAACCCAGGGCCCCAGTGCTCATAAGTGTGCCTGAATGTGTTACCTGTGTAGTGATTAACTGTCTCACTGAGGCTCTGCTAATCCGAACCTCAGTGGTTATGCTCTCTCATTTCTTTCCAAATTGTCACTAACAGGCTAGTGACCATTTTACCAATTTACATTGGCTTACTGGAACACCCTTATAATTCCCTAGTATATGGTACTGAGGTACCCAGGGTATTGGGGTTCCAGGAGATCCCTATGGGCTGCAGCATTTCTTTTGCCAGCCATAGGGAGCTCTGACAATTCTTACACAGGCCTGCCACTGCAGCCTGAGTGAAATAACTTCCACGTTAGTTCACAGCCATTTTACACTGCACTTAAGTAACTTATAAGTCACCTATATGTCTAACCTTTACCTGGTAAAGGTTAGGTGCAAAGTTACTTAGTGTGAGGGCACCCTGGCACTAGCCAAGGTGCCCCCACATTGTTCAGAGCCAATTCCCTGAACTTTGTGAGTGCGGGGACACCATTACACGCGTGCACTACATATAGGTCACCACCTATATGTAGCTTCACAATGGTAACTCCGAATATGGCCATGTAACATGTCTATGATCATGGAATTGCCCCCTCTATGCCATCCTGGCATAGTTGGCACAATCCCATGATCCCAGTGGTCTGTAGCACAGACCCTGGTACTGCCAAACTGCCCTTCCTGGGGTTTCACTGCAGCTGCTGCTGCTGCCAACCCCTCAGACAGGCATCTGCCCTCCTGGGGTCCAGCCAGGCCTGGCCCAGGATGGCAGAACAAAGAACTTCCTCTGAGAGAGGGTGTGACACCCTCTCCCTTTGGAAAATGGTGTGAAGGCAGGGGAGGAGTAGCCTCCCCCAGCCTCTGGAAATGCTTTGTTGGGCACAGATGTGCCCAATTCTGCATAAGCCAGTCTACACCGGTTCAGGGGACCCCTTAGCCCTGCTCTGGCGCGAAACTGGACAAAGGAAAGGGGAGTGACCACTCCCCTGACCTGCACCTCCCCTGGGAGGTGTCCAGAGCTCCTCCAGTGTGCTCCAGACCTCTGCCATCTTGGAAACAGAGGTGCTGCTGGCACACTGGACTGCTCTGAGTGGCCAGTGCCACCAGGTGACGTCAGAGACTCCTTGTGATAGGCTCCTTCAGGTGTTGCTAGCCTATCCTCTCTCCTAAGTAGCCAAACCCTCTTTTCTGGCTATATAGGGTCTCTGTCTCTGGGGAAACTTTAGATAACGAATGCAAGAGCTCAGCCGAGTTCCTCTGCATCTCTCTCTTCACCTTCTGATAAGGAATCGACTGCTGACCGCGCTGGAAGCCTGCAAAACTGCAACAAAGTAGCTAAGATGACTACTGCAACTCTGTAACGCTGATCCTGCCGCCTTCTCGACTGTTTTCCTGTTTGTGCATGCTGTGGGGGTAGTCTGCCTCCTCTCTGCACCAGAAGCTCCGAAGAAATCTCCCGTGGGTCGACGGAATCTTCCCCCTGCAACCGCAGGCACCAAAAAGCTGCATTACCGGTCCCTTGGGTCTCCTCTCAGCACGACGAGCGAGGTCCCTCGAATCCAGCAACTCTGTCCAAGTGGCCCCCACAGTCCAGTGACTCTTCAGTCCAAGTTTGGTGGAGGTAAGTCCTTGCCTCACCTCGCTGGGCTGCATTGCTGGGAACCGTGACTTTTGCAGCTACTCCGGCCCCTGTGCACTTCCGGTGGAAATCCTTCGTGCACAGCCAAGCCTGGGTCCATGGCACTCTAACCAGCATTGCACGACTTTCTAAGTTGGTCTCCGGCGACGTGGGACTCCTTTGTGTAACTTTGGGTGAGCACCGTTTCACGCATCCTTGTAGTGCCTGTTTCTGGCACTTCTCCGGGTGCTACCTGCTGCTAAGAGGGCTCCTTGTCTTGCTCTACGTCCCCTCTACCTCCTGGTCCAATTTGCGACCTCCTGGTCCCTCCTGGGCTGCAGCAGCGTCCAAAAACGCTAACTGCATGATTTGCAGCTAGCAAGGCTTGTTGGCGTTCTTTCGGCGGGAAAATACTTCTGCACGACTCTCCACGGCGAGAGAAATCCGTCCACCAAAGGGAAAGTCTCTAGCCCTTTTCGTTCCTGCAGAAACCTCAGCTTCTTCTGTCCAGTAGAAGCTTCTTTGCACCCGCAGCTGGCATTTCCTGGGCATCTGCCCATCTCCGACTTGCTTGTGACTTTTGGACTTGGTCCCCTTGTTCCACAGGTACCCTAGATTGGAAATCCACAGTTGTTGCATTGTTGGTTTGTGTCTTTCCTGCATTATTCCTCTAACACGACTTCTTTGTCCTTAGGGGAACTTTAGTGCACTTTGCACTCACTTTTCAGGGTCTTGGGGAAGGTTATTTTTCTAACTCTCACTATTTTCTAATAGTCCCAGCGACCCTCTACAAGGTCACATAGGTTTGGGGTCCATTCGTGGTTCGCATTCCACTTTTGGAGTATATGGTTTGTGTTGCCCCTATCCCTATGTTTCCCCTTTGCATCCTATTGTAACTATACATTGTTTGCACTGTTTTCTAAGACTATACTGCATATTTTTGCTATTGTGTATATATATCTTGTGTATATTTCCTATCCTCTCACTGAGGGTACACTCTAAGATACTTTGGCATATTGTCATAAAAATAAAGTACCTTTATTTTTAGTATAACTGTGTATTGTGTTTTCTTATGATATTGTGCATATGACACTAAGTGGTACTGTAGTAGCTTCACACGTCTCCTAGTTCAGCCTAAGCTGCTCTGCTAAACTACCATTATCTATCAGCCTAAGCTGCTAGACACCCTATACACTAATAAGGGATAACTGGGCCTGGTGCAAGGTGCAAGTACCCCTTGGTACTCACTACAAGCCAGTCCAGCCTCCTACAATCAGCCAGGATAGCTTGAATCCAGTGCCACAGTGAGCAAGGGACCCACGTCTGGGCATACCCTTCCCATTTAGGGCAACTTTAGCAACAGAAAAGGATGATGGACGGAGTGCATAACAATGCAAACACTCATCCCCAGTTACACGTCTGGGTTTAATCCATTGTCCTTTTGCTCACCATGCCACCACAGTTTGGACCCAGCCATATGCAAATCAGTCTTGACCTGTTCCTCATAGGAACAGTCCAGCCCGAACTGCCAAACCAGGTCCTCCCTGGACCGGACCAAGCATCCTGGGACCGTTTTCAGGGTATTAGTCTTCATCAGCCAAGTTAGTTTGAATCCAGTGGCACAGTGAGCAAGGGACCCAGATCTGGGCATACCCTTCCCCCTTAGGGCAACTTTAGCAATACAAAAGGATGATGGACGGAGTGCTGAACAATGCAAACACTCACGTCCAGTCACAGATCTCGGTTTAATCCATTGTCCTTTTCCTCACCATGCCACCCCAGTTTGGACCCAGCCATCTGCAAATCAGTCTTGACCCTGTTCCTCATAGGAACAGTCCAGCCCGAATTGCCAAGCCAGGTCCTCCCTGGACCGGAAACAAGCATCCTGGGACCGGTTTCAGGGTATCACCCTTCATCACCCAGGCTAGCATGAATCCAGTGGCACAGTGAGCAAGGGACCCACGTCTGGGCATACCCTTCCCACTGAGGGCAACTTTAGCAACACAAAAGGATGATGGACGGAGTGCTGAACAATGCAAACACTCACCCCCAGTCACAGATCTGGGTTTAATCCATTCTTCTTTTGCTCACCATTCCACCCAGTTTGGACCCCGTCATATACAAATCAATCTTGATCCTGTTCCTCATGGGAACAGTCTAGGCCGAACTGCCAAGCCAAGTCCTCCCTGGACCAGAAACAAGTATCCTGGGACCGGTTTCAGGGTATCACCCTTCATCAGCCAGGCTAGATTGAATCCAGTGGCACAGTGAGCAAGGGACCCAAGTCTGGGCATACCCTTCCCACTCAGGGCAACTTTAGCAACACAAAAGGATGATGGACGGAGTGCTGAACAATGCAAACACTCAACCCCAGTCACAGATTTGGGTTTAATCCATTGTCCTTTTGCTCACCATGCCACCCCAGTTTGGACCCAGCCATATGCAAATCAGTCTTGACCCTGTTCCTCATGGGAATAGTCCAGTCCGAACTACCAAGCCAGGTCCTCCCTGGACCGGAAACAAGCATCTTGGGATCGGTTTCAGGGTATCACCCCTCATCAGCCAGGCTAGCTTGAATTCAGTGACACAGTGAGTAAAGGATCCACGTCTGGGCATACCCTTCCCAGTTAGGGCAACTTTAGCAACACAAAAGGATGATGGACGGAGTGCTGAACAATGGAACCACTCACCCCCAGTAACACATCTGGGGTTAATCCATTGTTCTTTTGCTCACCATGCCACCCCAGTTTGGACCCAGCCATATGCAAATCAGTCTTGACCCTGTTCTTCATGGGAACAGTCCAGCCCGAACTGCCAAGCCAGGTCCTCCCTGGACCGGACCAAGCATCCTGGGACCGTTTTCAGGGTATCACCCTTCATCAGCCAAGTTAGCTTGAATCCAGTGGCACAGTGAGCAAAGGACCCAGATCTGGGCATACCCTTCCCCCTTAGGGCAACTTTAGCAACACAAAAGGATGATGGACGGAGTGCTGAACAATGCAAACACTCACTTCCAGTCACAGATCTGGGTTTAATCCATTGTTCTTTTGCTCACCATGCCACCCCAATTTCACCCAGCCATATGCAAATCACTCTTGTTCCTGTTCCTCATGGGAACAGTCCAGCCCGAACTGCCAAGCCAGGTCCTCCCTGCACCGGAAACAAGCATCCGGGGACCGGTCTCAGGGTATCATCCTTCATCAACCGAGCTAGCTTGTATAAAGAGTGCTGAACAATGCAAACACTCACACCCAGTCACAGATCTGGGTTTAATCCATTGTCCTTTTGCTCACCATGCCACCCCAGCTTGGACCCAGCCATATGCAAATCAGTCTTGACCCTGTTCCTGAAGGGAACATTCCAGCCCAAACTGCCAAGCCAGGTACTCCCTGGACCGGAAACAAGCATCCTAGGACCAGTTTCAGGGTATCACCCTTCATCAGCCAGGCTAGCTTGAATCCAGTGTCACAGTGAGCAAGGGACCCACGTCTGGGCATACCCTTCCCACTTAGGGCAACTTTAGCAGCACAAAAGGATGATGGACGGAGGGCTGAACAATGCAAGCACTCACCCCTAGTCACAGATCTGGTTTTAACACATCGTTCTTTTGCTCACCATGCCACCCCAGTTTGGACCCAGCCATATGCAAATCAGTCTTGACCCTGTTCCTCATGGGAACAGTCCAGCCCGAACTGCTAAGCCAGGTCCTCCCTGGACCGGAAACAAGCATCCTGGGACCGGTCTCAGGGTATCACCCTTCATCAACCGAGCTAGCTTGTATAAAGTGGCACAGTGAGCAAGGGACCCACGTCTGGGCATACCATTCCCACTTAGGGCAAATTTAGCAACAGAAAAGGATGATGGACGGAGTGCTGATCAATGGAAATACTCACCCCCAGTCACAAATCTGGGTTTAATCCATTGTTCTTTTCGTCACCATGCCACCCCAGTTTGTACCCAGCCATTTGCAAATCAGTCTTAACCCTGTTCCTCATGGGAACATTCCAGCCCAAACTGCCAAGCCAGGTCCTCCCTGGACCGGAAACAAGCATCCTAGGACCAGTTTCAGGGTATCACCCTTCATCAGCCAGGCTAGCTAGATTCCAGTGGCACAGTGAGCAAGGGATCCACGTCTAGGCATACCCTTCCCACTTAGGGCAACTTTAGCAGCACAAAAGGATGATGGACGGAGGGCTGAGCAATGCAAGCACTCACCCCTAGTCACTGATCTGGTTTTAATACATCGTTCTTTTGCTCACCATGCCACCCCAGGTTTGGACCCAGCCATATGCAAATCAGTCTTGACCCTGTTCTTCATGGGAACAGTCCAGCCCGAACTGCTAAGCCAGGTCCTCCTTGGACCGGAAACAAGCATCCTGGGACTGGCCTCAGGGTATCACCCTTCATCAACCGAGCTAGCTTGTATAAAGTGGCACAGTGAGCAAGGGACCCACGTCTGGGCATACCATTCCTACTTAGGGCAACTTTAGCAACACAAAAGGATGATGGACGGAGTGCTGATCAATGGAACCACTCACCCCCAGTCACAAATCTGGGTTTAATCCATTGTTCTTTTGCTTACCATGCCACCCCAGTTTGTACCCAGCCATTTGCAAATCAGTCTTGACCCTGTTCTTCATGGGAACAGTCCAGCCTGAACTGCCAAGCCAGGTCCTCCCTGGACCGGACCAAGCATCCTGGGACCGTTTTCAGGGTATCACCCTTCATCAGCCAAGTTAGCTTGAATCCAGTAGCACAGTGAGCAAAGGACCCAGATCTGGGCATACCCTTCCCCCTTAGGGCAACTTTAGCAACACAAAAGGATGATGGACGGAGTGCTGAACAATGCAGACACTCACTTCCAGTCACAGATCTGGGTTTAATCCATCGTTCTTTTGCTCACCATGCCATCCCAATTTCGACCCAGCCATATGCAGATCAGTGTTGTTCCTGTTCCTCATGGGAACAGTCCAGCCTGAACTGCCAAGCCAGGTCCTCCCTGGACCGGAAACAAGCATCCGGGGAACGGTCTCAGGGTATCATCCTTCATCAACCGAGCTAGCTTGTATAAAGTGGCACAGTGAGCAAGGGACCTACGTCTGGGCATACCATTCCTGCTAGGATGATGGACGGAGTGCTGAACAATGCAAACACTCACACCCAGTCACAGATCTGTGTTTAATCCATTGTCCTTTTGCTCACCATGCCACCCCAGCTTGGACCCAGCCATATGCAAAGCAGTCTTGACCCTGTTCCTGAAGGGAACATTCCAGCCCAAACTGCCAAGCCAGGTCCTCCCTGGACCGGAAACAAGCATCCTAGGACCGGTTTCAGGGTATCACCCTTCATCAGCCAGGCTAGCTTGAATCCAGTGGCACACTGAGGGCATACCCTTCCCACTTAAGGAAACTTTAGCAGCACAAAAGGATGATGGACGGAGGGCTGAACAATGCAAGCACTCACCCCTAGTCACAGATCTGGTTTTAATACATCATTCTTTTGCTCACCATGCCACCCCAGTTTGGACCCAGCCATATGCAAATCAGTCTTGACCCTGTTCCTTATGGAAACAGTCCAGCCCGAACTGCTAAGCCAGGTCCTCCCTGGACCGGAAACAAACATCCTGGGACCGGCCCCAGGGTATCACCCTTCATCAACCGAGCTAGCTTGTATAAAGTGGCACAGTGAGCAAGGGACACACGTCTGGGCATACCATTCCCACTTAGGGCAACTTTAGCAACACGAAAAGATGATGGACGGAGTGCTGAACAATGCAAACACTCACCCCCAGTCACAGATCTGGGTTTAATCTATTGTCCTTTCGCTCACCATGCCACCCCAGTTTGGACCCAGCAATATGCAAATCAGTCTTGACCTGTTCCTTATGGGAACAGTCCAGCCCGAACTGCCAAGCCAGGTACACCCTGGCCTGGAAACAAGCATCTTGGGACCGGTTTTAGGGAATCACCCTTAATCAGCCAGGCTAACTTGAATCCAGTGGCACAGTGAGCAAGGGATCCACGTCTGGGCATACCCTTCCTACTTAGGGCAGCTTTAGTAACACAAAAAAATGATGGACGGAGTGCTGAACAATGCAAAAACTCACCCCCAGTCACAGATCTGGGTTTAATCTATTGTCCTTTCGCTCACCATGCCACCCCAGTTTGGACCCAGCAATATGCAAATCAGTCTTGACCTGTTCCTCATGGGAACAGTCCAGCCCGAACTGCCAAGCCAGGTACTCCCTGGCCTGGAAACAAGCATCTTGGGACCGGTTTTAGGGAATCACCCTTCATCAGCCAGGCTAACTTGAATCCAGTGGCACAGTGAGCAAGGGATCCACGTCTGGGCATACCCTTCCTACTTAGGGCAACTTTAGTAACACAAAAAAATGATGGACGGAGTGCTGAACAATGCAAACACTCACCCCTACTCACAGATCTGGGTTTAAGACATCGTTCTTTTGCTAACCATGCCACCCCAGTTTGGGCCCAGACATATGCAAATCAGTCTTGACCTTGTTCCTCCTGTGAACAGCCCAGCCCGAACTGCCAAGCCAAGTCATCCCTGGACTGGAAACAAGCATCTTGGGACCGGTGTCAGGGTATCACCCTTCATTAGCCAGGCTAGCTTGAATTCAGTGGTACAGTGAGCAAGGAACCCAGGTCTGGGCATACCCTTCCCACTTAGGGCAACTTTAGCAACACAAAAGGATGATGGACGGAGTGCTGAACAATGCAAACACTCACCCCCAGTCACAGATCTGGGTTTAATCCATTGTCCTTTTGCTCACCATGCCACCCCAGTTTGGACCCAGCCATATGCAAATCAGTCTTGATCCTGTTCTTCATGGGAACAGTCCAGCCCGAACTGCCAAGCCAGGTCCTCCCTGGACCGGACCAAGCATCCTGGGACCGTTTTCAGGGTATCACCCTTCATCAGCCAAGTTAGCTTGAATCCAGTGGCACAGTGAGCAAAGGACCCAGATCTGGGCATACCCTTCCCCCTTAGGGCAACTTTAGCAACACAAAAGGATGATGGACGGAGTGTTAATCCATCGTTCTTTTGCACACCATGCCACCCCAATTTCGACCCAGCGATATGCAAATCAGTCTTGTTCCTGTTCCTCATAGGAACAGTCCAGCCCGAACTGCCAAGCCAGGTCCTCCCTGGACCAGAAACAAGCATCCGGGGACCGGTCTCAGGGTATCATCCTTCATCAACCGAGCTAGCTTGTATAAAGTGGCACAGTGAGCAAGGGACCCACGTCTGGGCAAACCATTCCCAATAGGATGATAGACGGAGTGCTGAACAATGCAAACACTCACACCCAGTCACAGATCTGGGTTTAATCCATTGTTCTTTTGCTCACCATGCCACCCCAGCTTGGACCCAGCCATATGCAAATCAGTCTTGACCCTGTTCCAGAAGGGAACATTCCACTCCAAACTGCCAAGCCAGGTCCTCCCTGGACCGGAAACAAGCATCCTAGGACTGGTTTCAGGGTATCACCCTTCATCAGCCAGGCTAGCTTGAATCCAGTGTCACAGTGAGCAAGGGACCCACGTCTGGGCATACCCTTCCCACTTAGGGCAACTTTAGCAGCACAAAAGGATGATGGACCGAGGGCTGAACAATGCAACCACTCACCCCTAGTCACAGATCTGGTTTTAACACATCGTTCTTTTGCTCACCATGCCACCCCAGTTTGGACCCAGCCATATGCAAATCAGTCTTGACCCTGTTCCTCATGGGAACAGTCCAGCCCGAACTGCTATGCCAGGTCCTCCCTGGACCGGAACCAAGCATCCTGGGACCGGCCTCAGGGTATCACCCTTCATCAACCGAGCTAGCTTGTATAAAGTGGCACAGTGAGCAAGGGACCCACGTCTGGGCATACCATTCCCACTTAGGGCAACTTTAGCAACACAAAAGGATGATGGACGGAGTGCTGATCAATGGAACCACTCACCCCCAGTCACAAATCTGGGTTTAATCCATTGTTCTTTTGGCCACCATGCCACCCCAGTTTGTACCCAGCCATATGCAAATCAGTCTTAACCCTCTTCCTCATGGGAACATTCCAGCCCAAACTGCCAAGCCAGGTCCTCCCTGGACTGGAAACAACCATCCTAGGACCGGTTTCAGGGTATCACCCTTCATCAGCAAGGCTAGCTAGAATCCAGTGGCACAGTGAGCAAGGGACCCACGTCTGGGCATACCCTTCCCACTTAGGGCAACTTTAGCAGCGCAAAAGGATGATGGACGGAGGGCTGAACAATGCAAGCACTCACCCCTAGTCACAGATCTGGTTTTAATACATCGTTCTTTTGCTCACCCTGCCACCCCAGTTTGGACCCAGCCATATGCAAATCAGTCTTGACCCTGTTCCTCATGGGAACAGTCCAGCCCGAACTGCTATGCCAGGTCCTCCCTGGACCGGAAAAAAGCATCCTGGGACTGGCCTCAGGTTATCACCCTTCATCAACCGAGCTAGCTTGTATAAAGTAGCACAGTGAGCAAGGGACCCACGTCTGGACATACCATTCCCACTTAGGGCAGCTTTAGCAACACAAAAGGATGATGGACGGAGTGCTGATCAATGGAACCACTCACCCCCAGTCACAAATCTGGGTTTAATCCATTGTTCTTTTGGTCACCATGCTACCCCAGTTTGTACCCAGCCATATGCAAATCTGTCTTGACCCTGTTCCTCATGGGAACATTCCACCCCAAACTGCCAAGCCAGGTCCGCCCTAAACCGGAAAAAAGCATCCTGGGACCGGTTTCAGGGTATCACCCTTCATCAGCCAGGCTAGCTTGAATCCAATGGCACAGTGAGCAAGGGACCCACGTCTGGGCATACCCTTCCCACTTAGGGCAACTTTAGCAACACAAAAAAATTATGGACAGAGTGCTGAACAATGCAAACACTCACAGTCACACTTCTGCGTTTAATCCATTGTCCTTTTGCTCACCATGCCACCCCAGTTTGACCCAGCCATATGCAAATCAGTCTTGACCTTGTTCCTCATGGGAACAGTCCAGCCCGAACTGCCAAGCCAGGTCCTCCCTGGACCGGAAACAAGCATCTTGGGATTGGTTTCAGGGTATCACCCTTCATCAGCAAGGCTAGCTTGAATCCAGCGGCACAGTGAGCAAGGGACCCACGTCCGGGCATACCCTTCCCACTTAGGGCAACTTTAGCAACACAAAAGGATGATGGACGGAGTGCTGAACAATGCAAAGACCCCTAGTCACAGATCTGGGTTTAATCCATTGTCCTTTTGCTCATCATGGCTCCCCAGTTTGGACCCAGCCATATGCAAATCGGTCTTGACCCTGTTCCTCATGGGAACAGTCCAGCCCGAACTGCCAAGCCAGGTCCTCCCTGGACCGGAAACAAGCATCTTGGGACTGGTTTCAGGGTATCACCCTTCATCAGCCAGGATAGCTGGAATCCAGTGGCACAGTGAGCAAGTGATCCACGTCTGGGCATACCCTTCCTACTTAGGGCAACTTTAGCAACACAATAAGAAGGAGGACGGAGTGCTGTACGATGCAAACACTCACCCCTACTCACAGATCTGGGTTTAATACATTGTTCTTTTACTCACCATGCCACCCTAGTTTGGACCCAGCCATATGCAAATCAGTCTTGACCCTGTTCCTCATGGGAGCAGTCTAGCCCGACCTGCCAAGCCAGGGCCTCACTGGACCAGAAACAAGCATCCTGGGACCGGTCTCAGGGTACCACCCTTCATCAACCAAGCTACCTTGAGTTCAGTGGCACAGTGAGCAAGGGATCCACGTCTGGGCCTACTCTTCCTACGCAGGGCAACTTTAGCAACACAAAAAATTGATGGACGGAGTGCTGAACAATGCAAACACTCACCCCCAGTCACACGTCTGGATTTAATCCATTGTCCTTGTGCTCACCATGCCACCCCAGTTTGGACCCAGCCATATGCAAATCAGTCTTTACCCTGTTCCTCATGGGAACAGTCCAGCCCGAACTGCCAAGCCAGGTCCTACCTGGCCTGGAAACAAGCATCTTGGGACTGGTTTCAGGGTATCACCCATCATCAGCCAGGCTAGCTTGAATCCAGTGGCACAGTGAGCAAGGGATCCACGTCTGGGCATACCCTTCCTACTTAGGGAACCTTTAGCAACAGAAAACAAATGATGGACGGAGTGCTGAACAATGCAAACACTCACCCCTAGTCACAGATCTGGGTTTAATACATCGTTCTTTTACTCACCATGCCACCCCAGTTTGGAACCAGCCATATGCAAATCACTCTAGACCCTGTTCCTTATAGGAACAGTCCAGCCAAGCTGCCAAGCCAGGTCCTCCCTGGACCGGAAAAAGCCATCCTGGGACCGGTCTCAGGGTATCACCCTTCATCAACCGAGCTAGCTTGAGTTCAGTGGCACAGTGAGCAAGGGATCCACATCTGGGCCTACCCTTCCTTCTCAGCGCATCTTTAGTAACACAAAAAAATGATGGACAGTGTGCTGAACAATGCAAACACTCACCCCTAGTCATAGATCTGGGTATAATACATCGTTCTTTTGCTCACCATGCCACCCCAGTTTCGACCCAGCCATATGCAAATCAGTCTTGACCCTGTTCCTCAAGGGAACAGTCCAGCCCGAACTGCCAAGCCAGGTTTTCCTTGGACCGGAAACAAGCATCCTGGACCGGTTTCAGGGTATCACACTTCATCAGCCAGGCTAGCTTGAATCCAGTGGCACAGTGAGCAAGGGACCCACGTCTGGGCAAACCCTTCCCACTTAGGGCAACTTTAGCAACACAAAAGGATGATGGACGGAGTGCTGAACAATGCAAACACTCACCCCCAGTCACAGATCTGGGTTTAATCTATTGTCCTTTTGCTCACCATGCCACCCCAGTTTGGACCCAGCCATATGCAAATCAGTCTTGACCTGTTCCTCATGGGAACAGTCCAGCCCGAACTGCCAAGCCAGGTACTCCCTGGCCTTGAAACAAGCATCTTGGGACCGGTTTCAGGGTATCACCCTTCATCAGCCAGGCTAGCTTGAATCCAGTAGCACAGTGAGCAAGGGATCCACGTCTGGGCATACCCTTCCTACTTAGGGCAACTTTAGCAACACAAAAAAATGATGGACGGAGTGCTGAACAATGCAAACACTCACCCCTAGACACAGATCTGTGTTTAATACATCGTTCTTTTGCTCACCATGCCACCCCAGTTTGGACCCAGACATATGCAAATCAGTCTTGACCTTGTTCCTCCTGGGAACAGCCCAGCCCGAATTGCCAAGCCAGGTCCTCCCTGGACTGGAAACAAACATCTTGGGACCGGTGTCAGGGTATCACCCTTCATCAGCCAGGCTAGCTTGAATTCAGTGGTACAGTGAGCAAGGGATCGACGTCTGGGAATACCCTTCCCACTTAGGGCAACTTTAGCAACACAAAAGGATGATGGACGGAGTGCTGAACAATGTAAACACTCATCCCCAGTCACACGTCTGGGTTTATTCCATTGTCCTTTTGCTCACCATGACACTCTAGTTTGGACCCCGCCATATGCAAATCAGTCTTGACCCTGTTCCTCATGGGAACAGTCCAGCCCGAACTGCAAAGCGAGGTCCTCCCTGGACCAGAAACAACCATCCTGGGACCGGTTTCAGGGTATCACCCTTCATCAGCCAGGCTAGCTTGAATCCAGTGACACAGTGAGCAAGAGACCCACGTCTGGGCATACCCTTCCCACTTAGGGCAACTTTAGCAACACAAAATGATGATGGACGGAGTGCTGAACAATGCAAACACTTACCCCCAGTCACAGATCTCGGTGTAATCTATTGTCCTTTCGCTCACCATGCCACCCCAGTTTGGACCCAGCCATATGCAAATCAGTCTTGACCTGTTCCTCATGGTAACAGTCTAGCCCGAACTGCCAAGCCAGGTACTCCCTGGCCTGGAAACAAGCATCTTGGGACCGGTGTCAGGGTATCACCCTTCATTAGCCAGGCTAGCTTGAATTCAGTGGTACAGTGAGCACGGGAACCACGTCTCGGCGTACCCTTCCTACTTAGGGCAACTTTAGCAACACAAAAAAATGATGGACAGAGGGCTGAACAATGCAACCACTCACTTCCAGTCACAGATCTGGGTTTAATCCAATCTTTGTTTTGCTCACCATGCCACCCCAGTTTCGACCCAGCCATATGCAAATAAGTCTTGACCCTGTTCCTCAAGGGAACAGTCCAGCCCGAACTGCCAAGCCAGGTTTTCCTTGGACCGGAAACAAGCATCCTGGACCGGTTTCAGGGTATCACACTTCATCAGCCAGGCTAGCTTGAATCCAGTGGCACAGTGAGCAAGGGACCCACGTCTGGGCAAACCCTTCCCACTTAGGGCAACTTTAGCAACACAAAAGGATGATGGACGGAGTGCTGAACAATGCAAACACTCACCCCCAGTCACAGATCTGGGTTTAATCTATTGTCCTTTTGCTCACCATGCCACCCCAGTTTGGACCCAGCCATATGCAAATCAGTCTTGACCTGTTCCTCATGGGAACAGTCCAGCCCGAACTGCCAAGCCAGGTACTCCCTGGCCTTGAAACAAGCATCTTGGGACCGGTTTCAGGGTATCACCCTTCATCAGCCAGGCTAGCTTGAATCCAGTAGCACAGTGAGCAAGGGATCCACGTCTGGGCATACCCTTCCTACTTAGGGCAACTTTAGCAACACAAAAAAATGATGGACGGAGTGCTGAACAATGCAAACACTCACCCCTAGACACAGATCTGTGTTTAATACATCGTTCTTTTGCTCACCATGCCACCCCAGTTTGGACCCAGACATATGCAAATCAGTCTTGACCTTGTTCCTCCTGGGAACAGCCCAGCCCGAATTGCCAAGCCAGGTCCTCCCTGGACTGGAAACAAACATCTTGGGACCGGTGTCAGGGTATCACCCTTCATCAGCCAGGCTAGCTTGAATTCAGTGGTACAGTGAGCAAGGGATCGACGTCTGGGAATACCCTTCCCACTTAGGGCAACTTTAGCAACACAAAAGGATGATGGACGGAGTGCTGAACAATGTAAACACTCATCCCCAGTCACACGTCTGGTTTTATTCCATTGTCCTTTTGCTCACCATGACACTCTAGTTTGGACCCCGCCATATGCAAATCAGTCTTGACCCTGTTCCTCATGGGAACAGTCCAGCCCGAACTGCAAAGCGAGGTCCTCCCTGGACCAGAAACAAGCATCCTGGGACCGGTTTCAGGGTATCACCCTTCATCAGCCAGGCTAGCTTGAATCCAGTGACACAGTGAGCAAGAGACCCACGTCTGGGCATACCCTTCCCACTTAGGGCAACTTTAGCAACACAAAATGATGATGGACGGAGTGCTGAACAATGCAAACACTTACCCCCAGTCACAGATCTGGGTGTAATCTATTGTCCTTTCGCTCACCATGCCACCCCAGTTTGGACCCAGCCATATGCAAATCAGTCTTGACCTGTTCCTCATGGTAACAGTCTAGCCCGAACTGCCAAGCCAGGTACTCCCTGGCCTGGAAACAAGCATCTTGGGACCGGTGTCAGGGTATCACCCTTCATTAGCCAGGCTAGCTTGAATTCAGTGGTACAGTGAGCACGGGAACCACGTCTCGGCGTACCCTTCCTACTTAGGGCAACTTTAGCAACACAAAAAAATGATGGACAGAGGGCTGAACAATGCAAACACTCACCCCTAGTCACAGATCTAGGTTTAATACATCGTTCTTTTGCTCACCATGCCACCCTAGTTTGGACCCAGCCATATGCAAATCAGCCTTGACACTGTTCCTCATGGGAACAGTCCAGCCTGAACTGCCAAGCCAGGTCCTCCCTGGACCGGAAACAAGCATCCTGGGACCGGTCTCAGGGTATCACCCTTCATCAGCCAGGATAGCTTGAATCCAGTGGCACAGTGAGCAAGGGACCCACGTCTGGGCAAACCCTTCCCACTTAGGGCAACTTTAGCAACACAAAAGGATGATGGACGGAGTGCTGAACAATGCAAACACTCACCCCCAGTCACAGATCTGGGTTTAATCTATTGTCCTTTTGCTCACCATGCCACCCCAGTTTGGACCCAGCCATATGCAAATCAGTCTTGACCTGTTCCTCATGGGAACAGTCCAGCCCGAACTGCCAAGCCAGGTACTCCCTGGCCTTGAAACAAGCATCTTGGGACCGGTTTCAGGGTATCACCCTTCATCAGCCAGGCTAGCTTGAATCCAGTAGCACAGTGAGCAAGGGATCCACGTCTGGGCATACCCTTCCTACTTAGGGCAACTTTAGCAACACAAAAAAATGATGGACGGAGTGCAGAACAATGCAAACACTCACCCCTAGTCACAGATCTGGGTTTAATACATCGTTCTTTTGCTCACCATGCCACCCCAGTTTGGACCCAGACATATGCAAATCAGTCTTGACCTTGTTCCTCCTGGGAACAGCCCAGCCCGAATTGCCAAGCCAGGTCCTCCCTGACTGGAAACAAACATCTTGGGACCGGTGTCAGGGTATCACCCTTCATCAGCCAGGCTAGCTTGAATTCAGTGGTACAGTGAGCAAGGGATCGACGTCTGGGAATACCCTTCCCACTTAGGGCAACTTTTGCAACACAAAAGGATGATGGACGGAGTGCTGAACAACGTAAACACTCATCCCCAGTCACACGTCTGGGTTTATTCCATTGTCCTTTTGCTCACCATGACACTCTAGTTTGGACCCCGCCATATGCAAATCAGTCTTGACCCTGTTCCTCATGGGAACAGTCCAGCCCGAACTGCAAAGCGAGGTCCTCCCTGGACCAGAAACAAGCATCCTGGGACCGGTTTCAGGGTATCACCCTTCATCAGCCAGGCTAGCTTGAATCCAGTGGCACAGTGAACAAGGGACCCACGTCTGGGCATACACTTCCCACTTAGGGCAACTTTAGCAACACAAAATGATGATGGACGGAGTGCTGAACAATGCAAACACTTACCCCCCAGTCACAGATCTGGGTGTAATCTATTGTCCTTTCGCTCACCATGCCACCCCAGTTTGGACCCAGCCATATGCAAATCAGTCTTGACCTGTTTGTTCCTCATGGGAACAGTCTAGCCCGAACTGCCAAGCCAGGTACTCCCTGGCCTGAAAACAAGCATCTTGGGACCGGTGTCAGGGTATCACCCTTCATTAGCCAGGCTAGCTTGAATTCAGTGGTACAGTGAGCACGGGAACCAAGTCTCGGCGTACCCTTCCTACTTAGGGCAACTTTAGCAACACAAAAAAATGATGGACAGAGGGCTGAACAATGCAAACACTCACCCATAGTCACAGATCTAGGTTTAATACATCGTTCTTTTGCTCACCATGCCACCCTAGTTTGGACCCAGCCATATGCAAATCAGCCTTGACACTGTTCCTCATGGGAACAGTCCAGCCTGAACTGCCAAGCCAGGTCCTCCCTGGACCGGAAACAAGCATCCTGGGACCGGTCTCAGGGTATCACCCTTCATCAGCCAGGATAGCTTGAATCCAGTGCCACAGTGAGCAAGGGACCCACGTCTGGGCATACCCTTCCCATTTAGGGCAACTTTAGCAACAGAAAAGGATGATGGATGGAGTGCTGAACAATGCAAACACTCATCCCCAGTCACACGTCTGGGTTTAATCCATTGTCCTTTTGCTCACCATGCCACCACAGTTTGGACCCAGCCATATGCAAATCAGTCTTGACCTGTTCCTCATAGGAACAGTCCAGCCCGAACTGCCAAGCCAGGTCCTCCCAGGACCGGACCAAGCATCCTGGGACCGTTTTCAGGGTATCACTCTTCATCAGCCAAGTTAGCTGGAATCCAGTGGCACAGTGAGCAAGGGACCCAGATCTGGGCATACCCTTCCCCCTTAGGGAAACTTTAGCAATACAAAACGATGATGGACGGAGTGCTGAACAAGGCAAACACTCACTTCCAGTCACAGATCTCGGTTTAATCCATTGTGCTTTTGCTCACCATGCCACCCCAGTGTTGACCCAGCCATATGCAAATCAGCTTTGTTCCTGTTCCTCATGGGAACAGTCCAGCCCAAACTGCCAAGCCAGGTCCTCCGTAGACTGGAAACAAGAATCCTCGGACCGGTCTCAGAGTATCATCCCTCATCAGCCGAGCTAGCTTGTATAAAGTGGCACAGTGAGCAAGGGACCCACGTCTGGGCATACCCTTCCCACTTAGGGCAACTTTAGCAACACAAAAAGATGATGGACGGAGTGCTGAACAATGCAAACACTCACCCCCAGTCACTGATCTGGGTTTAATCCATTTTCCTTTTGCTCACCATTCCACCCAGTTTGGACCCAGTCATATACAAATCAATCTTGACCCTGTTCCTCATGGGAACAGTCCAGCCCGAACTGCCAAGCCAGGTCCTCCCTGGACCAGAAACAAGTATCCTGGGACCGGTTTCAGGGTATCACCCTTCATCAGCCAGGCTAGCTTGAATCCAGTGGCACAGTGAGCAAGGGACCCAGGTCTGGGCATTCCATTCCCACTTAGGGCAACTTTAGCAACACAAAAGGATGATAGACGGAGTGCTGAACAATGCAAACACACACCCCCAGTCAGAGATCTGGGTTTAATCCATTGTCCTCTTGCTCACCATGCAACCCCAGTTTGGACCCAGCCATATGCAAGTCAGTCTTGACCCTGTTCCTCAAGGGAACAGTCCAGCCCAAACTGCCAAGCCAGGTGCTCCCTGGACCGGGAACAAGCATCCTGGGACCGGTTTCAGGGTATCACCCTTCATCAGCCAGGCTAGCATGAATCCAGTGGCAGAGTGAGCAAGGGACCCACGTCTGGGCATACCCTTCCCACTTAGGGCAACTTTAGCAACACAAAAGGATGAATGACGGAGTGCTGAGCAATGCAATCACTCACCCCAGTCACACTTCTGCGTTTAACACATTGTCCTTTTGCTCACTAAGCCACCCCAGTTTGGACCCAGCCATCTGCAAATCAGTCTTGACCCTGTTCCTCATGGGAACAGTCCAGCCCGAACTGCCAAGCCAGGTCCTCCCTGGACCAGAAACAAGCATCCTGGGACCGGTTTCAGGGTATCACCCTTCATCACCCAGGCTAGCATGAATCCAGTGGTACAGTGAGCAAGGGACCCACGTCTGGGCATACCCTTCCCACTTAGGGCAACTTTAGCAACACAAAAGGATGATGGAAAGTGCTGAACAAGCAAACACTCATCCCCAGTCACAGATCTGGGTTTAATCCATTCTTCTTTTGCTCACCATTCCACCCAGTTTGGACCCAGTCATATACAAATCAATCTTGACCCTGTTCCTCATGGGAACAGTCCAGCCCGAACTGCCAAGCCAGGTCCTCCCTGGACCAGAAACAAGTATCCTGGGACCGGTTTCAGGGTATCACCCTTCATCAGCCAGGCTAGCTTGAATCCAGTGGCACAGTGAGCAAGGGACCCAGGTCTGGGCATACCCTTCCCACTTAGGGCAACTTTAGCAACACAAAAGGATGATGGACGGAGTGCTGAACAATGCAAACACTCACCCCCAGTCACAGATCTGGGTTTAATCCATTGTCCTTTTGCTCACCATGCCACCCCAGTTTGGGCCCAGCCATATGCAAATCAGTCTTGACCCTGTTCCTCATGGGAATAGTCCAGTCCGAACTGCCAAGCCAAGTCCTCCCTGGACCGGAAACAAGCATCTTGGGACTGGTTTCAGGGTATCACTCTTCATCAGCCAGGCTAGCTTGAATCCAGTGGCACAGTGAGCAAGGGATCCACGTCTGGTCATACCCTTCCTTCTTAGGGCAACTTTAGCAACACAAAAAAATGATGGACGGAGTTCTGAACAATGCAAACACTCACCCCTAGTCACAGATCTGGGTTTAATACATCGTTCTTTTGCTCACCATGCCACCCCAGTTTGGACCCACCCATATGCAAATCAGTCTTGACCCTGTTCCTCATGGGAACAGTCCAGCCCGAACTGCCAAGCCAGGTCCTCCCTGGACTGGAAACAATCATCCTTGGATCGGTTTCAGGGTATCACCCTTCATCAGCCAGGATAGCTTGAATCCAGTGGCACAGTGAGCAAGGGACCCACGTCTGGGCATACCCTTCCCACTTAGGGCAACTTTAGCAACAGAAAAGGATGATGGACGGACTGCTGAACAATGCAAACACTCATCCCCAGTCACACGTCTGGGTTTAATCAATTGTCCATTTGCTCACCATGCCACCCCAATTTGGACCGACCATATGCAAATCAGTCTTGACCCTGTTCCTCATGGGAACAGTCCAGCCGGAACTGCCAAGCCAGTTCCTACATGGACCGGAAACAAGCAATTTGGGACTGGTTTCAGGGTATCACCTCTCATCAGCCAGGCTAGCTTGAATTCAGTGGCACAGTGAGTAAAGGATCCACGTCTTGCCATACCCTTCCAACTTAGAGCAACTTTAGCAACACAAAAGGATGATGGACGGAGTGCTGAACAATGCAAGCACTCACCCCCACTCACAGATCTGGGTTTAATCCATTGTCCTTTTGCTCACCATGCCACCCCAGTTTGGACCCAGC
This sequence comes from Pleurodeles waltl, assembly GCF_031143425.1. Classification (NCBI taxonomy): domain Eukaryota; kingdom Metazoa; phylum Chordata; class Amphibia; order Caudata; family Salamandridae; genus Pleurodeles; species Pleurodeles waltl. The sequence continues at coordinate 445,670,003 of NC_090443.1, read as the reverse complement.
CATATGCAAATCAGTCTTGATCCTGTTCTTCATGGGAACAGTCCAGCCCGAACTGCCAAGCCAGCTCCTCCCTGGACCGGACCAAGCATCCTGGGACCGTTTTCAGGGTATCACCCTTCATCAGCCAAGTTAGCTTGAATCCAGTGGCACAGTGAGCAAAGGACCCAGATCTGGGCATACCCTTCCCCCTTAGGGCAACTTTAGCAACACAAAAGGATGATGGACGGAGTGCTGAACAATGCAAACACTCACTTCCAGTCACAGATCTGGGTTTAATCCATCGTTCTTTTGCTCACCATGCCACCCCAATTTCGACCCAGCCATATGCAAATCAGTCTTGTTCCTGTTCCTCATGGGAACAGTCCAGCCCGAACTGCCAAGCCAGGTCCTCCCTGGACCGGAAACAAGCATCCGGGGACCGGTCTCAGGGTATCATCCTTCATCAACCGAGCTAGCTTGTATAAAGTGGCACAGTGAGGAAGGGACCCACGTCTGGGCATACCATTCCCGCTAGGATGATAGACGGAGTGATGAACAATGCAAACACTCACACCCAGTCACAGATCTGGGTTTAATCCATTGTCCTTTTGCTCACCATGCCACCCCAGCTTGGACCCAGCCATATGCAAATCAGTCTTGCCCTGATCCTGAAGGGAACATTCCAGCCCAAACTGCCAAGCCAGGTCCTCCCTGGACCAGAAACAAGCATCCTAGGACTGGTTTCAGGGTATCACCCTTCATCAGCCAGGCTAGCTTGAATCCAGTGTCACAGTGAGCAAGGGACCCACGTCTGGGCATACCCTTCCCACTTAGGGCAACTTTAGCAACTCAAAAGGATGATGGACGGAGGGCTGAACAATGCAACCACTCACCCCTAGTCACAGATCTGGTTTTAACACATCGTTCTTTTGCTCACCATGCCACCCCAGTTTGGACCCAGCCATATGCAAATCAGTCTTGACCCTGTTCCTCATGGGAACAGTCCAGCCCGAACTGCTAAGCCAGGTCCTCCCTGGACCGGAACCAAGCATCCTGGGACCGGTCTCAGGGTATCACCCTTCATCAACCGAGCTAGCTTGTATAAAGTGGCACAGTGAGAACGGGACCCACGTCTGGGCATACCATTCCCACTTAGGGCAACTTTAGCAACAGAAAAGGATGATGGACGGAGTGCTGAACAATGCAAACACTCATCCCCAGTCACACGTCTGGGTTTAATCAATTGTCCTTTTGCTCACCATGCCACCCCAATTTGGACCCAGCCATATGCAAATCAGTCTTGACCCTGTTCCTCATGGGAACAGTCCAGCCGGAACTGCCAAGCCAGTTCCTACATGGACCGGAAACAAGCAATTTGGGACTGGTTTCAGGGTATCACCTCTCATCAGCCAGGCTAGCTTGAATTCAGTGTCACAGTGAGTAAAGGATCCACGTCTTGCCATACCCTTCCAACTTAGAGCAACTTTAGCAACACAAAAGGATGATGGACGGAGTGCTGAACAATGCAAGCACCCACCCCCACTCACAGATCTGGGTTTAATCCATTGTCCTTTTGCTCACCATGCCACCCCAGTTTGGACCCAGCCATATGCAAATCAGTCTTGATCCTGTTCTTCATGGGAACAGTCCAGCCCGAACTGCCAAGCCAGCTCCTCCCTGGACCGGACCAAGCATCCTGGCACCGTTTTTAGGGTATCACCCTTCATCAGCCAAGTTAGCTTGAATCCAGTGATACAGTGAGCAAAGGACCCAGATCTGGGCATACCCTTCCCCCTTAGGGCAACTTTAGCAACACAAAAGGATGATGGACGGAGTGCTGAACAATGCAAACACTCACTTCCAGTCACAGATCTGGGTTTAATCCATCGTTCTTTTGCTCACCATGCCACCCCAATTTCGACCCAGCCATATGCAAATCAGTCTTGTTCCTGTTCCTCATGGGAACAGTCCAGCCCGAACTGCCAAGCCAGGTCCTCCCTGGACCGGAAACAAGCATCCGGGGACCGGTCTCAGGGTATGATCCTTCATCAACCGAGCTAGCTTGTATAAAGTGGCACAGTGAGCAAGGGACCCACGTCTGGGCATACCATTCCCGCTAGGATGATAGACGGAGTGCTGAACAATGCAAACACTCACACCCAGTCACAGATCTGGGTTTAATCCATTGTCCTTTTGCTCACCATGCCACCCCAGCTTGGACCCAGCCATATGCAAATCAGTCTTGACCCTGATCCTGAAGGGAACATTCCAGCCCAAACTGCCAAGCCAGGTCCTCCCTGGACCGGAAACAATCATCTTGGGACTGGTTTCAGGGTATCACTCTTCATCAGCCAGGCTAGCTTGAATCCAGTGGCACAGTGAGCAAGGGATCCACGTCTGGTCATACCCTTCCTTCTTAGGGCAACTTTAGCAACACAAAAAAATGATGGACGGAGTTCTGAACAATGCAAACACTCACCCCTAGTCACAGATCTGGGTTTAATACATCGTTCTTTTGCTCACCATGCCACCCCAGTTTGGACCCACCCATATGCAAATCAGTCTTGACCCTGTTCCTCATGGGAACAGTCCAGCCCGAACTGCCAAGCCAGGTCCTCCCTGGACTGGAAACAATCATCCTGGGATCGGTTTCAGGGTATCACCCTTCATCAGCCAGGATAGCTTGAATCCAGTGGCACAGTGAGCAAGGGACCCACGTCTGGGCATACCCTTCCCACTTAGGGCAACTTTAGCAACAGAAAAGGATGATGGACGGACTGCTGAACAATGCAAACACTCATCCCCAGTCACACGTCTGGGTTTAATCAATTGTCCATTTGCTCACCATGCCACCCCAATTTGGACCGACCATATGCAAATCAGTCTTGACCCTGTTCCTCATGGGAACAGTCCAGCCGGAACTGCCAAGCCAGTTCCTACATGGACCGGAAACAAGCAATTTGGGACTGGTTTCAGGGTATCACCTCTCATCAGCCAGGCTAGCTTGAATTCAGTGGCACAGTGAGTAAAGGATCCACGTCTTGCCATACCCTTCCAACTTAGAGCAACTTTAGCAACACAAAAGGATGATGGACGGAGTGCTGAACAATGCAAGCACTCACCCCCACTCACAGATCTGGGTTTAATCCATTGTCCTTTTGCTCACCATGCCACCCCAGTTTGGACCCAGCCATATGCAAATCAGTCTTGATCCTGTTCTTCATGGGAACAGTCCAGCCCGAACTGCCAAGCCAGCTACTCCCTGGACCGGACCAAGCATCCTGGGACCGTTTTCAGGGTATCACCCTTCATCAGCCAAGTTAGCTTGAATCCAGTGGCACAGTGAGCAAAGGACCCAGATCTGGGCATACCCTTCCCCCTTAGGGCAACTTTAGCAACACAAAAGGATGATGGACGGAGTGCTGAACAATGCAAACACTCACTTCCAGTCACAGATCTGGGTTTAATCCATCCTTCTTTTGCTCACCATGCCACCCCAATTTCGACCCAGCCATATGCAAATCAGTCTTGTTCCTGTTCCTCATGGGAACCGTCCAGCCCGAACTGCCAAGCCAGGTCCTCCCTGGACCGGAAACAAGCATCCGGGGACCGGTCTCAGGGTATCATCCTTCATCAACCGAGCTAGCTTGTATAAAGTGGCACAGTGAGGAAGGGACCCACGTCTGGGCATACCATTCCCGCTAGGATGATAGACGGAGTGATGAACAATGCAAACACTCACACCCAGTCACAGATCTGGGTTTAATCCATTGTCCTTTTGCTCACCATGCCACCCCAGCTTGGACCCAGCCATATGCAAATCAGTCTTGCCCTGATCCTGAAGGGAACATTCCAGCCCAAACTGCCAAGCCAGGTCCTCCCTGGACCAGAAACAAGCATCCTAGGACTGGTTTCAGGGTATCACCCTTCATCAGCCAGGCTAGCTTGAATCCAGTGTCACAGTGAGCAAGGGACCCACGTCTGGGCATACCCTTCCCACTTAGGGCAACTTTAGCAACACAAAAGGATGATGGACGGAGGGCTGAACAATGCAACCACTCACCCCTAGTCACAGATCTGGTTTTAACACATCGTTCTTTTGCTCACCATGCCACCCCAGTTTGGACCCAGCCATATGCAAATCAGTCTTGACCCTGTTCCTCATGGGAACAGTCCAGCCCGAACTGCTAAGCCAGGTCCTCCCTGGACCGGAACCAAGCATCCTGGGACCGGCCTCAGGGTATCACCCTTCATCAACCGAGCTAGCTTGTATAAAGTGGCACAGTGAGAAAGGGACCCACGTCTGGGCATACCATTCCCACTTAGGGCAACTTTAGCAACAGAAAAGGATGATGGACGGAGTGCTGAACAATGCAAACACTCATCCCCAGTCACACGTCTGGGTTTAATCAATTGTCCTTTTGCTCACCATGCCACCCCAATTTGGACCCAGCCATATGCAAATCAGTCTTGACCCTGTTCCTCATGGGAACAGTCCAGCCGGAACTGCCAAGCCAGTTCCTACATGGACCGGAAACAAGCAATTTGGGACTGGTTTCAGGGTATCACCTCTCATCAGCCAGGCTAGCTTGAATTCAGTGTCACAGTGAGTAAAGGATCCACGTCTTGCCATACCCTTCCAACTTAGAGCAACTTTAGCAACACAAAAGGATGATGGACGGAGTGCTGAACAATGCAAGCACCCACCCCCACTCACAGATCTGGGTTTAATCCATTGTCCTTTTGCTCACCATGCCACCCCAGTTTGGACCCAGCCATATGCAAATCAGTCTTGATCCTGTTCTTCATGGGAACAGTCCAGCCCGAACTGCCAAGCCAGCTCCTCCCTGGACCGGACCAAGCATCCTGGCACCGTTTTTAGGGTATCACCCTTCATCAGCCAAGTTAGCTTGAATCCAGTGATACAGTGAGCAAAGGACCCAGATCTGGGCATACCCTTCCCCCTTAGGGCAACTTTAGCAACACAAAAGGATGATGGACGGAGTGCTGAACAATGCAAACACTCACTTCCAGTCACAGATCTGGGTTTAATCCATCGTTCTTTTGCTCACCATGCCACCCCAATTTCGACCCAGCCATATGCAAATCAGTCTTGTTCCTGTTCCTCATGGGAACAGTCCAGCCCGAACTGCCAAGCCAGGTCCTCCCTGGACCGGAAACAAGCATCCGGGGACCGGTCTCAGGGTATCATCCTTCATCAACCGAGCTAGCTTGTATAAAGTGGCACAGTGAGCAAGGGACCCACGTCTGGGCATACCATTCCCGCTAGGATGATAGACGGAGTGCTGAACAATGCAAACACTCACACCCAGTCACAGATCTGGGTTTAATCCATTGTCCTTTTGCTCACCATGCCACCCCAGCTTGGACCCAGCCATATGCAAATCAGTCTTGACCCTGATCCTGAAGGGAACATTCCAGCCCAAACTGCCAAGCCAGGTCCTCCCTGGACCGGAAACAATCATCCTAGGACTGGTTTCAGGGTATCACCCTTCATCAGCCAGGCTAGCTTGAATCCAGTGTCACAGTGAGCAAGGGACCCACGTCTGGGCATACCCTTCCCACTTAGGGCAACTTTAGCAGCACAAAAGGATGATGGACGGAGGGCTGAACAATGCAACCACTCACCCCTAGTCACAGATCTGGTTTTAACACATCGTTCTTTTGCTCACCATTCCACCCCAGTTTGGACCCAGCCATATGCAAATCAGTCTTGATCCTGTTCCTCATGGGAACAGTCCAGCCCGAACTGCTAAGCCAGGTCCTCCCTGGACCGGAACCAAGCATCCTGGGACCGGCCTCAGGGTATCACCCTTCATCAACCGAGCCAGCTTGTATAAAGTGGCACAGTGAGCAAGGGACCCACGTCTGGGCATACCATTCCCACTTAGGGCAACTTTAGCAACAGAAAAGGATGATGGACGGAGTGCTGAACAATGCAAACACTCATCCCCAGTCACACGTCTGGGTTTAATCAATTGTCCTTTTGCTCACCATGCCACCCTAATTTGGACCCAGCCATATGCAAATCAGTCTTGACCCTGTTCCTCATGGGAACAGTCCAGCCGGAACTGCCAAGCCAGTTCCTACATGGACCGGAAACAAGCAATTTGGGACTGGTTTCAGGGTATCACCTCTAATCAGCCAGGCTAGCTTGAATTCAGTGGCACAGTGAGTAAAGGATCCACGTCTTGGCATACCCTTCCAACTTAGAGCAACTTTAGCAACACAAAAGGATGATGGACGGAGTGCTGAACAATGCAAGCACTCACCCCCACTCACAGATCTGGGTTTAATCCATTGTCCTTTTGCTCACCATGCCACCCCAGTTTGGACCCAGCCATATGCAAATCAGTCTTGATCCTGTTCTTCATGGGAACAGTCCAGCCCGAACTGCCAAGCCAGCTCCTCCCTGGACCGGACCAAGCATCCTGCGACCGTTTTCAGGGTATCACCCTTCATCAGCCAAGTTAGCTTGAATCCAGTGGCACAGTGAGCAAAGGACCCAGATCTGGGCATACCCTTCCCCCTTAGGGCAAATTTAGCAACACAAAAGGATGATGGACGGAGTGCTGAACAATGCTAACAGTCACTTCCAGTCACAGATCTGGGTTTAATCCATCGTTCTTTTGCTCACCATGCCACCCCAATTTCGACCCAGCCATATGCAAATCAGTCTTGTTCCTGTTCCTCATGGGAACAGTCCAGCCCGAACTGCAAAGCCAGGTCCTCCCTGAAACCGGAACCAAGCATCCTGGGACCGGCCTCAGGGTATCACCTTTCATCAACCGAGCTAGCTTGTATAAAGTGGCACAGTGAGCAAGGGACCCACGTCTGGGCATACCCTTCCCACTTAGGGCAACTTTAGCAACACAAAAGGATGATGGACGGAGTGCTGAACAATGCAGACACTCACCCCCAGTCGCAGATCTGGGTTTAATCTATTGTCATTTTGCTCACCATGCCACCCCAGTTTGGACCCAGCCATATGCAAATCAGTCTTGACCTGTTCCTCATGGGAACAGTCCAGCCCGAACTGCCAAGCCAGGTCCTACCTGGTCTGGAAACAAGCATCTTGGGACTGGTTTCAGGGTATCACCCATCATCAGCCAGGCTAGCTTGAATCCAGTGGCACAGTGAGCAAGGGATCCACGTCTGGGCATACCCTTCCTACTTAGGGCACCTTTAGCAACACAAAACAAATGATGGACGGAGTGCTGAACAATGCAAACACTAACCCCTAGTCACAGATCTGGGTTTAATGCATCGTTCTTTTACTCACCATGCCACCCCAGTTTGGAACCAGCAATCTGCAAATCACTCTAGACCCTGTTCCTTATAGGAACAGTCCAGCCAAACTGCCAAGCCAGGTCCTCCCTGGACCGGAAAAAGCCATCCTGGGACCGGTCTCAGGGTATCACCCTTCATCAACCGAGCTAGCTTGAGTTCAGTGGCACAGTGAGCAAGGGATCCACATCTGGGCATACCCTTCCTTCTCAGCGCAACTTTAGTAACACAAAAAAATGATGAACAGAGTGCTGAACAATGCAAACACTCACCCCTAGTCATAGATCTGGGTATAATACATCGTTCTTTTGCTCACCATGCCACCCCAGTTTGGACCCAGCCATATGCAAATCAGTCTTGACCCTGTTCCTCAAGGGAACAGTCCAGCCCGAACTGCCAAGCCAGGTTCTCCTTGGACCGGAAACAAGCATCCTGGGACCGGTTTCAGGGTATCACACTTCATCAGCCAGGCTAGCTTGAATCCATTGGCACAGTGAGCAAGGGACCCACGTCTGCGCAAACCCTTCCCACTTAGGGCAACTTTAGCAACACAAAAGGATGATGGACGGAGTGCTGAACAATGCAAACACTCATCCCCAGTCACAGATCTGGGTTTAATCTATTGTCCTTTTGCTCACCATGCCACCCCAGTTTGGACCCAGCCATATCCAAATCAGTCTTGACTTGTTCCTTATGGGAACAGTCCAGCCCGAACTGCCAAGCCAGGTCCTCCCTGGCCTGGAAACAAGCATCTTGGGACTGGTTTCAGAATATCACCCTTCATCAGCCAGGCTAACTTGAATCCAGTGGCACAGTGAGCAAGGGATCCACGTCTGGGCATACCCTTCCTACTTAGGGCACCTTTAGCAACACAAAAGGATGATGGACGGAGTGCTGAACAACGCAAACACTCACCCCTAGTCACAGATCTGGGTTTAATACATCGTTCTTTTGCTCACCATGCCACCCCAGTTTGGACCCAGCCATATGCAAATCAGTCTTGACCCTGTTCCTCATGGGAACAGTCCAGGTCGAACTGCCAAGCCAGGTCCTCCCTGGATCGGAAACAAGCATCCTGGGACCGGTCTCAGGGTATCACCCTTCATCAACCGAGCTAGCTTGTATAAAGCGGCACAGTGAGCAAGGGACCCACGTCTGGGCATACCATTCCCACTTAGGGCAACTTTAGCAACACAAAAGGATGATTGACGGAGTGCTGAACAATGCAAAGACCACTAGTCACAGATCTGGTTTTAATCCATTGTCCTTTTGCTCATCATGGCTCCCCAGTTTGGACCCAGCCATATGCAAATCGGTTTTGACCCTGTTCCTCATGGGAACAGTCCAGCCCGAACTGCCAAGCCAGGTCCTCCCTGGACCAGAAACAAGTATCCTGGGACCGGTTTCAGGGTATCACCCTTCATTAGCCAGGATAGCTGGAATCCAGTGGCACAGTGAGCAAGTGATCCACGTCTGGGCATACCCTTCCTACTTAGGGCATCTTTAGCAACACAATAAAAAGGAGGACGGAGTGCTGTACAATGCAAACACTCACCCTAGTCACAGATCTGGGTTTAATACATCGTTCTTTTGCTCACCATGCCACCAAAGTTTGGACCCAGCCATATGCAAATCAGCTTTGACCCTGTTCCTCCTGGGAACAGTCCAGCCCGAACTGCCAAGCCAGGTCCTCCCTGGACCGGAAACAAGGATCCTGGGACCGGTCTCAGGGTATCACCCTTCATCAGCCGAGCTAGCTTTTATAAAGTGGCACAGTGAGCAAGGGACTCACGTCTCGGCATACCATTCCCACTTAGGGCAACTTTAGCAACACAAAAGGATGATAGACGGAGTGCTGAACAATGCAAACACACACCCCCAGTCACAGATCTGGGTTTAATCCATTGCCCTTTTGCTCACCATGCCACCCCAGTTTGGACCCAGCCATATGCAAGTCAGTCTTGACCCTGTTCCTCAACGGAACAGTCCAGCCCAAACTGCCAAGCCAGGTCCTCCCTGGACCGGGAACAAGCATCCTGGAACCGGTTTCAGGGTATCACCCTTCATCGGCCAGGCTAGCTTGAATCCAGTGGCACAGTGAGCAAGGGACCCACGTCTAGGCATACCCTTCCCACTTAGGGCAACTTTAGCAACACAAAAGGATGATTGACAGAGTGCTGAGCAATGCAACCACTCACCCCAGTCACACTTCTGCATTTAATCCATTGTCCTTTTGCTCACCATGCCACCCCAGTTTGGACCCAGCCACCTGCAAATCAGTCTTGACCCTGTTCCTCATGGGAACAGTCCAGCCCGAACTGCCAAGCCAGGTCCTCCCTGGACCGGAAACAAGCATCCTGGGACCGGTTTCAGGGTATCACCCTTCATCACCCAGGCTAGCATGAATCCAGTGGCACAGTGAGCAAGGGACCCACGTCTGGGCATACCCTTCCCACTTAGGGCAACTTTAGCAACACAAAAGGATGATGGACGGAGTGCTGAACAATGCAAACACTCACCCCAATCACAGATCTGGGTTTAATCCATTCTTCTTTTGCTCACCTTTCCACCCAGTTTGGACCCAGTCATATACAAATCAATCTTGACTCTGTTCCTCATGGGAACAGTCCAGCCCGAACTGCCAAGTCAGGTCCTCCCTGGACCAGAAACAAGTATCCTGGGACCGGTTTCAGGTTATCACCCTTCATCAGCCAGGCTAGCTTGAATCCAGTGGCACAGTGAGCAAGGGATCCACGTCTGGTCATACCCTTCTTACTTAGGGCAACTTTAGCAACACAAAAAAATGATGGAAAAGAAGGGCTGAACAACGCAAACACTCACCCCTAGTCACAGATCTGGGTTTAATACATCATTCTTTTGCTCACCATGCCACCCCAGTTTGGACCCAGCCATATGCAAATCAGTCTTGACCCTGTTCTTCATGGGAACAGTCCAGCCCAAAATGCCAAGCCAGGTCCTCCCTGAACTAGAAACAATCATCCTGGGACCGGTTTCAGAGTATCACCCTCATCAGCCAGGATAGCTTGAATCCAGTGGCACAGTGAGCATGGGACCCACGTCTGGGCATACCCTTCCCACTTAGGGCAACTTTAGCAACAGAAAAGGATGATGGACGGAGTGCTGAACAATGCAAACACTCATCCCCAGTCACAGGTCTGGGTTTAATCCATTGTCCTTTTGCTCACCATGCCACCCCAGTTTAGACCGAGCCATATGCAAATCAGTCTTGACCCTGTTCCTCATGGGAACAGTCCAGCCCGAACTGCCAGGCCAGTTCCTCCCTGGACCGGAAACAAGCATCTTGGGACTGGTTTCAGGGTATCACCCCTCATCAGCCAGGCTAGCTTGAATTCAGTGGCACAGTGAGCAAGGGATCCACGTCTGGGCATACCCTTCCAAATTAGAGCAACTTTAGCAACACAAAAAAATGATGGACGGAGTGCTGAACAATGCAAACACTCACCCCCAGTCACAGATCTGGGTTTAATCCATTGTTCTTTTGCTCACCATTCCACCCCAGTTTGAACCCAGCCATATCCAATCAGTCTTGACCCTGTTCCTCATGGGAACAGTCAAGCCAGGTCGTACCTGGACCGGAAACAAGCATCCTGGGACCGGTTTCATGGTATCACCCTTCATCAGGCAGGCTAGCTTGAATCCAGTGGAACAGTGAGCAAGGGACCCACGTCTGGGCATACACTTCCCACTTAGGGCAACTTTAGCGACACAAAAGTATGATGGACGGAGTGCTGAACAATGCAAACACTCACCCCCAATCACAGATCTAGGTTTAGTCCAATGTTCTTTTGCTCACCATCCACCCCAGTTTGGACCCAGCCATAAGCAAATCAGTCTTGACCTGTTCCTCATGGGAACAGTCCAGCCCGAACTGCCAAGCCAGGTCCTCCCTGGCCTGGAAACAAGCATCTTGGGACTGGTTTCAGGGTATCACCCTTCATCAGCCAGGTTAGCTTGAATCCAGTGGCACAGTGAGCAAGGGACCCACGTCTGGGCATACCCTTCCCACTTAGGGCAACTTTAGCAACACAAAAGGATGATGGACGGAGTGCTGAACAATGCAAACACTCACCCCCAGTCACAGATCTGGGTTTAATCTATTGTCCTTTTGCTCACCATGCCACCCCAGTTTGGACCCAGCCATATGCAAATCAGTCTTGACCTGTTCCTCATGGGAACAGTCCAGCCCGAACTGCCAAGCCAGGTCCTCCCTGGCCTGGAAACAAGCATCTTGGGACTGGTTTCAGGATATCACCCTTCATCAGCCAGGCTAGCTTGCATCCAGTGGCACAGTGAGCAAGGGATCTACGTCTGGGCATACCCTTCCTACTTAGGGCACCTTTAGCAACACAAAAAAGTGATGGACGGAGTGCTGAACAATGCAAACACTCACCCCTAGTCACAGATCTGGGTTTAATACATTGTTCTTTTGCTCACCATGCCACCCCAGTTGGGTCCCAGACATATGAAAATCAGTCTTGACCCTGTTCCTCATGGGAACAGTCCAGCCCGAACTGCCAAGCCAGGTCCTCCCTGGACCGGAAACAAGCATCATGGGACCGGTCTCAGGGTATCACCCTTCATCAACCGAGCTAGCTTGTATAAAACGGCACAGTGAGCAAGGGACCCACGTCTGGGCATACCATTCCCACTTAGGGCAACTTTAGCAACAAAAAAGTATGATGGACGGAGTGCTGAACAATGCAACCACTCACCCCCAGTCACAAGTCTGGATTTAATCCATTGTTCTTTTGCTCACCATGCCACCCCAATTTGTACCAAACCATATGCAAATCAGTCTTGACCCTGTTCCTCAGTGGAACAGTCCATCCCAAACTGCCAAGCCAGGTCCTCCCTGGACCGGACCAAGCATCCTGGGACCGTTTTCAGGGTATCACCCTTCAGCAGCCAAGTAAGCATGAATCCAGTGGCACAGTGAGCAAGAGACCCCGATCTGGGCGTACCTTTCCCCCTTAGGGCAACTTTAGCAACACAAAAGAATGATGGACGGAGTGCTGAATAATGAAACCACTCACTTCCAGTCACAGATCTGGGTTTAATCCAATCTTTGTTTTGCTCACCATGCCACCCCAGTTTCGACCCAGCCATATGCAAATCAGTCTTGACCCTGTTCCTCATGGGAACAGTCCAGCCCGAAATGCCAAGCCAGGTCCTCCCTGGACCACAAACAAGCATCTTGGGATTGGTTTCTGGGTATCACCCTTCATCAGCAAGGCTAGCTTGAATTCAGTGGCACAGTGAGCAAGGGATCCACGTCTGGGCGTACCCTTCCTACTTAGAGCAACTTTAGCAACACAAAAAAATGATGGACGGAGTGCTGAACAATGCAAACACTCACCCCCATCACAGATCTAGGTTTAGTCCATTGTTCTTTTGCTCACGATGCCACCCCAGTTTGGACCCAGCCATATGCAAATCAGTCTTGACCTGTTCCTCATGGGAACAGTCCAGCCCGAAATGCCAAGCCAGGTCCTCCCTGGCCTGGAAACAAGCATCTTGGGACTGGTTTCAGGGTATCACCCTTCATCAGAAAGGATAGTTTGAATCCAGTGGCAAAGTGAGCAAGGGACCCACATCTGGGCATACCCTTCCCACTTGGGGCAACTTTAGCAACACAAAAGGATGATGGACGGAGTGCTGAACAATGCAAACACTCACCCCCAGTCACAGATCTGGGTTTAATCTATTGTCCTTTTGCTCACCATGCCACCCCAGTTTGGACCCAGCCATATGCAAATCAGACTTGACCTGTTCCTCATGGGAACAGTCCAGCCCGAACTGCCAAGCCAGGTCCTCCCTGGCCTGGAAACAAGCATCTTGGGACTGGTTTCAGGATATCACCCTTCATCAGCCAGGCTAGCTTGAATCCAGTGGCACAGTGAGCAAGGGATCCACGTCTGGGCATACCCTTCCTACTTAGGGCACCTTTAGCAACACACAAAAGTGATGGACGGAGTGCTGAACAATGCAAACACTCACCCCTAGTCACATATCTGGGTTTAATACATCGTTCTTTTGCTCACCATGCCACCCCAGTTTGGACCCAGCCATATGCAAATCAGTCTTGACCCTGTTCCTCCTGGGAACAGTCCAGGCCGAACTGCCAAGCCAGGTCCTCCCTGGACCGGAAACAAGCATCCTGGGACCGGTCTCAGGGTATCACCCTTCATCAACCGAGCTAGTTGTATAAAGCGGCACAGTGAGCAAGGGACCCACGTCTGGGCATACCATTCCCACTTACGGCAACTTTAGCAACACAAAAGGATGATGGACGGAGTGCTGAACAATGCAACCACTCACCCCCAGTCACAAGTCTGGATTTAATCCATTGTTCTTTTGCTCTCCATGCCACCCCAGTTTGTACCAAGCCATATGCAAATCAGTCTTGACCCTGTTCCTCAGTGGAACAGTCCAGCCCAAACTGCCAAGCCAGGTCCTCCCTGGACCGGACCAAGCATCCTGGGACTGTTTTCAGGGTATCACCCTTCAGCAGCCAAGTAAGCATGAATCCAGTGGCACAGTGAGCAAGGGACCCAGATCTGGGCGTACCCTTCCCCCTCAGGGCAACTTTAGCAACACAAAAGGATGATGGACGGAGTGCTGAACAATGAAACCACTCACTTCCAGTCACAGATCTGGGTTTAATCCAATCTTTGTTTTGCTCACCATGCCACCCCAGTTTCTACCCAGCCATATGCAAATCAGTCTTGACCCTGTTCCTCATGGGAACAGTCCAGACCGAAATGCCAAGCCAGGTCCTCCCTGGACCGAAACAAGCATCTTGGGATTGGTTTCTGGGTATCACCCTTCATCAGCCAGGCTAGCTTGAAATCAGTGGCACAGTGAGCAAGGGATCCACGTCTGGGCGTACCCTTCCTACTTAGAGCAACTTTAGCAACACAAACAAATGATGGACGGAGTGCTGAACAATGAAACCACTCACTTCCAGTCACAGATCTGGGTTTAATCCAATCTTTGTTTTGTTCACCATGCCACCCCAGTTTCGACCAAGCCATATGCAAATCAGTCTTGACCCTGTTCCTCATGGGAACAGTCCAGCCCGAAATGCCAAGCCAGGTCCTCCCTGGACCGGAAACAAGCATCTTGGGATTGGTTTCTGGGTATCACCCTTCATCAGCCAGGCTAGCTTGAATTCAGTGGCACAGTGAGCAAGGGATCCACGTCTGGGCGTACCCTTCCTACTTAGAGCAACTTTAGCAACACAAACAAATGATGGACGGAGTGCTGAACAATGCAAACCCTCACCCCCAATCACAGATCTAGGTTTAGTCCATGGTTCTTTTGCTCACCATGCCACCCCAGTTTGGACCCAGCCATATGTAAATCAGTCTTGACCTGTTCCTCATGGGAACAGTCCAGCCCGAACTGCCAAGCCAGGTCCTCCCTGGCCTGGAAACAAGCATCTTGGGACTGGTTTCAGGATATCACCCTTCATCAGCCAGGTTAGCTTGAATCCAGTGGCACAGTGAGCAAGGGACCCACGTCTGGGCATACCCTTCCCACTTAGGGCAACTTTAGCAACACAAAAGGATGATGGACGGAGTGCTGAACAATGCAAACACTCACCCCTTGTCACAGATCTGGGTTTAATACATCGTTCTTTTGCTGACCATGCCACCCCAGTTTGGACCCAGCCATATGCAATCAGTCTTGACCCTGTTCACTGCAAACACTCACCCCTTGTCACAGATCTGGGTTTAATACATCGTTCTTTTGCTGACCATGCCACCCCAGTTTGGACCCAGCCATATGCAATCAGTCTTGACCCTGTTCCTCATGGGAACAGTCCAGCCCGAACTGCCAAGCCAGGTCCTCCCTGGACCGGAAACAAGCATCCTGGGACCGGTCTCAGGGTATCACCCTTCATCAACCGAGCTAGCTTGTATAAAGTGGCACAGTGAGCAAGGGACCCACGTCTGGGCATACCATTCCCACTTAGGGCAACTTTAGCAACACAAAAGGATGATGGACGGAGTGCTGAACAATGAAACCACTCACTTCCAGTCACAGATCTGGGTTTAATCCAATCTTTGTTTTGCTCACCATGCCACCCCAGTTTCGACCCAGCCATATGCAAATCAGTCTTGACCCTGTTCCTCATGGGAACAGTCCAGCCCGAAATGCCAAGCCAGGTCCTCCCTGGACCGGAAACAAGCATCTTGGGATTGGTTTCTGGGTATCACCCTTCATCAGCCAGGCTAGCTTGAATTCAGTGGCACAGTGAGCAAGGGATCCACGTCTGGGCGTACCCTTCCTACTTAGAGCAACTTTAGCAACACAAACAAATGATGGACGGAGTGCTGAACAATGCAAACCCTCACCCCCAATCACAGATCTAGGTTTAGTCCATGGTTCCCACTTAGGGCAACTTTAGCAACACAAAAGGATGATGGACGGAGTGCTGAACAATGCAAACACTCACCCCTTGTCACAGATCTGGGTTTAATACATCGTTCTTTTGCTGACCATGCCACCCCAGTTTGGACCCAGCCATATGCAATCAGTCTTGACCCTGTTCCTCATGGGAACAGTCCAGCCCGAACTGCCAAGCCAGGTCCTCCCTGGACCGGAAACAAGCATCCTGGGACCGGTCTCAGGGTATCACCCTTCATCAACCGAGCTAGCTTGTATAAAGTGGCACAGTGAGCAAGGGACCCATGTCTGGGCATACCATTCCCACTTAGGGCAACTTTAGCAACACAAAAGGATGATGGACGGAGTGCTGAACAATGAAACCACTCACTTCCAGTCACAGATCTGGGTTTAATCCAATCTTTGTTTTGCTCACCATGCCACCCCAGTTTCGACCCAGCCATATGCAAATCAGTCTTGACCTGTTCCTCATGGGAACAGTCCAGCCCGAACTGCCAAGCCAGGTCCTCCCTGGCCTGGAAACAAGCATCTTGGGACTGGTTTCAGGGTATCACCCTTCATCAGCCAGGTTAGCTTGAATCCAGTGGCACAGTGAGCAAGGGACCCACGTCTGGGCATACCCTTCCCACTTAGGGCAACTTTAGCAACACAAAAGGATGATGGACGGAGTGCTGAACAATGCAAACACTCACCCCCAGTCACAGATCTGGGTTTAATCTATTGTCCTTTTGCTCACCATGCCACCCCAGTTTGGACCCAGCCATATGCAAATCAGTCTTGACCTGTTCCTCATGGGAACAGTCCAGCCCGAACTGCCAAGCCAGGTCCTCCCTGGCCTGGAAACAAGCATCTTGGGACAGGTTTCAGGATATCACCCTTCATCAGCCAGGCTAGCTTGCATCCAGTGGCACAGTGAGCAAGGGATCCACGTCTGGGCATACCCTTCCTACTTAGGGCACCTTTAGCAACACAAAAAAGTGATGGACGGAGTGCTGAACAATGCAAACACTCACCCCTAGTCACAGATCTGGGTTTAATACATTGTTCTTTTGCTCACCATGCCACCCCAGTTGGGTCCCAGCCATATGAAAATCAGTCTTGACCCTGTTCCTCATGGGAACAGTCCAGCCCGAACTGCCAAGCCAGGTCCTCCCTGGACCGGAAACAAGCATCATGGGACCGGTCTCAGGGTATCACCCTTCATCAACCGAGCTAGCTTGTATAAAACGGCACAGTGAGCAAGGGACCCACGTCTGGGCATACCATTCCCACTTAGGGCAACTTTAGCAACAAAAAAGTATGATGGACGGAGTGCTGAACAATGCAACCACTCACCCCCAGTCACAAGTCTGGATTTAATCCATTGTTCTTTTGCTCACCATGCCACCCCAGTTTGTACCAAGCCATATGCAAATCAGTCTTGACCCTGTTCCTCAGTGGAACAGTCCAGCCCAAATTGCCAAGCCAGGTCCTCCCTGGACCGGACCAAGCATCCTGGGACCGTTTTCAGGGTATCACCCTTCAGCAGCCAAGTAAGCATGAATCCAGTGGCACAGTGAGCAAGGGACCCAGATCTGGGCGTACCCTTCCCCCTTAGGGCAACTTTAGCAACACAAAAGGATGATGGACGGAGTGCTGAACAATGAAACCACTCACTTCCAGTCACAGATCTGGGTTTAATCCAATCTTTGTTTTGCTCACCATGCCACCCCAGTTTCTACCCAGCCATATGCAAATCAGTCTTGACCCTGTTCCTCATGGGAACAGTCCAGCCCGAAATGCCAAGCCAGGTCCTCCCTGGACCGGAAACAAGCATCTTGGGATTGGTTTCTGGGTATCACCCTTCATCAGCCAGGCTAGCTTGAAATCAGTGGCACAGTGAGCAAGGGATCCACGTCTGGGCGTACCCTTCCTACTTAGTCAACTTTAGCAACACAAACAAATGATGGACGGAGTGCTGAACAATGAAACCACTCACTTCCAGTCACAGATCTGGGTTTAATCCAATCTTTGTTTTGCTCACCATGCCACCCCAGTTTCGACCCAGCCATATGCAAATCAGTCTTGACCCTGTTCCTCATGGGAACAGTCCAGCCCGAAATGCCAAGCCAGGTCCTCCCTGGACCGGAAACAAGCATCTTGGGATTGGTTTCTGGGTATCACCCTTCATCAGCCAGGCTAGCTTGAATTCAGTGGCACAGTGAGCAAGGGATCCACGTCTGGGCGTACCCTTCCTACTTAGAGCAACTTTAGCAACACAAACAAATGATGGACGGAGTGCTGAACAATGCAAACCCTCACCCCCAATCACAGATCTAGGTTTAGTCCATGGTTCTTTTGCTCACCATGCCACCCCAGTTTGGACCAAGCCATATGTAAATCAGTCTTGACCTGTTCCTCATGGGAACAGTCCAGCCCGAACTGCCAAGCCAGGTCCTCCCTGGCCTGGAAACAAGCATCTTGGGACTGGTTTCAGGATATCACCCTTCATCAGCCAGGTTAGCTTGAATCCAGTGGCACAGTGAGCAAGGGACCCACGTCTGGGCATACCCTTCCCACTTAGGGCAGCTTTAGCAACACAAAAGGATGATGGACGGAGTGCTGAACAATGCAAACACTCACCCCAGTCACAGATCTGGGTTTAATCTATTGTCCTTTTGCTCACCATGCCACCCCAGTTTGGACCCAGCCATATGCAAATCAGTCTTGACCTGTTCCTCATGGGAACAGTCCAGCCTGAACTGCCAAGCCAGGTCCTCCCTGGCCTGGAAACAAGCATCTTGGGACTGGTTTCAGGATATCACCCTTCATCAGCCAGGCTAGCTTGAATCCAGTGGCACAGTGAGCAAGGGATCCACGTCTGGGCATACCCTTCCTACTTAGGGCACCCTTAGAAACACAAAAAAGTGATGGACGGAGTGCTGAACAATGCAAACACTCACCCCTTGTCACAGATCTGGGTTTAATACATTGTTCTTTTGCTGACCATGCCACCCCAGTTTGGACCCAGCCATATGCAATCAGTCTTGACCCTGTTCCTCATGGGAACAATCCAGCCCGAACTGCCAAGCCAGGTCCTCCCTGGACCGGAAACAAGCATCCTGGGACCGGTCTCAGGCTATCACCCTTCATCAACCGAGCTAGCTTGTATAAAGTGGCACAGTGAGCAAGGGACCCACGTCTGGGCATACCATTCCCACTTAGGGCAACTTTAGCAACACAAAAGGATGATGGACGGAGTGCTGAACAATGCAACCACTCACCCCCAGTCACAAGTCTGGATTTAATCCATTGTTCTTTTGCTCACCATGCCACCCCAGTTTGTACCAAGCCATATGCAAATCAGTCTTGACCCTGTTCCTCAGTGGAACAGTCCAGCCCAAACTGCCAAGCCAGGTCCTCCCTGGACCGGACCAAGCATCCTGGGACCGTTTTCAGGGTATCACCCTTCAGCAGCCAAGTAAGCATGAATCCAGTGGCACAGTGAGCAAGGGACCCAGATCTGGGCGTACCCTTCCCCCTTAGGGCAACTTTAGCAACACAAAAGGATGATGGACGGAGTGCTGAACAATGAAACCACTCACTTCCAGTCACAGATCTGGGTTTAATCCAATCTTTGTTTTGCTCACCATGCCACCCCAGTTTCTACCCAGCCATATGCAAATCAGTCTTGACCCTGTTCCTCATGGGAATAGTCCAGCCCGAAATGCCAAGCCAGGTCCTCCCTGGACCGGAAACAAGCATCTTGGGATTGGTTTCTGGGTATCACCCTTCATCAGCCAGGCTAGCTTGAAATCAGTGGCACAGTGAGCCAGGGATCCACGTCTGGGCGTACCCTTCCTACTTAGTCAACTTTAGCAACACAAACAAATGATGGACGGAGTGCTGAACAATGAAACCACTCACTTCCAGTCACAGATCTGGGTTTAATCCAATCTTTGTTTTGCTCACCATGCCACCCCAGTTTCGACCCAGCCATATGCAAATCAGTCTTGACCCTGTTCCTCATGGGAACAGTCCAGCCCGAAATGCCAAGCCAGGTCCTCCCTGGACCGGAAACAAGCATCTTGGGATTGGTTTCTGGGTATCACCCTTCATCAGCCAAGCTAGCTTGAATTCAGTGGCACAGTGAGCAAGGGATCCACGTCTGGGCGTACCCTTCCTACTTAGAGCAACTTTAGCAACACAAACAAATGATGGACGGAGTGCTGAACAATGCAAACCCTCACCCCCAATCACAGATCTAGGTTTAGTCCATGGTTCTTTTGCTCACCATGCCACCCCAGTTTGGACCCAGCCATATGTAAATCAGTCTTGACCTGTTCCTCATGGGAACAGTCCAGCCCGAACTGCCAAGCCAGGTCCTCCCTGGCCTGGAAACAAGCATCTTGGGACTGGTTTCAGGATATCACCCTTCATCAGCCAGGTTAGCTTGAATCCAGTGGCACAGTGAGCAAGGGACCCACGTCTGGGCATACCCTTCCCACTTAGGGCAGCTTTAGCAACACAAAAGGATGATGGACGGAGTGCTGAACAATGCAAACACTCACCCCCAGTCACAGATCTGGGTTTAATCTATTGTCCTTTTGCTCACCATGCCACCCCAGTTTGGACCCAGCCATATGCAAATCAGTCTTGACCTGTTCCTCATGGGAACAGTCCAGCCTGAACTGCCAAGCCAGGTCCTCCCTGGCCTGGAAACAAGCATCTTGGGACTGGTTTCAGGATATCACCCTTCATCAGCCAGGCTAGCTTGAATCCAGTGGCACAGTGAGCAAGGGATCCACGTCTGGGCATACCCTTCCTACTTAGGGCACCCTTAGAAACACAAAAAAGTGATGGACGGAGTGCTGAACAATGCAAACACTCACCCCTTGTCACAGATCTGGGTTTAATACATTGTTCTTTTGCTGACCATGCCACCCCAGTTTGGACCCAGCCATATGCAATCAGTCTTGACCCTGTTCCTCATGGGAACAATCCAGCCCGAACTGCCAAGCCAGGTCCTCCCTGGACCGGAAACAAGCATCCTGGGACCGGTCTCAGGGTATCACCCTTCATCAACCGAGCTAGCTTGTATAAAGTGGCACAGTGAGCAAGGGACCCACGTCTGGGCATACCATTCCCACTTAGGGCAACTTTAGCAACACAAAAGGATGATGGACGGAGTGCTGAACAATGAAACCACTCACTTCCAGTCACAGATCTGGGTTTAATCCAATCTTTGTTTTGCTCACCATGCCACCCCAGTTTCGACCCAGCCATATGCAAATCAGTCTTGACCCTGTTCCTCATGGGAACAGTCCAGCCCGAACTGCCAAGCCAGGTCTTCCCTGGACCGGAAACAAGCATCTTGGGATTGGTTTCAGGGTATCACCCTTCGTCAGCCAGGCTAGCTTGAATTCAGTGGCACAGTGAGCAATGGACCCAGATCTGGGCGTACCCTTCACCCTTAGGGCAACTTTAGCAACACAAAAGGATGATGGACGGAGTGCTGAACAATGAAACCACTCACTTCCAGTCACAGATCTGGGTTTAATCCAATCTGTGTTTTACTCACCATGCCACCCCAGTTTCGACCCAGCCATATGCAAATCAGTCTTGACCCTGTTCCTCATGGGAACAGTCCAGCCCGAACTGCCAAGCCAGGTCCTCCCTGGACCGGAAACAAGCATCCTGGGACCGGTCTCAGGGTATCACCCTTCATCAACCGAGCTAGCTTGTATAAAGCGGCACAGTGAGCAAGGGACCCACGTCTGGGCATACCATTCCCACTTAGGGCAACTTTAGCAACACAAAAGGATGATGGACGGAGTGCTGAACAATGCAACCACTCACCCCCAGTCACAAGTCTGGATTTCATCCATTGTTCTTTTCCTCACCATGCCACCCCAGTTTGTACCAAGCCATTTGCAAATCAGTCTTGACCCTGTTCCTCAGTGGAACAGTCCATCCCAAACTACCAAGCCTGGTCCTCCCTGGACCGGACCAAGCATCCTGGGACCGTTTTCAGGGAATCACCCTTCAGCAGCCAAGTAAGCATGAATCCAGTGGCACAGTCAGCAAGGGACCCAGATCTGGGCGTACCGTTCCCCCTTAGAGCACCTTTAGCAACACAAAAGGATGATGGACGGAGTGCTGAACAATGAAACCACTCACTTCCAGTCACAGATCTGGGTTTAATCCAATCTTTGTTTTGCTCACCATGCCACCCCAGTTTCGACCCAGACATATGCAAATCAGTCTGACCCTGTTCCTCATGGGAACAGTCCAGCCCGAAATGCCAAGCCAGGTCCTCCCTGGACCAAAAACAAGCATCTTGGGATTGGTTTCTGGGTATCACCCTTCATCAGCCAGGCTAGCTTGAATCCAGTGGCACAGTGAGCAAGGGATCCACGTCTGGTCATACCCTTCTTACTTAGGGCAACTTTAGCAACACAAAAAAATGATGGAAAAGAAGTGCTGAACAACGCAAACACTCACCCCTAGTCACAGATCTGGGTTTAATACATCATTCTTTTGCTCACCATGCCACCCCAGTTTGGACCCAGCCATATGCAAATCAGTCTTGACCCTGTTCTTCATGGGAACAGTCCAGCCCAAAATGCCAAGCCAGGTCCTCCCTGAACTAGAAACAATCATCCTGGGACCGGTTTCAGAGTATCACCCTCATCAGCCAGGACAGCTTGAATCCAGTGGCACAGTGAGCATGGGACCTACGTCTGGGCATACCCTTCCCACTTAGGGCAACTTTAGCAACAGAAAAGGATGATGGACGGAGTGCTGAACAATGCAAACACTCATCCCCAGTCACAGGTCTGGGTTTAATCCATTGTCCTTTTGCTCACCATGCCACCCCAGTTTAGACCGAGCCATATGCAAATCAGTCTTGACCCTGTTCCTCATGGGAACAGTCCAGCCCGAACTGCCAGGCCAGTTCCTCCCTGGACCGGAAACAAGCATCTTGGGACTGGTTTCAGGGTATCACCCCTCATCAGCCAGGCTAGCTTGAATTCAGTGGCACAGTGAGCAAGGGATCCACGTCTGGGCATACCCTTCCAAATTAGAGCAACTTTAGCAACACAAAAAAATGATGGACGGAGTGCTGAACAATGCAAACACTCACCCCCAGTCACAGATCTGGGTTTAATCCATTGTTCTTTTGCTCACCATTCCACCCCAGTTTGGACCCAGCCATATCCAATCAGTCTTGACCCTGTTCCTCATGGGAACAGTCAAGCCAGGTCGTACCTGGACCGGAAACAAGCATCCTGGGACCGGTTTCATGGTATCACCCTTCATCAGGCAGGCTAGCTTGAATCCAGTGGAACAGTGAGCAAGGGACCCACGTCTGGGCATACACTTCCCACTTAGGGCAACTTTAGCGACACAAAAGTATGATGGACGGAGTGCTGAACAATGCAAACACTCACCCCCAATCACAGATCTAGGTTTAGTCCAATGTTCTTTTGCTCACCATGCCACCCCAGTTTGGACCCAGCCATATGCAAATCAGTCTTGACCTGTTCCTCATGGGAACAGTCCAGCCCGAACTGCCAAGCCAGGTCCTCCCTGGCCTGGAAACAAGCATCTTGGGACTGGTTTCAGGGTATCACCTTTCATCAGCCAGGTTAGCCTGAATCCAGTGGCACAGTGAGCAAGGGACCCACGTCTGGGCATACCCTTCCCACTTAGGGCAACTTTAGCAACACAAAAGGATGATGGACGGAGTGCTGAACAATGCAAACACTCACCCCCAGTCACAGATCTGGGTTTAATCTATTGTCCTTTTGCTCACCATGCCACCCCAGTTTGGACCCAGCCATATGCAAATCAGTCTTGACCTGATCCTCATGGGAACAGTCCAGCCCGATCTGCCAAGCCAGGTCCTCCCTGGCCTGGAGACAAGCATCTTGGGACTGGTTTCAGGATATCACCCTTCATCAGCCAGGCTAGCTTGCATCCAGTGGCACAGTGAGCAAGGGATCCACGTCTGGGCATACCCTTCCTACTTAGGGCACCTTTAGCAACACAAAAAAGTGATGGACGGAGTGCTGAACAATGCAAACACTCACCCCTAGTCACAGATCTGGGTTTAATACATTGTTCTTTTGCTCACCATGCCACCCCAGTTGGGTCCCAGCCATATGAAAATCAGTCTTGACCCTGTTCCTCATGGGAACAGTCCAGCCCGAACTGCCAAGCCAGGTCCTCCCTGGACCGGAAACAAGCATCATGGGACCGGTCTCAGGGTATCACCCTTCATCAACCGAGCTAGCTTGTATAAAACGGCACAGTGAGCAAGGGACCCACTTCTGGGCATACCATTCCCACTTAGGGCAACTTTAGCAACAAAAAAGTATGATGGACGGAGTGCTGAACAATGCAACCACTCACCCCCAGTCACAAGTCTGGATTTAATCCATTGTTCTTTTGCTCACCATGCCACCCCAATTTGTACCAAACCATATGCAAATCAGTCTTGACCCTGTTCCTCAGTGGAACAGTCCATCCCAAACTGCCAAGCCAGGTCCTCCCTGGACCGGACCAAGCATCCTGGGACCGTTTTCAGGGTATCACCCTTCAGCAGCCAAGTAAGCATGAATCCAGTGGCACAGTGAGCAAGAGACCCCGATCTGGGCGTACCCTTCCCCCTTAGGGCAACTTTAGCAACACAAAAGGATGATGGACGGAGTGCTGAACAATGAAACCACTCACTTCCAGTCACAGATCTGGGTTTAATCCAATCTTTGTTTTGCTCACCATGCCACCCCAGTTTCGACCCAGCCATATGCAAATCAGTCTTGACCCTGTTCCTCATGGGAACAGTCCAGCCCGAAATGCCAAGCCAGGTCCTCCCTGGACCGCAAACAAGCATCTTGGGATTGGTTTCTGGGTATCACCCTTCATCAGCAAGGCTAGCTTGAATTCAGTGGCACAGTGAGCAAGGGGTCCACGTCTGGGCGTACCCTTCCTACTTAGAGCAACTTTAGCAACACAAAAAAATGATGGACGGAGTGCTGAACAATACAAACACTCACCCCCATCACAGATCTAGGTTTAGTCCATTGTTCTTTTGCTCACCATGCCACCCCAGTTTGGACCCAGCCATATGCAAATCAGTCTTGACCTGTTCCTCATGGGAACAGTCCAGCCCGAACTGCCAAGCCAGGTCCTCCCTGGCCTGGAAACAAGCATCTTGGGATTGGTTTCAGGGTATCACCCTTCATCAGAAAGGTTAGTTTGAATCCAGTGGCACAGTGAGCAAGGGACCCACGTCTGGGCATACCCTTCCCACTTGGGGCAACTTTAGCAACACAAAAGGATGATGGACGGAGTGCTGAACAATGCAAACACTCACCCCCAGTCACAGATCTGGGTTTAATCTATTGTCCTTTTGCTCACCATGCCACCCCAGTTTGGACCCAGCCATATGCAAATCAGTCTTGACCTGTTCCTCATGGGAACAGTCCAGACCGAACTGCCAAGCCAGGTCCTCCCTGGCCTGGAAACAAGCATCTTGGGACTGGTTTCAGGATATCACCCTTCATCAGCCAGGCTAGCTTGAATCCAGTGGCACAGTGAGCAAGGGATCCACGTCTGGGCATACCCTTCCTACTTAGGGCACCTTTAGCAACACAAAAAAGTGATGGACGGAGTGCTGAACAATGCAAACACTCACCCCTAGTCACAGATCTGGGTTTAATACATCGTTCTTTTGCTCACCATGCCACCCCAGTTTGGACCCAGCCATATGCAAATCAGTCTTGACCCTGTTCCTCATGGGAACAGTCCAGGCCGAACTGCCAAGCCAGGTCATCCCTGGACCGGAAACAAGCATCCTGGGACCGGTCTCAGGGTATCACCCTTCATCAACCGAGCTAGCTTGTATAAAGCGGCACAGTGAGCAAGGGACCCACGTCTGGGCATACCATTCCCACTTAGGGCAACTTTAGCAACACAAAAGGATGATGGACGGAGTGCTGAACAATGCAACCACTCACCCCCAGTCACAAGTCTGGATTTAATCCATTGTTCTTTTGCTCACCATGCCACCCCAGTTTGTACCAAGCCATATGCAAATCAGTCTTGACCCTGTTCCTCAGTGGAACAGTCCAGCCCAAACTGCCAAGCCAGGTCCTCCCTGGACCGGACCAAGCATCCTGGGACCGTTTTCAGGGTATCACCCTTCAGCAGCCAAGTAAGCATGAATCCAGTGGCACAGTGAGCAAGGGACCCAGATCTGGGCGTACCCTTCCCCCTTAGGGCAACTTTAGCAACACAAAAGGATGATGGACGGAGTGCTGAACAATGAAACCACTCACTTCCAGTCACAGATCTGGGTTTAATCCAATCTTTGTTTTGCTCACCATGCCACCCCAGTTTCTACCCAGCCATATGCAAATCAGTCTTGACACTGTTCCTCATGGGAACAGTCCAGCCCGAAATGCCAAGCCAGGTCCTCCCTTGACCGGAAACAAGCATCTTGGGATTGGTTTCTGGGTATCACCCTTCATCAGCCAGGCTAGCTTGAAATCAGTGGCACAGTGAGCAAGGGATCCACGTCTGGGCGTACCCTTCCTACTTAGAGCAACTTTAGCAACACAAACAAATGATGGACGGAGTGCTGAACAATGAAACCACTCACTTCCAGTCACAGATCTGGGTTTAATCCAATCTTTGTTTTGCTCACCATGCCACCCCATTTTCGACCCAGCCATATGCAAATCAGTCTTGACCCTGTTCCTCATGGGAACAGTCCAGCCCGAAATGCCAAGCCAGGTCCTCCCTGGACCGGAAACAAGCATCTTGGGATTGGTTTCTGGGTATCACCCTTCATCAGCCAGGCTAGCTTGAATTCAGTGGCACAGTGAGCAAGGGATCCACGTCTGGGCGTACCCTTCCTACTTAGAGCAACTTTAGCAACACAAACAAATGATGGACGGAGTGCTGAACAATGCAAACCCTCACCCCCAATCACAGATCTAGGTTTAGTCCATGGTTCTTTTGCTCACCATGCCACCCCAGTTTGGACCAAGCCATATGTAAATCAGTCTTGACCTGTTCCTCATGGGAACAGTCCAGCCCGAACTGCCAAGCCAGGTCCTCCCTGGCCTGGAAACAAGCATCTTGGGACTGGTTTCAGGATATCGCCCTTCATCAGCCAGGTTAGCTTGAATCCAGTGGCACAGTGAGCAAGGGACCCACGTCTGGGCATACCCTTCCCACTTAGGGCAACATTAGCAACACAAAAGGATGATGGACGGAGTGCTGAACAATGCAAACACTCACCCCCAGTCACAGATCTGGGTTTAATCTATTGTCCTTTTGCTCACCATGCCACCCCAGTTTGGACCCAGCCATATGCAAATCAGTCTTGACCTGTTCCTCATGGGAACAGTCCAGCCTGAACTGCCAAGCCAGGTCCTCCCTGGCCTGGAAACAATCATCTTGGGACTGGTTTCAGGATATCACCCTTCATCAGCCAGGCTAGCTTGAATCCAGTGGCACAGTGAGCAAGGGATCCACGTCTGGGCATACCCTTCCTACTTAGGGCACCCTTAGAAACACAAAAAAGTGATGGACGGAGTGCTGAACAATGCAAACACTCACCCCTTGTCACAGATCTGGGTTTAATACATCGTTCTTTTGCTGACCATGCCACCCCAGTTTGGACCCAGCCATATGCAATCAGTCTTGACCCTGTTCCTCATGGGAACAATCCAGCCCGAACTGCCAAGCCAGGTCCTCCCTGGACCGGAAACAAGCATCCTGGGACCGGTCTCAGGGTATCACCCTTCATCAACCGAGCTAGCTTGTATAAAGTGGCACAGTGAGCAAGGGACCCACGTCTGGGCATACCATTCCCACTTAGGGCAACTTTAGCATCACAAAAGGATGATGGACGGAGTGCTGAACAATGAAACCACTCACTTCCAGTCACAGATCTGGGTTTAATCCAATCTTTGTTTTGCTCACCATGCCACCCCAGTTTCGACCCAGCCATATGCAAATCAGTCTTGACCCTGTTCCTCATGGGAACAGTCCAGCCCGAACTGCCAAGCCAGGTCTTCCCTGGACCGGAAACAAGCATCTTGGAATTGGTTTCAGGGTATCACCCTTCGTCAGCCAGGCTAGCTTGAATTCAGTGGCACAGTGAGCAAGGGACCCAGATCTGGGCGTACCCTTCCCCCTTAGGGCAACTTTAGCAACACAAAAGGATGATGGACGGAGTGCTGAACAATGAAACCACTCACTTCCAGTCACAGATCTGGGTTTAATCCAATCTGGGTTTTACTCACCATGCCACCCCAGTTTCGACCCAGCCATATGCAAATCAGTCTTGACCCTGTTCCTCATGGGAACAGTCTAGGCCGAACTGCCAAGCCAGGTCCTCCCTGGACCGGAAACAAGCATCCTGGGACCGGTCTCAAGGTATCACCCTTCATCAACCGAGCTAGCTTGTATAAAGCGGCACAGTGAGCAAGGGACCCACGTCTGGGCATACCATTCCCACTTAGGGCAACTTTAGCAACACAAAAGGATGATGGACGGAGTGCTGAACAATGCAACCACTCACCCCCAGTCACAAGTCTGGATTTAATCCATTGTTCTTTTGCTCACCATGCCACCCTAGTTTGTACCAAGCCATTTGCAAATCAGTCTTGACCCTGTTCCTCAGTGGAACAGTCCATCCCAAACTACCAAGCCTGGTCCTCCCTGGACCGGACCAAGCATCCTGGGACCGTTTTCAGGGAATCACCCTTCAGCAGCCAAGTAAGCATGAATCCAGTGGCACAGTCAGCAAGGGACCCAGATCTGGGCGTACCCTTCCCCCTTAGAGCAACTTTAGCAACACAAAAGGATGATGGACGGAGTGTGAACAATGAAACCACTCACTTCCAGTCACAGATCTGGGTTTAATCCAATCTTTGTTTTGCTCACAATGCCACCCCAGTTTCGACCCAGACATATGCAAATCAGTCTTGACCCTGTTCCTCATGGGAACAGTCCAGCCCGAAATGCCAAGCCAGGTCCTCCCTGGACCAGAAACAAGCATCTTGGGATTGGTTTCTGGGTATCACCCTTCATCAGCCAGGCTAGCTTGAATTCAGTGGCACAGTGAGCAAGGGATCCACGTCTGGGCGTACCCTTCCTACTTAGAGCAACTTTAGCAACACAAAAAAATGATGGACGGAGTGCTGAACAATGCAAACACTCACCCCCAATCACAGATCTAGGTTTAGTCCATTGTTCTTTTGCTCACCATGCCACCCCAGTTTGGACCCAGCCATATGCAAATCAGTCTTGACCTGTTCCTCATGGGAACAGTCCAGCCCGAACTGCCAAGCCAGGTCCTCCCTGGCCTAGAAACAAGCATCTTGGGACTGGTTTCAGGGTATCACCCTTCATCAGCCAGGTTAGCTTGAATCCATTGGCACAGTGAGCAAGGGACCCACGTCTGGGCATACCCTTCCCACTTAGGGCAACTTTAGCAACACAAAAGGATGATGGACGGAGTGCTGAACAATGCAAACACTCACCCCCAGTCACAGATCTGGGTTTAATCTATTGTCCTTTTGCTCACCATGCCACCCCAGTTTGGACCCAGCCATATGCAAATCAGTCTTGACCTGTTCCTCATGGGAACAGTCCAGCCCGAACTGCCAAGCCAGGTCCTCCCTGGCCTGGAAACAAGCATCTTGGGACTGGTTTCAGCATATCACCCTTCATCAGCCAGGCTAGCTTGAATCCGGTGGCACAGTGAGCAAGGGATCTACGTCTGGGCATACCCTTCCTACTTAGGGCACCTTTAGCAACACAAAAAAGTGATGGACGGAGTGCTGAACAATGCAAACACTCACCCCTAGTCACAGATCTGGGTTTAATACATCGTTCTTTTGCTCACCATGCCAACCCCAGTTTGGACCCAGCCATATGCAAATCAGTCTTGACCCTGTTCCTCATGGGAACAGTCCAGCCCGAACTGCCAAACCAGGTCCTCCCTGGACCGGAAACAAGCATCCTGGGACCGGTCTCAGGGTATCACCCTTCATCAACCGAGCTAGCTTGTATAAAGCGGCACAGTGAGCAAGGGACCCACGTCTGGGCATACCATTCCCACTTAGGGCAACTTTAGCAACACAAAAGGATGATGGACGGAGTGCTGAACAATGAAACCACTCACTTCCAGTCACAGATCTGGGTTTAATCCAATCTTTCTTTTGCTCACCAGGCCACCCCAGTTTCGACGCAGCCATATGCAAATCAGTCTTGACCCTGTTCCTCATGGAACAGTCCAGCCTGAACTGCCAAGCCAGGTCCTCCCTGGACCAGAAACAAGCATCTTGGGATTGGTTTCAGGGTATCACCCTTCGTCAGCAAGGCTAGCTTGAATTCAGTGGCACAGTGAGCAAGGGACCCAGATCTGGGCGTACCCTTCCCCCTTAGGGCAACTTTAGCAACACAAAAGGATTATGGACGGAGTGCTGAACAATGAAACCTCTCACTTCCAGTCACAGATCTGGGTTTAATCCAATCTTTGTTTTACTCACTATGCCACCCCAGTTTAGACCGAGCCATATGCAAATCAGTCTTGACCCTGTTCCTCATGGAACAGTCCAGTCCGAACTGCCAAGCCAGGTCCTCCCTGGACCAGAAACAAGCATCCTGGGACCGGTTTCAGGGTATTACCCTTCATCACCCAGGCTAGCTTGAATCCAGTGGCACAGTGACCAAGGGACCCACGTCTGGGCATACCATTCCCACTTAGGGCAACTTTAGCAACACAAAAGGATGATGGACGGAGTGCTGAACAATGCAAACACTCACCCCCAGTCACAAGTCTGGGTTTAATCCATTGTTCTTTTGCTTACCATGCCACCCCAGTCTGTACCAAGCCATATGCAAATCAGTCTTGACCCTGTTCCTCATGGGAACAGTCCAGCCCAAACTGCCAAGCCAGGTCCTCCCTGGACCGGACCAAGCATCTTGGGACTGTTTTAAGTGTATCACCCTTCATCAGCCAAGTTAGCTTGAATCCAGATGCACAGTGAGCAAGGGACCCAGTTCTGGGCATACCCTTCCTCCTTAGGGCAACTTTAGCAACACAAAAGGATGATGGACGGAGTGCTGAACAATGCAAACACTCACTTCCAGTCACAGATCTGGGTTTAATCCATCATTCTTTTGCTCATCATGCCACCCCAGTTTCGACCCACCCATATGGAAATCCGTCTTGACCCTGTTCCTCATGGGAACAGTCCAGCCCAAACTGCCAAGCCACGTCCTCCCTGGACCGGAAACAAGCATCTTGGGATTGGTTTCTGGGTATCACCTTCATCAGCCAGGCTAGCTTGAATTCAGTGGCACAGTGAGCAAGGGATCCACGCCTGGGCGTACCCTTCCTACGTAGAGCAACTTTAGCAACACAAAAAAATGATGGACGGAGTGCTGAACAATGAAACCACTCACTTCCAGTCACAGATCTAGGTTTAGTCCATTGTTCTTTTGCTCACCATGCCACCCCAGTTTGGACCCAGCCATATGCAAATCAGTCTTGACCTGTTCCTCATGGGAACAGTCCAGCCTGAACTGCCAAGCCAGGTCCTCCCTGGACCAGAAACAAGCATCTTGGGATTGGTTTCAGGGTATCACCCTTCGTCAGCCAGGCTAGCTTGAATTCAGTGGCACAGTGAGCAAGGGACCCAGATCTGGGCGTACCCTTCGCCCTTAGAGCAACTTTAGCAACACAAAAGGATGATGGACGGAGTGCTGAACAATGAAACCACTCACTTCCAGTCACATATCTGGGTTTAATCCAATCTTTTTTTTGCTCACCATGCCACCCCAGTTTCGACCCAGCCATATGCAAATCAGTCTTGACCCTGTTCCTCATGGGAACAGTCCAGCCCGAAATGCCAAGCCAGGTCCTCCCTGGACCGGAAACAAGCATCTTGGGATTGGTTTCTGGTTATCACCCTTCATCAGCCAGGCTAGCTTGAATTCAGTGGCACAGTGAGCAAGGGATCCACGTCTGGGCGTACCCTTCCTACTTAGAGCAACTTTAGCAACACAAAAAAATGATGGACGGAGTGCTGAACAATGCAAACACTCACCCCCAATCACAGATCTAGGTTTAGTCCATTGTTCTTTTGCTCACCAAGCCACCCCAGTTTGGACCCAGCTTTATGCAAATCAGTCTTGACCTGTTCCTCATGGGAACAGTCCAGCCCGAACTGCCAAGCCAGGACCTCCCTGGCCTGGAAACAAGCATCTTGGGACTGGTTTCAGGGTATCACCCTTCATCAGCCATTTTAGCTTGAATCCAGTGGCACAGTGAGCAAGGCACCCACGTCTGGGCATACCCTTCCCACTTAGGGCTCCTTTAGCAACACAAAAAAGTGATGGACGGAGTGCTGAACAATGCAAACACTCACCCCTAGTCACAGATCTGGGTTTAATACATCGTTCTTTTGCTCACCATGCCACCCCAGTTTGGACCCAGCCATATGCAAATCAGTCTTGACCCTGTTCCTCATGGGAACAGTCCAGCCCGAAATGCCAAGCCAGGTCCTCCCTGGACGGGAAACAAGCATCCTGGGACCGGTCTCCGGGTATCACCCTTCATCAACCGAGCTAGCTTGTATAAAGCGGAACAGTGAGCAAGGGACCCACGTCTGGGCATACCATTCCCACTTAGGGCAACTTTAGCAACACAAAAGGATGATGGACGGAGTGCTGAACAATGAAACCACGCACTTCCAGTCACAGATCTGGGTTTAATCCAATCTTTGTTTTGCTCACCAGGCCACCCCAGTTTCGACCCAGCCATATGCAAATCAGTCTTGACCCTGTTCCTCATGGAACAGTCCAGCCTGAACTGCCAAGCCAGGTCCTCCCTGGACCGGAAACAAGCATCTTGGGATTGGTTTCACGGTATCACCCTTCGTCAGCAAGGCTAGCTTGAATTCAGTGGCACAGTGAGCAAGGGACCCAGATCTGGGCGTACCGTTCCCCCTTAGGGCAACTTTAGCAACACAAAAGGATGATGGACGGAGTGCTGAACAATGAAACCTCTCACTTCCAGTCACAGATCTGGGTTTAATCCAATCTTTGTTTTACTCACTATGCCACCCCAGTTTGGACCCAGCCTTATGCAAATCAGTCTTGACCCTGTTCCTCATGGGAACAGTCCAGCCCGAACTGCCAAGCCAGGTCCTCCCTGGACCAGAAACAAGCATCCTGGGACCGGTTTCAGGGTATCACCCTTCATCACCCAGGCTAGCTTGAATCCAGTGGCACAGTGAGCAAGGGACCCACGTCTGGGCATACCATTCCCACTTAGAGCAACTTTAGCAACACAAAAGGATGATGGACGGAGTGCTGAACAATGCAAACACTCACCCCCAGTCACAAGTCTGGGTTTAATCCATTGTTCTTTTGCTTACCATGCCACCCCAGTCTGTACCAAGCCATATGCAAATCAGTCTTGACCCTGTTCCTCATGGGAACAGTCCAGCCCAAACTGCCAAGCCAGGTCCTCCCTGGACCGGACCAAGCATCCTGCAACCGTTTTAAGTGCATCACCCTTCATCAGCCAAGTTAGCTTGAATCCAGATGCACAGTGAGCAAGGGACCCAGTTCTGGGCATACCCTTCCTCCTTAGGGCAACTTTAGCAACACAAAAGGATGATGAACGGAGTGCTGAACAATGCAAACACTCACTTCCAGTCACAGATCTGGGTTTAATCCATCATTATTTTGCTCATCATGCCACCCCAGTTTCGACCCAGCCATATGCAAATCCGTCTTGACCCTGTTCCTCATGGGAACAGTCCAGCCCAAACTGCCAAGCCACGTCCTCCCTGGACCGGAAACAAGCATCTTGGGATTGGTTTCTGGGTATCGCCCTTCATCACCCAGGCTAGCTTGAATTCAGTGGCACAGTGAGCAAGGGATCCACGCCTGGGCGTACCCATCCTACGTAGAGCAACTTTAGCAACACAAAAAAATGATGGACGGAGTGCTGAACAATGAAACCACTCACTTCCACTCACAGATCTAGGTTTAGTCCATTGTTCTTTTGCTCACCATGCCACCCCAGTTTGGACCCAGCCATATGCAAATCAGTCTTGACCTGTTCCTCATGGGAACAGTCCAGCCTGAACTGCCAAGCCAGGTCCTCCCTGGACCAGAAACAAGCATCTTGGGATTGGTTTCAGGGTATCACCCTTCGTCAGCCAGGCTAGCTTGAATTCAGTGGCACAGTGAGCAAGGGACCCAGATCTGGGCGTACCCTTCCCCCTTAGAGCAACTTTAGCAACACAAAAGGATGATGGACGGAGTGCTGAACAATGAAACCACTCACTTCCAGTCACATATCTGGGTTTAATCCAATCTTTTTTTTGCTCACCATGCCACCCCAGTTTCGACCCAGCCATATGCAAATCAGTCTTGACCCTGTTCCTCATGGGAACAGTCCAGCCCAAAATGCCAAGCCAGGTCCTCCCTGGACCGGAAACAAGCATCTTGGGATTGGTTTCTGGGTATCACCCTTCATCAGCCAGGCAAGCTTGAATTCAGTGGCACAGTGAGCAAGGGATCCACGTCTGGGCGTACCCTTCCTACTTAGAGCAACTTTAGCAACACAAAAAAATGATGGACGGAGTGCTGAACAATGCAAACACTCACCCCCAATCACAGATCTAGGTTTAGTCCATTGTTCTTTTGCTCACCATGCCACCCCAGTTTGGACCCAGCTTTATGCAAATCAGTCTTGACCTGTTCCTCATGGGAACAGTCCAGCCCGAACTGCCAAGCCAGGACCTCCCTGGCCTGGAAACAAGCATCTTGGGACTGGTTTCAGGGTATCACCCTTCATCAGCCATTTTAGCTTGAATCCAGTGGCACAGTGAGCAAGGCACCCACGTCTGGGCATACCCTTCCCACTTAGGGCTCCTTTAGCAACACAAAAAAGTGATGGACGGAGTGCTGAACAATGCAAACACTCACCCCTAGTCACAGATCTGGGTTTAATACATCGTTCTTTTGCTCACCATGCCACCCCAGTTTGGACCCAGCCATATGCAAATCAGTCTTGACCCTGTTCCTCATGGGAACAGTCCAGGCCAAACTGCCAAGCCAGGTCCTACCTGGACCGGAAACAAGCATCCTGGGACCGGTCTCAGGGTATCACCCTTCATCAACAGAGCTAGCTTGTATAAAGCGGCACAGTGAGCAAGGGACCAACGTCTGGGCATACCATTCCCACTTAGGGCAACTTAAGCAACACAAAAGGATGATGGACGGAGTGCTGAACAATGAAACCACTCACTTCCAGTCACAGATCTGGGTTTAATCTAATCTTTGTTTTGCTCACCATGCCACCCCAGTTTCGACCCAGCCATATGCAAATCAGTCTTGATCCTGTTCCTCATGGGAACCGGTCTCAGGGTATCACCCTTCATCAACCGAGCTAGCTTGTATAAAGCGGCACAGTGAGCAAGGGACCTACGTCTGGGCATACCATTCCCACTTAGCGCAACTTTAGCAACACAAAAGGATGATAGACGGAGTGCTGAACAATGCAAACACACACCCCCAGTCTCAGATCTGGGTTTAATCCATTGTCCTTTTGCTCACCATGCCACCCCAGTTTGGACCCAGCCATATGCAAGTCAGTCTTGACCCTGTTCCTCAAGGGAACACTCCAGCCCAAACTGCCAAGCCAGGGCTTCCCTGGACCGGGAACAAGCATCCTGGGACCGGTTTCAGGGTATCACCCTTCATCAGCCAGGCTTGCTTGAATCCAGTGGCACAGTGAGCAAGGGATCCACGTCTGGGCATACCCTTCCCACTTAGGGCAACTTTAGCAACACAATAGGATGATTGACGGAGTGCTGAGCAATGCAAACACTCACCCCAGTCATACTTCTGCGTTTAATCCATTGTCCTTTTGCTCACCATGCCACCCCAGTTTGGACCCAGCCACCTGCAAATCAGTCTTGACCCTGTTCCTCATGGGAACAGTCCAGCCCGAACTGCCAAGCCAGGTCCTCCCTGGACCGGAAACAAGCATCCTGGGACCGGTTTCAGGGTATCACCCTTCATCACCCAGGCTAGCATGAATCCAGTGGCACAGTGAGCAAGGGACCCACTGTCTGGGCATACCCTTCCCACTTAGGGCAACTTTAGCAACACAAAAGGATGATGGACGGAGTGCTGAACAATGCAAACACTCACCCCCAGTCACAGATCTGGGTTTAATCCATTGTCCTTTTGCTCACCATGCCACCCCAGTTTGGACCCAGCCATATGCAAATCAGTCTTGACCCTGTTCGTCATGGGAACAGTCCAGCCCGAACTGCCAAGCCAGGTCCTCCCTGGACCGGAAACAAGCATCTTGGGACTGGTTTCAGGGTATCACTCTTCATCAGCCAGGCTAGCTTGAATCTAGTGGCACAGTGAGCAACGGATCCACGTCTGGTCATACCCTTCTTACTTAGGGCAACTTTAGCAACACATAAAAATGATGGAAAAGAAGGGCTGAACAACGCAAACACTCACCCCTAGTCACAGATCTGGGTTTAATACATCTTTCTTTTGCTCACCATGCCACCCCAGTTTGGACCCAGCCATATGCAAATCAGTCTTGACCCTGTTCCTCATGGGAACAGTCCAGCCCGAACTGCCAGGCCAGTTCCTCCCTGGACCGGAAACAAGCATCTTGGGACTGGTTTCAGGGTATCACCCCTCATCAGCCAGGCTAGCTTGAATTCAGTTGCACAGTGAGCAAGGGATCCACGTCTGGGCATACCCTTCCAAATTAGAGCAACTTTAGCAACACAAATAAATGATGGACGGAGTGCTGAACAATGCAAACACTCACCCCCAGTCACAGATCTGGGTTTAATCCATTCTTCTTTTGCTCACCATTCCACCCCAGTTTGGACCCAGCCATATCCAATCCGTCTTGACCCTGTTCCTCATGGGAACAGTCAAGCCAGGTCGTACCTGGACCAAAAACAAGCATCCTGAGACCGGTTTCATGGTATCACCCTTCATCAGGCAGGCTAGCTTGAATCCAGTGGCACAGTGAGCAAGGGACCCACGTCTGGGCATACCCTTCCCACTTGGGGCAACTTTAGCAATACAAAAGGATGATGGACGGAGTGGTGAACAATGCAAACACTCACCCCCAGTTACAGATCTGGGTTTAATCCATTGTCCTTTTCCTCACCATGCCACCCCAGTTTGGACCCAGCCATATGCAAATCAGTCTTGACCCTGTTCCTCATGGGAACAGTCCAGCCCAAAATGCCAAGCCAGGTCCTCCCTGAACTAGAAACAATCATCCTGGGACCGGTTTCAGAGTATCACCCTCATCAACCAGGATAGCTTGAATCCAGTGGCACAGTGAGCATGGGACCCACGTCTGGGCATACCCTTCCCACTTAGGGCAACTTTAGCAACGCAAAAAAATGATGGAAAAGAAGGGCTGAACAATGCAAACACTCTCCCCTAGTCACAGATCTGGGTTTAATACATCGTTCTTTTGCTCACCATGCCACCCCAGTTTGGACCCAGCCATATGCAAATCAGTCTTGACCCTGTTCCTCATGGGGACAGTCCACCCCAAAATGCCAAGCCAGGTCCTCCCTGAACTAGAAACAATCATCCTGGGACCGGTTTCAGAGTATCACCCTCATCAGCCAGGATAGCTTGAATCCAGTGGCACAGTGAGCATGGGACCCACGTCTGGGCATACCCTTCCCACTTAGGGCAATTTTAGCAACAGAAAAGGATGATGGACGGATTGCTGAACAATGCAAACACTCATCCCCAGTCACAGATCTAGGTTTAATCCATTGTCCTTTTGCTCACCATGCCACCCCAGTTTAGACTGAGCCATATGCAAATCAGTCTTGACCCTGTTCCTCATGGGAACAGTCCAGCCCAAACTGCCAGGCCAGTTCCTCCCTGCACCGGAAACAAGCATCTTGGGACTGGTTTCAGGGTATCACCCCTCATCAGCCAGGCTAGCTTGAATTCAGTTGCACAGTGAGCAAGGGATCCACGTCTGGGCATACCCTTCCAAATTAGAGCAACTTTAGCAACACAAATAAATGATGGACGGAGTGCTGAACAATGCAAACACTCACCCCCAGTCACAGATCTGGGTTTAATCCATTCTTCTTTTGCTCACCATTCCACCCCAGTTTGGACCCAGCCATATCCAATCAGTCTTGACCGTGTTCCTCATGGGAACAGTCAAGCCAGGTCGTACCTGGACCAAAAACAAGCATCCTGAGACCGGTTTCATGGTATCACCCTTCATCAGGCAGACTAGCTTGAATCCAGTGGCACAGTGAGCAAGGGACCCACGTCTGGGCATACCCTTCCCACTTGGGGCAACTTTAGCAACACAAAAGGATGATGGACGGAGTGCTGAACAATGCAAACACTCACCCCCAGTTACAGATCTGGGTTTAATCCATTGTCCTTTTCCTCACCATGCCTCCCCAGTTTGGACCCAGCCATATGCAAATCAGTCTTGACCCTGTTCCTCATGGGAACAGTCCAGCCCAAAATGCCAAGCCAGGTCCTCCCTGAACTAGAAACAATCATCCTGGGACCGGTTTCAGAGTATCACCCTCATCAACCAGGATAGCTTGAATCCAGTGGCACAGTGAGCATGGGACCCACGTCTGGGCATACCCTTCCCACTTAGGGCAACTTTAGCAACAGAAAAGGATGATGGACGGAGTGCTGAACAATGCAAACACTCACCCCCAGTCACAGATCTGGGTTTAATCCATTGTCCTTTTGCTCACCATGCCACCCCAGTTTGGACCCAGCCATATGCAAATCAGTCTTGACCCTGTTCCTCATGGGAACAGTCCAGCCCGAACTGCCAAGCCAGGTCCTCCCTGGACCGGAAACAAGCATCTTGGGACTGGTTTCAGGGTATCACTCTTCATCAGCCAGGCTAGTTTGAATCCAGTGGCACAGTGAGCAAGGGATCCACGTCTGGTCATACCCTTCTTACTTAGGGCAACTTTAGCAACACAAAAAAATGATGGAAAAGAAGGGCTGAACAATGCAAACACTCTCCCCTAGTCACAGATCTGGGTTTAATATATCGTTCTTTTGCTCACCATGCCACCCCAGTTTGGACCCAGCCATATGCAAATCAGTCTTGACCCTGTTCCTCATGGGAACAGTCCACCCCAAAATGCCAAGCCAGGTCCTCCCTGAACTAGAAACAATCATCCTGGGACCGGTTTCAGAGTATCACCCTCATCAGCCAGGATAGCTTGAATCCAGTGGCACAGTGAGCATGGGACCCACGTCTGGGCATACCCTTCCCACTTAGGGCAACTTTAGCAACAGAAAAGGATGATGGACGGATTGCTGAACAATGCAAACACTCATCCCCAGTCACAGATCTAGGTTTAATCCATTGTCCTTTTGCTCACCATGCCACCCCAGTTTAGACTGAGCCATATGCAAATCAGTCTTGACCCTGTTCCTCATGGGAACAGTCCAGCCCGAACTGCCAGGCCAGTTCCTCCCTGGACCGGAAACAAGCATCTTGGGACTGGTTTCAGGGTATCACCCCTCATCAGCCAGGCTAGCTTGAAATCAGTGGCACAGTGAGCAAGGGATCCACGTCTGGGCATACCCTTCCAAATTAGAGCAACTTTAGCAACACAAAAAAATGATGGACGGAGTGCTGAACAATGCAAACACTCACCCCCAGTCACAGATCTGGGTTTAATCCATTGTTCTTTTGCTCACCATTCCACCCCAGTTTGGACCCAGCCATATCCAATCAGTCTTGACCCTGTTCCTCATGGGAACAGTCAAGCCAGGTCGTACCTGGACTGGAAACCAGCATCCTGGGACCGGTTTCATGGTATCACCCTTCATCAGGAAGGCTAGCTTGAATAAAGTGGCACAGTGAGCAAGGGACCCACGTCTGGGCATACACTTCCCACTTAGGGCAACTTTAGCAACACAAAAGTATGATGGACGGAGTGCTGAACAATGCAAACACTCACCCCCAGTCACAGATCTGGGTTTAATCCATTGTCCTTTTCCTCACCATGCCACCCCAGTTTGGACCCAGCCATATGCAAATCAGTCTTGACCCTGTTCCTCATGGGAACAGTCCAGCCTGAACTGCCAAGCCAGGTCCTCCCTGGACTGGAAACAAGCATCTTGGGACTGGTTTCAGGGTATCACCCTTCATCAGGCAGGCTAGCTTGAATCCAGTGGCACAGTGAGCAAGGGACCCACGTCTGGGCATACCCTTCCCACTTGGGGCAACTTTAGCAACACAAAAGGATGATGGACGGAGTGCTGAATAATGCAAACACTCACCCCCAGTTACAGATCTGGGTTTAATCCATTGTCCTTTTCCTCACCATGCCACCCCAGTTTGGACCCAGCCATATGCAAATCAGTCTTGACCCTGTTCCTCATGGGAACAGTCCAGCCCAAAATGCCACGCCAGGTCCTCCCTGAACTAGAAACAATCATCCTGGGACCGGTTTCAGAATATCACCCTCATCAACCAGGATAGCTTGAATCCAGTGGCACAGTGAGCATGGGACCCACGTCTGGGCATACCCTTCCCACTTAGGGCAACTTTAGCAACAGAAAAGGATGATGGACGGAGTGCTGAACAATGCAAACACTCACCCCCAGTCACAGATCTGGGTTTAATCCATTGTCCTTTTGCTCACCATGCCACCCCAGTTTGGACCCAGCCATATGCAAATCAGTCTTGACCCTGTTCCTCATGGGAACAGTCCAGCCTGAACTGCCAAGCCAGGTCCTCCCTGGACTGGAAACAAGCATCTTGGGACTGGTTTCAGGGTATCACCCTTCATCAGGCAGGCTAGCTTGAATCCAGTGGCACAGTGAGCAAGGGACCCACGTCTGGGCATACCCTTCCCACTTGGGGCAACTTTAGCAACACAAAAGGATGATGGACGGAGTGCTGAATAATGCAAACACTCACCCCCAGTTACAGATCTGGGTTTAATCCATTGTCCTTTTCCTCACCATGCCACCCCAGTTTGGACCCAGCCATATGCAAATCAGTCTTGACCCTGTTCCTCATGGGAACAGTCCAGCCCAAAATGCCACGCCAGGTCCTCCCTGAACTAGAAACAATCATCCTGGGACCGGTTTCAGAATATCACCCTCATCAACCAGGATAGCTTGAATCCAGTGGCACAGTGAGCATGGGACCCACGTCTGGGCATACCCTTCCCACTTAGGGCAACTTTAGCAACAGAAAAGGATGATGGACGGAGTGCTGAACAATGCAAACACTCACCCCCAGTCACAGATCTGGGTTTAATCCATTGTCCTTTTGCTCACCATGCCACCCCAGTTTGGACCCAGCCATATGCAAATCAGTCTTGACCCTGTTCCTCATGGGAACAGTCCAGCCCGAACTGCCAAGCCAGGTCCTCCCTGGACCGGAAACAAGCATCTTGGGACTGGTTTCAGGGTATCACTCTTCATCAGCCAGGCTAGTTTGAATCCAGTGGCACAGTGAGCAAGGGATCCACGTCTGGTCATACCCTTCTTACTTAGGGCAACTTTAGCAACACAAAAAAATGATGGAAAAGAAGGGCTGAACAATGCAAACACTCTCCCCTAGTCACAGATCTGGGTTTAATACATCGTTCTTTTGCTCACCATGCCACCCCGTTTTGGACCCAGCCATATGCAAATCAGTCTTGACCCTGTTCCTCATGGGAACAGTCCACCCCAAAATGCCAAGCCAGGTCCTCCCTGAACTAGAAACAATCATCCTGGGACCGGTTTCAGAGTATCACCCTCATCAGCCAGGATAGCTTGAATCCAGTGGCACAGTGAGCATGGCATACCCTTCCCACTTAGGGCAACTTTAGCAACAGAAAAGGATGATGGACGGATTGCTGAACAATGCAAACACTCATCCCCAGTCACAGATCTGGGTTTAATCCATTGTCCTTTTGCTCACCATGCCACCCCAGTTTAGACTGAGCCATATGCAAATCAGTCTTGACCCTGTTCCTCATAGGAACAGTCCAGCCCGAACTGCCAGGCCAGTTCCACCCTGGACCGGAAACAAGCATCTTGGGACTGGTTTCAGGGTATCACCCCTCATCAGCCAGGCTAGCTTGAATTCAGTGGCACAGTGAGCAAGGGATCCACGTCTGGGCATACCCTTCCAAATTAGAGCAACTTTAGCAACACAAAAAAATGATGGACGGAGTGCTGAACAATGCAAACACTCACCCCCAGTCACAGATCTGGGTTTAATCCATTGTTCTTTTGCTCACCATTCCACCCCAGTTTGGACCCAGCCATATCCAATCAGTCTTGACCCTGTTCCTCATGGGAACAGTCAAGCCAGGTCGTACCTTGACTGGAAACCAGCATCCTGGGACCGGTTTCATGGTATCACCCTTCATCAGGAAGGCTAGCTTGAATAAAGTGGCACAGTGAGCAAGGGACCCACGTCTGGGCATACACTTCCCAATTAGGGCAACACAAAAGTATGATGGACGGAGTGCTGAACAATGCAAACAGTCACCCCCAGTCACAGATCTGGGTTTAATCCATTGTCCTTTTCCTCACCATGCCACCCCAGTTTGGACCCAGCCATATGCAAATCAGTCTTGACCCTGTTCCTCATGGGAACAGTCCAGCCTGAACTGCCAAGCCAGGTCCTCCCTGGACTGGAAACAAGCATCTTGGGACTGGTTTCAGGGTATCACCCTTCATCAGCCAGGCTAGCTTGAATCCAGTGGCACAGTGAGCAAGGGATCCACGTCTGGGGCTACCCTTCCTACTTAGGGCAACTTTAGCAACACAAAAAAATGATGGACAGAGGGCTGAACAATGCAAACACTCACCCCTAGTCACAGATCTGGGTTTAATACATCGTTCTTTTGCTCACCATGCCACCCCAGTTTGGACCCAGCCATATGCAAATCAGCCTTGACCCTGTTCCTCATGGGAACAGTCCAGCCCGAACTGCCAAGCCAAGTCCTCCCTGGACCGGAAACAAGCATCCTGGGACCGGTCTCAGGGTATCACCCTTCATCAACCGAGCTAGCTTGTATAAAGTGGCACAGTGAGGAAGGGACCCACATCTGGGCTTACCATTCCCACTTAGGGCAACTTTAGCAACACAAAAGGATGATGGACGGAGTGCTGAACAATGGACCCACTCACCCCCAGTCACAAATCTGAGTTTAATCCATTGTTCTTTTGTTCACCATGCCACCCCAGTTTGTACCCAGCCATATGCAAATCAGTCTTGACCTTGTTCGTCATGGGAACAGTCCAGCCCGAACTGCCAAGCCAGGTCCTCCCTGGACCGGACCAAGCATCCTGGGACTGTTTTCAGGGTATCACCCTTCATCAGCCAAGTTAGCTTGAATCCAGTGGCACAGTGAGCAAAGGACCCAGATCTGGGCATACCCTTCCCCCTTAGGGCAACTTTAGCAACACAAAAGGATGATGGACGGAGTGCTGAACAATGCAAACACTCACTTCCAGTCACAGATCTGGGTTTAATCCATCGTTCTTTTGCTCACCATGCCACCCCAATTTCGACCCAGCCATATGCAAATCAGCCTTGTTCCTGTTCCTCATGGGAACAGTCCAGCCCGAACTGCCAAGCCAGGTCCTCCCTGGATCGGAAACAAGCATCCTGGGACCGGTCTCAGGGTATCATCCTTCATCAACCGAGCTAGCTTGCATAAAGTGGCACAGTGATCAAGAGACCCACGTCTGGGCATACAATTCCCGCTTAGGGCAACTTTAGCAACACAAAAGGATGATGGACGGAGTGCTGAACAATGCAAACACTCACACCCAGTCACAGATCTGGGTTTAATCCATTGTCCTTTTGCTCACCATGCCACCCCAGCTTGGACCCAGCCATATGCAAATCAGTCTTGACCCTGTTCCTGAAGGGAACATTCCAGCCCAAACTGCCAAGCCTGGTCCTCCCTGGACCGGAAACAAGCAGCCTAGGACCGGTTTCAGGGTATCACCCTTCATCAGCCAGGCTAGCTTGAATCCAGTGGCACAGTGAGCAAGGGACCCACGTCTGGGCATACCCTTCCCACTTCGGGCAACTTTAGCAGCACACAAGGATGATGGACGGAGGGCTGAACAATGCAAGCACTCACCCCTAGTCACAGATCTGGTTTTAATACATCGTTCTTTTGCTCACCATGCCACCCCAGTTTGGACCCAGCCATATGCAAATCAGTCTTGACCCTGTTCCTCATGGGAACAGTCCAGCCCGAACTGCTAAGCCAGGTCCTCCCTGGACCGGAAACAAGCATCCTGGGACCGGCCTCAGGGTATCACCCTTCATCAACCGAGCTAGCTTGTATAAAGTGGCACAG
Source organism: Pleurodeles waltl (assembly GCF_031143425.1). Lineage (NCBI taxonomy): Eukaryota > Metazoa > Chordata > Amphibia > Caudata > Salamandridae > Pleurodeles > Pleurodeles waltl. Next base: position 445,625,829 of record NC_090443.1, on the reverse strand, counting down.
TGAGCAAGGGACCCACGTCTGGGCATACCATTCCCACTTAGGGCAACTTTAGCAACACAAAAAAGTGATGGACGGAGTGCTGAACAATGCAAACACTCACCCCTAGTCACAGATCTGGGTTTAATACATCGTTCTTTTGCTCACCATGCCACCCCAGTTTGGACCCAGCCATATGCAAATCAGTCTTGACCCTGTTCCTCATGGGAACAGTCCAGCCCGAACTGCCAAGCCAGGTCCTCCCTGGACCGGAAACAAGCATCCTGGGACCGGTCTCAGGGTATCACCCTTCATCAACCGTGCTAGCTTGTATAAAGCGGCACAGTGAGCAAGGGACCCACGTCTGGGCATACCATTCCCACTTAGGGCAACTTTAGCAACACAAAAGGATGATGGACGGAGTGCTGAACAATGAAACTACTCACTTCCAGTCACAGATCTGGGTTTAATCCAATCTTTGTTTTGCTCATCATGCCACCCCAGTTTGGACCCAGCCATATGCAAATCAGTCTTGACCCTGTTCCTCATGGGAACAGTCCAGCCCGAACTGCCAAGCCAGGTCCTCCCTGGACCGGAAACAAGCATTTTGGGATTGGTTTCAGGGTATCACCCTTCGTCAGCCAGGCTAGCTTGAATTCAGTGGCACAGTGAGCAAGGGATCCACGTCTGGGCGTACCCTTCCTACTTAGGGCAACTTTAGCAACACAAAAAAATGATGGACGGAGTGCTGAACAATGCAAACACTCACCCCCAATCACAGATCTGGGTTTAGTCCATTGTTCTTTTGCTCACCATTCCAGCCCAGTTTGGACCAAGCCATATACAAATCAGTCTTGACCCTGTTCCTCAAGGGAACAGTCCAGCCCGAACTGCCAAGCCAGGTCCTCCCTGGACCGGAAACAAGCATCCTGGGACCGGTTGCAGGGTATCACCCTTCATCACCCAGGCTAGCTTGAATCCAGTGGCACAGTGAGCAAGGGACCCACATCTGGGCATACCATTCCCACTTAGGGCAACTTTAGCAACACAAAAGGATGATGGACGGAGTGCTGAAAAATCGAAACACTCACCCTCAGTCACAAGTCTGGGTTTAATCCATTGTTCTCTTGCTTACCATGCCACCCCAGTCTGTACCAAGCCATATGCAAATCAGTCTTGACCCTGTTCCTCGTGGGAACAGTCCAGCCCAAACTGCCAAGCCAGGTCCTCCCTGGACCGGACCAAGCATCCTGGGACCGTTTTAAGTGTATCACCCTTCATCAGCCAAGTTAGCTTGAATCCAGTGGCACAGTGAGCAAGGGACCCAGATCTGGGCATACCCTTCCTCCTTAGGGCAACTTTAGCAACACAAAAGGATGATGGACGGAGTGCTGAACAATGCAAACACTCACTTCCAGTCACAGATCTGGGTTTAATCCATCATTCTTTTGCTCACCATGCCACCCCAGTTTCAACCCAGCCATATGCAAATCAGTCTTGACCCTGTTCCTCATGGGAACAGTCCAGCCCAAACTGCCAAGCCAGGTCCTCCCTGGACTGGAAACAAGCATCTTGGGACTGGTTTCAGGGTATCACTCTTCATCAGCCAGGCTAGCTTGAATCCAGTGGCAAAGTGAGTAAGGGACCCACATCTGGGCATACCCTTCCCACTTAGGGCAACTTTAGCAACACAAAAGGATGATGGATGGAGTGCTGAACAATGCAAACACTCACCCCAGTCACACTTCTGCGTTTAATCCATTGTCCCTTTGCTCACAATGCCACCCCAGTTTGGACCCAGCCATATGGAAATCAGTCTTGACCCTGTTCCTCATGGGAACAGTCCAGCCCGAACTGCCAAGCCAGGTTCTCCCTGGACCGGAAACAAGCATCCTGGGAACGGTTTCAGGGTATCACCCTTCATCAGCCAGGCTAGCTTGAATCCAGTGGCACAGTGAGCAAGGGACCCACGTCTGGGCATACCCATGCCACTTAGGGCAACTTTAGCAACACAAAAGGATGATGGACGGAGTGCTGAACAATGCAAACACTGTGAGAAAGTAGCCTCTTTCTAGCCTTGTTACCCCCACTTTTGGCCTGTTTGTGAGTGTATGTCAGGGTGTTTTCACTGTCTCACTGGGATCCTGCTAGCCAGGGCCCAGTGCTCATAGTGAAAACCCTATGTTTTCAGTATGTTTGTTATGTGTCACTGGGACCCTGCTAGTCAGGACCCCAGTGCTCATAAGTTTGTGACCTATAGGTATGTGTTCCCTGTGTGATGCCTAACTGTCTCACTGAGGCTCTGCTAACAGAACCTCAGTGGTTATGCTCTCTCTTTACAAATTGTCACTAACAGGCTAGTGACCAATTTTACCAATTTACATTGGCATACTGGAACACGCTTATAATTCCCTGGTATATGGTACTGAGGTACCCAGGGTATTGGGGTTCCAGGAGATCCCTATGGGCTGCAGCATTTCTTTTGCCACCCATAGGGAGCTCTGACAATTCTTACACAGGCCTGCCACTGCAGCCTGAGTGAAATAACGTCCACGTTATTTCACAGCCATTTTACACTGCACTTAAGTAACTTATAAGTCACCTATATGTCTAACCTTTACCTGGTAAAGGTTGGGTGCTAAGTTACTTAGTGTGTGGGCACCCTGGCACTAGCCAAGTTGCCCCCACATTGTTCAGGGCCAATTCCCCGGGCTTTGTGAGTGCGGGGACACCATTACACGCGTGCACTACATATAGGTCACTACCTATATGAACCTTCACAATGGTAACTCCGAATATGGCCATGTAACATGTCTATGATCATGGAATTGCCCCCTCTATGCCATCCTGGCATTGTTGGCACAATCCCATGATCCCACGGGTCTGTAGCAGAGACTCGGGTACTGCCAAACTGCCTTTTCAGGGGTTTCACTGCAGCTGCTGCTGCTGCCAACCCCTCAGACAGGTTTCTGCCCTCCTGGGGTCCAGCCAGGCTTGGCCCAGGAAGGCAGAACAAAGGACTTCCTCAGAGAGAGGGTGTTACACCCTCTCCCTTTGGAAAATGGTGTGAAGGCAGGGGAGGAGTAGCCTCCCCCAGCCTCTGAAATGCTTTAATGGGCACACATGGTGCCCATTTCTGCATAAGCCAGTCTACACCGGTTCAGGGACCCCTCAGCCCTGCTCTGGCACGAAACTGGACAAAGGAAAGGGGAGTGACCACTCCCCTGACCTGCACCTCCCCTGGGAGGTGCCCAGAGCTCCTCCAGTGTGTTCCAGACCTCTGCCATCTTGGAAACAGAGGTGCTGCTGGCACACTGGACTGCTCTGAGTGGCCAGTGCCAGCAGGTGACGTCAGAGACTCCTTCGGATAGGCTCCTTCAGGTGTTGCTAGCCTATCTTCTCTCCTAAGTAGCCAAACCCTCTTTTCTGGCTATTTAGGGTCTCTGCTTTGGGGAATTCCTTAGATAACGAATGCAAGAGCTCATCCGAGTTCCTCTGCATCTCTCTCTTCACCTTCTGCCAAGGAATCGACTGCTGACCGCGCTGGAAGCCTGCAAAACTGCAACAAAGTAGTGAAGACGACTACTGCAACTCTGTAACGCTGATCCTGCCGCCTTCTTGTAATCTTTAGAATTGGGTTTTGGTACCAGTACCACAGGAGAAGCCCATGGACTGTCAGAGTGCTCAACCACTCCTAGTTCCAACATTTTCTGAACTTCTTGCTTTATGCAGTCCCTGACATGGTCAGGCTGCCTATAGATCTTACTTTTGACAGGTAAACTGTCTCCAGTATCTATAGTGTGCTCACACCAAGAAGTGGTACCTGGCACAGTAGAGAAGAGTTCAGAGAATTGATCTAGGAGATTTATGCAATTATCTTTCTGCTCAGCAGTAAGACAATCAGCCAAAACTACACCTTCCACAAGAGCATCTTGTTCTGTGGAAGAGAAGAGATCAGGTAGAGGATCACTGTCTTCTTCCTGTCCCTCATCAGTTGCCATGAGCAGGGTGAGATCAGCCCTGTCATAGTAGGGTTTCAGGTGGTTGACATGGAGCACCCTAAGGGGACTCCTGGCAGTGCCTAAGTCAACCAAGTAGGTGACTTCACCCTTCTTTTCAACAATTGTGTGGGGTCCACTCCATTTATCTTGGAGTGCTCTTGGGGCCACAGGCTCCAAGACCCACACTTTCTACCCTGGTTGGTACTGAACCAAAACAGCCTTCTGATCATGCCATTGCTTCTGGAGCTCTTGGCTGGCCTGAAGGTTTTTACTGCCCTTTTTCATGTACTCAGCCATCCTTGATCTGAGGCCAAGTACATAATCCACAATATCCTGCTTAGGAGCTTTTAAAGGTTGTTCCCAACCCTCCTTTACAAGTGTGAGTGGACCCCTAACAGGGTGTCCAAAAAGAAGTTCAAAGGGGCTGAAGCCCACTCCTTTCTGGGGTACCTCCCTGTAGGCAAAAAGGAGGCATGGTAGAAGGATATCCCATCTCCTGCGGAGTTTTTCAGGGAGACCCATAATCATGCCTTTGAGAGTTTTATTAAATCTCTCCACCAGTCCATTTGTTTGTGGATGATAGGGTGTTGTGAACTTGTACGTTACACCACACTCCTTCCACATGGCCTTTAAGTATGCAGACATGAAATTGCTTCCTCTGTCTGATACTACTTCCTTTGGGAAGCCCACCCTGGAAAATATTCCCAGGAGGGCCTTTGCCACTGCAGGTGCTGTAGTGGTCCTTAAAGGAATAGCTTCAGGATATCTTGTGGCATGGTCCACTACCACTAAGATAAACCTATTGCCTGAAGCAGTAGGAGGGTCAAGGGGGCCAACTATGTCAACCCCTACCCTTTCAAAGGGAACCCCAACCACAGGCAGTGGGATAAGGGGTGCCTTTGGGGTGCCACCTGTCTTGCCACTGGCTTGACAGGTTTCACAGGACTTACAAAATTCCTTTGTGTCCTCAGACATCCTAGGCCAATGAAACAGGGGAACAAGCCTGTCCCAAGTTTTCATTTGTCCTAGATGCCCAGCTAAGGGAATGTCATGTGCCAGTGTTAGGAGGAACTTTCTGTACTCCTGAGGAATCACTAATCTCCTGGCAGCTCCAGGTTTAGGATCCCTATGCTCAGTGTACAAGAGGTTGTCCTGCCAGTAAACTCTGTGAGAGTCACTGACATCCCCATTAGCCTGTTTGACAGCTTGCTGTCTGAGACCCTCTAATGTGGGACAGGTTTGCTGTGCCACACTCAGCTCCTCTCTGGCAGGCCCCCCTTCACCCAAAAGCTCAGCAGTGTCTGCTTCCAGCTCCTCTGGTGTAGGTTCTGCACAGGGAGGGAATTCTTCTTCCTCAGAAGTTGAATCCACTGTAGAGGGAGGGATAGTAGGAAGTGGTTTGCTTCTACTAGCCCTAGCTTTAGGGAGCACTTGGTCCATTGTTCCAGGATCCAAGCTTCCCTGTCCTTTTTGCTTTTTGGCCTGAGCCCTTGTCAAAGCAAAAATATGCCCTGGGATGCCCAGCATTGCTGCATGGGCCTCCAACTCCACATCTGACCAAGCTGATGTCTCCAAATCATTCCCTAATAGACAGTCTACAGGTAAATCTGAAGCTACCACAACTTTCTTTGGACCAGTAACCCCCCCCCAGTTGAGATTAACAACAGCCATGGGGTATGCTTTGTGTTATGTTGTGAGCATCGGTTACTTGGTACTGGTGTCCAAGTATGTGTTGTTCAGGGTGCACCAGTTTCTCAATCACCATTGTGACACTGGCACCTGTGTCCCTGTAGGCCTGGACCTCAACACCATTTATTAGGGTTAGTTGCTTGTACTTCTCCAAGTTATGGGGGCAAGCAACCAAAGTGGCTAAATCAATAGCCCCTTCAGAGACTAAAGTAGCCTCTGTGGTCTCCCTAATCAGACCAACCCCAACTAAATTACCAAAAGTGAGCCCAGCTACTCCCTTGGATTGGCTATTAGTAGGTTTGCTCCCACCACTACTGCTATTAGTAGGGACACTAGGTGTAGCAGTAGGGGTTGTAGTGGTAGGAGCTGTGGTGCCTTTCTTTGGACAACTGGGATCTGTTGTCCAATGGCCTTTTATTTTACATAAATAGCACCATGGTTTCTTTTCCTTGTTCTGATTAAAGGAGGATTTGGACCCACCACCCCCACCAGAGTGTTTTTGTGGGCCTGATGAAGACTCATTTTTAGATTTGTCCCCACCCTTGTCAGAAGACTTACCATCCTTCTTTTTGTTGCCATCTTTGTCACCCCCTGTATGAACTTTTCTGTTCACTCTTGTTCTGACCCATTTGTCTGCCTTCTTTCCCAATTCTTGGGGAGAGGTCAGATCAGAGTCCACCAAGTACTGGTGCAACAAATCAGACACACAATTATTAAGAATATGCTCTCTCAGGATTAAGTTATACAGGCTGTCATAATCAGTAACTTTACTGCCATGTAACCACCCCTCCAAGGCCTTCACTGAATGGTCAATAAAATTAACCCAGTCTTGTGAAGACTCCTTTTTGGTCTCTCTGAACTTTATCCTGTACTGTTCAGTGGTTAAGCCATAACCATCCAGGAGTGCATTCTTAAGAACTTGGAAATTATTAGCATCATTTTCTTTCACAGTAAGGAGCCTATCCCTACCTTTTAAACTAAATGATAGCCATAGGATAGCAGCCCACTGCCTTTGAGGGACATCCTGTACAACACAGGCCCTCTCAAGTGCAGCAAACCACTTGTTAATGTCATCCCCATCCTTATAAGGGGGAACTATCTTGTGCAGATTCCTGGAATCATGCTCTTTTGCAGGATGACTATGGGGAATACTGCTGCTGCCACCATGGGTATCTAAACCCAACTTCTGTCTTTCCTTCTCTAATTCAAAAGACTGTCTATCCAAATCCAGCTGTTGCTTTTTAAGCTTCAGTCTGGTTTGTTCCACCCTCAACTTATTGAGTTCCCTCTCTAACATTCTGTCATCAGGGTTGGTGGGAGGGACATTTCTAGAAACAGAGCTATGATGGGAATGAACAGAAGGAGACCTGTCCCTTACAGAAGCCACCCTAACAGCTTGGTTTACAGAAACATTACTACCAGTATGGTGAGAATAAATGCTTTTGCTATGAGACAACACTATTTATTTGGTGTGGCTCATCATCATTACCATCTATGCTAGATTGTCTAGTAATGGGCAGGCTAGGAAGTTTCTTTCCTGAATCTTTTCCTGGGGGAGTCCCTGAATCAGATTGAGAACTATTAGGTACTTTTTCAACAGATGGGGCACCTATGGCCTTATCCTGTTCTCTAAGCATGTTAAGTAACAGTTCCAAGGAAGGATTCTTCCCTACACTCAAACCTCTCTCTATACAGAGACTCCTTGCTCTTTTCCAGCTAAGGTTGTCATATGCAAGTTTGGACAGATCAACAGTTTGGCCTGTGCCAGACATTTTTTAGAGAGAGTTAAAGTGATAGAAAAAGAGAAAAAAGTTTTCAGAACTTTTTTGGAAAGACAGAAAAAAACATTTTAAACTTTTAAGAACTTTTTGAAAGTTTAGAAGTACTTTTCAGCACTTAGAAAAGAGTGAAAAGAGGAAATGCAAAACTTTTTGGCTATGTGTATATACACTGACCTTGTTTTGTATATTTTTCTCTTATGAAAAGTACAATGACAAAAGTGGTAAGTAGTCTCAAGCACTTATCCCACCACTGCACAACCAATGTAGGAGGCTGGACTGGTTTGTAGTGAGTACCAAGGGGTACTTGCACCTTGCACCAGGCCCAGTTATCCCTTATTTGTGTATAGGGTGTCTAGCAGCTTAGGCTGATAGATAATGGTAGCTTAGCAGAGCAGCTTAGGCTGAACTAGAAGACGTGTGAAGCTACTACAGTACCACTTAGTGTCATATGCACAATATCATAAGAAAACACAATACACAGTTATACTAAAAATAAAGGTACTTTATTTTTATGACAATATGCCAAAGTATCTTAGAGTGTACCCTCAGTGCGAGGATAGGAAATATACACAAGATATATATACACAATAGCAAAAATATGCAGTATAGTCTTAGAAAACAGTGCAAACAATGTATAGTTACAATAGGATGCAATGGGGAAACATAGGGATAGGGGCAACACAAACCATATGAATGCGAACCACGAATGGACCCCAAACCTATGTGACCTTGTAGAGGGTCACTGGGACTATTAGAAAATAGTGAGAGTTAGAAAAATAACCCTCCCCAAGACCCTGAAAAGTGAGTGCTAAGTGCACTAAAGTTCCCCTAAGAACAAAGTAGTCGTGTTAGAGGAATAATGCAGGAAAGACACAAACCAGCAATGCAACAACTGTGGATTTCCAATCTAGGGTACCTGTGGAACAAGGGGACCAAGTCCAAAAGTCACAAGCAAGTCGGAGATGGGCAGATGCCCAGGAAATGCCAGCTGCGGGTGCAAAGAAGCTTCGACTGGACAGAAGAAGCTGAGGTTTCTGCAGGAACGAAAAGGGCTAGAGACTTTCTCTTTGGTGGACGGATCCCTCTTGCCTTGGAGAGTCGTGCAGAAGTGTTTTCCCGCCGAAAGAACGCCAACAAGCCTTGCTAGCTGCAAATTGTGTGTTTGGCGTTTTTGGACGCTGCTGGGGCCCAGGAGGGACCAGAAGGTCGCAAATTGGACCTGAAGAGAGAAGGGACGTCGAGCAAGACAAACAGCCCTCACTGAAGCAGGTAGCACCCGGAGAAGTGCCAGAAGCAGGCACTACAAGGATGCGTGAAACGGTGCTCGCCGAAGTTGCACAAAGGAGTCCCACGTCGCCGGAGACCAACTTAGAAAGTCGTGCAATGCAGGTTAGAGTGCCGTGGACCCAGGCTTGGCTGTGCACAAAGGATTTCCGCCGGAAGTGCACAGGGGCCGGAGTAGCTGCAAAGTCGCGGTTCCCAGCAATGCAGCCCAGCGAGGTGAGGCAAGGACTTACCTCCACCAAACTTGGACTGAAGAGTCACTGGACTGTGGGGGTCACTTGGACAGAGTCGCTGGATTCGAGGGACCTCGCTCGTCGTGCTGAGAGGAGACCCAAGGGACCGGTAATGCAGCTTTTTGGTGCCTGCGGTTGCAGGGGGAAGATTCCGTCGACCCACGGGAGATTTCTTCGGAGCTTCTGGTGCAGAGAGGAGGCAGGCTACCCCCACAGCATGCACAAGCAGGAAAACAGTCGAGAAGGCGGCAGGATCAGCGTTACAGAGTTGCAGTAGTCGTCTTTGCTACTATGTTGCAGGTTTGCAGGCTTCCAGCGCGGTCAGCAGTCGATTCCTTATCAGAAGGTGAAGAGAGAGATGCAGAGGAACTCGGCTGAGCTCATGCATTCGTTATCTAAAGTTTCCCCAGAGACAGAGACCCTAAATAGCCAGAAAAGAGGGTTTGGCTACCTAGGAGAGAGGATAGGCTACTAACACCTGAAGGAGCCTATCAGCAGGAGTCTCTGACGTCACCTGGTGGCACTGGCCACTCAGAGCAGTCCAGTGTGCCAGCAGCACCTCTGTTTCCAAGATGGCAGAGGTCTGGAGCACACTGGAGGAGCTCTGGACACCTCCCAGGGGAGGTGCAGGTCAGGGGAGTGGTCACTCCCCTTTCCTTTGTCCAGTTTCGCGCCAGAGCAGGGGCTAAGGGGTCCCTGAACCGGTGTAGACTGGCTTATGCAGAATTGGGCACATCTGTGCCCAAGAAAGCATTTCCAGAGGCTGGGGGAGGCTACTCCTCCCCTGCCTTCACACCATTTTCCAAAGGGAGAGGGTGTCACACCCTCTCTCAGAGGAAGTTCTTTGTTCTGCCATCCTGGGCCAGGCCTGGCTGGACCCCAGGAGGGCAGCTGCCTGTCTGAGGGGTTGGCAGCAGCAGCAGCTGCAGTGAAACCCCAGGAAGGGCAGTTTGGCAGTACCAGGGTCTGTGCTACAGACCACTGGGATCATGGGATTGTGCCAACTATGCCAGGATGGCATAGAGGGGGCAATTCCATGATCATAGACATGTTACATGGCCATATTCGGAGTTACCATGGTGAAGCTACATATAGGTAGTGACCTATATGTAGTGCACGCGTGTAATGGTGTCCCCGCACTCACAAAGTTCAGGGAATTGGCTCTGAACAATGTGGGGGCACCTTGGCTAGTGCCAGGGTGCCCTCACACTAAGTAACTTTGCACCTAACCTTTACCAGGTAAAGGTTAGACATATAGGTGACTTATAAGTTACTTAAGTGCAGTGTAAAATGGCTGTGAAATAACGTGGACGTTATTTCACTCAGGCTGCAGTGGCAGGCCTGTGTAAGAATTGTCAGAGCTCCCTATGGGTGGCAAAAGAAATGCTGCAGCCCATAGGGATCTCCTGGAACCCCAATACCCTGGGTACCTCAGTACCATATACTAGGGAATTATAAGGGTGTTCCAGTAAGCCAATGTAAATTGGTAAAAATGGTCACTAGCCTGTTAGTGACAATTTGGAAAGAAATGAGAGAGCATAACCACTGAGGTTCTGATTAGCAGAGCCTCAGTGAGACAGTTAGTCACTACACAGGTAACACATTCAGGCACACTTATGAGCACTGGGGCCCTGGGTTACCAGGGTACCAGTGACACATACAACTAAAACAACATATATACAGTGAAAAATGGGGGTAACATGCCAGGCAAGATGGTACTTTCCTACACTTCTCGACTGTTTTCCTGGTGGTGCATGCAGTGGGGGTAGTCTGCCTCCTCTCTGCACTAGAAGCTCCGAAGAAATCTCCCGTGGGTCGACGGAATCTTCCCCCTGCTACCGCAGGCACCAAAGAACTTCATCACCAGTACCCTGGGTCTCCTCTCAGCACGACGAGCGAGGTCCCTTGAATCCAGCAACTCTGTCCAAGTGACTCCCATAGTCCAGTGACTCTTCAGTCCAAGTTTGGTGGAGGTAAGTCCTTGCCTCCCCATGCCAGACTGCATTCCTGGGAACCGCGACTTTTGCAGCTACTCTGGCCTCCGTGCACTTCCGCCGGAAATCCTTTGTGCACAGTCCAGCCTGGGTCCACGGCACTCTAACCTGCATTGCACGACCTCCTAAGTTGTCCTCCGGTGGCGTGGGACTCCTTTGTGCAACTTCGGGTGAGCACCGTTTCACTCCACTTCATAGTGCCTGTTCCGGCACTTCTGCAGGCGCTGCCTGCTTCTGAGAGGGCTCCTTGTCTTGCTCGACGCCCCCTCTGTCCCCAGACGCAATTGGCGACATCCTGGTCCCTCCTGGGCTACAGCAGCATCCAAAAACCCTAACCGCACAACTTGCAGCTAGCAAGGCTTGTTTGCAGTCTTTCTTCAGGAAAACACTTCTGCACGACTCTCCACGGCGTGGGGCATCCATCCTCCAAAGGGGAAGTTTCTAGCCCTTGTCGTTCCTGCAGAATCCTCAGCTTCTACTGTCCAGTAGCAGCTTCTTTGCACCCACAGCTGGCATTTCCTGGGCATCTGCCCATCTCCGACTTGCTTGTGACTTTTGGACTTGGTCCCCTTGTTCCACAGGTACCCTCAACTGGAAATCCATTGTTGTTGCATTGCTGGTTTGTGTCTTTCCTGCAGAATTCCCCTATCACGACTTCTGTGCTCTTTGGGGAACTTTGGTGCACTTTGCACTCACTTTTCAGGGTCTTGGGGTGGGCTATTTTTCTAACCCTCACTGTTTTCTTACAGTCCCAGCGACCCTCTACAAGGTCACATAGGTTTGGGGTCCATTCGTGGTTCGCATTCCACTTTTGGAGTATATGGTTTGTGTTGTCCCTATCCCTATGTGTCCCCATTGCATCCTATTGTAACTATACATTGTTTGCACTGTTTTCTAATACTATACTGCATATTTTTGGTATTGTGTACATATATCTTGTGTATATTTGCTATCCTCATACTGAGGGTACTCACTGAGATACTTTTGGCATATTGTCATAAAAATAAAGTACCTTTATTTTTATTATATCTGTGTATTGTGTTTTCTTATGATATTGTGCATATGACACTAGTGGTACTGTAGGAGCTTCACTCGTCTCCTAGTTCTGCCTAAGCTGCTTTGCTAAGCTACCATTATCTATCAGCCTAAGCTGCTAGACACCCTATACACTAATAAGGGAAAACTGGGCCTGGTGCAAGGTGTAAGTACCCCTTGGTACTCACTACAAGCCAGTCCAGCCTCCTACATTGGTTGTGCAGCGGTGGGATAAGTGCTCTGTAACTACTTACCACTTTTGTCATTGTACTTTTCATAAGAGAAAAATATACAACACAAGTTCAGTGTATGTACACCTAACCAAAATGTTTTGCATTTCTTTTCTCACTTCTTTTCTAAAGTGCTGAAAAGTACCTCTAACTTTCTAAAAAGTTCTTTAAAAGTTTTAAAAGTTTTTTTTTCTGTCTTTCTAAAAGTTCTGAAAAACTTTTTTCCTTTTTCTATCACTTAAACACTTTCTAAAAATGTCTGGCACAGGCCAAACTGTTGATCTGTCCAAACTTGCTTATGATCACCTTAGCTGGAAAGGAGCAAGGAGTCTCTGCATAGAAAGAGGTTTAAGTGGAAGGAAGAATCCCCCCAGAGAACTGTTGGTTAACATGCTTATAGAACAGGATAAGGCCAGAGGTGCCCCATCTGTTGAAAAAGTAGCTAATGGTTCACAATCTGATCCAGGGACACCCCTAGAAAAAGATTCAGGAAAGAAACTTCCTAGCCTGCCCATTACCAGACAGCCTAGCATAGTTGGTACTGATGTAGAGTCACACCATACTGATAGTGTTGTCTCACATCATAGCAAGGAGTATTCCTTCTCATCATAGTAAAAGTGATGTTTCTGTTAACCAAGCTGTTAGGATGCCTTCTGTAAGGGATAGGTCTCCTTCTGTACATTCTCACCATACTTCTGTTTCAAGGAATGTCCCACCCACCCACCCTGATGACAGACTGTTAGAAAGGGAGCTCAATAGATTGAGAGTGGAACAAACCAGACTGAAGCTCAAGAAGCAACAGCTGGATTTGGATAGACAGTCCTTAGAAGTGGAAAGGGAAAGACAGAAATTGGGTTTAGAAACCCATGGTGGCACCAGCAGTATTCCCCATAGTCATCCTGCAAAAGAGCATGATTCCAGGAATCTGCACAAGATAGTTCCCCCTTATAAGGAGGGGGATGACATTAACAAGTGGTTTGCTGCACTTGAGAGGGCCTGTGTTGTACAGGATGTCCCTTAAAGGCAGTGGGCTGCTATCCTATGGCTATCATTTAGTGGAAAGGGTAGGGATAGGCTCCTTACTGTGAAAGAAAGTGATGCCAATAATTTTACAGTTCTTAAGAATGCACTCCTGGACGGTTATGGCTTAACCACTGAACAGTACAGGATGAAGTTCAGAGAAACCAAAAAGGAGTCTTCACAAGACTGGGTAGACTTTGTTGACCATTCAGTGAAGGCCTTGGAGGGGTGGTTACATGGCAGTAAAGTGACTGACTATGAAAGCCTATATAACATAATCCTGAGAGAGCATATACTTAATAATTGTGTGTCTGATTTGTTGCACCAGTATCTAGTGGACTCAGATCTGACCTCTCCCCAAGAATTGGGAAAGAAGGCAGACAAATGGGTCAGAACAAGAGTGAACAGAAAAGTTCATACAGGTGGTGACAAGGATGGCAAGAAGAAAGATGGTGAAAAATCTCAAGATAAGCATGGGGATAAGGGTAAAACCAAAGATCCCACTTCAAATCTTAAACACTCTTCAGAGGGTGGGGATAAAACAAATTCTTCCTCTTCTTCTCAACCTGCACACATTAAAAAGCCTTGGTGCTTTGTGTGTAAAAACAGAGGCCATAGGCCAGGGGATAAGTCCTGTCCAGGTAAACCCCCTGAGCCTACCACCACTAATACATCAAGCTCTAGTGCCCCTAGCAGTAGTGGTACTAGTGGTGGGACTGCTGGCAACAGTCAAGTTAAGGGTGTAGTTGGGTTCACTTATGGGTCCATAATAGAAACTGGGGTAGTCAGTCCCAAGACAGTTTCTGTCACACCTAGTGGCATTGGCCTTGCCACACTGGCTGCTTGTCCCCTTACAATGGATAAGTACAGGCAGACAGTTTCAATAAATGGTGTTGAGGCCTTGGCCTACAGGGACACAGGTGCTAGTATCACTTTGGTGACTGAAAACCTAGTGGCTCCTGAACAACACATCATTGGACAACAGTATAAAATTATTGATGTCCATAACTCCACTAAGTTTCTTCCCTTAGCTATATTTCAGTTTAGTTGGGGTGGAGTTACTGGCCCTAAGCAGGTGGTGGTATCACCTAGCTTACCTGTAGACTGTCTCTTAGGTAATGACCTAGAGGCCTCAGGTTGGGCTGATGTAGAGTTTTATGCCCATGCAGCCATGCTGGACATCCCAGAGGAATTGTTCCCTCTTATTTCTACTGAAATGAAAAAGCAAAGGAGAGAAGGCCTGAAAACTCAGGATCCCTCTCCAACAACAGGTAAAAAGGGTATCACAGTATCCCCTAACCACCCTGCCAATCAGGATATCATTCCTGTGGTGGGAGAAACCTCTCCTGGGGTGGCACCTGTTCCAAGGGAATCATCAGCTGGCAAAGCTGTACTCCCTGAGGTAGAAGTACCTCTCTGTGGGATAACTAACATTGGTGAGAAAAAGAGCACCATTTTAGTTAACATGGAGCATCCCTCCAACCCTCCCAGAGAAACTTTAGTGCAGAAAGCCTGCACTGCCTCACAACACTTAGGTCAGCATCCCTGCCCTAGTGTAGAGCTCATAGGACAGCATCCCTGCCCTGCTCCAACTCAAGAGAAACAGCATCCCTGTTCTCTCTTCCAGCCATATGGACAAAGTTTTTGCCTAGCTATGGCTTTTCTGAGACAGCATCCCTGTCTGGCATTTCCATCACTACAAATAGGTTCAGTGGACAATTCCCACTGCTCTAAACTAAAACTTACTGATAGAAACTCTGAAAATACATCTTCACATTGTTGCTTAGCTAAAAAACTTCAAACAGGGTGGTTTACATCCCCACAGGGAAGTAACCATATAGTGGATGATAAAGGGAGTAACCAGTCTATTGCAGAGCTACTCTCTACTTATCACCACTTAGACAATAAAGTCTCAACTGGCCAAGGTTAGCCTTATTGTCCTTCGTTTGGGGGGGGGGGGTTGTGTGAGAAAGTAGCCTCTTTCTAGCCTTGTTACCCCCACTTTTGGCCTGTTTGTGAGTGTATGTCAGGGTGTTTTCACTGTCTCACTGGGATCCTGCTAGCCAGGGCCCAGTGCTCATAGTGAAAACCCTATGTTTTCAGTATGTTTGTTATGTGTCACTGGGACCCTGCTAGTCAGGACCCCAGTGCTCATAAGTTTGTGACCTATAGGTAGTGTTCCCTGTGTGATGCCTAACTGTCTCACTGAGGCTCTGCTAACCAGAACCTCAGTGGTTATGCTCTCTCTTTACAAATTGTCACTAACAGGCTAGTGACCAATTTTACCAATTTACATTGGCATACTGGAACACCCTTATAATTCCCTAGTATATGGTACTGAGGTACCCAGGGTATTGGGGTTCCAGGAGATCCCTATGGGCTGCAGCATTTATTTTGCCACCCATAGGGAGCTCTGACAATTCTTACACAGGCCTGCCACTGCAGCCTGAGTGAAATAACGTCCACGTTATTTCACAGCCATTTTACACTGCACTTAAGTAACTTATAAGTCACCTCTATGTCTAACCTTTACCTGGTAAAGGTTGGGTGCTAAGTTACTTAGTGTGTGGGCACCCTGGCACTAGCCAAGTTGCCCCCACATTGTTCAGGGCCAATTCCCCGGGCTTTGTGAGTGCGGGGACACCATTACACGCGTGCACTACATATAGGTCACTACCTATATGAACCTTCACAATGGTAACTCCGAATATGGCCATGTAACATGTCTATGATCATGGAATTGCCCCCTCTATGCCATCCTGGCATTGTTGGCACAATCCCATGATCCCACGGGTCTGTAGCACAGACCCGGGTACTGCCAAACTGCCTTTTCAGGGGTTTCACTGCAGCTGCTGCTGCTGCCAACCCCTCAGACAGGTTTCTGCCCTTCTGGGGTCCAGCCAGGCTTGGCCCAGGAAGGCAGAACAAAGGACTTCCTCAGAGAGAGGGTGTTACACCCTCTCCCTTTGGAAAATGGTGTGAAGGCAGGGGAGGAGTAGTCTCCCCCAGCCTCTGGAAATGCTTTAATGGGCACACATGGTGCCCATTTCTGCATAAGCAAGTCTACACCGGTTCAGGGACCCCTCAGCCCTGCTCTGGCGCGAAACTGGACAAAGGAAAGGGGAGTGACCACTCCCCTGACCTGCACCTCCCCTGGGAGGTGCCCAGAGCTCCTCCAGTGTGTTCCAGACCTCTGCCATCTTGGAAACAGAGGTGCTGCTGGCACACTGGACTGCTCTGAGTGGCCAGTGCCAGCAGGTGACGTCAGAGACTCCTTTGGATAGGCTCCTTCAGGTGTTGCTAGCCTATCTTCTCTCCTAAGTAGCCAAACCCTCTTTTCTGGCTATTTAGGGTCTCTGCTTTGGGGAATTCCTTAGATAACGAATGCAAGAGCTCATCCGAGTTCCTCTGCATCTCTCTCTTCACCTTCTGCCAAGGAATCGACTGCTGACCGCGCTGGAAGCCTGCAAAACTGCAACAAAGTAGTGAAGACGACTACTGCAACTCTGTAACGCTGATCCTGCCGCCTTCTCGACTGTTTTCCTGGTGGTGCATGCTGTGTGGGTAGTCTGCCTCCTCTCTGCACTAGAAGCTCCGAAGAAATCTCCAGTGGGTCGATGGAATCTTCCCCCTTCTACCGCAGGCACCAAAGAACTGCATCACCGGTACCCTGGGTCTCCTCTCAGCACGACGAGCGAGGTCCCTTGAATCCAGCAACTCTGTCCAAGTGACTCCCATAGTCCAGTGACTCTTCAGTCCAAGTTTGGTGGAGGTAAGTCCTTGCCTCCCCACGCCAGACTGCATTGCTGGGAACCGCAACTTTTGCAGCTACTCCGGCCTCCGTGCACTTCCGGCGGAAATCCTTTTGTGCACAGTCCAGCCTGGGTCCACGGCACTCTAACCTGCATTGCACGACCTCCTAAGTTGTCCTCCGGCGGCGTGGGACTCCTTTGTGCAACTTCGGGTGAGCACTGTTTCACTCCACTTCATAGTGCCTGTTCCGGCACTTCTGCGGGTGCTGCCTGCTTCTGAGAGGGCTCCTTGTCTTGCTCGACGCCCCCTCTGACCCCAGACGCAATTGGCGACATCCTGGTCCCTCCTGGGCCACAGCAGCATCCAAAAACCCTAACCGCATGACTTGCAGCTAGCAAGGCTTGTTTGCGGTCTTTCTTCAGGAAAACACTTCTGCACGACTCTCCACGGCGTGGGGCATCCATCCTCCAAAGGGGAAGTTTCTAGCCCTTGTCGTTCCTGCAGAATCCTCAGCTTCTACTGTCCAGTAGCAGCTTCTTTGCACCCACAGCTGGCATTTCCTGGGCATCTGCCCATCTCCGACTTGCTTGTGACTTTTGGACTTAGTCCCCTTGTTCCACAGGTACCCTCGACTGGAAATCCATCATTGTTGCATTGCTGGTTTGTGTCTTTCCTGCAGAATTCCCCGGACCGGAAACAAGCATCTTGGGACTGGTTTCAGGGTATCACTCTTCATCAGCCAGGCTAGCTTGAATCAAGTGGCACAGTGAGCAAGGGATCCACGTCTCGGCATACCCTTCCTACTTAGGGCAACTTTAGCAACACAAAAAAATGATGGACGGAGTGCTGAACAATGCAAACACTCACCCCTAGTCACAGATCTGGGTTTAATACGTCGTTCTTTTGCTCACCATGCCACCCCAGTTTGGACCCAGCCATATGCAAATCAGTCTTGACCCTGTTCCTCATGGGAACAGTGCAGCCCGAACTGCCAAGCCAGGTCCTGCCTGGACTGGAAACAAGCATTCTGGGACCGGTTTCAGGGTACACCCTTCATCAGCCAGGCTAGCTTGAATGCAGTGGCACAGTGAGCAAGGGACCCACGTCTGGGCTACCCTTCCCACTTAGGGCAACTTTAGCAACACAAAAGGATGATGGATGGAGTGCTGAACAATGCAAACACTCACCCCCAGTCACAATTCTGGGTTTAATCCATTGTTCTTTTGCTCACCATGCCACCCTAGTTTGTACCCAGCCATATGCAAATCAGTCTTGACCCTGTTCCTCATGGGAACAGTCCAGCCCGAACTGCCGAGCCAGGTCCTTCTTGGACCAAAAACAAGCATCCTGGAACAGGTTTCAGAGTATCATCGTTCATAGGCCAGGCTAGCTTGAGTCCAGTGGCACAGTGAGCAAGGAACCCAGTCTGGGCATACCATTCCCAATTAGGGCCACTTTAGCAACACAAAAGGATGATGGATGGAGTGCTGAACAATGCAAACACTCACCCCCAGTCACAGATCTGGGTTTGATCCATCCTTCTTTTGCTCACCATGCCACCCTAGTTTGTACCCAGCCATATGCAAATCAGTCTTGACCGTGTTCCTCATGGGAACAGTCCAGCCTGAACTGCCAAGCCAGGTCCTCCCTGGACCGGAAACAAGCATCCTGGGACCGGTTTCAGGGTATCACCCTTCATCATCCAGGCTAGCTTGAATCCAGTGGCACAGTGAGCAAGGGACCCACATCTGGGCATACCCCTGCCACTTAGGGCACACAAAGCAACATCACCATACAAAATAAAATGATGGACAAAGTGTTGAAACGTTTCAAACACTCACCCCCAGTCACAGATCTGGGTTTAATCCATCGTTATTTTGCTCACCGCATCACCCCAGGTTGGACCCAGCCATATGTAACTCAGTTTTGACTAAATAGCTAAATATTTATTTTGTGCATCAAAAACCTTACCCTCATGAGAAGAGGTTGTCTATCACTTCTTGTCTAAGGTAACATCCTTCTTCCCCACCACTGACAGTGGGAGCTGGTGAAATTTGAAAGTGGAGGGGTGCTCATGTTCCAGGTGTACATGGAATGGGTTGATGAAGTAATAATCTGGCTGCATATATATTTCAACAGTCTCGGTTGATATTAGTCCCTAACTGATCTAACTTGAAAAAGAGCTAGGTTTCAAAAGAGTTCCTTTGGAACAAAATTACTATAGACATGTTTGTAGAAAATAGTTAACTGTGTATTTGCCACTTCCATCTGTGCTGAGGTTTCCCGTTACAGTCTAAAAAACAGCATGCACCTGTACTTTGGCTTTCATATGTTTCCATAGCCATCTAACAGGGTTATAAAAAACGTTTCATGTTATAATATATTTAAATCAGCAATGTGTGCTGTTAGTACAGCTGGAAGGGTACATTCATGCTATTATTGTGGCTTTGTCGTTAAAGTACGAGGAGAGGAACTGATTTAAAACCAGTTTTTTCTTGTCTTGCTAAATTGCACTCTAAATTAGGTTTAATAACTGACATGAATTGGCCCTTGACCTAAAACAGAAGCTGAAAGCCTGTCACCACCTCGAAGAAGAAAGTTAACACCAATCATTATAAATGGATTATGTTTCAACCTGGACAAAAATGCATAACACAAACACAAGACATTTTATAACACACTGTGAACATTCTGGCAGCCAGCACCATTCTGAAGGTGGGAGGGAGGTAGAATTGGGCAATTTCAAAGTTCCTGAACCGTACTATGCTTGCAAAGCTAGAAAAGGAAAACAGAACAACCGAAAGACGGGCATAGTTCTAGATAGGCAGGCTGCACCAATAACAACACATGAATCAAATGGTGGCGTGATTGTTGCTGCAGTCACAGGTCGACTTGCTTTTATTGAACTAGGTACTGTGTGACAGGGAACTTCTGTCAAGCACCCCTGCGTCCGCTGCTTTTCATTTCTGCTTCATGGACATAGTCTTCAAACTAGCTGCTCTGATACTGCAGGTTAAGTGTCTCCGACATGTACTGGCTCATTTATTTATAGTTTGTCGTAGTATGTGTCCAGTTGCCACTTTAGCAGACTGGTCATGATCCGGAACCACTCTGTGTTTTGAACAACCTTCGGATCTCTTTGCAAGGAAGCAAACAACCAATCATTAAAGCTGCCATGTTTACATGATGACGTGCCAGTGAATTACATAGACATAAACGATTTACTATGATTTTGTCCACAAAACAGGGTTCAACGAGTGCAATTGTTACTCTAATTATACAAAAAATTAATTTCAAATTATTGTTCAATTCGCCCTCAAAATAACATTTCAATAAATAACTTCCATGGACTAACTGGACCATGGTGCATCGACTCTGAGCTTTTTGGAGAACCTTTGTTTTTGACTGGATCAGAGGATTTGTGTTAAATGTGTGGTATTTATGTTTGTAATTTGATACTGTTGTGATATTTATGTTTTTCTTCTGTAGTTATTTCTTTATATATATTTATGATATATTGGTATTTTTTGTATTAAAATTGTAATTGAAATAGCACAGACTTGGAACCATCACACACCAATGCTATCTTCTTTGATTATACCATGTCTACTTATAGAACTTTCCAGTAGAATTGAAGATTCCATGGACATAACTAGAAATTTAAGTTAACTATTCAAAGTGTGCTCCGTTCTTATTCTAGTCATAGTTTGTTGGTGCAAGTTTTTCTTGCCCCACAATACATGGTTGACAACAGGCATGTTTAGAATATATTGAGCACCATTACTATACTCTATACTAAAGGAATGTGAGGCCTTTCAGTAGTGTTTTCTGTTGTCAATCATTTTCTGCAATAAATAACTTGCATGCACCAGAGTACAGCGCAATGATTTTGAATACTCCCTTTACCCTGCATTCCATACTTCTTTTGTGCTAAGAAAAAAATATTTGTTCTTTTTTTCTAAAAATGAAAAAACACGTTTTTCAAAATACATGTTCTAACTTTAATTAACTAACCCACACACACACCCTAAAGTATTGTATCACTGGCACTACTGCTGTTTTACACAGGCATTGTAATGAAGCCCGAGTGGGCAAATAACTTATTTATAATCACATGATCTGAGTTTTCCAGTGTGAAAAACATGCTGCAAGAATTAGACACAAACTCAAAATGTGTATATAAAAGCATCCTTAAGTTGTTATAGAAAAGTGAGCTAAAAGATGTATTTTTCACAGTAAAAATATATGTGTGTGTAGAGTTAACAATGTCAGTTCATAACAGGTGGTTATACAATTCTTCGTCCTGGTTTAATCCCTGAGGTACTTTGGAATCATGCCTTATGATATATACAGATTCTCTCCTCCATAACTCCTTCTCCCTATCTCTGCCCCTTAACATTTTCAGTATTGCGTCAATCTCAAAATATCTGAGGCTTGTGGATTTGCTGTCCTGGCCACCTGCAAAGTCTCTGGCTACTGGATATGATTGATCCTTCTGTCTAATTGCTCTCACATGTAGCAGAATACTTTCATGGAGCAGATTCTTCGTGCTGCCCACGTATTGGAAACCACATGGGCACTTTAGTACATAAATAGCAAACTCAGTTTACATGTGAATACTCCTTTGATTTGTTGTGGGGCTTTTCTAAAGGAGATTTGAAATAAGCTCTCTTTACCCCAAATGTGCATGCCTCATAACTAATTACAATACATTTATGAATTCCATTGGCCCATGAAGCCAACTTGTCTTCTGATCTGTTCGATAGGATTTGGTTAAGGCATTTCTCATAGATCTTGCTGTTTTGCTGTTCAAGTGTAAAAAATGCAATTCACCAACTACCAAAGGTGAGTCCAATTGAGTCTCACTTTTCTTGACCATATCCCCAGGGTTGGTTTCAGCTTCTGAACTCACGAATGAAGAAGCTGCGCTTTGACTTTGGTCTTGTTTCTGACAATTGCTATTGGGTAATCTTTGTCTTTGCAGATTGTCAAACCACCTCACAAACATGAATGTTTGACCTTTTTGGTAATCCTTCCTGTACCATCTTAATTTCAGTGTCTTTCTATTAATTATGATTTCTTCCTGTTTTTTAAGTCTTATTTTCATCTCCTCCAAAAATCTAGTAATCCATTCCTGGTCTTTTTCTTTGTCTAACCTACATCGACGTTCATTCCAAACATTGCCAGGGATGGTTTGGATTTGTTCGTGGAATATGTCTCTCAGGAACTGACGAGTCTTTACATGGCTAATAAAAAATAAAGGCCTAAATTAACATCGGATAGACCTGCACACAACAAAGTGATGAAGAGACTGCAATCAAATTTACAAAGAGTTGTAAGAAATGCTGTCAAAGGCTGGAACATTGTTCTGTGTTCGCTCGCAATGTACATGAAGAAGCTACATGTCAACTTGAAGATACCAAATGGTATGTGCAGCCCACCATCTCAGAAGCTAGACAAGTTAAAATGGCCTTTTACAGTGAACTTTTGGATTGGCAGAACATAGGACTGCTTACGCAGGAGGAATATTTGTATCTTAGAAATGATTATCCTCAGTTGCCTATTTTGTATTTAATACCAAAAATTCACAAAGATATAGGGAAGCCCCACGTCAACCTATAATATCAGCCAATGAAAGTTTATCTGAAACTACTTCAAATTGTGTAGATTTCTTCTGACAGGATTTTGTGAAGAACTTAGATTGTCATAGTGAAGACACAGATGACTTCCTTCAAAATGTATTTGACATCCCATGGAATGATAGATATATTTTCATCTCGAGGGATGTGACATTGCTGTACACCAGCATCAATTATAAGAATGGTTTGTATGCCATTGAGTATTTCTTGAGTAGAAGACCAATATCATGATATAAGCATACTCAAATGTTGTTAAATTTGTACAATTGTGTCTTAATGACCAGGTATACAAACAGCTAAGAGGAACAGCGATGACACTTGCTTTGCCCCCGCTATGCTAATGTGCCTATGGGCTGGTAGGAGAAGCAAGTATTCATAGCCGACTTCCCAGAAGAATGGCATATAAACATTATTCTCTGGACCAGTTTTATAGATTTCCTTTTTATTATCTGGAAGGGGTCAAGAGATAGTGACCCTTTGTTCATAGAGAAATTGAATGTAAAAGACTTAAATTTGCATTTTATCTATGCTATAAGCAACATGCAGGTAGTGTTCCTAGATCTAGAGTTGTACGTAAAAGATCATAAACTTCATAGCAAAATGTATAGGAAACCCACTGCCGACAACACAGTTCTTCATGCCAATAGTCTTTATCCTACTAATCTTAAGAGCAGTATACCTTTTGGTGAAGTGCTTTGCACTCGCCGAAATTGTAGTGAACAGCACGTGTTTATAGCAGTGTTGGACCAAATGTCCCAGAGATTTCTGGGAAGAGGATATACAGAACAAATTATCTAAAACAGTCAATCAAAAGTAGCTAAAACAGATAGAGAGCAAGTATTAATAAAAAAAAAGAAAGAGAGGGTGTCTGAACAAACCAGGTTCATTACCCAGTACAGTAGAGAACAGGGTGCCATCAGAAGAATGTTACACAAATACTGGCATTTATTAAAAAAATATCCTATTATAGGTACCTCCCTACCTGCTAAATTAGGTCAAACCTACAAAAGAGCAAGGTCCATGAAGGATGCCTTAGTAAAATCTTATCAAACAGATAAAAATACAAGTTGGCTTCATAGTAGCAATGGATTTCATAAATGCATTAGTTGCAAAGCATGCAAATTTGGGGTAAATAGAGCTTATTTCAAATCCCCTTTAGAACAACCCCAGATCGAAGCAAAGGAGTATTCACAGGTAAAACTGAGTTTGCTATTTATGTACTAGAATGCCCCTGTGGTTTGCAATACGTGGGCAGCACAAAGAATCCGATCCATAAAAGGATTCTTCAATATGTAAGAGCAATTAGACATAAGGATCAATCATATCCAGTAGCCAAACACTTTGCGGGTGTCCAGGGCAGCAAAGCCACAGACCTTAGATATTTTGTGATTGACACAATACCAAAAATGTTAACTGGCGGTGAAAGACAGAAGTAATTATGGAGGAGAGAATCGGTATAAATCATAAGGCTGGATTCTAAGACACCTCAGGGATTAAACTAGGACGGAGAATTATATACCCACCTATAATGAATTGATTGACATTGTTATCTCCAGACTCACATATTTTTACTGCAAAAAAGAAACCTTTTAATTCACTTTTCCATAGGAAATTGAGGATGCTTTTATATACTTTTTTTGAGTTTGTATATAATTCTAGCAGCATGATTTGCACACAGGAAAACCCAAAGCATGTGATTATCAATGGCTTACTTGTCCACTTGGGATTGATTACGATGCCTATGTAAAACTGCAGTGGTGCCAGTGATACAATACTTGAGGGTATGTGTGAGTTAGTTAACTTAAGTGAAAAAATGCATATGAAAAAGTGTTTTTCATTTTAAGGAAAAATACAAAATATTTTTTTTTAGCATAAAAGATGTAATGGAATGAGGGGTAAAGGAAGCATTCAGAATCATTTTATGAAATGCACGTAGCGCTATAGTTTGGTGCATACAAGTTAATTTTTAAAATGTGATATTAAGAGTTAATTAAACAATACTTTCAAATGAATTGTTTGTATAATTAGAGTAACAATTGCACTTGTTGAACCCCTTTGTGTGGACAAAAGCATAGTAAGTTTTTTATGTCCATGTAATTCACTGACACATCATCACGTAAACATGGCAGCTTTAATGATTTTCCTCTAATGTGATCAAGGCCGGGTTAGGCAGAAATGCGTTATTCGTTTGAGAGAATATCAAAATAAATCACAAAGCTGTCTTGGGTCAGTGTCCTGCTGTATGTTTGTGAAGGCAGGACAGTTCGCTGCATGTTGTTGGAGGGCAGCAAAACGTCATAAGCCAACACCACCTTATCAAGGCTATGCCACATTTTGGCACTTGTTGCGAGTAGGGATATATATATATATATATATATATATATATATATATATATATATATATATATATATATATATATATATATATATATATTTTGATATATATCTTTGATGGGTGCCATTTACAACACAAAAATGTGTTTGTATCTATAGGTCTACATTTATTATCAATAGATGGAACATGTTGTAAAAACTATGGATTTCAAATGCATTTACATTTTTCATGTGAAATATTACCTGCTGTCAAATGTAACATATTTATTTTATTGTGCTTTAATTTTTAATATATGTAGGTCAGCCCCTTTCATAAGAAGGTCTGGTGGACCATCGAGGGGAAATTGAAGACCCTGTGCCATCCATAAGCGATGTAGTCTGCACTGTTGCAAGCGGAGGAGTACCTGCGATTTTGGGCCAAAATAACAGCAGATGACCAGCTGGAAAATTCATCCTGGAAGTGGAATCGGGTGCAGTACACCCTGACCCCCATGACTGCACGCATCATGGTGGTGGTGAGCTTGATGGTGAGCTGAAGGCCAGAGAGCAGCAATAAGTGGGTAAGTATACGTTTCTCAGGTTTCTGAAGTCACAGCTTAATCATAAGAAATCGCATCAATTTTCTGTATTATAGATGTGTAATGTAAGAGCTGGTGTAAGGTCAGTAATACGTCTTTAACTGACAATCACATTCTCACAAATGTTTTTGTCAATTTTTGTTTTGGATATGGTGCTTCCTGCTATTAGGTCTTTGTTGCTTTAGATACATTCCTCAACGTCTACTCTCTCACAAAAATATGACACATTTGACTTAGTAATACTAATCATTTTAAATGTTATTGTAAGGCCCTGCAAAATGGTAGTACAGTTACCCGTGGCATGTAATAGTTGAACTACTATATTGCCACCCTCACTCATTGAGCCACCCTGAAAAATAGCCATTTATTTCAACTCTGAGTCCTGACAATGCAGTCTTTATTTATTAGAGTTTATGGCATGTCAACCTGTGCTTCTAAAGTATGTAGACATCAGGTATAAATAATAGACACCCAGGCCCACTATTAGGATGGAGCCTGGCAATTTCAGACACTGGTAAGTAGGACTCAACTTCCACCTCTGGCTGAGGCAGAAACAACCTAAGTGTGTATGTTGATAGCAAGCTACCCTTTTAAAATCAGATTAATAAAGTCAGCTCTAATGGCTTCTTCTATTTACACTTACTTTAGATGATTTACCAATTCTACTGATGGATCACCGTAAAACAGTAATCCAGGCAGAGGTATTTTTCAGAATGCACTACTGTCCTTGTATGATGGGTTTGTTTACAGTGCTCATCAAAAGATTACAATTTATACAGAATGCTGCTGCTAAATTGCTGCTAAACAGTCCACAGCACTACTCGATAAGAACTCATATTTATGAGTTACATTGGCTCCCAGGTCAGAAAAGAGTAATCTTTAAATCACTATGTAGCAATCATAAAGCACTAGCAAATTAATGTCCAGTCACAATCAAAACACACTTCGGACTACTTCAACCATTACAAACTCTGAATTCTGCCAAAACACTTGCTCAATGTGCTCAGATTTAGAAAATTGTGCACTGGGGCAGATGGCATGCCAATAAAGTGTGTAATGAAATCCAGGTAAATATCCATAATGAATTTAACCTTTAAAGTGAAAATTAAAACACACCCTTTTAAATAAATTACTGTTACTCTGCTTTTCGCCAGTAATAGGACACAGTTACTGGGTATGTGTTTCACTCTATAACTGTAATATACATTCACAAGGGAGAAAGTGGGGTTCCCATTTCTCAGGCTATTTGTTATGTTGTTAATCATTAATTGGGCAAGTTTGTCGGTATACCTTTTTTCATTTGCATTTCTATTCATCCTGTCCCAGAAGCACACCAGTGTTCAAAGAGTGTTATCAACCTTCTGTTTCATTGCTTATGTAGTTTTCTTGAGATTGGCAATTCTCATTCAAGAACATTTTTGGGAAGGTTACAAGTTTGCTTCACAATAAATGATCTCTCTTAATAGGACTCTATGTAATGAACATTAATCTCCATCCATGTGCACACTGCGTTCATTAAATGTATTTTGAGCATATGTGTGTGCTTTTCAGGAGTATGCAATGAATAGAATAACTGAAATACAAGGAAGTTTATATGAACAACTGATATTAACTTTTCAGGACACTACTCTATCATTTATACATTTTTAGTTTTATTTAACGAAAAGCGTGTTTTCCAACCTGATTTAAAATACACAATTTTATTTACTCAGCTGAATATCCTAGACACCTCTTGTAGGTATTGATAACCATACTCTCAAATATTCAAGTCATTTAATTGTTATCTGTACATTCATTAAACATATTATATCTGTGCCGAGTAGTTTTGTAAGAATTTTTTTAAATAAGGTTGCTCATATAAACTATTTGTTTCAGATGGTCTTTGTATTGTACACTCCTCAAGAAGCACACAGAGATCAGCAGAATGCATCGAGTTGATAAAATTTGTGCATGTGCAAGAATGTAGAGGCATTTTGTGTAATACATATCCAAAGATACTGCTCCCATACTATATTGTGTCATCTGTCCTGGTATTTCACTGATTCCCTCATGCCCAAGTCTAGAATTTTCAAAAACATGTCTAAAAAGTTGACCTGATTAGTTCCTGAGTGCTCCCAAGGAACGCCTGATGTTTGTGTTATCAAGTTACATCAGTGGTATTAACAAAATAGCCTTTTCACTTTACATGTTATGTCTTATAGTTTATATGCCCTTTCAATTTCTTGTGATGATGATGATGATATATGTGTATAAAGCTTGATGGTCACCAAGTAGTGTAAAGTGTCACTAGGGGAAAAGGCTGATTTGTTATGACAAACTTACATTGGATGCAGAAATAGGAAGGCTTCAAGGGGTTCAACTGAAACTGAGATGATTATCGTTTAATCCAATGTCAAGAGCAAGCAACTTCCACAGTTTTTTACTGCAAGGTGTAAAAAATCTATGCCACCAAGCCATGATCATCAGATACATGGGACATTTAAAAGTCTCAACATAGAAGAACACAAGGATCATGTAGGCCTGAAATTTGTCTTGAAAAAAAGAGCTCTTGTTTTATGAAAAGCCTACTGAACAAAACAAAGGGATATGAAAATAATGCAGTAAGGAACCAGGAGGCAGTGGAGACATGAAAAGTGTTTCAAAATATGGGCAAATTAGGGATATTAAAGATCAGATGGCCGCTGCATGTGGGATTTGAATCAGGCAATGGATTAAGAAGCTGGAGAGATGAAAATATAGTGAATTACAGTAGTTCAGATGAGCCAGAATGACTGTTTTGACCACTGTCTGCCTAGAAGGGAGACAGTGGTCCAAACAGTCATTCTCGCTCTGCCTAGAAGGGAGGGAATGATACGAAGAGTATATTTTTTCAAAGTAGACTAAGCTGGACAAAGCAAGCAGTCGACATTTTGGAAATTTGCACCTGGAGATGCCGAATCATCAATCCAAATTCTGAGGTTTTTCACTTTTTTGACCAGTATAGTGGTTTGGCCTACTTAGGATGACCACCAGGAGAGAATATTAGAGGAGGAAGCCTTGCCAAAAATCAGACATTCAGTTTTATCAGCGTTCACATTGAGTAAGTTGTGGCCATCCAAGACACCATTGCAGTAAGGCAGCTTCAGAAACTGGTGATAGTAGAGGAACCAATTTGGTCAAGGTGATGCAGAATTTGGGTATCATCCACATTGGTCAAACTTAAAGCTGAAGGCAAGACAGGGTGCCATTAGAATATCAATGCCTAACTCCTGAAGTGATCTCTAAGAAAGGAGTATGAGAGGAGACACACTGCTTGGGATCTACCTTGTAGGTCTTCAGTGATCCATACAAGAGCATTGTCACAGAAGTCAGTGACATAGAAAAGTTCATTAAGAATTGTGTAGGAGATCCTATCAAATGCTGCAGACAGACCAGGCAGTATGAGTGCAATTGAGCTGCCGTGATCTGTCAATATGCGAAAATCATTCAGGATAGATAGCAGAAGCTGATATGGTGCTATTAAAGATGGAACCCCGGCTGACAAGGACCAAGAAGGTTTACTTTTTTTCCAATTATTTTTATCAAGCACAGGAGATGAGAAAAGAGATGATAATTACCTGTTAGCTGGAACAGATGGATCTGTGTCAGACCCTGTTTGGAGGGAGGGGGATTCCACAGGACAAGCAGGAGCTACTGGTTGTTTACATCTACTGTCCCAGGGTCCATCCTGAAATGGCTCTGCAAACTATGCCATGTACAACCCCTTCAGCACTTGACTGTCAGTGGTAATGAGAAAGTAAAATTACTTGTTGCTCTGCTTTATTGCCATTACTTTATTGTGAAAATGCTAATACACAAGCAGAGCTGTTTTAAACTTAATGGATCCAAGATGGAGTTATTGACGATAGGCTATCAAGCCAGTATTTGATTCCCTGCTTGATGGCCAGACTCCCTAGGCAGGCTTCCCACACCTAAACCAGTGGTGAAGAATCTGGGTGTGAGGATGGATGGCACCTTATCATTGATGCACCAGATTAAGGGCCTGATTATGAGTTTGGTGGATGGTGTAAACCGTCTGCATAACTTTTGACAGGGAGGTTGCTGCCATACTGGCTCCCTCCCCGCCGGTCACATTAAGAGTTTCCCTCTAGGTCAGCGGGCAGAAACCTGAGTTTCTGCCCGCCAACCTAGCGGGAAACAGCCTACAGCATTGTCTCCAGCTCGTAATCGAGCCGGTGGCAATGGGGTAGGATGCAAGGTGCACCAGCACCCTCACAATGTTCACTGTCTGCAAAGGTTCTAGGGAGGGGGACGCCTGCACTGGCCTTGCTAAGTGCATGGTCAGTGCAGGGGGCCCCGTGCACCTGTTCTCTGGCAGTTTTTTCATGGGGATGCTACTGCCATGTAAAGGCTGGTGGAGAACGAGGTCGTAATCCCCAGGGCAGTGCTGCCCTGGCGGAGTAGAACTACCGCGACTGCCAGACCACTGGGATCAGGGATCCTGGCGTGCTAGCGGTCCAACTGTGGCCTGACCACCAGAGTTGAAATATGGCGCTCGGACCTCCGCATTGGCAGCGGTCCCACTGCCATACGTGGGTCTAGTGACTGCCAGACTCGTAATAAGGGCCTCAGTCTCTTTTAGCTGTTTGTTTTGGGATACTGAGGAGCTTGAGGAAAATTCTGGGGTACTTTCCTATCTCAGCCAGGAAAACCATAGTCCAGGCTCTGGTTACATCTTGCCTGGACTATTGCAATGTACTGTACTTAGGACTTCCACAAGGTGTTCTCAATCATCTTCAGACAGTTCAAAACTCTGCTGCTTGCTTCTTTGAACCTCTCTAAATGGGTTTCCATTAGGGTTCAACTCGCTCAGTTGCACTGGCTTCCAGTGGCAAAAGGAATTCAGGTCAAGGCCATGTTTTTGCCCTTAGGCTACTATCAAAAACCCGCCCAAAATATCTTTACCCCTTGCTTACTCCATATAGGTGTTTTAGAACTCTTAGGTCATATTGTTCCTGATTAGAGGTAGTATCCCATGTATGCAGTGTCAGTCAGGGAGGTCAGTCATATTGCTATGTTGCTGCCAAATTATTGAATTCTTTGCCCACTAGACAGTGCAAATGCCCTGCTGAGGAACTGTTCAGGAAGCTTCTTAAGACCTGGATTTTCTAGGCTATCTAGTTATCCTCCTTAAACCTAATCATAGAACTAGGAAGCTACCTTGTGGAGCAGCTATGTGCTTTGGAAATGTAATGAATAAATAAGTGTCATTAATATGCACTGACATATGTTATTACTGAATTACAATGTCATTTTTATATTAACCTGGAGAACATATTCATCCTAAAATATCTGCTACGTTTCATGTATTTCTAATACACTAAAGCCATTTTATTTAGTGTTGTGCCATTGCACATTTTTGCACCTTGTAGTAAACATAGCCTCGTTTTGAGTATTGGCACCACAAAGCATGAATTTTGGAAAGTAGTGGAATCAGTGCTTGTTTGTATATTCTATATCTAATTCTATATTTAATGTGTATATTTCACATTCTTTCTCGTAAGAAGACCCTGCATCTGCTGATTATTTAGTTTTGTTTAGTAACAGTAGAGATAATATGCTGTTCTTTCCACTCATGTGCATTTAGGAAAAAAATGCATAAATCTGTGCTCAGATTTTAGCATTATATGCTGTAATTGAATGAGGGCAGAAGCACTGGCCCTTTGAAATGGCAATGGTTGCACATTGTTTTACTCGCATACTGCCTACTTTTGCATTTAACACATGTTAGACTTTATGGCTTTCCCAAAGTGTTGTGTTTTCTTTTATGGCCTGGTGAAATTTATGCTGGGAACTGTCTATGAACAGTAGAGCACTGGACCAAACTTCACATAACTGCCCCATGCGTCAGAGGTAAGGGTGAAGTTTTTCCAAGGGGACTAGGTGGAGCACGGCCCAGCATTGGACCGAGTTATTTGGCCAGACAGCCTAAGCAAGTTCAACCAAACTTAGGTAAAGTCTAAGGGGCATACTTATACTTGGTTTGTGCTGAATTAGCGTAATTCTTTATGACGCTAGTTCAGCGAAAACCTAACTCCATATTTATATTTTGGCGCTAGACCCGTCTAGCGCCAAAGGTATGGAGTTAACATCATTTTCTGGACGTGGAAACCTACCTTGCATCAATGAGATGCAAGGTAGAAGTTCCAGTGCAGAAAATGACAATATGGCCTTAATGCCATATTTATCCCCCTATGCTAAAATCAAGCACAGGGGGATGGGGCCTTAATAATGGTGCTAAGCTTGCTTAGCGCCATTATCTAACGCTGGGTATGGTCAGGCATTAGGGGACCTGTGGGCATGTTCACATGGTCAGAGACTATGGAAAGAGCCCACAGGTGCCCTTCCCTGGCCCCAGGGACACCCCCCACACCAGAGGGACACCACAGGATGGGGGACCCATCCCAGGTAAGTCCTGGTATGTTTTATTTTTCATTTTTTTCCCCCTCTCGGGCCCCTAACATGGGGTCCCCTGCATGGCACTGGCCCCAATGGCCTCCCCTGGGCATGGCCATTGGGGTGGTGGGCATGACTCCTGTCTTTACTAAGCTAGTCGCTCTGCATTAAAAACCTCAGAGTTTCCTCTGTTACCTTTCATCGGCTTGTCCACAGACGTAGTCAGCAATTCTAACCAACAGGCCTGCATCACATTTCTGACTCCATCTTTCGCTCCTTGGGACCAATAAATGAGAAGTGTTAATTTTTACTTACCGTGACATAACCTGCCAATCTGTTAGGGTGGGATATATTGATCAAATTAAATTGTATAGTGTTTTGCATCTCGGATGGAGTTTATTTAAACTTCGACAAGGTGAGAAAAAGGTCCTTTCCCTCCTATGCATGAATACCATTTGTCAATCTAATGCATAAAATATTAAATGTCTCCAGACTTAACCGACTTGCTCTCTTGCTCTCCCAACAATCACCCTCATTGTGGTCCACTGGGGCCAATAATGTGGAGTTCATATCATTGATGGAACCAGTGAAAATGAAGATCAAACCACAGGAAATTCCCCAGGATAACCTCAAAACATGCTAAAACATGAAGCAGAGTTAGGGATTCAATCCTTAATGGCTGCGTTGCTGAAGCATGGGTTTCTGGTGCCTATTGTCAGAGGGTGTAATACCCTGATTTTGCCAATATGCAAAGGGAGTAAGGCCAGCATATATTCAGATTTTCCTAAGACCTGACAGCAATGAATAATGTGGTTATGCCAAGTTTCCCTGTGGTCCCCAATCTTACTACCATCCTTTCATGCATCCCTGAAATTGCCCAATGGTTCACCATTATAGAGGTCTAGTCCGCATTCTTTTCCATTCCCATACACAAAGAGAGACACAGTTCCTCTTCACATTTATATTATGAGGGTCTCAACTTTGTAGGCAAAGGCTCCCTCAGAGATTTATAGAGTCTCCATTAATATTTTCCCAAGATTTAAAGAAGGATCTAGACATATTGGTTTCCCCCAAGGGTTCAACTTTGGTTCAGTACCTTGATGACATATTGTTGGCATATGTTACTTTAGATCACTGCAAGCTGGACTCCATTTACAGCCTCGCCAAACTGGCTACGAAAGGACACAAGGCTTTAAAAGAGAAACTATAGTTTTGTCTTCCCCGAGCACAGTAACTTAGCCATGAATTATCTTCTGGTGAATGCCATTTGTCACCATACCAAGTTGAAGCCATTAGTAATGTGCCCCTCTCCTGTGATCGACTCCTGAATGTACCTTTCTGGGTGTAGTTTGATAACTGTAGATAATAGATTATAGGCTATGTCTGTATGGCAAGCGACTTGCAAGACTATGTCAGAACCCTTGCAGTGCTCTAAGGAAGCTGAGAATGCATTTTTACAATTAAAACAGGCATTAATGTCCATGTCTGCTTTGTAGTTCTCTGATTATACTATACCTTTCTATACCCTGTATTACCATGAAAGCAATGGGTTTGCCCTTGGGGTGCTGGTCCTGAACCAAGGGAACAGAAAAAAGACTGTAGCCTATTACTCTGCAACCTTGGACGAGTCACCACTGGGCTCCCTCCATATCTCCACTGTGGCTGCCATTGTGAATCTGCTCTGAGCATCTGGTAGTTGGTGTTATACATCATCACTATGGAATAGGGAGTTATAACCTGTTCCTGAGCGGAGCCACCATCTGTGTATGTGAATACCTCCTATGTGCTATTGCTTGAGAAATACAATTAATCTTTTTGCTGGATCTGCACCCACATGCCTATTGATTTTGGGAAGAAATGCGCCTTTCATCAGATTGCCCCTTAAGAAAAAGTAAACTTGCCTCTATCTTTAATGTCATGGGCACAGACTGATGGAATGTGCTGGTATCTTTTTTTTTTTTTTATTAGTGTTTTTTACCAGGGTGGAGTAACACTAAAACAGAACAAGATACATTGTCACTTTCAGAAAACGAAACAAAACACAATCAGCCAGGTTTATCTAAGAAATAATCCCCCCAGATCAGAGAGAACTTTTTAGCACTACCTACTCTGCTAGCATATCTCATCTCCTGAAGTCTGACTTGCGCCATCTTACAATGCCATTCTTGACTAGTAGGAGACAGCTCAGAACGCCAATTTTTCAACAGAAGCGACCTAGCAACCGCAGTGGCTATAAATACGAGCTTCTCCCATCTAGAAGAGAGCCTTGCCTCAGGGTCGTAGCCCTAGCTCATTAACCGAACGCTGGGAGATATGGATACAGACGCCATAGTTGTTAACATCACAAAAACTCCCTCCCAATATCCCTGTATACATCGGCATGTCGCAATCATATGGATCCAACCTACCACTCCTACTTCCTTACAGCGAAAAAACACCTATCAGGATAGCCAGACCCCATACGAGACCGGGCCTGCGGGGTTCGATACAATAACCATTTGTTGAAGAATATAATTCGGTGCCAGTTAGCCCCTCGAAGCACGGAGAAATTCAGACGATTAATGGTCTCCCAGCAATCACTTGAAACCTCTAGGCCCTCCTGACGAGCCCTTTTTGTCTGAGCTTTGGTCCCAAGATCTACTTTGTCCCTTTCTGCCAGAAGCCTTCTCCACCATCCTGCAGTCCTTATCCCAGGAGGATCCCCCAATTCTGTTACCAATGACTGGACGTTGACGATAGAATTGACGTCTAAATCCCTTAAAATATGTAACAAAATGTTATAAGATCCGACCAACAAGAAATCATTTTTAACAGTGATCAGAATATTTAATGGAGTTTCCCAGTTATCCTTAGCACGAAAATCTCCAATCTTACTGAATCCAGCGAGCTCCCACCTCTTTACTAAGTCTTCATTAAGCTGAGCACCATAGTGCAGAAAAATCTGTGAAAGAGGAGTGTCAAAATGTAAAAAAGGGATTGAATATTTTCTAAAGAAGTCTGATCTTCTCTTAAAAAAACATTTAAAAATCTTATAACAAACTTTTTTAGGTGATGTCGCCAAGAGTGCTGGGTTCCGAATGTTATGCTCCCTACATATTAATACCCGAAAATCAATAAAAAACCTGGAGCCCGCCAAATGATCCATATTAAAGCTGGCATAATAATATGCAAAAAATGCATAATAATAATCTTTGAAATTTGGCAAGGCCAATCCTCCCTTTTCTTTATCCGCATACAGTATACTTAAAGCGGCTCAGGCCTTTCGGTTTTGCCAAATAAATGGGCGAAATAGGGATTCCAGTTTTCTAAAAAAATTTTGCGTTAGAACACACGGAATAGTCGCAAACAAGAAATGAGCTTGCCATGCCAAAAATCTTCCTTTAAAGTTACTCTCTTCTTAGACCTTTTGTTTATAGGTCCGATATTCTATATCCACCTTCTTAAATAAATTATCCGCCAACGCCTTCTTGGCAGCTTCGAAAGACTGCCTATTAGTGTCCGAGGGGGCATATAGATAGGCAGTTAAACACTTTTGAACTACATCTTCCAATACAGCAATTTGTTGTCTCAGGAACCGTTTATCAGCTGCCTCTTTGGCGATTACCCATCCCCTAAAAATGGCCTTAAATGAATCCCAGACTACCGCTGGAGTTGAGGATCCCTGATTGCGTTTGAAAAAATCCCTTATTTCGGCCTGTGAAGTCTGTATCCAGCCCTCATCCGAAAGGAGCCAGAGATTAAAAATCCACCTTTTGGTCTGGGCTGTATAAGCTGTGGAATAGAGAGACACTTCCAGCAGCAGAGAGGCATGGTCTGAAAGACCAGAGTGCTGGACCGACTGAGATCTATAGTACAATGTTTCTGATATCAGAAAAAAATCTATGCGTGAGGAGCTTTTAAACCGAGTGGAAATACAAGTATATTCCCTCGCATCAGGAGTGTTCGTTCTCCAAGGATCACACAGCGTCAAAACCTTAACATAATCTTTGAAGATTTTTGCAACTTTAGGTTTGTGCTGTCTCTTACCTCTTACCGTAGTATCTAAAACTGGATCCTGAAGGAAATTGAAATCCCCTCCAATAATAATTTTGCCTGTCAATTGCAAGAGGGAGTGAAACAGGCCTATATAAGGGGCTGGGTCATCTATCAGAGGAGCATAAAAACTAACAAAAATGAATCTCTCCTTGGCGATTAAACACTGAACCCAACACCAACACCCATCAGGGTCAGAAAAAAAATCCAATGGTTGTGCGTGGAGGGCTCTGGCTAAAAAGACTGCCACACCTCTATGAGACGCTGAAGCCACAGCGACTACTTTAAAATCAGCCATTTTTTTAAACATGCGAAAATCCGGGACTTTATTAACTGGAATATGAGTCTCCTGAAGAAGTATAACTGAGGGATTGAAAGCAGCTACCCTTTCCTCGATTACGGAACTTTTCCTACCGTTATTTAATCCATTAACATTCCAGGAAAGTATTCTTAATGGAAGAAAAGATTTTAACATTGATATATACCTCGGCTTAGTCTGCATATGGTCTCCCCTAATCTGGAGTAAAATACACTATCAAAGACATAACAATCCTCTAAAGTGACAAAGACGGATCCTGTTGTCCATACCTCTCCTCCCAACCCCCCTTCCTTACCCCCCACAACTCCCCCTTCCTTACCCCCCCCATCCCTCACCCTCAGTGGCCCACACCTGGAGCCCTCCCGCCCGGACAACCCGAGGCCTCACCCCTCCCCCACCCCCTGCCCCCATCCTTCCCTAGCGTGGTGCCTTGTCATAGCACCCTAAGCCATAGACTAGAGAGGCAAAAAATAGAATAGCCTGAACATGCGTTGTGGGCACACAAAAAAAAAAAAGGCGTATTTTCTTACAATATCATTATCCTCATTATCCTCATAGTCCCATATGTCGCCCTGGTGGTCTCTTATTAAGTTTTTTCCGCCCTGGCCCCGGCCCCACCACCCCTTACTCGTCCTAACTGCTCAGAGTTCTGAATTACATGTAGCAAGGACTTAGCAGCATCTACTGTGTGAATAAAATTTGACCGACCCTGAAAACATACTTTACGTTTGGATTGTTGCACAAGTCCAGCCTTAGCCCCTGCTTTTTGAAATGCCGGAATCATCCCTTTCAATACTCTTCTCCGATGCGCAGCCACCACCGACATGTCTGAGAAAATCTTGAACGCATAGTCGCCGGGAATCTGGAAGATTTTAGTCTTAATTGCCTTCTGGAGAATCTGTTCCTTGATACGAAAGTCACCAAAGTTCACTAGAATAGTGCGAGGATATTTGACTGCAGGGACCCGATGGGCCCGCATGATGGTGAGATCCGGATGCTTGTTTATTAGTCCTACTAGAACATGACTTTTAATACGACCAGTTACCAAATCTATGACTGTCTGGCCGTTTTCACGGTCTTCAGGGACTCCCATGAATCACAGATTAGATCTACGTGATCGATTTTCGGCGTTGTCGAGTCGAATCTGTAGATCTAACAGATCAGCTTCACATTTTGCCAGAGATGGTTCTACAGTCACACGGATGTCCTCAGGGTCGGAAACTCGTTGCTCGATATCCGTAATTCGTGAGCTAAGTTGCTGGATATTACTAAAGATCAAGTTCAATTGTGATTCTGTTCTCTGATTTGCGTCGTCTTGGGAAACTTTCAGTGTTTTTAACTCCCTTAATATCTGCAGAAGTAAGTTTTCCGGGGGAACACCAGTGCTTGCCGTATCTTTCGGCTCCTGAGAAAGAGCCCCATTTTGGCCATTAAATCCGGAAGGCACAGCAGGAATAGCAACATGGGGAGAAGATCCAGCTGCTGTGTTTGTCCCACCCCTGCTGATTGACTCGTGCACTGGTAGAGAGGCAGAGCTGTCTACCTGAGAGGCAGGAGTGAAGCTACTAATTAGTGCATGGGTACCCTCCTTATGGCTTTTCCCTGCCCCAAACAAGGGATAGAGGGGTCTGGAAGCAGAGTCCATGTCCGTCGCCTGATCGCAAGAGGTCTCAGAGTTCCAGCCGGGGTCGACTGAGTGAGCAGTGGAGAGCCTTCGAATGACCCCGGGCTAGGATCCGAATCGGCTGGCAAAGCCCTTGATTCGTCAGATGGGCAGTCCGGGCTGAGGAGAGGGCTTGTCAAGTTAGTCCCGGAGGGTGGTAGATTAAGAGGTAGGGGCAAAGTAGGGTTAGAGGTTGAATCTATTACGGATGGTAGGAGAGGTAATGAAGCTGGAGCCTTGTGCATATGATTATCTGAAGGTACAGGGCGTTTTTGTTTGCCAGTGCGTGTTGCTCTAGGAACCCTGGCGGCAGAGCGACCTGCGCCCAATGCGTAATGTGGAGAACGCCGCATCCTCCCAAAAATCACTGAGTAGCCGTGTCCCGGCAAAAGAAGAAAAAAAAGAAAAAAAAAAAAGACTCCTGTCCTGACCCCCTCAGTTGTGATTAAATTGAGTTATCAGTTAAGCGCCAAGAGGGGTCCAGCAAGTCGTACCAGGGATCAGCCTCAAGATCCGTGCCTTAAATAGATCATTCTCCACTCTAACAGTTCCTTCAGAGGGAAAATAAACAATCGTCTGCATGCCTTGACCCTCAAAGGGACAGTGTCCGGATATGGCTGAGTTCACAGGATTCACAGGGGCAAAATAACCACACAAAAAAAAAAAAACAAGGAACTCTTTAAATAAACCCCCCCCCAGCACACTGGGGCGGTGACAGTCAGGCTCCCCCAAGAGAAAAAAAAAAAAAAGTGAAAGAATGTATAGCAGTCTTTTCAGATCAATCTCCCCGCTATTATTACTTTTTTTCCCTTATTCTCTCTCCTTTAGACTGTTCCTGAAGGCCCCTACCTCCGTGTATTGGGCTGGGTGAGGCCAATGGCTTCGTAGTCGGCTAAAATCGAACCAAATGCAATGTTTACAGCCACCCCCCGGGACGTGTAAATCTTGGTGTCCCGCTTGCCGTTATGCTGCCCCACAGTCAATCTCTCAAATACTCAGCCTTGCCCGGCTTCGCATCCATGGAGACCGCTTGTTTTTCACCTCCTCGGCGTCCTGGAGATCACTTGACTCGGCGTCCTAGAAACCGCCTGGAAACCACTTCGGTTTCAGTTTCCGCGTCCTCGGTGTCCTAGAGACAGCTTTGCTTCCGCATTCCGCATTTTGGAAGCCACTCGGAGCCTCACAGCACGTCTGACTCGGCGTCCTAGTAACTGCCTGGAAACCGCTTCGGCTTCAGCTTCTGCAGCCTCGGTGTCCTAGAGACAGCTTCGCTTCCACATTCCGCGTCTTGGAAGTCGCTCGGAGCCTCACAGCACGTCTGACTCTAGCGCGCTCTCTCTACGTCTGTGGCTCAGCCGCGGACCGTGGCGGGAGCTCCTGCGGCCATTTCCAAATGAGACAGGAATGTGCTGGTATCTTCAAACAGTCTTTCCAAGGACTCAAAATGTACCACAATCCCCTTGACATTTTTACCACCCTGATGTTACTCATCTTGCTATGTTCAGAAAGAGGAATTGTTTGGAAGCACTGCAAACCAAGCAATCAAAGTGTCTTTATGGGCCAAAGTGTGTGATACTGTTGCAAGACCATAAGCTTTGAATCTCTGCCGTGTGAATACACACTTTCTATTGGTATGGTGTTTCACAACATTATCATCAGGAAGGATGCACTCACTTCGTCTGTCTATCCCTGTTTGCCCCAGGAGTGGGCTGTAGTCTGGTATTCTGATTACATTGTCCTGCTGTCAGACATTCTGCTGTTCTTTCTCTCCAGAGATTCCCTGGCCGCTAGAAGATTTCTAAAATGACCAGTTTATTCTCTATTCTCTTTCACATGATTGGATAAGGGCAGGCTTTTCAAGAAACTAGGCACAATACTGACATTTCAGAGATAGTGAAAGCAAACGCCACTGTGCTGGGGGTTTATTAAGGATCAGTCAGATGCGCAGAAAACCACGCACTTGCAGAATAGAATGACTTTAGATTTCCAGACATCAAAGGGGGTGGGTTGTGCAATAGTAAGGCTGAGTGGTTTTTATACCTCCCTAATACTTCACTTAGCATACATGGTCCAGAAACCACATGAGATTCGCAACTGATTCGTTTTCAACTTAAGAGGTGTGTGGTTTTGGTCAGGAATATTTGGGAACTGTGAGATGAAAATGGTTGACATAGTAGTGATGTAATTCTGATTATCGTTACTCTATTCTAATTAAAATAATGGTGTGCTTCATCCAAAGCACCTAGGCTAATAAAGCTCTGTCCACAATTATCATCTTGCTGCATGTGACGATGATAAAAAAATGGTGATAACAATGATGTTAAAACTTGAATAAGACTATATACAATTGAATTACTGAGAAACGTTTATCTCTCTGCAAAAAAGGAGGCTGATAAAGTAGATCTACTTGTCACCAGGACTTAGTACCATTACTTTATTGTGAATATGCTGATGCTCATGTGTACCTTTAAGATGCACTGATATCTTTTATTACTGAATTGTAATGTTGTTTTTATATTAACCTGAAGAGTACATTCACTTTAGTATGTCTGCTAATTTCATGTATTTTCAGTACACCGAAGCCATTTCATTTAGTGCTGTACAATGGCACATTTTCCGCACCCAGTAGCAAGCTTGCCCTTATTTTGGGGATTGGCATCACGAAGCATGATTTTTTAGAAAGGAGTGGTCAGTACATGTTTGTGTCTCTGTAGCTTGTCTTCCAGGACTTTACTCATTCTTCCTTATGAGAAGAACATGCCATCTGTTCATTATTTTGTTTTGTTTAGAAACAGTATTGATCATGTGCTCTTGTTTCCATTCACTTGTATTGAAAAAACTGTATAAAGGTGTAATCAAAAAGTATAGACTTTAGCATTATATGCACCAACTGATCGATGGCAGAAATTCTGGTTCATTGAAACGGCAATTATTGTGCATTGTTTTGCATGCATACTGGCTTATTTTGCATGAAACACAAGTTGGACTTTTAGGCTTTCACGAATTGTTGTGTTTTCTTTTACAGCTCCAGTGGTGAGGAGCCACGGGCTTCTCAGTGAGGTTAGTATGGGTGTAGAGCATGCGAGGAGCAGCAATGTGAATGTCCCGCCCAGTACTTCTCTTTAGTAAAGGAAATTACTTTATCACACTGTAAAGCTCACTACTACTCAAAGACAAAGTATACCAGACACAAGTTATGTGGGTGTGAGGCACATACAGACAGAAAGGCCAGGCCAATGCCACTCTACTCCCCTCTCCTTACTACCTCTCTTGTATTCTAGAGCATAGTGAGCACAATAATCACTGCTGGTGCAGTTTTCCACCACATTGGCTGATAGTCTATTTTTCCCGTATTCGCCTTCAGTCTCTCATCCGTTCTCTGGGCTGCAGTAGGCTGCAGTTTGCCCCCTGCTTCTATTTTGTGTCTACTGGAGGTGCAGAGCGGGCTTTAGGGCTGTGTGAGCGGTGCGATCGCACTGGGTGCTCACCTGGATTGGGGGGTGCTCACCTCAGGGGGGCGCTGTGTTTAGCAATAAGTTACCAAACTTGCGATTTAAATTCATCATCTGAAAAGTTCCTTGCGCGTCCAGGCTTCAGGAAACAATTGAAATGTTAAGGTACCTTGTGTGATTAATGTTCCTGCTTTGTCTAGCGGAAGCTCTGACTCCATATAAAGTAGTGCAGAGAGGTGAGGGGCACATTTGCCGAGTGGTAGTGAGTAAATCCAAGGAGGTGGTCATGAGTCGGGGGCACAAAAACAAACTGTGGCACAAGGTG
Organism: Pleurodeles waltl; assembly: GCF_031143425.1. NCBI lineage: Eukaryota > Metazoa > Chordata > Amphibia > Caudata > Salamandridae > Pleurodeles > Pleurodeles waltl. The sequence goes on along the minus strand of NC_090443.1, from coordinate 445,584,056 downwards.
CCACCAGCGCTAAAGCCGTGGAGGTGTGCGTGGAGGTGTGCCGGCTGCAATCGAGTCACCTGGTTGCCCTGTTCAGATCAGACATGTGCAAACCATTTGACAGTGTCTGGGAGAGAGCAGCGGCCAGCAGCTATCTTCATACAGAAGACCTCTTCCGGGCATGATAGAGTCCATCGCAGGTAGACCTCATGGTTGCAGCTGGCCTACTTTCTCTGGTCCAGTGGGTCCTTGTGACAGTCACTGGGGCCCCCTGCATGGGGTATTGATGTAGTCCTACAGGCACAGGTCTGGGACTGCTACTGATTAGATTCGAGGTGCTTTGGCTAATGATCCCTGAGTCTGATCTTGCATGCAGAAAGTCAGCGCTATGAGCAGCCAATCAGCACACAGGTACAAGGTATCTCAATGCATTAGCTTCTACTTCTTGTCGAGCACCAGGACTAGCTGCTCAATGATTTTGTTTATGCACCCATGGGGGGCAGTGGGGCAAGTGTTAAGAGCTCTTCTTTGGCAGCATTGGTTGGTTGAGCCAGGTCGACTAGTGGCAAGACCTCATCCACAAGAATCACATAGGGCATACAACAAGGTATTGCCGGACAATGTCAATCCCTCCTCATAGTGCAGGCCTACTGAGCACATTCAGGCAAGTGCCGTGGTGGAAACGACTGATGCCAAGCTTCAGTGACTGAGGCCCTCATTACAACATTGGCGGCAAAAGCCGCTTACCGCCTTGCAGAAGACCGCCAACACACCGCCACGGCTGCGGAATTCCACCACGGCCATTATGACCCACTGCTCGGAATCCGCCAAAATTCAGACACCCACACAAGTCTGGCACACAAAAGGCCAGTGATAAACTGGCGAAAACAAAACCTCCACCGTCACGCCAACAGAAATACGCCCAAACTATCACGACTCACGAATCCACGCGGCGGTCTTTCAACCGCAGTATTCCATTGGCGGTACACACCACCGCGCTCAAAATACACACACATCTCCAAAACACAGCCACATTGGACAATTCGAAATACACACACCGGATACACATACACACACCACTCCCACACACCCAATACAATACAAAACACATACCAACATCACCCACAAACCCCTACAACCAAAATACCGAAAGAAGGCCAGAGAGAGACACTACAAACTACTACCAAGCATCCACAGGCACACAATACCATCACCCACATAACTTCCACGCACCTCACACAACTAAATATCACCTCACACATCACAACACACACCACCCCACACATCACCCACACCACCCCATGGCACGGCAAAGACACCCCAGGTTCTCTGAGGAGGAGCTCAGGGTCATGGTGGAGGAAATCGTCGGGGTAGAGCCACAGCTATTCGGATCACAGGTGCAGCACACCTCCATAGCTAGGAAGATGGAGCTATGGCGAAGAATAGTGGACAGGGTCAACGCAGTGGGACAGCACCCCAGAAATAGAGATGACATCAGGAAGAGGTGGAACGACCTACGGGGGAAGGTGCGTTCCGTGGTATCAAGACACCACCTTGCGGTTCAGCGGACTGGCGGTGGACCCTCACCTCCTCCCCCATAACTAACAACATGGGAGGAGCAAGTCTCGGCGATTCTGCATCCTGAGGGCCTCGCAGGAGTAGATGGAGGAATGGACTCTGGTAAGTCAAACCTTAACTATTACATCCCCCACCCTACCTGCATGCTATCACATACCCCCACCCTCACCCTCACCCCCATCACTCCAACTCCTCACAAATGTCCTAATATCACAAACCACACATCCAAACACCAAGCCCTGCATGCAACAACAAAGCATGGACACCCATCACCAAAGCATGGCCACTGCACATACCCATACACAAGGTCCCACACAGGAATGCAAGCACTGGGGTACATGGTCACCCACCCATTGCACATCATGGCACACACAGATGCAATAAACATAATTTTATACCCCTACAGGACCCCTAACGAATGTCACTGAACAGGAGGGTCCACACATGTCCACACCACTAACAGAAGAGGCCCACAGTGATGACAGCAGCTCTGTCCAACTGGATTTAGATGACCAGCCCGGCCCATCTGGGACCTCGGGACAGTCGGTTCCCCTCACACTGGCACAGGCCACCACAGAGCTTCCCCCCTCTGGAACACCAGCACAGCACCCACCCATCGGGCCCATACCTCTGTCGCCAGGACACGTCAGTCAGCAGTGTGTCCACCACTACAGGGAACCCAGGCTAACCCACCACCCCAACAACAACAGGGGCCTGGGGGCAGTGGCAGTGGGCACACGTTCCAGAGGACAGAGGCCCAGGAACACAGGGGAACTGGAAGGGCTGCTGTGCGACAGGGGGAGGACAGGGAACCCACTCTCCACGAGGCCCTCTCCAACATCATGGGAGCCTACCACCATTCCCAGGAGACGATGGCAACTGTACTGGCCAAGTTTCAGGAGACCTAGCATCTGCAGGAGGAACAGTATTTGGGCTTCAGGGAGGAACTCAGATCCATCAATTCCACCCTGGGCACCATCGTAGGGGTGCTGAAGGAAGTCCTCAACACCAGGAGGGACACTGTGACACAACAAGGGGCCCCTGACACTGGCCTGGACGATGAACTGCCCACCACCTCCGCCGGCGCTAGTGGACAGGAGGCACCGCCACAGGACCACCACACCAGCACCCCACCCCCTGCAGAGGGATCACCACCCCGCAAACGGACCCTGAGATCCAGGACAAAGACAGAGAACGATGCCAAGACCCCCGCCAAGAAATGAGACCGCCCTGAATGTCATCCTTCTGTCCCACTTTGCCACCCTGTCCATCCTCAAACTGCCCCAGCTCCACTTCCTATGCCCCTTTGGGCAATGCACCTGTGAGACTAATAGACTGGACTCTGCCATGGACATTCCTCCACCATCACCCCTCACCATTTTACAGCACCATCCAATATTGAGCACTTAAATAAACACCCTTAAAGCACAAAACAATCTGGAGTCTGTCTGTGATTTCGAAATAGTGTATTAGCAATTACAGTGACAAAATGCTCTTTCAATTGTAATGTCAACATACCTATGTCACACAGCTCTAGTCCATGAGGAAACAAAGCAGATGTCACACAGTGGGACCCACATCTGTGAAATCGTAAGGGAAAGTGACAACTCAGTGACCATATACTGGGTGAAAACGACAGAGAGTAAAGAGGTTGTAGTGTCAAAGTACATATAGTAGGCAGGTTTGTATTCTTACCTGTGTCTCACCTTGAAGTATTGTAGGATCACCGAGCTCCTGTTGTCGATGTCCTCTTCTTCTGCTTCCTCGTCTTCACTGTCCACAGGCTCCACAGCTGCCACAACACCTCCATCTGGACCATCCTCCTGCAGAAAAGGCACCTGTCATCGCAAAGCCAAGTTGTGAAGCATACAGCAGGCCACGATGATTTGGCACACCTTCTTTGGTGAGTAGAACAGGGAACCACCTGTCATATGGAGGCACCTGAACCTGGCCTTCAGGAGGCTGAATGTCCGCTCTATAATCCGCCTAGTTCGCCCATGGGCCTCATTGTAGCGTTCCTCTGCCCTTGTCCTGGGATTCCTCACTGGGGTCAGTAGCCATGACAGGTTGGGGTAACCAGAGTCACCTGCAAATGGGAGGGACAACTGTTAGACACACACTTACCTGTAGGGATATCCCCAGACCCAGACAACCATTCCCACTGACTTGCTTCCAGGTGCTCACCTGATAGCCACACACAGTGCCTCTGGAGATGACCCATCACATAAGGGATGCTGGTATTCAGCAGAATGTAAGCGTCATGCACTGAGCCAGGGAATTTGGCATTCACATGGGAGATGTACTGGTCTGCCAAACACACCATCTGCATATTCATCGAATGATAACTCTTCCGGTTTCTATACACCTATTCACTCCTGCGGGGGTGGGACCAAAGCCACATGTGTCCCATCAATGGCACCTATGATGTTGGGGATATATCCCAGGGCATAGAAGTCACCTTTCACTGTAGGCAAATCCTCCACCTGAGGGAAAATGGTGTAGCTCCGCATGTGTTTCAGCAGGGCAGACAACACGTTGGAAAACATAGGCTGGGACATCCCTGATGCTATGGCCATTGTTGTTTGAAATGACCCACTTGCAAGGAAATGGAGTACTGACAGCACCTGCACTAGAGGGGGGATTCCTGTGGGATGGCGGATAGCTGACATCAGGTCTGGCTCCAACTGGGCACACAGTTCCAGGATTGTGGCACGATCAAGCCTGTAGGTGATGATCACATGTCTTTCCTCCATTGTCAACAGGTCCACCAGTGGTCTGTACACCGGAGGATGCCGCCATCTCCTCACATGTCCCAGCGGACGGTGCCTATGAAGGACAACAGCGAGCACAGAGTCAACCAACTCAGAGGTACGTACACACAGCTTACACAGATCACGATTTATAATCCGAAATTTGCATGTATGAGTGTTTAGGCAAGGCCTAGGTATGTGTGACGCAGTTAAAAATTAAGCCATGTGGGCCCCCGAGATGGCGGCTGCCTGACCTGTAAAGTGGGACAATGGGATGTGAGGTAACTGCGCTGGCGTTGTACACCGTCGCGGTAGGCGGTCGAAGACCGCAGCGCAATTCTGCATTGGTTAACATTGGACCCTATGATTCCCAGGAGCCAATGACGATGTACGCCGGCGGTGACGGTACGCACCGCCGCGGACGTGACCGCCATTTTCTATCTGTTCAAACACTTGATACCTGATCTTTGACAGGAGAGAACCTACACTGCAAGTGCTGCTGTGACCTCAGTCTGGAAGAGACAATGGCTCGTGCGTCTGGGGAAAGGGCCCCTGACTTCACATCGGAGGAGTTGGAGAAACTCGTGGATGGGGTCCTCCCCCACTACACGCTACTCTACGGTCCTCCAGACAAACAGGTAAGTACACTGGGAGCATGCTGTATGGGCTGTGCCTGTGTGGAGTGGGGTGGATGAAAGATGGGAGGGGGAGAATGAGGCGTGCATGAAACGACGGTGAGTGCATGTGCCACATGGCAAGGGTAGGGATGGGGGCCAATGACTGTGATGGTGCAGTTTGTAATAACTTCTCTTTTTCCCCTGTACAATTCATGTAGGTCAGCGCCCACCAGAAGAAGGACATCTGGCTTGCCATCGCCAAGGACTTCCGGACGCTGGGGGTCTATCACAGACGGAGCACCCACTGCCGTAAGAGATGGGAGGACATTCGCTGCTGGAGCAAGAAGACGGCGGAGGCCCAGCTGGGGATGGCCTCCCAACGTGGGAGGGGTGCCCATCGCACCATGACCCCCCTAATGTTCAGGATCCTGGCGGTGGCGTACCCGTAGTTGGATGGGCGCTTGAGGGCATCACAGCAGTCACAAGGGGGTGAGTACACTCTCATTCAGTGGAGGTGTCTAGGTGGGGGAGGTGGGCTGTGGGTTTCCCGAGGCCAGGGCGAGTGTGCTAGTTAGGTCCCCTTCTTCTGGCAGACCCTGTGGCACCCCACCCCACCTGTGTACAGTGCCAACTACACCTAGTCATGCTCCTGTGATATCCATGTGTGCAGATGTCGGCCATAGCCTTGTAGGCCATGTCCCAGGGATTGAAGAGTGGACCCCAAGTGCGCGGTGTAGTGCAGGGGGCTTCTGTGTCTATTGTGTCCGCCAACGGTAGCAGTAATGCATGCACTAAACATGTCTTTCTTCTGTCTCCCCCCCCCCCTTTTTGTGGTCTCCCTGTTCTTGTGTGTATTAGCATCATCAGGCGGAGGAACAGTGGCACCAGAGCAGGAGGGAGCTGCATCCCACATGGCCCTGGAGGGCGACACTACAGAGTCTGAATTCACCAGTGGGACGGAGGGCGAGGGGAGCTCCACGGCGGGGACAGGAGCTGACACCAGTGATACGGACTCGTCCTCTGATGGGAGCTCCCTTGTGGTGGCGGCCACATCTGTGCCCCCCGCATCTACAGGTACAGCCGACACCCCCCTACCAGCACCGCCCTCCCAGCAGCCCCTCAGCCTTTGCCCCGTGCCCGCTCACTCAGGAGGGTGGGCATCACCTTCCCCCCAGGCACCTCAGGACCTGCCCCAGTCACCCCTGCTGCCCTCAGTGAGGAGGCCATTGACCTCCTCAGGTCCCTCACTGTTGGGCAGTCTACCATTTTGAATGCCATCCAGGGTGTAGAGAGGCAGTTACAACAAACCAATGCATTCCTGGAGGGCATTCATTCTGGTCAGGCAGCCCTTCAGCGAGCATTTCAGACTCTGGCCTCAGCACTGATGGCAGCCATTGTCCCTGTCTCTAGCCTCCCCCCTCCAACTTCCTCCACCCAGACCCAATCCCCTGTACCTCAGACTATCCCAAGCACACCATCTGACCAGCATGCACACACCTCAACACACAAAGGAAGCTCAGGCAAACATAAGCACCACACATCCCACAGGCACTTACGCAAGCATCATACCCATGCAGACATATCAACATCCACTGCCTCCACTGTGTCCCCCTCCTCCTCGTCTCCCTCCTCTCTCCCAGTCTCGTCTCCATTCACAGCTGCATGCTCTACATCTACAGCCACTACTTCCATCACCAGCACACCCACCAGCACACCCCGCTGACGTGCAGTCACCACCCCCACTACAATTCACACATCCCCTGTGTCCTCTCCCAGTGTGTCTGTGACGCCACCTCCCAAGGTACACAAACGCAGGCACACACCCACCCAACAGCCATCCACCTCACAACAGCCTCCAGTGCATGCACCTTCACCCAAAGTCACCAAACGTACACCTCCTACAACCACAACCTCTTCCTCCACTCCCAAACCCCCTCCAGCTACCCGTCCCAGTGTTCCCAAAAACCTTTTCCTGTCCACCCTTGACCTCTTTCCCTCACCTCCCCCACCCCGTCAGTCTCCTAGGACGCGACTCTCCAGGTCCCAACCTAGCACCTCAGCCACAATATCTCTGGGACCAGTTGTGCCAGTAGTCACCGGATTCTGGAGTGCACCAGGCAGCAGCGAAGCCCGTGTGGCAAGGAGCCACAGCACGGACAGTCCCCCACCTGTCAAGCATCAAAAGTTGGCCAGTGCCCGGCGGGAGAGGGGGAAGACTCCAGCCACCAAAGCCGCTCCCAGGGTTACAGGTGGGAGTGTGGAGTCAGCTGCGACACCTTCCAAGGTGGGGAAGGGGCACAAGAAACTCAGCAAGTCTGGGAAGAGCAGCACGGCGGAGAAGACCGCCATCAGCCCCGATGCCCAGGAGGCCACCGCCATCATCCCCGCTGCCCAGGAGGCCACCGCCATCAGCCCCGCTGGGTCAGAAAAGACCGCCAGCACCAGCCCCGCTGGGCCAGACAGGACCGCCAGCACCAGCCCCGCTGGGCCAGAAAAGACCACCAGCCCCGCTGGGCCACACAGGACTGCCAGCACCTGCCCCGCTGGGCCAGAAAAGACCGCCAGCACCAGCCCCGCTGGGCCAGAAAAGACCGCCAGCACCAGTCCGCTGGGCCAGACAGGACCGCCAGCACCAGCCCCGCTGGGCCAGAAAAGACCACCAGCCCCGCTGGGCCAGACAGGACCGCCAGCAGCTGAGTCGCTGCCAAGGACCCAGCCACCACAAGCACCGCTGCCAAGGACACCGCCGCCACAAGCACCGCTGACCAGGACACCGCCGCCACAGGCACCGCTGCCAAGGACACCGCCGCCACAAGCACCGCTGAACAGGACACCGCCGCCACAAGCACCGCTGGCCCATGAGCGCCAAGGGCACTGACGCTACTGAGTCCGCCACGAGCAGGATGAAGCACTCTGGGCACAAAGCCCCCTCCAGAACCAGTGGAGATTTACATACACTACCTTTGTCCTTGGCAGGATGAAGCACTCTCGTCACAAAGCCCCCTCCAGAACCAGTGGAGATTTACATCCACTACCTCTGTCCTTGGCAGGATGAAGCACTCTGGGCACAAAGCCCCCTCCAGAACCAGTGGAGAAAGGCATCCACTACCTCAGTCCTTCGCAGGATGAAGCACTCTGGGCACAAAGCCCCCCTCCAGAACCAGTGGAGACTGTTATCCACTTGAGAGACTGTGGCTTTGCACTCCCCAGGATTGCACAGTGGGCAAACCACCCACTGTAGACACTTGAGAGACTGTGGCTTTGCACTCCCCAGGATATGGCAGTGGGCAAACCACCCACTGTAGAGACTTGAGAGACTGTGGCTTTGCACTCCCCAGGATTTCACAGTGGGCAAACCACCCACTGTAGAGACTTGAGAGACTGTGGCTTTGCACTCCCCAGGATTGCACAGTGGGCATGGGGCCCCCTAGTGGATTTGGCGTTGTGCACTCAACCGGCTGAGGCGCCCCCTTTTCCCTTCCCCCTGAGGTGCCTGTTTTATTTCTATCTGATGCCCCTGCAATGTTCTCTCCATCATGTTCGGGTATTGAGTGTGGGCCTTGCCCATGCAGTGTGGGCCCAGTGTTCCACGGACTTCAATGGAGCAATACCTGGACTACTATTCTTGGTGTATATATATTTGTTTATAGTGTATATATATATTTTTGCGTACTGGATTTTAATAGATTACAATGGTTACACCCATTTCCTTTTGTCTTTTCATTCTTCCAGGGGGTTTGGGGGGTGTAAATGTAATGTGTCATGCTGTATTAGTGTGTGTGTTGTCGTGGGTGAGGGTGGGGGTGTTGCGTGTGTGTGTCCCTATTTTTTCCATCCCCCCTCCCCTGTGTCGTAGGTGCAGTACTCACCGTGGTCTTCGCCGCCGGCGTTCGTGCTCCTGGTAGAGGAGCAAGAAGATAAGGGCAGGGAAAATGCAAAGCTCTGGTTCCATTGTGTCCTGGTTCCTCGTGGGGTGTGTAGAGGTGAGCGTTTTCCCTTTGAAGTCCTGTTTCCGCCATGTTTTTGTTCGCGGCGAATCCGACCCGGAAAAGGTGGCGGATTGGTAGGTTGTGATACTGTGGGGGGTACATTGTCCTCCACCTGTCTGTTGGCAGTGACCGCCATGCTGTTTGTTTGTATGGCGGTCGGAGTGTTAAAGTGGCTGTCTTTGTTGGCGGTTTCCGCCACGGTCATGATTCCATTTTTTTTTCCGCCGGCCTGTTGGCGGTCTTACCGCCGCTTTAACACCGACCGCCAGGGTTGTAATGACCACCTGAGTCTAGAGCACTCCAGTCACACTATTTTCAAATCTGTGATGGATGGACCATAACAGTCCACACCTAGAGTCAGCCCCTTGTGCAAGGTTGGCTTGCTCCCTTACTCCTCCCTGCTTGCTTGTTAGCAGCGGAATTTTACACAGGTGGACCAGTAGGCTGCCACTTGTGATACAGGTAAAACGGCCTACTCACGCTAAGGTCACTACAAAACATATGTTTCTACCGCCGCGCAACACTCATGAACACGTGACAGGGGAGGTAGCCCTCAACCACTATCTAGGGCTTCCTTGGTGCGCCCTTCCAGGCTTAGGACCAGACTTTTCTGAAAGGCATCCTTAAGTCTTCCTTCGCATAGACTCTAGATTAGTGTGAAGCTGGGGCCAAAAACTACGGTACCCTATACTTGCAGTTGAGCATGCAGGGCGGGGTACATGGCTGCACATCATTCTCGTTCCAAAAATCTGTTAAAGTTTTTTTTTTTTTTTTAACAGAAGGACAAATGAAGCCTGTTTGCAGCAGGAGGTAACCTTCGCCAGAGTCAGCTAAAGACCGCAAAGGTCAGAGAAGACTGAGGCGAGAATCTGAGGGATATAACACAGGAAATTAGCTGGGCCTCGGATTGAAAGAAGAGACTGATTTTGTGGATGACAACAGTGCTTGTGTTTTGTCAATGGTGAAGAGGGTAAACAGAGATAAACTGAGAGAGGAGGGGGATTCAGAAAGAGGAGGAGAATATTTTTTTTAAGTAAGATTTAAAATTGAATCTCAGATTTTGGTGATTTTATCTGAGAGAAATATGGAAGGAGTTGCAAAGGTCGTGAAAAGTGATGATGGGCAAAGTGCAACAATCAGGGCTAGCAAGAGAGTTCGCGGTTTTAAATAGTTATTTTGCCTAATATAATCAATTATTGATGTTCTGTGCGAAATATAAGTCGCTGGCCTTACGAGCAGAGACGTATAAGTACAAATTGCTGCTCTGTTTTGCGCTCATGCCAACATAGAGTAGGAGGATCTCTAGAGTTCTATCTTGTATTATTACCATAAAATGTTTCTTTTATTACCTTACAGCTCCCACAACTATAATAACCTCGAGTGGGTGGGATGTCTCGTGAAGTTCTAATACAGTTATCTTTTGTCAGTGTTAGGAACGTGTCTAACACATTTTGTCTCAAGGGTGTCCCTATTTTGAAAGCAAAAAGAGATTATTTTTTTATAATTGGATAGGATTTCTTACAGGACTACTTAGTACATTAAAAAAACATCATTTCATATGGGCCCTATTCCCTCTCAACAGCCTGAGGATACTTTTCAAAATGGTGTTATTCATTGCAATAAAGTAATAGCTCTGGGAAACTAAGCTAGTTTTCCACTGCTGTAACTTAACGATGCTCAATTCTCGAACTAAATACTGCTTCTTCGAGTCCATTTTTATTTCTGCATTTCAAGCACCACAAATAGAAAAGACGGTTCACAGTAATGTGCTGGTGTCAAACCCATGAACATCATAGAATCGTAGATGGGTGACTATGAATTTTTCACCTGCAAGGATGGAAGAATGTCCTTCTCTCTGTTTATTTCACGTGACATAGAACCCAGAGTTGAAACACATTCACAGTTAATCATCTATAATTCTATATATTATTCTCATCAGCAGCAATTCTTTATCTTGGGGATGAAGAAGCACGAGCTTGCTCTTGCTCTACGACTTAGTATTGCTCTGACCAGTCCTTTGTTGGGGGGTGGGAAAGATACCTATAATTTTTTTAATCAAATCTTACGAGGAAGTATGAGAATTGTAAAACGTTTGCATTCTTTTCTTTCAGTTCTGTTCTAGTATAAAGAACTGACCACAGTTCAAGATTGCATGAAAAATACATGACTTATCTACAAGGGGTGTGTAATTATGTTGGCAGAGCTCACAGCATCATCACACGTCTGCCTCGTAGTTAACGATAAGCCCAGTCTCAAATCACTATTTTAAGCTTAAGGGAGGCTCCTGAAACACCTCCGCTTTCATCTCAATATTGTTGGTACAAACCAGTTACCAACGGGGAGACTTTCACAAGGCTGATGAAGATTTTCTGCTGATCTGGCTCACCCCAAAAACTCTGCCAGGCTAGCTGAGTAATCTTCCAAACTGAGTCTGCCTCACTTTTCTTTAGTCTTATAAATTAGTTTGTAATACTAGAATGACAACGCCACACCCTGTTTTGGAAGCTTAAGACCCCAACCCCTGTCCTCAAACTCAAACTACCGTAGGAAATAATATGGTTCTACAGGCTTAGTCCTGAGAGCGTACTGGCTGATCCTCAGTGCTCAGTAATAATCAAGGGGACATGAACTTTGATTTACATATGAACGCTTTTCCATTGAATATGCCTTGAGATAGTCTTGATGACGAAACACGTGTCGGCTGTTGTTATTAGACTCAACTTACAGTGGGAAGAATAAATAACAACCAACAACAAGACATGTCCAGAATTCTTATTGACTTCGCTTACACAGTACATACTTTGTGAACTATCTTGGTGTGCCTTAGTTCTTGGAGATAAGCTTCTTCACAATTAGACTGATGTCAAAGTTGTAGGAATATAATTCAGAAATTAAACATATTTTGGGTGGCTTGAAATTTAGAGCTGATTGTTTGTTGAGATTGGCTGTTTATGAAGAGAATGAAAGTACCAGCATGGCTATGGAGGAGGAGTGTGTTGTTACTGTGATTGATGCTGTTCAGATGGTAAAAGGTGTCATCACAGAAAAGAAGTGGATGTAAGCTTTGGAGGGTGATGTAGTGATTCAAACTGTTGTGGGTAATGTAATTAAAGGTTGGCCACCAATGAGAAATCTAGATGGATCGCTAAAAAGTTTCTGTCAGTTCAAGGATGCGTTGACAATAGACAGATTTACTTAGAAGGAATGATCTGTTTGAACCTCGCAGATTTACTTAGAAGTAATGATCTGTGTAAACCTCACTCAAAACTAAGGGAGAAGCTGATTATGTTAGCCTATCAAGGTAATCAAGGGACCACGGCCACAAAAAGATATGGATTTGGAAGTAGATCTGCATGTGAATAGCTGTGTTAAATGTCTCAAATCGGATAAGCATTGGAAACGTTCTAAAGAAGAAATGCATTTCATGAAAATTCTAAGTAAGCCTTGGTCAAAATTAGGTTTTGATTTTGCTGTCCCTTAGGTTTGTCTTCATCACAAGGTGTGTTATATAATAGTCTTGGTGGATTATTATACTAAGTGGATACATTACGGATTTGTTGGCAGCATCACAAATGAAAGAGTAATAGACTTTTTGGATTAAATATTTTCAAGAGAAGGGTGCCCGGATATTTGTGAATCAGATAATAGGAGACAATTAGTTTCACGGAAAATTGTGTCATTCTTGAACAAATATGGGATCAAACAATAAAACAAACTCCTCTTCACCTACAATACTACTCCACATTCTGTAACTGGATACACACAATTTTATTTACTAAGTGGTAGATTAGGTCATCCTACACTTACACCAACACTACTAAGCAAAGACACAACTGGTTCAGACACAGAGGGGATCAAAGATGAGAATTTACATGTTAATGACAAAATAACCGAAATACAAATGAAAGATAAAACATATTATCAGCAACTTAACAGAAGTGAAGGCAAAGAGATTTTGGTTGGTGATTGGGTAAAATTTAAAAACAAGCATTTGCAATGCAATGGGTCTCTCATTTGCTTGAGTTAGAGGCAGTAGCGTTGTAAATTGCTAACTGGATTTTTCTTGCCACATAGATTGAAAATTAAAGGTAAAACAGTTTCACATACGCAAGCCAATTCACAGTGCCACGGCCGCCATGAGCATCAGCATGAAGAGACACACAAAAAGAAAAAGAAGTTCGCTCGCAGTCAAACTTATCGGCTAAAGTGCAATTAGCCACGTAACAGGGGTGATGGCCAAGGCGGTAACAAAACCTCCCCAAGGAGGGCCAAACATAAACCATTTACCAATGTCATCAAAGGATTTTTGAAGGGCAAGCCCACAAACCAGTGGTAGTGATGGGCATGCGTGGGCGTTATTAAAAGCCCAGATACATACCAACACGTCTGAAAAGCAGCACTTGCGTGCTGCTATGCTCAACCTCTAAACATTAAAACACATAAAGGAGAACCCAGATACACTAATCTTGTTTGTGTGACGAGAGATTATGGTAGTGCAGTTTTGTTGAATGGTAGAGGTTGGTGGAACAAAGGTGCTCTAGTTCTGCTAAAGCCTGGGCAAGAAAAAATACTAAACAACAATATGAAGGAACATGATGCTGATTGGTACAGTTTTAGGGATGAAGAAGCTTGCTCTTCCACTGTTAAGTATGAGCAACCTGGTTCCTTGTAGGAAAGTACCCTCTTTCTTGGCATGGTTACCCCTATTTTCTGCTTGTTGTCAGTGTGTTTGACTGTGTTCACTGGGATCCTGCTAACCAGGACCCCAGTGATTATGCTCTCTCCCTTCTAACTTGGTAACTTGTACCATTTGTCACCCTACATTTGACATACTGGTGCCCCATGTAAGTCCCTAGTATATGTTACACAAGTACCAAGGGCATTGGGGTACCAGGGGATCCCATGGGCTGCAGCATGTATTATGCCACCCATGGAGAGCCCCTGCAAAGTATTTTGCAGGCCTGCCATTGCAGCCTGCGTGAAAGGGTGCATGCACCCTTTTTCACTACAGGTCACTGCACCATGTCACTGTAAGTCACCCCTTTGGCAGGCCCTCCTAGCCCAAAGGGCAGGGTGCAAGTACCTGTGTGTGAGGACACCCCAGCACTAGCAGAGGTGACTCCACGAACTCCAGTGCCATTCATGGACTTTGTGAGTGCGGGGACGCCATTTTATGCGTGTACTGGACATAGGCCACTACCTATATCCAGCTACATAATGGCAACTACGAATCTAGGCATGTTTGGTTTCAAACATGTCGGAATCATACCCCAGTACCGTTGCCAGTGTTGGAAGTATGATTCCAGGGTTTTCCAGGCAACCCAAGCTGCTGCCACCCCCTAGACAGGTTTCTGCCTTCCTACTGCTTGAACAACTCCTCCAGGGGGTCCCTGGGTTCTGCCATCTTGAATCCAAAGTTGGCCGGGACCTCTGGGAGCATCTGAGAGGCCAGGCCAGGCAGGCGACGTCAGAGCCCCTGCCTGATAGGTGGTCACCTGGCTAGGTGACCAATCCCCCTTTTAGGGCTATTTAGGGTCTCTCAGATTCGGCTTGCAAGATTCCAGCAGGACTCCTCTGCAACCTTACTTCAACTTCTAGCCACTGGAACCACTACTGGACCCTCCAAGAACCGACAATCTGCATCCACGAAGATGATTCTTCTTGCAACATTGTTTCCATAGCTCCCTCCAGCTTCTGCAACATTTTCCCGGCTGTGCATCCTCTGAGGGCAGCAAGTCTTCAGCCTGCATGAGAAGGAAGAAGGAATCTCCCTTGGAGTGAAGGAGTCACTCCCCTGCACCCACAGGCACCTACTGCAATGACGACCTGCTGTGTGGATATCCTCTAATCCTGAGCTGCATGGGTCCTGCACCATAGGTGGTGGTCTGGTGTAGTCCTTTTGGTCCTCTCTGCCAGCTGTCCAACTTTGGTGGAGGTAAGCCCTTCCCTTCCCAAGCAAGACAGTACCCCGTGCACAGCATCTTTTGCAGCTGCCAAGGCATATTTGCATCTCCTCCAAGGGATGTTCATGCTACGTGTAGCTCCAGCCCGCAGCACTCCTTCCTGCAACACACAGACCTCTGCGTGGTTCTCCTGTGGCGTGGGACCCTTCTCCAGTTGTGCTGTGTGGACTCTTCTGTGACTCCTGTCTCCCTGTCCTGTGGGACTCCTTCTGTGGGTTCTCTGTGTTGCTGAGTGTCCCCTCTGACTCTCCCTCCTGGGTTGAGTCCTCCTGGGCCTTGCTGTTACCTAGCAGCTCTACTTTTCGCCAACTGCGACATTTGCCTTTGCCAAAGCTTGTTGGTGGATTTCCTGCATCAACAGCCGACTGCAATTCTTCTTCCCGCTTGGGATGTCGTCTTCATCCCTCAGGAACTCTTCACCAACTGCAGTGTTGACCTTGACATCACCGTCAACCAACTCCTGCATCCACAGCTGGGTGGATAGTAGCTCCTACTCCTCCTGGACTCTTCTGTGACTTCTGGACTTAGTCCCCTTCTTCCACATGCCTTCCTCTTCAGGAATCCACCACTGGTGTCTTGCAGTCTTGTCTGAGTGTTGCATTTTCTTCATTTCCTTCCTTTTGGGTGGTTTGGGGAAAATCCACTAACTTACTCCTTTTCTCTTGGTCGCTAGGGGGCACTGTGGTACTTTCCTTTGGGGTTTCCTAGTACCCCCTCCCTCTACACATTCCACTTACCGAGGTGGAGGTCCTGTGTTTGCATTCAATTTTTTAGTATATGGTTTGGGCTCCCCCTAGGGTCACTATTGCCTAACTACATTTGCACTGTTTTATATCACTTTCTATGCCTATTTCCGGTAACTAGTATATATATTTAGTGTGTTCTTACCTCCTGTTGGAGGGTCGCCTCTCTAGTACTTTCTGTTATTGTGTCACTAAAATAAAGTCCCTTTTTTGTAACACTAAGTGTTTTCTTTCATCTGTGTAAGTGCTGTGTGACTACAGTGGTATTGCATAAGCTTTGCATGTCTCCTAGATAAGCCTTGGCTGCACATCTACAGCTACCTCTAGAGAGCCTGGCTTCTAGACACTACCTACACAACAATAATAGGGGATACCTGGACCTGGTATAAGGTGTAAATACCTTAGGTATCCACTACACACCAGGACAGCTTCCTACATTCCTCCATTAGTGATGCAAAAAGTGTAGATTTTGAGAATCAAATTAATGCGGAAAGTGGTGCTGAACAACAATCTAATGTGCCAAATGTTATGCTCCAAACAAGCACTGATCTTTGTTCTAAACACAGTGGAAGGAGGATTGTTTTGCCTGCTAAATTTGCAGATTTTCTCTTGTATTAATTCTATTTATATTAAAAAATCCATTGCTCAAAACTAGAACTATAATATTTCACCATCTCATATTTTATGTATTTATAGTTTGTTTCATGTTTTGCTGTGAAGGAAGGAAGATGTCGTATATACTTGTTATTAGAGTAGAATTATTAGAATGTCCATTGTGGAGCGTCTGGAGGATACAAAGCTCTGCGTATTAGAATGTTTTGGTCAGAGCTGCATGCAGCCTACCGTGTTTGATGTTCCTTCTTGATGTCTGGTGGGCCGCATTACTTTATAATAAAATATTTACTTCATTTAAATCGTTGTGGCATCTCATATGGAGCATCATACACAAGAGCATTACATGTCCTTCGTAAAGAGCGCCGTGCAATGGCAGGGCTGGGTACGAGGTAGAACATAGCTAGGAGAGAAAGCCGAAATAAAACAGGGCAGAACACAGGATGCACGGTGGCGAGGGCAGACTGGTTATGCAGGGCAGCACAGAAGAGGACACCAGAGAAAGAAAGGGCAGGACAGGTCACCGGGTGAAGAACTGGTCGCACATTGAACACGACCGTAGGGGCACGTAAACAGACGGGATGTGAAACAGAGGATACCGGACTGGGGGCAGAAGGGAACCAGAAATGCTCGGGGAGATGGCAGGGACTCGACACACCGTAGCACCTATTAAAGCCACTAAAGGCCTCCAGCTTGACGCCGAAACGTAAAAAAATCTCTCTAGCCGTCAAACGTCAACCGCCACGCCTCGCGCCGGGCAAGCGCCTGCCAGCTGTGTCCCAATAGGCTGGCAAGCCCGCTCGTCGTGGGCACTGAGGCGGGGTCTTCGTGCTGAGGTGCTGTGGCATTGGTCGTGGTGGGCAGTGAGGTCACTGGGGGTGGGGTTTGCTTCTGTCAGCGAGGGACGTTTGGTCGCGCTGACGCTGGATGGAGGCTCTGGGATTCAGACAACACCATGCCCTGGAGACCTTAAGGGGTGTAGTGGCCGAGCTATGGATGCGGGGTACAAGCCAATAAGGTAGGGGAGCTCCCTAATTCTTTGCGGGCTTGGCAGGCGCCCCTGGGCATGCATTTAAGGAGGGGGAGGGGTCTCATCGGAGGAGATACTGTTGGTATGCCGGTGAGGTATTGAGAGAGGTACCTAGAGGTATATCAGAGAGGGACAAGTAACAGAGGTACCGTGAAGGGTACTGGAGGTATATCAAAGCGGGACATGTATGTGCAGTGTTGTTGGCGTGCAGTAGGGGTACTGGCGGTGTAGCTGTGAAGGACATAATGGGACTTTACAGTGTCTGGTGCCAAGAAGGTACTGGATGTTTACCAGATGGGGACGTACCAGGAAGATGTGTTGGTATAAGAGATTCGTACTGTGCGCGATACTTGAGGTTTATCAAAGAGAATCGTGCCAAGGAGATTCTGGTGCAGAAGAGAGAGGTGCCCGAGAGGTGTCATGCTGAGGAGGGTACTGGTGTATTGCATCGATGTACTTTACTGATGGATGGTACCCAGGAGGTACTTCTTGTAAAACCGAATGATACTGCACACGTTACCAGAGTGTAACAGAGAGGGGGAAGTCACAATTGGACTGAGAAAAATTCTGGGACATACCTAGAAGGTACTGAGAGGCACACTTGGACAACATTTCCTTAGAGTAATGACGGCTATGCCAGGAAGGAACTATGGGGGTTATTACAACTTTGGAGGAGGTGTTAATCCGTCCCAAAAGTGACGGTAAAGTGACGGATATACCACCAGCCGTATTACGAGTTCCATAGGATATAATGGACTCGTAATACGGCTGGTGGTATATCCGTCACTTTTGGGACGGATTAACACCTCCTCCAAAGTTGTAATAACCCCCTATGTGTCGTGCCAGAGAGACCCTGGGGTGCATACCTGTGGATTCGCTGACCGGTACTGCAGTGACCTATCCTGGGGTTTCTGAATATCTTAACAAAGAGGTAATTGAGGTATTCTAAAGACGTACCGGCGGCATACTAAAAAGGAACTGAGAAGCATTTCAGAGTCACGTTAAAGGTTTAGTGGAGAGATATACAGGGTCATACTAAAGAGGTACCTAGGGAGGGATTAGCACACATACTTAAGATAATATGAATGCCCTCTTCAGTGTTCCATCTCAGATAAGTGCCCACTTCCAATTACTTGAACATTTATTTTATTAGTTAATTAAAACCACAAAAACTTTTCTTTCCACATAAAAATTTAACAAAAACAATACAATAAGGTAATACAGTGTAATAAAAAGTCCTGAGTTTGAAATGAAATAATATGTAAAATTTCCCTTCCACATAAAAAGTTAACAAAACAATAATAGTGCAATAAGGCATTACTAGTAGTGGGGAGAGGTGCCGTGGTACCTTCTATTGATTTTGTTTTCCCCTACTTGAGTCCGATTGTTGGTACCAGACTATGTTACAGCACTGGCTAAGCATCCCACCATGCTTCCTAAGAGCCTTCCCCACTTCCAATTAGATTTCCCAGACGACCTTGGCCCAATTTTGATAATGTCATATTACGTCTTTAGTAATGATTAACATTCACAAGAGAACCGCACCTTCGTTCCCATTTAGGAACCTTTTCAGTGCTCGTGGTTAGTGTCAGAAGTAAGTGTTGTTGGTGTAATCACAGAGGTACTTGGGAGACATAAAGATGATTGTCTGGAGGCTCACAGGTAGAGTACTGTAACTCGTGACCAGGAGTTACTGCAGGAATAACCAGGGATGCACTGGGGGCGCACTCAAGTTAGCAAAGTTGAGGACTGACTTGCTGAAGTGGTGAAGGAGGGGAATGGGTGCAGTGGGAGAAAAGAGAGTAGTATGAGGAGGGTGGGAAGCAAAAGGGGAGGTTCAAGGTATTTATAAGGGTGAAATGGGCAAATGAGAGACGAATGGGTGAGCAGAGGGAAAGGGGAGGCAGGTGAACCGGGGGGGTGCGGGGGTGAGTATGGGTAGGAGGATGGAAAGAGGGAGGAGTTCTGGGAGGATGTTTAATAAGGATGGTGAATAAAGTGAGAGTGGGCAGAGGGCCAGGAGGTGAAAGGAGTGGAGATGTTAAGAAATAAGTACAGGGTGGTGGGGGTAGAAGGGAGATGAATTGGATGAAAAGGAAGAAAGTTGTCCAGAGAAGGTTTCGGGATGATGGTGAGTTGTTAGGCTGGGGTAGAGACAGAAGTGGGAGCCAGATCAGGGAGGGGGAAGGGCGGAAGAAAGAGGGAGAGGGACTAGTCGTATATAACTAAGATAGGAAGAGAGATGTGGGGTCGAGGGGAGCGGGAGGAAGAACGTCTTAAAATTAGTTTTAGTAACATCTGAAAAGAAAGGTTCTGAGTGTCTTTTGGAAAACCAGGAGCTTTACCTGGCAAGACATATCTGCGAGGAGAGTGGTCAGTAGGGTGGGAGCTACTTCAGAGAAGGATTGTATTTTGGCTGGTTGGGATTTCATTGTTTTAGATTCAAATCTGAGAACGTTTCTGCTTCTGAAGTGTTTTGCCACCTGCGACTTTTTATGGCATACACATATTTTGAGTGAGGCGAGTGTATGAGTTTACAGGTTAAGCACACCAGTTTGAATTTGATTCTGGCCTCAGTGGTTAGCCAATGCAAGTCTCTTAAAACAAAGGTGATGTGGTTGAATTATCAAGTTTCAGAGGTCAAGCAAGGTCATACCAGTGGTGTATTGGGTTACGATTCTACTAAGTGTGCATTTGGCTAGGCCTTATTATTTAGGCGTGTTGAGTTTAGGGTAATTATCACATAATATAACTTGGTAAATAGGGGCCATATCATGGCTGATTTTGAGTTAGTTTAGCAACACAAAAGGATAATGGACGGAGTGCTAAACAATGCAAACAGTCATCCCCAGTCACAGATCTGGGTTTAATCCATCATTCTTTTGCTCACCATGCCACCCCAGTTTGGACCCAACCATATGCAAATCAGCCTTGACCCTGTTCCTCATGGGAACAGTCCAGCCCGAACTTCCAAACCATGTCCTCTCTGGACCGGAAACAAGCATCTTGGGACCGGTATTAGGGTATCGCCCTTCATCAGCCAGGCTAGCTTGAATCCAGTGGCACAGTGAGCACAGGACCCACGTCTTGGCATACTCTTCTCACTTAGGGCAACTTTAGCAACACAAAAGTATGATGGACGGAGTGCTGAACAAAGCAAACACTCACCCCCAGTCACAGATGTTGGTTTAATCCATCGTTCTTTTGCTCACCATGCCACCCCAGTTTAGACCCAGCCATATGCATGTCAGTGGCCTACACGTGCGACATGACATATGGCATTTAATTGAGAGCCAGTGTATAATCCTTGATTAATTAACTTTGCTGGCATAATACATTTTCATTTCTGAGTTATGACTTTTTTTGAGGAAGTGTGTACTGTTTGGATTCCTTAGCTTGCAAGATATCATGTTGAATGTACAGCTTTTTTAATTTCTTAACGTAATGACATGAACTCGCATAAGCTTTCTTAAAGATGCAGTGAAAGTACTGGAAAATTCTCAAAAGTATCTACTATGAAATATTTTGCCTTGTATACCTTTTTAACTTCACCACTTACAGTGCAAACCTCATCTTCTGGCTCCTTTGCACAGCACTTTCCCTTGAAGGTACATCTGAACTGCACTAATGCAGTCTGTTCTGCTAATGTGCCCTTCTCCTAATTTACTTGGTGCTATAGCCCAACATGTTGCTTCATTAATGGGATTTTTTCTAGGACAGCCAGGGGCAACAGACACAAAGTCAACCAATTACTACCAACCCCTTCCATTAACAAAAAGCATGACCTATTGGCTGGTCAATGTTTGTTAGTCAGGAAAGGAAAATGAGTGAAGCCCGAGACATTTGCTCACGTAGTGAAGCTGTCATTGACTCCTGGTTCCACAGGCACAATATTAGCTGTTACACCTCATTCCCTTCACACATATGGTTCCTTGAAAATGACAAATATTTCCCTGAGCTCCTCTGAAAGGTGTCTTTGTCATTTGCACTTGTTTTTCTACTAGGCATGTTTTGGTTTTACCAGGTGACTCCATATTGCTGTGATACCACTTATCCAGTGTGTGTATGCTAGTGAACAGATCCGTGCTTTCTGGGTGTTGCCATTGTGGGTCAGTGCAGCTGATCAATATTATTAATGCATTTGAAAACAATGATTTGGTAAGTCACTGATGGAATAAGTTGTCTCTGTGACACAAAGCCACCTCATTACATACTGGTAAGCGCAGTTGTAGCGTACCACCCTACAGCTAGTTTATTTCAGGGGACCTTAGACCTTAACAAGATGCTATACTCTGGGTTACCTGAGAAATGTAATTCAAGGTGGGCAGTGCGCATAGAGGTCCCCCCAGAAGGCACCTGCTAGAATTGATAAAGACTTCTGGCTGCACACATCAAACCACACAAAGCATTACAACCAGCAGTCAAACATAGTCACCAAAACATCATATTTACCTTACCAAAAGTAATGCTCATCTAGCCCAGGTGGTCAGAGAACAGACTTTTGTGATGGAATCCTCGGGAACAGGGCATGAAGCTACCTAAAACCTGGCAGTACTGCAATGCTGTGTTAATGACAATAAAGCACTGTACATATTGCTATAAAATAACATCTTCTGATCCACACTTGGATCGAATCCCATAGAAGGCTAGAGGTTAAGGTCCCCTTACAGCTGGTGCCTTCAAACCTTCCTTCTTACAGTTACCAACTACATCCTTCCTTGGACTCCCAGGCATCACATATGTCCTTGTCTGAGGAGAGGCTAGTGTTGCCTAAAGAGTTCTGTGTTTTAACGCACTTCTTGTGGGACAGGCCCCCCCAACTTTTTGTGACTTTCTGCCTTCTTTACTTACCAATAAGTTGGATTGCTGGTGTGACTCGAGTTACCTGCTGCAACCTCTAGCCAAGACCTCTGGGTCTCTGGGATCTGGCATGGCTCGTGCTACAGCGTATCTGTGACTTTCTGCCACCATGACCACTTTCTTCGCTGCAGTGCTTTAAAGATACTGTGTAGGCACTTATCATTCAGAGTATCTGTTTGCTAATGAGAATTGGTGGTAGGCTCCCATTAAAAGCTGCTCCCTTTCAGATTAAATGTGCAGGCATGGATATAAGTCGGAAGAAACAAGTGCGGGTGGTGTCCCTAAAAGGGACGTAGCCTAAGACTCATAACTAAGAATCCATTCCGAGAGGCGCAATTTACATAATTAAGGGCGTGGCTTAAAATCCTGTGCTTCCCATAGTGTACCACTCGACCAGTATTTTAGTGCCTCTTTGTGAGCTTTCTGTTATTGCATACTTACATGTCACTTAGTAAATGTCATGCATCTAAAACAAGCCAAACCTATTGGTTTTGTCGATGCTTGTTACAAGTATCAGATAAATGAATAATAGCAATGATTTTATTGTGAATAGTTTGAACTGAAAAGTTTCAGTTCCGGAAAAAACGACTGTGAATTTAAGATTACCAAGGCCTGTGCAAGTGGTAGTGGTCTTTAGAATATCTTGGTTGCTTCCATTCTCCTCTTCTCATCACTTTGCTCTTCAATCTTTCTGTGAGACACTTATGCCCTTTTCCTCTTCACTGCTTTCTAAAATTCTCCTCCTACATATCTCACACCTCATTGTTTTTTTCATCAGCACCCTCTTCTTTTCACTGTATCCTGCATGTACTTCTTTGCGTCTCCTTTACTTTACCATCCCCGTTACACATACAATGCATTTACTCCCCTATAAGCATCTAATTTTATTTTTGTCCTGTTAATATATCCTTCACACACTGTCGCATGGAATCACAAATACAATTGACACATATGTGACAATCACTCTGTGCGTTCTTCAGAGAGACCAAGGACTGGATGTGCACTTAGTTTCACAACCTTTATGACCCACTGACCGGCATTGTCAGAAACGTGCACAGCCTTCTGCCTCAGCTCCAGAGCTCCCAATTGTACCCCATCATAAACACCCATCCTCAACCTAAGCTCACCCAGCCACCTGGAGGTGACTCAGTTCGTAGTTTATTCTATGCAAGGGTCATATGCTACCGCAAATATACTACTGAAACCGAAAATCTGGATAGAGCAAATAATCTTAGGGCATGCAAGATGAAGTAAAACATGTGAAATGTAAACAAGGACTTCACTGACGGATTACCATATTTGTTTTTTTACGGTCAGTTGTTCAGACATCAATCAATGTTTTGCCAGTGAAATTAAGGACATGACTATATGGCCTGATATGGGTCCGTTTCAATGTGACGGTTTCATTACTAGCAGGTGTAATACTCGGCGGGATCCGTCTTACTTAAGTCCCATTGTGCACTAACTTTGTACGTGATAGTACCTGTTAAAAACACCACTTTCAAAAGAGCTACCATGGCTGTCTGGATTTCTGTGGATATGTTGCCTGTCCCAGACCAAAGAAGATATGTTTGTTCTTTATAATCCCGGTGCCACTTGCTGCAGCCTCTCGGCAGCCTGAGAATTGAAATAAACCTGCATGCCACAGTGTTTGATCTGCTGATGCCATGATTTCCAGTGGATCGATTGCAGCCGGTAATGACGGCGGCATGCTCTGCGCACAACCCAGTCAATGGCAAGTCTGCTTATGTCGCCTGAAACTTGTAGACGGGCCTTGGCAATATGGCATGCATTTCGTGCTCGGCGGTTCCTTTCTGTATGCTTCAGTCCTGGCCCGGGTCTCCGAGGTCACGCAACCGTGACCGGGCACGAAAATTAGCCACAGTTTACCATAGACTGTCGGACCCGTTTAATTTTATGACAAATAAAGGAGAAGACAAACAGATCCGCAGAGCGTCCATGTGAGCAGCCCCAAATGGTTGCCAGTGCCCTATTTAACACCTTAATCCGCCCTCGTTTAATAAACTCCCATGGAGCTTTCTGTGGAAGTGTCCCGTTTGGACGCGGTACTCGAGCAGTACCTTTGTTGAGCAGAAGTGTTTTGAAATGAGACTGAAGACGCCCCTCCTTTTACAGTGTAACATGTCCTGTCTGCTTCCCTGCGAACGCACGGCAGTGGCATTGCCAGCTCTGCTGCTGAAAGGTTTGTAGTCTTTGGGACGCCTTCCTTTAAAAAAAAAAAAAAACATTATTGATTTTCATCATACCATACAGATACATATGTATGCCCTTCAGATTAGGGGGGTGTAGAGGTTGCAATAATGTAGTACAAATTGCCTGTTATACAGTGACATTAAAAAATACATACACAATATTGAATATTCTAATATGAAAGAAGGAAGCTCATACATTTGGTGCGCCTTCCTTACTCACTGATTACTGTCGTCGTTAGGTATACCGTTTTTCATTAGAAAGATCACCTGACCTGCAAGGCTGCCTCTGAGCTTAAATGACTTGGTATTTTTGTGGTAGATGTATAGCCCCTCAACATACTGTCAGTGGCGAAATGAATGACTGTTCATTTTATTGTGCGTTGATCTGTTCTGCTTGAGGTGTACCTGACTGCACAGTCTGAGTTAACTGAGAGTACAGTTCCACTCTACTCCGAGAAGATGTCTTTAGAGTAGCTGAGCTTGCAATACAACATGTTTACGAGAGGTTATTCCAGTGGGCATAGTTGTTTTAAGAGAGTAATGTCTGGTGGTCACAACGAATATGGCAATGTGTATGTGTCCAATTAACTTACACCACATTGGTCTTTTCCACAGTAATGCATGTAGACATCCTGGTGAGAAGAGCACTGGGAAAGGGTTTCTCCATGTGTGGGATGGGAGCAAGTAATGTGAATGCTGTGTTGAGAATATTGGTGTTGAATAACATTCAGGGGCATGACGAGGAGACATTGAAGAGGAACTGGAATGCCCTCATAAACAACTTCAGACGCAAAACAAATGCCCCCGCAACTCAGAAAAAACGTTTATATAGGAATTATTTTCTGTTCATGTCCAACGAATTCATTTATTTGGTTTACGAAAATGGCTATAAACATCTAGTATAAAATGAAAGCCTGGAGTTGTCCTATTATCTCTACTCACAACAATACTAACACAGAAACTCTCGGACCGTCAAACCTTTTCGGGACGGGCTTCTGGATGTCACAGCTCATCCTCAAGAGGCCAGTTTATTTGATAAAATCTTAATAACATTTTTAAAATCTGTGTTTTTGTTTTTTATTTAGCCCTGTTTCCACATTTTAATATATCATTGTAATAGTGATGTGCCACATTATTACCCTTTACCACATCTACTTTATTGAGTTGTGTTTACATCTATTTTGCACCATGTGCTTTGTCTTAGCTAACACAAATGGGGCCAGTCTTAAAAATAGAATGGAGGACGGAGACAGCCACAAAGTTAAAATTATGTAGAGATAATCCGGATGGGGTAGGGCGTTTCTAAAGTTTTGGCCATTGCTTCTGTAGTGAATGTAGAAAAAATGGCTTCCTATTGAGTCAACAGAAGGAAGACATTGAGAGCAGCATGCAAGTTATGATGCAGGGTGGAGGGATCGAACAGTCTTTTGTAAATGTGAACAACGGTCCAGTAAACTAGTTTGTTTTGGGTGGGCATAATCGGCAGTGATCGGTATCATGGCTGGCACGACAATCATATGGATAACAAAAGCCCCCGGGAAGCTGACTTTTGCCCACCTAAAGCCTGATCTTATTTTTCCGTAACTGTGCGGTGTCCATGCTGGTATAGGTTAGTTACATCTGTCTGAGGCTTGTTACTAGTTACATATGTCTGAGGCTTGTTATGTACAACAAACGCTGGTGGCATCCTTTACCATTCCGTTGACTTCTCTTTATGCTATGCAAATAACTTGCATGTTTAAGATTTTGAGCCAAGCTTTAAACAGTTGTTTTTTACAGTAGCTTCTAGTTCTGGTTTGAGCATTTGCAAACATAGGCATTTTCTTTTTTAACATTTATTTATTATTATTAGGCTATCCTACGGGCACACCTATCCCCTCTTTTCAGTTTATGGTGTCCTCCAGGGGACCATGGTTTTGACTCTGGCAGCAGTCATCATGGTGTATTTTCCACCTTGGCCTGTAAAGACAGTCCTAAAACGGTGTTGGAATGACTATATAATTTTAAAGAGCCGGGTGAGGTCCCAACATCTAGGCATTTCTCCAGTCACCATGCTTGACAAAAACACGGAGTTTGGCGAAAGCTGCCCTTCTTGCCCTAGTTTTTCAGAATTAGTCTTGTAGTTGTCCTACTGGCTGTAGCACAGAAAGAGATCTGGGGGAATAATGAGCATGTATGGCAGGTTTCTGCAACAACGGGGCACTTTGGTGTTTCAGTAGGGGACTGTGCCCTTGCGCAGTTCTTGGTAGAAACAGATTACGCTGATGCTAAATGTGCAACAATCTATTTGGGGGTGGAGGGGTTCCTTCATTTGCATGGAGCAGAGTTGTGGGAGCAGTACCCCTGAAGGCATCAATTGGAAGGAGGATAAGGGGGCCCAGGCTCCCATTCCTCCCCCGGTCATACTCCCGTCGATGGATGCAGTCACACATTGCAGCCGCATATAGGAAGAACTCTGCCTCATCCAATGAAATACAAGCCGGGTTGCAGTCCGCACAGTGACAGACAAGCTGCTTCAAACTGCTGGTCTGCATCCCACTAATGTGCTGTTCCTCGTGCAGTTGCAGGTTTGTGCCTTTACTGGGAACAGCAAATTTGCTGCAAAATGGTGGAACGGTGTCCCACTCCCTGCAGTTGCACACACTTCTCTATGAGCTTTGCTTCTGCAGCAAAAAAGTTCACGCATACCAGCAACTCAGATGACTTTAATCTGGGCTAGCTCCAGTTCTAAATGTTCCTTCACTCATCTCCAATCAAATCTTACTCCTATTAAGTTAAATTGGTTAAAATACAGAACTCACTTCAAACAAGAATAAGAGCGATCTGCAGCCATCTAGAATTCTGGAGGGTACTAAAAACTTGAATCCTTCCTACCTAACAATTCCACTGATGGGTTTTGCTCATCAGTCCAGCACTCTACAGTCTGGACTATAGCATTGGACTGTAGCAGGGGCTCTGAACAACTCATCGCGTAGCTCCAGAGAATCCAGAATTCAAACTTTGAAACAACTCCTAAACCTCAATAACGGCCCCCCATTTCTTCCTCTATACCAGCTCTACACTTCTTGCTGGGAGCTAGATTTTGCACCTTGTACAAAGCCCATTGTACCTTCTATGGCACAGATTCCGATTTGGTAAGCAAAAATGTCCTTAATTATATGCAGCCTGGTTTCACTCTTCTCTGTTCTGTCTTTCAGCAAATCTTATTCCGGAGAAATCTTTCCTCAGGTGCTGAGATATGGAGCAGTCTTCTGACAAGAACAAGCTCAATATGCAACCATCTCGAATTGTATAGAGCACTAAAATCTTGGCCCATCCCATGTCTATAACTACTATGTTGCTTGTAATTGGTACCAAAAGGAGTAGGTATCCTCATGCACAGTCTGTTCTTGCCTTACCTCACTACACTTTATCCTATGTATGTATTTAAAAAAAAAAATCACATCAACAGTTTTTATTTGGCCAGCAAAACACATTACACCCTGCTTGGTCACAATTTACATTACATTTTATTGGGCAGGCCTTTCCGCAGACCATCATTGGCGATTTGCATAACCACAATAAAAGCAGGTCATATGCATCTCCTGGAGGTCAGAGGTACACATACAACACTCTCCAAGTTGACCCTGAGAAATGACCCCATGCCACCAGTGTCCCTTCAGGGTGGTCTATTATTCAGCGGATATGACAATTTAGTTAACATCTCAGACCATTCAGCCAAGACCTCTGTAAACTTGTAATCTTTTCTTGTCACCTTAGTATGTTGCCCATCTGCCAGAACCCATTCCAGTAGATCGGTTTTTCACTACGCCCCTGGCTTACGTGCATTGATGCTGCAGCAATGTGTATAGGGCAGGGTTCTGCAGTAATGCAGCAGTTCATATCTCTTCATATCCCGGAGAGCATTTGCATTGGGATCATGGGTGCTCTTATTTGAGTGCAGCGTTACAAATGGGTGCTTGTTTAACAATGACCTTAGGTGCTCTTATCTGAGTGCAGTGTTACAAATGGGTGCTTGTTTAATAATGACCTATCTGGAAAGTCTTGCTTGAGGTGTGGAGACATGCCCTAAACCAGGGTTCTGCAAAGTCGGTCCTGGAGAGCCGGGTCCATCCCAGGTTTTTAGCATAACCACATTTAGAAAAAAGATGTTTCAGAAATCTACATTTTTTTAAATGTGGATATGCTAAAAATCTGGCATGGACCCGGCTCTCCAGGACCGACTTTGCAGAACCCTGGTTTAGGGCATGTCTCCACACCTCAAGCAAGACTTTCCAGATAGGTCATTATTAAACAAGCACCCATTTGTAACACTGCACTCAGATAAGAGCACCTAAGGTCATTGTTAAACAAGCACACATTTGTAACGCTGCACTCAAATAAGAGCACCCATGATCCCAATGCAAATGCTCTCCGGGATATGAAGAGATATGAACTGCTGCATTACTGTGAAGAGGAGTTTGTAATAAAAACCAAGTCAGTTTGGCGACCAAGAATGTGTCCGGTAATAGCACGTTTCCTTCATTGGCCAACTACCAGGCGTGATTGAGAGACCAGGAGCTATAACCTTCCCTAGATCACAACACTCCCTCAGGAGTGGGGCTTCACCAAAGGATGGCTTTCGTTTGGGGGTGGTTGTGAGAAATTGGGTTCTCGGTTAACTTGGGTATTATCCCTGGTCCAGCAGCAAGCAACCACAAGTCTTGTTAGGGTTAGGCACAGGCCACCCTTAATTTATGTGTGCTCAACCCTCTGGTAGCTTACCACAGAGCAGTCAGGCTTCACCAAGAGGCAATGTGTAAAGTATTTGTGCATCACTTCAAACAGTCATAAAGCGAGACAAAACACACAAAGAATCCCATGCCAGAATAAAAAAGTAGAATGAATTTAAATAAATAAATCATGACCAAAACGATAAAAATCCAATCATTAGGACCGGAGATGTGCAGTTTTGAAGATTTCAGTATAAATATTGCCAAAATGCACAAAGCACCAACTGTGGATATCTGGTCATGCCGGACCGAGACAAATTCACAAGTTGAGGCCGAACGCAATGGAGCACAGGCCAGCTACAGGGACCCAGTTAGGCCAGCTGAACAAAGTACCTTAAATCTTGGTTTGGGGAGTGGTGTGAGGGCCTGTGGTGAAGATGTGTCATGCACCTGAAGTGCTGCTTCGGGTCTGAGATGTGGAAAGGCTGTGATGGTATGGCCTGCATTGTTGAGGATTCTATTGATGGGGGTTTGCGATGTAAAGTCCAGTGTCTCACAGTCCAGCCAGTGCATTGGTTCCGTGAAGCTGCATTGCAGAGTCTGGCATCAATGTGAGGGCCTGTGCTGAGGATCCGTTGCGTAGTTCCGATGAGGAGGCGGGCTGCGATGCAGTGCAGTCCTTTGCGATGGGGAAGATTCATGCAGGGGTGATGAGGAGTTGGTTCATCTCAGGGTTTCACCGTGCAGCAGAGAAAATGTGTCAGCTCTGACTGAGCTACAGAGGCTGGCAGAATACCTTTGGCCCCCTTCCAAATGTCCAGGATTGGGATGGCACCACTTAGCAGGGTAGACTTACAGATCGCAGAGTCCAGGTGCTGGGGTCAAGGGCGAAGGAACCTTCTGTCCTTGAGGCTCAAGTCAGGTGGCCAGCCAACTAGCCGTTGGAATCACTCTGGGGTCCTGGGTTCAACTGATGCAGATCCAGTCCTTCTCATCCAGGCAAGATGACAGCAGGGCAGCAGTCCTTCAGAGCAGCAGTCCAGCAGAGCGGCAGACCTTTCAACAGCACAGCAGTCCTTCTTTCTGACAGAGTACCCACAATTCCAGAGGTGTACTGATGAGTTGGTGTGTAGGGTCCAATATTTATACCTGGACTTTCCTTTAAAGTAAGGAGAGGCTTCTAGAAGTTTCACTTTGAAGTCCTCAGGCATCCTGCCATCCCAGTCCTGGCTCTAGACTTAACTACAGGGTTATGCAGCCCTTTGTGTAGAGGCAGGTGACAGCCTATTCAAAGTGAGTAGGGCGGTGCCCAGATCCTCCGTCCCATCCTGCCAGTGATGGCACAACCAGGCACACCGAATCTCTCTATTGTGTGTGGCTGTCGAGGAGAACTATTCAAAGGAAGAACCACAAAAGGAAACACAAAAATCAGGCATTTCCCAACAAAAAAATGTGCGTCAATATTAACAACTCACAACAGTAGAGAACCAACGAAGTCCAAACCCTAACAATGTTAAAAAAAAAAAATCACAGATGTGTCAAGGGTCTGACATTCAATTCCCAACAGTGCCCATCTTTAAGTTCATTTCACGTCCCCTTACATATGAGAGATACCAGAGGGGACAAACCGGAGCTATATAGTAAATATCCAACAGGGACACTTTTTATCAGTCCAGTGTTCCCCGTGGGCTTGTACAGTCTTTGTTTATATAAGCCGCTCTCTGGTGAATGAAGTCAACACATTTCGAACCCGGCAAGAAGTGAAGGGTTCTTCTCGGGGCTCAGAACCTGTAGACACTGAAAATAAAAAAGATGCAACATGTATAAAAGACGAATTATCAAAAGGTGGGCAAAATACATTTCTTGATTTGTTAATTAAAAACCCACCTTTCAACTTACAGGCTGTTTACTGAAGAATCAACAACTACATTTGTGATTGCAATCTGTAAAACAAACACACCGAACAATAGTCAAGTTACAAGTCAGTTACAAATCAGCTTGAAAAGGTGACCATGAGAATAAGTAAAGGCTGTAAATGATCACTTACATGGACACAGGCCACCACACTCGATTGTTAAGGCCCAAGCTGTGAACTTGATGTATGGCTAAGCCTACAAAATTCATTGATCCCTACAAAAAAGGGGGGACACGTGAAACTGAAAGCCAGAGAGCCAAAATAAACGACTGTAAGGAAATGCCTCCTTGGCATGGTTACCCCCTGA
The DNA here is from genome assembly GCF_031143425.1 of Pleurodeles waltl. NCBI lineage: Eukaryota > Metazoa > Chordata > Amphibia > Caudata > Salamandridae > Pleurodeles > Pleurodeles waltl. The sequence goes on along the minus strand of NC_090443.1, from coordinate 445,552,788 downwards.
CTTTTTGCCTTTGCTGATGCTATGTTTTGAATTGAAAGTGTGCTGAGGCCTGCTAACCAGGCCCCAGCACCAGTGTTCTTTCCCTAACCTGTACTTTTGATTCCACAATTGGCACACCCTGGTATCCAGGTAAGTCCCTTGTAACTGGTACCCCTGGTACCAAGGGCCCTGATGCCAGGGAAGGTCTCTGAGGGCTGCAGCATATCTTATGCCACCCTGGGGACCCCTCACTCAGCACAGACACACTGCTTGCCAGCTTGTGTGTGCTGGTGAGAACAAAACGAGTAAGTCGACATGGCACTCCCTTCAGGGTGCCATGCCAACCTCACACTGCCTATGCAGTATAGATAAGTCACCCCTCTAGTAGGCCTTACAGCCCTAAGGCAGGGTGCACTATACCATGGGTGAGGGCACCAGTGCATGAGCACTGTGCCCCTACAGTGTCTAAGCCAAACCTTAGACATTGTAAGTGCAGGGTAGCCATAAGAGTATACGGTCTGGGAGTCTGTCAAACACGGACTCCACAGCACCATAATGGCTACACTGAAAACTGGGAAGTTTGGTATCAAACTTCTCAGCACAATAAATGCACACTGATGCCAGTGTACATTCTATTGTAAAATACACCCCAGAGGGCACCTTAGAGGTGCCCCCTGAAACCTAATCCAACTACCCGTGTAGGCTGACTAGTTCTAGCAGCCTGCCACACTCGAGACATGTTGCTGGCCACATGGGGAGAGTGCCTTTGTCACTCTGTGGCCTGTAACAAAGCCTGCACTGGGTGGAGATGCTAACACCTCCCCCAGGCAGGAGCTGTAACACCTGGCGGTGAGCCTCAAAGGCCTCAAAGGCTCACCCCCTTTGTTCCAGCACCACAGGGCACTCCAGCTAGTGGATTTGCCCGCCCCCTCCGGTCACGGCCCCACTTTTGGCGGAAATGCCAGAGGAGATAATGAGAATAACAAGGAGGAGTCACTGGCCAGTCAGGACAGCCCCTAAGGTGTCCTGAGCTGAAGTGAATCTAACTTTTAGAAATCCTCCATCTTGCAGATGGAGGATTCCCCCAATAGGGATAGGAATGTGCCCCCTCCCCTTGGGAGGAGGCACAAAGAGGGTGTACCCACCCTCAGGGCTAGTAGCCATTGGCTACTAACCCCCCAGACCTAAACACGCCCTCAAATTTAGTATTTAAGGGCTTCCCTGAACCTAAGAATTTAGATTCCTGCAACTTACCGAAGAAGAAGACTGCTGAGCTGCAAACCCCTGCAGAAGAAGAAAGAAGACACCAACTGCTTTGGCCCCAGTCCTACCAGCCTGTCTCCTGCCTTCTAAAGAAACCTGCTCCAGCGACGCTTTCTCCAGGACCAGCGACCTCTGAATCCTCAGAGGACTGCCCTGCTTCAAGAGGAACAAGAAACTCCTGAGGACAGCGGCCCTGCTCCAAAAAGACTGCAACTTTGTTTCAGAGGAGCAGATTTAAAGACCCCTGCAATCCCCGCAAGAAGCGTGAGACTTGCAACACTGCACCCGGTGACCCCGACTCGACTGGTGGAGAAACAACACCTCAGGGAGGACCCTCCGGCGACTCCGAGACTGTGAGTAACCAAAGTTGTCCCCCCTGAGCCCCCACAGCGACGCCTGCAGAGGGAATCCCGAGGCTCCCCCTGACCGCGACTGCCTGACTCTAAAATCCCGACAGCTGGAAAAGACCCTGCACCCGCAGCCCCCAGCACCTGAAGGATCGGAACTTCAGTGCAGGAGTGAACCCCAGGAGGCCCTCTCCCTTGCCCAGGTGGTGGCTACCCCGAGGAGCCCCCCCCTTGCCTGCCTGCACCGCTGAAGAGACCCCTTGGTCTCCCATTGATTTACATTGCGAACCCGACGCTTGTTTGCACACTGCACCCGGCCGCCCCCGCGCTGCTGAGGGTGTACTTTTTGTGTTTGACTTGTGTGTCCCCCGGTGCCCTACAAAACCCCCCTGGTCTGCCCTCCGAAGACGCGGGTTCTTACCTGCTGGCAGACTGGAACCGGGGCACCCCCTTCTCTCCATTGAAGCCTATGCGTTTTGGGCACCACTTTGAACTCTGCACCTGACCGGCCCTGAGCTGCTGGTGTGGTGAACTTGGGGTTGCTCTGAACCCCCAACGGTGGGCTACCTTGGACTCTAATTTGAACCCCGTAGGTGGTTTACTTACCTGCAAGAACTAACAATACTTTACCTCCCCCAGAAACTGTGAAAATTGCACTGTGTCCACTTTTAAAACAGCTTATTGTGTTTTATGTAAAAAGTATATATGCTACTGTGATTCTTCAAAGTTCCTAAAGTACTTACCTGCAATACCTTTCAAATTAGATATTACATGTAGAATTTGAACCTGTGGTTCTTAAAATAAACTAAGAAAATATATTTTTCTATAACAAAACCTATTGGCTGGATTTGTCTCTGAGTGTGTGTTCCTCATTTATTGCCTGTGTGTATCTACAACAAATGCTTAACACTACTCCTTTTATAAGCCTACTGCTCGACCACACTACCACAAAATAGAGCATTAGTATTATCTCTTTTTGCCACTATCTTACCTCTAAGGGGAACCCTTGGACTCTGTGCATGCTATTCCTTACTTTGAAATAGCACATACAGAGCCACCTTCCTACATTGGTGGATCAGCGGTGGGGTACAAGACTTTGCATTTGCTGGACTACTCAGCCAATACCTGATCACACGACAAATTCCAAAAATTGTCATTAGAAATTGATTTTTGCAATTTGAACTATTTTTCTAAATTTTTAAAAGTCCTGCTAGGGCCTTGTGTTAGTCCCTGTTAGCATTTCTTTTAGAGTTTAAAAGTTTTGTGAAAGTTTGAATTAGAACCTAGAACTAGTTTTAGATTCTTAAAAAGTATTCCAACTTTTAGAAGCATAATGTCTAGTACAGAGATGAATGTGGTGGAACTCGACACCACCCCATACCTCTATCTTAAGATGAGGGAGCTAAGGTCACTCTGTAAAATAAAGAAAATAACAATGGGCCCCAGACCTTCCAAACTACAGCTCCAGGAGCTTTTGGCAGAGTTTGAAAGAGCCAACCCCTCTGAGGATGGCAACACAGAGGATGAAGATAGTGACTTGGAGGGCAATTCCCCCCCTCCAGTCCTACTTAGGGAGAACAGGGCTGCTCAAGCCCTGACTCCAAACATAATAGTCAGGGATGCTGTTTCCCTCACAGGAGAGACCAACATCTCTGAAATCACTGAGGATAGCCCCAGTGAAGAGGACATCCAATTAGCCAGGATGGCCAAGAGATTGGCTCTGGAAAGACAGATCCTAACCATAGAAAGGGAAAGAAAAGAGATGGGCCTAGGACCCATCAATGGTGGCAGCAACATAACTAGGGTCAGAGATTCTCCTGACATGTTGAAAATCCCTAAAGGGATTGTAACTAAATATGAAGATGGTGATGACATCACCAAATGGTTCACAGCTTTTGAGAGGGCTTGTGTAACCAGAAAAGTTAACAGATCTCACTGGGGTGCTCTCCTTTGGGAAATGTTCACTGGAAAGTGTAGGGATAGACTCCTCACACTCTCTGGAAATGATGCAGAATCTTATGACCTCATGAAGGGAACCCTGATTGAGGGCTTTGGATTCTCCACTGAGGAGTATAGGATTAGATTCAGGGGGGCTAAAAAATCCTCGAGCCAGACCTGGGTTGATTTTGTAGTCTACTCAGTGAAAACACTGGATGGTTGGATTCAAGGCAGTGGTGTAAATAATTATGATGGGCTGTACAATTTATTTGTGAAAGAACACCTGTTAAGTAACTGTTTCAATGATAAACTGCATCAGCATCTGGTAGACCTAGGACCAATTTCTCCCCAAGAATTGGGAAAGAAGGTGGACCATTGGGCCAAGACTAGGGTGACCAAGACTTCCACAGGGGGTGACCAAAAGAAAGGGGTCACAAAGCCTCCCCAGGGGAAGAGTGTTGAGACATCCAAAAACAAAAATAGTAAAGAGTCTTCTACAGGCCCCTAAAAACCTGCACAGGAGGGTGGGCCCAGAGCCTCTTCACAAACCAATTTTGGGTACAAGGGTAAAAACTTTGATCCCAAAAAGGCCTGGTGTCGTAGCTGTAATCAGCCTGGACACCAAACTGGAGACAAGGCCTGTCCCCAGAAAAATACCACTTCTAACTCCACTCCAGCTAAAACTGGAATGGCCAGTCTCCAAGTGGGATCAACAGTGTGCCCAGAGCAAATCAGGTGTCACACTGAAGCTACATTAGTCTCTGAGGGTGGGGTGGATTTAGCCACACTGGCTGCCTGGCCTCCTAACATGCAAAAATACAGGCAGCAGCTCTTAATTAATGGGACAAGTGTAGAAGGCCTGAGGGATACAGGTGCCAGTGTCACCATGGTGACAGAGAAACTGGTTTCCCCTGGTCAATACCTGGCTGGACAAACTTATCCAGTCACCAACGCTGACAATCAGACTAAAGTACATCCCATGGCTATGGTAACTTTAGAGTGGGGAGGGGTCAATGGCCTGAAACAGGTGGTGGTCTCCTCCAATATCCCAGTAGACTGTTTGCTTGGAAATGACCTGGAGTCCTCAGCATGGGCTGAGGTAGAACTAAAAACCCATGCAGCCATGCTGGGTATCCCTGAACTGGTGTGTGTCAAGACAAGGGCACAGTGCAAAGCTCAGGGTGAAAAAGTAGAGCTGGAGTCTGGAAAAAGGGCCCAGCCTACCAAGAGAAAAGGAAAGTCAGCTGGGAAACCAGCTGCAACACAACAACAAAAAGAGAACCTCTCTTCTCAGGAAGAAGTTCTGCCCTCTGAGGGAACTGAGCCCATGGAGCTAGAACCTTACCAGGTTGAGCTCTTAGGCCCAGGGGGACCCTCAAGGGAGCAGTTGTGTAAGGGGCAAGAAACCTGTCCCTCTCTTGAAGGCCTTAGGCAGCAAGCTGCTGAAGAGTCCAATGGCAAGAAAACTGGAACACATAGGGTCTATTGGGAAGATGGGCTCCTGTACACTGAGGCAAGAGATCCCAAACCTGGTGCCACTAGGAGAGTGGTAGTGCCTCAGGAGTTCAGAGAGTTCATACTGACCTTAGCCCATGATATTCTCCTTGCTGGGCACTTGGGACAAACCAAGACGTGGGAGAGACTAGTCAACCACTTCTACTGGCCCAATATGTCCCAGAAAGTTAAGGAGTTTTGTGTCTCCTGTACCACCTGTCAAGCCAGTGGTAAGACAGGTGGACATCCAAAGGCCCCCCTCATTCCACTTCCAGTGGTGGGGGTCCCCTTTGAAAGAGTGGGTGTGGACATAGTGGGTCCACTTGAACCTCCCACAGCCTCAGGAAATATGTACATCCTAGTAGTAGTGGATCATGCTACTAGGTATCCTGAAGCTATTCCCCTTAAGTCGACTACTGCCCCTGCAGTAGCCAAGGCCCTCATTGGTATCTTTACCAGAGTGGGCTTCCCTAAGGAGGTGGTGTCTGACAGAGGTACCAACTTCATGTCAGCATACCTGAAACACATGTGGAATGAGTGTGGAGTGACTTATAAATTCACTACACCCTATCATCCACAAACTAATGGCCTTGTTGAGAGATTCAACAAGACATTAAAGGGCATGATCATGGGGCTCCCGGAGAAACTCAAAAGGAGATGGGATGTCCTCTTGCCATGTCTGCTCTTCGCTTACAGAGAGGTGCCTCAGAAGGGAGTAGGATTCTCACCCTTTGAACTTCTGTTTGGCCACCCTGTAAGGGGACCACTAGCTCTTGTGAAAGAAGGCTGGGAGAGACCTCTTCATGAGCCTAAACAAGACATAGTGGACTATGTACTTGGCCTTCGCTCAAGGATGGCAGAGTACATGGAAAAGGCAAGTAAAAACCTTGAGGCCAGCCAACAGCTCCAGAAGTTTTGGTATGACCAAAAGGCTGCACTGGTTGAATTTCAACCAGGGCAGAAAGTCTGGGTTTTGGAGCCTGTGGCTCCCAGGGCACTTCAGGACAAATGGAGTGGCCCTTACCCAGTGCTAGAGAGGAAGAGTCAGGTCACCTACCTGGTGGACCTGGGCACAAGCAGGAGCCCCAAGAGGGTGATCCATGTGAACCGCCTTAAGCTCTTCCATGACAGGGCTGATGTGAATCTGTTAATGGTAACAGATGAGGATCAGGAAGCTGAGAGTGAGCCTCTCCCTGATCTTCTGTCATCCAACCCTAATGATGGCTCAGTAGATGGAGTGATCTATTCAGACACCCTCTCTGGCCAACAGCAATCTGACTGCAGGAAGGTCCTGTAACAGTTTGCTGAGCTCTTTTCCCTAACCCCTTGTCAGACACACCTGTGTACCCATGATGTGGACACAGGAGACGGCATGCCTGTCAAGAACAAAATATTCAGACAGTCTGATCAAGTTAAGGAAAGCATCAAGGTGGAAGTCCACAAGATGCTGGAATTGGGAGTAATTGAGCACTCTGACAGCCCCTGGGCTAGCCCAGTGGTCTTAGTCCCCAAACCTCACACCAAAAATGGAAAGAGAGAGATGAGGTTTTGTGTGGACTACAGAGGACTTAATTCTGTCACCAAGACAGATGCACATCCCATTCCTAGAGCTGATGAACTGATAGACAAATTAGGTACTGCCAAATTCTTAAGTACCTTTGACTTAACAGCAGGGTGCTGGCAAATCAAAATGGCACCTGGAGCAAAAGAAAAGACAGCATTCTCCACACCTGATGGGCATTATCAGTTCACTGTTATGCCCTTTGGTTTAAAGAATGCCCCTGCCACCTTCCAAAGGTTGGTGAATCAAGTCCTTGCTGGCTTGGAGTCCTTTAGTGCAGCTTATCTTGACGATATTGCTGTCTTTAGCTCCAACTGGCAGGATCACCTGGTCCACCTGAAGAAGGTTTTGAAGGCTCTGCAATCTGCAGGCCTCTCTATCAAGGCATCCAAATGCCAGATAGGGCAGGGAACTGTGGTTTACTTGGGACACCTTGTAGGTGGAGGCCATGTTCAGCCACTCCAGCCTAAGATCCAGACTATTCTGGATTGGGCAGCTCCAAAAACCCAGACTCAAGTCAGGGCATTCCTTGGCTTGACTGGGTACTACAGGAGGTTTGTGAAGGGATATGGATCCATTGTGGCAGCCCTCACAGAACTCACCTCCAAGAAAATGCCCAAGAAGGTAAACTGGACTGTAGAATGCCAACAGGCCTTTGACACCCTGAAACAAGCAATGTGCACAGCACCAGTTCTAAAAGCTCCAGATTACTCCAAGCAGTTCATTGTGCAGACAGATGCCTCTGAACATGGGATAGGGACAGTTTTATCCCAAACAAATGATGATGGCCTTGACCAGCCTGTTGCTTTCATTAGCAGGAGGTTACTCCCCAGGGAGCAGCGTTGGAGTGCCATTGAGAGGGAGGCCTTTGCTGTGGTTTGGTCCCTGAAGAAGCTGAGACCATACCTCTTTGGTACTCACTTCCTAGTTCAAACTGACCACAGACCTCTCAGGTGGCTGATGCAAATGAAAGGTGAAAATCCAAAACTGTTGAGGTGGTCCATCTCTCTACAGGGAATGGACTTTATAGTGGAACACAGACCTGGGACTGCCCATGCCAATGCAGATGGCCTTTCCAGGTTCTTCCACTTAGAAAATGAAGACTCTCTTGGGAAAGGTTATTCTCATCCTCTTTCGTTTGGGGGGGGGGTTGTGTAAGGAAATGCCTCCTTGGCATGGTTACCCCCTGACTTTTTGCCTTTGCTGATGCTATGTTTTGAATTGAAAGTGTTCTGAGGCCTGCTAACCAGGCCCTAGCACCAATGTTCTTTCCCTAACCTGTACTTTTGATTCCACAATTGGCACACCCTGGCATCCAGGTAAGTCCCTTGTAACTGGTACCCCTGGTACCAAGGGCCCTGATGCCAGGGAAGGTCTCTGAGGGCTGCAGCATATCTTATGCCACCCTGGGGACCCCTCACTCAGCACAGACACACTGCTTGCCAGCTTGTGTGTGCTGGTGAGAACAAAACGAGTAAGTCGACATGGCACTCCCCTCAGGGTGCCATGCCAACCTCACACTGCCTATGCAGTATAGATAAGTCACCCCTCTAGTAGGCCTTACAGCCCTAAGGCAGGGTGCACTATACCATGGGTGAGGGCACCAGTGCATGAGCACTGTGCCCCTACAGTGTCTAAGCCAAACCTTAGACATTGTAAGTGCAGGGTAGCCATAAGAGTATATGGTCTGGGAGTCTGTCAAACACGGACTCCACAGCACCATAATGGCTACACTGAAAACTGGGAAGTTTGGTATCAAACTTCTCAGCACAATAAATGCACACTGATGCCAGTGTACATTCTATTGTAAAATACACCCCAGAGGGCACCTTAGAGGTGCCCCCTGAAACCTAATCCAACTACCCGTGTAGGCTGACTAGTTCTAGCAGCCTGCCACACTCGAGACATGTTGCTGGCCACATGGGGAGAGTGCCTTTGTCACTCTGTGGCCTGTAACAAAGCCTGCACTGGGTGGAGATGCTAACACCTCCCCCAGGCAGGAGCTGTAAAACCTGGCGGTGAGCCTCAAAGGCTCACCCCCTTTGTTCCAGCACCACAGGGCACTCCAGCTAGTGGAGTTGCCCGCCCCCTCCGTCACGGCCCCACTTTTGGCAGCAAGGCCGGAGGAGATAATGAGAATAACAAGGAGGAGTCACTGGCCAGTCAGGACAGCCCCTAAGGTGTCCTGAGCTGAAGTGACTCTAACTTTTAGAAATCCTCCATCTTGCAGATGGAGGATTCCCTCAATAGGGATAGGAATGTGCCCCCCTCCCCTTGGGAGGAGGCACAAAGAGGGTGTACCCACCCTCAGGGCTAGTAGCCATTGGCTACTAACCCCCCAGACCTAAACACGCCCTCAAATTTAGTATTTAAGGGCTTCCCTGAACCTAAGAATTTAGATTCCTGCAACTTACCGAAGAAGAAGACTGCTGAGCTGCAAACCCCTGCAGAAGAAGAAAGAAGACACCAACTGCTTTGGCCCCAGTCCTACCGGCCTGTCTCCTGCCTTCTAAAGAAACCTGCTCCAGCAACGCTTTCTCCAGGACCAGCGACCTCTGAATCCTCAGAGGACTGCCCTGCTTCAAGAGGAACAAGAAACTCCAGAGGACAGCGGCCCTGCTCCAAAAAGACTGCAACTTTGTTTCAGAGGAGCAGATTTAAAGACCCCTGCAATCCCCGCAAGAAGCGTGAGACTTGCAACACTGCACCCGGCGACCCCGACTCGACTGGTGGAGAAACAACACCTCAGGGAGGACCCTCCGGCGACTCCGAGACTTTGAGTAACCAAAGTTGTCCCCCCTGAGCCACCACAGCGACGCCTGCAGAGGGAATCCCGAGGCTCCCCCTGACCGCGACTGCCTGACTCTAAAATCCCGACGGCTGGAAAAGACCCTGCACCCGCAGCCCCCAGCACCTGAAGGATCGGAACTTCAGTGCAGGAGTGAACCCCAGGAGGCCCTCTCCCTTGCCCAGGTGGTGGCTACCCCGAGGAGCCCCCCCCTTGCCTGCCTGCACCGCTGAAGAGACCCCTTGGTCTCCCATTGATTTACATTGCGAACCCGACGCTTGTTTGCACACTGCACCCGGCCGCCCCCGCGCTGCTGAGGGTGTACTTTTTGTGTGGACTTGTGTCCCTCCCGGTGCCCTACAAAACCCCCCTGGTCTGCCCTCCGAAGACACGGGTACTTACCTGCTGGCAGACTGGAACCGAGGCACCCCCTTCTCTCCATTGAAGCCTATGCGTTTTGGGCACCACTTTGAACTCTGCACCTGACTGGCCCTGAGCTGCTGGTGTGGTGAACTTGGGGTTGCTCTGAACCCCCAACGGTGGGCTACCTTGGACCCTAATTTGAACCCCGTAGGTGGTTTACTTACCTGCAAGAACTAACAATACTTTACCTCCCCCAGAAACTGTGAAAATTGCACTGTGTCCACTTTTAAAACAGCTTATTGTGTTTTATGTAAAAAGTATATATGCTACTGTGATTCTTCAAAGTTCCTAAAGTACTTACCTGCAATACCTTTCAAATGAGATATTACATGTAGAATTTGAACCTGTGGTTCTTAAAATAAACTAAGAAAATATATTTTTCTATAACAAAACCTATTGGCTGGATTTGTCTCTGAGTGTGTATTCCTCATTTATTGCCTGTGTGTATGTACAACAAATGCTTAACACTACTCCTTTGATAAGCCTACTGCTCGACCACACTGCCACAAAATAGAGTATTCGTATTATCTCTTTTTGCCACTATCTTACCTCTAAGGGGAACCCTTGGACACTGTGCATGCTATTCCTTACTTTGAAATAGCACATACAGAGCCAACTTCCTACAACGACCTACTTTGCTTCTAGGAGTACTGTAGGAAAAAGCCCCATGGTTACCAGAAAAACCATGTCCCAAGTGAAGAATGAAAAATTGACTGTGAAAGGGGCATATTGCACACTATTCTGAAAAAGCACGATATCAGCTAGGGCTCAAATGAATCAGCTATAAAGCAACTACGAAGCTAGACAAAAAGCATCAACCACCATCTGTAATGCAATTGTAACTAGAGTGACACCTGAATGAATAGACAATTCTAAAACTGAGGTAAATTCAGCATTGCTCAAGCTCGAAATGCAGTGTTACACATACACCTCAACAAAGCAACCATGGCGTCTAGGGAAAATGAAACACCATGGGAAAGCGGTCGCTGAAAAGTCATCGGCAAGGGAATGGGCTATTCGAGGGCAGTGAACTGTCTGTAAGCTTAGAAAAATATATGAGAATACAGTCAAATCTTACCTCTGCCGGAATAATCAATAAGAGACAACTCAGTCAACAAATGGGTGGTTTTCTTACTGGAACGTCAACCTCAAGTGTGTTAAAAGGAACAAACTCTCTCGCACCAATAGAAAAAGAAGGGTTGAATCCAGAGTGAGGATGAAACGGTGGCAAAGTAGTCAAGAGCCTCCTGGGAGTTGTAGTGAAAAACATGAAATTACATGGACTAATTCAAAAATCATTTTAAAAAAATGACCAAAAATTGAGAAAAATGGCTACTATAATTATGTTCAATCTTCAACAAGAAAAGTTCCCCAGTACAAACTTGATGAATTTTAAGTTTTGTAATTCAGTCAGTTCATTAAGCCCATTTTCCGCAGTATGAAAAAACAATACAAAAAAACCTCCTTGCACTTTAGCGACACATCCAGGTCACCTCCTCTATGATCGGGTTGCTCAACTGCCAATACAGTTCACATGAAATCATTTTCTGTGTGGTGCTTTCCAATAAAAAGATTTACCAGGGAGGCAGAAACGACTTTATGCCACAGTCTAGACTTATGCTGGGTGATCTTTTGCCGCATTTCTTCGTTTGTCTTCCCAATGTACGATTTATCACATGGGCATATGACCCTTATAGACCACATTCCTAGTTTTACAATTAGAAACAGCATTGTGTGTCCACTTCTTATTCTTCTGGAAAAACTCTGACCCCTCTGTTTAATTACTGCAACTTATGAAAGTGCTACATTTATGATGTCCTCTCACCGGGGGCAACTGCCAAAAATTGCAAAGAGATGTTTTTTGAGTAGTTGGAGGTGTATATGCGCGACAATCTGGTCTCCACCCTACAGATCTTTTTTAACGCAAACAATGGATGTATGAATGAATGATGTAATCTGGAAAGTAAGTGCCAATTTTGTAGGATAATCCTCTTCACATTATTGGTCTGGGGCAAAAAGTATTTACACAGACAAGCTGTTCTCAGGGTGTTTTCCTCTCTTTAGGACAACAAATGATCCCTTGGTAGAAATCATGCTCTCTTCATGGATTTTTTTAGTAGTTTCCTCTAATATCCATGTTGTGCCAACTTGTCACGCAAGGTTAAGGCATGTTGGAAGAACTCTTTTTGGTCAGAACAGTTACATCTAATACAGTGGAATTGCCCATAGGGCAAATTATTTCATAGGCTGCGTGGATCGAAACTTGTGTATTGAAGACCCGTATTCTGATCAGTTGATTGAATGTATAATGTGGCCATCGCCCAGTGCTGTACCTGTCCGTAACATTAAAACATCCAATGCCACCTGAACAGGAATGGAACAACCTAAAATATCTGCCACTACAGATCCTAACAAGCTACATACTTTGAAATGTAAATATGGGAGGATACTAACAAAGGCCATCATTGTAGATCTCTCCACTATTACTCCCTTCAACTTGTGCCTGTTTGGGACCCTTACCTTAAAAAAAAATACCTCGGCATGGACAGCCCAGTGCAGTAACCTGCTGAGTGGACTTAAAAAATAAAGGGACCTGAAGATTTGTTTTCAAAATCCTTTCATTTGAGGCTTACACTAATAACGTTACACAAAAAAGACCTGCTACCGTCTTTGGTGTGCCTTTGGCTTACTGAAAAATGACGTTTTCAGTCTTGTGCGTTTTGTACTCTATGTTTACATTTTTCAGCTGCCTCACAGGAGGTTTTCCAATTTTCCTGTATGACGAACATGCGAGCGTTGGGATGCCCTTACTCAAATAGTGAGGGATATAAATCTTGGGTCTACTCACTGGTCAAAGCAAGTTCCCTGTTGAACCTTCTGTTATCTCAAAAACCTCTCTTCGAGGGCTATTTTGGTACTTCTGAAAGGGTGAAAAGAACTCAGTGATCTAGGCGAAGAGAGAGACTTTATCAAGAATTCTGCTCTCTCCTTTAAGACTGTTACTAGGTAAATCGGACTTTTTCTGCTAAAGGTCCTCTGAAGGGCATGTGGGAGGAAGCGCTCGGGTAAAACGGTTGCTTTGTGAAACTGAGGTTAGTGAAGAATAAAACAGGCTTTGGTGTGTTTATATGACTTGAACATTAGGGCCTGATTCACAAAGGACCTCAATACTTGTGGTGGCGGCCCAGCAGTCACGTTGGAGTCTCCGCTTTCTGGGCAAAATTTCCACAATGAGAGTTGTGGAGATTTTGCCCTACAAGCAGAGACTCCCTCCCCTCCACCCCCTCATGACAGTGGGGCCTCTATCAAGAGTGCAGTACCTTTGTGAATCAGGTGCCTAACATGTGACAATGGTGTACAACTTGCTGGGTTGAACTGGAGATCCAGGAAAAAAGCTCTATATCGAGGAACTAAGGAACCGATGTACATACAACTGCTTGCAAAATATTGGTCGTGATTTGCGTTCAGTATTTTCGTCACCAGTGTGGTGATTTGCGAAGTGACCCATGTACCAATAGGTCATTTTGCAAATTACCAGTTCATAGTGAGTCTCATCTTGACCTACCTCACGAATATTAATGAGGTAGATCACAAATTGTGACCCACCAGGAATTACACCCTTCACAGTGATGGTGGCCTGCTGAGATCAGAAGACCACCATGTCTGTGATTGCCTTTAAATAAAGCAATTATTCTTTCTTAAAATACAACCCGTTTTCCTTAACCCCTTCTGTGCCGGGGACGTAATGGTTACGTCCACCGGCACAGTGCTCATGTGCCGAGGACGTAACCACTATGTCCTCGGCACTGAGCTCAGAGGGAGCGCTAGCGCTCCCTCTGTGGACTTCCTTCCCACCCTTCCACCCCCGAACCCTCCTGACCCCCCCAGTGACGCCCGATGACGTCAGCGTGCATTTGCGCGCTGACCTCATCAGAGGCCACTTCATTTCGCTTCCGATCATGTGATGGGGGCCCTGAGGGGCTGATCGGCCTTTCCACTAGTCGCCAGGGATCTTTAAAAAAAAAAAAATATATTGTATTTTTTTTTTATTTTTATTAGAGTTGGGGAGCGACCCCTTAGGCAAGGGTCGCTCCCTAGGGGGCAAATTATATTTAGGCCATTTCTGCCTCCCTTGGAGGCAGATTGGCCTATTGTTATGAGGCCAGTCTGCTCCCAAGGGGGGCAGAAACCACTAGACACCAGGGAGTTTTTTTTTTTTTTTTTACAGTAAATTCACAGAAGGGGAGCGAACCCATAGGCAAGGGTCGCTCCCCGGGGTGGCAAATTTATTTTAAGCCATTCCAGCCCCACTTGGTGGCAGATTGGACTATTGTTATTAGGCCGATCTGCCCCATGGGGGCAGAAACCTGTAGGCGCCAGGGATCCATTTTTTTTTATTAGTTTTTTTTAGAGGTGGGGCAAAAACCTCTAGGCGCCAGGGATGTTTTTTTTTTGTTTTTTTATTTTTGTTTGTTTTGTTTTTTAAGGGTGGGGAGCGATCCCTTAGGCAAGGGTCCCTCCGCTGGGGGCACATTTTATTTAGACCATTTCTGCCCCCTTGGGGGCGGCAGATCAGCCGATTTTTGTTAGGCCAATCCACTAGGCACCGGGGATTTTTTTTTTGCACCAATTTCACGCAAGGGGAGCGACCCCTTAGGCAAGGGTCGCTCCCCAGGGGGATGTCAAATTTATTTTAGGCCATTTCTGCCCCCCCAGGCGCAGATCAGCTTATTGTTATTAGGCCGCTCTGCCCCCTGGGGTGGCAGAAACCTGTAGGCGCCAGGGCTAAAAAAAAAAAATGTGTTTAAAAAAAGTTTTTTTTAGAGGTGGGGAATGACCCCTCAGGCAAGGGTCGCTGCCCTGGGTGGCAAATTGTATTTAGACCATTTCTGCTCCCCTTTGGGGGCAGATCATCCGATTTTTGTTAGGCCAATCTGCCCCAAACCACTAGGCACCGGGATCTTTTTTTTTTTTTGCACCAATTTCCCGCAAGGGGACCGACCCCTTAGGCAAGGGTCGCTCCCCGGGGGGGGTGCAAATGTATTTTAGGCCATTTCTGCCTCCCCAGGGGTGGCAGAGACCTGTCCGTGCCAGAGATAAAAAAAAGTGTTTCTTTTTTTTTTTTTTTTAGAGGTCGGGAGCGACCCCTTAGGCCAGGGTCGCTCCCCTGGAGGGCAAATTGTATTTAGACCATTTCTGCTTCCCTTTGGGGGCAGATCGGCCAATTTTTGTTAGGCCAATCTGCCCCCAAGGGGGGCAGAAACCACTTAGGGACCAGCGATTGGTGTGTGTGTATGCGTGTGTTTTCTCTAGGGTGGCAGCCCCTTGGGTAAGGGTCGCTCCCCATGGGGGCACATTACTGTTGGCCAGATGGGCCTATTTTTGGAAGGCCCATCTGCCTCCAAGGGGGGGGCAGAAAGCTCACCAGAAACCAGGGAAGTTTTTTTTTCCCAATATAAGAGGGTGAGGGTATGGCCATACCCCCACCCCAAATAAATGGGGCCAAAGTTGTTCTGACCACCAGTGGGCAGATGGGGCAATTACCCCTGATCCACACCCGGGGGAGGGGGGGCAGAAAGTCTACTAGATGCCAGGGAATAAAAAAAAAAAAACTGGGGTGGTGGCTACCAACCAGTATGGGCCTGGTTATGCCCCCACCCCAACTGAAGGGGGTAACAGTCTTTCAGCTCTCACCCGCACTCTAAAACATCTTATCCTACAGCAAGCAAGAAGACATTTGATTATTTTGGGTTTTGGTTTTACATTTGGGCCATGAGGGCTTGGCTAACTCTCAAAATCGTCCCACTTGGAATGGTGAGGGCTGCACTTTATGGACTTTAGGACGCTGCCATGTAGAAAAATCCACAAGACCTAGACACATCTGAAAACTAAACATCTGGGTGATTCCAGGGTGGTGTGTTTCACATGCACCCGCATCATTTTCATACCCACAATGCCCTGCAAACCTCCAACTTTGCTGGAAATCACACATTTTTCCCAGGTTTTTGTGATGGAACCTTCGGGAATCTGCAGGAATCCACAAAATTCCTACCACCCAGCATTGTCTCATCTATACCGATAAAAATTCTGCTGCACTTGTCAGCCTAAAAATGTTTTTTTGCAAACTGCCCTTTTGGACCCCTTTTGGTTCCCCTCAATATCCACATGTTTTTGGCTCTTCCGTTTCACAAGCACTTGGCCCACCTACACAAAAGGTATCATTTTTACCGGGAGACTGAGGGGAACATTGGGTGGTATGAAATTTGTCCCAGTGCAGTGATCCCACACAGAAATGTGGGGAAAATGTGATTTATTTATTTTTTAGCTAAATTTGAGGTTTGCTGAGGATTCTGGGTAAGAAAACATTGGGGGATCCATGCAAGTCACACCTCACTGGGCTCCCTCAGGTGTCTAGTTTTTAGAAATGTCTGGGATTGGTAGGTTTCCCTAGAAGGCTGCTGATCCCAGGACCAATAAAGCAGGTGCAAAAACAGGTAGTTTTGTATTTGATAATTTTGATGTGTCCAGATAGTGTTTTGGGGCTTTTCCTGTCGCGGGTGCTAGGCCTACCCCCCACAAGTGAGGTACCATTTTTATCGGGAGACTTGGGGGAACGCTTGGTGGAAGGAAATTTGTGGCTCCTCTCTGATTCCAGAACTTTCTGTCACCGAAATGAGAGGAAAAAGTGTTTTTTTGGCCAAATTTTGAGGTTTGCAAAGGACTCTGGGTAACAGAACCTGGTCAGAGCCCAACAAGTAACCCCATCTTGGATTCCCCTTGGTGTCTAGTTTTCAAAACTGCGCAGGTTTGCTAGGTTTCCCTATGTGCCAGCTGAGCTAGAGGCCAAAATCCACAGCTAGGCACTTTGCAAAAAACAGCTCTGTTTTCTTTGTGAAAATGTGATGTGTCCGCGTTGCGTTTTGGGGCTTTTCCCTGTCGCGGGCGCTAGGCCTACCCCCCACAAGTGAGGTACCATTTTTATTGGGAGACTTGGGGGAACACAGAATAGCAAAACAAGTGTTATTGTCCCTTGTCTTTCTCTACATTTATTCCTTCCCAATGTGAGACAGTATGTAAAAAAGAAATCTATTTGAGAAATGCCCTGTAATTCACATGCTAGTATGGGCACCCCGGAATTCAGAGATGTGCAAATAACCACTGCTTCTCCACACCTTATCTTGTGGCCATTTTGGAAATACAAAGGTTTTCTTGATACCTATTTTTCACTTTTTATATTTCAGCAAATGAATTGCTTCATACCCGGTATACAATGAAAACCCATTGCAAGGTGCAACTCATTTATTGGCTCTGGGTACCTAGGGTTCTTGATGAACCTACAAGCCCTATATATCCCCGCAACCAGAAGAGTCCAGCTGACGTAACGGTATTTTGCTTTAAAAAAAACTGACATTCGCAGGAAAAAGTTACAGAGTAAAATGTGGAGAAAAATGGCTGTTTTTTTCACCTCAATTTCAATATTCTTTTATTTCAGCTGTTATTTTCTGTAAGAAACCCTTGCAGGATCTACACAAATGACCCCTTGCTGAATTCGAAATTGTGTCTACTTTTCAGAATTGTTTAGCTTTCTGGGATCCAGCATTGGTTTCTCACCCATTTCGGTCACTAACTTGAATGAGGCTGAAAGCACAAAAAATAGTAAAAATGGGTTATGTCCCAGTAAAGTGTCAAAATTGTGTTGAAAAATTGGGTTTTCTAATTCAAGTCTGCCAACTTCTGAAAGCTGGGAAGATGGTGATTTTAGCACCGCAAACCCTTTGTTGATGCCATTTTCAGGGAAAAAACCACAAGCTGCCTTCTGCAGCCCCTTTTCCCATTTAAAAAAACAAAAACAAAAGTTTTGCTGTATTTTGTCTAATTTCTTGGTCTCCTTCAGGGGAACCCACAAAGTCTGGGTACCTCTAGAATCCCTAGGATGTTGGAAAAAAAGGAGGCAAATTTGGCGTGGGCAGCTTATGTGAACAAAAAGTCATGAGAGCCTAAGTGCGAAATGCCCCAAATAGCCAAAAAAAGGCTCGGCACAGGAGGGGATAAGGCCTGGCAGCGAAGGGGTTAAAGTGAAAAAAGGATGCTTCTACACAAAAAAAAAATTGGAAGTGTAATTTTTATTTTTTGACATTCACAAAGGGAAAGGAGTCCCTTAGGGACCCATTCTCATTTCTGAACTAGTTACCACCTCCTTTGAGGTGTCTGTAAAATAATAATGTTTTGCAACCGCATTTCAGTTGCAAAACATTAATACACACCTTTACGAATCAGTATTTGAAAGGGAGGCCCTAAACACTACCCTTCCAAATACCGAATCAGTATTAGGTCGCAAACCCAAATTGTGATTCAATAATGTGTTACTGTAGCGCAAGTTGGGTGTGATACATTAAAAAAATAATTTTTATGGTCACTAATGGCCCGGTTCACAGAATCGGGCCGTTTGCGGCTGCAAAAAGGCTTTGTAAATGTTGCTCCTATATACCAAAATATAGAATGGAAAAATTATCTTGACTTCTTTGCTTTGTTGCCAAAGAACCCCATGACTTACCATGTTATTAATAAAGTCTGAGCGGACTCCCCCAGAATTATTTTATTAACTGCTGGTGTTTCGATAGGTGAAATGAAGTAGCAATTATTTTTCTTTAGCTTAAAAAGATGTATGCTGTGTGTAGGAAGTTGGCTCTGTATGCACTATTTCAAAGTAAGGAATAGTATGCACAGAGTCCAAGGGTTCCCCTTAGAGGTAAGATAGTGGCAAAAAGAGATAATACTAATGCTCTATTTTGTGGTAGTGGGGTCGAGCAGTAGGCTTATCAAAGGAGTAGTGTTAAGCATTTGTTGTACATACACACAGGCAATAAATGAGGAACACACACTCAGAGACAATTCCAGGCCAATAGGTTTTTGTATAGAAAAATATATTTTCTTAGTTTATTTTAAGAACCACAGGTTCAAATAAAACACACATAGCTATTTTAAAACTAGACACAGTGCAATTTTCACAGTTCCTAGGGGAGGTAAGTAATGGTTAGTTCTTGCAGGTAAGTAAACCACCTACGGGGTTCAAGTTTGGGTCCAAGGTAGACCACCGTTGGGGGTTCAGAGCAACCCCAAAGTTACCACACCAGCAGCTCATGGCCGTTCAGGTGCAGAGTTCAAAGTGGTGCCCAAAACACATAGGCTTCAATGGAGAAGGGGGTGCCCCGGTTCCAGTCTGCCAGCAGGTAAGTACCCGTGTCTTCGGAGGGCAGACCAGGGGGGTTTTGTAGGGCACCGGGGGGGGACACAAGTTAGCACAGAAGTACACCCTCAGCAGCACGGGGGCGGCCCGGTGCAGTGTGCAAACACACGTCAGGTTTTCAATTGGAATCAATGGGAGACCAAGGGGTCTCTTCAGCGATGCAGGCAAGGGGGGGGGGGCTCCTCGGGGTAGCCACCACCTGGGCAAGGGAGAGGGCCTCCTGGGGGTCACTCCTGCACTGGAGTTCCGATCTTTCAGGTCCTGGGGGCTGCGGGTGCAGAGTCTTTTCCAGGCATCGGGATCTGGGAGTCAGGCAGTCGCGGTCAGGGGGAGCCTCGGGATTCCCTCTGCAGGCGTCGCTGTGGGGGCTCAGGGGGGGCAACTCTGGCTACTCACAGTCTCGTAGTCGCCGGGGAGTCCTCTCTGAAGTGTTGTTTCTCCACAAGTCGAGCAGGGGGCGTCGGGTGCAGAGTAGCAAGTCTCGCGCTTCCGGCAGGAAACACAGTTGTCTTGAAGTTGCTTCTTTGGAAACAAAGTTGCAGTCTTGGGTAAACAGGGCCGCTGTCCTCGGGAGTTTCTTGGTCCTTCTAGAGCAGGGCAGTCCTCCGAGTATTCAGAGGTCGCTGGTCCTGGGGAAAGCGTCGCTGGAGCAGTGTCTTTTTGAAGTGGGGAGACAGGCCGGTAGAGCTGGGGCCAAAGCAGTTGGTGTCTCCGTCTTCTCTGCAGGGTTTTTCAGCTTAGCAGTCCTCTTCTTCTTAGGTTGCAGGAATCTAGTTTCCTAGGTTCTGGGGAGCCCCTAAATCCTGAATTTGAGGGCGTGTTTAGGTCTGGGGGGTTAGTAGCCAATGGCTACTAACCCTGAGGGTGGGTACACCCTCTTTGTGCCTCCTCCCAAGGGGAGGGGGTCACATTCCTATCCCTATTGGGGGAATCCTCCATCTGCAAGATGGAGGATTTCTAAAAGTTAGTCACCTCAGCTCAGGACACCTTAGGGGCTGTCCTGACTGGCCAGTGACTCCTCCTTGTTATTCTCATTATTTCCTCCGGTCTTGCCGCCAAAAGTGGGCCCGTGGCCGGAGATGGCGGGCAACTCCACTAGCTGGAATGCCCTGTGGTGCTGGAACAAAGGGGGTGAGCCTTTGAGGCTCACCGCCAGGTATTACAACTCCTGCCTGGGGGAGGTGATAGCATCTCCACCCAGTGCAGGCTTTGTTACTAGCCACAGAGTGACAAAGGCACTCTCCCCATGTGGCCAGCAACATGTCTCGAGTGTGGCAGGCTGCTAAAACCAGTCAGCCTACACGGGTAGTTGGTTAAGGTTTCAGGGGGCACCTCTAAGGTGCCCTCTGGGGCGTATTTTACAATAAAATGTACACTGGCATCAGTGTGCATTTATTGTGCTGAGAAGTTTGATACCAAACTTCCCAGTGTTCAGTGTAGCCATTATGGTGCTGTGGAGTTCGTGTTTGACAGACTCCCAGACCATATACTCTTATGGCTACCCTGCACTTACAATGTCTAAGGTTTTGTTTAGACACTGTAGGGGCACAGTGCTCATGCACTGGTGCCCTCACCTATGGTATAGTGCACCCTGCTTTAGGGCTGTAAGGCCTGCTAGAGGGCTGACTTATCTATACTGCATAGGTAGTGTGAGGTTGGCATGGCACCCTGAGGGGAGTGCCATGTCGACTTACTCGTTTTGTCCTCACCAGCACACACAAGCTGGCAAGCAGTGTGTCTATGCTGAGTGAGGGGTCCCCAGGGTGGCATAAGATATGCTGCAGCCCTTAGAAACCTTCCCTGGCATCAGGGCCCTTGGTACCAGGGGTACCAGTTACAAGGGACTTACCTGGATGCCAGGGTGTGCCAATTGTGAAAACAAAAGTACAGGTTAGGGAAAGAACACTGGTGCTGGGGCCTGGTTAGCAGGCCTCAGCACACTTTCAAATCAAAACATAGCATCAGCAAAGGCAAAAAGTCAGGGGGTAACCATGCCAAGGAGGCATTTCCTTACACTGTGCCTTTGCAAACTAGAGGGAAGTTCAGGATAATCGGAGGTTTAGTCCACCTATCCCCAGTTGAGTGATACTGAGCAGTGAGCAAAGTGCTCACTCTCACTGCCTAATCACATGCATATGGAGCTGTTGGAGATTATTTTGTTCTGTGAGAAACAGCTTAATGGGATGTGAGGCTAATGGTTGCTAGCAGTTGAATTTGGTTCATAAGTTCCATTTATCAGTCTGAGTGTCCATAGGAAAGAGTTGCTGAAATCCAGATCTGTCTGATGAGCTTAAATGGAGTTTGGTTCCGTAGCAATAAATTTAAAATGTTTCATTGCTAAAGTACTAGCATGTAAACTTTGCATGCAGTTCATGTGATGTTGGTAATGGCCTAGTTTTTTTGTGGTTAGACTAGCTCTTGTACAGCACACCCTGTTATCCTAGCTGGTACTATTTGTGACATATCCTTTCCACAGCGCTGTTGGTATCTGTTTCCATTGAGCAAAAAATTTAACTATGGAAGCATGCTTTTAGTTAGTTTAGTTTCTGATAATGGCTTCATTAGAAAACATCATTATCACCCCACAAGTGGGATTGGTAAATATTATGTCCCCCTACTATATTCAAAGTTTTCTTCTTTTTTGAAAGCTTAACAGCTGCAGCACAAATGCAACTAGCACCGATGCCCCGGGGACCACCATCTCACCAGGGCTTTCTATAAATTTAATGCAGCCCCCCCACCACCCTCCCCTCTACCCTAGGGACTGCCACCTGCCTGGGGCTTAAAGCAGATATGATGGGGGAGGCACAGCCTCCCTAGGAACTGCCACCTGCCCGGGGCTATACTATTAGAATGACAGGGTCCAGTTTTGGACCCTGAGGGCCACCACATCCCTGGGGCTATGCTTGTTGGATGGGGCCGCACGCCCCCCTACAAGGAGCCACTGATGGCCCTGCCTCCCCCCTCTCCACCCCCCCCCCCTCCCCAGAGTCCAGTTTCTGCAAGAGAGAGCTGTCAAACTGCTCTCTCTTGCAGAAAGCAGAGTTTTCTTCTGTCTTCCCGGCACGCAAATATGCATGCAGGGAAGACAGATGAAAACATTTCTCCCACAACCAGGGAGCTGCTGTTAAAAGCAGCTCCTTGCTTGTGGAAGCAATGCCGGCTCCCGTGGTAAGAAGGCTAGGACCGCGGGGCCTTCAGGCTCCCCCCTCGAACCTGTCACTCTCTCCCTTCCATCCCATAATGGGATGAAAGCGAGAGAGTCATTACACGGAGAGGCCATTGTAATGAAAAAAAAAGAAAAAAAGGAAGGAGTCACCTGTGCCATAATAGTTAAGGTCACAGATCCTCACACTGAAAGTTGGAGATTCTAGTCCAGATGTGTTGGTGGTCATTAAAATATTTTAATTTGTTAAAATTTCAACGTTTAAGGTTCATACTGAAAGGTGATCTCACTATTTAGAAATACATTTTCCTTTTCTACTTGTCCAGAAATATATTTTTCTAAGTACATCATTCACCAAAGCCTCTCACTTTCTTTCTCTCTCAGTTTCTCTTTTTCAGTCTTTCTCCCACTCACGCACCCACTGACAGACCCACTAAAACCCTTGTGCACCCACTCACAGCCCCACTCACACCCTGACGCACCTACTGGCAGACCCACTCAGACTCTCACACACCCAGTCACAGACCCACTGAAACCCTCAAGCAGCCACTCCCAAGACCCACACAGGCACTGACACACCCACTCTCACACCCAGAAAGACACTCTCACCCCCAGATACACCCTCTCATACCTATTCTCACAACCAGAGAGATGGGCCGTGGCCACTTCCGCTCCGCCTAGCCAATAGGCTGTGCGCTGCGGGGGCTGGGAGGTTAGGGGAGGTTGGCCGCAGTGTCTGGTCGCATTTACTTATAGTAGTGAAAATGACTTTGTTAGAAAAACCATAGAAATTCACTGAACAAAAACAAAGGTTATATGGACGTTATAGTTAAGAAACAGAAATTAAAAGAAACATAGAAAGTCACTTAAAATACCAAAGGTTACAGGGACGTTCTAGTTAGGCTCACATTTTAAATGTACAAAACCATGGAAATTCACCTGTTATAGTTAGTTATCTTAAGTAACTATAATTTGCGCCCTCGCCATGCACTGCTAATTACCCCACAAATTACGGCACTCATGACATATTTGATAACATCATTGAAAATATCAATGTAATGTTTGCAGTAACATTTTTGAGGAAAAAACTGCATGGCAAAGGTGCTAGTTATAGTTACCCTAGGGCACGAGTTATAGTCACTTGAGATAACTATAACAGGTACATTTGTATGGTTTTGTACGTTTAAAATGTAAGCCTAACTATTACGTCCCTGTAACCTTTGTTTTTTAAACAAAGTTAAAAGTGAATATATATATATATATATATATATATATATATATATATATATATATAGTGTTATAGTTATGGCCATGTATCCATAGAAAAAGCGTTTTTTGACTTGCCTGTATCCTTGGCACCGTTTTGACGAATCTTTGCAAAATGTTTCCAAAAAAAGTGTGCCGGTAATTCTTGTTGCACACTGAAAGTTTCGGGGATGATCCCTCAAGCGGGGACGAGAAAAAAGGGGTTGAGAAAAGTTGTGTTTTCCATGTTAATTCCCATAGAACCTTTTCACACGACTACAGCCCGAACCACTGGACGGAATTACACCAAATTTGACAGAAAGCTAGTTTTTAGTACACAGATTGCACTGTGGCTTAATTGGTGTAAATCCGTTCAGTAGTTTCTGTGCTATTAAAGGGAAAACAAATTAGTTTTTTTGAGGTTGTGACCTTTTCGCGGAGAATAAGTGCTTGTGCACGGAGCTGCAGAGCTCTGATTGGCTGCCAACACTTCGAACAATCAGGAAGTGGCAGCTATCTTGGGATTCTGATTCAGCCAAGCTCCTCAAAAAAACAAAGAGAGAAAAAAGAAAGGGGGCCAGGGTAGAGACACCCTGACTCCTTAGCTCTGGTGTTGGGGTTTAAAGTCTTTTGCAGTAGATCCGGGCTCCTGCGTTTGTTTCTATGAGGTCTATTCTTTACAGCTGCCACAAAGCCACAGCAAACAGTTTGCTTGCAACGAGGGATAGCTGTCAATCGGCTCTCCCTCGCTGCAAGCAGAGGTTTCCTCTGTCTCTCTGCCCATGGAGAGGCAGGCAGGGAGACAGAGGAAACAATTGCGCTCTCAGAAAGGGAGCTGCTTTAGTATGTCCCTCTCTGTGACAGCAATGCAGGCTTCCACAGGAGGTGGAAAGCCACCTGAGACCTTGGGGGCCATGTAATGCTCCCAGAATGCTCTCTGATTTGATGGAAATATTTGCAGAAGCTTGAAAGCAAGATTGACAATTCTTTGCTTTCAAAATAAAATGTTCACAAAAAATGCAGCTAGGAAAAAAACTTTTGCTAAATTACTGTGAAATTCTAGGTAGCATTCCTTTGAAGCATAACCCAGTGAAATGTTTTGATACATTCCCGTCTTCCCAAAAAATATTCATAATGGAAAGTCAGTGAAACCAGTTTTATGTGAATAAACAAACATTGGCAAAGCCAGTAGGTCGGGTATTGTTGGTCAGTCTTTTGGTTTTGTGAATGTGTGTCTTATTTTGACATTGCTTTTGTAAAATGTTACTGTTGTCGGAGCTGCCAGGACCTCAACATTGTAACGAACACTGGCAAAAAGAAAAAATATTTGTTGGTCTCAAAAAGCCCACATTGCCTCAGTAGTTTCTGGCACTGAGCAAAACTACTTTGTGTGCCAATGTGCTCCTTGTGAAAGAGGAGACTGCCATCACTCACAGTAAAGCCAGCCGATAGATGCATAGAGGGAAAAAAGGAATTTTAATAAAAACAAACAGTCTTGGTTAACGCAGACATAATTAGGGGGCCAATTGTTGAAGAAAGTCACAAAAGTGTAGCCATGCTGAATGTCTTTGCATTATTGCAGATTTACATATGTCATAAATTCACATGAATTTACAGAATTAGACCAGGAAATTGTACTCCTAGAAAATATTTGTGAACTGCATTTTAGCACCAGCAAATATGCATGTGTAGTTTTGCTCGTGCGAAAATATGTTAAGTGTTTAGAATTTCACTTTCCCTTTAACCACTTTAACCCAACCCTAGAAAAAGTTTGACTTCTGCCCTTGTCAGGAGTAAATGTCCCTCGCTGCAAGCAGAGGTTTCCTTTGTCTCCCTGCCCATGGAGAGGCAGGCAGGGAGACAGAGGAAACAATTGCTCTCATAGAAAGGGAGCTGCTTTAGCAGGGCCCCTTCTGTGAGAACAATGCAAGCTTCCACAGGAGGTGGGAAGCCAGCTGGGACCTTGGCTGTCTTTAGGCTCCCCCACCACGGTCTCCAGCATTGTGAATGGGTGCCCTGGGGGCACCCAGGTCACATGGCCAGGCCCTGGGGGATGGAGGCCCCGTGGCTGAGATTGGCCTGTGGAGAGGTGGCCATGCAGCTCCCCTATCCCCCAAAAAGAAATATTTAGGCTGGCCCCAGGGTATGGGGTCCCCTGGGATGAGAATGGCCTGGGGAGGGGGGTTTGTGTGGGGTTAGGTTGTTATGAGGGTTGGCCGCAGGGTCTGGCCGCAGGCCAGGCCCTGTGGCCAAACCACACTCCACACAACCAAAGGCTGTGCCAATACAGGGTTGGGTGGTTATAGGGGTTGCCCACAGGGCAGGCCCTGTGGACCACCCCCGCCACACATGGCCGAAGGCGTGCGCAGTGGTGATTGGATTATTGTATAGTAATGAAAGTTACTTTATGTTAAAAAAAAAAAACACAGAAATTCCGTGGGGGAAACAAAATGGTTACAGGGACATTATAGTTAATAATTAGAATTTAAAAAGCCTTAGAAATTCACTGAAAAAAACAAAGGTTACAGGGATGTTATAGTTAGGTTCTGAATGTACTCGTACAAAACCATAGAAATTCAGCCATTATAGTTATAGTTCTTTCAAGTAACTATAATTTATGCCCTCGCCATGCACTGTTAATTACCCCAGATATTACAGCAATCCTGTCAACTTCTATAACGTCCTTAAAAGTATACATGAAACATTAGCATTCAAATTCTTAAAGAAAAAACTCTGTGCGACGGGGACGCTAGTTATAGTTACCTTAGGGCTCGAGTTATAGTTACTTGAAAAAAACTCTAACTATAACTGCTGAATTTCCATGGTTTCGTACGAGTAAATTCCGAATCTAACTCTAACGTCTCTGTAGTCTTAGTTTTTTTCCAGATATATATTTATTTTTTTACATATATATATATGTGTGTGTGTGTGTGTGTGTGTGTGTGTGTGTATATATATATATATATATATATATATACAGAAAACTATATGTATAAAAGCAGCACGTCTGCTCTTTGTCAGCTTCTCAATTTAGAATTAGAATATAGATTAATTATGCGACTTGGCGAAAAGAGCCTTCCAAGTCTGCCTTAAAACAAGCATTGGCAAAGCCAGTAGGTTTCGCCTATGCAAGACCTATGGCTTTGTCAATGTTTTCTTACATGTTGCACAAGAGCACAAGATGCTGCGTGACGTGGCTTAAAGTAAAAAAACTTTTTATAAAGCACTCTGATGCGGCCAGCATTGACTTCACCATAGCACTTTTTTCCCTTTAAGTCATGTTACACATCAGTTTCTGCTGCTGTGGAGTATGTCTTAGAACAGCACAGTTGGGGGCATCAAGCGAAGTAAGCAACATGAGGGAGAAGGGTGGGAACAAAGAACTGACAGCCGGGGTGGGGTAAACAGAACGTACAGCTAGAGGAGGGCGGGGTTGTGGTAAACAATGGTCATTCCAAGCATTATTATTGTAATTGGACCTTGCGTCATGTAACCTGGTTCCTGTGTAAAGCGCTCCAATGCACATGGGCCATGTTCTTGCAGTATACAAACTGCAAAATAATGCATCATTTGAGAGGCTATTTTATAATCTTATGATCAGACTGCAAAAATTATCCAAAGCTGCAGTTAAATGGCTAGCTGGTTTCACAAAATATGGTCACATGCTGGAAGCCTGAAAGAGACTACATTGGCTGCCGTCTGAACCTGGCGAGTAAATGTCTTTTAGCAACAGGTGAAATCTCCACTGCTGCTCACATCTCAGCCTGGATGACAATCGCCTAAATGTCATTTATTTTTAGAGAGGCACTTTACTCATGGACTCCCTCAAGGGAAATATTAATTTCCAAAAATAATGCATGCATATACATGCAGATCAAAAATAATAACTTTGCGTACTTGTAAGGGACGAAGCTATGATTACTTCAGCAGGTTCAGTGACACTGGACCCGTGGGTGTTAGAGGCCATCTAAACTCCAGTCCTGGCTTTGTGTTAATAGTCCTTCAATAAAGAGGGGGTCCATTTTCCTCGCCTGCATTAGAGTCACTAAGTGTGCCCACCGATACGTGCCTGCAATAAAACGCAGTTTGTGCAGTGTTTAGGCTGACTCATGGAGCTCTGCACTTACGTGCTGTTATCATCTATATTTGGAACTGCTTGACAATGTACGTGAGGTTTGTCATAATGTTTATGTTAACGCTCTGAAGTGGTGTCCTGATTTTGTGAGCGGCTCTGCAAACACAACTAATATAGAAAATATTACCTATCGCAAATAGAGTAGGGAAATAATATTTAGATGTGCTATAATTGTTTTGAATTCCATGCACCTGAAATGACTGAGCGACATTTTACCGCAAATGAAATGGGTGGTAAGTTTTGTTGGTCTGTTTGAAGTGGGTTGTTTTAAAAGATATGCTGCAGAACAATATGTGGGATCTACAAGAGCTGAAGAAGTAGTAACGTTTTTAACAGAACTGCCCCTACCAACTTCAGAACTGGGGAACCAGGTTCGAATCTAGGCATTGACTCAACTTCCTGTGATTCTGGGCAAAGTAATTCATCTCCCGGTGCCTACAAAAACTGATATGTCCTTGTGTCTGCATGGTAAAGTGATAAAGTCCTTTATTTACTTATATGCAGCGGTGTGGAATTCCTATAGCCAACGCCCAGGGCATATTGTTTTGGGTCAAGGGCAAGAAGATTTCATGTTTAGGTTCTCCTTGGGACAAGTAGGCCAAACAATCTGCAGCACAAACCCTTCGGCTGCTAGCTTATACAGTACCACATTATGGAGCAGAGAAGGGAATTGTCTGCAGTTGAGGTAATATGTGTCCATATGCTAATACTGTTCAAGCCTGTATTTATGGTTCATTAATGCAAAGTCTTTATTATTAGGATGTCTCTCTAAATCTATGTTGTAAGCTCGGACTGCAGTACTGACAATGGTTCCAGTAAAATACACGTTTGCAAAGGTTAACAATACGAGGGTACATGTAACGCTCCCAGAATGCTCTCTGAGTAGATGCAGATATTTGCACAAGCTTGAAAGCAAGATTGACAATTCTTTACTTTCAAAATAAAATGTTCACAAAAAATGCAGCTAGGAAAAAAACTTTTGCTAAATTACTGTGAAATTCTAGGTAGCATTTCTTTGAAGCACTATCCAGTGAAATCTTTTGATACATTCTAGTCTTTCCAAAAAATATTCATAATAGACAATCAGTGAAAACCAGTTTTATATAAATAAACACTGGCAAAGCCAATAGGTCAGGCATTGTTGGCCAGTCTTTTGGTTTTGTGATTGTGTGTCTTATTTTGACATTGCTTTTTGCAAAATGTTACTGTTGTCAAAGCTGCTGGGCCCTCCCATTGTAACGAACACTGGCAAAAAGAAAAAATAGTTTTTGGTCTCAAAAAGCCCACATTGCCTTATTAGTTTCTAGCACCGAGCAAAACTATTTTTTGTGCCAATGTGCTCCTTGTAAAAGAGCAGATTGTCATCACTCATAGTGAAACCAGCCCATAGATGGATAGAGGGAAAGAAGGAATTTTAATAAAAACAAATCGTCTTGGTTAACTCCAGACCTAATTAGGGGGCCAATTGTTGAAGAAAGTCACAAAAGTGCATCCATGCTGTATGTCTTTGCTTTCTTGCAGATTTACATATGACATAAATTCACATGAATTTACAGAAGTAGACTAGGAATTCATACTCCTAGAAAATATTTGTTTGCGTTTTAGCACCAGCGATTTGCTCGTGCAAAAATATGTTGAATGTTTACAATTTCACTTTCCCTTTCACCACTTTTTCCCAACCATATAAAAAGTTTTACTTCTGGCCTTGTCAGGAGTAAATGTCCATCTTTTTCAGTATGAAAAAAGATGAAGGAAAAGCTTGTGAAAACCCATAAAACATGCAAGCTAGTATGTTTGCACAGACTCCGAAAGGCATTCCAACCCTGGAACTTTTTCTTACCGCTGCCTCCAGTCCCTTTATGTTTATTTGCAGAAAGGTGGCAAATTAAGGAAATTGCTAGTATTCAAGCCCTACTATAATATTATCCGTGGCATAATCAGAGAGGCTATTATTAGAGCTTTTATGTAAAAAGATTGCTGCCATAATATGTCACCGCTCTACATGACACCAAAGGGACAAGTAGTTTTTTTTACAGGACAAGTAGCTTTATGGAGGAACATGTCCCATGGACAATTAGATATTTTATTAAATTCCACACCCCTGCTATATGTCATAAAAAATAATAAGCCACTGGCCACTCTGAGTTCAGTTCAGCACTTTTTTTATGCAGTGCATCAAAAAAGGCATCCAGGTTCAGTGCTGCACATGGGGTAGTCAGTCTGGGTGATGACCCTTGCCGCACTATGCTGGTACCTGGCACACTCTCCTGCTTCCTTCTCTGCCTTCTCGTCCTCTTGCCTTCACCATTCTCACTCTCAGGATCCACTGAGAATGCCATGCTGCACACACAAAGACACATCATTGCAACTTCTAACCCCGTGTACGTGCTCACTGACCAGTGGGTCTTGGTTAGCCAGTTTAATGTAGTTATGGGAGGCTTTATGTACTGCAGAGGTGAACACGGTAAGGTTAGGCAGTGCTGTTGCACGCAGATTAAGGCTACTCAATCGAGATGGAGAATGTAAAATCTCCTAGCATACGTAAAGGAAAGTTTCAATTCTATTAAGGACATGTAGGCGAGGATTATGCTCAACTTTCTTTCCCTTTAGTACATCCAGCAGTGTTCAACAAAGACATTTTTCCCAAGAACCCCTGGGAAGGAAGTAGGAAACTATTAGGGCAACAACCAATCAAATGCAACAGTAATAGTCCATATAACTAAATGTCCCCCCGAGGCACTTCCTCTTTCTCTAGTGTGACCTGCAGAATTCTCGTAGGTCAATCTCTACGTGGATCATTCGCCTATAGTGGAATCCAAACTTAAGAACACACATAAGGAAGTCTTAGTGAGAAATCCGTTCTACAGTACAGAGAAAAGTACAACTTCCTAAAGAACAATTGACATGACCATGTTTAAACAATAATTTTCATGCACCCCAAATGCACGATCATTGTATGGTACCATAACAATTATTTACAGAAACAGCAAGGTTAACTTACTCAAAACGAGAAAGGTTTCCTGTTGTGTATTTTGTGAATCGCTTGCTCCCAGGTGGGAGTACAACTGCAAAGAGGGGAGAGAATAATCCTCGCCTCCGTGTCCTTAATAGAATTGAAACTGTCCTTTACATACGCTAGAACATTTTACATTCTACTTCAGGACCGGAGGCGAGGATTATGCTTGTTTGAAGCTTATCCACTACCAAAGACGCCATGTCCACCACCAATTTGAAATAGAACCTTGAATTAGAAGACCAGTCTGCGGCATTCATGATATCCTCTAATCTGGCCCCAAAAGAGAGAGCTTTTGATGCCTTGCCCCTCTCACAGAGTGGGCGCCAAAATGAGAGACATCGATGCCGCCTCCAGCATGACCCAGGAGACCCAACGCGCAGTGGTGGGAGATGAAACCGCCTTGAATGGTTTCACTAAAGATAGTAGCAATTGTTTCTCATCTGGAGGGCAAAACTCTTGTGTCATATCTTTGTACGCTTTAAGGCATCTTACCACACAAAGTTTGGGGTGCGAGTCGAAAGCGAGTAAGAAATCGTTTTTGAGTCTGTCTTTGTTCTTGAAACCTGGAAGGTAACCCCAACAGGGGGTGAATACTCTGTTTGAAACGTCCTGGGCAGTGACGTTAGACACCCTGCAGCACAAGAGCAGACATAGGAGCATCGCCAATTTTGCTGATAGCGCCTTATGTGAAAGATAATAATTTCTCTGCCAAGATTGGAAAAGGTTGAGAACTATATTGAAATCCTAAAGTGTAGAGTATTTGGGTTCCGGAGGAGAGACATATTCCTCTCACCAGTTTGCAGACCAGAGGGTGTTCTCCTACTGTGGTCCCTTCTATTGGCCAGTGACCTGCAGAGATAGCTGAACTGAAAGAATTGACTATCCGAAATGCCATTCCTTGTGACACAAGCACTGCCAGGAAGTTCAACATTGGAGCCAGGTCGCACCCCATGGGATCTTCTTGGCGTTGGATCTTCTTGGCATCTGGTTCATGCTGAGTTGTATCTCTTGGAAGCCCCCTATGCCCATGCTTTGGATAGCATTGCGGCAGCCTCCTATGAAAGGCCCGGGACTTTTTCATCGTTTCCTGAAATACGCCAGGCCATAAGAGATAAATGGCCCTAGAGGGCTAGTGGGGGATGTTGACCTAGGGGACCCCGAAGAATATCGGGAGTGAGGGGTAGTCGGATTGGAAAATCTCAAGAAAGTTCCAGAAGATCCGGAAACCACGCTTGAGATCTCCAAATTGGGGTGATCAGCACTGCCTCGGCTTGCTGTCGCCTCACTTGCACCAACAATCTCATTATCATGGCGAAGGGATGAAATGCATAACCTTTCTCCTTTGACCAGTCCTGCAGAACGCATCCGTCGCCAAAGCTAGGGGATCCGACTTCCAACTGAAATACATTGGGCGTTGGTGATCCAGGGGGGACGCGAACAGGACCATCGAGAATGATCCTCCAATGGTTTTGTAGCCTGGCAAAGACCTGAGGATCTAGCTGCCACGAGCTTATGTCCTGCCACTCCCGGGAACACCAATTCTCCATCTGGTTGGATTTCCCAGGAAGATGTTCTGCCGTGACTGACACAATGTTGTTGAGGCAATATGTCCAGAACTCCTTGGCTAGGTCTGCAAGGACTTTCAATGTGGGGCCCTTGAGGCAATTTATATATCGGACCGCAGAAATGTTGTCCATCTTGAGAAACATGCAGCAATTCACCTTGTTCCTGGTCAAACATTAGACTGCAAAATAGCCCACCGTGAACTCTAAGCAATTGATGTGAAGAGATTTCTGGTCTGGTGCCCATTTTCCTCCTGTGAATGACTCTCTACATCTGGCACCCCATCTGGATTTGCTGGCATTGGACTCTGTGATGATGTCCGGTTTGGACCCGAAAATGGCTCTGCCATTCCAGGCGTCCATGTGGGATAGCCACCATTTCATTTCACTTCTGACCTCCTCTGTCGGGAGTGTCCGCTCCGACTACTGGAGACCCTTGCGTAAATGAAATGTCTTGAGTCTGTGCAGGGCTCTGTTATGCAGGGCCTCTGGAAAGATCGTCTGGTACGAGGAGGAGAGTAGTCCCTCTATCCTTGCCACCTGGTGTAGGGAAGTTGAGGGATGAACCAAGGTACTCTTCAGTTCCCTGCAGATTTTTGCCATTTTCTGCAGTGGCAGACTAAATGTCTTCTCCACTGAATTTGTGACAAACTCCAAAAAGGTGATTCGCTTGGCAGGCCTCAGTACCGATTTCTTGATGTTGATGAGAAACCCCGGGCTCTCCAAGAGATTGACCGGGAGCTGGAGTTGATGTTGCAAAGTGGACAGACAGACATTGGTGCATAATCAGAACATCGTCCATATAAATCATAATACGAAGGCCTTGAGCTATCAGATTCTCAACCATCGATAATAGAACCTTGGTGAAACATCAAGGGGCCGGGGAGAGGCCAAAGGGAAGAGTCTTGAATTTGAAAGTAGAACCCTTCCATTGGAACTGTGTAAAGCGATGATGAGGGGGAAAAACTGTCAGATATGCGCCCTGAGATCCAGGTGCACCATCCAATCGTCTGGGTGCAAAATATCCAGAGGAGATGGATCCTTCCATTTTGAAATTCCGATATACCTACCAGTCGTTGAACTCCCAGAGGTTGATCACCAGATGATGTCCCCGCCACTCTTTTAAACCAGAAACAAAGTGCTCAGAAAACCTTGTGGATGGATTTGAGTCAGGGCTATGGCCTGTTTGCAAAGCCAATTCTCCACTTCCTGATCTATAAGTGACTTCTGAGCTTCGGAAAAATGCAGAGGACGAGGGCTCGCATGCTGAATTGGAGACTTGTAAAACTCTATCTGGAAACCTTGCATCATTTAGAGCACCCAGGCGTCTGAAGTAATGTTTTGCCAATTGTGCAAAAATTGGGCCGCTGACCTCTGTCTCAGACGAGGCAAGTTCCCCCAGCCTGGGGTCAACTTTGGTAAGAAGGGAGCGGTGCCATTCCATGGACAGCGTGCAGTTGGCATAGCCCAAGAAAATGACGGCATGCTCCACCCATTCAGATATCTCCTTGGTGGTAAGGGAGCTGCCGGTGTCTTTTGCTTGCTCCGCCAACTCAAGGATTTTCGTCAAATGGCCTATGACATCAAAGAAATGATCTTGGCAGGCCTTCCACGAACTGTCTATGCCTTTTTTTAGGGTCCCTAATGAATTTTTAAAGAAAAGTGGCCATCCGGGTGTCTATCTCTGGGGTGGTGGACACCTTACCGGCGAGGGAGGGGCTTGGGCACTCTGTCCAGAGTTTAGCGTGAACCTCTTTCTCCAAGAGCTTTCTCAACCTGTTGGAAACGCGTTTGCCCACTTTGTCTGATGGAAACCATTTCATGGACCTCTGGTGAACCAGGTCCTCCAGATCCAGCATGTCTGGGGGGACTCATTTGGGGGTCTGGTTGGTAGTTTGGAAGCAGATGCCTGGGACACCAAGGTCTGGATGGGCCAGCCTCGTCCGTGGAATCCATGATGGAATCGATGTCATCCGCAGATGGGAACGGGGCAGGCCTAATATTAATAGTGCTGAGAGTGTCCTGGTCATTTCCCCGTGGGAGGAGTTTTCCAAAAATGCCTTTAAGCTTTTCAAATGCTGCAAAATCTACACTCGCCTCTGATTTGCGCTTGGGGGGCCAAAGTGCTTCGTGTTCCAGTCCAAAGAAGCCCTTTCAAAGGGGTGGTCAACTGGTAGATTAAGGGGAACTGGACAAGGGTAGGCTAAATGCAATAGACTCCTTTCCAAAGGCTCTATGGCAGAGGCTACTGCCTGGTGGATGGACATATCCATGACCTGGCAAAACTCATCGTCCATTGGGAGCACCAAAATGGTCTCCTCCTCAATGAATTCCCCATCATCTTCAGAATGTAAGAGTGTCATCGCTACAGTGAACTTTACCTCCCACTAGGTTACGCACGGGAAATACGTATACTATGGGGTCTGTAGATGCTTAGAAATAAGAGTGTTTGTCTTGCATGTTTTTTGATACAGG
This sequence comes from Pleurodeles waltl, assembly GCF_031143425.1. NCBI lineage: Eukaryota > Metazoa > Chordata > Amphibia > Caudata > Salamandridae > Pleurodeles > Pleurodeles waltl. The sequence goes on along the minus strand of NC_090443.1, from coordinate 445,518,149 downwards.
ATTTAATGTTTTCTGCAGGCCAAAAATCATGAGAAAGCCTTGTAGGATTTAAGCCTGTCTAAGTATCTCTGCCACCATATCTAGTAATGTTGTGCTTGGTCCTAAAGAAGCCGACTGACCCTGACGCTATCGACCCTTTTATTAATAAAACCATAAAGACATTCCTGAGTCCAAGCAGAATAAAAAGCTGTGTAAATAATGGTCCGCATTGGGAGTGTTTATTGGGCATTTCAGTGTAAGGGCCTGGTGTCAAGACGGTTGGTAACCGATGATACTCCAAAAAGCACTAGTAACTCAGTTTCCTCTGTAAGTTTAAGTTTCATCTGAGGAAGGGTTACCAAAGCCAGGATGGTATTTCATCTGAAGGAAACAGCTCTAACTTATGTCCTCAGTGTCTCTGCCTTAGGCCCACTTTTTTTGTACACATATTTTATTACATTTTCAGTTAATACAAGCACATCTCGCAGGGTTCAGGAATATTGCACCACATGGGTACATCAACAGTGTACAACACTATGTTACATTGTGCTGTCTTTGGTCCAGTAAATTTCAAACAGGGTAGTAACACTCGAGCTTGGCCTGAACCCTCTGACAAACAACAATCTACCATCCCCTATCCCTCCTCCTTTCTCCCGAACCACTATGTCCCCTTATCCATCTGTAATGCCTGGCCCTTTTCTTTTCAATGATTCAGGTCTATTCAAAACCCTCTCCTGTTTTTTCTGCCAAAGTGACACATGTTATAGCATGAATGCACAGTCCCTCATGTGTCCTTGGTTGCTGGTGTATTGGGAGGGGTATCCTGCTCTACGTCAACTAGACAATCTACTAGGTTCTCCCAGGCTCGGGCCCCTTTCACCGATCCTCTGCCTGGTCTTAATTCCCTGAGAAGGACTGCACTCTCATCCTGCACTCTCATATCCTGCCGACTTAATAAGTTCCTCTTTTCATTTAGTCAGTCTAGGTCCCCTGGCAGATTTCAAATTTGTTGTAATCTCTCTTTTCGGTAATTTCAGAGCTAGATCTATGAATCTGGTGGTCACCTTACGTTTCGAGGGCCTTGGAACCCCCCCAACAAACATACTGCTGGGGAGTGTGGAATCCCCCGCATTGTCACGTTATTGATGCAGTCCACAACTTCCCTCAAGTTTCCTCTAGGATTGGGCAGGCCCATACCATGTGGAAAATCTCTGGCTCTATTGGGCCGCACCTTGGGCAGGCTGCTTCATGAGCTCCAAAGTGTCTCATAGTGCGTCCCGGTGTTAAGTACGCCCTGTGTAAGAAGTAAAAATTTAGCCAAAACTTTTGTTTTCTTTCCCAACAGGAACGTTCAGTTCATCTTTATTGGGTTATACAAATACTACCATAAAACACATGCTAGAGCAATACACTTATTAAAAAGATACAGAAACTAAAAAAACAAGGATAAAAATGGACATAAAAAGTTTTAAAATTTGCTCAATTACGCCAGAGTATAGCACATTTACAGAAGGACCCAAATCCACAGCAGACTAATTCATCAGATACCATGTGCAAGTAAAGATAAGCTGGGCGGCATTGTAAAAACCCCTTGCTCTTAAATATGGGCAATAAAAACCTCTGTCTAAAAGGAGCGTTAAAACTCTCAAAAGAGAGTAAAATGGAGCAGGGTCTGTGGAGAAGCCCCGTCACATGGACAAGTAAGAATACTCTTTGGGTCGTACTGACCAAGCGGAAAGCACAAATTACATCTAATTGAACCAAAACGAAATTGAGCAATAAGAGCCCTTTCCCACACATTTTGAACCACCAATAAACAAAACTTGGGCCTTGGATGCATCTTAATCATTCAAAAATCCCGCACAGACGGTTTCATTAGATCACTGGCTTCCCTTTTACCCGCCATACCTTTATTAAATTCCTCCTTAACCCATCGCTTATCGGCTCGTCTTAAACACTACGGGGAGTTAAAAATCTCCAGACATCCCAAAATCGAGGCCGTGCATTTAATATAGCGTAACCAAGGGATGGCCTTACCAAAATCACAGGCCAGCCAATCAAGAATCCCCTCCCTCTTTAGGGAAGTGCACTCAATAGTCCAGGCAGAGATCCACAAAAGAAGTCGAGTAATCTTAATAATGTCTTCTACAAACCCCAAATCCAATTCCTTATGCAGACAAATCCAAGGGGTATTTGGCCCAACTGCTAATAACCTTCCACAAAAACTGTTCTCTTCTTTTTGAGACACCATGCTGCAGCAGTACGCCCAAATCGAGGCCTCATACAATAAAACCGGAATGCATTTACGCCTATCCACTTGAAGTAGAAGTGAAATAGGTTTCTTCCCAACCCTGGCTGAAAAATCAAAAGTGGCTCCAAGTGCAGTTCCGTAGAGGGAGGTTGGGTGAGTATGGTACCACCGTCTTGGTGCATTGCAGAATCCGTCTCCAGCAGTGATAAACAACCCCCAGCTCAGTGTTGCTGACCTCCAGGGGTTTCCAGGGGTCCAAGAGGACCCAATAAAGGGTCCTGAGGCACGGATTTGGCCTGGTCTTGCTGTCTCTTTGCTGCCCTTTGAAATGAAGTAATTGAGTGAAGCACTGGAGCTGAGCCACCGGGTAGTGCCTTTGGCCCAGTTGATCTACATCAATACATCGACATTCAAAGGTGTGTATAAAACTGCTGAGACGCAAATAATTGATTGGAAGTACCAACCTTGCTCAGTGTAAAACCTTGACCTCATGGCTTTGTGGACTTGTCTTTGGTAACTATTGGTAAAAGTTATTCATGGTTTTTTTTGTACACCAAAGAATTATCATTATCATAAAAGCTTTATTCGACTATTAGAGATAATCATAAAAGCAGCACAGATATTGCACAAATCATCATAAAAATATAACAAGAAGCAATTAATCAAACCAATGTCTTTTTCCGCTTAAAAACAGCGGCTTTTAAAAAACATCCAACATTAGAACAGACCTGAATGTTAGGCAAGGGGTGCAAAAAAAGCAAGGCTGGCTGCATTGCCATAAACCATACAAATTTAAAATCGGTTTTAAAAACATTTGGGTGAACGGACCATAATATTTACAAAAGAAAACAAATTGCTTAAGTGATTGTACGGCATGCTCATTGCATGGGCAAACTGAAACAGAGTCAGAGTCATACTGGCCTGGGGGAAACAAAGAAAGGCTCTTAGTAGGAATCTGGCCAAAAGTGCTTGTTCCCAGGGGCTCAGAACCCAGGACAAATAAGGCTAAAGACTGTGTAATCTGGATGATTGCATACTCTTGCAGGCCAGGTTTATTTAGATCTTCCCGCTCCCTAGAAACCAGTGCAAAACTAAAAAAGACTTGCTTAATCTTAGAGATTTCAGATTTGGCAAGGGAGGAGGCGGGTGAAAACCTGCCCTCTCACCCAATATCCTAGGGCAAAACTTCAAATACTCAACCACAGAATTTGAAGACCTTTGTCACACTCCAGGCAATGAAGTATTATCATCCTATTAAGGAAGGTGAGGCAATGAAGTATTATCATCCTATTAAGGAAGGTAGACTTGTTAGCCCAAATGGAAACCCAAAGGGCAAGCGGGGGTTACCCTTATCCGATCTGAAACATAAGTAAGGCCCAGCTCCTCGTGGAGTAAAAATTTCTGGGGTCGAGGGTGGAAGGCCGAGGAGCAGATGACAAAAATGGCTCTCCTCAGCCTGAATAGAAGCAGCTTCTCTGATTTCCCCATACCACTGCACATTATGTTAAGATAGGAAGACTTTTACGCTGAAAAACCTCCAAGAGGAGATGTACAGGTTTGTTGGCCGCTCTGGGCAAAATTGAACAGGGCTCCCACTGCTCAATTAAATTGGAGTCTTCACTTTGTGACACAAGGCGCCCAAGAGCTTTACTAATTGAATACAATCCCTAAGCAGGAGAAGTATGAGACCCTTTTGATGTGCTTCGTTTTAATCAAGAAAGATCTTTTCGTTCCAGGACTAGAACCACAGACCCTGTACTAAGTTTTAGCAATGTTAATGTCCAGATCTTATCCGTCCATGAAGGTGACAAAACTATTTATTAGAATCCTCAGTCCTTTAGGAGTACAGGACATTAGTACGACACCGTCTGCATAAATCAGTGCCAGAATTGGTGTGGCTTTGATCATGGACATACCTTTCCCAACCCTGGAAAAATATAAGTCCAATCCATTTCTGTATAGCAAAAACAAAATCAGGGCTAGGACACAGCCCTGATGGACTCCTCTAGCTAACTCAAAGTAGTCCATGCGTTCCCTTTCAGGTCCATATCAAACGGATGCATTCAACCCACAGTCCAAGGCCCGAAGAAAGATGACCAGATCCTCATCTAGCCCATAATCAGAGAGAATATCTCAAGAGTTCAGGGCGATTTACTCTATCAAACTCACTGTTTAAGTCCATGAAAGAAAGGAACAGCAAACCACCCATGGCTAGAGTATATTTACTGATAAGAAAATAGAGATTAAGACTCTGCTCAGCTGTACCCATACCTGCCCTAAATCCATAATGGTCATGCAAAATTATTTGGTTTACATTCAGTCACTCCTCTATTCTTCTAAGGGCTGTATGCCCATTTACCTTTATCATGTCCTCGGAAGTCAAGGAGTAAAATTGCTCTGTAGCACAGCAGATATTCTCTGGATCCCTTTTTATAGACTGGACCGATCATGGCGCTACTCCACGATTGAGGAAATCCCTAATAAGGACATTTGTGAATATTGTAGCCCATAGGTCCACATTCTCTTTATATAAGTCCATCAGGACACTGTCTGGGCCAGTTGCCTACCTAGAGGGGCTTGCAATGATCACATCCCACGCTTCTGATATAAAGGACTGAGTACGGTGGAAGTGGGGGTCTAAAATGTATCCTTTGATTTTTTTTTTTATTTTGTTTTGCTTGAATCTTTTTATTTCATCTTTTTCAAAAAAGTTAAGATGTTTACAATCAGTATCCAGTTCTTACAATGAGGGAAAAAGATCGGGGTGCAGCCCTGAATACATTTGATGCAGTCCAAACATGCATCACTGCAGGGCTTCGTATCTCAGCTAGTTACCAGATTAGGTTACAATTCAACCAGAGCAACATGCCGACTCCCAAGACGGTTATACATCTCCTACCCACAAGGTGTACCGTGATGCCGAGTGTTAATCAAGACAAATTGGTCTCTTGATATATGTGTACTCTTCTCATTACAGCAAAGGAGAAAAGATTCAGAATAGTCACTGTGCTTCTTCCTATTCTCCCAGTGCCCTTCATTTGTACAACTCAAATTCCTGTTTGTACATCTACAAACACTGTGCATTAGGCATGCACTTTGGGGAAAACTACACTCTTTTTAATGGAAAGCTGTAGCATAGGTCATTTAGTGGTCCACCTGCAAATGTCCATGCATTTAAAATAGGCCTCTGTTTTTAATGCATCTTCTGCACAAAATTGTTATGGTTCCACCTACTTCAAGTGGTACCCTCATGGTAGAGAACAGAGTGTGCGCCGTCACTAGTAGATTGTTGTTGGACCTGGCCTTCTCCATAAGGCCACCCCCAAACTTTTTACCCTTACCCCTGCTGTTTTCTGAACCCATTTTTGCTACCTTTAGGACGCTGGGCACTTTACCATTGCTAACTAGTTCTAAAGTGGTTGTGCTCTCTCCTTTAAACATGGTAAAATTGCCTTACATTCCATGGCTGCACTTAATTTACTTGTAAATCCCTAGTAAAGTGGTACTACATGTACCCCAGGGCCTGTAAATTAAATGCTACTAGTGGACTGTTGGGCCTCACCCTTTGTGCTGGATTATCCCCAAACGTTTTGCCTTCTTCCGTCTATTTTGTTCCGACTTGTTTTGGCTGGCTGTAGGACTCTGGGCACTTTACCACTGCTAACCAGTGCTGAAGTGCATATGCTCTATGTCTAAAATATATTGGTGATTGATTTGTCCATGATTGGCATATTCAATTTAGTAGTAAGTCCCCAGTATAGTTCACCAGGTGTGCCCAGGGCCTGTAAATCGAATGCTACTAATGGGCCTGCAGCACTGATTGTGCCACTCACATGAGTAGCCCTGCAAACATGTCTCAGGCCTGTCATTGCAGCGCCTGGGTGCGCAGGTTTACACTACCATGTCAACCTGGTATGTACACCCACTTCAATAGAACTAGAAAACCAAGGGTTGACTAGAACCAAAGTGCACTACAGAAGGGCCCGTTCATTGTGTATACATTATGTATTCATGACTTGATAAACAATTATCGTTGATAGTTCTTGACTGAAATGTCATACAAATGCTTGTTCACATTTAATGTGCTGACAAAATACAGCTAAATGTGGACCAGTGTTAGCAAAACAGTGGATTTTGCCTTAAACAAGAGGACATGATTTTCAGACATAAAAGAATCATGCAAGTGACCCTGTTCTCCCTGATTACACAAATTATCACAGTAATAAATAGCTCATCCTGGAATAACCCCGAACAAAGGTAAGATGACACTGATGTGTTATTTGGAGAGCTCAGATGCCATGATTGCTTTGCAGCCCTTTGGTAAACCTGATGACGACTTCCTGACAAGAAATGGATCTCCTATAGAGAGCAGTGTGATAACCAAGTGCTCTGCTCCACTTCTTTTCTGGCCCATAAGACACTTCATGGCAGAGGCACTATACAATTTATTAAGATAAGAAAAGGTTATCTAGGTCTGTTTTCTGGTTTTCAGTGCCCACTCTAACACAATTTACACTGCATGTAGGCTAGAAGCAGACCTGATAAAATGTCGGTGTGTCCTAAGAACACACCCTTTTGCTCTTCATTTCAGACATTTTATGTGGTGGAAGGTGCAGTCAGTGACGTTGTATTTGCAGACTGGCTCTGTAGCTTGAAATGGCAATATGGGTGGAGTGATGAGTGTGCTTTGTGGACATTTTGAAGTGTATTAAAACAAATGTACTGACATGGTGTGCAAGAATTATTATTTTGTTTTTTACAACTACAAGGTGGGTCACCTTCCTTATGGTGGGATTAGCAGTGCCCCCAGGGAAGCAGGCAAACTGAAATGTAGGATTACAGAGGTGAGTTGACCTACTGTTATGATCTGTCTTTAACAGTAGTTTAACGTCCGTCATGGTGCATTCTTTTCTGGGCAGATGACAGGCAATTGTCCAGTTAGTGTGGAGTTTCAGACCTCCCTGCGATCCTGATGTGGACGTGGGGGTTGTTAGTGTGCATGTGAAAGCTGAGTCCCTGATAGTCTAAAATGCTGCATAACAGTGACTGACATTGTGACAGCAATGACACTGGGGTACTCCATAGTGATGTTGGTGATCTTGGAGCACACTCAAGAGCTGTATAGGTGGTGGATGTGGTTTCCCAACATCTGTGGAGCAGGCCAGATAAATGCCCACAACATATTTGCAACCATTTATCATGTAAAGTGACTGTGGGGTATTAAGGCATGTGTGTGTATCCTCCATTCATTAACAAGAGTAATACAAAGTGTCCTAGTTATAGCTATTGTAAAGTTTTCAATTGACACGGAGGCAAGGATTATTCCCACCCACTGAACGGAGACCAGTATATTCAATCAATCAAGGAATTTGTAGAGCGCACTAATCACCGGTGAGGGTCTCAAGGTGCTGGTGGGGGATTTTTTTTTTTGGGGGGGGGGGGTCACTGCTACTGCTCAAACAGCCTCCTAAGGTATTCCCTCTAAAGGTTTACGTTGTATGAATTGAACTGAGTCATTCAGTGTAGGTATGTTCTTTTGCCTATCTTCCGGCAAAATTGGAATGTTATGATTGTTGCTATTTATGCTTCTGCTGTTTATCGTTAAAGATTGCTCATATAACAGTTTGGTATTTGTAGAAACCGTCTTTATGCACTTGTTTTATTTCCAGATAATGATTTATCAAAATATGAATAGACAACTTGGATAATGCCCAGAAAGAGGAGGAATTGGCACAAACAGAGGACTTTATTGGAATGAACAGATCTGTAATTAGCTGTTGCAACTGTTTGCAGTTCTATTTTCCCTGGTAGTTATTGGAAGAATAGTTTATGATGTTATGTGAAGTTCCTACACCTGTTAACAATAAAAAGTGGAGAAGGAAAAACATAATCCTCACCTCTATGTCCTTAGTATAATTGAAAACTTTCCTTAATCCTCGCCTCTGTTCTATTTTCTATTCTATGTCGGGACTGGAGGTGAGGATTATGCTAGTTCAAAGCTTACTCACCACCAAAGAAGCCATTATCGGCTTGAAATAGGTTTCAAAGGTGGAATCGGAAGACCAGTGAGCCGTGTTCATCCTGCAGGACCAGCGACCTCTACAAATCCCCAGAGGACTGCCTGTCTACCCTAAGGACCAAGAACTCCAGAGGACAGTGGCCCTGTCCACAAAGAAACCTCCAACAAGGACTCCAGAGCCCTCCGGATCCGCGAGTCCTGCCCACTCTGCATCCGACGGCCATGGTCCAAGTCCAGGTGGCCCCCTAGTCCAGAGATGGTCCCAGGTGATTCCGACCTCGAGTCCACCCTGGGTTGACCCCTCCTGACCAACACAAAGACACCTGGAGCCTAAATCCAGAGGACCCCTCTGACCGCGACCAGCTCTGTTAAAGATTCCTGATGCCTAAAGTTACTTCTGCTCCCACAGCCCCCTGGCCTTGGGGAACCCAACAGACGGTCTACTGGCGTCCTGCGGGATCTCTACTTACCTGTCCAGCCATTGGTCTTCTTCAACTGACTGCATGGACCAAGTCTGCAGCCTATTTGGGAACTCGTAGTTCCTCATTGAAAAGCAGTGGGCGCCCAATGCTGTGGTTGCATCCGAGTGCCCGCATGCCGCTGAAGATGTATATTTGGTGCTGACCTGGGCCCCCGATGCTGATCTAAAACCCCCCACACCTGTGCCCTGAAACTGCGAGTACTTATCTGCAATCTGTTTCCTTCCAAGCGCCCCCCGTCTCCATTGGTTTCCATTGGGTGCCTGGCACCAACTTTGACCCCTGCACCTGGTCGGCCCTGTGTTGCTTGTGGTTCTTGAACCTTGCCCTTTGGACACCTTAACCCCCGAAGACTGGGTCCGTAAGTCGAGTACTTACCTGTAATCTGTGTTGGTACTTTTCCTCCCCTAGGCCTGCATTGCCTTTAATGATTTTTGCACTGTCTTATATTGAAAGGTATTGCTTGCCTGAAACCTGTGTTACCTGTGAATGTTGAAAGTGATACATTCTTCAAACTGTACTTACCTGCAACAGAGATCCTTTTGGTGCTAGAAAAAAAATAACAAAGTATATTTTTTGGTACATAAACTTTGGACTGGAGTTAGTCATTGAATATGTGCCTCAATTCTTGACTGTATGTGTACAACAAATGCCTAGCACTGCCCTCAGATAAGCCTAACTGCTCGACCACACTGCCCAAAAGAGAGCATTAGTATTATCTATTTTGGCCTCTGAAAAGCCTCTGTGCTCACTATACCTTACTTTGGTATTGAATACACAGAGCCAGCGTCCTTCAAGAAATCACTCTAGTAGGTGTCTTAGTGTGTTTAGATATGTGGAAGGTAACCACTTCAGGGATGAAAACTCTACCAGTAATCTCCAGAGTTCTAACATTTGAGACCCTACAACAGGACACCAGCCAAAGGAACATGGCCAGCTTACCTGAAAGCTTCTTTCATGAGAATGATCTATACCTCTGCCTTCATAAAAAGTGATTGAGCACTTGATTAACATCCCATAAGGCAGAATATCTAGGAGTCTGAGGCACCAACAAACGAATACCCCAAAGTAACTTCCGCAGTAATGGATGCTGTCCCCACAGGAGCCTCTCAATATGGTCATGACTCGCTTAGATTGCCAAGCGGAATCAATTTACTGACCTGTAAGCCATCCCTCTGGCCACCAATTCTACTAGGAAATTTAGCAGCTGATCACTCCTGGAGCCTGTAGAATCCAGTTCCCATTTTAGACGTGACCACCTGTACCAAGTGGATTTATATCTGGGCACTGTGGATGAAGCCCATGCTTATGTGAGTAGATATTGAGCTTGCTGTGAAAGGCCCGGAACTTGCCAGTGTGCCACGCCATGAGATGGAGAGACTGATCCAAAATCATGCTGTGGAGATTCCCGGATGGATCCCGCAGCAGAGTCAGATACAGGGGTAGACAGGTTGGAAAAACCCAAGAAATGTTTCAGAAGAACTGGAAACCATACTTGTGATCTCCAAAAGGGCGTCTCCAGGTTCGGGGTTGCTCCTTGTCCAGATGTGTGCCGTCAATCGGATGATCACTGAGAACAGGGGAAAGACATACCCCCCAACTCTGTGCTCCAATCCTATATAAACACATCTGTCGCTGCTGCTACTGGATCCGGTCTCCAGCTGAGGAATGTCCTACTGATTATCCTAATGGGATGCGACCAGGTCCACCGAAATAGGATCCCTCATGTTGGCCAACACCAGTAAACCCTTGCTGGGGTCTTGAAGATACTGCGAGTTCCAATCAGCAGTCATGTCGGAAGAGCCTGGAAGGTGTCCCTCTGCTATAGAGGTCTTGTTTGAGAGGGAGCACTCCCTAAAGTCGCTGGCCAGATTCAACATAGCTTTGGATTTCGTTGATGTAATAGACAACAGAGAAGTGCAAAGGAACCCACCAAGAGTTCCAGGCAATTGATGTGTAGAAGTTTTTCTTGAGAAGACCATCTTCTGCCTGTGGATCACCACTCACAGCGGGCGCCTCAACCTGTAAGGTGGCATTGGACTCAGTGATGATATCCAGATGTGAGACAAAAATGCCCTTCCATTCCTTGAGTCTATGTGAGACTGCCACCACTGTATTTCCTTTCACGCTTCTGGATTTAATGGTAATAATTCCTGGTAGGACAGACTGCAGCTAAGATGGAAGGCCTTTAGGCGTTGCAAGCCAGATAGTGCAGAGGGCCTGGGAAAATCGCCTGTATCGAGGAGGTCAGGAGGCCTACTAGTTGCGCCACTTGTCTCAGTGAGGTTTTGTCCTTCACAAGAGTTTTGCGGAGTATCTTTCTGATTGTCTCCAATTTCCTGGAATTAAGAGTGAGGGACGAAGTCACTGAGTTTAGGACAAGTCCGAGAGAGGTCAGAGACTGTGTCGGAACAAGTTGGGATTTTATGAAAGCCAAATCTGACTGTAAAAAACACAATGGGCCGGGCCGATGAGGTTGAGTAGGGGTACCTTAGAGCTTTATCTTAAAACTATGAATGATTTGTTGTACCCACACATCTGAGGTTATCCCTCGCAAGTTGTCTACAAACTGGGCCAACCTGCCCCAAACTGCCATGTAAAGTGGAAATTTTGGACTCACCTTTAGTACATCCTTGCAATTGTACTCTACGGGAAGCACCTCTAGAGGGGTAGAATCCACCGAAGCGATTGGGATCTTGCCACTGAGGCTGTTTGCCTTGGCCTCTGAACGAGGACTGTTCTGCCTGGCTGCCGGTCGGGCGTCCTCAACCATGGCACACTCCTCAAAAACCTTAGGAGTGAAAATGCGCTAAGTGTATGTTTCCGCTTTATCCAATGAATTGAAAGGGGAAACTCATTTTCCTAACTCTTTAATAAAAGGATCTACAAAGAGACCTCTCAGAGCCACCACCCCAGCCTCTGACTAAGCTAAGTCACCTAGTTTAGGGTCTACTTTAATCAGATAAGATCTGTGGTGCTCCGTTGGGCGTAATTCGCATTTCTCAGCAAAACGATGGCCACTGGGCCCAGTTGGAGAGGATTTCTGGTAGATGAGGGATCCAGAAACCTTGATGTCCTCTGCCAATTCTAATATCTTCGATAAGGGGCTGGAGATGTCACGGAGCTTGTCCGGGCAAGGTTTCCAGGATTAATCAATGCCCTTCTTAGCTGTCACGCATGTACTAAGCAAGGAAGGTAGTCATTTTGGAGTCAAGCTCCAGGGTGAGCTCTACTTTGCCCTCTGGGGACAGTGTAGGGCATTCCGCTCTGAGGCGATTTCGAACTACCTTGTTTAAAGGTTTTTTTGAGCCTGCCCTCCACATCCGAGGCCACTTTTGGAGACGGGAACCACTCAGCAGACGTGGGATGAATCAAGTTATCCATGCCCAGCATGTCATCAAAAGCAGGCATGGCAGAAGCTGGAGGAGATCCTATCGAGGAGGAACACCAAGGCTGAGAGTGCTCCTCATCCACCTTGGACCCTGCTGGGGAGTCCTCAGCATCTGGGTACAAGGATGGGGCAATGGGCAGACTGTCAGGGGACCCCGCTGGAGCACATTGCTGGCTAGAAAAGCTCTCTTGAGCCACACAAAGGCATCACAATCCCCAATATTTTTGTGTTTGACATTAGCTTTACCAGTATGAGGGGAAGGAAGAGGTAGCCCAGGAGGAGAAGCGACCAAAGGGGCGAAAGCGCTGTCCCTTAGAAAGAGGGTATGGGGCAGGCAGCTGCCAGCCATTCAAGCTTCCTCTCAATGGGCTCTAAGGCATAAACCACCACAGTGTGGATGGATTGGTCCACTGCATCACAAAACTCTTCATCCAGAGGGATGTACTGAATTTGCTCCTTTGTAAAGTAGGTCTCTTCTCCCTGCATAGCACGTTTTGGGGGTGCAAGGACTAGCAAGCACGGTTAGTGATGTTTATCTGGCCAAGGGGGGCTCTCCCCGGGACACTAGAATGACTTTGAGATACTTGGGCAGGGCCTGGGTGAGTGTCCCCAAAGTGCTTATCAACTATGTGCACTAAGTAATTTAATACAGACCAGTACTACAGCAAATAAAAACAGTACGGACAGTTGAGATAGTACTGCCACAGAAAGAACAGAAGCCTTAGTACTGTCGCGACACAGCAGGGTATCACGCTTCAGTCATGGCGGGGTTGACCGAGCGAGAGCTGCAGTACAAAGCTTGTGACTTTGAAGTGCATGCCGATCGCAGGACCCGATGGAGCGATTCGCTCTCTCTGATTAGAGACCTACCCCCGTTGATGGTAGGCACTGCACAGTTGCCGCCACAAGACTCGTGAAGGGACGTGTAGCGTTCCCACGAGCCGTCACACCAGACAAACAAATCAAATCTACTCACCTGAAACAATGCCGCTCGCAAACTAGGAACGTGGCGGCCCAAAAGCGTTCACACCCTCTATCGGTCGCAGACCCTCTAGAGCGCAAGTCCCTCACCCTGTGCAATGGTAACAATAAGATGATGTTATGTGATGTTCCTTTGGCTGCTAAGAATAAAAAGCGAAGAAGGAAAAGCATAATTCTCGCCTCCTTTTCCTGACACAGAATTCTTTTAGGTGTACATTTTTTTGTTTTTTTTTGTTTTGCAGCAGGGTGAGGATTGATTGAGCATCGCTGAGAATATTGTTTACTACAAGTGTGAGGACTACTGCTACGACCTCACCAAGCAATATTTTGGAGGCTGTAATTGAAGAGGACGGCATAGTCAGAGGATGATTTATCAGAATGTAGATGATGATTTGGGGCCTGTGGTTCTGGAATATGCTGCGTGTGGCAAGAGAATGCTAATAAAGGAGGTGAGGAGTGTTCGGTAAAGGCCTTAAGCTCTAAAGAGTGCTTCAGAGAGGGTTGCTGTCATCATTAATATGTGGATGGAATTAGGCCTTTTTTGCTCTCTCATCATGGCTCGCTTGTATCCCTTTAACTGGATGGTACCTGCTATCTCATTCTAGGCAAAATGAGACTTCTCCCAGTGCCACTTCAGCATTCATCAAAAGAATTTTGCATGAACAAAGAAACAACTAGAGCCTGTGGTACAATACCTAAACAAAGTATTTGTTACCTTACAGTTGTATAACTATATTCTAAAAGAAAGCTTAAGGTCATGATTCATACAGCATGCAAACTAGTTTCTGTGGAAAAAATGCATTTTTGAAGCTAAGAGACATGGCTGGTGATACACTGCAGCTAATGCAGTGGAAAAGGGTGTGGCATTTTTAGTTTAAGTTTCAGAGCTGGGAAATAGAGGAATCAGGAGAGGGAGACATTCAGTTAGAGGTTGTAATAAAGCACTGGTTTTCCACCCTGTGTCCAATATACACTGCACAACTGGATTGTGCACACACCCAAGCCACTTTCTAATCATTAGCTAAAAAGTCTATTTTCCAAATAGGGGACACAGATCTACTGTAAGCAGTGGCTATTGACTAGGCAGTTTCATCTAATACAATATATACAATACAAGTAATCAGTGGCAAATTGTTCATTATGGGGCAAGCCTGTCGGACATTTTTCCGGCCACAGTGCATCATATTTTATATGTAAGTGGCAACCATTCATAGTTGCATGGAACACTATTTCTGTAGCATGAACCTAGCCATTATGCTTTGGTGTGTAGGACAGCAAGGAGATGAGGGTCCAAGACCTTGGGGTGACTATTTGAAATTGTGACATTACAAACAAGGCACAGCCAAAAGAACTACCACAGGATGGACAATGAAAAACATTTTCCTATTAGAAAACCCCTCACCCACCAGGGTTACCCCTTTATGGCATGCTTTATCATTGTGTTTTTTTCCCTTTCCGCTGCAGAGCGGGGCGTGCTGTGACCTACGGGATAACGTGGGAGCACTGATGTAGTCTAGTCAATGTGAATCACAAAATAGATAGGAGTGGGTGGGTCTTGGGTGAGTTAAAATACATAGCTCCTAGTGGTTCCAATGATTTAATAGACCTCTTGGCGGAGGTATGATTAACCCCTTCCCCGCCATGGACGTAATGGTTACGTCCATGGCGCCACCGCTAGCGCTCCGCCCGAGGGCCACCCCCCCCAGCCCCCCAGGCCAGGGCTGAAAAGGGAATCCCTTCCCCTTCAACCCTCGACCCCACCCCCGTGAAGTCAGCGCGCGCTGACAATCATAGAGCCTCCCCCATCATGCTGGAAGCTCAGCTTCCAGCGCGATCAAAAGAGAAATGCATTGATCACGTGGGGGAGGCAAGGAGAGACTTCAAAGGGAAGGAAATGTATTTCCTTCCCTTTGAAGTCTCTCCCAGGGTTTCAAAAGACATAAGGGAGCGACCCCTTTTTTTTGAAGGCCTTTTCTGCCCCATCGGCCTATTATTAGGCCGATCTGCCCCCAGGGGGGGGGGGCAGAAACCTCTAGACACCAGGGATACTTTTTTTTTTGTGTTGTAGGTGTGGGGAGCGACCCCTTAGGCAAGGGTCGCTCCCATAGGGGGCAAATTATATTTAGGCCATTTCTGCCTATTTTTATGAGGCCAATCTGCCCCCAAGGGGGTAGAAACCACTAGACACCAGGGAGTTTTTTTTTTTTTTTTAAAGTTTTTCACGTAAGGGGAGTGACCCCTTAGGCAAGGGTCGTTCGCCTGGGGGGCAAATTTATTTTAGGCCATTTCTGCCCCCCATGGGGGCAGATCAGCCTATTGTAATTAGGCCGATCTGCCCCCAATGGGGGCAGAAACCACTAGTCACCGGGGATTTTTGTTGTTGTTATTGTTTTACAGATGGGGAGCGTCCCCTTAGGCAAGGGTCGCTCCCCTGGAGGGTCAAATTTATTTGAGGCCATTTCTGCCACCCCCCCCCGGGGGCAGAAACCTGTAGGCGCCAGGGCAATTTTTTTTTTCTTTTTTTTTTTTTGTTTGTTTGTTTGTTTTTTAGAGATGGGGAGCGACCCCTTAGGCAAGGGTCGCTCCCCTGGAGGGGCAAATTGTATTTAGGCCATTTCTGCCTGCTTTGGGGGCCTGCTTTGGGGGCAGATCGGTCGATTTTAGGCCAATCTGCCTCCAAGGGGGGCAGAAACCACTAGGCACCAGGGATCTTTTTTTGCGCGTCACGCAAGGGGAGTGACCTTGTAGGCAAGGGTCGCTCCCCGGGGGAGGGGTGGGGTGCAAATTTAATTTAGGCCATTTCTGCCCCCCCTATTGTTATTAGGCCGATCTGCCCCCGGGGTGGGGCAGAAACCTCTAGGCGCCAGGGCAAAAAAGAAATTCTTTTTTTTGTTTGTTTGTTTGTTTTTAAGAGATGGGGAGCGACCCCTTAGGCAAATTGTATTTAGACCATTCCTGCCCCCCTTGGGGGCAGATTGGCCGATTTAAGGTCAATCTGCCCCCAAGGGGGCAGAAACCACTAGGCACCGGGGATTTTTTTTTTGGCGCCAATGTCACGCAGGGGGAGCGACCCCGTATGGCAAGGGTCGCTCCCGGGGGAGTTGGGGGGCAAATTTATTTTAGGCCATTTCTGCCCCCGTGGGGCCGGCTGAGATAGAGGCCAAAATCCACAGGTAGGCACTGTTTTCTATGAAAAAATGTGATGTGTCCACGTTGTGTTTTGGGCCATTTCCTGTTGCGGGCGCTAGGCCTACCCACACAAGTGAGGTATAATTTGTATCGGGAGACTTGGGGGAACGCTGGGTGGAAGGAAATTTGTGGCTCCTCTCAGATTCCAGAACTTTCTGTCACAAAAATTTGAGGAAAACGTGTTTTCTTTAGCCAAATTGTGAGGTTTGCAAAGGATTCTGGGTAACAGAACCTGGTCAGAGCCCCACAATTCACCCCATCTTGGATTCCCCTGGGTTTCTAGTTTTCAAAAACACGCTGGTTTGCTAGGTTTGCCCAGGTGCCGGCTGAGCTAGAGGCCAAAATCCACAGGTAGGCACTGTTTTCTATGAAAAAATTTGATGTGTCCACGTTGTGTTTTGGGCCATTTCCTGTCGCGGGCGCTAGGCCTACCCACACAAGTGAGGAATCATTTTTATCGGGAGGCTTGGGGGAACGCTGGGTGGAAGGACATTTGTGGCTCCTCTCAGATTCCAGAACTTTCTGTCACCGAAATGAGAGGAAATGTTGTTTTTTTAAGCCAAATTTTGAGGTTTGCAAAGGATTCTGGGTAACAGAACCTGGTCAGAGCCCCACAAGTCACCCCATCTTGGATTCCCCTAGATCTCTAGTTTTAAAAAATGTACAGGTTTGGTAGGTTTCCCTAGGTGCCGGCTGAGCTAGAGGCCAAAATCTACATGTAGGCACTTTGCAAAAAACACCTCTGTTTTCTTTCAAAAAATGTGATGTGTCCACGTTGTGTTTTGGGCCATTTCCTGTCGCGGGCGCTAGGCCTACCCACACAAGTGAGGTATCATTTTTAACCGGAGACTTGGGGGAACGCTGGGTGGGAGGAAATTTGTGGCTCCTCTCAGATTCCAGAACTTTCTGTCACCGAAATGTGAGGACATTTTGTTTTTTTTAGCCAAATATTGAGGTTTGCAAAGGATTCTGGGTAACAGAACCTGGTCAGAGCCCCACAAGTGACCCCATCTTGGATTCCCCTGGGTTTCTAGTTTTCAAAAACACGCTGGTTTGCTAGGTTTCCCCAGGTGCCGGCTGAGCTAGAGGCCAAAATCCACAGGTATGCACTGTTTTCTATGAAAAAATGTGATGTGTCCACGTTGTGTTTTGGGCCATTTCCTGTCGCGGGCGCTAGGCCTACCCACACAAGTGAGGTATCATTTTTATCGGGAGACTTGGGGGAACGCTGGGTAGAAGGAAATTTGTGGCTCCTCTCAGATTCCAGAACTTTCTGTCACCAAAATTTGAGGAAAAAGTGTTTTTTTAGCCACATTTTGAGGTTTGCAAAGGATTCTGGGTAACAGAACCTGGTCAGAGCCCCACAAGTCACCCCATCTTGGATTCCCCTAGGTTTGTAGTTTTAAAAAACGTGCTGGTTTGCTAGGTTTCCCCAGGTGCCGGCTGAGCTAGAGGCCAAAATCCACAGTTATGCACTGTTTTCTATGAAAAAATGTGATGTGTCCACGTTGTGTTTTGGGCCATTTCCTGTTGCTGGCGTTAGGCCTACCCACACAAGTGAGGTATCATTTTTATCGGGAGACTTGGGGGAACGCTGGGTGGAAGGAAATTTGTGGCTCCTCTCAGATACCAGAACTTTCTGTCACCAAAATTTGAGGAAAAAGTGTTTTTTTTTAGCCAAATTTTGAGGTTAGCAAAGGATTCTGGGTAACAGAACCTGGTTAGAGCCCCACAAGTGACCCCATCTTGGATTCCCCTGGGTTTCTAGTTTTCAAAAACACGCTGGTTTGCTAGGTTTCCCCAGGTGCCGGCTGAGCTAGAGGCCAAAATCCACAGGTATGCACTGTTTTCTATGAAAAAATGTGATGTGTCCACGTTGTGTTTTGGGCCATTTCCTGTCGCGGGCGCTAGGCCTACCCACACAAGTGAGGTATCATTTTTATCGGGAGACTTGGGGGAACGCTGGGTAGAAGGAAATTTGTGGCTCCTCTCAGATTCCAGAACTTTCTGTCACCAAAATTTGAGGAAAAAGTGTTTTTTTAGCCACATTTTGAGGTTTGCAAAGGATTCTGGGTAACAGAACCTGGTCAGAGCCCCACAAGTCACCCCATCTTGGATTCCCCTAGGTTTGTAGTTTTAAAAAACGTGCTGGTTTGCTAGGTTTCCCCAGGTGCCGGCTGAGCTAGAGGCCAAAATCCACAGTTATGCACTGTTTTCTATGAAAAAATGTGATGTGTCCACGTTGTGTTTTGGGCCATTTCCTGTTGCTGGCGTTAGGCCTACCCACACAAGTGAGGTATCATTTTTATCGGGAGACTTGGGGGAACGCTGGGTGGAAGGAAATTTGTGGCTCCTCTCAGATACCAGAACTTTCTGTCACCAAAATTTGAGGAAAAAGTGTTTTTTTTTAGCCAAATTTTGAGGTTAGCAAAGGATTCTGGGTAACAGAACCTGGTTAGAGCCCCACAAGTGACCCCATCTTGGATTCCCCTGGGTTTCTAGTTTTCAAAAACACGCTGGTTTGCTAGGTTTCCCCAGGTGCCGGCTGAGCTAGAGGCCAAAATCCACAGGTATGCACTGTTTTCTATGAAAAAATGTGATGTGTCCACGTTGTGTTTTGGGCCATTTCCTGTCGCGGGCGCTAGGCCTACCCACACAAGTGAGGTATCATTTTTATCGGGAGACTTGGGGGAACGCTGGGTGGAAGGAAATTTGTGGCTCCTCTCAGATTCCAGAACTTTCTGTCACCGAAATGTGAGGAAAATGTGTTTTTTTTTTAGGCAAATTTTGAGGTTTGCAAAGGATTCTGGGTAACAGAATCTGGTCAGAGCCCCACAAGTCACCCCATCTTGGATTCCCCTAGGTCTCTAGTTTTCAAAAATGCACAGGTTTGGTAAGTTTCCCTAGGTGGCGGCTGAGCTAGAGGCCAAAATCTACATGTAGGCACTTTGCAAAAAACACCTCTGTTTTCTTTAAAAAAATGTGATGTGTCCACGTTGCGTTTTGGCGCATCTCCTGTCGCGGGCGCTAGGCCTACCCACAAAAGTGAGGTATCATTTTTATCAGGAGACTTGGGGGAACGCTGGGTGGAAGGAAATTTGTGGGTCCTCTCTGATTCCAGTACTTTCTGTCACCAAAATGTGAGGAAAACGTGTTTTTTTAGCCAAATGTTGAGGTTTGCAAAGGATTCTGGGTAACAGAACCTGGTCAGAGCCCCACAAGTCACCCCATCTTGGATTCCCCTAGGTCTCTAGTTTTAAAAAATGCACAGGTTTGGTAGGTTTCCCGAGGTGCCGGCTGAGCTAGAGGCCAAAATCTACAGGTAGGCACTTTGCAAAAAAAAACCTCTGTTTTCTTTCAAAAAATGTGATGTGTCCACGTTGCGTTTTGGGGCATTTCCTGTCGCGGGCGCTAGGCCTACCCACACAAGTGAGGTATAATTTTTATTGGGAGACTTGGGGGAACATAGATTAGCAAAACAAGGGTTATTGCATCTTTTCTTTCTCTACATTTTTTCCTTCCAAATATAAGAGAGTGTGTAAAAAAGACATCTATTTGAGAAATGCCCTGTAATTCACATGCTAGTATGGTCACCCCAGAATTCAGAGATGTGCAAATAACCACTGATCCTCAACACCTTATCTTGTGCCCTTTTTGGAAATACAAAGGTTTTCCTGATAGCTATTTTTCACTCTTTATATTTCAGCAAATGAATTGCTGTATACCCGGTATAGAATGAAAACGCACTGCAGGCTGCAGCTCATTTATTGGCTCTGGGTACCTAGGGTTCTTGATGAACCTACAAGCCCTATATATCCCCGCAACCAGAAGAGTCCAGCAGACGTAACGGTATATTGCTTTAAAAAATCTGACATTGCAGGAAAAAGTTACAGAGTAAAACGTAGAGAAAAATTTCAGATTTTTTCACCTCAATTTCAATATTTAGTTTTTTCAGTTGTTATTTTCTGTAGGAAACCCTTGTAGGATCTACACAAATTACCCCTTGCTGAATTCAGAATTGTGTCTACTTTTCAGAAATGTTGCGGTTTCCGGCATCCAGCATTGGTTTCATGCCCATTTCTGTCACTGACTGGAAGGAGGCTGAAAGCATAAAAAAATCGTAAAAATGGGGTATGTCCCAGTAAAATGCCCAAATTATGTTGAAAAATTGGGTTTTCTGATTCAAGTCTGCCTGTTCCTGAAAGCTGGTGATTTTAGCACCGCAAACCCTTTGTTGATGCCATTTTTGAGGGAAAAAAACCACAAGCCTTCTTCTGCAGCCCCTTTTTCCCATTTAAAAAAAAAAAACGAAATTATTAACTGTATTTTGGCTAATTTCTTGGCCTTCTTCTGGGTAACCCACAGAGTCTGGGTACCTCTAGAATCCCTAGGATGTTGGAAAAAAAGGACGCAAATTTGGCGTGGGTAGCTTATGTGAACAAAAAGTTATGAGGGCCTAAGCGCAAACTACCCCAAATAGCCAAAAAAAGGCTTGGCACCTGAGGGGGAAAAGACCTGGCAGCGAAGGGGTTAAAAAGGGGCTATGGAAGTGGGGTAAGTCATGTACCTTACTTCCTGGTCTACATGTTTTGGAGCCTTACCCCTAGGCTTCTCTTCAGGACAAAGGTTGACTCCCTGATTCCACTCCTTGTTTGACTACCACTAATGAAAGCATTAATAATACATGATGATATGGTGCAATTCACATAACTAATGTGGTGTCTTAAGATGGTACCCACTCCCGCTAAGTAACTAATGCTCACCTCACCGGGGTATTTGAAATTGTGTACAAAAATAGTAAAAGGGGTCGTTCAGTGAAGCGTGCTCCACAAACCACCAGTCTCAGTCCCTATCCACGCCTCATGAGGGCTCCAGAGGCATACAGGGGTGGTGGCAGCAGAGGAGCAGAGTTAAGTGGTAGAAGTGGGAGGAACTCGCAGCCCCTCCCTGTTATCGTCCCTCAATGTTGAGGCCAAGCTGCTGTGGCCACCATGTTATGTGGTTAGTCAGACCCCCCTTCATTTTGCTGTGATTTTGTTTATTATATTGAACATTGTAGGAATTTTTATGTTTTGAAATTCTTCTTTATTACCATTTTAGTACTGCATAAATACTTTACACTTTGCCTCTAAGTTAAGTCTGTCTACCCTGTGCTTTAGCTACCAGGGGGTTGGTTTCAAGTTAATTTAATGACCTTAAGGGTTCAGCCTGTCAAGGACTATGACTATGACTATTACTTGAGGTGGGTACTTACCAACCATCCCTGCAACTAAATAACCTAGGGCCTTCTTTAGAACTCGGTGGACGGGTTACTGCGTCACAACGTGGACAGATATCCCGTCCGTCGAAACCCAAATCCCATTATGTTCTACGGGAGAAATGAATAATTTTATTGTACAGTTAATTAAAATCATTACAAAAAAAAACACTAGTTGTAATTATCATAAAAACACACAATTCATAAAATTGTAAAACAGATGCAAATCTTGAAAACCTGAAATTCCCATCAATATGTTAAGCCTTTATCTATATTACTTTAAATTTGTACAACGATCAATAGTGCAATATTTAAACCAAACTACATATATAACTCATGATAAATTCATTTCTTACTGTTTTGAACTGGCATGAAGAGGACCGAATGGGTAGAAAAGTGTTCTCAATTCACAGTTGTTCAATCCTAGAGAAACCTACACATTTACGCATCTACCCGATCAATCCAGTCTCTTGATACATTGCATTAGTTTTGATCTCACAGACTTTTGGCGGTGTTGCACCAGAATGCATAGCAATTTAAAACCTTATATCATCATTTATATCCTTTATCTATATAACTATGCATTAATACAAAGTGCAATAAAACAAACTGCATATATAGTTCCAAAAAAAATTAAAAAATCTTGCTGTTTTACACTGGCACGAAATGGACAGAATGGGTAGGAAAGTATTCTCAATTTGCAGTTGTTCACTACTAGAGAAACCTTCACTTTTCCACATCTACCCAATCAATCCATTCTCGACCTTACAGACTTTTAGCAACATTAGACCAGAATGCATAGTAATATAAACCTTGTATCATCATCAAAGTAACCACCATATAAACTTCAAACGTCTAAATCAAGCGGGATGTTAACACATATATAAATCAGATTGGATTCGCCCATTATAATAGGTATCGGTCTTATTCACTA
Organism: Pleurodeles waltl; assembly: GCF_031143425.1. NCBI lineage: Eukaryota > Metazoa > Chordata > Amphibia > Caudata > Salamandridae > Pleurodeles > Pleurodeles waltl. The sequence continues at coordinate 445,495,669 of NC_090443.1, read as the reverse complement.
AACCCACTGCAACTTAAAAGTTTATTTTCCATTTTGCTGACACTGTGTTACTGGCATTTTGGAGAGCCATCTTCGTTTTATCCAGTTATGAAAATGTCGTCATACGCGAGTTCATTATTGAATCTGTTGGTTTAAGGCATGCAATGACTGCATGTCTTCATGTCCGTATGCCACGTTGATTAAAAAGTTGTTTTAAGAAAAATCTTCCTGCGCTAAAACTGGGCAAATGCATACAAAATATATGATTATTTTTTCCAGCTCTCCATCAATGTCTCCTTATTCCTTAGGTTTTTACTTGTTTCACTCAGCAGCTTTCCCAGTCGGAAATACAAGAAGGCTATTTTTAAGGTCTCAAAAAACAAATGGGACTGAAGAACCTTGTAATTATTTAGGAGCCCCCCACGCATGAGACCGTTTTTGATAATAGTTCTTTATCCTTCAACAATGACAACTGCTTCATATTACCATTTACTACTTTCTTAAAACATGGCTTCGATAGGGCAGTTTCCCAAATACCAGGCAGACCCAAATCATGTATTGCCTGAGCCAAATAATGATACGCAGGGGGCCCACTGCTTCTTTGCAGTTCTTGCCATAACACATGGCACAATTCATTATCCTTGGCAATTCTTATTCTATACCAGGTCTTCACATAGATCCCTTTCTTTTTTTTATATATGTTTATTATGTTATGTAGCATCACACCACAAACAATAAACACATAGTTTTGATGTTACATTGACATTCTGTAAAAATTCAGGCAATAGCCGGCAGTATAATTGCAAACAAGTGTAGGAGCTGAAAACCTCAACATCACTCCCACCCTTCCTACTGCTCTTAGTACTTCTCAGTTCATTTGACATGATTATACACACAATATTTATTAAACGTTCTACTTTGTATTTCTAGACCCAATAGGCAGTTTGCCGCTTTCAGTCCCCCACCTGCAAGATTTATTGATGTTAAACCCACCCCCCTAGTCTTTCATGCTTCACACAGTCTCACAGAGCTAGGCACATTAAATTAATTTAGCCATCCCCCACAATATCTGGCAGAGTGTTTGGTGCTCTCAGATCCTGCAACATCTGTGTCCAAGCCACTATGTCATCCACCAGTTTCGCATCTTAGCGGACATGCTTCATCCAAACCTCTTCAGCCACGGCCCATTTGGAGAAATCCCGGTTCCAGTCCCCATATGTTGGGGGACATGATTAAGCCACTTGATTGCAATATGATGTTTTGCCAACTGAAAGTTCAGACATGTTGGATCCGGATCAAATTATTCATCCAAGGTCTTCAGAATGGGCCTCGTCTGACAAGGTTGGGAATATTGTGGCAGGGCGCATTTGAAAACCGCTAGAGAAGGAATCCCGTAGCTGCCTCAGGGCTGAATGCCCCCGTCCTTCGCTGGTAGACAAAGTTGCCATTACTCCTGAATTTGATCCTAGAATGTCCACATTTTTACAAAAATTTATGAAAGATCCTAAAAATGGAATTGATAGATCGTTGTGGGCATGTCAGGATAAAATCCTGGATGTCTTAGGCCCATTAACAAAAATCCTTGACATGGCTGGAGATGCTAAATCCTCTGGAGCTCTAATTTTGCCTGAAATCCTCTCAGGTTGGGCACAGTGTGCTATTATATTTTTGGGCAATGCAAACTGTGCTCTTTCTACAGAATGTTATCGTTCCTTGTTAATAAAAGTGGATCCTAAGCTGGGAGATTTAGCTGACTCCGAAGCCGGTGCTGCCGCTCTCGGGGGATTATTTGGTGAACCTTTTATAAAGGAACTAGGGAAGTTTGTAAATACTTTTACTTCCTTGGATAAAGCACAATCATCCATAAAAATAATTTTTCCCACCCTGATTTTCCACGTGGCTGGTCGAGGCAGGGGCCTCTCGGCCGGCCGTGCTCAAGCACTCACCTCTTACAGGGGTCAAGGCTCCAAACAATGACATTTCCAGTATCAATCCTGGTTTGCCAAGTTCTACCTCGCTAGAGGCAGACGCTTCAGATAATGTGGTGGCAGAGGTTCTTCAACAACAACTTCTTACGGTAAATTTTCTCCCTTCTTCCCTTTTAAGAGTAGGGGGCGTTTGGCGAATTTTACCCAGGCATGGTGAGCAACAACATAAGATGCATGGGTTTTACAGACAATAAAAGGTTTTCAGATATTATTTGTTGGGCCTCCCAGAAAGATCTCATTCTCAAATCCCCTTGTGTTTTCCTCCCGTGATGCCATTCTGGTGGACGCAGAGGTTGCGGCTTTGTTGGACAAAGGAGCTGTTTGCCCAACAGTGCCGCATCGTCGAGGGTTCATCAGCAATCTGTTTCTAGTAGACAAAGCCGATGGAGGTCGTCAACCAGTTATCAATTTAAAAGAATTCAATGAATGGTTGGTTTATCGCCATTTTAAAATGGAAGGGATTTACCTTCTTCGCGATGTGTTGCACCCTCTAGATTGGTTGGTGCATCTTGATTTAAAAGACGCTTATCTGACTATACCTATTTTTCCACCGCACAGACGTTTCTTCAATTTGTTTGGCGAAATCAAACATTCAAGTTCACCACCCTCTCTTTCGGTCTATCCTCGGCACCATGGTGTTTCACAAAGGTACACAAGCCCGTGGTAGAACATCTCAGGGCGCAAGGGATACGACTAATTGTTTATCTGGATGACATGTTACTCTTGGCCCAATGTCCCAATGAACTCTCCACCCAATTGCAGCTAACTGTCAACTTGCTACAGGACTTAGGCTTTGTCATAAATAAGTCCACATCTCTCCTAGCCCCTTCCCAAAAGGCAGTCTTTCTAGTTTTCACCATAGATTCGGTTTTGTTTACCTTAAGTCTTCCATCTCGCAAAATGACGAAAATTTGCCGTGAATTACGTCGTACTCTTGTCAAACAGAAGGTTTCCCTTCATCAAATTGCCCGCTTAGTCAGACTTCTCTCCTGTTCTGTTCAGGCAATTTTTCCCAGCCCTCTCCATTACCGAACTCTCCAGCGTCTGAAAGCGACTCATCTTTGCAAAGGTCTAATGTATTCTCAAAGTACCTCTCTCGCAGGAATCAGTAGAAGAAATTCATTGGTGGCCTTCACACATCGAGGCTTGGAACGGCAGAGCAATCTTCGGTTCTGCTCCAGATTTTAAAATCGAATCAGATGCCAGCAGATCAGGCTGGGGTGCTCAATGTGGACATTTTTCCACTGGGAGACCTTGGTCTTCGGGCGAACAAATGTTGCATATAAATTGCTTAGAACTTTTGGCTGGTTCATTTGTAGTTAAGTGCTGGACCAAAGACTCAATTCAATTGTGTGTTCTTCTCAAGATGGACAATATTTCAGCAGTCCAATGTATCAATTATCTAGGTGTACCCGATCCAAGGTACTCTCCAATCGGGCGACCAGTTTTTGGCAACATTGCCTGGACCATCAAATTTCAGTCACTGCACAGTATCTTCCGGGAAACCAGAATCAGATTGCAGATTTTCATTCCAGACACCTTTACAATTCCAACATGTGGAAACTCCATCCTGAGGTTTTTTCTCTCCTCCTAGATCTTTAGGGTCCGTTTACAGTGGACCTTTTTTCGCTTCCAGGTTGGATCAGCAACTACCCAGATTTTTCAGTTTGGGACCGGACCTGTTGGCAATAGCCACAGATGCTTTCCTTCAGGATTGGAGCCAAGGAAAAGCTTATGCCTTCCCTCCCTTTGCAATGATTACTCGAACGTCCGTGCAGGTACGTCGCCAGCGAGCAAACATAGTCCTCATTACTCCATTTTGGAAGTCTCAAGTTTGGTTTCCGTTTCTTCTGGAACTTTCTTGGGATTCTCCTATCTTACTTTCCCTGTTTCCTTCAATTCTTCTCAATCCAAACAAAATGCCACATCAGATGGTTCTGGAAGGTTCCCTTTCCTTGATGACGTGGCGAATTTCAAGGGACGATGGTCGGTCCCGGGACTTTCGCAACAAGCTGAAGAGCTATTATCTAAATCATGGGCTCCTAGCACCTCTAAAGTTACAGATCAGCATGGGGTCGATGAGCTCGTTGGTGTGTGCGAAGGAGTTTCAATTCTGTGGAGGCGGATGTAGTCCATGTCCTCAATTTCCTTGCCGACCTTGCGTCAAAAGACATGGGGTATCGATCTATTAATAGCTTTAGATCAGCTATTTCAGCCGGGCATTCTATGGTAGATGGCTTTCCTCTGAAAGAGCATAAATAAGTGTGTTGTCTACTTTGGGGCATCAGAATTTCTTTACCTCCTGAACCCCGTTATTCATCCATTTGGGATGTCAATCAAGAGCTGAACCTCTTTCTGTCTTGGCAACCTAATCAGTATCTTTCCAGAGAGCAGCATTCCGCTAAGTTAGCCATGCTTCCTGGTTTAATATCCTGTAGAAGAGTTTCTGATGTCCGTGCCCTAGATATTTCAAATAGAACCTTTTCTTCTTTGGTAGTTTCTTTTACGGTAAATAGACAAACAAAGAGCAATACCAGGATAATCTCTTATCCTGCTTTTCCAGACGTTCCAAAAATTGTGTATCGTGCGTTGCCTCCAAGCATATGAGGAAAAGTCTTCAGAAATTCATTCTCCAGGCCAACGACCGCTTTGTGTCTCATTACGTAAACCGCATAAAGCAGTCACCTCACCCACAGTTGCTCGGTGAGTTTGTTGGGTCATGCAGGAGGCTGGTATTAGTCTTTCCCCTTTCGGTGCTCACTCTACTCGTTGAGCTATGGCTTCTAAAGCATTTAGTTTAGGTGCTTGTTTAGAAGATATAATGAACGCAGCAGACTGGTCTCAACTTTTAAGAGATTTTATTTCAAACCAGTTCTTGATCTCAATTAGTTGTGGATACATTTTGAACTAGCATAATCCTCGCCTCCGGTCCTGACATAGAATGAACATTTTCTAGCTAACGTAACGGAAAGTTTCAATTCTATTAAGGACTCAGCGAAGAAGGATTATCCCATCCTAACTAAACTTATGAATATAGCTTTAAAGGATCCCTCCCCGTATTGAGTAAGGATTCATTATGCTTTGCCATTCATTTGTTTAATGCCTTTCGATTGTGTTTGTTTATATAAATATTAAAATGATTGTTTCTACTTCTATGAGATTTTCCTTTCAAGTTCCAGATATCTTTTTTTTTCTTCTCCAAAATGCATCCTTTATTCATAGAATCTGAACCATTGAAACAAGATACTTAGCGGTTTTGAACAGCCTGACTCGCGTGACGAAAGAGGAAGATGAGAAACAAATGATGTACTATGTTATGTATTGACTGTTCTGGATTGGTTTTAACTACATGTGTTTTATTGCTTGTTAAGTACTCCGATTTCCCAACAGGTCATGGGAGTAGTAGTTAGTTTATCAAATGCTTGGCTGCTATAAAATAAAGTGAAGAATGAGTGGCATAATCCTCGCCTCCGAGTCCTTAATAGAATTGAAACTTTCTGTTAACATTAGCTAGGAAATTGTTCATTATTAAGACAGGGATTCATAAATAGGAGCGGGAGGAAGCAAGTGTTTTGTACAACATTTACTTGTGTTAAGCACGGATAAATTGACATTGTTTAATGCAGATATTCTTTTGATCAATTAAATGATAATGAGAGTGGGAAAGTCTTAAATCCTTATCAGAAATGCTCATTCAAGGAAGGAAAAGGGAAAAAAGCTTAAGGGTCGGATAGAGAGAAAAAGAAGGTATTGCTGGGAGCATCTTTGAAACAGCAGGCTGTTGTAAGATTACACAGAGGGCTAAATAGGCCCATTTGGGTAAGGGTCCGCTCCTATCGCTTGTGTTAAAAAAAAATATATATTGGACTGTGACTCTCTCATGGAGCTTTACATGCAGACAAGCATCCAATTTGTTCTTTATTCTGTTTCTAGAAGTTTTCCTGTTTAAATATGTGTTTATGGAACTATCTGTACTTCTTGTGTAATATACTATTTTGCCTCATTACAGAAAGATATCATGTAAAGGCAGTTTCTTAGTATGTATCTAAGGTTTCAGCCTGGCATCTCTAGTGGTAATCTTTGTCTACTATCCTTAATTTGTGGTGTTTCAGTGGGGTCCAGACTGTGTTATGGACAGCCCCAAATCTATATTGGGCAAGTGCAGGAGCGATTTTTTTTATATTTATTTTTTAATGTGGTGAGAACTGGCCATATGTTCTCCCAAGAAATTACATGTTTGTTTAATGCATACAGGGAGTTCAGAATTATTAGGCAAATGAGTATTTTGACCACATCATCCTCTTTATGCATGTTGTCTTACTCCAAGCTGTATAGGCTCGAAAGCCTACTACCAATTAAGCATATTAGGTGATGTGCATCTCTGTAATGAGAAGGGGTGTGGTCTAATGACATCAACACCCTATATCAGGTGTGCATAATTATTAGGCAACTTCCTTTCCTTTGGCAAAATGGGTCAAAAGAAGGACTTGACAGGCTCAGAAAAGTCAAAAATAGTGAGATATCTTGCAGAGGGATGCAGCACTCTTAAAATTGCAAAGCTTCTGAAGCGTGATCATCGAACAATCAAGCGTTTCATTCAAAATAGTCAACAGGGTCGCAAGAAGCGTGTGGAAAAACCAAGGCGCAAAATAACTGCCCATGAACTGAGAAAAGTCAAGCGTGCAGCTGCCACGATGCCACTTGCCACCAGTTTGGCCATATTTCAGAGCTGCAACATCACTGGAGTGCCCAAAAGCACAAGGTGTGCAATACTCAGAGACATGGCCAAGGTAAGAAAGGCTGAAAGACGACCACCACTGAACAAGACACACAAGCTGAAACGTCAAGACTGGGCCAATAAATATCTCAAGACTGATTTTTCTAAGGTTTTATGGACTGATGAAATGAGAGTGAGTCTTGATGGGCCAGATGGATGGGCCCGTGGCTGGATTGGTAAAGGGCAGAGAGCTCCAGTCCGACTCAGACGCCAGCAAGGTGGAGGTGGAGTACTGGTTTGGGCTGGTATCATCAAAGATGAGCTTGTGGGGCCTTTTCGGGTTGAGGATGGAGTCAAGCTCAACTCCCAGTCCTACTGCCAGTTCCTGGAAGACACCTTCTTCAAGCAGTGGTACAGGAAGAAGTCTGCATCCTTCAAGAAAAACATGATTTTCATGCAGGACAATGCTCCATCACACGCGTCCAAGTACTCCACAGCGTGGCTGGCAAGAAAGGGTATAAAAGAAGGAAATCTAATGACATGGCCTCCTTGTTCACCTGATCTGAACCCCATTGAGAACCTGTGGTCCATCATCAAATGTGAGATTTACAAGGAGGGAAAACAGTACACCTCTCTGAACAGTGTCTGGGAGGCTGTGGTTGCTGCTGCACGCAATGTTGATGGTGAACAGATCAAAACACTGACAGAATCCATGGATGGCAGGCTTTTGAGTGTCCTTGCAAAGAAAGGTGGCTATATTGGTCACTGATTTGTTTTTGTTTTGTTTTGTTTTTGAATGTCAGAAATGTATATTTGTGAATGTTGAGATGTTATATTGGTTTCACTGGTAATAATAAATAATTGAAATGGGTATATATATTTTTTTTGTTAAGTTGCCTAATAATTATGCGCAGTAATAGTCACCTGCACACACAGATATCCCCCTAACATAGCTAAAACTAAAAACAAACTAAAAACTACTTCCAAAAATATTCAGCTTTGATATTAATGAGTTTTTTGGGTTCATTGAGAACATGGTTGTTATTCAATAATAAAATTAATCCTCAAAAATACAACTTGCCTAATAATTCTGCACTCCCTGTATTATTAATTGAAAATGCCCTCCCACTTTTCTTATAGTTGGGTAATAATTTCTAATGCTTTAAGAGTTAGTATTTTGTAGACTTTGTATGCACAGTGATCTCTTTGCATGAGTTTATCACAGTCTTTAGGTCTGATTTGTGTAGGAAACGACTTATCAAAAGAGCAGCCTTTGTTTTTAAAAGGTTGTGTAGGGTTATATTACCTGAGTTGTCCTTGAATTGAATAAGAAAAAAGGGAAGCAGATATGGTTTACTTTCTAGATCTTTCATTAGTAGACTGCCTTTCTCAGTAGTCCTCCCAAAAAAGTGTTTTCCTTTTCACTTTTATGTGTTCGTTGGGCCAGAGTGAGTTGTGTGGAAGGACCGGGTTCTGGTAAACCTCTAGTTTTGAAGATCTGTGCTGATTGTTTGTTAACTACTGGAAAAGCAATTTGATGTCTGCAGAAATCTGGAAGGTTAATTCCCACCAAATGTATTGGGAGTCTTAACCTGTTTAAAGCTGTTTCTTAACTTTTTGAGAGCAATAGAATGTCGGAGGCAATTGCACTTTTTTTTTTTTTTTAGATTAATCCAAGGGGCAAACTAGACGGATGGTGGTGATATGATTTCAACTTTTTTGACCCTGCCCCAACAAGTAATAAATATGGGTGTCCACTTGTTGTGTGAGGGGTTGTTGATTTTTTATCATTATATTTTTATAGTCGGTACAATTACTTTCAAACCAGAAGCCGAGATATTTTACTCTTGACTTTTGCTAGCTTAAGTCTGTATTGGCGACAGTGAAGATCTGGCACAGGTTATTTAAGGGTTGCATTTTTGTGTTATCTTTGTGTAGAGTGTAACCTGATACTGTAGCACAGACACATGCAACAAGTAGTTTGTGAGCTACTTCTGGCTCTCTAGCTAACTATGAGTAGCTCTCCTTTGAGCAGGCCAGCCAGATAAATTAGAATCATTTATTTGGATGAATTAACAGAAAAGTGTGTATTTGAGATGTAAATGTGTGTGTTTTTTCCAGAACTCATAAGCTGATGTTCAGATAAAAATGGTTGATTTTCCAAAATATATTTATTACTAATCTTGAGACTCATCACTAATAATATTATTACTTTGAAGCCAAGGGCATTGAACCTATGGCAGTTATGTATTACCCATGTCGAGGCATTCCTCATTGATAAAATCCTTTTTAGGGTCGAGCCTGCGTTGCATGCGCTCGCGTATGCGTATCGCAGCAGGACGCTTTAGTTATTAGAAAAGGGCTCGGAGCCCTGTCGACCTCACGTCAGTGTTTTTTTATTGGTTCGTGGGCTTGCCTATTATAATCCGCTTGCTTTCATTAGTCGAAGGCATGCACACGTCATGCCTTTTCCGGTGGCTAGCCCTCCTCGAGCGCATCAACCAAGTACAGCAAACATGCGAAGCTCGCTGTTTTCTGTCCGGCTCGTGGACTACTTTTTCTCTATTTTACTAGCGCAATTTCGCTTGGCAGAAGTCAAGCGCTTTACACAGTTAATTGCACTTTTTCGGTTAAGTACATAAATACACTTTTGCCGATAGGTGAAAAGTCGGGTTAGGAGTTTACAACGCTATCAGCTCTAACATGAACAAACGCGAGACCCGTTGCATTGCAAATGCTTGTTTACATTGCTACTGGCAAACATGCCCCTTGACCTGAGGTGATCACTGGACATAATCTTACACCTGGTTGCCACTAATGTAATCTATTCTGATGTGGTCACTATTACAACATTAATAATAATAGTTTAGGGTGCATTTTATTGAACATAATTAGCTCGTATTACAGAGATGTTTGGGGCCTGCTGCTCTAGCACATTTGTCTGTTGTCTCTATTATTTCAGGGATTGCTTTATATTCTTGCTTTAAGAATATGAGGATGTCATTGGCATATGCTGCCATCCTTTATGGCTTCGCTGTGAAGCGAATACCAGCTATATTATGATTTTCTCTAATGAAAATCAGAAGAGGCTCTATTGTTGGCAGTAACAATAATGGAGGGAGTGTATACCCCGTCTAGTCCCTTGCTGTGGTTGGAAGCTGCTAGAAAGAACTTTATTGACAATAATCCCAGCTGAGACTCTGTTTAGTGCAAGGAGTGTCTTGCTAAAAGTCTCCTTCATTGAAAATCTGTCAACCACTGCATGCAGGAAAACCTGTTTTTGTGTGTCTCTTGCCTTATAGCTCGTCTAAGTATTCAACCATTTGTTTTTGTCTACAACATGACTAAACAGCCTTACATTATCTGAGGCAAAAACCTTCTCCTTAAAGCCTGTGTGGGTTCCGTGAAATGGTGTATTTAAGAATAATTCCTGTCTCTTAGCTATGATTTTTGCATAGATTTTATAGTGGATTAGTAAGGGGGAAGTGTTCTAATTCTTCGATTCTAGTGGATCCTTCTCTTCCTTTGAGATTGCTACAGTGTTTACCTCCTTAACTGATTCTGAGGTAGCTCCTGACCTTGGGCAGTAGTCAAAAAGTGACTTCAGTGTTGAGAATGACTCCTTCCCAAGTATGGTAAAATGAAGAAGGAAAGGTGTCTAGGCACGAGGATTCTCAGATTTTCAGTTATTTGACTACGTTCAGTATTTCCATTCTTGCCATTGGTTTGTTAAGTTCTCCTTTCATGTTTGGAGATAGGGTAGGATTTGGTAAGTCTTTGAGGTATTCTAAACATGATTCATAGGAAATAAAATTATTATTCAAATATAAGTGGATAGAAATAATTTCCAAAACTGACTGAATTTCTCTTTCAACTGTATATTACCAAAGGCATTCCTGATTGTGGGAATTTTTGCTTTGGCGTTGCTGTAGTTCAAGTAAGTAGCAAGCAGTCTGCAGAATTTTGGGTGATTTACTTCTTGTTATAAATTAGGTAAGTCATAGAGTTCAAGATCTTGTGTTCATATTTTAAGGTGCTGAGTTCATGGAGGGCCTCCTTGCCTTTCTCTTGTGTTAGCTTGGTCTCCAGTTTAGCAGTTTCTTTATGAATTTCATCTAGTGTGGACTTGTCTTTTCTGTGTTTTGTATTCATAAGGTTAATCAGTACTCCACCACCTACCCCCTAATTGTGGCTTTTAATGTGTCACAGAAACGTTTTGGAGATGAACGTGTACTGGAGTTGTTCTTTATAAATTCTAGGATTGCCATTGTAATTAGATTATTAAATGAAGTTTCCTGTCTTAAGTGATCATTCATTCTCCATATTTTCTATTACTTTACCATATTTTTAAAACTATGGGGTCAATTATGACTTCGGCAGACGGAAAAGGCCGTCTACCAAAGTCCCGACGACCGGTTGCCACCAGGGTGGCCGCATTCCTGTGGGCCCCATTAAGAGTTCCCCACTGGCCCGGCGGGGAACGGCCTACAACATTCATGTTGGCTCATAATAGAGCTGGCGGCAATGCTGTAGTGCTTAGGGTGCACCAGCACCCATTGCGACGTTCACTGTCTGCAAAGCAGATAGTGAACATCGCAGCAGGGCTAGCCTGGGGGGCTTCTGCACTGCCCATGCCAAGTGCAAGGTCAGTGCAGGAGCCCTCTGCTCCCCGGATCTGCTAGTAGTTAGCATTGTAATCACTGGCGGAGAAGGTGGTCGTAGCCCCAAGGGGCAGCGCTACCCTGGCGGATTAGGACCGCCAGCACTGTTAGTCCCTCCTGTGGAGGAAAACTGGCAGTGCTGGCAGTCCGATGTGGCGCTACTGCCGTGGTCGTAATGTGGCAGTCAGACGGCCACATTGGCAGTGGTCCGACCGCCACTGCGATCCTGGAGGTCTTAAAACTACCAGTGTTGTAAAGAGGCTGTATGTGTGAGATGCATCCGTGGTCGGAGACTAGGTTAGGTTTAATTGTGGGAGCATATGTGTTTTTGCATCATGAGTTTTCATTTTATTAGAATATGATCAATCTTGGAGAATGAGTAGTGCCACCCAATCCTGATTGGCTTGTAAGCCTACAAACATCTTCAAAGTTGTGATTTTCAAAGGTTGTTCATTTTTGGGGTCTATATGTTCTAAAGTTGAAGTTGTATTCAAGGTGTAACACATCAGTAAGTTAAAGCCGCCCTAATAATAATAATTCTGATCTCTGTAGGAAGTTGGGAGAGTTTTAGTTGTAGCCTGAAGCCTAGCTTGAGTGTTTTGGGGGTGTCTAAATTCATAGCGTTCAGTTCTGGACTAATTTTCCTGGGATCATGTAAAGAGCTTTCTGGTTCATTTTCGTATGTAAATAATTTTATACTTCAACTTTTATAAATCTGCCTGAGTAGGTTATTTTCTTTTTAGAAACAGGAGAAGAGGTGAAGTCATCCACCATTCCATTTCTCATTTGAATATCCTTCCCCTCCCCCCCACACACACACAAGGTTTTGTCTGTTGTAAGAAAATTGAGTCCCCTGTTAGTTTATGACAGTAGTCTAGGATTGTGAGGGGTTTTATGAATGAGTCATGCTTTTGGTGTTTAAGGAGAGAACCTTAATATTGGTGATGTAAAACAGCCCAGGTATTTAATGTTATATCAGGGACAGAAACTTATCAGAGTAATCGTAGATGCTGGGAGAAGTTGAACAACATTTAATTTTCCACATTTTAATGAAATTATATACCTTTGTCTAGGTAAATATGTGGCCCATGAAGCTCAGATGGATACAGGTGCAGTTATACAGTGTTGACCATCATAAAGAGTGTAGATAAAGAAAAGAGGGAGAAAGTGCAAGTAGTAAGAAAAGAAGGATCTACAAACAGGAAACAATCCCCATGACAGAAGCCCACCTCCAAACCTCAGGACCAGCACATGCCCTCACCAGATCTTACAAGTAAGATGAGACAGTGGAGACCATGGTTGGTAAACAGCCACCTTGGTTATTACCAACGTGTTTGAAGCTACTTCCTCGCTAGCATTTGGAATGTTCAAAACCTATACTGCTCCAAAAAATTCTGGTTTAGCACAATCAGACCAAAGCTAAAGTAGTAGTAGTTTAGATCTACATTTGTAAGTAGTACTTAGAAAGGGCAGAGCATTTCTTTGTTGGTAAGGTCCGTATAGACCTTTGAAGACACAAATAAAGGTACTAGCACAGTATGGGTGCTCCAAGGAGCTCTATGTTGGATGTGGAGAAAGTTAAAGTGTACAACAGTGGTCAGAATGGGTCAAAACCTTTATGCAGACTTCCTGAAGATGAGAACCCCAATTCTGCCTGATGATTTGAGACAGAAGAGAGAGAGCATTTTTAGATTAGTATTGAATGTTGTTTTGATACACCAAGCAACGAGTTGGAATAACATTTTGTTGCTTACCTTGTCAAAGTGTTGTATGCGAAACTGTAGATGCCATTTCTGGTCACAGGGTTCCTAGAGCAGGTCTACTAACAAGCACGTAGACAGAGAGAGACAGCACTCCCAACAGCTGTTTGGCATGTCAGCCAGTTGGATGAGGCATACACTGACCATGTAGGTGAGAAGTGTGTAGATAGCCAGTGCAAGCTTCATTGTCTTGCTTGGTCTACAGCCGTGGAGCATGCTGAGAGAAGATCAAGGAAGAACCCTTGTGAGTTGTGCATTTGCAAGGACAGTTATCTCAGAAATAAGATAATAAGCAGTGTTTGCATCCTTCAGGTATGTCCTGTTTCATGTTTCAGTGCTTGTTGCACTCATTGCCATCTTTAAACGGAAGGCTGTCTAGCTGATCAGGAAGAAACTGACCCAGTCACTGGGCTAAAGTGGCTATAAATCTAAAAACTAGAAATCTTTCTGTTCTTCGGCCAAGTGTCGGTCACTTAGCAGAAAAAGCACCGGATATTTTGTACTATGGTGAAGGACTCTGCTATGTAGTTACCATTTTATTGGGCATTAGGCATGCCCCCTTGTCCACTCCATTCAGACACTTTCTTCCAAAGATCCTTCATAGAAAAAAGGCTATCCATTTAAATGCCTTCATAGAATTGAGAGAAAATTGAGTTTTGCAAAGACCCTATTTGCAGAGGTTTGTAGAGCTGCCTCTTGCACCAGTTCTCATGTTTTTTGAAAGTATTACAGTCAGCTTTGTACAGTCTTTTCTTGAAGTCTATTCGGCTGCATGTCTCTTACTCCAACCTTTTTTAGTCCCTAAAATCTGATTCATAACCATTTAGGAAAGAGGGAGAACATGAGAAACTAATGAGAAAATAACCCATGATGGTGATATTGATACTTTTATTCATTTTTCTCACCACCACCACCACCCAAACACCTCATTAGGCTTCACCCTTGAACTGGACTAGGACAGGTGGTGGAAGACTCTGCCTAAACCTATGGATAGGGCTTCTCTGCTGGGTGTTCAGGGTTTTACGAGGCAGCGTTTTTTAAAATACTTTTTTATATCCTGCAAAGCCCTACAGTCAAATTACACACCATTGTGAACTAGGAAATGTAAGACTGGTAGTATCAGAATCATCTGGAAGAAAATTTGCCATACTTTTGTGACATTGTGTTTCTTTTTCCTACCTTAAATGTAATTTTGTCATTTCTCCATAGAATCAGTTAATTCCAGGGCTGAGTCCATATTATTCACTGAGGGCACTGTCCTGATCTGCTCCTTTGATGCACCTTTAAATGGAAACAGCAAATTAGTGAACGGCAGACTGGGTGTTTGAAGCAGCTGCCTGTCACAGTGTTGGTGGCAACAGAGCCAGCATGTGAAAGCGGTGCAGAAAACCCTCTGTTGGTGGGTCCAGTAAGCAGCTTCACCTGCCTGCAGGGGGATGCCAGGGTGGCCCCCGGCTCCTCTTCCTCCTTCATCCTTCAATGAGGCACCATCAGTGAGTGAGGGGTGCACTAACACTGCACCACCATTGTGATGGTGTACAGTTAGTGTCTCCCCTGGTGGCCTCTTTGCCACTGCACCCATGTCTGTAATACAGCATAGAATGTTTCCTCATTTGCAGGGTACCACATCTCCAACGAAATGAGGCAAGTCTCCCTTTAAATTGCATTGGCTCTAAATGTGTTCTGGCATGATGTCTTCGACAGAAGGGTCTGCGCAAGCATCTGTGGGCCCTTCTGTGAAAACAAAGAGCCCAGGGGCCAAAAAAGAAGCACATGCCTGTTGTCCCCTGGGGTACTTTCGATAATATGGCCCAAGTGTTTACTTACACTTATCATTATCCTTTAGTGTGTGTAACACTTTACTCTTAAAGATAAAATTTATTTTTAATAACGGATGTTGCTTGCAAACGGGATAATCTTCAGCAGGTTTTCTACCCTTCAGTATAGCATTGTACATCTTCACCAATTTTATTTGTATACTAACATTAAACAGCAATGTTAACATCAATATTCAAAGCATCCTTTTCTGTCCACTATAAATAAATTTTAACAATCTCCTCTCTGTTTCTTGTAAATTAATTTTATTTACATCCATCATAAATTTCAGTTCTCTGTATGCTCATTTCATAAACTAGTTAAGATTACACTTACCTAATACTTGATGAAACGTCACTCCCCCTTTTGGGCAAATGCAGTTGTATTGTTATCCTTACATTAATCAGCTATATTTAATGTGTATTTTTTTCATACCAATAGGTTAAATATATTGTTTTAGAAAATATTGCAACATTGCACGCTTGCCTCATTATCTGTGATTGCCATTTGAGCACAGCTCTTTAACTTCTGAAAATAAAAGTTAGGATTTTGGCCTTTCAGGTCTTAATTTTCAGGTCATAAGACATGCTTCTGTGTCAGGAGAATTCATGGGCTGCGGAGGGAAGGTTGTGGTATTTTCCAAATGCCTAGCTGTTGAATTATTAACCCTGTCTCCCCAATCTCAAAACTAGAATCTGGGTTGAGGATGGCCTTTGTCTTCACTGTACGTTGCATAGCGTGCATTAAACCTAGTATGTTCATGTGCAATGTTGCTAAGTTTAGTTATCTTTTCCAACAGTAGTTGTATATAAGCAGATAACCAAGATGTCTAACTCATCCTCCTCCCATCACTGTGCTGACCTCAAGTCCAAATACTGCTGCTAAAAATTAAACTTGAAATTTGCTTCGTTGCAAAAGCACTTGTACTTCTAACTTATTTTTAAAAGAGCTTCATTCTTGCAGTCTCATTAACAAGAAAGCTTGTTAATGTGTAGCAAACATTTGTGACCATTCTCGTATGTTGTTTGACTTGGAAATGAAGAAGAGAGTACTGACGGTAAGAAGCGCCGCTTTTTACTTTTTAGAGTCGAGCACACGCACAAGCGCTCTAGACCATGTTGTAATCTATATGTGGGCTTCTAACCACGACCATGTTGCGCCCGTCACTTTCATTAGTTTGTGGGCTTGCCTTTTAAAAATCGATTGATTCCATTTGTGAAAGGTATGCATACGTCATGCCTTTACCGGTGTTTAGCCCTTCTTGAGCGCACCGGTAAACTACTGAAAACATACAAGGCTCTGTGTTTTCAGCTGGTTCTGGACTACTTTATCTTTTCCTTTCCTGCGCAGTGCGATCACGCTATGCGGAAGTCGAATGCTTTGCATGACATCGACCCTTTTACGTGGATAATTGCACTATTGCTGGTTACATGGATAATTGCACTTTTGCCGATAAGTTTCACTGCGAGCGAACTTCTGTTTCCTTTTCTGTGACTCCCTCACGCTAATGGTGGCCGTCGGCTCGCATATGTGAAACTGTTTTACTTTTCATTATCAGTTTATGTGACAAGAAAAGTCCGGTTAGGAGTTTACAAAGCTAATAGCTCTAGCAAATGCGAGACCCGTTGCATTGCAAATGCTTGTTGTAATTTGAGGTTAAGAATGGTCAAGCAGAATTATGTGCTTCATAATAGAACCTCGATACCCACTTAAGACATTGTAAAAGTTCACCAAGGGTTCTGCATGGACGCTTGATGGCTGTGAACCTGGGGGACATACTAAAAAAGCCCTAGTAACACCTCCCCCAGTCCCCTCCAGTGGCAGTGCATAGTGTATATACACCCTTGGGCAATACCAAAGCATCAGCGTTTAAAGTTTGTGCTATAGAAATACCTTATTGCAAGAATGCCTTTTTGCCTCAATGATTTTTCAACGTTGAGCAAAGAAATGTACCTTTTTGTTTTATTGTTGTACATTTAAGCAAAAAATCTAGCTATTTTATTTATTGCGTTGCTCATATTTTTGCATCAGGTACAAATATTTGGAATGGCCTTGCCATGTGCAGTGAATTTGCCTTATTGTCGAAATATTTCTATTAGAGTCGCTTAAACTGCAACAACAATTTTGTTATTCCATATCCCTATGGCCAGTGCATTTTGGGCCTGACAGAAGTACTTTGTCAGCCGAACAATCACATATCCTCTTCACCCAGCCCATTAGCAGTAGAGGTTCCCCAGCAACTTGCTGTTATTAACTTAGCTGTAAATAGCACATGAGACAACATAACTGTACCTTCAGCCGTATCCTCCGCTGTCAGGTCTCTCAGACCTAAGATCAGTGTTGCTGGTTGCTCAGGAGCTGGGTTGCCTAGTGCCTTTATATTGTGACACATTTTCCTTCAAGAAGTGCTGTAGTCTGTGAGATGACCTATGTATGTGGAGAACATAATTTTCCCAACTGCAATCCCTATTGTGTTTCCCATCAGTGGTAAGGGATATTAGTCTTTAGTTTACTTAGGGTAATATATCAGTTGATCACATCTATATATTTTTTATGCTGTACTCACAGTTGCTACCCCTGGTCATGGTCCAAATCCTTATTCAATGCTGTCTTCCATTCCTACATGTGAGGCCAGTTCTTGCCTGGGCAAGACTCATCCAGAAGTGTGTAATATTAGAAATATTAGAAATATGGCCTTTGGAAGTAGCGTACACTTTTCTTATTGTGTGAATTACCCAATGCCTGTCTTTTATCCTGGCGATGTACACTAATGTATAGTCTGCAAGTAACCTAGCCTATCATTTTCCTTAGAGCACAAGTCCATTTTGTGTACATCAAGGGCTACTGTATCAAAGTTTTGTTTTGCGACTCGCAAATTGCGAGTCAGAGCGACTCGCAATTTGCAAGCCGCAAAACTGTATGTTTCATAGTGTCAATGACACTATTTGCGACTCGTAAAGGGGTTGGAAATGCCCACCTCATGACTATTCATGAGGTAGGTTGCAATTTGCGACCCCCTTGGGAATGGTGGCCCTCACAGGGCTGGTGGCCTGCTGTCTGTGACTGCTTGTAAATAAAGCTGTTTTCTTTTTCTTCAAATGCAGCCCGTTTTCCTTAAAGTAAAATGAGATGCATTTCAAAAACAAAAAAATGAAACGTTTTCTTTTCATTTTTTCAGAGCATTTGCGAATGGGTTAGCACCAGTGTTACACTGGTGTTAACTGCAATTGTTTTGCGACCACATTCGTGGTCACAAAACAATCATACATGGGACTGCGAGTCGCAATTAGGAAGGGAACACCCCTTCCTAATTGCGAGTCGCAATCCCTTTTTGCAATTCGGTAAATAGTTTACCGAATCGCAAAAAAGGTTTGGAACATGGCAAAGTGCATTTTGCATGTCGCAAATGGCCCGATTCGCCGTTTGCGACGTGCAAAAGGCTACGTACGTGTGGCCTTATATCACCTAATCTTTCTTCTGTACACATCTCTGACAGCTCTCTGCACATTTCAGGTTTTCTTCTCTCAAAGTGCCCTGCGGCCATCTCCTGAATCAATGGCATGACTTGGTATAAAGGGAGAAGAAAATATAACAAGTGATGATTCAGATTAACCTCTGTGTCACCCCTTTACGCAGTGGCCTGAACACTATAATGCTGGTATACTAACAGGGCTGTGGGATTTAATAAAATATCTACTTGTCCATGGGGTAGGTTGCTTCTTAAATCTACTTGTCCTGTAAAAAAATCTACTTGTCCCTTTGGTGCCATGTAGTGTGCTGACAAATGATGGCAGCAATCTCATTATGTAAGAGCTCTGATAATAGCCTCTCTGATTATGCCAGGGCTACTACTGTAATAGGGCTTGAATACTTGCTATTTCAATCCCTACCATAACAATTTCCTTATTTTGCCACCTTTCCGCAGATCTACATACTGAGACTGGAGGAAGCAGTAAGCAATAGTTCAAGGGCTGGAATACCTTTGAGACTTCAAACCTACTAAGTTACATGTTTTAAGGATTTTCACCAGCTCTTCTCTAATCTTTTCCCATAATGAGAAAGGTTGGAAATTTACTCCTGATAATGGCAGAAGAAAAAGTTCTTCCAGGGCTAGGAAAAAAGTGGTTGGAGGGCGAGTGAACTTGTAAACGCTTAATAGATTTTCACATGAGCAAATCTACACATGCATATTTGTTCGTGCTAAAATATAGTTCACAAATATTTTCTAGGAGTACAATTTCCTGGTCTACTTCTGTAAGTTCTTGTGTATTCATGAAAGCCACTAATTCAAAGTTATATACCACGGGTGCACTTTTGTGACTTTCTTTAAGAATTGGGTCCCTAATTAGGTCTGGCGTTAACAAAGACATTTGTTTTTATTAAACTTCTATTTCTCTCTGCATCGGCTGGCTTTACTGTGAGTGATCGCATTCGGCTCTTCCACAAGGAGCATATTGGCAAAGTAATTTTGCCCCCACCTGCAAAGAACATGGAGCGCCCCTCCCCCAAGACTCACTCCAGTCAGGTGCTGTGCTGAAGGGGCCCCCTGGAGGGGGGCTGCTGGGCCTTTGTTACGCCACTGGTGGAAATGTGTGCTTTTTGAGACCAACAACGTTTTTTCTTTTCTTTTTGCCAGTGTTTGTTGCAATGGTGAGGGCCTGCAGCTCCCACAACAATAAAGTGTTAAAATAAACTATGCCAAAACAAGACAAGTGTTGACAAAACCAAAAGACTCACCAAAAATGTCTGATTGGTTGGCTTTGCCAGTGCTTGTTTATTTTCATGCTTCCCATAATCTTGTTGAAAATGGCTACACTAATTTTCCATTAGGATAATTTTTGGGAAATACTAGCATGCATCAATACATTTTACTAAATGACGCTTCAAAGAAATAGTACCTAAAATTTCATAGTAGCAAATTGTTTTATTTTCCTACTTGCATTTTTTTCTCAACATTTTATTTTTCAGGCAAAGTCAACACTCTTGCTTACAATCTTCTGCAAATATTTGCATCTAATCAGAGAGCTTTCTAGGAGCATTATACTTAGCCTCATACTGTTAACCTTTTCAGAATGTGTGTATACTTTTTTTTTTTTTTTTCATTCTAGACATGAAGCCAGTTTTTTACAAAGACCTTGTAGTTGGTGCTTATTAAAGAGATAGGTATATTGGTATTTTGTAAATTCTTTCCTTCTTTGAATATAACATTACTTGTCTCTGTATAGAGCCCCTGTGGCAGTTTGTTGGATACATACTGGTTAAATCCATTTGCAAGGCTTGGGCCAAATGTTCAGGAAATTGTTGGTGTGATTCCAAGGTAAAATTTGGAAGGCCAGTTGCATTTCCTTTTTTGTTTTTCTTTGATGGCCAAAATATTTTCTTGAGAAATATTTGTTTCTAACGAGAATAAAACTCCTATGAAAAGCAGTTCAGAGCATATGTCTTTGAAGTATCTTTTTACTACTTTGTGTGATGGCAGAGTTTCTGTCAAATTTAAGTTTCTGTAAATCTGGAATACATTTATCATGTCCTTATCTTTCGTCTTATTTGACCGTTGTTTTTTTTTTAATGGAGGTTATTTTGGTTTCCTCATTTTCTGGTCTTAAGGTAGTTTGGAAGACGTTTGCTGCTTCTGTGTCTGACTGATTGTGGGACTTATCTTTGATATGGAATTATATAGCCTGCTGACTGAGTATATTTTTTGGTTTATTTATTTTCTTTGTGAAATGCCTAAATGTATTGCCTCCACTGGTATTCTTACTGTTCCATTGGCCCAACGAGGCCAATTATGGGTGTGGTTGATTGAGAAATGCACCCATGAATAATTACCTAGACTCCACCCATTATTTCTTTTTGTTTTTCAAATATATATTTAGGAAAGTTCATGGAAAAAATGGCCTTCAACCATTTGCAGAAATTGTCAGAGGTAGATATGTCAACTAATTTTTTTTCAAGCATATTTTCGGCCAGATCGTGACTGTGCTAGTGGTACTTTCTGTGATTGATGTAGCCAGATTGGTGATGGTGTTGATGTGATGAGTCGCTTAGAACTATCAGCTCCTTGAACACCATTGACATATACTTATTGAGATCGACACTGTCCTTATTAAGACTTTAAGTGTAGCATGTTTCATGGGCATCGTTTTAAATTGGCTAATATCTTGTATAACTGTAAGGAAGACAGTTGTGGCACTTTTTAATCAGAACCAGTGACTGAGCTGTGGTCCTTCCAGCATCATATAGTGCCTCTGTTTTGTTCAATTATTTGGAGGTCAATCATTCTATATCACTGCATCAAAATGATAGAACATGATGTCTTTAAACGTGCATGCCAAATTGAATTTCCTGCTTATTTTGTTTTCATTTTTTTTTTACTTCTGTTTTAGCTGTTAAGTTTTTTTTAGCCTTTTACTTTTTGGTCCTCGTTTTTTCTCTATATTGTCTTTTAACTACGTGAGTTATGCATAGAGGCAAGAAGCGCTGTGTGTTATGTGCTCTTGAAATAAATTTAACATAACACAAAGCGCACCTGACTTTGGTCTGTTTGCAAACGTTTGCTGTCATAGCCTTGTAGATGGCTGCACAATGTAATAAAAGCAATATAATTTAAAGTACCCATTTCCTTGACTGTTCTCAGTCGGGTTCAGGCCAGCCTGCACTACTGTTTGAGCATAAACGGCAAAGGAGAAGATATAAAGAAGAGGCCATCAGTGTTGTAGATTTTAATAGATATTTGAGCAACATCACAATTGGAGTAGTGTTTGAGAGACTCAAGGTTTCAACTGATGTGGGGAAGGGGCTAGACTTGGGTGTTCGTCCTGACAAGGACTTAGGTAAAAAATGGAAGCTCTTCTGGTCTTCATTGGCTGATCTTGTCTGTGGTATTGCACACTATCAAACACTTTTTCCTTTTCTCTTTAATATTTGTCCCCTAACAACTGGTTGGTAACTTTGGGCATTTTGGAAGCCTTTTCACATGCATACTGATAGCACCTAGCTTGTGAAGCAAACACTTGTAAGGGAAAACATCTGCATCTGTCATACAATCTATATTTTCAGGAAACAAAGTGAATGGGGCCAAGACTGCATTCCTGGTTAAGTGGTTCTCAGTTTGTCACTGGATTCCATTCTTATAGTCCTAATCCTTGTGCACTGCACCATCTTCCACCAACATGGATGCCAATTTGGAAGCATTCTGTAGCCATAATGTGTTTGTCTACATACAAGTATTTTTCTTCATCTGTGAAAAATAGCACCATATTTAACTAGTCAGGTCTTCCCTCTCCTGTGCTGTTATTCTTTGGGTGGATGAGGAGACTTTAACACACAAGAAGGTAGAATGCCAATCTTAACCCTGGAATATTCCAAGCATAGTAAGTAAAACCACAATTATTATTTGCATTATGGTTTCAGCCACAGTGAGTTGAAAGGTTGAAAGGTCTGTGGTTCAAGTACACTGCAATGTGGTTAGGATGAATTTTAGCTCAGATCCTGATTTCTAAGATATCCACCACCAAGAGCATTCTGACCAGATATACCTCTGCCATGTTTGTGCTCATACTTTAAATAAAGAAACCATGCATTGATGAATGTTGCCTCATCCTAAAAAATCAGTGCTACAAATTGAATTAAGGTAGCTGCTTACCATAAAACTGTTTGAAGATCCATTTGAGAAACGCTGGGTCCTCCCTATGATGATCTGAGAAACATGAATCATATTGACCCCTATTTCTCATGAACAGTGATGCTACAATACTAGCCACGTTACTGGTGAGCAGATTGCTGCTGCTTTTGCCTGAGTTGGCACTGCCTGACCACATAGGCTTTGTGCCTGGAAGATTTACGCAGAAAAATCATCAAATGCTATTTGCCTTATTGCATCAGATTAAACCTGCAAGTGTATGCTACACCAGTGTTACTTGATGCTGCAAAGGCATTAGACTCTGTGTGTAATCGCCTTATCTGTGCACCATCTTATGATGAATGGGCTTCCCGTGTTCTTTGTGCAGTGGGCACAGATCATATACACTTTCCCCACTACGCAAACTGAAATGAGCAGTCTGATTTTGATCCGGGATTGCAGTGGGCGGGAAACACGTCAAAGCTGCCCACTGTCCCCTCTCTTGTTAGTTTTGATGTTAGATCCACTAGCCGTGAACCTATGGCAGCACTACACACATTATGCTTTAAGATAAATGTTGCACTCTGCGCCGATCTCCCTATATACGGATGACATCAACTTATATATTCGTGACCCCGAGTCAGACCATAATCCAATTCTTGGGAAAATCATCAGGTTTGGCGGTGTTGTGGGTCCATTTTAGTTTGCCTTAGTACAAGAGTTTACTGAGCTTCGGCTTGCAGGCCTGTCCCTTTTCACCTAGATAACATGCTCTGTTTTTATTATTCGTTTTTATTCATTTTAGTACTGCTTGCATTTTAGAATAATTTTTTTTATTTTATATTCGGTTGACACTCCATGATAGTGTCATTATCACCATAGCCCACACTAATTATGTGTGACTCGTATTACTGTGTCCAGTACTACAATGATTATCTTAATCAATGGCGTTTGAACAGGCTCAGAGACGGCAATGGGAACATCATTAAACACAGACCATGGGCGAGTTTAGCTGACCTACAGAACAGACTACCAAAAGCTCAGGTAGAACATACATTGGCCATCAACATGTAGGAGTATATGTTGTAGGAAATACTTTGACTGATGAAGCTGCCAAATCTGCAGCTATAACTGCAATAACTCGTTCTCATACGAGATTGGATAATGAGACGCTGGCTGCTGTGAAAGCTTTGGCTGATGGCCAGCCTTTACCAAAAACATACCCTGCAAAATATTCCTATCATGTTAGTGCTCAAAACGTTGCATTTGCAAACTTTCCAGGGATGGGAGATTGTGTGATTTCCAACTAAGACCATATCTCATCAAAGCACCTGCATGAGGATGTCGCTTCTGCTCATACAGATGTGGCAGCCAAAATTTCTCTTTTGCAAACACGCTTTTGGTGGTCAGTTCTATACAAACAGACTAAGCAATATATCCTTTGTTGTGACATTTGCCAGCAAATAAAGGGATCCTCCATTAACCGCCCACCGCAGACCTCTCTCTCTTAGTGTCAAACAGACCACTACAATGTGTGTACATGGACCATCGTGGTGCCTTACAACCTGATGGTGCATACAAATGCATCTTAGTCGCGTTGATTCCTGTTCTAGATTCCTGTGGTTGTAGCCACAACGGTTAGCTGACGCTCTAACAGTTACTAAAGATTGACAGGTGTCTATAGGTACATATGTGGTTGCAGCATTCCATTCGGACCACGGTCCTGCTTTTGCCTCTAGGGCATTCAGGGACACCATGATGACGATGGATGTTGAGCTCCATTACTCCTCTCCCTACTATCCTGAGTGTATAGTTCGGTTGTGGAGAGGAAGAATCAAGACTTAGGTTCAGACCATAGTTGGCTTCATCAACTATATGGGGTCCAGAGGGCATTAAATAATCTGCCCTGAAGATCCTTGGAAGATTGCACCCCTTATGAGGTGTTATTTAGGATACCCATTTGTGTCCCAGATCTTGATGGTCCTGGCGTGGTGGAAGTGGACACACCGTTTGTCATGAATGGATGTATTGCAGTTTTACAGGAGCTACAACAATTTTGAGATAATTCATCCGCCTGTACCGCCACCTTGAGAATCAGGGATTTGCCAACAACATCTACAGGCTGGATACCTAAAGTTGGGGAACTGGTTTGTGACAATATTGCTGTGAAGAAGGAGTTTGGTCCATCCTACTCAGCACCGGTTCCAGTTTTGGGAATACACAGTACCAGAACTGTCATCCTACCACAGCAGCCTGTTTCAGATTGCAACAGGTGGCCTATCCTGCACAGTAGACCACGGGGTCCTTTGGGAAGTACCCGCTCCCCTCCCACTACCCAACAGGACATATCTCTACAAGCAGCAAACAGTGTGTCGGCAAGCACTAATATGTAAAACAGTGAATTGCCTCCTTGAGCATGGGGAGGGCAAAGAATGAGCTTCTGCTGATTCCACTCACTACTTCACTGGCAAGACACGTCCAAGATGTGGAACTAAACTACTCTAGTTCAAAACAGACAGACTGCATCATCTACTATGAACCTTCATAACAAGTGTTTGCACAGACTGCTGCTGGTTACTTCATCGTGATTGATGATTTTTCCTCAAACTCATCTGCTTCTGCAACAGAAACTGTATCAAAGACACGTAGGCTGTACATATCGCTCAGAAATAACAATTCAGTTTAGAAGTTCTGATTGAGATGGAATTGTTTGGGATACAGTGCCCTTTGATCTATGTGGTCCTGCTGAGGTCATTCAAATTCCATATGTGTTTACAATATCAATGACTGATGTTATTACACCTGGTGGTGTTTGCGGTGACTGGGATGTTAAAACTGTTGATCCTTTTTTTTTTTAGCTTGAATACTAACCTGTATTTGAAAGTGAAGATGTGTACATGAACACAGCGAATTATGGGGAAATGTTCACTTATCACCATTGGGGACATTACTTTCTGCACCGAGCTTGTAAACCCAGATCAGTTTTCTATTACACACAATGGGCACATTGTCCAACTCCACCTGTGGGAAGCTCCAAAACATATGTGGAAAAGTTTGCATATTTTACTGGGCATGACACTAGAAAAGCTGAGTCATATTATTTCAAATTACTGCCTTCCAAATTCAGGAAAATATTGCTAACCGACACAAAACTGATTTATTCAGATGCCTTTGTTTCCTGACTTGCTGTTGAAGGCTATGAGTACTGGAAAAACACTATTGATGTGAAGAGTGTATGGTGAACAAAAGATTGGAAGATATGGGGTAGGGAAGCTTTGTTTATAACATGGCTTATTCCTTTACAAATTATATATTTTTTTTAAACTGTCCAGCAAACATCTTGCTTGGGGTTAGCAACAATAAAAGAGATGAACGCGCCCAGCATCCCCACGCCGGCTAAATTTCACAATTGGCAAATGTTTCAAAATGTCACTGAAGATCAACTCACGGCTTGGGTTAAGAATGGTACCTTTCTAGTCCCGGGGATCGTTATTGTGGCCGAAGGACACAAATGGTTGCCAGGCACGTTTTGTTAATTCTTTTGGAGGTTTCAAAGCAAGCTGGCTAGACTCTTGCTATATCTCGGGACGGCACTCTGGTATTGTCACTACATACATTGTGGGTAAACTGTGCCAACAATGGTTAGGTTCTTCCACCTTAGCAGATGTAAAAGAACATCTTAGTCTCCGGTCTGAGGAAATAGACTTACGAGATTTCTTGTTAGGACCTAGGAAGCCACACGCAAAGCATTTCCTGTATACGATATATAATCAGATCTGGAAGCTTTCTCAAATGGAAGCTGCTGCACGTTTTAGGCAGATAGATAAGAAAAACATGGAAAAAGCTTTAGGTGTTGTTGATAATGGCATGAATACTTTGTCCAAAAGAATTTACACCTTAAATAATATTGTGTCATCTGTGATTGACATCATTCAGAATGACATGTCCTTTTTACAGCATGGGCAAAGTCAGCTGCGTTCCATTATGCAGCTAGGTTGGACATTGCAGGTTCTGAAAAATGTCTGTGTGTCATGGAAACACATAAATAGTAGCAAATTAATTGCCACTTTTAATTTGTCCAGGCAACATCAGATAATGCCTAAAAAAGAACCTAGTTACATCATGACTAATATTGAAAAGCTAGAAAAGTTGCCTTTTACTGTGGTAGAATTGCCCTCAGCAGTATGGGTAATACATAGAGTTATAAATCTCCCCATTTCCACCTTTCGGTTCATAAACTGTTCGAAACATTTTGCTGTAGCCAGATATGAGCGGCTAAGTGTAAGTTACATGCACAAAGTGTGGGAGTTGCCTTTCTATTTCAGATATCTGAACAGCAAAACAGAGGTCTTTCTTAGTGGAAGTGAATGTGAGACTACTGGTCCTTGTACGGCCTTTGTAATGCTGAGATGTCATGAACTTGGCATGCCATCTGAAGGGTACTCCCGTCACTTTTATCCATCCAGTATTTCAGATACTTTCGAATAGAAGTTATGTGCTTCTGAACAATGAAGGCTGCTGTGGTATGAAGCCTGGAATTTGTCATTTTCGTTTCTCAAATGGTAATTTGTTGCAGCCATGTTTTATTTCCCCCCACCCAAATACAAGAGATAAGAGTATCAGACTTTTGGCCCGACATTGCTATTTCTAATACAAATGTTGACAAGCTTAGCAGACTAAAGGTGCTATTGTTTTAAAAACAAGTGGCCTTAACATCGGCCAAAGAGACGTACGATGTCTACATAGCAAGGTCATCAGCTGAGATACAGTCCCTATTATATAAATGCCAATTTCCCCAGACACTTTGGAGAATTGGTGAGCAGGATTTTCAACACCTCTAGTACTGCAGGGATTGTGCACTTTTTAAGGCTGACTGTTCTGGATTTATAAGTAATTTCCAGACCGTGTTTGGAGTCATAATTTCAGCCATACATTCACTCTTTTCGAGTGTCTTTGGCAGATTCCCAATTACTTTGGCATTAGTTGGCGGAAAACTGCTTCTGCTATTTTTGCTACGCAGTGGCTGTCCTACCTCAGCAAAGCGGAATGATGGAGTTACCACCAGCCCAGCTGTGTCGTAATCGCATGATGCAGTACTTTGGAGCCTCCTTGCTAGAACAGCTGGAGTATAATTAGTTGTTTGACGTTCCGACCAGTCCTACATGTGTGCAGCTGGTTTTCCATTGCATTTTGTGCCCCATCGAATGTGCACCAATAGTGTGTCTTGCTGTGCCACCTGGGCTCCTGGGGACAAGGATCTCTTAATGTTCTCAATAAGGGTTAACTCACAGACATGCCCCTTGAGACTGAGGTTGATTCGAGAGGCATTAATGAGCCACTGTCTGTGGATTTCTTGGCTCCAACGACATCTGGTACAATGGATGGTGCAGCCTCCGCAAGTTGTTTTGCGTTTCAGGTTCCTGCACACTTCTGCTCTGTGGATCCCTCTGCTAATACTTTGATCCATCTATCACCTGTCGAAGTGGAGTTCTTTCTGATGGATACAACTACCTGTGGATTCCTCACCTCATGAATACTCCCATGGCGCCAGCATTCGACGGAAATCTTCTTACTAGTCTCTGCACGTCGACGAGGACGTCACTGTCTCGCACGCGACGCCGTCTGACGTCATACAGGCAATAAGAGGTCCTCGACGACGTGCAGACGTCAGTTCCCTTTTTTCCGTGCATTCGAAACGGTTATCTTCGAGGGAGCAACTGTTACTCTTGCGGTTACAGTGTATATCTTGCTGCGTACTCTTTCTCTGTGGAAATAATGTCGCAGAGAAAGTCTGGATTTAAGCCTTGTCGTGAGTGTGGAGGCAAGATGTCGGTGACGGATCCTCATTCCGATTGCCTTTGGTGTTTGAGCTCCGACCACGACGTCTCGACTTGTGATTCATGTCAGCATATGAATCCGAAGGCCCTTAAAGAACGCGAGGCGAAGCTGTTTATGGCCAAGTCAAAGGAGAAGCATCACAAGAAAAAGTCTTCTCCAAGACATCGGCGTCATCGAGACTCCCGGCGCCGTAGAGAATCTCGGCGTCATTCAAGGGAGGCTCGTTCCAGGTCTCCGGATCGGCGCCGGAGGACATGGGAGGTCAGCCCCACAGTGACGCCGCATCTTTCGACGCCGTTGCTCTCTCCGGCGTCTCCAACTTCGCCTGGACAGGCGTCGGTGATTGAGGTATTGGAGCCTCAAGTGTTTTCTCCGGCGCAGACGCCGAGGCCGGCGTCGGGGTCGCCTCCGAGTCAGGCACCCCAGTATCCGGCTTTTCCCACCCCTGGAGCCGATAGTTCCGCATTCTTGAATGCGATGTATGCCATCTTCCAACAGATGGCTCCAGGGGGTGCTCCGGCTGGGCCTTTGGCCTTTTCTTCGGGTGATCCTGCGCCTCTTCGGCCGGCACCCTTTATGCCCTTTCTCCCGTTTGGGAACGTGGGCTCGGCGCCAGTGTCGGCGCCGGTGGCTGCTCCGGTGGCTTCGGAGGGATTGGCCCCAGGGATTTCCATCCCGTCGACGTCGAGATTTCGGCCTGTGACTCCGGTGGGTCCATCCGTTTCAACTGCTCTTCAGTCGGCGCCGAAGTTACCTGTGGCGCCGGATGCGGCGTCGGTGGCTTCGGAAGATCGGCGCCGATCTCCGACTTCGGCGGAGGTATTGTCGACTCCGCGGATTGAGCAACGACTGCATTCAAGGAGGCGTGCTCTCCGGGTACTAGAGGAGCAGGAGTACCAACGAGCCCTAGAGGAAGGAGAGCTAGAGGACTCAGGTGATGGGCTGCGTGGACTGGAGTCGGCCAGTGGGCTGGACACTTCCCCTGAGTGGGACCTTTCGTCCCCGGGGGAATATACCGAGGAAGCTGCTTCCTTTCATACAGTGGTACGGAAGGCAGCTAGTTTTTTGGACCTGCCTTTGCCGGTGGTGGAGGCGAAACAAAACCTTTTGACAGAGGTGTTGCATCCGGCCTCAGCCGCGGCGGAGCCTCTATTACCTTTTAATGACGCTCTGCTGGATCCGGTTTTAGAGGTGTGGAAGAAGCCGGCATCTTCCCCAGCAGTTCACAGAGCCGTGGCCAGAAGGTATCGGACGGCTCCAACTGATCCTGGTTTCCTATCTAGGCACCCTACGCCGGAGAGCTTGGTTGTGCAGGCCTCCTGTTCGTCCAAGTCAGCGCCTGGTTCTTTTCCGACGGTGCCGGGGGACAGAGATTCAAAAAAGCTGGAGGCGCAGTCGAAGAAGATTTTTTCGTCCTGCAGTCTGGCTTTAAAAGCCACCAATGCAACCTGTATCCTGGGGAGGTATATTCATGCTCTGATGGATGACATCTCCTCTTCGTTTACAGAGCTTCCCCAGGGTCTTTTGGATCTTGTCTCTGATGCCCAGGCTGCTGCGACCCAAATTATCCAGACGGGACTGGATACCACCGACTCGGTAGCCAGAGCAATGGGCACAACTGTGGTGGAAAGGAGACAGGCCTGGCTCCGTAACTCGGGCTTTTCGGCAGATGTACAGTCCACATTGTTGGATCTCCCGTTTGATGGGGACAAACTGTTTGGGGCTAAGGCTGATTCGGCCTTGGAACGGTTTAAGGAGAGCAGGGCCACGGCTAAGTCGCTGGGACTCCAAGCTCCTTCTTCCACGGCCTCTTCCAGATTCTTCAGGAGGTTTCGTGGATTTGGGCGTGGCTCTTCCTCCTCTTCCTTTCGGGGAAGATATCAGCAACCTGCCTCTTCCCATCCCTATAGATCTTTTAGGGGGAGGGGTAGGGTCCGCACCAGGGGAGCTTCTCAGCAGCACTCTGCCTCTTCCTCATCCTCTGGCGGGGTGCAGCAGGGGAAGCAGCCTTAGGCTTCCACCATTTCCCACTCACTCCTCTCCTGTAGGGGGAAGATTACAGCATTTTCTCACCAAATGGGAGACTGTTACGTCGGACACTTGGGTTCTCAGTGTTGTGGGAAAAGGCTACACCCTTCCCTTTCGGGAGTTTCCGCCCCTCATCCCGCCCCACCCTTCGTATTGTTCACAAGAACACCTCCTGTTGCTAGAACAGGAGGTAGAAGTCCTCCTTTTAAAGGGCGCGGTGGAGTTGGTCCCGGAGCAGGAAAGGGGTCAAGGAGTTTACTCAAGGTATTTCCTGATTCCCAAGAAGGATGGTCGTTTGAGACCAATTCTGGACCTGAGGATCTTGAATTGGTTCCTCAAGCAGGAAAAGTTCAAGATGCTGACCCTAGCACAGGTGCTTTTGGCGTTGAACATGGAAGACTGGATGGTGTCTGTCGACTTGCAGGATGCTTACTTTCATATCCCGATACTCAAGTCACACAGGAAGTATCTCCGGTTTGTGGTGGGATCGCAACACTACCAGTTTGCGGTCCTTCCGTTTGGTCTTACTTCAGCACCTCGAGTCTTCACGAAGGTGATGTCGGTGGTTGCGGCAGAGCTCAGAAGGAAGGGGATAGCAGTATTCCCTTACTTGGACGATTGGTTAATCAAAGCCAAGTCCCCGGAGCTTGTGTTGCGTCATCTGCAGTCAACAACCCAGTTGTTGTTCGACCTGGGCTTTTCGGTGAACAAGCCCAAATCTCACCTAGAGCCCTCTCAGCGCCTCCTGTTCATAGGGGCAGTACTGGATACAACATTGGGTCGGGCCTTTCCTCCGCCTCAGCGGATTCAAGATATTCAGGATTTGGTTCCAATGTTTCGAAATGGAGCGGTAGTTCCAGTCCTCAAGGTCCTTCGTCTGCTCGGTCTTTTTGCCTCCTGCATTCTGTTGGTCACGCATGCTCGCTGGCACATGAGGGCTCTTCAGTGGTGCCTCCGAAGGCAGTGGTCTCAACACAGAGGGGATCTAGAGGGTACTGTCAAGATCTCCAGAGATGCTGCTGTGGATTTGAAGTGGTGGATTGCAAGCAACAATCTTTCACAAGGAAAGCCGTTCCAGCAGTCGCCACCAGTGGCCACAGTCATAACGGATGCTTCCACTCTAGGGTGGGGAGCTCATCTGGGGGATCTGGAGATCAAAGGTCTTTGGTCTCCAGAGGAACAGATTTTTCACATCAATCTGTTAGAGTTACGGGCTGTACGTCTGGCTCTCAAGGCCTTCCTCCCTTCCCTTCGTGGTCAGTCGGTACAGGTCCTAACGGACAATACTACCACGATGTGGTACATAAACAAGCAGGGAGGAGTGGGGTCGTACCTTCTCTGCAGAGAAGCTCTTCGACTATGGTCCTGGGCAAAGGACCATCGGATTTGCTTGATAGCAAACCATCTGGCCGGAGTTTTGAACGTGCGTGCGGACAGTCTCAGTCGCCACTTCTCGGCAGACCACGAGTGGCGTCTCCATCCAGATCAAGTCCGTTTAATCTTCCAGAAGTGGGGGTTTCCTCGGGTAGATCTGTTCGCCACTCGAGAGAACGCGCATTGTCCGTTGTTCTGCAGCCTTCAGTATCCGATGCAGGAAGCGTTGGGGGACGCGTTTCAAATGACCTGGTGCGGCCAGTTGCTTTACGCGTTTCCTCCCATACCCTTGATTCCTCGAGTATTGAGGAAGATTCGCCAAGACCGGGCTCTAGTAATCTTAATAGCTCCGGATTGGCCAAGGAGGGTGTGGTACTCCGACCTTCTCCAACTCTCAATGTGCCCGCCGCTCCGTCTCCCTTTCAGGGCAGACCTCCTCTCACAGTCGCAGGGGCAGGTTCTACACCCCAACCTCCAGAGTCTGCACCTACATGCCTGGAGATTGAACGGGGCAACCTGAGTTCCTTCTCTCTCCCGCCTGAGGTAGTGGATGTTATATTAGCGGCCAGGCGACACTCCACTAAATCTATCTACGCTAATAGGTGGTCTAAATTTGTTGCGTGGTGTGGAGAGAGGCAGATTGATCCCTTACATGCTCATCTATCGGACGTTTTGTCTTTTGCTCTATCTCTGGCGCAAAAAGGTTGTGCAGTGGCTACCATTAAAGGTTATTTATCGGCCTTGTCAGCCTTCATATGTCTTCCAGACCAACCATCTTTATTTAAATCCCCTATTGTTATCAGATTCTTGAAAGGTCTTCTAAATCAATATCCTCCAAAGCCATTCGTTATGCCGCAATGGGATTTGTCCTTAGTCCTGACTTTCCTTATGGGGTCCCCTTTTGAACCTATGCATTCTTGCCCCTTGAGGTATTTGGTTTTAAAAACAGTCTTCCTGATAGCTATAACATCAGCAAGGAGAGTGAGTGAGTTGCAGGCCTTATCAGTAAACCCCCTTATACAACTTTTTATGGGGATAAGGTGGTGTTGAGGACCAAGGCTGCTTTCCTCCCGAAGGTTGTTTCACCCTTCCATTTGGCTCAGGCAATTACTTTGTCCACGTTCTATCCTCCGCCTCATCCTTCCAAAGAGGAAGAAAGACTGCACCGTCTGGACCCAAAGAGAGCGTTGAGCTTCTTTATCG
This sequence comes from Pleurodeles waltl, assembly GCF_031143425.1. Taxonomy (NCBI): domain Eukaryota; kingdom Metazoa; phylum Chordata; class Amphibia; order Caudata; family Salamandridae; genus Pleurodeles; species Pleurodeles waltl. The sequence goes on along the minus strand of NC_090443.1, from coordinate 445,462,685 downwards.
ATAGAACAAGGGATTTCAGGCTGGAGGATCAGCTGTTTATTGGATACGTGGGCAAGAGGAGAGGAAAGGCAGTCCACAAGAGAACACTATCCAGGTGGGTTGTTCTTTGCATTAAAATATGTTACTCTTTGGCAAAGAAGGATCCTCCTGAGGGCATTAGAGCTCATTCCACCAGAGCTAAGTCGGCCACTTCGGCCTTAGCCAGAGGTGTTCCTGTGGTCGACATCTGCAAGGCCGCAACTTGGTCGTCCCTTCACACTTTTGCAAAACATTACTGTTTAGATTCTGAGGTTAGAAGGGACGGCCATTTTGCACGGTCAGTGCTGCAGGATTTCTTGGTTTGACCATTTAGGCACCCACCGCCGGGCGTGGTACTGCTTTGGGACTCTATTCATGAGGTGAGGAATCCACAGGTAGTTGTATCCATCAGAAGAACGAGTTACTTACCTTCGGTAACGACTTTTCTGGTGGATACATTAGCTACCTATGGATTCCTCACGGTCCCACCCGCCTCCCCGTTGCCTTTATGGTCTTGCCAAGTAATCCTTGAGTGCGCTCCTCTTGGTCTTTGAGGGTGCAATAGATGTATATATATAATATATTTATATATATATATGTGTATATATCTTTATGTATATACTTGGTGTGTGTATATATTTTAAAAGAGAGAGTTTTATGTATATATGTACATAAAAAGATTTAGTTATTCATACAATGTGGTGTATTTTACAATATAATGGATGTTGCCTTGCTCTTTCATTGCATTGCCTGGTTGTTCTCATGCACGTAAAAAATGATTGGTACTGACGTCTGCACGTCGTCGAGGACCTCTTATTGCCTGTATGACGTCAGACGGCGTCGCGTGCGAGACAGTGACGTCCTCGTCGACGTGCAGAGACTAGTAAGAAGATTTCCGTCGAATGCTGGCGCCATGGGAGTATTCATGAGGTGAGGAATCCACAGGTAGCTAATGTATCCACCAGAAAAGTCGTTACCGAAGGTAAGTAACTCGTTCTTCTGATCTCTGTCTCCACTGATAACATCGGAGACCTTTTGTAAGACAATGATTATTGTTGATTTGACCATTGGCTTTTTCTCAAAGTGTAAAATGTGACACCAAATTGCCTTTAAATTTGGCCTGCCTACCGGGCTGCTTTGCTTGTCACTTTTGACATTGTCTCTTACGTATGATTTTACATTTGCTTTTAGGTTTTCAGTTTAGAGCATTTTTAGACTTTGGCCTTAGCACCCTTGCTTTGACAATAGGGTAGGGTGTTGTGGGTCCATTTTAGTTTTCTTTGGTAGAGGAGTTTAGCTTGGCTTTGATTTGCAGGCATGTACCCTTTTACCTAGATAATGTGCTATGTTTTTATTATTCCTTTTTTATTCATTTTAGCACTGTCTGCATTGTAGAAGAAGTGTTCTTACTTTATAATCAGTTGCCATTCCTTGAAAGCATCATTTTCAGTAATGTACATATTAGATTGTCATCATATTCTTTTGCTTTACAAAAAACAGAATGTGAGCATGTAAGGCATTTTTTTTATGATATTGCTGATACAGGTTTGTGCACACAATCTAACATTTAGGTACATACTCCGGTCAGAACATCTGCACAAACAATAACATGTGCCTTATAAAAACACCATGTCAGACCAAGGCCATTAGAAGGGATTCCACTCACGATATTCCATCTATACTGCACATCACTTTGCAGCAGACCTCAGCCTTTGTGCCTCTATGAAGCCTGATTTGGAAACTGGAGGCCAACCTTCCCCTAAGGTAGGGGGGTTGGGGCGCTTCTTGTGGACACGGCATCGGCAGATTAGGTTTATTACGCCTTGCTCTCTTTAGGGTAGAAAATACACTTTAGGGAGGAGTTCGAATATTCATGTTTATTCTAATATTTTGGGGTTGTTCATATTTACATTGCTTATTTTCAAAATACTAATTTTGTTATTAGTCATTATCCTGATCATTGCAGCTCATGCATTTTATTGTAGATTGCAGTCTTTTTAATAAATGTATTGAAAACTATCCTGCATCTTCTTTCTTGCCTGTGTGTGTAAGAGACGTATTGCTAATGAGATAAAAGGGTAAGACTTGTTACACCACAGTTTCCCTAAGAGGTTTTCAGAGTCCATGTGCTAGGCTCCCAGAAGTCACCTTTAATATTTGGGTTTTGGTGAGGTGCTGCTAGGGAGCCGGAAGGATTAGGCCAACAGTTGCCACCTGGTGTACGAGTGACTCATTCGCCTACAAGCAGAGGTGCTGCCACACCTAATCCAGCACTCTCATAGAGATACAAGAGTCCTTGAGACAACTGTCAATCAAGAATCACAATTAATTGAGCTAAATTTGTTATATTTCCTCTGACGGGCAGAACACCGAGATTCGAGTTCAAATACCCCTTAAAATTGTGCGTAAGCTCGGATGTTTGAATACTTAGAGACAAAGATAATACTATTAAACAAAACTATAGCAGTACAATCCAAAGATTAGAAGAGAAGATAGATCACTGGATCAAACATCCTTTATTAACAGCCGGTCGCGTAGCATTATGTAGGATAGTAATACTTCTGCATATGCTATACTACTTTCTAAATATACCAATTCTACTATCAAAGAGCTTCTTTTTTTCTATATGGTTGTTGCTTATAAAACTGGTCTGACTGGATAAACATCAACGCTTAAGGTGGAAAATGTTAACCCTACCGTTCGCACTGGGCAGATTTTCAGCACTGGATGTGGATCTTTACTGCCTGTCTGCGCAGGCTCATTTTGCCTACTACTGGTACCATCTGCAGCCCTATATGGCCCATCTTGCAGTTGAGACGGATAATCCATTGCTTACAATCTTACACATGATAATTTGCCAACTAGGATGTAAGCGATCAACAGAGATACAGACTACACACTGCCAACCTGGTACACATTGAGGGATAGAAAGGGACTGGAACTGTTATACTCACAATTCATACTCCTGGCAGAGAACCCAAGTTTATCACTAAAAAGTGAACTGAAAGCGATAACACTGTTGAACAACCTAAACAGTGAACACGGAGGTGACATTTTATACTGGCAGATTTATAGATATAACCAAATTCATGAACTCCTCTGGAGGCACGCCGCTCATCTTTTTTTTATATTACAGACTAAAAGCAACATCCAAATAACATGGCATGGTTCCCGCAGGAGCCCACTATTTTCAACCTACTGGAAACATTGATTAATTCCAAGACACTAAGGAGTCGTGTAGGGGTACTTCTGATACATGGAAATACAGCAAGCTGTATTTGTGCTTGAAACTCGAGGACAAAGTGGAAAGTCATGCTTCACTACCCGCTACTTAATAATTTTTGGCAGTACTGATGCTCCCAAACAGTGCTTCTGATGCTGGGCAGCGTGCTCTGAATAAGTCACTTCCTGTGCCTGTCTATGATATACCACACACCACTTGGCCTTTGCAAATGGGTTTCACACACAATCTGAATGCTTAAAACGTTGTGATACAGAGGCATATATTTTTTTACATTCAGCCTAGAGCTGTCCCCGTATATATATTATTATTGGAAATTGGTTAGTGATACGCTTTCAGCAATAATAGGGGATCCACTACAATTAGATCTTAATATTACACTACTGGGCTCGGTGCACAAGATCACGGACACATACAGGAAACTGGTAGCACTAGCAGGGATGTGGCCGGGACATCTTGTTTGGGGTCAAGGGCAACAAGTTTTTATGTTTACTTTGTCCTTGGGACAAGTAGGCCTAACCCTCTGCAGCACAAACCCTTTGGCTGCCTGTTTACAGAGAGTGGAACTCTCTGCAGTTGAGGTAATGTGTTTCCAATAGATAATGCTGTTCGAACTTGTATTTATGGTTCATTATTTGAAAGCCTTGATTATTAGGGTGAGTGCTGTAAATAAATGTTTTAAGGTCACACTTCACTACTGACGTTGGTTCCAGTACAAAAAAAAACAGCTGTGTATACACATGTTCGAAAACATTAGGCTATGAGGCTAAGTATAATGCTCCCAGAATGCTCTCTGATTAGATGCAAATGAAGTGTCATTTAGTAAAATGTGTTGATGCATGCTAGTATTTCCCAAAAATATTTCTAATGGAAAATCAGTGTAACAATTTTCAACACGAATATGGGAAGCATGAAAATAAACAAACACTGACAAAGCCAACTGATCTGACATATTTTTATAAGTCTTTTAGTTTCATCAATGCGTGTCTTGTTTTGACATGGCTTTTGTAACACTTTATTGTTGTGGGAGCTACCAGGCCCTCAACATTGCAACAAACACTGCCAAAAAAAAAACAAATTTGAACTCTAAAAGCACATGTTGCCACCAGTGGCATAACAAAGGCCCCGCAGCCGCCCTCCAGGGGGCCCCTTTAGCACAGCACCTGCCCTGAGTGAGTCTGGAGAGGGGGCTCCTCCATGTTCTTTGCAAAGGGGCAACCTCCAGTTTCGTTACGTCACTGATTGCCACTGTAGTTCCTGACACTGAACAAAACTACTTTGTGTGCCAATATGCTCCTTGTGGAAGAGCAGAATGCAATCACTCACAGTAAAGCCAGCCAAAAGAGAGAGAAATAGAAATTTTTAGTAAACAAAATGTCTTTGTTAACACCAGACCTAATTAGGGACCAAGACCCACATGTAGGTAGCTTTTTGCATGTCACAAACAGCGACTTTCGCTGTTTGCGACGTGCAAAAAGCACATTGCGATGCACAAACCCAGTTTTGCGATTCAGTAACCTGGTTACCGAATCGCAAAACGGGTTTGCGAGTCGCAATTAGGAAGGGGTGTTCCCTTCCTAATTGCGACTCGCAGTGCAATGTAGGATTGTTTTGTGACCGCGAACGCGGGCGCAAACCAATCGCAGTTTGCACCCATTTCAAATGGGTGCTAACACTTTCGCAAAAGGGAAGGGGTCCCCATGGGACCCCTTCCCCATTGTGAATGTCACTGTAAACATTTTTTCAGAGCAGGCAGTGGTCCTGCGGACCACTGCCTGCTCTGAAAAAATGAAACAAAAACGTTTAATTTTTCGTTTTTGTAATGCATCTCGTTTTCCTTTAAGGAAGCAGTCACAGACATGGTGGTCTGCTGTCTCCAGCAGGCCACCATCCCTGTGAGGGCCACCATTTGCAAGGGGGTCGCAAATTGCGACCCACCTCATGATTATTCACTAGGTGGGCATTTGCGAAGCCCTTGCGAATCACAGATGGTGTCAGGGACACCATCCTACATTCGGATTTGCGACTCGCAATTTGCGGGTCGCAAATCTGAACCTACCTACATGTGGCCCCAAATTCTTAAAGAAAGTCACAAAAGTGCACCCATGGTATATGTCGTACCCCTATAAAATATTTGTGAACTGTATTTTAGCATGGGTAAATACGCATGTGTAGATTTGCTCATGTGAAAATCTATTGAGCATCTGCAAGTTCATTTTCCCTCCGGCCACTTTCTTCCCAACCCTGGAAGAAGTTCTAATTCTGCCATTGTCCGGAGTAAATGTCCAACCTTTCTTATTATGGGAAAATATTAGAGAGAAGCTGGTGAAAATCTTTAAAATGTGCAGGTTAGTAGGTTTGCAGACTCAAAGGCATTCCAGCCCTGGAACTATTGCTTACTGCTTCCTCCAGCCCCAGTATGCAGATCTGCAGAAAGGTGGCAAAATAAGGAAATTGCTACAGTAGGGATTGAAACTGCAAGTATTCAAGCCCTATTATGGTAGTAGCCCTGGCATAATCAGAGAGGCTATTATCAGAGCTCTTACATAATGAGATTGCTGCCATAATTTGTCGCCACACTACATGGCACCAAAGGGACAAGTAGATCTTTTTACAGGACAAGTAGATTTGAGAAGCAACCTGTCCCCTGGACAAGTAGATATTTTAATAAATTCCACACCCCTGACTAGTACTCTTTTGTTGACTAAAAGACAAGTATCTAAACACTGGGGCAGAGGTAGGGGCCCTACAAAAGACGTGCTTGTCAGACTTGGTATATTACAATGAGCAAATGGAAATTCATGCAGACCTGCAGTCCCTATTATCCAGACCTGAACCTAAAGAATGTCTGTGAGTGTCTATTAAACGTTGAGGTAGAAGTTGGTTCAGACCCCTCTGATACACTGAGTAGATCGCCAAAGTGAGTATATAATTCTTGTTTTTGAGTTATTTAATGTCTAAAAGTAATGCACAAAGCCATACTAGCGATGCCTCTGGGGTTAATGTAGATGATACTGGGGTAATGTGTTGCTGGCTGTCTTGGTCTTGGTATGCGGGATGTTCGCAATTGTGTTGTACAGGCATTCATTCCTTACGTGCTGTAACATCTGTTACATAATGTGCATTGTTGGAAATTAGATTTTTCTCTACAAAAAAAACTCAATGTAAAAATAAAGTAGCTGCTTACCCAAATCCTCTGATACTCCTCTGCTTGGTAATTGATCATCTTTTAAATTTGCTGTAGTGGCCCTCTGCTTTCTGAGAAGACCGTTCAAAAGTATGTTATCTGCATCACATTGAATACCGACATACATACTATCAAACACAGTGAAAAATGAGCCATGTATAAAAATAAATTATGGAGAAACCGAGAAGACGACATTCAACATCAACCCCATGCAAGTTCTCAATTATGCCCAGATTTTTGCCCAAGTGTGTGCACATTTTTGCTTTTCCCTCCAATGCCCCGTCCATGCCTTCAAGTGCTCCGTCTTCTATTTTCAGCTTTGCAGCTGACCTTATTTAAACATTGCAGATGGCAGATGACTGGAACCAGCATTTGGTAAACCACAGTGGTTGTTGATCGTATCACTGATCTACCACACCTAAATCTTTTCAGTTTCATACTGATATTCTTTCAGAGAATGTTTTTTTATCAAGAGAAAGCAGACCCAGTAATTGTTTTACTTTTTCCACACACTGTATTGTGGGTACTAAAGGGCAAATATGTCCCCACTTGTCCAAGCAAAACATAAGGACAACTTAAGTGAAAGCAAACCTCTAGCTTGAGTGTATAGCAAGCGTTTTAATCTGCTTTCTGTGAGTAAAATTGTGTTTGGCAGTAGGTTTTGCAACCTGTTTGTGGGGTGAAAGAGCAGGTTTTGGAAGTGCATCGGAGCATTGTTTAGTGGTTTAAAGTGGCCCTTACCTGCATGGTTTGAAAAGGAACTGGAAAGTGTGTATTGGGCCGGTCTGTAACCAAAGAGATTGTGAGCTGAAGCAGTAGCCCCTTTCCCCCTCTGCCCACCTGTTACAAGCCTAGTGATTGGTGAGGTCACGTGATCTGTTGACCAGGTGTTTTTATTGGTATCTGTAACCTGGTTTCTGATTCACCCCTTGGGCTAGGTTTCTCACTGGTATTAGGGCTTAGGGTTTGGCTACTGATTGGTGGCCAAGGTTCTCAGTGGACCTAGAGTTAGGGCTTGGCTACTGATTAGTTGCTGGAGATAGGGTCCGGACCGGTTGCTAGGGCTAGGGTTCTGATTGGTTGACAGTTGTAGGGTTCTTATTGGCTCATGGCTATAGGGCTGATGTTCTGATTGGTTAGGGTCAGGGCTAGGGTTTCCATAGGCCCAAAGTCATCTTATCACTAGTACTATGTAACCCTAGGCTCAGGGTGCCCAAGTAAAGGGTTGCAGCTAAGGATGTTACTTGAACAGGGACTAGAGCCAGAAATTCTTCATCTCTGCCATAACAATTTCAGGTAAGCAACCACTCACTTACAAAAACATTTTCTATTGATAACTTCGTAAACCAAAAGCACACCCCTCTTATACAACCACTGAGTGACTTTACTACTAATAAATATTCCTTCAACCATCTAACTTTTCAAAAACAAAAGCAACCACAATACCACACAACCTACCACAAATAATACAAAACGTCAATAACCACAGCCCAAAATAACTTATAAATACAGTGTTACATCAGGGGTGTGGAATTTATTAAAATATCTACTTGTCCAGTGGACAGGTTGCTTCTCAAATCTACTTGTCCTGTAAAAAGATCTACTTGTCCCTTTGGTGCCATGTAGTGTGGCGACAAATTATGGCAGCAATCTCATTATGTAAGTGCTCTGATAATAGCCTCTCTGATTATGCCAGGGCTACTACCATAGTAGGGCTTAAATACTTGCAGTTTCAATCCCTACTGTAACAATTTCCTTATTTTGCCACCTTTCTGCAGATCTGCATACTGGGGCTGGAGGAAGCAGTAAGCAATAGTTCTAGGGCTGGAATGCCTTTGAGTCTGCAAACCTACTAACCTGCATGTTTTAAAGATTTTTACCAGCTTCTCTCTAATATTTTCCCATAATAAGAAAGGTTGGACATTTACTCCTGACAATGGCAGAATTAGAACTTCTTCCAGGGTTGGGAAGAAAGTGGCTGGAGGGAAAATGAACTTGCAAATGCTCAATAGATTTTTACATGAGCAAATCTACACATCGTATTTACCCATGCTAAAATACAGTTCACAAATATTTTATAGGGTACAACATATACCATGGGTGCACTTTTGTGACTTTCTTTAAGAATTTGGGGCCACATGTAGGTAGGTTCAGATTTGCGACCTGCAAATTGCGAGTCGCCAATCCGAATGTAGGATGGTGTCCCTGACACCATCTGTGATTCGCAAGGGCTTTGCAAATGCCCACCTCATGAATAATCATGAGGTGGGTCGCAATTTGCGACCCCCTCGCGAATGGCGGCCCTCACAGGGATGGTGGCCTGCTGGAGACAGCAGACCACCATGTCTGTGACTGCTTTTCAATAAAGCAGTTTTTTTTTTTGTAATGCAGCCCGTTTTCCTTAAAGGAAAACGAGATGCATAACAAAAATGAAAAATGAAACGTTTTCGTTTCATTTTTTCAGAGCAGACAGTGGTCCACAGGACCACTGCCTGCTCTGAAAAAATGTTTACAGTGACATTCACAATGGGGAAGGGGTCCTATGTGGATCCCTTCCCTTTTGCGAAAGTGTTAGCACCCATTTGAAATGGGTGCAAACTGCGATTGGTTTGCGCCCGCGGTCACAAAACAATCCTACATTGCACTGCGAGTCGCAATTAGGAAGGGAACACCCCTTACTAATTGCGAGTCGCAAACCCGTTTTGCGATTCGGTAACCAGGTTACCGAATCGCAAAACTGGGTTTGTGCATCGCAGTGTGCTTTTTGCATGTCGCAAACAGCGAAAGTCGCTGTTTGCGACATGCAAAAAGCTACCTACATGTGGGTCTTGGTCCCTAATTAGGTCTGGTGTTAACAAAGACATTTTGTTTTTATTAAACTTCTATTTCTCTCTCTTTCGGCTGGCTTTACTGTGAGTGATCGCATTCTTCTCTTCCACAAGGAGCATATAGCCACACAAAGTAGTTTTGTTCAGTGTCAGGAACTACAGTGGCAATCAGTGACGTAACTAAACTGGAGGGTGCCCCTTTGTAAAGAACATGGAGGAGCCCCCTCTCCAGACTCACTCAGGGCAGGTGCTGTGCTGAAGGGGCCCCCTGGAGGGCGGCTGCGGGGCCTTTGTTATGCCGCTGGTGTGCTTTTAGAGAGTTCAAAAACTTTTTTGGGGGGGGTTTGCCAGTGTTTGTTACAATGTTGAGGGCCTGGTAGTTCCCACAACAATAAAGTGTTACAAAAGCCATGTCAAAACAAGACACGCATTGATGAAACTAAAAGACTTATAAAAATATGTCAGATCAGTTGGCTTTGTCAGTGTTTGTTTATTTTCATGCTTGCCATAATCGTGTTGAAAATGGTTACACTGATTTTCCATTAGAAATATTTTTGGGAAATACTAGCATGCATCAACACATTTTACTAAATGACACTTCATTTGCATATAATCAGAGAGCATTCTGGGAGCATTAAACTTAGCCTCATAGCCTAAACTTTTCAAACATGTGTATACACGTTTTTTTTTTTTTTTGTACTGGAACCAACGTCAGTAGTGAAGTGTGACCTTAAAACATTTATTTACAGCACTCACCCTAATAATGAAGACTTTCAAATAATGAACCATAAATACAAGTTCGAACAGCATTATCTTTTGGAAACACATTAACTCAACTGCAGAGAGTTCCACTCTCTGTAATCAGGCAGCCAAAGGGTTTGTGCTGCAGGGGGTTGGGCCTACTTGTCCCAAGGACAAAGTAAACATAAAAACTTGTAGCCCTTGACCCCAAACAGGATGTCCTCGGGCGATAGGAATTCCACATCCCTGGTTACATCATAGAAGGAAGCAAAAAACAAGGAAAAGGTCAAATGTATGATCACACTGCTCACTAATTATACCTTTCTCCTGCAGTGCCCCACACTCTGCCCAAATCACCATACAACAGGGCAGTTTACAACACCACTGCCCACCACAAAAAGCACACCTCCACCACACAAGCATATCTCAAAATGCATTTTTTTCTAAAAAGCCAACCTCCCTTCCACCTCCAACAAGTCACAACCTCAATACATCCCACCCCAGCCACATTAAAATGCCCTATGCACATTCACCTCCACCCATACTGCACCACCCATCTCCCCATGGCACCAAGTCAATAAGAAGAAAGAAACACAACAATTAAATGCCTAATCCTCAAGCTCGATTCATGAACAAAAACTGCTTTAACATCTTTGACCTACTTTCAGCAACAACATCAGACCTCACCTTCATTACAGAAACATGACTAAGCGAAAATCCTGCATCCGCATGCCACAAAGCCCTTACACCTGACTTTCTTATCATAAACAAAAATTGTATTGGCAAAATTGGAGAAGGCCTGGCTGTCATTCATAATAAAACACTACAAATAACAACAGTTGAAAACCTCACCATGTGTGGGTGTGAATATGTGAAGACAAGATTTTATCCCACTCCGAATATAACTTGCTTCCTCTTATTATATAGGCCACCTCACATCAGTGCCAACTTTAAAGATATTTTACTTGATACAGTAAGCAACACCCATCTGGACCACCCAAACCTATACATTCTAGAAGACCTCAGCGTTTGTTTTGGAAAGAAGAATCTAACTCTAACCACAGCTATCAGAACCAACCTGAAAGCCTTCATCCTCCAACAACACTCTAAATGTCCTATTTGCACCTTTAGGACAGGCCACAGTCACAAACAACTCCCCTGTATTGTGGAGCGACCACATCATCACTTCCAAGATCAACACACCTATCAAAGACAACACTTTGAAGGCACCAAAAAAAAAAAAAACGCTCATACAGAAAATATTTTTAAAAAACTAAACATCCACCAACACAACAACCACCTTGAACAAACCCCAGTAAACATGCGGCGTAAAGACCTACACACCTTCTACAACTGGATCTCTACTGCACTGGACAAACAAATAGCAATAAATACCACATCCAGGGCTGACCACATGGGTCACTGACAATATGGAAAGCATGAAAACACAACTCAACATACTACAGTGCAAATGAAGATATTCAAGAGATGAAACGAACAAAATGACACTATGCCACTATTACAGAGCCTCCAAATGAGCTATTGGAACACCACTACTCAACGTGAATAACTGCAGTGGCCTGCCCTTCTAAAGAACTCCATGAACTTCCAACTGAATTTCGCAATCCAGAGTGCTAAACACAGAAATACTACAATCACAAGACTTCTGTGACAAAATTTGCAATGGATTGCGCTAAAAGATTAAAAATTACCTTCCAGAGAACGTGGACAACAGCACATGACCTAACCACCATAGTAGGAAACAACAATAATCATCCAAATCCCTTTCAGTACCTCGCCACAAAAGGATTTTCATGGTATTATGATTGCAGCCAGACCATTAGGGTCACCTTCATACCCAGTACCGGCAAAACCTTTAAAGATCTTCTTTGCTCAACCTTTATGTGACTTTAGCCACATGCCTACTCAACAATTCCCTTGAGCTAGGTTCATCCCTCCTGAGCTGACCTCACCTTAAAAAGAAAATCCTCGACTCATCCGACCCCACAACCTAAAGGCCCATGTCAAACAGACAATTCTTAGGAAAGAATTTTCACAGTTGACTTAAATCCTTAACTATACAGACTATTTATGTCTTAGTGTCAAACCAATAGTCTGGATACAGTCCAGGCAGAGGCACAGTGTAAACCATCATATCCATCTAGGATTATCTATAAAGTGGATGAGCTGAGTAGCTACCTTCTGCTTCTGGATTTATCACCTGCATTTGACACTGTCCACTACCAAAATCTTCTAAAAAGACTCTATCTCAAATTCTGTGAAATTCTAATACATTGCTTCTAATCTCACAGTCAAAGAGTAGTCTACCTTTCACATCTCCTCCTCACACACAATACTGTGCTGTTCCTCAGGGTCCATCACACACCCTCTATTGTTCAACATCAAACAAACTCCCTTACCAAATCTGATTAAGTAACACACCCTCACCTGTTACAGCTATTCAATGCTTTGAAAAAAGAGGGGGGTAAGAGAGGAGGATTGGTCGGTCCAGTGTACGTCCTCCCAACACAGTACTAATATGATATGGTACACTGTTCCGAAATCGAAAGGAGAGGAAAAAGAGAAAGAGTCCTGTTAATCAGGAGCAATGGTCCTCACACACTGTATTTGGTGTCATGCTTCATCATCGGACAGCTCCTCGTCAGACCGGCGCTGCAATGTCTGACGGGCACCCCCCGAGGAGGGGCTCTTTGCCGGAGATCTTCAACTATTCAATGACCCAGATCATTTACAAAATGGATAACCCTGAAGACCCTACAATTCCCAGCTTGATGACCCTTCGTGCCATAAACACATAGATGATGAATACCACAAAGATAGAGACTACGACCTGCAGACAATGGGAAAAGTACCAGTCTATCACCTTATGGCCTAATGAACCCCTCCAACAATTACAAGAGAAGTTAGAAACCTTGGAGTAACCATAAATTCAGTCCTATTCTTGATACCATAGGTTGTTAACATCACGAAGAGTGCCTTTTACATAATGAAAACACGTTGCATAGTCCCATAGCTTGCATACCCACATAAAATGAGACAACATCCTTTCACTTGTAAAATCCAAGCTTGGCTAAGCCAACAGCCTAAACCTTAGTGCACCTACATTCATCATTTACAAAATTAAAGTAAACCCAGAATGCTTCTGCATGGCTTCTTCTCACACCTTCACCCAAGAGAAAGCATGGCTCCAATTGCTCCACGAGTTACCTATTTCTAGATGGGCAATGTTCAAAGCACTGTGCATTGTCCACAGACCCTCCCAAGGCAAAGGGCTGCTATACCTACAAGTTAAGTTCAAGCAATACAAACCAAACAGAAAACTGCGCTCCAAGCTTGCACTACTTACCACCTAACCATAAGAAATCAGTCGGGGCACTGCTTTCCGAGTACAAGCCACCAAGTTTGGAACGGAATACTAGCCAGCATTAGAAGCACCCAGGAGCATATACACTTTCAAAAACAGTTGAAAACATTGCTGTTTCTTAAATAACTTCACCACCCACACCCTGTCAGCATAGCCCAGAAAACAGTTGCACCCTCAAGTGCAGTCCTCAGCTTGCAACCCATAAATTGGAAACAACTCAGCCAGCAACCTGCTTTCTATATGCAGGTAAGTTAAGAATGGCTGACCTATGGTTTGCCATGGCATTTTATAGTTATGTACTTGCACTTGAAACAGTTATGGATCACAGTAATACTAAAACAATAATATGCATCGGTCATCAACAAATTGTAATTTATACCTCTTCAATTCACGTAAGATGGTTGCCCATCATCATCATGACTGTCAAGCCTAAAAAACAAACATCACCAAATGGACAGCCAAGCTGTAACTGAACAGATCCGTCACATATTGCTGGACAATTTGGAAGACTTTAATGTATTCCACTGCAGATCCCAATATCTTTACAATCCGACCGTTTCTTTACATCTCACAACGACACTCAGATAAGAGAAGAGAATAGCAATGCCCATCTGAGCAGCTCTCTCCATTTCTCTCTCCCTCCAGCCATACTATCTCAGGACCATAATTATACACAGAACCTAACATTAGACAACCCAGTGAAGTAACCAAATAAACAGACTATATCATAGGAAATATCACAGAGACCTACAAAGCTGTTCAAAGCTACCAACATATGAAGACCATTAAACTACAAGTCTGTCCCTCATACTTCATCATCCACCACACTACTACATATTCAGTCCCATAATTTGAAAACCTCACCTTGGTGGTCATCATGCATGGCATGAAAGCTTCCCACATAGGACAAAGACAGCATCCTTCCAATCACACACCTACACAGTTTGGCGTGCTCCTCATGCAGGCAAGTGCTTCAGCACCCCACATAGGGGCACTATGTAAATGCTGCAATACAATATGATAAAACAACAAAGAAATATCAGTACCATCAAACATAAAGCATTCTACTTCATTGCCTCATGTACCTTAAAAAGCTGCCTATGCAAAGGGGCAAATCAATCTTCTGCTTTTCATTTTATGCTGGTTTAAGGTCAACCTTTGGATAACATTCTTCACCTTGACACTAGAAACGAATGACCCGAAAGTCTAGAAGCAACTGCCATCATGGGTTGGCAGGGCCTCATAACCCTTGTCAGTTATCATTTCTGCTCGAGGTGGTTTATTTCTGCTTGCAGTTCCTTAGGTTGGAAATGACTATTGAGCGATGGAGATAGCAGCCACTGTGCGCTGTGAAACCTTGCTTGTTGAAGGAGCAGTTCCCTGCGAAAGCACATTGTGTCCTGATATTTAAGGGGAAAAAAGCCACTCGTTATATCTTTCTCAAATCTTTGAGATTTTATCACTTTGATGCAAATGCAGGCCGTCTTCTGAAGGAGACTCCCATTATCATCACATTCCTCTTTGGTATGACTAGCCCTCGATCCCAACACCAAACGGCAATTGTTAGAAACCTCAAATGCCTTTTCCTTTTCTAGGCAGCGGTGAACTTGTGAAAACAAAACGCGTGTTTTGGTGTGATCTTGAGAGAAACATGGATTTTGCTAGGATGGTTATTGTTTTGAGAGATGCTGCTGTAAGCTGTTTCTGATTGGCTCGTGGTATCTTCCAGACTTCAAGCTAGAACACCTCTTGAAAATTATCTTAAGAAGATCCTACGCAGCATTTATAAACGCATTACTTGGCACTATGCTTAACCCCTTAGCTGCTGGGCCTTTCCCCCCCAGTGCTGAGCCCTTTTTTGGCTATTTGGGGTAGTTCGCGCTTAGGGCTTCATAACTTTTTGTCCACATAAGCTAACCACGCCAAATTTGCGTCCTTTTTTTCCAACATCCTAGGGATTCTAATGGTATCCAGAGTTTGTGGTTTACCCTGGAGGAGACCAAGAAAATAGCCAAAATACAGTGAAAATTTCGTTTTTTCCACAAAAATGGGAAAAAAGGGCTCCGAAGAAGGCTTGTGGTTTTTTCCCCGGAAAATGCCATCAACAAAGGGTTTCTGGTGCTGAAATCACTATCTTCCCACCTGTCAGGAACGGGCAGACTTGAATCAGAAAACCACACTTTCCAACACAAATTTGGCATTTTACTGGGACATACCCCATTTTTACTATTTTTGGTGCTTTCAACCTCCTTCCAGTTAGTGACAGGATGGGTGTGAAACCAATGCTGGATCCCGGAAAGCTAAACATTTCTGAAAACTAGACAAAATTCTGAATTCAGCAAGGGGTCATTTGTGTAGATCCTACAAGGTTTTCCTACAGAAAATAACAGCTGAAATAAAAAAAATATTGAAATTGAGCTGAAAACAACAGCCATTTTTCTTTATGTTTTACTCTGTAACTTTTTCCTGCGATGTCAGATTTCTGAAAGCAATATACCGTTTTGTCTGCTGGACTCTTCTCGTTGCGTGGATATAAAGGGCTTGTAGGTTCATCAAGAACCCTAGGTACCCAGAGCCAATAAATGAGCTGCACCCTGCAGTTGGTTTTCATTCTATACTGGGTATACAGCAATTCATTTGCTGAAATATGAAGAGTGAAGAAGAGGTATCAAGAAAACCTTTGCATTTCCAAAATGGGATCAAGATAAGGTTTTGAGGAGCAGTGGTTATTTGCACATCTCTGAATTCCGAGGTGCCCATACTAGCATGTGAACTGCAGAGCATTTCTCAAATAGACGTATTTTTTACACACTCTCTTATATTTGGAAGGAAAAAATGTAGAGAAAGATAAGGGGCAATAACACTTGTTTTGCTATTCTATGTTCCCCCAAGTCTCCCGATAAAAATGATACCTCACTTGTGTGGGTAGGCCTAGCGCCTGCGACAGGAAATGCCCCAAAACACAACGTGGACACATCCCATTTTTTGACAAAATACAGAGCTGTTTTTTGCAAAGTGCCTACCTGTAGATTTTGGCCTCTAGCTCAGCCGGCACATAGGGAAACCTACCAAACCTGTGCATTTTTGAAAACTAGAGACCTATGGGAATCCAAGATAGGGTGACTCGTGGGGCTCTGACCAGGTTCTGTTACCCAGAATCCTTTGAAAACCTCAAAAAGTGGCTAAAAAAACAAGTTTTCCTCACATTTCGGTGACAGAAAGTTCTGGAATCTGAGAGGAGCCACAAATTTCCTTCCACCCAGCGTTCCCCCAAGTCTCCCGATAAACACAATACCTCACTTGTGTGGGTAGGCCTAGCGCCCGCGACAGGAAATGCCCCAAAACATAACGTAGACACATCCCATTTTTTGACAAAATACAGAGCTGTTTTTTGCAAAGTGCCTACCTGTAGATTTTGGCCTCTAGCTCAGCCGGCACATAGGGAAACCTACCAAACCTGTGCATTTTTGAAAACTAGAGACCTATGGGAATCCAAGATAGGGTGACTCGTGGGGCTCTGACCAGGTTCTGTTACCCAGAATCCTTTGAAAACCTCAAAAAGTGGCTAAAAAAACAAGTTTTCCTCACATTTCGGTGACAGAAAGTTCTGGAATCTGAGAGGAGCCACAAATTTCCTTCCACCCAGCGTTCCCCCAAGTCTCCCGATAAAAATGATATCTCACTTGTGTGAGTAGGCCTAGCGCTCGCGACAGGAAATGCCCCAAAACATAACGTAGACACATCCCATTTTTTGACAAAATACACAGCTGTTTTTTGCAAAGTGCCTACCTGTAGGTTTTGGCCTCTAGCTCAGCCGGCACATAGGGAAACCTACCAAACGTGTGCATTTTTGAAAACTAGAGACCTAGGGGAATCCAAGATGGGGTGACTCGTGGGGCTCTGACCAGGTTCTGTTACCCAGAATCCTTTGCAAACCTCAAAAAGTGGCTAAAAAAACAAGTTTTCCTCACATTTCGGTGACAGAAAGTTGTGGAATCTGAGAGGAGCCACAAATTTCCTTCCACCCAGCGTTCCCCCAAGTCTCCCGATAAAAATGATACCTCACTTGTGTGGGTAGGCATAGCGCCCGCGACAGGAAATGCCCCAAAACACAACGTGGACACATCCCATTTTTTGACAAAATACAGAGCTGTTTTTTGCAAAGTGCCTACCTGTAGGTTTTGGCCTCTAGCTCAGCCGGCACATAGGGAAACCTACCAAACGTGTGCATTGTTGAAAACTAGAGACCTAGGGGAATCCAAGATGGGGTGACTCGTGGGGCTCTGACCAGGTTCTGTTACCCAGAATCCTTTGCAAACCTCAAAAAGTGGCTAAAAAAACAAGTTTTCCTCACATTTCGGTGACAGAAAGTTGTGGAATCTGAGAGGAGCCACAAATTTCCTTCCACCCAGCGTTCCCCCAAGTCTCCCGATAAAAATGATACCTCACTTGTGTGGGTAGGCATAGCGCCCGCGACAGGAAATGCCCCAAAACACAACGTGGACACATCCCATTTTTTGACAAAATACAGAGCTGTTTTTTGCAAAGTGCCTACCTGTAGGTTTTGGCCTCTAGCTCAGCCGGCACATAGGGAAACCTACCAAACCTGTGCAGTTTTGAAAACTAGAGACCTAGGGGAATCCAAGATGGGGTGACTCGTGGGGCTCTGACCAGGTTCTGTTACCCAGGATCCTTTGCAAACCTCAAAAAGTGGCTAAAAAAACAAGTTTTCCTCACATTTCGGTGACAGAAAGTTGTGGAATCTGAGAGGAGCCACAAATTTCCTTCCACCCAGCGTTCCCCCAAGTCTCCCGATAAAAATGATACCTCACTTGTGTGGGTAGGCCTAGCGCCCGCGACAGGAAATGCCCAAAAACACAACGTGGACACAACCCATTTTTTGACAAAATACAGAGCTGTTTTTTGCAAAGTGCCTACCTGTAGGTTTTGGCCTCTAGCTCAGCCGGCACATAGGGAAACCTACCAAACCTGTGCATTTTTGAAAACTAGAGACCTAGGGGAATCCAAGATGGGGTGACTCGTGGGGCTCTGACCAGGTTCTGTTACCCAGAATCCTTTGCAATCCTCAAAAAGTGGCTAAAAAAAACAACTTTTCCTCACATTTCGGTGACAGAAAGTTGTGGAATCTGAGAGGAGCCACAAATTTCCTTCCACCCAGCGTTCCCTCAAGTCTCCCGATACAAATGATACCTCACTTGTGTGGGTAGGCCTAGCGCCCGCGACAGGAAATGCCCCAAAACACAACGTGGACACATCCCATTTTTTGACAAAATACAGAGCTGTTTTTTGCAAAGTGCCTACCTGTAGGTTTTGGCCTCTAGCTCAGCCGGCACATAGGGAAACCTACCAAACCTGTGCATTTTTTAAAACTAGAGACCTAGGGGAATCCAAGATGGGGTGACTCGTGGGCCTCTGACCAGGTTCTGTTACCCAGAATCCTTTGCAAACCTCAAAAAGTTGCTAAAAAAACGAGTTTTCCTCACATTTCGGTGACAGAAAGTTGTGGAATCTGAGAGGAGCCACAAATTTCCTTCCACCCAGCGTTCCCCCAAGTCTCCCGATAAAAATGATACCTCACTTGTGTGGGTAGGCCTAGCGCCCGCGACAGAAAATGCCCCAAAACACAACGTGGACACATCCCATTTTTTGACAAAATACAGAGCTGTTTTTTGCAAAGTGCGTACCTGTAGGTTTTGGCCTCTAGCTCAGCCGGCACATAGGGAAACCTACCAAACCTGTGCATTTTTTAAAACTAGAGACCTAGGGGAATCCAAGATGGGGTGACTCGTGGGGCTCTGACCAGGTTCTGTTACCCAGAATCCTTTGCAAACCTCAAAAAGTGGCTAAAAAAACGAGTTTTCCTCACATTTCGGTGACAGAAAGTTGTGGAATCTGAGAGGAGCCACAAATTTCCTTCCACCCAGCGTTCCCCCAAGTCTCCCGATAAAAATGACACCTCACTTGTGTGGGTAGGCCTAGCGCCCGCGACAGGAAATGCCCCAAAACACAACGTGGACACATCCCATTTTTTGACAAAATACAGAGCTGTTTTTTGCAAAGTGCCTACCTGTAGATTTTGGCCTCTAGCTCAGCCGGCACATAGGGAAACCTACCAAACCTGTGCATTTTTGAAAACTAGAGACCTAGGGGAATCCAAGATGGGGTGACTCGCGGGGCTCTGACCAGGTTCTGTTACCCAGAATCCTTTGCAAACCTCAAAAAGTGGCTAAAAAAACAAGTTTTCCTCACATTTCGGTGACAGAAAGTTGTGGAATCTGAGAGGAGCCACAAATTTCCTTCCACCCAGCGTTCCCCCAAGTCTCCCGATAAAAATGATACCTCACTTGTGTGGGTAGGCCTAGCGCCCGCGACAGGAAATGCCCCAAAACACAACGTGGACACATCCCTTTTTTTGACAAAATACAGAGCTGTTTTTTGCAAAGTGCCTACCTGTAGATTTTGGCCTCTAGCTCAGCCGGCACCTAGGGAAACCTACCAAAACTGTGCATTTTTGAAAACTAGAGACCTAGGGGAATCCAAGATGGGGTGACTTGCGGGGCTCTGACCAGGTTCTGTTACCCAGAATCCTTTGCAAACCTCAAAAAGTGGCTAAAAAAACAAGTTTTCCTCACATTTCGGTGACAGAAAGTTGTGGAATCTGAGAGGAGCCAAAAATTTCCTTCCACCCAGCGTTCCCTCAAGTCTCCCGATAAAAATGATACCTCACTTGTGTGGGTAGGCCTAGCGCCCGCGACAGGAAATGCCCCAAAACACAACGTGGACACATCCCATTTTTTGACAAAATACAGAGCTGTTTTTTGCAAAGTGCCTACCTGTAGGTTTTGGCCTCTAGCTCAGCCGGCACATAGGGAAACCTACCAAACCTGTGCATTTTTGAAAACTAGAGACCTAGGGGAATCCAAGATGGGGTGACTCGTGGGGCTCTGACCAGGTTCTGTTACCCAGAATCCTTTGCAAACCTCAAAAAGTGGCTAAAAAAACAAGTTTTCCTCACATTTCGGTGACAGAAAGTTGTGGAATCTGAGAGGAGCCACAAATTTCCTTCCACCCAGCGTTCCCCCAAGTCTCCCGATAAAAAAGATACCTCACTTGTGTGGGTAGGCCTAGCGCCCGCGACAGGAAATGCCCCAAAACACAACGTGGACACATCCCATTTTTTGACAAAATACAGAGCTGTTTTTTGCAAAGTGCCTACCTGTAGGTTTGGGCCTCTAGCTCAGCCGGCACATAGGGAAACCTACCAAACCTGTGCATTTTTGAAAACTAGAGACCTAGGGGAATCCAAGATGGGGTGATTCGTGGGGCTCTGACCAGGTTCTGTTACCCAGAATCCTTTGCAAACCTCAAAAAGTGTCTAAAAAAACAAGTTTTCCTCACATTTCGGTGACAGAAAGTTGTGGAATCTGAGAGGAGCCACAAATGTCCTTCCACCCAGCGTTCCCCCAAGTCTCCCGATAAAAATGATACCTCACTTGTGTGGGTAGGCCTAGCGCCCGCGACAGGAAATGCCCCAAAACACAACGTGGACACATCCCATTTTTTGACAAAATACAGAGCTGTTTTTTGCAAAGTGCCTACCTGTAGGTTTTGGCCTCTAGCTCAGCCGGCACATAGGGAAACCTACCAAACCTGTGCATTTTTGAAAACTAGAGACCTAGGGGAATCCAAGATGGGGTGACTCGTGGGGCTCTGACCAGGTTCTGTTACCCAGAATCCTTTGCAAACCTCAAAAAGTGGCTAAAAAAACAAGTTTTCCTCACATTTCGGTGACAGAAAGTTGTGGAATCTGAGAGGAGCCACAAATTTCCTTCCACCCAGCGTTCCCCCAAGTCTCCCGATAAAAAAGATACCTCACTTGTGTGGGTAGGCCTAGCGCCCGCGACAGGAAATGCCCCAAAACACAACGTGGACACATCCCATTTTTTGACAAAATACAGAGCTGTTTTTTGCAAAGTGCCTACCTGTAGATTTTGGCCTCTAGCTCAGCCGGCACATAGGGAAACCTACCAAACCTGTGCATTTTTTAAAACTAGAGACCTAGGGGAATCCAAGATGGGGTGACTCGTGGGGCTCTGACCAGGTTCTGTTACCCAGAATCCTTTGCAAACCTCAAAAAGTGGCTAAAAAAACAAGTTTTCCTCACATTTCGGTGACAGAAAGTTGTGGAATCTGAGAGGAGCCACAAATTTCCTTCCACCCAGCGTTCCCCCAAGTCTCCCGATAAAAATGATACCTCACTTGTGTGGGTAGGCCTAGCGCCCGTGACAGGAAATGCCCCAAAACACAACGTGGACACATCCCATTTTTTGACAAAATACAGAGCTGTTTTTTGCAAAGTGCCTACCTGTAGGTTTTGGCCTCTAGCTCAGCCGGCACATAGGGAAACCTACCAAACCTGTGCATTTTTGAAAACTAGAGACCTAGGGGAATCCAAGATGGGGTGACTCGTGGGGCTCTGACCAGGTTCTGTTACCCAGAATCCTTTGCAAACCTCAAAAAGTGGCTAAAAAAACAAGTTTTCCTCACATTTCGGTGACAGAAAGTTGTGGAATCTGAGAGGAGCCACAAATTTCCTTCCACCCAGCGTTCCCCCAAGTCTCCCGATAAAAATGATACCTCACTTGTCTGGGTAGGCCTAGCGCCCGCGACAGGAAATGCCCCAAAACACAACGTGGACACATCCCATTTTTTGACAAAATACAGAGCTGTTTTTTGCAAAGTGCCTACCTGTAGGTTTGGGCCTCTAGCTCAGCCGGCACATAGGGAAACCTACCAAACCTGTGCATTTTTGAAAACTAGAGACCTAGGGGAATCCAAGATGGGGTGACTCGTGGGGCTCTGACCAGGTTCTGTTACCCAGAATCCTTTGCAAACCTCAAAAAGTGTCTAAAAAAAACAAGTTTTCCTCACATTTCGGTGACAGAAAGTTGTGGAATCTGAGAGGAGCCACAAATGTCCTTCCACCCAGCGTTCCCCCAAGTCTCCCGATAAAAATGATACCTCACTTGTGTGGGTAGGCCTAGCGCCCGCGACAGGAAATGCCCCAAAACACAACGTGGACACATCCCATTTTTTGACAAAATACAGAGCTGTTTTTTGCAAAGTGCCTACCTGTAGGTTTTGGCCTCTAGCTCAGCCGGCACATAGGGAAACCTACCAAACCTGTGCATTTTTGAAAACTAGAGACCTAGGGGAATCCAAGATGGGGTGACTCGTGGGGCTCTGACCAGGTTCTGTTACCCAGGATCCTTTGCAAACCTCAAAAAGTGTCTAAAAAAACAAGTTTTCCTCACATTTCGGTGACAGAAAGTTGTGGAATCTGAGAGGAGCCACAAATGTCCTTCCACCCAGCGTTCCCCCAAGTCTCCCGATAAAAATGATACCTCACTTGTGTGGGTAGGCCTAGCGCCCGCGACAGGAAATGCCCCAAAACACAACGTAGACACATCCCATTTTTTGACAAAATACAGAGCTGTTTTTTGCAAAGTGCCTACCTGTAGGTTTTGGCCTCTAGCTCAGCCAGCACATAGGGAAACCTACCAAACCTGTGCATTTTTGAAAACTAGAGACCTAGGGGAATCCAAGATGGGGTGACTCGTGGGGCTCTGACCAGGTTCTGTTACCCAGAATCCTTTGCAAACCTCAAAAAGTGGCTAAAAAAACAAGTTTTCCTCACATTTCGGTGACAGAAAGTTGTGGAATCTGAGAGGAGCCACAAATTTCCTTCCACCCAGCGTTCCCCCAAGTCTCCCGATAAAAAAGATACCTCACTTGTGTGGTTAGGCCTAGCGCCCGCGACAGGAAATGCCCCAAAACACAACGTGGACACATCCCATTTTTTGACAAAATACAGAGCTGTTTTTTGCAAAGTGCCTACCTGTAGATTTTGGCCTCTAGCTCAGCCGGCACATAGGGAAACCTACCAAACCTGTGCATTTTTTAAAACTAGAGACCTAGGGGAATCCAAGATGGGGTGACTCGTGGGGCTCTGACCAGGTTCTGTTACCCAGAATCCTTTGCAAACCTCAAAAAGTGGCTAAAAAAACAAGTTTTCCTCACATTTCGGTGACAGAAAGTTGTGGAATCTGAGAGGAGCCACAAATTTCCTTCCACCCAGCGTTCCCCCAAGTCTCCCGATAAAAATGATACCTCACTTGTGTGGGTAGGCCTAGCGCCCGTGACAGGAAATGCCCCAAAACACAACGTGGACACATCCCATTTTTTGACAAAATACAGAGCTGTTTTTTGCAAAGTGCCCTACCTGTAGGTTTTGGCCTCTAGCTCAGCCGGCACATAGGGAAACCTACCAAACCTGTGCATTTTTGAAAACTAGAGACCTAGGGGAATCCAAGATGGGGTGACTCGTGGGGCTCTGACCAGGTTCTGTTACCCAGAATCCTTTGCAAACCTCAAAAAGTGGCTAAAAAAACAAGTTTTCCTCACATTTCGGTGACAGAAAGTTGTGGAATCTGAGAGGAGCCACAAATTTCCTTCCACCCAGCGTTCCCCCAAGTCTCCCGATAAAAATGATACCTCACTTGTCTGGGTAGGCCTAGCGCCCGCGACAGGAAATGCCCCAAAACACAACGTGGACACATCCCATTTTTTGACAAAATACAGAGCTGTTTTTTGCAAAGTGCCTACCTGTAGGTTTGGGCCTCTAGCTCAGCCGGCACATAGGGAAACCTACCAAACCTGTGCATTTTTGAAAACTAGAGACCTAGGGGAATCCAAGATGGGGTGACTCGTGGGGCTCTGACCAGGTTCTGTTACCCAGAATCCTTTGCAAACCTCAAAAAGTGTCTAAAAAAACAAGTTTTCCTCACATTTCGGTGACAGAAAGTTGTGGAATCTGAGAGGAGCCACAAATGTCCTTCCACCCAGCGTTCCCCCAAGTCTCCCGATAAAAATGATACCTCACTTGTGTGGGTAGGCCTAGCGCCCGCGACAGGAAATGCCCCAAAACACAACGTGGACACATCCCATTTTTTGACAAAATACAGAGCTGTTTTTTGCAAAGTGCCTACCTGTAGGTTTTGGCCTCTAGCTCAGCCGGCACATAGGGAAACCTACCAAACCTGTGCATTTTTGAAAACTAGAGACCTAGGGGAATCCAAGATGGGGTGACTCGTGGGGCTCTGACCAGGTTCTGTTACCCAGGATCCTTTGCAAACCTCAAAAAGTGGCTAAAAAAACAAGTTTTCCTCACATTTCGGTGACAGAAAGTTGTGGAATCTGAGAGGAGCCACAAATTTCCTTCCACCCAGCGTTCCCCCAAGTCTCCCGATAAAAATGATACCTCACTTGTTTGGGTAGGCCTAGCGCCCGCGACAGGAAATGCCCCAAAACATAACGTAGACACATCCCATTTTTTGACAAAATACAGAGCTGTTTTTTGCAAAGTGCCTACCTGTAGGTTTTGGCCTCTAGCTCAGCCGGCACATAGGGAAACCTACCAAACCTGTGCATTTTTTAAAACTAGAGACCTAGGGGAATCCAAGATGGGGTGACTCGTGCGGCTCTGACCAGGTTCTGTTACCCAGAATCCTTTGCAATCCTCAAAAAGTGGCTAAAAAAAACAACTTTTCCTCACATTTCGGTGACAGAAAGTTGTGGAATCTGAGAGGAGCCACAAATTTCCTTCCACCCAGCGTTCCCCCAAGTCTCCCGATAAAAATGATACCTCACTTGTGTGGGTAGGCCTAGCGCCCGCGACAGGAAATGCCCCAAAACACAACGTGGACACATCCCATTTTTTGACAAAATACAGAGCTGTTTTTTGCAAAGTGCCTACCTGTAGGTTTTGGCCTCTAGCTCAGCCGGCACATAGGGAAACCTACCAAACGTGTGCATTTTTGAAAACTAGAGACCTAGGGGAATCCAAGATGGGGTGACTCGTGGGGCTCTGACCAGGTTCTGTTACCCAGAATCCTTTGCAAACCTCAAAAAGTGGCTAAAAAAACAAGTTTTCCTCACATTTCGGTGACAGAAAGTTGTGGAATCTGAGAGGAGCCACAAATTTCCTTCCACCCAGCGTTCCCCCAAGTCTCCCGATAAAAATGATACCTCACTTGTGTGGGTAGGCCTAGCGCCCGCGACAGGAAATGCCCCAAAACACAACGTGGACACATCCCTTTTTTTGACAAAATACAGAGCTGTTTTTTGCAAAGTGCCTACCTGTAGATTTTGGCCTCTAGCTCAGCCGGCACCTAGGGAAACCTACCAAAACTGTGCATTTTTGAAAACTAGAGACCTAGGGGAATCCAAGATGGGGTGACTTGCGGGGCTCTGACCAGGTTCTGTTACCCAGAATCCTTTGCAAACCTCAAAAAGTGGCTAAAAAAACGAGTTTTCCTCACATTTCGGTGACAGAAAGTTGTGGAATCTGAGAGGAGCCACAAATTTCCTTCCACCCAGCGTTCCCCCAAGTCTCCCGATAAAAATGACACCTCACTTGTGTGGGTAGGCCTAGCGCCCGCGACAGGAAATGCCCCAAAACACAACGTGGACACATCCCATTTTTTGACAAAATACAGAGCTGTTTTTTGCAAAGTGCCTACCTGTAGGTTTTGGCCTCTAGCTCAGCCGGCACATAGGGAAACCTACCAAACCTGTGCATTTTTGAAAACTAGAGACCTAGGGGAATCCAAGATGGGGTGACTCGTGGGGCTCTGACCAGGTTCTGTTACCCAGAATCCTTTGCAAACCTCAAAAAGTGGCTAAAAAAACAAGTTTTCCTCACATTTCGGTGACAGAAAGTTGTGGAATCTGAGAGGAGCCACAAATTTCCTTCCACCCAGCGTTCCCCCAAGTCTCCCGATAAAAATGATACCTCACTTGTGTGGGTAGGCCTAGCGCCCGCGACAGGAAATGCCCCAAAACACAACGTGGACACATCCCTTTTTTTGACAAAATACAGAGCTGTTTTTTGCAAAGTGCCTACCTGTAGATTCTGATGGATACAACTACCTGTGGATTCCTCACCTCATGAATACTCCCATGGCGCCAGCATTTGACGGAAATCTTCTTACTAGTCTCTGCACGTCGACGAGGACGTCACTCTAGCCCACGCGACGCCGTCTGACGTCATACAGGCAATAAGAAGTCCTCGCCGACGTGCCGATGACAGTTCCCTTTTTTCCGTGCATTCGAAACGGTTATCTTCGAGGGAGTTACTGTTACCTTCGTGGTTACAGTGTATTGTCTGCTGCGTAGTCTTCTCTGCGGTAACAATGTCTCAGAGGAAGTCGGGTTTCAAGCCCTGTCGAGAGTGTGGGGGCAAGATGTCAGTTACAGATCCTCACTCCGACTGTCTATGGTGTTTGAGCTCCGACCACGACGTCTCGACTTGCGATTCATGTCAACACATGAATCCGAAGGCCCTCAAAGAGCGCGAGGCCAAGTTATTCATGGCAAAGTCAAAGAAGAAGGAGAAACATCATAAGAAGTCTTCTTCGCCAAGGTCTCACCGGCGTCATCGAGACTCCCGGCGCCGTAGAGACTCACGACGTCACTCCAGCAAGGAGTCTCATTCGAGGTCACCTTCGGCTCGGCGTCGGAGGACTTGGGAGGTCAGCCCCACGGTCACGCCGCATCCATCGACGCCGTTGCCCTCTCCGGCGTCACCGACTTCACCTGGTCAGGCGTCAGTGATTGAGGTGGTGCAGCCTCTTGTGTTTTCTCCGGCGTCGCAGACGTCGAGGCCGGCGTCGGGGTCGCCTTCGATCCAGGCACCCCAGTATCCGGCTTTTCCCACTCCTGGAGCCGATAGTACCGCGTTTCTTAATGCGATGTATACCATCTTTCAGCAGATGGCTCCAGGAGCTGCTCCGGCTGGTCCTTCGGGGCCCTTGGCCTTTTCGTTGGGTGATCCTGCGCCTCTTCGGCCGGCACCCTTTATGCCCTTTCTCCCTTTTGGGAATGTGGGCTCGGCGCCGGTGCCGGCGTCGGTGGCCGCTCCGGTGGCTTCGGATGTTTCGGCCCCGGAGGTTGCCCCTCCGTCGAAGTCAGGATTTTGCCCTGTGACTCCGGTTGGTCCATCGGCTCCAAGACCTCGTCCTCCGGCTCCTGCCTCGGCGCCGAAGCTGCCTGTGGCGCCGGACGCGGCGTCAGATGCTTCTGGAGATCGGCGCCGTTCTTCGACGTCGGCGGAGGCCATGTCGACTCCGCGTATCGAGGAGAGACTTCATTCGAGGAGGCGTGCTCTCCGTCTTTTAGAAGAGCAAGAGTACCAGCGAGTCCTAGAGGAGGGAGAGATTGAGGACTCTGGAGACGGACTGCATGGTCTGGATACAGCCAGTGGGCTGGACACTTCCCCTGAGTGGGACCTTTCATCTCCAGGGGAATATACGGAGGAGGCTGCTTCCTTTCATGCTGTGGTGAGGAAGGCAGCGAGCTTTTTGGACCTGCCTTTGCCGGTGGCAGAGGCAAAGCAGAATTTGCTGACAGAGGTATTGCATCCGGCCTCTGCTGCAGCTGAGCCTCTCTTGCCATTTAATGAGGCTTTGCTGGATCCGGTGTTGGAGGTGTGGAAGAAGCCGGTGTCTTCCTCGGCCGTTCATAGGGCTGTGGCCAGGAGGTATCGAGCTGCACCATCTGACCCTGGCTTTCTCTCTAGACACCCTACGCCGGAGAGCTTGGTGGTGCAAGCCTCCTGTTCCTCAAAGTCAGCGCCTGGTTCCTTCCCGACGGTGCCTGGAGACAGAGACTCCAAGAAACTGGATGCGCAGTCCAAGAAAATATTTTCGTCATGCAGTTTGGCGTTGAAGGCCACCAACGCCACGTGCATTCTGGGGAGGTACATCCATGCGCTGATGGATGATATTTCGTCTTCATTCACGGAGCTTCCCCAGGGTCTTTTGGATGTGGTCTCGGACGCCCAGGCTGCCGCGACCCAGATTATCCAGTCTGGGCTGGACACGACCGACTCGGTGGCCAGGGCGATGGGCACGGCTGTGGTGGCAAGAAGACAGGCCTGGCTCCGAAACTCAGGGTTCTCTGCGGATGTGCAGTCGACCCTGCTGGACCTCCCGTTTGATGGGGACAGACTGTTTGGAGCCAAGGCAGATTCGGCCTTGGAACGATTTAAGGAGAGCAGAGCCACAGCCAAATCGTTAGGACTGCAAGCTCCTTCTTCCTCTGCCTCTTCTAGAATTTTCAGGAGGTTTCGGGGATTTGGGCGTGGCTCTTATTCCTCTTCCTTTCGGGGGAGGTTCCAGCAACCCGCCTCTTCCCTCCCCTATAGGTCATTTAGAGGGAGGGGGAGGGGTGGGGTCCGTACCAGAGGAGCCTCTCAACAGCACTCTGCCTCTTCCTCGTCCTCTGGAGGGGTGCAGCAGGGGAAGCAGCCTTAGGCTTCCACCGTTTCCCACTCACTCCTCTCCTGTAGGGGGAAGATTACAGCGTTTTCTCCACAAGTGGAGGTCTATCACAACGGACACTTGGGTTCTCGGCATTGTGGGAAAAGGCTACGCCCTTCCCTTTCGGGAGTTCCCGCCCCTCATCCCGCCCCGCCCATCTTATTGTTCAGAAGAACACCTCCTGTTGCTAGAACAGGAGGTTCAAGTCCTCCTTTCAAAGGGCGCGGTAGAGTTGGTCCCAGAGCAGGAAAAGGGTCGAGGTTGTTACTCAAGATACTTCCTGATTCCCAAAAAGGATGGTCAGTTGAGACCAATCCTGGATCTGAGGATCTTGAATTGGTTCCTCAAACAGGAAAAGTTCAAGATGCTGACCCTAGCACAGGTGCTTTTGGCGTTGAACAAGGAAGATTGGATGGTGTCTGTCGACTTGCAGGATGCTTACTTTCATATCCCGATACTCAAGTCGCACAGGAAGTATCTCCGGTTTGTGGTAGGGTCGCAGCACTATCAGTTTGCGGTCCTCCCGTTTGGTCTTACTTCAGCACCTCGAGTCTTCACAAAGGTGATGTCAGTGGTTGCGGCGGAGCTCAGAAGGAAGGGGATAGCAGTATTCCCTTACTTGGACGACTGGTTGATCAAAGCCAAGTCCCCGGAGCTTGTGTCGCATCATCTGCAGTCAACAACCCAGTTGTTGTTCGACCTGGGCTTTTCGGTGAACGTGCCCAAATCTCACCTGGAGCCCTCTCAGCGCCTCCTGTTCATAGGGGCAGTACTGGATACAACATTGAGTCGAGCCTTTGCTCCGCCTCAGCGGATTCAAGATATTCAGGAATTGGTTCCAATGTTTCGAAATGGAGCGGTAGTTCCAGTCCTCAAGGTCCTTCGTCTGCTCGGTCTGTTCGCCTCCTGCATTCTGTTGGTCACGCATGCTCGCTGGCACATGAGGGCTCTTCAGTGGTGCCTCCGAAGGCAGTGGTCTCAACACAAGGGAGATTTAGAAGGTACTGTCAAGATCTCCAGAGATGCTGCTGTGGAATTGAAGTGGTGGATTGCGGGCAACAATCTTTCACAGGGGAAGCCGTTCGCGCAGTCGCCACCAGTGGCCACGGTAATAACGGATGCCTCCACCCTAGGATGGGGAGCTCATCTGGGGGATCTGGAGATCAAAGGGCTTTGGTCTCCAGAGGAACAGGTGTTTCATATCAATCTGTTGGAGTTACGGGCTGTACGTTTGGCTCTCAAGGCCTTCCTCCCATCCCTTCGTGGTCAGTCGGTACAGGTCCTGACGGACAATACTACCACGATGTGGTACATAAACAAACAGGGAGGAGTAGGGTCGTACCTTCTCTGCAGAGAAGCTCTTCGGCTATGGTCCTGGGCAAAGGACCATCAGATTTGCTTGGTGGCAAATCATCTGGCCGGGGTCTTGAATGTACGTGCGGACAGTCTCAGTCGCCAATTCTCGGCAGACCACGAGTGGCGTCTCCATCCAGATCAAGTCTGTTTAATCTTCCAGATGTGGGGGTTTCCTCGGATAGATCTGTTTGCCACTCGGGAGAACGCGCATTGCCCGTTATTCTGCAGCCTCCAGTATCCGATGCAGGGAGCGTTGGGGGACGCGTTTCAGATAACCTGGTGCGACCAGTTGCTTTACGCGTTTCCCCCCATACCCTTGATTCCTCGAGTGTTGAGGAAAATTCGCCAAGACCGGGCCCAAGTCATCTTAATAGCTCCGGATTGGCCAAGGAGGGTATGGTACTCCGACCTTCTCCAACTCTCACTGTGCCCTCCGCTCCGTCTCCCTCTCAGGGCAGACCTCCTCTCGCAGTCGCAGGGGCAGGTTTTACACCCCAACCTCCAGAGTCTGCACCTACATGCTTGGAGATTGAACGGGGCAACCTGAGTTCCTTCTCTCTCCCGCCTGATGTAGTGGATGTTATCTTAGCGGCCAGGCGACACTCCACTAAATCTATCTACGCTAATAGGTGGTCTAAATTTGTTATGTGGTGTGGAGAGAGACAGATTGATCCCTTACATGCTCGTCTGTCACATGTTTTGTCTTTTGCACTGTCTCTAGCGCAGAAAGGTTGTGCAGTAGCTACCATTAAGGGTTATTTGTCGGCCTTGTCAGCCTTCATTTGTCTTCCAGACCAACCATCGTTATTTAAATCCCCTATTGTTCTCAGATTCTTGAAAGGTCTTCTGAATCAATATCCTCCAAAACCATTCGTTATGCCTCAATGGGATTTGTCCTTGGTCCTGACTTTCCTTATGGGGTCCCCTTTTGAGCCTATGCATTCTTGCCCCTTAAGGTATTTGGTTATTAAAACAGTATTCCTGGTAGCTATAACATCTGCAAGGAGAGTGAGTGAGTTGCAGGCCTTATCGGTTAAACCCCCTTATATAACGTTTTATGGGGATAAGGTGGTGTTGAGGACCAAGGCTGCTTTCCTTCCGAAGGTTGTTTCACCCTTCCATTTGGCTCAGACAATCACTTTGTCCACGTTTTATCCTCCGCCTCATCCTTCAAAGGAGGAAGAAAGACTACATCGCCTGGACCCAAAAAGGGCGTTGAGCTTCTATATCGACAGAATGAAGGATATCAGGCTGGAGGATCAGCTGTTTGTCGGATACGTGGGCAAGAGGAGAGGAAAGGCAGTCCACAAGAGAACACTCTCCAGGTGGGTTGTTCTTTGCATTAAAATCTGTTACTCTTTGGCAAAGAAGGATCCGCCTGAGGGCATTAGAGCTCACTCCACCAGAGCTAAGTCGGCCTCTTCGGCCTTGGCCAGGGGTGTTCCTGTGGTTGACATCTGCAAGGCCGCAACTTGGTCGTCCCTTCACACTTTTGTGAAACATTACTGTTTGGACTCTGAGGTCAGAAGGGACGGTCATTTTGCACGGTCAGTGCTGCAGGATTTCTTGGTTTGACCATTTAGGCACCCACCGCCGGGCGTGGTACTGCTTTGGGACTCTATTCATGAGGTGAGGAATCCACAGGTAGTTGTATCCATCAGAAGAACGAGTTACTTACCTTCGGTAACGACTTTTCTGGTGGATACATTAGCTACCTGTGGATTCCTCACGGTCCCACCCGCCTCCCCGTTGCCTTTTTGGTCTCTCCAAGCAATCCTTGAGTGTGCTCCTTTTGGTCTTCAAAGTTGCAATACATTTTGCATGTATGATATTTGTATATATGTGTATATGTATATATAAATCTATATATATATTGGGTATATACATGATTCGTATGTATAAATATATTTATTTGTTTAAAAAAAAAAAAAAAAAAAAGGTTATATTAAATCTACAGCTATTTTATTGCAATGTTGTGTGATTTACAATATTAAGAGATGTTGCTTTGCTCTTTCATTGCATTGGGTTATTATTATTATTCTCATGCACGTAAAAAATGTTGGTACTGTCATCGGCACGTCGGCGAGGACTTCTTATTGCCTGTATGACGTCAGACGGCGTCGCGTGGGCTAGAGTGACGTCCTCGTCGACGTGCAGAGACTAGTAAGAAGATTTCCGTCAAATGCTGGCGCCATGGGAGTATTCATGAGGTGAGGAATCCACAGGTAGCTAATGTATCCACCAGAAAAGTCGTTACCGAAGGTAAGTAACTCGTTCTTTTGGCCTCTAGCTCAGCCGGCACCTAGGGAAACCTACCAAAACTGTGCATTTTTGAAAACTAGAGACCTAGGGGAATCCAAGATGGGGTGACTTGCGGGGCTCTGACCAGGTTCTGTTACCCAGAATCCTTTGCAAACCTCAAAAAGTGGCTAAAAAAACAAGTTTTCCTCACATTTCGGTGACAGAAAGTTGTGGAATCTGAGAGGAGCCAAAAATTTCCTTCCACCCAGCGTTCCCTCAAGTCTCCCGATAAAAATGATACCTCACTTGTGTGGGTAGGCCTAGCGCCCGCGACAGGAAATGCCCCAAAACACAACGTGGACACATCCCATTTTTTGACAAAATACAGAGCTGTTTTTTGCAAAGTGCCTACCTGTAGGTTTTGGCCTCTAGCTCAGCCGGCACATAGGGAAACCTACCAAACCTGTGCATTTTTGAAAACTAGAGACCTAGGGGAATCCAAGATGGGGTGACTCGTGGGGCTCTGACCAGGTTCTGTTACCCAGAATCCTTTGCAAACCTCAAAAAGTGGCTAAAAAAACAAGTTTTCCTCACATTTCGGTGACAGAAAGTTGTGGAATCTGAGAGGAGCCACAAATTTCCTTCCACCCAGCGTTCCCCCAAGTCTCCCGATAAAAAAGATACCTCACTTGTGTGGGTAGGCCTAGCGCCCGCGACAGGAAATGCCCCAAAACACAACGTGGACACATCCCATTTTTTGACAAAATACAGAGCTGTTTTTTGCAAAGTGCCTACCTGTAGATTTTGGCCTCTAGCTCAGCCGGCACATAGGGAAACCTACCAAACCTGTGCATTTTTTAAAACTAGAGACCTAGGGGAATGCAAGATGGGGTGACTCGTGGGGCTCTGACCAGGTTCTGTTACCCAGAATCCTTTGCAATCCTCAAAAAGTGGCTAAAAAAACAAGTTTTCCTCACATTTCGGTGACAGAAAGTTGTGGAATCTGAGAGGAGCCACAAATTTCCTTCCACCCAGCGTTCCCCCAAGTCTCCCGATAAAAATGATACCTCACTTGTGTGGGTAGGCATAGCGCCCGCGACAGGAAATGCCCCAAAACACAACGTGGACACATCCCATTTTTTTACAAAATACAGAGCTGTTTTTTGCAAAGTGCCTACCTGTAGGTTTTGGCCTCTAGCTCAGCCGGCACATAGGGAAACCTACCAAACCTGTGCAGTTTTGAAAACTAGAGACCTAGGGGAATCCAAGATGGGGTGACTCGTGGGGCTCTGACCAGGTTCTGTTACCCAGGATCCTTTGCAAACCTCAAAAAGTGGCTAAAAAAACAAGTTTTCCTCACATTTCGGTGACAGAAAGTTGTGGAATCTGAGAGGAGCCACAAATTTCCTTCCACCCAGCGTTCCCCCAAGTCTCCCGATAAAAATGATACCTCACTTGTGTGGGTAGGCCTAGCGCCCGCGACAGGAAATGCCCCAAAACACAACGTGGACACAACCCATTTTTTGACAAAATACAGAGCTGTTTTTTGCAAAGTGCCTACCTGTAGGTTTTGGCCTCTAGCTCAGCCGGCACATAGGGAAACCTACCAAACCTGTGCATTTTTGAAAACTAGAGACCTAGGGGAATCCAAGATGGGGTGACTCGTGGGGCTCTGACCAGGTTCTGTTACCCAGAATCCTTTGCAATCCTCAAAAAGTGGCTAAAAAAAACAACTTTTCCTCACATTTCGGTGACAGAAAGTTGTGGAATCTGAGAGGAGCCACAAATTTCCTTCCACCCAGCGTTCCCCCAAGTCTCCCGATAAAAATGATACCTCACTTGTGTGGGTAGGCCTAGCGCCCGCGACAGGAAATGCCCCAAAACACAACGTGGACACATCCCATTTTTTGACAAAATACAGAGCTGTTTTTTGCAAAGTGCCTTCCTGTAGGTTTTGGCCTCTAGCTCAGCCGGCACATAGGGAAACCTACCAAACCTGTGCATTTTTTAAAACTAGAGACCTAGGGGAATCCAAGATGGGGTGACTCGTGGGGCTCTGACCAGGTTCTGTTACCCAGAATCCTTTGCAAACCTCAAAAAGTTGCTAAAAAAACGAGTTTTCCTCACATTTCGGTGACAGAAAGTTGTGGAATCTGAGAGGAGCCACAAATTTCCTTCCACCCAGCGTTCCCCCAAGTCTCCCGATAAAAATGATACCTCACTTGTGTGGGTAGGCCTAGCGCCCGCGACAGAAAATGCCCCAAAACACAACGTGGACACATCCCATTTTTTGACAAAATACAGAGCTGTTTTTTGCAAAGTGCGTACCTG
Organism: Pleurodeles waltl; assembly: GCF_031143425.1. Lineage (NCBI taxonomy): Eukaryota > Metazoa > Chordata > Amphibia > Caudata > Salamandridae > Pleurodeles > Pleurodeles waltl. Next base: position 445,427,956 of record NC_090443.1, on the reverse strand, counting down.
TAGGTTTTGGCCTCTAGCTCAGCCGGCACATAGGGAAACCTACCAAACCTGTGCATTTTTTAAAACTAGAGACCTAGGGGAATCCAAGATGGGGTGACTCGTGGGGCTCTGACCAGGTTCTGTTACCCAGAATCCTTTGCAAACCTCAAAAAGTGGCTAAAAAAACGAGTTTTCCTCACATTTCGGTGACAGAAAGTTGTGGAATCTGAGAGGAGCCACAAATTTCCTTCCACCCAGCGTTCCCCCAAGTCTCCCGATAAAAATGACACCTCACTTGTGTGGGTAGGCCTAGCGCCCGCGACAGGAAATGCCCCAAAACACAACGTGGACACATCCCATTTTTTGACAAAATACAGAGCTGTTTTTTGCAAAGTGCCTACCTGTAGATTTTGGCCTCTAGCTCAGCCGGCACCTAGGGAAACCTACCAAAACTGTGCATTTTTGAAAACTAGAGACCTAGGGGAATCCAAGATGGGGTGACTTGCGGGGCTCTGACCAGGTTCTGTTACCCAGAATCCTTTGCAAACCTCAAAAAGTGGCTAAAAAAACAAGTTTTCCTCACATTTCGGTGACAGAAAGTTGTGGAATCTGAGAGGAGCCAAAAATTTCCTTCCACCCAGCGTTCCCTCAAGTCTCCCGATAAAAATGATACCTCACTTGTGTGGGTAGGCCTAGCGCCCGCGACAGGAAATGCCCCAAAACACAACGTGGACACATCCCATTTTTTGACAAAATACAGAGCTGTTTTTTGCAAAGTGCCTACCTGTAGGTTTTGTCCTCTAGCTCAGCCGGCACATAGGGAAACCTACCAAACCTGTGCATTTTTGAAAACTAGAGACCTAGGGGAATCCAAGATGGGGTGACTCGTGGGGCTCTGACCAGGCTCTGTTACCCAGAATCCTTTGCAAACCTCAAAAAGTGGCTAAAAAAACAAGTTTTCCTCACATTTCGGTGACAGAAAGTTGTGGAATCTGAGAGGAGCCACAAATTTCCTTCCACCCAGCGTTCCCCCAAGTCTCCCGATAAAAAAGATACCTCACTTGTGTGGGTAGGCCTAGCGCCCGCGACAGGAAATGCCCCAAAACACAACGTGGACACATCCCATTTTTTGACAAAATACAGAGCTGTTTTTTGCAAAGTGCCTACCTGTAGATTTTGGCCTCTAGCTCAGCCGGCACATAGGGAAACCTACCAAACCTGTGCATTTTTTAAAACTAGAGACCTAGGGGAATCCAAGATGGGATGACTCGTGGGGCTCTGACCAGGTTCTGTTACCCAGAATCCTTTGCAAACCTCAAAAAGTGGCTAAAAAAACAAGTTTTCCTCACATTTCGGTGACAGAAAGTTGTGGAATCTGAGAGGAGCCACAAATTTCCTTCCACCCAGCGTTCCCCCAAGTCTCCCGATAAAAATGATACCTCACTTGTCTGGGTAGGCCTAGCGCCCGCGACAGGAAATGCCCCAAAACACAACGTGGACACATCCCATTTTTTGACAAAATACAGAGCTGTTTTTTGCAAAGTGCCTACCTGTAGGTTTGGGCCTCTAGCTCAGCCGGCACATAGGGAAACCTACCACACCTGTGCATTTTTGAAAACTAGAGACCTAGGGGAATCCAAGATGGGGTGACTCGTGGGGCTCTGACCAGGTTCTGTTACCCAGAATCCTTTGCAAACCTCAAAAAGTGGCTAAAAAAACAAGTTTTCCTCACATTTCGGTGACAGAAAGTTGTGGAATCTGAGAGGAGCCACAAATGTCCTTCCACCCAGCGTTCCCCCAAGTCTCCCGATAAAAATGATACCTCACTTGTCTGGGTAGGCCTAGCGCCCGCGACAGGAAATGCCCCAAAACACAACGTGGACACATCCCATTTTTTGACAAAATACAGAGCTGTTTTTTGCAAAGTGCCTACCTGTAGGTTTTGGCCTCTAGCTCAGCCGGCACATAGGGAAACCTACCAAACCTGTGCATTTTTGAAAACTAGAGACCTAGGGGAATCAAAGATGGGGTGACTCGTGGGGCTCTGACCAGGTTCTGTTACCCAGGATCCTTTGCAAACCTCAAAAAGTGGCTAAAAAAACAAGTTTTCCTCACATTTCGGTGACAGAAAGTTGTGGAATCTGAGAGGAGCCACAAATTTCCTTCCACCCAGCGTTCCCCCAAGTCTCCCGATAAAAATGATACCTCACTTGTTTGGGTAGGCCTAGCGCCCGCGACAGGAAATGCCCCAAAACATAACGTAGATACATCCCATTTTTTGACAAAATACAGAGCTGTTTTTTGCAAAGTGCCTACCTGTAGGTTTTGGCCTCTAGCTCAGCCGGCACATAGGGAAACCTACCAAACGTGTGCATTTATGAAAACTAGAGACCTAGGGGAATCCAAGATGGGGTGACTCGTGGGGCTCTGACCAGGTTCTGTTACCCAGAATCCTTTGCAAACCTCAAAAAGTGGCTAAAAAAACAAGTTTTCCTCACATTTCGGTGACAGAAAGTTGTGGAATCTGAGAGGAGCCACAAATTTCCTTCCACCCAGCGTTCCCCCAAGTCTCCAGATAAACACAATACCTCACTTGTGTGGGTAGGCCTAGCGCCCGCGACAGGAAATGCCCCAAAACACAACGTGGACACATCCCATTTTTTGACAAAATACAGAGCTGTTTTTTGCAAAGTGCCTACCTGTAGGTTTTGGCCTCTAGCTCAGCCGGCACATAGGGAAACCTACCAAACGTGTGCATTTTTGAAAACTAGAGACCTAGGGGAATCCAAGATGGGGTGACTCGTGGGGCTCTGACCAGGTTCTGTTACCCAGAATCCTTTGCAAACCTCAAAAAGTGGCTAAAAAAACAAGTTTTCCTCACATTTCGGTGACAGAAAGTTGTGGAATCTGAGAGGAGCCACAAATTTCCTTCCACCCAGCGTTCCCCCAAGTCTCCCGATAAAAATGATACCTCACTTGTGTGGGTAGGCCTAGCGCCCGCGACAGGAAATGCCCCAAAACACAACGTGGACACATCCCTTTTTTTGACAAAATACAGAGCTGTTTTTTGCAAAGTGCCTACCTGTAGATTTTGGCCTCTAGCTCAGCCGGCACCTAGGGAAACCTACCAAAACTGTGCATTTTTTAAAACTAGAGACCTAGGGGAATCCAAGATGGGGTGACTTGCGGGGCTCTGACCAGGTTCTGTTACCCAGAATCCTTTGCAAACCTCAAAAAGTGGCTAAAAAAACACGTTTTCCTCACATTTCGGTGACAGAAAGTTGTGGAATCTGAGAGGAGCCAAAAATTTCCTTCCACCCAGCGTTCCTTCAAGTCTCCCGATAAAAATGATACCTCACTTGTGTGGGTAGGCCTAGCGCCTGCGACAGGAAATGCCCCAAAACACAACGTGGACACATCCCATTTTTTGACAAAATACAGAGCTGTTTTTTGCAAAGTGCCTACCTGTAGGTTTTGGCCTCTAGCTCAGCCGGCACATAGGGAAACCTACCAAACCTGTGCATTTTTTAAAACTAGAGACCTAGGGGAATCCAAGATGGGGTGACTCGTGGGGCTCTGACCAGGTTCTGTTACCCAGAATCCTTTGCAAACCTCAAAAAGTGGCTAAAAAAACGAGTTTTCCTCACATTTCGGTGACAGAAAGTTGTGGAATCTGAGAGGAGCCACAAATTTCCTTCCACCCAGCGTTCCCCCAAGTCTCCCGATAAAAATGACACCTCACTTGTGTGGGTAGGCCTAGCGCCCGCGACAGGAAATGCCCCAAAACACAACGTGGACACATCCCATTTTTTGACAAAATACAGAGCTGTTTTTTGCAAAGTGCCTACCTGTAGGTTTTGGCCTCTAGCTCAGCCGGCACATAGGGAAACCTACCAAACCTGTGCATTTTTGAAAACTAGAGACCTAGGGGAATCCAAGATGGGGTGACTCGTGGGGCTCTGACCAGGTTCTGTTACCCAGAATCCTTTGCAAACCTCAAAAAGTGGCTAAAAAAACAAGTTTTCCTCACATTTCGGTGACAGAAAGTTGTGGAATCTGAGAGGAGCCACAAATTTCCTTCCACCCAGCGTTCCCCCAAGTCTCCCGATAAACACAATACCTCACTTGTGTGGGTAGGCCTAGCGCCCGCGACAGGAAATGCCCCAAAACACAACGTGGACACATCCCATTTTTTGACAAAATACAGAGCTGTTTTTTGCAAAGTGCCTACCTGTAGATTTTGGCCTCTAGCTCAGCCGGCACATAGGGAAACCTACCAAACCTGTGCATTTTTGAAAACTAGAGACCTAGGGGAATCCAAGATGGGGTGACTTGCGGGGCTCTGACCAGGTTCTGTTACCCAGAATCCTTTGCAAACCTCAAAAAGTGGCTAAAAAAACAAGTTTTCCTCACATTTCGGTGACAGAAAGTTGTGGAATCTGAGAGGAGCCACAAATTTCCTTCCACCCAGCGTTCCCCCAAGTCTCCCGATAAAAATGATACCTCACTTGTGTGGGTAGGCCCAGCGCCCGCGACAGGAAATGCCCCAAAACACAACGTGGACACATCCCTTTTTTTGACAAAATACAGAGCTGTTTTTTGCAAAGTGCCTACCTGTAGATTTTGGCCTCTAGCTCAGCCGGCACCTAGGGAAACCTACCAAAACTGTGCATTTTTGAAAACTAGAGACCTAGGGGAATCCAAGATGGGGTGACTTGCGGGGCTCTGACCAGGTTCTGTTACCCAGAATCCTTTGCAAACCTCAAAAAGTGGCTAAAAAAACAAGTTTTCCTCACATTTCGGTGACAGAAAGTTGTGGAATCTGAGAGGAGCCAAAAATTTCCTTCCACCCAGCGTTCCCTCAAGTCTCCCGATAAAAATGATACCTCACTTGTGTGGGTAGGCCTAGCGCCCGCGACAGGAAATGCCCCAAAACACAACGTGGACACATCCCATTTTTTGACAAAATACAGAGCTGTTTTTTGCAAAGTGCCTACCTGTAGGTTTTGGCCTCTAGCTCAGCCGGCACATAGGGAAACCTACCAAACCTGTGCATTTTTGAAAACTAGAGACCTAGGGGAATCCAAGATGGGGTGACTCGTGGGGCTCTGACCAGGTTTGTTACCCAGAATCCTTTGCAAACCTCAAAAAGTGGCTAAAAAAACAAGTTTTCCTCACATTTCGGTGACAGAAAGTTGTGGAATCTGAGAGGAGCCACAAATTTCCTTCCACCCAGCGTTCCCCCAAGTCTCCCGATAAAAAAGATACCTCACTTGTGTGGGTAGGCCTAGCGCCCGCGACAGGAAATGCCCCAAAACACAACGTGGACACATCCCATTTTTTGACAAAATACAGAGCTGTTTTTTGCAAAGTGCCTACCTGTAGATTTTGGCCTCTAGCTCAGCCGGCACATAGGGAAACCTACCAAACCTGTGCATTTTTTAAAACTAGAGACCTAGGGGAATCCAAGATGGGGTGACTCGTGGGGCTCTGACCAGGTTCTGTTACCCAGAATCCTTTGCAAACCTCAAGAAGTGGCTAAAAAAACAAGTTTTCCTCACATTTCGGTGACAGAAAGTTGTGGAATCTGAGAGGAGCCACAAATTTCCTTCCACCCAGCGTTCCCCCAAGTCTCCCGATAAAAATGATACCTCACTTGTGTGGGTAGGCCTAGCGCCCGTGACAGGAAATGCCCCAAAACACAACGTGGACACATCCCATTTTTTGACAAAATACAGAGCTGTTTTTTGCAAAGTGCCTACCTGTAGGTTTTGGCCTCTAGCTCAGCCGGCACATAGGGAAACCTACCAAACCTGTGCATTTTTTAAAACTAGAGACCTAGGGGAATCCAAGATGGGGTGACTCGTGGGGCTCTGACCAGGTTCTGTTACCCAGAATCCTTTGCAAACCTCAAAAAGTGGCTAAAAAAACAAGTTTTCCTCACATTTCGGTGACAGAAAGTTGTGGAATCTGAGAGGAGCCACAAATTTCCTTCCACCCAGCGTTCCCCCAAGTCTCCCGATAAAAATGATACCTCACTTGTCTGGGTAGGCCTAGCGCCCGCGACAGGAAATGCCCCAAAACACAACGTGGACACATCCCATTTTTTGACAAAATACAGAGCTGTTTTTTGCAAAGTGCCTACCTGTAGGTTTGGGCCTCTAGCTCAGCCGGCACATAGGGAAACCTACCAAACCTGTGCATTTTTGAAAACTAGAGACCTAGGGGAATCCAAGATGGGGTGACTCGTGGGGCTCTGACCAGGTTCTGTTACCCAGAATCCTTTGCAAACCTCAAAAAGTGTCTAAAAAAACAAGTTTTCCTCACATTTCGGTGACAGAAAGTTGTGGAATCTGAGAGGAGCCACAAATGTCCTTCCACCCAGCGTTCCCCCAAGTCTCCGGATAAAAATGATACCTCACTTGTGTGGGTAGGCCTAGCGCCCGCGACAGGAAATGCCCCAAAACACAACGTGGACACATCCCATTTTTTGACAAAATACAGAGCTGTTTTTTGCAAAGTGCCTACCTGTAGGTTTTGGCCTCTAGCTCAGCCGGCACATAGGGAAACCTACCAAACCTGTGCATTTTTGAAAACTAGAGACCTAGGGGAATCCAAGATGGGGTGACTCGTGGGGCTCTGACCAGGTTCTGTTACCCAGGATCCTTTGCAAACCTCAAAAAGTGGCTAAAAAAACAAGTTTTCCTCACATTTCGGTGACAGAAAGTTGTGGAATCTGAGAGGAGCCACAAATTTCCTTCCACCCAGCGTTCCCCCAAGTCTCCCGATAAAAATGATACCTCACTTGTGTGGGTAGGCATAGCGCCCGCGACAGGAAATGCCCCAAAACACAACGTGGACACATCCCATTTTTTGACAAAATACAGAGCTGTTTTTTGCAAAGTGCCTACCTGTAGGTTTTGGCCTCTAGCTCAGCCGGCACATAGGGAAACCTACCAAACCTGTGCATTTTTGAAAACTAGAGACCTAGGGGAATCCAAGATGGGGTGACTCGTGGGGCTCTGACCAGGTTCTGTTACCCAGAATCCTTTGCAATCCTCAAAAAGTGGCTAAAAAAAACAACTTTTCCTCACATTTCGGTGACAGAAAGTTGTGGAATCTGAGAGGAGCCACAAATTTCCTTCCACCCAGCGTTCCCTCAAGTCTCCCGATACAAATGATACCTCACTTGTGTGGGTAGGCCTAGCGCCCGCGACAGGAAATGCCCCAAAACACAACGTGGACACATCCCATTTTTTGACAAAATACAGAGCTGTTTTTTGCAAAGTGCCTACCTGTAGGTTTTGGCCTCTAGCTCAGCCGGCACATAGGGAAACCTACCAAACCTGTGCATTTTTTAAAACTAGAGACCTAGGGGAATCCAAGATGGGGTGACTCGTGGGGCTCTGACCAGGTTCTGTTACCCAGAATCCTTTGCAAACCTCAAAAAGTGGCTAAAAAAACGAGTTTTCCTCACATTTCGGTGACAGAAAGTTGTGGAATCTGAGAGGAGCCAAAAATTTCCTTCCACCCAGCGTTCCCTCAAGTCTCCCGATAAAAATGATACCTCACTTGTGTGGGTAGGCCTAGCGCCCGCGACAGGAAATGCCCCAAAACACAACGTGGACACATCCCATTTTTTGACAAAATACAGAGCTGTTTTTTGCAAAGTGCCTACCTGTAGGTTTTGGCCTCTAGCTCAGCCGGCACATAGGGAAACCTACCAAACCTGTGCATTTTTGAAAACTAGAGACCTAGGGGAATCCAAGATGGGGTGACTCGTGGGGCTCTGACCAGGTTTGTTACCCAGAATCCTTTGCAAACCTCAAAAAGTGGCTAAAAAAACAAGTTTTCCTCACATTTCGGTGACAGAAAGTTGTGGAATCTGAGAGGAGCCACAAATTTCCTTCCACCCAGCGTTCCCCCAAGTCTCCCGATAAAAAAGATACCTCACTTGTGTGGGTAGGCCTAGCGCCCGCGACAGGAAATGCCCCAAAACACAACGTGGACACATCCCATTTTTTGACAAAATACAGAGCTGTTTTTTGCAAAGTGCCTACCTGTAGATTTTGGCCTCTAGCTCAGCCGGCACATAGGGAAACCTACCAAACCTGTGCATTTTTTAAAACTAGAGACCTAGGGGAATCCAAGATGGGGTGACTCGTGGGGCTCTGACCAGGTTCTGTTACCCAGAATCCTTTGCAAACCTCAAAAAGTGGCTAAAAAAACAAGTTTTCCTCACATTTCGGTGACAGAAAGTTGTGGAATCTGAGAGGAGCCACAAATTTCCTTCCACCCAGCGTTCCCCCAAGTCTCCCGATAAAAATGATACCTCACTTGTGTGGGTAGGCCTAGCGCCCGTGACAGGAAATGCCCCAAAACACAACGTGGACACATCCCATTTTTTGACAAAATACAGAGCTGTTTTTTGCAAAGTGCCTACCTGTAGGTTTTGGCCTCTAGCTCAGCCGGCACATAGGGAAACCTACCAAACCTGTGCATTTTTTAAAACTAGAGACCTAGGGGAATCCAAGATGGGGTGACTCGTGGGGCTCTGACCAGGTTCTGTTACCCAGAATCCTTTGCAAACCTCAAAAAGTGGCTAAAAAAAACAAGTTTTCCTCACATTTCGGTGACAGAAAGTTGTGGAATCTGAGAGGAGCCACAAATTTCCTTCCACCCAGCGTTCCCCCAAGTCTCCCGATAAAAATGATACCTCACTTGTCTGGGTAGGCCTAGCGCCCGCGACAGGAAATGCCCCAAAACACAACGTGGACACATCCCATTTTTTGACAAAATACAGAGCTGTTTTTTGCAAAGTGCCTACCTGTAGGTTTGGGCCTCTAGCTCAGCCGGCACATAGGGAAACCTACCAAACCTGTGCATTTTTGAAAACTAGAGACCTAGGGGAATCCAAGATGGGGTGACTCGTGGGGCTCTGACCAGGTTCTGTTACCCAGAATCCTTTGCAAACCTCAAAAAGTGTCTAAAAAAACAAGTTTTCCTCACATTTCGGTGACAGAAAGTTGTGGAATCTGAGAGGAGCCACAAATGTCCTTCCACCCAGCGTTCCCCCAAGTCTCCGGATAAAAATGATACCTCACTTGTGTGGGTAGGCCTAGCGCCCGCGACAGGAAATGCCCCAAAACACAACGTGGACACATCCCATTTTTTGACAAAATACAGAGCTGTTTTTTGCAAAGTGCCTACCTGTAGGTTTTGGCCTCTAGCTCAGCCGGCACATAGGGAAACCTACCAAACCTGTGCATTTTTGAAAACTAGAGACCTAGGGGAATCCAAGATGGGGTGACTCGTGGGGCTCTGACCAGGTTCTGTTACCCAGGATCCTTTGCAAACCTCAAAAAGTGGCTAAAAAAACAAGTTTTCCTCACATTTCGGTGACAGAAAGTTGTGGAATCTGAGAGGAGCCACAAATTTCCTTCCACCCAGCGTTCCCCCAAGTCTCCCGATAAAAATGATACCTCACTTGTGTGGGTAGGCATAGCGCCCGCGACAGGAAATGCCCCAAAACACAACGTGGACACATCCCATTTTTTGACAAAATACAGAGCTGTTTTTTGCAAAGTGCCTACCTGTAGGTTTTGGCCTCTAGCTCAGCCGGCACATAGGGAAACCTACCAAACCTGTGCATTTTTGAAAACTAGAGACCTAGGGGAATCCAAGATGGGGTGACTCGTGGGGCTCTGACCAGGTTCTGTTACCCAGAATCCTTTGCAATCCTCAAAAAGTGGCTAAAAAAAACAACTTTTCCTCACATTTCGGTGACAGAAAGTTGTGGAATCTGAGAGGAGCCACAAATTTCCTTCCACCCAGCGTTCCCTCAAGTCTCCCGATACAAATGATACCTCACTTGTGTGGGTAGGCCTAGCGCCCGCGACAGGAAATGCCCCAAAACACAACGTGGACACATCCCATTTTTTGACAAAATACAGAGCTGTTTTTTGCAAAGTGCCTACCTGTAGGTTTTGGCCTCTAGCTCAGCCGGCACATAGGGAAACCTACCAAACCTGTGCATTTTTTAAAACTAGAGACCTAGGGGAATCCAAGATGGGGTGACTCGTGGGGCTCTGACCAGGTTCTGTTACCCAGAATCCTTTGCAAACCTCAAAAAGTTGCTAAAAAAACGAGTTTTCCTCACATTTCGGTGACAGAAAGTTGTGGAATCTGAGAGGAGCCACAAATTTCCTTCCACCCAGCGTTCCCCCAAGTCTCCCGATAAAAATGATACCTCACTTGTGTGGGTAGGCCTAGCGCCCGCGACAGAAAATGCCCCAAAACACAACGTGGACACATCCCATTTTTTGACAAAATACAGAGCTGTTTTTTTGCAAAGTGCGTACCTGTAGGTTTTGGCCTCTAGCTCAGCCGGCACATAGGGAAACCTACCAAACCTGTGCATTTTTTAAAACTAGAGACCTAGGGGAATCCAAGATGGGGTGACTCGTGGGGCTCTGACCAGGTTCTGTTACCCAGAATCCTTTGCAAACCTCAAAAAGTGGCTAAAAAAACGAGTTTTCCTCACATTTCGGTGACAGAAAGTTGTGGAATCTGAGAGGAGCCACAAATTTCCTTCCACCCAGCGTTCCCCCAAGTCTCCCGATAAAAATGACACCTCACTTGTGTGGGTAGGCCTAGCGCCCGCGACAGGAAATGCCCCAAAACACAACGTGGACACATCCCATTTTTTGACAAAATACAGAGCTGTTTTTTGCAAAGTGCCTACCTGTAGATTTTGGCCTCTAGCTCAGCCGGCACATAGGGAAACCTACCAAACCTGTGCATTTTTGAAAACTAGAGACCTAGGGGAATCCAAGATGGGGTGACTTGCGGGGCTCTGACCAGGTTCTGTTACCCAGAATCCTTTGCAAACCTCAAAAAGTGGCTAAAAAAACAAGTTTTCCTCACATTTCGGTGACAGAAAGTTGTGGAATCTGAGAGGAGCCACAAATTTCCTTCCACCCAGCGTTCCCCCAAGTCTCCCGATAAAAATGATACCTCACTTGTGTGGGTAGGCCTAGCGCCCGCGACAGGAAATGCCAAAACACAACGTGGACACATCCCTTTTTTTGACAAAATACAGAGCTGTTTTTTGCAAAGTGCCTACCTGTAGATTTTGGCCTCTAGCTCAGCCGGCACCTAGGGAAACCTACCAAAACTGTGCATTTTTGAAAACTAGAGACCTAGGGGAATCCAAGATGGGGTGACTTGCGGGGCTCTGACCAGGTTCTGTTACCCAGAATCCTTTGCAAACCTCAAAAAGTGGCTAAAAAAACAAGTTTTCCTCACATTTCGGTGACAGAAAGTTGTGGAATCTGAGAGGAGCCAAAAATTTCCTTCCACCCAGCGTTCCCTCAAGTCTCCCGATAAAAATGATACCTCACTTGTGTGGGTAGGCCTAGCGCCCGCGACAGGAAATGCCCCAAAACACAACGTGGACACATCCCATTTTTTGACAAAATACAGAGCTGTTTTTTGCAAAGTGCCTACCTGTAGGTTTTGGCCTCTAGCTCAGCCGGCACATAGGGAAACCTACCAAACCTGTGCATTTTTTAAAACTAGAGACCTAGGGGAATCCAAGATGGGGTGACTCGTGGGGCTCTGACCAGGTTCTGTTACCCAGAATCCTTTGCAAACCTCAAAAAGTGGCTAAAAAAACAAGTTTTCCTCACATTTCGGTGACAGAAAGTTGTGGAATCTGAGAGGAGCCACAAATTTCCTTCCACCCAGCGTTCCCCCAAGTCTCCCGATAAAAAAGATACCTCACTTGTGTGGGTAGGCCTAGCGCCCGCGACAGGAAATGCCCCAAAACACAACGTGGACACATCCCATTTTTTGACAAAATACAGAGCTGTTTTTTGCAAAGTGCCTACCTGTAGATTTTGGCCTCTAGCTCAGCCGGCACATAGGGAAACCTACCAAACCTGTGCATTTTTGAAAACTAGAGACCTAGGGGAATCCAAGATGGGGTGACTCGTGGGGCTCTGACCAGGTTCTGTTACCCAGAATCCTTTGCAAACCTCAAAAAGTGGCTAAAAAAACAAGTTTTCCTCACATTTCGGTGACAGAAAGTTGTGGAATCTGAGAGGAGCCACAAATTTCCTTCCACCCAGCGTTCCCCCAAGTCTCCCGATAAAAATGATACCTCACTTGTCTGGGTAGGCCTAGCGCCCCCGCGACAGGAAATGCCCCAAAACACAACGTGGACACATCCCATTTTTTGACAAAATACAGAGCTGTTTTTTGCAAAGTGCCTACCTGTAGGTTTGGGCCTCTAGCTCAGCCGGCACATAGGGAAACCTACCAAACCTGTGCATTTTTGAAAACTAGAGACCTAGGGGAATCCAAGATGGGGTGACTCGTGGGGCTCTGACCAGGTTCTGTTACCCAGAATCCTTTGCAAACCTCAAAAAGTGTCTAAAAAAACAAGTTTTCCTCACATTTCGGTGACAGAAAGTTGTGGAATCTGAGAGGAGCCACAAATGTCCTTCCACCCAGCGTTCCCCCAAGTCTCCCGATAAAAATGATACCTCACTTGTGTGGGTAGGCCTAGCGCCCGCGACAGGAAATGCCCCAAAACACAACGTGGACACATCCCATTTTTTGACAAAATACAGAGCTGTTTTTTGCAAAGTGCCTACCTGTAGGTTTTGGCCTCTAGCTCAGCCGGCACATAGGGAAACCTACCAAACCTGTGCATTTTTGAAAACTAGAGACCTAGGGGAATCCAAGATGGGGTGACTCGTGGGGCTCTGACCAGGTTCTGTTACCCAGAATCCTTTGCAAACCTCAAAAAGTGGCTAAAAAAACAAGTTTTCCTCACATTTCGGTGACAGAAAGTTGTGGAATCTGAGAGGAGCCACAAATTTCCTTCCACCCAGCGTTCCCCCAAGTCTCCCGATAAAAATGATACCTCACTTGTGTGGGTAGGCCTAGCGCCCGCGACAGGAAATGCCCCAAAACACAACGTGGACACATCCCTTTTTTTGACAAAATACAGAGCTGTTTTTTGCAAAGTGCCTACCTGTAGATTTTGGCCTCTAGCTCAGCCGGCACCTAGGGAAACCTACCAAAACTGTGCATTTTTGAAAACTAGAGACCTAGGGGAATCCAAGATGGGGTGACTTGCGGGGCTCTGACCAGGTTCTGTTACCCAGAATCCTTTGCAAACCTCAAAAAGTGGCTAAAAAAACGAGTTTTCCTCACATTTCGGTGACAGAAAGTTGTGGAATCTGAGAGGAGCCACAAATTTCCTTCCACCCAGCGTTCCCCCAAGTCTCCCGATAAAAATGACACCTCACTTGTGTGGGTAGGCCTAGCGCCCGCGACAGGAAATGCCCCAAAACACAACGTGGACACATCCCATTTTTTGACAAAATACAGAGCTGTTTTTTGCAAAGTGCCTACCTGTAGGTTTTGGCCTCTAGCTCAGCCGGCACATAGGGAAACCTACCAAACCTGTGCATTTTTGAAAACTAGAGACCTAGGGGAATCCAAGATGGGGTGACTCGTGGGGCTCTGACCAGGTTCTGTTACCCAGAATCCTTTGCAAACCTCAAAAAGTGGCTAAAAAAACAAGTTTTCCTCACATTTCGGTGACAGAAAGTTGTGGAATCTGAGAGGAGCCACAAATTTCCTTCCACCCAGCGTTCCCCCAAGTCTCCCGATAAAAATGATACCTCACTTGTGTGGGTAGGCCTAGCGCCCGCGACAGGAAATGCCCCAAAACACAACGTGGACACATCCCTTTTTTTGACAAAATACAGAGCTGTTTTTTGCAAAGTGCCTACCTGTAGATTTTGGCCTCTAGCTCAGCCGGCACCTAGGGAAACCTACCAAAACTGTGCATTTTTGAAAACTAGAGACCTAGGGGAATCCAAGATGGGGTGACTTGCGGGGCTCTGACCAGGTTCTGTTACCCAGAATCCTTTGCAAACCTCAAAAAGTGGCTAAAAAAACAAGTTTTCCTCACATTTCGGTGACAGAAAGTTGTGGAATCTGAGAGGAGCCAAAAATTTCCTTCCACCCAGCGTTCCCTCAAGTCTCCCGATAAAAATGATACCTCACTTGTGTGGGTAGGCCTAGCGCCCGCGACAGGAAATGCCCCAAAACACAACGTGGACACATCCCATTTTTTGACAAAATACAGAGCTGTTTTTTGCAAAGTGCCTACCTGTAGGTTTTGGCCTCTAGCTCAGCCGGCACATAGGGAAACCTACCAAACCTGTGCATTTTTGAAAACTAGAGACCTAGGGGAATCCAAGATGGGGTGACTCGTGGGGCTCTGACCAGGTTCTGTTACCCAGAATCCTTTGCAAACCTCAAAAAGTGGCTAAAAAAACAAGTTTTCCTCACATTTCGGTGACAGAAAGTTGTGGAATCTGAGAGGAGCCACAAATTTCCTTCCACCCAGCGTTCCCCCAAGTCTCCCGATAAAAAAGATACCTCACTTGTGTGGGTAGGCCTAGCGCCCGCGACAGGAAATGCCCCAAAACACAACGTGGACACATCCCATTTTTTGACAAAATACAGAGCTGTTTTTTGCAAAGTGCCTACCTGTAGATTTTGGCCTCTAGCTCAGCCGGCACATAGGGAAACCTACCAAACCTGTGCATTTTTTAAAACTAGAGACCTAGGGGAATGCAAGATGGGGTGACTCGTGGGGCTCTGACCAGGTTCTGTTACCCAGAATCCTTTGCAATCCTCAAAAAGTGGCTAAAAAAACAAGTTTTCCTCACATTTCGGTGACAGAAAGTTGTGGAATCTGAGAGGAGCCACAAATTTCCTTCCACCCAGCGTTCCCCCAAGTCTCCCGATAAAAATGATACCTCACTTGTGTGGGTAGGCATAGCGCCCGCGACAGGAAATGCCCCAAAACACAACGTGGACACATCCCATTTTTTGACAAAATACAGAGCTGTTTTTTGCAAAGTGCCTACCTGTAGGTTTTGGCCTCTAGCTCAGCCGGCACATAGGGAAACCTACCAAACCTGTGCAGTTTTGAAAACTAGAGACCTAGGGGAATCCAAGATGGGGTGACTCGTGGGGCTCTGACCAGGTTCTGTTACCCAGGATCCTTTGCAAACCTCAAAAAGTGGCTAAAAAAACAAGTTTTCCTCACATTTCGGTGACAGAAAGTTGTGGAATCTGAGAGGAGCCACAAATTTCCTTCCACCCAGCGTTCCCCCAAGTCTCCCGATAAAAATGATACCTCACTTGTGTGGGTAGGCCTAGCGCCCGCGACAGGAAATGCCCCAAAACACAACGTGGACACAACCCATTTTTTGACAAAATACAGAGCTGTTTTTTGCAAAGTGCCTACCTGTAGGTTTTGGCCTCTAGCTCAGCCGGCACATAGGGAAACCTACCAAACCTGTGCATTTTTGAAAACTAGAGACCTAGGGGAATCCAAGATGGGGTGACTCGTGGGGCTCTGACCAGGTTCTGTTACCCAGAATCCTTTGCAATCCTCAAAAAGTGGCTAAAAAAAAAACTTTTCCTCACATTTCGGTGACAGAAAGTTGTGGAATCTGAGAGGAGCCACAAATTTCCTTCCACCCAGCGTTCCCCCAAGTCTCCCGATAAAAATGATACCTCACTTGTGTGGGTAGGCCTAGCGCCCGCGACAGGAAATGCCCCAAAACACAACGTGGACACATCCCATTTTTTGACAAAATACAGAGCTGTTTTTTGCAAAGTGCCTACCTGTAGGTTTTGGCCTCTAGCTCAGCCGGCACATAGGGAAACCTACCAAACCTGTGCATTTTTTAAAACTAGAGACCTAGGGGAATCCAAGATGGGGTGACTCGTGGGGCTCTGACCAGGTTCTGTTACCCAGAATCCTTTGCAAACCTCAAAAAGTTGCTAAAAAAACGAGTTTTCCTCACATTTCGGTGACAGAAAGTTGTGGAATCTGAGAGGAGCCACAAATTTCCTTCCACCCAGCGTTCCCCCAAGTCTCCCGATAAAAATGATACCTCACTTGTGTGGGTAGGCCTAGCGCCCGCGACAGAAAATGCCCCAAAACACAACGTGGACACATCCCATTTTTTGACAAAATACAGAGCTGTTTTTTGCAAAGTGCGTACCTGTAGGTTTTGGCCTCTAGCTCAGCCGGCACATAGGGAAACCTACCAAACCTGTGCATTTTTTAAAACTAGAGACCTAGGGGAATCCAAGATGGGGTGACTCGTGGGGCTCTGACCAGGTTCTGTTACCCAGAATCCTTTGCAAACCTCAAAAAGTGGCTAAAAAAACGAGTTTTCCTCACATTTCGGTGACAGAAAGTTGTGGAATCTGAGAGGAGCCACAAATTTCCTTCCACCCAGCGTTCCCCCAAGTCTCCCGATAAAAATGACACCTCACTTGTGTGGGTAGGCCTAGCGCCCGCGACAGGAAATGCCCCAAAACACAACGTGGACACATCCCATTTTTTGACAAAATACAGAGCTGTTTTTTGCAAAGTGCCTACCTGTAGATTTTGGCCTCTAGCTCAGCCGGCACATAGGGAAACCTACCAAACCTGTGCATTTTTGAAAACTAGAGACCTAGGGGAATCCAAGATGGGGTGACTTGCGGGGCTCTGACCAGGTTCTGTTACCCAGAATCCTTTGCAAACCTCAAAAAGTGGCTAAAAAAACAAGTTTTCCTCACATTTCGGTGACAGAAAGTTGTGGAATCTGAGAGGAGCCACAAATTTCCTTCCACCCAGCGTTCCCCCAAGTCTCCCGATAAAAATGATACCTCACTTGTGTGGGTAGGCCTAGCGCCCGCGACAGGAAATGCCCCAAAACACAACGTGGACACATCCCTTTTTTTGACAAAATACAGAGCTGTTTTTTGCAAAGTGCCTACCTGTAGATTTTGGCCTCTAGCTCAGCCGGCACCTAGGGAAACCTACCAAAACTGTGCATTTTTGAAAACTAGAGACCTAGGGGAATCCAAGATGGGGTGACTTGCGGGGCTCTGACCAGGTTCTGTTACCCAGGATCCTTTGCAAACCTCAAAAAGTGGCTAAAAAAACAAGTTTTCCTCACATTTCGGTGACAGAAAGTTGTGGAATCTGAGAGGAGCCACAAATTTCCTTCCACCCAGCGTTCCCCCAAGTCTCCCGATAAAAATGATACCTCACTTGTGTGGGTAGGCCTAGCGCCCGCGACAGGAAATGCCCCAAAACACAACGTGGACACAACCCATTTTTTGACAAAATACAGAGCTGTTTTTTGCAAAGTGCCTACCTGTAGGTTTTGGCCTCTAGCTCAGCCGGCACATAGGGAAACCTACCAAACCTGTGCATTTTTGAAAACTAGAGACCTAGGGGAATCCAAGATGGGGTGACTCGTGGGGCTCTGACCAGGTTCTGTTACCCAGAATCCTTTGCAATCCTCAAAAAGTGGCTAAAAAAAACAACTTTTCCTCACATTTCGGTGACAGAAAGTTGTGGAATCTGAGAGGAGCCACAAATTTCCTTCCACCCAGCGTTCCCCCAAGTCTCCCGATAAAAATGATACCTCACTTGTGTGGGTAGGCCTAGCGCCCGCGACAGGAAATGCCCCAAAACACAACGTGGACACATCCCATTTTTTGACAAAATACAGAGCTGTTTTTTGCAAAGTGCCTACCTGTAGGTTTTGGCCTCTAGCTCAGCCGGCACATAGGGAAACCTACCAAACCTGTGCATTTTTTAAAACTAGAGACCTAGGGGAATCCAAGATGGGGTGACTCGTGGGGCTCTGACCAGGTTCTGTTACCCAGAATCCTTTGCAAACCTCAAAAAGTTGCTAAAAAAACGAGTTTTCCTCACATTTTGGTGACAGAAAGTTGTGGAATCTGAGAGGAGCCACAAATTTCCTTCCACCCAGCGTTCCCCCAAGTCTCCCGATAAAAATGATACCTCACTTGTGTGGGTAGGCCTAGCGCCCGCGACAGAAAATGCCCCAAAACACAACGTGGACACATCCCATTTTTTGACAAAATACAGAGCTGTTTTTTGCAAAGTGCGTACCTGTAGGTTTTGGCCTCTAGCTCAGCCGGCACATAGGGAAACCTACCAAACCTGTGCATTTTTTAAAACTAGAGACCTAGGGGAATCCAAGATGGGGTGACTCGTGGGGCTCTGACCAGGTTCTGTTACCCAGAATCCTTTGCAAACCTCAAAAAGTGGCTAAAAAAACGAGTTTTCCTCACATTTCGGTGACAGAAAGTTGTGGAATCTGAGAGGAGCCACAAATTTCCTTCCACCCAGCGTTCCCCCAAGTCTCCCGATAAAAATGACACCTCACTTGTGTGGGTAGGCCTAGCGCCCGCGACAGGAAATGCCCCAAAACACAACGTGGACACATCCCATTTTTTGACAAAATACAGAGCTGTTTTTTGCAAAGTGCCTACCTGTAGATTTTGGCCTCTAGCTCAGCCGGCACATAGGGAAACCTACCAAACCTGTGCATTTTTGAAAACTAGAGACCTAGGGGAATCCAAGATGGGGTGACTTGCGGGGCTCTGACCAGGTTCTGTTACCCAGAATCCTTTGCAAACCTCAAAAAGTGGCTAAAAAAACAAGTTTTCCTCACATTTCGGTGACAGAAAGTTGTGGAATCTGAGAGGAGCCACAAATTTCCTTCCACCCAGCGTTCCCCCAAGTCTCCCGATAAAAATGATACCTCACTTGTGTGGGTAGGCCTAGCGCCCGCGACAGGAAATGCCCCAAAACACAACGTGGACACATCCCTTTTTTTGACAAAATACAGAGCTGTTTTTTGCAAAGTGCCTACCTGTAGATTTTGGCCTCTAGCTCAGCCGGCACCTAGGGAAACCTACCAAAACTGTGCATTTTTGAAAACTAGAGACCTAGGGGAATCCAAGATGGGGTGACTTGCGGGGCTCTGACCAGGTTCTGTTACCCAGAATCCTTTGCAAACCTCAAAAAGTGGCTAAAAAAACAAGTTTTCCTCACATTTCGGTGACAGAAAGTTGTGGAATCTGAGAGGAGCCAAAAATTTCCTTCCACCCAGCGTTCCCTCAAGTCTCCCGATAAAAATGATACCTCACTTGTGTGGGTAGGCCTAGCGCCCGCGACAGGAAATGCCCCAAAACACAACGTGGACACATCCCATTTTTTGACAAAATACAGAGCTGTTTTTTGCAAAGTGCCTACCTGTAGGTTTTGGCCTCTAGCTCAGCCGGCACATAGGGAAACCTACCAAACCTGTGCATTTTTGAAAACTAGAGACCTAGGGGAATCCAAGATGGGGTGACTCGTGGGGCTCTGACCAGGTTCTGTTACCCAGAATCCTTTGCAAACCTCAAAAAGTGGCTAAAAAAACAAGTTTTCCTCACATTTCGGTGACAGAAAGTTGTGGAATCTGAGAGGAGCCACAAATGTCCTTCCACCCAGCGTTCCCCCAAGTCTCCCGATAAAAATGATACCTCACTTGTGTGGGTAGGCCTAGCGCCCGCGACAGGAAATGCCCCAAAACACAACGTGGACACATCCCATTTTTTGACAAAATACAGAGCTGTTTTTTGCAAAGTGCCTACCTGTAGGTTTTGGCCTCTAGCTCAGCCGGCACATAGGGAAACCTACCAAACCTGTGCATTTTTGAAAACTAGAGACCTAGGGGAATCAAAGATGGGGTGACTCGTGGGGCTCTGACCAGGTTCTGTTACCCAGGATCCTTTGCAAACCTCAAAAAGTGGCTAAAAAAACAAGTTTTCCTCACATTTCGGTGACAGAAAGTTGTGGAATCTGAGAGGAGCCACAAATTTCCTTCCACCCAGCGTTCCCCCAAGTCTCCCGATAAAAATGATACCTCACTTGTTTGGGTAGGCCTAGCGCCCGCGACAGGAAATGCCCCAAAACATAACGTAGACACATCCCATTTTTTGACAAAATACAGAGCTGTTTTTTGCAAAGTGCCTACCTGTAGGTTTTGGCCTCTAGCTCAGCCGGCACATAGGGAAACCTACCAAACCTGTGCATTTTTTAAAACTAGAGACCTAGGGGAATCCAAGATGGGGTGACTCGTGGGGCTCTGACCAGGTTCTGTTACCCAGAATCCTTTGCAATCCTCAAAAAGTGGCTAAAAAAAACAACTTTTCCTCACATTTCGGTGACAGAAAGTTGTGGAATCTGAGAGGAGCCACAAATTTCCTTCCACCCAGCGTTCCCCCAAGTCTCCCGATAAAAATGATACCTCACTTGTGTGGGTAGGCCTAGCGCCCGCGACAGGAAATGCCCCAAAACACAACGTGGACACATCCCATTTTTTGACAAAATACAGAGCTGTTTTTTGCAAAGTGCCTACCTGTAGGTTTTGGCCTCTAGCTCAGCCGGCACATAGGGAAACCTACCAAACGTGTGCATTTATGAAAACTAGAGACCTAGGGGAATCCAAGATGGGGTGACTCGTGGGGCTCTGACCAGGTTCTGTTACCCAGAATCCTTTGCAAACCTCAAAAAGTGGCTAAAAAAACAAGTTTTCCTCACATTTCGGTGACAGAAAGTTGTGGAATCTGAGAGGAGCCACAAATTTCCTTCCACCCAGCGTTCCCCCAAGTCTCCAGATAAACACAATACCTCACTTGTGTGGGTAGGCCTAGCGCCCGCGACAGGAAATGCCCCAAAACACAACGTGGACACATCCCATTTTTTGACAAAATACAGAGCTGTTTTTTGCAAAGTGCCTACCTGTAGGTTTTGGCCTCTAGCTCAGCCGGCACATAGGGAAACCTACCAAACGTGTGCATTTTTGAAAACTAGAGACCTAGGGGAATCCAAGATGGGGTGACTCGTGGGGCTCTGACCAGGTTCTGTTACCCAGAATCCTTTGCAAACCTCAAAAAGTGGTTAAAAAACAAGTTTTCCTCACATTTCGGTGACAGAAAGTTGTGGAATCTGAGAGGAGCCACAAATTTCCTTCCACCCAGCGTTCCCCCAAGTCTCCCGATAAAAATGATACCTCACTTGTGTGGGTAGGCCTAGCGCCCGCGACAGGAAATGCCCCAAAACACAACGTGGACACATCCCTTTTTTTGACAAAATACAGAGCTGTTTTTTGCAAAGTGCCTACCTGTAGATTTTGGCCTCTAGCTCAGCCGGCACCTAGGGAAACCTACCAAAACTGTGCATTTTTGAAAACTAGAGACCTAGGGGAATCCAAGATGGGGTGACTTGCGGGGCTCTGACCAGGTTCTGTTACCCAGAATCCTTTGCAAACCTCAAAAAGTGGCTAAAAAAACAAGTTTTCCTCACATTTCGGTGACAGAAAGTTGTGGAATCTGAGAGGAGCCAAAAATTTCCTTCCACCCAGCGTTCCTTCAAGTCTCCCGATAAAAATGATACCTCACTTGTGTGGGTAGGCCTAGCGCCTGCGACAGGAAATGCCCCAAAACACAACGTGGACACATCCCATTTTTTGACAAAATACAGAGCTGTTTTTTGCAAAGTGCCTACCTGTAGGTTTTGGCCTCTAGCTCAGCCGGCACATAGGGAAACCTACCAAACCTGTGCATTTTTTAAAACTAGAGACCTAGGGGAATCCAAGATGGGGTGACTCGTGGGGCTCTGACCAGGTTCTGTTACCCAGAATCCTTTGCAAACCTCAAAAAGTGGCTAAAAAAACGAGTTTTCCTCACATTTCGGTGACAGAAAGTTGTGGAATCTGAGAGGAGCCACAAATTTCCTTCCACCCAGCATTCCCCCAAGTCTCCCGATAAAAATGACACCTCACTTGTGTGGGTAGGCCTAGCGCCCGCGACAGGAAATGCCCCAAAACACAACGTGGACACATCCCATTTTTTGACAAAATACAGAGCTGTTTTTTGCAAAGTGCCTACCTGTAGGTTTTGGCCTCTAGCTCAGCCGGCACATAGGGAAACCTACCAAACCTGTGCATTTTTGAAAACTAGAGACCTAGGGGAATCCAAGATGGGGTGACTCGTGGGGCTCTGACCAGGTTCTGTTACCCAGAATCCTTTGCAAACCTCAAAAAGTGGCTAAAAAAACAAGTTTTCCTCACATTTCGGTGACAGAAAGTTGTGGAATCTGAGAGGAGCCACAAATTTCCTTCCACCCAGCGTTCCCCCAAGTCTCCCAATAAACACAATACCTCACTTGTGTGGGTAGGCCTAGCGCCCGCGACAGGAAATGCCCCAAAACACAACGTGGACACATCCCATTTTTTGACAAAATACAGAGCTGTTTTTTGCAAAGTGCCTACCTGTAGATTTTGGCCTCTAGCTCAGCCGGCACATAGGGAAACCTACCAAACCTGTGCATTTTTGAAAACTAGAGACCTAGGGGAATCCAAGATGGGGTGACTTGCGGGGCTCTGACCAGGTTCTGTTACCCAGAATCCTTTGCAAACCTCAAAAAGTGGCTAAAAAAACAAGTTTTCCTCACATTTCGGTGACAGAAAGTTGTGGAATCTGAGAGGAGCCACAAATTTCCTTCCACCCAGCGTTCCCCCAAGTCTCCCGATAAAAATGATACCTCACTTGTGTGGGTAGGCCTAGCGCCCGCGACAGGAAATGCCCCAAAACACAACGTGGACACATCCCTTTTTTTGACAAAATACAGAGCTGTTTTTTGCAAAGTGCCTACCTGTAGATTTTGGCCTCTAGCTCAGCCGGCACCTAGGGAAACCTACCAAAACTGTGCATTTTTGAAAACTAGAGACCTAGGGGAATCCAAGATGGGGTGACTTGCGGGGCTCTGACCAGGTTCTGTTACCCAGAATCCTTTGCAAACCTCAAAAAGTGGCTAAAAAAACAAGTTTTCCTCACATTTCGGTGACAGAAAGTTGTGGAATCTGAGAGGAGCCAAAACTTTCCTTCCACCCAGCGTTCCCT
Organism: Pleurodeles waltl; assembly: GCF_031143425.1. Classification (NCBI taxonomy): domain Eukaryota; kingdom Metazoa; phylum Chordata; class Amphibia; order Caudata; family Salamandridae; genus Pleurodeles; species Pleurodeles waltl. The sequence goes on along the minus strand of NC_090443.1, from coordinate 445,405,111 downwards.
CAAGTCTCCCGATAAAAATGATACCTCACTTGTGTGGGTAGGCCTAGCGCCCGCGACAGGAAATGCCCCAAAACACAACGTGGACACATCCCATTTTTTGACAAAATACAGAGCTGTTTTTTGCAAAGTGCCTACCTGTAGGTTTTGGCCTCTAGCTCAGCCGGCACATAGGGAAACCTACCAAACCTGTGCATTTTTGAAAACTAGAGACCTAGGGGAATCCAAGATGGGGTGACTCGTGGGGCTCTGACCAGGTTTGTTACCCAGAATCCTTTGCAAACCTCAAAAAGTGGCTAAAAAAACAAGTTTTCCTCACATTTCGGTGACAGAAAGTTGTGGAATCTGAGAGGAGCCACAAATTTCCTTCCACCCAGCGTTCCCCCAAGTCTCCCGATAAAAAAGATACCTCACTTGTGTGGGTAGGCCTAGCGCCCGCGACAGGAAATGCCCCAAAACACAACGTGGACACATCCCATTTTTTGACAAAATACAGAGCTGTTTTTTGCAAAGTGCCTACCTGTAGATTTTGGCCTCTAGCTCAGCCGGCACATAGGGAAACCTACCAAACCTGTGCATTTTTTAAAACTAGAGACCTAGGGGAATCCAAGATGGGGTGACTCGTGGGGCTCTGACCAGGTTCTGTTACCCAGAATCCTTTGCAAACCTCAAAAAGTGGCTAAAAAAACAAGTTTTCCTCACATTTCGGTGACAGAAAGTTGTGGAATCTGAGAGGAGCCACAAATTTCCTTCCACCCAGCGTTCCCCCAAGTCTCCCGATAAAAATGATACCTCACTTGTGTGGGTAGGCCTAGCGCCCGTGACAGGAAATGCCCCAAAACACAACGTGGACACATCCCATTTTTTGACAAAATACAGAGCTGTTTTTTGCAAAGTGCCTACCTGTAGGTTTTGGCCTCTAGCTCAGCCGGCACATAGGGAAACCTACCAAACCTGTGCATTTTTTAAAACTAGAGACCTAGGGGAATCCAAGATGGGGTGACTCGTGGGGCTCTGACCAGGTTCTGTTACCCAGAATCCTTTGCAAACCTCAAAAAGTGGCTAAAAAAACAAGTTTTCCTCACATTTCGGTGACAGAAAGTTGTGGAATCTGAGAGGAGCCACAAATTTCCTTCCACCCAGCGTTCCCCCAAGTCTCCCGATAAAAATGATACCTCACTTGTCTGGGTAGGCCTAGCGCCCGCGACAGGAAATGCCCCAAAACACAACGTGGACACATCCCATTTTTTGACAAAATACAGAGCTGTTTTTTGCAAAGTGCCTACCTGTAGGTTTGGGCCTCTAGCTCAGCCGGCACATAGGGAAACCTACCAAACCTGTGCATTTTTGAAAACTAGAGACCTAGGGGAATCCAAGATGGGGTGACTCGTGGGGCTCTGACCAGGTTCTGTTACCCAGAATCCTTTGCAAACCTCAAAAAGTGTCTAAAAAAACAAGTTTTCCTCACATTTCGGTGACAGAAAGTTGTGGAATCTGAGAGGAGCCACAAATGTCCTTCCACCCAGCGTTCCCCCAAGTCTCCCGATAAAAATGATACCTCACTTGTGTGGGTAGGCCTAGCGCCCGCGACAGGAAATGCCCCAAAACACAACGTGGACACATCCCATTTTTTGACAAAATACAGAGCTGTTTTTTGCAAAGTGCCTACCTGTAGGTTTTGGCCTCTAGCTCAGCCGGCACATAGGGAAACCTACCAAACCTGTGCATTTTTTAAAACTAGAGACCTAGGGGAATCCAAGATGGGATGACTCGTGGGGCTCTGACCAGGTTCTGTTACCCAGGATCCTTTGCAAACCTCAAAAAGTGGCTAAAAAAACAAGTTTTCCTCACATTTCGGTGACAGAAAGTTGTGGAATCTGAGAGGAGCCACAAATTTCCTTCCACCCAGCGTTCCCCCAAGTCTCCCGATAAAAATGATACCTCACTTGTTTGGGTAGGCCTAGCGCCCGCAACAGGAAATGCCCCAAAACACAACGTGGACACATCCCATTTTTTGACAAAATACAGAGCTGTTTTTTGCAAAGTGCCTACCTGTAGGTTTTGGCCTCTAGCTCAGCCGGCACATAGGGAAACCTACCAAACCTGTGCATTTTTGAAAACTAGAGACCTAGGGGAATCCAAGATGGGGTGACTCGTGGGGCTCTGACCAGGTTCTGTTACCCAGAATCCTTTGCAATCCTCAAAAAGTGGCTAAAAAAAACTTTTCCTCACATTTCGGTGACAGAAAGTTGTGGAATCTGAGAGGAGCCACAAATTTCCTTCCACCCAGCGTTCCCCCAAGTCTCCCGATAAAAATGATACCTCACTTGTGTGGGTAGGCCTAGCGCCCGCGACAGGAAATGCCCCAAAACACAACGTGGACACATCCCATTTTTTGACAAAATACAGAGCTGTTTTTTGCAAAGTGCCTACCTGTAGGTTTTGGCCTCTAGCTCAGCCGGCACATAGGGAAACCTACCAAACCTGTGCATTTTTTAAAACTAGAGACCTAGGGGAATCCAAGATGGGGTGACTCGTGGGGCTCTGACCAGGTTCTGTTACCCAGAATCCTTTGCAAACCTCAAAAAGTTGCTAAAAAAACGAGTTTTCCTCACATTTCGGTGACAGAAAGTTGTGGAATCTGAGAGGAGCCACAAATTTCCTTCCACCCAGCGTTCCCCCAAGTCTCCCGATAAAAATGATACCTCACTTGTGTGGGTAGGCCTAGCGCCCGCGACAGAAAATGCCCCAAAACACAACGTGGACACATCCCATTTTTTGACAAAATACAGAGCTGTTTTTTGCAAAGTGCGTACCTGTAGGTTTTGGCCTCTAGCTCAGCCGGCACATAGGGAAACCTACCAAACCTGTGCATTTTTTAAAACTAGAGACCTAGGGGAATCCAAGATGGGGTGACTCGTGGGGCTCTGACCAGGTTCTGTTACCCAGAATCCTTTGCAAACCTCAAAAAGTGGCTAAAAAAACGAGTTTTCCTCACATTTCGGTGACAGAAAGTTGTGGAATCTGAGAGGAGCCACAAATTTCCTTCCACCCAGCGTTCCCCCAAGTCTCCCGATAAAAATGACACCTCACTTGTGTGGGTAGGCCTAGCGCCCGCGACAGGAAATGCCCCAAAACACAACGTGGACACATCCCATTTTTTGACAAAATACAGAGCTGTTTTTTGCAAAGTGCCTACCTGTAGATTTTGGCCTCTAGCTCAGCCGGCACATAGGGAAACCTACCAAACCTGTGCATTTTTGAAAACTAGAGACCTAGGGGAATCCAAGATGGGGTGACTTGCGGGGCTCTGACCAGGTTCTGTTACCCAGAATCCTTTGCAAACATCAAAAAGTGGCTAAAAAAACAAGTTTTCCTCACATTTCGGTGACAGAAAGTTGTGGAATCTGAGAGGAGCCACAAATTTCCTTCCACCCAGCGTTCCCCCAAGTCTCCCGATAAAAATGATACCTCACTTGTGTGGGTAGGCCTAGCGCCCGCGACAGGAAATGCCCCAAAACACAACGTGGACACATCCCTTTTTTTGACAAAATACAGAGCTGTTTTTTGCAAAGTGCCTACCTGTAGATTTTGGCCTCTAGCTCAGCCGGCACCTAGGGAAACCTACCAAAACTGTGCATTTTTGAAAACTAGAGACCTAGGGGAATCCAAGATGGGGTGACTTGCGGGGCTCTGACCAGGTTCTGTTACCCAGAATCCTTTGCAAACCTCAAAAAGTGGCTAAAAAAACAAGTTTTCCTCACATTTCGGTGACAGAAAGTTGTGGAATCTGAGAGGAGCCAAAAATTTCCTTCCACCCAGCGTTCCCTCAAGTCTCCCGATAAAAATGATACCTCACTTGTGTGGGTAGGCCTAGCGCCCGCGACAGGAAATGCCCCAAAACACAACGTGGACACATCCCATTTTTTGACAAAATACAGAGCTGTTTTTTGCAAAGTGCCTACCTGTAGGTTTTGGCCTCTAGCTCAGCCGGCACATAGGGAAACCTACCAAACCTGTGCATTTTTGAAAACTAGAGACCTAGGGGAATCCAAGATGGGGTGACTCGTGGGGCTCTGACCAGGTTCTGTTACCCAGAATCCTTTGCAAACCTCAAAAAGTGGCTAAAAAAACAAGTTTTCCTCACATTTCGGTGACAGAAAGTTGTGGAATCTGAGAGGAGCCACAAATTTCCTTCCACCCAGCGTTCCCCCAAGTCTCCCGATAAAAAAGATACCTCACTTGTGTGGGTAGGCCTAGCGCCCGCGACAGGAAATGCCCCAAAACACAACGTGGACACATCCCATTTTTTGACAAAATACAGAGCTGTTTTTTGCAAAGTGCCTACCTGTAGATTTTGGCCTCTAGCTCAGCCGGCACATAGGGAAACCTACCAAACCTGTGCATTTTTTAAAACTAGAGACCTAGGGGAATCCAAGATGGGATGACTCGTGGGGCTCTGACCAGGTTCTGTTACCCAGAATCCTTTGCAAACCTCAAAAAGTGGCTAAAAAAACAAGTTTTCCTCACATTTCGGTGACAGAAAGTTGTGGAATCTGAGAGGAGCCACAAATTTCCTTCCACCCAGCGTTCCCCCAAGTCTCCCGATAAAAATGATACCTCACTTGTCTGGGTAGGCCTAGCGCCCGCGACAGGAAATGCCCCAAAACACAACGTGGACACATCCCATTTTTTGACAAAATACAGAGCTGTTTTTTGCAAAGTGCCTACCTGTAGGTTTGGGCCTCTAGCTCAGCCGGCACATAGGGAAACCTACCACACCTGTGCATTTTTGAAAACTAGAGACCTAGGGGAATCCAAGATGGGGTGACTCGTGGGGCTCTGACCAGGTTCTGTTACCCAGAATCCTTTGCAAACCTCAAAAAGTGGCTAAAAAAACAAGTTTTCCTCACATTTCGGTGACAGAAAGTTGTGGAATCTGAGAGGAGCCACAAATGTCCTTCCACCCAGCGTTCCCCCAAGTCTCCCGATAAAAATGATACCTCACTTGTGTGGGTAGGCCTAGCGCCCGCGACAGGAAATGCCCCAAAACACAACGTGGACACATCCCATTTTTTGACAAAATACAGAGCTGTTTTTTGCAAAGTGCCTACCTGTAGGTTTTGGCCTCTAGCTCAGCCGGCACATAGGGAAACCTACCAAACCTGTGCATTTTTGAAAACTAGAGACCTAGGGGAATCAAAGATGGGGTGACTCGTGGGGCTCTGACCAGGTTCTGTTACCCAGGATCCTTTGCAAACCTCAAAAAGTGGCTAAAAAAACAAGTTTTCCTCACATTTCGGTGACAGAAAGTTGTGGAATCTGAGAGGAGCCACAAATTTCCTTCCACCCAGCGTTCCCCCAAGTCTCCCGATAAAAATGATACCTCACTTGTTTGGGTAGGCCTAGCGCCCGCGACAGGAAATGCCCCAAAACATAACGTAGACACATCCCATTTTTTGACAAAATACAGAGCTGTTTTTTGCAAAGTGCCTACCTGTAGGTTTTGGCCTCTAGCTCAGCCGGCACATAGGGAAACCTACCAAACCTGTGCATTTTTTAAAACTAGAGACCTAGGGGAATCCAAGATGGGGTGACTCGTGGGGCTCTGACCAGGTTCTGTTACCCAGAATCCTTTGCAATCCTCAAAAAGTGGCTAAAAAAAACAACTTTTCCTCACATTTCGGTGACAGAAAGTTGTGGAATCTGAGAGGAGCCACAAATTTCCTTCCACCCAGCGTTCCCCCAAGTCTCCCGATAAAAATGATACCTCACTTGTGTGGGTAGGCCTAGCGCCCGCGACAGGAAATGCCCCAAAACACAACGTGGACACATCCCATTTTTTGACAAAATACAGAGCTGTTTTTTGCAAAGTGCCTACCTGTAGGTTTTGGCCTCTAGCTCAGCCGGCACATAGGGAAACCTACCAAACGTGTGCATTTATGAAAACTAGAGACCTAGGGGAATCCAAGATGGGGTGACTCGTGGGGCTCTGACCAGGTTCTGTTACCCAGAATCCTTTGCAAACCTCAAAAAGTGGCTAAAAAAACAAGTTTTCCTCACATTTCGGTGACAGAAAGTTGTGGAATCTGAGAGGAGCCACAAATTTCCTTCCACCCAGCGTTCCCCCAAGTCTCCAGATAAACACAATACCTCACTTGTGTGGGTAGGCCTAGCGCCCGCGACAGGAAATGCCCCAAAACACAACGTGGACACATCCCATTTTTTGACAAAATACAGAGCTGTTTTTTGCAAAGTGCCTACCTGTAGGTTTTGGCCTCTAGCTCAGCCGGCACATAGGGAAACCTACCAAACGTGTGCATTTTTGAAAACTAGAGACCTAGGGGAATCCAAGATGGGGTGACTCGTGGGGCTCTGACCAGGTTCTGTTACCCAGAATCCTTTGCAAACCTCAAAAAGTGGCTAAAAAAACAAGTTTTCCTCACATTTCGGTGACAGAAAGTTGTGGAATCTGAGAGGAGCCACAAATTTCCTTCCACCCAGCGTTCCCCCAAGTCTCCCGATAAAAATGATACCTCACTTGTGTGGGTAGGCCTAGCGCCCGCGACAGGAAATGCCCCAAAACACAACGTGGACACATCCCTTTTTTTGACAAAATACAGAGCTGTTTTTTGCAAAGTGCCTACCTGTAGATTTTGGCCTCTAGCTCAGCCGGCACCTAGGGAAACCTACCAAAACTGTGCATTTTTGAAAACTAGAGACCTAGGGGAATCCAAGATGGGGTGACTTGCGGGGCTCTGACCAGGTTCTGTTACCCAGAATCCTTTGCAAACCTCAAAAAGTGGCTAAAAAAACAAGTTTTCCTCACATTTCGGTGACAGAAAGTTGTGGAATCTGAGAGGAGCCAAAAATTTCCTTCCACCCAGCGTTCCTTCAAGTCTCCCGATAAAAATGATACCTCACTTGTGTGGGTAGGCCTAGCGCCTGCGACAGGAAATGCCCCAAAACACAACGTGGACACATCCCATTTTTTGACAAAATACAGAGCTGTTTTTTGCAAAGTGCCTACCTGTAGGTTTTGGCCTCTAGCTCAGCCGGCACATAGGGAAACCTACCAAACCTGTGCATTTTTTAAAACTAGAGACCTAGGGGAATCCAAGATGGGGTGACTCGTGGGGCTCTGACCAGGTTCTGTTACCCAGAATCCTTTGCAAACCTCAAAAAGTGGCTAAAAAAACGAGTTTTCCTCACATTTCGGTGACAGAAAGTTGTGGAATCTGAGAGGAGCCACAAATTTCCTTCCACCCAGCGTTCCCCCAAGTCTCCCGATAAAAATGACACCTCACTTGTGTGGGTAGGCCTAGCGCCCGCGACAGGAAATGCCCCAAAACACAACGTGGACACATCCCATTTTTTGACAAAATACAGAGCTGTTTTTTGCAAAGTGCCTACCTGTAGGTTTTGGCCTCTAGCTCAGCCGGCACATAGGGAAACCTACCAAACCTGTGCATTTTTGAAAACTAGAGACCTAGGGGAATCCAAGATGGGGTGACTCGTGGGGCTCTGACCAGGTTCTGTTACCCAGAATCCTTTGCAAACCTCAAAAAGTGGCTAAAAAAACAAGTTTTCCTCACATTTCGGTGACAGAAAGTTGTGGAATCTGAGAGGAGCCACAAATTTCCTTCCACCCAGCGTTCCCCCAAGTCTCCCGATAAACACAATACCTCACTTGTGTGGGTAGGCCTAGCGCCCGCGACAGGAAATGCCCCAAAACACAACGTGGACACATCCCATTTTTTGACAAAATACAGAGCTGTTTTTTGCAAAGTGCCTACCTGTAGATTTTGGCCTCTAGCTCAGCCGGCACATAGGGAAACCTACCAAACCTGTGCATTTTTGAAAACTAGAGACCTAGGGGAATCCAAGATGGGGTGACTTGCGGGGCTCTGACCAGGTTCTGTTACCCAGAATCCTTTGCAAACCTCAAAAAGTGGCTAAAAAAACAAGTTTTCCTCACATTTCGGTGACAGAAAGTTGTGGAATCTGAGAGGAGCCACAAATTTCCTTCCACCCAGCGTTCCCCCAAGTCTCCCGATAAAAATGATACCTCACTTGTGTGGGTAGGCCTAGCGCCCGCGACAGGAAATGCCCCAAAACACAACGTGGACACATCCCTTTTTTTGACAAAATACAGAGCTGTTTTTTGCAAAGTGCCTACCTGTAGATTTTGGCCTCTAGCTCAGCCGGCACCTAGGGAAACCTACCAAAACTGTGCATTTTTGAAAACTAGAGACCTAGGGGAATCCAAGATGGGGTGACTTGCGGGGCTCTGACCAGGTTCTGTTACCCAGAATCCTTTGCAAACCTCAAAAAGTGGCTAAAAAAACAAGTTTTCCTCACATTTCGGTGACAGAAAGTTGTGGAATCTGAGAGGAGCCAAAAATTTCCTTCCACCCAGCGTTCCCTCAAGTCTCCCGATAAAAATGATACCTCACTTGTGTGGGTAGGCCTAGCGCCCGCGACAGGAAATGCCCCAAAACACAACGTGGACACATCCCATTTTTTGACAAAATACAGAGCTGTTTTTTGCAAAGTGCCTACCTGTAGGTTTTGGCCTCTAGCTCAGCCGGCACATAGGGAAACCTACCAAACCTGTGCATTTTTGAAAACTAGAGACCTAGGGGAATCCAAGATGGGGTGACTCGTGGGGCTCTGACCAGGTTTGTTACCCAGAATCCTTTGCAAACCTCAAAAAGTGGCTAAAAAAACAAGTTTTCCTCACATTTCGGTGACAGAAAGTTGTGGAATCTGAGAGGAGCCACAAATTTCCTTCCACCCAGCGTTCCCCCAAGTCTCCCGATAAAAAAGATACCTCACTTGTGTGGGTAGGCCTAGCGCCCGCGACAGGAAATGCCCCAAAACACAACGTGGACACATCCCATTTTTTGACAAAATACAGAGCTGTTTTTTGCAAAGTGCCTACCTGTAGATTTTGGCCTCTAGCTCAGCCGGCACATAGGGAAACCTACCAAACCTGTGCATTTTTTAAAACTAGAGACCTAGGGGAATCCAAGATGGGGTGACTCGTGGGGCTCTGACCAGGTTCTGTTACCCAGAATCCTTTGCAAACCTCAAAAAGTGGCTAAAAAAACAAGTTTTCCTCACATTTCGGTGACAGAAAGTTGTGGAATCTGAGAGGAGCCACAAATTTCCTTCCACCCAGCGTTCCCCCAAGTCTCCCGATAAAAATGATACCTCACTTGTGTGGGTAGGCCTAGCGCCCGTGACAGGAAATGCCCCAAAACACAACGTGGACACATCCCATTTTTTGACAAAATACAGAGCTGTTTTTTGCAAAGTGCCTACCTGTAGGTTTTGGCCTCTAGCTCAGCCGGCACATAGGGAAACCTACCAAACCTGTGCATTTTTTAAAACTAGAGACCTAGGGGAATCCAAGATGGGGTGACTCGTGGGGCTCTGACCAGGTTCTGTTACCCAGAATCCTTTGCAAACCTCAAAAAGTGGCTAAAAAAACAAGTTTTCCTCACATTTCGGTGACAGAAAGTTGTGGAATCTGAGAGGAGCCACAAATTTCCTCCACCCAGCGTTCCCCCAAGTCTCCCGATAAAAATGATACCTCACTTGTCTGGGTAGGCCTAGCGCCCGCGACAGGAAATGCCCCAAAACACAACGTGGACACATCCCATTTTTTGACAAAATACAGAGCTGTTTTTTGCAAAGTGCCTACCTGTAGGTTTTGGCCTCTAGCTCAGCCGGCACATAGGGAAACCTACCAAACCTGTGCATTTTTGAAAACTAGAGACCTAGGGGAATCCAAGATGGGGTGACTCGTGGGGCTCTGACCAGGTTCTGTTACCCAGGATCCTTTGCAAACCTCAAAAAGTGGCTAAAAAAACAAGTTTTCCTCACATTTCGGTGACAGAAAGTTGTGGAATCTGAGAGGAGCCACAAATTTCCTTCCACCCAGCGTTCCCCCAAGTCTCCCGATAAAAATGATACCTCACTTGTGTGGGTAGGCATAGCGCCCGCGACAGGAAATGCCCCAAAACACAACGTGGACACATCCCATTTTTTGACAAAATACAGAGCTGTTTTTTGCAAAGTGCCTACCTGTAGGTTTTGGCCTCTAGCTCAGCCGGCACATAGGGAAACCTACCAAACCTGTGCAGTTTTGAAAACTAGAGACCTAGGGGAATCCAAGATGGGGTGACTCGTGGGGCTCTGACCAGGTTCTGTTACCCAGGATCCTTTGCAAACCTCAAAAAGTGGCTAAAAAAACAAGTTTTCCTCACATTTCGGTGACAGAAAGTTGTGGAATCTGAGAGGAGCCACAAATTTCCTTCCACCCAGCGTTCCCCCAAGTCTCCCGATAAAAATGATACCTCACTTGTGTGGGTAGGCCTAGCGCCCGCGACAGGAAATGCCCCAAAACACAACGTGGACACAACCCATTTTTTGACAAAATACAGAGCTGTTTTTTGCAAAGTGCCTACCTGTAGGTTTTGGCCTCTAGCTCAGCCGGCACATAGGGAAACCTACCAAACCTGTGCATTTTTGAAAACTAGAGACCTAGGGGAATCCAAGATGGGGTGACTCGTGGGGCTCTGACCAGGTTCTGTTACCCAGAATCCTTTGCAATCCTCAAAAAGTGGCTAAAAAAAAACAACTTTTCCCCACATTTCGGTGACAGAAAGTTGTGGAATCTGAGAGGAGCCACAAATTTCCTTCCACCCAGCGTTCCCTCAAGTCTCCCGATACAAATGATACCTCACTTGTGTGGGTAGGCCTAGCGCCCGCGACAGGAAATGCCCCAAAACACAACGTGGACACATCCCATTTTTTGACAAAATACAGAGCTGTTTTTTGCAAAGTGCCTACCTGTAGGTTTTGGCCTCTAGCTCAGCCGGCACATAGGGAAACCTACCAAACCTGTGCATTTTTTAAAACTAGAGACCTAGGGGAATCCAAGATGGGGTGACTCGTGGGGCTCTGACCAGGTTCTGTTACCCAGAATCCTTTGCAAACCTCAAAAAGTTGCTAAAAAAACGAGTTTTCCTCACATTTCGGTGACAGAAAGTTGTGGAATCTGAGAGGAGCCACAAATTTCCTTCCACCCAGCGTTCCCCCAAGTCTCCCGATAAAAATGATACCTCACTTGTGTGGGTAGGCCTAGCGCCCGCGACAGAAAATGCCCCAAAACACAACGTGGACACATCCCATTTTTTGACAAAATACAGAGCTGTTTTTTGCAAAGTGCGTACCTGTAGGTTTTGGCCTCTAGCTCAGCCGGCACATAGGGAAACCTACCAAACCTGTGCATTTTTTAAAACTAGAGACCTAGGGGAATCCAAGATGGGGTGACTCGTGGGGCTCTGACCAGGTTCTGTTACCCAGAATCCTTTGCAAACCTCAAAAAGTGGCTAAAAAAAACGAGTTTTCCTCACATTTCGGTGACAGAAAGTTGTGGAATCTGAGAGGAGCCACAAATTTCCTTCCACCCAGCGTTCCCCCAAGTCTCCCGATAAAAATGACACCTCACTTGTGTGGGTAGGCCTAGCGCCCGCGACAGGAAATGCCCCAAAACACAACGTGGACACATCCCATTTTTTGACAAAATACAGAGCTGTTTTTTGCAAAGTGCCTACCTGTAGATTTTGGCCTCTAGCTCAGCCGGCACATAGGGAAACCTACCAAACGTGTGCATGTTTGAAAACTAGAGACCTAGGGGAATCCAAGATGGGGTGACTTGCGGGGCTCTGACCAGGTTCTGTTACCCAGAATCCTTTGCAAACCTCAAAAAGTGGCTAAAAAAACAAGTTTTCCTCACATTTCGGTGACAGAAAGTTGTGGAATCTGAGAGGAGCCACAAATTTCGTTCCACCCAGCGTTCCCCCAAGTCTCCCGATAAAAATGATACCTCACTTGTGTGGGTAGGCCTAGCGCCCGCGACAGGAAATGCCCCAAAACACAACGTGGACACATCCCTTTTTTTGACAAAATACAGAGCTGTTTTTTGCAAAGTGCCTACCTGTAGATTTTGGCCTCTAGCTCAGCCGGCACCTAGGGAAACCTACCAAAACTGTGCATTTTTGAAAACTAGAGACCTAGGGGAATCCAAGATGGGGTGACTTGCGGGGCTCTGACCAGGTTCTGTTACCCAGAATCCTTTGCAAACCTCAAAAAGTGGCTAAAAAAACGAGTTTTCCTCACATTTCGGTGACAGAAAGTTGTGGAATCTGAGAGGAGCCACAAATTTCCTTCCACCCAGCGTTCCCCCAAGTCTCCCGATAAAAATGACACCTCACTTGTGTGGGTAGGCCTAGCGCCCGCGACAGGAAATGCCCCAAAACACAACGTGGACACATCCCATTTTTTGACAAAATACAGAGCTGTTTTTTGCAAAGTGCCTACCTGTAGGTTTTGGCCTCTAGCTCAGCCGGCACATAGGGAAACCTACCAAACCTGTGCATTTTTGAAAACTAGAGACCTAGGGGAATCCAAGATGGGGTGACTCGTGGGGCTCTGACCAGGTTCTGTTACCCAGAATCCTTTGCAAACCTCAAAAAGTGGCTAAAAAAACAAGTTTTCCTCACATTTCGGTGACAGAAAGTTGTGGAATCTGAGAGGAGCCACAAATTTCCTTCCACCCAGCGTTCCCCCAAGTCTCCCGATAAAAATGATACCTCACTTGTGTGGGTAGGCCTAGCGCCCGCGACAGGAAATGCCCCAAAACACAACGTGGACACATCCCTTTTTTTGACAAAATACAGAGCTGTTTTTTGCAAAGTGCCTACCTGTAGATTTTGGCCTCTAGCTCAGCCGGCACCTAGGGAAACCTACCAAAACTGTGCATTTTTGAAAACTAGAGACCTAGGGGAATCCAAGATGGGGTGACTTGCGGGGCTCTGACCAGGTTCTGTTACCCAGAATCCTTTGCAAACCTCAAAAAGTGGCTAAAAAAACAAGTTTTCCTCACATTTCGGTGACAGAAAGTTGTGGAATCTGAGAGGAGCCAAAAATTTCCTTCCACCCAGCGTTCCCTCAAGTCTCCCGATAAAAATGATACCTCACTTGTGTGGGTAGGCCTAGCGCCCGCGACAGGAAATGCCCCAAAACACAACGTGGACACATCCCATTTTTTGACAAAATACAGAGCTGTTTTTTGCAAAGTGCCTACCTGTAGGTTTTGGCCTCTAGCTCAGCCGGCACATAGGGAAACCTACCAAACCTGTGCATTTTTGAAAACTAGAGACCTAGGGGAATCCAAGATGGGGTGACTCGTGGGGCTCTGACCAGGTTCTGTTACCCAGAATCCTTTGCAAACCTCAAAAAGTGTCTAAAAAAACAAGTTTTCCTCACATTTCGGTGACAGAAAGTTGTGGAATCTGAGAGGAGCCACAAATGTCCTTCCACCCAGCGTTCCCCCAAGTCTCCTGATAAAAATGATACCTCACTTGTGTGGGTAGGCCTAGCGCCCGCGACAGGAAATGCCCGAAAACACAACGTGGACACATCCCATTTTTTGACAAAATACAGAGCTGTTTTTTGCAAAGTGCCTACCTGTAGGTTTTGGCCTCTAGCTCAGCCGGCACATAGGGAAACCTACCAAACCTGTGCATTTTTGAAAACTAGAGACCTAGGGGAATCCAAGATGGGGTGACTCGTGGGGCTCTGACCAGGTTCTGTTACCCAGAATCCTTTGCAAACCTCAAAAAGTGGCTAAAAAAACAAGTTTTCCTCACATTTCGGTGACAGAAAGTTGTGGAATCTGAGAGGAGCCACAAATTTCCTTCCACCCAGCGTTCCCCCAAGTCTCCCGATAAAAATGATACCTCACTTGTCTGGGTAGGCCTAGCGCCCGCGACAGGAAATGCCCCAAAACACAACGTGGACACATCCCATTTTTTGACAAAATACAGAGCTGTTTTTTGCAAAGTGCCTACCTGTAGGTTTGGGCCTCTAGCTCAGCCGGCACATAGGGAAACCTACCAAACCTGTGCATTTTTGAAAACTAGAGACCTAGGGGAATCCAAGATGGGGTGACTCGTGGGGCTCTGACCAGGTTCTGTTACCCAGAATCCTTTGCAAACCTCAAAAAGTGTCTAAAAAAACAAGTTTTCCTCACATTTCGGTGACAGAAAGTTGTGGAATCTGAGAGGAGCCACAAATGTCCTTCCACCCAGCGTTCCCCCAAGTCTCCCGATAAAAATGATACCTCACTTGTGTGGGTAGGCCTAGCGCCCGCGACAGGAAATGCCCCAAAACACAACGTGGACACATCCCATTTTTTGACAAAATACAGAGCTGTTTTTTGCAAAGTGCCTACCTGTAGGTTTTGGCCTCTAGCTCAGCCGGCACATAGGGAAACCTACCAAACCTGTGCATTTTTGAAAACTAGAGACCTAGGGGAATCCAAGATGGGGTGACTCGTGGGGCTCTGACCAGGTTCTGTTACCCAGGATCCTTTGCAAACCTCAAAAAGTGGCTAAAAAAACAAGTTTTCCTCACATTTCGGTGACAGAAAGTTGTGGAATCTGAGAGGAGCCACAAATTTCCTTCCACCCAGCGTTCTCCCAAGTCTCCCGATAAAAATGATACCTCACTTGTTTGGGTAGGCCTAGCGCCCGCGACAGGAAATGCCCCAAAACATAACGTAGACACATCCCATTTTTTGACAAAATACAGAGCTGTTTTTTGCAAAGTGCCTACCTGTAGGTTTTGGCCTCTAGCTCAGCCGGCACATAGGGAAACCTACCAAACCTGTGCATTTTTTAAAACTAGAGACCTAGGGGAATCCAAGATGGGGTGACTCGTGCGGCTCTGACCAGGTTCTGTTACCCAGAATCCTTTGCAATCCTCAAAAAGTGGCTAAAAAAAACAACTTTTCCTCACATTTCGGTGACAGAAAGTTGTGGAATCTGAGAGGAGCCACAAATTTCCTTCCACCCAGTGTTCCCCCAAGTCTCCCGATAAAAATGATACCTCACTTGTGTGGGTAGGCCTAGCGCCCGCGACAGGAAATGCCCCAAAACACAACGTGGACACATCCCATTTTTTGACAAAATACAGAGCTGTTTTTTGCAAAGTGCCTACCTGTAGGATTTGGCCTCTAGCTCAGCCGGCACATAGGGAAACCTACCAAACGTGTGCATTTTTGAAAACTAGAGACCTAGGGGAATCCAAGATGGGGTGACTCGTGGGGCTCTGACCAGGTTCTGTTACCCAGAATCCTTTGCAAACCTCAAAAAGTGGCTAAAAAAACAAGTTTTCCTCACATTTCGGTGACAGAAAGTTGTGGAATCTGAGAGGAGCCACAAATTTCCTTCCACCCAGCGTTCCCCCAAGTCTCCCGATAAAAATGATACCTCACTTGTGTGGGTAGGCCTAGCGCCCGCGACAGGAAATGCCCCAAAACACAACGTGGACACATCCCTTTTTTTGACAAAATACAGAGCTGTTTTTTGCAAAGTGCCTACCTGTAGATTTTGGCCTCTAGCTCAGCCGGCACCTAGGGAAACCTACCAAAACTGTGCATTTTTGAAAACTAGAGACCTAGGGGAATCCAAGATGGGGTGACTTGCGGGGCTCTGACCAGGTTCTGTTACCCAGAATCCTTTGCAAACCTCAAAAAGTGGCTAAAAAAACGAGTTTTCCTCACATTTCGGTGACAGAAAGTTGTGGAATCTGAGAGGAGCCACAAATTTCCTTCCACCCAGCGTTCCCCCAAGTCTCCCGATAAAAATGACACCTCACTTGTGTGGGTAGGCCTAGCGCCCGCGACAGGAAATGCCCCAAAACACAACGTGGACACATCCCATTTTTTGACAAAATACAGAGCTGTTTTTTGCAAAGTGCCTACCTGTAGGTTTTGGCCTCTAGCTCAGCCGGCACATAGGGAAACCTACCAAACCTGTGCATTTTTGAAAACTAGAGACCTAGGGGAATCCAAGATGGGGTGACTCGTGGGGCTCTGACCAGGTTCTGTTACCCAGAATCCTTTGCAAACCTCAAAAAGTGGCTAAAAAAACAAGTTTTCCTCACATTTCGGTGACAGAAAGTTGTGGAATCTGAGAGGAGCCACAAATTTCCTTCCACCCAGCGTTCCCCCAAGTCTCCCGATAAAAATGATACCTCACTTGTGTGGGTAGGCCTAGCGCCCGCGACAGGAAATGCCCCAAAACACAACGTGGACACATCCCTTTTTTTGACAAAATACAGAGCTGTTTTTTGCAAAGTGCCTACCTGTAGATTTTGGCCTCTAGCTCAGCCGGCACCTAGGGAAACCTACCAAAACTGTGCATTTTTGAAAACTAGAGACCTAGGGGAATCCAAGATGGGGTGACTTGCGGGGCTCTGACCAGGTTCTGTTACCCAGAATCCTTTGCAAACCTCAAAAAGTGGCTAAAAAAACAAGTTTTCCTCACATTTCGGTGACAGAAAGTTGTGGAATCTGAGAGGAGCCAAAAATTTCCTTCCACCCAGCGTTCCCTCAAGTCTCCCGATAAAAATGATACCTCACTTGTGTGGGTAGGCCTAGCGCCCGCGACAGGAAATAGCCCAAAACACAACGTGGACACATCCCATTTTTTGACAAAATACAGAGCTGTTTTTTGCAAAGTGCCTACCTGTAGGTTTTGGCCTCTAGCTCAGCCGGCACATAGGGAAACCTACCAAACCTGTGCATTTTTGAAAACTAGAGACCTAGGGGAATCCAAGATGGGGTGACTCGTGGGGCTCTGACCAGGTTCTGTTACCCAGAATCCTTTGCAAACCTCAAAAAGTGGCTAAAAAAACAAGTTTTCCTCACATTTCGGTGACAGAAAGTTGTGGAATCTGAGAGGAGCCACAAATTTCCTTCCACCCAGCGTTCCCCCAAGTCTCCCGATAAAAAAGATACCTCACTTGTGTGGGTAGGCCTAGCGCCCGCGACAGGAAATGCCCCAAAACACAACGTGGACACATCCCATTTTTTGACAAAATACAGAGCTGTTTTTTGCAAAGTGCCTACCTGTAGATTTTGGCCTCTAGCTCAGCCGGCACATAGGGAAACCTACCAAACCTGTGCATTTTTTAAAACTAGAGACCTAGGGGAATGCAAGATGGGGTGACTCGTGGGGCTCTGACCAGGTTCTGTTACCCAGAATCCTTTGCAATCCTCAAAAAGTGGCTAAAAAAACAAGTTTTCCTCACATTTCGGTGACAGAAAGTTGTGGAATCTGAGAGGAGCCACAAATTTCCTTCCACCCAGCGTTCCCCCAAGTCTCCCGATAAAAATGATACCTCACTTGTGTGGGTAGGCATAGCGCCCGCGACAGGAAATGCCCCAAAACACAACGTGGACACATCCCATTTTTTGACAAAATACAGAGCTGTTTTTTGCAAAGTGCCTACCTGTAGGTTTTGGCCTCTAGCTCAGCCGGCACATAGGGAAACCTACCAAACCTGTGCAGTTTTGAAAACTAGAGACCTAGGGGAATCCAAGATGGGGTGACTCGTGGGGCTCTGACCAGGTTCTGTTACCCAGGATCCTTTGCAAACCTCAAAAAGTGGCTAAAAAAACAAGTTTTCCTCACATTTCGGTGACAGAAAGTTGTGGAATCTGAGAGGAGCCACAAATTTCCTTCCACCCAGCGTTCCCCCAAGTCTCCCGATAAAAATGATACCTCACTTGTGTGGGTAGGCCTAGCGCCCGCGACAGGAAATGCCCCAAAACACAACGTGGACACAACCCATTTTCTGACAAAATACAGAGCTGTTTTTTGCAAAGTGCCTACCTGTAGGTTTTGGCCTCTAGCTCAGCCGGCACATAGGGAAACCTACCAAACCTGTGCATTTTTGAAAACTAGAGACCTAGGGGAATCCAAGATGGGGTGACTCGTGGGGCTCTGACCAGGTTCTGTTACCCAGAATCCTTTGCAATCCTCAAAAAGTGGCTAAAAAAAACAACTTTTCCTCACATTTCGGTGACAGAAAGTTGTGGAATCTGAGAGGAGCCACAAATTTCCTTCCACCCAGCGTTCCCCCAAGTCTCCCGATAAAAATGATACCTCACTTGTGTGGGTAGGCCTAGCGCCCGCGACAGGAAATGCCCCAAAACACAACGTGGACACATCCCATTTTTTGACAAAATACAGAGCTGTTTTTTGCAAAGTGCCTACCTGTAGGTTTTGGCCTCTAGCTCAGCCGGCACATAGGGAAACCTACCAAACCTGTGCATTTTTTAAAACTAGAGACCTAGGGGAATCCAAGATGGGGTGACTCGTGGGGCTCTGACCAGGTTCTGTTACCCAGAATCCTTTGCAAACCTCAAAAAGTTGCTAAAAAAACGAGTTTTCCTCACATTTCGGTGACAGAAAGTTGTGGAATCTGAGAGGAGCCACAAATTTCCTTCCACCCAGCGTTCCCCCAAGTCTCCCGATAAAAATGATACCTCACTTGTGTGGGTAGGCCTAGCGCCCGCGACAGAAAATGCCCCAAAACACAACGTGGACACATCCCATTTTTTGACAAAATACAGAGCTGTTTTTTGCAAAGTGCGTACCTGTAGGTTTTGGCCTCTAGCTCAGCCGGCACATAGGGAAACCTACCAAACCTGTGCATTTTTTAAAACTAGAGACCTAGGGGAATCCAAGATGGGGTGACTCGTGGGGCTCTGACCAGGTTCTGTTACCCAGAATCCTTTGCAAACCTCAAAAAGTGGCTAAAAAAACGAGTTTTCCTCACATTTCGGTGACAGAAAGTTGTGGAATCTGAGAGGAGCCACAAATTTCCTTCCACCCAGCGTTCCCCCAAGTCTCCCGATAAAAATGACACCTCACTTGTGTGGGTAGGCCTAGCGCCCGCGACAGGAAATGCCCCAAAACACAACGTGGACACATCCCATTTTTTGACAAAATACAGAGCTGTTTTTTGCAAAGTGCCTACCTGTAGATTTTGGCCTCTAGCTCAGCCGGCACATAGGGAAACCTACCAAACCTGTGCATTTTTGAAAACTAGAGACCTAGGGGAATCCAAGATGGGGTGACTTGCGGGGCTCTGACCAGGTTCTGTTACCCAGAATCCTTTGCAAACCTCAAAAAGTGGCTAAAAAAACAAGTTTTCCTCACATTTCGGTGACAGAAAGTTGTGGAATCTGAGAGGAGCCACAAATTTCCTTCCACCCAGCGTTCCCCCAAGTCTCCCGATAAAAATGATACCTCACTTGTGTGGGTAGGCCTAGCGCCCGCGACAGGAAATGCCCCAAAACACAACGTGGACACATCCCTTTTTTTGACAAAATACAGAGCTGTTTTTTGCAAAGTGCCTACCTGTAGATTTTGGCCTCTAGCTCAGCCGGCACCTAGGGAAACCTACCAAAACTGTGCATTTTTGAAAACTAGAGACCTAGGGGAATCCAAGATGGGGTGACTTGCGGGGCTCTGACCAGGTTCTGTTACCCAGGATCCTTTGCAAACCTCAAAAAGTGGCTAAAAAAACAAGTTTTCCTCACATTTCGGTGACAGAAAGTTGTGGAATCTGAGAGGAGCCACAAATTTCCTTCCACCCAGCGTTCCCCCAAGTCTCCCGATAAAAATGATACCTCACTTGTGTGGGTAGGCCTAGCGCCCGCGACAGGAAATGCCCCAAAACACAACGTGGACACAACCCATTTTTTGACAAAATACAGAGCTGTTTTTTGCAAAGTGCCTACCTGTAGGTTTTGGCCTCTAGCTCAGCCGGCACATAGGGAAACCTACCAAACCTGTGCATTTTTGAAAACTAGAGACCTAGGGGAATCCAAGATGGGGTGACTCGTGGGGCTCTGACCAGGTTCTGTTACCCAGAATCCTTTGCAATCCTCAAAAAGTGGCTAAAAAAAACAACTTTTCCTCACATTTCGGTGACAGAAAGTTGTGGAATCTGAGAGGAGCCACAAATTTCCTTCCACCCAGCGTTCCCCCAAGTCTCCCGATAAAAATGATACCTCACTTGTGTGGGTAGGCCTAGCGCCCGCGACAGGAAATGCCCCAAAACACAACGTGGACACATCCCATTTTTTGACAAAATACAGAGCTGTTTTTTGCAAAGTGCCTACCTGTAGGTTTTGGCCTCTAGCTCAGCCGGCACATAGGGAAACCTACCAAACCTGTGCATTTTTTAAAACTAGAGACCTAGGGGAATCCAAGATGGGGTGACTCGTGGGGCTCTGACCAGGTTCTGTTACCCAGAATCCTTTGCAAACCTCAAAAAGTTGCTAAAAAAACGAGTTTTCCTCACATTTCGGTGACAGAAAGTTGTGGAATCTGAGAGGAGCCACAAATTTCCTTCCACCCAGCGTTCCCCCAAGTCTCCCGATAAAAATGATACCTCACTTGTGTGGGTAGGCCTAGCGCCCGCGACAGAAAATGCCCCAAAACACAACGTGGACACATCCCATTTTTTGACAAAATACAGAGCTGTTTTTTGCAAAGTGCGTACCTGTAGGTTTTGGCCTCTAGCTCAGCCGGCACATAGGGAAACCTACCAAACCTGTGCATTTTTTAAAACTAGAGACCTAGGGGAATCCAAGATGGGGTGACTCGTGGGGCTCTGACCAGGTTCTGTTACCCAGAATCCTTTGCAAACCTCAAAAAGTGGCTAAAAAAACGAGTTTTCCTCACATTTCGGTGACAGAAAGTTGTGGAATCTGAGAGGAGCCACAAATTTCCTTCCACCCAGCGTTCCCCCAAGTCTCCCGATAAAAATGACACCTCACTTGTGTGGGTAGGCCTAGCGCCCGCGACAGGAAATGCCCCAAAACACAACGTGGACACATCCCATTTTTTGACAAAATACAGAGCTGTTTTTTGCAAAGTGCCTACCTGTAGATTTTGGCCTCTAGCTCAGCCGGCACATAGGGAAACCTACCAAACCTGTGCATTTTTGAAAACTAGAGACCTAGGGGAATCCAAGATGGGGTGACTTGCGGGGCTCTGACCAGGTTCTGTTACCCAGAATCCTTTGCAAACCTCAAAAAGTGGCTAAAAAAACAAGTTTTCCTCACATTTCGGTGACAGAAAGTTGTGGAATCTGAGAGGAGCCACAAATTTCCTTCCACCCAGCGTTCCCCCAAGTCTCCCGATAAAAATGATACCTCACTTGTGTGGGTAGGCCTAGCGCCCGCGACAGGAAATGCCCCAAAACACAACGTGGACACATCCCTTTTTTTGACAAAATACAGAGCTGTTTTTTGCAAAGTGCCTACCTGTAGATTTTGGCCTCTAGCTCAGCCGGCACCTAGGGAAACCTACCAAAACTGTGCATTTTTGAAAACTAGAGACCTAGGGGAATCCAAGATGGGGTGACTTGCGGGGCTCTGACCAGGTTCTGTTACCCAGAATCCTTTGCAAACCTCAAAAAGTGGCTAAAAAAACAAGTTTTCCTCACATTTCGGTGACAGAAAGTTGTGGAATCTGAGAGGAGCCAAAAATTTCCTTCCACCCAGCGTTCCCTCAAGTCTCCCGATAAAAATGATACCTCACTTGTGTGGGTAGGCCTAGCGCCCGCGACAGGAAATGCCCCAAAACACAACGTGGACACATCCCATTTTTTGACAAAATACAGAGCTGTTTTTTGCAAAGTGCCTACCTGTAGGTTTTGGCCTCTAGCTCAGCCGGCACATAGGGAAACCTACCAAACCTGTGCATTTTTGAAAACTAGAGACCTAGGGGAATCCAAGATGGGGTGACTCGTGGGGCTCTGACCAGGTTCTGTTACCCAGAATCCTTTGCAAACCTCAAAAAGTGGCTAAAAAAACAAGTTTTCCTCACATTTCGGTGACAGAAAGTTGTGGAATCTGAGAGGAGCCACAAATTTCCTTCCACCCAGCGTTCCCCCAAGTCTCCCGATACAAAAGATACCTCACTTGTGTTTGTAGGCCTAGCGCCCGCGACAGGAAATGCCCCAAAACACAACGTGGACACATCCCATTTTTTGACAAAATACAGAGCTGTTTTTTGCAAAGTGCCTACCTGTAGATTTTGGCCTCTAGCTCAGCCGGCACATAGGGAAACCTACCAAACCTGTGCATTTTTTAAAACTAGAGACCTAGGGGAATCCAAGATGGGATGACTCGTGGGGCTCTGACCAGGTTCTGTTACCCAGAATCCTTTGCAAACCTCAAAAAGTGGCTAAAAAAACAAGTTTTCCTCACATTTCGGTGACAGAAAGTTGTGGAATCTGAGAGGAGCCACAAATTTCCTTCCACCCAGCGTTCCCCCAAGTCTCCCGATAAAAATGATACCTCACTTGTCTGGGTAGGCCTAGCGCCCGCGACAGGAAATGCCCCAAAACACAACGTGGACACATCCCATTTTTTGACAAAATACAGAGCTGTTTTTTGCAAAGTGCCTACCTGTAGGTTTGGGCCTCTAGCTCAGCCGGCACATAGGGAAACCTACCACACCTGTGCATTTTTGAAAACTAGAGACCTAGGGGAATCCAAGATGGGGTGACTCGTGGGGCTCTGACCAGGTTCTGTTACCCAGAATCCTTTGCAAACCTCAAAAAGTGGCTAAAAAAACAAGTTTTCCTCACATTTCGGTGACAGAAAGTTGTGGAATCTGAGAGGAGCCACAAATGTCCTTCCACCCAGCGTTCCCCCAAGTCTCCCGATAAAAATTATACCTCACTTGTGTGGGTAGGCCTAGCGCCCGCGACAGGAAATGCCCCAAAACACAACGTGGACACATCCCATTTTTTGACAAAATACAGAGCTGTTTTTTGCAAAGTGCCTACCTGTAGGTTTTGGCCTCTAGCTCAGCCGGCACATAGGGAAACCTACCAAACCTGTGCATTTTTGAAAACTAGAGACCTAGGGGAATCAAAGATGGGGTGACTCGTGGGGCTCTGACCAGGTTCTGTTACCCAGGATCCTTTGCAAACCTCAAAAAGTGGCTAAAAAAACAAGTTTTCCTCACATTTCGGTGACAGAAAGTTGTGGAATCTGAGAGGAGCCACAAATTTCCTTCCACCCAGCGTTCCCCCAAGTCTCCCGATAAAAATGATACCTCACTTGTTTGGGTAGGCCTAGCGCCCGCGACAGGAAATGCCCCAAAACATAACGTAGACACATCCCATTTTTTGACAAAATACAGAGCTGTTTTTTGCAAAGTGCCTACCTGTAGGTTTTGGCCTCTAGCTCAGCCGGCACATAGGGAAACCTACCAAACCTGTGCATTTTTTAAAACTAGAGACCTAGGGGAATCCAAGATGGGGTGACTCGTGGGGCTCTGACCAGGTTCTGTTACCCAGAATCCTTTGCAATCCTCAAAAAGTGGCTAAAAAAAACAACTTTTCCTCACATTTCGGTGACAGAAAGTTGTGGAATCTGAGAGGAGCCACAAATTTCCTTCCACCCAGCGTTCCCCCAAGTCTCCCGATAAAAATGATACCTCACTTGTGTGGGTAGGCCTAGCGCCCGCGACAGGAAATGCCCCAAAACACAACGTGGACACATCCCATTTTTTGACAAAATACAGAGCTGTTTTTTGCAAAGTGCCTACCTGTAGGTTTTGGCCTCTAGCTCAGCCGGCACATAGGGAAACCTACCAAACCTGTGCATTTTTTAAAACTAGAGACCTAGGGGAATCCAAGATGGGGTGACTCGTGGGGCTCTGACCAGGTTCTGTTACCCAGAATCCTTTGCAATCCTCAAAAAGTGTCTAAAAAAACAAGTTTTCCTCACATTTCGGTGACAGAAAGTTGTGGAATCTGAGAGGAGCCACAAATTTCCTTCCACCCAGCGTTCCCCCAAGTCTCCCGATAAAAATGATACCTCACTTGTGTGGGTAGGCCTAGCGCCCGCGACAGGAAATGCCCCAAAACACAACGTGGACACATCCCTTTTTTTGACAAAATACAGAGCTGTTTTTTGCAAAGTGCCTACCTGTAGATTTTGGCCTCTAGCTCAGCCGGCACCTAGGGAAACCTACCAAAACTGTGCATTTTTGAAAACTAGAGACCTAGGGGAATCCAAGATGGGGTGACTTGCGGGGCTCTGACCAGGTTCTGTTACCCAGAATCCTTTGCAAACCTCAAAAAGTGGCTAAAAAAACAAGTTTTCCTCACATTTCGGTGACAGAAAGTTGTGGAATCTGAGAGGAGCCAAAAATTTCCTTCCACCCAGCGTTCCTTCAAGTCTCCCGATAAAAATGATACCTCACTTGTGTGGGTAGGCCTAGCGCCTGCGACAGGAAATGCCCCAAAACACAACGTGGACACATCCCATTTTTTGACAAAATACAGAGCTGTTTTTTGCAAAGTGCCTACCTGTAGGTTTTGGCCTCTAGCTCAGCCGGCACATAGGGAAACCTACCAAACCTGTGCATTTTTTAAAACTAGAGACCTAGGGGAATCCAAGATGGGGTGACTCGTGGGGCTCTGACCAGGTTCTGTTACCCAGAATCCTTTGCAAACCTCAAAAAGTGGCTAAAAAAACGAGTTTTCCTCACATTTCGGTGACAGAAAGTTGTGGAATCTGAGAGGAGCCACAAATTTCCTTCCACCCAGCGTTCCCCCAAGTCTCCCGATAAAAATGACACCTCACTTGTGTGGGTAGGCCTAGCGCCCGCGACAGGAAATGCCCCAAAACACAACGTGGACACATCCCATTTTTTGACAAAATACAGAGCTGTTTTTTGCAAAGTGCCTACCTGTAGGTTTTGGCCTCTAGCTCAGCCGGCACATAGGGAAACCTACCAAACCTGTGCATTTTTGAAAACTAGAGACCTAGGGGAATCCAAGATGGGGTGACTCGTGGGGCTCTGACCAGGTTCTGTTACCCAGAATCCTTTGCAAACCTCAAAAAGTGGCTAAAAAAACAAGTTTTCCTCACATTTCGGTGACAGAAAGTTGTGGAATCTGAGAGGAGCCACAAATTTCCTTCCACCCAGCGTTCCCCCAAGTCTCCCAATAAACACAATACCTCACTTGTGTGGGTAGGCCTAGCGCCCGCGACAGGAAATGCCCCAAAACACAACGTGGACACATCCCATTTTTTGACAAAATACAGAGCTGTTTTTTGCAAAGTGCCTACCTGTAGATTTTGGCCTCTAGCTCAGCCGGCACATAGGGAAACCTACCAAACCTGTGCATTTTTGAAAACTAGAGACCTAGGGGAATCCAAGATGGGGTGACTTGCGGGGCTCTGACCAGGTTCTGTTACCCAGAATCCTTTGCAAACCTCAAAAAGTGGCTAAAAAAACAAGTTTTCCTCACATTTCGGTGACAGAAAGTTGTGGAATCTGAGAGGAGCCACAAATTTCCTTCCACCCAGCGTTCCCCCAAGTCTCCCGATAAAAATGATACCTCACTTGTGTGGGTAGGCCTAG
This sequence comes from Pleurodeles waltl, assembly GCF_031143425.1. NCBI lineage: Eukaryota > Metazoa > Chordata > Amphibia > Caudata > Salamandridae > Pleurodeles > Pleurodeles waltl. Next base: position 445,379,783 of record NC_090443.1, on the reverse strand, counting down.
CGCCCGCGACAGGAAATGCCCCAAAACACAACGTGGACACATCCCTTTTTTTGACAAAATACAGAGCTGTTTTTTGCAAAGTGCCTACCTGTAGATTTTGGCCTCTAGCTCAGCCGGCACCTAGGGAAACCTACCAAAACTGTGCATTTTTGAAAACTAGAGACCTAGGGGAATCCAAGATGGGGTGACTTGCGGGGCTCTGACCAGGTTCTGTTACCCAGAATCCTTTGCAAACCTCAAAAAGTGGCTAAAAAAACAAGTTTTCCTCACATTTCGGTGACAGAAAGTTGTGGAATCTGAGAGGAGCCAAAACTTTCCTTCCACCCAGCGTTCCCTCAAGTCTCCCGATAAAAATGATACCTCACTTGTGTGGGTAGGCCTAGCGCCCGCGACAGGAAATGCCCCAAAACACAACGTGGACACATCCCATTTTTTGACAAAATACAGAGCTGTTTTTTGCAAAGTGCCTACCTGTAGGTTTTGGCCTCTAGCTCAGCCGGCACATAGGGAAACCTACCAAACCTGTGCATTTTTGAAAACTAGAGACCTAGGGGAATCCAAGATGGGGTGACTCGTGGGGCTCTGACCAGGTTTGTTACCCAGAATCCTTTGCAAACCTCAAAAAGTGGCTAAAAAAACAAGTTTTCCTCACATTTCGGTGACAGAAAGTTGTGGAATCTGAGAGGAGCCACAAATTTCCTTCCACCCAGCGTTCCCCCAAGTCTCCCGATAAAAAAGATACCTCACTTGTGTGGGTAGGCCTAGCGCCCGCGACAGGAAATGCCCCAAAACACAACGTGGACACATCCCATTTTTTGACAAAATACAGAGCTGTTTTTTGCAAAGTGCCTACCTGTAGATTTTGGCCTCTAGCTCAGCCGGCACATAGGGAAACCTACCAAACCTGTGCATTTTTTAAAACTAGAGACCTAGGGGAATCCAAGATGGGGTGACTTGTGGGGCTCTGACCAGGTTCTGTTACCCAGAATCCTTTGCAAACCTCAAAAAGTGGCTAAAAAAACAAGTTTTCCTCACATTTCGGTGACAGAAAGTTGTGGAATCTGAGAGAAGCCACAAATTTCCTTCCACCCAGCGTTCCCCCAAGTCTCCCGATAAAAATGATACCTCACTTGTGTGGGTAGGCCTAGCGCCCGTGACAGGAAATGCCCCAAAACACAACGTGGACTCATCCCATTTTTTGACAAAATACAGAGCTGTTTTTTGCAAAGTGCCTACCTGTAGGTTTTGGCCTCTAGCTCAGCCGGCACATAGGGAAACCTACCAAACCTGTGCATTTTTTAAAACTAGAGACCTAGGGGAATCCAAGATGGGGTGACTCGTGGGGCTCTGACCAGGTTCTGTTACCCAGAATCCTTTGCAAACCTCAAAAAGTGGCTAAAAAAACAAGTTTTCCTCACATTTCGGTGACAGAAAGTTGTGGAATCTGAGAGGAGCCACAAATTTCCTTCCACCCAGCGTTCCCCCAAGTCTCCCGATAAAAATGATACCTCACTTGTCTGGGTAGGCCTAGCGCCCGCGACAGGAAATGCCCCAAAACACAACGTGGACACATCCCATTTTTTGACAAAATACAGAGCTGTTTTTTGCAAAGTGCCTACCTGTAGGTTTGGGCCTCTAGCTCAGCCGGCACATAGGGAAACCTACCAAACCTGTGCATTTTTGAAAACTAGAGACCTAGGGGAATCCAAGATGGGGTGACTCGTGGGGCTCTGACCAGGTTCTGTTACCCAGAATCCTTTGCAAACCTCAAAAAGTGTCTAAAAAAACAAGTTTTCCTCACATTTCGGTGACAGAAAGTTGTGGAATCTGAGAGGAGCCACAAATGTCCTTCCACCCAGCGTTCCCCCAAGTCTCCCGATAAAAATGATACCTCACTTGTGTGGGTAGGCCTAGCGCCCGCGACAGGAAATGCCCCAAAACACAACGTGGACACATCCCATTTTTTGACAAAATACAGAGCTGTTTTTTGCAAAGTGCCTACCTGTAGGTTTTGGCCTCTAGCTCAGCCGGCACATAGGGAAACCTACCAAACCTGTGCATTTTTGAAAACTAGAGACCTAGGGGAATCCAAGATGGGGTGACTCGTGGGGCTCTGACCAGGTTCTGTTACCCAGGATCCTTTGCAAACCTCAAAAAGTGGCTAAAAAAACAAGTTTTCCTCACATTTCGGTGACAGAAAGTTGTGGAATCTGAGAGGAGCCACAAATTTCCTTCCACCCAGCGTTCCCCCAAGTCTCCCGATAAAAATGATACCTCACTTGTTTGGGTAGGCCTAGCGCCCGCAACAGGAAATGCCCCAAAACACAACGTGGACACATCCCATTTTTTGACAAAATACAGAGCTGTTTTTTGCAAAGTGCCTACCTGTAGGTTTTGGCCTCTAGCTCAGCCGGCACATAGGGAAACCTACCAAACCTGTGCATTTTTGAAAACTAGAGACCTAGGGGAATCCAAGATGGGGTGACTCGTGGGGCTCTGACCAGGTTCTGTTACCCAGAATCCTTTGCAATCCTCAAAAAGTGGCTAAAAAAAACTTTTCCTCACATTTCGGTGACAGAAAGTTGTGGAATCTGAGAGGAGCCACAAATTTCCTTCCACCCAGCGTTCCCCCAAGTCTCCCGATAAAAATGATACCTCACTTGTGTGGGTAGGCCTAGCGCCCGCGACAGGTAATGCCCCAAAACACAACGTGGACACATCCTATTTTTTGACAAAATACAGAGCTGTTTTTTGCAAAGTGCCTACCTGTAGGTTTTGGCCTCTAGCTCAGCCGGCACATAGGGAAACCTACCAAACCTGTGCATTTTTTAAAACTAGAGACCTAGGGGAATCCAAGATGGGGTGACTCGTGGGGCTCTGACCAGGTTCTGTTACCCAGAATCCTTTGCAAACCTCAAAAAGTTGCTAAAAAAACGAGTTTTCCTCACATTTCGGTGACAGAAAGTTGTGGAATCTGAGAGGAGCCACAAATTTCCTTCCACCCAGCGTTCCCCCAAGTCTCCCGATAAAAATGATACCTCACTTGTGTGGGTAGGCCTAGCGCCCGCGACAGAAAATGCCCCAAAACACAACGTGGACACATCCCATTTTTTGACAAAATACAGAGCTGTTTTTTGCAAAGTGCGTACCTGTAGGTTTTGGCCTCTAGCTCAGCCGGCACATAGGGAAACCTACCAAACCTGTGCATTTTTTAAAACTAGAGACCTAGGGGAATCCAAGATGGAGTGACTCGTGGGGCTCTGACCAGGTTCTGTTACCCAGAATCCTTTGCAAACCTCAAAAAGTGGCTAAAAAAAACGAGTTTTCCTCACATTTCGGTGACAGAAAGTTGTGGAATCTGAGAGGAGCCACAAATTTCCTTCCACCCAGCGTTCCCCCAAGTCTCCCGATAAAAATGACACCTCACTTGTGTGGGTAGGCCTAGCGCCCGCGACAGGAAATGCCCCAAAACACAACGTGGACACATCCCATTTTTTGACAAAATACAGAGCTGTTTTTTGCAAAGTGCCTACCTGTAGATTTTGGCCTCTAGCTCAGCCGGCACATAGGGAAACCTACCAAACCTGTGCATTTTTGAAAACTAGAGACCTAGGGGAATCCAAGATGGGGTGACTTGCGGGGCTCTGACCAGGTTCTGTTACCCAGAATCCTTTGCAAACATCAAAAAGTGGCTAAAAAAACAAGTTTTCCTCACATTTCGGTGACAGAAAGTTGTGGAATCTGAGAGGAGCCACAAATTTCCTTCCACCCAGCGTTCCCCCAAGTCTCCCGATAAAAATGATACCTCACTTGTGTGGGTAGGCCTAGCGCCCGCGACAGGAAATGCCCCAAAACACAACGTGGACACATCCCTTTTTTTGACAAAATACAGAGCTGTTTTTTGCAAAGTGCCTACCTGTAGATTTTGGCCTCTAGCTCAGCCGGCACCTAGGGAAACCTACCAAAACTGTGCATTTTTGAAAACTAGAGACCTAGGGGAATCCAAGATGGGGTGACTTGCGGGGCTCTGACCAGGTTCTGTTACCCAGAATCCTTTGCAAACCTCAAAAAGTGGCTAAAAAAACAAGTTTTCCTCACATTTCGGTGACAGAAAGTTGTGGAATCTGAGAGGAGCCAAAAATTTCCTTCCACCCAGCGTTCCCTCAAGTCTCCCGATAAAAATGATACCTCACTTGTGTGGGTAGGCCTAGCGCCCGCGACAGGAAATGCCCCAAAACACAACGTGGACACATCCCATTTTTTGACAAAATACAGAGCTGTTTTTTGCAAAGTGCCTACCTGTAGGTTTTGGCCTCTAGCTCAGCCGGCACATAGGGAAACCTACCAAACCTGTGCATTTTTGAAAACTAGAGACCTAGGGGAATCCAAGATGGGGTGACTCGTGGGGCTCTGACCAGGTTCTGTTACCCAGAATCCTTTGCAAACCTCAAAAAGTGGCTAAAAAAACAAGTTTTCCTCACATTTCGGTGACAGAAAGTTGTGGAATCTGAGAGGAGCCACAAATTTCCTTCCACCCAGCGTTCCCCCAAGTCTCCCGATAAAAAAGATACCTCACTTGTGTGGGTAGGCCTAGCGCCCGCGACAGGAAATGCCCCAAAACACAACGTGGACACATCCCATTTTTTGACAAAATACAGAGCTGTTTTTTGCAAAGTGCCTACCTGTAGATTTTGGCCTCTAGCTCAGCCGGCACATAGGGAAACCTACCAAACCTGTGCATTTTTTAAAACTAGAGACCTAGGGGAATCCAAGATGGGATGACTCGTGGGGCTCTGACCAGGTTCTGTTACCCAGAATCCTTTGCAAACCTCAAAAAGTGGCTAAAAAAACAAGTTTTCCTCACATTTCGGTGACAGAAAGTTGTGGAATCTGAGAGGAGCCACAAATTTCCTTCCACCCAGCGTTCCCCCAAGTCTCCCGATAAAAATGATACCTCACTTGTCTGGGTAGGCCTAGCGCCCGCGACAGGAAATGCCCCAAAACACAACGTGGACACATCCCATTTTTTGACAAAATACAGAGCTGTTTTTTGCAAAGTGCCTACCTGTAGGTTTGGGCCTCTAGCTCAGCCGGCACATAGGGAAACCTACCACACCTGTGCATTTTTGAAAACTAGAGACCAAGGGGAATCCAAGATGGGGTGACTCGTGGGGCTCTGACCAGGTTCTGTTACCCAGAATCCTTTGCAAACCTCAAAAAGTGGCTAAAAAAACAAGTTTTCCTCACATTTCGGTGACAGAAAGTTGTGGAATCTGAGAGGAGCCACAAATGTCCTTCCACCCAGCGTTCCCCCAAGTCTCCCGATAAAAATGATACCTCACTTGTGTGGGTAGGCCTAGCGCCCGCGACAGGAAATGCCCCAAAACACAACGTGGACACATCCCATTTTTTGACAAAATACAGAGCTGTTTTTTGCAAAGTGCCTACCTGTAGGTTTTGGCCTCTAGCTCAGCCGGCACATAGGGAAACCTACCAAACCTGTGCATTTTTGAAAACTAGAGACCTAGGGGAATCAAAGATGGGGTGACTCGTGGGGCTCTGACCAGGTTCTGTTACCCAGGATCCTTTGCAAACCTCAAAAAGTGGCTAAAAAAACAAGTTTTCCTCACATTTCGGTGACAGAAAGTTGTGGAATCTGAGAGGAGCCACAAATTTCCTTCCACCCAGCGTTCCCCCAAGTCTCCCGATAAAAATGATACCTCACTTGTTTGGGTAGGCCTAGCGCCCGCGACAGGAAATGCCCCAAAACATAACGTAGACACATCCCATTTTTTGACAAAATACAGAGCTGTTTTTTGCAAAGTGCCTACCTGTAGGTTTTGGCCTCTAGCTCAGCCGGCACATAGGGAAACCTACCAAACCTGTGCATTTTTTAAAACTAGAGACCTAGGGGAATCCAAGATGGGGTGACTCGTGGGGCTCTGACCAGGTTCTGTTACCCAGAATCCTTTGCAATCCTCAAAAAGTGGCTAAAAAAAACAACTTTTCCTCACATTTCGGTGACAGAAAGTTGTGGAATCTGAGAGGAGCCACAAATTTCCTTCCACCCAGCGTTCCCCCAAGTCTCCCGATAAAAATGATACCTCACTTGTGTGGGTAGGCCTAGCGCCCGCGACAGGAAATGCCCCAAAACACAACGTGGACACATCCCATTTTTTGACAAAATACAGAGCTGTTTTTTGCAAAGTGCCTACCTGTAGGTTTTGGCCTCTAGCTCAGCCGGCACATAGGGAAACCTACCAAACGTGTGCATTTATGAAAACTAGAGACCTAGGGGAATCCAAGATGGGGTGACTCGTGGGGCTCTGACCAGGTTCTGTTACCCAGAATCCTTTGCAAACCTCAAAAAGTGGCTAAAAAAACAAGTTTTCCTCACATTTCGGTGACAGAAAGTTGTGGAATCTGAGAGGAGCCACAAATTTCCTTCCACCCAGCGTTCCCCCAAGTCTCCAGATAAACACAATACCTCACTTGTGTGGGTAGGCCTAGCGCCCGCGACAGGAAATGCCCCAAAACACAACGTGGACACATCCCATTTTTTGACAAAATACAGAGCTGTTTTTTGCAAAGTGCCTACCTGTAGGTTTTGGCCTCTAGCTCAGCCGGCACATAGGGAAACCTACCAAACGTGTGCATTTTTGAAAACTAGAGACCTAGGGGAATCCAAGATGGGGTGACTCGTGGGGCTCTGACCAGGTTCTGTTACCCAGAATCCTTTGCAAACCTCAAAAAGTGGCTAAAAAAACAAGTTTTCCTCACATTTCGGTGACAGAAAGTTGTGGAATCTGAGAGGAGCCACAAATTTCCTTCCACCCAGCGTTCCCCCAAGTCTCCCAATAAACACAATACCTCACTTGTGTGGGTAGGCCTAGCGCCCGCGACAGGAAATGCCCCAAAACACAACGTGGACACATCCCATTTTTTGACAAAATACAGAGCTGTTTTTTGCAAAGTGCCTACCTGTAGATTTTGGCCTCTAGCTCAGCCGGCACATAGGGAAACCTACCAAACCTGTGCATTTTTGAAAACTAGAGACCTAGGGGAATCCAAGATGGGGTGACTTGCGGGGCTCTGACCAGGTTCTGTTACCCAGAATCCTTTGCAAACCTCAAAAAGTGGCTAAAAAAACAAGTTTTCCTCACATTTCGGTGACAGAAAGTTGTGGAATCTGAGAGGAGCCACAAATTTCCTTCCACCCAGCGTTCCCCCAAGTCTCCCGATAAAAATGATACCTCACTTGTGTGGGTAGGCCTAGCGCCCGCGACAGGAAATGCCCCAAAACACAACGTGGACACATCCCTTTTTTTGACAAAATACAGAGCTGTTTTTTGCAAAGTGCCTACCTGTAGATTTTGGCCTCTAGCTCAGCCGGCACCTAGGGAAACCTACCAAAACTGTGCATTTTTGAAAACTAGAGACCTAGGGGAATCCAAGATGGGGTGACTTGCGGGGCTCTGACCAGGTTCTGTTACCCAGAATCCTTTGCAAACCTCAAAAAGTGGCTAAAAAAACAAGTTTTCCTCACATTTCGGTGACAGAAAGTTGTGGAATCTGAGAGGAGCCAAAACTTTCCTTCCACCCAGCGTTCCCTCAAGTCTCCCGATAAAAATGATACCTCACTTGTGTGGGTAGGCCTAGCGCCCGCGACAGGAAATGCCCCAAAACACAACGTGGACACATCCCATTTTTTGACAAAATACAGAGCTGTTTTTTGCAAAGTGCCTACCTGTAGGTTTTGGCCTCTAGCTCAGCCGGCACATAGGGAAACCTACCAAACCTGTGCATTTTTGAAAACTAGAGACCTAGGGGAATCCAAGATGGGGTGACTCGTGGGGCTCTGACCAGGTTTGTTACCCAGAATCCTTTGCAAACCTCAAAAAGTGGCTAAAAAAACAAGTTTTCCTCACATTTCGGTGACAGAAAGTTGTGGAATCTGAGAGGAGCCACAAATTTCCTTCCACCCAGCGTTCCCCCAAGTCTCCCGATAAAAAAGATACCTCACTTGTGTGGGTAGGCCTAGCGCCCGCGACAGGAAATGCCCCAAAACACAACGTGGACACATCCCATTTTTTGACAAAATACAGAGCTGTTTTTTGCAAAGTGCCTACCTGTAGATTTTGGCCTCTAGCTCAGCCGGCACATAGGGAAACCTACCAAACCTGTGCATTTTTTAAAACTAGAGACCTAGGGGAATCCAAGATGGGGTGACTTGTGGGGCTCTGACCAGGTTCTGTTACCCAGAATCCTTTGCAAACCTCAAAAAGTGGCTAAAAAAACAAGTTTTCCTCACATTTCGGTGACAGAAAGTTGTGGAATCTGAGAGAAGCCACAAATTTCCTTCCACCCAGCGTTCCCCCAAGTCTCCCGATAAAAATGATACCTCACTTGTGTGGGTAGGCCTAGCGCCCGTGACAGGAAATGCCCCAAAACACAACGTGGACACATCCCATTTTTTGACAAAATACAGAGCTGTTTTTTGCAAAGTGCCTACCTGTAGGTTTTGGCCTCTAGCTCAGCCGGCACATAGGGAAACCTACCAAACCTGTGCATTTTTTAAAACTAGAGACCTAGGGGAATCCAAGATGGGGTGACTCGTGGGGCTCTGACCAGGTTCTGTTACCCAGAATCCTTTGCAAACCTCAAAAAGTGGCTAAAAAAACAAGTTTTCCTCACATTTCGGTGACAGAAAGTTGTGGAATCTGAGAGGAGCCACAAATTTCCTTCCACCCAGCGTTCCCCCAAGTCTCCCGATAAAAATGATACCTCACTTGTCTGGGTAGGCCTAGCGCCCGCGACAGGAAATGCCCCAAAACACAACGTGGACACATCCCATTTTTTGACAAAATACAGAGCTGTTTTTTGCAAAGTGCCTACCTGTAGGTTTGGGCCTCTAGCTCAGCCGGCACATAGGGAAACCTACCAAACCTGTGCATTTTTGAAAACTAGAGACCTAGGGGAATCCAAGATGGGGTGACTCGTGGGGCTCTGACCAGGTTCTGTTACCCAGAATCCTTTGCAAACCTCAAAAAGTGTCTAAAAAAACAAGTTTTCCTCACATTTCGGTGACAGAAAGTTGTGGAATCTGAGAGGAGCCACAAATGTCCTTCCACCCAGCGTTCCCCCAAGTCTCCCGATAAAAATGATACCTCACTTGTGTGGGTAGGCCTAGCGCCCGCGACAGGAAATGCCCCAAAACACAACGTGGACACATCCCATTTTTTGACAAAATACAGAGCTGTTTTTTGCAAAGTGCCTACCTGTAGGTTTTGGCCTCTAGCTCAGCCGGCACATAGGGAAACCTACCAAACCTGTGCATTTTTGAAAACTAGAGACCTAGGGGAATCCAAGATGGGGTGACTCGTGGGGCTCTGACCAGGTTCTGTTACCCAGGATCCTTTGCAAACCTCAAAAAGTGGCTAAAAAAACAAGTTTTCCTCACATTTCGGTGACAGAAAGTTGTGGAATCTGAGAGGAGCCACAAATTTCCTTCCACCCAGCGTTCCCCCAAGTCTCCCGATAAAAATGATACCTCACTTGTTTGGGTAGGCCTAGCGCCCGCAACAGGAAATGCCCCAAAACACAACGTGGACACATCCCATTTTTTGACAAAATACAGAGCTGTTTTTTGCAAAGTGCCTACCTGTAGGTTTTGGCCTCTAGCTCAGCCGGCACATAGGGAAACCTACCAAACCTGTGCATTTTTGAAAACTAGAGACCTAGGGGAATCCAAGATGGGGTGACTCGTGGGGCTCTGACCAGGTTCTGTTACCCAGAATCCTTTGCAATCCTCAAAAAGTGGCTAAAAAAAACTTTTCCTCACATTTCGGTGACAGAAAGTTGTGGAATCTGAGAGGAGCCACAAATTTCCTTCCACCCAGCGTTCCCCCAAGTCTCCCGATAAAAATGATACCTCACTTGTGTGGGTAGGCCTAGCGCCCGCGACAGGTAATGCCCCAAAACACAACGTGGACACATCCCATTTTTTGACAAAATACAGAGCTGTTTTTTGCAAAGTGCCTACCTGTAGGTTTTGGCCTCTAGCTCAGCCGGCACATAGGGAAACCTACCAAACCTGTGCATTTTTTAAAACTAGAGACCTAGGGGAATCCAAGATGGGGTGACTCGTGGGGCTCTGACCAGGTTCTGTTACCCAGAATCCTTTGCAAACCTCAAAAAGTTGCTAAAAAAACGAGTTTTCCTCACATTTCGGTGACAGAAAGTTGTGGAATCTGAGAGGAGCCACAAATTTCCTTCCACCCAGCGTTCCCCCAAGTCTCCCGATAAAAATGATACCTCACTTGTGTGGGTAGGCCTAGCGCCCGCGACAGAAAATGCCCCAAAACACAACGTGGACACATCCCATTTTTTGACAAAATACAGAGCTGTTTTTTGCAAAGTGCGTACCTGTAGGTTTTGGCCTCTAGCTCAGCCGGCACATAGGGAAACCTACCAAACCTGTGCATTTTTTAAAACTAGAGACCTAGGGGAATCCAAGATGGGGTGACTCGTGGGGCTCTGACCAGGTTCTGTTACCCAGAATCCTTTGCAAACCTCAAAAAGTGGCTAAAAAAACGAGTTTTCCTCACATTTCGGTGACAGAAAGTTGTGGAATCTGAGAGGAGCCACAAATTTCCTTCCACCCAGCGTTCCCCCAAGTCTCCCGATAAAAATGACACCTCACTTGTGTGGGTAGGCCTAGCGCCCGCGACAGGAAATGCCCCAAAACACAACGTGGACACATCCCATTTTTTGACAAAATACAGAGCTGTTTTTTGCAAAGTGCCTACCTGTAGATTTTGGCCTCTAGCTCAGCCGGCACATAGGGAAACCTACCAAACCTGTGCATTTTTGAAAACTAGAGACCTAGGGGAATCCAAGATGGGGTGACTTGCGGGGCTCTGACCAGGTTCTGTTACCCAGAATCCTTTGCAAACATCAAAAAGTGGCTAAAAAAACAAGTTTTCCTCACATTTCGGTGACAGAAAGTTGTGGAATCTGAGAGGAGCCACAAATTTCCTTCCACCCAGCGTTCCCCCAAGTCTCCCGATAAAAATGATACCTCACTTGTGTGGGTAGGCCTAGCGCCCGCGACAGGAAATGCCCCAAAACACAACGTGGACACATCCCTTTTTTTGACAAAATACAGAGCTGTTTTTTGCAAAGTGCCTACCTGTAGATTTTGGCCTCTAGCTCAGCCGGCACCTAGGGAAACCTACCAAAACTGTGCATTTTTGAAAACTAGAGACCTAGGGGAATCCAAGATGGGGTGACTTGCGGGGCTCTGACCAGGTTCTGTTACCCAGAATCCTTTGCAAACCTCAAAAAGTGGCTAAAAAAACAAGTTTTCCTCACATTTCGGTGACAGAAAGTTGTGGAATCTGAGAGGAGCCAAAAATTTCCTTCCACCCAGCGTTCCCTCAAGTCTCCCGATAAAAATGATACCTCACTTGTGTGGGTAGGCCTAGCGCCCGCGACAGGAAATGCCCCAAAACACAACGTGGACACATCCCATTTTTTGACAAAATACAGAGCTGTTTTTTGCAAAGTGCCTACCTGTAGGTTTTGGCCTCTAGCTCAGCCGGCACATAGGGAAACCTACCAAACCTGTGCATTTTTGAAAACTAGAGACCTAGGGGAATCCAAGATGGGGTGACTCGTGGGGCTCTGACCAGGTTCTGTTACCCAGAATCCTTTGCAAACCTCAAAAAGTGGCTAAAAAAACAAGTTTTCCTCACATTTCGGTGACAGAAAGTTGTGGAATCTGAGAGGAGCCACAAATTTCCTTCCACCCAGCGTTCCCCCAAGTCTCCCGATAAAAAAGATACCTCACTTGTGTGGGTAGGCCTAGCGCCCGCGACAGGAAATGCCCCAAAACACAACGTGGACACATCCCATTTTTTGACAAAATACAGAGCTGTTTTTTGCAAAGTGCCTACCTGTAGATTTTGGCCTCTAGCTCAGCCGGCACATAGGGAAACCTACCAAACCTGTGCATTTTTTAAAACTAGAGACCTAGGGGAATCCAAGATGGGATGACTCGTGGGGCTCTGACCAGGTTCTGTTACCCAGAATCCTTTGCAAACCTCAAAAAGTGGCTAAAAAAACAAGTTTTCCTCACATTTCGGTGACAGAAAGTTGTGGAATCTGAGAGGAGCCACAAATTTCCTTCCACCCAGCGTTCCCCCAAGTCTCCCGATAAAAATGATACCTCACTTGTCTGGGTAGGCCTAGCGCCCGCGACAGGAAATGCCCCAAAACACAACGTGGACACATCCCATTTTTTGACAAAATACAGAGCTGTTTTTTGCAAAGTGCCTACCTGTAGGTTTGGGCCTCTAGCTCAGCCGGCACATAGGGAAACCTACCACACCTGTGCATTTTTGAAAACTAGAGACCAAGGGGAATCCAAGATGGGGTGACTCGTGGGGCTCTGACCAGGTTCTGTTACCCAGAATCCTTTGCAAACCTCAAAAAGTGGCTAAAAAAACAAGTTTTCCTCACATTTCGGTGACAGAAAGTTGTGGAATCTGAGAGGAGCCACAAATGTCCTTCCACCCAGCGTTCCCCCAAGTCTCCCGATAAAAATGATACCTCACTTGTGTGGGTAGGCCTAGCGCCCGCGACAGGAAATGCCCCAAAACACAACGTGGACACATCCCATTTTTTGACAAAATACAGAGCTGTTTTTTGCAAAGTGCCTACCTGTAGGTTTTGGCCTCTAGCTCAGCCGGCACATAGGGAAACCTACCAAACCTGTGCATTTTTGAAAACTAGAGACCTAGGGGAATCAAAGATGGGGTGACTCGTGGGGCTCTGACCAGGTTCTGTTACCCAGGATCCTTTGCAAACCTCAAAAAGTGGCTAAAAAAACAAGTTTTCCTCACATTTCGGTGACAGAAAGTTGTGGAATCTGAGAGGAGCCACAAATTTCCTTCCACCCAGCGTTCCCCCAAGTCTCCCGATAAAAATGATACCTCACTTGTTTGGGTAGGCCTAGCGCCCGCGACAGGAAATGCCCCAAAACATAACGTAGACACATCCCATTTTTTGACAAAATACAGAGCTGTTTTTTGCAAAGTGCCTACCTGTAGGTTTTGGCCTCTAGCTCAGCCGGCACATAGGGAAACCTACCAAACCTGTGCATTTTTTAAAACTAGAGACCTAGGGGAATCCAAGATGGGGTGACTCGTGGGGCTCTGACCAGGTTCTGTTACCCAGAATCCTTTGCAATCCTCAAAAAGTGGCTAAAAAAAACAACTTTTCCTCACATTTCGGTGACAGAAAGTTGTGGAATCTGAGAGGAGCCACAAATTTCCTTCCACCCAGCGTTCCCCCAAGTCTCCCGATAAAAATGATACCTCACTTGTGTGGGTAGGCCTAGCGCCCGCGACAGGAAATGCCCCAAAACACAACGTGGACACATCCCATTTTTTGACAAAATACAGAGCTGTTTTTTGCAAAGTGCCTACCTGTAGGTTTTGGCCTCTAGCTCAGCCGGCACATAGGGAAACCTACCAAACGTGTGCATTTATGAAAACTAGAGACCTAGGGGAATCCAAGATGGGGTGACTCGTGGGGCTCTGACCAGGTTCTGTTACCCAGAATCCTTTGCAAACCTCAAAAAGTGGCTAAAAAAACAAGTTTTCCTCACATTTCGGTGACAGAAAGTTGTGGAATCTGAGAGGAGCCACAAATTTCCTTCCACCCAGCGTTCCCCCAAGTCTCCAGATAAACACAATACCTCACTTGTGTGGGTAGGCCTAGCGCCCGCGACAGGAAATGCCCCAAAACACAACGTGGACACATCCCATTTTTTGACAAAATACAGAGCTGTTTTTTGCAAAGTGCCTACCTGTAGGTTTTGGCCTCTAGCTCAGCCGGCACATAGGGAAACCTACCAAACGTGTGCATTTTTGAAAACTAGAGACCTAGGGGAATCCAAGATGGGGTGACTCGTGGGGCTCTGACCAGGTTCTGTTACCCAGAATCCTTTGCAAACCTCAAAAAGTGGCTAAAAAAACAAGTTTTCCTCACATTTCGGTGACAGAAAGTTGTGGAATCTGAGAGGAGCCACAAATTTCCTTCCACCCAGCGTTCCCCCAAGTCTCCCGATAAAAATGATACCTCACTTGTTTGGGTAGGCCTAGCGCCCGCGACAGGAAATGCCCCAAAACATAACGTAGACACATCCCATTTTTTGACAAAATACAGAGCTGTTTTTTGCAAAGTGCCTACCTGTAGGTTTTGGCCTCTAGCTCAGCCGGCACATAGGGAAACCTACCAAACCTGTGCATTTTTTAAAACTAGAGACCTAGGGGAATCCAAGATGGGGTGACTCGTGGGGCTCTGACCAGGTTCTGTTACCCAGAATCCTTTGCAATCCTCAAAAAGTGGCTAAAAAAAAACAACTTTTCCTCACATTTCGGTGACAGAAAGTTGTGGAATCTGAGAGGAGCCACAAATTTCCTTCCACCCAGCGTTCCCCCAAGTCTCCCGATAAAATGATACCTCACTTGTGTGGGTAGGCCTAGCGCCCGCGACAGGAAATGCCCCAAAACACAACGTGGACACATCCCATTTTTTGACAAAATACAGAGCTGTTTTTTGCAAAGTGCCTACCTGTAGGTTTTGGCCTCTAGCTCAGCCGGCACATAGGGAAACCTACCAAACGTGTGCATTTATGAAAACTAGAGACCTAGGGGAATCCAAGATGGGGTGACTCGTGGGGCTCTGACCAGGTTCTGTTACCCAGAATCCTTTGCAAACCTCAAAAAGTGGCTAAAAAAACAAGTTTTCCTCACATTTCGGTGACAGAAAGTTGTGGAATCTGAGAGGAGCCACAAATTTCCTTCCACCCAGCGTTCCCCCAAGTCTCCAGATAAACACAATACCTCACTTGTGTGGGTAGGCCTAGCGCCCGCGACAGGAAATGCCCCAAAACACAACGTGGACACATCCCATTTTTTGACAAAATACAGAGCTGTTTTTTGCAAAGTGCCTACCTGTAGGTTTTGGCCTCTAGCTCAGCCGGCACATAGGGAAACCTACCAAACGTGTGCATTTTTGAAAACTAGAGACCTAGGGGAATCCAAGATGGGGTGACTCGTGGGGCTCTGACCAGGTTCTGTTACCCAGAATCCTTTGCAAACCTCAAAAAGTGGCTAAAAAAACAAGTTTTCCTCACATTTCGGTGACAGAAAGTTGTGGAATCTGAGAGGAGCCACAAATTTCCTTCCACCCAGCGTTCCCCCAAGTCTCCCGATAAAAATGATACCTCACTTGTGTGGGTAGGCCTAGCGCCCGCGACAGGAAATGCCCCAAAACACAACGTGGACACATCCCTTTTTTTGACAAAATACAGAGCTGTTTTTTGCAAAGTGCCTACCTGTAGATTTTGGCCTCTAGCTCAGCCGGCACCTAGGGAAACCTACCAAAACTGTGCATTTTTGAAAACTAGAGACCTAGGGGAATCCAAGATGGGGTGACTTGCGGGGCTCTGACCAGGTTCTGTTACCCAGAATCCTTTGCAAACTTCAAAAAGTGGCTAAAAAAACAAGTTTTCCTCACATTTCGGTGACAGAAAGTTGTGGAATCTGAGAGGAGCCAAAAATTTCCTTCCACCCAGCGTTCCTTCAAGTCTCCCGATAAAAATGATACCTCACTTGTGTGGGTAGGCCTAGCGCCTGCGACAGGAAATGCCCCAAAACACAACGTGGACACATCCCATTTTTTGACAAAATACAGAGCTGTTTTTTGCAAAGTGCCTACCTGTAGGTTTTGGCCTCTAGCTCAGCCGGCACATAGGGAAACCTACCAAACCTGTGCATTTTTTAAAACTAGAGACCTAGGGGAATCCAAGATGGGGTGACTCGTGGGGCTCTGACCAGGTTCTGTTACCCAGAATCCTTTGCAAACCTCAAAAAGTGGCTAAAAAAACGAGTTTTCCTCACATTTCGGTGACAGAAAGTTGTGGAATCTGAGAGGAGCCACAAATTTCCTTCCACCCAGCGTTCCCCCAAGTCTCCCGATAAAAATGACACCTCACTTGTGTGGGTAGGCCTAGCGCCCGCGACAGGAAATGCCCCAAAACACAACGTGGACACATCCCATTTTTTGACAAAATACAGAGCTGTTTTTTGCAAAGTGCCTACCTGTAGGTTTTGGCCTCTAGCTCAGCCGGCACATAGGGAAACCTACCAAACCTGTGCATTTTTGAAAACTAGAGACCTAGGGGAATCCAAGATGGGGTGACTCGTGGGGCTCTGACCAGGTTCTGTTACCCAGAATCCTTTGCAAACCTCAAAAAGTGGCTAAAAAAACAAGTTTTCCTCACATTTCGGTGACAGAAAGTTGTGGAATCTGAGAGGAGCCACAAATTTCCTTCCACCCAGCGTTCCCCCAAGTCTCCCGATAAACACAATACCTCACTTGTGTGGGTAGGCCTAGCGCCCGCGACAGGAAATGCCCCAAAACACAACGTGGACACATCCCATTTTTTGACAAAATACAGAGCTGTTTTTTGCAAAGTGCCTACCTGTAGATTTTGGCCTCTAGCTCAGCCGGCACATAGGGAAACCTACCAAACCTGTGCATTTTTGAAAACTAGAGACCTAGGGGAATCCAAGATGGGGTGACTTGCGGGGCTCTGACCAGGTTCTGTTACCCAGAATCCTTTGCAAACCTCAAAAAGTGGCTAAAAAAACAAGTTTTCCTCACATTTCGGTGACAGAAAGTTGTGGAATCTGAGAGGAGCCACAAATTTCCTTCCACCCAGCGTTCCCCCAAGTCTCCCGATAAAAATGATACCTCACTTGTGTGGGTAGGCCTAGCGCCCGCGACAGGAAATGCCCCAAAACACAACGTGGACACATCCCTTTTTTTGACAAAATACAGAGCTGTTTTTTGCAAAGTGCCTACCTGTAGATTTTGGCCTCTAGCTCAGCCGGCACCTAGGGAAACCTACCAAAACTGTGCATTTTTGAAAACTAGAGACCTAGGGGAATCCAAGATGGGGTGACTTGCGGGGCTCTGACCAGGTTCTGTTACCCAGAATCCTTTGCAAACCTCAAAAAGTGGCTAAAAAAAACAAGTTTTCCTCACATTTCGGTGACAGAAAGTTGTGGAATCTGAGAGGAGCCAAAAATTTCCTTCCACCCAGCGTTCCCTCAAGTCTCCCGATAAAAATGATACCTCACTTGTGTGGGTAGGCCTAGCGCCCGCGACAGGAAATGCCCCAAAACACAACGTGGACACATCCCATTTTTTGACAAAATACAGAGCTGTTTTTTGCAAAGTGCCTACCTGTAGGTTTTGGCCTCTAGCTCAGCCGGCACATAGGGAAACCTACCAAACCTGTGCATTTTTGAAAACTAGAGACCTAGGGGAATCCAAGATGGGGTGACTCGTGGGGCTCTGACCAGGTTTGTTACCCAGAATCCTTTGCAAACCTCAAAAAGTGGCTAAAAAAACAAGTTTTCCTCACATTTCGGTGACAGAAAGTTGTGGAATCTGAGAGGAGCCACAAATTTCCTTCCACCCAGCGTTCCCCCAAGTCTCCCGATAAAAAAGATACCTCACTTGTGTGGGTAGGCCTAGCGCCCGCGACAGGAAATGCCCCAAAACACAACGTGGACACATCCCATTTTTTGACAAAGTACAGAGCTGTTTTTTGCAAAGTGCCTACCTGTAGATTTTGGCCTCTAGCTCAGCCGGCACATAGGGAAACCTACCAAACCTGTGCATTTTTTAAAACTAGGGACCTAGGGGAATCCAAGATGGGGTGACTCGTGGGGCTCTGACCAGGTTCTGTTACCCAGAATCCTTTGCAAACCTCAAAAAGTGGCTAAAAAAACAAGTTTTCCTCACATTTCGGTGACAGAAAGTTGTGGAATCTGAGAGGAGCCACAAAATTTCCTTCCACCCAGCGTTCCCCCAAGTCTCCCGATAAAAATGATACCTCACTTGTGTGGGTAGGCCTAGCGCCCGTGACAGGAAATGCCCCAAAACACAACGTGGACACATCCATTTTTTGACAAAATACAGAGCTGTTTTTTGCAAAGTGCCTACCTGTAGGTTTTGGCCTCTAGCTCAGTAGGGAAACCTACCAAACCTGTGCATTTTTAAAACTAGAGACCTAGGGGAATCCAAGATGGGGTGACTCGTGGGGCTCTGACCAGGTTCTGTTACCCAGAATCCTTTGCAAACCTCAAAAAGTGGCTAAAAAAACAAGTTTTCCTCACATTTCGGGTGACAGAAAGTTGTGGAATCTGAGAGGAGCCACAAATTTCCTTCCACCCAGCGTTCCCCCAAGTCTCCCGATAAAAATGATACCTCACTTGTCTGGGTAGGCCTAGCGCCCGCGACAGGAAATGCCCCAAAAACACAACGTGGACACATCCCATTTTTTGACAAAATACAGAGCTGTTTTTTGCAAAGTGCCTACCTGTAGGTTTTGGCCTCTAGCTCAGCCGGCACATAGGGAACCTACCAAACCTGTGCATTTTTGAAAACTAGAGACCTAGGGTAATCCAAGATGGGGTGACTCGTGGGGCTCTGACCAGGTTCTGTTACCCAGGATCCTTTGCAAACCTCAAAAAGTGGCTAAAAAAACAAGTTTTCCTCACATTTCGGTGACAGAAAGTTGTGGAATCTGAGAGGAGCCACAAATTTCCTTCACCCAGCGTTCCCCCAAGTCTCCCGATAAAAATGATACCTCACTTGTGTGGGTAGGCATAGCGCCCGCGACAGGAATGCCCCAAAACACAACGTGGACACATCCCATTTTTTGACAAAATACAGAGCTGTTTTTTGCAAAGTGCCTACCTGTAGGTTTTGGCCTCTAGCTCAGCCGGCACATAGGGAAACCTACCAAACCTGTGCAGTTTTGAAAACTAGAGACCTAGGGGAATCCAAGATGGGGTGACTCGTGGGCTCTGACCAGGTTCTGTTACCCAGGATCCTTTGCCAAACCTCAAAAAGTGGCTAAAAAAACAAGTTTTCCTCACATTTCGGTGACAGAAAGTTGTGGAATCTGAGAGGAGCCACAAATTTCCTTCCACCCAGCGTTCCCCCCAAGTCTCCCGATAAAAATGATACCTCACTTGTGTGGGTAGGCCTAGCGCCCCGCGACAGGAAATGCCCCAAAACACAACGTGGACACAACCCATTTTTTGACAAAATACAGAGCTGTTTTTTGCAAAGTGCCTACCTGTAGGTTTTGGCCCTCTAGCTCAGCCGGCACATAGGAAACCTACCAAACCTGTGCATTTTTTGAAAACTAGAGACCTAGGGGAATCCAAGATGGGGTGACTCGTGGGGCTCTGACCAGGTTCTGTTACCCAGAATCCTTTGCAATCCTCAAAAAAGTGGCTAAAAAAAACAACTTTTCCTCACATTTCGGTGACAGAAAGTTGTGGAATCTGAGAGGAGCCACAAATTTCCTTCCACCCAGCGTTCCCTCAAGTCTCCCGATACAAATGATACCTCACTTGTGTGGGTAGGCCTAGCGCCCGCGACAGGGAAATGCCCCAAAACACAACGTGGACACATCCCATTTTTTGACAAATACAGAGCTGTTTTTTGCAAAGTGCCTACCTGTAGGTTTTGGCCTCTAGCTCAGCCGGCACATAGGGAAACCTACCAAACCTGTGCATTTTTTAAAACTAGAGACCTAGGGGAATCCAAGATGGGGTGACTCGTGGGGCTCTGACCAGGTTCTGTTACCCAGAATCCTTTGCAAACCTCAAAAAGTTGCTAAAAAAACGAGTTTTCCTCACATTTCGGTGACAGAAAGTTGTGGAATCTGAGAGGAGCCACAAATTTCCTTCCACCCAGCGTTCCCCCAAGTCTCCCGATAAAAATGATACCTCACTTGTGTGGGTAGGCCTAGCGCCCGCGACAGAAAATGCCCCAAAACACAACGTGGACACATCCCATTTTTTGACAAAATACAGAGCTGTTTTTTGCAAAGTGCGTACCTGTAGGTTTTGGCCTCTAGCTCAGCCGGCACATAGGGAAACCTACCAAACCTGTGCATTTTTTAAAACTAGAGACCTAGGGGAATCCAAGATGGGATGACTCGTGGGGCTCTGACCAGGTTCTGTTACCCAGAATCCTTTGCAAACCTCAAAAAGTGGCTAAAAAAACGAGTTTTCCTCACATTTCGGTGACAGAAAGTTGTGGAATCTGAGAGGAGCCACAAATTTCCTTCCACCCAGCGTTCCCCCAAGTCTCCCGATAAAAATGACCACTCACTTGTGTGGGTAGGCCTAGCGCCCGTGACAGGAAATGCCCCAAAACACAACGTGGACACATCCCATTTTTTGACAAAATACAGAGCTGTTTTTTGCAAAGTGCCTACCTGTAGATTTTGGCCTCTAGCTCAGCCGGCACATAGGGAAACCTACCAAACGTGTGCATTTTTGAAAACTAGAGACCTAGGGGAATCCAAGATGGGGTGACTTGCGGGGCTCTGACCAGGTTCTGTTACCCAGAATCCTTTGCAAACCTCAAAAAGTGGCTAAAAAAACAAGTTTTCCTCACATTTCGGTGACAGAAAGTTGTGGAATCTGAGAGGAGCCACAAATTTCCTTCCACCCAGCGTTCCCCCAAGTCTCCCGATAAAAATGATACCTCACTTGTGTGGGTAGGCCTAGCGCCCGCGACAGGAAATGCCCCAAAACACAACGTGGACACATCCCTTTTTTTGACAAAATACAGAGCTGTTTTTTGCAAAGTGCCTACCTGTAGATTTTGGCCTCTAGCTCAGCCGGCACCTAGGGAAACCTACCAAAACTGTGCATTTTTGAAAACTAGAGACCTAGGGGAATCCAAGATGGGGTGACTTGCGGGGCTCTGACCAGGTTCTGTTACCCAGAATCCTTTGCAAACCTCAAAAAGTGGCTAAAAAAACGAGTTTTCCTCACATTTCGGTGACAGAAAGTTGTGGAATCTGAGAGGAGCCACAAATTTCCTTCCACCCAGCGTTCCCCCAAGTCTCCCGATAAAAATGACACCTCACTTGTGTGGGTAGGCCTAGCGCCCGCGACAGGAAATGCCCCAAAACACAACGTGGACACATCCCATTTTTTGACAAAATACAGAGCTGTTTTTTGCAAAGTGCCTACCTGTAGGTTTTGGCCTCTAGCTCAGCCGGCACATAGGGAAACCTACCAAACCTGTGCATTTTTGAAAACTAGAGACCTAGGGGAATCCAAGATGGGGTGACTCGTGGGGCTCTGACCAGGTTCTGTTACCCAGAATCCTTTGCAAACCTCAAAAAGTGGCTAAAAAAACAAGTTTTCCTCACATTTCGGTGACAGAAAGTTGTGGAATCTGAGAGGAGCCACAAATTTCCTTCCACCCAGCGTTCCCCCAAGTCTCCCGATAAAAATGATACCTCACTTGTGTGGGTAGGCCTAGCGCCCGCGACAGGAAATGCCCCAAAACACAACGTGGACACATCCCTTTTTTTGACAAAATACAGAGCTGTTTTTTGCAAAGTGCCTACCTGTAGATTTTGGCCTCTAGCTCAGCCGGCACCTAGGGAAACCTACCAAAACTGTGCATTTTTGAAAACTAGAGACCTAGGGGAATCCAAGATGGGGTGACTTGCGGGGCTCTGACCAGGTTCTGTTACCCAGAATCCTTTGCAAACCTCAAAAAGTGGCTAAAAAAACAAGTTTTCCTCACATTTCGGTGACAGAAAGTTGTGGAATCTGAGAGGAGCCAAAAATTTCCTTCCACCCAGCGTTCCCTCAAGTCTCCCGATAAAAATGATACCTCACTTGTGTGGGTAGGCCTAGCGCCCGCGACAGGAAATGCCCCAAAACACAACGTGGACACATCCCATTTTTTGACAAAATACAGAGCTGTTTTTTGCAAAGTGCCTACCTGTAGGTTTTGGCCTCTAGCTCAGCCGGCACATAGGGAAACCTACCAAACCTGTGCATTTTTGAAAACTAGAGACCTAGGGGAATCCAAGATGGGGTGACTCGTGGGGCTCTGACCAGGTTCTGTTACCCAGAATCCTTTGCAAACCTCAAAAAGTGGCTAAAAAAACAAGTTTTCCTCACATTTCGGTGACAGAAAGTTGTGGAATCTGAGAGGAGCCACAAATTTCCTTCCACCCAGCGTTCCCCCAAGTCTCCCGATAAAAATGATACCTCACTTGTCTGGGTAGGCCTAGCGCCCGCGACAGGAAATGCCCCAAAACACAACGTGGACACATCCCATTTTTTGACAAAATACAGAGCTGTTTTTTGCAAAGTGCCTACCTGTAGGTTTGGGCCTCTAGCTCAGCCGGCACATAGGGAAACCTACCAAACCTGTGCATTTTTGAAAACTAGAGACCTAGGGGAATCCAAGATGGGGTGACTCGTGGGGCTCTGACCAGGTTCTGTTACCCAGAATCCTTTGCAAACCTCAAAAAGTGTCTAAAAAAACAAGTTTTCCTCACATTTCGGTGACAGAAAGTTGTGGAATCTGAGAGGAGCCACAAATGTCCTTCCACCCAGCGTTCCCCCAAGTCTCCCGATAAAAATGATACCTCACTTGTGTGGGTAGGCCTAGCGCCCGCGACAGGAAATGCCCCAAAACACAACGTGGACACATCCCATTTTTTGACAAAATACAGAGCTGTTTTTTGCAAAGTGCCTACCTGTAGGTTTTGGCCTCTAGCTCAGCCGGCACATAGGGAAACCTACCAAACCTGTGCATTTTTGAAAACTAGAGACCTAGGGGAATCCAAGATGGGGTGACTCGTGGGGCTCTGACCAGGTTCTGTTACCCAGGATCCTTTGCAAACCTCAAAAAGTGGCTAAAAAAACAAGTTTTCCTCACATTTCGGTGACAGAAAGTTGTGGAATCTGAGAGGAGCCACAAATTTCCTTCCACCCAGCGTTCCCCCAAGTCTCCCGATAAAAATGATACCTCACTTGTTTGGGTAGGCCTAGCGCCCGCGACAGGAAATGCCCCAAAACATAACGTAGACACATCCCATTTTTTGACAAAATACAGAGCTGTTTTTTGCAAAGTGCCTACCTGTAGGTTTTGGCCTCTAGCTCAGCCGGCACATAGGGAAACCTACCAAACCTGTGCATTTTTTAAAACTAGAGACCTAGGGGAATCCAAGATGGGGTGACTCGTGCGGCTCTGACCAGGTTCTGTTACCCAGAATCCTTTGCAATCCTCAAAAAGTGGCTAAAAAAAACAACTTTTCCTCACATTTCGGTGACAGAAAGTTGTGGAATCTGAGAGGAGCCACAAATTTCCTTCCACCCAGCGTTCCCCCAAGTCTCCCGATAAAAATGATACCTCACTTGTGTGGGTAGGCCTAGCGCCCGCGACAGGAAATGCCCCAAAACACAACGTGGACACATCCCATTTTTTGACAAAATACAGAGCTGTTTTTTGCAAAGTGCCTACCTGTAGGTTTTGGCCTCTAGCTCAGCCGGCACATAGGGAAACCTACCAAACGTGTGCATTTTTGAAAACTAGAGACCTAGGGGAATCCAAGATGGGGTGACTCGTGGGGCTCTGACCAGGTTCTGTTACCCAGAATCCTTTGCAAACCTCAAAAAGTGGCTAAAAAAACAAGTTTTCCTCACATTTCGGTGACAGAAAGTTGTGGAATCTGAGAGGAGCCACAAATTTCCTTCCACCCAGCGTTCCCCCAAGTCTCCCGATAAAAATGATACCTCACTTGTGTGGGTAGGCCTAGCGCCCGCGACAGGAAATGCCCCAAAACACAACGTGGACACATCCCTTTTTTTGACAAAATACAGAGCTGTTTTTTGCAAAGTGCCTACCTGTAGATTTTGGCCTCTAGCTCAGCCGGCACCTAGGGAAACCTACCAAAACTGTGCATTTTTGAAAACTAGAGACCTAGGGGAATCCAAGATGGGGTGACTTGCGGGGCTCTGACCAGGTTCTGTTACCCAGAATCCTTTGCAAACCTCAAAAAGTGGCTAAAAAAACAAGTTTTCCTCACATTTCGGTGACAGAAAGTTGTGGAATCTGAGAGGAGCCACAAATTTCCTTCCACCCAGCGTTCCCCCAAGTCTCCCGATAAAAATGACACCTCACTTGTGTGGGTAGGCCTAGCGCCCGCGACAGGAAATGCCCCAAAACACAACGTGGACACATCCCATTTTTTGACAAAATACAGAGCTGTTTTTTGCAAAGTGCCTACCTGTAGGTTTTGGCCTCTAGCTCAGCCGGCACATAGGGAAACCTACCAAACGTGTGCATTTTTGAAAACTAGAGACCTAGGGGAATCCAAGATGGGGTGACTCGTGGGGCTCTGACCAGGTTCTGTTACCCAGAATCCTTTGCAAACCTCAAAAAGTGGCTAAAAAAACAAGTTTTCCTCACATTTCGGTGACAGAAAGTTGTGGAATCTGAGAGGAGCCACAAATTTCCTTCCACCCAGCGTTCCCCCAAGTCTCCCGATAAAAATGATACCTCACTTGTGTGGGTAGGCCTAGCGCCCGCGACAGGAAATGCCCCAAAACACAACGTGGACACATCCCTTTTTTTGACAAAATACAGAGCTGTTTTTTGCAAAGTGCCTACCTGTAGATTTTGGCCTCTAGCTCAGCCGGCACCTAGGGAAACCTACCAAAACTGTGCATTTTTGAAAACTAGAGACCTAGGGGAATCCAAGATGGGGTGACTTGCGGGGCTCTGACCAGGTTCTGTTACCCAGAATCCTTTGCAAACCTCAAAAAGTGGCTAAAAAAACAAGTTTTCCTCACATTTCGGTGACAGAAAGTTGTGGAATCTGAGAGGAGCCAAAAATTTCCTTCCACCCAGCGTTCCTTCAAGTCTCCCGATAAAAATGATACCTCACTTGTGTGGGTAGGCCTAGCGCCTGCGACAGGAAATGCCCCAAAACACAACGTGGACACATCCCATTTTTTGACAATATACAGAGCTGTTTTTTGCAAAGTGCCTACCTGTAGGTTTTGGCCTCTAGCTCAGCCGGCACATAGGGAAACCTACCAAACCTGTGCATTTTTTAAAACTAGAGACCTAGGGGAATCCAAGATGGGGTGACTCGTGGGGCTCTGACCAGGTTCTGTTACCCAGAATCCTTTGCAAACCTCAAAAAGTGGCTAAAAAAACGAGTTTTCCTCACATTTCGGTGACAGAAAGTTGTGGAATCTGAGAGGAGCCACAAATTTCCTTCCACCCAGCGTTCCCCCAAGTCTCCCGATAAAAATGACACCTCACTTGTGTGGGTAGGCCTAGCGCCCGCGACAGGAAATGCCCCAAAACACAACGTGGACACATCCCATTTTTTGACAAAATACAGAGCTGTTTTTTGCAAAGTGCCTACCTGTAGGTTTTGGCCTCTAGCTCAGCCGGCACATAGGGAAACCTACCAAACCTGTGCATTTTTGAAAACTAGAGACCTAGGGGAATCCAAGATGGGGTGACTCGTGGGGCTCTGACCAGGTTCTGTTACCCAGAATCCTTTGCAAACCTCAAAAAGTGGCTAAAAAAACAAGTTTTCCTCACATTTCGGTGACAGAAAGTTGTGGAATCTGAGAGGAGCCACAAATTTCCTTCCACCCAGCGTTCCCCCAAGTCTCCCGATAAACACAATACCTCACTTGTGTGGGTAGGCCTAGCGCCCGCGACAGGAAATGCCCCAAAACACAACGTAGACACATCCCATTTTTTGACAAAATACAGAGCTGTTTTTTGCAAAGTGCCTACCTGTAGATTTTGGCCTCTAGCTCAGCCGGCACATAGGGAAACCTACCAAACCTGTGCATTTTTGAAAACTAGAGACCTAGGGGAATCCAAGATGGGGTGACTTGCGGGGCTCTGACCAGGTTCTGTTACCCAGAATCCTTTGCAAACCTCAAAAAGTGGCTAAAAAAACAAGTTTTCCTCACATTTCGGTGACAGAAAGTTGTGGAATCTGAGAGGAGCCACAAATTTCCTTCCACCCAGCGTTCCCCCAAGTCTCCCGAAAAAAATGATACCTCACTTGTGTGGGTAGGCCTAGCGCCCGCGACAGGAAATGCCCCAAAACACAACGTGGACACATCCCTTTTTTTGACAAAATACAGAGCTGTTTTTTGCAAAGTGCCTACCTGTAGATTTTGGCCTCTAGCTCAGCCGGCACCTAGGGAAACCTACCAAAACTGTGCATTTTTGAAAACTAGAGACCTAGGGGAATCCAAGATGGGGTGACTTGCGGGGCTCTGACCAGGTTCTGTTACCCAGAATCCTTTGCAAACCTCAAAAAGTGGCTAAAAAAACAAGTTTTCCTCACATTTCGGTGACAGAAAGTTGTGGAATCTGAGAGGAGCCAAAACTTTCCTTCCACCCAGCGTTCCCTCAAGTCTCCCGATAAAAATGATACCTCACTTGTGTGGGTAGGCCTAGCGCCCGCGACAGGAAATGCCCCAAAACACAACGTGGACACATCCCATTTTTTGACAAAATACAGAGCTGTTTTTTGCAAAGTGCCTACCTGTAGGTTTTGGCCTCTAGCTCAGCCGGCACATAGGGAAACCTACCAAACCTGTGCATTTTTGAAAACTAGAGACCTAGGGGAATCCAAGATGGGGTGACTCGTGGGGCTCTGACCAGGTTTGTTACCCAGAATCCTTTGCAAACCTCAAAAAGTGGCTAAAAAAACAAGTTTTCCTCACATTTCGGTGACAGAAAGTTGTGGAATCTGAGAGGAGCCACAAATTTCCTTCCACCCAGCGTTCCCCCAAGTCTCCCGATAAAAAAGATACCTCACTTGTGTGGGTAGGCCTAGCGCCCGCGACAGGAAATGCCCCAAAACACAACGTGGACACATCCCATTTTTTGACAAAATACAGAGCTGTTTTTTGCAAAGTGCCTACCTGTAGATTTTGGCCTCTAGCTCAGCCGGCACATAGGGAAACCTACCAAACCTGTGCATTTTTTAAAACTAGAGACCTAGGGGAATCCAAGATGGGGTGACTCGTGGGGCTCTGACCAGGTTCTGTTACCCAGAATCCTTTGCAAACCTCAAAAAGTGGCTAAAAAAACAAGTTTTCCTCACATTTCGGTGACAGAAAGTTGTGGAATCTGAGAGGAGCCACAAATTTCCTTCCACCCAGCGTTCCCCCAAGTCTCCCGATAAAAATGATACCTCACTTGTGTGGGTAGGCCTAGCGCCCGTGACAGGAAATGCCCCAAAACACAACGTGGACACATCCCATTTTTTGACAAAATACAGAGCTGTTTTTTGCAAAGTGCCTACCTGTAGGTTTTGGCCTCTAGCTCAGCCGGCACATAGGGAAACCTACCAAACCTGTGCATTTTTTAAAACTAGAGACCTAGGGGAATCCAAGATGGGGTGACTCGTGGGGCTCTGACCAGGTTCTGTTACCCAGAATCCTTTGCAAACCTCAAAAAGTGGCTAAAAAAACAAGTTTTCCTCACATTTCGGTGACAGAAAGTTGTGGAATCTGAGAGGAGCCACAAATTTCCTTCCACCCAGCGTTCCCCCAAGTCTCCCGATAAAAATGATACCTCACTTGTCTGGGTAGGCCTAGCGCCCGCGACAGGAAATGCCCCAAAACACAACGTGGACACATCCCATTTTTTGACAAAATACAGAGCTGTTTTTTGCAAAGTGCCTACCTGTAGGTTTGGGCCTCTAGCTCAGCCGGCACATAGGGAAACCTACCAAACCTGTGCATTTTTGAAAACTAGAGACCTAGGGGAATCCAAGATGGGGTGACTCGTGGGGCTCTGACCAGGTTCTGTTACCCAGAATCCTTTGCAAACCTCAAAAAGTGTCTAAAAAAACAAGTTTTCCTCACATTTCGGTGACAGAAAGTTGTGGAATCTGAGAGGAGCCACAAATGTCCTTCCACCCAGCGTTCCCCCAAGTCTCCCGATAAAAATGATACCTCACTTGTGTGGGTAGGCCTAGCGCCCGCGACAGGAAATGCCCCAAAACACAACGTGGACACATCCCATTTTTTGACAAAATACAGAGCTGTTTTTTGCAAAGTGCCTACCTGTAGGTTTTGGCCTCTAGCTCAGCCGGCACATAGGGAAACCTACCAAACCTGTGCATTTTTGAAAACTAGAGACCTAGGGGAATCCAAGATGGGGTGACTCGTGGGGCTCTGACCAGGTTCTGTTACCCAGGATCCTTTGCAAACCTCAAAAAGTGGCTAAAAAAACAAGTTTTCCTCACATTTCGGTGACAGAAAGTTGTGGAATCTGAGAGGAGCCACAAATTTCCTTCCACCCAGCGTTCCCCCAAGTCTCCCGATAAAAATGATACCTCACTTGTTTGGGTAGGCCTAGCGCCCGCAACAGGAAATGCCCCAAAACACAACGTGGACACATCCCATTTTTTGACAAAATACAGAGCTGTTT
The DNA here is from genome assembly GCF_031143425.1 of Pleurodeles waltl. Lineage (NCBI taxonomy): Eukaryota > Metazoa > Chordata > Amphibia > Caudata > Salamandridae > Pleurodeles > Pleurodeles waltl. The sequence goes on along the minus strand of NC_090443.1, from coordinate 445,351,376 downwards.
TTTGCAAAGTGCCTACCTGTAGGTTTTGGCCTCTAGCTCAGCCGGCACATAGGGAAACCTACCAAACCTGTGCATTTTTGAAAACTAGAGACCTAGGGGAATCCAAGATGGGGTGACTCGTGGGGCTCTGACCAGGTTCTGTTACCCAGAATCCTTTGCAATCCTCAAAAAGTGGCTAAAAAAAACAACTTTTCCTCACATTTCGGTGACAGAAAGTTGTGGAATCTGAGAGGAGCCACAAATTTCCTTCCACCCAGCGTTCCCCCAAGTCTCCCGATAAAAATGATACCTCACTTGTGTGGGTAGGCCTAGCGCCCGCGACAGGAAATGCCCCAAAACACAACGTGGACACATCCCATTTTTTGACAAAATACAGAGCTGTTTTTTGCAAAGTGCCTACCTGTAGGTTTTGGCCTCTAGCTCAGCCGGCACATAGGGAAACCTACCAAACCTGTGCATTTTTTAAAACTAGAGACCTAGGGGAATCCAAGATGGGGTGACTCGTGGGGCTCTGACCAGGTTCTGTTACCCAGAATCCTTTGCAAACCTCAAAAAGTTGCTCAAAAAACGAGTTTTCCTCACATTTCGGTGACAGAAAGTTGTGGAATCTGAGAGGAGCCACAAATTTCCTTCCACCCAGCGTTCCCCCAAGTCTCCCGATAAAAATGATACCTCACTTGTGTGGGTAGGCCTAGCGCCCGCGACAGAAAATGCCCCAAAACACAACGTGGACACATCCCATTTTTTGACAAAATACAGAGCTGTTTTTTGCAAAGTGCGTACCTGTAGGTTTTGGCCTCTAGCTCAGCCGGCACATAGGGAAACCTACCAAACCTGTGCATTTTTTAAAACTAGAGACCTAGGGGAATCCAAGATGGGGTGACTTGCGGGGCTCTGACCAGGTTCTGTTACCCAGAATCCTTTGCAAACCTCAAAAAGTGGCTAAAAAAACGAGTTTTCCTCACATTTCGGTGACAGAAAGTTGTGGAATCTGAGAGGAGCCAAAACTTTCCTTCCACCCAGCGTTCCCTCAAGTCTCCCGATAAAAATGATACCTCACTTGTGTGGGTAGGCCTAGCGCCCGCGACAGGAAATGCCCCAAAACACAACGTGGACACATCCCATTTTTTGACAAAATACAGAGCTGTTTTTTGCAAAGTGCCTACCTGTAGGTTTTGGCCTCTAGCTCAGCCGGCACATAGGGAAACCTACCAAACCTGTGCATTTTTGAAAACTAGAGACCTAGGGGAATCCAAGATGGGGTGACTCGCGGGGCTCTGACCAGGTTCTGTTACCCAGAATCCTTTGCAAACCTCAAAAAGTGGCTAAAAAAACAAGTTTTCCTCACATTTCGGTGACAGAAAGTTGTGGAATCTGAGAGGAGCCACAAATTTCCTTCCACCCAGCGTTCCCCCAAGTCTCCCGATAAAAATGATACCTCACTTGTGTGGGTAGGCCTAGCGCCCGCGACAGGAAATGCCCCAAAACACAACGTGGACACATCCCTTTTTTTGACAAAATACAGAGCTGTTTTTTGCAAAGTGCCTACCTGTAGATTTTGGCCTCTAGCTCAGCCGGCACCTAGGGAAACCTACCAAAACTGTGCATTTTTGAAAACTAGAGACCTAGGGGAATCCAAGATGGGGTGACTTGCGGGGCTCTGACCAGGTTCTGTTACCCAGAATCCTTTGCAAACCTCAAAAAGTGGCTAAAAAAACAAGTTTTCCTCACATTTCGGTGACAGAAAGTTGTGGAATCTGAGAGGAGCCAAAACTTTCCTTCCACCCAGCGTTCCCTCAAGTCTCCCGATAAAAATGATACCTCACTTGTGTGGGTAGGCCTAGCGCCCGCGACAGGAAATGCCCCAAAACACAACGTGGACACATCCCATTTTTTGACAAAATACAGAGCTGTTTTTTGCAAAGTGCCTACCTGTAGGTTTTGGCCTCTAGCTCAGCCGGCACATAGGGAAACCTACCAAACCTGTGCATTTTTGAAAACTAGAGACCTAGGGGAATCCAAGATGGGGTGACTCGTGGGGCTCTGACCAGGTTTGTTACCCAGAATCCTTTGCAAACCTCAAAAAGTGGCTAAAAAAACAAGTTTTCCTCACATTTCGGTGACAGAAAGTTGTGGAATCTGAGAGGAGCCACAAATTTCCTTCCACCCAGCGTTCCCCCAAGTCTCCCGATAAAAATGATACCTCACTTGTGTGGGTAGGCCTAGCGCCCGTGACAGGAAATGCCCCAAAACACAACGTGGACACATCCCATTTTTTGACAAAATACAGAGCTGTTTTTTGCAAAGTGCCTACCTGTAGGTTTTGGCCTCTAGCTCAGCCGGCACATAGGGAAACCTACCAAACCTGTGCATTTTTTAAAACTAGAGACCTAGGGGAATCCAAGATGGGGTGACTCGTGGGGCTCTGACCAGGTTCTGTTACCCAGAATCCTTTGCAAACCTCAAAAAGTGGCTAAAAAAACAAGTTTTCCTCACATTTCGGTGACAGAAAGTTGTGGAATCTGAGAGGAGCCACAAATTTCCTTCCACCCAGCGTTCCCCCAAGTCTCCCGATAAAAATGATACCTCACTTGTCTGGGTAGGCCTAGCGCCCGCGACAGGAAATGCCCCAAAACACAACGTGGACACATCCCATTTTTTGACAAAATACAGAGCTGTTTTTTGCAAAGTGCCTACCTGTAGGTTTGGGCCTCTAGCTCAGCCGGCACATAGGGAAACCTACCAAACCTGTGCATTTTTGAAAACTAGAGACCTAGGGGAATCCAAGATGGGGTGACTCGTGGGGCTCTGACCAGGTTCTGTTACCCAGAATCCTTTGCAATCCTCAAAAAGTGGCTAAAAAAAACAACTTTTCCTCACATTTCGGTGACAGAAAGTTGTGGAATCTGAGAGGAGCCACAAATTTCCTTCCACCCAGCGTTCCCCCAAGTCTCCCGATAAAAATGATACCTCACTTGTGTGGGTAGGCCTAGCGCCCGCGACAGGAAATGCCCCAAAACACAACGTGGACACATCCCATTTTTTGACAAAATACAGAGCTGTTTTTTGCAAAGTGCCTACCTGTAGGTTTGGGCCTCTAGCTCAGCCGGCACATAGGGAAACCTACCAAACCTGTGCATTTTTTAAAACTAGAGACCTAGGGGAATCCAAGATGGGGTGACTCGTGGGGCTCTGACCAGGTTCTGTTACCCAGAATCCTTTGCAAACCTCAAAAAGTTGCTCAAAAAACGAGTTTTCCTCACATTTCGGTGACAGAAAGTTGTGGAATCTGAGAGGAGCCACAAATTTCCTTCCACCCAGCGTTCCCCCAAGTCTCCTGATAAGAATGATACCTCACTTGTGTGGGTAGGCCTAGCGCCCGCGACAGAAAATGCCCCAAAACACAACGTGGACACATCCCATTTTTTGACAAAATACAGAGCTGTTTTTTGCAAAGTGCGTACCTGTAGGTTTTGGCCTCTAGCTCAGCCGGCACATAGGGAAACCTACCAAACCTGTGCATTTTTTAAAACTAGAGACCTAGGGGAATCCAAGATGGGGTGACTCGTGGGGCTCTGACCAGGTTCTGTTACCCAGTATCCTTTGCAAACCTCAAAAAGTGGCTAAAAAAACGAGTTTTCCTCACATTTCGGTGACAGAAAGTTGTGGAATCTGAGAGGAGCCACAAATTTCCTTCCACCCAGCGTTCCCCCAAGTCTCCCGATAAAAATGACACCTCACTTGTGTGGGTAGGCCTAGCGCCCGCGACAGGAAATGCCCCAAAACACAACGTGGACACATCCCATTTTTTGACAAAATACAGAGCTGTTTTTTGCAAAGTGCCTACCTGTAGATTTTGGCCTCTAGCTCAGCCGGCACATAGGGAAACCTACCAAACCTGTGCATTTTTGAAAACTAGAGACCTAGGGGAATCCAAGATGGGGTGACTTGCGGGGCTCTGACCAGGTTCTGTTACCCAGAATCCTTTGCAAACATCAAAAAGTGGCTAAAAAAACAAGTTTTCCTCACATTTCGGTGACAGAAAGTTGTGGAATCTGAGAGGAGCCACAAATTTCCTTCCACCCAGCGTTCCCCCAAGTCTCCCGATAAAAATGATACCTCACTTGTGTGGGTAGGCCTAGCGCCCGCGACAGGAAATGCCCCAAAACACAACGTGGACACATCCCTTTTTTTGACAAAATACAGAGCTGTTTTTTGCAAAGTGCCTACCTGTAGATTTTGGCCTCTAGCTCAGCCGGCACCTAGGGAAACCTACCAAAACTGTGCATTTTTGAAAACTAGAGACCTAGGGGAATCCAAGATGGGGTGACTTGCGGGGCTCTGACCAGGTTCTGTTACCCAGAATCCTTTGCAAACCTCAAAAAGTGGCTAAAAAAACAAGTTTTCCTCACATTTCGGTGACAGAAAGTTGTGGAATCTGAGAGGAGCCAAAAATTTCCTTCCACCCAGCGTTCCCTCAAGTCTCCCGATAAAAATGATACCTCACTTGTGTGGGTAGGCCTAGCGCCCGCGACAGGAAATGCCCCAAAACACAACGTGGACACATCCCATTTTTTGACAAAATACAGAGCTGTTTTTTGCAAAGTGCCTACCTGTAGGTTTTGGCCTCTAGCTCAGCCGGCACATAGGGAAACCTACCAAACCTGTGCATTTTTGAAAACTAGAGACCTAGGGGAATCCAAGATGGGGTGACTCGTGGGGCTCTGACCAGGTTCTGTTACCCAGAATCCTTTGCAAACCTCAAAAAGTGGCTAAAAAAACAAGTTTTCCTCACATTTCGGTGACAGAAAGTTGTGGAATCTGAGAGGAGCCACAAATTTCCTTCCACCCAGCGTTCCCCCAAGTCTCCCGATAAAAAAGATACCTCACTTGTGTGGGTAGGCCTAGCGCCCGCGAAAGGAAATGCCCCAAAACACAACGTGGACACATCCCATTTTTTGACAAAATACAGAGCTGTTTTTTGCAAAGTGCCTACCTGTAGATTTTGGCCTCTAGCTCAGCCGGCACATAGGGAAACCTACCAAACCTGTGCATTTTTTAAAACTAGAGACCTAGGGGAATCCAAGATGGGATGACTCGTGGGGCTCTGACCAGGTTCTGTTACCCAGAATCCTTTGCAAACCTCAAAAAGTGGCTAAAAAAACAAGTTTTCCTCACATTTCGGTGACAGAAAGTTGTGGAATCTGAGAGGAGCCACAAATTTCCTTCCACCCAGCGTTCCCCCAAGTCTCCCGATAAAAATGATACCTCACTTGTCTGGGTAGGCCTAGCGCCCGCGACAGGAAATGCCCCAAAACACAACGTGGACACATCCCATTTTTTGACAAAATACAGAGCTGTTTTTTGCAAAGTGCCTACCTGTAGGTTTGGGCCTCTAGCTCAGCCGGCACATAGGGAAACCTACCACACCTGTGCATTTTTGAAAACTAGAGACCTAGGGGAATCCAAGATGGGGTGACTCGTGGGGCTCTGACCAGGTTCTGTTACCCAGAATCCTTTGCAAACCTCAAAAAGTGGCTAAAAAAACAAGTTTTCCTCACATTTCGGTGACAGAAAGTTGTGGAATCTGAGAGGAGCCACAAATTTCCTTCCACCCAGCGTTCCCCCAAGTCTCCCGATAAAAATGATACCTCACTTGTTTGGGTAGGCCTAGCGCCCGCGACAGGAAATGCCCCAAAACATAACGTAGACACATCCCATTTTTTGACAAAATACAGAGCTGTTTTTTGCAAAGTGCCTACCTGTAGGTTTTGGCCTCTAGCTCAGCCGGCACATAGGGAAACCTACCAAACCTGTGCATTTTTTAAAACTAGAGACCTAGGGGAATCCAAGATGGGGTGACTCGTGGGGCTCTGACCAGGTTCTGTTACCCAGAATCCTTTGCAATCCTCAAAAAGTGGCTAAAAAAAACAACTTTTCCTCACATTTCGGTGACAGAAAGTTGTGGAATCTGAGAGGAGCCACAAATTTCCTTCCACCCAGCGTTCCCCCAAGTCTCCCGATAAAAATGATACCTCACTTGTGTGGGTAGGCCTAGCGCCCGCGACAGGAAATGCCCCAAAACACAACGTGGACACATCCCATTTTTTGACAAAATACAGAGCTGTTTTTTGCAAAGTGCCTACCTGTAGGTTTTGGCCTCTAGCTCAGCCGGCACATAGGGAAACCTACCAAACGTGTGCATTTATGAAAACTAGAGACCTAGGGGAATCCAAGATGGGGTGACTCGTGGGGCTCTGACCAGGTTCTGTTACCCAGAATCCTTTGCAAACCTCAAAAAGTGGCTAAAAAAACAAGTTTTCCTCACATTTCGGTGACAGAAAGTTGTGGAATCTGAGAGGAGCCACAAATTTCCTTCCACCCAGCGTTCCCCCAAGTCTCCAGATAAACACAATACCTCACTTGTGTGGGTAGGCCTAGCGCCCGCGACAGGAAATGCCCCAAAACACAACGTGGACACATCCCATTTTTTGACAAAATACAGAGCTGTTTTTTGCAAAGTGCCTACCTGTAGGTTTTGGCCTCTAGCTCAGCCGGCACATAGGGAAACCTACCAAACGTGTGCATTTTTGAAAACTAGAGACCTAGGGGAATCCAAGATGGGGTGACTCGTGGGGCTCTGACCAGGTTCTGTTACCCAGAATCCTTTGCAAACCTCAAAAAGTGGCTAAAAAAACAAGTTTTCCTCACATTTCGGTGACAGAAAGTTGTGGAATCTGAGAGGAGCCACAAATTTCCTTCCACCCAGCGTTCCCCCAAGTCTCCCGATAAAAATGATACCTCACTTGTGTGGGTAGGCCTAGCGCCCGCGACAGGAAATGCCCCAAAACACAACGTGGACACATCCCTTTTTTTGACAAAATACAGAGCTGTTTTTTGCAAAGTGCCTACCTGTAGATTTTGGCCTCTAGCTCAGCCGGCACCTAGGGAAACCTACCAAAACTGTGCATTTTTGAAAACTAGAGACCTAGGGGAATCCAAGATGGGGTGACTTGCGGGGCTCTGACCAGGTTCTGTTACCCAGAATCCTTTGCAAACCTCAAAAAGTGGCTAAAAAAACAAGTTTTCCTCACATTTCGGTGACAGAAAGTTGTGGAATCTGAGAGGAGCCAAAAATTTCCTTCCACCCAGCGTTCCTTCAAGTCTCCCGATAAAAATGTTACCTCACTTGTGTGGGTAGGCCTAGCGCCTGCGACAGGAAATGCCCCAAAACACAACGTGGACACATCCCATTTTTTGACAAAATACAGAGCTGTTTTTTGCAAAGTGCCTACCTGTAGGTTTTGGCCTCTAGCTCAGCCGGCACATGGGGAAACCTACCAAACCTGTGCATTTTTTAAAACTAGAGACCTAGGGGAATCCAAGATGGGGTGACTCGTGGGGCTCTGACCAGGTTCTGTTACCCAGAATCCTTTGCAAACCTCAAAAAGTGGCTAAAAAAATGAGTTTTCCTCACATTTCGGTGACAGAAAGTTGTGGAATCTGAGAGGAGCCACAAATTTCCTTCCACCCAGCGTTCCCCCAAGTCTCCCGATAAAAATGACACCTCACTTGTGTGGGTAGGCCTAGCGCCCGCGACAGGAAATGCCCCAAAACACAACGTGGACACATCCCATTTTTTGACAAAATACAGAGCTGTTTTTTGCAAAGTGCCTACCTGTAGGTTTTGGCCTCTAGCTCAGCCGGCACATAGGGAAACCTACCAAACCTGTGCATTTTTGAAAACTAGAGACCTAGGGGAATCCAAGATGGGGTGACTCGTGGGGCTCTGACCAGGTTCTGTTACCCAGAATCCTTTGCAAACCTCAAAAAGTGGCTAAAAAAACAAGTTTTCCTCACATTTCGGTGACAGAAAGTTGTGGAATCTGAGAGGAGCCACAAATTTCCTTCCACCCAGCGTTCCCCCAAGTCTCCCGATAAACACAATACCTCACTTGTGTGGGTAGGCCTAGCGCCCGCGACAGGAAATGCCCCAAAACACAACGTGGACACATCCCATTTTTTGACAAAATACAGAGCTGTTTTTTGCAAAGTGCCTACCTGTAGATTTTGGCCTCTAGCTCAGCCGGCACATAGGGAAACCTACCAAACCTGTGCATTTTTGAAAACTAGAGACCTAGGGGAATCCAAGATGGGGTGACTTGCGGGGCTCTGACCAGGTTCTGTTACCCAGAATCCTTTGCAAACCTCAAAAAGTGGCTAAAAAAACAAGTTTTCCTCACATTTCGGTGACAGAAAGTTGTGGAATCTGAGAGGAGCCACAAATTTCCTTCCACCCAGCGTTCCCCCAAGTCTCCCGATAAAAATGATACCTCACTTGTGTGGGTAGGCCTAGCGCCCGCGACAGGAAATGCCCCAAAACACAACGTGGACACATCCCTTTTTTTGACAAAATACAGAGCTGTTTTTTGCAAAGTGCCTACCTGTAGATTTTGGCCTCTAGCTCAGCCGGCACCTAGGGAAACCTACCAAAACTGTGCATTTTTGAAAACTAGAGACCTAGGGGAATCCAAGATGGGGTGACTTGCGGGGCTCTGACCAGGTTCTGTTACCCAGAATCCTTTGCAAACCTCAAAAAGTGGCTAAAAAAACAAGTTTTCCTCACATTTCGGTGACAGAAAGTTGTGGAATCTGAGAGGAGCCAAAAATTTCCTTCCACCCAGCGTTCCCTCAAGTCTCCCGATAAAAATGATACCTCACTTGTGTGGGTAGGCCTAGCGCCCGCGACAGGAAATGCCCCAAAACACAACGTGGACACATCCCATTTTTTGACAAAATACAGAGCTGTTTTTTGCAAAGTGCCTACCTGTAGGTTTTGGCCTCTAGCTCAGCCGGCACATAGGGAAACCTACCAAACCTGTGCATTTTTGAAAACTAGAGACCTAGGGGAATCCAAGATGGGGTGACTCGTGGGGCTCTGACCAGGTTCTGTTACCCAGAATCCTTTGCAAACCTCAAAAAGTGGCTAAAAAAACAAGTTTTCCTCACATTTCGGTGACAGAAAGTTGTGGAATCTGAGAGGAGCCACAAATTTCCTTCCACCCAGCGTTCCCCCAAGTCTCCCGATAAAAAAGATACCTCACTTGTGTGGGTAGGCCTAGCGCCCGCGACAGGAAATGCCCCAAAACACAACGTGGACACATCCCATTTTTTGACAAAATACAGAGCTGTTTTTTGCAAAGTGCCTACCTGTAGATTTTGGCCTCTAGCTCAGCCGGCACATAGGGAAACCTACCAAACCTGTGCATTTTTTAAAACTAGAGACCTAGGGGAATCCAAGATGGGATGACTCGTGGGGCTCTGACCAGGTTCTGTTACCCAGAATCCTTTGCAAACCTCAAAAAGTGGCTAAAAAAACAAGTTTTCCTCACATTTCGGTGACAGAAAGTTGTGGAATCTGAGAGGAGCCACAAATTTCCTTCCACCCAGCGTTCCCCCAAGTCTCCCGATAAAAATGATACCTCACTTGTCTGGGTAGGCCTAGCGCCCGCGACAGGAAATGCCCCAAAACACAACGTGGACACATCCCATTTTTTGACAAAATACAGAGCTGTTTTTTGCAAAGTGCCTACCTGTAGGTTTGGGCCTCTAGCTCAGCCGGCACATAGGGAAACCTACCACACCTGTGCATTTTTGAAAACTAGAGACCTAGGGGAATCCAAGATGGGGTGACTCGTGGGGCTCTGACCAGGTTCTGTTACCCAGAATCCTTTGCAAACCTCAAAAAGTGGCTAAAAAAACAAGTTTTCCTCACATTTCGGTGACAGAAAGTTGTGGAATCTGAGAGGAGCCACAAATTTCCTTCCACCCAGCGTTCCCCCAAGTCTCCCGATAAAAATGATACCTCACTTGTTTGGGTAGGCCTAGCGCCCGCGACAGGAAATGCCCCAAAACATAACGTAGACACATCCCATTTTTTGACAAAATACAGAGCTGTTTTTTGCAAAGTGCCTACCTGTAGGTTTTGGCCTCTAGCTCAGCCGGCACATAGGGAAACCTACCAAACCTGTGCATTTTTTAAAACTAGAGACCTAGGGGAATCCAAGATGGGGTGACTCGTGGGGCTCTGACCAGGTTCTGTTACCCAGAATCCTTTGCAATCCTCAAAAAGTGGCTAAAAAAAACAACTTTTCCTCACATTTCGGTGACAGAAAGTTGTGGAATCTGAGAGGAGCCACAAATTTCCTTCCACCCAGCGTTCCCCCAAGTCTCCCGATAAAAATGATACCTCACTTGTGTGGGTAGGCCTAGCGCCCGCGACAGGAAATGCCCCAAAACACAACGTGGACACATCCCATTTTTTGACAAAATACAGAGCTGTTTTTTGCAAAGTGCCTACCTGTAGGTTTTGGCCTCTAGCTCAGCCGGCACATAGGGAAACCTACCAAACGTGTGCATTTATGAAAACTAGAGACCTAGGGGAATCCAAGATGGGGTGACTCGTGGGGCTCTGACCAGGTTCTGTTACCCAGAATCCTTTGCAAACCTCAAAAAGTGGCTAAAAAAACGAGTTTTCCTCACATTTCGGTGACAGAAAGTTGTGGAATCTGAGAGGAGCCACAAATTTCCTTCCACCCAGCGTTCCCCCAAGTCTCCCGATAAAAATGACACCTCACTTGTGTGGGTAGGCCTAGCGCCCGCGACAGGAAATGCCCCAAAACACAACGTGGACACATCCCATTTTTTGACAAAATACAGAGCTGTTTTTTGCAAAGTGCCTACCTGTAGATTTTGGCCTCTAGCTCAGCCGGCACATAGGGAAACCTACCAAACCTGTGCATTTTTGAAAACTAGAGACCTAGGGGAATCCAAGATGGGGTGACTTGCGGGGCTCTGACCAGGTTCTGTTACCCAGAATCCTTTGCAAACATCAAAAAGTGGCTAAAAAAACAAGTTTTCCTCACATTTCGGTGACAGAAAGTTGTGGAATCTGAGAGGAGCCACAAATTTCCTTCCACCCAGCGTTCCCCCAAGTCTCCCGATAAAAATGATACCTCACTTGTGTGGGTAGGCCTAGCGCCCGCGACAGGAAATGCCCCAAAACACAACGTGGACACATCCCTTTTTTTGACAAAATACAGAGCTGTTTTTTGCAAAGTGCCTACCTGTAGATTTTGGCCTCTAGCTCAGCCGGCACCTAGGGAAACCTACCAAAACTGTGCATTTTTGAAAACTAGAGACCTAGGGGAATCCAAGATGGGGTGACTTGCGGGGCTCTGACCAGGTTCTGTTACCCAGAATCCTTTGCAAACCTCAAAAAGTGGCTAAAAAAACAAGTTTTCCTCACATTTCGGTGACAGAAAGTTGTGGAATCTGAGAGGAGCCAAAAATTTCCTTCCACCCAGCGTTCCCTCAAGTCTCCCGATAAAAATGATACCTCACTTGTGTGGGTAGGCCTAGCGCCCGCGACAGGAAATGCCCCAAAACACAACGTGGACACATCCCATTTTTTGACAAAATACAGAGCTGTTTTTTGCAAAGTGCCTACCTGTAGATTTTGGCCTCTAGCTCAGCCGGCACATAGGGAAACCTACCAAACCTGTGCATTTTTTAAAACTAGAGACCTAGGGGAATCCAAGATGGGATGACTCGTGGGGCTCTGACCAGGTTCTGTTACCCAGAATCCTTTGCAAACCTCAAAAAGTGGCTAAAAAAACAAGTTTTCCTCACATTTCGGTGACAGAAAGTTGTGGAATCTGAGAGGAGCCACAAATTTCCTTCCACCCAGCGTTCCCCCAAGTCTCCCGATAAAAATGATACCTCACTTGTCTGGGTAGGCCTAGCGCCCGCGACAGGAAATGCCCCAAAACACAACGTGGACACATCCCATTTTTTGACAAAATACAGAGCTGTTTTTTGCAAAGTGCCTACCTGTAGGTTTGGGCCTCTAGCTCAGCCGGCACATAGGGAAACCTACCACACCTGTGCATTTTTGAAAACTAGAGACCTAGGGGAATCCAAGATGGGGTGACTCGTGGGGCTCTGACCAGGTTCTGTTACCCAGAATCCTTTGCAAACCTCAAAAAGTGGCTAAAAAAACAAGTTTTCCTCACATTTCGGTGACAGAAAGTTGTGGAATCTGAGAGGAGCCACAAATTTCCTTCCACCCAGCGTTCCCCCAAGTCTCCCGATAAAAATGATACCTCACTTGTTTGGGTAGGCCTAGCGCCCGCGACAGGAAATGCCCCAAAACATAACGTAGACACATCCCATTTTTTGACAAAATACAGAGCTGTTTTTTGCAAAGTGCCTACCTGTAGGTTTTGGCCTCTAGCTCAGCCGGCACATAGGGAAACCTACCAAACCTGTGCATTTTTTAAAACTAGAGACCTAGGGGAATCCAAGATGGGGTGACTCGTGGGGCTCTGACCAGGTTCTGTTACCCAGAATCCTTTGCAATCCTCAAAAAGTGGCTAAAAAAAACAACTTTTCCTCACATTTCGGTGACAGAAAGTTGTGGAATCTGAGAGGAGCCACAAATTTCCTTCCACCCAGCGTTCCCCCAAGTCTCCCGATAAAAATGATACCTCACTTGTGTGGGTAGGCCTAGCGCCCGCGACAGGAAATGCCCCAAAACACAACGTGGACACATCCCATTTTTTGACAAAATACAGAGCTGTTTTTTGCAAAGTGCCTACCTGTAGGTTTTGGCCTCTAGCTCAGCCGGCACATAGGGAAACCTACCAAACGTGTGCATTTATGAAAACTAGAGACCTAGGGGAATCCAAGATGGGGTGACTCGTGGGGCTCTGACCAGGTTCTGTTACCCAGAATCCTTTGCAAACCTCAAAAAGTGGCTAAAAAAACAAGTTTTCCTCACATTTCGGTGACAGAAAGTTGTGGAATCTGAGAGGAGCCACAAATTTCCTTCCACCCAGCGTTCCCCCAAGTCTCCAGATAAACACAATACCTCACTTGTGTGGGTAGGCCTAGCGCCCGCGACAGGAAATGCCCCAAAACACAACGTGGACACATCCCATTTTTTGACAAAATACAGAGCTGTTTTTTGCAAAGTGCCTACCTGTAGGTTTTGGCCTCTAGCTCAGCCGGCACATAGGGAAACCTACCAAACGTGTGCATTTTTGAAAACTAGAGACCTAGGGGAATCCAAGATGGGGTGACTCGTGGGGCTCTGACCAGGTTCTGTTACCCAGAATCCTTTGCAAACCTCAAAAAGTGGCTAAAAAAACAAGTTTTCCTCACATTTCGGTGACAGAAAGTTGTGGAATCTGAGAGGAGCCACAAATTTCCTTCCACCCAGCGTTCCCCCAAGTCTCCCGATAAAAATGATACCTCACTTGTGTGGGTAGGCCTAGCGCCCGCGACAGGAAATGCCCCAAAACACAACGTGGACACATCCCTTTTTTTGACAAAATACAGAGCTGTTTTTTGCAAAGTGCCTACCTGTAGATTTTGGCCTCTAGCTCAGCCGGCACCTAGGGAAACCTACCAAAACTGTGCATTTTTGAAAACTAGAGACCTAGGGGAATCCAAGATGGGGTGACTTGCGGGGCTCTGACCAGGTTCTGTTACCCAGAATCCTTTGCAAACCTCAAAAAGTGGCTAAAAAAACAAGTTTTCCTCACATTTCGGTGACAGAAAGTTGTGGAATCTGAGAGGAGCCAAAAATTTCCTTCCACCCAGCGTTCCTTCAAGTCTCCCGATAAAAATGTTACCTCACTTGTGTGGGTAGGCCTAGCGCCTGCGACAGGAAATGCCCCAAAACACAACGTGGACACATCCCATTTTTTGACAAAATACAGAGCTGTTTTTTGCAAAGTGCCTACCTGTAGGTTTTGGCCTCTAGCACAGCCGGCACATAGGGAAACCTACCAAACCTGTGCATTTTTTAAAACTAGAGACCTAGGGGAATCCAAGATGGGGTGACTCGTGGGGCTCTGACCAGGTTCTGTTACCCAGAATCCTTTGCAAACCTCAAAAAGTGGCTAAAAAAACGAGTTTTCCTCACATTTCGGTGACAGAAAGTTGTGGAATCTGAGAGGAGCCACAAATTTCCTTCCACCCAGCGTTCCCCCAAGTCTCCCGATAAAAATGACACCTCACTTGTGTGGGTAGGCCTAGCGCCCGCGACAGGAAATGCCCCAAAACACAACGTGGACACATCCCATTTTTTGACAAAATACAGAGCTGTTTTTTGCAAAGTGCCTACCTGTAGGTTTTGGCCTCTAGCTCAGCCGGCACATAGGGAAACCTACCAAACCTGTGCATTTTTGAAAACTAGAGACCTAGGGGAATCCAAGATGGGGTGACTCGTGGGGCTCTGACCAGGTTCTGTTACCCAGAATCCTTTGCAAACCTCAAAAAGTGGCTAAAAAAACAAGTTTTCCTCACATTTCGGTGACAGAAAGTTGTGGAATCTGAGAGGAGCCACAAATTTCCTTCCACCCAGCGTTCCCCCAAGTCTCCCGATAAACACAATACCTCACTTGTGTGGGTAGGCCTAGCGCCCGCGATAGGAAATGCCCCAAAACACAACGTGGACACATCCCATTTTTTGACAAAATACAGAGCTGTTTTTTGCAAAGTGCCTACCTGTAGATTTTGGCCTCTAGCTCAGCCGGCACATAGGGAAACCCACCAAACCTGTGCATTTTTGAAAACTAGAGACCTAGGGGAATCCAAGATGGGGTGACTTGCGGGGCTCTGACCAGGTTCTGTTACCCAGAATCCTTTGCAAACCTCAAAAAGTGGCTAAAAAAACAAGTTTTCCTCACATTTCGGTGACAGAAAGTTGTGGAATCTGAGAGGAGCCAAAAATTTCCTTCCACCCAGCGTTCCCTCAAGTCTCCCGATAAAAATGATACCTCACTTGTGTGGGTAGGCCTAGCGCCCGCGACAGGAAATGCCCCAAAACACAACGTGGACACATCCCATTTTTTGACAAAATACAGAGCTGTTTTTTGCAAAGTGCCTACCTGTAGGTTTTGGCCTCTAGCTCAGCCGGCACATAGGGAAACCTACCAAACCTGTGCATTTTTGAAAACTAGAGACCTAGGGGAATCCAAGATGGGGTGACTCGTGGGGCTCTGACCAGGTTCTGTTACCCAGAATCCTTTGCAAACCTCAAAAAGTGGCTAAAAAAACAAGTTTTCCTCACATTTCGGTGACAGAAAGTTGTGGAATCTGAGAGGAGCCACAAATTTCCTTCCACCCAGCGTTCCCCCAAGTCTCCCGATAAAAAAGATACCTCACTTGTGTGGGTAGGCCTAGCGCCCGCGACAGGAAATGCCCCAAAACACAACGTGGACACATCCCATTTTTTGACAAAATACAGAGCTGTTTTTTGCAAAGTGCCTACCTGTAGATTTTGGCCTCTAGCTCAGCCGGCACATAGGGAAACCTACCAAACCTGTGCATTTTTTAAAACTAGAGACCTAGGGGAATCCAAGATGGGATGACTCGTGGGGCTCTGACCAGGTTCTGTTACCCAGAATCCTTTGCAAACCTCAAAAAGTGGCTAAAAAAACAAGTTTTCCTCACATTTCGGTGACAGAAAGTTGTGGAATCTGAGAGGAGCCACAAATTTCCTTCCACCCAGCGTTCCCCCAAGTCTCCCGATAAAAATGATACCTCACTTGTCTGGGTAGGCCTAGCGCCCGCGACAGGAAATGCCCCAAAACACAACGTGGACACATCCCATTTTTTGACAAAATACAGAGCTGTTTTTTGCAAAGTGCCTACCTGTAGGTTTGGGCCTCTAGCTCAGCCGGCACATAGGGAAACCTACCACACCTGTGCATTTTTGAAAACTAGAGACCTAGGGGAATCCAAGATGGGGTGACTCGTGGGGCTCTGACCAGGTTCTGTTACCCAGAATCCTTTGCAAACCTCAAAAAGTGGCTAAAAAAACAAGTTTTCCTCACATTTCGGTGACAGAAAGTTGTGGAATCTGAGAGGAGCCACAAATTTCCTTCCACCCAGCGTTCCCCCAAGTCTCCCGATAAAAATGATACCTCACTTGTTTGGGTAGGCCTAGCGCCCGCGACAGGAAATGCCCCAAAACATAACGTAGACACATCCCATTTTTTGACAAAATACAGAGCTGTTTTTTGCAAAGTGCCTACCTGTAGGTTTTGGCCTCTAGCTCAGCCGGCACATAGGGAAACCTACCAAACCTGTGCATTTTTTAAAACTAGAGACCTAGGGGAATCCAAGATGGGGTGACTCGTGGGGCTCTGACCAGGTTCTGTTACCCAGAATCCTTTGCAATCCTCAAAAAGTGGCTAAAAAAAACAACTTTTCCTCACATTTCGGTGACAGAAAGTTGTGGAATCTGAGAGGAGCCACAAATTTCCTTCCACCCAGCGTTCCCCCAAGTCTCCCGATAAAAATGATACCTCACTTGTGTGGGTAGGCCTAGCGCCCGCGACAGGAAATGCCCCAAAACACAACGTGGACACATCCCATTTTTTGACAAAATACAGAGCTGTTTTTTGCAAAGTGCCTACCTGTAGGTTTTGGCCTCTAGCTCAGCCGGCACATAGGGAAACCTACCAAACGTGTGCATTTATGAAAACTAGAGACCTAGGGGAATCCAAGATGGGGTGACTCGTGGGGCTCTGACCAGGTTCTGTTACCCAGAATCCTTTGCAAACCTCAAAAAGTGGCTAAAAAAACAAGTTTTCCTCACATTTCGGTGACAGAAAGTTGTGGAATCTGAGAGGAGCCACAAATTTCCTTCCACCCAGCGTTCCCCCAAGTCTCCAGATAAACACAATACCTCACTTGTGTGGGTAGGCCTAGCGCCCGCGACAGGAAATGCCCCAAAACACAACGTGGACACATCCCATTTTTTGACAAAATACAGAGCTGTTTTTTGCAAAGTGCCTACCTGTAGGTTTTGGCCTCTAGCTCAGCCGGCACATAGGGAAACCTACCAAACGTGTGCATTTTTGAAAACTAGAGACCTAGGGGAATCCAAGATGGGGTGACTCGTGGGGCTCTGACCAGGTTCTGTTACCCAGAATCCTTTGCAAACCTCAAAAAGTGGCTAAAAAAACAAGTTTTCCTCACATTTCGGTGACAGAAAGTTGTGGAATCTGAGAGGAGCCACAAATTTCCTTCCACCCAGCGTTCCCCCAAGTCTCCCGATAAAAATGATACCTCACTTGTGTGGGTAGGCCTAGCGCCCGCGACAGG
Source organism: Pleurodeles waltl (assembly GCF_031143425.1). Classification (NCBI taxonomy): domain Eukaryota; kingdom Metazoa; phylum Chordata; class Amphibia; order Caudata; family Salamandridae; genus Pleurodeles; species Pleurodeles waltl. The sequence goes on along the minus strand of NC_090443.1, from coordinate 445,334,195 downwards.
AAATGCCCCAAAACACAACGTGGACACATCCCTTTTTTTGACAAAATACAGAGCTGTTTTTTGCAAAGTGCCTACCTGTAGATTTTGGCCTCTAGCTCAGCCGGCACCTAGGGAAACCTACCAAAACTGTGCATTTTTGAAAACTAGAGACCTAGGGGAATCCAAGATGGGGTGACTTGCGGGGCTCTGACCAGGTTCTGTTACCCAGAATCCTTTGCAAACCTCAAAAAGTGGCTAAAAAAACAAGTTTTCCTCACATTTCGGTGACAGAAAGTTGTGGAATCTGAGAGGAGCCAAAAATTTCCTTCCACCCAGCGTTCCTTCAAGTCTCCCGATAAAAATGATACCTCACTTGTGTGGGTAGGCCTAGCGCCTGCGACAGGAAATGCCCCAAAACACAACGTGGACACATCCCATTTTTTGACAAAATACAGAGCTGTTTTTTGCAAAGTGCCTACCTGTAGGTTTTGGCCTCTAGCTCAGCCGGCACATAGGGAAACCTACCAAACCTGTGCATTTTTTAAAACTAGAGACCTAGGGGAATCCAAGATGGGGTGACTCGTGGGGCTCTGACCAGGTTCTGTTACCCAGAATCCTTTGCAAACCTCAAAAAGTGGCTAAAAAAACGAGTTTTCCTCACATTTCGGTGACAGAAAGTTGTGGAATCTGAGAGGAGCCACAAATTTCCTTCCACCCAGCGTTCCCCCAAGTCTCCCGATAAAAATGACACCTCACTTGTGTGGGTAGGCCTAGCGCCCGCGACAGGAAATGCCCCAAAACACAACGTGGACACATCCCATTTTTTGACAAAATACAGAGCTGTTTTTTGCAAAGTGCCTACCTGTAGGTTTTGGCCTCTAGCTCAGCCGGCACATAGGGAAACCTACCAAACCTGTGCATTTTTGAAAACTAGAGACCTAGGGGAATCCAAGATGGGGTGACTCGTGGGGCTCTGACCAGGTTCTGTTACCCAGAATCCTTTGCAAACCTCAAAAAGTGGCTAAAAAAACAAGTTTTCCTCACATTTCGGTGACAGAAAGTTGTGGAATCTGAGAGGAGCCACAAATTTCCTTCCACCCAGCGTTCCCCCAAGTCTCCCGATAAACACAATACCTCACTTGTGTGGGTAGGCCTAGCGCCCGCGACAGGAAATGCCCCAAAACACAACGTGGACACATCCCATTTTTTGACAAAATACAGAGCTGTTTTTTGCAAAGTGCCTACCTGTAGATTTTGGCCTCTAGCTCAGCCGGCACATAGGGAAACCTACCAAACCTGTGCATTTTTGAAAACTAGAGACCTAGGGGAATCCAAGATGGGGTGACTTGCGGGGCTCTGACCAGGTTCTGTTACCCAGAATCCTTTGCAAACCTCAAAAAGTGGCTAAAAAAACAAGTTTTCCTCACATTTCGGTGACAGAAAGTTGTGGAATCTGAGAGGAGCCACAAATTTCCTTCCACCCAGCGTTCCCCCAAGTCTCCCGATAAAAATGATACCTCACTTGTGTGGGTAGGCCTAGCGCCCGCGACAGGAAATGCCCCAAAACACAACGTGGACACATCCCTTTTTTTGACAAAATACAGAGCTGTTTTTTGCAAAGTGCCTACCTGTAGATTTTGGCCTCTAGCTCAGCCGGCACCTAGGGAAACCTACCAAAACTGTGCATTTTTGAAAACTAGAGACCTAGGGGAATCCAAGATGGGGTGACTTGCGGGGCTCTGACCAGGTTCTGTTACCCAGAATCCTTTGCAAACCTCAAAAAGTGGCTAAAAAAACAAGTTTTCCTCACATTTCGGTGACAGAAAGTTGTGGAATCTGAGAGGAGCCAAAAATTTCCTTCCACCCAGCGTTCCCTCAAGTCTCCCGATAAAAATGATACCTCACTTGTGTGGGTAGGCCTAGCGCCCGCGACAGGAAATGCCCCAAAACACAACGTGGACACATCCCATTTTTTGACAAAATACAGAGCTGTTTTTTGCAAAGTGCCTACCTGTAGGTTTTGGCCTCTAGCTCAGCCGGCACATAGGGAAACCTACCAAACCTGTGCATTTTTGAAAACTAGAGACCTAGGGGAATCCAAGATGGGGTGACTCGTGGGGCTCTGACCAGGTTTGTTACCCAGAATCCTTTGCAAACCTCAAAAAGTGGCTAAAAAAACAAGTTTTCCTCACATTTCGGTGACAGAAAGTTGTGGAATCTGAGAGGAGCCACAAATTTCCTTCCACCCAGCGTTCCCCCAAGTCTCCCGATAAAAAAGATACCTCACTTGTGTGGGTAGGCCTAGCGCCCGCGACAGGAAATGCCCCAAAACACAACGTGGACACATCCCATTTTTTGACAAAATACAGAGCTGTTTTTTGCAAAGTGCCTACCTGTAGATTTTGGCCTCTAGCTCAGCCGGCACATAGGGAAACCTACCAAACCTGTGCATTTTTTAAAACTAGAGACCTAGGGGAATCCAAGATGGGGTGACTCGTGGGGCTCTGACCAGGTTCTGTTACCCAGAATCCTTTGCAAACCTCAAAAAGTGGCTAAAAAAACAAGTTTTCCTCACATTTCGGTGACAGAAAGTTGTGGAATCTGAGAGGAGCCACAAATTTCCTTCCACCCAGCGTTCCCCCAAGTCTCCCGATAAAAATGATACCTCACTTGTGTGGGTAGGCCTAGCGCCCGTGACAGGAAATGCCCCAAAACACAACGTGGACACATCCCATTTTTTGACAAAATACAGAGCTGTTTTTTGCAAAGTGCCTACCTGTAGGTTTTGGCCTCTAGCTCAGCCGGCACATAGGGAAACCTACCAAACCTGTGCATTTTTTAAAACTAGAGACCTAGGGGAATCCAAGATGGGGTGACTCGTGGGGCTCTGACCAGGTTCTGTTACCCAGAATCCTTTGCAAACCTCAAAAAGTGGCTAAAAAAACAAGTTTTCCTCACATTTCGGTGACAGAAAGTTGTGGAATCTGAGAGGAGCCACAAATTTCCTTCCACCCAGCGTTCCCCCAAGTCTCCCGATAAAAATGATACCTCACTTGTCTGGGTAGGCCTAGCGCCCGCGACAGGAAATGCCCCAAAACACAACGTGGACACATCCCATTTTTTGACAAAATACAGAGCTGTTTTTTGCAAAGTGCCTACCTGTAGGTTTTGGCCTCTAGCTCAGCCGGCACATAGGGAAACCTACCAAACCTGTGCATTTTTGAAAACTAGAGACCTAGGGGAATCCAAGATGGGGTGACTCGTGGGGCTCTGACCAGGTTCTGTTACCCAGGATCCTTTGCAAACCTCAAAAAGTGGCTAAAAAAACAAGTTTTCCTCACATTTCGGTGACAGAAAGTTGTGGAATCTGAGAGGAGCCACAAATTTCCTTCCACCCAGCGTTCCCCCAAGTCTCCCGATAAAAATGATACCTCACTTGTGTGGGTAGGCATAGCGCCCGCGACAGGAAATGCCCCAAAACACAACGTGGACACATCCCATTTTTTGACAAAATACAGAGCTGTTTTTTGCAAAGTGCCTACCTGTAGGTTTTGGCCTCTAGCTCAGCCGGCACATAGGGAAACCTACCAAACCTGTGCAGTTTTGAAAACTAGAGACCTAGGGGAATCCAAGATGGGGTGACTCGTGGGGCTCTGACCAGGTTCTGTTACCCAGGATCCTTTGCAAACCTCAAAAAGTGGCTAAAAAAACAAGTTTTCCTCACATTTCGGTGACAGAAAGTTGTGGAATCTGAGAGGAGCCACAAATTTCCTTCCACCCAGCGTTCCCCCAAGTCTCCCGATAAAAATGATACCTCACTTGTGTGGGTAGGCCTAGCGCCCGCGACAGGAAATGCCCCAAAACACAACGTGGACACAACCCATTTTTTGACAAAATACAGAGCTGTTTTTTGCAAAGTGCCTACCTGTAGATTTTGGCCTCTAGCTCAGCCGGCACCTAGGGAAACCTACCAAAACTGTGCATTTTTTAAAACTAGAGACCTAGGGGAATCCAAGATGGGGTGACTTGCGGGGCTCTGACCAGGTTCTGTTACCCAGAATCCTTTGCAAACCTCAAAAAGTGGCTAAAAAAACAAGTTTTCCTCACATTTCGGTGACAGAAAGTTGTGGAATCTGAGAGCAGCCAAAAATTTCCTTCCACCCAGCGTTCCCTCAAGTCTCCCGATAAAAATGATACCTCACTTGTGTGGGTAGGCCTAGCGCCTGCGACAGGAAATGCCCCAAAACACATCGTGGACACATCCCATTTTTTGACAAAATACAGAGCTGTTTTTTGCAAAGTGCCTACCTGTAGGTTTTGGCCTCTAGCTCAGCCGGCACATAGGGAAACCTACCAAACCTGTGCATTTTTGAAAACTAGAGACCTAGGGGAATCCAAGATGGGGTGACTTGCGGGGCTCTGACCAGGTTCTGTTACCCAGAATCCTTTGCAAACATCAAAAAGTGGCTAAAAAAACAAGTTTTCCTCACATTTCGGTGACAGAAAGTTGTGGAATCTGAGAGGAGCCACAAATTTCCTTCCACCCAGCGTTCCCCCAAGTCTCCCGATAAAAATGATACCTCACTTGTGTGGGTAGGCCTAGCGCCCGCGACAGGAAATGCCCCAAAACACAACGTGGACACATCCCTTTTTTTGACAAAATACAGAGCTGTTTTTTGCAAAGTGCCTACCTGTAGATTTTGGCCTCTAGCTCAGCCGGCACCTAGGGAAACCTACCAAAACTGTGCATTTTTGAAAACTAGAGACCTAGGGGAATCCAAGATGGGGTGACTTGCGGGGCTCTGACCAGGTTCTGTTACCCAGAATCCTTTGCAAACCTCAAAAAGTGGCTAAAAAAACAAGTTTTCCTCACATTTCGGTGACAGAAAGTTGTGGAATCTGAGAGGAGCCAAAAATTTCCTTCCACCCAGCGTTCCCTCAAGTCTCCCGATAAAAATGATACCTCACTTGTGTGGGTAGGCCTAGCGCCCGCGACAGGAAATGCCCCAAAACACAACGTGGACACATCCCATTTTTTGACAAAATACAGAGCTGTTTTTTGCAAAGTGCCTACCTGTAGATTTTGGCCTCTAGCTCAGCCGGCACATAGGGAAACCTACCAAACCTGTGCATTTTTTAAAACTAGAGACCTAGGGGAATCCAAGATGGGATGACTCGTGGGGCTCTGACCAGGTTCTGTTACCCAGAATCCTTTGCAAACCTCAAAAAGTGGCTAAAAAAACAAGTTTTCCTCACATTTCGGTGACAGAAAGTTGTGGAATCTGAGAGGAGCCACAAATTTCCTTCCACCCAGCGTTCCCCCAAGTCTCCCGATAAAAATGATACCTCACTTGTCTGGGTAGGCCTAGCGCCCGCGACAGGAAATGCCCCAAAACACAACGTGGACACATCCCATTTTTTGACAAAATACAGAGCTGTTTTTTGCAAAGTGCCTACCTGTAGGTTTGGGCCTCTAGCTCAGCCGGCACATAGGGAAACCTACCACACCTGTGCATTTTTGAAAACTAGAGACCTAGGGGAATCCAAGATGGGGTGACTCGTGGGGCTCTGACCAGGTTCTGTTACCCAGAATCCTTTGCAAACCTCAAAAAGTGGCTAAAAAAACAAGTTTTCCTCACATTTCGGTGACAGAAAGTTGTGGAATCTGAGAGGAGCCACAAATTTCCTTCCACCCAGCGTTCCCCCAAGTCTCCCGATAAAAATGATACCTCACTTGTTTGGGTAGGCCTAGCGCCCGCGACAGGAAATGCCCCAAAACATAACGTAGACACATCCCATTTTTTGACAAAATACAGAGCTGTTTTTTGCAAAGTGCCTACCTGTAGGTTTTGGCCTCTAGCTCAGCCGGCACATAGGGAAACCTACCAAACCTGTGCATTTTTTAAAACTAGAGACCTAGGGGAATCCAAGATGGGGTGACTCGTGGGGCTCTGACCAGGTTCTGTTACCCAGAATCCTTTGCAATCCTCAAAAAGTGGCTAAAAAAAACAACTTTTCCTCACATTTCGGTGACAGAAAGTTGTGGAATCTGAGAGGAGCCACAAATTTCCTTCCACCCAGCGTTCCCCCAAGTCTCCCGATAAAAATGATACCTCACTTGTGTGGGTAGGCCTAGCGCCCGCGACAGGAAATGCCCCAAAACACAACGTGGACACATCCCATTTTTTGACAAAATACAGAGCTGTTTTTTGCAAAGTGCCTACCTGTAGGTTTTGGCCTCTAGCTCAGCCGGCACATAGGGAAACCTACCAAACGTGTGCATTTATGAAAACTAGAGACCTAGGGGAATCCAAGATGGGGTGACTCGTGGGGCTCTGACCAGGTTCTGTTACCCAGAATCCTTTGCAAACCTCAAAAAGTGGCTAAAAAAACAAGTTTTCCTCACATTTCGGTGACAGAAAGTTGTGGAATCTGAGAGGAGCCACAAATTTCCTTCCACCCAGCGTTCCCCCAAGTCTCCAGATAAACACAATACCTCACTTGTGTGGGTAGGCCTAGCGCCCGCGACAGGAAATGCCCCAAAACACAACGTGGACACATCCCATTTTTTGACAAAATACAGAGCTGTTTTTTGCAAAGTGCCTACCTGTAGGTTTTGGCCTCTAGCTCAGCCGGCACATAGGGAAACCTACCAAACGTGTGCATTTTTGAAAACTAGAGACCTAGGGGAATCCAAGATGGGGTGACTCGTGGGGCTCTGACCAGGTTCTGTTACCCAGAATCCTTTGCAAACCTCAAAAAGTGGCTAAAAAAACAAGTTTTCCTCACATTTCGGTGACAGAAAGTTGTGGAATCTGAGAGGAGCCACAAATTTCCTTCCACCCAGCGTTCCCCCAAGTCTCCCGATAAAAATGATACCTCACTTGTGTGGGTAGGCCTAGCGCCCGCGACAGGAAATGCCCCAAAACACAACGTGGACACATCCCTTTTTTTGACAAAATACAGAGCTGTTTTTTGCAAAGTGCCTACCTGTAGATTTTGGCCTCTAGCTCAGCCGGCACCTAGGGAAACCTACCAAAACTGTGCATTTTTGAAAACTAGAGACCTAGGGGAATCCAAGATGGGGTGACTTGCGGGGCTCTGACCAGGTTCTGTTACCCAGAATCCTTTGCAAACCTCAAAAAGTGGCTAAAAAAACAAGTTTTCCTCACATTTCGGTGACAGAAAGTTGTGGAATCTGAGAGGAGCCAAAAATTTCCTTCCACCCAGCGTTCCTTCAAGTCTCCCGATAAAAATGTTACCTCACTTGTGTGGGTAGGCCTAGCGCCTGCGACAGGAAATGCCCCAAAACACAACGTGGACACATCCCATTTTTTGACAAAATACAGAGCTGTTTTTTGCAAAGTGCCTACCTGTAGGTTTTGGCCTCTAGCACAGCCGGCACATAGGGAAACCTACCAAACCTGTGCATTTTTTAAAACTAGAGACCTAGGGGAATCCAAGATGGGGTGACTCGTGGGGCTCTGACCAGGTTCTGTTACCCAGAATCCTTTGCAAACCTCAAAAAGTGGCTAAAAAAACGAGTTTTCCTCACATTTCGGTGACAGAAAGTTGTGGAATCTGAGAGGAGCCACAAATTTCCTTCCACCCAGCGTTCCCCCAAGTCTCCCGATAAAAATGACACCTCACTTGTGTGGGTAGGCCTAGCGCCCGCGACAGGAAATGCCCCAAAACACAACGTGGACACATCCCATTTTTTGACAAAATACAGAGCTGTTTTTTGCAAAGTGCCTACCTGTAGGTTTTGGCCTCTAGCTCAGCCGGCACATAGGGAAACCTACCAAACCTGTGCATTTTTGAAAACTAGAGACCTAGGGGAATCCAAGATGGGGTGACTCGTGGGGCTCTGACCAGGTTCTGTTACCCAGAATCCTTTGCAAACCTCAAAAAGTGGCTAAAAAAACAAGTTTTCCTCACATTTCGGTGACAGAAAGTTGTGGAATCTGAGAGGAGCCACAAATTTCCTTCCACCCAGCGTTCCCCCAAGTCTCCCGATAAACACAATACCTCACTTGTGTGGGTAGGCCTAGCGCCCGCGATAGGAAATGCCCCAAAACACAACGTGGACACATCCCATTTTTTGACAAAATACAGAGCTGTTTTTTGCAAAGTGCCTACCTGTAGATTTTGGCCTCTAGCTCAGCCGGCACATAGGGAAACCTACCAAACCTGTGCATTTTTGAAAACTAGAGACCTAGGGGAATCCAAGATGGGGTGACTTGCGGGGCTCTGACCAGGTTCTGTTACCCAGAATCCTTTGCAAACCTCAAAGTGGCTAAAAAAACAAGTTTTCCTCACATTTCGGTGACAGAAAGTTGTGGAATCTGAGAGGAGCCACAAATTTCCTTCCACCCAGCGTTCCCCCAAGTCTCCCGATAAAAATGATACCTCACTTGTGTGGGTAGGCCTAGCGCCCGCGACAGGAAATGCCCCAAAACACAACGTGGACACATCCCTTTTTTTGACAAAATACAGAGCTGTTTTTTGCAAAGTGCCTACCTGTAGATTTTGGCCTCTAGCTCAGCCGGCACCTAGGGAAACCTACCAAAACTGTGCATTTTTGAAAACTAGAGACCTAGGGGAATCCAAGATGGGGTGACTTGCGGGGCTCTGACCAGGTTCTGTTACCCAGAATCCTTTGCAAACCTCAAAAAGTGGCTAAAAAAACAAGTTTTCCTCACATTTCGGTGACAGAAAGTTGTGGAATCTGAGAGGAGCCAAAAATTTCCTTCCACCCAGCGTTCCCTCAAGTCTCCCGATAAAAATGATACCTCACTTGTGTGGGTAGGCCTAGCGCCCGCGACAGGAAATGCCCCAAAACACAACGTGGACACATCCCATTTTTTGACAAAATACAGAGCTGTTTTTTGCAAAGTGCCTACCTGTAGGTTTTGGCCTCTAGCTCAGCCGGCACATAGGGAAACCTACCAAACCTGTGCATTTTTGAAAACTAGAGACCTAGGGGAATCCAAGATGGGGTGACTCGTGGGGCTCTGACCAGGTTCTGTTACCCAGAATCCTTTGCAAACCTCAAAAAGTGGCTAAAAAAACAAGTTTTCCTCACATTTCGGTGACAGAAAGTTGTGGAATCTGAGAGGAGCCACAAATTTCCTTCCACCCAGCGTTCCCCCAAGTCTCCCGATAAAAAAGATACCTCACTTGTGTGGGTAGGCCTAGCGCCCGCGACAGGAAATGCCCCAAAACACAACGTGGACACATCCCATTTTTTGACAAAATACAGAGCTGTTTTTTGCAAAGTGCCTACCTGTAGATTTTGGCCTCTAGCTCAGCCGGCACATAGGGAAACCTACCAAACCTGTGCATTTTTGAAAACTAGAGACCTAGGGGAATCCAAGATGGGATGACTCGTGGGGCTCTGACCAGGTTCTGTTACCCAGAATCCTTTGCAAACCTCAAAAAGTGGCTAAAAAAACAAGTTTTCCTCACATTTCGGTGACAGAAAGTTGTGGAATCTGAGAGGAGCCACAAATTTCCTTCCACCCAGCGTTCCCCCAAGTCTCCCGATAAAAATGATACCTCACTTGTCTGGGTAGGCCTAGCGCCCGCGACAGGAAATGCCCCAAAACACAACGTGGACACATCCCATTTTTTGACAAAATACAGAGCTGTTTTTTGCAAAGTGCCTACCTGTAGGTTTGGGCCTCTAGCTCAGCCGGCACATAGGGAAACCTACCACACCTGTGCATTTTTGAAAACTAGAGACCTAGGGGAATCCAAGATGGGGTGACTCGTGGGGCTCTGACCAGGTTCTGTTACCCAGAATCCTTTGCAAACCTCAAAAAGTGGCTAAAAAAACAAGTTTTCCTCACATTTCGGTGACAGAAAGTTGTGGAATCTGAGAGGAGCCACAAATTTCCTTCCACCCAGCGTTCCCCCAAGTCTCCCGATAAAAATGATACCTCACTTGTTTGGGTAGGCCTAGCGCCCGCGACAGGAAATGCCCCAAAACATAACGTAGACACATCCCATTTTTTGACAAAATACAGAGCTGTTTTTTGCAAAGTGCCTACCTGTAGGTTTTGGCCTCTAGCTCAGCCGGCACATAGGGAAACCTACCAAACCTGTGCATTTTTTAAAACTAGAGACCTAGGGGAATCCAAGATGGGGTGACTCGTGGGGCTCTGACCAGGTTCTGTTACCCAGAATCCTTTGCAATCCTCAAAAAGTGGCTAAAAAAAACAACTTTTCCTCACATTTCGGTGACAGAAAGTTGTGGAATCTGAGAGGAGCCACAAATTTCCTTCCACCCAGCGTTCCCCCAAGTCTCCCGATAAAAATGATACCTCACTTGTGTGGGTAGGCCTAGCGCCCGCGACAGGAAATGCCCCAAAACACAACGTGGACACATCCCATTTTTTGACAAAATACAGAGCTGTTTTTTGCAAAGTGCCTACCTGTAGGTTTTGGCCTCTAGCTCAGCCGGCACATAGGGAAACCTACCAAACGTGTGCATTTATGAAAACTAGAGACCTAGGGGAATCCAAGATGGGGTGACTCGTGGGGCTCTGACCAGGTTCTGTTACCCAGAATCCTTTGCAAACCTCAAAAAGTGGCTAAAAAAACAAGTTTTCCTCACATTTCGGTGACAGAAAGTTGTGGAATCTGAGAGGAGCCACAAATTTCCTTCCACCCAGCGTTCCCCCAAGTCTCCAGATAAACACAATACCTCACTTGTGTGGGTAGGCCTAGCGCCCGCGACAGGAAATGCCCCAAAACACAACGTGGACACATCCCATTTTTTGACAAAATACAGAGCTGTTTTTTGCAAAGTGCCTACCTGTAGGTTTTGGCCTCTAGCTCAGCCGGCACATAGGGAAACCTACCAAACGTGTGCATTTTTGAAAACTAGAGACCTAGGGGAATCCAAGATGGGGTGACTCGTGGGGCTCTGACCAGGTTCTGTTACCCAGAATCCTTTGCAAACCTCAAAAAGTGGCTAAAAAAACAAGTTTTCCTCACATTTCGGTGACAGAAAGTTGTGGAATCTGAGAGGAGCCACAAATTTCCTTCCACCCAGCGTTCCCCCAAGTCTCCCGATAAAAATGATACCTCACTTGTGTGGGTAGGCCTAGCGCCCGCGACAGGAAATGCCCCAAAACACAACGTGGACACATCCCTTTTTTTGACAAAATACAGAGCTGTTTTTTGCAAAGTGCCTACCTGTAGATTTTGGCCTCTAGCTCAGCCGGCACCTAGGGAAACCTACCAAAACTGTGCATTTTTGAAAACTAGAGACCTAGGGGAATCCAAGATGGGGTGACTTGCGGGGCTCTGACCAGGTTCTGTTACCCAGAATCCTTTGCAAACCTCAAAAAGTGGCTAAAAAAACAAGTTTTCCTCACATTTCGGTGACAGAAAGTTGTGGAATCTGAGAGGAGCCAAAAATTTCCTTCCACCCAGCGTTCCTTCAAGTCTCCCGATAAAAATGATACCTCACTTGTGTGGGTAGGCCTAGCGCCTGCGACAGGAAATGCCCCAAAACACAACGTGGACACATCCCATTTTTTGACAAAATACAGAGCTGTTTTTTGCAAAGTGCCTACCTGTAGGTTTTGGCCTCTAGCTCAGCCGGCACATAGGGAAACCTACCAAACCTGTGCATTTTTTAAAACTAGAGACCTAGGGGAATCCAAGATGGGGTGACTCGTGGGGCTCTGACCAGGTTCTGTTACCCAGAATCCTTTGCAAACCTCAAAAAGTGGCTAAAAAAACGAGTTTTCCTCACATTTCGGTGACAGAAAGTTGTGGAATCTGAGAGGAGCCACAAATTTCCTTCCACCCAGCGTTCCCCCAAGTCTCCCGATAAAAATGACACCTCACTTGTGTGGGTAGGCCTAGCGCCCGCGACAGGAAATGCCCCAAAACACAACGTGGACACATCCCATTTTTTGACAAAATACAGAGCTGTTTTTTGCAAAGTGCCTACCTGTAGGTTTTGGCCTCTAGCTCAGCCGGCACATAGGGAAACCTACCAAACCTGTGCATTTTTGAAAACTAGAGACCTAGGGGAATCCAAGATGGGGTGACTCGTGGGGCTCTGACCAGGTTCTGTTACCCAGAATCCTTTGCAAACCTCAAAAAGTGGCTAAAAAAACAAGTTTTCCTCACATTTCGGTGACAGAAAGTTGTGGAATCTGAGAGGAGCCACAAATTTCCTTCCACCCAGCGTTCCCCCAAGTCTCCCGATAAACACAATACCTCACTTGTGTGGGTAGGCCTAGCGCCCGCGACAGGAAATGCCCCAAAACACAACGTGGACACATCCCATTTTTTGACAAAATACAGAGCTGTTTTTTGCAAAGTGCCTACCTGTAGATTTTGGCCTCTAGCTCAGCCGGCACATAGGGAAACCTACCAAACCTGTGCATTTTTGAAAACTAGAGACCTAGGGGAATCCAAGATGGGGTGACTTGCGGGGCTCTGACCAGGTTCTGTTACCCAGAATCCTTTGCAAACCTCAAAAAGTGGCTAAAAAAACAAGTTTTCCTCACATTTCGGTGACAGAAAGTTGTGGAATCTGAGAGGAGCCACAAATTTCCTTCCACCCAGCGTTCCCCCAAGTCTCCCGATAAAAATGATACCTCACTTGTGTGGGTAGGCCTAGCGCCCGCGACAGGAAATGCCCCAAAACACAACGTGGACACATCCCTTTTTTTGACAAAATACAGAGCTGTTTTTTGCAAAGTGCCTACCTGTAGATTTTGGCCTCTAGCTCAGCCGGCACCTAGGGAAACCTACCAAAACTGTGCATTTTTGAAAACTAGAGACCTAGGGGAATCCAAGATGGGGTGACTTGCGGGGCTCTGACCAGGTTCTGTTACCCAGAATCCTTTGCAAACCTCAAAAAGTGGCTAAAAAAACAAGTTTTCCTCACATTTCGGTGACAGAAAGTTGTGGAATCTGAGAGGAGCCAAAAATTTCCTTCCACCCAGCGTTCCCTCAAGTCTCCCGATAAAAATGATACCTCACTTGTGTGGGTAGGCCTAGCGCCCGCGACAGGAAATGCCCCAAAACACAACGTGGACACATCCCATTTTTTGACAAAATACAGAGCTGTTTTTTGCAAAGTGCCTACCTGTAGGTTTTGGCCTCTAGCTCAGCCGGCACATAGGGAAACCTACCAAACCTGTGCATTTTTGAAAACTAGAGACCTAGGGGAATCCAAGATGGGGTGACTCGTGGGGCTCTGACCAGGTTTGTTACCCAGAATCCTTTGCAAACCTCAAAAAGTGGCTAAAAAAACAAGTTTTCCTCACATTTCGGTGACAGAAAGTTGTGGAATCTGAGAGGAGCCACAAATTTCCTTCCACCCAGCGTTCCCCCAAGTCTCCCGATAAAAAAGATACCTCACTTGTGTGGGTAGGCCTAGCGCCCGCGACAGGAAATGCCCCAAAACACAACGTGGACACATCCCATTTTTTGACAAAATACAGAGCTGTTTTTTGCAAAGTGCCTACCTGTAGATTTTGGCCTCTAGCTCAGCCGGCACATAGGGAAACCTACCAAACCTGTGCATTTTTTAAAACTAGAGACCTAGGGGAATCCAAGATGGGGTGACTCGTGGGGCTCTGACCAGGTTCTGTTACCCAGAATCCTTTGCAAACCTCAAAAAGTGGCTAAAAAAACAAGTTTTCCTCACATTTCGGTGACAGAAAGTTGTGGAATCTGAGAGGAGCCACAAATTTCCTTCCACCCAGCGTTCCCCCAAGTCTCCCGATAAAAATGATACCTCACTTGTGTGGGTAGGCCTAGCGCCCGTGACAGGAAATGCCCCAAAACACAACGTGGACACATCCCATTTTTTGACAAAATACAGAGCTGTTTTTTGCAAAGTGCCTACCTGTAGGTTTTGGCCTCTAGCTCAGCCGGCACATAGGGAAACCTACCAAACCTGTGCATTTTTTAAAACTAGAGACCTAGGGGAATCCAAGATGGGGTGACTCGTGGGGCTCTGACCAGGTTCTGTTACCCAGAATCCTTTGCAAACCTCAAAAAGTGGCTAAAAAAACAAGTTTTCCTCACATTTCGGTGACAGAAAGTTGTGGAATCTGAGAGGAGCCACAAATTTCCTTCCACCCAGCGTTCCCCCAAGTCTCCCGATAAAAATGATACCTCACTTGTCTGGGTAGGCCTAGCGCCCGCGACAGGAAATGCCCCAAAACACAACGTGGACACATCCCATTTTTTGACAAAATACAGAGCTGTTTTTTGCAAAGTGCCTACCTGTAGGTTTTGGCCTCTAGCTCAGCCGGCACATAGGGAAACCTACCAAACCTGTGCATTTTTGAAAACTAGAGACCTAGGGGAATCCAAGATGGGGTGACTCGTGGGGCTCTGACCAGGTTCTGTTACCCAGGATCCTTTGCAAACCTCAAAAAGTGGCTAAAAAAACAAGTTTTCCTCACATTTCGGTGACAGAAAGTTGTGGAATCTGAGAGGAGCCACAAATTTCCTTCCACCCAGCGTTCCCCCAAGTCTCCCGATAAAAATGATACCTCACTTGTGTGGGTAGGCATAGCGCCCGCGACAGGAAATGCCCCAAAACACAACGTGGACACATCCCATTTTTTGACAAAATACAGAGCTGTTTTTTGCAAAGTGCCTACCTGTAGGTTTTGGCCTCTAGCTCAGCCGGCACATAGGGAAACCTACCAAACCTGTGCAGTTTTGAAAACTAGAGACCTAGGGGAATCCAAGATGGGGTGACTCGTGGGGCTCTGACCAGGTTCTGTTACCCAGGATCCTTTGCAAACCTCAAAAAGTGGCTAAAAAAACAAGTTTTCCTCACATTTCGGTGACAGAAAGTTGTGGAATCTGAGAGGAGCCACAAATTTCCTTCCACCCAGCGTTCCCCCAAGTCTCCCGATAAAAATGATACCTCACTTGTGTGGGTAGGCCTAGCGCCCGCGACAGGAAATGCCCCAAAACACAACGTGGACACAACCCATTTTTTGACAAAATACAGAGCTGTTTTTTGCAAAGTGCCTACCTGTAGATTTTGGCCTCTAGCTCAGCCGGCACCTAGGGAAACCTACCAAAACTGTGCATTTTTTAAAACTAGAGACCTAGGGGAATCCAAGATGGGGTGACTTGCGGGGCTCTGACCAGGTTCTGTTACCCAGAATCCTTTGCAAACCTCAAAAAGTGGCTAAAAAAACAAGTTTTCCTCACATTTCGGTGACAGAAAGTTGTGGAATCTGAGAGCAGCCAAAAATTTCCTTCCACCCAGCGTTCCCTCAAGTCTCCCGATAAAAATGATACCTCACTTGTGTGGGTAGGCCTAGCGCCTGCGACAGGAAATGCCCCAAAACACATCGTGGACACATCCCATTTTTTGACAAAATACAGAGCTGTTTTTTGCAAAGTGCCTACCTGTAGGTTTTGGCCTCTAGCTCAGCCGGCACATAGGGAAACCTACCAAACCTGTGCATTTTTTAAAACTAGAGACCTAGGGGAATCCAAGATGGGGTGACTCGTGGGGCTCTGACCAGGTTCTGTTACCCAGGATCCTTTGCAAACCTCAAAAAGTGGCTAAAAAAACAAGTTTTCCTCACATTTCGGTGACAGAAAGTTGTGGAATCTGAGAGGAGCCACAAATTTCCTTCCACCCAGCGTTCCCCCAAGTCTCCCGATAAAAATGATACCTCACTTGTGTGGGTAGGCCTAGCGCCCGCGACAGGAAATGCCCCAAAACACAACGTTGACACAACCCATTTTTTGACAAAATACAGAGCTGTTTTTTGCAAAGTGCCTACCTGTAGGTTTTGGCCTCTAGCTCAGCCGGCACATAGGGAAACCTACCAAACCTGTGCATTTTTTAAAACTAGAGACCTAGGGGAATCCAAGATGGGGTGACTCGTGGGGCTCTGACCAGGTTCTGTTACCCAGAATCCTTTGCAATCCTCAAAAAGTGGCTAAAAAAAACCACTTTTCCTCACATTTCGGTGACAGAAAGTTGTGGAATCTGAGAGGAGCCACAAATTTCCTTCCACCCAGCGTTCCCCCAAGTCTCCCGATAAAAATGATACCTCACTTGTGTGGGTAGGCCTAGCGCCCGCGACAGGAAATGCCCCAAAACACAACGTGGACACATCCTATTTTTTGACAAAATACAGAGCTGTTTTTTGCAAAGTGCCTACCTGTAGGTTTTGGCCTCTAGCTCAGCCGGCACATAGGGAAACCTACCAAACCTGTGCAGTTTTGAAAACTAGAGACCTAGGGGAATCCAAGATGGGGTGACTCGTGGGGCTCTGACCAGGTTCTGTTACCCAGGATCCTTTGCAAACCTCAAAAAGTGGCTAAAAAAACAAGTTTTCCTCACATTTCGGTGACAGAAAGTTGTGGAATCTGAGAGGAGCCACAAATTTCCTTCCACCCAGCGTTCCCCCAAGTCTCCCGATAAAAATGATACCTCACTTGTGTGGGTAGGCCTAGCGCCCGCGACAGGAAATGCCCCAAAACACAACGTGGACACATCCCATTTTTTGACAAAATACAGAGCTGTTTTTTGCAAAGTGCCTACCTGTAGGTTTTGGCCTCTAGCTCAGCCGGCACATAGGGAAACCTACCAAACCTGTGCATTTTTGAAAACTAGAGACCTAGGGGAATCCAAGATGGCGTGACTCGTGGGGCTCTGACCAGGTTCTGTTACCCAGAATCCTTTGCAAACCTCAAAAAGTGGCTAAAAAAACAAGTTTTCCTCACATTTCGGTGACAGAAAGTTGTGGAATCTGAGAGGAGCCACAAATTTCCTTCCACCCAGCGTTCCCCCAAGTCTCCAGATAAACACAATACCTCACTTGTGTGGGTCGGCCTAGCGCCCGCGACAGGAAATGCCCCAAAACACAACGTGGACACATCCCATTTTTTGACAAAATACAGAGCTGTTTTTTGCAAAGTGCCTACCTGTAGGTTTTGGCCTCTAGCTCAGCCGGCACATAGGGAAACCTACCAAACCTGTGCATTTTTTAAAACTAGAGACCTAGGGGAATCCAAGATGGGGTGACTCGTGTGGCTCTGACCAGGTTCTGTTACCCAGAATCCTTTGCAAACCTCAAAAAGTGGCTAAAAAAACAAGTTTTCCTCACATTTCGGTGACAGAAAGTTGTGGAATCTGAGAGGAGCCACAAATTTCCTTCCACCCAGCGTTCCCCCAAGTCTCCCGATAAAAATGATACCTCACTTGTGTGGGTAGGCCTAGCGCCCGTGACAGGAAATGCCCCAAAACACAACGTGGACACATCCCATTTTTTGACAAAATACAGAGCTGTTTTTTGCAAAGTGCCTACCTGTAGGTTTTGGCCTCTAGCTCAGCCGGCACATAGGGAAACCTACCAAACCTGTGCATTTTTGAAAACTAGAGACCTAGGGGAATCCAAGATGGGGTGACTCGTGGGGCTCTGACCAGGTTCTGTTACCCAGGATCCTTTGCAAACCTCAAAAAGTGGCTAAAAAAACAAGTTTTCCTCACATTTCGGTGACAGAAAGTTGTGGAATCTGAGAGGAGCCACAAATTTCCTTCCACCCAGCGTTCCCCCAAGTCTCCCGATAAAAATGATACCTCACTTGTTTGGGTAGGCCTAGCGCCCGCGACAGGAAATGCCCCAAAACATAACGTAGACACATCCCATTTTTTGACAAAATACAGAGCTGTTTTTTGCAAAGTGCCTACCTGTAGGTTTTGGCCTCTAGCTCAGCCGGCACATAGGGAAACCTACCAAACCTGTGCATTTTTTAAAACTAGAGACCTAGGGGAATCCAAGATGGGGTGACTCGTGCGGCTCTGACCAGGTTCTGTTACCCAGAATCCTTTGCAATCCTCAAAAAGTGGCTAAAAAAAACAACTTTTCCTCACATTTCGGTGACAGAAAGTTGTGGAATCTGAGAGGAGCCACAAATTTCCTTCCACCCAGCGTTCCCCCAAGTCTCCCGATAAAAATGATACCTCACTTGTGTGGGTAGGCCTAGCGCCCGCGACAGGAAATGCCCCAAAACACAACGTGGACACATCCCATTTTTTGACAAAATACAGAGCTGTTTTTTGCAAAGTGCCTACCTGTAGGTTTTGGCCTCTAGCTCAGCCGGCACATAGGGAAACCTACCAAACGTGTGCATTTTTGAAAACTAGAGACCTAGGGGAATCCAAGATGGGGTGACTCGTGGGGCTCTGACCAGGTTCTGTTACCCAGAATCCTTTGCAAACCTCAAAAAGTGGCTAAAAAAACAAGTTTTCCTCACATTTCGGTGACAGAAAGTTGTGGAATCTGAGAGGAGCCACAAATTTCCTTCCACCCAGCGTTCCCCCAAGTCTCCCGATAAAAATGATACCTCACTTGTGTGGGTAGGCCTAGCGCCCGCGACAGGAAATGCCCCAAAACACAACGTGGACACATCCCTTTTTTTGACAAAATACAGAGCTGTTTTTTGCAAAGTGCCTACCTGTAGATTTTGGCCTCTAGCTCAGCCGGCACCTAGGGAAACCTACCAAAACTGTGCATTTTTGAAAACTAGAGACCTAGGGGAATCCAAGATGGGGTGACTTGCGGGGCTCTGACCAGGTTCTGTTACCCAGAATCCTTTGCAAACCTCAAAAAGTGGCTAAAAAAACAAGTTTTCCTCACATTTCGGTGACAGAAAGTTGTGGAATCTGAGAGGAGCCACAAATTTCCTTCCACCCAGCGTTCCCCCAAGTCTCCCGATAAAAATGACACCTCACTTGTGTGGGTAGGCCTAGCGCCCGCGACAGGAAATGCCCCAAAACACAACGTGGACACATCCCATTTTTTGACAAAATACAGAGCTGTTTTTTGCAAAGTGCCTACCTGTAGGTTTTGGCCTCTAGCTCAGCCGGCACATAGGGAAACCTACCAAACGTGTGCATTTTTGAAAACTAGAGACCTAGGGGAATCCAAGATGGGGTGACTCGTGGGGCTCTGACCAGGTTCTGTTACCCAGAATCCTTTGCAAACCTCAAAAAGTGGCTAAAAAAACAAGTTTTCCTCACATTTCGGTGACAGAAAGTTGTGGAATCTGAGAGGAGCCACAAATTTCCTTCCACCCAGCGTTCCCCCAAGTCTCCCGATAAAAATGATACCTCACTTGTGTGGGTAGGCCTAGCGCCCGCGACAGGAAATGCCCCAAAACACAACGTGGACACATCCCTTTTTTTGACAAAATACAGAGCTGTTTTTTGCAAAGTGCCTACCTGTAGATTTTGGCCTCTAGCTCAGCCGGCACCTAGGGAAACCTACCAAAACTGTGCATTTTTGAAAACTAGAGACCTAGGGGAATCCAAGATGGGGTGACTTGCGGGGCTCTGACCAGGTTCTGTTACCCAGAATCCTTTGCAAACCTCAAAAAGTGGCTAAAAAAACAAGTTTTCCTCACATTTCGGTGACAGAAAGTTGTGGAATCTGAGAGGAGCCAAAAATTTCCTTCCACCCAGCGTTCCTTCAAGTCTCCCGATAAAAATGATACCTCACTTGTGTGGGTAGGCCTAGCGCCTGCGACAGGAAATGCCCCAAAACACAACGTGGACACATCCCATTTTTTGACAATATACAGAGCTGTTTTTTGCAAAGTGCCTACCTGTAGGTTTTGGCCTCTAGCTCAGCCGGCACATAGGGAAACCTACCAAACCTGTGCATTTTTTAAAACTAGAGACCTAGGGGAATCCAAGATGGGGTGACTCGTGGGGCTCTGACCAGGTTCTGTTACCCAGAATCCTTTGCAAACCTCAAAAAGTGGCTAAAAAAACGAATTTTCCTCACATTTCGGTGACAGAAAGTTGTGGAATCTGAGAGGAGCCACAAATTTCCTTCCACCCAGCGTTCCCCCAAGTCTCCCGATAAAAATGACACCTCACTTGTGTGGGTAGGCCTAGCGCCCGCGACAGGAAATGCCCCAAAACACAACGTGGACACATCCCATTTTTTGACAAAATACAGAGCTGTTTTTTGCAAAGTGCCTACCTGTAGGTTTTGGCCTCTAGCTCAGCCGGCACATAGGGAAACCTACCAAACCTGTGCATTTTTGAAAACTAGAGACCTAGGGGAATCCAAGATGGGGTGACTCGTGGGGCTCTGACCAGGTTCTGTTACCCAGAATCCTTTGCAAACCTCAAAAAGTGGCTAAAAAAACAAGTTTTCCTCACATTTCGGTGACAGAAAGTTGTGGAATCTGAGAGGAGCCACAAATTTCCTTCCACCCAGCGTTCCCCCAAGTCTCCCGATAAACACAATACCTCACTTGTGTGGGTAGGCCTAGCGCCCGCGACAGGAAATGCCCCAAAACACAACGTAGACACATCCCATTTTTTGACAAAATACAGAGCTGTTTTTTGCAAAGTGCCTACCTGTAGATTTTGGCCTCTAGCTCAGCCGGCACATAGGGAAACCTACCAAACCTGTGCATTTTTGAAAACTAGAGACCTAGGGGAATCCAAGATGGGGTGACTTGCGGGGCTCTGACCAGGTTCTGTTACCCAGAATCCTTTGCAAACCTCAAAAAGTGGCTAAAAAAACAAGTTTTCCTCACATTTCGGTGACAGAAAGTTGTGGAATCTGAGAGGAGCCACAAATTTCCTTCCACCCAGCGTTCCCCCAAGTCTCCCGAAAAAAATGATACCTCACTTGTGTGGGTAGGCCTAGCGCCCGCGACAGGAAATGCCCCAAAACACAACGTGGACACATCCCTTTTTTTGACAAAATACAGAGCTGTTTTTTGCAAAGTGCCTACCTGTAGATTTTGGCCTCTAGCTCAGCCGGCACCTAGGGAAACCTACCAAAACTGTGCATTTTTGAAAACTAGAGACCTAGGGGAATCCAAGATGGGGTGACTTGCGGGGCTCTGACCAGGTTCTGTTACCCAGAATCCTTTGCAAACCTCAAAAAGTGGCTAAAAAAACAAGTTTTCCTCACATTTCGGTGACAGAAAGTTGTGGAATCTGAGAGGAGCCAAAACTTTCCTTCCACCCAGCGTTCCCTCAAGTCTCCCGATAAAAATGATACCTCACTTGTGTGGGTAGGCCTAGCGCCCGCGACAGGAAATGCCCCAAAACACAACGTGGACACATCCCATTTTTTGACAAAATACAGAGCTGTTTTTTGCAAAGTGCCTACCTGTAGGTTTTGGCCTCTAGCTCAGCCGGCACATAGGGAAACCTACCAAACCTGTGCATTTTTGAAAACTAGAGACCTAGGGGAATCCAAGATGGGGTGACTCGTGGGGCTCTGACCAGGTTTGTTACCCAGAATCCTTTGCAAACCTCAAAAAGTGGCTAAAAAAACAAGTTTTCCTCACATTTCGGTGACAGAAAGTTGTGGAATCTGAGAGGAGCCACAAATTTCCTTCCACCCAGCGTTCCCCCAAGTCTCCCGATAAAAAAGATACCTCACTTGTGTGGGTAGGCCTAGCGCCCGCGACAGGAAATGCCCCAAAACACAACGTGGACACATCCCATTTTTTGACAAAATACAGAGCTGTTTTTTGCAAAGTGCCTACCTGTAGATTTTGGCCTCTAGCTCAGCCGGCACATAGGGAAACCTACCAAACCTGTGCATTTTTTAAAACTAGAGACCTAGGGGAATCCAAGATGGGGTGACTCGTGGGGCTCTGACCAGGTTCTGTTACCCAGAATCCTTTGCAAACCTCAAAAAGTGGCTAAAAAAACAAGTTTTCCTCTCATTTCGGTGACAGAAAGTTGTGGAATCTGAGAGGAGCCACAAATTTCCTTCCACCCAGCGTTCCCCCAAGTCTCCCGATAAAAATGATACCTCACTTGTGTGGGTAGGCCTAGCGCCCGTGACAGGAAATGCCCCAAAACACAACGTGGACACATCCCATTTTTTGACAAAATACAGAGCTGTTTTTTGCAAAGTGCCTACCTGTAGGTTTTGGCCTCTAGCTCAGCCGGCACATAGGGAAACCTACCAAACCTGTGCATTTTTTAAAACTAGAGACCTAGGGGAATCCAAGATGGGGTGACTCGTGGGGCTCTGACCAGGTTCTGTTACCCAGAATCCTTTGCAAACCTCAAAAAGTGGCTAAAAAAACAAGTTTTCCTCACATTTCGGTGACAGAAAGTTGTGGAATCTGAGAGGAGCCACAAATTTCCTTCCACCCAGCGTTCCCCCAAGTCTCCCGATAAAAATGATACCTCACTTGTCTGGGTAGGCCTAGCGCCCGCGACAGGAAATGCCCCAAAACACAACGTGGACACATCCCATTTTTTGACAAAATACAGAGCTGTTTTTTGCAAAGTGCCTACCTGTAGGTTTGGGCCTCTAGCTCAGCCGGCACATAGGGAAACCTACCAAACCTGTGCATTTTTGAAAACTAGAGACCTAGGGGAATCCAAGATGGGGTGACTCGTGGGGCTCTGACCAGGTTCTGTTACCCAGAATCCTTTGCAAACCTCAAAAAGTGTCTAAAAAAACAAGTTTTCCTCACATTTCGGTGACAGAAAGTTGTGGAATCTGAGAGGAGCCACAAATGTCCTTCCACCCAGCGTTCCCCCAAGTCTCCCGATAAAAATGATACCTCACTTGTGTGGGTAGGCCTAGCGCCCGCGACAGGAAATGCCCCAAAACACAACGTGGACACATCCCATTTTTTGACAAAATACAGAGCTGTTTTTTGCAAAGTGCCTACCTGTAGGTTTTGGCCTCTAGCTCAGCCGGCACATAGGGAAACCTACCAAACCTGTGCATTTTTGAAAACTAGAGACCTAGGGGAATCCAAGATGGGGTGACTCGTGGGGCTCTGACCAGGTTCTGTTACCCAGGATCCTTTGCAAACCTCAAAAAGTGGCTAAAAAAACAAGTTTTCCTCACATTTCGGTGACAGAAAGTTGTGGAATCTGAGAGGAGCCACAAATTTCCTTCCACCCAGCGTTCCCCCAAGTCTCCCGATAAAAATGATACCTCACTTGTTTGGGTAGGCCTAGCGCCCGCAACAGGAAATGCCCCAAAACACAACGTGGACACATCCCATTTTTTGACAAAATACAGAGCTGTTTTTTGCAAAGTGCCTACCTGTAGGTTTTGGCCTCTAGCTCAGCCGGCACATAGGGAAACCTACCAAACCTGTGCATTTTTGAAAACTAGAGACCTAGGGGAATCCAAGATGGGGTGACTCGTGGGGCTCTGACCAGGTTCTGTTACCCAGAATCCTTTGCAATCCTCAAAAAGTGGCTAAAAAAAACAACTTTTCCTCACATTTCGGTGACAGAAAGTTGTGGAATCTGAGAGGAGCCACAAATTTCCTTCCACCCAGCGTTCCCCCAAGTCTCCCGATAAAAATGATACCTCACTTGTGTGGGTAGGCCTAGCGCCCGCGACAGGAAATGCCCCAAAACACAACGTGGACACATCCCATTTTTTGACAAAATACAGAGCTGTTTTTTGCAAAGTGCCTACCTGTAGGTTTTGGCCTCTAGCTCAGCCGGCACATAGGGAAACCTACCAAACCTGTGCATTTTTTAAAACTAGAGACCTAGGGGAATCCAAGATGGGGTGACTCGTGGGGCTCTGACCAGGTTCTGTTACCCAGAATCCTTTGCAAACCTCAAAAAGTTGCTCAAAAAACGAGTTTTCCTCACATTTCGGTGACAGAAAGTTGTGGAATCTGAGAGGAGCCACAAATTTCCTTCCACCCAGCGTTCCCCCAAGTCTCCCGATAAAAATGATACCTCACTTGTGTGGGTAGGCCTAGCGCCCGCGACAGAAAATGCCCCAAAACACAACGTGGACACATCCCATTTTTTGACAAAATACAGAGCTGTTTTTTGCAAAGTGCGTACCTGTAGGTTTTGGCCTCTAGCTCAGCCGGCACATAGGGAAACCTACCAAACCTGTGCATTTTTTAAAACTAGAGACCTAGGGGAATCCAAGATGGGGTGACTTGCGGGGCTCTGACCAGGTTCTGTTACCCAGAATCCTTTGCAAACCTCAAAAAGTGGCTAAAAAAACGAGTTTTCCTCACATTTCGGTGACAGAAAGTTGTGGAATCTGAGAGGAGCCAAAACTTTCCTTCCACCCAGCGTTCCCTCAAGTCTCCCGATAAAAATGATACCTCACTTGTGTGGGTAGGCCTAGCGCCCGCGACAGGAAATGCCCCAAAACACAACGTGGACACATCCCATTTTTTGACAAAATACAGAGCTGTTTTTTGCAAAGTGCCTACCTGTAGGTTTTGGCCTCTAGCTCAGCCGGCACATAGGGAAACCTACCAAACCTGTGCATTTTTGAAAACTAGAGACCTAGGGGAATCCAAGATGGGGTGACTCGCGGGGCTCTGACCAGGTTCTGTTACCCAGAATCCTTTGCAAACCTCAAAAAGTGGCTAAAAAAACAAGTTTTCCTCACATTTCGGTGACAGAAAGTTGTGGAATCTGAGAGGAGCCACAAATTTCCTTCCACCCAGCGTTCCCCCAAGTCTCCCGATAAAAATGATACCTCACTTGTGTGGGTAGGCCTAGCGCCCGCGACAGGAAATGCCCCAAAACACAACGTGGACACATCCCTTTTTTTGACAAAATACAGAGCTGTTTTTTGCAAAGTGCCTACCTGTAGATTTTGGCCTCTAGCTCAGCCGGCACCTAGGGAAACCTACCAAAACTGTGCATTTTTGAAAACTAGAGACCTAGGGGAATCCAAGATGGGGTGACTTGCGGGGCTCTGACCAGGTTCTGTTACCCAGAATCCTTTGCAAACCTCAAAAAGTGGCTAAAAAAACAAGTTTTCCTCACATTTCGGTGACAGAAAGTTGTGGAATCTGAGAGGAGCCAAAACTTTCCTTCCACCCAGCGTTCCCTCAAGTCTCCCGATAAAAATGATACCTCACTTGTGTGGGTAGGCCTAGCGCCCGCGACAGGAAATGCCCCAAAACACAACGTGGACACATCCCATTTTTTGACAAAATACAGAGCTGTTTTTTGCAAAGTGCCTACCTGTAGGTTTTGGCCTCTAGCTCAGCCGGCACATAGGGAAACCTACCAAACCTGTGCATTTTTGAAAACTAGAGACCTAGGGGAATCCAAGATGGGGTGACTCGTGGGGCTCTGACCAGGTTTGTTACCCAGAATCCTTTGCAAACCTCAAAAAGTGGCTAAAAAAACAAGTTTTCCTCACATTTCGGTGACAGAAAGTTGTGGAATCTGAGAGGAGCCACAAATTTCCTTCCACCCAGCGTTCCCCCAAGTCTCCCGATAAAAATGATACCTCACTTGTGTGGGTAGGCCTAGCGCCCGTGACAGGAAATGCCCCAAAACACAACGTGGACACATCCCATTTTTTGACAAAATACAGAGCTGTTTTTTGCAAAGTGCCTACCTGTAGGTTTTGGCCTCTAGCTCAGCCGGCACATAGGGAAACCTACCAAACCTGTGCATTTTTTAAAACTAGAGACCTAGGGGAATCCAAGATGGGGTGACTCGTGGGGCTCTGACCAGGTTCTGTTACCCAGAATCCTTTGCAAACCTCAAAAAGTGGCTAAAAAAACAAGTTTTCCTCACATTTCGGTGACAGAAAGTTGTGGAATCTGAGAGGAGCCACAAATTTCCTTCCACCCAGCGTTCCCCCAAGTCTCCCGATAAAAATGATACCTCACTTGTCTGGGTAGGCCTAGCGCCCGCGACAGGAAATGCCCCAAAACACAACGTGGACACATCCCATTTTTTGACAAAATACAGAGCTGTTTTTTGCAAAGTGCCTACCTGTAGGTTTGGGCCTCTAGCTCAGCCGGCACATAGGGAAACCTACCAAACCTGTGCATTTTTGAAAACTAGAGACCTAGGGGAATCCAAGATGGGGTGACTCGTGGGGCTCTGACCAGGTTCTGTTACCCAGAATCCTTTGCAATCCTCAAAAAGTGGCTAAAAAAAACAACTTTTCCTCACATTTCGGTGACAGAAAGTTGTGGAATCTGAGAGGAGCCACAAATTTCCTTCCACCCAGCGTTCCCCCAAGTCTCCCGATAAAAATGATACCTCACTTGTGTGGGTAGGCCTAGCGCCCGCGACAGGAAATGCCCCAAAACACAACGTGGACACATCCCATTTTTTGACAAAATACAGAGCTGTTTTTTGCAAAGTGCCTACCTGTAGGTTTGGGCCTCTAGCTCAGCCGGCACATAGGGAAACCTACCAAACCTGTGCATTTTTTAAAACTAGAGACCTAGGGGAATCCAAGATGGGGTGACTCGTGGGGCTCTGACCAGGTTCTGTTACCCAGAATCCTTTGCAAACCTCAAAAAGTTGCTCAAAAAACGAGTTTTCCTCACATTTCGGTGACAGAAAGTTGTGGAATCTGAGAGGAGCCACAAATTTCCTTCCACCCAGCGTTCCCCCAAGTCTCCTGATAAGAATGATACCTCACTTGTGTGGGTAGGCCTAGCGCCCGCGACAGAAAATGCCCCAAAACACAACGTGGACACATCCCATTTTTTGACAAAATACAGAGCTGTTTTTTGCAAAGTGCGTACCTGTAGGTTTTGGCCTCTAGCTCAGCCGGCACATAGGGAAACCTACCAAACCTGTGCATTTTTGAAAACTAGAGACCTAGGGGAATCCAAGATGGGGTGACTCGCGGGGCTCTGACCAGGTTCTGTTACCCAGAATCCTTTGCAAACCTCAAAAAGTGGCTAAAAAAACAAGTTTTCCTCACATTTCGGTGACAGAAAGTTGTGGAATCTGAGAGGAGCCACAAATTTCCTTCCACCCAGCGTTCCCCCAAGTCTCCCGATAAAAATGATACCTCACTTGTGTGGGTAGGCCTAGCGCCCGCGACAGGAAATGCCCCAAAACACAACGTGGACACATCCCTTTTTTTGACAAAATACAGAGCTGTTTTTTGCAAAGTGCCTACCTGTAGATTTTGGCCTCTAGCTCAGCCGGCACCTAGGGAAACCTACCAAAACTGTGCATTTTTGAAAACTAGAGACCTAGGGGAATCCAAGATGGGGTGACTTGCGGGGCTCTGACCAGGTTCTGTTACCCAGAATCCTTTGCAAACCTCAAAAAGTGGCTAAAAAAACAAGTTTTCCTCACATTTCGGTGACAGAAAGTTGTGGAATCTGAGAGGAGCCAAAACTTTCCTTCCACCCAGCGTTCCCTCAAGTCTCCCGATAAAAATGATACCTCACTTGTGTGGGTAGGCCTAGCGCCCGCGACAGGAAATGCCCCAAAACACAACGTGGACACATCCCATTTTTTGACAAAATACAGAGCTGTTTTTTGCAAAGTGCCTACCTGTAGGTTTTGGCCTCTAGCTCAGCCGGCACATAGGGAAACCTACCAAACCTGTGCATTTTTGAAAACTAGAGACCTAGGGGAATCCAAGATGGGGTGACTCGTGGGGCTCTGACCAGGTTTGTTACCCAGAATCCTTTGCAAACCTCAAAAAGTGGCTAAAAAAACAAGTTTTCCTCACATTTCGGTGACAGAAAGTTGTGGAATCTGAGAGGAGCCACAAATTTCCTTCCACCCAGCGTTCCCCCAAGTCTCCCGATAAAAATGATACCTCACTTGTGTGGGTAGGCCTAGCGCCCGTGACAGGAAATGCCCCAAAACACAACGTGGACACATCCCATTTTTTGACAAAATACAGAGCTGTTTTTTGCAAAGTGCCTACCTGTAGGTTTTGGCCTCTAGCTCAGCCGGCACATA
Organism: Pleurodeles waltl; assembly: GCF_031143425.1. NCBI lineage: Eukaryota > Metazoa > Chordata > Amphibia > Caudata > Salamandridae > Pleurodeles > Pleurodeles waltl. The sequence continues at coordinate 445,306,510 of NC_090443.1, read as the reverse complement.
GGGAAACCTACCAAACCTGTGCATTTTTTAAAACTAGAGACCTAGGGGAATCCAAGATGGGGTGACTCGTGGGGCTCTGACCAGGTTCTGTTACCCAGAATCCTTTGCAAACCTCAAAAAGTGGCTAAAAAAACAAGTTTTCCTCACATTTCGGTGACAGAAAGTTGTGGAATCTGAGAGGAGCCACAAATTTCCTTCCACCCAGCGTTCCCCCAAGTCTCCCGATAAAAATGATACCTCACTTGTCTGGGTAGGCCTAGCGCCCGCGACAGGAAATGCCCCAAAACACAACGTGGACACATCCCATTTTTTGACAAAATACAGAGCTGTTTTTTGCAAAGTGCCTACCTGTAGGTTTGGGCCTCTAGCTCAGCCGGCACATAGGGAAACCTACCAAACCTGTGCATTTTTGAAAACTAGAGACCTAGGGGAATCCAAGATGGGGTGACTCGTGGGGCTCTGACCAGGTTCTGTTACCCAGAATCCTTTGCAATCCTCAAAAAGTGGCTAAAAAAAACAACTTTTCCTCACATTTCGGTGACAGAAAGTTGTGGAATCTGAGAGGAGCCACAAATTTCCTTCCACCCAGCGTTCCCCCAAGTCTCCCGATAAAAATGATACCTCACTTGTGTGGGTAGGCCTAGCGCCCGCGACAGGAAATGCCCCAAAACACAACGTGGACACATCCCATTTTTTGACAAAATACAGAGCTGTTTTTTGCAAAGTGCCTACCTGTAGGTTTGGGCCTCTAGCTCAGCCGGCACATAGGGAAACCTACCAAACCTGTGCATTTTTTAAAACTAGAGACCTAGGGGAATCCAAGATGGGGTGACTCGTGGGGCTCTGACCAGGTTCTGTTACCCAGAATCCTTTGCAAACCTCAAAAAGTTGCTCAAAAAACGAGTTTTCCTCACATTTCGGTGACAGAAAGTTGTGGAATCTGAGAGGAGCCACAAATTTCCTTCCACCCAGCGTTCCCCCAAGTCTCCTGATAAGAATGATACCTCACTTGTGTGGGTAGGCCTAGCGCCCGCGACAGAAAATGCCCCAAAACACAACGTGGACACATCCCATTTTTTGACAAAATACAGAGCTGTTTTTTGCAAAGTGCGTACCTGTAGGTTTTGGCCTCTAGCTCAGCCGGCACATAGGGAAACCTACCAAACCTGTGCATTTTTTAAAACTAGAGACCTAGGGGAATCCAAGATGGGGTGACTCGTGGGGCTCTGACCAGGTTCTGTTACCCAGTATCCTTTGCAAACCTCAAAAAGTGGCTAAAAAAACGAGTTTTCCTCACATTTCGGTGACAGAAAGTTGTGGAATCTGAGAGGAGCCACAAATTTCCTTCCACCCAGCGTTCCCCCAAGTCTCCCGATAAAAATGACACCTCACTTGTGTGGGTAGGCCTAGCGCCCGCGACAGGAAATGCCCCAAAACACAACGTGGACACATCCCATTTTTTGACAAAATACAGAGCTGTTTTTTGCAAAGTGCCTACCTGTAGATTTTGGCCTCTAGCTCAGCCGGCACATAGGGAAACCTACCAAACCTGTGCATTTTTGAAAACTAGAGACCTAGGGGAATCCAAGATGGGGTGACTTGCGGGGCTCTGACCAGGTTCTGTTACCCAGAATCCTTTGCAAACATCAAAAAGTGGCTAAAAAAACAAGTTTTCCTCACATTTCGGTGACAGAAAGTTGTGGAATCTGAGAGGAGCCACAAATTTCCTTCCACCCAGCGTTCCCCCAAGTCTCCCGATAAAAATGATACCTCACTTGTGTGGGTAGGCCTAGCGCCCGCGACAGGAAATGCCCCAAAACACAACGTGGACACATCCCTTTTTTTGACAAAATACAGAGCTGTTTTTTGCAAAGTGCCTACCTGTAGATTTTGGCCTCTAGCTCAGCCGGCACCTAGGGAAACCTACCAAAACTGTGCATTTTTGAAAACTAGAGACCTAGGGGAATCCAAGATGGGGTGACTTGCGGGGCTCTGACCAGGTTCTGTTACCCAGAATCCTTTGCAAACCTCAAAAAGTGGCTAAAAAAACAAGTTTTCCTCACATTTCGGTGACAGAAAGTTGTGGAATCTGAGAGGAGCCAAAAATTTCCTTCCACCCAGCGTTCCCTCAAGTCTCCCGATAAAAATGATACCTCACTTGTGTGGGTAGGCCTAGCGCCCGCGACAGGAAATGCCCCAAAACACAACGTGGACACATCCCATTTTTTGACAAAATACAGAGCTGTTTTTTGCAAAGTGCCTACCTGTAGGTTTTGGCCTCTAGCTCAGCCGGCACATAGGGAAACCTACCAAACCTGTGCATTTTTGAAAACTAGAGACCTAGGGGAATCCAAGATGGGGTGACTCGTGGGGCTCTGACCAGGTTCTGTTACCCAGAATCCTTTGCAAACCTCAAAAAGTGGCTAAAAAAACAAGTTTTCCTCACATTTCGGTGACAGAAAGTTGTGGAATCTGAGAGGAGCCACAAATTTCCTTCCACCCAGCGTTCCCCCAAGTCTCCCGATAAAAAAGATACCTCACTTGTGTGGGTAGGCCTAGCGCCCGCGACAGGAAATGCCCCAAAACACAACGTGGACACATCCCATTTTTTGACAAAATACAGAGCTGTTTTTTGCAAAGTGCCTACCTGTAGATTTTGGCCTCTAGCTCAGCCGGCACATAGGGAAACCTACCAAACCTGTGCATTTTTTAAAACTAGAGACCTAGGGGAATCCAAGATGGGATGACTCGTGGGGCTCTGACCAGGTTCTGTTACCCAGAATCCTTTGCAAACCTCAAAAAGTGGCTAAAAAAACAAGTTTTCCTCACATTTCGGTGACAGAAAGTTGTGGAATCTGAGAGGAGCCACAAATTTCCTTCCACCCAGCGTTCCCCCAAGTCTCCCGATAAAAATGATACCTCACTTGTCTGGGTAGGCCTAGCGCCCGCGACAGGAAATGCCCCAAAACACAACGTGGACACATCCCATTTTTTGACAAAATACAGAGCTGTTTTTTGCAAAGTGCCTACCTGTAGGTTTGGGCCTCTAGCTCAGCCGGCACATAGGGAAACCTACCACACCTGTGCATTTTTGAAAACTAGAGACCTAGGGGAATCCAAGATGGGGTGACTCGTGGGGCTCTGACCAGGTTCTGTTACCCAGAATCCTTTGCAAACCTCAAAAAGTGGCTAAAAAAACAAGTTTTCCTCACATTTCGGTGACAGAAAGTTGTGGAATCTGAGAGGAGCCACAAATTTCCTTCCACCCAGCGTTCCCCCAAGTCTCCCGATAAAAATGATACCTCACTTGTTTGGGTAGGCCTAGCGCCCGCGACAGGAAATGCCCCAAAACATAACGTAGACACATCCCATTTTTTGACAAAATACAGAGCTGTTTTTTGCAAAGTGCCTACCTGTAGGTTTTGGCCTCTAGCTCAGCCGGCACATAGGGAAACCTACCAAACCTGTGCATTTTTTAAAACTAGAGACCTAGGGGAATCCAAGATGGGGTGACTCGTGGGGCTCTGACCAGGTTCTGTTACCCAGAATCCTTTGCAATCCTCAAAAAGTGGCTAAAAAAAACAACTTTTCCTCACATTTCGGTGACAGAAAGTTGTGGAATCTGAGAGGAGCCACAAATTTCCTTCCACCCAGCGTTCCCCCAAGTCTCCCGATAAAAATGATACCTCACTTGTGTGGGTAGGCCTAGCGCCCGCGACAGGAAATGCCCCAAAACACAACGTGGACACATCCCATTTTTTGACAAAATACAGAGCTGTTTTTTGCAAAGTGCCTACCTGTAGGTTTTGGCCTCTAGCTCAGCCGGCACATAGGGAAACCTACCAAACGTGTGCATTTATGAAAACTAGAGACCTAGGGGAATCCAAGATGGGGTGACTCGTGGGGCTCTGACCAGGTTCTGTTACCCAGAATCCTTTGCAAACCTCAAAAAGTGGCTAAAAAAACAAGTTTTCCTCACATTTCGGTGACAGAAAGTTGTGGAATCTGAGAGGAGCCACAAATTTCCTTCCACCCAGCGTTCCCCCAAGTCTCCAGATAAACACAATACCTCACTTGTGTGGGTAGGCCTAGCGCCCGCGACAGGAAATGCCCCAAAACACAACGTGGACACATCCCATTTTTTGACAAAATACAGAGCTGTTTTTTGCAAAGTGCCTACCTGTAGGTTTTGGCCTCTAGCTCAGCCGGCACATAGGGAAACCTACCAAACGTGTGCATTTTTGAAAACTAGAGACCTAGGGGAATCCAAGATGGGGTGACTCGTGGGGCTCTGACCAGGTTCTGTTACCCAGAATCCTTTGCAAACCTCAAAAAGTGGCTAAAAAAACAAGTTTTCCTCACATTTCGGTGACAGAAAGTTGTGGAATCTGAGAGGAGCCACAAATTTCCTTCCACCCAGCGTTCCCCCAAGTCTCCCGATAAAAATGATACCTCACTTGTGTGGGTAGGCCTAGCGCCCGCGACAGGAAATGCCCCAAAACACAACGTGGACACATCCCTTTTTTTGACAAAATACAGAGCTGTTTTTTGCAAAGTGCCTACCTGTAGATTTTGGCCTCTAGCTCAGCCGGCACCTAGGGAAACCTACCAAAACTGTGCATTTTTGAAAACTAGAGACCTAGGGGAATCCAAGATGGGGTGACTTGCGGGGCTCTGACCAGGTTCTGTTACCCAGAATCCTTTGCAAACCTCAAAAAGTGGCTAAAAAAACAAGTTTTCCTCACATTTCGGTGACAGAAAGTTGTGGAATCTGAGAGGAGCCAAAAATTTCCTTCCACCCAGCGTTCCTTCAAGTCTCCCGATAAAAATGTTACCTCACTTGTGTGGGTAGGCCTAGCGCCTGCGACAGGAAATGCCCCAAAACACAACGTGGACACATCCCATTTTTTGACAAAATACAGAGCTGTTTTTTGCAAAGTGCCTACCTGTAGGTTTTGGCCTCTAGCTCAGCCGGCACATAGGGAAACCTACCAAACCTGTGCATTTTTTAAAACTAGAGACCTAGGGGAATCCAAGATGGGGTGACTCGTGGGGCTCTGACCAGGTTCTGTTACCCAGAATCCTTTGCAAACCTCAAAAAGTGGCTAAAAAAACGAGTTTTCCTCACATTTCGGTGACAGAAAGTTGTGGAATCTGAGAGGAGCCACAAATTTCCTTCCACCCAGCGTTCCCCCAAGTCTCCCGATAAAAATGACACCTCACTTGTGTGGGTAGGCCTAGCGCCCGCGACAGGAAATGCCCCAAAACACAACGTGGACACATCCCATTTTTTGACAAAATACAGAGCTGTTTTTTGCAAAGTGCCTACCTGTAGGTTTTGGCCTCTAGCTCAGCCGGCACATAGGGAAACCTACCAAACCTGTGCATTTTTGAAAACTAGAGACCTAGGGGAATCCAAGATGGGGTGACTCGTGGGGCTCTGACCAGGTTCTGTTACCCAGAATCCTTTGCAAACCTCAAAAAGTGGCTAAAAAAACAAGTTTTCCTCACATTTCGGTGACAGAAAGTTGTGGAATCTGAGAGGAGCCACAAATTTCCTTCCACCCAGCGTTCCCCCAAGTCTCCCGATAAACACAATACCTCACTTGTGTGGGTAGGCCTAGCGCCCGCGACAGGAAATGCCCCAAAACACAACGTGGACACATCCCATTTTTTGACAAAATACAGAGCTGTTTTTTGCAAAGTGCCTACCTGTAGATTTTGGCCTCTAGCTCAGCCGGCACATAGGGAAACCTACCAAACCTGTGCATTTTTGAAAACTAGAGACCTAGGGGAATCCAAGATGGGGTGACTTGCGGGGCTCTGACCAGGTTCTGTTACCCAGAATCCTTTGCAAACCTCAAAAAGTGGCTAAAAAAACAAGTTTTCCTCACATTTCGGTGACAGAAAGTTGTGGAATCTGAGAGGAGCCACAAATTTCCTTCCACCCAGCGTTCCCCCAAGTCTCCCGATAAAAATGATACCTCACTTGTGTGGGTAGGCCTAGCGCCCGCGACAGGAAATGCCCCAAAACACAACGTGGACACATCCCTTTTTTTGACAAAATACAGAGCTGTTTTTTGCAAAGTGCCTACCTGTAGATTTTGGCCTCTAGCTCAGCCGGCACCTAGGGAAACCTACCAAAACTGTGCATTTTTGAAAACTAGAGACCTAGGGGAATCCAAGATGGGGTGACTTGCGGGGCTCTGACCAGGTTCTGTTACCCAGAATCCTTTGCAAACCTCAAAAAGTGGCTAAAAAAACAAGTTTTCCTCACATTTCGGTGACAGAAAGTTGTGGAATCTGAGAGGAGCCAAAAATTTCCTTCCACCCAGCGTTCCCTCAAGTCTCCCGATAAAAATGATACCTCACTTGTGTGGGTAGGCCTAGCGCCCGCGACAGGAAATGCCCCAAAACACAACGTGGACACATCCCATTTTTTGACAAAATACAGAGCTGTTTTTTGCAAAGTGCCTACCTGTAGGTTTTGGCCTCTAGCTCAGCCGGCACATAGGGAAACCTACCAAACCTGTGCATTTTTGAAAACTAGAGACCTAGGGGAATCCAAGATGGGGTGACTCGTGGGGCTCTGACCAGGTTCTGTTACCCAGAATCCTTTGCAAACCTCAAAAAGTGGCTAAAAAAACAAGTTTTCCTCACATTTCGGTGACAGAAAGTTGTGGAATCTGAGAGGAGCCACAAATTTCCTTCCACCCAGCGTTCCCCCAAGTCTCCCGATAAAAAAGATACCTCACTTGTGTGGGTAGGCCTAGCGCCCGCGACAGGAAATGCCCCAAAACACAACGTGGACACATCCCATTTTTTGACAAAATACAGAGCTGTTTTTTGCAAAGTGCCTACCTGTAGATTTTGGCCTCTAGCTCAGCCGGCACATAGGGAAACCTACCAAACCTGTGCATTTTTTAAAACTAGAGACCTAGGGGAATCCAAGATGGGATGACTCGTGGGGCTCTGACCAGGTTCTGTTACCCAGAATCCTTTGCAAACCTCAAAAAGTGGCTAAAAAAACAAGTTTTCCTCACATTTCGGTGACAGAAAGTTGTGGAATCTGAGAGGAGCCACAAATTTCCTTCCACCCAGCGTTCCCCCAAGTCTCCCGATAAAAATGATACCTCACTTGTCTGGGTAGGCCTAGCGCCCGCGACAGGAAATGCCCCAAAACACAACGTGGACACATCCCATTTTTTGACAAAATACAGAGCTGTTTTTTGCAAAGTGCCTACCTGTAGGTTTGGGCCTCTAGCTCAGCCGGCACATAGGGAAACCTACCACACCTGTGCATTTTTGAAAACTAGAGACCTAGGGGAATCCAAGATGGGGTGACTCGTGGGGCTCTGACCAGGTTCTGTTACCCAGAATCCTTTGCAAACCTCAAAAAGTGGCTAAAAAAACAAGTTTTCCTCACATTTCGGTGACAGAAAGTTGTGGAATCTGAGAGGAGCCACAAATTTCCTTCCACCCAGCGTTCCCCCAAGTCTCCCGATAAAAATGATACCTCACTTGTTTGGGTAGGCCTAGCGCCCGCGACAGGAAATGCCCCAAAACATAACGTAGACACATCCCATTTTTTGACAAAATACAGAGCTGTTTTTTGCAAAGTGCCTACCTGTAGGTTTTGGCCTCTAGCTCAGCCGGCACATAGGGAAACCTACCAAACCTGTGCATTTTTTAAAACTAGAGACCTAGGGGAATCCAAGATGGGGTGTCTCGTGGGGCTCTGACCAGGTTCTGTTACCCAGAATCCTTTGCAATCCTCAAAAAGTGGCTAAAAAAAACAACTTTTCCTCACATTTCGGTGACAGAAAGTTGTGGAATCTGAGAGGAGCCACAAATTTCCTTCCACCCAGCGTTCCCCCAAGTCTCCCGATAAAAATGATACCTCACTTGTGTGGGTAGGCCTAGCGCCCGCGACAGGATATGCCCCAAAACACAACGTGGACACATCCCATTTTTTGACAAAATACAGAGCTGTTTTTTGCAAAGTGCCTACCTGTAGGTTTTGGCCTCTAGCTCAGCCGGCACATAGGGAAACCTACCAAACGTGTGCATTTATGAAAACTAGAGACCTAGGGGAATCCAAGATGGGGTGACTCGTGGGGCTCTGACCAGGTTCTGTTACCCAGAATCCTTTGCAAACCTCAAAAAGTGGCTAAAAAAACGAGTTTTCCTCACATTTCGGTGACAGAAAGTTGTGGAATCTGAGAGGAGCCACAAATTTCCTTCCACCCAGCGTTCCCCCAAGTCTCCCGATAAAAATGACACCTCACTTGTGTGGGTAGGCCTAGCGCCCGCGACAGGAAATGCCCCAAAACACAACGTGGACACATCCCATTTTTTGACAAAATACAGAGCTGTTTTTTGCAAAGTGCCTACCTGTAGATTTTGGCCTCTAGCTCAGCCGGCACATAGGGAAACCTACCAAACCTGTGCATTTTTGAAAACTAGAGACCTAGGGGAATCCAAGATGGGGTGACTTGCGGGGCTCTGACCAGGTTCTGTTACCCAGAATCCTTTGCAAACATCAAAAAGTGGCTAAAAAAACAAGTTTTCCTCACATTTCGGTGACAGAAAGTTGTGGAATCTGAGAGGAGCCAAAAATTTCCTTCCACCCAGCGTTCCCTCAAGTCTCCCGATAAAAATGATACCTCACTTGTGTGGGTAGGCCTAGCGCCCGCGACAGGAAATGCCCCAAAACACAACGTGGACACATCCCATTTTTTGACAAAATACAGAGCTGTTTTTTGCAAAGTGCCTACCTGTAGATTTTGGCCTCTAGCTCAGCCGGCACATAGGGAAACCTACCAAACCTGTGCATTTTTTAAAACTAGAGACCTAGGGGAATCCAAGATGGGATGACTCGTGGGGCTCTGACCAGGTTCTGTTACCCAGAATCCTTTGCAAACCTCAAAAAGTGGCTAAAAAAACAAGTTTTCCTCACATTTCGGTGACAGAAAGTTGTGGAATCTGAGAGGAGCCACAAATTTCCTTCCACCCAGCGTTCCCCCAAGTCTCCCGATAAAAATGATACCTCACTTGTCTGGGTAGGCCTAGCGCCCGCGACAGGAAATGCCCCAAAACACAACGTGGACACATCCCATTTTTTGACAAAATACAGAGCTGTTTTTTGCAAAGTGCCTACCTGTAGGTTTGGGCCTCTAGCTCAGCCGGCACATAGGGAAACCTACCACACCTGTGCATTTTTGAAAACTAGAGACCTAGGGGAATCCAAGATGGGGTGACTCGTGGGGCTCTGACCAGGTTCTGTTACCCAGAATCCTTTGCAAACCTCAAAAAGTGGCTAAAAAAACAAGTTTTCCTCACATTTCGGTGACAGAAAGTTGTGGAATCTGAGAGGAGCCACAAATTTCCTTCCACCCAGCGTTCCCCCAAGTCTCCCGATAAAAATGATACCTCACTTGTTTGGGTAGGCCTAGCGCCCGCGACAGGAAATGCCCCAAAACATAACGTAGACACATCCCATTTTTTGACAAAATACAGAGCTGTTTTTTGCAAAGTGCCTACCTGTAGGTTTTGGCCTCTAGCTCAGCCGGCACATAGGGAAACCTACCAAACCTGTGCATTTTTTAAAACTAGAGACCTAGGGGAATCCAAGATGGGGTGACTCGTGGGGCTCTGACCAGGTTCTGTTACCCAGAATCCTTTGCAATCCTCAAAAAGTGGCTAAAAAAAACAACTTTTCCTCACATTTCGGTGACAGAAAGTTGTGGAATCTGAGAGGAGCCACAAATTTCCTTCCACCCAGCGTTCCCCCAAGTCTCCCGATAAAAATGATACCTCACTTGTGTGGGTAGGCCTAGCGCCCGCGACAGGAAATGCCCCAAAACACAACGTGGACACATCCCATTTTTTGACAAAATACAGAGCTGTTTTTTGCAAAGTGCCTACCTGTAGGTTTTGGCCTCTAGCTCAGCCGGCACATAGGGAAACCTACCAAACGTGTGCATTTATGAAAACTAGAGACCTAGGGGAATCCAAGATGGGGTGACTCGTGGGGCTCTGACCAGGTTCTGTTACCCAGAATCCTTTGCAAACCTCAAAAAGTGGCTAAAAAAACAAGTTTTCCTCACATTTCGGTGACAGAAAGTTGTGGAATCTGAGAGGAGCCACAAATTTCCTTCCACCCAGCGTTCCCCCAAGTCTCCAGATAAACACAATACCTCACTTGTGTGGGTAGGCCTAGCGCCCGCGACAGGAAATGCCCCAAAACACAACGTGGACACATCCCATTTTTTGACAAAATACAGAGCTGTTTTTTGCAAAGTGCCTACCTGTAGGTTTTGGCCTCTAGCTCAGCCGGCACATAGGGAAACCTACCAAACGTGTGCATTTTTGAAAACTAGAGACCTAGGGGAATCCAAGATGGGGTGACTCGTGGGGCTCTGACCAGGTTCTGTTACCCAGAATCCTTTGCAAACCTCAAAAAGTGGCTAAAAAAACAAGTTTTCCTCACATTTCGGTGACAGAAAGTTGTGGAATCTGAGAGGAGCCACAAATTTCCTTCCACCCAGCGTTCCCCCAAGTCTCCCGATAAAAATGATACCTCACTTGTGTGGGTAGGCCTAGCGCCCGCGACAGGAAATGCCCCAAAACACAACGTGGACACATCCCTTTTTTTGACAAAATACAGAGCTGTTTTTTGCAAAGTGCCTACCTGTAGATTTTGGCCTCTAGCTCAGCCGGCACCTAGGGAAACCTACCAAAACTGTGCATTTTTGAAAACTAGAGACCTAGGGGAATCCAAGATGGGGTGACTTGCGGGGCTCTGACCAGGTTCTGTTACCCAGAATCCTTTGCAAACCTCAAAAAGTGGCTAAAAAAACAAGTTTTCCTCACATTTCGGTGACAGAAAGTTGTGGAATCTGAGAGGAGCCAAAAATTTCCTTCCACCCAGCGTTCCTTCAAGTCTCCCGATAAAAATGTTACCTCACTTGTGTGGGTAGGCCTAGCGCCTGCGACAGGAAATGCCCCAAAACACAACGTGGACACATCCCATTTTTTGACAAAATACAGAGCTGTTTTTTGCAAAGTGCCTACCTGTAGGTTTTGGCCTCTAGCACAGCCGGCACATAGGGAAACCTACCAAACCTGTGCATTTTTTAAAACTAGAGACCTAGGGGAATCCAAGATGGGGTGACTCGTGGGGCTCTGACCAGGTTCTGTTACCCAGAATCCTTTGCAAACCTCAAAAAGTGGCTAAAAAAACGAGTTTTCCTCACATTTCGGTGACAGAAAGTTGTGGAATCTGAGAGGAGCCACAAATTTCCTTCCACCCAGCGTTCCCCCAAGTCTCCCGATAAAAATGACACCTCACTTGTGTGGGTAGGCCTAGCGCCCGCGACAGGAAATGCCCCAAAACACAACGTGGACACATCCCATTTTTTGACAAAATACAGAGCTGTTTTTTGCAAAGTGCCTACCTGTAGGTTTTGGCCTCTAGCTCAGCCGGCACATAGGGAAACCTACCAAACCTGTGCATTTTTGAAAACTAGAGACCTAGGGGAATCCAAGATGGGGTGACTCGTGGGGCTCTGACCAGGTTCTGTTACCCAGAATCCTTTGCAAACCTCAAAAAGTGGCTAAAAAAACAAGTTTTCCTCACATTTCGGTGACAGAAAGTTGTGGAATCTGAGAGGAGCCACAAATTTCCTTCCACCCAGCGTTCCCCCAAGTCTCCCGATAAACACAATACCTCACTTGTGTGGGTAGGCCTAGCGCCCGCGACAGGAAATGCCCCAAAACACAACGTGGACACATCCCATTTTTTGACAAAATACAGAGCTGTTTTTTGCAAAGTGCCTACCTGTAGATTTTGGCCTCTAGCTCAGCCGGCACATAGGGAAACCTACCAAACCTGTGCATTTTTGAAAACTAGAGACCTAGGGGAATCCAAGATGGGGTGACTTGCGGGGCTCTGACCAGGTTCTGTTACCCAGAATCCTTTGCAAACCTCAAAGTGGCTAAAAAAACAAGTTTTCCTCACATTTCGGTGACAGAAAGTTGTGGAATCTGAGAGGAGCCACAAATTTCCTTCCACCCAGCGTTCCCCCAAGTCTCCCGATAAAAATGATACCTCACTTGTGTGGGTAGGCCTAGCGCCCGCGACAGGAAATGCCCCAAAACACAACGTGGACACATCTCTTTTTTTGACAAAATACAGAGCTGTTTTTTGCAAAGTGCCTACCTGTAGATTTTGGCCTCTAGCTCAGCCGGCACCTAGGGAAACCTACCAAAACTGTGCATTTTTGAAAACTAGAGACCTAGGGGAATCCAAGATGGGGTGACTTGCGGGGCTCTGACCAGGTTCTGTTACCCAGAATCCTTTGCAAACCTCAAAAAGTGGCTAAAAAAACAAGTTTTCCTCACATTTCGGTGACAGAAAGTTGTGGAATCTGAGAGGAGCCAAAAATTTCCTTCCACCCAGCGTTCCCTCAAGTCTCCCGATAAAAATGATACCTCACTTGTGTGGGTAGGCCTAGCGCCCGCGACAGGAAATGCCCCAAAACACAACGTGGACACATCCCATTTTTTGACAAAATACAGAGCTGTTTTTTGCAAAGTGCCTACCTGTAGGTTTTGGCCTCTAGCTCAGCCGGCACATAGGGAAACCTACCAAACCTGTGCATTTTTGAAAACTAGAGACCTAGGGGAATCCAAGATGGGGTGACTCGTGGGGCTCTGACCAGGTTCTGTTACCCAGAATCCTTTGCAAACCTCAAAAAGTGGCTAAAAAAACAAGTTTTCCTCACATTTCGGTGACAGAAAGTTGTGGAATCTGAGAGGAGCCACAAATTTCCTTCCACCCAGCGTTCCCCCAAGTCTCCCGATAAAAAAGATACCTCACTTGTGTGGGTAGGCCTAGCGCCCGCGACAGGAAATGCCCCAAAACACAACGTGGACACATCCCATTTTTTGACAAAATACAGAGCTGTTTTTTGCAAAGTGCCTACCTGTAGATTTTGGCCTCTAGCTCAGCCGGCACATAGGGAAACCTACCAAACCTGTGCATTTTTTAAAACTAGAGACCTAGGGGAATCCAAGATGGGATGACTCGTGGGGCTCTGACCAGGTTCTGTTACCCAGAATCCTTTGCAAACCTCAAAAAGTGGCTAAAAAAACAAGTTTTCCTCACATTTCGGTGACAGAAAGTTGTGGAATCTGAGAGGAGCCACAAATTTCCTTCCACCCAGCGTTCCCCCAAGTCTCCCGATAAAAATGATACCTCACTTGTCTGGGTAGGCCTAGCGCCCGCGACAGGAAATGCCCCAAAACACAACGTGGACACATCCCATTTTTTGACAAAATACAGAGCTGTTTTTTGCAAAGTGCCTACCTGTAGGTTTGGGCCTCTAGCTCAGCCGGCACATAGGGAAACCTACCACACCTGTGCATTTTTGAAAACTAGAGACCTAGGGGAATCCAAGATGGGGTGACTCGTGGGGCTCTGACCAGGTTCTGTTACCCAGAATCCTTTGCAAACCTCAAAAAGTGGCTAAAAAAACAAGTTTTCCTCACATTTCGGTGACAGAAAGTTGTGGAATCTGAGAGGAGCCACAAATTTCCTTCCACCCAGCGTTCCCCCAAGTCTCCCGATAAAAATGATACCTCACTTGTTTGGGTAGGCCTAGCGCCCGCGACAGGAAATGCCCCAAAACATAACGTAGACACATCCCATTTTTTGACAAAATACAGAGCTGTTTTTTGCAAAGTGCCTACCTGTAGGTTTTGGCCTCTAGCTCAGCCGGCACATAGGGAAACCTACCAAACCTGTGCATTTTTTAAAACTAGAGACCTAGGGGAATCCAAGATGGGGTGACTCGTGGGGCTCTGACCAGGTTCTGTTACCCAGAATCCTTTGCAATCCTCAAAAAGTGGCTAAAAAAAACAACTTTTCCTCACATTTCGGTGACAGAAAGTTGTGGAATCTGAGAGGAGCCACAAATTTCCTTCCACCCAGCGTTCCCCCAAGTCTCCCGATAAAAATGATACCTCACTTGTGTGGGTAGGCCTAGCGCCCGCGACAGGAAATGCCCCAAAACACAACGTGGACACATCCCATTTTTTGACAAAATACAGAGCTGTTTTTTGCAAAGTGCCTACCTGTAGGTTTTGGCCTCTAGCTCAGCCGGCACATAGGGAAACCTACCAAACGTGTGCATTTATGAAAACTAGAGACCTAGGGGAATCCAAGATGGGGTGACTCGTGGGGCTCTGACCAGGTTCTGTTACCCAGAATCCTTTGCAAACCTCAAAAAGTGGCTAAAAAAACAAGTTTTCCTCACATTTCGGTGACAGAAAGTTGTGGAATCTGAGAGGAGCCACAAATTTCCTTCCACCCAGCGTTCCCCCAAGTCTCCCGATAAAAATGATACCTCACTTGTGTGGGTAGGCCTAGCGCCCGCGACAGGAAATGCCCCAAAACACAACGTGGACACATCCCTTTTTTTGACAAAATACAGAGCTGTTTTTTGCAAAGTGCCTACCTGTAGATTTTGGCCTCTAGCTCAGCCGGCACCTAGGGAAACCTACCAAAACTGTGCATTTTTTAAAACTAGAGACCTAGGGGAATCCAAGATGGGGTGACTTGCGGGGCTCTGACCAGGTTCTGTTACCCAGAATCCTTTGCAAACCTCAAAAAGTGGCTAAAAAAACAAGTTTTCCTCACATTTCGGTGACAGAAAGTTGTGGAATCTGAGAGGAGCCAAAAATTTCCTTCCACCCAGCGTTCCTTCAAGTCTCCCGATAAAAATGATACCTCACTTGTGTGGGTAGGCCTAGCGCCTGCGACAGGAAATGCCCCAAAACACAACGTGGACACATCCCATTTTTTGACAAAATACAGAGCTGTTTTTTGCAAAGTGCCTACCTGTAGGTTTTGGCCTCTAGCTCAGCCGGCACATAGGGAAACCTACCAAACCTGTGCATTTTTTAAAACTAGAGACCTAGGGGAATCCAAGATGGGGTGACTCGTGGGGCTCTGACCAGGTTCTGTTACCCAGAATCCTTTGCAAACCTCAAAAAGTGGCTAAAAAAACGAGTTTTCCTCACATTTCGGTGACAGAAAGTTGTGGAATCTGAGAGGAGCCACAAATTTCCTTCCACCCAGCGTTCCCCCAAGTCTCCCGATAAAAATGACACCTCACTTGTGTGGGTAGGCCTAGCGCCCGCGACAGGAAATGCCCCAAAACACAACGTGGACACATCCCATTTTTTGACAAAATACAGAGCTGTTTTTTGCAAAGTGCCTACCTGTAGGTTTTGGCCTCTAGCTCAGCCGGCACATAGGGAAACCTACCAAACCTGTGCATTTTTGAAAACTAGAGACCTAGGGGAATCCAAGATGGGGTGACTCGTGGGGCTCTGACCAGGTTCTGTTACCCAGAATCCTTTGCAAACCTCAAAAAGTGGCTAAAAAAACAAGTTTTCCTCACATTTCGGTGACAGAAAGTTGTGGAATCTGAGAGGAGCCACAAATTTCCTTCCACCCAGCGTTCC
Organism: Pleurodeles waltl; assembly: GCF_031143425.1. Taxonomy (NCBI): domain Eukaryota; kingdom Metazoa; phylum Chordata; class Amphibia; order Caudata; family Salamandridae; genus Pleurodeles; species Pleurodeles waltl. Next base: position 445,290,976 of record NC_090443.1, on the reverse strand, counting down.
CCCAAGTCTCCCGATAAACACAATACCTCACTTGTGTGGGTAGGCCTAGCGCCCGCGACAGGAAATGCCCCAAAACACAACGTGGACACATCCCATTTTTTGACAAAATACAGAGCTGTTTTTTGCAAAGTGCCTACCTGTAGATTTTGGCCTCTAGCTCAGCCGGCACATAGGGAAACCTACCAAACCTGTGCATTTTTGAAAACTAGAGACCTAGGGGAATCCAAGATGGGGTGACTTGCGGGGCTCTGACCAGGTTCTGTTACCCAGAATCCTTTGCAAACCTCAAAAAGTGGCTAAAAAAACAAGTTTTCCTCACATTTCGGTGACAGAAAGTTGTGGAATCTGAGAGGAGCCACAAATTTCCTTCCACCCAGCGTTCCCCCAAGTCTCCCGATAAAAATGATACCTCACTTGTGTGGGTAGGCCTAGCGCCCGCGACAGGAAATGCCCCAAAACACAACGTGGACACATCCCTTTTTTTGACAAAATACAGAGCTGTTTTTTGCAAAGTGCCTACCTGTAGATTTTGGCCTCTAGCTCAGCCGGCACCTAGGGAAACCTACCAAAACTGTGCATTTTTGAAAACTAGAGACCTAGGGGAATCCAAGATGGGGTGACTTGCGGGGCTCTGACCAGGTTCTGTTACCCAGAATCCTTTGCAAACCTCAAAAAGTGGCTAAAAAAACAAGTTTTCCTCACATTTCGGTGACAGAAAGTTGTGGAATCTGAGAGGAGCCAAAAATTTCCTTCCACCCAGCGTTCCCTCAAGTCTCCCGATAAAAATGATACCTCACTTGTGTGGGTAGGCCTAGCGCCCGCGACAGGAAATGCCCCAAAACACAACGTGGACACATCCCATTTTTTGACAAAATACAGAGCTGTTTTTTGCAAAGTGCCTACCTGTAGGTTTTGGCCTCTAGCTCAGCCGGCACATAGGGAAACCTACCAAACCTGTGCATTTTTGAAAACTAGAGACCTAGGGGAATCCAAGATGGGGTGACTCGTGGGGCTCTGACCAGGTTTGTTACCCAGAATCCTTTGCAAACCTCAAAAAGTGGCTAAAAAAACAAGTTTTCCTCACATTTCGGTGACAGAAAGTTGTGGAATCTGAGAGGAGCCACAAATTTCCTTCCACCCAGCGTTCCCCCAAGTCTCCCGATAAAAAAGATACCTCACTTGTGTGGGTAGGCCTAGCGCCCGCGACAGGAAATGCCCCAAAACACAACGTGGACACATCCCATTTTTTGACAAAATACAGAGCTGTTTTTTGCAAAGTGCCTACCTGTAGATTTTGGCCTCTAGCTCAGCCGGCACATAGGGAAACCTACCAAACCTGTGCATTTTTTAAAACTAGAGACCTAGGGGAATCCAAGATGGGGTGACTCGTGGGGCTCTGACCAGGTTCTGTTACCCAGAATCCTTTGCAAACCTCAAAAAGTGGCTAAAAAAACAAGTTTTCCTCACATTTCGGTGACAGAAAGTTGTGGAATCTGAGAGGAGCCACAAATTTCCTTCCACCCAGCGTTCCCCCAAGTCTCCCGATAAAAATGATACCTCACTTGTGTGGGTAGGCCTAGCGCCCGTGACAGGAAATGCCCCAAAACACAACGTGGACACATCCCATTTTTTGACAAAATACAGAGCTGTTTTTTGCAAAGTGCCTACCTGTAGGTTTTGGCCTCTAGCTCAGCCGGCACATAGGGAAACCTACCAAACCTGTGCATTTTTTAAAACTAGAGACCTAGGGGAATCCAAGATGGGGTGACTCGTGGGGCTCTGACCAGGTTCTGTTACCCAGAATCCTTTGCAAACCTCAAAAAGTGGCTAAAAAAACAAGTTTTCCTCACATTTCGGTGACAGAAAGTTGTGGAATCTGAGAGGAGCCACAAATTTCCTTCCACCCAGCGTTCCCCCAAGTCTCCCGATAAAAATGATACCTCACTTGTGTGGGTAGTCCTAGCGCCCGCGACAGGAAATGCCCCAAAACACAACGTGGACACATCCCATTTTTTGACAAAATACAGAGCTGTTTTTTGCAAAGTGCCTACCTGTAGGTTTTGGCCTCTAGCTCAGCCGGCACATAGGGAAACCTACCAAACCTGTGCATTTTTGAAAACTAGAGACCTAGGGGAATCCAAGATGGGGTGACTCGTGGGGCTCTGACCAGGTTCTGTTACCCAGGATCCTTTGCAAACCTCAAAAAGTGGCTAAAAAAACAAGTTTTCCTCACATTTCGGTGACAGAAAGTTGTGGAATCTGAGAGGAGCCACAAATTTCCTTCCACCCAGCGTTCCCCCAAGTCTCCCGATAAAAATGATACCTCACTTGTGTGGGTAGGCCTAGCGCCCGCGACAGGAAATGCCCCAAAACACAACGTGGACACATCCCATTTTTTGACAAAATACAGAGCTGTTTTTTGCAAAGTGCCTACCTGTAGGTTTTGGCCTCTAGCTCAGCCGGCACATAGGGAAACCTACCAAACCTGTGCAGTTTTGAAAACTAGAGACCTAGGGGAATCCAAGATGGGGTGACTCGTGGGGCTCTGACCAGGTTCTGTTACCCAGGATCCTTTGCAAACCTCAAAAAGTGGCTAAAAAAACAAGTTTTCCTCACATTTCGGTGACAGAAAGTTGTGGAATCTGAGAGGAGCCACAAATTTCCTTCCACCCAGCGTTCCCCCAAGTCTCCCGATAAAAATGATACCTCACTTGTGTGGGTAGGCCTAGCGCCCGCGACAGGAAATGCCCCAAAACACAACGTGGACACAACCCATTTTTTGACAAAATACAGAGCTGTTTTTTGCAAAGTGCCTACCTGTAGATTTTGGCCTCTAGCTCAGCCGGCACCTAGGGAAACCTACCAAAACTGTGCATTTTTTAAAACTAGAGACCTAGGGGAATCCAAGATGGGGTGACTTGCGGGGCTCTGACCAGGTTCTGTTACCCAGAATCCTTTGCAAACCTCAAAAAGTGGCTAAAAAAACAAGTTTTCCTCACATTTCGGTGACAGAAAGTTGTGGAATCTGAGAGCAGCCAAAAATTTCCTTCCACCCAGCGTTCCCTCAAGTCTCCCGATAAAAATGATACCTCACTTGTGTGGGTAGTCCTAGCGCCTGCGACAGGAAATGCCCCAAAACACAACGTGGACACATCCCATTTTTTGACAAAATACAGAGCTGTTTTTAGCAAAGTGCCTACCTGTAGGTTTTGGCCTCTAGCTCAGCCGGCACATAGGGAAACCTACCAAACCTGTGCATTTTTGAAAACTAGAGACCTAGGGGAATCCAAGATGGGGTGACTCGTGGGGCTCTGACCAGGTTCTGTTACCCAGGATCCTTTGCAAACCTCAAAAAGTGGCTAAAAAAACAAGTTTTCCTCACATTTCGGTGACAGAAAGTTGTGGAATCTGAGAGGAGCCACAAATTTCCTTCCACCCAGCGTTCCCCCAAGTCTCCCGATAAAAATGATACCTCACTTGTGTGGGTAGGCCTAGCGCCCGCGACAGGAAATGCCCCAAAACACAACGTTGACACAACCCATTTTTTGACAAAATACAGAGCTGTTTTTTGCAAAGTGCCTACCTGTAGGTTTTGGCCTCTAGCTCAGCCGGCACATAGGGAAACCTACCAAACCTGTGCATTTTTTAAAACTAGAGACCTAGGGGAATCCAAGATGGGGTGACTCGTGGGGCTCTGACCAGGTTCTGTTACCCAGAATCCTTTGCAATCCTCAAAAAGTGGCTAAAAAAAACCACTTTTCCTCACATTTCGGTGACAGAAAGTTGTGGAATCTGAGAGGAGCCACAAATTTCCTTCCACCCAGCGTTCCCCCAAGTCTCCCGATAAAAATGATACCTCACTTGTGTGGGTAGGCCTAGCGCCCGCGACAGGAAATGCCCCAAAACACAACGTGGACACATCCTATTTTTTGACAAAATACAGAGCTGTTTTTTGCAAAGTGCCTACCTGTAGGTTTTGGCCTCTAGCTCAGCCGGCACATAGGGAAACCTACCAAACCTGTGCAGTTTTGAAAACTAGAGACCTAGGGGAATCCAAGATGGGGTGACTCGTGGGGCTCTGACCAGGTTCTGTTACCCAGGATCCTTTGCAAACCTCAAAAAGTGGCTAAAAAAACAAGTTTTCCTCACATTTCGGTGACAGAAAGTTGTGGAATCTGAGAGGAGCCACAAATTTCCTTCCACCCAGCGTTCCCCCAAGTCTCCCGATAAAAATGATACCTCACTTGTGTGGGTAGGCCTAGCGCCCGCGACAGGAAATGCCCCAAAACACAACGTGGACACATCCCATTTTTTGACAAAATACAGAGCTGTTTTTTGCAAAGTGCCTACCTGTAGGTTTTGGCCTCTAGCTCAGCCGGCACATAGGGAAACCTACCAAACCTGTGCATTTTTGAAAACTAGAGACCTAGGGGAATCCAAGATGGCGTGACTCGTGGGGCTCTGACCAGGTTCTGTTACCCAGAATCCTTTGCAAACCTCAAAAAGTGGCTAAAAAAACAAGTTTTCCTCACATTTCGGTGACAGAAAGTTGTGGAATCTGAGAGGAGCCACAAATTTCCTTCCACCCAGCGTTCCCCCAAGTCTCCAGATAAACACAATACCTCACTTGTGTGGGTCGGCCTAGCGCCCGCGACAGGAAATGCCCCAAAACACAACGTGGACACATCCCATTTTTTGACAAAATACAGAGCTGTTTTTTGCAAAGTGCCTACCTGTAGGTTTTGGCCTCTAGCTCAGCCGGCACATAGGGAAACCTACCAAACCTGTGCATTTTTTAAAACTAGAGACCTAGGGGAATCCAAGATGGGGTGACTCGTGGGGCTCTGACCAGGTTCTGTTACCCAGAATCCTTTGCAAACCTCAAAAAGTGGCTAAAAAAACAAGTTTTCCTCACATTTCGGTGACAGAAAGTTGTGGAATCTGAGAGGAGCCACAAATTTCCTTCCACCCAGCGTTCCCCGAAGTCTCCCGATAAACACAATACCTCACTTGTGTGGGTAGGCCTAGCGCCTGCGACAGGAAATGCCCCAAAACACAACGTGGACACATCCCATTTTTTGACAAAATACAGAGCTGTTTTTTGCAAAGTGCCTACCTGTAGGTTTTGGCCTCTAGCTCAGCCGGCACATAGGGAAACCTACCAAACCTGTGCATTTTTGAAAACTAGAGACCAGGGGAATCCAAGATGGGGTGACTCGTGGGGCTCTGACCAGGTTCTGTTACCCAGGATCCTTTGCAAACCTCAAAAAGTGGCTAAAAAAACAAGTTTTCCTCACATTTCGGTGACAGAAAGTTGTGGAATCTGAGAGGAGCCACAAATTTCCTTCCACCCAGCGTTCCCCCAAGTCTCCAGATAAACACAATACCTCACTTGTGTGGGTAGGCCTAGCGCCCGCGACAGGAAATGCCCCAAAACACAACGTGGACACATCCCATTTTTTGACAAAATACAGAGCTGTTTTTTGCAAAGTGCCTACCTGTAGGTTTTGGCCTCTAGCTCAGCCGGCACATAGGGAAACCTACCAAACCTGTGCACTTTTGAAAACTAGAGACCTAGGGGAATCCAAGATGGGGTGACTTGTGGGGCTCTGACCAGGTTCTGTTACCCAGAATCCTTTGCAAACCTCAAAAAGTGGCTAAAAAAACAAGTTTTCCTCACATTTCGGTGACAGAAAGTTGTGGAATCTGAGAGGAGCCACAAATTTCCTTCCACCCAGCGTTCCCCCAAGTCTCCCGATAAAAATGATACCTCACTTGTGTGGGTAGGCCTAGCGCCCGCGACAGGAAATGCCCCACAACACAACGTGGACACATCCCATTTTTTGACAAAATACAGAGCTGTTTTTTGCAAAGTGCCTACCTGTAGGTTTTGGCCTCTAGCTCAGCCGGCACATAGGGAAACCTACCAAACCTGTGCACTTTTGAAAACTAGAGACCTAGGGGAATCCAAGATGGGGTGACTTGTGGGGCTCTGACCAGGTTCTGTTACCCAGAATCCTTTGCAAACCTCAAAAAGTGGCTAAAAAAACCAAGTTTTCCTCACATTTCGGTGACAGAAAGTTGTGGAATCTGAGAGGAGCCACAAATTTCCTTCCACCCAGCGTTCCCCCAAGTCTCCCGATAAAAATGATACCTCACTTGTGTGGGTAGGCCTAGCGCCCGCGACAGGAAATGCCCCAAAACACAACGTAGACACATCCCTTTTTTTGACAAAATACAGAGCTGTTTTTTGCAAAGTGTCTACCTGTAGATTTTGGCCTCTAGCTCAGCCGGCACCTAGGGAAACCTACCAAAACTGTGCATTTTTGAAAACTAGAGACCTAGGGGAATCCAAGATGGGGTGACTTGCGGGGCTCTGCCCAGGTTCTGTTACCCAGAATCCTTTGCAAACCTCAAAAAGTGGCTAAAAAAACAAGTTTTCCTCACATTTCGGTGACAGAAAGTTGTGGAATCTGAGAGGACCCACAAATATCCTTCCACACAGCGTTCCCCCAAGTCTCCCGATAAAAATGATACCTCACGTGTGTGGGTAGGCCTAGCGCCCGCGACAGGAAATGCCCCAAAACACAACGTGGACACATCCCTTTTTTTTGAAAAAATACAGAGCTGTTTTTTGCAAAGTGCCTACCTGTAGATTTTGGCCTCTAGCTCAGCCGGCACCTAGGGAAACCTACCAAAACTGTGCATTTTTGAAAACTAGAGACCTAGGGGAATCCAAGATGGGGTGACTCGTGGGGATCTGACCAGGTTCTGTTACCCAGAATCCTTTGCAAACCTCAAAAAGTGGCTAAAAAAACAAGTTTTCCTCACATTTCGGTGACAGAAAGTTGTGGAATCTGAGAGGAGCCACAAATTTCCTTCCACCCAGCGTTCCCCCAAGTCTCCCGATAAACACAATACCTCACTTGTGTGGGTAGGCCTAGCGCCCGCGACAGGAAATGCCCCAAAACACAACGTGCACACATCCCATTTTTTGACAAAATACAGAGCTGTTTTTTGCAAAGTGCCTACCTGTAGATTTTGGCCTCTAGCTCAGCCGGCACATAGGGAAACCTACCAAACCTGTGCATTTTTGAAAACTAGAGACCTAGGGGAATCCAAGATGGGGTGACTTGCGGGGCTCTGACCAGGTTCTGTTACCCAGAATCCTTTGCAAACCTCAAAAAGTGGCTTAAAAAACAAGTTTTCCTCACATTTCGATGACAGAAAGTTGTGGAATCTGAGAGGAGCCACAAATTTCCTTCCACCCAGCGTTCCCCCAAGTCTCCCGATAAAAATGATACCTCACTTGTGTGGGTAGGCCTAGCGCCCGCGACAGGAAATGCCCCAAAACACAACGTGGACACATCCCTTTTTTTGACAAAATACAGAGCTGTTTTTTGCAAAGTGCCTACCTGTAGATTTTGGCCTCTAGCTCAGCCGGCACCTAGGGAAACCTACCAAAACTGTGCATTTTTGAAAACTAGAGACCTAGGGGAATCCAAGATGGGGTGACTTGCGGGGCTCTGACCAGGTTCTGTTACCCAGAATCCTTTGCAAACCTCAAAAAGTGGCTAAAAAAACAAGTTTTCCTCACATTTCGGTGACAGAAAGTTGTGGAATCTGAGAGGAGCCACAAATTTCCTTCCACCCAGCGTTCCCCCAAGTCTCCCGATAAAAATGATACCTCACTTGTGTGGGTAGTCCTAGCGCCCGCGACAGGAAATGCCCCAAAACACAACGTGGACACATCCCATTTTTTGACAAAATACAGAGCTGTTTTTTGCAAAGTGCCTACCTGTAGGTTTTGGCCTCTAGCTCAGCCGGCACATAGGGAAACCTACCAAACCTGTGCACTTTTGAAAACTAGAGACCTAGGGGAATCCAAGATGGGGTGACTCGTGGGGCTCTGACCAGGTTCTGTTACCCAGAATCCTTTGCAAACCTCAAAAAGTGGCTAAAAAAACAAGTTTTCCTCACATTTCGGTGACAGAAAGTTGTGGAATCTGAGAGGAGCCACAAATTTCCTTCCACCCAGCGTTCTCCCAAGTCTCCCGATAAAAATGATACCTCACTTGTGTGGGTAGGCCTAGCGCCCGCGACAGGAAATGCCCCAAAACACAACGTAGACACATCCCTTTTTTTGACAAAATACAGAGCTGTTTTTTGCAAAGTGTCTACCTGTAGATTTTGGCCTCTAGCTCAGCCGGCACCTAGGGAAACCTACCAAAACTGTGCATTTTTGAAAACTAGAGACCTAGGGGAATCCAAGATGGGGTGACTTGCGGGGCTCTGCCCAGGTTCTGTTACCCAGAATCCTTTGCAAACCTCAAAAAGTGGCTAAAAAAACAAGTTTTCCTCACATTTCGGTGACAGAAAGTTGTGGAATCTGAGAGGACCCACAAATATCCTTCCACACAGCGTTCCCCCAAGTCTCCCGATAAAAATGATACCTCACGTGTGTGGGTAGGCCTAGCGCCCGCGACAGGAAATGCCCCAAAACACAACGTGGACACATCCCTTTTTTTTGAAAAAATACAGAGCTGTTTTTTGCAAAGTGCCTACCTGTAGATTTTGGCCTCTAGCTCAGCCGGCACCTAGGGAAACCTACCAAAACTGTGCATTTTTGAAAACTAGAGACCTAGGGGAATCCAAGATGGGGTGACTTGCGGGGCTCTGACCAGGTTCTGTTACCCAGAATCCTTTGCAAACCTCAAAAAGCGGCTAAAAAAACAAGTTTTCCTCACATTTCGGTGACAGAAAGTTGTGGAATCTGAGAGGAGCCACAAATTTCCTTCCACCCAGCGTTCCCCCAAGTCTCCCGATAAAAATGATACCTCACTTGTGTGGGTAGGCCTAGCGCCCGCGACAGGAAATACCCCAAAACACAACGTGGACACATCCCATTTTTTGACAAAATACAGAGCTGTTTTTTGCAAAGTGCCTACCTGTAGGTTTTGGCCTCTAGCTCAGCCGGCACATAGGGAAACCTACCAAACTTGTGCATTTTTTAAAACTAGAGACCTAGGGGAATCCAAGATGGGGTGACTCGTGGGGCTCTGACCAGGTTCTGTTACCCAGAATCCTTTGCAAACCTCAAAAAGTGTCTAAAAAAACAAGTTTTCCTCACATTTCGGTGACAGAAAGTTGTGGAATCTGAGAGGAGCCACAAATTTCCTTCCACCCAGCGTTCCCCCAAGTCTCCCGATAAAAATGATACCTCACTTGTGTGGGTAGGCCTAGCGCCCGCGACAGGAAATGCCCCAAAACACAACGTGGACACATCCCATTTTTTGACAAAATACAGAGCTGTTTTTTGCAAAGTGCCTACCTGTAGGTTTTAGCCTCTAGCTCAGCCGGCACATAGGGAAACCTACCAAACCTGTGCATTTTTGAAAACTAGAGACCTAGGGGAATCCAAGATGGGGTGACTCGTGGGGCTCTGACCAGGTTCTGTTACCCAGAATCCTCTACAAACCTCAAAAAGTGGCTAAAAAAACAAGTTTTCCTCACATTTCGGTGACAGAAAGTTGTGGAATCTGAGAGGAGCCACAAATTTCCTTCCACCCAGCGTTCCCCGAAGTCTCCCGATAAACACAATACCTCACTTGTGTGGGTAGGCCTAGCGCCCGCGACAGGAAATGCCCCAAAACACAACGTGGACACATCCCTTTTTTTGACAAAATACAGAGCTGTTTTTTGCAAAGTGCCTACCTGTAGATTTTGGCCTCTAGCTCAGCCGGCACCTAGGGAAACCTACCAAAACTGTGCATTTTTTAAAACTAGAGACCTAGGGGAATCCAAGATGGGGTGACTTGCGGGGCTCTGACCAGGTTCTGTTACCCAGAATCCTTTGCAAACCTCAAAAAGTGGCTAAAAAAACAAGTTTTCCTCACATTTCGGTGACAGAAAGTTGTGGAATCTGAGAGGAGCCAAAAATTTCCTTCCACCCAGCGTTCCCTCAAGTCTCCCGATAAAAATGATACCTCACTTGTGTGGGTAGGCCTAGCGCCTGCGACAGGAAATGCCCCAAAACACAACGTGGACACATCCCATTTTTTGACAAAATACAGAGCTGTTTTTTGCAAAGTGCCTACCTGTAGGTTTTGGCCTCTAGCTCAGCCGGCACATAGGGAAACCTACCAAACCTGTGCATTTTTGAAAACTAGAGACCTTGGGGAATCCAAGATGGGGTGACTCGTGGGGCTCTGACCAGGTTCTGTTACCCAGGATCCTTTGCAAACCTCAAAAAGTGGCTAAAAAAACAAGTTTTCCTCACATTTCGGTGACAGAAAGTTGTGGAATCTGAGAGGAGCCACAAATTTCCTTCCACCCAGCGTTCCCCCAAGTCTCCAGATAAACACAATACCTCACTTGTGTGGGTAGGCCTAGCGCCCGCGACAGGAAATGCCCCAAAACACAACGTGGACACATCCCATTTTTTGACAAAATACAGAGCTGTTTTTTGCAAAGTGCCTACCTGTAGGTTTTGGCCTCTAGCTCAGCCGGCACATAGGGAAACCTACCAAACCTGTGCACTTTTGAAAACTAGAGACCTAGGGGAATCCAAGATGGGGTGACTCGTGGGGATCTGACCAGGTTCTGTTACCCAGAATCCTTTGCAAACCTCAAAAAGTGGCTAAAAAATCAAGTTTTCCTCACATTTCGGTGACAGAAAGTTGTGGAATCTGAGAGGAGCCACAAATTTCCTTCCACCCAGCGTTCCCCCAAGTCTCCCGATAAACACAATACCTCACTTGTGTGGGTAGGCCTAGCGCCCGCGACAGGAAATGCCCCAAAACACAACGTGCACACATCCCATTTTTTGACAAAATACAGAGCTGTTTTTTGCAAAGTGCCTACCTGTAGATTTTGGCCTCTAGCTCAGCCGGCACATAGGGAAACCTACCAAACCTGTGCATTTTTGAAAACTAGAGACCTAGGGGAATCCAAGATGGGGTGACTTGCGGGGCTCTGACCAGGTTCTGTTACCCAGAATCCTTTGCAAACCTCAAAAAGTGGCTTAAAAAACAAGTTTTCCTCACATTTCGATGACAGAAAGTTGTGGAATCTGAGAGGAGCCACAAATTTCCTTCCACCCAGCGTTCCCCCAAGTCTCCCGATAAAAATGATACCTCACTTGTGTGGGTAGGCCTAGCGCCCGCGACAGGAAATGCCCCAAAACACAACGTGGACACATCCCTTTTTTTGACAAAATACAGAGCTGTTTTTTGCAAAGTGCCTACCTGTAGATTTTGGCCTCTAGCTCAGCCGGCACCTAGGGAAACCTACCAAAACTGTGCATTTTTGAAAACTAGAGACCTAGGGGAATCCAAGATGGGGTGACTTGCGGGGCTCTGACCAGGTTCTGTTACCCAGAATCCTTTGCAAACCTCAAAAAGTGGCTAAAAAAACAAGTTTTCCTCACATTTCGGTGACAGAAAGTTGTGGAATCTGAGAGGAGCCACAAATTTCCTTCCACCCAGCGTTCCCCCAAGTCTCCCGATAAAAATGATACCTCACTTGTGTGGGTAGGCCTAGCGCCCGCGACAGGAAATGCCCCAAAACACAACGTTGACACATCCCATTTTTTGACAAAATACAGAGCTGTTTTTTGCAAAGTGCCTACCTGTAGGTTTTGGCCTCTAGCTCAGCCGGCACATAGGGAAACCTACCAAACCTGTGCATTTTTGAAAACTAGAGACCTAGGGGAATCCAAGATGGGGTGACTCGTGGGGCTCTGACCAGGTTCTGTTACCCAGAATCCTTTGCAAACCTCAAAAAGTGGCTAAAAAAACAAGTTTTCCTCACATTTCGGTGACAGAAAGTTGTGGAATCTGAGAGGAGCCACAAATTTCCTTCCACCCAGCGTTCCCCCAAGTCTCCCGATAAACACGATACCTCACTTGTGTGGGTAGGCCTAGCGCCCGCGACAGGAAATGCCCCAAAACACAACGTGGACACATCCCATTTTTTGACAAAATACAGAGCTGTTTTTTGCAAAGTGCCTACCTGTAGGTTTTGGCCTCTAGCTCAGCCGGCACATAGGGAAACCTACCAAACCTGTGCACTTTTGAAAACTAGAGACCTAGGGGAATCCAAGATGGGGTGACTCGTGGGGCTCTGACCAGGTTCTGTTACCCAGAATCCTTTGCAAACCTCAAAAAGTGGCTAAAAAAACAAGTTTTCCTCACATTTCGGTGACAGAAAGTTGTGGAATCTGAGAGGACCCACAAATATCCTTCCACACAGCGTTTCCCCAAGTCTCCCGATAAAAATGATACCTCACGTGTGTGGGTAGGCCTAGCGCCCGCGACAGGAAATGCCCCAAAACACAACGTGGACACATCCCTTTTTTTTGAAAAAATACAGAGCTGTTTTTTGCAAAGTGCCTACCTGTAGATTTTGGCCTCTAGCTCAGCCGGCACCTAGGGAAACCTACCAAAACTGTGCATTTTTGAAAACTAGAGACCTAGGGGAATCCAAGATGGGGTGACTTGCGGGGCTCTGACCAGGTTCTGTTACCCAGAATCCTTTGCAAACCTCAAAAAGCGGCTAAAAAAACAAGTTTTCCTCACATTTCGGTGACAGAAAGTTGTGGAATCTGAGAGGAGCCACAAATTTCCTTCCACCCAGCGTTCCCCCAAGTCTCCCGATAAAAATGATACCTCACTTGTGTGGGTAGGCCTAGCGCCCGCGACAGGAAATACCCCAAAACACAACGTGGACACATCCCATTTTTTGACAAAATACAGAGCTGTTTTTTGCAAAGTGCCTACCTGTAGGTTTTGGCCTCTAGCTCAGCCGGCACATAGGGAAACCTACCAAACCTGTGCATTTTTTAAAACTAGAGACCTAGGGGAATCCAAGATGGGGTGACTCGTGGGGCTCTGACCAGGTTCTGTTACCCAGAATCCTTTGCAAACCTCAAAAAGTGTCTAAAAAAAACAAGTTTTCCTCACATTTCGGTGACAGAAAGTTGTGGAATCTGAGAGGAGCCACAAATTTCCTTCCACCCAGCGTTCCCCCAAGTCTCCCGATAAAAATGATACCTCACTTGTGTGGGTAGGCCTAGCGCCCGCGACAGGAAATGCCCCAAAACACAACGTGGACACATCCCATTTTTTGACAAAATACAGAGCTGTTTTTTGCAAAGTGCCTACCTGTAGGTTTTAGCCTCTAGCTCAGCCGGCACATAGGGAAACCTACCAAACCTGTGCATTTTTGAAAACTAGAGACCTAGGGGAATCCAAGATGGGGTGACTCGTGGGGCTCTGACCAGGTTCTGTTACCCAGAATCCTCTGCAAACCTCAAAAAGTGGCTAAAAAAACAAGTTTTCCTCACATTTCGGTGACAGAAAGTTGTGGAATCTGAGAGGAGCCACAAATTTCCTTCCACCCAGCGTTCCCCGAAGTCTCCCGATAAACACAATACCTCACTTGTGTGGGTAGGCCTAGCGCCCGCGACAGGAAATGCCCCAAAACACAACATGGACACATCCCATTTTTTGACAAAATACAGAGCTGTTTTTTGCAAAGTGCCTACCTGTAGGTTTTGGCCTCTAGCTCAGCCGGCACATAGGGAAACCTACCAAAACTGTGCATTTTTGAAAACTAGAGACCTAGGGGAATCCAAGATGGGGTGACTTGCGGGGCTCTGACCAGGTTCTGTTACCCAGAATCCTTTGCAAACCTAAAAAAGTGGCTTAAAAAACAAGTTTTCCTCACATTTCGGTGACAGAAAGTTGTGGAATCTGAGAGGAGCCACAAATTTCCTTCCACCCAGCGTTCCCCCAAGTCTCCCGATAAAAATGATACCTCACTTGTGTGGGTAGGCCTAGCGCCCGCGACAGGAAATGCCCCAAAACACAACGTGGACTCATCCCTTTTTTTGACAAAATACAGAGCTGTTTTTTGCAAAGTGCCTACCTGTAGATTTTGGCCTCTAGCTCAGCCGGCACCTAGGGAAACCTACCAAAACTGTGCATTTTTGAAAACTAGAGACCTAGGGGAATCCAAGATGGGGTGACTTGCGGGGCTCTGACCAGGTTCTGTTACCCAGAATCCTTTGCAAACCTCAAAAAGTGGCTAAAAAAACAAGTTTTCCCCACATTTCGGTGACAGAAAGTTGTGGAATCTGAGAGGAGCCACAAATTTCCTTCCACCCAGCGTTCCCCCAAGTCTCCCGATAAAAATGATACCTCACTTGTGTGGGTAGGCCTAGCGCCCGCGACAGGAAATGCCCCAAAACACAACGTGGACACATCCCATTTTTTGACAAAATACAGAGCTGTTTTTTGCAAAGTGCCTACCTGTAGGTTTTGGCCTCTAGCTCAGCCGGCACATAGGGAAACCTACCAAACCTGTGCATTTGTGAAAACTAGAGACCTAGGGGAATCCAAGATGGGGTGACTCGTGGGGCTCTGACCAGGTTCTGTTACCCAGAATCCTTTGCAAACCTCAAAAAGTGGCTAAAAAAACTAGTTTTCCTCACATTTCGGTGACAGAAAGTTGTGGAATCTGAGAGGAGCCACAAATTTCCTTCCACCCAGCGTTCCCCCAAGTCTCCCGATAAACACGATACCTCACTTGTGTGGGTAGGCCTAGCGCCCGCGACAGGAAATGCCCCAAAACACAACGTGGACACATCCCATTTTTTGACAAAATACAGAGCTGTTTTTTGCAAAGTGCCTACCTGTAGATTTTGGCCTCTAGCTCAGCCGGCACATAGGGAAACCTACCAAACCTGTGCATTTTTTAAAACTAGAGACCTAGGGGAATCCAAGATGGGGTGACTCGTGGGGCTCTGCCCAGGTTCTGTTACCCAGAATCCTTTGCAAACCTCAAAAAGTGGCTAAAAAAACAAGTTTTCCTCACATTTCGGTGACAGAAAGTTGTGGAATCTGAGAGGAGCCACAAATTTCCTTCCACACAGCGTTCCCCCAAGTCTCCCGATAAAAATGATACCTCACTTGTGTGGGTAGGCCTAGCGCCCGCGACAGGAAATGCCCCAAAACACAACGTGGACACATCCCATTTTTTGACAAAATACAGAGCTGTTTTTTGCAAAGTGCCTACCTGTAGGTTTTGGCCTCTAGCTCAGCCGGCACATAGGGAAACCTACCAAACCTGTGCATTTGTGAAAACTAGAGACCTAGGGGAATCCAAGATGGGGTGACTTGCGGGGCTCTGCCCAGGTTCTGTTACCCAGAATCCTTTGCAAACCTCAAAAAGTGGCTAAAAAAACAAGTTTTCCCCACATTTCGGTGACAGAAAGTTGTGGAATCTGAGAGGAGCCACAAATGTCCTTCCACCCAGCGTTCCCCCAAGTCTCCCGATAAAAATGATACCTCACTTGTGTGGGTAGGCTTAGCACCCGCGACAGGAAATGCCCCAAAACACAACGTAGACACATCCCTTTTTTTGACAAAATACAGAGCTGTTTTTTGCAAAGTGCCTACCTGTAGATTTTGGCCTCTAGCTCAGCCGGCACCTAGGGAAACCTACCAAAACTGTGCATTTTTGAAAACTAGAGACCTAGGGGAATCCAAGATGGGGTGACTTGCGGGGCTCTGCCCAGGTTCTGTTACCCAGAATCCTTTGCAAACCTCAAAAAGTGGCTAAAAAAACAAGTTTTCCTCACATTTCGGTGACAGAAAGTTGTGGAATCTGAGAGGAGCCACAAATGTCCTTCCACCCAGCGTTCCCTCAAGTCTCCCGATAAAAATGATACCTCACTTGTGTGGGTAGGCCTAGCGCCCGCGACAGGAAATGCCCCAAAACACAACGTGGACACATCCCATTTTTTGACAAAATACAGAGCTGTTTTTTGCAAAGTGCCTACCTGTAGATTTTGGCCTCTAGCTCAGCCGGCACCTAGGGAAACCTACCAAAACTGTGCATTTTTGAAAACTAGAGACCTAGGGGAATCCAAGATGGGGTGACTCGTGGGGCTCTGCCCAGGTTCTGTTACCCAGAATCCTTTGCAAACCTCAAAAAGTGGCTAAAAAAACAAGTTTTCCTCACATTTCGGTGACAGAAAGTTGTGGAATCTGAGAGGAGCCACAAATTTCCTTCCACCCAGCGTTCCCCCAAGTCTCCCGATAAACACGATACCTCACTTGTGTGGGTAGGCCTAGCGCCCGCGACAGGAAATGCCCCAAAACACAACGTGGACACATCCCATTTTTTGACAAAATACAGAGCTGTTTTTTGCAAAGTGCCTACCTGTAGATTTTGGCCTCTAGCTCAGCCGGCACCTAGGGAAACCTACCAAAACTGTGCATTTTTGAAAACTAGAGACCTAGGGGAATCCAAGATGGGGTGACTTGCGGGGCTCTGACCAGGTTCTGTTACCCAGAATCCTTTGCAAACCTCAAAAAGTGGCTAAAAAAACAAGTTTTCCCCACATTTCGGTGACAGAAAGTTGTGGAATCTGAGAGGAGCCACAAATTTCCTTCCACCCAGCGTTCCCCCAAGTCTCCCGATAAAAATGATACCTCACTTGTGTGGGTAGGCCTAGCGCCCGCGACAGGAAATGCCCCAAAACACAACGTGGACACATCCCATTTTTTGACAAAATACAGAGCTGTTTTTTGCAAAGTGCCTACCTGTAGGTTTTGGCCTCTAGCTCAGCCGGCACATAGGGAAACCTACCAAACCTGTGCATTTTTTAAAACTAGAGACCTAGGGGAATCCAAGATGGGGTGACTCGTGGGGCTCTGCCCAGGTTCTGTTACCCAGAATCCTTTGCAAACCTCAAAAAGTGGCTAAAAAAACAAGTTTTCCTCACATTTCGGTGACAGAAAGTTGTGGAATCTGAGAGGAGCCTCAAATTTCCTTCCACACAGCGTTCCCCCAAGTCTCCCGATAAAAATGATACCTCACTTGTGTGGGTAGGCCTAGCGCCCGCGACAGGAAATGCCCCAAAACACAACGTGGACACATCCCATTTTTTGACAAAATACAGAGCTGTTTTTTGCAAAGTGCCTACCTGTAGGTTTTGGCCTCTAGCTCAGCCGGCACATAGGGAAACCTACCAAACCTGTGCATTTTTTAAAACTAGAGACCTAGGGGAATCCAAGATGGGGTGACTTGCGGGGCTCTGACCAGGTTCTGTTACCCAGAATCCTTTGCAAACCTCAAAAAGTGGCTAAAAAAACCAAGTTTTCCTCACATTTCGGTGACAGAAAGTTGTGGAATCTGAGAGGAGCCACAAATTTCCTTCCACCCAGCGTTCCCCCAAGTCTCCCGATAAAAATGATACCTCACTTGTGTGGGTAGGCCTAGCGCCCGCGACAGGAAATGCCCCAAAACACAACGTAGACACATCCCTTTTTTTGACAAAATACAGAGCTGTTTTTTGCAAAGTGTCTACCTGTAGATTTTGGCCTCTAGCTCAGCCGGCACCTAGGGAAACCTACCAAAACTGTGCATTTTTGAAAACTAGAGACCTAGGGGAATCCAAGATGGGGTGACTTGCGGGGCTCTGCCCAGGTTCTGTTACCCAGAATCCTTTGCAAACCTCAAAAAGTGGCTAAAAAAACAAGTTTTCCTCACATTTCGGTGACAGAAAGTTGTGGAATCTGTGAGGACCCACAAATATCCTTCCACACAGCGTTCCCCCAAGTCTCCCGATAAAAATGATACCTCACGTGTGTGGGTAGGCCTAGCGCCCGCGACAGGAAATGCCCCAAAACACAACGTGGACACATCCCTTTTTTTTGAAAAAATACAGAGCTGTTTTTTGCAAAGTGCCTACCTGTAGATTTTGGCCTCTAGCTCAGCCGGCACCTAGGGAAACCTACCAAAACTGTGCATTTTTGAAAACTAGAGACCTAGGGGAATCCAAGATGGGGTGACTTGCGGGGCTCTGACCAGGTTCTGTTACCCAGAATCCTTTGCAAACCTCAAAAAGCGGCTAAAAAAACAAGTTTTCCTCACATTTCGGTGACAGAAAGTTGTGGAATCTGAGAGGAGCCACAAATTTCCTTCCACCCAGCGTTCCCCCAAGTCTCCCGATAAAAATGATACCTCACTTGTGTGGGTAGGCCTAGCGCCCGCGACAGGAAATACCCCAAAACACAACGTGGACACATCCCATTTTTTGACAAAATACAGAGCTGTTTTTTGCAAAGTGCCTACCTGTAGGTTTTGGCCTCTAGCTCAGCCGGCACATAGGGAAACCTACCAAACCTGTGCATTTTTTAAAACTAGAGACCTAGGGGAATCTAAGATGGGGTGACTCGTGGGGCTCTGACCAGGTTCTGTTACCCAGAATCCTTTGCAAACCTCAAAAAGTGTCTAAAAAAACAAGTTTTCCTCACATTTCGGTGACAGAAAGTTGTGGAATCTGAGAGGAGCCACAAATTTCCTTCCACCCAGCGTTCCCCCAAGTCTCCCGATAAAAATGATACCTCACTTGTGTGGGTAGGCCTAGCGCCCGCGACAGGAAATGCCCCAAAACACAACGTGGACACATCCCATTTTTTGACAAAATACAGAGCTGTTTTTTGCAAAGTGCCTACCTGTAGGTTTTGGCCTCTAGCTCAGCCGGCACATAGGGAAACCTACCAAAACTGTGCATTTTTGAAAACTAGAGACCTAGGGGAATCCAAGATGGGGTGACTTGCGGGGCTCTGACCAGGTTCTGTTACCCAGAATCCTTTGCAAACCTAAAAAAGTGGCTTAAAAAACAAGTTTTCCTCACATTTCGGTGACAGAAAGTTGTGGAATCTGAGAGGAGCCACAAATTTCCTTCCACCCAGCGTTCCCCCAAGTCTCCCGATAAAAATGATACCTCACTTGTGTGGGTAGGCCTAGCGCCCGCGACAGGAAATGCCCCAAAACACAACGTGGACTCATCCCTTTTTTTGACAAAATACAGAGCTGTTTTTTGCAAAGTGCCTACCTGTAGATTTTGGCCTCTAGCTCAGCCGGCACCTAGGGAAACCTACCAAAACTGTGCATTTTTGAAAACTAGAGACCTAGGGGAATCCAAGATGGGGTGACTTGCGGGGCTCTGACCAGGTTCTGTTACCCAGAATCCTTTGCAAACCTCAAAAAGTGGCTAAAAAACAAGTTTTCCCCACATTTCGGTGACAGAAAGTTGTGGAATCTGAGAGGAGCCACAAATTTCCTTCCACCCAGC
Organism: Pleurodeles waltl; assembly: GCF_031143425.1. Classification (NCBI taxonomy): domain Eukaryota; kingdom Metazoa; phylum Chordata; class Amphibia; order Caudata; family Salamandridae; genus Pleurodeles; species Pleurodeles waltl. The sequence goes on along the minus strand of NC_090443.1, from coordinate 445,271,826 downwards.
GTTCCCCCAAGTCTCACGATAAAAATGATACCTCACTTGTGTGGGTAGGCCTAGCGCCCGCGACAGGAAATGCCCCAAAACACAACGTGGACACATCCCATTTTTTGACAAAATACAGAGCTGTTTTTTGCAAAGTGCCTACCTGTAGGTTTTGGCCTCTAGCTCAGACGGCACATAGGGAAACCTACCAAACCTGTGCATTTGTGAAAACTAGAGACCTAGGGGAATCCAAGATGGGGTGACTCGTGGGGCTCTGACCAGGTTCTGTTACCCAGAATCCTTTGCAAACCTCAAAAAGTGGCTAAAAAAACAAGTTTTCCTCACATTTCGGTGACAGAAAGTTGTGGAATCTGAGAGGAGCCACAAATTTCCTTCCACCCAGCGTTCCCCCAAGTCTCCCGATAAACACGATACCTCACTTGTGTGGGTAGGCCTAGCGCCCGCGACAGGAAATGCCCCAAAACACAACGTGGACACATCCCATTTTTTGACAAAATACAGAGCTGTTTTTTGCAAAGTGCCTACCTGTAGATTTTGGCCTCTAGCTCAGCCGGCACATAGGGAAACCTACCAAACCTGTGCATTTTTTAAAACTAGAGACCTAGGGGAATCCAAGATGGGGTGACTCGTGGGGCTCTGCCCAGGTTCTGTTACCCAGAATCCTTTGCAAACCTCAAAAAGTGGCTAAAAAAACAAGTTTTCCTCACATTTCGGTGACAGAAAGTTGTGGAATCTGAGAGGAGCCACAAATTTCCTTCCACACAGCGTTCCCCCAAGTCTCCCGATAAAAACGATACCTCACTTGTGTGGGTAGGCCTAGCGCCCGCGACAGGAAATGCCCCAAAACACAACGTGGACACATCCCATTTTTTGACAAAATACAGAGCTGTTTTTTGCAAAGTGCCTACCTGTAGGTTTTGGCCTCTAGCTCAGCCAGCACATAGGGAAACCTACCAAACCTGTGCATTTGTGAAAACTAGAGACCTAGGGGAATCCAAGATGGGGTGACTTGCGGGGCTCTGCCCAGGTTCTGTTACCCAGAATCCTTTGCAAACCTCAAAAAGTGGCTAAAAAAACAAGTTTTCCCCACATTTCGGTGACAGAAAGTTGTGGAATCTGAGAGGAGCCACAAATGTCCTTCCACCCAGCGTTCCCCCAAGTCTCCCGATAAAAATGATACCTCACTTGTGTGGGTAGGCCTAGCACCCGCGACAGGAAATGCCCCAAAACACAACGTAGACACATCCCTTTTTTTGACAAAATACAGAGCTGTTTTTTGCAAAGTGCCTACCTGTAGATTTTGGCCTCTAGCTCAGCCGGCACCTAGGGAAACCTACCAAAACTGTGCATTTTTGAAAACTAGAGACCTAGGGGAATCCAAGATGGGGTGACTTGCGGGGCTCTGCCCAGGTTCTGTTACCCAGAATCCTTTGCAAACCTCAAAAAGTGGCTAAAAAAACAAGTTTTCCTCACATTTCGGTGACAGAAAGTTGTGGAATCTGAGAGGAGCCACAAATGTCCTTCCACCCAGCGTTCCCTCAAGTCTCCCGATAAAAATGATACCTCACTTGTGTGGGTAGGCCTAGCGCCCGCGACAGGAAATGCCCCAAAACACAACGTGGACACATCCCATTTTTTGACAAAATACAGAGCTGTTTTTTGCAAAGTGCCTACCTGTAGGTTTTGGCCTCTAGCTCAGCCGGCACATAGGGAAACCTACCAAACCTGTGCATTTGTGAAAACTAGAGACCTAGGGGAATCCAAGATGGGGTGACTCGTGGGGCTCTGACCAGGTTCTGTTACCCAGAATCCTTTGCAAACCTCAAAAAGTGGCTAAAAAAACAAGTTTTCCTCACATTTCGGTGACAGAAAGTTGTGGAATCTGAGAGGAGCCACGAATTTCCTTCCACCCAGCGTTCCCCCAAGTCTCCCGATAAACACGATACCTCACTTGTGTGGGTAGGCCTAGCGCCCGCGACAGGAAATGCCCCAAAACACAACGTGGACACATCCCATTTTTTGACAAAATACAGAGCTGTTTTTTGCAAAGTGCCTACCTGTAGATTTTGGCCTCTAGCTCAGCCGGCACATAGGGAAACCTACCAAACCTGTGCATTTTTTAAAACTAGAGACCTAGGGGAATCCAAGATGGGGTGACTCGTGGGGCTCTGCCCAGGTTCTGTTACCCAGAATCCTTTGCAAACCTCAAAAAGTGGCTAAAAAAACAAGTTTTCCTCACATTTCGGTGACAGAAAGTTGTGGAATCTGAGAGGAGCCACAAATTTCCTTCCACACAGCGTTCCCCCAAGTCTCCCGATAAAAATGATACCTCACTTGTGTGGGTAGGCCTAGCGCCCGCGACAGGAAATGCCCCAAAACACAACGTGGACACATCCCATTTTTTGACAAAATACAGAGCTGTTTTTTGCAAAGTGCCTACCTGTAGGTTTTGGCCTCTAGCTCAGCCGGCACATAGGGAAACCTACCAAACCTGTGCATTTGTGAAAACTAGAGACCTAGGGGAATCCAAGATGGGGTGACTTGCGGGGCTCTGACCAGGTTCTGTTACCCAGAATCCTTTGCAAACCTCAAAAAGTGGCTAAAAAAACCAAGTTTTCCTCACATTTCGGTGACAGAAAGTTGTGGAATCTGAGAGGAGCCACAAATTTCCTTCCACCCAGCGTTCCCCCAAGTCTCCCGATAAAAATGATACCTCACTTGTGTGGGTAGGCCTAGCGCCCGCGACAGGAAATGCCCCAAAACACAACGTAGACACATCCCTTTTTTTGACAAAATACAGAGCTGTTTTTTGCAAAGTGTCTACCTGTAGATTTTGGCCTCTAGCTCAGCCGGCACCTAGGGAAACCTACCAAAACTGTGCATTTTTGAAAACTAGAGACCTAGGGGAATCCAAGATGGGGTGACTTGCGGGGCTCTGCCCAGGTTCTGTTACCCAGAATCCTTTGCAAACCTCAAAAAGTGGCTAAAAAAACAAGTTTTCCTCACATTTCGGTGACAGAAAGTTGTGGAATCTGTGAGGACCCACAAATATCCTTCCACACAGCGTTCCCCCAAGTCTCCCGATAAAAATGATACCTCACGTGTGTGGGTAGGCCTAGCGCCCGCGACAGGAAATGCCCCAAAACACAACGTGGACACATCCCTTTTTTTTGAAAAAATACAGAGCTGTTTTTTGCAAAGTGCCTACCTGTAGATTTTGGCCTCTAGCTCAGCCGGCACCTAGGGAAACCTACCAAAACTGTGCATTTTTGAAAACTAGAGACCTAGGGGAATCCAAGATGGGGTGACTTGCGGGGCTCTGACCAGGTTCTGTTACCCAGAATCCTTTGCAAACCTCAAAAAGCGGCTAAAAAAACAAGTTTTCCTCACATTTCGGTGACAGAAAGTTGTGGAATCTGAGAGGAGCCACAAATTTCCTTCCACCCAGCGTTCCCCCAAGTCTCCCGATAAAAATGATACCTCACTTGTGTGGGTAGGCCTAGCGCCCGCGACAGGAAATACCCCAAAACACAACGTGGACACATCCCATTTTTTGACAAAATACAGAGCTGTTTTTTGCAAAGTGCCTACCTGTAGGTTTTGGCCTCTAGCTCAGCCGGCACATAGGGAAACCTACCAAACCTGTGCATTTTTTAAAACTAGAGACCTAGGGGAATCTAAGATGGGGTGACTCGTGGGGCTCTGACCAGGTTCTGTTACCCAGAATCCTTTGCAAACCTCAAAAAGTGTCTAAAAAAACAAGTTTTCCTCACATTTCGGTGACAGAAAGTTGTGGAATCTGAGAGGAGCCACAAATTTCCTTCCACCCAGCGTTCCCCCAAGTCTCCCGATAAAAATGATACCTCACTTGTGTGGGTAGGCCTAGCGCCCGCGACAGGAAATGCCCCAAAACACAACGTGGACACATCCCATTTTTTGACAAAATACAGAGCTGTTTTTTGCAAAGTGCCTACCTGTAGGTTTTGGCCTCTAGCTCAGCCGGCACATAGGGAAACCTACCAAAACTGTGCATTTTTGAAAACTAGAGACCTAGGGGAATCCAAGATGGGGTGACTTGCGGGGCTCTGACCAGGTTCTGTTACCCAGAATCCTTTGCAAACCTAAAAAAGTGGCTTAAAAAACAAGTTTTCCTCACATTTCGGTGACAGAAAGTTGTGGAATCTGAGAGGAGCCACAAATTTCCTTCCACCCAGCGTTCCCCCAAGTCTCCCGATAAAAATGATACCTCACTTGTGTGGGTAGGCCTAGCGCCCGCGACAGGAAATGCCCCAAAACACAACGTGGACTCATCCCTTTTTTTGACAAAATACAGAGCTGTTTTTTGCAAAGTGCCTACCTGTAGATTTTGGCCTCTAGCTCAGCCGGCACCTAGGGAAACCTACCAAAACTGTGCATTTTTGAAAACTAGAGACCTAGGGGAATCCAAGATGGGGTGACTTGCGGGGCTCTGACCAGGTTCTGTTACCCAGAATCCTTTGCAAACCTCAAAAAGTGGCTAAAAAAACAAGTTTTCCCCACATTTCGGTGACAGAAAGTTGTGGAATCTGAGAGGAGCCACAAATTTCCTTCCACCCAGCGTTCCCCCAAGTCTCACGATAAAAATGATACCTCACTTGTGTGGGTAGGCCTAGCGCCCGCGACAGGAAATGCCCCAAAACACAACGTGGACACATCCCATTTTTTGACAAAATACAGAGCTGTTTTTTGCAAAGTGCCTACCTGTAGGTTTTGGCCTCTAGCTCAGACGGCACATAGGGAAACCTACCAAACCTGTGCATTTGTGAAAACTAGAGACCTAGGGGAATCCAAGATGGGGTGACTCGTGGGGCTCTGACCAGGTTCTGTTACCCAGAATCCTTTGCAAACCTCAAAAAGTGGCTAAAAAAACAAGTTTTCCTCACATTTCGGTGACAGAAAGTTGTGGAATCTGAGAGGAGCCACAAATTTCCTTCCACCCAGCGTTCCCCCAAGTCTCCCGATAAACACGATACCTCACTTGTGTGGGTAGGCCTAGCGCCCGCGACAGGAAATGCCCCAAAACACAACGTGGACACATCCCATTTTTTGACAAAATACAGAGCTGTTTTTTGCAAAGTGCCTACCTGTAGATTTTGGCCTCTAGCTCAGCCGGCACATAGGGAAACCTACCAAACCTGTGCATTTTTTAAAACTAGAGACCTAGGGGAATCCAAGATGGGGTGACTCGTGGGGCTCTGCCCAGGTTCTGTTACCCAGAATCCTTTGCAAACCTCAAAAAGTGGCTAAAAAAACAAGTTTTCCTCACATTTCGGTGACAGAAAGTTGTGGAATCTGAGAGGAGCCACAAATTTCCTTCCACACAGCGTTCCCCCAAGTCTCCCGATAAAAATGATACCTCACTTGTGTGGGTAGGCCTAGCGCCCGCGACAGGAAATGCCCCAAAACACAACGTGGACACATCCCATTTTTTGACAAAATACAGAGCTGTTTTTTGCAAAGTGCCTACCTGTAGGTTTTGGCCTCTAGCTCAGCCAGCACATAGGGAAACCTACCAAACCTGTGCATTTGTGAAAACTAGAGACCTAGGGGAATCCAAGATGGGGTGACTTGCGGGGCTCTGCCCAGGTTCTGTTACCCAGAATCCTTTGCAAACCTCAAAAAGTGGCTAAAAAAACAAGTTTTCCCCACATTTCGGTGACAGAAAGTTGTGGAATCTGAGAGGAGCCACAAATGTCCTTCCACCCAGCGTTCCCCCAAGTCTCCCGATAAAAATGATACCTCACTTGTGTGGGTAGGCCTAGCACCCGCGACAGGAAATGCCCCAAAACACAACGTAGACACATCCCTTTTTTTGACAAAATACAGAGCTGTTTTTTGCAAAGTGCCTACCTGTAGATTTTGGCCTCTAGCTCAGCCGGCACCTAGGGAAACCTACCAAAACTGTGCATTTTTGAAAACTAGAGACCTAGGGGAATCCAAGATGGGGTGACTTGCGGGGCTCTGACCAGGTTCTGTTACCCAGAATCCTTTGCAAACCTCAAAAAGCGGCTAAAAAAACAAGTTTTCCTCACATTTCGGTGACAGAAAGTTGTGGAATCTGAGAGGAGCCACAAATTTCCTTCCACCCAGCGTTCCCCCAAGTCTCCCGATAAAAATGATACCTCACTTGTGTGGGTAGGCCTAGCGCCCGCGACAGGAAATACCCCAAAACACAACGTGGACACATCCCATTTTTTGACAAAATACAGAGCTGTTTTTTGCAAAGTGCCTACCTGTAGGTTTTGGCCTCTAGCTCAGCCGGCACATAGGGAAACCTACCAAACCTGTGCATTTTTTAAAACTAGAGACCTAGGGGAATCTAAGATGGGGTGACTCGTGGGGCTCTCACCAGGTTCTGTTACCCAGAATCCTTTGCAAACCTCAAAAAGTGTCTAAAAAAACAAGTTTTCCTCACATTTCGGTGACAGAAAGTTGTGGAATCTGAGAGGAGCCACAAATTTCCTTCCACCCAGCGTTCCCCCAAGTCTCCCGATAAAAATGATACCTCACTTGTGTGGGTAGGCCTAGCGCCCGCGACAGGAAATGCCCCAAAACACAACGTGGACACATCCCATTTTTTGACAAAATACAGAGCTGTTTTTTGCAAAGTGCCTACCTGTAGGTTTTGGCCTCTAGCTCAGCCGGCACATAGGGAAACCTACCAAAACTGTGCATTTTTGAAAACTAGAGACCTAGGGGAATCCAAGATGGGGTGACTTGCGGGGCTCTGACCAGGTTCTGTTACCCAGAATCCTTTGCAAACCTAAAAAAGTGGCTTAAAAAACAAGTTTTCCTCACATTTCGGTGACAGAAAGTTGTGGAATCTGAGAGGAGCCACAAATTTCCTTCCACCCAGCGTTCCCCCAAGTCTCCCGATAAAAATGATACCTCACTTGTGTGGGTAGGCCTAGCGCCCGCGACAGGAAATGCCCCAAAACACAACGTGGACTCATCCCTTTTTTTGACAAAATACAGAGCTGTTTTTTGCAAAGTGCCTACCTGTAGATTTTGGCCTCTAGCTCAGCCGGCACCTAGGGAAACCTACCAAAACTGTGCATTTTTGAAAACTAGAGACCTAGGGGAATCCAAGATGGGGTGACTTGCGGGGCTCTGACCAGGTTCTGTTACCCAGAATCCTTTGCAAACCTCAAAAAGTGGCTAAAAAAACAAGTTTTCCCCACATTTCGGTGACAGAAAGTTGTGGAATCTGAGAGGAGCCACAAATTTCCTTCCACCCAGCGTTCCCCCAAGTCTCACGATAAAAATGATACCTCACTTGTGTGGGTAGGCCTAGCGCCCGCGACAGGAAATGCCCCAAAACACAACGTGGACACATCCCATTTTTTGACAAAATACAGAGCTGTTTTTTGCAAAGTGCCTACCTGTAGGTTTTGGCCTCTAGCTCAGACGGCACATAGGGAAACCTACCAAACCTGTGCATTTGTGAAAACTAGAGACCTAGGGGAATCCAAGATGGGGTGACTCGTGGGGCTCTGACCAGGTTCTGTTACCCAGAATCCTTTGCAAACCTCAAAAAGTGGCTAAAAAAACAAGTTTTCCTCACATTTCGGTGACAGAAAGTTGTGGAATCTGAGAGGAGCCACAAATTTCCTTCCACCCAGCGTTCCCCCAAGTCTCCCGATAAACACGATACCTCACTTGTGTGGGTAGGCCTAGCGCCCGCGACAGGAAATGCCCCAAAACACAACGTGGACACATCCCATTTTTTGACAAAATACAGAGCTGTTTTTTGCAAAGTGCCTACCTGTAGATTTTGGCCTCTAGCTCAGCCGGCACATAGGGAAACCTACCAAACCTGTGCATTTTTTAAAACTAGAGACCTAGGGGAATCCAAGATGGGGTGACTCGTGGGGCTCTGCCCAGGTTCTGTTACCCAGAATCCTTTGCAAACCTCAAAAAGTGGCTAAAAAAACAAGTTTTCCTCACATTTCGGTGACAGAAAGTTGTGGAATCTGAGAGGAGCCACAAATTTCCTTCCACACAGCGTTCCCCCAAGTCTCCCGATAAAAATGATACCTCACTTGTGTGGGTAGGCCTAGCGCCCGCGACAGGAAATGCCCCAAAACACAACGTGGACACATCCCATTTTTTGACAAAATACAGAGCTGTTTTTTGCAAAGTGCCTACCTGTAGGTTTTGGCCTCTAGCTCAGCCAGCACATAGGGAAACCTACCAAACCTGTGCATTTGTGAAAACTAGAGACCTAGGGGAATCCAAGATGGGGTGACTTGCGGGGCTCTGCCCAGGTTCTGTTACCCAGAATCCTTTGCAAACCTCAAAAAGTGGCTAAAAAAACAAGTTTTCCCCACATTTCGGTGACAGAAAGTTGTGGAATCTGAGAGGAGCCACAAATGTCCTTCCACCCAGCGTTCCCCCAAGTCTCCCGATAAAAATGATACCTCACTTGTGTGGGTAGGCCTAGCACCCGCGACAGGAAATGCCCCAAAACACAACGTAGACACATCCCTTTTTTTGACAAAATACAGAGCTGTTTTTTGCAAAGTGCCTACCTGTAGATTTTGGCCTCTAGCTCAGCCGGCACCTAGGGAAACCTACCAAAACTGTGCATTTTTGAAAACTAGAGACCTAGGGGAATCCAAGATGGGGTGACTTGCGGGGCTCTGCCCAGGTTCTGTTACCCAGAATCCTTTGCAAACCTCAAAGTGGCTAAAAAAACAAGTTTTCCTCACATTTCGGTGACAGAAAGTTGTGGAATCTGAGAGGAGCCACAAATGTCCTTCCACCCAGCGTTCCCTCAAGTCTCCCGATAAAAATGATACCTCACTTGTGTGGGTAGGCCTAGCGCCCGCGACAGGAAATGCCCCAAAACACAACGTGGACACATCCCATTTTTTGACAAAATACAGAGCTGTTTTTTGCAAAGTGCCTACCTGTAGGTTTTGGCCTCTAGCTCAGCCGGCACATAGGGAAACCTACCAAACCTGTGCATTTGTGAAAACTAGAGACCTAGGGGAATCCAAGATGGGGTGACTCGTGGGGCTCTGACCAGGTTCTGTTACCCAGAATCCTTTGCAAACCTCAAAAAGTGGCTAAAAAAACAAGTTTTCCTCACATTTCGGTGACAGAAAGTTGTGGAATCTGAGAGGAGCCACGAATTTCCTTCCACCCAGCGTTCCCCCAAGTCTCCCGATAAACACGATACCTCACTTGTGTGGGTAGGCCTAGCGCCCGCGACAGGAAATGCCCCAAAACACAACGTGGACACATCCCATTTTTTGACAAAATACAGAGCTGTTTTTTGCAAAGTGCCTACCTGTAGATTTTGGCCTCTAGCTCAGCCGGCACATAGGGAAACCTACCAAACCTGTGCATTTTTTAAAACTAGAGACCTAGGGGAATCCAAGATGGGGTGACTCGTGGGGCTCTGCCCAGGTTCTGTTACCCAGAATCCTTTGCAAACCTCAAAAAGTGGCTAAAAAAACAAGTTTTCCTCACATTTCGGTGACAGAAAGTTGTGGAATCTGAGAGGAGCCACAAATTTCCTTCCACACAGCGTTCCCCCAAGTCTCCCGATAAAAATGATACCTCACTTGTGTGGGTAGGCCTAGCGCCCGCGACAGGAAATGCCCCAAAACACAACGTGGACACATCCCATTTTTTGACAAAATACAGAGCTGTTTTTTGCAAAGTGCCTACCTGTAGGTTTTGGCCTCTAGCTCAGCCGGCACATAGGGAAACCTACCAAACCTGTGCATTTGTGAAAACTAGAGACCTAGGGGAATCCAAGATGGGGTGACTTGCGGGGCTCTGACCAGGTTCTGTTACCCAGAATCCTTTGCAAACCTCAAAAAGTGGCTAAAAAAACAAGTTTTCCCCACATTTCGGTGACAGAAAGTTGTGGAATCTGAGAGGAGCCACAAATGTCCTTCCACCCAGCGTTCCCCCAAGTCTCCCGATAAAAATGATACCTCACTTGTGTGGGTAGGCCTAGCGCCCGCGACAGGAAATGCCCCAAAACACAACGTGGACACATCCCATTTTTTGACAAAATACAGAGCTGTTTTTTGCAAAGTGCCTACCTGTAGGTTTTGGCCTCTAGCTCAGCCGGCACATAGGGAAACCTACCAAACCTGTGCATTTGTGAAAACTAGAGACCTAGGGGAATCCAAGATGGGGTGACTCGTGGGGCTCTGACCAGGTTCTGTTACCCAGAATCCTTTGCAAACCTCAAAAAGTGGCTAAAAAAACAAGTTTTCCTCACATTTCGGTGACAGAAAGTTGTGGAATCTGAGAGGAGCCACAAATTTCCTTCCACCCAGCGTTCCCCCAAGTCTCCCGATAAACACGATACCTCACTTGTGTGGGTAGGCCTAGCGCCCGCGACAGGAAATGCCCCAAAACACAACGTGGACACATCCCATTTTTTGACAAAATACAGAGCTGTTTTTTGCAAAGTGCCTACCTGTAGATTTTGGCCTCTAGCTCAGCCGGCACATAGGGAAACCTACCAAACCTGTGCATTTTTTAAAACTAGAGACCTAGGGGAATCCAAGATGGGGTGACTCGTGGGGCTCTGACCAGGTTCTGTTACCCAGAATCCTTTGCAAACCTCAAAAAGTGGCTAAAAAAACAAGTTTTCCTCACATTTCGGTGACAGAAAGTTGTGGAATCTGAGAGGAGCCACAAATTTCCTTCCACGCAGCGTTCCCCCAAGTCTCCCGATAAAAATGATACCTCACTTGTGTGCGTAGGACTAGCGCCCGCGACAGGAAATGCCCCAAAACACAACGTAGACACATCCCTTTTTTTGACAAAATACAGAGCTGTTTTTTGCAAAGTGCCTACCTGTAGATTTTGGCCTCTAGCTCAGCCGGCACCTAGGGAAACCTACCAAAACTGTGCATTTTTTAAAACTAGAGACCTAGGGGAATCCAAGATGGGGTGACTTGCGGGGCTCTGCCCAGGTTCTGTTACCCAGAATCCTTTGCAAACCTCAAAAAGTGGCTAAAAAAACAAGTTTTCCTCACATTTCGGTGACAGAAAGTTGTGGAATCTGAGAGGAGCCACAAATTTCCTTCCACACAGCGTTCCCCCAAGTCTCCCGATAAAAATGATACCTCACTTGTGTGGGTAGGCCTAGCGCCCGCGACAGGAAATGCCCCAAAACACAACGTGGACACATCCCATTTTTTGACAAAATACAGAGCTGTTTTTTGCAAAGTGCCTACCTGTAGGTTTTGGCCTCTAGCTCAGCCGGCACATAGGGAAACCTACCAAACCTGTGCATTTTTGAAAACTAGAGACCTAGGGGAATCCAAGATGGGGTGAATCATGGGGCTCTGACCAGGTTCTGTTACCCAGAATCCTTTGCAAACCTCAAAAAGTGGCTAAAAAAACAAGTTTTCCTCACATTTCGGTGACAGAAAGTTGTGGAATCTGAGAGGAGCCACAAATTTCCTTCCACCCAGCGTTCCCCCAAGTCTCCCGATAAAAATGATACCTCACTTGTGTGGGTAGGCCTAGCGCCCGCGACAGGAAATGCCCCAAAACACAACGTGTACACATCCCATTTTTTGACAAAATACAGAGCTGTTTTTTGCAAAGTGCCTACCTGTAGATTTTGGCCTGTAGCTCAGCCGGCACATAGGGAAACCTACCAAACCTGTGCATTTTTGAAAACTAGAGACCTAGGGGAATCCAAGATGGGGTGACTCGTGGGGCTCTGACCAGGTTCTGTTACCCAGAATCCTTTGCAAACCTCAAAAAGTGGCTAAAAAAATAAGTTTTCCTCACATTTCGGTGACAGAAAGTTGTGGAATCTGAGAGGAGCCACAAATTTCCTTCCACCCAGCGTTCCCCCACGTCTCCCGATAAACACAATACCTCACTTGTGTGGGTAGGCCTAGCGCCCGCGACAGGAAATGCCCCAAAACACAACGTGGACACATCCCTTTTTTTGACAAAATACAGAGCTGTTTTTTGCAAAGTGCCTACCTGTAGATTTTGGCCTCTAGCTCAGCCGGCACATAGGGAAACCTACCAAACCTGTGCATTTTTTAAAACTAGAGACCTAGGGGAATCCAAGATGGGGTGACTCGTGGGGCTCTGCCCAGGTTCTGTTACCCAGAATCCTTTGCAAACCTCAAAAAGTGGCTAAAAAAACAAGTTTTCCTCACATTTCGGTGACAGAAAGTTGTGGAATCTGAGAGGAGCCACAAATTTCCTTCCACACAGCGTTCCCCCAAGTCTCCCGATAAAAATGATACCTCACTTGTGTGGGTAGGCCTAGCGCCCGCGACAGGAAATGCCCCAAAACACAACGTGGACACATCCCATTTTTTGACAAAATACAGAGCTGTTTTTTGCAAAGTGCCTACCTGTAGGTTTTGGCCTCTAGCTCAGCCGGCACATAGGGAAACCTACCAAACCTGTGCATTTGTGAAAACTAGAGACCTAGGGGAATCCAAGATGGGGTGACTTGCGGGGCTCTGCCCAGGTTCTGTTACCCAGAATCCTTTGCAAACCTCAAAAAGTGGCTAAAAAAACAAGTTTTCCCCACATTTCGGTGACAGAAAGTTGTGGAATCTGAGAGGAGCCACAAATGTCCTTCCACCCAGCGTTCCCCCAAGTCTCCCGATAAAAATGATACCTCACTTGTGTGGGTAGGCCTAGCACCCGCGACAGGAAATGCCCCAAAACACAACGTAGACACATCCCTTTTTTTGACAAAATACAGAGCTGTTTTTTGCAAAGTGCCTACCTGTAGATTTTGGCCTCTAGCTCAGCCGGCACCTAGGGAAACCTACCAAAACTGTGCATTTTTGAAAACTAGAGACCTAGGGGAATCCAAGATGGGGTGACTTGCGGGGCTCTGCCCAGGTTCTGTTACCCAGAATCCTTTGCAAACCTCAAAAAGTGGCTAAAAAAACAAGTTTTCCTCACATTTCGGTGACAGAAAGTTGTGGAATCTGAGACGAACCAGAAATGTCCTTCCACCCAGCGTTCCCTCAAGTCTCCCGATAAAAATGATACCTCACTTGTGTGGGTAGGCCTAGCGCCCGCGACAGGAAATGCCCCAAAACACAACGTGGACACATCCCATTTTTTGACAAAATACAGAGCTGTTTTTTGCAAAGTGCCTACCTGTAGGTTTTGGCCTCTAGCTCAGCCGGCACATAGGGAAACCTACCAAACCTGTGCATTTTTGAAAACTAGAGACCTAGGGGAATACAAGATGGGGTGAATCATGGGGCTCTGACCAGGTTCTGTTACCCAGAATCCTTTGCAAACCTCAAAAAGTGGCTAAAAAAACAAGTTTTCCTCACATTTCGGTGACAGAAAGTTGTGGAATCTGAGAGGAGCCACAAATTTCCTTCCACCCAGCGTTCCCCCAAGTCTCCCGATAAAAATGATACCTCACTTGTGTGGGTAGGCCTAGCGCCCGCGACAGGAAATGCCCCAAAACACAACGTGTACACATCCCATTTTTTGACAAAATACAGAGCTGTTTTTTGCAAAGTGCCTACCTGTAGATTTTGGCCTGTAGCTCAGCCGGCACATAGGGAAACCTACCAAACCTGTGCATTTTTGAAAACTAGAGACCTAGGGGAATCCAAGATGGGGTGACTCGTGGGGCTCTGACCAGGTTCTGTTACCCAGAATCCTTTGCAAACCTCAAAAAGTGGCTAAAAAAATAAGTTTTCCTCACATTTCGGTGACAGAAAGTTGTGGAATCTGAGAGGAGCCACAAATTTCCTTCGACCCAGCGTTCCCCCACGTCTCCCGATAAACACAATACCTCACTTGTGTGGGTAGGCCTAGCGCCCGCGACAGGAAATGCCCCAAAACACAACGTGGACACATCCCTTTTTTTGACAAAATACAGAGCTGTTTTTTGCAAAGTGCCTACCTGTAGATTTTGGCCTCTAGCTCAGCCGGCACATAGGGAAACCTACCAAACCTGTGCATTTTTTAAAACTAGAGACCTAGGGGAATCCAAGATGGGGTGACTCGTGGGGCTCTGCCCAGGTTCTGTTACCCAGAATCCTTTGCAAACCTCAAAAAGTGGCTAAAAAAACAAGTTTTCCTCACATTTCGGTGACAGAAAGTTGTGGAATCTGAGAGGAGCCACAAATTTCCTTCCACACAGCGTTCCCCCAAGTCTCCCGATAAAAATGATACCTCACTTGTGTGGGTAGGCCTAGCGCCCGCGACAGGAAATGCCCCAAAACACAACGTGGACACATCCCATTTTTTGACAAAATACAGAGCTGTTTTTTGCAAAGTGCCTACCTGTAGGTTTTGGCCTCTAGCTCAGCCGGCACATAGGGAAACCTACCAAACCTGTGCATTTGTGAAAACTAGAGACCTAGGGGAATCCAAGATGGGGTGACTTGCGGGGCTCTGCCCAGGTTCTGTTACCCAGAATCCTTTGCAAACCTCAAAAAGTGGCTAAAAAAACAAGTTTTCCCCACATTTCGGTGACAGAAAGTTGTGGAATCTGAGAGGAGCCACAAATGTCCTTCCACCCAGCGTTCCCCCAAGTCTCCCGATAAAAATGATACCTCACTTGTGTGGGTAGGCCTAGCACCCGCGACAGGAAATGCCCCAAAACACAACGTAGACACATCCCTTTTTTTGACAAAATACAGAGCTGTTTTTTGCAAAGTGCCTACCTGTAGATTTTGGCCTCTAGCTCAGCCGGCACCTAGGGAAACCTACCAAAACTGTGCATTTTTGAAAACTAGAGACCTAGGGGAATCCAAGATGGGGTGACTTGCGGGGCTCTGCCCAGGTTCTGTTACCCAGAATCCTTTGCAAACCTCAAAAAGTGGCTAAAAAAACAAGTTTTCCTCACATTTCGGTGACAGAAAGTTGTGGAATCTGAGAGGAGCCACAAATGTCCTTCCACCCAGCGTTCCCTCAAGTCTCCCGATAAAAATGATACCTCACTTGTGTGGGTAGGCCTAGCGCCCGCGACAGGAAATGCCCCAAAACACAACGTGGACACATCCCATTTTTTGACAAAATACAGAGCTGTTTTTTGCAAAGTGCCTACCTGTAGGTTTTGGCCTCTAGCTCAGCCGGCACATAGGGAAACCTACCAAACCTGTGCATTTGTGAAAACTAGAGACCTAGGGGAATCCAAGATGGGGTGACTCATGGGGCTCTGACCAGGTTCTGTTACCCAGAATCCTTTGCAAACCTCAAAAAGTGGCTAAAAAAACAAGTTTTCCTCACATTTCGGTGACAGAAAGTTGTGGAATCTGAGAGGAGCCACGAATTTCCTTCCACCCAGCGTTCCCCCAAGTCTCCCGATAAACACGATACCTCACTTGTGTGGGTAGGCCTAGCGCCCGCGACAGGAAATGCCCCAAAACACAACGTGGACACATCCCATTTTTTGACAAAATACAGAGCTGTTTTTTGCAAAGTGCCTACCTGTAGGTTTTGGCCTCTAGCTCAGCCGGCACATAGGGAAACCTACCAAACCTGTGCATTTGTGAAAACTAGAGACCTAGGGGAATCCAAGATGGGGTGACTCGTGGGGCTCTGACCAGGTTCTGTTACCCAGAATCCTTTGCAAACCTCAAAAAGTGGCTAAAAAAACAAGTTTTCCTCACATTTCGGTGACAGAAAGTTGTGGAATCTGAGAGGAGCCACAAATTTCCTTCCACCCAGCGTTCCCCCAAGTCTCCCGATAAAAATGATACCTCACTTGTGTGGGTAGGCCTAGCGCCCGCGACAGGAAATGCCCCAAAACACAACGTGGACACATCCCATTTTTTGACAAAATACAGAGCTGTTTTTTGCAAAGTGCCTACCTGTAGATTTTGGCCTGTAGCTCAGCCGGCACATAGGGAAACCTACCAAACCTGTGCATTTTTGAAAACTAGAGACCTAGGGGAATCCAAGATGGGGTGACTCGTGGGGCTCTGACCAGGTTCTGTTACCCAGAATCCTTTGCAAACCTCAAAAAGTGGCTAAAAAAATAAGTTTTCCTCACATTTCGGTGACAGAAAGTTGTGGAATCTGAGAGGAGCCACAAATTTCCTTCCACCCAGCGTTCCCCCAAGTCTCCCGATAAAAATGATACCTCACTTGTGTTGGTAGGCCTAGCGCCCGCGACAGGAAATGCCCCAAAACACAACGTGGACACATCCCATTTTTTGACAAAATACAGAGCTGTTTTTTGCAAAGTGCCTACCTGTAGGTTTTGGCCTCTAGCTCAGCCGGCACATAGGGAAACCTACCAAACCTGTGCATTTGTGAAAACTAGAGACCTAGGGGAATCCAAGATGGGGTGACTCGTGGGGCTCTGACCAGGTTCTGTTACCCAGAATCCTTTGCAAACCTCAAAAAGTGGCTAAAAAAACAAGTTTTCCTCACATTTCGGTGACAGAAAGTTGTGGAATCTGAGATGAGCCACAAATGTCCTTCCACCCAGCGTTCCCCCAAGTCTCCCGATAAAAATGATACCTCACTTGTGTGGGTAGGCCTAGCACCCGCGACAGGAAATGCCCCAAAACACAACGTAGACACATCCCTTTTTTTGACAAAATACAGAGCTGTTTTTTGCAAAGTGCCTACCTGTAGATTTTGGCCTCTAGCTCAGCCGGCACCTAGGGAAACCTACCAAAACTGTGCATTTTTGAAAACTAGAGACCTAGGGGAATCCAAGATGGGGTGACTTGCGGGGCTCTGCCCAGGTTCTGTTACCCAGAATCCTTTGCAAACCTCAAAAAGTGGCTAAAAAAACAAGTTTTCCTCACATTTCGGTGACAGAAAGTTGTGGAATCTGAGAGGAGCCACAAATTTCCTTCCACACAGCGTTCCCCCAAGTCTCCCGATAAAAATGATACCTCACTTGTGTGGGTAGGCCTAGCGCCCGCGACAGGAAATGCCCCAAAACACAACGTGGACACATCCCATTTTTTGACAAAATACAGAGCTGTTTTTTGCAAAGTGCCTACCTGTAGGTTTTGGCCTCTAGCTCAGCCGGCACATAGGGAAACCTACCAAACCTGTGCATTTGTGAAAACTAGAGACCTAGGGGAATCCAAGATGGGGTGACTTGCGGGGCTCTGCCCAGGTTCTGTTACCCAGAATCCTTTGCAAACCTCAAAAAGTGGCTAAAAAAACAAGTTTTCCTCACATTTCGGTGACAGAAAGTTGTGGAATCTGAGAGGAGCCACAAATGTCCTTCCACACAGCGTTCCCCCAAGTCTCCCGATAAAAATGATACCTCACTTGTGTGGGTAGGCCTAGCACCCGCGACAGGAAATGCCCCAAAACACAACGTGGACACATCCCATTTTTTGACAAAATACAGAGCTGTTTTTTGCAAAGTGCCTACCTGTAGGTTTTGGCCTCTAGCTCAGCCGGCACCTAGGGAAACCTACCAAAACTGTGCATTTTTGAAAACTAGAGACCTAGGGGAATCCAAGATGGGGTGACTTGCGGGGCTCTGCCCAGGTTCTGTTACCCAGAATCCTTTGCAAACCTCAAAAAGTGGCTAAAAAAACAAGTTTTCCTCACATTTCGGTGACAGAAAGTTGTGGAATCTGAGAGGAGCCACAAATGTCCTTCCACCCAGCGTTCCCTCAAGTCTCCCGATAAAAATGATACCTCACTTGTGTGGGTAGGCCTAGCGCCCGCGACAGGAAATGCCCCAAAACACAACGTGGACACATCCCATTTTTTGACAAAATACAGAGCTGTTTTTTGCAAAGTGCCTACCTGTAGGTTTTGGCCTCTAGCTCAGCCGGCACATAGGGAAACCTACCAAACCTGTGCATTTGTGAAAACTAGAGACCTAGGGGAATCCAAGATGGGGTGACTCATGGGGCTCTGACCAGGTTCTGTTACCCAGAATCCTTTGCAAACCTCAAAAAGTGGCTAAAAAAACAAGTTTTCCTCACATTTCGGTGACAGAAAGTTGTGGAATCTGAGAGGAGCCACGAATTTCCTTCCACCCAGCGTTCCCCCAAGTCTCCCGATAAACACGATACCTCACTTGTGTGGGTAGGCCTAGCGCCCGCGACAGGAAATGCCCCAAAACACAACGTGGACACATCCCATTTTTTGACAAAATACAGAGCTGTTTTTTGCAAAGTGCCTACCTGTAGGTTTTGGCCTCTAGCTCAGCCGGCACATAGGGAAACCTACCAAACCTGTGCATTTGTGAAAACTAGAGACCTAGGGGAATCCAAGATGGGGTGACTCGTGGGGCTCTGACCAGGTTCTGTTACCCAGAATCCTTTGCAAACCTCAAAAAGTGGCTAAAAAAACAAGTTTTCCTCACATTTCGGTGACAGAAAGTTGTGGAATCTGAGAGGAGCCACAAATTTCCTTCCACCCAGCGTTCCCCCAAGTCTCCCGATAAAAATGATACCTCACTTGTGTGGGTAGGCCTAGCGCCCGCGACAGGAAATGCCCCAAAACACAACGTGGACACATCCCATTTTTTGACAAAATACAGAGCTGTTTTTTGCAAAGTGCCTACCTGTAGATTTTGGCCTGTAGCTCAGCCGGCACATAGGGAAACCTACCAAACCTGTGCATTTTTGAAAACTAGAGACCTAGGGGAATCCAAGATGGGGTGACTCGTGGGGCTCTGACCAGGTTCTGTTACCCAGAATCCTTTGCAAACCTCAAAAAGTGGCTAAAAAAATAAGTTTTCCTCACATTTCGGTGACAGAAAGTTGTGGAATCTGAGAGGAGCCACAAATTTCCTTCCACCCAGCGTTCCCCCAAGTCTCCCGATAAAAATGATACCTCACTTGTGTTGGTAGGCCTAGCGCCCGCGACAGGAAATGCCCCAAAACACAACGTGGACACATCCCATTTTTTGACAAAATACAGAGCTGTTTTTTGCAAAGTGCCTACCTGTAGGTTTTGGCCTCTAGCTCAGCCGGCACATAGGGAAACCTACCAAACCTGTGCATTTGTGAAAACTAGAGACCTAGGGGAATCCAAGATGGGGTGACTCGTGGGGCTCTGACCAGGTTCTGTTACCCAGAATCCTTTGCAAACCTCAAAAAGTGGCTAAAAAAACAAGTTTTCCTCACATTTCGGTGACAGAAAGTTGTGGAATCTGAGATGAGCCACAAATTTCCTTCCACCCAGCGTTCCCCCAAGTCTCCCGATAAACACGATACCTCACTTGTGTGGGTAGGCCTAGCGCCCGCGACAGGAAATGCCCCAAAACACAACGTGGACACATCCCATTTTTTGACAAAATACAGAGCTGTTTTTTGCAAAGTGCCTACCTGTAGATTTTGGCCTCTAGCTCAGCCGGCACATAGGGAAACCTACCAAACCTGTGCATTTTTTAAAACTAGAGACCTAGGGGAATCCAAGATGGGGTGACTCGTGGGGCTCTGCCCAGGTTCTGTTACCCAGAATCCTTTGCAAACCTCAAAAAGTGTCTAAAAAAACAAGTTTTCCTCACATTTCGGTGACAGAAAGTTGTGGAATCTGAGAGGAGCCACAAATTTCCTTCCACACAGCGTTCCCCCAAGTCTCCCGATAAAAATGATACCTCACTTGTGTGGGTAGGCCTAGCACCCGCGACAGGAAATGCCCCAAAACACAACGTGGACACATCCCATTTTTTGACAAAATACAGAGCTGTTTTTTGCAAAGTGCCTACCTGTAGGTTTTGGCCTCTAGCTCAGCCGGCACCTAGGGAAACCTACCAAAACTGTGCATTTTTGAAAACTAGAGACCTAGGGGAATCCAAGATGGGGTGACTTGCGGGGCTCTGCCCAGGTTCTGTTACCCAGAATCCTTTGCAAACCTCAAAAAGTGGCTAAAAAAACAAGTTTTCCTCACATTTCGGTGACAGAAAGTTGTGGAATCTGAGAGGAGCCACAAATGTCCTTCCACCCAGCGTTCCCTCAAGTCTCCCGATAAAAATGATACCTCACTTGTGTGGGTAGGCCTAGCGCCCGCGACAGGAAATGCCCCAAAACACAACGTGGACACATCCCATTTTTTGACAAAATACAGAGCTGTTTTTTGCAAAGTGCCTACCTGTAGGTTTTGGCCTCTAGCTCAGCCGGCACATAGGGAAACCTACCAAACCTGTGCATTTGTGAAAACTAGAGACCTAGGGGAATCCAAGATGGGGTGACTCGTGGGGCTCTGACCAGGTTCTGTTACCCAGAATCCTTTGCAAACCTCAAAAAGTGGCTAAAAAAACAAGTTTTCCTCACATTTCGGTGACAGAAAGTTGTGGAATCTGAGAGGAGCCACGAATTTCCTTCCACCCAGCGTTCCCCCAAGTCTCCCGATAAACACGATACCTCACTTGTGTGGGTAGGCCTAGCGCCCGCGACAGGAAATGCCCCAAAACACAACGTGGACACATCCCATTTTTTGACAAAATACAGAGCTGTTTTTTGCAAAGTGCCTACCTGTAGATTTTGGCCTCTAGCTCAGCCGGCACATAGGGAAACCTACCAAACCTGTGCATTTTTTAAAACTAGAGACCTAGGGGAATCCAAGATGGGGTGACTCGTGGGGCTCTGCCCAGGTTCTGTTACCCAGAATCCTTTGCAAACCTCAAAAAGTGGCTAAAAAAACAAGTTTTCCTCACATTTCGGTGACAGAAAGTTGTGGAATCTGAGAGGAGCCACAAATTTCCTTCCACACAGCGTTCCCCCAAGTCTCCCGATAAAAATGATACCTCACTTGTGTGGGTAGGCCTAGCGCCCGCGACAGGAAATGCCCCAAAACACAACGTGGACACATCCCATTTTTTGACAAAATACAGAGCTGTTTTTTGCAAAGTGCCTACCTGTAGGTTTTGGCCTCTAGCTCAGCCGGCACATAGGGAAACCTACCAAACCTGTGCATTTGTGAAAACTAGAGACCTAGGGGAATCCAAGATGGGGTGACTTGCGGGGCTCTGACCAGGTTCTGTTACCCAGAATCCTTTGCAAACCTCAAAAAGTGGCTAAAAAAACAAGTTTTCCCCACATTTCGGTGACAGAAAGTTGTGGAATCTGAGAGGAGCCACAAATGTCCTTCCACCCAGCGTTCCCCCAAGTCTCCCGATAAAAATGATACCTCACTTGTGTGGGTAGGCCTAGCGCCCGCGACAGGAAATGCCCCAAAACACAACGTGGACACATCCCATTTTTTGACAAAATACAGAGCTGTTTTTTGCAAAGTGCCTACCTGTAGGTTTTGGCCTCTAGCTCAGCCGGCACATAGGGAAACCTACCAAACCTGTGCATTTTTTAAAACTAGAGACCTAGGGGAATCCAAGATGGGGTGAATCATGGGGCTCTGACCAGGTTCTGTTACCCAGAATCCTTTGCAAACCTCAAAAAGTGGCTAAAAAAACAAGTTTTCCTCACATTTCGGTGACAGAAAGTTGTGGAATCTGAGAGGAGCCACAAATTTCCTTCCACCCAGCGTTCCCCCAAGTCTCCCGATAAAAACGATACCTCACTTGTGTGGGTAGGCCTAGCGCCCGCGACAGGAAATGCCCCAAAACACAACGTGGACACATCCCATTTTTTGACAAAATACAGAGCTGTTTTTTGCAAAGTGCCTACCTGTAGATTTTGGCCTGTAGCTCAGCCGGCACATAGGGAAACCTACCAAACCTGTGCATTTTTGAAAACTAGAGACCTAGGGGAATCCAAGATGGGGTGACTCGTGGGGCTCTGACCAGGTTCTGTTACCCAGAATCCTTTGCAAACCTCAAAAAGTGGCTAAAAAAATAAGTTTTCCTCACATTTCGGTGACAGAAAGTTGTGGAATCTGAGAGGAGCCACAAATTTCCTTCCACCCAGCGTTCCCCCAAGTCTCCCGATAAAAATGATACCTCACTTGTGTGGGTAGGCCTAGCGCCCGCGACAGGAAATGCCCCAAAACACAACGTGGACACATCCCATTTTTTGACAAAATACAGAGCTGTTTTTTGCAAAGTGCCTACCTGTAGGTTTTGGCCTCTAGCTCAGCCGGCACATAGGGAAACCTACCAAACCTGTGCACTTTTGAAAACTAGAGACCTAGGGGAATCCAAGATGGGGTGACTCGTGGGGCTCTGACCAGGTTCTGTTACCCAGAATCCTTTGCAAACCTCAAAAAGTGGCTAAAAAAACAAGTTTTCCTCACATTTCGGTGACAGAAAGTTGTGGAATCTGAGAGGAGCCACAAATTTCCTTCCACCCAGCGTTCCCCCAAGTCTCCCGATAAAAATGATACCTCACGTGTGTGGGTAGGCCTAGCGCCCGCGACAGTAAATGTCCCAAAACACAACGTGGACACATCCCTTTTTTTGAAAAAATACAGAGCTGTTTTTTGCAAAGTGCCTACCTGTAGATTTTGGCCTCTAGCTCAGCCGGCACCTAGGGAAACCTACCAAAACTGTGCATTTTTGAAAACTAGAGACCTAGGGGAATCCAAGATGGGGTGACTTGCGGGGCTCTGACCAGGTTCTGTTACCCAGAATCCTTTGCAAACCTCAAAAAGTGGCTAAAAAAACAAGTTTTCCCCACATTTCGGTGACAGAAAGTTGTAGAATCTGAGAGGAGCCACAAATGTCCTTCCACCCAGCGTTCCCCCAAGTCTCCCGATAAAAATGATACCTCACTTGTGTGGGTAGGCCTAGCGCCCGCGACAGGAAATGCCCCAAAACACAACGTGGACACATCCCATTTTTTGACAAAATACATAGCTGTTTTTTGCAAAGTGCCTACCTGTAGGTTTTGGCCTCTAGCTCAGCCGGCACATAGGCAAACCTACCAAACCTGTGCATTTGTGAAAACTAGAGACCTAGGGGAATCCAAGATGGGGTGACTCGTGGGGCTCTGACCAGGTTCTGTTACCCAGAATCCTTTGCAAACCTCAAAAAGTGGCTAAAAAAACAAGTTTTCCTCACATTTCGGTGACAGAAAGTTGTGGAATCTGAGAGGAGCCACAAATTTCCTTCCACCCAGCGTTCCCCCAAGTCTCCCGATAAACACGATACCTCACTTGTGTGGGTAGGCCTAGCGCCCGCGACAGGAAATGCCCCAAAACACAACGTGGACACATCCCATTTTTTGACAAAATACAGAGCTGTTTTTTGCAAAGTGCCTACCTGTTGATTTTGGCCTCTAGCTCAGCCGGCACATAGGGAAACCTACCAAACCTGTGCATTTTTTAAAACTAGAGACCTAGGGGAATCCAAGATGGGGTGACTCGTGGGGCTCTGCCCAGGTTCTGTTACCCAGAATCCTTTGCAAACCTCAAAAAGTGGCTAAAAAAACAAGTTTTCCTCACATTTCGGTGACAGAAAGTTGTGGAATCTGAGAGGAGCCACAAATTTCCTTCCACACAGCGTTCCCCCAAGTCTCCCGATAAAAATTATACCTCACTTGTGTGGGTAGGCCTAGCGCCCGCGACAGGAAATGCCCCAAAACACAACGTGGACACATCCCATTTTTTGACAAAATACAGAGCTGTTTTTTGCAAAGTGCCTACCTGTAGGTTTTGGCCTCTAGCTCAGCCGGCACATAGGGAAACCTACCAATCCTGTGCATTTGTGAAAACTAGAGACCTAGGGGAATCCAAGATGGGGTGACTTGCGGGGCTCTGACCAGGTTCTGTTACCCAGAATCCTTTGCAAACCTCAAAAAGTGGCTAAAAAAACTAGTTTTCCCCACATTTCGGTGACAGAAAGTTGTGGAATCTGAGAGGAGCCACAAGTGTCCTTCCACCCAGGGTTCCCCCAAGTCTCCCGATAAAAATGATACCTCACTTGTGTGGGTAGGCCTAGCGCCCGCGACAGGAAATGCCCCAAAACACAACGTGGACACATCCCATTTTTTGACAAAATACAGAGCTGTTTTTTGCAAAGTGCCTACCTGTAGGTTTTGGCCTCTAGCTCAGCCGGCACATAGGGAAACCTACCAAACCTGTGCATTTTTTAAAACTAGAGACCTAGGGGAATCCAAGATGGGGTGACTCGTGGGGCTCTGACCAGGTTCTGTTACCCAGAATCCTTTGCAAACCTCAAAAAGTGGCTAAAAAAATAAGTTTTCCTCACATTTCGGTGACAGAAAGTTGTGGAATCTGAGAGGAGCCACAAATTTCCTTCCACACAGCGTTCCCCCAAGTCTCCCGATAAAAATGATACCTCACTTGTGTGGGTAGGCCTAGCGCCCGCGACAGGAAATGCCCCAAAACACAACGTGGACACATCCCATTTTTTGACAAAATACAGAGCTGTTTTTTGCAAAGTGCCTACCTGTAGGTTTTGGCCTCTAGCTCAGCCGGCACATAGGGAAACCTACCAAACCTGTGCACTTTTGAAAACTAGAGACCTAGGGGAATCCAAGATGGGGTGACTCGTGGGGCTCTGACCAGGTTCTGTTACCCAGAATCCTTTGCAAACCTCAAAAAGTGGCTAAAAAAACAAGTTTTCCTCACATTTCGGTGACAGAAAGTTGTGGAATCTGAGAGGAGCCACAAATTTCCTTCCACCCAGCGTTCCCCCAAGTCTCCCGATAAAAATGATACCTCACTTGTGTGGGTAGGCCTAGCGCCCGCGACAGGAAATGCCCCAAAACACAACGTGGACACATCCCATTTTTTGACAAAATACAGAGCTGTTTTTTTTGCAAAGTGCCTACCTGTAGATTTTGGCCTCTAGCTCAGCCGGCACATAGGGAAACCTACCAAACCTGTGCATTTTTTAAAACTAGAGACCTAGGTGAATCCAAGATGGGGTGACTCGTGGGGCTCTGACCAGGTTCTGTTACCCAGAATCCTTTGCAAACCTCAAAAAGTGGCTAAAAAAAACGAGTTTTCCTCACATTTCGGTGACAGAAAGTTGTGGAATCTGAGAGGAGCCACAAATTTCCTTCCACACAGCGTTCCCCCAAGTCTCCCGATAAAAATGATACCTCACGTGTGTGGGTAGGCCTAGCGCCCGCGACAGTAAATGTCCCAAAACACAACGTGGACACATCCCTTTTTTTGAAAAAATACAGAGCTGTTTTTTGCAAAGTGCCTACCTGTAGATTTTGGCCTCTAGCTCAGCCGGCACCTAGGGAAACCTACCAAAACTGTGCATTTTTGAAAACTAGAGACCTAGGGGAATCCAAGATGGGGTGACTTGCGGGGCTCTGACCAGGTTCTGTTACCCAGAATCCTTTGCAAACCTCAAAAAGTGGCTAAAAAAACAAGTTTTCCCCACATTTCGGTGACAGAAAGTTGTAGAATCTGAGAGGAGCCACAAATGTCCTTCCACCCAGCGTTCCCCCAAGTCTCCCGATAAAAATGATACCTCACTTGTGTGGGTAGGCCTAGCGCCCGCGACAGGAAATGCCCCAAAACACAACGTGGACACATCCCATTTTTTGACAAAATACAGAGCTGTTTTTTGCAAAGTGCCTACCTGTAGGTTTTGGCCTCTAGCTCAGCCGGCACATAGGCAAACCTACCAAACCTGTGCATTTGTGAAAACTAGAGACCTAGGGGAATCCAAGATGGGGTGACTCGTGGGGCTCTGACCAGGTTCTGTTACCCAGAATCCTTTGCAAACCTCAAAAAGTGGCTAAAAAAACAAGTTTTCCTCACATTTCGGTGACAGAAAGTTGTGGAATCTGAGAGGAGCCACAAATTTCCTTCCACCCAGCCTTCCCCCAAGTCTCCCGATAAAAATGATACCTCACTTGTGTGGGTAGGCCTAGCGCCCGCGACAGGAAATGCCCCAAAACACAACGTGGACACATCCCATTTTTTGACAAAATACAGAGCTGTTTTTTGCAAAGTGCCTACCTGTAGGTTTTGGCCTCTAGCTCAGCCGGCACATAGGGAAACCTACCAAACCTGTGCATTTGTGAAAACTAGAGACCTAGGGGAATCCAAGATGGGGTGACTTGCGGGGCTCTGCCCAGGTTCTGTTACCCAGAATCCTTTGCAAACCTCAAAAAGTGGCTAAAAAAACAAGTTTTCCCCACATTTCGGTGACAGAAAGTTGTGGAATCTGAGAGGAGCCACAAATGTCCTTCCACCCAGCGTTCCCCCAAGTCTCCCGATAAAAATGATACCTCACTTGTGTGGGTAGGCCTAGCACCCGCGACAGGAAATGCCCCAAAACACAACGTAGACACATCCCTTTTTTTGACAAAATACAGAGCTGTTTTTTGCAAAGTGCCTACCTGTAGATTTTGGCCTCTAGCTCACCCGGCACCTAGGGAAACCTACCAAAACTGTGCATTTTTGAAAACTAGAGACCTAGGGGAATCCAAGATGGGGTGACTTGCGGGGCTCTGCCCAGGTTCTGTTACCCAGAATCCTTTGCAAACCTCAAAAAGTGGCTAAAAAAACAAGTTTTCCTCACATTTCGGTGACAGAAAGTTGTGGAATCTGAGACGAGCCAGAAATGTCCTTCCACCCAGCGTTCCCTCAAGTCTCCCGATAAAAATGATACCTCACTTGTGTGGGTAGGCCTAGCGCCCGCGACAGGAAATGCCCCAAAACACAACGTGGACACATCCCATTTTTTGACAAAATACAGAGCTGTTTTTTGCAAAGTGCCTACCTGTAGGTTCTGATGGATACAACTACCTGTGGATTCCTCACCTCATGAATACTCCCATGGCGCCAGCATTCTACGGAAATCTTCTTACTAGTCTCTGCACGTCGACGAGGACGTCACTGTCTCGCACGCGACGCCGTCTGACGTCATACAGGCAATAAGAGGTCCTCGACGACGTGCGGACGTCAGTTCCCTTTTTTCCGTGCATTCGAAACGGTTATCTTCGAGGGAGCAACTGTTACTCTTGCGGTTACAGTGTATATCTTGCTGCGTACTCTTTCTCCGTGGAAATAATGTCGCAGAGAAAGTCTGGATTTAAGCCTTGTCGTGAGTGTGGAGGCAAGATGTCGGTGACGGATCCTCATTCCGATTGCCTTTGGTGTTTGAGCTCCGACCACGACGTCTCGACTTGTGATTCATGTCAGCACATGAATCCGAAGGCCCTTAAAGAACGTGAGGCGAAGCTGTTTATGGCCAAGTCAAAGGAGAAGCATCACAAGAAGTCTTCTCCAAAACATCGGCGTCATCGAGACTCCCGGCGCCGTAGAGAATCTCGGCGTCATTCAAGGGAGGCTCGTTCCAGGTCTCCGGATCGGCGCCGAAAGACATGGGAGGTCAGCCCCACGGTGACGCCGCATCCTTCGACGCCGTTGCCCTCTCCGGCGTCACCAACTTCGCCTGGACAGGCGTCGGTGATTGAGGTATTGGAGCCTCAAGTGTTTTCTCCGGCGCAGACGCCGAGGCCGGAGTCGGGGTCGCCTCCGAGACAGGCACCCCAGTATCCGGCTTTTCCCACCCCTGGAGCCGATAGTTCCGCATTCTTGAATGCGATGTATGCCATCTTCCAACAGATGGCTCCAGGGGGTGCTCCGGCTGGGCCTTTGGCCTTTTCTTTGGGTGATCCTGCGCCTCTTCGGCCGGCACCCTTTATGCCCTTTCTCCCGTTTGGGAACGTGGGCTCGGCGCCAGTGTCGGCGCCGGTGGCCGCTCCGGTGGCTTCAGAAGGATTGGCCCCGGGGATTTCCATCCCGTCGACGTCGGGATTTCGGCCTGTGACTCCGGTGGGTCCATCTGCTTCAGCTGCTCTTTCGTCGGCGCCGAAGTTACATGTGGCGCCGGACGCGGCGTCGGTGGCTTCTGAAGATCGGCGCCGATCTTCGACTTCGGCGGAGGCATTGTCGACTCCGCGTATTGAACAACGACTTCATTCGAGGAGACGTGCTCTCCGGGTACTAGAAGAGCAGGAGTACCAACGAGCCCTAGAGGAAGGAGAGCTAGAGGACTCGGGTGATGGGCTGCGTGGACTGGAGTCGGCCAGTGGGCTGGACACTTCCCCTGAGTGGGACCTTTCGTCCCCGGGGGAATATACTGAGGAAGCTGCTTCCTTTCATACAGTGGTACGGAAGGCAGCTAGTTTTTTGGACCTGCCTTTGCCGGTGGTGGAGGCAAAACAAAACCTTTTGACGGAGGTGTTGCATCCGGCCTCAGCCGCGGCGGAGCCTCTGTTACCTTTTAATGACGCTCTGCTGGATCCGGTTTTAGAGGTGTGGAAGAGGCCGGCATCTTCCCCAGCAGTTCACAGAGCCGTGGCCAGGAGGTATCGGACGGCTCCAACTGATCCTGGTTTCCTATCTAGGCACCCTACGCCGGAGAGCTTGGTAGTGCAGGCCTCCTGTTCGTCCAAGTCAGCGCCTGGTTCTTTCCCGACGGTGCCTGGGGACAGAGACTCAAAAAAGCTAGAGGCGCAGTCGAAGAAGATTTTTTCGTCCTGCAGTCTGGCGTTAAAGGCCACTAATGCGACCTGTATCCTGGGGAGGTATATTCATGCTCTGATGGATGACATCTCCTCTTCGTTTACAGAGCTTCCCCAGGGTCTTTTGGATCTTGTCTCTGATGCCCAGGCTGCTGCGACCCAAATTATCCAGACGGGACTGGATACCACCGACTCGGTAGCCAGAGCAATGGGCACAACTGTGGTGGAAAGGAGACAGGCCTGGCTCCGTAACTCGGGCTTTTCGGCAGATGTACAGTCCACATTGTTGGATCTCCCGTTTGATGGGGACAAACTGTTTGGGGCTAAGGCTGATTCGGCCTTGGAACGTTTTAAGGAGAGCAGGGCCACGGCTAAGTCGTTGGGACTCCAAGCTCCTTCTTCCACGGCCTCTTCCAGATTCTTCAGGAGGTTTCGTGGATTTGGGCGTGGCTCTTCCTCCTCTTCCTTTCGGGGAAGATATCAGCAACCTGCCTCTTCCCACCCCTATAGATCTTTTAGGGGGAGGGGTAGGGTCCGCACCAGGGGAGCCTCTCAGCAGCACTCTGCCTCTTCCTCATCCTCTGGCGGGGTGCAGCAGGGGAAGCAGCCTTAGGCTTCCACCATTTCCCACTCACTCCTCTCCTGTAGGGGGAAGATTACAGCATTTTCTCACCAAATGGGAGACTGTTACGTCGGACACTTGGGTTCTCAGTGTTGTGGGAAAAGGCTACACCCTTCCCTTTCGGGAGTTTCCGCCCCTCATCCCGCCCCGCCCTTCGTATTGTTCACAAGAACACCTCCTGTTGCTAGAACAGGAGGTAGAAGTCCTCCTTTTAAAGGGCGCGGTGGAGTTGGTCCCGGAGCAGGAAAGGGGTCAAGGAGTTTACTCAAGGTATTTCCTGATTCCCAAGAAGGATGGTCGTTTGAGACCAATTCTGGACCTGAGGATCTTGAATTGGTTCCTCAAGCAGGAAAAGTTCAAGATGCTGACCCTAGCACAGGTGCTTTTGGCGTTGAACATGGAAGACTGGATGGTGTCTGTCGACTTGCAGGATGCTTACTTTCATATCCCGATACTCAAGTCACACAGGAAGTATCTCCGGTTTGTGGTGGGATCGCAACACTACCAGTTTGCGGTCCTTCCGTTTGGTCTTACTTCAGCACCTCGAGTCTTCACGAAGGTGATGTCGGTGGTTGCGGCAGAGCTCAGAAGGAAGGGGATAGCAGTATTCCCTTACTTGGACGATTGGTTGATCAAAGCCAAGTCCCCGGAGCTTGTGTTGCGTCATCTGCAGTCAACAACCCAGTTGTTGTTCGACCTGGGCTTTTCGGTGAACGAGCCCAAATCTCACCTGGAGCCCTCTCAGCGCCTCCTGTTCATAGGGGCAGTACTGGATACAACATTGGGTCGGGCCTTTCCTCCGCCTCAGCGGATTCAAGATATTCAGGATTTGGTTCCAATGTTTCGAAATGGAGCGGTAGTTCCAGTCCTCAAGGTCCTTCGTCTGCTCGGTCTTTTTGCCTCCTGCATTCTGTTGGTCATGCATGCTCGCTGGCACATGAGGGCTCTTCAGTGGTGCCTCCGAAGGCAGTGGTCTCAACACAGAGGGGATCTAGAGGGTACTGTCAAGATCTCCAGAGATGCTGCTGTGGATTTGAAGTGGTGGATTGCAAGCAACAATCTTTCACAAGGAAAGCCGTTCCAGCAGTCGCCACCAGTGGCCACAGTCATAACGGATGCTTCCACTCTAGGGTGGGGAGCTCATCTGGGGGATCTGGAGATCAAAGGTCTTTGGTCTCCAGAGGAACAGATTTTTCACATCAATCTGTTAGAGTTACGGGCTGTACGTCTGGCTCTCAAGGCCTTCCTCCCTTCCCTTCGTGGTCAGTCGGTACAGGTCCTAACGGACAATACTACCACGATGTGGTACATAAACAAGCAGGGAGGAGTGGGGTCGTACCTTCTCTGCAGAGAAGCTCTTCGACTATGGTCCTGGGCAAAGGACCATCGGATTTGCTTGATAGCAAACCATCTGGCCGGAGTCTTGAACGTGCGTGCGGACAGTCTCAGTCGCCACTTCTCGGCAGACCACGAGTGGCGTCTCCATCCAGATCAAGTCCGTTTAATCTTCCACAAGTGGGGGTTTCCTCGGGTAGATCTGTTCGCCACTCGAGAGAACGCGCATTGTCCGTTGTTCTGCAGCCTTCAGTATCCGATGCAGGAAGCGTTGGGGGACGCGTTTCAAATGACCTGGTGCGGCCAGTTGCTTTACGCGTTTCCTCCCATACCCTTGATTCCTCGAGTATTGAGGAAGATTCGCCAAGACCGGGCTCTAGTAATCTTAATAGCTCCGGATTGGCCAAGGAGGGTGTGGTACTCCGACCTTCTCCAACTCTCAACGTGCCCGCCGCTCCGTCTCCCTTTCAGGGCAGACCTCCTCTCGCAGTCGCAGGGGCAGGTTCTACACCCCAACCTCCAGAGTCTGCACCTACATGCCTGGAGATTGAACGGGGCAACCTGAGTTCCTTCTCTCTCCCGCCTGAGGTAGTGGATGTTATATTAGCGGCCAGGCGACACTCCACTAAATCTATCTACGCTAATAGGTGGTCTAAATTTGTTGCGTGGTGTGGAGAGAGGCAGATTGATCCTTTACATGCTCATCTATCGGACGTTTTGTCTTTTGCTCTATCTCTGGCGCAGAAAGGCTGTGCAGTGGCTACCATTAAAGGTTATTTATCGGCCTTGTCAGCCTTCATATGTCTTCCAGACCAACCATCTTTATTTAAATCCCCTATTGTTATCAGATTCTTGAAAGGTCTTCTAAATCAATATCCTCCAAAGCCATTCGTTATGCCGCAATGGGATTTGTCCTTAGTCCTGACTTTCCTTATGGGGTCCCCTTTTGAACCTATGCATTCTTGCCCCTTGAGGTATTTGGTTTTAAAAACAGTCTTCCTGATAGCTATAACATCAGCAAGGAGAGTGAGTGAGTTGCAGGCCTTATCAGTAAAACCCCCTTATACAACTTTTTATGGGGATAAGGTGGTGTTGAGGACCAAGGCTGCTTTCCTCCCGAAGGTTGTTTCACCCTTCCATTTGGCTCAGGCAATTACTTTGTCCACGTTCTATCCTCCGCCTCATCCTTCCAAAGAGGAAGAAAGACTGCACCGTCTGGACCCAAAGAGAGCGTTGAGCTTCTTTATCGATAGAACAAAGGATTTCAGGCTGGAGGATCAGCTGTTTATTGGATACGTGGGCAAGAGGAGAGGAAAGGCAGTCCACAAGAGAACACTATCCAGGTGGGTTGTTCTTTGCATTAAAATATGTTACTCTTTGGCAAAGAAGGATCCTCCTGAGGGCATTAGAGCTCATTCCACCAGAGCTAAGTCGGCCACTTCGGCCTTAGCCAGAGGTGTTCCTGTGGTCGACATCTGCAAGGCCGCAACTTGGTCGTCCCTTCACACTTTTGCAAAACATTACTGTTTAGATTCTGAGGTTAGAAGGGACGGCCATTTTGCACGGTCAGTGCTGCAGGATTTCTTGGTTTGACCATTTAGGCACCCACCGCCGGGCGTGGTACTGCTTTGGGACTCTATTCATGAGGTGAGGAATCCACAGGTAGTTGTATCCATCAGAAGAACGAGTTACTTACCTTCGGTAACGACTTTTCTGGTGGATACATTAGCTACCTGTGGATTCCTCACGGTCCCACCCGCCTCCCCGTTGCCTTTATGGTCTTGCCGAGTAATCCTTGAGTGTGCTCCTCTTGGTCTTTGAGGGTGCAATAGATGTATATATATAATATATTTATATATATGTAGGTATATGTCTATATATCTTTATGTATATACTTGGTGTGTGTATATATTTTAAAAGAGAGAGTTTTATATATATATATATATATATATATATGTACATAAAAAGATTTACAGTTATTCATACAATGTGGTGTATTTTTACATTATAATGGATGTTGCTTTGTTCTTTCATTGCATTGCCTGGTTGTTCTCATGCACGTAAAAAATGATTGGTACTGACGTCCGCACGTCGTCGAGGACCTCTTATTGCCTGTATGACGTCAGACGGCGTCGCGTGCGAGACAGTGACGTCCTCGTCGACGTGCAGAGACTAGTAAGAAGATTTCCGTAGAATGCTGGCGCCATGGGAGTATTCATGAGGTGAGGAATCCACAGGTAGCTAATGTATCCACCAGAAAAGTCGTTACCGAAGGTAAGTAACTCGTTCTTTTGGCCTCTAGCTCAGCCGGCACATAGGGAAACCTACCAAACCTGTGCATTTTTGAAAACTAGAGACCTAGGGGAATACAAGATGGGGTGAATCATGGGGCTCTGACCAGGTTCTGTTACCCAGAATCCTTTGCAAACCTCAAAAAGTGGCTAAAAAAACAAGTTTTCCTCACATTTCGGTGACAGAAAGTTGTGGAATCTGAGAGGAGCCACAAATTTCCTTCCACCCAGCGTTCCCCCAAGTCTCCCGATAAAAATGATACCTCACTTGTGTGGGTAGGCCTAGCGCCCGCGACAGGAAATGCCCCAAAACACAACGTGTACACATCCCATTTTTTGACAAAATACAGAGCTGTTTTTTGCAAAGTGCCTACCTGTAGATTTTGGCCTGTAGCTCAGCCGGCACATAGGGAAACCTACCAAACCTGTGCATTTTTGAAAACTAGAGACCTAGGGGAATCCAAGATGGGGTGACTCGTGGGGCTCTGACCAGGTTCTGTTACCCAGAATCCTTTGCAAACCTCAAAAAGTGGCTAAAAAAATAAGTTTTCCTCACATTTCGGTGACAGAAAGTTGTGGAATCTGAGAGGAGCCACAAATTTCCTTCGACCCAGCGTTCCCCCACGTCTCCCGATAAACACAATACCTCACTTGTGTGGGTAGGCCTAGCGCCCGCGACAGGAAATGCCCCAAAACACAACGTGGACACATCCCTTTTTTTGACAAAATACAGAGCTGTTTTTTGCAAAGTGCCTACCTGTAGATTTTGGCCTGTAGCTCAGCCGGCACATAGGGAAACCTACCAAACCTGTGCATTTTTTAAAACTAGAGACCTAGGGGAATCCAAGATGGGGTGACTCGTGGGGCTCTGCCCAGGTTCTGTTACCCAGAATCCTTTGCAAACCTCAAAAAGTGGCTAAAAAAACAAGTTTTCCTCACATTTCGGTGACAGAAAGTTGTGGAATCTGAGAGGAGCCACAAATTTCCTTCCACACAGCGTTCCCCCAAGTCTCCCGATAAAAATGATACCTCACTTGTGTGGGTAGGCCTAGCGCCCGCGACAGGAAATGCCCCAAAACACAACGTGGACACATCCCATTTTTTGACAAAATACAGAGCTGTTTTTTGCAAAGTGCCTACCTGTAGGTTTTGGCCTCTAGCTCAGCCGGCACATAGGGAAACCTACCAAACCTGTGCATTTGTGAAAACTAGAGACCTAGGGGAATCCAAGATGGGGTGACTTGCGGGGCTCTGCCCAGGTTCTGTTACCCAGAATCCTTTGCAAACCTCAAAAAGTGGCTAAAAAAACAAGTTTTCCCCACATTTCGGTGACAGAAAGTTGTGGAATCTGAGAGGAGCCACAAATGTCCTTCCACCCAGCGTTCCCCCAAGTCTCCCGATAAAAATGATACCTCACTTGTGTGGGTAGGCCTAGCACCCGCGACAGGAAATGCCCCAAAACACAACGTAGACACATCCCTTTTTTTGACAAAATACAGAGCTGTTTTTTGCAAAGTGCCTACCTGTAGATTTTGGCCTCTAGCTCAGCCGGCACCTAGGGAAACCTACCAAAACTGTGCATTTTTGAAAACTAGAGACCTAGGGGAATCCAAGATGGGGTGACTTGCGGGGCTCTGCCCAGGTTCTGTTACCCAGAATCCTTTGCAAACCTCAAAAAGTGGCTAAAAAAACAAGTTTTCCTCACATTTCGGTGACAGAAAGTTGTGGAATCTGAGAGGAGCCACAAATGTCCTTCCACCCAGCGTTCCCTCAAGTCTCCCGATAAAAATGATACCTCACTTGTGTGGGTAGGCCTAGCGCCCGCGACAGGAAATGCCCCAAAACACAACGTGGACACATCCCATTTTTTGACAAAATACAGAGCTGTTTTTTGCAAAGTGCCTACCTGTAGGTTTTGGCCTCTAGCTCAGCCGGCACATAGGGAAACCTACCAAACCTGTGCATTTGTGAAAACTAGAGACCTAGGGGAATCCAAGATGGGGTGACTCATGGGGCTCTGACCAGGTTCTGTTACCCAGAATCCTTTGCAAACCTCAAAAAGTGGCTAAAAAAACAAGTTTTCCTCACATTTCGGTGACAGAAAGTTGTGGAATCTGAGAGGAGCCACGAATTTCCTTCCACCCAGCGTTCCCCCAAGTCTCCCGATAAACACGATACCTCACTTGTGTGGGTAGGCCTAGCGCCCGCGACAGGAAATGCCCCAAAACACAACGTGGACACATCCCATTTTTTGACAAAATACAGAGCTGTTTTTTGCAAAGTGCCTACCTGTAGGTTTTGGCCTCTAGCTCAGCCGGCACATAGGGAAACCTACCAAACCTGTGCATTTGTGAAAACTAGAGACCTAGGGGAATCCAAGATGGGGTGACTCGTGGGGCTCTGACCAGGTTCTGTTACCCAGAATCCTTTGCAAACCTCAAAAAGTGGCTAAAAAAACAAGTTTTCCTCACATTTCGGTGACAGAAAGTTGTGGAATCTGAGAGGAGCCACAAATTTCCTTCCACCCAGCGTTCCCCCAAGTCTCCCGATAAAAATGATACCTCACTTGTGTGGGTAGGCCTAGCGCCCGCGACAGGAAATGCCCCAAAACACAACGTGGACACATCCCATTTTTTGACAAAATACAGAGCTGTTTTTTGCAAAGTGCCTACCTGTAGATTTTGGCCTGTAGCTCAGCCGGCACATAGGGAAACCTACCAAACCTGTGCATTTTTGAAAACTAGAGACCTAGGGGAATCCAAGATGGGGTGACTCGTGGGGCTCTGACCAGGTTCTGTTACCCAGAATCCTTTGCAAACCTCAAAAAGTGGCTAAAAAAATAAGTTTTCCTCACATTTCGGTGACAGAAAGTTGTGGAATCTGAGAGGAGCCACAAATTTCCTTCCACCCAGCGTTCCCCCAAGTCTCCCGATAAAAATGATACCTCACTTGTGTTGGTAGGCCTAGCGCCCGCGACAGGAAATGCCCCAAAACACAACGTGGACACATCCCATTTTTTGACAAAATACAGAGCTGTTTTTTGCAAAGTGCCTACCTGTAGGTTTTGGCCTCTAGCTCAGCCGGCACATAGGGAAACCTACCAAACCTGTGCATTTGTGAAAACTAGAGACCTAGGGGAATCCAAGATGGGGTGACTCGTGGGGCTCTGACCAGGTTCTGTTACCCAGAATCCTTTGCAAACCTCAAAAAGTGGCTAAAAAAACAAGTTTTCCTCACATTTCGGTGACAGAAAGTTGTGGAATCTGAGATGAGCCACAAATTTCCTTCCACCCAGCGTTCCCCCAAGTCTCCCGATAAACACGATACCTCACTTGTGTGGGTAGGCCTAGCGCCCGCGACAGGAAATGCCCCAAAACACAACGTGGACACATCCCATTTTTTGACAAAATACAGAGCTGTTTTTTGCAAAGTGCCTACCTGTAGATTTTGGCCTCTAGCTCAGCCGGCACATAGGGAAACCTACCAAACCTGTGCATTTTTTAAAACTAGAGACCTAGGGGAATCCAAGATGGGGTGACTCGTGGGGCTCTGCCCAGGTTCTGTTACCCAGAATCCTTTGCAAACCTCAAAAAGTGTCTAAAAAAACAAGTTTTCCTCACATTTCGGTGACAGAAAGTTGTGGAATCTGAGAGGAGCCACAAATTTCCTTCCACACAGCGTTCCCCCAAGTCTCCCGATAAAAATGATACCTCACTTGTGTGGGTAGGCCTAGCGCCCGCGACAGGAAATGCCCCAAAACACAACGTGGACACATCCCATTTTTTGACAAAATACAGAGCTGTTTTTTGCAAAGTGCCTACCTGTAGGTTTTGGCCTCTAGCTCAGCCGGCAC
The DNA here is from genome assembly GCF_031143425.1 of Pleurodeles waltl. Classification (NCBI taxonomy): domain Eukaryota; kingdom Metazoa; phylum Chordata; class Amphibia; order Caudata; family Salamandridae; genus Pleurodeles; species Pleurodeles waltl. Next base: position 445,235,403 of record NC_090443.1, on the reverse strand, counting down.
ATAGGGAAACCTACCAAACCTGTGCATTTGTGAAAACTACAGACCTAGGGGAATCCAAGATGGGGTGACTTGCGGGGCTCTGCCCAGGTTCTGTTACCGAGAATCCTTTGCAAACCTCAAAAAGTGGCTAAAAAAACAAGTTTTCCCCACATTTCGGTGACAGAAAGTTGTGGAATCTGAGAGGAGCCACAAATGTCCTTCCACCCAGCGTTCCCCCAAGTCTCCCGATAAAAATGATACCTCACTTGTGTGGGTAGGCCTAGCACCCGCGACAGGAAATGCCCCAAAACACAACGTAGACACATCCCTTTTTTTGACAAAATACAGAGCTGTTTTTTGCAAAGTGCCTACCTGTAGATTTTGGCCTCTAGCTCAGCCGGCACCTAGGGAAACCTACCAAAACTGTGCATTTTTGAAAACTAGAGACCTAGGGGAATCCAAGATGGGGTGACTTGCGGGGCTCTGCCCAGGTTCTGTTACCCAGAATCCTTTGCAAACCTCAAAAAGTGGCTAAAAAAACAAGTTTTCCTCACATTTCGGTGACAGAAAGTTGTGGAATCTGAGAGGAGCCACAAATGTCCTTCCACCCAGCGTTCCCTCAAGTCTCCCGATAAAAATGATACCTCACTTGTGTGGGTAGGCCTAGCGCCCGCGACAGGAAATGCCCCAAAACACAACGTGGACACATCCCATTTTTTGACAAAATACAGAGCTGTTTTTTGCAAAGTGCCTACCTGTAGGTTTTGGCCTCTAGCTCAGCCGGCACATAGGGAAACCTACCAAACCTGTGCATTTGTGAAAACTAGAGACCTAGGGGAATCCAAGATGGGGTGACTCGTGGGGCTCTGACCAGGTTCTGTTACCCAGAATCCTTTGCAAACCTCAAAAAGTGGCTAAAAAAACAAGTTTTCCTCACATTTCGGTGACAGAAAGTTGTGGAATCTGAGAGGAGCCACGAATTTCCTTCCACCCAGCGTTCCCCCAAGTCTCCCGATAAACACGATACCTCACTTGTGTGGGTAGGCCTAGCGCCCGCGACAGGAAATGCCCCAAAACACAACGTGGACACATCCCATTTTTTGACAAAATACAGAGCTGTTTTTTGCAAAGTGCCTACCTGTAGATTTTGGCCTCTAGCTCAGCCGGCACATAGGGAAACCTACCAAACCTGTGCATTTTTTAAAACTAGAGACCTAGGGGAATCCAAGATGGGGTGACTCGTGGGGCTCTGCCCAGGTTCTGTTACCCAGAATCCTTTGCAAACCTCAAAAAGTGGCTAAAAAAACAAGTTTTCCTCACATTTCGGTGACAGAAAGTTGTGGAATCTGAGAGGAGCCACAAATTTCCTTCCACACAGCGTTCCCCCAAGTCTCCCGATAAAAATGATACCTCACTTGTGTGGGTAGGCCTAGCGCCCGCGACAGGAAATGCCCCAAAACACAACGTGGACACATCCCATTTTTTGACAAAATACAGAGCTGTTTTTTGCAAAGTGCCTACCTGTAGGTTTTGGCCTCTAGCTCAGCCGGCACATAGGGAAACCTACCAAACCTGTGCATTTGTGAAAACTAGAGACCTAGGGGAATCCAAGATGGGGTGACTTGCGGGGCTCTGACCAGGTTCTGTTACCCAGAATCCTTTGCAAACCTCAAAAAGTGGCTAAAAAAACAAGTTTTCCCCACATTTCGGTGACAGAAAGTTGTGGAATCTGAGAGGAGCCACAAATGTCCTTCCACCCAGCGTTCCCCCAAGTCTCCCGATAAAAATGATACCTCACTTGTGTGGGTAGGCCTAGCGCCCGCGACAGGAAATGCCCCAAAACACAACGTGGACACATCCCATTTTTTGACAAAATACAGAGCTGTTTTTTGCAAAGTGCCTACCTGTAGGTTTTGGCCTCTAGCTCAGCCGGCACATAGGGAAACCTACCAAACCTGTGCATTTTTTAAAACTAGAGACCTAGGGGAATCCAAGATGGGGTGAATCATGGGGCTCTGACCAGGTTCTGTTACCCAGAATCCTTTGCAAACCTCAAAAAGTGGCTAAAAAAACAAGTTTTCCTCACATTTCGGTGACAGAAAGTTGTGGAATCTGAGAGGAGCCACAAATTTCCTTCCACCCAGCGTTCCCCCAAGTCTCCCGATAAAAACGATACCTCACTTGTGTGGGTAGGCCTAGCGCCCGCGACAGGAAATGCCCCAAAACACAACGTGGACACATCCCATTTTTTGACAAAATACAGAGCTGTTTTTTGCAAAGTGCCTACCTGTAGATTTTGGCCTGTAGCTCAGCCGGCACATAGGGAAACCTACCAAACCTGTGCATTTTTGAAAACTAGAGACCTAGGGGAATCCAAGATGGGGTGACTCGTGGGGCTCTGACCAGGTTCTGTTACCCAGAATCCTTTGCAAACCTCAAAAAGTGGCTAAAAAAATAAGTTTTCCTCACATTTCGGTGACAGAAAGTTGTGGAATCTGAGAGGAGCCACAAATTTCCTTCCACCCAGCGTTCCCCCAAGTCTCCCGATAAAAATGATACCTCACTTGTGTGGGTAGGCCTAGCGCCCGCGACAGGAAATGCCCCAAAACACAACGTGGACACATCCCATTTTTTGACAAAATACAGAGCTGTTTTTTGCAAAGTGCCTACCTGTAGGTTTTGGCCTCTAGCTCAGCCGGCACATAGGGAAACCTACCAAACCTGTGCACTTTTGAAAACTAGAGACCTAGGGGAATCCAAGATGGGGTGACTCGTGGGGCTCTGACCAGGTTCTGTTACCCAGAATCCTTTGCAAACCTCAAAAAGTGGCTAAAAAAACAAGTTTTCCTCACATTTCGGTGACAGAAAGTTGTGGAATCTGAGAGGAGCCACAAATTTCCTTCCACCCAGCGTTCCCCCAAGTCTCCCGATAAAAATGATACCTCACGTGTGTGGGTAGGCCTAGCGCCCGCGACAGTAAATGTCCCAAAACACAACGTGGACACATCCCTTTTTTTGAAAAAATACAGAGCTGTTTTTTGCAAAGTGCCTACCTGTAGATTTTGGCCTCTAACTCAGCCGGCACCTAGGGAAACCTACCAAAACTGTGCATTTTTGAAAACTAGAGACCTAGGGGAATCCAAGATGGGGTGACTTGCGGGGCTCTGACCAGGTTCTGTTACCCAGAATCCTTTGCAAACCTCAAAAAGTGGCTAAAAAAACAAGTTTTCCCCACATTTCGGTGACAGAAAGTTGTAGAATCTGAGAGGAGCCACAAATGTCCTTCCACCCAGCGTTCCCCCAAGTCTCCCGATAAAAATGATACCTCACTTGTGTGGGTAGGCCTAGCGCCCGCGACAGGAAATGCCCCAAAACACAACGTGGACACATCCCATTTTTTGACAAAATACAGAGCTGTTTTTTGCAAAGTGCCTACCTGTAGGTTTTGGCCTCTAGCTCAGCCGGCACATAGGCAAACCTACCAAACCTGTGCATTTGTGAAAACTAGAGACCTAGGGGAATCCAAGATGGGGTGACTCGTGGGGCTCTGCCCAGGTTCTGTTACCCAGAATCCTTTGCAAACCTCAAAAAGTGGCTAAAAAAACAAGTTTTCCTCACATTTCGGTGACAGAAAGTTGTGGAATCTGAGAGGAGCCACAAATTTCCTTCCACCCAGCGTTCCCCCAAGTCTCCCGATAAACACGATACCTCACTTGTGTGGGTAGGCCTAGCGCCCGCGACAGGAAATGCCCCAAAACACAACGTGGACACATCCCATTTTTTGACAAAATACAGAGCTGTTTTTTGCAAAGTGCCTACCTGTTGATTTTGGCCTCTAGCTCAGCCGGCACATAGGGAAACCTACCAAACCTGTGCATTTGTGAAAACTAGAGACCTAGGGGAATCCAAGATGGGGTGACTTGCGGGGCTCTGACCAGGTTCTGTTACCCAGAATCCTTTGCAAACCTCAAAAAGTGGCTAAAAAAACTAGTTTTCCCCACATTTCGGTGACAGAAAGTTGTGGAATCTGAGAGGAGCCACAAGTGTCCTTCCACCCAGGGTTCCCCCAAGTCTCCCGATAAAAATGATACCTCACTTGTGTGGGTAGGCCTAGCGCCCGCGACAGGAAATGCCCCAAAACACAACGTGGACACATCCCATTTTTTGACAAAATACAGAGCTGTTTTTTGCAAAGTGCCTACCTGTAGGTTTTGGCCTCTAGCTCAGCCGGCACATAGGGAAACCTACCAAACCTGTGCACTTTTGAAAACTAGAGACCTAGGGGAATCCAAGATGGGGTGACTCGTGGGGCTCTGACCAGGTTCTGTTACCCAGAATCCTTTGCAAACCTCAAAAAGTGGCTAAAAAAACAAGTTTTCCTCACATTTCGGTGACAGAAAGTTGTGGAATCTGAGAGGAGCCACAAATGTCCTTCCACCCAGCGTTCCCCCAAGTCTCCCGATAAACACGATACCTCACTTGTGTGGGTAGGCCTAGCGCCCGCGACAGGAAATGCCCCAAAACACAACGTGGACACATCCCATTTTTTGACAAAATACAGAGCTGTTTTTTGCAAAGTGCCTACCTGTTGATTTTGGCCTCTAGCTCAGCCGGCACATAGGGAAACCTACCAAACCTGTGCATTTGTGAAAACTAGAGACCTAGGGGAATCCAAGATGGGGTGACTTGCGGGGCTCTGACCAGGTTCTGTTACCCAGAATCCTTTGCAAACCTCAAAAAGTGGCTAAAAAAACTAGTTTTCCCCACATTTCGGTGACAGAAAGTTGTGGAATCTGAGAGGAGCCACAAGTGTCCTTCCACCCAGGGTTCCCCCAAGTCTCCCGATAAAAATGATACCTCACTTGTGTGGGTAGGCCTAGCGCCCGCGACAGGAAATGCCCCAAAACACAACGTGGACACATCCCATTTTTTGACAAAATACAGAGCTGTTTTTTGCAAAGTGCCTACCTGTAGGTTTTGGCCTCTAGCTCAGCCGGCACATAGGGAAACCTACCAAACCTGTGCATTTTTTAAAACTAGAGACCTAGGGGAATCCAAGATGGGGTGACTCGTGGGGCTCTGACAAGGTTCTGTTACCCAGAATCCTTTGCAAACCTCAAAAAGTGGCTAAAAAAATAAGTTTTCCTCACATTTCGGTGACAGAAAGTTGTGGAATCTGAGAGGAGCCACAAATTTCCTTCCACACAGCGTTCCCCCAAGTCTCCCGATAAAAATGATACCTCACTTGTGTGGGTAGGCCTAGCGCCCGCGACAGGAAATGCCCCAAAACACAACGTGGACACATCCCATTTTTTGACAAAATACAGAGCTGTTTTTTGCAAAGTGCCTACCTGTAGGTTTTGGCCTCTAGCTCAGCCGGCACATAGGGAAACCTACCAAACCTGTGCACTTTTGAAAACTAGAGACCTAGGGGAATCCAAGATGGGGTGACTCGTGGGGCTCTGACCAGGTTCTGTTACCCAGAATCCTTTGCAAACCTCAAAAAGTGGCTAAAAAAACAAGTTTTCCTCACATTTCGGTGACAGAAAGTTGTGGAATCTGAGAGGAGCCACAAATTTCCTTCCACCCAGCGTTCCCCCAAGTCTCCCGATAAAAATGATACCTCACTTGTGTGGGTAGGCCTAGCGCCCGCGACAGGAAATGCCCCAAAACACAACGTGGACACATCCCATTTTTTGACAAAATACAGAGCTGTTTTTTGCAAAGTGCCTACCTGTAGATTTTGGCCTCTAGCTCAGCCGGCACATAGGGAAACCTACCAAACCTGTGCATTTTTTAAAACTAGAGACCTAGGTGAATCCAAGATGGGGTGACTTGTGGGGCTCTGACCAGGTTCTGTTACCCAGAATCCTTTGCAAACCTCAAAAAGTGGCTAAAAAAAACGAGTTTTCCTCACATTTCGGTGACAGAAAGTTGTGGAATCTGAGAGGAGCCACAAATTTCCTTCCACACAGCGTTCCCCCAAGTCTCCCGATAAAAATGATACCTCACGTGTGTGGGTAGGCCTAGCGCCCGCGACAGTAAATGTCCCAAAACACAACGTGGACACATCCCTTTTTTTGAAAAAATACAGAGCTGTTTTTTGCAAAGTGCCTACCTGTAGATTTTGGCCTCTAGCTCAGCCGGCACCTAGGGAAACCTACCAAAACTGTGCATTTTTGAAAACTAGAGACCTAGGGGAATCCAAGATGGGGTGACTTGCGGGGCTCTGACCAGGTTCTGTTACCCAGAATCCTTTGCAAACCTCAAAAAGTGGCTAAAAAAACAAGTTTTCCCCACATTTCGGTGACAGAAAGTTGTAGAATCTGAGAGGAGCCACAAATGTCCTTCCACCCAGCGTTCCCCCAAGTCTCCCGATAAAAATGATACCTCACTTGTGTGGGTAGGCCTAGCGCCCGCGACAGGAAATGCCCCAAAACACAACGTGGACACATCCCATTTTTTGACAAAATACAGAGCTGTTTTTTGCAAAGTGCCTACCTGTAGGTTTTGGCCTCTAGCTCAGCCGGCACATAGGCAAACCTACCAAACCTGTGCATTTGTGAAAACTAGAGACCTAGGGGAATCCAAGATGGGGTGACTCGTGGGGCTCTGACCAGGTTCTGTTACCCAGAATCCTTTGCAAACCTCAAAAAGTGGCTAAAAAAACAAGTTTTCCTCACATTTCGGTGACAGAAAGTTGTGGAATCTGAGAGGAGCCACAAATTTCCTTCCACCCAGCCTTTCCCCAAGTCTCCCGATAAAAATGATACCTCACTTGTGTGGGTAGGCCTAGCGCCCGCGACAGGAAATGCCCCAAAACACAACGTGGACACATCCCATTTTTTGACAAAATACAGAGCTGTTTTTTGCAAAGTGCCTACCTGTAGATTTTGGCCTGTAGCTCAGCCGGCACATAGGGAAACCTACCAAACCTGTGCATTTTTTAAAACTAGAGACCTAGGGGAATCCAAGATGGGGTGACTTGCGGGGCTCTGACCAGGTTCTGTTACCCAGAATCCTTTGCAAACCTCAAAAAGTGGCTTAAAAAACAAGTTTTCCTCACATTTCGGTGACAGAAAGTTGTGGAATCTGAGAGGAGCCACAAATTTCCTTCCACCCAGCGTTCCCCCACGTCTCCCGATAAACACAATACCTCACTTGTGTGGGTAGGCCTAGCGCCCGCGACAGGAAATGCCCCAAAACACAACGTGGACACATCCCATTTTTTGACAAAATACAGAGCTGTTTTTTGCAAAGTGCCTACCTGTAGATTTTGACCTCTAGCTCAGCCGGCACATAGGGAAACCTACCAAACCTGTGCATTTTTGAAAACTAGAGACCTAGGCGAATCCAAGATGGGGTGACTCGCGGGGCTCTGACCAGGTTCTGTTACCCAGAATCCTTTGCAAACCTCAAAAAGTGGCTAAAAAAACAAGTTTTCCTCACATTTTGGTGACAGAAAGTTGTGGAATCTGAGAGGAGCCACAAATTTCCTTCCACCCAGCGTTCCCCCAAGTCTCCCGATAAAAATGATACCTCACTTGTGTGGGTAGGCCTAGCGCCCGCGACAGGAAATGCCCCAAAACACAACGTGGACACATCCCTTTTTTTGACAAAATACAGAGCTGTTTTTTGCAAAGTGCCTACCTGTAGATTTTGGCCTCTAGCTCAGCCGGCACCTAGGGAAACCTACCAAAACTGTGCATTTTTGAAAACTAGAGACCTAGGGGAATCCAAGATGGGGTGACTTGCGGGGCTCTGACCAGGTTCTGTTACCCAGAATCCTTTGCAAACCTCAAAAAGTGGCTAAAAAAAAAAGTTTTCCTCACATTTCGGTGACAGAAAGTTGTGGAATCTGAGAGGAGCCACAAATTTCCTTCCACCCAGCGTTCCCCCAAGTCTCCCGATAAAAATGATACCTCACTTGTGTGGGTAGGCCTAGCGCCCGCGACAGGAAATGCCCCAAAACACAACGTGGACACATCCCATTTTTTGACAAAATACAGAGCTGTTTTTTGCAAAGTGCCTACCTGTAGGTTTTGGCCTCTAGCTCAGCCGGCACATAGGGAAACCTACCAAACCTGTGCATTTGTGAAAACTAGAGACCTAGGGGAATCCAAGATGGGGTGACTTGCGGGGCTCTGACCAGGTTCTGTTACCCAGAATCCTTTGCAAACCTCAAAAAGTGGCTAAAAAAACAAGTTTTCCCCACATTTCGGTGACAGAAAGTTGTGGAATCTGAGAGGAGCCACAAATGTCCTTCCACCCAGCGTTCCCCCAAGTCTCCCGATAAAAATGATACCTCACTTGTGTGGGTAGGCCTAGCGCCCGCGACAGGAAATGCCCCAAAACACAACGTGGACACATCCCATTTTTTGACAAAATACAGAGCTGTTTTTTGCAAAGTGCCTACCTGTAGGTTTTGGCCTCTAGCTCAGCCGGCACATAGGGAAACCTACCAAACCTGTGCATTTTTTAAAACTAGAGACCTAGGGGAATCCAAGATGGGGTGAATCATGGGGCTCTGACCAGGTTCTGTTACCCAGAATCCTTTGCAAACCTCAAAAAGTGGCTAAAAAAACAAGTTTTCCTCACATTTCGGTGACAGAAAGTTGTGGAATCTGAGAGGAGCCACAAATTTCCTTCCACCCAGCGTTCCCCCAAGTCTCCCGATAAAAACGATACCTCACTTGTGTGGGTAGGCCTAGCGCCCGCGACAGGAAATGCCCCAAAACACAACGTGGACACATCCCATTTTTTGACAAAATACAGAGCTGTTTTTTGCAAAGTGCCTACCTGTAGATTTTGGCCTGTAGCTCAGCCGGCACATAGGGAAACCTACCAAACCTGTGCATTTTTGAAAACTAGAGACCTAGGGGAATCCAAGATGGGGTGACTCGTGGGGCTCTGACCAGGTTCTGTTACCCAGAATCCTTTGCAAACCTCAAAAAGTGGCTAAAAAAACAAGTTTTCCTCACATTTCGGTGACAGAAAGTTGTGGAATCTGAGAGGAGCCACTAATTTCCTTACACCCAGCGTTCCCCCAAGTCTCCCGATAAAAATTATACCTCACTTGTGTGGGTAGGCCTAGCGCCCGCGACAGGAAATGCCCCAAAACACAACGTAGACACATCCCTTTTTTTGACAAAATACAGAGCTGTTTTTTGCAAAGTGCCTACCTGTAGATTTTGGCCTCTAGCTCAGCCGGCACCTAGGGAAACCTACCAAACCTGTGCATTTTTTAAAACTAGAGACCTAGGGGAATCCAAGAGGGGGTGACTCGTGGGGCTCTGACCAGGTTCTGTTACCCAGAATCCTTTGCAAACCTCAAAAAGTGGCTAAAAAAACAAGTTTTCCTCACATTTCGGTGACAGAAAGTTGTGGAATCTGAGAGGAGCCACAAATTTCCTTCCACCCAGCGTTCCCCCAAGTCTCCCGATAAAAATGATACCTCACGTGTGTGGGTAGGCCTAGCGCCCGCGACAGGAAATGCCCCAAAACACAACGTGGACACATCCCATTTTTTGACAAAATACAGAGTTGTTTTTTGCAAAGTGCCTACCTGTAGGTTTTGGCCTCTAGCTCAGCCGGCACATAGGGAAACCTACCAAACTTGTGCATTTTTGAAAACTAGAGACCTAGGGGAATCCAAGATGGGGTGAATCATGGGGCTCTGCCCAGGTTCTGTTACCCAGAATCCTTTGCAAACCTCAAAAAGTGGCTAAAAAAACAAGTTTTCCTCACATTTCGGTGACAGAAAGTTGTGGAATCTGAGAGGAGCCACAAATTTCCTTCCACCCAGCGTTCCCCCACGTCTCCCGATAAACACAATACCTCACTTGTGTGGGTAGGCCTAGCGCCCGCGACAGGAAATGCCCCAAAACACAACGTGGACACATCCCTTTTTTTGACAAAATACAGAGCTGTTTTTTGCAAAGTGCCTACCTGTAGATTTTGGCCTCTAGCTCAGCCGGCACCTAGGGAAACCTACCAAAACTGTGCATTTTTGAAAACTAGAGACCTAGGGGAATCCAAGATGGGGTGACTTGCGGGGCTCTGACCAGGTTCTGTTACCCAGAATCCTTTGCAAACCTCAAAAAGTGGCTAAAAAAACAAGTTTTCCTCACATTTCGGTGACAGAAAGTTGTGGAATCTGAGAGGAGCCACAAATTTCCTTCCACCCAGCGTTCCCCCAAGTCTCCCGATAAAAATGATACCTCACTTGTGTGGGTAGGCCTAGCGCCCGCGACAGGAAATGCCCCAAAACACAACGTGGACACATCCCATTTTTTGACAAAATACAGAGCTGTTTTTTGCAAAGTGCCTACCTGTAGGTTTTGGCCTCTAGCTCAGCCGGCACATAGGGAAACCTAACAAACCTGTGCATTTGTGAAAACTAGAGACCTAGGGGAATCCAAGATGGGGTGACTCGTGGGGCTCTGACCAGGTTCTGTTACCCAGAATCCTTTGCAAACCTCAAAAAGTGGCTAAAAAAACAAGTTTTCCTCACATTTCGGTGACAGAAAGTTGTGAAATCTGAGAGGAGCCACAAATTTCCTTCCACCCAGCGTTCCCCCAAGTCTCCCGATAAACACAATACCTCACTTGTGTGGGTAGGCCTAGCGCCCGCGACAGGAAATGCCCCAAAACACAACGTGGACACATCCCATTTTTTGACAAAATACAGAGCTGTTTTTTGCAAAGTGCCTACCTGTAGATTTTGGCCTCTAGCTCAGCCGGCACATAGGGAAACCTACCAAACCTGTGCATTTTTTAAAACTAGAGACCTAGGGGAATCCAAGATGGGGTGACTCGTGGGGCTCTGACCAGGTTCTGTTACCCAGAATCCTTTGCAAACCTCAAAAAGTGGCTAAAAAAACAAGTTTTCCTCACATTTCGGTGACAGAAAGTTCTGGAATCTGAGAGGAGCCACAAATTTCCTTCCACCCAGCGTTCCCCCAAGTCTCCCGATAAAAATGATACCTCACTTGTGTGGGTAGGCCTAGCGCCCGCGACAGGTAATGCCCCAAAACACAACGTGGACACATCCCATTTTTTGACAAACTACAGAGCTGTTTTTTGCAAAGTGCCTACCTGTAGATTTTGGCCTCTAGCTCAGCCGGCACATAGGGCAACCTACCAAACCTGTGCATTTTTGAAAACTAGAGGCCTAGGGGAATCCAAGATGGGGTGACTCGTGGGGCTCTGACCAGGTTCTGTTACCCAGAATCCTTTGCAAACCTCAAAAAGTGGCTAAAAAAATAAGTTTTCCTCACATTTCGGTGACAGAAAGTTGTGGAAACTGAGAGGAGCCACGAATTTCCTTCCACCCAGCGTTCCCCCAAGTCTCCCGATAAAAATGATACCTCACTTGTGTGGGTAGGCCTAGCGCCCGCGACAGGAAATGCCCCAAAACACAACGTGGACACATCCCATTTTTTGACAATATACAGAGCTGTTTTTTGCAAAGTGCCTACCTGTAGATTTTGGCCTCTAGCTCAGCCGGCACATAGGGAAACCTACCAAAACTGTGCATTTTTGAAAACTAGAGACCTAGGTGAATCCAAGATGGGGTGACTTGCGGGGCTCTGACCAGGTTCTGTTACCCAGAATCCTTTGCAAACCTCAAAAAGTGGCTAAAAAAACAAGTTTTCCTCACATTTCGGTGACAGAAAGTTGTGGAATCTGAGAGGAGCCACAAATTTCCTTCCACCCAGCGTTCCCCCAAGTCTCCCGATAAAAATGATACCTCACTTGTGTGGGTAGGCCTAGCGCCCGCGACAGGAAATGCCCCAAAACACAACGTGGACACATCCCATTTTTTGAGAAAATACAGTGCTGTTTTTTGCAAAGTGCCTACCTGTAGATTTTGGCCTCTAGCTCAGCCGGCACATAGGGAAACCTACCAAACCTGTGCATTTTTTAAAACTAGAGACCTAGGGGAATCCAAGAGGGGGTGACTCGTGGGGCTCTGACCAGGTTCTGTTACCCAGAATCCTTTGCAAACCTCAAAAAGTGGCTAAAAAAACAAGTTTTCCTCACATTTCGGTGACAGAAAGTTGTGGAATCTGAGAGGAGCCACAAATTTCCTTCCACCCAGCGTTCCCCCAAGTCTCCCGATAAAAATGATACCTCACGTGTGTGGGTAGGCCTAGCGCCCGCGACAGGAAATGCCCCAAAACACAACGTGGACACATCCCATTTTTTGACAAAATACAGAGCTGTTTTTTGCAAAGTGCCTACCTGTAGGTTTTGGCCTCTAGCTCAGCCGGCACATAGGGAAACCTACCAAACTTGTGCATTTTTGAAAACTAGAGACCTAGGGGAATCCAAGATGGGGTGAATCATGGGGCTCTGCCCAGGTTCTGTTACCCAGAATCCTTTGCAAACCTCAAAAAGTGGCTAAAAAAACAAGTTTTCCTCACATTTCGGTGACAGAAAGTTGTGGAATCTGAGAGGAGCCACAAATTTCCTTCCACCCAGCGTTCCCCCAAGTCTCCCGATAAAAATGATACCTCACTTGTGTGGGTAGGCCTAGCGCCCGCGACAGGTAATGCCCCAAAACACAACGTGGACACATCCCATTTTTTGACAAAATACAGAGCTGTTTTTTGCAAAGTGCCTACCTGTAGATTTTGGCCTCTAGCTCAGCCGGCACATAGGGCAACCTACCAAACCTGTGCATTTTTGAAAACTAGAGGCCTAGGGGAATCCAAGATGCGGTGACTCGTGGGGCTCTGACCAGGTTCCGTTACCCAGAATCCTTTGCAAACCTCAAAAAGTGGCTAAAAAAATAAGTTTTCCTCACATTTCGGTGACAGAAAGTTGTGGAATCTGAGAGGAGCCACGAATTTCCTTCCACCCAGCGTTCCCCCAAGTCTCCCGATAAAAATGATACCTCACTTGTGTGGGTAGGCCTAGCGCCCGCGACAGGAAATGCCCCAAAACACAACGTAGACACATCCCATTTTTTGACAAAATACAGAGCTGTTTTATGCAAAGTGCCTACCTGTAGGTTTTGGCCTCTAGCTCAGCCGGCACATAGGGAAACCTACCAATCCTGTGCATTTTTGAAAACTAGAGACCTAGGGGAATCCAAGATGGGGTGAATCATGGGGCTCTGACCAGGTTCTGTTACCCAGAATCCTTTGCAAACCTCAAAAAGTGGCTTAAAAAATAAGTTTTCCTCACATTTCGGTGACAGAAAGTTGTGGAAACTGAGAGGAGCCACGAATTTCCTTCCACCCAGCGTTCCCCCAAGTCTCCCGATAAAAATGATACCTCACTTGTGTGGGTAGGCCTAGCGCCCGCGACAGGAAATGCCCCAAAACACAACGTGGACACATCCCATTTTTTGACAATATACAGAGCTGTTTTTTGCAAAGTGCCTACCTGTAGATTTTGGCCTCTAGCTCAGCCGGCACATAGGGAAACCTACCAAAACTGTGCATTTTTGAAAACTAGAGACCTAGGTGAATCCAAGATGGGGTGACTTGCGGGGCTCTGACCAGGTTCTGTTACCCAGAATCCTTTGCAAACCTCAAAAAGTGGCTAAAAAATCAAGTTTTCCTCACATTTCGGTGACAGAAAGTTGTGGAATCTGAGAGGAGCCACAAATTTCCTTCCACCCAGCGTTCCCCCAAGTCTCCCGATAAAAATGATACCTCACTTGTGTGGGTAGGCCTAGCGCCCGCGACAGGAAATGCCCCAAAACACAACGTGGACACATCCCATTTTTTGAGAAAATACAGTGCTGTTTTTTGCAAAGTGCCTACCTGTAGATTTTGGCCTCTAGCTCAGCCGGCACATAGGGAAACCTACCAAACTTGTGCATTTTTGAAAACTAGAGACCTAGGGGAATCCAAGATGGGGTGAATCATGGGGCTCTGCCCAGGTTCTGTTACCCAGAATCCTTTGCAAACCTCCAAAAGTGGCTAAAAAAACAAGTTTTCCTCACATTTCGGTGACAGAAAGTTGTGGAATCTGAGAGGAGCCACAAATTTCCTTCCACCCAGCGTTCCCCCAAGTCTCCCGATAAAAATGATACCTCACTTGTGTGGGTAGGCCTAGCGCCCGCGACAGGTAATGCCCCAAAACACAACGTGGACACATCCCATTTTTTGACAAAATACAGAGCTGTTTTTTGCAAAGTGCCTACCTGTAGATTTTGGCCTCTAGCTCAGCCGGCACATAGGGCAACCTACCAAACCTGTGCATTTTTGAAAACTAGAGGCCTAGGGGAATCCAAGATGCGGTGACTCGTGGGGCTCTGACCAGGTTCCGTTACCCAGAATCCTTTGCAAACCTCAAAAAGTGGCTAAAAAAATAAGTTTTCCTCACATTTCGGTGACAGAAAGTTGTGGAATCTGAGAGGAGCCACGAATTTCCTTCCACCCAGCGTTCCCCCAAGTCTCCCGATAAAAATGATACCTCACTTGTGTGGGTAGGCCTAGCGCCCGCGACAGGAAATGCCCCAAAACACAACGTAGACACATCCCATTTTTTGACAAAATACAGAGCTGTTTTATGCAAAGTGCCTACCTGTAGGTTTTGGCCTCTAGCTCAGCCGGCACATAGGGAAACCTACCAATCCTGTGCATTTTTGAAAACTAGAGACCTAGGGGAATCCAAGATGGGGTGAATCATGGGGCTCTGACCAGGTTCTGTTACCCAGAATCCTTTGCAAACCTCAAAAAGTGGCTTAAAAAATAAGTTTTCCTCACATTTCGGTGACAGAAAGTTGTGGAAACTGAGAGGAGCCACGAATTTCCTTCCACCCAGCGTTCCCCCAAGTCTCCCGATAAAAATGATACCTCACTTGTGTGGGTAGGCCTAGCGCCCGCGACAGGAAATGCCCCAAAACACAACGTGGACACATCCCATTTTTTGACAATATACAGAGCTGTTTTTTGCAAAGTGCCTACCTGTAGATTTTGGCCTCTAGCTCAGCCGGCACATAGGGAAACCTACCAAAACTGTGCATTTTTGAAAACTAGAGACCTAGGTGAATCCAAGATGGGGTGACTTGCGGGGCTCTGACCAGGTTCTGTTACCCAGAATCCTTTGCAAACCTCAAAAAGTGGCTAAAAAATCAAGTTTTCCTCACATTTCGGTGACAGAAAGTTGTGGAATCTGAGAGGAGCCACAAATTTCCTTCCACCCAGCGTTCCCCCAAGTCTCCCGATAAAAATGATACCTCACTTGTGTGGGTAGGCCTAGCGCCCGCGACAGGAAATGCCCCAAAACACAACGTGGACACATCCCATTTTTTGAGAAAATACAGTGCTGTTTTTTGCAAAGTGCCTACCTGTAGATTTTGGCCTCTAGCTCAGCCGGCACATAGGGAAACCTACCAAACCTGTGCATTTTTTAAAACTAGAGACCTAGGGGAATCCAAGAGGGGGTGACTCGTGGGGCTCTGACCAGGTTCTGTTACCCAGAATCCTTTGCAAACCTCAAAAAGTGGCTAAAAAAACAAGTTTTCCTCACATTTCGGTGACAGAAAGTTGTGGAATCTGAGAGGAGCCACAAATTTCCTTCCACCCAGCGTTCCCCCAAGTCTCCCGATAAAAATGATACCTCACGTGTGTGGGTAGGCCTAGCGCCCGCGACAGGAAATGCCCCAAAACACAACGTGGACACATCCCATTTTTTGACAAAATACAGAGCTGTTTTTTGCAAAGTGCCTACCTGTAGGTTTTGGCCTCTAGCTCAGCCGGCACATAGGGAAACCTACCAAACTTGTGCATTTTTGAAAACTAGAGACCTAGGGGAATCCAAGATGGGGTGAATCATGGGGCTCTGCCCAGGTTTTGTTACCCAGAATCCTTTGCAAACCTCCAAAAGTGGCTAAAAAAACAAGTTTTCCTCACATTTCGGTGACAGAAAGTTGTGGAATCTGAGAGGAGCCACAAATTTCCTTCCACCCAGCGTTCCCCCAAGTCTCCCGATAAAAATGATACCTCACTTGTGTGGGTAGGTCTAGCGCCCGCGACAGGTAATGCCCCAAAACACAACGTGGACACATCCCATTTTTTGACAAAATACAGAGCTGTTTTTTGCAAAGTGCCTACCTGTAGATTTTGGCCTCTAGCTCAGCCGGCACATAGGGCAACCTACCAAACCTGTGCATTTTTGAAAACTAGAGGCCTAGGGGAATCCAAGATGCGGTGACTCGTGGGGCTCTGACCAGGTTCCGTTACCCAGAATCCTTTGCAAACCTCAAAAAGTGGCTAAAAAAATAAGTTTTCCTCACATTTCGGTGACAGAAAGTTGTGGAATCTGAGAGGAGCCACGAATTTCCTTCCACCCAGCGTTCCCCCAAGTCTCCCGATAAAAATGATACCTCACTTGTGTGGGTAGGCCTAGCGCCCGCGACAGGAAATGCCCCAAAACACAACGTAGACACATCCCATTTTTTGACAAAATACAGAGCTGTTTTATGCAAAGTGCCTACCTGTAGGTTTTGGCCTCTAGCTCAGCCGGCACATAGGGAAACCTACCAATCCTGTGCATTTTTGAAAACTAGAGACCTAGGGGAATCCAAGATGGGGTGACTCGTGGGGCTCTGACCAGGTTCTGTTACCCAGAATCCTTTGCAAACCTCAAAAAGTGGCTAAAAAAACAAGTTTTCCTCACATTTCGGTGACAGAAAGTTGTGGAATCTGAGAGGAGACACAAATTTCCTTCCACCCAGCGTTCCCCCAAGTCTCCCGATAAAAATGATACCTCACTTGTGTGGGTAGGCCTAGCGCCCGCGACAGGAAATGCCCCAAAACACAACGTGGACACATCCCATTTTTTGACAAAATACAGAGCTGTTTTTGCAAAGTGCCTACCTGTAGATTTTGGCCTGTAGCTCAGCCGGCACATAGGGAAACCTACCAAACCTGTGCATTTTTGAAAACTAGAGACCTAGGGGAATCCAAGATGGGGTGACTCGTGGGGCTCTGACCAGGTTCTGTTACCCAGAATCCTTTGCAAACCTCAAAAAGTGGCTAAAAAAACAAGTTTTCCTCACATTTCGGTGACAGAAAGTTGTGGAATCTGAGAGGAGCCACAAATTTCCTTCCACCCAGCGTTCCCCCAAGTCTCCCGATAAAAATGATACCTCACTTGTGTGGGTAGGCCTAGCGCCCACGACAGGAAATGCCCCAAAACACAACGTGGACACATCCCATTTTTTGACAAAATTCAGAGCTGTTTTTTGCAAAGTGCCTACCTGTAGATTGTGGCCTGTAGCTCAGCCGGCACATAGGGAAACCTACCAAACCTGTGCATTTTTGAAAACTAGAGACCTAGGGGAATCCAAGATGGGGTGACTCGTGGGGCTCTGACCAGGTTCTGTTACCCAGAATCCTTTGCAAACCTCAAAAAGTGGCTAAAAAAACAAGTTTTCCTCACATTTCGGTGACAGAAAGTTGTGGAATCTGAGAGGAGCCACAAATTTCCTTCCACCCAGCGTTCCCCCAAGTCTCCCGATAAAAATGATACCTCACTTGTGTGGGTAGGCCTAGCGCCCGCGACAGGAAATGCCCCAAAACACAACGTGGACACATCCCATTTTTTGACAATATACAGAGCTGTTTTTTGCAAAGTGCCTACCTGTAGATTTTGGCCTCTAGCTCAGCCGGCACATAGGGAAACCTACCAAACCTGTGCATTTTTGAAAACTAGAGACCTAGGGGAATCCAAGATGGGGTGACTCGTGGGGCTCTGACCAGGTTCTGTTATCCAGAATCCTTTGCAATCCTCAAAAAGTGGCTAAAAAAACAAGTTTTCCTCACATTTCGGTGACAGAAAGTTGTGGAATCTGAGAGGAGCCACAAATTTCCTTCCACCCAGCGTTCCCCCAAGTCTCCCGATAAAAATGATACCTCACTTGTGTGGGTCGGCCTAGCGCCCGCGACAGGACATGCCCCAAAACACAACGTGGACACATCCCATTTTTTGACAAAATACAGAGCTGTTTTTTGCAAAGTGCCTACCTGTAGATTTTGGCCTCTAGCTCAGCCGGCACATAGGGAAACCTACCAAACCTGTGCATTTTTGAAAACTAGAGACCTTGGGGAATCCAAGATGGGGTGACTCGTGGGGCTCTGACCAGGTTCTGTTACCCAGAATCCTTTGCAAACCTCAAAAAGTGGCTAAAAAAATAAGTTTTCCTCACATTTCGGTGACAGAAAGTTGTGGAATCTGAGAGGAGCCACAAATTTCCTTCCACCCAGCGTTCCCCCAAGTCTCCCGATAAAAATGATACCTCACTTGTGTGGGTAGGCCTAGCGCCCGCGACAGGAAATGCCCCAAAACACAACGTGGACACATCCCATTTTTTGACAAAATACAGAGCTGTTTTTTGCAAAGTGCCTACCTGTAGATTTTGGCCTCTAGCTCAGCCGGCACATAGGGAAACCTACCAAACCTGTGCATTTTTGAAAACTAGAGACCTAGGGGAATCCAAGATGGGGTGACTCGTGGGGCTCTGACCAGGTTCTGTTACCCAGAATCCTTTGCAAACCTCAAAAAGTGGCTAAAAAAACAAGTTTTCCTCACATTTCGGTGACAGAAAGTTGTGGAATCTGAGAGGAGCCACAAATTTCCTTCCACCCAGCGTTCCCCCAAGTCTCCCGATAAAAATGATACCTCACTTGTGTGGGTAGGCCTAGCGCCCGCGACAGGTAATGCTCCAAAACACAACGTGGACACATCCCATTTTTTGACAAAATACAGAGCTGTTTTTTGCAAAGTGCCTACCTGTAGGTTTGGGCCTCTAGCTCAGCCGGCACATAGGGAAACCTACCAAACCTGTGCATTTTTGAAAACTAGAGACCTAGGGGAATCCAAGATGGGGTGATTCGTGGGGCTCTGACCAGGTTCTGTTACCCAGAATCCTTTGCAAACCTCAAAAAGTGTCTAAAAAAACAAGTTTTCCTCACATTTCGGTGACAGAAAGTTGTGGAATCTGAGAGGAGCCACAAATTTCCTTCCACCCAGCATTTCCCCAAGTCTCCCGATAAAAATGATACCTCACTTGTGTGGGTAGGCCTAGCGCCCGCGACAGGAAATGCCCCAAAACACAACGTGGACACATCCCATTTTTTGACAAAATACAGAGCTGTTTTTTGCAAAGTGCCTACCTGTAGGTTTTGGCCTCTAGCTCAGCCGGCACATAGGGAAACCTACCAAACCTGTGCATTTTTGAAAGCTAGAGACCTAGGGGAATCCAAGATGGGGTGACTCGTGGGGCTCTGACCAGGTTCTGTTACCCAGAATCCTTTGCAAACCTCAGAAAGTGGCTAAAAAAACTAGTGTTCCTCACATTTCGGTGACAGAAAGTTGTGGAATCTGAGAGGAGCCACAAATTTCCTTCCACCCAGCGTTCCCCCAAGTCTCCCGATAAAAATTATACCTCACTTGTGTGGGTAGGCCTAGCGCCCGCGACAGGAAATGCCCCAAAACACAACGTGGACACATCCCTTTTTTTGACAAAATACAGAGCTGTTTTTTGCAAAGTGCCTACCTGTAGATTTTGGCCTCTAGCTCAGCCGGCACCTAGGGAAATCTACCAAAACTGTGCATTTTTGAAAACTAGAGACCAAGGGGAATCCAAGATGGGGTGACTTGCGGGGCTCTGACGTTCTGTTACCCAGAATCCTTTGCAAACCTCAAAAAGTGGCTAAAAAAACAAGTTTTCCTCACATTTCGGTGACAGAAAGTTGTGGAATCTTAGAGGAGCCACAAATTTCCTTCCACCCAGCGTTCCCCCAAGTCTCCCGATAAAAAGGATACCTCACTTGTGTGGGAAGGCCTAGCGCCCGCGACAGGGAATGCCCCAAAACACAACGTGCACACATCCCATTTTTTGACAAAATACAGAGCTGTTTTTTGCAAAGTGCCTACCTGTAGGTTTTGGCCTCTAGCTCAGCCGGCACATAGGGAACCCTACCAAACCTGTGCATTTTTTAAAACTAGAGACCTAGGGGAATCCAAGATGGGGTGACTCGTGGGGCTCTGACCAGGTTCTGTTACCCAGAATCCTTTGCAAACCTCAAAAAGTGGCTAAAAAAACAAGTTTTCCTCACATTTCGGTGACAGAAAGTTGTGGAATCTGAGAGGAGCCACAAATTTCCTTCCACCCAGCGTTCCCCCAAGTCTCCCGATAAAAATGATACCTCACTTGTGTGGGTCGGCCTAGCGCCTGCGACAGGAAATGCCCCAAAACACAACGTTGACACACCCCATTTTTTGACAAAATACAGAGCTGTTTTTTGCAAAGTGCCTACCTGTAGATTTTGGCCTCTAGCTCAGCCGGCACATAGGGAAACCTACCAAACCTGTGCATTTTTGAAAACTAGAGACCTTGGGGAATCCAAGATGGGGTGACTCGTGGGGCTCTGACCAGGTTCTGTTACCCAGAATCCTTTGCAAACCTCAAAAAGTGGCTAAAAAAACAAGTTTTCCTCACATTTCGGTGACAGAAAGTTGTGGAATCTGAGAGGAGCCACAAATTTCCTTCCACCCAGCGTTCCCCCAAGTCTCCCGATAAAAATGATACCTCACTTGTGTGGGTCGGCCTAGCGCCTGCGACAGGAAATGCCCCAAAACACAACGTTGACACACCCCATTTTTTGACAAAATACAGAGCTGTTTTTTGCAAAGTGCCTACCTGTAGATTTTGGCCTCTAGCTCAGCCGGCACATAGGGAAACCTACCAAACCTGTGCATTTTTGAAAACTAGAGACCTTGGGGAATCCAAGATGGGGTGACTCGTGGGGCTCTGACCAGGTTCTGTTACCCAGAATCCTTTGCAAACCTCAAAAAGTGGCTAAAAAAATAAATTTTCCTCACATTTCGGTGACAGAAAGTTGTGGAATCTGAGAGGAGCCACAAATTTCCTTCCACCCAGCGTTCCCCCAAGTCTCCCGATAAAAATGATACCTCACTTGTGTGGGTAGGCCTAGCGCCCGCGACAGGAAATGCCCCAAAACACAACGTGGACACATCCCATTTTTTGACAAAATACAGAGCTGTTTTTTGCAAAGTGCCTACCTGTAGATTTTGGCCTCTAGCTCAGCCGGCACATAGGGAAACCTACCAAACCTGTGCATTTTTGAAAACTAGAGACCTAGGGGAATCCAAGATGGGGTGACTCGTGGGGCTCTGACCAGGTTCTGTTACCCAGAATCCTTTGCAAACCTCAAAAAGTGGCTAAAAATACAAGTTTTCCTCACATTTCGGTGACAGAAAGTTGTGGAATCTGAGAGGAGCCACAAATTTCCTTCCACCCAGCGTTCCCCCAAGTCTCCCGAAAAAATGACACCTCACTTGTGTGGGTAGGCCTAGCGCCCGCGACAGGTAATGCCCCAAAACACAACATGGACACATCCCATTTTTTGACAAAATACAGAGCTGTTTTTTGCAAAGTGCCTACCTGTAGGTTTTGGCCTCTAGCTCAGCCGGCACATAGGGAAACCTACCAAACCTGTGCATTTTTGAAAACTAGAGACCTAGGGGAATCCAAGATGGGGTGATTCGTGGGGCTCTGACCAGGTTCTGTTACCCAGAATCCTTTGCAAACCTCAAAAAGTGTCTAAAAAAACAAGTTTTCCTCACATTTCGGTGACATAAAGTTGTGGAATCTGAGAGGAGCCACAAATCTCCTTCCACCCAGCGTTCCCCCAAGTCTCCCGATAAAAATGATACCTCACTTGTGTGGGTAGGCCTAGCGCCCGCGACAGGAAATGCCCCAAAACACAACGTGGACACATCCCATTTTTTGACAAAATACAGAGCTGTTTTTTGCAAAGTGCCTACCTGTAAGTTTTGGCCTCTAGCTCAGCCGGCACATAGGGAAACCTACCAAACCTGTGGATTTTTGAAAACTAGAGACCTAGGGAAATCCAAGATGGGGTGACTCGTGGGGCTCTGACCAGGTTCTATTACCCAGAATCCTTTGCAAACCTCAAAAAGTGTCTAAAAAAACAAGTTTTCCTCACATTTCGGTGACAGAAAGTTGTGGAATCTGAGAGGAGCCACAAATTTCCTTCCACCCAGCGTTCCCCCAAGTCTCCCGATAAAAATTATACCTCACTTGTGTGGGTAGGCTTAGCGCCCGCGACAGGAAATGCCCCAAAACACAACGTGGACACATCCCTTTTTTTGACAAAATACAGAGCTGTTTTTTGCAAAGTGCCTACCTGTAGGTTTTGGCCTCTAGCTCAGCCGGCACCTAGGGAAACCTACCAAAATTCTGCATTTTTGAACACTAGAGACCTAGGGGAATCCAAGATGGGGTGACTCGTGGGGCTCTGACCAGGTTCTGTTACCCAGAATCCTTTGCAAACCTCAAAAAGTGGCTAAAAAAACAAGTTTTCCTCACATTTCGGTGACAGAAAGTTGTGGAATCTGAGAGGAGCCACAAATTTCCTTCTACCCAGCGTTCCCCCAAGTCTCCCGATAAAAATGATACCTCACTTGTGTGGGTAGGCCTAGCGCCCGCGACAGGGAATGCCCCAAAACACAACGTGGACACATCCCATTTTTTGACAAAATACAGAGCTGTTTTTTGCAAAGTGCCTACTTGTAGGTTTTGGCCTCTAGCTCAGCCGGCACATAGGGAAACCTACCAAACCTGTGCATTTATGAAAACTAGAGACCTAGGGGAATCCAAGATGGGGTGACTCGTGGGGCTCTGACCAGGTTCTGTTACCCAGAATCCTTTGCAAACCTCAAAAAGTGGCTAAAAAAACAAGTTTTCCTCACATTTCGGTGACAGAAAGTTGTGGAATCTGGGAGGAGCCACAAATTTCCTTCCACCCAGCGTTCCCCCAAGTCTCCCGATAAAAATGATACCTCACGTGTGTGGGTAGGCCTAGCGCCCGCGACAGGAAATGCCCCAAAACACAACGTGGACACATCCTATTTTTTGACAAAATACAGAGCTGTTTTTTGCAAAGTGCCTACCTGTAGGTTTTGGCCTCTAGCTCAGCCGGCACATAGGGAAACCTACCAAACTTGTGCATTTTTGAAAACTAGAGACCTAGGGGAATCCAAGATGGGGTGAATCATGGGGCTCTGCCCAGGTTCTGTTACCCAGAATCCTTTGGAAACCTCAAAAAGTGGCTAAAAAAACAAGTTTTCCTCACATTTCGGTGACAGAAAGTTGTGGAATCTGAGAGGAGCCACAAATTTCCTTCCACCCAGCGTTCCCCCAAGTCTCCCGATAAAAATGATACCTCACTTGTGTGGGTAGGCCTAGCGCCCGCGACAGGTAATGCCCCAAAACACAACGTGGACACATCCCATTTTTTGACAAAATACAGAGCTGTTTTTTGCAAAGTGCCTACCTGTAGATTTTGGCCTCTAGCTCAGCCGGCACATAGGGCAACCTACCAAACCTGTGCATTTTTGAAAACTAGAGGCCTAGGGGAATCCAAGATGGGGTGACTCGTGGGGCTCTGACCAGGTTCTGTTACCCAGAATCCTTTGCAAACCTCAAAAAGTGGCTAAAAAAATACGTTTTCCTCACATTTCGGTGACAGAAAGTTGTGGAATCTGAGAGGAGACACAAATTTCCTTCCACCCAGCGTTCCCCCAAGTCTCCCGATAAAAATGATACCTCATTTGTGTGGGTAGGCCTAGCGCCCGCGACAGGAAATGCCCCAAAACACAACGTGGACACATCCCATTTTTTGACAAAATACAGAGCTGTTTTTTGCAAAGTGCCTACCTGTAGATTTTGGCCTGTAGCTCAGCCGGCACATAGGGAAACCTACCAAACCTGTGCATTTTTGAAAACTAGAGACCTAGGGGAATCCAAGATGGGGTGACTCGTGGGGCTCTGACCAGGTTCTGTTACCCAGAATCCTTTGCAAACCTCAAAAAGTGGCTAAAAAAACAAGTTTTCCTCACATTTCGGTGACAGAAAGTTGTGGAATCTGAGAGGAGCCACAAATTTCCTTCCACGCAGCGTTCCCCCAAGTCTCCCGATAAAAATGATACCTCACTTGTGTGGGTAGGCCTAGCGCCCGCGACAGGAAATGCCCCAAAACACAACGTGGACACATCCCATTTTTTGACAAAATACAGAGCTGTTTTTTGCAAAGTGCCTACCTGTAGGTTTTGGCCTCTAGCTCA
This sequence comes from Pleurodeles waltl, assembly GCF_031143425.1. Lineage (NCBI taxonomy): Eukaryota > Metazoa > Chordata > Amphibia > Caudata > Salamandridae > Pleurodeles > Pleurodeles waltl. Next base: position 445,211,286 of record NC_090443.1, on the reverse strand, counting down.
GCCGGCACATAGGGAAACCTACCAAACCTGTGCATTTTTGAAAACTAGAGACCTAGGGGAATCCAAGATGGGGTGAATCATGGGGCTCTGACCAGGTTCTGTTACCCAGAATCCTTTGCAAACCTCAAAAAGTGGCTTAAAAAACAAGTTTTCCTCACATTTCGGTGACAGAAAGTTGTGGAATCTGTGAGGAGCCACAAATTTCCTTCCACCCAGCGTTCCCCCACGTCTCCCGATAAACACAATACCTCACTTGTGTGGGTAGGCCTAGCGCCCGCGACAGGAAATGCCCCAAAACACAACGTGGACACATCCCTTTTTTTGACAAAATACAGAGCTGTTTTTTGCAAAGTGCCTACCTGTAGATTTTGGCCTCTAGCTCAGCCGGCACCTAGGGAAACCTACCAAAACTGTGCATTTTTGAAAACTAGAGACCTAGGGGAATCCAAGATGGGGTGACTTGCGGGGCTCTGACCAGGTTCTGTTACCCAGAATCCTTTGCAAACCTCAAAAAGTGGCTAAAAAAACAAGTTTTCCTCACATTTCGGTGACAGAAAGTTGTGGAATCTGAGAGGAGCCACAAATTTCCTTCCACCCAGCGTTCCCCCAAGTCTCCCGATAAAAATGATACCTCACTTGTGTGGGTAGGCCTAGCGCCCGCGACATGAAATGCCCCAAAACACAACGTGGACACATCCCATTTTTTGACAAAATACAGAGCTGTTTTTTGCAAAGTGCCTACCTGTAGGTTTTGGCCTCTAGCTCAGCCGGCACATAGGGAAACCTAACAAACCTGTGCATTTGTGAAAACTAGAGACCTAGGGGAATCCAAGATGGGGTGACTCGTGGGGCTCTGACCAGGTTCTGTTACCCAGAATCCTTTGCAAACCTCAAAAAGTGGCTAAAAAAACAAGTTTTCCTCACATTTCGGTGACAGAAAGTTGTGAAATCTGAGAGGAGCCACAAATTTCCTTCCACCCAGCGTTCCCCCAAGTCTCCCGATAAACACAATACCTCACTTGTGTGGGTAGGCCTAGCGCCCGCGACAGGAAATGCCCCAAAACACAACGTGGACACATCCCATTTTTTGACAAAATACAGAGCTGTTTTTTGCAAAGTGCCTACCTGTAGATTTTGGCCTCTAGCTCAGCCGGCACATAGGGAAACCTACCAAACCTGTGCATTTTTTAAAACTAGAGACCTAGGGGAATCCAAGATGGGGTGACTCGTGGGGCTCTGACCAGGTTCTGTTACCCAGAATCCTTTGCAAACCTCAAAAAGTGGCTAAAAAAACTAGTGTTCCTCACATTTCGGTGACAGAAAGTTCTGGAATCTGAGAGGAGCCACAAATTTCCTTCCACCCAGCGTTCCCCCAAGTCTCCCGATAAAAATGATACCTCACTTGTGTGGGTAGGCCTAGCGCCCGCAACAGGTAATGCCCCAAAACACAACGTGGACACATCCCATTTTTTGACAAACTACAGAGCTGTTTTTTGCAAAGTGCCTACCTGTAGATTTTGGCCTCTAGCTCAGGCGGCACATAGGGCAACCTACCAAACCTGTGCATTTTTGAAAACTAGAGGCCTAGGGGAATCCAAGATGGGGTGACTCGTGGGGCTCTGACCAGGTTCTGTTACCCAGAATCCTTTGCAAACTTCAAAAAGTGGCTAAAAAAATAAGTTTTCCTCACATTTCGGTGACAGAAAGTTGTGGAATCTGAGAGGAGCCACGAATTTCCTTCCACCCAGCGTTCCCCCAAGTCTCCCGATAAAAATGATACCTCACTTGTGTGGGTAGGCCTAGCGCCCACGACAGGAAATGCCCCAAAACACAACGTGGACACATCCCATTTTTTGACAAAATACAGAGCTGTTTTTTGCAAAGTGCCTACCTGTAGGTTTTGGCCTCTAGCTCAGCCGGCACATAGGGAAACCTACCAAACCTGTGCATTTTTGAAAACTAGAGACCTAGGGGAATCCAAGATGGGGTGAATCATGGGGCTCTGACCAGGTTCTGTTACCCAGAATCCTTTGCAAACCTCAAAAAGTGGCTTAAAAAACAAGTTTTCCTCACATTTCGGTGACAGAAAGTTGTGGAATCTGAGAGGAGCCACAAATTTCCTTCCACCCAGCGTTCCCCCACGTCTCCCGATAAACACAATACCTCACTTGTGTGGGTAGGCCTAGCGCCCGCGACAGGAAATGCCCCAAAACACAACGTGGACACATCCCTTTTTTTGACAAAATACAGAGCTGTTTTTTGCAAAGTGCCTACCTGTAGATTTTGGCCTCTAGCTCAGCCGGCACCTAGGGAAACCTACCAAAACTGTGCATTTTTGAAAACTAGAGACCTAGGGGAATCCAAGATGGGGTGACTTGCGGGGCTCTGACCAGGTTCTGTTACCCAGAATCCTTTGCAAACCTCAAAAAGTGGCTAAAAAAACAAGTTTTCCTCACATTTCGGTGACAGAAAGTTGTGGAATCTGAGAGGAGCCACAAATTTCCTTCCACCCAGCGTTCCCCCAAGTCTCCCGATAAAAATGATACCTCACTTGTGTGGGTAGGCCTAGCGCCCGCGACATGAAATGCCCCAAAACACAACGTGGACACATCCCATTTTTTGACAAAATACAGAGCTGTTTTTTGCAAAGTGCCTACCTGTAGGTTTTGGCCTCTAGCTCAGCCGGCACATAGGGAAACCTAACAAACCTGTGCATTTGTGAAAACTAGAGACCTAGGGGAATCCAAGATGGGGTGACTCGTGGGGCTCTGACCAGGTTCTGTTACCCAGAATCCTTTGCAAACCTTAAAAAGTGGCTAAAAAAACAAGTTTTCCTCACATTTCGGTGACAGAAAGTTGTGAAATCTGAGAGGAGCCACAAATTTCCTTCCACCCAGCGTTCCCCCAAGTCTCCCGATAAACACAATACCTCACTTGTGTGGGTAGGCCTAGCGCCCGCGACAGGAAATGCCCCAAAACACAACGTGGACACATCCCATTTTTTGACAAAATACAGAGCTGTTTTTTGCAAAGTGCCTACCTATAGATTTTGGCCTCTAGCTCAGCCGGCACATAGGGAAACCTACCAAACCTGTGCATTTTTTAAAACTAGAGACCTAGGGGAATCCAAGATGGGGTGACTCGTGGGGCTCTGACCAGGTTCTGTTACCCAGAATCCTTTGCAAACCTCAAAAAGTGGCTAAAAAAACAAGTTTTCCTCACATTTCGGTGACAGAAAGTTCTGGAATCTGAGAGGAGCCACAAATTTCCTTCCACCCAGCGTTCCCCCAAGTCTCCCGATAAAAATGATACCTCACTTGTGTGGGTAGGCCTAGCGCCCGCGACAGGTAATGCCCCAAAACACAACGTGGACTCATCCCATTTTTTGACAAACTACAGAGCTGTTTTTTGCAAAGTGCCTACCTGTAGATTTTGGCCTCTAGCTCAGCCGGCACATAGGGCAACCTACCAAACCTGTGCATTTTTGAAAACTAGAGGCCTAGGGGAATCCAAGATGGGGTGACTCGTGGGGCTCTGACCAGGTTCTGTTACACAGAATCCTTTGCAAACCTCAAAAAGTGGCTAAAAAAATAAGTTTTCCTCACATTTCGGTGACAGAAAGTTGTGGAATCTGAGAGGAGCCACGAATTTCCTTCCACCCAGCGTTCCCCCAAGTCTCCCGATAAAAATGATACCTCACTTGTGTGGGTAGGCCTAGCGCCCGCGACAGGAAATGCCCCAAAACACAACGTGGACACATCCCATTTTTTGAGAAAATACAGTGCTGTTTTTTGCAAAGTGCCTACCTGTAGATTTTGGCCTCTAGCTCAGCCGGCACATAGGGAAACCTACCAAACCTGTGCATTTTTTAAAACTAGAGACCTAGGGGAATCCAAGAGGGGGTGACTCGTGGGGCTCTGACCAGGTTCTGTTACCCAGAATCCTTTGCAAACCTCAAAAAGTGGCTAAAAAAACAAGTTTTCGTCACATTTCGGTGACAGAAAGTTGTGGAATCTGAGAGGAGCCACAAATTTCCTTCCACCCAGCGTTCCCCCAAGTCTCCCGATAAAAATGATACCTCACGTGTGTGGGTAGGCCTAGCGCCCGCGACAGGAAATGCCCCAAAACACAACGTGGACACATCCCATTTTTTGACAAAATACAGAGCTGTTTTTTGCAAAGTGCCTACCTGTAGGTTTTGGCCTCTAGCTCAGCCGGCACATAGGGAAACCTACCAAACTTGTGCATTTTTGAAAACTAGAGACCTAGGGGAATCCAAGATGGGGTGAATCATGGGGCTCTGCCCAGGTTCTGTTACCCAGAATCCTTTGCAAACCTCAAAAAGTGGCTAAAAAAACAAGTTTTCCTCACATTTCGGTGACAGAAAGTTGTGGAATCTGAGAGGAGCCACAAATTTCCTTCCACCCAGCGTTCCCCCAAGTCTCCCGATAAAAATGATACCTCACTTGTGTGGGTAGGCCTAGCGCCCGCGACAGGTAATGCCCCAAAACACAACGTGGACACATCCCATTTTTTGACAAAATACAGAGCTGTTTTTTGCAAAGTGCCTACCTGTAGATTTTGGCCTCTAGCTCAGCCGGCACATAGGGCAACCTACCAAACCTGTGCATTTTTGAAAACTAGAGGCCTAGGGGAATCCAAGATGGGGTGACTCGTGGGGCTCTGACCAGGTTCTGTTACCCAGAATCCTTTGCAAACCTCAAAAAGTGGCTAAAAAAATAAGTTTTCCTCACATTTCGGTGACAGAAAGTTGTGGAATCTGAGAGGAGCCACGAATTTCCTTCCACCCAGCGTTCCCCCAAGTCTCCCGATAAAAATGATACCTCACTTGTGTGGGTAGGCCTAGCGCCCGCGACAGGAAATGCCCCAAAACACAACGTAGACACATCCCATTTTTTGACAAAATACAGAGCTGTTTTATGCAAAGTGCCTACCTGTAGGTTTTGGCCTCTAGCTCAGCCGGCACATAGGGAAACCTACCAATCCTGTGCATTTTTGAAAACTAGAGACCTAGGGGAATCCAAGATGGGGTGACTCGTGGGGCTCTGACCAGGTTCTGTTACCCAGAATCCTTTGCAAACCTCAAAAAGTGGCTAAAAAAACAAGTTTTCCTCACATTTCAGTGACAGAAAGTTGTGGAATCTGAGAGGAGACACAAATTTCCTTCCACCCAGCGTTCCCCCAAGTCTCCCGATAAAAATGATACCTCACTTGTGTGGGTAGGCCTAGCGCCCGCGACAGGAAATGCCCCAAAACACAACGTGGACACATCCCATTTTTTGACAAAATACAGAGCTGTTTTTTGCAAAGTGCCTACCTGTAGATTTTGGCCTGTAGCTCAGCCGGCACATAGGGAAACCTACCAAACCTGTGCATTTTTGAAAACTAGAGACCTAGGGGAATCCAAGATGGGGTGACTCGTGGGGCTCTGACCAGGTTCTGTTACCCAGAATCCTTTGCAAACCTCAAAAAGTGGCTAAAAAAACAAGTTTTCCTCACATTTCGGTGACAGAAAGTTGTGGAATCTGAGAGGAGCCACAAATTTCCTTCCACCCAGCGTTCCCCCAAGTCTCCCGATAAAAATGATACCTCACTTGTGTGGGTAGGCCTAGCGCCCGCGACAGGAAATGCCCCAAAACACAACGTGGACACATCCCATTTTTTGACAATATACAGAGCTGTTTTTTGCAAAGTGCCTACCTGTAGATTTTGGCCTCTAGCTCAGCCGGCACATAGGGAAACCTACCAAACCTGTGCATTTTTGAAAACTAGAGACCTAGGGGAATCCAAGATGGGGTGACTCGTGGGGCTCTGACCAGGTTCTGTTACCCAGAATCCTTTGCAATCCTCAAAAAGTGGCTAAAAAAACAAGTTTTCCTCACATTTCGGTGTCAGAAAGTTGAGGAATCTGAGAGGAGCCACAAATTTCCTTCCACCCAGCGTTCCCCCACGTCTCCCGATAAAAATGATACCTCACTTGTGTGGGTAGGCCTAGCGCCCGCGACAGGTAATGCCCCAAAACACAACGTGGACACATCCCATTTTTTGACAAAATACAGAGCTGTTTTTAGCAAAGTGCCTACCTGTAGGTTTTGGCCTCTAGCTCAGCCGGCACATAGGGAAACCTACCAAACCTGTGCATTTTTGAAAACTAGAGACCTAGGGGAATCCAAGATGGGGTGACTCGTGGGGCTCTGACCAGGTTCTGTTACCCAGAATCCTTTGCAAACCTCAAAAAGTGTCTAAAAAAACAAGTTTTCCTCACATTTCGGTGACATAAAGTTGTGGAATCTGAGAGGAGCCACAAATGTCCTTCCACCCAGCGTTCCCCCAAGTCTCCCGATAAAAATGATACCTCACTTGTGTGGGTAGGCCTAGCGCCCGCGACAGGAAATGCCCCAAAACACAACGTGGACACATCCCATTTTTTGACAAAATACAGAGCTGTTTTTTGCAAAGTGCCTACCTGTAGGTTTTGGCCTCTAGCTCAGCCGGCACATAGGGAAACCTACCAAACCTGTGCATTTTTGAAAACTAGAGACCTAGGGGAATCCAAGATGGGGTGACTCGTGGGGCTCTGACCAGGTTCTGTTACCCAGAATCCTTTGCAAACCTCAAAAAGTGGCTAAAAAAACAAGTTTTCCTCACATTTCGGTGACAGAAAGTTGTGGAATCTGAGAGGAGCCACAAATTTCCTTCCACCCAGCGTTCCCCCAAGTCTCCCGATAAAAATGATACCTCACTTGTGTGGGTCGGCCTAGCGCCCGCGACAGGAAATGCCCCAAAACACAACGTGGACACATCCCATTTTTTGACAAAATACAGAGCTGTTTTTTGCAAAGTGCCTACCTGTAGATTTTGGCCTCTAGCTCAGCCGGCACATAGGGAAACCTACCAAACCTGTGCATTTTTGAAAACTAGAGACCTTGGGGAATCCAAGATGGGGTGACTCGTGGGGCTCTGACCAGGTTCTGTTACCCAGAATCCTTTGCAAACCTCAAAAAGTGGCTAAAAAAATAAGTTTTCCTCACATTTCGGTGACAGAAAGTTGTGGAATCTGAGAGGAGCCACAAATTTCCTTCCACCCAGCGTTCCCCCAAGTCTCCCGATAAAAATGATACCTCACTTGTGTGGGTAGGCCTAGCGCCCGCGACAGGAAATGCCCCAAAACACAACGTGGACACATCCCATTTTTTGACAAAATACAGAGCTGTTTTTTGCAAAGTGCCTACCTGTAGATTTTGGCCTCTAGCTCAGCCGGCACATAGGGAAACCTACCAAACCTGTGCATTTTTGAAAACTAGAGACCTAGGGGAATCCAAGATGGGGTGATTCGTGGGGCTCTGACCAGGTTCTGTTACCCAGAATCCTTTGCAAACCTCAAAAAGTGTCTAAAAAAACAAGTTTTCCTCACATTTCGGTGACAGAAAGTTGTGGAATCTGAGAGGAGCCACAAATTTCCTTCCACCCAGCATTTCCCCAAGTCTCCCGATAAAAATGATACCTCACTTGTGTGGGTAGGCCTAGCGCCCGCGACAGGAAATGCCCCAAAACACAACGTGGACACATCCCATTTTTTGACAAAATACAGAGCTGTTTTTTGCAAAGTGCCTACCTGTAGGTTTTGGCCTCTAGCTCAGCCGGCACATAGGGAAACCTACCAAACCTGTGCATTTTTGAAAGCTAGAGACCTAGGGGAATCCAAGATGGGGTGACTCGTGGGGCTCTGACCAGGTTCTGTTACCCAGAATCCTTTGCAAACCTCAGAAAGTGGCTAAAAAAACTAGTGTTCCTCACATTTCGGTGACAGAAAGTTGTGGAATCTGAGAGGAGCCACAAATTTCCTTCCACCCAGCGTTCCCCCAAGTCTCCCGATAAAAATTATACCTCACTTGTGTGGGTAGGCCTAGCGCCCGCGACAGGAAATGCCCCAAAACACAACGTGGACACATCCCTTTTTTTGACAAAATACAGAGCTGTTTTTTGCAAAGTGCCTACCTGTAGATTTTGGCCTCTAGCTCAGCCGGCACCTAGGGAAACCTACCAAAACTGTGCATTTTTGAAAACTAGAGACCTAGGGGAATCCAAGATGGGGTGACTTGCGGGGCTCTGACGTTCTGTTACCCAGAATCCTTTGCAAACCTCCAAAAGTGGCTAAAAAAACAAGTTTTCCTCACATTTCGGTGACAGAAAGTTGTGGAATCTTAGAGGAGCCACAAATTTCCTTCCACCCAGCGTTCCCCCAAGTCTCCCGATAAAAAGGATACCTCACTTGTGTGGGAAGGCCTAGCGCCCGCGACAGGGAATGCCCCAAAACACAACGTGCACACATCCCATTTTTTGACAAAATACAGAGCTGTTTTTTGCAAAGTGCCTACCTGTAGGTTTTGGCCTCTAGCTCAGCCGGCACATAGGGAACCCTACCAAACCTGTGCATTTTTTAAAACTAGAGACCTAGGGGAATCCAAGATGGGGTGACTCGTGGGGCTCTGACCAGGTTCTGTTACCCAGAATCCTTTGCAAACCTCAAAAAGTGGCTAAAAAAACAAGTTTTCCTCACATTTCGGTGACAGAAAGTTGTGGAATCTGAGAGGAGCCACAAATTTCCTTCCACCCAGCGTTCCCCCAAGTCTCCCGATAAAAATGATACCTCACTTGTGTGGGTCGGCCTAGCGCCTGCGACAGGAAATGCCCCAAAACACAACGTTGACACACCCCATTTTTTGACAAAATACAGAGCTGTTTTTTGCAAAGTGCCTACCTGTAGATTTTGGCCTCTAGCTCAGCCGGCACATAGGGAAACCTACCAAACCTGTGCATTTTTGAAAACTAGAGACCTTGGGGAATCCAAGATGGGGTGACTCGTGGGGCTCTGACCAGGTTCTGTTACCCAGAATCCTTTGCAAACCTCAAAAAGTGGCTAAAAAAACAAGTTTTCCTCACATTTCGGTGACAGAAAGTTGTGGAATCTGAGAGGAGCCACAAATTTCCTTCCACCCAGCGTTCCCCCAAGTCTCCCGATAAAAATGATACCTCACTTGTGTGGGTCGGCCTAGCGCCTGCGACAGGAAATGCCCCAAAACACAACGTTGACACACCCCATTTTTTGACAAAATACAGAGCTGTTTTTTGCAAAGTGCCTACCTGTAGATTTTGGCCTCTAGCTCAGCCGGCACATAGGGAAACCTACCAAACCTGTGCATTTTTGAAAACTAGAGACCTTGGGGAATCCAAGATGGGGTGACTCGTGGGGCTCTGACCAGGTTCTGTTACCCAGAATCCTTTGCAAACCTCAAAAAGTGGCTAAAAAAATAAATTTTCCTCACATTTCGGTGACAGAAAGTTGTGGAATCTGAGAGGAGCCACAAATTTCCTTCCACCCAGCGTTCCCCCAAGTCTCCCGATAAAAATGATACCTCACTTGTGTGGGTAGGCCTAGCGCCCGCGACAGGAAATGCCCCAAAACACAACGTGGACACCCCATTTTTTGACAAAATACAGAGCTGTTTTTTGCAAAGTGCCTACCTGTAGATTTTGGCCTCTAGCTCAGCCGGCACATAGGGAAACCTACCAAACCTGTGCATTTTTGAAAACTAGAGACCTAGGGGAATCCAAGATGGGGTGACTCGTGGGGCTCTGACCAGGTTCTGTTACCCAGAATCCTTTGCAAACCTCAAAAAGTGGCTAAAAAAACAAGTTTTCCTCACATTTCGGTGACAGAAAGTTGTGGAATCTGAGAGGAGCCACAAATTTCCTTCCACCCAGCGTTCCCCCAAGTCTCCCGAAAAAATGATACCTCACTTGTGTGGGTAGGCCTAGCGCCCGCGACAGGTAATGCCCCAAAACACAACGTGGACACATCCCATTTTTTGACAAAATACAGAGCTGTTTTTTGCAAAGTGCCTACCTGTAGGTTTTGGCCTCTAGCTCAGCCGGCACATAGGGAAACCTACCAAACCTGTGCATTTTTGAAAACTAGAGACCTAGGGGAATCCAAGATGGGGTGATTCGTGGGGCTCTGACCAGGTTCTGTTACCCAGAATCCTTTGCAAACCTCAAAAAGTGTCTAAAAAAACAAGTTTTCCTCACATTTCGGTGACATAAAGTTGTGGAATCTGAGAGGAGCCACAAATGTCCTTCCACCCAGCGTTCCCCCAAGTCTCCCGATAAAAATGATACCTCACTTGTGTGGGTAGGCCTAGCGCCCGCGACAGGAAATGCCCCAAAACACAACGTGGACACATCCCATTTTTTGACAAAATACAGAGCTGTTTTTTGCAAAGTGCCTACCTGTAGGTTTTGGCCTCTAGCTCAGCCGGCACATAGGGAAACCTACCAAACCTGTGCATTTTTGAAAACTAGAGACCTAGGGAAATCCAAGATGGGGTGACTCGTGGGGCTCTGACCAGGTTCTATTACCCAGAATCCTTTGCAAACCTCAAAAAGTGTCTAAAAAAACAAGTTTTCCTCACATTTCGGTGACAGAAAGTTGTGGAATCTGAGAGGAGCCACAAATTTCCTTCCACCCAGCGTTCCCCCAAGTCTCCCGATAAAAATTATACCTCACTTGTGTGGGTAGGCTTAGCGCCCGCGACAGGAAATGCCCCAAAACACAACGTGGACACATCCCTTTTTTTGACAAAATACAGAGCTGTTTTTTGCAAAGTGCCTACCTGTAGGTTTTGGCCTCTAGCTCAGCCGGCACCTAGGGAAACCTACCAAAATTCTGCATTTTTGAAAACTAGAGACCTAGGGGAATCCAAGATGGGGTGACTCGTGGGGCTCTGACCAGGTTCTGTTACCCAGAATCCTTTGCAAACCTCAAAAAGTGGCTAAAAAAACAAGTTTTCCTCACATTTCGGTGACAGAAAGTTGTGGAATCTGAGAGGAGCCACAAATTTCCTTCTACCCAGCGTTCCCCCAAGTCTCCCGATAAAAATGATACCTCACTTGTGTGGGTAGGCCTAGCGCCCGCGACAGGGAATGCCCCAAAACACAACGTGGACACATCCCATTTTTTGACAAAATACAGAGCTGTTTTTTGCAAAGTGCCTACTTGTAGGTTTTGGCCTCTAGCTCAGCCGGCACATAGGGAAACCTACCAAACCTGTGCATTTTTGAAAACTAGAGACCTAGGGGAATCCAAGATGGGGTGACTCGTGGGGCTCTGACCAGGTTCTGTTACCCAGAATCCTTTGCAAACCTCAAAAAGTGGCTAAAAAAACAAGTTTTCCTCACATTTCGGTGACAGAAAGTTGTGGAATCTGAGAGGAGCCACAAATTTCCTTCCACGCAGCGTTCCCCCAAGTCTCCCGATAAAAATGATACCTCACTTGTGTGGGTCGGCCTAGCTCCCGCGACAGGGAATGCCCCAATACACAACGTGGACACATCCCATTTTTTGACAAAATACAGAGCTGTTTTTTGCAAAGTGCCTACCTGTAGGTTTTGGCCTCTATCTCAGCCGGCACATAGGGAAACCTACCAAAATTCTGCATTTTTGAAAACTAGAGACCTAGGGGAATCCAAGATGGGGTGACTCGTGGGGCTCTGACCAGGTTCTGTTACCCAGAATCCTTTGCAAACCTCAAAAAGTGGCTAAAAAAACAAGTTTTCCTCACATTTCGGTGACAGAAAGTTGTGGAATCTGAGAGGAGCCACAAATTTCCTTCCACCCAGCGTTCCCCCAAGTCTCCCGATAAAAATGATACCTCACTTGTGTGGGTAGGCCTAGCGCCCGCGACAGGGAAGGCCCCAAAACACAACGTGGACACATCCCATTTTTTGACAAAATACAGAGCTGTTTTTTGCAAAGTGCCTACTTGTAGGTTTTGGCCTCTAGCTCAGCCGGCACATAGGGAAACCTACCAAACCTGTGCATTTTTGAAAACTAGAGACCTAGGGGAATCCAAGATGGGGTGACTCGTGGGGCTCTGACCAGGTTCTGTTACCCAGAATCCTTTGCAAACCTCAAAAAGTGGCTAAAAAAACAAGTTTTCCTCACATTTCGGTGACAGAAAGTTGTGGAATCTGAGAGGAGCCACAAATTACCTTCCACCCAGCGTTCCCCCAAGTCTCCCGATAAAAATGATACCTCACTTGTGTGGGTCGGCCTAGCTCCCGCGACAGGGAATGCCCCAAAACACAACGTGGACACATCCCATTTTTTGACAAAATACAGAGCTGTTTTTTGCAAAGTGCCTACCTGTAGGTTTTGGCCTCTATCTCAGCCGGCACATAGGGAAACCTACCAAACCTGTGCATTTTTTTAAAACTAGAGACCTAGGGGAATCCAAGATGGGGGGACTCGTGGGGCTCTGACCAGGTTCTGTTACCCAGAATCCTTTGCAAACCTCAAAAAGTGGCTAAAAAAACAAGTTTTCCTCACATTTCGGTGACAGAAAGTTGTGGAATCTGGGAGGAGCCACAAATTTCCTTCCACCCAGCGTTCCCCCAAGTCTCCCGATAAAAATGATACCTCATTTGTGTGGGTAGGCCTAGCGCCCGCAACAGGAAATGCCCCAAAACACAACGTGGACACATCCCATTTTTTGACAAAATACAGAGCTGTTTTTTGCAAAGTGCCTACCTGTAGGTTTTGGCCTCTAGCTCAGCTGGCACATAGGGAAACCTATCAAACCTGTGCATTTTTGAAAACTAGAGACCTAGGGGAATCCAAGATGGGGTGACTCGTGGGGCTCTGACCAGGTTCTGTTACCCAGAATCCTTTGCAAACCTCAAAAAGTGGCTAAAAAAACAAGTTTTCCTCACATTTCGGTGACAGAAAGTTGTGGAATCTGAGAGGAGCCACAAATTTCCTTCCACCCAGCGTTCCCCCAAATCTCCCGATAAAAATGATACCTCACTTGTGTGGGTAGGCCTAGCGCCCGCGACAGGAACTGCCCCAAAACACAACGTGGACACATCCCATTTTTTGACAAAATACAGAGCTGTTTTTTGCAAAGTGCCTACCTGTAGATTTTGGCCTCTAGCTCAGCCGGCACATAGGGAAACCTACCAAACCTGTGCATTTTTTAAAACTAGAGACCTAGGGGAATCCAAGATGGGGTGACTCGTGGGGCTCTGACCAGGTTCTGTTACCCAGAATCCTTTGCAAACCTCAAAAAGTGTCTAAAAAAACAAGTTTTCCTCACATTTCGGTGACAGAAAGTTGTGGAATCTGAGAGGAGCCACAAATTTCCTTCCACCCAGCGTTCCCCCAAGTCTCCCGATAAAAATGATACCTCACTTGTGTGGGTAGGCCTAGCGCCCGCGACAGGAAATGCCCCAAAACACAACATGGACACATCCCATTTTTTGACAAAATACAGAGCTGTTTTTTGCAAAGTGCCTACCTGTAGATTTTGGCCTCTAGCTCAGCCGGCACATAGGGAAACCTACCAAACCTGTGCATTTCTGAAAACTAGAGACCTAGGGGAATCCAAGATGGGGTGACTCGTGGGGCTCTGACCAGGTTCTGTTACCCAGAATCCTTTGCAAACCTCAAAAAGTGGCTAAAAAAACAAGTTTTCCTCACATTTCGGTGACAGAAAGTTGTGGAATCTGAGAGGAGCCACAAATTTCCTTCCACCCAGCGTCCCCCCAAGTCTCCCGATAAAAATGATACCTCACTTGTGTGGGTAGGCCTAGCGCCCGCGACAGGAATGGATCACACAAGGGTCAATGGTAGTCCTTGCTTGAGGTCTACTGTTAACCCTGGAGTGATTCATTCCTGAAGCAGGCACTAGGCGCAGGCACACAATCGGGGTTGTGTTTTTATCAGGACAAGTGGGGAAACACTGGGTGGTAGGAATTTTGACGATCCCTGCAGATCCCTGGACTTCTGCTCATTTTTAAGCACATCATTTAATTTCAAGGGGATTCTGTGTGAAGGAAAACTGGTGAGAGCCATGCAAGTCCTGCACCCTTGGACTCCCCTGGTACTAGTTTGTTAAAGTTAACCCACCACTCACACTGGTTGGTTTTAGCACCTCCAGAAATTATGGTTTCAAAGCATGATTACTTATCAAAGTATCTGAATATTGAAACCAAGCCTTCTGAAGGTGGGCCATAAAGCCGCGTCCAGGCACCAACCTCTTTATGGTCCATTCACACGCCATTCACGCACAACAAACAACCCTTTCATATCGCCAGCCACGGGCCCAATCCAATCAATCACTCCACTCACATTAACTTACGCTGCCAGACAAGGGCCCATCACATTCACACGCCACAGAACGGAATAAGTTTGACTACATTTTACCACCTGTCAAGTAACTGCCTCCTTCTTCCTTAACATTACCAAATGCATGCGTAACAAACCTTTACTAATGACTCCTGTGACAGCCACCTGAGGCTCAGGAAGACATGTTTTTCATGCGCCTTTAACGCACTCTCTGTGCTAAATTCAACTCCTTCCAGTTTGTGGATGCAAGTTGGGGGTGTCCGAGTATGCCGTACAAAGCGATTCCTTCAACTGAGTGAGCATATCTACCTTTGAAACTAAGGGAGACATGCTGGGGATTTCTCATGCTGTTACCTAAAGAGAAGGTCATAGACTATGGAAAAGGGTAGTTTCTGATGGATACAACTACCCGTGGATTCCTCACCTAATGAATACTCCCATGGCGCCAGCATTCGACGGAAATCTTCTTCCTAGTCTCTGCACGTCGACGAGGACGTCACTCTAGCCCACGCGACGCCGTCTGACGTCATACATGCAATAAGAGGTCCTCGACGACGTGCCGACGTCAGTTCCCTTTTTTCCGTGCATTCGAAACGGTTATCTTCGAGGGAGCAACTGTTACTTTTGTGGTTACAGTGTATTTTTTGCTGCGTAGTCCTTCTCTGCAGTAATAATGTCGCAGAGAAAGTCGGGTTTCAAGCCTTGTCGAGAGTGTGGGGGCAAGATGTCAGTTACAGATCCTCACTCCGACTGCCTTTGGTGTTTGAGCTCCGACCACGACGTCTCAACTTGCGATTCATGCCAGCACATGAATCCGAAGGCCCTCAAGGAACGTGAGGCTAAGTTGTTTATGGCGAAGTCGAAGAAAGAAAAGCATCACAAGAAGTCTTCTTCGCCAAGGCATCGGCGTCATCGAGACTCCCGGCGCCGTAGAGATTCACGGCGCCATTCAAGCAAGGAGACTCGTTCCAGGTCGCCTTCGGATCGGCGCCGGAGGACTTGGGAGGTCAGTCCCACGGTCACGCCGCATCCGTCGACGCCGTTGCCCTCTCCGGCGTCACCGACTTCACCTGGGCAGGCGTTGGTGATTGAGGTGATGCAGCCTCTTGTGTTGTCTCCGGCGTCGCAGACGTCGAAGCTGGCGTCGGGGTCGCCTTCGATACAGGCACCCCAGTATCCGGCTTTTCCCACCCCTGGAGCCGATAGTACCGCATTCCTAAATGCGATGTATTCCATCTTCCAACAGATGGCTCCAGGGGGTGCTCCGGCTGGTCCTTTGGCCTTTTCATTGGGTGATCCTGCGCCTCTACGGCCGGCACCCTTTATGCCCTTTCTCCCTTTTGGGAACGTGGGCTCGGCGCCGGTGTCGGCGCCGGTGGCCGTTCCGGTGGCTTCAGAGGGATTGGCCCCGGAGATTTCCATCCTGTCGACGTCGGGATTTCGTCCTGTGACTCCGGTGGGTCCATCTGCTCCAAGTTCTCTTCGTCCTGCTCTTTCATCGGCGTCGAAGTTGCCTGTGGCGCCGGACGCGGCGTCGGTTGCTTCTGGGGATCGGCGCCGATCTTCAACTTCGGCGGAGGCCATGTCGACTCCGCGTATTGAGCAGGAGGCTACATTCGAGGAGACGGGCTCTTCGTCTATTGGAAGAGCAGGAGTACCAACGAGTCCTGGAGGAAGGAGAACTGGAGGACTCTGGTGATGGAATGCATGGTCTGGATACAGCCAGTGGGCTGGACACTTCCCCTGAGTGGGATCTTTCGTCTCCAGGAGAATATACAGAGGAGGCGGCTTCCTTTCACGCTGTAGTACGGAAGGCAGCTAACTTTCTGGACCTGCCTTTGCCGGTGGCAGAGGCGAAGCAGAATCTTCTAACGGAGGTGCTACATCCGGCCTCTGCTGCAGCGGAGCCTCTCTTGCCGTTTAATGAGGCTTTGCTTGATCCGGTGCTAGAGGTGTGGAAGAGGCCAGTATCTTCCTCAGCGGTTCATAGGGCTGTGGCCAGGAGGTATCGAGCTGCGCCATCTGACCCTGGCTTTCTTTCTAGACACCCTACACCGGAGAGCTTGGTGGTGCAAGCCTCCTGTTCATCAAAATCAGCGCCTGGATATTTCCCGACGGTGCCTGGAGACAGGGACTCGAAAAAGCTGGATGCGCAGTCCAAGAAAATGTTTTCATCCTGCAGTCTCGCGTTGAAGGCCACCAACGCAACTGGCATTCTGGGGAGATACATCCATGCTCTTATGGATGACATTTCGTCATCATTTACGGAGCTTCCCCAGGGTCTTTTGGATGTTGTTTCGGACGCCCAGGCTGCCGCGACCCAGATTATTCAGTCTGGGCTGGACACGACCGACTCGGTGGCTAGGGCAATGGGCACGGCTGTGGTGGCAAGGAGACAGGCCTGGCTCCGTAATTCGGGGTTTTCTGCGGATGTGCAGTCAACCCTATTGGACCTCCTGTTTGATGGGGACAAACTGTTTGGGGCCAAGGCAGATTCGGCCTTGGAGCGATTTAAGGAGAGCAGGGCCACAGCCAAATCGTTAGGGCTCCAAGCTCCTCCTTCCTCTGCCTCTTCCAGATTTTTCAGGAGGTTTCGTGGATTTGGGCGTGGCTCTTCCTCCTCTTCCTTTCGGGGGAGATTCCAGCAACCTGCCTCTTCCCATCCCTATAGATCTTTTAGAGGGAGAGGTAGGGCCCTCACCAGAGGAGCCTCTCAGCAGCACTCTGCCTCTTCCTCGTCCTCTGGAGGGGTGCAGCAGGGAAAGCAGCCTTAAGCTTCCACGATTTCCCACTCACTCCTCTCCTGTAGGGGGAAGATTACGGCATTTTCTCCGCAAGTGGAAGACTATTACAACGGACACTTGGGTTCTCAGTATTGTGGGAAAAGGCTACACCCTTCCCTTTCGGGAGTTCCCGCCCCCCATCCCGCCTCGCCCATCTTATTGTTCAGAAGAACACCTCTTGTTGCTAGAACAGGAGGTACAAGTCCTCCTTTCAAAGGGCGCGGTGGAGTTGGTCCCAGAGCAGGAAAGGGGTCGAGGTTGTTACTCAAGGTATTTCCTGATTCCCAAGAAGGATGGTCGGTTGAGACCAATCCTGGATCTGAGGATCTTGTATTGGTTCCTCAAACAGGAAAAGTTCAAGATGCTGACCCTAGCTCAGGTGCTTTTGGAGTTGAACAAGGAAGATTGGATGGTGTCTGTCGACTTGCAGGATGCTTACTTTCATATCCCGATACTCAAGTCACACAGGAAGTATCTCCGGTTTGTGGTAGGATCGCAGCACTATCAGTTTGCGGTCCTTCCGTTTGGTCTTACTTCAGCACCTCGAGTCTTCACGAAGGTGATGTCGGTGGTTGCGGCAGAGCTCAGAAGGAAGGGGATAGCAGTATTCCCTTACTTGGACGACTGGTTGATCAAAACCAAGTCTCCGGAGTTTGTGTTGCATCATCTGCAGTCAACGACTTAGTTGTTGTTCGACCTGGGCTTTTCGGTGAACGAGCCCAAATCTCACCTGGCGCCCTCTCAGCGCCTCCTGTTCATAGGGGCAGTACTGGATACAACATTGAGTCGAGCCTTTCCTCCGCCTCAGCGGATTCAAGATATTCAGGAATTGGTTCCAATGTTTCGAAGTGGAGCGGTAGTTCCAGTCCTCAAGGTCCTTCGTCTGCTCGGTCTGTTTGCCTCCTGCATTCTGTTGGTCACGCATGCTCGCTGGCACCTGAGGGCTCTTCAGTGGTGCCTCCGAAGGCAGTGGTCTCAACACAAAGGAGATCTAGAAGGTGCTGTCAAGATCTCCAGAGATGCTGCTGTGGACTTGAAGTGGTGGATTGCGAGCAACAATCTTTCACAAGGAAAGCAGTTCGCGCAGTCGCCACCAGTGGCCACGGTCATAACGGATGCTTCCACTCTAGGGTGGGGAGCTCATCTGGTGGATCTGGAGATCAAAGGCCTTTGGTCTCCAGAGGAACAGATGTTTCATATCAATCTGTTAGAGTTACAGGCTGTACGTCTGGCTCTCAAGGCCTTCCTCCCTTCCCTTCGTGGTCAGTCGGTACAGGTCCTGACGGACAATACTACCACGATGTGGTACATAAACAAACAGGGAGGAGTAGGGTCGTACCTTCTCTGCAGAGAAGCTCTTCGACTATGGTCCTGGGCAAAGGACCATCAGATTTGCTTGGTAGCAAATCATCTGGCCGGGGTCTTGAATGTACGTGCGGACGGTCTCAGTCGCCAATTCTCGGCAGACCACGAGTGGCGTCTCCATCCAGATCAAGCCCGTTTGATCTTCCAAAGGTGGGGGTTTCCTCGGGTAGATCTGTTTGCCACTCTGGAGAACGCGCATTGTCCGTTATTCTGCAGCCTCCAGTATCTGATGCAGGGAGCGTTGGGGGACGTGTTTCAAATAACCTGGTGCGGCCAGTTGCTTTACGCGTTTCCTCCCATACCCTTGATTCCTCGAGTATTGAGGAAGATTCGCCAAGACCGGGCGCTAGTCATCTTAATCGCTCCGGATTGGCCAAGGAGGGTGTGGTACTCCGACCTTCTCCAACTCTCAACGTGCCCTCCGCTCCGTCTCCCTTTCAGGGCAGACCTCCTCTCGCAGTCGCAGGGGCAGGTTTTACACCCCAACCTCCAGAAGAACGGGGCAACCTGAGTTCCTTCTCTCTTCCGCCTGATGTAGTGGATGTTATATTAGCGGCCAGGCGACACTCCACTAAATCTATCTACGCTAATAGGTGGTCTAAATTTGTTGCGTGGCGTGGAGAGAGGCAGATTGATCCCTTACATGCTCATCTATCGGACGTTTTGTCTTTTGCTCTGTCTCTAGCGCAGAAAGGTTGTGCAGTGGCTACCATTAAGGGTTATTTGTCGGCCTTGTCAGCCTTCATTTGTCTTCCAGACCAACCATCGTTATTTAAATCCCCTATTGTTATCAGATTCTTGAAAGGTCTTCTAAATAAATATCCTCCAAAACCATTCGTTATGCCGCAATGGGATTTGTCCTTGGTCCTGACTTTCCTTATGGGGTCCCCTTTTGAGCCTATGCATTCTTGCCCCTTAAGGTATTTGGTTTTAAAAACAGTTTTCCTGGTAGCTATAACATCTGCAAGGAGAGTGAGTGAGTTGCAGGCCTTATCGGTAAAGCCCCCTTATACAACTTTTTATGGGGATAAGGTGGTGTTGAGGACCAAGGGTGCTTTCCTCCCGAAGGTTGTTTCACCGTTCCATTTGGCTCAGACAATTACTTTGTCCACGTTCTATCCTCCGCCTCATCCTTCTAAAGAGGAAGAAAGACTGCACCGTCTGGACCCAAAGAGGGCGTTGAGCTTCTTTATTGATAGAACAAAGGATTTCAGGCTGGAGGATCAGCTGTTCATCGGGTACGTGGGCAAGAGGAGAGGAAAGGCAGTCCACAAGAGAACACTCTCCAGGTGGGTTGTTCTTTGCATTAAAATCTGTTACTCTTTGGCAAAGAAGGATCCTCCTGAGGGCATTAGAGCTCATTCCACCAGAGCTAAGTCGGCCACTTCGGCCTTGGCCAGAGGTGTTCCTGTGGTCGACATCTGCAAGGCCGCAACTTGGTCGTCCCTTCACACTTTTGCGAAACATTACTGTTTGGACTCTGAGGTCAGAAGGGACGGCCATTTTGCACGGTCAGTGCTGCAGGATTTCTTGGTTTGACCATTTAGGCACCCGCCACCGGGCGTGGTACTGCTTTGGGACTCTATTCATTAGGTGAGGAATCCACAGGTAGTTGTATCCATCAGAAGAACGAGTTACTTACCTTCGGTAACGACTTTTCTGGTGGATACATTAGCTACCTGTGGATTCCTCACGGTCCCACCCGCCTCCCCGTTGCCTTTCTGATCTTACCAAGTAATCCTTGAGTGCGCTCCTCTTGGTCTTCAAGGTTGCAATAGATGTTGTATATATGGATACTTGTGTATATTTATCTGTATATATATATATGTATATATCTTTGTGTATATACATGATTTGCATATATTTGTTCGTTTAAAAAAAAAAAGAGAGTTATATTAAATTTACAGCTATTCATTGCAATATTGTGTATTTTACAAGGTTATGGGATGTTGCCTTGCTCTTTCATTGCATTGGGTTGTTGTTCTCATGCACGTAAAAAATGTTGGTACTGACGTCGGCACGTCGTCGAGGACCTCTTATTGCCTGTATGACGTCAGACGGCGTCGCGTGGGCTAGAGTGACGTCCTCGTCGACGTGCAGAGACTAGGAAGAAGATTTCCATCGAATGCTGGCGCCATGGGAGTATTCATTAGGTGAGGAATCCACAGGTAGCTAATGTATCCACCAGAAAAGTGGTTACCGAAGGTAAGTAACTAGTTCGTTTGGTACATAGGGGAGTCCATGAGAACGTAGCATATGTCCCAGCCAACATTATGTGTAGTGATGTGACTATAATGCACTTATACAGCAAACTGAACATCTACTAAGTTCTGATGGAGGATGAACATGAAAAGCAGGTCAAACACTGACCTATACAAGTCATTCTCCTTCAGTGCTGGGGTGGCACCAATGGGTTTGAATCCATAGGTGTAGATGATGTACATCTGTACTACCTTTACTATCTGCCTTCTACCTGTGCAATAACCCTGTGAAGGCACTCCTACCATAAGCTTTCCTTACCCATCCATGTCTCTGTTCTCATCAGAGTCCTGGCTAATCCTGTATAATAGCCAAGTGAACCTATACTAGTTTGTGGAAGCAAGTTGGGGGTTTCCAAGTATGCCCTACAAAGTGATTCCTCGAACTGAGAGAGCATATCTACCGTTGAAAGTAAGGTAGACATGCAGGTGAAGAAAGGGTACTCCGTGGCAATGTGGCATATGTTCTGTCCACTAGTATATGCAGTAGGGGGAAGAAAATGCATGTTAATTGAACAGAACACCGACCACGCCAAAAGGAAGTCCACGATGAAGTAAAATTCTGTGGCTCCTTGCCTAACGAAGCAGTGGCCCATGGACGTTCGGTATCCATGCACTGCCACTGAAAGGATTACCCAACACCAGCTCAACCTCAGTCGATTTCCCAGAACTTTGCTTTAGTATGATACAATGTAAAGCAAGTAGGGATACAGAGGCCTGGTTGTGATGGACACTGGGGACAGTAATACCGACTCTCCTGCCGCTTTCCATGCTTTGAGCACACTTTACAGCGACGACATGGACTAACCTTTTTGGGTGTTTTAGGTATGCGATCAGCAAAGTGTCGCTCCTGCAGCCTTGCCACATCCTCCAGAACATATGAGGTGGAGGCTGCTGCTTCTTCTGTAACAGCAGTGAGGCTTTCAATTACAGACAACTGGAAGTCAAGGAAAGTCATGAGTCTTCCTGTTGTTGTCTGACGGTAAACAACATACGCATTATATGTTGCCATCTGAATCAGGTGGGTAAACAGTTTCTTGTACCAAGTGCGAGTTTTACGACACGCATTGTATGGTTGAAGAACCTGGTCGTTCTTGTCCACTCCACCCATGTACTTATTGTAATCGAGTATACAGATGGGCTTGTGGACTTCGGCCATCTGACCCCAAACCGTGATGGGAGAAGTGCTCTCATCATGAATTGTAGTGAGCACGTATACATCACGTCTATCTAGGAACTTGACTGCGAGCAGTTCGTTAGAACGCAATGCAGTACTCTATGATTTCTGGAGCTTCTTGCAAACAAGCTCCCGCGGGAATCCTTTGCGGTTACAACAAACTGTACCGCAGGCCACAGTGCCAGCTTTGAAGAGCTCACTGAACAGCTCTACTCCTGTATAGAAATTGTCCACATAAAGGTTATAACCTTTGTGAAGAAGTGGCTGGACAAGTTCCCATACAATCTTACCTGTGACCCCTAACGCGGGAGGGCAACCTACAGGGTTTAGGGTAGAATCCTTCCCTGTATACACTCTCAGGCTGTACACATAGCCAGTAGAGCTCTCACACAGCATGTACAGCTTTATGCCATAGCGAGCTCTTTTGCTCGCAATGTACTGTCTGAAAAGCAGCCGTCCTTTGTACAGGATCAAGGACTCATCGACTGCTATATTCTTTCCAGGAGTATAGATCTCTGGAAACCTGGCAGACAAATGTTCCACGACAGGCCGAATTTTGAACAACCTGTCATGATCTGGATGGTCCCGGGGCAATGCAGCAGAATTGTCATTGAAATGCAGCATGCGCTGCAGTAGCAAAAAACGATCTCTGCTCATGTATGGTGCGAAGATGGGAGTTACCCAAACCGTGCGAGTCGTCCAGTAGGACTGCAAGGTGGGTTTCTGTACTAACCCCATTTTGAGCGTAAGGCCCAAAAATATCTTCAACTCCGCCAGCGAAGTGGGAGTCCACTGGCGTGCCCTAGAACGGGGCCCTAGAGTGCCTCCGCACTCCCTCAGAAATTGGTCTGCACGCAAATTTGTTTGCTGCACAACTTTCTGAAGAAAGTCAACATCCAAAAACAGATAGATGTAGTCGACTGGCAAAAAGTTAGCTGTACCGACTTTACATCCAACGTCACCAGTAAAAGGTGGAATTTGGGGCTGAACCAAACAGGGGGGCTGCCAAGAGAGCACTCTCTCTGTGCTTGCGGCAGCAAGCACGTGCTCTCTGGGTTCGGCTAACCCAATGTGGTCCCGCTGCCCAGAATGTGCTTGCGAAGGGACAGCACGGATGTCGTCATTGTCTCCTTCAGACTCACTGGAAGAGGTGTCGTCAGATGGGACTCCGCCGACTGAAAAATCACTCCCAGAATCTGCCCCATTGTCCTCTCCCTCAGATGCTGTCTCAGTGTCTGCGGTCTCAGTCTCTGAGCCTACATCAGAACTGTCCTCCATAACCCGAGCTAGGGCTTGATCAGCAGTCATCCAACGAGACGCCATCTCTGCAACTGGCTAAACTGTCCCTCTAAATTACTAGCCTACGTAGAAGGCAGATAGTCACAAAATTGCTTGTGGGTATGTTTGTTGTGTACAACAGGAAATGTCGTCACCTTACCTTCGCTTCTTCTCCAATTCTGCAGATTCTCTGAAAACACTGAAAAAAACAAAAAAAGAATGTATTACTTCACCTTACCACACACCCTGTGCAACAGTCATTTTTGTAGCTCTGCCTCCCATTACCTCCTCTTCTAATTCCCTCAGTACTACCCAGCAAAAGTGCCACTCATATCTCCATAGTCCCCCTGGCATTACATTTGTTTTAAAGCGCAGGTAACGCTTGCCTTTACTAATCCACTCAGCTACTTTATGGCAACTGCCACTACAGAAAAGACATGCATATATATATATATATATATATATATATATATATATATATATATATATATATATATATATATTGTGTGAACAAGATTCTCACCCCACTCCACGAGGTTCAAATTGGCATCTTTTATTGCAAGCAACAGCCACGTACGCGTTTCGACTCTCAAGGATTCTTGATCACAGTAAATGAGTCCCTCTTTTCTTTCATTGTTTATACTTGCAATAAAACATGTCAATTTGAACCTCGTGGAGTGCGGTGAGATTCTTGTTCACAAAATATTTTCGAGGTTGCTCTCCTCCATCACTGAGCACCGGCAGTGGAGTGCACTGCGCAACAATCTTTTTAACCAATTTGTGTTGCATATATATATATATATATATATATATATATATATATATGTATGTTTAGAAACAAAGTGGTTGAAGGGTTGCTGGGCGGCACACTCCACTGCCGGTGCCCAGTGACAGAGAAGACCAATCTAGAAATTATCTAATGCCGAAAAATTTCACCACACTCCACAAAGTACAAATAAAAGTGTATTTTATTGCAGTCAATAACCACCAACGTGTTTCAACTCACCAAGGAGTCTTGATCACGGTCCTCGTGGAGTGCGGTGAAATTGTTCACCATTATAAAACAACACACACAAGAATAACAAGCATTTACAATGCAATGGGTCTCGCATCTGCTCGAGTTAGAGCTATTAGCGTTATAAACTCCTAACCCAACTTTTCTTGCCACATAAATTGATAATTGAAAGTTAAACTCTTTCACATAAGAGAGACGATTCACATCGCCACGGCCACCATGAGCATCATGTGAAGAGTTACACAAAAGGAAAAGAAGTTCGCTCGCAGTTAAACGTAACAGCAAAAGGGCAATTAGCCATGTACCAGGGGCGATGGCCAAGGCGGTAACAAAACCTCCCCAAGGAGGGACAAAGGTAAATCATTTTCCAATGTCATCAAAGGATTTTTGAAGGGCAAGCCCACGAACGAGTGGTAGTGATGGGCGTGAGGTGGGCGTTGTTAGAAGCCCAGATACACACCACCAAGTCAGAAAAGCAGCACATGGACGCTGCAATGCTTGTCCTGAAAATAAAATATATATATATATATCTATATCTATATATATATATATATATATATATATATATGTGTATACATATATACACATATATATGAGAGAGAGAGAGAAAAAGAAAACAAGACACTCATGTCACAAACCGTTTTTTTTTATATACATGTGTGCTTGCCCTTGGCAAAGCACACATGTATAAAAAAAAAAATGGCCCCATTGATGGTCACCCTAAGGGCTGACCACCAACAATTTTTTTTTTTTTTTACCCTGGGGGGGCGATCGGCCCCCCAGGCAAAACTACATGTTTTTTTTTTTTCCCCTGGGGTCGGCCCGTGTTCCAAGTGCCGACCCCACCTTTTTTTTTGTTTTTTTTTTTGTTTTCTTTTTTTTTTATATTGTGGGGGGCGCGATCGCCCCCCAAAACTGTGTAAATTAATAAATATTGCCCCCGGGGGGGGGGCGGCCCTTTTACGAGGGGGCCGACCCCCCCAAAGAAGATCCCTGGTGCCTAGGGGCGTTTCCTGGCTGTGGATCGCAGCCGCGCTGCGATCCACGGCCAGGAAACGGTGCCAGGGAGGCATCGATGGAAAGGGGAGAGCCTCCCCTTTCCATCGATGCCTCCCTGGCATCTGGGGAGGCCGTTTTGGCCTTTTTTTCCCCACCGGAGAAAGAGAGAACGCTTACCTGCTTCTCTCCTTCTCCGGTGGGGAAAAACTGACGTCATAAGGGGGCGGGAGGGGGGTGGGATGGAGACGCGGAAGCTCTTCCGCGTCTCACCCGGTTTAAAAAAAATAATAATATTTTAGGATTTTTAACCCCCTCCCTGGTGTCGGCCACTGGTCGTGACCCGCACCAGGGAGGGAGTGTGGGCGTCGGCCAATGGCAGTCGCCCGCATCTAACAGGTTAAACGTCTTTCCCACTGGTGAACAAAACTAATTTTCCCCTGGAAAATGGGCCGGTAGTTTAGTTGCGAGTACGTTTCTTTAACCCCTTAGCTGCCAGGCCATATCGCCCCCGCAAATCCCTCCCCCCCCACCCCCCAAAGCTGAACCCTTTTTTTGGCTATTTGGCATAGTTTGCGATTAGGCCCACATAACTTTTTGTCCATATAAACTAATCATGCCAAATTTGCCTTCCTTTTTCCCCAACGTTCTGGGGATTATAATGATGCCCAAAGTTTGTGGGTTCCCCTGGAGGAGACCAAGAAATTAGCCAAAATACAGCTAATTGTTTATTGTTTTTTTGTTTTTGTTTTTTTAAAAATGTGGAAAAAAGTGCTGCAGAAGAAAGCATCTGGTTTTTTTTCTCTTCAAATGGCATCAGCAGACGTTTTGAAGAGCTAAAATCACCATCTTCCCAGCTTTCAGGAACAGGCAGACTTGAATCAGAAAACCACATTTTCTACACAGTTTTGACATTGAACTGGGACATGCCCCATTTTTACAAATTTTTTTTTTTTTTTTGCTTTCAGTCTCCTTCCAGTTAGTGACAGAAATGGGTGTGAAACCAATGATTGTTCCCGGACAGCTAAACATTTCTGAAAAGTAGACAAAATTCTGAATTCAGAAAGGGGTCATTTGTGTAGATCGTTCAAGATTTTCTGACAGAAAGCAACAGTTAAAAAAACTGCCCTTTCTGACTACATTTTCTTCTGTAACTTTTTCCAGCTGACATGGATTTTTGAAAGCAATATATCGGTATGTTTGCTGGCCCCTCCTGATTGCAGGGATATATAGGTCTTGCAGGTTCATCAAGAACCCAAGCTACTCAGAGCCAATAAATGAGCTGCACCTTGCAATGGGTTTTCATTGTACACTGGGTATACAACAATTAATTTGGTAAAATATAAAGAGTGAAAAGTGTGTATCAAGGAAACCTATTTATTTCCGAAATGGGCACAAGATAAGGAGTTTTGAAACAGTGGTTATTTGCACATCTCTGAATTCAGGGGCCCCAACACTAACATGTGAATTATAAGGCATTTCTCAAAATCACTTATTTCTTACTCACTGTCTTACATTTGGAAGGCAAAAATGTAGAGAAAGACAATTGGCAATAACACTTGTTCTTCTGTTTTGTGTTCCCCCAAGTCTCCTGATAAAAATGATACCTCACTTGTGTGGATAGGCATGGTGCCCGCGGCAGGAAACGCCCCAAAACGCAACATGGACACATCACATTTTTCCATTGAAAACTCATGTGTTTTTGCAGAGTGCCTAGCTGTAGATTTTTGGCCTTTAGCTCAGCCGGCACCTAGAGAAACCTACCATACTTTTGCATTTTTGAAAACTAGACACCTAGGTGAATCTAGGATGGGGTAACTTCTAGAGCTCTCACTGGGTTCTGTCTCACAGAATCTTTTACAAACCTAAAGATGTGGCTAAAAAACACCTTTTCCCCATATTTCGGTGCTGCAAAGTTCTGGGATCTGAGGGGAGTAACAAATGTCCTTCCACCCAGTATTCCTCCAAGACTCCCGATTAGAAATGGTACCTCACTTGTGCGGATAGGCCTAGTGCCAGTGACAGGAATGGATCACACAAGGGTCAGTGGAGTCCTTGCATGAGGGGTACTGTTGACCCTGGAGTGATCCATTCCTGATGCAGGCACTAGTCACAGGCACACAAGTGGGATTGCGCTTTTATCAGGACAAGTGAGGAAACACTGAGTGGCAGGAATTTTGTGGATCCCTGCACATTCCTGTAGTTTACGTGACGAAAAAGCAAGGAAAAATTGTGTTTTTAATCAACATTTCACCCTCGCATGGTATTCTTGGTAAGACAACTCTGTGGAATCCAAACATGCCACACTTCTTTGGACTTCCCCTGGTACCTAGTTTTCAGAAATGTCTGGATTTGGTAGGTTACCCTATATGGCCGTTGAGCCCAGAACCAAATACACAGGTGACTGTCTTACAAAACCAGGCTGCTTGTGGTAGGTAATTTTGATGTCTCCACAATTCGTTTTGGGCACTTACCTATGAAACCAAGCCTTTTGAAGGTGAGTGATAAAGCCACTTCAAGGCACCAACCGCTTTATGGTCCATTCACACGCCATTCACGCACAACAAACAACACTTTCATATTGTCAGCCACGGCCCCCGGAGGAATCAGAGGAGCCATCCGACCCCCCGGCTCGGCAGGGTGGTGCGGCGCTGAGCGCCTGGGGCAGTCCGCGCTCAAAATGGCGGACGACCGGTGACCGGCGCAAACGCGAAGGGTGCTGCAGACGAAGCCGGTGGCCGGTGCGCTTGATGCGGGAGCCAGCAAAGAAGCGGGCTGGGCTGGTGAGCCGAGGCCTAGCAGTCAGGTGAGCTGAGGGAGGCGGCGCTGGGTGGTGGATCGGGGGGGGGCGTCCATACAGCAAGGACTGTGGGGCCCGCAAAGAGGCAAAAGACGAGGCGCGCTGCCCAGGGGCATTGAAAGGGAGCCAGATGAAGAGGAGTGACCTGGGCAGCTCATAAGAAGAACAAACGGTCTTTGGTGCTTCACCGCCGGGTTGCCACAAGTGGCGCTGAATGTGGTCGGCTGGCAGACCATCAACCCCAGGATCCCTGAGACAAGCCTGCTGCCCTGCGGTGTAAAACAGTGCACGTCAGATCTGAGGCCGTGGAGGGTGGCTATGATGGCCCTGGGCCCCCTTACGTTGTGATAGCTGGACGTCCCCTGTACATTTCCACCAGGGTGGCATAAACTATAGCAGAGCTGGGGGGTGGCAATGGGCAAGGACAAATCAACGCGGCCATCAACGGCACAGAGGCGCATAGACCAATTCACTATGTGCTCTGGTGGGACCGTTGGTCGGTGGCGTCCAGCGACCTGGCAGCAATTTTTCAGGCTATACAGGCGTCCCAGACGGCTGTAGAGGCCAAGATCAGGGAAGTAAAAGTGGATGTGGCCCTGGTCCGTCAGGACCGCCACAATGCCACAGCCCAAATCAAGGAGGCAGAATCAAGGATACCCACAGTGGAACACAACATGACTGCCCTAAAGACACAAGTATCCGCATTATCAGCCCGCAAGTCAGAGCTCTACCGGAGAGCCGAAGATGCTGAGAATAGGTCCAGGCGCAAAAACCTTCGCATTGTAGGCCTTCCGGAGAACACAGCAGCATCATCCTTGGTATCATTCTTGGAGGACTGGTTCCGCTCTTGGATGCCGACGGACCGCCTCACCCTATGGTTCGCAATTGAGCGGGCCCACAGGGCTCTGCAGTCAAGGCCCCCACCGGGCTCCCCGCCCAGGCCGGTGATTCTCCGTCTCTTCAATTTCAAAGACAGGGATGCTGTGCTGCAGGAGGCGCGCTCCAGGGGAGATCTCTTCTGTAATGGGGTGAAGGTCCTCATTTTTCCACACCATACCAGGGATGTAAAACTGCAAAGTCGCTCCTTTCTTGAAGTGAAGCAGAAACTGAGAACGATGGTTATATCTTACCGTCTTCTATTTCCAGCAAAACTCTGAGTGGTACATGGAAATAAGACTCACTTTTTCGCGCATCCAGCCATGGCATGGACTTGGCTGATGGAAGAGGTACTGCTTGGCCCACCCCGTGAGAGACAAGGCTGACCCGGGACGGAGCGCCAACGAATGGCCAGCAGAAGAAACCATCTGGCCTTCGCCATCGGACGCGCTTGAAGAGGCGCAAAGCATGCTGGGACTCCTGCTCAGGCTCCCCCTTTGAAACCCTGTCCATGGACCTATTAGGGCAACGATCGCAAGCAGGCCAGGAGGGCGACAGGAGGAGCCCAGAATCGCAGAGATCAGCGAAGGCCCACTTGGGGACACTGGAGGACTCTGATCTGTCCCAAAGCCCGGTGCTTCGACTCTACATGCATGGAAGAGATATTGGGGCGGGTGCTGCATGCCTTGATGAGAGCATTGCTATAATGAGACTGCTTACCATCTAATGTGTTTCCTTTTTTGATCCGACACTATGGAGGGGTCCACCACTGCTCAACCAATCACTTGCTTGATTCCAACTTACTATGTTTGGGAGTGAGATGATATATAAGGGAGACAAATGCTTCTGGGGGGAAGTATGGGGTGGGAAGGGAGTTTGGGTGTATGGAAATTTAGACCTTGTTTTAAGGTGTTGGTTTTTGTTCACTGACATATTGGTACATGTGTTCTTATTTGCCACTGCACAGGAGGTGGGGTCCAAAAAGCTAATTGACAGAGTGCAATCGCCCGTTATGATGCAGACTGGGCGGAGCAGAGGGGGGAGCCCGGGCCACAACATAGCAGAGTCTAGAAGCAACTCTGCGGTAGCTAGAACTGACCACACCAATGGGCCCGACACAGGTTATCTCGTTAATGTCTTTTAGACAAAATTAGGAGTACCGCCGTCTTTACCTTCATACACCGATACTGATACTGACCTGATGTTCTCCTGTTGCAGGAGACGCACCTCCTGAGAGATCAGTGTCCCTTTTTAGCCTGTAAGGGTTTTGACAGATTGTATCATACAGGGTTTACGTGTGGATCAGGGGGGTGGCGATAGTGCTGCACCGTTCATTTCCCATAGCGGTAATCCAGGTATGGAGAGACCGGCAGTGATGCTATGTGGCCATTAGTGAGAAGGTCGAGGGCATCACGATCAATGTGGTTAGTGTCTATGCCCCGCCGACGATGGTACGTGGGACTTTTAAGGATCTAACCAAATTGCTCCTGGACCTACCCCCGGGACTCACCATACTGGGGGGAGATTTTAACGCAGTCCCAGACCCTAACTCGAACGTGACTGGCCCGCCCTCGGCCTACAGACAGGCCATGGCAGCGGGGTTTACTAGTTGGTTGTCTGCCGCGGGCCTGTGCGATGCGTGGCGAGTATGGCATCCGTGGCTTCGTCAATTTACACATACCTCAGTGGCCCACGGTACACAGTCTAGAATTGACCTGGTGCTTCTGCTGAGCACGAATTGCAGCTGCTTCACCCATATTGAAATCTTGGCATGTGGAATTTCCGACCATGCGCCCCTTCGCTTTGCTGTGCGACCTACCCTGTCTTTAATCTTCTCTATTTGGCGACTGGACGCATGATATCTACAGGGTGGGTCCTACGTTAAGCAGCTGCAGCAGGCGCTTTGTGAGTACTTTTTTCTTAATGAAGGGTCCGAGACATCCCCTGGAACCCTGTGGGCTGCAAGCAAAGAGGTCCTGCAGCGTACGGCTAGAGGCCTTTACGCTCAGGAGCATTCCCAGACACGCAATATTGAGCGGTTGGAGGCGTAGGCAGTGCGCTTAGAAGCTGAACAGGAGGCTTGGCCCAGTGAAGGGGTAGCTAGGCAACTCCTATTGATCCGTGAGGAAATCCGAGATCAGTCTTTGGAAGCAGCAAAGTACCTTTGGTGGGCTACTACTGCTTGGGTTTATGGCTGGGGGGACAAAACTGGAAAGTTGTTATACTGGCTGTCATCCCAACAACAGGCCTCTAGGATTATTCCTGAAATTTATAACGAACACGGGGGACGCGTCTCAGGACTCCAAGATGTAGCCAACGCTTTTGCCTGGTATTACCAGATGCTTTATCATGCTTCGGCAGCGATCATGCCAGACTGTGCCCGCTGGCTTCTGGAAGATGTCCCCCTTCCAAAGTTGCCCCTGATGGAGGTGCAGCACCTAGACGAACCTCTCAGTGTGGAGGAGGTTGGGGCAGCTATCTCTGTGCTGGGGAAGGGTAAGACCCCAGGACCCGATGGTTTTCCCTCAGAATACTATAAGGCTTTACGGGAGGATCCAGTGACGCACCTTTCGGAGTTATTTACGGAGGTGGATCGCCAGGGTTCCTTCCCGGTGGGATTGGACACCACCAATATTGTGGTGCTTCCTAAAACCCAGCCTCCATCGCTGCATTGTGCTGACTACAGGCTGATATCTCTGATTAACAGTGAGGTAAAAATCTACGCCACTGTCCTCGCCACCCGTCTCAAGAGGGTTCTGCCACAGCTGATTCATCCTGACCAATGCGGGTTTATGGCCACTCGTGGTACACTGTATCCGTCGATTGCATGTGCCCCTGGCCGAACGCCACTGGCTGCCCCGAGACCTCGCTCTCCTACTTATTGATTTTGAAAAGGCCTTTGACACGGTGGACTGGGGGTTTCTCTTTTGGTGCTTAGCCGGGCGGGTTTTGGGCCAAGGTTTTGCCGCCTCGTCCGGGCTCTGTATGCCAACCCCACGGCACGTGTGCAGGTTAATGGTGCCCTGTCTTTATTCTTTGATGTTCGTCGGGGCACGCGGCAGGGCTGCCCTTTGTCTCCCCTTCTATTTACTCTGGCTATTGAGCCGCTGGCGCAGATGGTCAGGATAGACCCATTGTATCGTGGCTGGAGATGGGGGCATTCCCGTGAGGGCAGGGTAGCCCTGTACGCAGTTGATATTCTGTTGTACATGGAAGAGCCCAGTATAACGGGCCCACGAAGCCTCCACCTTCTACGATGTTACGAAGAATCATCAGGGCTCAGAATGAACCCAGCTAAATTAGTGTTGGTGCCCCTTGCGAGTTCACAAGACTGCTTTGATGGGCAGGATGTGATACCCTTGCGCAGACTTAGTTTTAAATACCTCAGTGTCTGGGTGACCCTTCTTCCTGAGCTTACTTGGGCCAGGAACCTGGCCCCGCTCTTGGCACCCACCAGGACTGACCTACAGAGATGGCATTCATTGCCGTTGAACGTGATGGGCAGTGTAGCCCTGTACAAGATGATGGTCCTACCCCGACTTTTATGTGCATTTCAGAATTTTCCACTCCCGATCCCACGTTCGTGGTTCAGGGCTCTGGAAAACGTCACCACTTTATTCCTCTGGAGGGGGCGAGACATGGGGTGGCTGCGCGGCACTGCCGGAGAGGAGTATACGGTGGGGGTTTGTGCGCGTCCGATCCCTACTTATATTACCTGGTGACCCAGCTCCTGGTGATTCCTGACTGGTTTACTGGGGGGTGGGCAGACCCGGCCTATCAGGTGGAACTGGAGATATTGGGATTCCCTCGTATCCTTGATCTGCTTTATGGCGCGCCTCTCCCACAAGACATGGAGTCGGTAACCAAAGTGGTCTTCCTGGCGTGGCGCGCTGCACTGCGGCACACCCAGTGGAATGCTATTGTCATCCATCAGACTCCGCTGTGGCGGGGGAGGTGGCTGAGTGAAGCGGCGGCACTGGACGGGTCGATGAGTGGGACCTGCTGGGTATTTTACTAGTGGGAGATGTATGGAAAGGTGATGCAATGAAATCATTTTAGGAACTGCAGGCTGATTTTCAACTGTCTCGGACGCAGTTCTTTAAATACCTCCAACTCAGGCATGCTCTGAGGGCTCACATGCGCACTGCTGGCACCATGCCAGAACTCAGTCCACTTGAGGCCAAGCTGCTCATGGGCAATATAGGAGAGAAGGGTGTTTTCCAGGATTATAAAATGCCACGGGAGGTTTGGACTCGACTAGGAATAAGTGGGAGTCATGGGTGGGGGCACTTGAGGAAACGAAATGGAGGGAGGCATTGATGGCGCCTAGGGTACTGGTGGTGTCGGCAAAGCTTCGCGTGGTGCAATTTTACTACTTACATAGGGCATATCTAACTCCTAACAGGTTGCATTGGGTGGGGCTTTGCCCCACAGCTCAGTGTCCACGATGTGCAGGGGAACAAGCTGATTTTTTTCATATGGTGTGGTCTTGTCCGATATTGCAGATATATTGGGATAAAGTAATACGCGAACTGAACATGGTGCTGGGGCAGGAGCAGCAGATGTCTGCCAAGCTAGTATTATTGGGTGTGATGGAAGAAATGGGGGGCTCACGAGCGAGCTGTGCCTTTGTGAGTACGGCCCTGCTGGTTGCAAAGAGAGATATTGCTGCCGCCTGGAACTCATCTACGGGCCCGTCCCTCAGAAAGTGGAGACAGGGAGTGGACTGGTGCACAAACCAAGAAAAACTGGTGTACGAATCTAGGGGTTGCCCCGGAAACATGAGAAGGTATGGGGATTATGGCTAGGTCTGCTGCTGTAGGCCAACAGAGTCTGTCGTGGCTCCCATTATTATGTTAAGAAATGGATTGAAGTCTGTCACATGGATTGGTTTAGTGTCAATGTCAGTGTGGTTTGGACTTGGACCTCATCGTACTTACCTTTGCAAGCTGTTTTGAGCTTTCTTTCCCCACGTGTTTCCCCCCCCCGCTTTCTTTTTCAAAACAATAAAAACTTGTTTATAAAAAAAAGTTTGACTACATTTTACCAAGTAATCGCCGCTTTCTTCCTGACCATTGCTGAAGGCATGCATAAGGAACGTTTACTAATGACTCCCATGTCAGCCACCTGAGGCTCATGAAGACATGTTTTTCATGCGCCTTTAACGCTCTCACTGTGCTAAATCCAACTTCTTCCAGTTTGTGGATTCAAGTTTGGGTGTCTGAGTATGCCTTGGGAGGCCTATTCCTCGAACTGAGCGAGCATATCTACTTTTGAAACTAAGGCAGACATGCTGGGGAATTTCCGCAATCCTCTCTAAAGAAAAGATTATAGACTATGAAAAAGGGTAGTGTTTGGCACACAGGGTAGTCCATGAGAACGTAGCATATGTCCCAGCCAACATTATGGGCCTGATTCTAACTTTGGAGGACGGTGTTAAACCGTCCCAAAAGTGGCGGATATACCACCTACCGTATTACGAGTTCCATAGGATATAATGGACTCGTAATACGGTAGGTGGTATATCCGCCACTTTTGGGACGGTTTAACACCGTCCTCCAAAGTTAGAATCAGGCCCTATGTGTAGTGCTGTGACTGTAATGCACTTATCATACAGCAAATTGAACATGTACTAAGTTCTGATGGAGGATGAACATGGCAAGCAGGTCAAACACTGACCCATACGTGTCATTGTCCTGCTGTGCCGGGGTGGCACCAATAGGTTTGAATCTAAAGGTGTAGATGATGTGCATCTGTACTACCTTTACGATCTGCCTTTTACCTGTGCAGTATCCCTGTGACACAACACCTACCATAAGCTTTCCATACCTGTTCATATGTCTGTCCTCAACAGAGTCCTGACTAATCATTTATAATTGCCAAGTGAACATAAACTAATGCCTTCTGCCATTAGCTGCTTAAAGCTCAAGAAAACATCTCTTTCATGCGTCTTCAGCTCACTTACTGTGCTAAATCCAACTCCTTCAAGATTGTGGATGCAAGTTTAGGGTGTCCGAGTATGCCTTGGGAGGCCTATTCCTCGAACTGAGCGAGCAAATCTACAGTTGAAACTAAGGCTGACTTTATAGTGAATGCATCCTAAGATCTCTAAAGTAAAAGGTCAAGCAAATATCCTGTGGGACTCATTCACCAGCGCTTCTACTTTTGCTTTGAAAGTGAAGCTGCAAATTGAGTTTGCACACTTTCAAACAAGTAGAAATGTTGGTGAATATGACTGACAGGACATTTGTTTGACTTATTACACTTTCCTCTGCTTCTCGTTGGCCATCATGATGGTCCTTGTGTAGCATACATATGTTTCCTGACAAGCACTTCAAAATTCAGTCATGCCTTTAACATTTTACCACACAGGAAACTCTGTGACAGTGTGGCATATGATCTGTCCACTAGTGTGTGCAGTGTGGTGACTATAATGCACGTTTATCTAACAGAACACCTACCACGTTCTGACGGTGGATATAGGTGTCGAGCAGGCCATACGGAAGTTCATGATTTCCTAAAGTAGATAAAGTAAAATTCTGTGGCTCCTTGCCTAACAAAGCAGTGGCCCATAGGTGTTCGGTATCCATTCACAGCCACTGAAAGATTTACCCAGTGGCAGCTCCACCTCAGTTAATTTCCCAGAACCTTGCTTTAGTGTGATACAACGTAAAGCAAGTAGGGACACAGAGGCCTGACTGTAATGGGCACTGGGGACAGTAATACTGACTCTCCTGCCGCTTTCCATGCTTCAAGCACACTTTACAGGGAAAACATGGACAATCCTTTTTGGGTGTTTTAGGAATGCGATCAGCAAAGTGTTGCTCCTGCAACCTTGCCACATCCTCCAGAACATATGAGGTAGAGGCTTCTGCTTCTGTAACAGCAGTGAGGCTTTCAATTGCAGACACCTGGAAGTCAAGGAAAGTCATGAGTCTTCCTGTGGCTGTCTGACGATAAACAACACACTCATTGTATGTTGCCATCTGGATCAGGTGGGTAAACAGTTGCTTGTATCAAGTGCGAGTTTTACGACTCAAAT
The DNA here is from genome assembly GCF_031143425.1 of Pleurodeles waltl. NCBI lineage: Eukaryota > Metazoa > Chordata > Amphibia > Caudata > Salamandridae > Pleurodeles > Pleurodeles waltl. Next base: position 445,175,490 of record NC_090443.1, on the reverse strand, counting down.
TGTATGGTTGAAGAACCTGGTCGTTCTTGTCCACTCCGCCATGTACTGTAATCAAGTATACAGGTGGGCTTGTGGACTTTTGCCATCTGACCCCAAACCATGATGAGGAAAGTGCTCTCATCATGAATTATAGTGAGCATGTATACATCGTGCCTGTCTGAGAACTAGAATGCGAGTAGTTTGTTGGAATGCAACAAAGTACTCTGGGATTTCTGGAGCTTTTTGCAAACAAGCTCCTGCAGGAATCCTTTGTGGTTACAACGAACTGTACCGCAGGTCACAGTGCCAGCTTTGTAGAACTCACTGAACAGCTCTACTCCTGTATAGAAATTGCCCACATAAAGTTTATAACTTTTGTGAAGTGGTGGCTGGACAAGTTCCCATACAGTCCTACCTGTGACCCCCTAATGCGGGAGGGAAACCTACAGGGTTTAGGGTTGAGTCCTTCCCTGTATTCACTCTCAAGCTATACACATAGCCAGAGGAGCTCTCACACAGCATGTACAGGTTGATGCCATAGCAAGCTATTTTGCTCACAATGTACTGTCTGAACAGCAGCCGCCCTTTTTACATGATCAAGGACTCATTGACTGCTATATTCTTTCCAGGAGTATAGATCTCTGGAAACCTGGCAGACAAATGTTCCACAACAGGCTGAATTTTGAACAACCTGTCATGGTCTGGATGGAATAATGCAGCAGAATTGTCATTGAAATGCAGCATGCGCTTCAATTGCAAATAACGATCTCTGCTTATGTACAGTGTGATGATGGGGGTTACCCAAACCGTGCAAGTCGTCCATTAGGACTGCAAGGTGGGTTTCTGCACTAACCCCATTTTAACATCCCAAAATATCTTCAACTCCACCAGCGAAGTGGGAGTTCACTGGTGTGCCCTGGAACGGGGCCCTAGAGCCCTTCCATGCTCCCTCAGAAATTGTTCTGCACACAAATTTGTTTGCTGCACAATTTGCTGAAGGAAGTCAACATCCAAAAAAGAGATGGACGTAGTCGACTGACAAAAAGTTGGCCATATCAACTTTACATCAAGCCGCCGCACTAACTTGCTCTTTGGGTTAGGCTAACCCGCTGTTGTCCCGCTGCACAGACTGTGCTTGTGAAGGGACAGCATGACTTTCCTCATCGTCTCCCTCAGAATCACAGGAAGAGGTTTCGTTGGATGGGTCTCCGCCAACTAAAAAAAAATCACTCCCAGCTTCTGCCCCATTGTCCTTTCCCTCAGATACTGTCTCAGTATCTGCTGTCTCTTTCTCTGATCCTGCCTTAGAGCTGTCTGACATAACCCGAGTGACGGCTTCAGCAGCAGTCATCCAACAAGACGCCATCTCTGCTTCTGGCTAAACTGTCCCTCTAAAGCTCGAGCCTACGTAAAAGGCAGATAGTGTCACAAAATTGCGTGTGTGATGTGTGCAACAGTAGAAAAGTCACCTTACCTTCACTTCTTCTCTAAATCAGCAGATTGTCTGAAGACACTGAAAAAACCCAAAAAAGACACACTATTACTTCACCTTTCCACATACCCATCATCACAGCCTTTAGCGCTGGTGGCACCCAGTGGACAGTCATTTTTGGTGCTTTTCCTCCCGTGTCCTCCTCTTTTAATTCCCTCACTGCCATACAGCAAGAGTGCCCCTCATCTCTCCATAGTCCCCCTCGCACATACATTTAATTTGTTTTAAAACACAGGTAACGCCTGGCCTAACTGATCCCAGGGCTCGAAAAATCTACTCGACCACTTGCTATGGCAAATCATTTTTTATGAGGTCAAGCTATTTTTTTAACCTACTCTTTTGGGGACTGGACAAAGACCAGGTGTTCTGTTGAAACTGAATTAGCAATTAAGATGACTTTAAATCTTATTCTTGTCACATTTGCTCTGACTTCAGAGCCAGAGGTCAAAAGTCAGTTTGTCTTTATTCAATGCAAATGCTTTAACTTGTGACTGCAGAGTTCCAGGATTTTATATTTCAGTAGCTGTGAAAGACCATTTTTTTGTACTTGAATGATGAAAAAAATATTTTAATAGGATGAAAAAAAGTCAGAACTCTTTACTTGGTGATGTGCAAATGATAAATATTTTTTCTGAAACCTAATTTTCACAGATTATTGTTAGTACATTATATAGTTTTATCAGTAGAGCTGCAAGTTAGTGAGAAGGTTTTTGGACATTTCTTGGAAATGTACTGTCTGTAAATGACAGTGCTCTACCACATCATGCTTTAGTAATATACTTATTAAAAGTGAGAGTTTAAACATAAACTGAGAAATACTCCTGCCCTGATGGCAGAGCTATTAGTAAACTAAAGGGCAAGTCATGCATTGCTCTTGTGTTGCCTATATGTGGGCTAGATTTATTATTCATGAAGCAAACATTTAGTGCATTTAACCAAACAAAAGAGGACTTTTTTACAGCAGAAATGCTGAACTTTCCTATTTGAAGGTGCACTCATATGTGAGAATGAAGAAAAAGGCAACTGTAAAATACAATATTTACATTGGGTCACACAATTGAAGACCCGTTTCTGGGTCAAGTACATTACATTTAGGTCGAGTAGATTGTTCTAGTTATTCGACCTGCAGGTCTAGTAACATTTTTATGATTTTTCGAGGGCTGGATCCACTTAGCTAAATACATAGCTATCCTTTGCAGCAGGCATATAAATCATCTGCGCCACTTTATGGCATCAAATATGCCACAATACAAAAGACAGATCTATATCTATAGAGAGAGAGAATCTACCTCTAGACTTTTATATATGTGTGGTTTCCCTGGGGGCCAATCATGGCTTCTGGAAAACGGCACATGTAAACACCAAAAGAGATATATGTATATGTGCCAGCGTGGGGAACGGACCCTTCCTCCCAATTAATTATAAAGCAAAACTGTAACCAGTTATGATGCTGCACTCCAGGAAATCTTTCTTTGCTGTTTAATCAGATGTGTGCATCACCAACCATCACCACCGACGCGTTTCGACCTCACGGTCATGTTCACAGTACATATGTCTTTCTTCTATGTGTGTTATTTATAGTCACTCATCTCTATCATATATAGTGCATTATGGGACATGTAGTGATCTTTAAAACCATATATCCAAATAAAGCAAATGTATTTTCCAATGAAACTAGTTTAAAGGTGCATGTAAACCAACCAAAGTCCAAGAGCGTTCAAATTATTGAAAACTAATTCATGTACAGATTGAGACAGGAAAAATGAGAGGGGTCTGCACATTATTATATAATAATCAATAAGCCTAGTATGGATCCCAAAAAGGAAAGGAGGATTCCCTATTCTTCAAAATCATTAATCATGGTCTATTCATCTTTTCATATGTTTAACTTGATATCCATATATTAACTGTTCACACATATCTATTTACAGGCACTCAGTTATAAGTGATAATGGAGTTCCTCATTTCCATTGAGTCCCCTCAGGATCTTAGTTTTGAGCTGGATTATAAACCGTGATTCCAGGCGTCTCAATTTAATTTCTCGATCTCCCCCTCTCTCACTACAATCAATATTAGCAATTCCAAAAAATTTCATATTTGTCCAATTTGCACCCTCATGTACCATCAAGTTTTTAGCCATAGCATATGTCATATCCTTATTTTGTACAGCCCTTATATGTTCCAGAATACGTTTTTTTAGTTGGCAAATCGTACTTCCCACATACCGTAGACCACAGAAGCATTAAATTATGTACACCACATGAGTTGTGTTGCAGGTAATCCTCTTGTTAATCACCAATTTATTGCCACGATGATCTAAAAAATCTTTCATATTGATCCCTATACGGCACGCTTTGCATTTCCCGCAACATATAAACCCAGTTGTCTGAGCTGTAAGCTAATTCGCTGATTTCTTCATTTTGAAATGGCTATTCACTAGTAGATCTTGTAGGGATGGTACCTTTTTGTATGTTACCATTGGTCTGTCTCCAATCATTTTCCCAATATCTGGATCTTTCTTTAACACATCCCAATATTAATTCAGGATATTTAGGATAAGATGATTTTCTTTACTATATGTCATTACCAATCTGATTTTTTGTCCTTCCTTTGTTGTACCAGTCATTTGTTTTTTTAATATTTCTTCCCTTGCCCGAGATCTTGCTTTTTGTTCTCCAGATCTGATATCCTTGCATTTATATTTTCTCTGAATAAATCCCTGCCTTGTTTCAATAAACTTTTTTCCATTTCTTGTTCAGTAGAGCAATTTCCTTTGATCATATTGAATTCACTGTATGGTATGCTCCTCTTTAGTGACATCGGATGGAAGCTGTCTCCATGCAATATGCTGTTTGTTGATGTTGCCTTTTGAAACAGAGTGGTCTCAATTTTATTATTCTCTATATACAAAATTGGATACATTTTGTGCTCATATTGTAAGTAAATTGTAGACCCAAATCATTCTGGTTCAATTTTTCAAAGTACTGTACAAGTTCTCCTTCTGTTCCATTCCAAATAATAAAGAGATAATCTATGTACCTCAGTCATATTATTGTTTTTTCTGCAAGCTCTTCATTCTCTTCTCCCCAAGCTATATTTTTCTCCCACCAACCCATGGTGAGATTTGCATTACTGGGTGAAAAGGAAAGGCCCATTGCTGTTCCGCAAAATTTGGGTATGCAGTTGATGGCTGAACAGAAAGATATTATTTCTCAAACATAGATCGATCATTTTCAGAAGCATTTGTGAATGCTTAAGCTTACCAATGTCACGTTGTTGTAGAAAGTAGCGTACCGCTGTTAGCCCTACCTCATGACTGATGGATGTATATAGGGACACTACATCTATGGTGACTAGTTTGTAGCCCTCCTCCCATCCAATCCCAGCCAAGACTCTCAAAAAGTCACCTGTATCTTTAATATATGAGCTGAGATTAGATACCATTGGAGCCAAAAAGGAGTCCACATATGTTGAGACATTCTCATAAAGTGATCCACAACTAGATATGATCGGGCGTCCTGGTGGTTTGGTAAGACACTTATGTATTTTTGGGAGAAAATATATTGTAGGTACAATAGGACTTTCATTTCTCAAAAACACTCTCTCCCAATCATTCAGTAAGCCCTCCTTGTGCCATATGTCCAAATATTGATTGAGCTTTAAAGTCAATTTGTTAAGGGGGTTCTTATCTAATTTCAAATAGTGATTTTTTTCATTTAGTTGTCGATATGCTTCCTCATATATTGCTGTTTCTCCATAATCACTATATTACCTCCCTTATCAGCCGGTTTTATTTCTAAATTTTGACTTTCCATAAGTTCCTTGAGAGCTTTTCATTCTTGCAGTGTTCTTAATATTTTTCAATTTGTCTAATTCTTCTGCCACTGGATCATGGAATGTATCCATTCTGTTGCCTGGTGATAATATAGGACAGAATTAAGATTGAGGCTTAAAGTTGGTATGGCAATGTTCTCCTGTATCTATTCCTAATTCCTCAAAGATTTGAGTCTCCGACATCTCGTGATCTTCCAAATTGTACATCAAGACGTACGCTGTCTTAACATCAGATTTCTGTTCAGTTATTAAATTAGAGGTGGGTACCCCATAGTCATTATGTGCAGGATCTCTCAAAACATTTTTTGAAAAGAATTTAGCCAATTTTAATTTTCGCACAAATTTGTATAAGTCAATTCTTGTCTCCACATGGTCATAATGTCTTTCTGGACAAAATGTTAAACCTTTGTTTAAGAGAGTTCTTTCTTGTAATGTCAACTCATGATTTCAGAGATTTACAATCATGTTCTCATTTTTTTTAAATTCTGTTGATTCATCTGGTTCTTTTGTTTGCTTCGCAATTGGTACCCTCTTGCTCCTCCCTGATCCCCTTCTTGTTTTCCAATGTTTCCCCGTGCCTCTCCAACCTTTCTTCCTCGTCCTCGTGTCTGACCTCTGCCTCTGTCTCTTGGTGTTCCCTGATCCATGTAAATCAATTTCATTTCGTCTAAAAAAGTAATTTTTCTAGTTTGTGTCGATGTCGCTTCACCTTAACTTAGTTCTGCATCTGATTCACTAATTGATGTTTCAGGGGAATGCATCATAATCCCAGCACCTATGCCAGTTTGTTGTTTTAACACATCAAATCTTTTAGCAAATGTTAATATTCTACCAGTTGCATAGTCCATCTCATCTCTCCTAAATTTTCTCTGTTTGCGTTCTTCAATCATCTTTTCATATTTTTTTAAATTTTTCTCCATTGTTCTCTCAGTTTGTCACTTTCATCCTCCTTATTTAATGATGTAATCTTATCCTCTGTCTCCTTAATACTTTTCAAAATTTCCTCAATGTCCTTTTTGGCATATTTTATAATAATACGCATCATATTTCTTAAGCATTCCATGCTATTGGCACTCCATTCCTCAAGCATCTCTGGTTTAGTATCCGGATGATTAGGTAGTGTAAAGATCCTTAAGCCTCTGGGAACTCTTCCTACCTCTATATATTTCTCCAGTGTCGGGATATTACCAACTTTTGGGAATTTTCTTTTTCAATAACCGTTTTAATTTTAAGTATAAAAATGTACAATTATTTTCCCTATCAGGGTCCACTGTTTCTCCCATTTGTTTATTTATTGTCCCATTAATCTTTTTATCTTTCCCAAGCAAACATTCCGCTCTCTGTAATTGCTTGGCTGCCCTTGTTTCCATATTTATGCACCTTTAGAAAAGCTTTGTAAATCTACCATTCCCCAGTACCACTGGGCTGCAAAACAAACATAACTAATAAAATCTCTAGGTGACTGTGTTGGTGGCACTGCTTTGACACCTTGATTCAATACCTTAATTTCAAAATTGTCTTTCCCAATCACTATAAGGGAAAATACCTTCTAATTGCAATCATTAGATCACACCGATACTGTATATTGTTTCTCCAGAGATACATACATTCACTTCACAAGGATATCAGTTTCCCTTCTGACACTTATTTTGAGTCCCAAACACTCGGCTCACGTTCAAATTCAATAGAGAAGTCTTCCCTCTCGTTTGTTGTTTACTTAAACGTATGACACCACTGTTACATTCTGCAGTTCACTTTACCTTGTGGCTTTCAAACATTAATCATGCTCGACTCCGCTGAAAATATTCCCACGTCGTTATCCTAAACGCGTGTATTTCCTGGTTCACCCCAGTGGCGTTTGTTTTTCTTTTATCTGCGTCTAGCGCATACCAAATTCCGCTGGCAGTCTTTACACGCCGTCCCCAGAGTGCGTGTGTTGTTTAATCAGCCGCAGCGGCGCTTATTCCGCTCATATGCACGTTTACTGATATAGAGCACCAAAACAATAGTCTTCAAGTGCACATTAATATTATCAGTGTGCGTTTGTTAAAGTGTTCATTTTGAGAGCCAGGCATTTTTTTGCATCAAGGGTAGCTCTCTCGGAAAGTTTTTTAAAAAGCATCTGTTCCCAATATTGCCACGGTTGCCGAGTGACTTTGCCTCCGCAGACGATTGTGCCAGACGTGTTTCTCTTTGGAATAAACACAGTTCTTCAAATCAATTCACTACAGTATCGGGCGCTGCCACAAACAATTTCAAGTTACAACAAATGGTCCTCATTGTGGCGCGCATTTTATGCTGGTGCCAGCGTGGGGAACGGACCCTTCCTCCCAATTAATTATAAAGCAAAACTGTAACCAGTTATGACGCTGCATTCCGGGAAAGTTTTCTTTGCTGTTTAATCAGATTTGTGCATCACCAACCATCACCACCGACGTGTTTTGACCTCTCGATCTTGTTCACAGTACATATGTCTTTCTTCTATGTTTGTTATAATGCTCAATATATGCACTATATATGTTAGAGATGAGAGCCTATAAATAACAAACATAGAAGAAAGACATATCTATAGCTTACTTTTTTGTCTTCTACGTATTCATCCACAGTTTTCCCCTTGTCTTGCTTATGCTGGAAAAACATGCCCCTAGTTATGACAATATATATACCTTGGGTGCGAAATAAGCATCAGTATCTAAGATTGCAGCATCAAATACCTTAGCATCCCCCCACCATTGGTATTTGTGACATATTATTATACTCTTTTAACCCCTGGGACTTACAGAGTGTAGTAAAATTATTTTTCTTTGATCCGCTGACATTTTTTGTGCCTAGTCCACAGCAACAATATAGTTAAAAAAAAGTATTACTTTCATTTTACCCCTTTCAATGAAGGTTAGCACCGCACGCCAGAAAGCTTGTGGTGGGCTGATACTGAAATTTTGCGTACTCATAATGGAATTGTTCAGTATCCAGTCTTCACCCCAAAGGCTTAGTATGTTTTACATACTTCACCATTACCCCTGACGCAACAGTGGTGCCAAGGAAACAAAAAAACCACAATGGCCAACAAGAGGTGAGCATCAAGAAAATATTCCTACCATTACAGAAACTTGGAGTCCACAAAATTGCAAACGTTGACACAGTAAATGACCCCCAAAAATGTATAATCCACAACTCCTAGATGTAACTAGGATGTAGAAAAAAAATTCCCCATTAACTTCCATAAGTTTGAAGTGTAACATGAGAATGGAAAGGTTGTCACCTTGAAATTAGCCTCAGACCACTGTGACCAACATTTTCTGAAAAGCTAGTAGAGGTGTAACTTGGGAACAAAGTAACATGGAAATAAAATGTTCTCACCTTGAAAATAGCCTCAAACCACTGTGACCGAACTTTTCTGAGAAGCGATTGACACTCCTTCCTGCAACACTGCCGCCAAAAATGCCACCCCTGTGATGTCATGTCGCATGACCTCAAACCATGTGACCTACACAACAGCAGACGCCAGACGCGGCCATATAGATCTCTGGCATGAGTGCATGTGTCATCTCGCACTCCTTGGCTCGCACCACAGCTTCTGTAGATGCCTCCGTATGTGTGTGTGTGCACTTCAAATAGCCGCTGCAGCTTTTCACATGATGCCGACAGCAGTCAATGGTAGCGCAGTAACACTTACCCAAATAACACTGTAACACTCGCTAAAGTATCTTGCAACTTTGCGCAGCACCCCCGCCTCCTTTATAAAGCAATTACATTTTTTTCTTCTTTCTCGTTTTATCCAACTGTAGGGCTGTTAGGCTGCCTTAACACTTGAAGCACTGATGTGATGAGATACATGGGTTCGTGGCTCCAGACAGCTGTTTGTCAGTTGTAGTGTGGAGGAACTCTTACATGCGATGCCCTCAGTAATAGCAAAATTATTTATTCTCTGAAGCTCCTAGGTCACAGCATCTAATACAATAGATGTCTCTCCAGCACCTCTGCTCCCCTTCTTCTCCTGGAGATTCTAGAACAGCGTAGGCGTGACACCTCCACATTCAAAGTACACAACACATAATGCTCCTCCCTTTTTCCTTAAGCAACAAAAACACAACATATATAAAGCTAAAGGTACCACATTATCTGAAACAAGTTAGAAATATATTTCTGATGGATACAACTACCTGTGGATTCCTCACCTGATGAATACTCCCATGGCGCCAGCATTTGACGGAAATCTTCTTACTAGTCTCTGCACGTCGACGAGGACGTCACTCTAGCCCACGCGACGCCGTCTGACGTCATACAGGCAATAAGAAGTCCTCGCCGACGTGCCGATGACAGTTCCCTTTTTTCCGTGCATTCGAAACGGTTATCTTCGAGGGATTTACTGTTACCTTCGTGGTTACAGTGTATTGTCTGCTGCGTAGTCTTCTCTGCGGTAACAATGTCTCAGAGGAAGTCGGGTTTCAAGCCCTGTCGAGAGTGTGGGGGCAAGATGTCAGTTACAGATCCTCACTCCGACTGTCTATGGTGTTTGAGCTCCGACCACGACGTCTCGACTTGCGATTCATGTCAACACATGAATCCGAAGGCCCTCAAAGAGCGCGAGGCCAAGTTATTCATGGCAAAGTCAAAGAAGAAGGAGAAACATCATAAGAAGTCTTCTTCGCCAAGGTCTCACCGGCGTCATCGAGACTCCCGGCGCCGTAGAGACTCACGACGTCACTCCAGCAAGGAGTCTCATTCGAGGTCACCTTCGGCTCGGCGTCGGAGGACTTGGGAGGTCAGCCCCACGGTCACGCCGCATCCATCGACGCCGTTGCCCTCTCCGGCGTCACCGACTTCACCTGGTCAGGCGTCAGTGATTGAGGTGGTGCAGCCTCTTGTGTTTTCTCCGGCGTCGCAGACGTCGAGGCCGGCGTCGGGGTCGCCTTCGATCCAGGCACCCCAGTATCCGGCTTTTCCCACTCCTGGAGCCGATAGTACCGCGTTTCTTAATGCGATGTATACCATCTTTCAGCAGATGGCTCCAGGAGCTGCTCCGGCTGGTCCTTCGGGGCCCTTGGCCTTTTCGTTGGGTGATCCTGCGCCTCTTCGGCCGGCACCCTTTATGCCCTTTCTCCCTTTTGGGAATGTGGGCTCGGCGCCGGTGCCGGCGTCGGTGGCCGCTCCGGTGGCTTCGGATGTTTCGGCCCCGGAGGTTGCCCCTCCGTCGAAGTCAGGATTTTGCCCTGTGACTCCGGTTGGTCCATCGGCTCCAAGACCTCGTCCTCCGGCTCCTGCCTCGGCGCCGAAGCTGCCTGTGGCGCCGGACGCGGCGTCAGATGCTTCTGGAGATCGGCGCCGTTCTTCGACGTCGGCGGAGGCCATGTCGACTCCGCGTATCGAGGAGAGACTTCATTCGAGGAGGCGTGCTCTCCGTCTTTTAGAAGAGCAAGAGTACCAGCGAGTCCTAGAGGAGGGAGAGATTGAGGACTCTGGAGACGGACTGCATGGTCTGGATACAGCCAGTGGGCTGGACACTTCCCCTGAGTGGGACCTTTCATCTCCAGGGGAATATACGGAGGAGGCTGCTTCCTTTCATGCTGTGGTGAGGAAGGCAGCGAGCTTTTTGGACCTGCCTTTGCCGGTGGCAGAGGCAAAGCAGAATTTGCTGACAGAGGTATTGCATCCGGCCTCTGCTGCAGCTGAGCCTCTCTTGCCATTTAATGAGGCTTTGCTGGATCCGGTGTTGGAGGTGTGGAAGAAGCCGGTGTCTTCCTCGGCCGTTCATAGGGCTGTGGCCAGGAGGTATCGAGCTGCACCATCTGACCCTGGCTTTCTCTCTAGACACCCTACGCCGGAGAGCTTGGTGGTGCAAGCCTCCTGTTCCTCAAAGTCAGCGCCTGGTTCCTTCCCGACGGTGCCTGGAGACAGAGACTCCAAGAAACTGGATGCGCAGTCCAAGAAAATATTTTCGTCATGCAGTTTGGCGTTGAAGGCCACCAACGCCACGTGCATTCTGGGGAGGTACATCCATGCGCTGATGGATGATATTTCGTCTTCATTCACGGAGCTTCCCCAGGGTCTTTTGGATGTGGTCTCGGACGCCCAGGCTGCCGCGACCCAGATTATCCAGTCTGGGCTGGACACGACCGACTCGGTGGCCAGGGCGATGGGCACGGCTGTGGTGGCAAGAAGACAGGCCTGGCTCCGAAACTCAGGGTTCTCTGCGGATGTGCAGTCGACCCTGCTGGACCTCCCGTTTGATGGGGACAGACTGTTTGGAGCCAAGGCAGATTCGGCCTTGGAACGATTTAAGGAGAGCAGAGCCACAGCCAAATCGTTAGGACTGCAAGCTCCTTCTTCCTCTGCCTCTTCTAGAATTTTCAGGAGGTTTCGGGGATTTGGGCGTGGCTCTTATTCCTCTTCCTTTCGGGGGAGGTTCCAGCAACCCGCCTCTTCCCTCCCCTATAGGTCATTTAGAGGGAGGGGGAGGGGTGGGGTCCGTACCAGAGGAGCCTCTCAACAGCACTCTGCCTCTTCCTCGTCCTCTGGAGGGGTGCAGCAGGGGAAGCAGCCTTAGGCTTCCACCGTTTCCCACTCACTCCTCTCCTGTAGGGGGAAGATTACAGCGTTTTCTCCACAAGTGGAGGTCTATCACAACGGACACTTGGGTTCTCGGCATTGTGGGAAAAGGCTACGCCCTTCCCTTTCGGGAGTTCCCGCCCCTCATCCCGCCCCGCCCATCTTATTGTTCAGAAGAACACCTCCTGTTGCTAGAACAGGAGGTTCAAGTCCTCCTTTCAAAGGGCGCGGTAGAGTTGGTCCCAGAGCAGGAAAAGGGTCGAGGTTGTTACTCAAGATACTTCCTGATTCCCAAAAAGGATGGTCAGTTGAGACCAATCCTGGATCTGAGGATCTTGAATTGGTTCCTCAAACAGGAAAAGTTCAAGATGCTGACCCTAGCACAGGTGCTTTTGGCGTTGAACAAGGAAGATTGGATGGTGTCTGTCGACTTGCAGGATGCTTACTTTCATATCCCGATACTCAAGTCGCACAGGAAGTATCTCCGGTTTGTGGTAGGGTCGCAGCACTATCAGTTTGCGGTCCTCCCGTTTGGTCTTACTTCAGCACCTCGAGTCTTCACAAAGGTGATGTCAGTGGTTGCGGCGGAGCTCAGAAGGAAGGGGATAGCAGTATTCCCTTACTTGGACGACTGGTTGATCAAAGCCAAGTCCCCGGAGCTTGTGTCGCATCATCTGCAGTCAACAACCCAGTTGTTGTTCGACCTGGGCTTTTCGGTGAATGTGCCCAAATCTCACCTGGAGCCCTCTCAGCGCCTCCTGTTCATAGGGGCAGTACTGGATACAACATTGAGTCGAGCCTTTCCTCCGCCTCAGCGGATTCAAGATATTCAGGAATTGGTTCCAATGTTTCGAAATGGAGCGGTAGTTCCAGTCCTCAAGGTCCTTCGTCTGCTCGGTCTGTTCGCCTCCTGCATTCTGTTGGTCACGCATGCTCGCTGGCACATGAGGGCTCTTCAGTGGTGCCTCCGAAGGCAGTGGTCTCAACACAAGGGAGATTTAGAAGGTACTGTCAAGATCTCCAGAGATGCTGCTGTGGAATTGAAGTGGTGGATTGCGGGCAACAATCTTTCACAGGGGAAGCCGTTCGCGCAGTCGCCACCAGTGGCCACGGTAATAACGGATGCCTCCACCCTAGGATGGGGAGCTCATCTGGGGGATCTGGAGATCAAAGGGCTTTGGTCTCCAGAGGAACAGGTGTTTCATATCAATCTGTTGGAGTTACGGGCTGTACGTTTGGCTCTCAAGGCCTTCCTCCCATCCCTTCGTGGTCAGTCGGTACAGGTCCTGACGGACAATACTACCACGATGTGGTACATAAACAAACAGGGAGGAGTAGGGTCGTACCTTCTCTGCAGAGAAGCTCTTCGGCTATGGTCCTGGGCAAAGGACCATCAGATTTGCTTGGTGGCAAATCATCTGGCCGGGGTCTTGAATGTACGTGCGGACAGTCTCAGTCGCCAATTCTCGGCAGACCACGAGTGGCGTCTCCATCCAGATCAAGTCTGTTTAATCTTCCAGATGTGGGGGTTTCCTCGGATAGATCTGTTTGCCACTCGGGAGAACGCGCATTGCCCGTTATTCTGCAGCCTCCAGTATCCGATGCAGGGAGCGTTGGGGGACGCGTTTCAGATAACCTGGTGCGACCAGTTGCTTTACGCGTTTCCCCCCATACCCTTGATTCCTCGAGTGTTGAGGAAAATTCGCCAAGACCGGGCCCAAGTCATCTTAATAGCTCCGGATTGGCCAAGGAGGGTATGGTACTCCGACCTTCTCCAACTCTCACTGTGCCCTCCGCTCCGTCTCCCTCTCAGGGCAGACCTCCTCTCGCAGTCGCAGGGGCAGGTTTTACACCCCAACCTCCAGAGTCTGCACCTACATGCTTGGAGATTGAACGGGGCAACCTGAGTTCCTTCTCTCTCCCGCCTGATGTAGTGGATGTTATCTTAGCGGCCAGGCGACACTCCACTAAATCTATCTACGCTAATAGGTGGTCTAAATTTGTTATGTGGTGTGGAGAGAGACAGATTGATCCCTTACATGCTCATCTGTCACATGTTTTGTCTTTTGCACTGTCTCTAGCGCAGAAAGGTTGTGCAGTAGCTACCATTAAGGGTTATTTGTCGGCCTTGTCAGCCTTCATTTGTCTTCCAGACCAACCATCGTTATTTAAATCCCCTATTGTTCTCAGATTCTTGAAAGGTCTTCTGAATCAATATCCTCCAAAACCATTCGTTATGCCTCAATGGGATTTGTCCTTGGTCCTGACTTTCCTTATGGGGTCCCCTTTTGAGCCTATGCATTCTTGCCCCTTAAGGTATTTGGTTATTAAAACAGTATTCCTGGTAGCTATAACATCTGCAAGGAGAGTGAGTAAGTTGCAGGCCTTATCGGTTAAACCCCCTTATATAACGTTTTATGGGGATAAGGTGGTGTTGAGGACCAAGGCTGCTTTCCTTCCGAAGGTTGTTTCACCCTTCCATTTGGCTCAGACAATCACTTTGTCCACGTTTTATCCTCCGCCTCATCCTTCAAAGGAGGAAGAAAGACTACATCGCCTGGACCCAAAAAGGGCGTTGAGCTTCTATATCGACAGAATGAAGGATATCAGGCTGGAGGATCAGCTGTTTGTCGGATACGTGGGCAAGAGGAGAGGAAAGGCAGTCCACAAGAGAACACTCTCCAGGTGGGTTGTTCTTTGCATTAAAATCTGTTACTCTTTGGCAAAGAAGGATCCGCCTGAGGGCATTAGAGCTCACTCCACCAGAGCTAAGTCGGCCTCTTCGGCCTTGGCCAGGGGTGTTCCTGTGGTTGACATCTGCAAGGCCGCAACTTGGTCGTCCCTTCACACTTTTGTGAAACATTACTGTTTGGACTCTGAGGTCAGAAGGGACGGTCATTTTGCACGGTCAGTGCTGCAGGATTTCTTGGTTTGACCATTTAGGCACCCACCGCCGGGCGTGGTACTGCTTTGGGACTCTATTCATCAGGTGAGGAATCCACAGGTAGTTGTATCCATCAGAAGAACGAGTTACTTACCTTCGGTAACGACTTTTCTGGTGGATACATTAGCTACCTGTGGATTCCTCACGGTCCCACCCGCCTCCCCGTTGCCTTTTTGGTCTCTCCAAGCAATCCTTGAGTGTGCTCCTTTTGGTCTTCAAAGTTGCAATACATTTTGCATGTATGATATTTGTATATATGTGTATATGTATATATAAATCTATATATATATTGGATATATACATGATTCGTATGTATAAATATATTTATTTGTTTAAAAAAAAAAAAAAAAAAAAAGGTTATATTAAATCTACAGCTATTTTATTGCAATGTTGTGTGATTTACAATATTAAGAGATGTTGCTTTGCTCTTTCATTGCATGGGTTATTATTATTATTCTCATGCACGTAAAAAATGTTGGTACTGTCATCGGCACGTCGGCGAGGACTTCTTATTGCCTGTATGACGTCAGACGGCGTCGCGTGGGCTAGAGTGACGTCCTCGTCGACGTGCAGAGACTAGTAAGAAGATTTCCGTCAAATGCTGGCGCCATGGGAGTATTCATCAGGTGAGGAATCCACAGGTAGCTAATGTATCCACCAGAAAAGTCGTTACCGAAGGTAAGTAACTCGTTCGTTACGAGTAAAAAAAAAAAAAAAGCCAGGTTTCTAATAAAAAGAACAATAACCGAATGGGAAAGAGTCAGTGTAAAACATAATATTTGCACCACTTTTAGGCCTTGTGGGTTCCTCATGTTGGTTCATTGTCCCTCAGACGCATGCAGAAATTCCAAATTTCTCCTCTCTTCATTACGCTTTTAATCAATGTTCAACCCTTCACCCAGACTCCAATTCTTGCCATTCTGCAACTATTTCACTACAAACCATTAGATAGTTTCATAGCTCTCACATTTTCATTCACTTCCTCAACCTCGTGCATAGATCCATATCTTATCCGTCCGTTTAATTTCATTTGCAAACAACACAAAAAAATGAATAGGAAGATGGGAGTTTCTCTAAATTCAATTGAAGCCACACATTTTCCATACTTTATTCTGTTTGATGCACCTGCAATGCTCCCACAAATCCATTTGAGGATACTAATTTAATTTTTAACCTCGATTTAAATTTCCTTGACAGTTACAGTTTGTTTTAAAATGATCAATTGTACGTTTAGACCCTTTTATATACACTTTATTAATCTGTTAATATTAGTTAATTTTCTAAGCAGTCAAAGGCCCCCTGCAGGTTAGGAACAACTGCCCTAGCATCACCAGCTCTGACACTCATTCACAATTCTATTCATTCTTTGCCCAAACCTTTACTTTGGGAATGGCACAGACTGCTTCTCTTGTGTTGGATCGCTTCACCCACCAAAATACGGCACCTATGCATATAAAATTCCAGGCTACCTGCCTTGCTGGATGTTGACGGCAAGGCATTTGCCAAAGTGCACTTACAAGAGCTCAAATCATGGATAATGATGAATAATGTCATAGCATTCTATCAGACCGGGTTCAGACCTAACTCCTCTACCATGGACAATGTGATTGCCCTGTCTTATCTGGGTGCTGAGGCACGAAAAACCCCTTCACCACCACTGTGCGATTGATTCATTGATTATGGCACGGCATTGGATGGAGTCATCGGAAAATTCTCTGGAACAAAACTTGCAGATTGGGGCATACCTAAGAAACTGTTGCCAGTAATAACAGCCTGGGCTTGGAACTGCTCAAACGGAACACACTCCCGCCCAAACTGGGCCAGATAAGCCTTCCTATCATACAGTATGCTGACGACTTGGTACCTTTTGCTCACACACGGATTGGGTTGAAAAGGGCCGTAAAAATTCCGCACTTGTACAACTTAAAGAACGCTTTGTAGGCAAATGCTGCTAAAACAAAGGTCCTGATTTTTGGTCATGGAACAAAAAATCTTCAACTGTTATGGAACCTAGGTCCTTTTAAGGACAGAGTCAGCAAGTATGTATAATTACCTTAGAGTCTGGCTACCGGACACAGGCAAAAACATGCACCAGGTGTCCTCGCTGGTAGATAAAGTGGGGAGAACAATCTATGCCCTCTCTAAATTATACCACGGGCTAAAATTTCCCACTGCTGAGGCTATCTGGAGAGCTATCAAGGCAAAGTTATTGCCTATGATTGTGTATGGCCATCTTGCCTATCCTGTAAGACTAACTGTGACACTGGAGTGATGCCACCTAAATGCCTACAAGAAAATATTCCAGATCCCCAGATTTACACAACACAGTATGCTCCACCTAGAGTTTAACTAGGTGAAGATGGACATAGCAAAAAGGATATAATCAAATTTCATCACCAAGTGACTAGGGCAGAACAAGAGTTCCCGCTTGGAGCACAGAAAGCAATCTTTATAGACATTTCTAGCAACTGGGCAAATGATCTGAGGAGCGCACAGGCCAGCCTAAATATGGTCCCCAATAACTTGGAAGATCCCCTTATAACGACGGCCCTGCTGAAAAGGTCCTTAAAAGTATAAGGGAGGAGCGTCTTAAGGGACGCAGATATTTCATGTATTAGGAGCATTAGATTAGGAGAGAGCCTCGCGTACTGACATGAGGCCACACGCTGCCAACCATATTTAAAAGCGCGCATTGGAACCCGTTCATTCAGGAGCATACTGCAGATGTGGCTTCTAACTCTTCCGGTATGGGAATGCAGCTCCCACTGGAAGTAGTCAACTAGCATCCAGAAGCAATGCAGGCTGTGTCAATACCACATGGAATCAGTAGCTCACATAGTATGTTGGTGCCCTGGCCTATTACAGCAGAGGCACACGCTCCTAAGACTCTTATTCCGTCAGCATGGACTGAGAACATGTAAAAAGGTGCTGACATATTTGTACACAGCTGAGGCGCAGATGGAACTAGCTTATCAGAAGCAGGTAGGGCCCTACATGGTGCCCAGGGTACACAGGGGACAGCCTTCTGTCAGCAAATAGGGTCACAGCCAGTAAGTATAAAGGGCATTGGAGGTTGTGTAGACTAACGGCATGTTCGGAAACGTACTGGCGATTAGGATTCCAGCCCTAACAGCAAATGTTGTACTAAACAGCTTGGTTTTGCACATTATACATCAGACTCCATATATTTTGTAGTATCCTGCAAAGTAGCCAAACTGCTTCTTCAGTGTTTTTGTTATTCTACATTTACTGTTTTTATAGAATAATCTAGTCCTCGAGACTGCAGGCCGGGTCTATTACAGTCCAGTATTATAATAAACTCAATGGGCCCTGTAGCAGCGCACCGCAACTCGGTTCATTTACTGATTTATAACTCTGTTTGGCGTCATGTCCATTGTATCAGGCCTGTCTTTGGCTGTTGAGTCTAAAATGCTTCGGTGGCCACATATTTGTTAGGGTGGACACCTCTTAACTGCGTTTTTTCCTAAAAATACTCATTTTATCTGTTTTATGCATTGTGCAATGCTTTTAAGTGATTATGCAATAAAGTGAATGTCATTCATTTATTAATTCTATGTGTATATAACTAGCATCTACAGTTGCACATAGTCTTCCCTGGAACAACTGATGATAAAAGAGGTGTTTTAAGGCACCATTCTTTAACATTTTTTAACGTGTTTTCTTGTCTATCCTCCCTGTAGAATTTCACATTGTTCTTTAATAATATAAGCAATGGTTCAGCAACAGTAGCAATATTCACTATGAATTCACACACACCAATAACTAACTGTCTGAGAACAATTGTTCATGATTGTTTGATCCGGGACCTCCACCAAAACCTTTTAACAAACTGGGTCGAGGTTTGTTCCTTTCACCTCATAACACATTTCCCAAGTACTCACTCTCTCATGCATTAAAATACATTTATCTATTCCTCTGCGCCACTGTGCAAGGGTCAATAAATATCTGAGAAATCCTCTGTCTTTACCAGCAAAAGTTTACTCAAGCATTGGGTTTAAAAGGACAGTTAAGCCAATAACATGGGTGCTGATTTGCTCAAACAAAACCCACAGCTCCCTTTCTTAGCTCTCCACTTTCTTGCAATGTCTTACCTCACACCAGTCAACATTCCATAATAGAGCAAGAGAGAGAAACCAAAAGACATCACACATACCAACTTTATTGCAACATTACATAGACTGCACTCTTGATGAAGTCACAAATAGGCTCCTACAGCTTCAAATCCAAGGTTCCAGAACATGCTTTTGTGCTTGAACAAGCCGTGACATTACTTCACTAGACTCCGGTTGTGGCAAGAATCAAATTCATGGTTCTCTGTACTGTGCACAAAACATAATGAAGTCCAGGCACATCGAGTCTACAGAATCTCGCACCGCACTTGAAGTGAACAGGACACACGTAAAATTCCACAAATATTTATTGTTCAGAAGAAGAAACATCTTCTTTCAGATGAAGGGGCACAGCGTCTTGCTGTCGAGCAACCGTCGGAGAAGGACCATGGAATCTCATGACATCAGGAACAAGCGATGTCATAAGATTCCAAGTGACCTTCACGTATTCCAATCCACGTCACTACAGCACTGTATTCGACACAAGTCCTAACTTGACACTGTTAAACACCTGATCACAGTCTTCAAACAACTGAAACATGAAGCGAAGACCCTTGGATTCCAGAGCCCAAGGGTATTGAATGTGTTGAACCCAAGTTTGAGGGCTGATCCTAACTATATTCAGTTTCTAGAAAAAGCTGAAAACTGAACTTTACCGGCATACCTGTGATTATACAGAACTCTCAGGAGTAGCACTAAAGATTATCATTCCAGCACTTCCCATTACTAATTGAAATCGAACTTCTCTTCTGCCTCGTGTTTCTTTTTCTGATCAAATCTCAGTGCTCTGAGGTAACTACAAGGCAATGTGTGCGTGGTGTACAGATCTCCCTAACTGATAAATAACGTATTTTAACATTTTGTGAAATAAACAAACCAGTTTAACAATAGTCAGTGAACTGTCAGTGCCTGTGAACTTTTACTCTGACCAGCTTTTCATACACTTTTGGACTTTTGGATTTAGGTTTTTCAAGACATCTGACTAGAAAATGTATGCCCATAGGGAAGACCTTTTTAAGTTTGTTGATAATTAATAGTTTAAATCTCCCGTTTTTATCACTTTTATTTTTATTTAAAATAACAACCGACAAAACGGTCAGCCGCGTTTTCACGCGTTGATGCTCGGATATATTTTAACTTTTTGGCCTTCCTCATAGGACTGCAGTTTAAACACGTTTGACTGGCTTTCATCCTTAAAAACCACTTCATTTTCTCAACATAAAGTGCAGTAATACACAATAGGTAGTAATCTTTTCTTCCTATTAACCAAGTCACTTTGACACGGATTGCTTTCCAGCAAATGTCCAGTTTCAATCCAAGATCAACTTAAATCCTTGTGTTTCTTTTGTTTGCTTCACATTTTGTGGTGTCTGTACATGCTGCACATCTTAGTTATTCTGGTGACAACTCTAAAATACATTTTGAAATACTGGCTCTTCAGATTCATTGTTAATATCAATATTGTGCTAGCTTGACTGCGGGGACCCAAGTTTACCTCTCTGTTGTGGATATTTGTAGAGTGGACATCATCGCAGGGCTAGTGGAATGTTTTTACTGATAATAAAACAGTGTAGACCATAGTGACAGCGAGAAATCCTAACATCTCAGTCTTATGTACAAGAGTACTCTGTTAAGAGATACTTCGTTAATATTCATAAATATGCGTACAGTTGCAGAGCATTTTTAAACATAGAGCGAAAAAAGGTGTCTAAATAAAACACAAACGGTATGCCTCGGAACGATGTGATGTCCTCAGATTTCCTTGTTCCAGTAGCAGGTCGAACTGTTGCACAATTGAGGGGTTTGGCCTGTGACTAGGATGATTTGGGAAGGCTGATTAGAGTGGCACTCCCATAATAAGTGTGTGATAAGATCAGATGTTGCACTCTACTTACTTCGGACAAGTGTATTCACAAGTTCACTACTCAACCTAAAGCAGGCAAAGTGCATGTTTTTCCCCAAACTTGTGTGTTTACTCAAAAAAGACAATTTATTTGCCTAAACTCTAATACCAGTCTGTTCAATAGCTTCATTCTCTAAGGGCAAGAGTCACACTTTGTTTTGGACCCTTTCTGTCGCCATGTTGGTAAAGGGTTACTGTTCATGATCAGACGCAATTCTGACCATTGTTATCTTCAAGGCAACGCACGTCACAGATTTTTCAGTGGGTTCCACTGACCCAGGGCTTCTAAAAGAATTAATAAAAAAGCTGCCAGCAAGTTGCATTGTTGTTTGTTTTGCCCCCCTTATTTTCACCCTCACCTTCACACATGGTTTAGTTAACCATTTCTACATTCAGTCTGCAAGAGAAAATGATTTGTAAATTGCCTTTTGTGATGTACAGTTTACCCCAAATGGTAGGATCTAAAGGGAGGGCAAAAATCTGAAAATTAGTACAGCACTTTTGTCATCAGCTTCTTCATACCATCTGTTGAATTTCCTAGCAAGTAACTACTCATGGATATCAAGTAATAAATATCTATGCATACTTAGCTGTGTGATCTTCTTCACTAAAGTGTGTGCTTCCAGCTCTCCACCATCGTGGTTCATTACTTACCAAGAAGCTGTGCATGCCCTAAGTATCCCAGGGTGTGGAAACTGTAACTCATGATTTTGGAAGATTGTTGAGCTTCTCACAAAGGTTTCATATCCACGTGCATGCTAATAATGTGAGAAGTCAAATGTTTTGCATGGATTAACGGCTCTTGCGTGGATTAACGGCTCCAGACACCAGACTTTATGTAGAAGGTTTCCACTGCTTTTACTGTACATTTATCAGCACTCTGGAAATGTAGCATTAGAAATTGGGTAAAATCATTAGAACATATCCCATCCCAAAATCTGTGTTACGTATTAAAACTTAATTAGTGAGGAGGAAAATGGTAAAATCTTTTCCAGAACCTCGCCTTGTACAAAAAATAAACTACTTATTAAAATCACCCCTGATGCCGGAAATAGCTATGAATGTTTTCACTAGGATGCACCCAGGATTTAGTTTTAGTGATTGAGAAAGCATTGTCTAAGAACACAGTATAATTAAGAAGGCTGTCACCCAAAAGGAGACATCTTAAAAAATAAGGTATTTTCCCTGTTTGGGGTTTATTTACTGTATTGTGTTTGACCTGATTGTGAACACCAATATGTAGAGGTGACTCAGGCCAAAGATCCTCTATGAAAAAACGAGAACGGAGCTTTTGCCCTCTGTAAATACCACGTTTTTATGTTCATGGACAAACCCTGTTTTCCATTATTTATGCATGGCTGGCTATGTTTGACCATAATTTGGCATTGTTTATGATTCCACATTTTACAGTAGTAGTTTTCCTGCCAATATCCCAAGCACCCTTTCTACGGCTTCCTGTGTTTTTTCTGTTAATGAACGCCATAATTGCATCCTAGTTTGATATTTGTTGAAATGTCTTCGGCTATAACCCTGGTCAAAGCAGTAGGACTCTGAAAAGTTATATAGATAACCAGTACAATACGATAATGGGCCTTTGCACATACCTTAAAAGTGAGTATACTTGGGTAGAGCTAAGATTAATTGTCTTGGTTTAGGTATCCTGCAAATGAGATTACGAATGCAGTATTGCGTTTTATGCTTCAGCAATTCCTTGTTCATTTGTCACAGAGCTCTGATGGACGCTGTTGGTATACAAGTGCTTGCATGGTGTGAGTGGAGGCACGTGTCTGAAATTCAGTGTAAGGGCAGGATATTTTCAAAACACGCTCGTCTCTGGTACACCAGTCGATATATTCAACCACCTCTCTTGTGGACTTTGTCTAAAGGCATTACTGCCATTCCATAGCCTTGATGAGTGAATTACAGTGGTTATTCATCAGACAAAGAAGTTGTTTCTTTGACTAAATATATTAGTTGTTTGACAAATACTTTTCACACCTAACATCTGAAAGTACTTCCATCCTTCATGCTCCTTGGGATTTTATTACAAGACAGGAGATGAAGATTGTGGAGTAACACTTTGTCACTTTTCTCTGCAGCACCTCAGAGAGCATGTCACAGACAACAATCCACAACAGAATTTACAATGTTCTCTGCTTATTCATAAATCTGCAACACTCCAGATTTATCATCTTTGTAATTCTGCTTCCCTTTAGATAAGTACTTTTCATTTCATTGTCATTTTCATTAAGCATTAACTCTCTTATATTTAAATTAAAAAGAGGTTTTATAAACACTTTTATTTACATCAGTAATGGGTAAATGAAAGATGTTTGATTAATGTAGTTTCTGAATGCAGAGAGCTTTAATTTATGAATTCTTAGCGCTATAGAGACGATTATAGTTTAGAGACAGTAATTACGGCACTGCCACTTGAAATTTAAGCAACACATCCGTTTATATGTGACGTATTTACCCTTTAGGAGCTTATCCTAGAAAATATATTAGGCGTATATTTTTGTTTTGCTTACTGGTAATAGGTTGGTGTAATCATTGCTTGCAGTGTTGCGTCAGATTTGTATTGGTGCCCATGATAGTTTTTGAGAAATATTTTTACCTCAAGCCACTCGGTCTGTTGCCAGCAGCGTACCAACATCGGGAGAACGCACAGGGGCGCAGAGAGTCAAATAAATAAGAACCAGATGCGGCAAACTTTAGAAATGTGAGATTAATTGAGTCCCGCAAGAACTGGTGCTCATCTTTCGTGGTATCCCGTTGCGCTGAGTAAAAGAAATTACTGGGAAAAGCTTAAAGTGTGTAATCTTTGGGGATTGTTTTTATAAGAAATGGAAATGTCAATCATTACGGACACAAGCAGTGGAGACTCAAGGAAGGTATAAGAGGAAATAACTAAGAGATTTATTAAAAGGAAATCAAGGCTTCCATTAAAGATTTGTAAATAAAAATGTTGAGAAAAGCGGGGAAGATGGTGATTTTAGCACCATAAACCCTTTGTTGATGTCATTTTCAGGGAAAAAAACAAAAGCCTTCTTCTGCAGCCCTTTTTTCCCATTTAAAAATAAAATTAAAAGATTCGTCTCAGGCTGCCTCACCGCCCCCCGTGCCAGACATACGCTTAGTGGGACTACCGGAGGGGGCTGAGGGCACTGATGGCACTGACATGGTGGCATTTCTGGAGAAGTTGATACAGACAGAGGTGGCACCGGGCAACCTCACCCCCTTCTTTGCCCTAGAGAGGGCCCACAGAGTGCCGGCGTGGCCGCTGGCTTTGGGTCATCCGCCTCACCCATTGGTGGCACAATTGCTACATTTCAAAGACCGCCATACTCCAAAAAACACACAGCAGTGGACCATATACACTGGGTAAAGGGAAAGTGTTGGTGTTCCCAGACTATACTGCCAGAGTACAGGCACAAAGGGCGTCCCATCAAATGGTGAAGAAGGCCCTTAGGGAGGCAGGACTGCAATATTCGCTGATGTTCCCAGCGAAACTAAGGTTCATCCAAAGGAAGGAATTTCCCTGGCACTGATAGTGCTTCCCGCCATGGATTTCATGGCGGTTCCTACCGCTGGAAATCCACGGCGGTAAGCAGGGTCACAATACCGGCGGCAGTATTGTCACGGCTGCCGGGCTGGAGACCCAGGTCTCCAGGCCAGCGGTCGTCTCCGCCCTGGCGGGCGGAACGGGGAAGCGGCGGATGACCATGGCGGTAACCGCCATGGTCATAATACTAAAAAAAAAAGACCGCCAGCCTGTTGGCGGTCTTACCGCCGCTTTAACACCGTCCGCCAGGGTTGTAATGACCCCCATAGTATACAGATATTAAAACGTAGAGGGGCCAAATAGTTAGGCTAAAGGAGACCCACTTAATACAGGGTGAGGTCGAACGATTGCGCCATCTATGGCGGGGTCATATCTAGCCACTACATACTCAGCCTACTCAAGGGGAGTGCTCATATGGGTGAGGGCAGGTGTCCCATTTGAACACATACACACACTGATTGATAACAAGGGGCACTTCTGGGTAAATAAATAATATTAGGATTCATTTATGTCCCAGACCAAGACCTGGTACAATTTCTTAATGAGTTGTCGAACCCTTTGGCTACCATTAGGGGCTGGTGAACTACTACTGGGGGGTGGCTTTAATTGTGTAGTGAACGTGAACCTAGATAGATCTACCTAGCCATTGTCGGGGGCCCCCGCACGGAGATTATCTGAGGGTCTGCGACAATGGTTCAATGGTTGACCAACTGGGACCTGCGAGAGATATGGAGAGCTGGCCATGCCCAACTATGAGAATATTCTTATTACTCATTGGTCTACAAATTACGCACAAGTTTAGATATGTTTTTATGTTCCTCCTCACTAGGCCACTCGACACTGAACAGGGAGTATCTGGGGCACACTTTGTCAGACCATAGCCCGCTGCTACTACAACTTTGCCCATTGCTGGAGAGGCCAGCAATACCACCCTGGTGTCTTTACCTCCTGTTCTAGAAGACATTCCCTTTAGGTAGTCATTACAAAAGGCCATTACAGACTTTTTCGAATACAATCAATGAACGGCCACCACCAGGCTAGCTGAATGGGAGGCACTGAAGGTGGTGCTCTGTGGGCACTACATTGGTCAAAGGGTAGGGGCCAGGAGAGGGCTGGAGGAGAGCTTAAGGGGCTGGAGGATAGACTTCAGGAGCTAGATAACCGGTTGGGACTTGAAGAAGGAGTAGGTGACGTACATAGGGACATTATAGCAGATTACTTTCAAGCATTAGACTGTCTCTGTTGTTTAGATTACAATGAGTACTTGGGGAGGATACATGATGAGGAGGGCAGGGCGGGGAGACTGCTTGCTTGGCTAGTTGCATCCCCAACTAGGGAGAAGCCTATTATACAACTGTTAAGAGCTGATGGCCTTCTGGTGTACACGCCGAGGGAAATAAATGAGGCCGTCCGAAAATACTACGAGCACTTATATTGCCGTCATGGGGCCCTTGCAGGAACAGAAATGACTGACTACTTGAACCCCATTCAATTGAACACGATAGATTGTACCACACAGGGCATTTTGGGGGGTCCAGTAACAGTGCAGGAGATTTGGGCAGCCATTAAGGAGATGGCACATGTGAAAACCCCTGGCCATCATGGACTCCTGGCAGTGTTTTATACTGCCGTCTCTGAGATGCTCGCACACATACTGGAGATACTATATGCTGAATCATTTAAACTGGGACAACTGCTGATGTCTACTAATGAAGCACTGGTGTTACCATTACACAGATCGGAGGTTCAAGGGGCTCCGGTCATGGAGTTCTGCCCCCCTCTCCATGCTTAATTTATACTTTAAAATACTAAGTAAGGTCTTGGCCATGAGACTGGCCCCATATATGCAGACCCTGATCTACCCAGATCAGAATGGGTTTATCCTGTTGAGAAACACCTAGCTTAATTTACGTAGGCTGTACCAAGTCATGTACCACCCGGGAGTGGAGCGCCACCCAGACACAATGCTAATGTCCATCGACCTTGAAAAGGCATTGAACTCTCTTGGATGGGATTTCCTAATTTCCTGTTATTCGACAAATGGGGCTGGGTGAAACTTGGGCAAATTGGGTAAGGTTACTTTATGCTTCCCCTACAGCCAGGTTGCAGACAAGAGGAGTGGTGTCCGCCCAATATGCGAATCACAGAGGCACCAGGCAGGGGTGCCTGCGGTAACCCCTTCTGTTTGCACTGGCAATTGAGCCACTGGTGGCAATATTGCGCCAGCAAGGGGCGGAACTGGGGCTCTCTCTGGTTGGCCCAGAGCATATATTATCCCTGATTTTAAGCTGTATTATGTAGTGGCACAGTATCAGTGGGTGGTGGAAAGGCTGTGGGGGCGCTCACCTTGGGGAACTGGGGACACAGAGGGGGAGACAGAATCAGTGGCCTCTTCTGGCCAAACTACTCAGCAAATTAGTGGCGGCCCCTCGTCTGCGGGCACTGGTGGAAGTGGCCTTGTGGACCTGGAGGAGATGTTTTAGTAGATCGAAGGGGACTCCTGTGTACGCACCGGCGGTGCCCTTAGTGGGAATGGCATAAGAGGACCCGCTGACCGTGTTCACAGGTGGGCAGCTGGCGTCCTGGACGGAGGTGGGATTACTGACAGTTGGGGACTGCTTTCAACAGGGAACTCTTTTGCCCTTTGCAGATCTACAGGAGCAGGTTGACTTACCCTCAGGCCAGTTTTTAACATACCATGCTCTTTTGCGCTTCTTTAGAGACATGTGGCAGTGCAACGACCGGGAACCGGAAACGCACCCAATACATACAGAGCTTACTGACACTGTGGGGGAATAGACACCTAGTAAAGTGGCTATATTACGCACTCCTACACACAACCCAAAATCCCCTAACTAAGACCAGGCAGAGGTGGGAGACACTACTGGGGTGAGAGATATCAGACACGAACTGGACGAAAATGTTGGTCTACACACGTACAAGTCTCCAGGAGTACAAGATTAAAATATACTCAATTTAATTATTTACACATGACCTACTTAACACCACACAGGCAGCAAGCCATGTATGGGGGGACCCGAAACAATCACCAAGATGTTTGTCCCCGGAAGCCGACTTTGCCCATATGATGTGGAACTGTCCTGTAATCCGGGGATTCTGGGAGGCGGTTGTGGACAGGCTGAATGAGGTACTGGGACTTAGGCTTCCTTGTGCCCCAGAGACCTGTTTGTTGAGGCTGTACCCCAGGGTTGGACAGAAATAAGTGGGCAATAGATTTGTGGATATGGCCTTGACAATAGCTAAACAGTGGAAGTCCGGGATGGGCCCACAGGTGTTACACTGGAAGCAAGAAGTAACACAATGGGCTAAGGCCGAAGAACGGGCACTAGTCCAAGAAGATAAACGATGCAGACACAGGGACAGAAACAAGTTCAGTTGCCTCTCCCATTCAAGACCCTAAGAGACTTAGCTAGCTGATAGCAACAATTGAGACCAGTGGGCGCCTGGACAAATGTTTAAAACCTGACAACCATTAGAGATCACATAGAGGAAGCCGGGGCTGTCCGCAGACAAGGTGGAGAATGCACAGTGGCTAGATCTTCTCAGCATAGGCCCTTCTAGACTGAAACAGAAAGAGGAGAATCAAATTGAGCCCTCAGACAAAAGGTTATAGAACATACACGAGTATGGTTATAATAGTCCCCCCACACCCTCTGGGAGGACCCAAGATTTGTTTGAAATATTATTGGTTTGTAATACAGTTTGATCCATATGGGCTGCCGTTGAACCTAGGGGAGGAACAGAGCTCAAAAAGATGACACATAGAGAACACCCGCTACTACATGAATGCATGATATTTCACAGTGGGATAAGAATGATCATTCAGGATGACGTATGCTAACACCTATAGACTTTTGAAAATGATGATGGTTATACGGAAGCATTTGATTGATGAGATATAAAACTGTAATGTTTATGATTCATGCCTAAGGTAAACAATAAAAATATGGATAAAAAAAAGTATTGGGCTGTTGACCCCACAACTTCAGAACACTTCTGGACCAAGAGGAGACTCTGCCAAGGAGAAGAGCTGAAGAGCTGTGAGAAGGAGTACTGCCTTTTGCAGTGTGTGCTTTGCTGGGTTGGCCTGCAGTTGCTGCTTCTGCTTTGGAAAGGACAAATATTGGACTTTGTTGTGTATCCTGCTTGTGAAGTTTCTCCAAGGGCTTGGACTGACCTTGCCTCCTGTCAAGAAGTCTCAGAGACATCAACAACTACACCTGCCAGCCTCTAGGTTCTCTTGTTCAGGTCCCTGACTCACCAGGTGGTGCCCACTCCAGTTCCTGGGCCCTAGGGAGTGAAAGCAGGCCTAAAACCAAGAACAACCAGGCAGATAGACTCTTGATGACTCCAGAACCGGCGCTGCTGCCTGACTTTGTGGCGCTGCCTGCACCCGAAGCCATGGTCCCTGCTGACGTGCAGCTAACGATGCCGCTGGCCTAAAGATGCTGCAGTGTCTCCAAAGTCCTGTGACATCGTGAGTCCCAAGTGCTGTGTCATTGACTTTCTTGACACCTGACTCCACCTCAGCGCCGTTGGCCCTGTGGTGTGATCGCAACTCTCTGAAGTCGCCTCATCGCGTCTTGACCCGCTGGGCTCATCAACCCTGCCGCATCCTAAGGAATCGATGCCTCGCCACAGATGCAGCATCTCCTCCCCTGCAACTGTGAGGAACAGACGCCTCACCTCCCCAGTAGCAGTAAGGAATTGACACCACACCGGCTCCAGCGATGTTTCAGCTCCCCGACTCCCTGCAACATCTTTGCTTCCTTGTTTCTAAAGTACTGTACCTGGGGTCCATGCGACTCTGTGACCAGCTCCGCACCCACTCTTGAGTGGCGTCGGACTGTTGGGAATATCTCCGTCAACCACGACGTGATAAGCCCCAGTTGGAGCTATTGTGTTTCTAATCGCTTTATTGGGATTTAATCTTTAAAAATTCATATCTTTGCTTGTGTATGTTGGATTTTTGTCGTTTTGGTCTTGTTTTATTCAAATAAATAATGGCTATTTTTCTAAACTGGTGTGGAGTAATTTTGTGGTGTTTTCAAGGTGTTATTGTGTGTGTGTGTGGGTACAAAAACTTAACACATTGCCTCTGAGATAAGCCTGACTGCTTGTGCCAAACTACCAAGGGGGTGAGCATCTTAGGAGTGTGACTCCCTTACCCTTACTGAAGTCAGGGTCCCTACCTGGACAGGGTGTAAACTGACTGCCAAATAGGGACCCCATTTTTAACAATGGTGATCAGCGCTGAGGATAGGACTTGTATTTGTACTTGACATACAGTGATTGGTGTACACTACTCCCTTAGTGCAGACAATTACGTGACAACATACTGCTTTTTTCTTTTGACTTTTCTTTGCCTTCCTGAAACTTTGCAACTTTTGGAATCTTATCCATAATAATGTCTCAGTCGGGTGAGCCATCAGTTGGAGCTGCAGAAATGGTGTTTAAGCAGGAGAGGTTGGAAACCTACACGGTACCTCAGCTTAGAAAGTCCTGTAAGGAGATCAGTTGCCCTGGTGAAGGAGGCAGCAGTGGCCTGGATACACTGGTGCTTGCTTGGTATTGTCCTTGTCAGAGCTATGTTTAAGCTCTGGATTATTTGGTTTGGTCCCCAAATGATCTCGATGTATAGGTGTCTGCAGTACATTTTGGTAACTTGTGCTTCTGGTCTGTCTGTGGAAGCTGCATGAGGAATTTACAAATATTTCTTAAATAACTGAGGAGACTGAGGCAAAGTTGCCTATTAATTTCATCCCCAAGTCCAGGGAAGCCCATCTTCATTTTGAATCTGTTTTAACTCCTCAGGTAAAACAAAAAGTGATGCTGTACCATGAGTTGTAGTATATATTGTAGCAAAAACTGTACAAGATGTATTACAGTTGTGTATAGAGGGTACCAATCCAAGTGGCAAGTACATTGTGAGAATTATATGTTTATTTTTAAGTCCCATATGGAGAAACACTGCTTCAAGCTGGTTTGTTTTTGAGTAATACAGAACTGAGCTTCCTCTTGTCTGGTGAAGACCTTACGCATAATAGCATTGATAGTTATTAAATTAATCCCAGATATTGCCAATTGTGGATGGACAGCTTGAGCAGCCCTCATTGGGGCAGCTGTTAAAGTATGGATAGTAGACTGTGTTAAACGTTTGCATAGTCTAACTAAATTATTATATAAAGGGTACAAATCACCCACAGCTAAATTCTGTGTGTTAGGATATGGTGTGTAGACAGCTAAAATTGGCAGTGTGGCTCAGTTATTACTGAGGGGACCGCATCTAATGTGTTCTAAAACATGTGGTAGGGCGCCTTGGAACCAATTTTGAGGCTCCTGAAATCGTAAGGGTATTTCTAAATCATGATATGGTCTGTATTGGCCTGGTGCGTTGGCCGCTGTGTGTGTTTGAAATGCGCTTCCATTGGCATTGATTGCAGGAAAAGTGACCAATGAGTAAATTACTTCAGTTTTGTATGCATCGTGAACCTCAGTCATGAAGGTAACTTCTCCACTCCCAATAGATAGACTATACATGTTTAAATGTGCTGTAACAGCATGCCTATAGTAAGCAGGAATATTAATTGGATTTGCCATTTCGATGTATGGATTTCAGAGAGGAACATATTAAATTGGGGTATCTTTTTAAAGGTTCAAGCTTGAACAATCTACAGACAAATATAGGTGCTTCCTATAATACTGAGGATTTAATCCTGAAGACCACAGACGTCTGTTTTAAGGTGAATAGGGGACTTTGGGCACACAAGAGAAACTACTCAGGAGACCTGTTAAGTACTTGAGACGTGTACGTTGGTGGTGTCATGTTATATGGTTCCTACTAAGATACCAAGGGCCAGATGTAGCAAAACTCCAAATTGCGAGTTGCAATTTGCGAGTCCCAGCGACTCGCAAATTGCAACTCGCAATTTGGAATGCAGAAAGGTGTCGCAGACACCTTCTGCGAGTCGCTATGGGGTCGCAAAGACCCACCTCATTAATATTAATGAGGTGGGTCGCAATTTGCGACCCCATAGCGATTCGGGGCACTCACGGGGATGGTGGCCTGCTGGAGACAGCAGACCACCATGTCCGTGACTGCTTTTAAATAAAGCAGTCTTTTTTTTTCACAGTGTAGCCCGTTTTCCTTAAAGGAAAACGAGCTGCACTTTGAAAAAAAAACCGAAACCTTTAGTTTCGGTATTTTTCAGGGCAGGTAGTGGTCCCTTGGACCACTGCCTGCTCTGAATTTTTTTTTTTTTTTCCAGACACAAAGTGGAAGGGGTCCCATGGGGACCCCTTCCCGTTTGAGCCTGGGTTACCATCCACTTCAAGTGGATGGTAACTGCACTTTCATTTGCGACCGGAATCGCGGTCGCAAATGAAAATGCATAGCATTGCAAGTCGCAAATATTTGTGAGTCGAAAACGGTGATTTTCACCGTTTGCGAGTCGCAAAACCCTTGCTACATCTGGCCCCAAGTGGCAGTGCTTAATTTGAGCCTGTGGTATCAGACTTCGATCCAGAGCAAGAGAGAGAATAGGACAAAAGGAGGAAGAAAAAGGGCAAGTAGTGTCTGGTGGTGGATAAAAGAGGCATGAGGTGAAATCAAGACTGTCAGCTTGGTATTTCAACACCCCCGGCATTCCATAGCATCGGCTGCAAGCTTCTGAACAAAACGTTGGGCACAGGCACTTACTCTTTTACAAATTAAGAACTGACGAGTGGTGTTTCCTGTAGACGTACCATGATGCCCTTACCCACTGCATCACTTATGGATCTCTTGTCTAACAGGCTCAATAAATGCAGACCAAGTGCCACACCTCTCGCTTGAGAGCGGCATGGAAGTCAGCCTGTGGCTGAGGTACTAATTTCAAAATTTGGACTGCCCCAAAAAAGGCCAGGAAATAAGCCAAACTGAAAAGCATTACATCTAAGTGGGATGAACACACCTTGCGCAGGACACCTAAAAGGTCATAGAATGTTGATAGATTGATTGGATTCTTGCTGTCTGGGCTGGCGGGCTTTAAGTTTAAGGGCCACTTTTTTTAGTTTAAAGTCCTCCGTAGTGTCTGCCACTACCCCTTAGACCAGCAAAGAAGGTTATTGTTTACACTTTACAGCTGCCAATGACTTTACACCACATTTGAATACACACAAAAGATAAAACACTAGCTGTTTGAAAGAGACCCTTCTTACTACGCTCTCTCGTATGGAAGCCTGATATGTCCGCCATGTGCTTCATAGGTTTCCAGTGCCGCTGTGATTAGTTCTGTGACAGTAGGTCACTAGTCTCCCATAGCCTTCCTTGCTGGCTTCTGGGAGCTGATTTCTGAAATCTCTCAACTTGAAACGAGTGAGGGCATCAGATACTATGCTCCTAACTCCCACCACAGCCGCGCCATGAAGTGTACATTCTTTGCTAAGCAGACATGAATCGTTGTTTTCAGAAGGCGCAGCTTTGGTTCATGATGGCAAAGATAACTGACAAGATGCTTTTGAACCAAAAAATTTACGATACAGGTAACAGAAAAGTAACCGTTATCGAAGGCACGGAAAAAAGGGAACTGACGTCAGCACGGCGGCTAGGACCTCTTATTGCCACGATGAAGTCACACGGAGCCGCATGGAGTCGGGCAATTGTGACGTCCTCGCCGACGTGCAAAGCTAGAGAGAGAAGTTTCCGTTGAATGCTACGCATGGGGAGAATTCATTAGGTGAGGAATCCACAGGTAGCTAATGTATCCACCAGAAAAAGCGTTGCAGAAGGTAAGTAACTTGCTCTTTTGAACCAAAAAATGATTCAATTGCCTGACAACTGTGACCTTCAGATATGTAATCCCAAAATAGTGGAAAAGAGCTCAAGGAATGTCTGGTTCCCGGTCAAACTCCTCTCTAACCAATCCTCTGGCCAGTGTTGCATACAGCATCTGTTACCCATGATTGCTCTGAAGCCCATACTCCCTGCTGTATCTGTATACAGGGCTAATACGGCATTACTCTACGCCAGCTGCGACCAAATCAGAGCCGTTAAAATTATGCCCAAACTGAGCCCAGATGTGCAGATGCTCTCAGGAAAGACTGGCGGGGTGGTACTTGGTTCCAAGCCCGACATGGCTCTAGTAATATTTTGGGAAAACACCCTCCCAATGGGGATTATACTTAGTGCAAAATTAAGATGACTCACCCTGTAATTGGAGGGTCACCTTGACAGACCTTAGGCAATCTGATAAGTCTATCTGGAATTCCAGGACTGTACTTAATTGGAGTATGCATACTGCCTCCTTTGAATCAGTCTCAGTGCCTAGAAATGCCAGCCTAGTCATTGGGCCCTCAGTTTTATCTGCGGCTAGTAGGACACCCATCGCTTCAACAAGTTCTAGGAAGCCTTGCAGGGCAAGTTTGTAAGCCTGAGACCCTGGTGGACTGAGGAAGAGGCAGTCATCCAGATTATGAACCGTATCCTCTGACACAACCAGATCCGAAACTGCCTGTTCAGGAAAGTGACTAAAAGTCTTGAAAGGCACACATGGGAATGCACAACCCAAAGTCATGCACTTGTCGATATAAAACTTCCCCTCAAACATGAAACCTAACACTTGAAAATCTTGCAGATGAACTGGCAACAGACTGAATGCTGACTGAATGTATTAGGGCCCCTCGGCCCAGTGCTCGCTGCTTGTTAAGTGCCTCATCAATTAATGTGTACCAGTCCATATATATGCTTGCGTCTAATCAGTCACTGACCTTCTTGGGATGAAAGGTTGTAAATGAGTCTGCATTTTCCAACCTCTTTCTTAGGTACCAAACCAATTGGGGAGAAGACTAGAATCTCTAATGGCTACTTGAGGAAAGAACCTGCCACATTGTCTGCCTGCACCTCTTTCAAACAATCAATCAATCAATCAATCAGTGCTTCTATAGTGCAACTATTCACCCGTTAGGGTCTCAAGGCACTGGGGGTGGAGAAGTGCGGCATATACCGGTGAGGTGGTTCTTAAAAAAGCCATGTCTTCAGTTCCTTTGTAAAGCTGAGGAGGGAGGTGGTATGTCTGATGTGGAAAGGGAGGGCGTTCCAGGTGGTGGCTGCGAGGTAGGAAAAGGTGCGTCCTCCTGTTCTGGTTCTCCTGATGCAGGGTACTTCTGTGAGAAAGAGCTGGGCTAAGAGTAGGGTCCTGTAGGGTATGTGGAGGTTGAGTCGCTGGTTCAGGTAGACTGGTCCAGTGTTGTGGAAGGCTTTGCGTGTGTGGGTGAGGATTTTGAAGGTGATTCTTTTCTCTATGGGTTCCAGTGCAGTGTACGCAGGTGTTGCGTGATGTGGCAGTGTTGAGGTAGGTCGAGGACAAGTCTGGCAGCGGCGTTCTGGATGTTTTGTAGTTTGCAGGTGATTTCCTTGTTGATTCCGGCATAGTGTGCGTTGCCATAGTCCAGTCTCCTCGTGATGGGGGCGTGTGTGACGGTCTTCCTATGTTCAAGGGGGATCCACTTGAAGGACTTGCGTAGGAGGCAGAGGGTGCGGAAGCAGGTAGAGGTGACTGATTTGATTTGATGGTGAGTGCTGAGGTTGGAGTCCTGGATGATTCCGAGGTTGCAGGCTTGGCTGGTGGGGATGGGCGAGTTTCCGAGGATAGCTGGCCACCAGGAGTCGTTCCACGCGTTGGGTTGAGGGCCCATGATGAGTACTTCTGTTCTGTTTGCGTTGAGTTGAAGGTAGCTGTCTCTCATCCAGTTGGCGACTGCTTTCATGCCTTCATGGAAGTTGTCTGGCTTTGTTGGGTTCGTTGGAGAGGAGGAGGATGAGTTGGGTGTTGTCAGCGTAGGAGATGATGTTGATTCTGTAGCTTCTGACAAGGGTGGCTAAAGGGGCCTAATAGACGTTAAACAATGTGGGGCTGAGGGAGGATCCCTGGGGTACTCTGCAGGTGGTGGGTGTGCGGTTTGGGAGGAAGGGGGCGACTCTCAGTCATTGAGTTCTGCCGGAGAGGAAGGATTGGCTCCAGTTGAGCGCCTTGTCTCTGATGCTGGCTTCTTAGAGTGATCTTATCAGGGTCCGATTGGAGATTGTGTCGAAGACCTCTGAGAGGTCTAGTAGGATGAGTGCTGTTGTCTCTCCCTTATCCAGCAGGGAGCAGATATCATCTGTTGTGGCCAGGAGGGCTGTTTCGGTGCTATGGTTTTTCCTGAATCAGGATTGTTAGAGTTGAGGATGTTGTGGTCTTCTATGAACGTGGTGAGTTGGCTGTTGACTGCTTTTTTGATGATTTTCGCAGGAAATGGGAGTAGGGTGATGGGCCTGAGGTTTTTGAGGTTGGTGGGGGTCTACTGAGGGTTTCTAGAGGAGGGGGTTGATCTCGGCGTGTTTCCAGTCGTTGGGGAAGATGGCGGCAGCTAGTGAGCGGTTGATGGTGCGGTGGAGCTTGGGGGCAGTGGTGTCTGTGGCTCTGTTGAAAATGTGGTGGGGGCATGGGTCCGTGGGGGCCCCGGAGTGTATAGACCGCATGTTCTCAGCGTATCTTCGGTGGTGAGGGTGGTCCAGGGGGTGATTTTTGGTTTGTTGGTGTCAGGTTTAGGTGGAGGGGGTTCTGCGCGAAGGTTGTCCTTGATGAAACTGTCAAAGATGGTCTTGATTTTGTGATAGAAGTAGGTGTTGAGTCTGTCACAGAGGTCCTGTGAGGGTGGGATGTCCGTTATTTCACTGTTGGGTTGGGCGAACTCCTTGATGATGCTGAAGAGTCCCTTGCCGTTGTGTACGTGTGAGGAGATTCTGTTGTATAGCTTTCTTTCTGGTGTTTCTGATGAGTTGGTGGTGTGCGGTGGTGGGGGCTCTGAAGTTGCTATGGGCTTCTGTGGATTTGGTGTTTCTCCAGATTTTCTCGAAGTGGCAACAAGTGCGTCTAGATTCTCGGAGTTCTGGGGTGAACCAGCTGGTTTTCGTTGTGTGGGTGCTGTTCTTTTTGAGGGGGCTATGGTGTTGGCACAGTCGGCGATCCATTTGTGGAAGGTGCGTGGTGCGGTGTTTGGGTCGTCGTGTGCGATGGTGGGAGCGGTGATTGCGAGGGTGGCGGTGAGTTGATAGTCAGTTATTCTTGTCCAGTTTCTATGTGATGGTTGGTGTTTGGGGTTTGATGACAGTGGGTGTGTTAAAGGTGAAATGGATGCATCAGTGGTCTGTCCATGGGAGTTCTGTGGTGTGACTGAAGGTGGCGGAGGTTCCTGTTGTGAAGATGGGAACAAGAGTGTGTTATACTGAGTGTGTTGGCTTCGTCACAATCTGTCGGAGTCCTATGTTGTGGAGGTTGTCTAGGAGGGATGCTATGTTGGGCTCTTGTAGGTTTTCGATGTGGAAGTTGAGGTCTTCCAGCAGGGTGTAGTTGGTGGCTGCGACGGCTTGTGCTGCGATGCAGTCCGTGATTGAGTCGGCGAAGGGAGTACGTGGTCCGGGAGGGCGGTTGATGAGGGTTCCTCTTATGGTGGATGTCGGGCTGGTATGTAGCTTGAAGTGGAGGTGTTCCATCAGGCTTTTGGATTCTTCGGAGTCTTTGGATAGTGTGTTTTGGCAGAGGATTGATTTCACCCCCCGCCCACCCCTGCCGGTCTTTCCGGGTGATCTTGTATCCGTGGAGGATGGTGATGTCTGGGCCTGTGGTGGTGTTGGTCCAGGTCTCTGTGAGGAACGTGACATCCGGGGTGATGCTGTCAAGGAAGTCCCAGATTTCGGTAGCGTGTTTATGGAGGGAGTGGACATTGAGGATAAAAAACTTCAGAGTTTTCGGGGTCGGAGTGTTGTTGTGGGTGGGTTGTGCTGGGTCCAAGGTCTTGTTGGTGGTGTAAGTTTGGCGGCAGCGGAGACAGCTGAAGGGACCATGGGTGTTAGCTGATAGTGCTTGCTTGCAGTTGTTGCATCCTGGATTGAGTGCAACAAGTGCTGCTTATATGTAGAGGTGACGGGTGGCAGACCCAGATGTCCTGGCACTGGTCACGGTCGGGTCGTGGATGGGTGCAGACGGGCTTGCCTTTGGCGTGCCAGCGGCGTGCCTGCTGCTCGCGGCAGCCATTAAGTAGGGAGGTGGGGAGGAGAGGACAGCTGGGAGGCGGGAGCAGGAAAACGCACGAAAAAGAGGGGCGGACTGTGGGGGAAGCATCTGCGGGGAGAGAGAATGAGAGATAGGTGGGGCGCGGGCCGCAGGGGCAGCAGCGGCAGGGAGAGTGAGAGGGGTAGAGAGAGAGAGATGCTAGAGAGAGAGGAGTGAGGAGAAAACGAGGAAAAGATAGAGGAAAGCACAGAAAGCAAAAGGCACAAGAAACAGCACACAAAAGAAAAAAAACGAGGAGAAAAGAGGCAGAGGGCTGCCCAGCAGAAGAGCAGAGCTCTCCCACTAGACACCGGGGATGAGGCGCAGGCAGAAGCCTGCGGGTGGAGGAGGGCCTTGAACTACTGACAGAGGTCAGAGTTCAGGGACAGAAGTGCTTCACTTGCCGGTTGAGCTACGCGGTGGCAGAGCAGTTCACTGACCAGGTCAGTGAGATTGCTCTTCCTACCGCGCAGCGGCTGCCATTAAGGAGGAAGGGAGGGAGGAGAGGACAGCTGGGAGGCGGGAGCTGGAAATGGCACGAAAAAGGGGAGCGGGGCAGCAGCGGCGGGGAGAGAGAATGAGAAAGAGGAGGGGAGCGGGGCAGCAGCGGTGGGGAGAGAGCGATGTGAGAAAGAGAGGAGTGAGGAGCAAATGAGGAAATGATAGAGGAAAGCGCAGAAAGTGAAAGGCACAAAAAAACAGCACACAAAAGAAAAAAAAACACTAGGAGAAAAGAGGCAGACGGCAGTCCAGCAGAAGAGCAGAGCTCTCCCACTAGACTCCAGGGACGAGACGCATGTAGAACCCTGCGGTTGGAGGAGG
Organism: Pleurodeles waltl; assembly: GCF_031143425.1. Lineage (NCBI taxonomy): Eukaryota > Metazoa > Chordata > Amphibia > Caudata > Salamandridae > Pleurodeles > Pleurodeles waltl. Next base: position 445,137,178 of record NC_090443.1, on the reverse strand, counting down.
GCCTCAAACTACTGACAGAGGTCAGAATTCAGGGACAGAAGGGCTTCACTTGCTGGTGGAGCTATGCAGTGGCAGAGCAGTTCACTGACCAGGTATCTTTCAAAATATTTTCTTTGATGTCAAGCTGTGGTGGAACAGACTACTGATTTTTAAGAGAGAGAGGGTTGTGAATTACATTGGATGATATGACACACCCATTTCAGAACCTATGGTAATGGGTGTGAGCCATTCGCGCGTCTTGTTATATCTCCCCAGAAGGTGTGCCAGGACATGAATACGGATGGGAGATACTGCTTTATTTAATGAAGGTTGTATCATCTGGTTTTGCTAACTATTTCTCTGGCGATTGCCTGTCTCCTGAGATCTTTATCTCGTTGTTCAGTGTATGACCATGACTGGAGGAAAAGGCTTTCTGTACTGCTGGAGTTAAACAAATGAGATTTAGCTGCCTGGTTCCTATGCTTCCCACATTTCTTGAAACATTATGTTCGGGCTGCCTTTGCCCACTGCAGAAGGAGCAGATGTCCTTGTGTTTATAAGTCGACCTTTTGATACATTATTTCCAGTTGCATTACCAACATGGTTTTCTTTCTGTACCGCACTGTCTGTTGTCTGAAAGGAATAGCTCATTTTGGCTGCTTTGTTTGTGACTATGAACTCTGCATGCTACAGATTGATTTCCCATTGTGATTTCCGGACAGAAAACCTTTGTCTGCCTAACCCAACTGTATTTTGGCTGTCCCAGGGAAGTCAGATGTTACAGTGGATAAGAGAAACGTGGCCCAAGATTTGTAGTGTCAAGAAGGGAAACTTTTCTATCAGAATATTTGCATAAGTAGTGAAATTTGTAACCCAGTTCTTCAATGAGCTTTCAAACTACCTTTCGTGGAACAAAATCCCCATCCCTACCCTACCTCTCCTGCAGTACCCCTGCATAAATAAGGTGAAAGACATCAAAAAAACTCCCCCTTACAATTTGTTTCCTACGTTTCAGCCAGGATATGCAACATTATGGACCCTGTTGAGCAGACTGTGGAGTTACCACTTCTGGAAACTACTGTTGGCAAATAGGAAGTCTGGGCGGATTAATGGACTGTTGAGCTGAGGCCCCAGCATGCCCAAACGCCAGCATCGGCTGAACGCTCAAAGACGTTGCCACTCTGTTGGTGGTGGGCGTCCCTGGAAGCTCAGCCAGACTAGGATCACCTAGGCCTATCTTGAACACTAGCTAGTGTGAATATCTAGGGTGTCGGAGTGGACGCTCCACACCCCCCACCCAATCCCATAGCTGCTGGTTTAATACATTGCAGTGGTTTGGCAGCTGTAGTATCCGCATTGCGTTTCATAACATTTCATTTTCCATTTCTATCTTGTGGAATGTTTTACGTGTCACTGTGATGTATGTAATGTTCTCATGTAGAATCCTGGTTGCCAGGTAAAGGCAGATCTTTCCTGCACTTCGCCTGGTAAGCAGCGATTCTCCTTGGGTCCTAATTTACTTGGAGCCGTCATTTATTGGATCTTACAGCAACACTGCCGGTGGTCCCACATTTCGCCATATCTGTAGGGCTTTGTAGTGTCCGATGCGGAGAAGGACCACAGAGCTAGAGTAGATTAAAAGGTAATTTATTTCAAAAACAAAAAACCCACGGTGAAACACTGCCTGCTAGGTGAAAGTCAGAAGTCATCTCATTACACCAAGCAACCATGGTTCTAAGTAGGAATTAGAGAACATCAAAATGACATGCAAGAAACATTTAGAAGTATAAAGGAAATAGTGAAAACACTTTACAGAATACTATATAGATACTACAACACCTCTTTCCCATAAAACAATTAACTTAAGACGTAATCTTGCAGTCATACACGTAATTTGCAAAGTCTCTTGCTACATACATTGGACTGATATGAAGTAGAAGCAGCAACATCCAGAGTCTTATTTGAAATATTATTTTGCATATTTTGAGAACGCTCAATGGCCTTTTAATTAGAAAGATTAAAATTTTGATTGGTCTCTACACCATTAGAGTTATAAGAACAAGGGGTACCATAATAACTAGTATTTTGGATCATACTGTTTCCGATTTTGTGTTCATCAGGCTCAAACAAAATGGAATCTTCATTAGTGACTATACAAGTTCTGTTGTGTATTTGTGCCAGCATTTTTCCTAACTCTGTCAGTCTGGAGAGGGCAGGTGAAAATAGATTCCCCTTTTTTTCTTTGAATGGTTTCTTAATGAGAACACAGTCTCCTACATTAAACCTCCTTTCATGTTTAAAAGTATCAAAATATTTTTTGTTTTTCTTGTTTCTTTTCTACTGTTTCCCATAAAAAGGTTGTAGAATAGTCACGATTGAATTTCAAGATATACAAAGAGTCTAACCAGTCAGGTATTATTCTTGATATACATTTTCTTATTCTCAATAACTCAAAAGGAGTGATTCCTGTAGTCGAATGAGGTGTAGAGTGATTCGCTGTGATTTTAATTTTCAGGATTTTTTTTACTGCAATACCTGAGGAAAGAGCAGTCTGTATTCCTTCTTTAATAAAGCGATTCTATCTTTCTACAAAGCCATTGGCGGAGGGTCTAAATAAAGCAACTTGAACGCCTGTGACATTATGGTTGGTGAGTAAATTTTCCATCAGGTTAGAAACAAAATGGGTGCCATTGTCAGTTACTATTTCTTTAGGCGCTCCTTCTAATGAAAAAACATCTTCAAGGAACGATAAAACTGATTCTGTGGAGGCCAACTCTACAAAAGAGTAATAGATCCATTTTGAATAATAATCAGTTAGGACGACTATAAGTCTTTTGCCCTCAGGTAGCAAATTGAATGGACCAGTGAAATCTAAAGCTACTTTAGACCATGGCTGATCTGGCAAAGGTACATTTTGGAGAGTTTTCTATACAGTTTTCCAATGTTTGTCAGAAACTAAACATTGAGGACATAAATTGATAAAAGTTTCAATTTATTATTCATGGATGGCTACCAATAATGTTCCCTCGGTTTTTTTACACATGACAGTAATACCTAAAGGACCTTCAGGTGCCAGCCTTATAAACTATTCTCTCAATTGTTAGGAGGAATAAAATACCCATTTCTGATGCATATTCCATTTTCACAGGATAGTTCCATGGAAATTTGAGCAAATGGCTTCAAATAATCCGGAAGATTATGAATGGGTGGCCAACTTTTTTTTTTTTTTTTTTTATAAATCCAAAACTTTCATCAAAATGTCATCCTGTTTAGCAGCATCTGTCCAATCTGTTTCAGAAATTGATCCAATAAGGTCAGAAACAGAATCAGTAGTATCAACAACACATTCGTACTCCTCTTTCATGTCTTCATAAGCCGGTAAAGGCATACGTGAAAGGCAATCCACTTGAAAATTCTTTCCTCCTTGAATGTGCTTGATAGTAAAATCATATTCTTGCTACTTTGAAAGTAAACGTACAAGGCGAGCTGAAGCCTTACCAATCCCATCACCATTTAACAAAAATATTAGACGCTTGTGGATCGTGTGTATTTCAAAAGAATTAGCCCATAGGTAAGTTAAAAAAATGTGACTATCCCAAACGCATGCTCATGCTTCCCTTTCTATGGTACTATAGTTTGTCTCTGCTTCTGCTAGGGCTCTAGAAGTAAAAGCCATAGTGATGTGTTTCCCATTCACAGATTGATTGAATACCGCTCCTGTGCCTTTTATGCTAGCATCCACAGTGATGATGCATTTTTCTCAAGCAATGAAGGGACTTAGAACAGGAGCACCAAAAACAAGATCTTTGACCTTAGTTAAAGCTATATCAAGTTCTGAAGTCTAGTTAAATTTGACTCCTATTTTTTATACGTTCCTTAAAGGTTGCACTACCATGGCATAATCCGGTACAAAGCGGGCATAATTTTCACATAATCCCAACAAAGATCTTGGAGTATCTTTATTTTCAGGTGCCGCTGCTTTAAGTATCACTTGCATATTGTAAAATTCCGTTTAATACCTTCAGCAGAGATGGTATGTCCTAAGTAATCCAATTGTTGGACTAAAAATTTTCATTTTTCTGATTTAACAGTTACACCTATATCGTCTAAAGTTCTTAATACTTTTTCTAAAATTTCAAATTGTTGTTCTTTAGTATCAGAAAAAATAAGAATGTCATCCTGAAATGCCTGTATGTTGGTCATATTTGTGAATAAGACATCCATCGTCTTTTGAAAAAAGCTCGCCGCAGATGTGAGACCAAAAGGAAGACTTAAATACTTGTAAGCCCCAAAATCTTAAAACTCAGTATTTAGGACTATTTGGTGGTAGGCAAGAGTGGGTCAAATAGAGAACACCCCACTCCTGGTACTAGTTGTAGTGTCCAATGCAGAGAGAGACCATGGAGGTAGAGTAGATCAAAAGGTTGTTTATTTCAAAGGTAAACAAAGACCCACAGAGAACCACTGCCTGCCAGGTGAAAGTCAGAAGTCATCTGATCTCACCTAGCAATCAGGATTCTAAGCAGGAATTAGAGAATATTACAATGACATGCAAGAAACATTCTGAAGTATAAAGGAAATAGTGAAAACACTTTACAGAATACTGTACAGATACTTCTGATGGATACAACTACCTGTTGATTCCTCACCTAATGAATTCTCCCAATGCACCAGCATTCAACTGCAATTTTCTTCCCAGCTCTGCATGTCGACGAGGACGTCACTATTGCCCGACTCCCATGCGACCCCGTCTGATGTCAGCGTGGCAATAAGAGGACCTCGCTGGCGTGCTGACGTCCGTTCCCTTTTTTCCGTGCCTTCGAAGCATAACAGTTTTTCTCCTGGCTATTGAGGAGCTACTGTTTCTCGAAGGTGTTACTTTGTTAAAATGTCTCCACCTCGTAAATCAGGATTCAAGCCTTGTAGAGAGTGCGGGGTCATATGTCGGAGACGGACCCGCATAATTACTGCCTGTGGTGTTTGAGTTCCGAGCACGATGTGGAGGAGTGTGGTTCATGTCAAAAAATTACCCTGAAGGCGCTCAAGGAGCGAGAGGCCAAGCTGTTTTTGGCCAAGGCTAAAAAGAAAGAGAAACATAGGCATCGGAGGTCATCTTCAGGGAAGCCCTCGAGGTCGCATAAGAGATGGCGTCTGCATGCGTTCCGGCGTCAGCAGACTTTATGGACCTTCCGCTACCGGCAGCTGAGATAAAGACAAACATTCTGGCGGAAGCCTTGCATCCAGCTTCGGCTGCTGCGGAACCACTCCTTCCGTTCAACAAGGCTCTTACAGAACCAATCCTGAAAGTCTGGAGGAAGCCTGTATCTTCGACTGCTGTAAGCAGATCGGTGGCAAGAAGATATAGAGTGGCTCCTGGGGACCCAGGATTCCTATCTCCGCATCTGACTCCGGAGAGTCTGGTGGTTCAGGCCTTGTGCTCCTTGCGTTCGGCTCCTGGTTCCTTCCCTGGGGCTCCATCGGACAGGGAGTCGAAAAGGATGGAGCAGTCTTCCAAGAAGATTTTTTTGTCGTGCAGTATGGCCCTTAAGTCTGCAAATGCCACTTATGTTTTCGGCAGGTATATTCATGCCCTGATGGACTTGGTCAAGGCTGTGCTACCTGATTTGCCTCAGGATATGCAGGGTCTCCTGTCTGATGCTCAAGCGGCAGCGACTCAGGTTATTCAGTCAGGGATTGATACGTCGGACTCAGTGGCCAGAGCAATGGGCACATCCATTGTCACCAGGAGACAAGCCTGGTTGAGGTCTTCTGGATTTTCAACAGATGTACAGACGACCCTGTTGGACTTGCCATTTGATGGGGAGAAGTTGTTTGGTTCCAAAGTTGACTCTGCCTTAGAACTCTTTAAGGGGAGCAGGGCTACTGCCAAGTCCCTAGGCCTGCAGGCTTCTACGACCCCCTCGTTCAGGTCTTTTAGAAGATTCAGGGGGCTTAGACGAGGAACTTCCTCTTTGGGGAGACCCATACCGGCAGGCCAACAACCGTCTAGCCTTCCCTATAGGTCCTATAGAGGGCAGAGTAGGGTTAGAACGCGAGGGGCCACCCAGCAGCACCCTGCCTCTTCCTCCGGGGGGGTGCAACAGGGAAAGCAGCCTTAGTCCTCTATCCATTGCATCCCATGCTTCTCCTGTAGGGGGAAGGTTGTTTCATTTTCTCCGCATGTGGGAGTTGATCACATCAGACTCCTGGGTCCTCAATATTGTGGGGAAGGTTTATGCCCTTCCTTTAACGGAGTTTCTCCCTCCTATCCCTCCCCGTCCATCCTTTTGCATGGAAGACCATCTCCTGTTGTTGCAGCTGGAAGTTCTAGTCCTTTTATTGAAAGGTGCAAGTGGAGTTGGTTTCAGAGCAGGAAAGGGGTCAGGGTTGCTATTCGAGATATTTCCTGATCCCCAAGAAGGATGGTCGTTTGAGGCCGGTCCTGGACCTGAGGGTTTTGAATTGATTCCTCAAACAGGAGAAATTCAAAATGCTGACCTTAGCGCAGGTGCTTCTGGCGTTGAACAAAGAAGATTGGATGGTGTCTGTCTACTTACAGGATGCTTACTTTCATATCCCTATTCTGAAGTCGCACAGGAAGTATCTCCGGTTTGTGGTAGGGTTGCAACACTACCAGTTTGCGGTCCTTCCTTTTGGTCTTACTTCAGCACCTCGAGTCTTCACAAAGGTGATGGCAGTGTTTGCAGCAAATCTCAGGAGGAAGGGAATATCGGTATTCGCTTACCTGGATGATTGGTTGATCAAAGCCAAGTCTCCGGAGCTTGTGCTGCATCACCTGCAGATGACAACCCAGTTGTTGTTCGATCTGGGGTATTCAGTAAATTGCCCAAATCTCACCTGGAGCCCTCTCAACGCCTCCTGTTCATAAGGGCAGTACTGGACACAACATTGAATCAGGCTTATCCTCCACCTCAACGGATTCAGGATATTCAGGCGTTGATTCCAATGTTTCAAAGTGGAGCGGTTGTTCCAGTCCTCAAGGTCCTTTGTCTGCTCGGTCTGTTCGCTTCATGCATTATGTTGGTCACTCATGCACGCTGGCACATGAGGGCTCTTTAGTGGTGCCTCCGCAGGCAGTGGTTTCAGCACAGAGGGGTTCTCGAGGAGTCACAGTTATAACGGATGCCTCCACTTTAGGGTGGGGAGCTCATCTGGGGGACATGGAGGTCAAAGGTCATTGGTCTCCAGTGGAACAGATGTTTCATATCAATCTGTTAGAATTGCGGCCGATACGTTTAGCTCTCAAGGCCTTCCTCCCTTCCCTTTGCGGTCAGTCCTTTCAGGTCCTGATGGAAAACACTACTGCGATGTGGTACATCAACAAGGAGGGATGAGTAGGGTTGTACCTTCTTTGCAGAGAGGCTCTGCAGCTCTGGTCCTGGGCTCAGGACCATCAGTTTTGTGTAGCAGCAAACCATCTGGCCGGAGTTCTGAACGTACGTGCGGACAGTCTCAGTCGGCACTTCTTGGTTGATCACGAGTGGTGTTTCCATCCAGACCTGGTCCTTCACATCTTCCAGATGTGGGGATTCCCTCAGGTAGACCTCTTTGCCACTCGGGAGAACGCGCACTGTCTGTCGTTCTGCAGCCTCCAGTATACAGTGCAAGGAGCGTTGGGGACGCGTTTCAGATTACCTGGTACGGCCAGTTGCTTTACACATTTTCCCCCATACCCTTGATTCCTCGGGTTCTGAGGAAGATTCGCCAAGACCGGGCCTAAGTCATCTTAACTTAATAGCTCAGGATTGGCCAAGAAGGGTGTGTGGTACACAGACTTTCTCCAACTCTCACTGTGTCCTCCGCTCCATCTCCCTCACAGGGCAGACCTCCTCTTGAAGTCGCAGGGGCAGGTTCTATACCCCCACCTCCAGAGCCTGCACCTTCATGCCTGGAGATTGAACGAGGCAATCTGAGTTCCCTTTCTCTCCCGCCAGAAGTGGTGGACGTTATTTTATCGGCCAGGCGACACTCCACCAAATCTATCTATGCTGGCAGATGGGCAAAATGTGTTGCTTGGTGTGGAGAGAAGCAAATTGATCCTTTACGGGCCCATTTGTCTGATATTTTATTGTTTGCGTTGTCCTTGGTGCAGGGGGGTTGTGCATTTGTGATGGTTAAGGGCTATCTGTCGGCACTGTCGGCCTTTCTGTGCCTTCCCGATCAACCCTCTTTATTTAAGTCCCCCATAGTTATAAGGTTCTTAAAGGGTCTGACTAATAGGTTTCCTCCCACTCCGTTTATTATGCCTCAGTGGGATTTAAATTTAGTTCTTATATTCCTGAAGGGTTCGCCGTTTGAACCTTTACATTCTTGTCCATTAAGGTTTTTGGTATTAAAGACTGTTTTTCTCATAGCCATCACGTCGGCTAGGAGAGTGAGTGAACTTCAAGCCCTTAGCTTTAAACCCCCTTTTACTTATTTTCATGCGGACAAGGTGGTGCTGAGGACCAGGGCGGCTTTCCTGCCAAAGGTTGTTACACCCTTCCATTTGGGACAATCTATAACGCTCTCATCTTTCTACCCGCCTTCCCATCCATCAAAAGAGGAGGAGAGACTGCATCGGCTTGACCCGAGGAGAGCTTTAAGTTTCTACATCGAGAGAACAAGAGAGTTCCGGGTGGACAATCAGCTCTTCGTTGGCTACGTGGGGAAGAGGAAAGGCAAGGCTGTCCACAAAAGAACACTGTCCAGCTGGGTCATTCTTTGCATAAAAGTATGTTATTCCTTAGCAAAGAAGGTTCCTCCTGTTGGAATTAGGGCCCATTCCACCAGGGCTAAGTTGGCCTCTTCGGCCTTGGCTAGAGGTGTTCCTGTGGAGGAAATTTGTAACACCGCAACTTGAGCTTCCCTCCACACTTTTGCTAAGCATTATTGCTTGGACTCAGAGGTTAGGAGGTATGGCCATTTTGCACGGTCCGTGCTGCAGGATTTCTTGGTGTGACCATTCAGGCACCCGCCACTGAGTACAGTACTGCTTTGGGACTCTATTCATTAGGTGAGGAATCCACAGGTAGTTGTATCCATCAGAAGAACAAGTTACTTACCTTCAGTAACGCATTTTCTGGTGGATACCCTAGCTACCTGTGGATTCCTTACGGTGTCCCACATGCCTCCCCGTTGCCTCGTTGGTCATACCAAGATTTCCTAGGGTGTATGTATATAAGAATGTGTATTTATATTTGACTGGATATGAATATATATGTACATATATGTGTTATCTATAGATGTTTATATTTGTATATTTTTGCTGTTTTTATTTGATTAATTATTGCATATTATATTTGATTGATGTAGTCATGTCAGGTATGTGATGTCAGGGATCACCTGTTCGCCTCAAAGGCACGTAAAAAATGGTGAAAACTGACGTCAGCACGCCGGCGAGGTCCTCTTATTGCCACAATTATGTCAGACGGAGTCGGGTGGGAGTCGGGCAATAGTGACATCCTCGTCGACGTGCAGAGCTGGGAAGAAAATTTCCGTTGAATGCTAGTGCATTGGGAGAATTAATTAGGTGAGGAATCCACATGTAGCTAGTGTATCCACCAGAAAAGGCATTACCGAAGGTAAGTAACTTGTTCTACAGGCTTGAATTCCTATCTAGAGCTGCAGAGGCCCAGGGGAACCCCATGACCAGTTGCTTTGCTAGTTATCGGAGAGGCCGTTCTGAGCCAAGATAGGGGCTGCTTTGCGCTCTTCACTTGTTTCTCAGGATTGCTTGCCTCTTTGGCTTCTTCTGGACTGTCTACGACTCCCTTGAGGGTCCAGCCTATTCCATGCCGCTGTGCCATTTGCGAACAATTCCATAAACTGTAACTGTGCCACACGATTCTGATACGTTGTCGGACATTTCTCAGCCAAACTAGTGCCACACTACAAGTTAAAGAGATCATATTATTGATGGTATGGGCTGTTTGGGCAAAATGGGCTTCCACTGTAGTCCACTCCCAGAGATCAGCCCAGAGACAATGTGAAGTTCGTGCTATCAATCCTCCCCATCCAACAAAAATGAATGTCCTTGCATGCCTATCCCCAGCAGTCTGCAACCAGGTTGCTCCGCACGGCATAACCCCACCCTCTCCCGGCAACCCCAAAGTTACCACTCACATGAACTCTGATCCCAGCTAACATGGACCCATACTCACAGCTGGCAATTTACCCTGGCCTCACACGTTACCTCGGTAATGGGGCTTTGCACCTCAAGAAAGAATTTTGGCGATTTGTCGTTCCACGTTGACTAAAATACAACTATGAACAGTTAACAACATGCAGATGTCATCACAGCTCCAAGTAGGGTGAATTACCTCACCCCTCTTCTTAGCGTGACTCATTTGGGGGACCGAACATTTTGCAGTAGTGCCGAACGAGGGCAAAACCCAATCACTATTCATATAGGAGTGTGCACTGCTACTCAGGGTCACTAGGCGGCGCCAATGTGTCATTTGCAATTTCAGTACCACAACATAATTTCTAAACTAGCCGACCACGGCATGGTCAGAATAACTGATCGATTAACGTTTAGCTGGGGAGTCGAAAAGGTTGCCGCCTCACTGGCTTTCAACCGCATGACCGGTATTTTAATGTCCTGCCTGGTGTAAAAAGTTTTCCCCCTTTTCAGTGCATACTTCAGCCAGGGACGTAGCTTACCCAGTAAGATTTGGGGTAGCTTCAGAAGTCCCGCAATCAAGCTGGCACATAATGGTAAAATGCATTGTGTGACAAGCAGATTGCATGAGAGGGCCTTTAGAGGCAGCAGAAAGGGAGAGCAGTGCGGATTGGTAGGAGTACCAAGTAAGGGAAACGCAGACTTTTGTAAAATAATTAACATTTTAGGACTTTCGAAACCGAGATTGGAGAGAGCGTGTTTTTTGTTGTTGTCAGTATATGCATGCAGAAGTCCCTGGTGAAATTCGACAGACACCTCACCATACCCGACTTAAAGCACCTGTGCCCAGCTATTTAGCAGAAAATACATTTATTAGGGGGGTACATCACAAACACCCCACTGAAGCTAAGCCCCTGACTTCAGCCATGGACTATAAGAAGAATGCACTTTAAAATGTGCTCCACGGCTGCCTTAATAATCTCTGACTGCTAAGTAAACAAAACAGAAAAGTTATGTTACAAATAATTTTATAGGAAGTTCTAGTATCACTGCTGTGCTTTACAGCCTCTTAAAACACGAACAAATCGACTAATTTGTTTTTGCCTTTTTATGCAGCATAGGGGAAACTCGTCCAGAGGGTATTGGAGCGCTTTACTTGCGCCCTAGGTTCATTATTTCGTCACAGGGATATTGAGTGATTTGCCCCAAATCTCGGTACGCTGAGCTGTCGTTGGGACTCAAACCTGGGTCCCCGTCTCCCCAATAGACCACATCTTCCAATTTACGAAATTGCATGACTATCCCTAGCAACGTCTGAGTCGCAGCTCGGGTGACAAAGATGGGCCTGCCAGGCACCAGTCCTTGTTTAAAGCCCCAGGCGCCTGCCTCCTCTCCTGCGTTACCTACCCACTGGCTGCTTCCGGTGATGACCTACTTCCGCATGCCCCAGCCCTCTTACTGCTCCACGATGGAGAGACTGTTTTGCCATACCAAAATGTAAATGGGCTCTTTTCCGAGAATGTAAAGTGATTATCATTCCATTTTTGTTATCAGTACAAAGGCAAAAATTCTAAGAATTCCGTTCGATGTTATTACTAAAGGATACAAAATGTATTTTACACGTGAGTAGTTAGGAAAACAAACATGAAGTGATAGATAATTCTTTAACATTTATGCGCGAGTAGAATAAAAATGGCAGTCTTTTTATCTCCGCATAAAAAGTAGAGTATTAGGATGCAAACTACGTTTTTGATAAATTAGGCAATGTTTTCAGTCTAATACCAAGAGGGGGGAATGGGCTGAGAGAGAGTCCATAAACGGTGTACATTTTAAAGAAGGAAACCCTGTGGCCTTGAGCTGTCATAATCTATTAGTAAACGGACAGCTTATTACTTGTTGCTTATTACTTAGTACTTGCTTGAGACTCGGGGTGCATTACTATTGGCTACGTTTTTTCAGGGTTTATATTAATTTTGTAACCCAATGCACTAAGTGAAAGACATGTTGGAACTGAATAAATATGTGCTTGATGCAACGTTAGATCACATCTTTGTGCAGACAATAAATATTTAGTTGCCTCTCATCATCAAGAAAGTGTGTTTATTTACCATAGCGGCAATACTCTGTTTTTGCATGTCTGTTACCAGACACCTTCCCAGAGTACCAACAACTGTGGTTTGCGATAGTGAGGAGACTCTTCTAATAAAACAGGATTTTCGAAAGCACCTTCAAGGTGTGTACATTTTGTTTCTCCGCCTAGTGTCAGTGTAAGAAGAATACGCATAGAGGCCAGTAGCTTAGAAGTTTTGATATGAAGCTCCGTAAAACATTTGAAAGTTAAGTTAATCTAATGCCTGCTTCTGTATGCCCCATGCTGATGTAAGCTTGAGTTGAGGTGCTGCAGGTCGCGGGAATGTAAAACACAAAAGGCAAGAAAGAATGTCTGTGAAAGGTAAATCAAATGAAAAAAGTTATCAATTTTTATTTTGTCCTGCCTTCGAAACTACCAAAATTCTGTCAAAACAGAATGTTCATCAGGTTCTTTGGGATGAGCAGTGTTGTCTTGCATTCTGAAGGAGCATGATCTTAAGTCTGGTTGTCGGGGCACCACCCTGTAGAATCCCTATTTTGATTTCCTTTGCCTTTTAGTTTACTCCACTAATTACTCCAATGAACCACACTTTTAGCTGATCAAAACTTTGCCATTGCCTATCGCAACACATTGTTAATGTCAGGTCTGACTTATTTTGCTCTGTATTTGGGTTATTTTATGTTGAGTGTTAACAATGGGCACATGTACCCTAAGGTCGCATCTCGCTGAAAATCAAAGAAAGTTGCCGAAATTGTGGAGGAGAGAAAAGTTAACTGCAAAAATGAAAGGTTTAAAGTGTTAGATCTTGTTATTTGAGATCGCCTTTAGACTTTCTTTGAAAACTGCTATTCCACATCCACCAGAGCAGTTTCAAATTATGAACATACCCGTGCTTCTTTCCTCCAGGCAATAAGAATATATTGGCAGAATATCTTGCAAGATTACTTGCTCCATTGTGGTTACTAGGCCTCAGACATGTTGTATTTCTAACTACGACGGTGCAGACTTATCTGATCTATTTTCTTAAGAAGAAAGTTGACACCGTTTGTTAGATAAAGCTCAGTCTTTCCTATACACGACAAAATGAACTCGTACGTGGTATGGGCCAAACTTCATTAGACAGAAGCGACAGATACTGGTGAGAAAGAGGCTGAAAGTATATCTTGGGAGAGCAATATGCATCTCTTTTAGAGAAACTGCATTGGTTAGTGCAAGCAGGTGATGAGTTTAGAAGAAATTAAGTTTAATAATTAATCTTTCAGCTACAAACGTATACTTACGAGTGGACAAATAAAAATAAAAAAGGTAACCAAGCACACATTTGGTATTGAAGTGGCTAGGAAAACGATCAGACAGATTGAGGAGGGCAATCCTCAAATATCATTAATTTACTTGCACCTTCCACTAAAGCTGCAATTTTTTTTAAAGGAATGCACGTTTAAAACTAGTGCATGTTCTCGTCTTTTTAACATCTTTTTCTTGATAATCGCGTGAACCTTTTATTCCTCTCTGGGAATTCCACTGGTATGGTGATGGTAGCTACTGGGAATTGAACATTTTTCATGATTTCACCCCTTCATATGTGTTTTCTTAATTGAAATGCTCCAAGTAAGGATGGACAAAAAAAGAAGAAAGCGAAGGGAAGTAAGCAGCAAAAAAAAGGAGAACTTATTCTGTTTGCATTTTTGGAAATTTCATTATTGACAAACTAGTACCTTTCACTATAGTACTAAGTGCATGGCTAATCTTTGACTGGGTGTTCAAGTATTAACCAAATTCATATAAAGTGAGAAAGTTTCACATAACTTGATTTTTCTGCCATGGTGTTGTCTGAAGCAGTGTTAACCAAGTTCCATTCCGTTTGCACGTTGCTTTGTGTGGTTTTGTTGTCTTGGATTAGTTATGCCTCCGAGAGAATAGGGTTTTCCTGGTACATTGATAGTGCCGCTGTAGCATCCCCATTCAGTAGGTTTCGCTCAAACTCCCCAGAATGATAGTTTCTAAGGAGCAACTTGAAGCGGGAACAAATGGTAGTATATTTTGAACGCTAACATTATTTAAGAACATACCCCATTGTTGGTAGCCTCATACCAGAATATTTCTCCTGTAGCCCCGTCTGCCGTGGGCCAGAGACAGGAATGGGTCAGAATCCTGTTAATGGCTAATATGTGAGCCCCTGTAAGAGTCTGTCCCCCCATGCATAACGTTTTGAGGGTACTTCTGAGAGTCTAGGCCCACCTAACTGTTGGCATATTGCTTGTACTTGGCACCGCCTTCCCAAGCCTTGGAATACAATGATGCATATAGTGTTCCATATGTATACGAACAAACCAAGTACAAGATGAAAAGTGAAATACTACTATGTAGTTACATCATGCACAGTCCTTTAAATTCTGCTGCTTCTGATCTATTGAAATTTCAGATGTAGTAGGTTCTAGGCATTTTTTGTTTTTAATATAGTCTAATTCGAAATCTATTGTTGTGTTTCAGTCTTGAGTGTACCAATTTCACATACGTAACCGGCATTGCCAAAGCCAATATCTATCTCTCTCTCTCTCTCTCTCTCTCTCTCTCTCACACTCACACACGCTCGGGAGCTCTCTCTCTCTCTCTTTCTCTCTCTTCTCTCCCAACCCCCACATCTGCACACATTTGGACTCTCAGTTTGGAATAGTTTCAAATTCCTTCAGATATGCCACCTGCTTATAACCCTGCAGGTAACAGTGAGAGCGCGAGAAGGCTGGATGAGAAGCTGGCATTAGGTTGATAATCATTTATAAACAGAGTGTTCGGTAAAAGAAGAGACAAACTGAGTGACAGACAACTCTTCCTTTATCAGGTGATAGGGTTCCTCACTGAACAATCTCTCCTACCCAACACCGTCATATACCTAGGGGATTTCAGGCTTTATTGGAACAACTCAAATGATACTCAATTGACTCGTAACAGTCACCCAATCAAATATATTAGAGTCCAACACACTTGAAAGGCTCTACAATTAATCTCCTGATAGCGAAAGAGGGGTTCCTTCCCATGGACTAAATTCTACCAGTAGACTGGTCTGACCACCCCATTATTCTCTTTCAGCTCACCACTTAGGGACTGCTAACCAACGGCCAAGCTTACAGGCCTGATCGATCAGAGACAAACAATAAATAAATATCCTGGTGTTGAAGACCTTATGGGTCCCAGAACCCACCAATGGTCTGCTAAGACTTCACACTATAACATAACTATGACAAATATTATGAACATATTAGGCCCATGAAGCTCAAAAGGCAAAAAAACAAACTCTCATCTCTGCGGCATGATAAAATAAATTGAGAGAGAAGGTGTCTCCAACTAGTTGAGAGAAGATGGGGACAGAACCTAAACATAGGATGGAAAGAAACTGCTACAAGCAACACATCTTCACAAGCGCTAGGAAGACTGCTATCAACTCCAAGTAGTTTGTTGAAAGGGAGATGGATTGCAACATGGAGAAGCACATGGGCAAGAAAGGAGTGTAATGGGAGAAGCACATAAGGACAAGCATAACACAGAGGAGGGTGAGGGAGAAGAACACAATGGAGGACAAAGATGTATATGAGGGAGACAGCTGGAAAACACATACTGTCTCCTAGAGTTATTAATTAAAATGAAAAAAGAGATGCCTGAAAAGTAATCAGTGGAAGGACACAAGTAATGAAGCCATGCTTCAGGGGAGGGACTAACACAAGAGAAGGAAGAAAAGCCCACACAACCAGGCTTCGAAGCAGGATTGCCTGCATTTGTAGGTTGCTTATTTTAAAAGCATGCCACTTTATGTGATGGACCCTACGTTTCCTTATCCCCACTGCACAGCCATTAAAATGTACAAGGCAATCATATATGAAGTATATGCAAATGTGAATCTGCCCAGCGAGCACACGCCCTATGGCTCACAGAAACATCCTACTTTAGAGTTCCTTCTCTACGTTCACATTTTAGTTTCCATGCAGGCCGAGAGGTCAATAGATGGCTATAGATGAAGTGTAAATGTTCTTAATCTTAGATACAACTTAGCTTTACTAGATACATAGTTTCAGGTGAGAACAAGTTACTTGAGAGTAAACAAATGTAGGCCTCAACTTCAATTGAAAACAACTAACAAGTAATGATTGTAAAATGGTTGTTAAATAATGAAGCGCTTCTAAAGGAATTGAGAACCATGTTAATTGAAAGAGTGGTGGTTAGGGTGGTCTGTGGTGAGGGTTGTGGTGATGGTCTGTCTTGTGTAGGAGGGTGGTGGTGGTTAAGGTAGTGGTGGTTACTATGATAAGGGGATGGTGGTGCTGGTTAGGATAGCGGTGGCTAGGATGGTGATGGCTAGAATGGTGCTAGTTGTGGTGGTGGTTAGGGTGGTACTTAGGGTAGCGTAGTGGTGGTTAGGATAGAGTGATGGAGGTTAAGGTGGTTGTGGTTAGGGTGGCGATGGTAGTTATAGTGGTGGTAGGGGCATGGTGGTGGTAGTTAGGTCAAGGTGTTGATGGCTAAGGTGGTGAGAAGGTAGGATGATAGTATGGGTGGTTGGGTGACGGTGGTAGGGTGGTGTGGTTTTCCTAGGGTGGTGGTGGTAGGGTGATGTTGGTATGGTTGTGGTAGTGTGGTGTTGGTAGAGTGATTGTGGTAGGAAGCAGTTGGTTAGGGTGGTGGCAGTTGTGGTAGGGTGGTGGTGAGGTTGTTGGTGGTTAGAGTGGTGGTGGTTGGGGTAGAGTGATGGTGGTGGTTAAGGTATATTGGTGGTTGAGGTATGTTGGTGGTGGTTATTGTAGGGTGGTAATTGCTAGGGTGGTGGTAGAGTGGTGATGGTTGGGATAGGGTGGTGGGGGTAGGGTTGGGCTGTGGTACTAGGGTGTTGGAGCAATGGTAGTTGTGGTAGAGTGGTGGTAAGCTGGTGAGGGTTGTAGTAAGCTGGTAAGGGTGGGGGTAAAGTTGTAGAGTTTGGATAGTGGTGGATATATGAGTGGTGGGGGTGCTGGTAGTTAAGCTTGGTTTGGTTGTGGTGATAGGGATGAGATGCTAGGGTGGTGGTGCATATAGATGGTGGGTGTATGTAGTGTTTGCGTTTGGTGTGCCTTTGTCTTAGTGGGGGTGTGTGAGAAAGCTTGTTTAGCTGTTTATGATCCCCTGTTTTCTCAAACAAATATAGTTCCACCAGTTGTTTCAAAAGCCTCCATGAAATATCATTTTAATCAAGCAACAGCTAATATTGAAAAAAGCAGCCCATGGAACGGGAGAATTTGCAGACAACGTAATTCCCTCCTAAAATTTGAATGATGATCCATGAAGCACACTGAGGCCTTGTTTTCCACATGGTTACTCTGCAAAATGTTATTGCTCTCTTACAGCAAGGAGATTACATGACAGCATTAGGTCTCAAAGATGCTTATTTCCACATTCCCTTCATCCGGCCCACCGCAAATATCTAACAACAGCTCCAAGGGTATTCACAAAATGCTTAGCTAAAGTAGCTGCATTTCTCAGAAGGCAACACGTTCACGTTTTCCCATACTTAGACTACTGGCTCATAAAAGGCAATATCATTCAAAAATGCCAGCAGCATACTCAGTACACAATCATTCTGATGGATACACCTACCTGTGGATTCCTCACCTAAAGAATTTCCCCCCACGCGCCAGCTTCGACAGAAATTTTCTTCTAGCTCTGCACGTCGACGATGATGTCACAATTGCATGATGTCATCCAGGCAATAAGAAGCCCTCGTCGACGTACAGACGTTAGTTCCCTTTTTTCCGTGCCTTCGAGTAATGGTTTTTCTTCGAGGCGAACAGGGAGCTACAGTTGCACTTCGGTGTTACTATGTCTCAGCCGAGAAAATCTGGCTTTAAACCTTGTAACCAGTGTGGGGGTCTGATGTCTGTCACGGACCCCCATGAAAATTGTTTATGGTGCCTTAGTTCTGACCATGAGGTCGAGTCATGCGGATCGTGTCAACGCATGAATCCTAAGGCACTTAAGGAGAGAGAGGCAAAGTTATTTCCCCCACCTCCAGAGTCTGCACCTTCATGCCTGGAGATTGAACGGGGCAATCTGAGTGCTTTTTCTCTCCTGTCGGAAGTGGTGGATGTTATTTTATCGTCCAGGCGACACTCCACCAAATCGATCTACGCAAGCAGGTGGGCCAGATTTGTAGGTTGGTGTGGAGAGAACCAAATTAATCCCTTAAAGGCTCACTTGTCTGACATATTATTATTTGCTCTCTCCTTGGCACAGAAGGGTTGTGCAGTTGCCACAGTTAAGGGCTATTTATCAGCGCTGTCGGCTTTTCTGTGCCTCCCAGATCCTCCCTCCTTGTTTAAATCACCACTTGTTTTGAGGTTCATTAAGGGTCTCACTAATAGGTTTCCGCCCACTCCGTTTGTTACGCCACAGTGGGATCTTAATTTAGTATTGACATTTCTGATGGGATCGCCATTTGAGCTGATGCACTCTTGTTCTTTGCGTTTACTGGTCTTAAAGACTGTATTTCTAGTAGCCATAACATCGGCCAGAAGAGTGAGTGAGCTCCAGGCTCTTAGTTTAGAGTCTCCATACCTTTCCTTCTTTAAAGACAAAGTGGTGTTAAGGACCAAGGCAGCTTTCCTCCTGAAGGTTGTTACACCCTTCCACTTGGGGCAGTCTATTACTCTCTCTTCCTTTTACCCTTCGCCTCATCCATCCAAGGAGGAAGAGAGGCTCCACCGATTGGATCCACAAAGAGCATTGAGCTTCTTTGTCGACAGGATGAGGGAGTTCAGGCAAGACGATCAGCTCTTCGTTGGATACGTGGGGAAGAAGAGAGGCAGAGCAGTCCACAAGAGAACACTGTCCAGGTGGGTCATTCTCTGTATCAAACTTTGTTATTCCCTAGCAAAGAAAGAACCACCTGTGGGGCTTTGAGCTCATTCCACCAGAGTTAAGGCTGCTTCATCGGCCTTGGCTAAGGGTGTTCCTGTGGTTGACATCTGCAAGGCGGCAACTTGGGCATCCCTCCATACTTTTGTCAAACATTATTTTTTGGACTCTGAGGCTAGGAGGGATGGCCATTTTGCCCGCTCAGTGCTGCAGGATTTCTTGGTTTGACCATTCAGCCACCCACCTCTGGAGGTAGTACTGCTTTGGGACTCTATTCTTTAGGTGAGGAATCCACAGGTAGGTGTATCCATCAGAAGAATAAGTTACTTACCTTCGGTAACGCCTTTTCTGGTGGATACATTAACTACCTGTGGATTCCTCACGGTCCCACCTGCTTCCCGGTCGCCTGGCTGGTCTTACCACAAAATCCGTGGGTGAGCACCGCTTTCCTGTATATTTGTATATAATTGGGTCATGTATATAATGATGGCATGTATATATGTATTTGTTTCTCTAATTTATGTATTTCAAGGAAACATGGTTGAACTTGACTGTATATATGTTTCCATATGAAAGTGCTATTGCAATTTCTTTTTAATTTTATTGTAATAAATGTTGCGGTTTCACTTTACTTGATGCAATTATGTTCTCTTCAAGGTCAATGTTTACCTGTTCGCCTCAAAGGCACGTAAAAAATGGTGATAACTGCTGTCTGCACATCGACGAGGGCTTCTTATTGCCTGGATGACGACATACGGCGTCGCGTGGAGTCTGCCAATTGTGATGTCATCGTCGACGTGCAGAGCTAGAAGAAAATTTCCGTCAAAGCTGGCGCATGGGGGAAAATTCTTTGGGTGAGGAATCCACAGGTAGTTAATGTATCCACCAGAAAAGGCGTTACTGAAGGTAAGTAACTTATTCAACGCCTACATACTTTGTGATTTTCAATAAACGACATCAAATCCCATCTGCAACCCTCACGGATACAGCCTTATCTGGGAGTAATTCTCAATACTAACTCAGGATTGGCATATGCAAACTTTGCAAGGATTCAGGCTTTTTAAAATCTTCTGGCTCAATTACAGGATAATCAAATTTACACAGTGAAACAAGTGATGCAACTATTGGGGATGATGGCATCATGCATTGCCATCATTCCTTATGCAAGACTAAACCTGCGTCCACTACAGCTGTGTCTGTCTCGTCAGTAGTCTCAGTCACAGGGTCATCTTCAGGATCTAGTGTTGTTGGACCGCCAGACTCACCACTTTCTGCAATGGTGTAATCCCGCCACCCTTTCAAAAGGACAGCCCTTTTAAGACCCTGTGCCTCAGATCACTCTTACAACAGATACATCACAGATGGATTGGAGAGCTCACCGCAGCAACCTTACAAAACAAGGGAAATGGGATCCCTTTCAACAATCTTATCACTTTAGCTACTTGGAGTTGATAGCAGTCTTCCTAGCTCTCAAAGCATTTCTGACACAAATCTCTCACAAAGGTTATCTAGTCCATACAGACAACATGACAACTATTTATTAGCCGCAGAAACGGTGGGGGGGGGGGGAAGGGGACGGGCATGTAATACTCATCTTAAATGTCCCTTCTCGCTCAGACAATTTGGAAGTGGGTGATTCACAATCACATTCAGTTACTGGCAGAATATCTCCCAGGAATGGATCGTCAGTTTGTGGACCTATTTAGCAGGATGCAACAACAAGCAGCGAAATGGAAATTCACCCACAAGTACTTCACCAATACTTTCGCCTCTGGAGGAACACCAGAAATAGATCTCTTCGCCACTGCAGAAAATTCAAAATCCCAAAACTTTGCATCCAGATACCCACACCCTCAGTCGAAGGGCAATGCTCTATGGATGAATTGGTCAAGGATATTTGCCTATGCTTTTCTGCCTCTCCCACTGATTCTATTTCTAGCTAGCAAAATGAAACAAACGTCACTCACCATAATCCTTGTAGCTTCCACATGGACACGTCAACCTTGATACACAACACTACTGGATCTGTCTGTGGTTTCCCATCACAAACTTTCCAATAGACCAGACCTTTTAATTCAAATGAGAGATGAAATAGGAAATCCATACCCCCAAAACACTCCATCTTGCGATATGGCTCCTGAAATCATAGAGTTCGCGTATTTACAACTTCCCCCTGAATGTATGGACATTTTTAGGGAGGCACGTAAACCTACAACTAGACAGTGTTATGCTGCAAAATGGAAATGTTTTGTATGCTACTGTCAACGTAAACACATTGATTCTCTTAAAGCTTCAGTACACGACATTGTGTGTTATCTGCTACATTTACAAAAGGCAAATTTAGCATATTCATCCATTGGACTACATTTAGCAGCTATAGCTGCTTACCTTCAAAACAGACAACATATTTCTTTGTTCAGACTCTAAAAGATTCTTCGAAGAAAAATAACTTGTAACACTCTGTGACGGGCTGGAACCTGTTCGCCCGTACTCGGACTTCACTTGTGCTGACACTGCCACTGGTGGGCCCAGGCAGCCCAGTTTACCGTCCCGTGATTGGCTGGATGTTTGCAAGCGGCGGGATGTCAGGAAGTTAAAATCGCCGCTACTGGAGTTTACGGCGTCCGGGGTTTGTGAGGAAGGAGTTAGAGGCGATCGAGGACCAGTGAAATACCATCAAAACAAGGAGACGGACGACAACCATACAGACGTCAGGGGCGGAGGACGGAGCCAAAAGACTGCACGGAGGCAGGTGGAGCACTCGTATCTTGGTGGTGACGGCTGGGGACGAGCATCGGACATCCTGAAGCCCAGAGACCGGGAGGACGAGCTGCTGCATCCCGCCACGCTTCCGGAGAAGCGTGGCAGTACAGGTGCGTGGGGATCACGAGCCTGTACTTGAGTAACAGCGGGGAGAGAGAGAGAGAGAGTCGAACAAGGGCACAAACACAGCACAACAAGGGGGGGGAAAGGAGTGAAAGGAAGGGAGGGCTGAAAACTCCACTTACCACTAACACCGTAGAGTACAATAAGAGTGTAAATCACCGAAGTCATCGCGCACCGGATCACGAGCAAAATAGAGGGGGAGAGAACAAAACCAGAGTAAGAAAACCAGAGTAAGAAAGGATGTTAAACATAACAGAAACACTGGGATGACTAGTATCAGGAATAGAAAGTGAGGATAAAAGAAGAAGAATCTCAATACTTACCATACGACAGGAATACCTAGTCCACTTACCACTTCTGTTCTCTTCTTTCTGCATGTACCTCCCGGGAATCCCTACGGAAGTGGAACCAAGAGGAGAGTGAAAACCTGACTACAGACCAACCCTCACCACCTTCTACCCAGCAATTAATGACTAGAAAAACGTACCTGCACTTGCTTCATCCATATTATTCCAATAAAACCTCTTTGTTTTTACACTTAGAACTCTGTTGGAGTGATTCCTTCCCTACCATCCGGTCACAAGTGGTGTCAGAAGTGGGATTTGAAGGAAACCGCCACCATGGAGGAGAACACGACAATAGCTGAAGTTATCGCCCAGTTGGCTGAAGGGCAACGGCATCTCCAAATGATATGGGAGCAACAAATGAAAGAAGCCAAAGAAGAAAGAGAGGCGTTGCAGACCGCACTTAAAAGCCAAGCAACAATTATGGCCAATAATCAGCTGGTACATGAAACCGCATTAGGCAAGCTCACTGATACCATTGCTCATACTAAAGTACATCCTACGGTGCCCAGTAGTGTGTTACAAAAGTATCAGGAGCAGGACGATCCAGACTTTTTTTTCACAAACTTTGAAAGAGTGGCCCGCACCGCTAACTGGCCTGAGGACAAATGGGGTCAATATATCGCCCCCCCTGCTCACTGGACAATTACAAATCACATACCAAACCATTAATCCAAGTGGTACCTTGCCATATAAGGACATTAAAAAGACAATTCTAGAACGAGTGGGCTTAGATACTGAAAGTTATCGTACCAAGTTTAGACAGACGAAATGGCAGCATCAGGAGAACCCCCGCACCTTATACTACTGAGTTCAACATGCTGCTGGAAGGTAGTTACAACCCACGGAAAACACAAAAGAAGATATGTTTAATGTCATAGTATTAGAACAGTATTTGGATGCATTACCACCCACCACCAGGAACTGGGTAAGACAACATCCCGGGCTAACAAACAAAACTGCGGTAGATCTTGCCTGTGCCTATCATAGAGGTTCAGACGTCCGTGCTACCACTAGTCGGGTTCCACCCCCCTCCTGTGCAACCAACTATATCGAGAAATAATCTTCAGCAACCTGCATTGACACATGGTACCGATAGATCATCCGCCACAGGCCCTGGGCTACCCGGAAATGCGGGCCCTGGGCCCCAATGTTACAGTTGGTCAGAGTGGGGACATATTTCCCGTAATTGTCCGCATAAGAAGGAAACCGAAGAACCCATGGAGATAGGGCTGACTAAGGGAAGGGTGTTCTGGTCTGGAGGAGACAAACCCAAATATATCCTTCCCATTGTCGTCAATAATGAGAAAAGAACAGCCCTCATTGACTCCGGTTGTAGTCAAAGCGTAATGAGAGGAAATCTAGTATTGCCAGGACAAATAGAAAAAGGACAACAAGTCCTAATCACATGTGTACATGGAGATCAGCGGTACTATCCCTTAGCTACAATAAAATTGCAATGGAGAGAGCGGTCAGAGGACCTCGGAGTCGGGGTACTCTCCAAATTAGAGGACGACATAATCCTTGGTACTGACTATGTGGATTTTCCCTCCTTATTGGAGCGAGCAGGGCAAGAACACATGCTGACGTCTTGGTGGGTGGAAGCACCCGAAGGAGACATGACGGAGGGACCAGGAAGGATACGAGTTACCCTCAGTAAAAGACAAAAAAGAGAGCAAAGACATTCATATTTGCAAACCCTCCCGTCCGAAGAAGATTCTACTCCATCTGGGAGAATTTGCACGATTACAGGAGATTTCCGGCGGAATCAGAATGAGGATCCCTCCTTAAAACACGCATGGCAGCAGGCGCAGTCTGGGGCAATACAAGGGGTAGGTCCCAGGTTCATAATTCGTAACCAATAACTGTATCGCAATCCCACACCCACCCGGGGAAATGACCTTCAGTTAGTGGTACCCAAAAGTCATCGTCAACAAGTATTACAACTAGCACATGGGGATAACGGGGAAGGACACTTGGGAAGGGAGAAAACTGAAGAGGCAGTACTTTAGACGGTTTTATTGGCCAGGGGTTTATGGTGAAATACGTAGACATTGTGCGGAATGTCCCAAATGGCAGTTATACAACCCTTCTTCCCAAATCCCTGCTCCACGCCAACCCCTTCCGATTATTGATATCCCTTTTACCCGAGTTGGGATGGATCTCATTGGGCCCCTCACGCCCTCTACTCAGGGTAGACAATACATACTTGTGTTGGTAGACTATGCTACACGGTATCCGGAGGCCATAGCTCTTCCCAGTATACACACTAAAACCATTGCTCAAGCAATGATTGAATTTGTTTCGAGGGTGGGTTTCCCGAAAGAAATATTGACAGACCAAGGGACCCCATTTATGTCCTGACTGATGGTGGAAGTATGCCACTTATTAGGGGTCAAACAAATTCGTACCTCAGTCTACCATCCGCAGACCGATGGACTGGTCGAAAGATATAATAAAACTATTAAATCCCTCCTCAGAAAAAGTATATCAGACGCGGGCAAACATTGGGAGAAAAAGTTACTGTTAGTCTTATATGCCATCCGTACACATGTACAGGCGTCCTTAGGTCACAGCCCATTCGAATTACTGTTCGGCCGCCAACCTCGTACATTGTTGGATATGTTGGCCGAACAATGGGAGGATACGGAGGAAGAAGTAAAAGATTTGTTAACCTATACCCGGGAGTTAAGAGAGAATTTACATACGGTATGGGAAGAAGCCCATACTGCTTTGCGGGAGGCCCAGGATAAACAGAAAAGACTATATGATACCCGAAGCACAGTGCGAACCTTGACAGTAGGAGACAAAGCACTGGTGTTACTCCCTAGTACAGATAATAAGTTGTTGGCCCGATGGCAAGGGCCATTTGAAGTGACAGCTCAGATTAACCCCACCACGTACAAATTGGCCATACCCCAAGGAAGTGGCAGGGAACAGATTTATCACATCAACCTGCTTAAAAAATGGTTAGATCCTACAGAGGACCATAACATTCAGTACATCAATGCTGACATTTATGAAGACATTCCATACCCCACCCTAACCAAACCTGAACTCCCTAACCCATCCTTACCCTGGATCAATCCTGACCTTACTGGGTCTTATCACAACCAACTAACTCATCTAGTGCGACAAAATCATGATGTCTTCTCCATATACCTGAAGCCAAACAGATGATTATCGAAAAAGAAGTCCAAGCCATGTTAACAGCAGGAATTATAGAACCGTCAACCAGTCCGTGGTGTTTGCCTGTAGTACTGGTACCTAAGCCAGATGGCAGTACCAGGTTTTGCGTAGACTATAGGGGGGTCAGTAATGTAACCTATTTTGATGCATATCCTATGCCGAGAATTGATGAACTCATTGAGAGACTGGGTCAGGCCAAATACTTATCTACCTTAGATCTTACTAAGGGGTACTGGCAGATACCTTTACGGAAAGAAGATAAAGAGAAAACCACGTTTGCTACCCCTTCGGGATTGTACCACTTTACAGTCCTCTCTTTCGGACTCCACAGAGCTCCTGCCACCTTCCAAAGACTCATGGACGAAATCTTACGACCTTTTAGACAATATGCCGCAGCCTATCTGGATGACATTGTTATCTATAGCAATTCCTGGGAAGAACACATGACCCATCTCAATACAGTTTTACAGGCTTTACGAAATGCACAGTTAACTGCCAATCCTGAGAAATTGCGACTAGGTCAAACGAGCATCAGATATCTGGGTTACGTTGTAGGGGGTGGTAAGATCTTTCCCCAAGTCGAAAAGGTAGAAGCTATCTCCAATATGACGTTCCCTAAAAAAAGAAAGAAGAAAGACGTTAGGGCTTTTCTGGGGTTGGTGGGTTACTATAGACGTTTCATTCCTCACTTCTCCACAGTAGCAGAACCCCTTACGGAATTGTTAAAGAAATCCTATCCCAACACCCTGGGGTCCCCTTCAGTGACTGCGCTGCAAAGCTTTAACCGTCTTAAAGCTGCTCTTATTTCTGAACCTGTATTATGTTGTCCTGATTTCAAAAAGCCCTTCGTGTTACTCACTGAAGCATCCGACGTGGGCCTTGGGGCTGTATTGTCACAACCCCAAGAGGATGGGACAACCCACCCCATTCTCTACATCAGCCGGAAATTACTGCCCCGTGAAACACATTATCCGATTATTGAGAAAGAATGCCTGGCAATAAAATGGGCTGTGGAATCTCTCCGATACTATCTATCTGACAGACCCTTTACCCTCATCACTGATCACGCTCCTCTTACATGGCTCGCCCATAATAAGGACACTAACTCCCGCGTTCTCCGATGGTTTCTTTCCCTACAGCCTTTCTCATTTAAGATTCAACATCTGCCCGGAAAACAAATGGTGACTGCGGATTTTCTCTCCCGCTATCCGATCTCTGAGCGGCTCGACAGGCCGCTCTCTAGGGGGAGTGTATGTGACGGGCTGCAAACCTGTTCGCCCGTACTCGGACTTCACTTGTTCTGACACTGCCACTGGTGGGCCCAGGCAGCCCAGTTTACCGTCCCATGATTGGCTGGACGTTTGCAAGCGGCGGGATGTCAGGAAGTTAAAATCACCACTACCGGAGTTTACGGCGTCCGGGGTTTGGGAGGAAGGAGTTAGAGGCGATCGAGGACCAGTGAAATACCATCAAAACAAAGAGACGGACGACAACCATACAGACGTCAGGGGCGGAGGACGGAGCCAAAAGACTGCACGGAGGCAGGTGGAGCACTCGTATCTTGGCGGTGACGGCTTGGGACGAGCATCGGACATCCTGAAGCCCAGAGACCGGGAGGACGAGCTGCTGCATCCCGCCACGCTTCCGGAGAAGCGTGGCAGTACAGGTGCGTGGGGATCACGAGCCTGTACTTGAGTAACAGCGGGGAGAGAGAGAGAGAGAGAGTCGAACGAGGGCACAAACACAGCACAACAAAGGGGGGGAAAGGAGTGAAAGGAAGGGAGGGCTGAAAACTCCACTTACCACTAACACCGTAGAGTACAATAAGAGTGTAAATCACCGAAGTCATCGCGCACCGGATCACGAGCACTATAGAGGGGGAGAGAACAAAACCAGAGTAAGAAAGGATGTTAAACATAAAAGAAACACTGGGATGATTAGTATCAGGAATAGAAAGTGAGGATAAAAGAAAAAGAATCTCAATACTTACCATACGACAGGAATACCTAGTCCACTTACCACTTCTGTTCTCTTCTTTCTGCATGTACCTCCCGGGAATTCCTACGGAAGTGGAACCAAGAGGAGAGTGAAAACCTGACTACAGACAAACCCTCACCACCTTCTACCCAGCAATTAATGACCAGAAAAACGTACCTGCACTTGCTTCATCCATATTATTCCAATAAAACCTCTGTTTTTACACTTGGAGCTCTGTCGGAGTGATTCCTTCCCTACCATCCGGTCACACACTCCGAGCCCAGCACTAGATGACAGACTTATGCAAAGCATGTGAATCTAGAGCACTACATGCCACAAACAGATGTCTTCTGGGTAAGTAACATTTTCCTTTCTGTGGTTTGGCAGTGTTCTCTATAATTCATCCAATATTTTACACATTTTTTGGGGGTATTTTTATTGTAGTTTTACATATTTCAGCATACATCTTAAACATTGGTTTGTCAATACCAATTCTTTGACACCCCACACATTGTCAATCAAGCATAATACATAGAGATATGGTTAAGTCCACTTTTCTTCCATAGCCTTCATCTCAATTTCCTCCCCACAACCTCTCAACTCATGTGGCTACAGTGCGTTTGTGATTTCACATTTGTCTACTCAACATTTTCCTTGAAGTACATTTTTGATTCACCCAGGTTCATCTTCAGCAGTCATCTCCCAACCCTTCCAAATTTTCTCAAACTTTTTTGTACATCCCCGACTTTTATAAGTTTCACATTCCATTACTTTGTAATGTTCTATTCCGATTCCCACTTATGTTGTCGCGGGGTGTTCCAGATCCCCTTCTTTGTGCAATATCCCTTTTTGCCACTATAAATACCCCAAATTTACCAAGATCTTCTGATAACGGGTGAAGTCCATTGGGTCCTACACCCCCATGAGTGCCATCTGAGGGTGGAGCTCCAGTGGTTGCCCGTAGCTTTTTCTAGGGACTTTCTTACTATTTCCCAGAAGCTGCACGGGCGTGGGCTGCTCCAGAGCTTGTGGAATAATATACCCTCCAATCCACACCCACGAAGGCAGTGTGTCTTCCACTCTACCCATTTGATACATTAGTGTGCGTGCATAATAAACCCTGTGTCAGATCTTTATCTGTATTTGGCAGAAGCAAGCCTTAATGGCCACCTCTACCGGGAACCCTAGGGCTTATTGCCAGTCCTCCTTGTTGAGCTCTCCAAGATCTTCCTCCCATCTCCCCAACAGTTTTAACAGAGGCGATTGAGTGTTGCACTTGACGGTGCTGTATGTCTGCAAAATCAGTTTTTTTATCAATTCGTCCATCTAGTAACCTCCGTTTTAGTAGGGAGTCTTCTTGTGTCTCCTCTTCTAAGGGCACATGGTGTTGGATGGCATGGCTCAATTGCCTATATTTTAGTCACTGCGATTTTGGCATTTTATATTCTTCCCTCAGTACAACAAAGGGTATTATACCGTTTGTGAGCCACACATCCTCCAGTGTAGACAGGCCAATATTGTCCCATCTTTTAAAGCCCTGTAGAGTCACTACGGGTCCCAGGTTGGTTCCCTCCCACAGTAGTGTCTTGGGAGTCAATCTATCTTTCCATCCCATTACTCTGGTCAGTTTCTTCCAAATAGCTACAACTGCCCTGTTGGCTGGGCATGTCTCGGGCTGTAACCAGCCGCCATAAAGTCCATGCATGAAACTCTTGTCTCCCATGCTTAATCTGTCCTGCCGATACGCCGGGTCGTCCCAGTCTGCATAAATGCAGTGTCATGGACACCGCTCACCTGCGCAGCCTCATAGTATTTATAGAGGCATAGCAAGTCAATGACTCCCTCGTATTTGGATCAGTATAAGACCTGCATTGCTAATTTGGGTTGCCCACCCACTGCAGCGTCCTAACCTGACCATCCACTCTAGCAAACAGGGCATCTGGAAGTGCATAGGGACTGTTCTGTAGTATATATAACATCCTGGGGAGTGCTATCATCCTATATAGCGCTGCCTTTGCTAGCATCGAGAGAGGCAGTGTCCATCAGTGTTTTACATCCTCCTGTAATCGCTTTAGCATGGGGGTTGTGTTCGCTTCATAGTGCGATTCACAGATATTTAACTCTGGTGGTCTCTATTCTTAGTTGGATCGCTGGTGGGTCCTCCAGCTGCCCACCTCCTACCAGGAACAATATGAATTTATCCCAGTTGATTGCAAATCCGGAATAGTTCCTGAAAGTGTGGAAAATCTCCATTAAGCAAGCTAGTGTTTGTGTGATGTTGGATAGGTATAGCAGGATATTGTCTGTGTACAGCGAAGTCTGTTCAGTCCATCTTTTGATTTCCAGCCAGCCCCAGATCTGCGCATCAACACACACCCATTCTGAGAGTACTTCTATGGCAAGAGCTAACAACACTGCCGAGAGAGGTGCTTCTCCATATGTTAAATGGCCTTGAAGTACGGCCATTGACCTTCACCCTGGCAGTTGGCCTATCATAAAGCAGTTTGATCCATCTAAGTAATTTTGATCCAAACCCCATCTTGGCCAGCACTCCGAAGAGGTATGACCAATTCACAGATTCAAAGGCTTTGTGTGCATCTAACAAGGCAATCACCTCTTCCACAGGGAAAGTTCCAACCACTGCCAGATTATTGTGCAGTTGTCTCATTGCTAAGACCATCTCTTCAACTATTAAATCAGATTTTCATCCCGCTGTTTGTTGCGGTCTCAACCGTCTCATAGGGCAGTCATTTATAAAGCTAAGTAGCTCGCACCTGCACGTCATAGAATGTGTCCAGGTAGGTGGTGAATTCTTCCGCTATACTACGGCCATCAGTGTCCACCCCTCTGTTTCTACTCCTGATAACCCTAATTGCCATGCTCTCCCTTTGTTAGCCTCCTATCCAGGCCAAGTGTTTGCCTGCCTTACTGCCGACTTCGTAAAACCTCTTCTGTTTTGCCTGATAACTTGTTTTAACCTCTTGGTGGACGACTGCTTGAAACTGTTTGCTTCAGGCCCATTTCCCTCTTCGTGTCTAGTGTAGGGGATACCACAAAGCCTCGTGCCAATTGAGTGAGTTCTATTTCCTTTGTTGTTAATGAACGGTGTTGGACTCTTCTGTCCCTTATTTCACCAGTCATAATGATTCCCTTAATGGTTGCCTTGTATGCTTCCCAAAGTGTCACAGGGCTTTGCATAGATTCTTAATTTTCAACAAAGTATTGCTTGCTCACTTTACTCAATCTTTTAATTTCTTGGGTGTTTGAGACACGCCACCTCTCAATCCTCCAGCTCTCCCTGGGCTTCTTCACAGTTACGGATAGCGACACTCACAAGGGTGAGTGGTCGCTGATTCTGCAGGCCAGATAGTCTGCCTCACTGAACCTCAGCAGCAAGTGGCTCATGGTGAAAAAGTAGACGTTGCGAGTGCATATCATGCACCTCTAAGTGAAGAGAGGGCCATACATTGCACAGTCCAAGCGCTTGCACAAAGCCCTCCAGTTTCCCTCTGGTCGCTTCACTCTCTACTCTCTTGCTATGTCTGTCCAGGTGTGTATTTAGTGTAAGATTGAAATCCCCACCTATCACTGCCAGTGCTGGAGGGGCATCCAACCTTATGACCCCCATTTTCTGTAACGTCACTGGTTGAAGTCCCAGGATGGGGTGGTGGGCAGGGATGTGGGAAGGACTGTAGGGTGGAGGTTAGACATTAATTAGCAATACGTGTTTGACTTCGTATTCCTCTAGTATCTCCAGATAGGTGCCCTGTGTAACCGTCCATGTATGTTGAATGTGAAATGGTACTACTTTCTTAATGAGGGTCAGCACGCTCTTAGAGCTGGGTGTGCATTGGGGGTATCCTGCCACTTTGTATTTACCCCTCCCCATACTGGAATGTTGACTGTCAAGGCGGTGTGTTTCATGTAAAAACACTACAACTGGCTTTTATCTGCCCAGTGCCTTGAGGACTGGACTTCTCTTCACTTTTTTGCCTAAGCCATTGACGTTCCTTGTCAACAGCGTGAATGACTGGGTATTAGTCATGGTATGTGTGTATATAGATTTTGCTCTAATGGTAGGCCTACCTCCTGTACGTGTGTGTGTCAGGCATTTCTCATTGTGGAGTGTCAAGGTGTTATAGTCAATCCCCAGAATTACTCCCCTCTCTGCTTTACCATGTGGTAATCCTATAACTAACCACCCCTCAACTCACGGTATGTGTAAATCCCAAACATTAACAATATTAAACTGTCAGTTGCTTCGATCGCTGGAGTATAGCCGGAGGTCTTCCAGGCATGACTCTCGGCTTGATTGCTGTTGTTTGTAGACAGTCTTAGTACGTGCGTTAAGCCCCGTCAGTCCTCCACCTCTCGAGGCCCTGGAGCTTGATATAATTTTACCACTTAGTTGCTGCCAGTGTAGATATGGCTTCTTCAAGAGTTCGAACTTCATAGGTGTGACTTGCGACAATTGCACCTCTTCTATGCCTAATTTTTTCTCTGCATTCCGAGTCACTTACTTCATCATCAGGGCTCGGAGATCACCACCAATTGTCTGGGATGTCTCTGTGTTGTGTGACCTCCTGCAATGTTTTTTGTTGAGCCGCTTTCACCTGTGCTTTCGTCAGGGAGTGGGCAAGATTTTTGTTGCGGCGGCGCTTGGGTGCCCGATGACAATCATCTCATCTCTGTTTGTCCCGTAATGAACCTGACTAGAGACCCTGCTTCTCCAGCCATGACCATGCTTCCTGTGCCGATGTCATGAAGTGAGTTTTGCCTACATGGATTATCCTAAGTTTTGCTGGGAAGAGGAGCGCATATTTAAGATCTAACTGGTGGAGCACCTTTTTCACTGGGACGTATGCTCTCCGTTGTCGTTGGATCAGGTTAGTTTAACCCGGATACAGGTTGACTCGCTAGCCAACGACCATGTTTCCTTGCCACTTTTAAGATAAGATTACGATCTTTGAAGTTCATTAAATGTGCAATGATCGGGTGCAGAGGAGTCTTCACAGTACGGCGTCTAATAAAAGGTTCTGATGGATACAGCTACCTGTGGATTCCTCACCTAATGAATTCTCCTCATGCGTAGCATTCGACGGAAACTTCTTCCCAGCTCTGCACGTCGGCGAGGGCGTCACAATTGCTCGACTCCACGTGGCTCCGCCTGACGTCATCGTGGCAATAAGAGGCCCTCGCTACCTGTATCGTTTGCTGTTTGGAGGGATACTTTGTGTTTTTGTCGACATGTTGGCCCCGAAGAAGTCAGGCCTCAAGCCTTGCAGGGAATGCGGAGGTCGGATGTCAGTTACTGACCCCCATAACGAATGTCTTTTGTGCCTGAGTTCAGACCACGACATCCAGTAATGTGGTTCATGCCAAAAAATTAACCCTAAAGCCTTGAAAGAACGTGAGGCTAAGTTGTTCTTAGCAAAAGCTAAGAAGGAGAGAAAAAGGCACCATAGATCATCGTCGGGGAAGTCGAGTCACAAGAAGCGGCGTCATCGTGACTCCAGGCGTCGATCCAGAGGAAGCCGGTCAGAGTCGAGGTCTCCGTCACCCCGACGCCATAAGTCCTGGGAGGTCAGCCCGACGGTGTCTCCTCAACCATTGACTCAGCAATCTTCTCCGGCGCCGTCGGTCTTTGAGGTGGTGGAGCCTCAGAGTCAACATGCCTCTCTGGCGCATCCAGGCGCTCAGGATTCGAGTCTGGCGCCGGCTCCGGCTCCTCAAGATTATCCTGCCTTCCCGGCTCCGGGTACGGATCCGGCGGCATTTCTTAATGCCATGTTTACTATTTTTTAGAACATGGCGCCGGGAGGTGGTGCGCCGGCTGGCCCCACTGGTCTCCTGGCATTTAACTTAGGCGTTCCGGCTCTGTACAGGCCGACGCTGTTTATGCCATTCTGTCCGGCAGGAGACACTAGCCCGGCGCCGGTGCCGGCGGTGCAGCCGTCGACGTCGAGAGAGAGGCCTTCGACGCCGGTGTCTGTTGAGATGGAGGAGTCCCAAAGCCGAATGGCGTCGATGGGTGCAGGTCGTGTGTCCACGGCGCCGATAGATCCATCTCCGGCGTCGGGAGGATCCAGAGATCCTGTGATGACGCCTTCTCGGTGCCACTCTCCGACGTCGTTACACTCCATGTCGACGCCGGGGCTGGAGGCCAAATTGCGGTCCAGGAGAAAGGCCCTCAGGTTACTTCCCCGGAGTGGGATCTGGCCTCACCAGGGGAATATACTGAGGAAGCAGTCATGTTCCATTCTGTCATCAGAAATGCTGCTTATTTCCTGGAATTCCCCCTTCCTATGGCACAGGTTAAAACCAATATCCTGACAGAGGTGCTTCATCCTGCCACGGCCATTGTGGATCCACTGTTACCATTTAATGAAGCTCTCATGGATCCCATAGGAGAGGTGTGGAAGAAACCTGTTTCTTCGTCGGCAGTGAGCAGGTCGGTGGCCAGATGGTATAGGTCTGCACCTGGAGACCCCAAATTTCTTTTGAAACATCCGTCCCCAGAGAGTCTGGTCGTGCAGGCATCCTGTTCTTCACGGTCTGCTCCTGGCTCCTTTCCTACTGTACCATCTGACAGGGAGTCCAAGCGCATGGAGCAGTCGGCCAAGAAGGTTTTCTCCTCGTGCAGCATGGCATTGAAATCAGCTAATGCTACGTGTATCCTAGGCAGATACATTCACGCAATAATGGATGCGGCAAAGGCAGCGTTACCGGACATGCCCCAAGACTTGCATGGTCTCCCCTCGGATGCCCAGGCAGCGGCTACGCAAGTCATACAGTCTGGGCTGGACACCACGGACTCTGTTGCTAGAGCCATGGGGACCTCTATTGCCACCAGGCGTCATGCTTGCTTGAGCTCATCTGGGTTCTCATCGGATGTTCAAGCCACGCTCTTAGACTTGCCTTTTGATGGGGCTAAATTATTTGGCACTAAAGCTGACTCTGCGTTAGAGCGCTTTAAGGAGTGTAGAGCCACTGCTAAATCCTTGGGCCTGCAGGCTGTTTCGACCCCTTTTAGGTCCTTTAGGCGGCTGCAAGTTTTTGTTACGAAGGGCTTCCTTTCGTGGGAGATCGCAGCAGGCAGGCCAGCAGTCTTCAAGCCTCCCTTATAGATCATTTAGGGGGTGGGGTAGGGTCCGCACTAGAGGGGCCACCCAACAGCAGCACCCTTCCTCTTCCTCAGGGGGGATACAACAGGGGAAGCAGCCCTAGTCCTCTCAACATCGCGTCACATGCCTCTCCGGTAGGGGGAAGGTTGTCTCTTTTTCTTCCCATGTGGGAGTCGATAACATCCGATTCCTGGGTCATCAGCGTGGTAAGGAAAGGCTTTGCCCTTCCCTTTCGGGAGATTCCTCCTCCCTTCCCTCCCCGTCCTTCCTTTTGTTCAGAAGATCATCTCCTGTTACTAGAACAAGAGGTTCTGTCCCTGTTGTCAAAAGGTGCAGTGGAGTTGGTTCCCGAGCAGGAGAGGGGTCAGGGATGTTATTGAAGGTACTTTCTGATCCCCAAAAAGGATGGTCGTTTGAGACCTATCCCGGACCTGAGGATTTTGAATTGGTTCCTCAAGCAGGAGAAATTCAAAATGCTGACTCTAGCACAGGTACTTATGGCATTGAACAAGGAAGACTGGATGGTGTCTGTCGACTTGCAGGATGCTTATTTCCATATTCCCATTCTCAAGTCTCACAGGAGGTATCTCCGTTTTGTGGTAGGGTCGCAACACTATCGGTTTGCGGTCCTTCCTTTTGATCTTCCTTTCGCACCTCCGGTCTTCACGAAGGTGATGGCGGTTGTTGCAGCAGATCTCAGAAGGAAAGGGATAGCGGTATTCCCTTACCTGCATGATTGGTTGATCAAAGCCAAGTCTCCGAAGCTTGTGTTGCATCATCTGCAGCTGGCAACCCACTTGTTGTTCAGTCTGGGCTTTTCAATAAATGTGCCCATGTCTCACCTGGAGCCCTCTCAACGCCTCCTGTTCACAGGGGCAGTACTGGACACTACATTGAATCAGGCCTTTCCTCCGCCACAGCGGATTCAGGACATTCAGACGTTGATTCCAGTGTTTCAAGAAGGATCGGTTGTTCCAGTCCTCAAGGTCCTTCGTTTGCTCGGTTTGGTTGCTTCTTGCATTCTGTTGGTCACTCATGCACGCTGGCACATGAGGGCTCTTCAGTGGTGTCTCCGCAAGCAGTGGTTTCAGCACCATGGGGATCTCAAGGAGTCGATAAGGATCTCCAGAGACACTGCGGTGGATCTTCAATGGTGGGCTGCGGTCGGCAGCCTGTCTCAAGGAAAGTCGTTTTCGCTGCCTCCTCCAGTGACCACAGTGATAACGGATGCCTCCACTTTGCGGTGGGGAGCTCATCTGGGGGACCTGGAGATCAAGGGTCGTTGGTCTCCAGTGGAGCAGATATTTCATATCAATCTGCTGGAACTGCGGGCGATTCATTTGGCCCTCCAGGCCTTCCTCCCTTCCCTTCGCGGTCAGTCGGTTCAAGTCCTGACGGACAACACGACCGCGATGTGGTACATCAACAAGCAGGGAGGAGTAGGGTCGTACCTTCTCTGCAGAGAGGCTCTGCGGCTCTGGTCCAGGGCACAGGATCATCAGCTTTGCGTAATAGCAAACCATCTGGCCGGGGTGCAAAACGTGCGTGCAGACAGTCTCAGTCGGCTCTTCTCAGACGATCACGAGTGGCGTCTTCATCCGGATCTGGTTCTTTACATCTCTCAGATGTGGGGTTTTCCCCGGATAGACCTATTTGCCACTGGGGAGAACGCGCACTGCCCGTCGTTCTGTAGCCTTCAGTATCCGATGCAGGGAGCGTTGGGGGACGCGTTTCAGATGTCCTGGTACGGCCAGTTGCTTTACGCGTTTCCCCCCCATACCCTTGATTCCTTGAGTTCTGAGGAAGATTCGCCAAGACCGGGCCCAAGTCATTCTAATAGCTCCGGATTGGCCACGAAGGGTGTGGTACGCGGACCTACTCCAACTCTCACTGTGCCCTGTGCTCCGTCTCCCTTTCAGGGCAGACCTCCTCTCGCAGTCGCAGGGGCAGGTTCTACACCCCCACCTCCAGAGCCTGCACCTTCATGCCTGGAGATTGAACGGGGCAACCTGAGTGCTTTTTCTCTCCCATCGGATGTGGTTGAAGTTATTTTATTGGCCCGGAGACACTCCACCAAGTCTGTCTACGCGGGCAGATGGGCTAAATTCGTTCATTGGTGTGGAGAGTGACAAATTACTCCCTTAAGTGTCCACCTGTCAGATATATTGATGTCTGCTTTGTCGTTGGCGCGGCGAGGTTGCGCTGTGGCCATTGTCAAAGACTATCTCTCGGCTCATTCGGCCTTCTTATGTCTTCCTGACCAACCCTCTTTGTTTAAATCTCCTTTAGTGTTAAGGTTTTTAAAGGGGCTTGCCAATAGGTTTCCTCCCACTCCGTTTATCATGCCCCAGTGGGATTTAAATCTGGTGTTAACCCTTTTGATGGGCTCCCCTTTTGAGCCTCTTCATTCTTACCCTTTAAGGTTTTTAGTTCTAAAGACTGTGTTTCTGACGGCCATCACGTCTGCTAGGCGTGTGAGTGAGCTTCAGGCTCTTTCTGTTCACCTACCTTTTACAACGTTTCATAAGGACAAAGTGGTTCTGAGGACCAGGGCAGTTTTCCTCCCCAAGGTAGTGACTCCGTTTCGTTTGGGACAATCCATCACTCTCTCGACATTCTACCCTCCTCCGCATCCATCTAAGGAGGAGAGGCTCCATCGACTGGACCCAAGGAGGGCTCTCAGTTTTTACATAGACAGGACAAGAGAGTTCTGCTTTGACAACCAACTCTTTGTCAGATACGTGGGGAAGAGGAAGGGGAAGGCCGTCCACAAACGAACGCTATCCAGGTGGGTCGTTCTTTGTATTAAGATATGTTATTCATTGGCAAAGAAAGATCCTCCTGAGGAGATCAGAGCCCATTCCACCAGGGCTAAATCGACCACATCGCCCCTGGCTAGAGGTGTTCCGGTGGTGGACATTTGTAAGGCCGCGACTTGGTCTTCCCTCCACACCTTTGTTAAGCATTATTGCTTGGATTCAGAGGTGAGGAGGGATGTCCATTTTGCGTGGTCTGTGCTGCAGGAGTTCTTGGTCTGACCAGATGGACACCCTCCTCCGAGGTGGTACTGCTTTGGGACTCTATTCATTAGGTGAGGAATCCACAGGTAGTTGTATCCATCAGAAGAGCAAGTTACTTACCTTCGGTAACGCTTTTTCTGGTGGATACACTAGCTACCTGTGAATTCCTCACGGTCCCTCCTGCCTCCCCGTTGTCTGTCTGGTCATACCGAGATTTCCTTGGGTATGCATATGTGTATTTTATTCTGTATGTATTATGGGGTTATACATTTTTATATATATATTTGTATTTATGTTTCTTTTTGTAAGTTTTGATATTTGTTCATAATTGTGCAGATCTTTTACGAACATGCATTGGTATCGTTACTATCATTGGCTTTTGCTTTTTCCATAAAGTTTTATTGGATACAGATATGAAGGGTTTGCAATGTCAATGTTTATTTATTTGTCTCAAAGGCACGTAAAAAATGGCGTAAATTGATGTCAGCACGCCAGCGAGGGCCTCTTATTGCCACGATGACGTCAGGCGGAGCCACGTGGAGTCGGGCAATTGTGACGTCCTCGCCGACGTGCAGAGCTGGGAAGAAGTTTCAGTTGAATGCTATGCATGGGGAGAATTCATTAGGTGAGGAATCCACAGGTAGCTAGTGTATCCACCAGAAAAAGCGTTACCGAAGGTAAGTAACTTGCTCATCTGTGCTAAAGTGACCCTTTGTGGGGCCCCTGGGACATTACAGCGCCGGTCCTAAGAGGAGTAGCCCGAGGATGAAGCATGACATCCTTTTTGGCATGTGTGAGGTCACCAACAATTAAGGGAGCAATTACCCTGCTGTTTGAACTGAGTGAGTGTGTAGCCTTCTAGGATCTTGTCTGTTAGGAACAGTATCCCTTTATTTTTTTTATTAATTATGGTACTGAGTGAGGGTACGGGACCTTTTCGGCTCCTGGTCCCCCACTCTATCTTGACTTTTGTTCTGATATAGATGGCAGGCAGCAGATGCACAGGACAGACGTAGAGGATGGAGAGTACAAATAGCTGGTACATAGATTGTAGAGAGCAGATGGAGAGCGTCAGCAGTGTATGCTCTGGGGGAATAGTGAATTTAAAGGTAGAGACACGATGTAGAGACTAGAGAGCAAATGTAGTGAGCTGAGAATGAATGGGTAGGATAGATGGCAGATGTAGTAGGCTGCTTTAAAAAGTAAAGAAAGAATGTAGAAGGTGGAGCCCTGATAGTGTGTGGAGAGAGAATGTTGTCTGTATAGTGTTGTGGAGTGCTAATATACAGATTGAATAGTTGATGTGGACATTTGGGAGGGGATGTGTAGGTTAAAGAACAGATGTAAAGCATGTACTGTGGATGTCATGAACTGGTGCTGGTGTGGAGAACCTGTGGAGATTTCATGTTGATTGTGGAGATTCAATGTATATTGGAGAGTATTTGGGCAGATAAGACTGTATTTAGAGGAAATACAGCATAGCTGGTGGGGCGAGAACATGTCTGGAATGTGTAGAACACATCTAGAACTGGGCATATGTACCAGGAATGATATCAAGGCTGGGGAGCAAGAGTGAGGTGTGCACGTACAGCTGAGGATGTGGGAAGTGAGAGAGCATGTGTGCAGGTCTGAGACACTTGTGCTAGGTTGACGTACAGAGAGTATGGCAGGGTGATGCACAGGTTGGGGAACAGATGTGAAGAACAGATGTACAGATTGGAAAGGGCAAGTGGAGGGCAGATGTAAAGGATAGAAGGTACATATTGAGTGTGGAGAGGGTGTGTGGAGCGTAGAGAGCAGTTGGAGAGGATATTTAGAACATGGAGAGGGCATGAACAGTGTAGATACTTGATGTGCACGGCACATATATAGAGTTGATAATAGACGAGAAGCATAGATATAAATGGTGGAGAGTTCATGTGAAGAGCGCAAAAGATGTAAAACTGCCATGGAGAGTGAATGTGGAGCGAGAAGTGCAGGTGTGCAGGATGGAAAGCCAATGTAGAGTGTGTGAGGTGATGTGGAAAATGCAAATGGAGAGCAGATGTGGACTGCAAAGAGCGTATGTTCACAGTGGAGAGAAAAAGTGGAGTTTGGAAAGTGCATGTGTAGGTTGGAGAGCGGATGTTGAAAGTGAAGGGCTGGCGGTGGATGGAGAGGATGCAGAGAGGATGTCCAGGGTGGAGACCAGAGGTACAGAATGGAAAGCTGTATAGGGTGAAAAGAAGACCACTGGGAAGCAGAGACTGCACTGCATGTGCAGGGCAGATTAGGAGCTTGGGTAGTGAAGGTATAGCAGGGAACAGATATACAATGTGTTGAGGCGGATGGGGGGGGGAGTATATCTACCATAGAGAGTAAATGTACAGGGTGAAGGGGTAGATGTAGAACATTGACTTTGGATATGGCGAGGTGAAGAATAGATATATTGAGAAGATGTGAAACATAGAGAGTGTATGTACAGTGTATAGAGCATGTGGATGGTATAGTGTACATCTGGTGGAAGGAGAGCATATCTTTGTGGAAGTAACACATTTGGAGGTGACCACTTCTACAGCATAGCAAGAAGTTATTATAGGATGGGAGCAAAAGTTGTAGTTGTGAGTGCACATCTACAGGCTGGGAAGGATGTGTTAAATGGAGAATACATGTGAAGGTGGGGAGCTCATGTCAAAAGTAGAGAATGTATATGGAAGGTAGGGACGGACAATGTGCACAGCAAAGTCAGTGGCTGATATATATAGTTTGTTGAACAGATGCTGAGAGCAGGTAGAAGAGTAGGTGGAGGGGAGATTGTCGTGGTTTGGACTCTTGCTCTGGGCAAGACTGCTGGTTAGAGGATGACAGTACTTTAGTTTGTAGGCAACTATGCCTATCCTACAACAAATCACAACTGTTGTCCCAACCTTACTGGCTCACTAGCAGCACCTCACCAGTAACACTATAGTAAAAGGTGATTTGTGGCAGCCTTTACGCATGGACTCGAGAATAAGACATCTCAGGGAATGTTGTGGTTAAACAGAGATTGTCCCTTTCTCACAGATATATCATGTCTCATACAAACACAGGCAACGACAAAGATGCAGTAAAGTTTCAATAGTTTTTATTTAACACACCTGCAATTTGCGATATGATGCTTGGGCTGCAATGATTAGGATAATGAATAATGCAAGAAACAGAATTGTAAAGACAAGAGTCATTATTACAAAGACCCCCACCATCTTGCAATGCATGTAAACGACATACAAGATGTAATATGCCCTAATACCCTAATGTGATAGGCCTAACCTCCTACCTAAAGAAGAGCTGGGTTTGTTAAACCTAATTTGCCAATGCCATGTCCATGAGAGGAGCCCCCAACCCTCGTTACCTTGGAATGAGGTCTCTATCTCAGACTCCGCAGGGACACGAAGACTGGGTCAACGTCAAGACGACGTGCAGCATCGGTATCAGCGATGGTAGCAATGCCCTCTCGTCGGAATCCCTCTGATTATCTGTCTAAAGTGCGATGTATTTATACAGATCTACCAGGACCCCTGACGTAGGTGTGTTCCCAAACAATAGATAACAGACATGTTTGGGACGGCAATTATTATAAACAATCCCTTGAAAATATAGAGAGGGAAAATCCCTAAGTGTGAACACCTACTGTTTGTCTGTCTTTATTGCTTGAGCTTGACGCCTTAGCACGGTGGCACTGATAATGCCAAGCATAAGAAGTGGCCTAACTATAAACAAGGCAGCCATCTTAGATTAATTGAATAATTAAATGGGCTAAGACAGAGCAAGCTATGTAGGTTAAAAGTCACTAGGTGATGGGGGCACGAGTCTGCAAGCCAGAGGCTAAGCTAACTCCTGTTATCCCATTAAAACAAACTAAGATTCACTACACCTTCCCCATTGCCGTAACAGGTATGACAAAGGTACAGGAACCCAAGTGCTAAAATTGCTCTGAACTAAAAGCTAAAACCATAAAAACTAGCTAAAAGACTCTTTAAAATATGTTAAAAAGTAATAAAGACCGGTCAGCTAAAATAAATACAGAGATGTTAATGTCAACCATGACAAGCACAGCGTGCCAAAGCAAGTTAATTTAAATGCATAATTTTAAACGGGAATGGCAAGCCAATTCATCAGATTATTTGCTGTATGCGTGATCTCGAAGAGTGTCATCGAAAATTAGTCTACATCATCTGATGTTAAGTCGAGTGCTGGGCGGACAAACGGATCCACAGAGCAGTAGTGAGCAGTACTTTCTGGTGTAAAGTCATCCTTGCATTGCCGTCGTCCATGGTAGATCTCAAAACAGAAGGCTTATAGGTGGCCTCGCGGAGCAACCTCAGTCTCAAGGGGCATGACCGTGTATGAACCCTCCTGAGGGACATCAGCAGTTCGTGGTCCACAGGAGATGTCGGTGCAACAGCAAGACAGACCATAGGCAGATGTTCAAATAGACACCATATGCAGCGGAAAACTGGTTGTACGCACCAGAGAAGGGACCGAAATGACAACGACCAGCCATGCTCCAGTTCCACCAGCAAGGGTGCACCGAAGATCCGAACTATGCTTTCACGGCACAGTGGAGTTGGTGGGAGCGGCTCCATTGCTCTGCGTAGCTGGAAAGAAACAACCACTGCGAATCAGAAGAAATAGCAGTAGTAGTCCGCCAATCAAAGCCAAAATAATTGGAAAGCCACCAAACACATTTGAAAAGAGCAAATGGATGGCTGACGGGATGACTCCGAAGACAGTCTGGAAGATGGACACGAAACCAGACAGCCTTAAAGAAGTGGACAATCCCAGTGGTGCTTGAAGCATTGAATATTCTGGATACCAGTTCTCCAAAGTGCTTGGGTAAGTTGGTATTTAATAGGGATTGTATCTCGGCTGATGATCTCGCAATCTGGAGAGCATACGCCTCTTTTGCGGATGTCAAGGTGACCTGTTTTTGAAACAATAGCGCCCTTAGCCTGCTCAGCTTGTCATAGTTCACATTAATAGTATCTATGTGGGGCCACATGTCAGATACTTTTATCTCTCGTGTGGGGGGGAATAAAACATTTCCACAACACGTAACGACCTTCAAGACCGAGATTGCGTAGGCAATTCCTGGTGGCATGCCTCAACAACTTTGATCGTTCAGTACCACATAACTTCCATTGGAAAGTACATGAAATACCGGGCGAATCAAAGGGACGGGAGTACCCTTCAGTAAACAGGCCAAGTTTGCGACCCCCGCATTGCAAAGACCGTGAATGGACAGCTGCTTGCATATCATTGAATGAGTAACAGCAGTCTCACATTCGCTTCCACTAAGAAAGACCTCTGTTTCGCCGTTCAGACATTTATAATCAAAGTGCAACTCCCACTCTTCCTTTATATAGCTATCTCCTAGTTGCTCGTACCTTTCCACTGCAAGATGTTTCAGGCAGCTTGAGAAACGAAAGGTCGAAATGGGTAAATTAATTATGCCATGCAAGAGCCAGATAGTTGAAGGACTCTCTGCTACCGTGAAGGGCAACTTATCTAATCTTTCCACGCAAAGCATGGTGAAACTAGCCTCCCATTCAGCCATTGTCTGTTGTTCTCTGGAAAAATTAAAAGCAGTGAAGAATTCACTCCCGTTAATATACTTCCATGGAATACGGCCATTTTTCAGTGTCTGTGAAGTCCAACCCAGCTGCATGATGGAATGTAGCTGTGTCTGTCCATGATATAACCGGACAAGTCTGTCTGAGTGATATCAGTAGCAGACAACACTATGTTTGATAGTGAATAAATCCTTGTTGGACAGAGTATTCATGTCGTTGTCGACAACCGCTAAAGCCTTCTCTAAATTTTCCTTATCCAAGTGCCTTAAACGCGCAGCAGCCTCAGTCTGTGAAAGTTTCCAGATTTCACTGTACATAGCAAAAAGGAACCTTTTTGAGCGCTGTTTTCTAGGACCCAGCAGAAAATCCTGCAAGTCTACATCTTCAGAAAGAGTGTTCAGATGTTTCTTAACTGCGGCTAATGTGTTAGTCTGTACCCATTGCTGGCACAGTTTACCTACACTGTATGTCGTAACTATACCTGTATGTTGACCTGATACAAAGCGAGGGTCTGGCCTGTTAATTGAAAAAACCCCTGAAGAGTTCAAGAAACGTGCTTGACACTCATTAGTGTCAGTGGGCCATATTAACCACCCGCCGGGACTGGAAAGTGAAGAATTATAAGTACCAACCTTAACCATTGCATCTAGCCTTTCCTTGGTGATTTTAAGGAAATATTGCCAATCTTTAAACCTTGCCGGAATGGGGATACTAGGCATGTTCATGTCTTTACTTTTTGCTAACCACAGACATGACGTCTGCTGAATAGTATCATTTGCACAGGAATCAGGCATGCTCGAAATAAAGCTTCCCTACCCTGCATCTGCCAATCTTGTGTTCCCCAAACACTTTTCAAGTCAATAGTGCTCTTCCAGTATTCGTAACCTTCAACTGCGAGCTGGGAAACAAAGGGATCTGAATAAATCAGTTTTGTATCAGTTAGCAAAAATTTCCTAATTTGTGCTGGAGGTAATTTAAAATAATACAACTCTGCGTTTTTAGTATCATGCCCAGA
Source organism: Pleurodeles waltl (assembly GCF_031143425.1). Taxonomy (NCBI): domain Eukaryota; kingdom Metazoa; phylum Chordata; class Amphibia; order Caudata; family Salamandridae; genus Pleurodeles; species Pleurodeles waltl. Next base: position 445,092,962 of record NC_090443.1, on the reverse strand, counting down.
AAAATATGTGAATTTATCACTATAGTATTTTGGGCTCCCCACTGGTGGTGTTGAACAGTGTTCCCACTGTGTGTAGTTTAATACTGGTCTGTGTCTAGTGGCACTGTGTAGGTAGTAATGTCCCCAATTGTTATAGCAGAACATTTCTCCATAATTCATTGTATGATCATATACATCATCAATTTCAAAAACGGAATAGTCCTTCATTTCAGTTAGCATAGAATCAACTGTTTGGACACCCCAGTCATGAGAGACAACATCAGGTGTAATTACATCTGTCATAGATATTTTGAACACATATGGTATTTGAATAATCTCTGTAGGCCTGTATATATCAAAGGGAACTTTGTCCCACACAATCCCATCAGAGATCGGTATTGCTGTAACATTTACAGGGGACAAGTCCCTTCGGACCTTATGTGAGGAATGATATGGAGTTAAAACTTCATCAACAGGCTCAACAGAGGAGCGATCAGGAATATAGTGACCATTTATGAGCAAAAAGAAAATAGTCACAAAACCAATCCATAAAAATAATGCTGAAAATGTCAAACAGAACCATAATTAGTTCCACGGGTATATCAAATAGTTCTTTTTAAGCCATTGATACAGCTTACTTCTTGTTGAAACATTGTCAGTAACAGTAGGGGATGAGTCTGAAGAAAAGTCATCAATGTCACTAAAATAGCCAGAGGCAGCGTCTGCAAACACAGGAGCCGGTGCATTATCTGTACGTCGGTCCACTTCACGTGGAGGCTCTTGGTAGAGCAGTGTCAACAGTCTGTGAGGTGTTTGTGTAAGAAACAGCCAAATCTTGGACAGGAGTGGTCACCGAAGTGGTGACTGGAACTAGCAAGAGTTCATTTTCCACCCTCCCCATGGCTGAGGAGGTATCTGGAACAGCATTGGACATTGTTGCATAGTCCGTAGTAGTGTTATTCATCCTACTGTGTAGATGTATGTCCTGTTGGGTAGTGAGAGGGGATCGGGAACCACCCAAGGGACCTCTTGGTCTACTGTGAAGGATCGGCCGCATGGTGTAGTTTGATGTCACCAATGGAGATAAATCTGTTCGTTCGAGAACCAGACAGTGGTGGTAAGATGACGGTCCTGGTACCTTGAATTCCCAAGACGGGTACAGGTGCTCTGTATGATGGACCAAATTCCTTCTTTACAGCGATCTTTTCACAAACCAGATCACCAACTTTAGGAATCCAGCCAGTCCAAATTTACGCTAAATCCCTTATTCTAAGGTGGCAGCATTGGTAGATGATTTATCATCACAAAATTGCTGAAGCTCCTGTAAGACAGTGAGAAGTTCATTATGTCAAATGTTGTTTCTGCTGCCACCATACCAGAGGCATCAAGATCTGGGACATACATAGGTATCCCAAATGGAACCTCATAAGGAGTGCATCCCCCCAATGACCGTCTTGGCAGATTATTCAGTGCTCTCTGGACCCCATATAGGTGACCAACTGCGGCCTGAACCTAATACTCAAGCTGTTAAGGACTGCTTTAGATCACGATTCCGCCTCTCCACGACCGAATTTCCCTCTGGATGTTATGGTGAGAAGTAATGGAGTTCAACACCCATTGTCCCTAAGGTGTCCCTGAATGCCTTAGAGGCAAACGCAGGGCCCTGGTCCGAGTGGAATACTGCAACCACATATGTACTGATAAAGATCAGCAAGTCTTTTATAACAGTCCGGGCGTCAGCTGGCCGCTGTGGCCATACCCACAGGAATCTAGAACAAGAATCTACAGCGACTAGAATATATTTGTATGCATCATCAGGCTGTAAGGGACCACAATGGTCCAGGTACACACACTGTAGTAGCCTGTTGGACACTAAGAGGTATGTCTGCGGTGGGCGTTTGCTATTAGAGCCCTTTATCTGCTGGCAAATGTCACAGCAAAGGACATACTGCTTTGTCCGTCTGCATAGACCAGGCCACCAGAAGCGTTTCTGCAAGAGTGTTATCGTGGCCGATATACCAGCATGTGCAGAAGCGACACCCTCATGCTCTGCTTTTACTAGATCTAATCTCTGGTCTTCGTTGGGGATCACACGATCTCCAACCCCAGGAATTGTTGCGTAGGCAACATTCTGTGCACTGATATGGTAAGCATAGTTTGTAGGGTATCCCTTTGGAAGGGGCTTGCCTGCGGCCAAAGGTTTCACAGCAGTCAGTATTTCATTATCTAATCTTGTTTGTGAACTGGTCACTGCAGCCACAGAAGCCGTAGATACTGCTGCCTTGGCCGCTTCGTCAGCCAATGTATTGCCAGTAACGTGTACTCCTACACGTTGGTGGCCCAATGTATGTACTACATGGACACACAATAGCTTATCCTTAAGATCAGCCACCCTCCCCCACAATATTTTGTGTTTAATGGTGTTCCTTTTAGAATCTCTAAACCCGTTCAGCTTCCAATGATTAAGATAATCGTTGTATGACTGAACGCAGTAATATGAGTCACAGACTATTAAAGTCAGGCATCCTGGCTCAGTGTGTTCGAGCGCTAGTATAAGAGCTTTAAGTTCAGCCAATTGAGCTGTGCAGTAGGGTCTGCGTGTAGGTATTGTGAGGGTGGAAGACTCCATCACTCCGCTCACGGCTGCGCAAGCTGCTGAGTATTGATGTTTAGTACCTACTGCCGGTTGTGCTGAACCATCAGTGTATATGACAGTATGGTATCTGTCTAGTGGCAAGATATTTAGACGAGCGGGGTACTCTTGTTCATACTGGAGAAACTCTTGTGTAAGAAGTTTTGGATCAAAAATATAATCAACATCAGTGGCGGTCAGAGACGTTGCCCATTGAATCCAACGTGGATGCAATGCTTTAGCGTTAGGAAGGCTTGCTTTGGTGACGGCCTCTAAGGCCGGCACCGGGGAGACAACAATAATACGTTTCCCGTGGGCAAGTGGCCTCTCCTTTATGACGGCCATCTGAACTGCCATCAGAATCTTTTCTGTAGGTGCAAAACGCTGTTCTGCATTAGAGTATAAATGAGAATTATACACTATGGGTACCGTGTCACCCTTGTTGAAGGTGACATAAGTAAATCCAATGGCACCAGGAATTATTCTGATGACCAAATTTGTTCTATTGTCACATGTGTGTAAGTGTTTAGCTTCTAGCATGTCCTGTTGCATTTCCCTAAGGATGCATGTGTGTTGAACTGTCCAGTGTCTGCTAGAAAAATTGGGCTGAACCATGTCATAAGGTGGCTTGATACGTTGTGCATAATCTGGAATGTATGTTCTGCCGACATTAAAGAAACCTAGTAATGACTGCAGTTTCTTGAGTGTGTTGGGAGGGTGCAGTTGAGCACATTTTTCTAGGAAGTGCGGGACCAGCATCTTTCCTTCATTTGATAGCTCATATCCCAGGAACAGTACGCTGAGAAAGGCTATTTTGCTCTTTTTAAAGTTGAACTTGTAACCGAGGTCTGCAAATCCCAAAATGACCTGATCGACCCTTGCAAGATGAATGCTGAGGTCGTCTTCTGTGAGATATATGTCATCCACATAGGATAACGCCTCGGAATCAATATCATGTAATATTGATGTTACACGGGCTGAAAATAGCCCGGGCTGTTTTTATAGCCTTAAGGTAAACAACAAAAGTGTTTCTGAGAGCCAAATGAGAATGCACTCAGGTCCCGACTTTTGTGTGCTAAGTTCTGGCAGAAAAAGCCATTAGATATGTCTAATGTTTTATATTTTTTATGCACTATATTGTTTATTAGTGCTGTGCTATGTGAGTTTTGTATAACATATGTGCGTGTATGACTATTTAAATGTCTATAATCAATTACTATTCTGTATAAATGGTTTGGCTTTGCAACGGGGAATAACGGGTTATTCATTGCAGATGTGCAGGGCTCAATTACTCCCTGGTACTCAAGCTGGGTGAGTATTTCCCTCACCGGAGCTTTGGCTTCATGTTTGACAGGATATTGTGGCTGCGGTTGCGGTGTAGACCTTACGGGAATAACATGACAAGGAGACTCCTTGTCCCAACCTACATGGTTGCGGTATAACGCAGGTGCCTGAACTAAAGCCCATTCCACAGCATAGGCTTATTTTTCTGCTTCCGGAACAAGATCGGAGAAAGAAGGCAAAATGACATCTTCCCCATGCGGGAGCTTACGGACGTGCTCAGGCGGCCAGTCTCTTTCGGCCAATAGGATGTCACTAGTAACTTCATCCCAAAATATCACACTTATGTTGCGCTCCACATCTCCCTCTATCTGAATTTTTAAGTAAAAAACCCTGTCGGGTGTGTAGTGCTTTCCTCTTATTTAGTTTCTAAGCACTAACATAACACACCAGAAATGCACTTCTGAGGTCAAAGAAGACTTTTATTGTTGTTAATTCTTCCCCAACCCCAATTTTTATGTATGACGAATTAGTAGCTTTCAAGTCCGCGTTAATCAAACAAAATATATCAGTTTGCAATATACACAGCAGGTTATATTTATAAGATATTGAATGCAAAGCAAAACAAATACTTCACCGTGTGGGAAACTATATCTACAGCTTCATCTTTCTAAGGTCTGCAAGCTGATGACCCCTGTCAGCCGCGAGAAAGAGATTCATCTACCCACACGGGATTGCTGGCAGCTGGCGCCAAGCTCCAGCACGAGGTCCGGCAGATTCGAATCTGAATCTCTGCAGCCTGTGTCATTCGTTACAAAGGTGTGCCCCCTCCTCTCAGACCTGGGAAACTGAGCAAGCCTTTTGGAGACTGGCCAGGTCTCCAAGACTACTCCTGTTCCCAAGCTCAAGCGAAGAAAACAACACCCATGTACTCTCTCTTATCATGTCTAGTCTACTGTGAGAAAAACATCTTGGTTCTCTGGTGCAAAAACACAGCTTGGAAAAATACAGCTTGGATTCTCAACTGCAAGATCTAACTCCATGTTAAAGGCAATAGGCAGCTAATCTAAGTATCAAATGCAATGTCATGTTAAAGGCAATAGGCAGCTAACCTAAATATCAAATGCAATGTCTAGTGTCATGTCAAAGCCAATAGGCATCTAAGCTGATATAATATCATGTCAAAGCCCATAGGCAGAATATCTAATAGCATGTCAAAGTCAATAGGCAGCTAAATTGAATGCATCATGTCAAAGCCAATAGGAATGCAATGTCAAAGCCAATAGGCGGCTAGACTGGATACAGCATGTCAAAGCCAATAGGCAGAATACAGAATGTAATGGCTAATGCAATGTCAAAGCCCATAGGCGGCTCAACTGAATACAGAAAGTAATGGCTAATGCCATGTCAAAGCCAATAGGCAGAATACAGAATGTAATGACTAATGCAATGTCAAAGCCCATAGGCGGCTAAACTGAATACAGAAAGTAATGGCTAATGCCATGTCAAAGCCCATAGGCGGCTCAACTGAACAAAACATACCATGTGCTACTGGTGAACATTGAGCAACTAATATGCGCAGTGGTGAAACACAAAGTCATTGGTCAAAACAAACTCCATCAAATGGCAGTACAGGGTGGGAGAATGCGGCCGTCCGCAGTTTCAACTGTGATAAAATCTCTAGTTGCTGTCGCATCCAGATGATCTTTCAGACTCTGGAGACATATTGTGACCTCTGCTGTGCTGTCTAACAGAGTCACTGCCCACGTCTTGTCCCTCATCAGTGTTCTCAATATTACTGGCATTTTTAGCTGTCAGTGTTGCCACCCTTTTCTTTTTAAACTGTGGCTTTTGCTGAGGAGTCTTTTCTTCTTTTTTAATGGTAGACTGCAGTGAGTCTTTCTTTTGTTTCACGTATTCAGGACGTCGATCTGGAAAGCCCCCTCTCTCGCTACGTCTATCCGGTGCGTCCTGAAAGGAACGAGAGGGACGTGAATCAGTATATCTGTCTGGTGTTTTAATGTTCTCCCTATTTCTGAGATTGTATCTCCTTTCGGAGTTCTCCGGGTGTGGAGAATCAGCTCCCTTATTTCTTCTATCTCTGAAGTCTTTTTGATTGTCCCAGCGTTCTCAGGGCCCTCTTGTGCCTGCTTTGTACCCTCCTTATGGGTGGTACCTTGTATCTCCAATTTCTTTGGCTTGGCTCCCAAACTATCCCGCCCTATACTAGTATAGGTATCGGAAAATAATTTTCTTTAGCTGTCTCTCTTGTTTCTGGTGTGGAGTTTCCCGGAGACGCTGGTGTGTTGCCAGTGCTACCGCTTCCCCTTTAATATTACTGAGTATTATTGAGGAAACTGCGTCAAAATTACGCATTAATTTCATCCCCAAATCCAAGGCTGGTGCAGCCCCGTGCTCATTTTGTATTTGTTTTAACACCTCTGGTAAATTTGCAAGTGTCAGGGTACCATGTGTTGTTGTGTATATGGCAGCGAAGACTGTACCCCATGTGGCGCAGTCATCCAACGAGGGAACCATCCCAAAGGGCAAGCACATAGTGAGCAGTATGTTTTTCCTGTGGTCCCATATGGGGAAACACAGCTTCAAGCTGAATAGTTTTCTGGGCAATCCAGAACAGTATTTTTTCCCGTTCTATGGGTACTTTACCCATGATAGTATGCACTGTTTGGGGATTAATCCCAGTAGCCAATCGGTAACCACCAGGTGCTGGCGGTGCTGGACACGCTGGTGCGGTGTTCAATGTTCGCATTACGAACTGATCTAGTTGTCTATATAATGTCACTAATTCATTGTATAAATCTCGCAGATCTGCTATTGTCATATTTTGTATGTCCGGGTGAGGTGTGTATGTGGCAAACATGGGCCACGTTGGTCCGTCATTACTTAAGGGACCTAGCCTCACTCTTTGTAGTACATGTGGTAGGGCGCCTTCAAACCAGTTCTGGTGCTCTTGGCATGTGATCGATATTTCATGATACTGGTATGCTTGGTAACGTGGAGGTACGTATGCAATTTCATATGTGTTGAATGTATATGTTCTCTGGTCCACCTCAGGAAAGGTGACCCAACAATAAAATGTTTCTGTTTGGTATGCTTCATTAGCTTCTATTATAAGAGTAACATCCCCTCCCTCATCTGTAAGGCCTTGCGCTAATAAATGTTGTGTATTTTCAGGAATATCAATGGCAGCAGCCATTTTTGTTTAGAAAAACAGAACACCAAAAATGGGGAGTATAAGTCCTTTTATGAGTTCGAACAACCTACAGCTTAATCAGGTGTTCCCTTTTCAGCTGAGGAGGAATTTCCCAAAGACCACGGACGTCTTCGTATAATGGTACTTAGGGTACCTGTTGTCCGTGAGACAGTGATAGTCGGGGTATCCGTAAATTAGTGCCTAAACACCATTGTTGGTAGTGCTATGTCGTAGTTTGGACTCTTGCTCTGGGCGAGACTGCTGGTTAGAGGATGACAGTACTTTTGTTTGTAGACGACTATGCCTATCCTACAACAAATCGCAACTGTTGTCCCAACCTTACCGGCTCACTAGCAGCACCTCACCAGAAACAATAGTAAAAGATGATTTATGGCAGCCTTTACACATGGACTCGAGAATAAGACATCTCAGGGAGTGTCGTGGTTAAACGGAGATTACCCCTTTCTTACAGATATATCATGTCTCATACAAATACAGGCAATGACAAAGATGCAGTAAAGTTTCAATAGTTTTTATTTAACACAACTGCAATTTGCGATATGATGCATGGGCTGCAATGATTAGGATAATGAATAATGCAAGAAGCAGAATTGTAAAGACAAGAGTCATTAATACAAAGACCCCCACCATCTTGCAATGCATGTAAAAGACATACGAGATGTAATATGCCCTAATACCCTAATGTGATAGGCCTAACCTCCTAACTAAAGGAGAGCTGGGTTTGTTAAACCTAATATGCCAATGCCATGTCCATGAGAGGAGCCCCCAACCCTCGTTACCTTGGAATGAGGTCTCTATCTCAGACTCCGCAGGGACACAAGACTGGGTCAGCGTCGAGACAACTTGCAGCATCAGTATCAGCGATGGTGGCGATGCCCTCTGGTCAGGATCCCGCTGATTATCTGTCTAAAGTGCGATGTATTTATACAGATCTACCAGGACCCCTGATGTAGGTGTGTTCCCAAACAATCAATAACAGGCATGCTTGGGACGGCAATTATAAATAATCCCTCAAAAGTATAGAGAGGGAAAATCCCTAAGTGTGAACACCTACTGTTTGTTTGTCTTTATTGCTTGATCTTGACACCTTAGCGCAGTGGCACTGATAATGCAAAGCATAACCAGTGGCCTAACTATAAACAAGGCAGCCATCTTAGATGAATTAAATAATTAAATGGGCTAAGACAGAGCAAGCTAAGTAGGTTAAAAGTCATGAGGTGACGGGGGCACGAGTCTGCAAGCCAGAGGCTAAGCTAACTCCTGTTATCCCATTAAAACAAACTAGGATTCACTACAAGATGTAAAGGGTCAGATGTGCACATCATGTGTGATAACAGATGTAGAGGATGAAAGCATATAGAGATTGGCAAGTGTGCGGAGAGGGCACAAGAGCACATGTGGATCATGGAGAGCAGTTAGGCGGTATACACTGAATGCAGACAGCACATGTATAGGGTGTAATGCAGACATGAAGCTCTGATAGGGATTGTGGAGACATGTGAAGAGGCACAGCAGATGTAAAGTGGGTTTGGAGGGCAGATGTGGAATGTGCATTGTAGATGTGCAGGATGGAAAGCAAACTTAGAGTGTGCTGAGGATGTGTGGAGAATGCATATGCAGAGTGGAATGTGAAGAAAGGATATTCAAGATGGAGACAACGTGGAGGTTTTAATTGCATATACCGGTTGGAACATATATGTGGACAGTGACTTTTTAAGGTGGAGAGTGGATGTGAAGACTGGATGCACGTCCTTGGTGGGGGGGGGGGCAGATGTGGACAGTGGATTATTGGAATGCTATCTGTATTTAACCACCACCTCCATCTTGACCAGTTACTATATTTTGTGCTTAGCTTAGCTTCAGATGGGGTCACATGGGTGACACAGATATTTTTCCACAAAGCTTTTTTTCTACACTGAATGTGTTTTTGCTTCGTGTCACCAGCACCAGGTTCTACCATGCAGGAACATAACATGGGGGATGTGGACGGTAGACATAAGAGAGTCTCAGCCTGGGAGTCGTTTCAATGTTTTAATTATGGAAAGGTACTGCTCCACTGCCTCTGGAATGCGCATTGGGGCAGAGCCCATTCCTTTGCAGGTTTTTTTTTTTACGCAGACCAAGTACAGCCAGCGCTTGAGTTTCATAACTTACGCGAAGGGAGGGGGAGGTTGCCAGAACCTTCCTCTTGGGTTTGTTCAAGGTATATAAAGTGGGGAAGCTTGGCACTGAGGCAGAAGGAACTCATTTTGGGGGTCGACGCACTGCCCAGAATAAAATCCGGTCTGGGAAGGTTTCTCCTATCTCAGCTGTCCAGAATTCCACAACTTGACGTTGGCACCAGGATGATGATGTTGGATTCGATCCCCATAGCATTTTTATTCTTAATTATTTTGCTTTGCTGTGCACATATATTTATATATATATATATATATTCACTGGATGCATATTCATTGTTGATGCATTGTACTTTTTATGCCTGACATTATTTAACTGCTGTGAGTATTTTAGCATTTACACGTGTTTTACTGCATTCAAGTTAAATGCTCATGTTCATATTTTCGTGTACTTTATTTTGATATCCGGTAAGTGCCTTAATAAATTCATTACTCAAACGTTTTCCTCCTAGTTTGAAGCAAAGCAGAACAATGTACAAGATGACGAGTGTGTGCGGTAATTGAATGTATTGCATGAGAAGCACGTTAGGAGCGTGGAACGTGGATGTGGATCGTAGAGAGCAGATGTATAGATTTGGGAGCAGATGTGGCAGTTGGATGCACATCATGGAGGATACTTGTGGAGAGCACATGTATGGTCAGGATAGCATGTGGATTACAGAGGGAGAGATGGTGTACAGGGTATAGAGTGGATATACAACGGAGCACATGTGAATAGTGGAGGTGCATCTGAAGTATGAGAGTATCAGGAGGTGAGCAGATCTACAGGTTGGCAAAGAGGATTTAAAGGATTGAGAGCACAACTGGAGGCTAGATTGTAAATATAGATTTTGGACTGCAGGTGAGAAGATTTGGATGTACATGGTTGCGAGTGATGTACATGGTGGACGGTGCATACATAGTGTGGAAGTAGTGTATGGCAGATGTACAGGATGAGAAGCAGATATAAATGGTGGAAAGGCATGTGGAGGGTAGACGTAGTAGCTGAAAAGCACTTTTTGAGGGTAGAAAGCAGGTGTGCTTGTTGGTGATAGCAGACAGAAGATGGAGCTGCCATGCAGACAGGTAAGATGGGCTGTAGGCCTTAGGTAGAATGAATGTATATTGTGAATAGCAAATCTGTAAAAATGAGAATGAATGTAGAGCATGTACAGATGTGGTGAGGTGGTGTGCAGAACAGATGTCAGGAGTGGGTGTTGACTGTGGAGAACAGATGTATAGGTTGTACAACATTTAAGAAGTAGTCTGTATCTGAGGGATGGAGAGTTTTTATATGGAGAAGGAAATATAGATTATATAGAGGGTAGGGCACACCTGTGGGTTGGAAGTGTGACTTGGATGTTGCAAAGTGCATGTGCAGAACAGGTATGGAGAGGGCATACTGAAAACATGTATAGTGTGGAAGCACATGTAGAGCAGGTTCCATGATGGAGAGTAGATAAACAGGATTGAGACCAAATTAATAGGATGGAGAAAGTATCTGCGGAAGGTCGAGAGCACCTGTGAAGGGCAGAGAAAGCAGGTATAAGAGCATATAATCAGGATGGAGAGTGGATATATTTGTACAATATGGCGAGAGGTTTAGAAAACGGGTATGGACTGTGGATACAGAGTGTACAGGGTGGAAAGTGTAGAGGTGCTAATCCACTGAAAGCTTGTGCCAGAAGCCTGGCTCTGGTTCATCTTGAGGACCTCTTAGAAGCTCAAGCCCAAAACCAGTTGAGCTTTCACAGGAGGCAGTGAGGCCTAGTGGCTGCAGCTGGTGACCATGCAGCATGCGGAACTCATTTAAAAAAAAAAAAGCACATCAGCTCGGCTTCCTGTAAAACCCATCAACTGTGTGTCAGAAAGAAAAAGTGCAACCTAGTATTTGTCTGTTGTGTAGCCACTTTATGTCCTTCAAACTGCCAAAAAATAAAATGTAGATTCTGCCCTTCACCCATACTCTAATCTCATCCTACAAGAATTAAAGTCAATCTATTAAGGTTTGATGCCATAAAAAGAATACCCATCTAGTGGCTGAATGTCACTTTCTGAAACTAAAAGAATCTGAGAACAATCCCGGATTCCCTTGTGACCAAATTGTGTGATCATAGGAATTTTTTTATTTCACCAAGTCTTTAGTTTGTTTGTTTCTTACCACACATAAGAGCACCTTCAAATATGCAAGTTCAGCGCGTGTAGTGTGCAAGATCTTCTCACGCTTGATTTCATAGTGTATAATGTTGCTTGATCTATATAAGAATCATTGCCGCATATATGGCTCACAACACCTGATTTGCCTCTTAGACCACTAAAAACATTGCATTGTCTTCAGGTTTCTAGATGCATGTTTAAATACGTGTTTTAATGAATACTGCTCAGTGCAGATATATAATCTGATAAACTGAGGTGAAATGCTTCCATGTTTTAAAGAAATGCCCTTTTTGGAATTTTGAAGACACCTGATCACATTCTAATAGGATGGATAGAATACAGATGTAAAGCATGCACTATGGATGTAGTGAGTGTATGTTTATTGCATGATTTATGTGTCAAATATTTCCAAGGCTTGTCTCATGCACCGGCTTTTGGAGAAAGAGCTGAGCCTAGACTTGGTTCTGTGTTAAATGTGTTGGCTCATCCACCTCTAGGTAAGTCGGTGTAGCACATTCACATCAGATGTGGTAGTATGAAGAGTGGGTGTGAACCATGGTGAGGGAATGTACAGGATGGGGAGTGCATTTCAAGGGTGGAGAGCAGGTGTACATAGTGGAGGGTGGTTGTAGGTATTTGGTGCAAGTTATGGGGGAGGGCAATGAGTTGGAAGAGATGACTACTTGAGTATGGCCCCAAAGGTGAGTGTTAGGTTAACTGCTGAACCCTCACAGACATTTAAAAAAAGAAATACAAAAAAGCAGGTATCAAGAGGAATAAAGAGTGAGTTAGTGTGAACTTGCTGGAACATCGCACAGACCATATTTGAAAAAATAATAATAAAATACAAATATATATATTTTATGTGTGTATATATATATATATATATGTATATATATATATGACCTGGAGAACTGGGGACAAAGGTGAGGTAGCAGAGCAGTGGACGTAGCAATTAATTACATTTTAAAAACGACAGATACATTAAAAAAAAATGTACAGAAATATCTCATTTTAAATATATCTTACATCAAAGCCTAAAAAACCCTCTCTCTCTCACTTTCGTTTGCACTTTCTTTCAGTCAATTTCTCCCATTCACACACACACACACCCAGACCCTTATGCACCGACTTACAGACCCACTCAGACACACACACACAGCCCCAGTCAGACCCTCACACACCCACTCACAGCCCCACTCAGACAGTAACGCACCCACTCACAGACCCATTCAGGCTCTCACACACCCATTCATAGACCCACTCACATACCCGCGCAGACACTGACGCACCCACTAAAACACTCTCACAGCCACTCTGACCCCCCCGATACACCCTCTCACACCTATTTTGACACTCAGAGAGGCTGCGGCCAACTTCCCCCACCCAAAGCCAAAGGGCCATGCATAGCATGGGGTTGGGTGGTTAGGGTGGTTGGCCACAGTGTCTGGCTGCAGGCTAGCTCTTGCGGGCAACCTCCGCATGGGTGAAGGCCGTGCACGGTGTACGGTTGGGTGATAATAGAGGGTTGGCCTCGGGCCTGGCCCCGGCTGTGGTTGGAGTAACATATAGTAATGTGAATTGCTATACGTTAAAAAAAAACATAGACATTCACCTAAAAAACAAATGTTACAGGGATGTTATATTTAGCCTCACATTTTAAACGTACTAAACTAGAGAAATTCACCAGTCATAGTTAGTTATCTTAAGTAAAAATGGCCATATTACATTGGGTTTTCATTTTAAACAATTGTCCAAACACAAGAAATCATGTCATTAATGCACAATGATCATATAAAATATTTCACAATCTTTTATTTAAAAGAAATGGAAATGTGAGCTTTTATTAGCCAATAGGCTGTCATTCAAAGAATAATACAGAAAACTGGTACTGTGCATGCAAGAACCTCACAGTACCACATGTACCCCATCATGCCTCAGAGGTGACAGGTCATTCCTACTGTTAGGATCCTGTAGCCATGAGCTCTGCTTTTTTTCACAATTTAGTTATTAAACCTTTTCAAAAGCTTTCCAATTTAACTGTTTTTGATATTTCTCTGTACTTGGAGTACAAAGAATGTTTTTCCGACAGAAAACATATTTTTCTGTCAGGAATGCCTTCACTCTCTGTGAAATGCCCTTCCTGTGGTGAAAAGAAGGCTAAAACCGACCCTCACCTAGTTTGTAGTGTTTGCCTAGCAGAGTCGCATCACCCTGAGACCTGTCCTCACTGCCAGAAGTTCTCCAGGCGCACCCTCCAGGACAGGGATAAAATCAGACTTCACGGACTCCAAGAGAGAGGAGCATAAAGAGGCCTTGGGGAACATCACTCTCCCTCTAAAGAGCCCTCCTCTCATTCCAAGGACCACCACAGTAAAAGATCTGTTGAAAAACACCAAATAAGATGTTCCCGATCGATGTCTAAAGATATGGCGTTGTGGGCTAAGAAGATTCTAATATATTCACCGTCGACATCAAAGACACTGTCAAAAGTGGGGTCAGTGCATCGTTCGAGTTTGGAGTAAACCAAACGCTCGATGTCAGAAGTCATGTCACTGGCAAGGTCTTCATTGAAGGCTAAGAAGCGACATTGGTTGAAACCACCACTGTCACAGTCACGTTGAAGGCTAAGAGACATTCATCAATGTTGTACGTGCATTGTTTGACGTCGAGCCCCGTGGAGAAAGTTCACACAACGTTGAGGGAAAAGCAGTCCACGTTGTGTGTCTCGACATCGAAAGATGAGCAGTTGATGTTGACAGAAACGAAACATTTACCAACAGATTCAGTGCCTGGCTTTCCATCAAGGTCTAAGTCACATTCACCAACAAATATTTCACCTCAGTGGTTGGAAAGTTTTCAGACAAGAATTGTGCCTCATACTTCTCACTCTGAGTACTCTTGAACATACTGCCCTTCAAGAGTCACGCCGCATACTCCATTGCCTAAAGGAACACCTTCTCCAAGGTTCTCACAAGGCTCACCATTGAGACCTCCTACGATCCCTTCAGGATCTTTAAGAAGTCCTTGCCTACATCTAACACATACAACTTTTCACAGATCACGAAGTCCTCATCATCATCAATCCAGATCTAAGTCAAGATCTAGAACCAGATCACAATCCAGGATACTTCGTTCTTCTGTGTCCAGGCATAAGAGGGGAAGATCACCTTCCTGATCTGCGACTTCTCTCTTCAATACAAGATTATTCATCAACTTTAACAGACACATCTCCTGCAAGAGGGTCTCTAGTGGATGATCTCTTGAATTTTAATAATGTTCTAATCAGAGGTGCAACAAAATTAAACATAGACATTCCAACTACAACAGCCACTTCATCTGTTATTTTTGAGACCCTGCATCATAGAGTACTATCATGGCTGCTCCTGCCACTAGTTCTGGGACTTTTGAAGCCTACAATGCAATTATTTTGAACCCCGGAATCATTAAAATCTGCTCCATCTTGGCTTCTTAAAAATTAAAAAGCTCCTGATCAGGACCCTTCGTTTCTCAGGGCTGATCCTCTTCCTGATTCAGCTGTAGGTGCTGCTGCATGGAAATCTATCTTCCTCTCCTCTATTCCACCTGACAAGGAGAGTAAGCGTATAGATTCTCTTGTTAAAAAGATGTGTGGAACATCAGCATTGTTCATGTAGGTAACCAGCGTGTCTACTTTACTAGGAAAATATGATAGATCCCTATGGGATTCACTCACCACATTTACGGAGAAACTGCCTAAAGGACAGACAGGATTTCCTGGAAATTCTGAAATAAGGTGGACTGGTGTCTAATCAAATCATAAGTTCAGCAGCAGATGCGTCCGACCTTGTGGCGCATGGTTACCTGAATTTCTTCTGTGCAAGGAGATCATTTTGGTTATGTCTTACTGTCTTAAAATCAGAGGCACAGCAGAAGATCATGAACTTAATGTTCTTTGGTAACATCCTTTCTGGCAATCACGCAGACAAGATGTCCAGGATGAAGGACGAGAAGGGCACTCTCAAAGTTGTTGATCTGGAAAATAAAATATAATTCTGTAAAAGATGCAGGCTCTGTGACAGGAGGTTTTACCAGCAGAGGGTTCAAACCCCTCACAGGACTCAGCACCATCAGCAGCAGTCAAAAGCCCACTACCATCCTCGCAGACCATATAGAGATAGAGGGTCTCAGCAACACCCTCCATCCACAGCAAAACACTGTGTGAAACAATGAGTCCTCACTCTCCACTTCTCGGTTACACACTCCGGTGGGGGGGGAAGTATCATTCATCATCTGACAGAGTGGCATTTGATAACAAAAGCCAAATGGGTCTTGCATATTGTTCAGAATGTATATTCTCTTTGATTCAAGTCCCCTTATCCTTGTGTTCCACCAGTAAAAATATCACGGTTCCAACAAGATCTTTTAAAGAAGGAAGGACACTTTCTATTACAAAAGCAGGCAATAGAGGCATTCCATTGTCATCAAAAGGTACTGGGGATTTATTCCTGCTATTTTCTCATAAAGAAGAAAGGATCAAAACGAGTTCAGGCCCATTTTAGATCTGTGAGGACTGAACAAACACATACGGAAATAAAACTTCAGAATGCAGATCTACCAACAGCTGCATCAAGGAAACTAGATGTGTTAGATAGATGTTCAAGATGCCTACTTTCACATTCCAATTTCCATAAAACATCAGAAATTACTCTATTTCAAAGTAGGTTCTCAACAGTATCAGTACAAAGTCCTGGGTTTCAACCTAAAATCAGCTCCACAAACAATTCTGCAAGTGTATCACCGTGGTTGCAGTATGTGTCAGAAAACAGAAGCTCTTAATATATCTTTACCTAGAAGATTGGCTGATAAAAGGCAGTTCACAATCACAGACAAAAGAGCATTATCAGTTTTGTGTTGAGACATTAACCAATATGGATCTCCAAGTCAACTTCAACAAGTCAACGGTGTCCTGTTCAAAAAATGCATTATCTGGGAGCTACATTGGATACTCAGTTCACAGTGTTTACTGGAGAGACTGTTATCGATCGATCTGAAGTGTGACTCTCTGCTACAGACTCACCACCCATCAGTGAGATAGAGTGCGTCCCTCCTAGGGTCAATTGCCTCTTGCATCTTCATAGTTCCTCACGCAAGATTACACATGAGGCCTCTGCAAGTCCATCTCTTCCATGGTGGTCTCAAAGGAAGAACCTGCTGGTAGAGGTACCATTTCACCATGATGTACCAAGTCGAACACTAATCACAGATGCTTCTCTCCAGGAATAGGGTGCTCATATTGGATTCCTTCAGAGCCAGGGAATTTGGTCAGACAAGGAAACAACATATCATATCAGTGTGCTGGAATTGAGATCAGTTCATCTTGCTCTAAAGTCCTTCTTTCCATCCATAACAACACACACTCTCCTTGTTTCAATCCAACAATACAACAACTATGCATTACCTGAACTAGCAGGGAGGGACTCACTTCTGTCCTTTGTCTCTCGTAAACAAGCTTTTTGGAAATAGTTAATAGTCAGGAATTTAACCATAACAGCCATTCATATAGCTGGGGATCAAAATATGCGAGCAAGCTCTCTCAGTTGAAATTTCCACAAAAATATGACTGAATCTTAACCAATGTGGTCTTGCAAGACATTTTTATGGAATACGGATACCCTCAACTGGACTTGTCTGCAGATGCAAACAACAAAAAATGCCAAGTTTGCCCATCCAGGTTCATCCAGCTAGGGCTAGATGATAATGTCCTTTTGATAAATTGGTCAGGTTAATTTCTCTGTGCATTCCTCCTAAATCCTCTCATACCAACAGTGATTGTCTCACTGTACAAGTCCAGAACCAGGATGACATTAACAGCACCAGAGTGGCCTCGGCAATAGTGGCTCACAGACCTTTTACATCTGTCAAAGAGACCACACAAGACTCTGCTGTGCAGACAGGATCTCCTGTGCTTGTTCGGAGGACAGATATTACATCCCAACCTTCCCTTATGGAACTTGACAGCATGACTCCTGAATTTCTCCAATATGGACATTTTGGCCTTTCTAAGGAATGCATGGACATTTTAAGAGAGGCTAAAAGACCTTCTACTAGAAGAACATATGCTTTCAGATGGAAAAGGTTTTATTGATAGTGTACATAAAATGATCACAATCCAGTTTTGTGCCAAGAAGATGTAGTCATTCTCTTTCTTCTCCATTTAGCTAAATCTGGACTACAGTATTCTTCTATTAGGGTACATCCTACAACCATCATGGCCTATAGGAAATCTTCACAGACATCTTTCTATAAAATTCAAGTGGTCAAAGACTTTTTTTAAAGGTGTTCCTTACAATTAGATGATCCTCCCTGCCCTGTGTATTTAATGTTGAACTTTCCAAACTGATGGGTCCTCCATTTGAACTGATTGATAAAGTAATTTTAGCCTTTTTGCATCATCATACCTGGAGAGAGGCTTTTCTTGTCCCTGCCAGTCCTGCTCATAGGGTAAATAAAATACAAGCCCTGTGTTATAAAGAGCTGCAAACAGTTTTTCATTCCAATGGAGCAGGTATGAAAACTCATCCCAGTTCTTTTCCAAAGGTAGTTTGACTACCACATTAACCAGAATATTTCACTACCTACCTTCTTCCGTAACCCCTCCACTCCAGATGAAAGGTTGCTACACTCTCTTGATATTAAAAGTGTTAAAGTTCTACTTGGACAAACCCCACGGTTATAATGAAATCAGATCACCTTTTTGTTAACTATGGTCCAGGGATAACAGGTTTTGCATCCTCTAAACAAGCTGTTTCTAGGAGGATCGTTTCTTGCATACTTCTTTCTTACCAGTTAGCTAACAAATTCTTACCTGCTAGACATACTACAAGGGGAAAAGCTGTCACTGCAGCTTTATGAAGGAATGTACCTGTTTCTGAAATTTGTAAAGCCACTACATGGAAATCTGCACAAGCCTTTACTAGGCATTATTGTCTAGATTCAGATGCTAAAGCAGATACTCAGGAATCGTTATGGTTAATTATTAGAACTGCTTTTGTTTTGTCTGCGTTTTTGGGATGGGCTTGCTATATATTCAGTGCCTAGGACTATTGATGAGGATCCCCTGGAAGATGAGAAAAATTGCTTATCTATAATCCTAGTTCTCGTCCAGGGGAATACCATCAAAGTCATAATCAACCCTTCCACTTCCCCGGACAGAAACTATTTTATCTCTCAACACATTCTTTAGGATGTAGTATTCCTAATTTTGGTAAAAATTACCTCAGTTAACCTGTCACCTGCGAGGCAATGTGGGATACAGGGTGTCCTGTGGGGTTCTTTAAAGCACTGTGCCAGTTTTCTCTATAATTCTTTTAATGGCAGCCTATTGGCTAAAAATGGCTCACATTTCCTTCCATTTCCTTTTAGATTAAACCTTTGTGAAACTTTTTATATGGTCATTGTGTATTAATGACATGATTTCTTGTATTGGGGCAATTGTTTAGAATGAAAACAGTGTCAATTTGTAGCCTTCTTTATAGGCTGCAGGGATATATGTTTTTTTTAATATATATATTTTTTTTTACTGAAAAAATATTGTTACAGGGACATTATAGTTAGGAAATACAATTCACAATAACCATAGAAATTCAGTAAAAAAAGAGAGGTTATAGGGACGTTCTAGTTAAGCTTCCATTGTAAACTAAAACAACCTTAGAAATTCAGCAGTTATACTTAGTTATTTCAAGTAACTATAAAACGTACCCTAAGGTAACTATGACTCTTGCCGCCACTATGCACAGTTTTGTCCTCACTTACTGCAAATAAAGTGATATCAATGATGTTATCAACGATGTCATGAGTGTTTCAGTATGTGGGCTAATTAGCAGTGCATGACAAGGGTGCAAGTTATAGTTACCCTAGGGCATGAGCCATAATTACTTGAAATAACTCTAATTATAACTGCTGAATTTCTGTGGTTTTCTACGTAAAAAATGTGAGCCTAACATTTACCCTTTGTTTTTAAAGTGCACTTCTGTTATTTAATTATATTTCTTAACTATAACGTCTCTGTATCCATTGTTTTTTTTAGTGAATTTGTGTTTTTTACAGTGAATTTCTGTGGTTTTTAATGTAAAATAAATGTAATTACTATAGATTAATTAAACCACTGCCATGCATGTCCAACCTCATATAACCACCCAATCCCGAGCCATGCATGGCCTTCGGCCAAGCACGGCAGGGGTTCGCCAAAGGCCTGACCCTGCTGCCAAGCTCCTATAACCACCCACCCCAGTGTCACACACGGGGTGGGCTGCAGGGCAGGCCCTGTGCAAACCCCTTATAACCTGCCAACCCCAGGCCAAGCACTTCCTTCAGCCAGGTGTGGCATGGGTTGGCTGCAGGGCGTGGCATCCGGCCAGACCTTGTGGCCAATACCCTATCACCACCCAGGGGTTTTTCTACACCTTAATGAAAGATATTCTTAGAATGAGATATTTTAGGACAAAATGAAAAGAAAAATGTATTTGGTAAAATGTATTTGGTAAGTAAAAAGAGTCTGATTACATTTTGGTATATACCTTAAATATTTGAATTTGAAAAGTAATTAAAGTAGGACTACGACTACTGACACACCTAGACTGGAACCCTCAACCTTCAGAGTGAGGGCCTGAGACCTTAACCTCTAGGCCACAGGTGTCACTTTGCTATACAGTTCCCAGACATACATATGACATTTCAACCCAAAGATTTTGATGGCAAAAAGATGTACCTCAAGAGGTAGCATGAGCTGGCCCTGGATGGTGGTGTTCCCCAGGAACATCTATGGCTCCACAAGGGGGTCCGCGCAGCACTCCTCCAGCTTCCAGACCCCTGGGCAGTGGGTTCGCGGCAACCCCACTACATTAATTAATTTCAGCCCGGGGAGGTGGCGGTCCCTGGGACTGTGGGTGGGGGGCGCATAAATTCTATGAATTGCCCCAGGGAGCTGGGTGTGGTGCGATGGAGGGGGCGCATGGGTCCCCCATATATCATACTTAATGCCCTGGGAGTTGGCGGTCCCCAGGTCTGCCCGGGGGGAGGGGTGTTTCATGTTAGAAGTTTTGCTCAGGGGTGTTGGTGGTCCTCAGGGCTGCAGGTGGGGGGGGGGGGGGCATGGGCCTGGGCTGTATACCTGCTCCCTTCAATATTTCATCAAGTTTTGCCCCAGGGAGGTGGCGTTCCCTGGGGTGTGGGTGGGCTCAGCAGGCCCACCTGCATAAATAATTTGCATTTGCCTGGGGGTGTTTTTGCCCTCAGGTCTGCAGGGGGGCCGCACAGGCCCCTGCATCAACTTCAACTTAACAACTTTTGCCCCGGGCGCACACCCCCACAAACCTAATAAGCAGTGCCCCAGGCTTTCATAAGCCCTAGGGGGGAGGGGGTTACCATGTGCCCCCCTCCTATTTTTTTTTTTATTATTATTTTTTTTTTATTCCCTCCCTCCACCCCCTCCCCCCGCAAACCTGGCCGACCTGAAGGCAAAATGAAAAGCAAGTGTGGGAGTCCACTCTTGTCTTTTTTGTGTGTGTGGGGGTGTGTTTGATTATAACATCAATTACTTTTAAGGTGGGGTAGTCCCTGGGGTACCCTTGCACCAAGGCTAGAGGGCTAAGGTAACAATACCCTGCCCCCTTTTCGTTTTTTTTTTAGGCTCTGCTGAAGCAGTCTCTCAAAATGGCTGCCAACACTTCCTGGTTGAAGTGTTGGCAGCCAGTCAGATCTTTGCACAAGATTGGGAGTATTCACAAAGCCTTTGTGTTTCCAGATACAAATTTGATTTTCTTTGACTATTTCAAAAATTGATGAATGGATTTACTCTAAATAACAAAAAAGCTTCTTTCTTAAGCAAAAGCTAGCTTTCTGCCGAATTTGGTGTATTCCGTCCAGCAGTTCGGGCTGTAGTCCTGTTCAAAATCCCTTTGGAAATTAAAATGGGAAATGCTTTTTTTTTTCTTCAAACCCCTCCCCCCACATTTGTCTTTTTTTTCCTCATCCACCCCCCCTTAAAGGGTCTCCCCGAAACATCACATGCACAACAAGATTCTTGGTCACACTTTTTTTTGGTAAAGTTTGTGAAGATTATTCAAAAAGTGCTAAATATGTAGTCAAGTCAAAAAAACCTTTTATCTGTGAAAACTTGTTACTAGCTTTTACTACCTGCTGGCAACTGCCCGGCAATGCACTGCTTAGGACCTCACATATTACATCACTTATAACATGGTCAGTGGCATCACTGATGACATCTCAAATATATAAATATAAATGTTGCAGTTTTATATAGCGCAAACACTGTCCAAGGGCATTGGATCGCTTTACGTGAGCACCAGATTACATTACATAAGATCACAATTTTATTTTAAACAGCAGATGAAGTAAGTTGTCCATGACCTATGCCCAGGCCTGATTCTCCAGGGCCAAAATCAGCAACTCTGGCTGTTAGGGCACATCCATATTTTTCAATTTGTGTGAAAGGCATGCACATGTGGAATGATTGCGTCATGATCATGTATAGTAAGGAAAATCTCTTTTGAAATGGCTTTCTGAAGTAAACAAAAACCAGCAACAAAAATACTGGAAGGCTCATCCAGTTTCTTCCTTGGGGTTACTTATAAGGGTGTTTTTTTTAAACTGGACTTAGGGACATATTTCAGTACCTTTGCACTAGTGCTGCTGGAACACTTTTCAGAGTAAGAATGCTGACATCAGTGTTACACCACAGAAGTCCTAGATATTGTGAAAAATACTAGCTTCATACAATGTGTAGCAAATATATTCCGCAGCAGTGGTAAGGGTGTAGTATGTAACTAGTGGTGCATTTTGGAGCATAGTCACAAATATATTACTAAAGGATCTTGTAGTAGTGCACCGTCATTTACAGAGAGCAAATTTTCCATTCAAATGGCCACTAAACTTGCACAGACCTACATTTATACTGCTAAACCTATATAAAACAGAAATGGTAATGTTTGGAAATCAAGTTTTTAATTAAAATAATATATACATCACGAAGTAAGTGTCTTGATTTGTTTTGATCCTATTAACATCTTTGTTTCCATCACACTTCAGAATTTAAAAAAAGCCTCAGTTTTGCTTCCCTAACTGCTGATATATTCTGGAATATGTGTACTGTTCATTTATAGGTATTTAAATGTTGTTGTTTGTTTTAAAAAATGACAGTCTTTGCTTTTACACCCCAGCATGATTGTCACATAGTTCACTTAACTTGCCTCCCTTTACATTCATAGAAAGAAAGTAAACACCAATTTTCCATGCTAAAAGAATAAGCAGCAGTTTGTCCAAAGACATATCCTGCCATTTGACCTCTGTCTTTGAAGCACATCAACTGTGACAGGATAAATACAAAATGTAAAGGCATTATTATTTATTGCTGTTTCGCAACCACCAGAAATCGGTTGGCGACCTGTGGGAAACACTGTTATAAATAAATAAGGGAGACCAAGTGCTTTTTTTCTACATGCTTTAGACGAGGTGGTTGTTTGCTGATATATGTTGGTTGCATTTCTTCAGATTTCTGCTTTGGTAGTATATGCCCCCAACTTTGTCTTGGATCAGTTTCCAGGATTTGTGGAGCCACTTTACCATGCAACCTAACAAATGTTAATAAACCTTTGGCAGGACCTGGAGACCTAGCTAGGCTGTTCTCCAGATGAAGTTCCCACAATACTTAGTTGATTATTTACACCTAGGTATTTGATGGTTCTGCAATGTTCAGTATTTTCATTTCACAGTGTAGACAGTCTCTGTAGTCCTTTTTTCGATTGTGTACCCCAAAATGTATTTTTGATGGGCTGATGACTAGATAGTTTTATGGCAACTATTTTTCCATGTTGTCTAAATTGTGGTGTAAAGTATTTCATGTGCTATCTAGTAATATTGAGTAGTCTGCATAGCACAGTGGGGTCGTCACATTGCTTATACCTGGAGCATTGCCAGAAGCTTCCAAGAGTTTACTGTACATGTCATTTGTTTATAAGTTAGAGGGCAGTGGGGCTAGTATACAGCCCTATTTTACTTCACTGCTTGTTGTAAATTTATTTGACTTTTACTTGTTCGGACTTGCCCAGACATGAGCCCGTTGATTTCCTGTAAAGGCCTGCTGCAATTCTCAGGAGATCTGGTGGTACGCCCACACTCTTTCGTTTGCTCCAGAACAGTTGGCGATTCACTAAAGCAATGGTTCCCAAACCTTTTAGAAGCACAGCACAATTTTTAGAATGACAAATTTTCACGATTCACTTTGCTTTATTGGACAAGAAGCTGGTGATTTGTTTAATGTAAATAAAGCATCGTGTGGTTGTGCAGTGCCATTTACAGGCAGCACATTTTTCCATTGAAATGTCCACAAAATTTGCAGACACACACACAAAACTATATTACACACAAATGATAATGTGGAAGTGTGTTTCCATCACACTTCAGAATTACAAAAAAGGATGCTTCATTTTTTCTTTCCTATCTTCTGAATGTCAACAGTACACATTTTACAGGTATTTATTTACATTTCGTTGTGTTTAAGATGTCATGCAACAGCCTTTCCTTTCACGCTTTCCAGCGAGATTATCGCATAATTCACTTTACTTTACTTTCTCTAATGGCAAAGTGAGAGTAGTTTTTAGGTCTGACATTCTACCTTTGTCATTGAAGCGAATATGACTAGATAAATGCAGAATTTAAAGGCTTCATTTATTCCTTGGACTTTTGCAACCCACCAAAATTTGGCTGGCAAGCCAACAGTGGGTCAAGATGCATGGGTTGAGAAACGGTAGACTAAAGCAAAGGCTTGCAGGAAATTTAAGAATACAGAAAACAGTTGCAATTGTTTTTTTTTTTTTTAATTTGTAAACTAGACCACTTCTAAAACCACCCTGTGCGGTGTTTAGGATGGAATTCTCTGTGGCCCAATTGTTCAGATATTGGAGAATTAATTTTACAAAAATTTCTCATCTGTCCATGAGGTTTATTAGCCTAAAGATTGAGATTTTTTTGTAGACTTGCAGTTTCTCGCATATTTTGATAGTCTTCTGGATCAGTTGCCGCCTGATACAGTACAGGTCTTCTGACAGTTCGTACTTACTGATTGGTGCCCATCATAGTTTTGTTCTGATCTCCATTTTGTTGCTGATACATGGATCCTGGGATGAATGCTTTGCTAGCAGGAAATAATCGCTCTCGAGGCAAGAAGGGATCATTTCTTCATAGCGTATATGCTGGTGTGTTTGTATTAGCATACAATTGATTGTAGACTGAGATTAGTGGGAGTTGTGAGTTGTTCATACTGGAGAGTTTGGTAGTTTGGAGTTGAAACTAGGTTATTATCCAGAAGGAATTGTTCCATTTAAAAGTATAACACCCTCACCTCAACAGTGGAAGGATACAATTAATCAAATATGAATTTATTTAGGAAGCTGTGCTCTAGAAGAGGATACTAGAATAGGTAGGGAAGTTGTTGAAAATGAAAACTGAGACAGACAAGAAAACCATCGAATCATGAGCAGGGCACTGGCCCAAACCCCACTCTATGTACTGCATTTTTTATAATAGGTTTTCCTCGGCTAAAGCTGTCTGTGGATCGAGACCTAAAAAAGGCATCTAATTAATAAGAAGTAAACAATGCACCTCGTGGTATTTACTCCCTGCTATGTTATTATCAATTGGCGCTAAATATTCTGCATATTTTATAGATTGGTGTACTGATTAGAAATTGATGGCAGAAATATGCCAAGTTCTGTGAAAACTGTTGCTCTCGTTGGGCAGCTTGTCCCTAAGATGCTGACAGCTTTCTGAACGAACTCCCTGCTATGTCATTCCTCAAACTGGGTCTAGGTGAATGTAAATCTAAATATTATTTTCTGCTGTGGATATTAGTAGACTGGTCTTAGTAATCGTGATTAGAGCTTTGATTGGGGTACGAATGTAATTAAAGATTTGTTGCCATTCCATTGATGTATATTCTTATTGGAAAGCTATCTTCAAGCTTGCATTTGCGCTGCTTTCGAATTCAGTTTCCACGCCCTCTTGCCTAACTCCACTGTTTTATGTTATCTTTCTAGTTTAATCACTTTGTGTCAGTAAATTATTAGGAAGGTAGGGTATTATGTATATTTATCTGAATAAATAGCAAGCAGAACATTGCTTACAGCTGCATACAGTGCAAAAAAATAGAGGGTTGTAGCCCTTCAGTAGTGTACCGAATACAGTGGTCATGGAGTTCCAGGGAAGCGATGGGCCCAATGCACTACAATTATGATTTTTTTATACTACCAAACCAATGGATTATGACCCATAATAAGTGTTTGTATTAATGAACCTGATCCCTTGCTATGCTACTGAAAAATTAAAATAAGGACAATAAAATACAACTTGACAAACATCCTAAATCGCAAGGCTGTCATAATTTTCAACCTTATTATCGATGGTCGATGAAACAGCACTGCTGTTGAAATTATTGATTGTGCTTCACTAAGGCTGGTGTGTCCGTTCTCTCCACCAGGTATCACTTCAGGGCTTGATGCAGGAGCACGAACTAAGGGAGTAGTGACGTCAGCATCCTGGAAGGTAAGATGTGCAAATAATTATAGATTTAAGGACAAAAGTGATCCACATCCAGCGAGTATAGAGCATGGGGCATAGGGCATGTGTAGTTGAAGCTGTTCAGTTGTCTGGCTTGAGCAAGAGATGTCCAGTGGTACAAAGTGTTGCATCTTCCCCCTGTCACCTGAAAGCTATAGGATGGGAAAGGGGAGGACATGGGCTATAATATCAGTATTGGTGACATCTCCTACCTTTCTACTGAAGTGTAGTGCATGAGAAATTGGTGGTGGTGTACACTGATTCAGACAGTGGTGGCATCTCGTCAGGTTTAAATAACTCCGATTTATATATATAAATATATTCTCTACAGTGTGCTGTCGAGTACTAGTCCAGTTACATGATCCTAGGCATTGTCCACCATCACACACTGATTCTTCTATGCTGCTGTCAATTTAATACCATATACTGTACTAGTCTTCGGTTATTGTATGTCGATACCCCTTGTGATGAAAAACCTCTCCACATGTAGAGGGAGAGAAAATGTCGGATAAGTACAGGTAGTTTAGAAAGCTGTGTCCTATATTTGCAGAAATCTGATCTCAAATAGGTACTGGTGACCCTGTTTTACATATAGCTAGGAATGATAAAGTAGAAATAGAAATAATAGAGAAGACCCTGCTCCCTACATGGCGCAGTGGGTCGTAAGTGAAGTATTCCTAATATTTTAAACAATCTAGTGGGACGAGATGTAAGGTGAATGCAAATAGTATTGAGAGCTCTGCTCCACAAGACTCTAGCTGCCGGATGAATGCAGCCAATAGTGACAGCTACACTCTATGCACGGTCGAAGTAACTGCAGTATCGCGTGTAGGCAGAATTGAAAATGAATGTAGGCAGTATTTAAAGCCCTGCTCCTTGCACAGCTGAAAGAGTTGCAGGAAAAGGACAGACCGTATCTAAAGCACTGTTTGATACAGAGCCAAAGAGCTGCAGGACCAATGCAGACCGCATTCACACCCTGGCTTTACAGAACCTGCAAAATCTGTGGAAGAAAACAACTGCATGTGAATGACCCACATAAGGCCTGTCTTTATTTCCCCTATCCCAAGTATTAGGTGAAGGAGTGAGAAATATGTCAACATTTCTCAACTAAGACATTAAAGGACAGGGAGGGGAGGCTACTTCTGTGGCTACAGAAGGCTAAAACTCAGAAATCCACCACTTTGAGGAAAACAGTGACACCTCCGAGAGGTCACATAAGAGGGCAAGATCCTCTGACTGAGGGACATCTGAAGAGAGCAGGAAGGCCTTAAAGACCCATCATAAAGACCCTCTAAGAAAGGAGAAAAGAAAACTAATCTCCAAAGAGGGGGCCTGTTCTCAACCCTGCACTCCATCTTTAAAGAACGAGAGCCGTTGACGCACCTATCTCGTCCACAAAGATTCTGCCATCGTCGACGTGGACATCGACTGTGAACATCAACGGCAGCACTGTAGAAGACAACACCGTTGACGATGATACCTGTGACAATATCACACCCATCAACGCCAGCATTTACAGATCCGACGATCACATTGACAACAATATTCCAGACAATGATGGAAATCACAAGCAATACATTAGCACCAGAGTTAACATCCCCCATTAAAGTTTTCATAGATTCCCGTTATAGTAACAAGACTGCTAGATTTTGGGTGGCAGCATCACTGAGTATGGGAGACTAAGTCTGATCCCACACCGTGTGACAGCTGTCAGCCTAACCCTTCTGGCTAGCTAGCAGCACCTCATCAGTATCAAAAGTAAAGGTGGTCTGTGGCAGCCTATCGCTTGACACTCAGACTCCTCAGGGAAGTGTGGTAGAACAGATTGTACCCCTTTCTGTCAGTAATACAAGTCTCATACTTGCAAAGACAAATAGAGGCAGAATCTTGATTCTATGGTTTTATAGAACTAACTACGTTCTATATAAAAAGGCATGAATTTCGATTATGAGGATAATGAAACACAACACTACTACAGTAGTGATCAGGAAAGTGAAACAGAGGAAGAGTCCCACCTTAGTGTCACAGTAGCGTCCCTGATATCCCTACCTGCACTACTAAGTTTCTAAATAAGAGCAAATAGCAGTGATAGCCCTAATACGCACTTCTAGTCTCAGGCAGGAAGCCCAATCCCAATACCTGTTAGAGGTAATGAAGAGTTCTGTTAGTCTACTGGGAGTTCTCCCATGTAGATAAATATGAAGTGTGAGGTTTCAGCAGAGACTGCAATAATGTGCAGCATCAGATGGCAAGCTCTAAGTTGGTGGAGACAACACGTTGTTTTATAATAAACCATTTTGTTGTTCTGAGAACAGCCCTAGCGTGACAACACATTATTCTGTGCAGGGTAGACATTTTACTATCTGGACTGGCAATACCCTGTAAACATTTGTGTATAGCTTTGGAGTGAGCACAGGATGAAATGTTGTGCAGAGAAATAAATAACAATTCTGTGTGGAAGGGAAACTGATATAAAATAATAAAACATCACCACTGAAATGAAGCCTTGCTAAAATAACAAGAAGAATACAATTACATTTGACTAGATGAGAGGGCACAGACCTCAGACCCAAAGTAAAATAAATGTGGCTACATATCACTAAAATAATCTCATGACACCCCCCCATTTGTCTGGTCGAGAGTGCCCAGGTCTATAAAAATATAACCTACTGCTAAAATCGCTATATCTGCACCAAGTCTTATCAAAGCATGCTAAATTAAATGTATATAAAAGGAGATAAAATGTCCATGTTGACAAACAGGACAGACCAAGAGCAAGCCAAATTTAAAAAGTCATTTTAGAAGTTTAAGATAAAACATTCCAACAAATAAGGTCAGATGTCCGCAAAAATCATGATCTTTTAAAAATTTGCCAATATCATCAATTATAATTGTATTCAGGAAAGACTCCAATTCGGCAGGTGACAAAATAATCAGGTCGTTGTCAAGGAAAGCGATGGAGCACTCATGTTCCGTTGCATCAGCCACTGCTCCGGCCGAGGGGACAGCATGCAGTGAAGTGCCAGGTGTTGTAGCACCAGGAGTCACTTGTTTCACAAAGGGTGGCTCGTAGGAAGCTTCTCGTACCAACCATAATCTCAGTGTGCAAGTGTGGTAATGAACCCTCATCGAGAAAATCAGCAGATCTGCGTCCAAAGAAAGTACGCGCTGCATAGCAAGACAGACTTCAGATGCGTGTTCAGATAGTCACGACAAACATTGAAAGATGGCCTGCACGCAATGCCGAACTGGTCTGAATGACAAAGACCAGTTGGACTCCAGTTCTTCCAGTAGTGATGCTCCTAAATGCTGCATCATGCGTTCAAGGCACAGTTGGGCTGGTGGGAGAGCCATCAGTCCTCCTTGTTGAGATGGGGCAACCATTGCGAATGAAAAATAGCAACAGCAAAATACCACCAATTAATGCCACAGTAGAAGGGAACCCCCCAAAACACTCGAAAATATGGAGTGTGTTGCTGAAGGTAATATGGCAAATATGAAGATGCTGCTTATCTCTTGCGTTGCGGGAAAAAGTAAATTTCTGCAGCAAGTTACAGTTTGGGAGACCGAAACTACGTAGTTAATTCCGGCTCACATTCCACCACAACAGCTTTCTCCGTTCAGCATCACATAACTCCCATTCGAGAGCACCTGGTACGCTGGACTAATCAGAGGGACAGGAGCACCCTTCAGACACCAAGCTAAATTTGCAGCTGAAGCATTCATTCTTCATGCAAGGGCAGCTGTTTACAGATCATCAAATGACTTATTGAAATGGACAGATTAATAACCCTGTGTATAACCAAACTGCAGATAGTATTTCCACCACAGAGAAAGGCACCTTTTCTAACTTTTGGATGTTTAACATAGTATACGTTTCTTCTTTCTTAGCCATTATTTGTGGCTTTCACGTCAAATTAAATGCTGAAAACAGATCCCTGGAACTGACATGTTGCCAGGGTACGCGACCGATTTTCAGAACATGTAACGTCCAACTTTACTGCATAATGGACCTAAGTTGACTGCCCATGGTGTAAAAAATTGAGATATCATTTTGTATGATGCCAATTGCAGATGAAACAAAATTGTTCAGGGTGTAAATGCAGTTGGACAAATGTTCACACCATTATCTAAAACGGCTAGAGATTTCTGGAGGTTTTCCTGATCTGTTTGCCTCAACCGGGTGGTGGCTTCTTTTTGTGAACATTTCCAAATGTTGTTATATATTGTATACAAGAAGTGCTTTGTGCATGGTTTTCTTGGTCCTAACAAGAAATCTTGAAAGTCTGTGTTTTCTAAGCTGTCCTTTAACAGCTGCTAGTGTGGAAGATTTCAACCGTTGACATAATTTGCCCTTGATACATGTGGTGGTGATATCAGTGTTGTGATGATATGTAACGAGGGTCAGGTCTACTCGCTCTAAAACCTCCTGTGGAGTTTACAAAATGTGCATGACAACCATTTGTGTCCACTGGCCACGGTAACCACCCTTTTGGACCTGAAAGTGTTGAATTAATTGTTTCATTTTGGACCCACATGTCGTGCTGTTCAGACCCACCCGTCCAGCGGTTCTTCAGTGACATTTAAAATATTTTGCCATTTGCCAAATTTAGCTGGTGATTGGATACAGGCGCACTCAAATCCTCAATCTGTGCTAAACCTAAACAGTTTGTTTTGTTGTACAGTTTCATTTAAGGGAAATAATTTGCAACAGAACAAGTCATGCTCCAAACAAAGCTTCCCAATCCTGTGTTTGCCAATTTTTACTTCCCCACACACTCTTTAAGTCAGTCGACTTTGACCAGTATTCATAGCCTTCATTAGCCATCGGGGAAGCAAAGGAATCAGAATAAATTAATTTGGTGTCTGTAAACGGGACATTCTTTGATTCCATAGGAGGCAGTTTCAAATAATAGCACTCAGGGTTGTTAACCTCATGCCCAGTAGAATATGCCAACACTTTCTACATATGTTTTAGAACTCCCCACTGGCAGAGTTGGACAATGTTCCCATTGTGTGGAAACAGCTCTAGGGGTGCTGGCTTTATGTATAACGTGGTGTTCGAAATGATGGTAACAGAGGATTTCCCCATAATTTGCTGCTGTTTGGTAAACATCTTCACTTTCAAACACATTATAATATTCAAGCCCAGAAAGCATAGAATCAACTATTTTCACATCCCAATCATCAGAAACCACCCCAGATGTTATTATATCATTCATTGAATATATATGGAATGGAATATGAATAATTTCTGTTGGCCCGAATATATCAAAAGGAACTTTATCCCAAACAGTCCCATCTTGAATCGGAATAGATGAAATGTTCACTAGGGACAAGTCTCTGCAGAACTTATGTGATGATAGATGAGGCTTTAAAACCTGATCCACCAGCTCAACCGCAGAATGTTCCGGAAGGTATTGACGATGTATCAGCAGAAAGAAAATGATGACAAAACCAATCCAAAGAAGGAAGGCAAGCACAGTTAACAAGATCCCATAGAGAACTTCATTTACGAATCAGATAGTTTTTAGCCAATTATATAGCTTACATGATTTTGATACAGATGCAGCTGTGAAGGTACTGAAAAATGTGAAAAGGAATTATTGATGTCAGCAAAATACCCAAAGGAGTTTGTGCACTTACTGAAGCCGGTGTTGGAGAAGGAGAACTGGCAGAAGTATTGCTTGCTTGTTCGTAATAAGCAATTCCATTGGTTTGTGTAGAGTTAGAGAAAGACAACTCAGAACTTTGGACATCTCTTATTGATGATGTAGAGATAGGTACTAATGAAAGTTCATGTTCCACCATCCCCAAGCTCAGGGAAGTCCCATCAATATTGCTCAAATTGTGAATAGGTACGTCCGTTCTTGCAATGAGAGGGGTTCGGGAACTGCTTAGGAGTCCCTGTGGTCTACTGTGTAGGACTGGCCACATGGTGTAACTTGACATTGTCAATTGATGCAAAACTGTTTTCTTTGGAACAAGGCAGCGGTGGTAGAATGACTGTACTGGTACCGTGTATTCCCAGGACTGGAACCGGTGCTTGATATGCAGAGCCCAATTATTTCTTTACATTAATCTTTTCACACACTAGAACCCCAAGCCGGTGGATGTTGTTGGTGAATCCCTCATTCCCAAGGTAGTGGCATAGGTGGATGAATTTTCATCACAAACTGTTGTAATTCCTGCAATAGAGTGACACACTAATTTCTGTCAAAAGGTGTGTCTGCCGCCACTGTGCCAGGCCCTTCAATATCAGGGACATAGATAGGTATGCCGACCAGAACCTCATCTGGGGTACACCCTCCCTAGGACCTTCTGGAACGATTATTTAGTGCTCTCTGGACTCCATATATGTGGTTAAGCCAACTACGACCCATCCCTAATACCCTTGCTGTTAAGGATTGCTTCCTGTCTCAGTTTGTCCGCTCCACTACTGGATTTCCCTCAGGATGATAAGGAGACAAGAAATGGAGTTGGACACCCATTGTCGCTATGGTGTCCCTGAATGCCCTTCATAATCAATATCAGTGTCAATCAGAGAGGTGGTCCATTGAATCCATTGTGGATGTAATGCTTTTGTCAAAGCCTCTAAGGCAGGTATTTGGGTCACAATAAAAATACATTTCCCCCTGGGCCATAGGTCTCTCTTTTATGACTGCCATCTGAACAGCAGTCACAATTTTGTCAGTGGGAGCAAAGCGTTGTTCAGTTGTTGAATTCAAACATGATTTGTATGCTATGGGGAGGGTATCACCTTCATTGAATATTACATAGGAGAACCCAATGGAACAAGCAATTACTCTGATGACCAAGTTTGTTTTGTTATCATATGTGTGTGTGTGTGTGTGTGTGTGTGTAAGTGGTTTGCTTCATGCATATCCTATTGTAATGCTCTGAGAATGCATGTGTGTTCAACCGTCCAATATTTACTTGAAAAGTCTGGACATATCAAGTCATGAAGCCGTTTTATGCGTTGTGCATGATCTGGAATGTATGTTCTGCCAAAATTGAAAAAGCCCAATAATGATTGTAGCTTTTTGATGGTATTTGGTTGTTGTAATTACACACACTTTTCTAGAAAGTAGGGCGCCAGGCTCTTTCCTATGTCAGGTAACTTGTGTCTCAAAAATAGGATACTGAGAGAGGCAATTTTTGTTTTCTTAAAAATACATTTGTAGCCTGTTTCAGCAAAAAAAAACACAATGCTGTCCACCCATCTTACGTGTGTGACCACGTCATCATCAGTCAGGTAGAAGTCATCTACATAGGTCAATGTCGTGTAGTACGGATGTTACACGTACTGAGAACAGTCCAGGACTGTTCTTATACCTTTGTGAGAGTCGACAAAATTTATTTTTGGGAGCCTCGCGCCCTGCAGGCAGTCAAATCTATGCTTTCAGGTGCTATATTTTGGCTGAAAAAAGTGTTGCAAATATCCAATTTTGTTTTGTATTTTTTGGCGCACTAGATTGTTAAGTGCTGTGCAGTGTGAATCTTGTATAGCATATGTGTGTGGGTGACTGTTTAAGTGTCAGTAATCTAAGACTATTCTATATGAATGGGCCGGCCTAGCTAAGGAAAATAAAGGATTGGTCATTGATGATACACAAGGTTCTGTTACACCCTGATACTCAAGTTGTCTGAGTATTTCCCTTATTGGTGCTTTAGCTTCATGTTTAAAGGGGTGTTGTGGTAATGGTGTCGATCCTACCGGTATTATGTGGTAGGGGTGTCTTTGTCCCATCTTACATGGTTGTAATACAGCGCTGGGGCTTCTGACAGTGCCCGATCTACTGCGTAATCTTGTCTTAATTCTTCAGGAACAAGGACTGAGAAATAATGACATCTTCCCTTAGTGGTAGTTTACAGACAAAATCTGGTTCCTAATCTTTTTCTGCCAATAGGATGTCATAACGTAACGTTGGTTCTCGGAATATAACTTTAATTATGTTATTCCCTCAGTTTGTATTTTCACTTTATAAACTCCATCTGGGAAAGGGAGGGGAACACGCCTGTCCACAGTTTAGACTTCTAAAAAGTCTTTAGTTGCTGTCATATCCAGAAGCTGTTCAAGATTCTGGTGAACTATTGTGACCTCTGCCGCGCTGTCTAGCAGAGTCAGGGCTCACAGACTATTTTTCCATAAAGGTCTCATTATGTGTGCCATTTCTAGCCAAAATTGCTGCCACTTTTTTCTTTTTAGATTGTGCTTTTTTTGTGGAGGTTTCTCTTCCTTTTTTATGGAAGGTTTAGATGCCTGTTGTGAATCTTTTCTCGGTTTCACATACCCGTTTCGTTGTTCGGAATGCCCGCCTCTCTCACTGCATTTATTCGGTGAGTCCTGAAGGAATGAGATTGACATGTATCAATATATTGGTATCTATTAGGAGTTTGTAAAGTATCCTTATTTCTGAAATTATAGCGTATCTCAGAGATCTCCGAACGTGGAGCTTTTCCACTTTGTTTTGCATTTTGTTTATTTTGTTTTTGTTTATCCCCGTATTTTTTTAGACCCCTCCGCTGCTTGCTTGGTAGTATCCTTATTGGGTTCACATTGCAATTGTGGTTTACCTCGTCTGACTCCCAGATTATCCCGACCTGTACTTCTATGAGGTTTGGCGATTAATGTTTGGTAGCTCACGTTCTTGATTCAGTACAGGAACATAGTGGAGCTGCTGGTGTACAGTGAATGTTACTACTTAGCCTTTAAGTTTACTTAATATTATTGAGTATACAGTACTGTGGCAAAATTGCCCTTGAACTACATCCCCATATCTAGGGCCAGGGCAGACCCATATTAATCCTGATTTTGTTTTAACACTACAGAAAGATTCACAAGTGTTGGTGTACTGTGTGTGGTATTGTAGAGTGCAGCAAACACTGCACCCCAAGTGGTGCAGTTGTCCAATGAGGGAACAATCCCGTATGGCAAGCACATTTTGAGAATTCAGTTTTTATCATGGGGTCCTATATGGGGAAACACTGCTTCCAAAGTGCTAAATGTTGGTGCTAACCAAAATAAAATCTCTTCACATTTGGTGGGCACTTTATCCATAATTGAATACACAGTAGCAGGACAAATGCTTGCTGTGGCCACATGTGGTTACCCTGAAGCAGCCCTTGATGGGTCGGTGTTCAAAGTCCCCATTACAAATTGTATTAATCATCTATTTATTTCTAAACATACGCCTGCTACCCCCACTGTACCCATGTCAGGATGTGGTGTGTAGGTAGCCAATTCTGGCCATGGAGGTCCATCGTTACTTAAAGGACCTAGTTTAACATTCTGTGGAACGTGTGGTAGGGCGCCATCAATGCAATTTGGGTGTTCTTGATAAGATAGTGGTATTTCTAAATACGATTATGGTCTGTATTGTGTGGGTGAATTTGCTGGAGTGTAGTGATGACGTGTATGTGTGCTCCCATTTGCTGCTGGAAAGGTGACCCAAGAGTAAACAAAATTCTGTTCTGTATGCTCTGTGAGCCTCAACAACAAATGTACCTTCTCCTCCCTAGTCTGTGAGGCCATTATTTCTTAAGTGTGTTGTGAGGGGGAGTCTCACGTTGCTGCAATTACGATCCAGTTTTGGTCCGCCATTTAAAAAAAAAAAAAATTGGATAGTTTAGAGAAAGAAACACCAATTTGGGAATCCTTTTGAGAGTCCAAGCTTGAACAACCTACATCGTCAAATAGGTTCCACTAGCTGAGGAGGATATTCCCTAATACCGCAGACGTCTCGGTATAAAGTGATTAGAGTGCTTTTGTCATGAAATGAGACAAAGATACTTGTGAGATCTGTAAAGTTAATGCCTAACTAACGTTGGCGGCGTCATGTCGTAGACTCCCGTTATAGTAATGAGATTGCTGGATTTTGGGCAGCAGCACCACAGGATATGGGAAACTGAGTCTGATACCACACCGTGTCACAGCTGTCGGGCTAAACCTTCCGGCTAGCTAGCAGCACCTCACCAGTACCAAACATAAATGTGGTTTGTGGCAGCCTATCTCATGACAGTCAGACTTCTCAGAGAAGTTGTGATAGATCCAATTTTACCCCTTTCTGTCAGTAATACGAGGTAATTCAAGTTTTGTACATGCAACAACAAACAGGTTCAATAGGTTTTATTGAAGCAACAACATTCTATGTAAAAAGTAATGAATTGCGATTATGAGGATAATGAAACACAACACTATTACAGTAGTAAAGTGAAACACTAGAAGAGTCCTACCATATTGACACAATAGCATCCCTAATATCCCTACCCACACTACTAAGTTTCTACAAGAGAACAAATAGCAGTGGTACTCCTACTCTGCCCTTCTAGTCCCTGGAAGGAAGCCCAATCCCCATACATGTCTTAAAGGTAACAAAGAGATCTGTTAGTCTTCTGGGAGTCCTCCCAAGTAGACTAAGACGAAGCATGAGGTTTCAGCAGAGACTGCAGTGATGTGCAGCATGAGATGGCAAGCTGGCTGGAATGTCCCCTCTAAGTTGGTGGAGACAACATGTTGTTTTACAATAAAACATCTTGTTGTTTTGAGAACTGCCCTGACTTGACAACATGTATTATTTTGTGTAGGGTAGACATTGTACTCTCTGGACCAACAATACCTTGTAAACTATCATCTATAGCCTTGAAGGGAGCACAGGATGAAATGTTGTGCAGAGAAATGAATAACAAATCTGCATGGAAGGGCAACTGATTTAAAATAGGAAAACATCGCCACTAAAATTAAGTCTTGCTAAAATAACAAAAGGAATAAAATTGGAAGTGGCTAGGTGAGAGGACACAGGTGTAAACCCTAGCTAAAATAAATGTGCCTACATAAGCTCTAAAATAACCTCTCAACAAAGTTTCACCTTTTCCTCAATCTCATCTAATAGATAAGG
Source organism: Pleurodeles waltl (assembly GCF_031143425.1). Taxonomy (NCBI): domain Eukaryota; kingdom Metazoa; phylum Chordata; class Amphibia; order Caudata; family Salamandridae; genus Pleurodeles; species Pleurodeles waltl. The sequence continues at coordinate 445,056,011 of NC_090443.1, read as the reverse complement.
GAGAGTGGGATGTGTTTTGGGCCAATACATACTTCATCAGAGCTATTAGTCAAATGCCTGAATGGAAGAAGAGGAGGATCAATACTACCATCAGTATTATGCTCCTGCACCAAAGAGGCATTATGAACAATACCGATATCATCAGCAACCTAGGCATGATGATGTACAGGTACCCTTGTCACGCGCCAAGGATTTGCAGGGTGTGCTGCAAGATTACAGAAAAAGGTACCCTGAACCTCAATAAGTATGGCAGGTAATACCACCTCAACCTACTGCAGAGAAAGAGATGAGTGGAAAAATAAGGTGTGCGTTGGATTTTCCAACACTGCACAGACGTTGCATTGTTTCTTTCCACGCTGCAAGGGGTTTGCGTTGTTTTTCGGCGCGCAGTCTTAGTTCCTCACTGCGATGCAGGGATCTTTTTGATGCCCTGCGACGATGCAGGGAACTCCTGGACGCGCTGGAAGAAGATACGGGTGTTGCATCAATCTGGTAGGCGAAACATTGAATTTTCCGTTGCAAGGCAGGCACTGCATCGAATTTCCACTCGGGAAGTAGGGCTGTATCGTTCCGGGTTCGACTGTGCGGTGATTTCTCAGTCGCAAGGCAGGCTGTGCGTCGTTTCCGGAAGGCCATACGTCGATTTTCGGTGCACAAGGGGTTTCCTGAAGAGATGAAGTCTTTTTGGCGGTGAGACTTCAGAAAACAGGAGGCAAACTCAATCTAAGCCTTTGGAGAGCACTTCTCAGCAAAGACAGAAGCCAGCAGGGCAGCAGGGCAACAGCATGGCAGCAGTCCTTCTCAGCAAAGCAGTCCAGATGAGTCCTTTGGGCAGCCAGTCAGTTTCTCTTGACAGGTTGCAGGTTCAGGTCCAGAAGTGTCTGAGTTGGTGGGGTCAGAGACCTAGTTAATATACCCAAAAATGCTTTAGGGGGGGGGGGCCTCAAAGAGCGGTTTTGAAGTGCACAAGTTCCCCTTTCAGTACAGGCCTGTCTGCCAGAGTCCCAGTGGGGGGTTTGGCAGTCCATTGTGTGAGGGAAGGCCACTAGACTTTGAAATATAAGTGTCAGGCCCTCCACCCTTCCAGCCCAGGAAGACGCATTCAGTATGCAGATGAGTGCAGGTGTGACCGATTGTCCTTTGTGTGTGGTTGTCTGGGTGAAATGCACAAGGAAGCTGTCAACCAACCCAGCCCAGCCCAGATGTTGATTGGAGACAGGCTATAAGGCACAGATGGTTTTTAGGTGCAGAGAAATGCTCACTTTCTAAAAGTGGCATTTCTAAAATAGTAATATAAAATCCAACCTCACCAATAAGCAGGATTTTCTATTACCATTCTGGCCATACTATATATGGTTACCCCTTTCTGATCAGAATCTACGACTCAAAGTATATGAGGGCAGTCCCAATGCTAGTCTATGAAAGGAACTGGCCTCACCGTATTTGAAAACAAATTTAGGGTTTTTTCACTATCAGGACATATAAAACACATATGTACATGTCCTGCCTTTTATCTACATAGCACCCTGTCCCATGGTTTACCTAGGGCCTACCTTAGGGGTGACATATATGTAGAACAAGGGGAGTTTAAGGCTTGGCAAGTACTTTTAAATGCCACGTTGAAGTGGCAGTGAACTGCACACACAGACCTTGCAATGGCAGGCCTGAGACATGGTTAAGGGGCTACTTATGGGGGTGGCACAATCAGTGCTGCAGGCCCACTAGTAGCATTTTATTTACAGGGCCTGGGCACATGTAGTGCACTTTACTAGGGACTTTCAAGTAAATTAAATATGCAAATTGGGTATGAATCAATGTTACCATGTTTAAGGGAGAGATCATATGAACTTCAGCACTGGTTAGCAGTGGAAAAGTGTACAGAGTCCTAAAACTAGCAAAAACAGTGTCAGAAAAGTGGAGGGAGGCAGGCAAAAGTTTGGAGGATGATCACCCTAAGGCTGTCAGGTCAAACACTCCCATCTCTAAGCCACCAGACAGAGAGGGTAGATGTTTAGACGATATAGGGAAGATATTTTCACTCATGTCTGCCATCGAGGTAATAGCGGTCAACTCTCTGGTGATCCTGGGTCGCTACGATCAGCAGAGCTAGTCCGATATCGGCAGCCTTATTGACCTCGTGCCTGAGGACAGGAAAGCAGAAACAAAAAGAATCTTGCAAGAAGGTGAGCCCACCTCCTCTGAGGTGATAGATTGCGCTTTGGACATCGCCTCCACAGGTTTTCGTCAACTGGCTGGGGCAGCAGTCCTTAGATGGCAGGGATAACTCAAAGGCACGTCTTTCAGGCCGGAAATCCAATATAAGGTATTCAATATGGCCTATGACGGGTAAAAGCTGTTTGGGAAACACATGGATGAGGCACTATTGGCAATAAGAACGGACACAGACACAGCTAGGTCCCTCTGCACCCTTCAGTTTAAGAAATTGCCCTTTCGGGGAGCTTGTGGAAGGGGATTTTTCACTTAGAGGGGTGTATCAACGCTCTCAACAGTTCAGCCCTTCCAATACCAATACAGACCTGCCTACAACAGCAATACCATGAACCTCCTGCGACAGCCTATACCAAACAAGGCCTTTGCTGAAAGCAACCCTCCCAGGGTAGAGACATAGGTTGTAAACAGTGACCTAGACCGTGTACCAGCTACAGACAATACCTCCCATCCTGTGGGTGCAAAGATCTCCAGCCACGTACCCCTATGGGAAGAAAAAACATCCGACAAATGCGTGTTATACCTAGTCAGTTATGGCCATACCCTGGAATTTGTAAAGATACCACCAAACAATCCCCATAAGGAATGTATCCCCCTCATCTTCACTTATTGAAAAAAGAAGCCCTCACCATGCTCGCAAAGAAAGCAATATAGAAATTTCTGTTTTCACAGGAGGTCATAGGCTTTTACTCCTGCTTCTTCCTTATACAAAAGAAAATAGGGAAAAGGAGGCACATCCTAGACGCAAGAAAACAGAACCATTTGTTTTTAAAACTTCTTTTATTTAAACCGAGCTCGAGAGACAGCAAGAATACATTAGTACAGTAGACATTTGCATAGTAAACATAACAGTGGCAGTAGTTACCATCCACATTGGAATTTATTAACCTCCGTAGAACAGCGCTTTTATGTCCTTTAATCACATTTGATTAAACATGACCCAACATCCATGCAGCCCCTGAAGTTGCACTAGTGGCCCCAGACATTTCCCATTTCTTGAGACATCCCGAGCTTTGATAAAGCACCTTCTCTGCCATCTGACACCAATCTAGATCCGATTCCCACTTCCTTAATAGCGGGAGCATTGGCTTGCCTCAGGCACATGCAGTGTTTCGTTTGGTGACCCCCACTGCCAATGTAGACCAGATTTTTGAGTGTTTCGGCCATGATTCCTCCCCTGCTATTTACAACAGATTCAACTTCTCGGTCATGGGGATGGCGATCTCCAGGACCTAAGTGATCCTGTTGGTGATAGCCCTCCAGTAGGTTTGGATCATGGGGCATAAAGGTGTGTTCGACTTCTTAATCTTGTGCAGAAGGGTCCTAGAGTAGTTGGATCTGTGCAGGATTCTTAACTGTATGAGCTGAAACCTTGCACGTATTGCAATTTCCCGTGGGCTCTGTAGTGCTTCTGTTCAGTCCTCATCAACTAACCCACCCTGGTCCCAGGGCCAGGCCTCCCTGAGGGACCCCAGAATATCGGGGAGTTATTTATTAATTTCCTATAGATTATGGAGATAGCATTTGTTTGGTGTAGGTTCTGTAAGCAGCCTCTCCTCTAGTGGGGTGGCAGCATGTAACTGTTCCCCTTTTACAATATGGCATCGCTGAGCGCGGCTGAGCTGGAAATCCTTATACCTTTACGTCTCCGCCAGTTTGTATTCCTGCGAGAGAGACTCAAACAATATGAGCGCCTGGTCTCTCCAGATATCACCCACATGCTAGATATAAGTCATCTCCCACTTGGAGAAGCCTACCAGTCTTCCCACTTCTTGCAATAGTCACTGGCCCAGACAGGCGTAATTTCTGTGAGTGTGCCTTTCCATCCCTGGGCATTACTTGCCTGCCTCCAAACCCATACAACCGACCGGATGTGGACTGGCAGCTCACTTTCCATACGTCGCCTATGCAAGGCTGTCACATGCTCCCTCATTCCCAATCACTGTCTTGTCTAAGCCTAAAGTCGGCGCCTCGCAGTCTGAAAAGATCCAGTCATTTATCACTACCAATTGTAAGGCCTAGTAGTATCTAGTAACGTCTGGGATCACCACGCCCCTGTCTTACACCCCTCTCTGAAGTTTGGATAGGGCGATCCGTGGGGTTGTACCATTCCACAGGAGGAGAACAGATTGCCTGGTCAATCCGTCGGAAAAGCTCCAGTGGGATCTGGTATGGTGTATTCTGGAAGATGTAAAGGAGACCGGTAAGTGCCATCATTTTATAGAGTGCCGCCCTGCCCATCAGTGGCAAGGACCTCCAATGTGCTACATCTTTCTGCAAGCGATCTATCTGCAGGAGGAGGCTTTCTGTAAGGAAATCCTGTGGGTCACTAGTAAGGTCGATCCTGAGATATTTAAACCTGTCAACTACCACTGCTGCCTCATAGCACAGTGGGAGACATGGGTGACCTCCCGCCAGTATAAAAACCACAGATTTGGACCAGTTGGTTGGGTAAGGTAGAGCAGCACATCATTGGTGTGAAGAGAGATACGTTACTCCCAGTCATTAGTGACGCTCTCCCCTTGTACCAGTGGGTCCTAACGCACCCATGCTGCAAGCGGCTCTAGTGCCAATGTGAAAATCATGGGGGAGAGATGGCAGCCCTCTCTCGCAAAGCGAATAAGCTAGAGACTGCGCCATTCACTTTGACCGTCGCTAGTGGTTCTTGATAGAGGAGTTTAACCCAGTTACAAAATGTGGTCCTAAATCCCAATTTTGACAGTGCTGTGAAGATAAGTTCTATTCAATACTATTGAATTCCATTTTTGCATCTAATGCCATTAGGACCACATCCTCTGCTCTGGGGGCCACTTGTCAGATGCGGTGCTCCATACAGACTGTGCAGGTTAAGCCTTGTGCTTCTATGGGGCATAAAGCCTGAGTGATCAAGGTGAATTATTGTAGTAATAGCGTTACAGAGCATATTTGCTAGGGCTTTTGCTAGGACTTTGGTCTTGACATTTAGTGGGGATATCAGCCTGTAAGAACTACAGTCTGCAGGTTGTTTATCTGTCTTATGGATGACAATGATTATTGTGATCACCTGGTATCGCGCTAGGGTGACTTCCTTCAATGCCTCCATTCCCTTTTAGAGCTCCACTGGAAGCACGTTGGGGCCCACAGCTTTCTCTGATTGAAGGTCTCCTATGGCCATTGCTATCCCAGCCTCCAGAGCCTGCAAACACTGGACAACGATCAGAGGCTAACGTCTTTTAGGAAATCCACGCAGTCGCTGGATGACATTGTTGTAGTGGATTGGTGTAGCCCTTCATAGTATGCAGCAAATGCATTGGCTATGTCAATTTTATTGATCTGTGGCCTACCCTTGTTATCCATCACCTCCAATACCTTGGACCAGTTATTTTCCTGCTTGTCTAACCAAACCAATAGATTGCTTGCTTTGTCATCCTCATCATACAGGCGGTGCTGCACAGCTAAGGCGTAGCTACGGGCTTTCTACGCCACAAGATCCTGCAGATAGCTCTGCTGGAGGTGTAGTTGGTGGCAGAAATCATCTGAGTTCTCTGCTAGCGCTCTGGCCTCTAGCTTTTCGATGTTGCTTTCTGTTTTAGTACATTTAAGTTTTGTTTCCTTTTTCTTACCCCCTATAAGGGCCTGGGCTTGCCCCCTTATGACTATTGTAAAGGCCACCCATAGGGTACTTATGGAGGCAACTGTTTCCGCATTTTCCTGAAAATAGAAATCTGACCCTTTCCTCAGTTTGTCCTTGGTACGTGCATCCCATATGTGCCATGGGTCTAGTCTGGGAGCCATTACATAGGTGTGGATCGTGCCCTGAAGTTGGACTTCTATTGGAGACTGGTCAGAAATCGAAATGTATCTGCATGAATGTACTGAGTGAAGAGTTGGTCTATATGTGAGGAACTGTTGTGCGTTGCGGAGAAGTATGTGTAACCTTGAGCGTCTAGGTTGTGTAAGTGCCACAGGTCAATTAGCCCCAAGGCGTCCATGAAGGAATGCAGAGCCCCGCCCTTGCCCCCCATAGTGGCCCCTGACATCCTGTCTAGTCCAGGGTCCATATCAGCACTTGTATCTCCATTCACTATATGAATCCCTGGTGGCATTTCTAGCAAGAGCGCGCTGATCTCACTGAGGGTTCGGGATTGGAGGTGGGGTGGTGTGTATAGGGAGCAAACATTTAGGGTTGTGCCCGACAGGACAACATATCTGCCTGATGGGTCTTGCAAAGTATGTGTGGGGATAAATGGAATGGATTTCTTCATTAGCATACCTGTTCCCCTTGAATCAACATATAGTCTGCATGTGCTAAGAGTTTGTACCCAGACCTGTCTAGAGTTTTGTAGTTTGTACCCAGGAGGGGCGTCTCCTGGAGTAACACCAGGTCAGGGAAATGTTTTTTGAGATGGTGAAGGACCAATGTCTGCTTGATCATGCCGCAGTGACTGTTCACTTTCCAGGCTAATATAATCATATTACGCTGGGTTAATATTGTCATTGATGTGGTATGGGTTGGGATCTGAGGTGCTATATCCTAGTGGTATGTCTACATTGAGACTTGGCCTACTGGCGGCTGTTGCATAGTGTCTGCCAACCATGTTTGGATCGTGACCTGAGCGACAGTAACTGTGCTCCAACAGACAACAAAACATTAACATATTGACCCCCTCATTGAAATACCCCCGCCCCTGCTCTGTCAGTTGAAATTCACCCACCCTCCCAATATGCAGAGAGTCTGTCACCCCAAAAACTCAAACATGTGTGGGTGTGCCAAGGCCGTCGTACCGATTCTGACCAGGATAAGTCCTACGCCTAATGATTCGCCCATCTGTATAGACAACAGTGTGTGACCCTTGAAGTCAAGCTTGTCTTACCCAATATTCTAGTTTCACCCCCAGTGAAAGAGTAACTGTACCCATGTGGCTTAAGAGTCTGGTGAGGTGGACCCCCGCTGCTGCTTTTCACATTGCAGAGGTCTTGTTGCTGCCTCACATCCAGCTGAGGATCTCTTCTGTGCAGTTTGGCCTCCCTTCTGCACACGACTCGCCATCCTGCAAGCCAGTCATCTTCTGGTGTGGTGAAGTGCTATTTTTTGCCCTCTACGAATATTTTGAGTTTTGATGGGTAGAGCATCATGTATTTCAGTTCTTTGTCTCTTAGGGCCTGCTTAACTTCCTCAAAATTCCTGCTCTGTCTCTGTACCTGCAATGTGAAGTCTGGGAGGAACCGGACAGCATTTTCAAACATGTAGGTCTCTATGTGTACGAGCCTCCTGTAGGATTGCGTTGCATACCCTATAGTTGAAAATTCTGGCGATTATTGTCTTTGTAGGAGCACCTGGCTGTGGCGGGGGTCCTGGGGCCCTGTGGGCCTTCTCCATGTAGAAGAATTTGGATAATCTTTGGGGTGCACGATGTTAAAAACCAGGTCTTCCAGAAACAGGTGGGCACTGGGATCCTTCGGTCCTTCAGGGACACCCACCAGCCAAATGTTATTCTGTCAGGCTCTGCCTGTTGGGTCATCCAGCTTTGGAGCAGCCACTGCATTTTGTTTTGTCAGGGTTTAGACCTGATCCTCCAAATGTTTGGTATCAGATTGTTGTTCAGTGATTTGTATCTCTTCCACTGATAGCTTCTCGGTGGCCTTGCGGAGATCTGCCCTCAAAAGGTTCACATCTACTTTAACAGTGTCTATTTTGGGCTCAGGTGTTCCCTTGACATCCTGGATACCGGATATTATTTCATCCAGGGAGGATTCTGCACTCTTGGGGAGTGGGGGGGGGGGGGGGTCAGGGTAGGGAAGGTCGTGAGCAGTTTCTGCCACCTTCTGCATGTCTCCTGATCATGGTATACTTGCCTGGTTGTTGGACTGTGTAGGACAGGGCCTTGATTCCTGACCATGTCCACTTTTGCAGCACCCATCTAAGTATTGAGGCAGGCCCTGTAAAAGTGGATATGATCAGGTAACTGGCTCCTATGGTTGAAGGCGGCATTGGCCATCGAGGAGAGTGAAGGTAGAGTTCCACAGAGAGGATAGTGACACCAAACACAGAACATCCCAAATACAGAAAATATCTTCGCTTCACCGTAGCCGATACACATTACCAATTCAAAGTTCTCCCTTTCGGACTCAAATCGGATCCTCACGCTTCACCAACTGCCTGGTACCAGTAGCAGCCACTTTCGGAAGCAAAGGTCACCAAGTTTTTCCCTACTTGGAAGATTGGCTACTAAAAGCCCCAACAGCACAACAAGCATCCAGAACCACACAAGCTTTTTTCACATTATTTTGCAAGCTGGGTCTCACTGTCAATTTTCGAAAATCGACAACTATTCCAAAGCAAACTAAAATGTTCCTGGGATCCCATCTGAATACAATACAGAACAATCCGTTTTTCCCTCAGGACAGACAATAAAGGCTCAGAAATCTGGCAGTCAAACTACCTCAGTACAAGTTGTTGCTCGGTACAATGTCCTCCGCAGTCAATCTATTACCTCTTCCACGACTGAAAATGAGACCATTGCAAGAAGAGTTACAAAAACAGTTGAATAGACAGAAGAATCATTTGACAACATCATAGCTATCACTGTAAGAATGAGGGAGGCTTTAGCGTGGTGGTCCCAAGCCTCTCATCTGTCAAAGGGCCTCGCGTTTTTTATCTCAGATACCCAAGTTCGTCATAAAGACAGAAGCCTCTTTGCATGGCTGGGGTGGCAACCTGCAGGACCTGCAGTTTCAAGGGAAGTGGTTGACACAACAAAAGACCATGCATATCGACAGGCTAGAACTGCAAAACATCTTTCTCAGTGTGCAGCCCTTTCTTCCGAGGATAGCAGGTTCTTCAGTGCTGGTTTGTTTGGACAATATGACCAGAATGCATTAATCAACAAGCAAGGGGGTAAAATGTAAATTAGCACTTGTATAGCGCACTACTCACCCGTTAGGGTCTCAAGGCGCTGTACTCATACCGCTATGGAACCCCTCCTGGCTTTTTCCCTGTGAGGCGCCCACTCCTGAGCACCCCCAGGGTGAAGCCAGGCATCCAAGCGCTGTTGGGGCCGTTGTGGAGATTAAGCAAGCTATTGCCCAGAGTTGCAGAGTGGGACCCATGAATTAGATTAGGCACCGAGGCGAGAATTATCTGGTCAAGGGGAATTGAGCCCAAGACCTGCCGAAGCGGGACTTGAACCCTGGTCTTGAGCCAGATCTCTGCTTCAGGGTCTGCCGCTCTAACCATTGAGCCACACTTCTCCACTATCATTAATTCTCTCACAAGAGGCTCAGGACCTGGGGAATGGGCTCACAACTCACAAAATATCTCTGACAGCCGAACATGTGTCCAGAATGAGCAACACCCTAGCAGACACACTCAGCAGAACAAAAGACAGTTGCCACGAGTGAGAACTAGATCAAACGGAGCTGGATAAGATATTTTCACTTTGGGCAAACCAGCACAGGATCTCTTCGTAATAGTCAAGAACACCAAATGCCAGTCGGTATCCGCTCCCAGGGTTGTGGGGGAATGCCTTTTTGAACAGATGGTCAGGGATATATGCATAAACTCCCCCCCACCTTCCCTCTCATACCGAGGTTTCTCAAGAAAGTGAAACGGGAACACTGTTGCCTAATCCTGATTGCTCCAAGGTGACCCAGGCAACACTGGTTTACGGAGCTCCTCCTATTGTCAGCAAGCAATCTGATTCACCTCCTGGCAACACGAGCACTGTTGACCATGAACCAGAGCTAGTTCTTACTTACGGTACCTGCCTCTGTCCATTTGTGTGCGTGGCTCCTGAATTCAATGAGTTCAAAGACCTGAACAGTTCTTAGGACTGTAAGGATATTCTATCCAAAGCAATAGCAGAATCCACAAACAAAGCATACAAATTGAAATGGAAGCAATTCTGTTCATGGTGTCAGCAATCTAACTTGCACCCCATGGAGGCATCACCTGAACAGATTCTGCCTTAACTTCCTATCGCTCGCTAGACCAGGATTATTGCATGCATTGGTCAAGGTTCACCTCGCAGCAATCTCATGATACAGACCTTCATCACACTCTCTCCCCCTCTGTTCGACAGGGATAATCAAACAATTCATGAGGGGATTATTCTGAGATTTTCCTTCGGTTCGAGCTCCTCCTCTGGAGTGGCTTCTCAATGTTGTTCTGTGCCTACTTATGAAACCACCATTCAACCCCATTGCAAAGGTGTGCAAACCACTTACAGCCAAACCACGAGTGCTCTCAACAAGGGCAGCCTCCACTTCTGCTGCCCTGTTTTGCAGGTGTCCCATTGGAGAAGATTTGTGGTGCTGCGATGTGTAAGAGCATCCACACATTGATGCAGCATTACTGTGTGGAATCAACGCACTGCATTGATGCAGCTGTAGGACAGGCAGTCTTACGTCATGTATTCCAATAAGGTGATCCACTTTTCATGGAGGTGTTTCTTGTTAATTATGTATAGATCCACATAATGATGTTGTATACTGTATGACTGTCTCATCATGTATACTGTATCTAAACTTCAGGTATAGAGATATACATATGCCCATATTTATATATGTATATATATTTATATGAATGTTTTATCCACCATCCTCAAAAGGTAATTCAATTACTGTAATATATACTTACAATTACTACTTACTATTCTTATTCAAGCATGTGAATCTATGAAAGATTCAGTACTGGAGAAGAAAATTAGTTACTTACCAGTAACTGCAGTTCTCCAGTATTTGCATCTTTCATAGATTCACATGCGACCTATCCTCCTCCCCTGAGAGGCTACCCTTGTAGCTCAAGTGATGGTTTTGCCACTTGTGCTAAAAACAATCTGAGGGATTCATCCTCTCATGATTATTTTACACAGTGCTTTCGTCTGATTGGTCAGAGTCGAAGTTTGGTCCTTTTTTTAATAACTGGGAATGATTCAAACAAGTGAATCTATGAAAGATACCAATACTGGAGAATGGCAGTTACAGGCAAGTAACTCATTTTCTTTCTATCTTTCTGGCTTCAGATTATGCTGCAGCACGGAGACTCCTGATTTATTCTTTTGAGGTAATGCAATGCCCTCCTGGCTACAGATGAACATGACCTCTGCCTCTTGCTATTGTTGGACCTCTCAGCTGCCTTTGATACAGGTAACAATAATTACACCCTAATACACACCCAGGAGTCTCAAATGGGATTCACCAGCAAAATCCTTCACTGGCTCTTTTCCTACCATTCCAACTGACACCAGTTTTTTCGTATAGATACTTTCAGGTCCCAAAAGTTCCCTATAGCATATGGAGTCCCTCATGATTTCATGCTGTTACCTGTCATTTTCAGTGTTCACGTGTAGCTTCTTGGTGCTCTTCTCACAGATAACAGCATCAAGAATCCCTGATATGCTGATTATACACAACTCTGCCTGAAAATCTCCTCTGCTCCAGGCATCCAATGTCTCAAACACTCGCTGCAGGCTCCTAAAGGATATCTTACATGCTGCAACACGTCTCATCCAGAACCTGACGAAACATGAAAACATAACCCCCATTCTGATGGCACTCCATTACCTCCCTTGCTGGCCCACGTGATCTTCTAGGCCAGTTGCAATAGGAAGTGTAAAAAACACTCTAGGCTGGAGGCCTTTTCCATCTATGCACCCAGGACCTGGAACTGAATTGCTATATCCATCAGGACTGCCCAAACGCTGCTCCAGTTTAGGCAAGAGTTCTAGACATACCTCTTTAAAGAACACTCCATCACAGTGCATTCACAGTCCACAAAACAGCCACATCATGTATCATTCCATAACTTTATGCTGGTCTTCGATCTTGTGCAGTTGAACACTGGTTTATGACTAGGTCTGTGCATTAGAAACACCACATACATATGTCCATACAGGAAGTGCTTGGTGTATGCAAATACTATTGAAAGCGCAGTGCCATACTCAGCCAAATATCAACATGATAATTTGAGACAGTTTTGAAAGCACTAGTGCACACACATGCTACAGAGTTGCAAGGTTAATTGTGACAGTATTAAAAGTTCTGCTTCATACGTAAACAAAGAGATGCAGAATAGCAAAATGCTTTATTGAAAGCCCTGCTTCATACACAGTTGAAAGGGCTTCAGCAGAAGTAAACACAGCATTGAAAGTCCTTCTCCATACAGAGCCAAAAGGGTTACAGGGTGAATGTAGGTAATATTGAAAGCCATCCTGCATACACAGCTGAAAATACTGCAGGATGAGTGCAAACAATTGTGAATATCCTGCACCATTTACAGCCAAGGATGTACATGATGAGTGCAAACCTTATTAAACACCCTCGAAACAGCCAAAGAGCTGCAGAATAAATATAAACAGCAATAAAATGTCCTTCACCGAATACAGCTGAAAGAGCTGCAGGATAAATTTAGGCAATATCAAAAGCCCTGTGCCGTGCACATCCTTATTGACAACTCTGCTCTGTTCACCGGTGTATGATGAATGCTGGCAGTATTGAATGCCCTGCTTCATACACAATTAAAAGAGCTGCAGGATTAAGTATATACTACAGTGACAGAAAGAAGTGCAGGATAAATGCATTAACTAAATTAGGATGGAGGGTTATGAAATTCAAGTGGGGGAGCGGTTGAGAACTAGGGATCAAACTTACACAACAACCCAGGAGATCGGTAACCAAACCTTTCCACTTGTAGACAGGAAACAGATAGAACCCTGTCTACCCCAATACATTTCCATTTACCTTCCTGGAAATGAAAAAAATCATTGTTAATTGCAGACTTTATAAAAAGTACTTGAGTAGAAAAGGTGGGGGACCATTTTAATTACTTTTATATTCCTGTATGTCAGGACACTGGGGAAGTAACAGCCTTCTCCACTATTGGATCTTTCATAGATTCACATGCTTAAATCATTCTCCATCATCGAAGTAGGAGCTCCACTATCATTAAATAGCAATGTAGAGAAATTTTACATATAAAACAACGTTAAGGTGCGTTCGCTTTCATAGCTTATACCTATCATTTGACACGACCTGAAGTATAGCCAATCAGACGACAGCATCCTTTGGAACCCTCGCCACAGCTCCAATCACTTATATTGTCTAACACACGTCATGTGAAGGGAGTCTCCCTGAGCTCTGCTGAGTGTTTTCTTCATTCCAGCCTTAAACGCTTCATATTGTCTGATACTTCAAAGAAAGGACTCTTTAGATCCTGCAAATCTTGTGGGGAAAAAGAGACTGCATGTGCATGACACACCTAAGGACTGCCTCTACTGCCTTTAACCTCAGCACAAAGTGAAAGACTGCAAGGTATGTCACACCTTTTCATCAAAAACATGGAAAGAAAGAGAGGCTCTTCTACTGAGTCTCGCAAAAGGGAAAGGTCCCACGACTATGGCACCTCCGAGGAAGACAAAGACCCAAAAGACTTCCTATCATGGATTCAGAAAAAGGAGAAAACGTCAAAATTCTCCTCATAAACTACTTCCTCTGATCCTAGCACACCAACTACTAAGACTTCAGACCATCCACGTACTACTTCTTCAGAACCGGCGACAATGCCAGAAATCCATGTAAAAGCACAGTTGACAAGATCTTGACTACTATAGCAACGGTTACTACATGTAGGAAAGAGGCACTTGTTGGAGTTACATCCCAACCTCTTTTTGCCTGATATTGACTTGACTGAGTGTGTGCTGGGATCTTGCTAACCAAGACCAAGCACTAGTGTTCTTTCCCTAAAAATGTACCATTGTTTGCACAGTTGGCACACATCTGGCACACAGATAAGCCCCTTGTAAAAGGTAATAGTGGTACCAAGGGCCCTGTGACCAGGGAGGGTCCCTAAGGGCTGCAGCATGTGTTGTGCCACCCTAAGGGAACCCTCAACTAACAAGTGCACACTGCCAAAGCAGATTGTATGTGTTGGTGGGGAGAAAAAGGCAAAGTAGACATGGCATCCCCCTCAGGGTGGAATGCCCATAAAACACTGCCTGTGGCATAGGTAAGTCACCCCTCTAGCAGGCCTTCCAGCCCTAAAGCAGGGTGCACCATACCACAGGTGAGGGCATAGATGCAGGAGCAATATGCCCCTACAGTGTCGAAGTCCATTCTTAGACATTGTAAGTGCAGTGTGGCCATATTAAGTATATGGTCCGGGAGTTTGTCATTAATAACTCCACAGTTCCATAATGGCTTCACTGAATACTGGGAAGTTTGGTATCAAACTTCTCAGCACAATTGAAAAATGCACACAGAGATGCCCCCCTGTATTTTAGCCAACCCTCTTGTGTAGGACTGACTGGTCTGTACCATCCTGCCACTAGCAGATGAGTTTCTGACCACACGGAGTGAGGGCCTTTGTGCTCTCAGTGGCCAGAAACAAAGCCTGCTCTGGTGGAGGTGCTTCACACCTCCACCGTTGAGGAGCTGTAACTCTTGGCGTTGAGCCTCAAAGGCTCAGGCCTTGTGTTACAGTGCCCCAGGGCCCTCCAGCTAGTGGAGATGCCTTCCCCCCGACAAAGCCCCACTTTTGTTGGCCAGTTCGGTGGGAAATTTAAGAAAAGCAAAGAGGAGTGACCACATCAGCTGAGACCACCCCTAAGGTGTCCAGAGCTGAAGTGATCCCCTCCCTGCAGAATCCTCCATCTTGGTTTGGAGGACATAGACCAATAGGGAAAGGAATGTGCCCCCCCTCCCCAAAAGGAGTGGACACCAGGAGGGTGTAGCCACCCTCAGGGACAGTAGCCATTGGGTACTGCCCTCTGACCCCTGTAACGCCCCTAAATCTTGTATTTAAGGGCTTCCCTGAACCCAGCTCACGAGATTCCTGGGGACCCGACAAAAAGAAGGACTGCTAAGCTAAAACCCCAGCAGAGAAGAAGGATGACGACAACTGCTTTTGCCCCAGCCCTACCGGCCTGTCTCCTGCTTCAAAGAACCTGCAACAGACCAGCGACGCGTCCAGCGGAACCAGCAACCTCTGCCCAACTCCAGAGGACTGCCCTACACTCAAAAGGACCAAGGACTCCCAAGGACAGTGGCTCTGTCTAAGAAAAACCTACAACCAAGGACTTCCACCTCACTCCAGATGCGTGAGTCCCTACCCCTATGCACCGGACGCCCATGGCCCGTGTCCAGGTGGTTTACCCAGCAAGAGAGGGTCCCTAGGCGATAGCGAGTAAGTGCCCACCCTGGGTTGACCTCTCCACCCCTCCACGACGACGCTTGCAGAGGGAATCCCGAGGACCCCCCGACCTCGAAGCTCCAGATGAAGATATCAGACGCCTAATGACACACTGCACCACAGCCCCCAGGCCTTGGAGAAACTGACACCCGGTGCAGCTACGTTCAGCAGGCGGCCCTCCTCCATGTCCAACCGGTGGTGTGCCCAAGACACCCCCCTGGACCTCGCCTGCAGGCTCTGAGTGACCCTCTGGGTCTCCTCATAGACCAGCATTGGAAGCCCGACATCCTGTTTGCACCCTTCACCTGGCCGCCCCTGTGTCGCTTAGAGTGTGTGTTTGGTGCCTACATGTGGCCCCCTCCAATGCTCCTACAATACCCCCTGGTCTGCCCTTTGGGCTGGAGGTACTTACCTGCCAGTGGCCTGCTTCAGAGTAACCCCTGTCTCAATAGGAGCCCACGTTAAAATTGCTCATCTTTGACCTCTGCTCCGGACCGGCCCTGTGTTGTTGGTGGTGGGTGTTTGGGGTTAACTTGAACCCCAACCAGTGGTCTTCTCAAAACCAGGAGACTGAAACTGTAAGTGTTGTACTTACCTGTAAACCGATTTAACAAACTCCCATCCCCCCAAAAACTGTTTCTGGAAATTGCACTATGTCCATTTTTAAAATAGATAATTTTCAATATTTCAAGAATTGCATTACTTACCCATTTCAAACAAAGTACTGTTGATACCCGTGTGAAATACAGATCTTTTAAGGTACTTACCGGCTAGTTGAATCGTGTGATTCTAAAAATAAATTAAGAAAATATATTTTTGATATATAAAAACCATTGGTCTGGAGTCAAGTAATTGACTATGTGCTTCTTCTCTTTGTGTGTACAACAAATGCTTTGCACTACCCTCTATTAAGCCCAACTGCTCGACAACACTACCACAAAGGAGAACATTAGTATTATCTACTTTAGCCTCTGTTAAGCCACTGGGGAACACCTGGACTCTGTGCACACTATATCTCATTTTGATATAGCATATACAGAGCCAGCTTCCTACACTACTGTGTCATAGATAAGACTATCGACGATGACAATGACTTCAGCCGTTGATTCTTCAATCCCATCTCTGATGATTTCCTCGTCGACGAAGATTCCGATGATGACACCACCATGGATAAGACAGTTGTCGATTACACCACTGCGACAAGACCGTCGTCAATGATACCACTGTCAACAACACATATGCCGTCGACACATACCTACAGTCCCTCGTCAACAATGTTTTTGATGACACTGTCGATGATGATAAAAGTTTCAATGACCTTCTTAAGGCCTCAAGACGCCTCCCCCAGCAAAGTTTACTTGATTTGGAGGATTCAGAGGATGAAGGTCCATGTGGTCCAGCACGTAGTCTATCTGATCTCCAGGTGAAATACCAGGAAGAGGACAATGAAGAGGTGGAAGAATCCTATTATGGCCACTACTACTTTACGGCAGTTCGCAAAGTCTGCTCAACATCTGAATTTCGATGAAGACAGCCAGTGCCACAGCCCTGTTGGGCAGCAGTGGCCATGCTCTTTGGTACTCCATCCTCCAATTTGCTGATCATCTTCCCAATGATAGGAAAGAAGATTTCCTTGAGATCATTAATGAAGGTGCTATGGTCTCTAACCAGATTATAAGTGCAGCGTCGGATTATTCTATATTAGCGGCACATGGATATTGCCATGGAATATCCCTAAGAAGACACTCATGGCTGTGTCTTACTTCTCTGAAGCCAGAAGCACAGCAAAGAATACAGAACCTTCCATTTACAGGGTCTACTCTGTTTGGTCCTCAGGCTGATGATGAGATGTCTAGAATGAAATCAGAACTAGACACTCTTAAGGCTATAGGCATTGAAAAACCTAGAGAGCAGCGTAAGTCATTCCGTCCTTACCACCCCAGGTTTTTCTCACAGAGAGTTCAAACTCCGCAATGGGTGCCACCTAGATCACAACAACAACACCAGTGATCATACCAAATTCAGCACAAGCAAATGCGAGGTTGTTCCACTCAACAAACCACACAAGGAGGACGTCAACCATCTGCGTCTAAACCCTGAGCCCTTCCTTCCCCCTCTTCCTTACCCACTCCGCAAGGGGGAAGTATGTTGCATTACCTGACAGAGTGACAACGCATCAGATCAGATGCCTTGGTTCTGCCTATTGTGCAAAATGGATTTTGTCTCAGGTTTACCAACCCTCCGCCTTCTATTCCACCGAATCCCTCCATGTCGCATCTCGATTCTCTCAGGGCAGAGGTCAACACCTTATAACAAAAGAAGGCTATAGAATCAGTTCCCATTGATTAACATGAAAAAGGGATTTACTCGAGGTATTTCCTAGTACCAAAGAAAAACAAGCATAAATTCAGACCTAGTCTCGATCTAAAAATAGCTAAAAAAAAAATTGATTCGAAAGGAGCAGTTCAGAATGCTGGCTTTACATCATATATAACCCCAGCTTCATCAGGGAGATTGGCTCTGTTCCATCGACCTTCACAATGCATACTTCCACTTTCTGATTGCCAGGAAGCATCAGACGTTTCTAAGGTTTCTTATGAGACAAGACCATTACCAATTTGCAGTGCTCCCATTCGGCCTCAAGTCTGTGCCCAGAACGTTCTCCAAATGCATGGCTGTGGTGGCAGCCCATCTAAGAAATCACTGAATCTTCATCTATCCCTATCTAGACGATTGGCTCTGAAAGGCATCCACATCTCAAGATGCCCAACTACATTTCAATTGGACTTACCAACTTCTTCAACAATTGGGCCTCCAAGTCAACCTCATCACATGTCCAGAAACCTATTCTCGATCTAAGAATAGCCAAAAAATTGATTTGAAAGGAGAAGTTCAGAATGGTGGCTTTACAGCAGATATATCCTCAGCTTCATCAGGGAGATTAGCTCTCTTTTATCGACCTTCACAATGCCTACTACCACATTCTGATTGCCAGGAAGCATTAAAAGTTTCTAAGGTTTCTTGTGAGACAAGACCATTACCAATTTGCAGTGCTCCCATTCGGCCTCAAGTCTGTGCCCAAAAGTTCTCCAAATGCATGGCTGTGGTGGGAGCGAACTCTGACCTGATTTTGGTCAGGAGATCGCTCCCCCACGTCCGCAGCACCACCAATCTGTCCCCTTGTCCTCGACCCCGCACACGCAGCCGATCGCGTGTTCGAGGCCCTCCACCACCCGCAGGCATCCGCCTGCGCCTCATCCCTGGTGTCTTGTGGGCTCTGGTAAGCGTCACTAGACTTGTGCTTTTGTGCCTTTTTAACTTGTGAATCGTTTATTCTGTGCTTCTGTACCTTTTTAACTTTGTGACTCGTTTTCTGTGCCTTGAATTATTGTGCCGCTATTGTGACTCGTTTTCTGTGCTTTCGTGCCTTTTTTAACTTTGTGACTCGTTTTCTGTGCCTTGAATTACTGTGCCGTTCTTTTTTCAGTTTCGTTCTGTGCCTTTTTTGCCGCTTTTGCCCCTTGTGCGCTACCCTTGCCGGCTCTCCCTGAGCCGCTTTCCCCGCCGCTCCCTCCCTGGGGCCACGCCCCCATTCGCCGCTGCCTCCCGCCTCCCAGCTTCTCCTCCCTCCCCCTCTCTTCTTAATGGCGGTCGCTGCGCGGACGCGCCAGAGGCAAGCCCGTCGGCCCCTGGACCACGCCCAGCGCCACACCCCCTGGTCTGCGAGATCCCCGCACCTCCTGACGCCTCTACACGGCCGATCAACTCAACGCCCTCAATCCCGGCCGCATCACAGCATGCTTCCAGTCCTCACCAAGGAACACCCACGGACCCTTCTCATGCTGCAGCTGCAGATTCACCTGCGACAGAACAACGAAACTTACAAAGACCGGAACAAACCACCTCCACTGCATATCCTCAGCACCCACTCCGCACGCAAGCACGCCATCGAGCTCTGAGACCTGCTCGACTCCACCGCCCCAGACGTAGCCTTCCTGACCGAGACCTGGTGGAACGACTCCTCGGCGCCCGACATTGCAATAGCCATCCGGACGGCTACAAGATCATCCGACGGGACCGCACCAACGGAATTGGAGGACCAACCTACCTGCCCACAAATCCATCCTCAAGGTCTACACCCACACTGACGACACCCTCAAGACCGCCAAACACCTACACTTCTGCATCCACACCGACCCCAACACCACTCTCAGAGGAACTCTCATCTACAGACCTCCCGGACCACGAGCACCCTTCAGCGAATCCATCGCCGACCTCACCAGCACCCACGCACTCACATCAACGCATTACATCCTCCTCGGGGACCTAAATTTCCACCTGGAGAACAACAACGACACCAACTCCACTACTCTGATCGACAACCTCACAAACCACGGCCTCAGACAACTCGTAAACACACCAACCCTCATCGCCGGCCACACGCTTGATCCCATCTTCTCCTCAAGCGCCCACGTCACCTTCAACCACACCACCGTACTCCACTGGACCGACCACCACTGCATCCACTTCACCTACAAGAAACATACTGAGCACCATCGCACCCAACTACCACCCTGCCGATGCTGGAGCAAAGTTACAGAAGACCAGCTTACCAACACCCTCGCCCAGAACCCACCCGCTGACCCTCCGACCAAGACACCACCGCCCACAACCTCACTCTGTGGATCAACGATTGCGCCAACATCCTCGCGCCACTCAAGAAACCCACCAACAACCAAGCCAGAAGAAAAGCCGCCTGGTTCACCGACGAGCTCCTAAACTCCAAGCGCGACTGTCGAAAACTAAAAAAGGAATGGCTCCTCAAACGCACACCTGACAGCCTCACAGCCCACAAGGACGCCACCCGCAGACACCACCAACTCATCAGACAAGCCAAACGATCCCACTTCAAAGACCGCCTGCACAACAACGCACATGACAGCAAAGAGCTCTTCAGCATCGTAAAAGAACTCTCCAGCGCCAACGTCAAAGACATCCCTCCATCCCAAGAACTCTGCAACGCAATGTCCACCTTCTTCCACCGAAAGATCACCGACATACACGACAGCTTCAACACCACTCCCACGCCAGACCCCACCCCCAAAAGCTCCACCTGTGCAAACCGCCTGACCTCCTGGACCAACGTCAACCACACAGACACGCAAGATCATGAACTCCAATCACTCAGGATCTCCGTCAGACCCCTTCCCCCACCACGTATACAACAAGGCAGACTCCACCATCTACGGAAGGTCATCAACATCTCCTTCGAAACAGCGACCTTCCCGGAAAGTTGGAAGCACGCCGAAATCTGTGCCCTCCTCAAGAAGCCCAAAGCAGACCCCAACGACCTCAAAAACATCCGACCGATCTCCCTACTCCCCTTCCCAGCGAAGGTGATTGAAAAAATAGTCAACACACAACTAACCAGCCACCTCGAAGACAACAACATCCTGGCTCCCTCCCAATCCGGCTTCAGATGAAACCACAGCAATGAGAACGCCCTTCTCGCCGCTACAGACGACATCAGACTTCAAATGGACAACGGCGAAACATCAGCCTTCATCCTCCTGGACCTATCTGCCGCCTTCGACACAGTCTGCCACCGCACCCTGAAAACACGCCTCCACGAAATCGGAATCCAAGGAAAAGTCCTCGACTGGATCATCTCATTCCTCTCCGGCAGAACCCAGAGAGTCCGCCTCCCCCCCTTCCGCTCCGAAGCCACCAACATCATCTGCGGCGCCTTCCAAGGCTCATCCCTCAGCCCGACGCTGTTCAATATCTACATGGCCCCCCTCGCACAAGTAGCCCAACAACACAACCCCAACATTCTCACCTACGCTGGCGACACCCAGCTCAGCCTCTCGCTCACCAAAGACCCGCACACAGCCAAAACCAACCTCCACGAGGGAACGGAAACCATTGCCGAATGGATGAAAACCAGCTGTCTGAAACTCAATTCGGACAAGAAGGAGGTCCTCATCCTAGGACCCACCCCCTCCGCCACTCCTGGTGGCCTACCGCACTAGGAACCCCACCGACACCAACCAACCACGCACGCAACCTGGGCTTTGTCCTCGACTCCTCCCTCACCATGTCTAAACAGGTCAACGCAGTCTCCTCCTCTTGCTACAACAAACTCCGCATGCTCCGTAGGATCTTCTGGATTCCGAAACAAACAAGAAGAACGGTGACACAGGCCCTGGTCAGCAGCAGGCTAGACTACGGCAACACACTCTACACAGGCATCCCAGCAAAAGACCTATTACGCCTCCAACGCATCCAAAATGCATCCGCCCGGCTGATCCTCGACGTACCCAGCCGCAGCCACATCTCCCACCACCTGAGAAACCTTCACTGGCTCCCCGTGGACAAGAGGATCACTTTCAAGCTTCTTACCCACACTCACAAATCACTCCACGACACCGGACCAACCTACCTGCACAACAGACTCAGCTTCTACACCCCCACCCGTCAGCTCCGCAAACCTCGCCCTCGCCGTCGTCCCCCGCATCCAACGAAAAACCTCCGGTGGCAGATCCTTCTCATACCTCGCCGCCAAAACCTGGAATGCGCTCCCTACCAACCTGCGACAGACCCAAGACCTACTCACCTTCAGAAGACTCCTCAAGACCTGGCTCTTCGATCAGTAACAACAGCTCACAAGGCGCCTTGAAACCCTCATGGGTACGTAGAGCGCTTTACAAATTCAATGATTGATTGATTGATTGATGGCAGCCTGTCTAAGAAAACACTGAATCTTCGTCTATCCCTATCTAGACAATTGGCTCATAAAGGCATCCACATCTCAAGAGGCCCAGCTACATTTCAATTGAACTTACCAACTTCTTCAACAATTGGGCCTCCAAGTCAACGTCATCACCTCTTCAGAGGTTGTACTACTTAGGTGCCACCATCGACACCATTCAAGCAAAGGTGTTTCCTTCGGAGGAGCAATGTTTATCGAACCTTCTGAAATGTCAAGCTCTTGAGAAAGCGCCTCATTCATCAACAAGAATAGTCTCATCTCTCCTAGGATCGATGGCTCTTGCATCTATCTTACTCCCATTGCTCACCTCCACATGAGTCCCTTGCAGGAGTGCCTAGAAAATCAATGGAATCAGCTAACAAACAATTAGGAGGGCAATATTACTATCTCCTCACATGTAACATGATCCCTCAAGTAGTGGTGTTCTCCAGACAATCTTCCATAAAGGGATGCCTTCCCACTAGCAAGTCCCCATGCAGACAATAGTCATTGATGCATCGTTCCTCGGATGGGGGTGCCCATATGGATCATCTACAGATTCAAGGCTCTTAGTCTCAGAAGGAGAGATCATATCACATCAGTCTACTAGAGCTACGTGCAGTTCATCTGGCACTCACAGCCTTTTTGGTCACCTTAATCTACCACAAGACTGCATGGACGTTCTAAGAGAGGCAAAGCGAACATCTACCAGATCAGCATATGACTTAAAATGAAAAAGATTCTGCATTTGGTGTTTGGATAACAACATAGATCCCACAGCATGGGGAGAAGATGTTATTCTTCCATACCTATTGCATCTAGCAAAATCTGACTTGCAATAGTTATCCATCAAAGTACACCTGGAAGCTCTCACTGCATACAGGAAACGTCTTTCACAAACCTCTTTCTTTAAAATTCCAGTCATTAAAGACTTCCTAGAAGGGTTAAAGAAGGTTTTTCCTACTGGACGTCCATCTCCGCCCTGGGAGCTTAATGTAGTTCTTTCATGTCTAATGCAGCATCCTTTTGAGCCGAAACTTTGGAAAACTGCCTTACTTGTAGCAATTACATGAGCTCGCAGGGTTAGTGAGATCCAGGCCCTTTGCGCTCAGGAACCATACACGGTTTTCCATTCCTCCAAGGTTGTAATGAGAACACATCCAAAATTCCTACTCAGAGTTATCTCCGATTTTCATGTAAACCAGACTGTTTCTTTACCAACTTTCTTTCAAAACCCATCTACTTCTGCAGAGAGAACGCTTCACTCTCTAGATGTGAAAAGGGTTTTTAAATTTTACTTAGACAAAACTAAATCTTTTCCCAAGTCGCAGCAACTGTTCATTAACTATGCTCCGGTTCGAACATGCCTTGCCACCTCCAAGCAATCTCTTTCCAAGTAGATTGTCTTGTGCATTCTGTTCTGTTACCAGCAAGCTAATAAGTCTCCTGATGGCAGACTTAAAGTACATTCTACCAGGGGCAAGGCAGCCATGACTGCTTTGTTGAGAAACATTCCTGCAGCAGATATTTGAAAATCTGCTACATGGAGGTCTGTCCACACTTTTACTAAGCACTACTGTCTTGATTCTGATGCTAGGACATATGCCCAAGTAGGACAGGCTTCTCTTAGAATTCTCTTTGCATAAATAAATATCACTCTATTGTTCGGTCTACTCCACCGCTCCCAGGGGGATGGGCTTGCTACTCTGTTCAGTGCTTATGACTATACATGGAAATCCCCTGAACTCCAGTTCATAGGGGTATTTCCATGATAGTCATAAGCGAACCTCCCCACTCTCCGGTGGAATGGAAAAAATAGTAATTCAAAGATATTTTCATCTCAGCTAGTAAAGCCTACAAAAAGAACTGAGGTAACTGCCTCTTGCTAAGCATGATGGTATATGGGAGGACCATCTGCTCCTGAAGGTACAGTTTTATTTTTTACTCTGTATAGTGGCAGCCTATGGGCTACACTGCCCTGCATTGCTTCATAGTTATGTAACATTACAAAAAGGTTTGTGAAAGACTTTTCCAGTGAAATCTTCAAAATATTCATGCATTTGAATGGATATCTACCTTACAGGACCATTTTTTCAACCAAACAGGATGAAGTTTTTGGCCTTTGTAGCCTCTCTTTTAGGCCGTATACAGGCATTAAGTGACTTTGCAGGCCTCCGTGAAGAAAGGCGAACATCAACATATAAGACGACATTTTGAGAAAAGTGCCCCGCAGGCAGAACTATTCTGCACTTATGACCATCATGGAAATACCCTTACGAGAGAACTGGTGTTACAGGTAAGAATCTATTCCTTTTGCATGGTCACTCTATCTGACATCCTGCATCTCCTGAACCACAGGGATGATATGACAACTCTTGACTTGCAGGATGCATATTTTCACATTTCCATACATCCCAAGCATCACAAATACCTCTGCTTCATTGTAGCTTCCACCCATTACCAGTTCAAGCCATTCTGCCACAAAACAGCTCCCAACATTTTCACTAAATGCCTGGCCCCAGTTGCAGCCGTCCTCGGGAAACACAGTCATCATGTATTCCCCTAACTGTATGACCGGCTGCTAAAAGCACAAACACCATTGCAAGCATCCGAAGGGATTCAAGCTTATATAGCATTGTTTCACAAACTGTGGCTCACAATAAACCATCAGAAGTCATCTACTGTTCCACAACAGAAGATAACGCTTGTATGTTTCACACTAAATATCTTACAGGACAAGGAGTTTTTCTCTAGAAAATAGCAAAGACTGACTCACCTGGCCCTAAGCTCCTAAAGAAAGCGAGTTTCAGTGCATCTATGAAAGACATTGCTAGGGATGATGTCATCTGCAACAGATCTCGTATCTCTAGCACACCTGAAAATGAGACCTTTGCAAGAAGAACTACAATAACAGTGGATTCAGATGAAGAGGTCATTCGACAGCCTCATCAAGATAACACCATGGATGGTCCATGCTTTAATGTGGTGATCCCACACTCCTGATATCTCCATGGGCCCACTTTTTTAACTCTAATACCTGTTTTTATCAGAATAACAAACGCCTCCCTGAAAGATTGGGGCGGACATCTGCAGGACCTGCAAATTCAGGGGAAATAGTCTAACATCCACTGGCCCATGCACATAAACCGCATGGAACTCAAAGCTATTTTTCACACCCTCAAGGCATTCTTACCTCGCATACAAGGATCTTCAGTGCTGGTGCGTACAGACAATATGACCAGCATGCATTACATAAATGAACAAGGAATGCAAGGTCGCTGGCTCTCTCCCAGGAAGCCCAGGAGTTATGGCACTGGCTTATAACACACAACATTACTCTAAAGGCCGAGCACGTAGCAGGAGCAAACAACACTTTGGTGGACACGCTCAGCAGATCCCTAGCGGGTTGCCACGAATGGGAATTGAGCCAGATGGAACTAAAAATAATTTTTTGACTTTGGAGCAAACTAGAAATATACCTCTTTTGCCATGAACAAGAACAACAAACGCTGCTTCTCAGCCAGTTGGGGCACCCACTCCCAGGGTCGTGGGGGAATGCCTTTTTGATAAGATGGTCCAGGATATATGCATACACCTCCCCTCCCCCCCCTACCCCTCTCTCCCCCACCTCCATGATACTGAGAGTTCTCACCAAGATGAAAGTAGAGAAGTACTTTCTGATCGCTCCAAAGTGGCCCAGGCAATACTGGTTCACAGAGCTTCTACGTCTGTCATAGTCCAAGCCTGTTCATCTTCTGACCAATCAAACCTTGCTAACAATGACCCAGAGCCAAGTTCTACCCCCGGACCCAGGCTCTGTCCAATTATATGCATGGCTCCTGAATTCCATGAATTCCAGAATGTGAGTATTCCCCAAGAATGCAGGGCTTTCCTTGTAAGTGTAAGTGCAAGGGCAGACTCAATTAACAAATCCTACAGTTTGAAATGAAAGAGATTCTGTTTATGGTTTCAACAATCCAATCTGCATCCTGTGGAAATCACTGTAACAAATCTTGCCTTATCTTCTCTGTCTGGCTCGTCCGGTTTGGTGCATGCGTATATAAAGGCACATTTTGCAGCAATATTTAGATATAGACGTTCCTCACAATCTCTTTCCACAAGGATAGCCAAGCAATTCATGAAAGGGCTCTTCTGAGTTTTCCCTTCGGTCCAAGCACCTCCACCAGAATGGCACCTTAACGTCATTCTCTCCCAACACATCAAACTGCTGTTTGAACAACTTTACAAAGTGGATCTAAAATTGCTTACTTGTAAGGTAGCCACAGTGTTGGTGCTAACATCTGCTAGATAAGTGAGCGAGATACAGGCGTTCATGACCCAAGTGCCCTTTTTTTGTGCCAGGGATGATTGTGTCATTCCAAGGACTAATCCAAAATGTATTCCTAAGGTGCCATCGCTGTTTCACCTTAATGAGCCTATTATTCTGCAAACATTTTTTCAAAATTAGACATCCCCGGCTGAAAGATCTTTGCATACATTTAGAGATGTCTTAAATTCTACTTGCACCGTACCAAACAGTTTTGTAGAAATTAGCAACTTTTGGTTGCTTATGAACAGTCTCGAAAAAGCACACCTGTTACAAAGGGAACCATCGCAAGGTGGATCTCTGCCACGATGCAGTTCTGTTACTTCAAGGCAGGCAAACCACTTTCCATTAAGGCAAAGGTGCACTGCACATCAGCTGCCCTGTTCTCAGGTATTCCTTCGGAGAAAATGTGTTGTGCTGCAATGTGGAAGAGCGCCCTCACTTTCACTCAGCATTATTGCCTGGATTCGGCACACTGCAGGGATGTAGCAGTAGGAGATTCAGTGTTGCGGCATGTATTTCAATAAGGTGAGCCTCTGTTACTTTGAATGCTACTTTTACTCACTATCTAATATTGTATTACACAATATAGTTCTATATTAATGCATTCAAATGTGTATAATTTTACAACCCACCATCCACAAGAATGATAATGTCACAATATGGAAAATTACAAAAACTGCTTGCTGTTCTGATTCAAGCTTGTGAATCTATGAAAGATCCAATACTAGAGAACAAATTGAGTTACTTACCTGTAACTGAAGTTATCCAGTATTGTTGTAGTTCATAAATTTACATGCAACCCACCCTCCTTCCCGTAGAGGCTACCCTTATGTCTTTTTGTTATGTATCTCCCTTGTGCTAGAAAATCTGAGAGACTGGAGCTTCTGTGGTGAGGGTTCTAAAGGATGGTGTTGCCTTGTTGGCTATACTTCGGGTCTTGTCAAATGATGTGAATACATTGTGAAAGTGAATGCACTTTAACATTGTTTTAAATGTTAAATTTCTCTGTACTGCTATTTAATGATACCACGGGACTCCCACTTCGATGATGTGGAATGATTTAAGCATGTGAATCTATGAAAGACACCACTACTGGAGAACTGTAGCTACAGGTAAGTAACTCACTTACTTCTATTTTATCCTCTGTTGCTGATCTGCGTTATGCATTGCGCTTCAGGTGGTATGCTTGTAAGGCATTTGTTGTTGCAGTGTTAATGTTAAGATCATATACTCCGAACTGGAAGTTTCTGATAGAGACTTCTAGCTGCAGATTTCTCACCTTTTGAATATTTCCCAGGCATCAGACTGGATTTAGAAACCTTTCAGCAGGATCTCTGTGCACCGGCTGGTGGCACCGCGCTGCACAGCCTTGATGCTGTTCCGCTCCAGAAATGCCTCAAGGAACCAATATTGGCACCACTTCTGTGCTCTGACATTCATTATTTCTTTCTATACTTCCAGACGCAAATGCAGAGCTCTCTCTCTTGGCTCTCAGAGACATTTACTTGAATATTACTCAAACTTTTCTCAGTCTGCAAGGTATGTCACCCACACAAACAACAGGCTTTAAGCCCTGTAGGGACTGTTGCAAAAAAATTGATGTGACAGATCGCCATCAAGTGTGCCTGGGGTCAAGTCACAACTCCAAGGTCAGCAGCAACTGCCCATTGATGAAACTGAGGACCATCCGTGACCGCAAGGTGAAACTTTACATTGCCAAGTCCAAGTCCAAGGTTCGGTCCTATACCTGCTCCAGGAGTTGCAGAATCTGCCCCCGAGAGCAGTCTTCATTGTGATCCAAATCATCTGGTAAGTCCTTAAAGAATCATAAGAAATCAAAGCAGTACTCTGCCTCTTATTGCCACTAGCATTCGCCTAAGCAAGGGCATGGGATCGTCACCATCACTCTTGATCTCACTCCTGAAGTCGCTTTACTTCGGCGCCATTACTGCAAATGGTACTGGCACAAATCTAGTTTCTGGGACCAACAGATTAAAGTGCTCCGCCAGCCTTGCTCCGACTCTTCAGATCCTTACTGACTCACTCTGGCTTCCCCTTGTGCCCCAGTGAGCCGAGACGCTTTCCGTTTGGAAACCTTTGGTGGGTTCCCCTTCAGTGCCAGTTAAACCCTCCAAGACCATCACAATATCTCTTGCGCCGGTCCAGACCCCGCCTCTGGTGCCACGGCCCAAGCTGGTCCTTGGAACTTTGACGTTAGTTCAGAATCCATCAACGCCAGATGAAGGCATTCCCATAGTACTCGGCGCCACTAAGAACTTGACCAACACTGCACCTGACGACAGTTGAGGTGCTGCTACCTCCACTTGATATGCCACCTCCACAAGGGAGAAAACAAACCCTACACTCACTTTTTGACACGGACTCAGAAAATATTTATGTTGCTTGTGATGAGTTCACCGTGCCCTTTCAATTGGTATGATGTCTTGTTGGAGGCTAGTGGCCTTGATACTTCCTCTGAGACAGACCTTCTGTCGCTGCCCAGTCCAGCCACAGAAGAATCCACTTCCTATACCAAGGTAATGTGTAGGGTGGCTGAAGTCCTTCACCTCCTGCTCCCCACCTTGGAGGTAAAAACTAATGTGCTGTCGGAAATCCTCCTTTTTTTAAATGTTGTCATTTTTAAACCTATTTTTTATTGGTTTTATTCACATGTAATGAAATAATACAAACATCTTACATTGGGTTAACCAACATTACATATTGATATGCATTAGTCCAAACAGAGACTGTCATCAAACAGAGTGTTTCTGATGGATACAACTACCTATGGATTCCTCACCTAATGAATTCTCCCCATGCGTAGCATTCGACAGAAACTTCTCTCTAGCTCCGCACGTTGGCGAGGACGTCACAATTGCCTGACTCCACGCGGCTTCGCCTGACGTCGTCGTGGCAATAAGAGGCCCTCGCTGGCGTGCTGACGTCAGTTCCCTTTTTTCCATGCCTTCGATAACGGTTACTTTTCCAGCTACCTGTATCGTTTGCTCTTCGGAAGGGATACTTTGTGTTTTTTGTCGACATGTCGGCTCCGAAGAAGTCAGGTTTTAAACCCTGCAGAGAATGCGGAGGTCGGATGTCGGTGACTAACCCCCACAACAACTGTCTTTGGTGCCTGAGTTCGGACCATGACGTCCAGGAATGTGGTTCATGCCAAAAAATGAACCCGAAGGCCTTGAAGGAACGTGAGGCTAAGTTGTAAGTAATTTCATTCCGTCATCAGGAAGGCTGCGAATTTCCTGGAACTTCCCCTGCCTACGGCGCAGGTTAAAACCAACCTTCTGACAGAAGTACTTCCCCCTGCCACAGCCATTGCGGATACTCTGTTACCATTCAAAGAGGCTCTCATGGAGCCAATTGAAGAGGTGTGGAAGAAGCCTCTCACCTTGTCGGCTGTGAGCAGGTCGGTTTCCAGACGATATAGGTCTGCACCTGGAGACCCCGAATTTCTGTCTAAGCATCCGTCTCCAGAGAATCTGGTCGTACAGGCATCCTGTTCCTCACAGTCTGCTCCTGGCTCCTTTCCGGGAGTACCATCTGACCGGGAGGTTTTACATTGACAGGACGAGGGAGTTCCGCTTGGATGACCAACTCTTTGTTGGATACGTGGGGAAGAGGAAGGGGAAGGCCGTCCACAGACTAACACTATCCAGGTGGTTCGTTCTTTGAATTAAGATGTGTTATTCATTGGCGAAGAAGGATCCTCCTGAGGGGATCAGAGCCCATTCCACCAGGGCCAAGTTGACCTCATCGGCCCTGGCCAGAGGTGTTCCAGTGGCGGACATTTGTAAGGCCGCGACTTGGTCTTCCCTCCACACCTTTGTAAAGCATTATTGCCTGGATTCGGAGGTGAGGAGGGATGACCATTTTACACGGTCTGTGCTGCAGGAGTTCTTGGTGTGACCAGACGGACACCCTCCTCTGAGGTGGTACTGCTTTGGGACTCTATTCATTAGGTGAGTAATCCACAGGTAGTTGTATCCATCAGAAGAGCAAGTTACTTACCTTCAGTAACGCTTTTTCTGGTGGATACATTAGCTACCTGTGGATTCCTCACGGTCCCTCCCGCCTCCCCGTTGCATGTCTGGTCATACCGAGATCTCCTTGGGTGTGCATTTGTATATTTTATTTATGTATATTTGTGTGTGTATATATATATATATATAGTTGCATTTCTGTTTATTTGCAAGTTCTAAAATTTGTTCATAATGGTGTAGAACTTTTAAGAAGGTGCATTGGTATTGTTTCTATTATTGGCGATTACTTTTTCCATAAAGGTTTATTGGATATAGTTCTGAAGTGTTTGGATTATCAATGTTTATCTATTTGTCTCAAAGGCACTTCAAAAATGGCGTAAACTGACGTCAGCACGCCGGTGAGGGCCTCTTATTGCCACAATGACGTCAGGCGAAGCCGCCTGGAGTCGGGCAAGTGTGACGTCCTCGCCGACGTGCAGAGCTAGAGAGAAGTTTCCGTCGAATGCTACGCATGGGGAGAATTCATTAGGTGAGGAATCCACAGGTAGCTAATGTATCCACCAGAAAAAGCGTTACCGAAGGTAAGTAACTTGCTCATGCGCATAATGTATTTCCCAATTCCTCTCTATACCCCCACCTTCTTTTCGCCTCAGAGCTATTGCAGAGCTCAGTGAATAAACAGCAGTCATAATCTACACTAATCTACAGTGCTTCCAGTATCAGGTGTAAGTATTTACTATTTCTCCCCATGGCGTAAAGTTTGCCGTTTAAGACTCCCCCACATTTGATGCTGGTGATAAGGAATTCTCAGGGGTGTCATCATCTGGATCTTTCATTCAGTCTAACAGGGCCCTTCCATGCTCTGACGTTTTCAATTGTACATCGTCCTCTCCATACCTCTTGACATAGTATGGTGCCCTCACACCCAGCCCACTTCAGCAAAGCAGTTCTCCATTTAAGAAACTGTGTGGCAGATGAAGCCTTCCAATTCATGGTGATCTCCCTTTTAGCTAGTACTAAGGCCAAATCTACAAACCTGATAGTGAAC
The DNA here is from genome assembly GCF_031143425.1 of Pleurodeles waltl. NCBI lineage: Eukaryota > Metazoa > Chordata > Amphibia > Caudata > Salamandridae > Pleurodeles > Pleurodeles waltl. The sequence continues at coordinate 445,024,493 of NC_090443.1, read as the reverse complement.
TTATATTTAGGCGGGCTAGCGAATCCACCCAATAAGCATACTAGGAGGAGTGCAGGGATTCGATCTTTCAGTAATCTCATTCACACAGGCTGTTACATCTATTCAGTATTCCCGCAGTGCTGGGCAGCCCCACACAATGTGGTATATCTCAGCTCCCCTCTCCCTACACCTTTGGCACTGTGCATCATTGGCACTGAACATTCGCTTAATTGTTTCCACATGCGAGGGATGCTCCATGCAGAAAGTAATAGTTGATCAGTTTAAATCTTGCGTTGCAGGAAACTGTGTATGTGTTAGTGAGTATGGAAGACCACTGTTAGTCAGAGATCTGGATCGACATATTTTCTTCCCATCTGTGTCTCAACTCAACTAGTGGTGCTGTAATATTTGCACGCATAGCCTGGTATAATAGTGTGACAAATCTAGTTTTCCCTGATGTTGTGCAAAGTGTGAGACTACTAATATGCGTCAGGGGTTCTGCTGGTCTTCCAGTGGTTACACAGTGTTAGCACACCTGAGTAATGTGGAAGAAGTTGGCCCGGGGGTAAACTTTGGTGGTTTGCAAGAGCTCTTCAATAGACATTTCCCCATCTCTAAATGGGTCCCCAGTTCTTTTTATGCCACTTACAGACCAGTTAGCCCTAAGTCCCCCTTTTGTTTAGGACTTTGAGGCCCTGTAAAGGCATATCTAGTGTGTAGGGTCTGGGAGTATTCGAGAGTTGGAGTCGTCTTTGCCACCAGTGTTGGATTGTTTGCATTTCTATATTTCCACCCGATAGTTGATGCTTGGGTGTCATAAGCAATTGCAGTAGTGCTCGCAATTCTGAAGTCCCCGCAGACATCTCTGTTGGAAGTCCTCCTGATGAGGAAAAACATCTTCTGAGCCCCTTCTGCGATTCAATAAGGTGTTGGCAGATACCATGTTGTGTCCCTGGGCCAAGGGTTGCTGTGGGCCCCATTCAACAGACAAATAGCGAGACGCTATTGCCCTGCCCTGGGACCTGTGTTCCTCTCTCAGCACCCTTCCCTCAAAGGTTTAGTGCAAAGGGCAATATTTTTCTGACTACTTCCCCTTTGAGTGAGTCCAAACGGGCGGAGACGTTTGAGAGGCGAGTTTTGTCTTCCACCACCCTGGCTCTCCAGTAAATGCCAGCTGCCTCCTGGGATGCTATTTTTACACCTTTTGGGACTCAGTGGCTCACGTCTTCCCTGGTGTCCGTGAAGACTTCTGACCTGTCCTTGCCCAGGTCATACAGGCATGATGTGGCAAAGTTTACATTTTGTTGTGTCTTGGACATCACTGATTGCATTGGGTAAGTTATTGGCACCATTTTCACCATTAACCTCCATACGTGGCTATGATCAACCAGGTTCTCTGGCGAGGTTCAGGACTCCCATGTGGACTTGCCCTTTGACTTGTATCCCAGACTTGGGTTCCTACAAAGCGTGACCTCTCTCAAGAGCTGGGAGCCAAGTTGTGGACCTCACTATTGCCCATGTGATCAATGGTTGCTCTCTCTCAGAAAAAGTGCTGAGCCCCAACCCTCAGAAGGCCTTATCAGAGTACAATCGATTACATCCTTATAGCTGTTAGAATATGGTGTAAGCTGGGTGTCATGGCCATAGTGGAGAGTGATGAGAGCGATCACAACCCATTGTCGCTAAGGTTAAAAGTCTCAATGACTCTTTCCAGCTCCGCTGATGCAGTCACAGGCGAGGGACAGCTTGTTATCATGAATAATAGACAGAACCTGAGATGGAAAGAAGCAAGTTTCTCGGCTGAGCGAGTCTTGGCCCTGTATTTTTTAATGGCAACCTATATGGAGCGAATGTGTGCATATTGGAATAATAAAGACCTGGTTCTGGCTGAGCACCTTATAGCTTTTGACAAACTGAGGGATGTTTTAAACAAATAGAGGTGGAAGGGGGGACCCCAAACCATGAAGGGGATGGTTCAATGACCAGCTTGAGAAGGCCAAGGTAGACCTCCTGCAAGCAATAAACGGAGGTCTACCTTGGCCGTAGGGTGCATAGGTCAAATTACTGGGCAATCCTGAGAGCAGCAAAAGCAGAATGGGACGATGACATGTGGGCGGATCTATTGGATGCCGTTGTAAACAATGACCAGAAAACGTTTTGGTCCTTAGTCATTAGTCAGCAGGAGTGAAGGACATTTGGGTAACCCTGCAGGAACTTACATTCTTCCTAGTGAGTGGGTTGCACACTTTAGGAGGTTGTATTCCCCCATTGTGGGAGATGAGATCCTGCTTGTGGGTGGAGGTGCCCTCAGTAGAGTGAACGAAATGCATCATGTGGTAGCCTTCTCCCTCGAGGAAACGGAAGGCGCAGTGGCCTTGTTTAAGTCTGGAAAAGCCCCAGGCCTTGATAGAATCCTGTCTGATGTTTTCAAGTCTGATTGTAAGGTACGGGTCCCTTATATTAATGTGGTCTCAAATGCCATTGCTGCTGATGGGGTAATACCCCACTCCTGGAAAAGAGGCAGAGTTCACCACAATTTAAAAAAAGGGGGGAACCAAGTGTGCCTTCCAGTTATCACCCTATTAGTCTGCTAGACAACTTTCAACACGAATTCTGCAAGCAGATGTTGGAAATGTTGTCAGATTAGTGTGAGGAAAACCAGATCCTCTCAGATCTCCAGGCAGGCTTTAGGCAGAAAATCAGTGCTGTGGATCAGGTCTTTTGGTTTAATTTGGTCAAATGGAAGGTGGTGGGTTTGTCTAAGAGCGACCTTTATGTGGTGTTTATCGATCTGCGTGCTGCTTTTGACCTGGTCCCCAGAGGGAAGCTCTGGGAAGTCCTTCAGGGAATGAGTACCCTCCGCCTGACCTCCTCCACTTGATCGGACTGCTCCTTGTGGGGAAATCTGCTAAAGTTAGGTGTGGGGTGAGAGGAGAGTTAACTAATGCCTTTCTCGTTAACCAATGTGTACGGCAGGATTGTGTTCTTGCCCCAACCCTTTTCCTTTTATATATCAACAGTTAAATTGCCCACCTACTTGACTGTGTAATTGATTTCCCCTTCCCTGCAGGGGGTAAAAATACCAGCACTACTCCCCACAGACAGCACGTTGTTGTTGTTGAAAACTAGGTGAGGCCTGCAAAATTTGCTTGTAGCTTCAAACAATTTTGCAGTGTTTTGGTCTTGAGATTACAACCTCCAAGACCAAATATAAGGTTTACTCCAAGAAAGGAGGAGCGAAAGGGGTCAATCAGGAAATCAAACAGGAAATCTGACTGCTGCCTACGCTGCAGAACTACACACGAAAGTGATGAACACGTGCTGTTTTTCTTGTCCCTTGTAAGCGAAACCAGTGTCCAAATAGATTGCCCCATGTGCAGATCCCACCGTCTGTTAAGAAGGGAAGAGGCATACAGAATTTGCAAAAGTGATACCATCTCGATTGTGACCGTCTCCAAATTCCTGCATTCAGCAGTGATAATTAGAAATAAAGTTCTAAAAGCCATATATTAGATAGGCATTGAATGGTCTTCCTGTGATTATAATTGATTGATAGATTACTGCATATGGTTTTTTAATTATATTTATTGTTGCTTTTATCTGTTTTACTACTTTCTTTAAATAATTTTAATGAATGTACTTTTGATTATGAAACAAATGTTTCGTAATATCAATAAAACATCTGACAGGGGTACTAGTCTTCCCTCACCTTGACGACCTTGACTTGGTTGTTGAAGGCGGGTTTGCCCCAGGCAGTTGTCAACCACCTCCAGACACCAACGAACCTCCTGTGATCTTTCACTACCAACGTAACAGTCACACCTGACTCCTCCTCACATGCTTCCTCTTATGTACAGGGTTCTTCTTTGTGCCTTTCCCCCTTTAAAGAGAAACTGGGACATTCAGGATTTGATCCTAATCTTTCAGCCTCGGTCCTGGATTTCAGTGACGTCTACTCCGAGGTTGCTGGCACTAATGGCCTCTAGCATTCTGCTGGTCGATTATGTCAGGTGGCATATGCGGGCTGTGCAGTGGGATGTGAAGTCTCAGTGGGCCATACATCAAGGGGACTGCTCAGACCATGTTCAAATGTCGTAGGATATTGCAGAAGTTCTGCAGTGGTGGTTGCTGGACTGCGATTGGGGCTGCAGCAGACCCCTCTCCCTTCCACACTCAGATGACAGTGGTGACCAAATCATTGCTTCTGGGTTGAGGCGGCCATCGTTGGGAGAGGTGTAGATGAGGCCTCTGGTCTCCGGCAGAGTACCAGCTCCAATTTAGCCTTCTGGAACAGAGGACCTGTCATGGGCTTTAAAAGCCTTCCTTCCATCCATCAAGGGAGGCTGGTACAGGTGCTCACGAACAACATCACAGCCAAGTGATACTGCGAAAAACACAGGTAGGGGAGGACTCACAAGGAGTCACAGACCATGTGCCTCCGGAAATGGCTGGACTACCAAGGTATCTTCCTTGTGGTAAATCACCTGGCAGGCTCTTTCAGTGCCAGAATGAATGAGTTCAGTCATTCAAGTGGCAATTGTACCCCGTTGGTGAATCAGGGTCTCTTCCATGAATGGGAGAAACTTGGCTCTATCTCTTCCCCACCACTGAGAATGCACAGTGTGAGCACTTGAGCGTAATGGAGTTTCCAAGACCTCTCCCTCCCAGAGACGCTTTTTCCTTTCGGTGGAACTCTGGACTCCCGTATGCCTTTCTGCCAACACCACTTCTGCCCAGAGATCTCAGAAGATCAGGACTGACCAGGCCCAAGTCATCCTAGTGGCTCTGCGTTTGGCATGGAGAACTCCTGGGCTTGAGCATCTGTCCTCCGCTCAGGCTGCCACTTCAGGTGGATCTGCTGTCACATAGCCCAAGGGCATCAGGTGTGCAAAGGAAGGTGTCCTACCAAACATGTAGTTTGTGTAGGCCCGAAAAATAGGAATAATCCCATATAAATGGGTGCATGCGACACCAGGAGTCTGATGTCCCACTGTGTCTGCCAGTTAGTGAAATGCGGTGCTGTTCCAGTTGCTGGCTAGTCCAGCAATGGGGGGCGGGGGGGCGATCTGTCTACCTGAGGATCCGCCACACAGTTAAAGTCTCTTGCTATAAATGACATTTGGACTAAGTATGGATCTAATAAACCCGATAGTCTTCTTAAGAAAGGCCCTTGGCCGTCATTGGGAGCATATATATATATTTATTAATGCTATGTTGCGTTCCTCTAAGCGACCTGTTGCCACTACAAATCTCCCTTCTGGGTCAGTAATACCTACTGTATTTTGAAAGGGGACCCCTGCGTTGATCCAGATCAGTGTACCCCTTGCATAGGTGGAGTAAGAGGTGTAATATGCCTATTCCCTTCAACGTTTATGCTGATCTGCTATTAGTCAAAGGTATTTATGTATTTCCTGTGAACTGGGTGACTCCATCAGTACTCGTCAGTCAAGTGAAGAAGAGAACAAGGATAATCCTCATTGCTACAGAGTGGCAACAGCAGTCATGGTACACCAACCTTCTGCACCTAGCGGAACAACCACACAGTGCAGCCTGGATATCCTTGTTGCATTCAAGGGCCAGATCCTGCATTCCAGCCCTCCATCAGTGAACCTGGCAGCATGGGTCCTGAACTTCTGCCATAAGAACAGTTAAATCTTCCAGACAATTGCATGAACATCCTAACATACTGGACATCTTCCCATTAAAATGTACTTTTCCTTTAAATCGATTCTGGGCCCCAAGCTCCAGGAGGCCCCCTCAGCACAGTACTCTCGCCTGAGAGCTACTACGTGATTCCCGAGATGGTCCTCTCCATGAACTGTGCAGGGACGCCCCTCAGGTTTTGTTATGCCACTGATTCCCTTGCTTTTTAAAAAGGTTCTGAAATTCTGTCAAGCCAGAACTGAAACATTAGACAAACTGTTTGTTAATTATGCTTCTATAAGAAGTGGGCTACTCTCTTCAAAGCAGTCCATTTCAAGAAGGCTTGTCTATTGTATTGTGTTATCTTACAGTAATGGAAACAAGTCTGTGTCTGGTAAGTCCAGGGCCACTCAGCGAGGGATAGTGCTGCTACTACAGCATTAGTGAGTCATTTCCATTATAGGTATATCTAATAATGAAGATCATATGGAGGAGAAAAAATAGTTACTTACCTGTAATCCTAGTTCTCCTCCAGGTGAATCTTTATCATAGTCCTGAACAACCCTCAGTTCTCCCCAGTGGAAGACACATGGAATAGATTTCCAATCCCGTATCTCCTTAAAAAATAACTGGCTCAGGTGCCGCCTCGGAGGCTAATCCTTTTCAATCACATATGCTATATGATCTATAAAAGCTGCCCAGTGATTAAGCTTTTAGAGATTTTATTTATTTTGTTCACACTCACTACATCCCAGGGGATTGTGCAATATTAAAGACATTTCCTTGAAAACCCCTCAAAAATGAAAATGAATAGGCTTTCAATGTTTTCTTTCAGTAGGGGGTGTGGTGGGGTGTCTGTCTCTTCCTTAGAAGAAGAAATTGCTACAAGCATTTCTGTATTTGGATGCAATTTAATCTTATACTCCTTGTTTCATGCATATGAAAGGTTTGCACTCCCTCCTGTGCGTGGTGAGCCAGTTCCACATATGATTAGTAGATCCTGTTATGGTGCCTTAACCATCTACAAAATTGACTGACTGATCTCCGGCATCCTTTCCTGTGCCGTATTCTTACTCCTGTCCTGCAACTATGGCCTTAAGCGCATGTGTCTCAAACTAGCAGCACTTTCTATGACTCGTCAACCCTGTGATCTTTTCATCTGCAATGGATGAAGTAGGCCTAATTTGTGTTCCTAGGCTCTCCCGTTAAACATATACATTTCCTATTGTGAAGGGAATTTTCAATTCTGTTAAGGACTCTGAGGCAAGGATTTTGTGTTATTCATTTAACATTATTATTCAGCTGCCTACCATAACCACTATATGTCAAACAAGGTAAAGACTGCATTTTCCGTGCATATTAAACTTGAAATAAAACCACAGCCAATCGAGTTGCTTTATGTCCTTCAAAATGGTCCACAAAGGTAAATCACACCTCTTTCTTTGTGGAAACCATCAACTACATTGGAGCTTGACCTTACAATTCTTGTTTTTGTTCAGGACCAAAATATAACAAAAATGAGGAATTGTAATTATCCATAAACCGAAGTTGATAGCCAGTCAACTTGACAATTAAGTATCTAACCAGTGTTAAAACATTATGATCAAGTAGTGTCCATCATACTTTTAACCCAACATAGTAGCCTTCAAAAGATCCTCTGTGGTGAGGTATATAATTGAATACTTACCTGGGTGAAATAATCCTTGCTTCTGTGTCCTAATAGAGCTCAAACGTTCCTTCTTTATAGCTATGAAATTTTATATTCTGTGCCATGACTGGAGGTTCAGATTATTCAGGTTTAAAGCTCGCTTACTACCAGAGAATGCCACCCATTAACTAGATTGAAATAAAATGTCTTAAAAGTAGAATCTGAAGACCAATCAGCCGCATTGAGGTTGTCCTCCAGGTGACTATCCAGAGAGAATGCCTTTAAAGCCATCTGTCCACTCATTGAATGTGCTCCAAATATGAACATATGGAATCCTACTTCCTCCATGTCCCATATCACCCATTGTGTAATGGTAGGGGAAGAGACTGGTTTAAATGGTTTCTTTATAGCTACCAATAGATGTGATGTGCTTGGAGGTCTTAATTCCTCCATCCTAGTCTTGTAGGCTCTGCTGAACACCAATACACACAACGTAGGAGGCAAGTCCGAACGGTAGGCACACAAACTCGTACACTTCTGATGGATACAACTACCTGTGGATTCCTCACCTAATGAATACTCCCATGGCGCCAGCATTCGACGGAAATCTTCTTCCTAGCTTCTGCACGTCGACGAGGACATCACATTAGCCCACGCGACGCCGTCTGACGTCATACAGGCAATAAGAGGTCCTCGCCGACGTCAGTTCCCTTTTTTCCGTGCATTCGAAACGGTTATCTTCGAGGGAGCTACTGTTACTTTCATAGTTACAGTGTATTTTCTGCTGCGTGGATTTTCTCTGCGGTAATAATGTCTCAGAGGAAGTCGGGTTTCAAGCCCTGTCGAGAGTGTGGCGGCAAGATGTCAATTACTGATCCTCACTCCGACTGTCTATGGTGTTTAAGCTCCGACCACGACGTCGCAACTTGTGATTCATGTCAGCACATGAATCTGAAGGCCCTGAAAGAACGTGAGGCTAAACTATTCATGGCGAAGTCGAAGTGAAAGGAGAAGAAACATCATAAGAAGTCTTCTTTGCCAAGGTCTCATCGGCATCATCGAGACTCCCGGCGCCGTAGGGATTCACGGCGTCATTCCAGCAAGGAGTCTCGTTCGAGGTCGCCTTCGGCTCGGCGTCGGAAGACTCGGGAGGTCAGTCCCACGGTCACGCCACATCCATCGACGCCGTTGCCCTCTCCGACGTCACCGACTTCGCCTGGACAGTGGTTGAGGTGATGCAGCCTCTTGTGATGTCTCCGGCGTCGCGGACGTCAAGGCTGGCGTCGGGGTTGCCTTCGATCCAGGCACCCCAGTATCCAGCTTTTCCCGCCCCTGGAGCCGATAATACCGCATTTCTGAATGCGATGTATACCATCTTTCAACAGATGGCTCCAGGAGGTGCTCCGGCTGGTCCTTCGGGGCCCTTGGCCTTTTCATTGGGTGATCCTGCGCCTCTACGGCCGGCACCCTTTATGCCCTTTCTCCCTTTAGGGAATGTGGGCTCGGCGCCGGTGTCGGCGCCGGTGGCCGCTCCGGTGGCTCCAGAGGTTTTGGCCCCGGAGGTTTCCATCCCGTCAACGTCAAGATTTCGTCCTGTGACTCCGGCGGGTCCATCGGAGACTCCAAGATTTCTTCGTCCGGCTCCTTCCTCGGCGCGAAGCTGCCTGTGGTGCCGGACGCAGCGTCGGATGGTTCTGGAGATCGGCGCCGATCTTCGACTTCGGCGGAGGCCATGTCGACTCTGCGTATCGAGGAAAGACTACATTCGAGGAGGCGTGCTCTCCGTCTTCTGGAAGAGCAGGGATACCAACGAGTCTTGGAGGAAGGAGAGATTGAGGACTCTGGTGATGGACTGCATGGTCTGGATACAGCCAGTGGGCTGGATACTTCCCCTGAGTGGGACCTTTCATCTCCAGGGGAATATACGGAGGAGGCTGCTACCTTTCCCGCTGTGGTGAGGAAGGCGGCTAACTTTCTGGACCTGCCTTTGCCGGTGGCAGAGGCGAAGCAGAATTTACTGACTGAGGTACTGCATCCGGCCTCTGCTGCAGCAGAGCCTCTCTTGCCATTTAATGAGGCTTTGCTTGATCCGGTGTTAGAGGTGTGGAAGAAGCCAGTATCTTCCTCGGCTGTTCATAGGGCTGTGGCCAGGAGATATCGAGCTGCACCATCTGACCCTGGCTTTCTGTCTAGACGCCCTACGCCGGAGAGCTTGGTGGTGCAAGCCTCCTGTTCCTCTAGGTCAGCGCCTGGATCTTTCCCGACGGTACCAGGAGACAGAGACTCTAAAAAGCTGGATGCACAATCCAAGAAGATATTTTCCTCTTGTAGTTTGGCGTTGAAGGCCTCCAACTCGACTTGTATTCTGGGGAGATACATCCATGCTCTCATGGACGATATTTCATCTTCATTTACGGAGCTTCCCCAGGGACTCTTGAATGTTGTCTCGGATGCCCAGGCTGCCGCAACCCAGATTATCCAGTCTGGGCTGGACACGACCGACTCGGTGGCTAGGGCAATGGGCACGGCTGTGGTGGCAAGGAGGCAGGCCTGGCTCCGTAACTCAGGGTTTTCTGCGGACGTGCATGCGACCCTGTTGGACCTCCCGTTTGATGGGGACAAACTGTTTGGAGCCAAAGCAGATTCGGCCTTGGAGAGATTTAAAGAAAGCAGGGCCACAGCCAAATCATTAGGGCTGCAAGCCCCTTCTTCTTCTGCCTCCTCCAGATTTTTCAGGAGGTTTCGTGGATTTGGGCGTGGCTCTTCCTCCTCTTCCTTTCGGGGGAGATTCCAGCAACCCACCTCTTCCCTCCCCTATAGATCATTTAGAGGGAGGGGTAGGGCCCGCACCAGAGGAGCCTCTCAGCAGCACTCTGCCTCTTCCTCGTCCTCTGGAGGGGTGCAGCAGGGAAAGCAGCCTTAGGCTTCCACCATTTCCCACTCACTCCTCTCCTGTAGGGGGGAGGTTACGGCATTTTCTCCACAAGTGGGAGACTATTACATCGGACACTTGGGTTATCAGTATTGTGGGAAAAGGCTACACCCTTCCCTTTCGGGAGTTTCCGCCCCCCATCCCGCCCGCCCATCTTATTGTTCAGAAGAACACCTCCTGTTGTTAGAACAGGAGGTTCAAGTCCTCCTTTCAAAGGGCGTGGTGGAGTTAGTCCCAGAGCAGGAAAGGGGTCGAGGTTGTTACTCAAGGTACTTCCTGATTCCCAAGAAGGATGGTCGGTTGAGACCAATCCTGGGTCTGAGGATCTTGAATTGGTTCCTCAAACAGGAAAAGTTCAAGATGCTGACCCTAGCTCAGGTGCTTTTGGCGTTGAACAAAGAAGATTGGATGGTGTCTGTCGACTTGCAGGATGCTTATTTTCATATCCCGATACTCAAGTCGCACAGGAAGTATCTCCGGTTTGTGGTAGGGTCGCAGCACTATCAGTTTGCGGTCCTCCCGTTTGGTCTTACTTCAGCACCTCGAGTCCTCACGAAGGTGATGTAAGTGGTTGCGGCAGAGCTCAGAAGGAAGGGGATAGCAGTATTCCCTTACTTGGACGACTGGTTGATCAAAGCCAAGTCTCCAGAGCTTGTGTCGCATCATCTGCAGTCAACAACCCAGTTGTTGTTCGACCTGGGCTTTTCGGTGAACGTGCCCAAATCTCACCTGGAGCCCTCTCAACGCCTCCTGTTCATAGGGGCAGTACTGGATACAACATTGAATCGAGCCTTTCCTCCGCCTCAGCGGATTCAAGATATTCAGGAGTTGGTTCCAATGTTTCGAAAGGGAGCGGTAGTTCCAGTCCTCAAGGTCCTTCGTCTGTTCGGTCTGTTTGCCTCTTGCATACTGTTGGTCACGCATGCTCGCTGGCATATGAGGGCTCTTCAGTGGTGCCTCCGAAGGCAGTGGTCTCAACACAAAGGAGATCTAGAAGGTGCTGTCAAGATCTCCGGAGATGCTGCTGTGGACTTGAAGTGGTGGATTGCGGGCAACAATCTTTCACAAGGAAAGCCGTTCGCGCAGTCACCACCAGTGACCACGGTCATAACGGATGCTTCCACTCTAGGGTGGGGAGCTCATCTGGTGGATCTGGAGATCAAAGGGCTTTGGTCTCCAGAGGAACAGATTTTTCATATCAATCTGTTGGAGTTGCGGGCTGTACGTCTGGCTCTCAAGGTCTTCCTCCCTTCCCTTCGTGGTCAGTCGGTACATGTCCTGACGGACAATACTACCGCAATGTGGTACATAAACAAACAGGGAGGAGTAGGGTCGTACCTTCTCTGCAGAGAAGCTCTTCGACTATGGTCCTAGGCAAAGGACCATCAGATTTGCTTGGTAGCAAATCATCTGGCCGGGGTCTTGAATGTACGTGCGGACAGTCTCAGTCGCCATTTCTCGGCCGACCACGAGTGGCGTCTCCATCCAGATCAAGTCCGTTTAATCTTCCAGATGTGGGGGTTTCCTCGGATAGATTTGTTTGCCACTCTGGAGAACACGCATTGTCCGTTATTCTGCAGCCTCCAGTATCCGATGCAGGGAGCGTTGGGGGACGCGTTTCAGATAACCTGGTGCGGCCAGTTCCTTTACGCGTTTCCCCCCATACCCTTGATTCCTCGGGTGTTGAGGAAGATTCGCCAAGACCGGGCCCAAGTCATCTTAATAGCTCCGGATTGGCCAAGGAGGGTGTGGTACTCCGACCTTCTCCAACTCTTACTGTGCCCTCCGCTCCGTCTCCCTCTCAGGGCAGACCTCCTCGCAGTCGCAGGGGCAGGTTTTACACCCCAACCTCCAGAGTCTGCACCTACATGCCTGGAGATTGAGCGGGGCAACCTGAGTTCCTTCTCTCTCCCGCCTGATGTAGTGGATGTTGTATTAGCGGCCAGGCGACAGTCCACTAAAGCACGGTCAGTGCTGCAGGATTTCTTGGTTTGACCATTTAGGCACCCACCACCGGGCGTGGTACTGCTTTGGGACTCTATTCATTAGGTGAGGAATCCACAGGTAGTTGTATCCACCAGAAGAACGAGTTACTTACCTTCGGTAACGACTTTTCTGGTGGTTACATTAGCTACCTGTGGATTCCTCACGGTCCCACCCGCCTCCCCGTTGCCTTTTTGGTCTTACCAAGTAATCCTTGAGTGCGCTCCTATTGGTCTTCAAGACTGCAATAGATTTTGTATATATGGATATTTGTATATATATATATGTATATATATATATATATTTGTATATATACATAATATATACATAATTAGTATATATTTGTTTGTTTGAAGAAAAAAAAAAAAGAGCTATATTAAATCTATAGCCATTTTATTGCAATGTTGTGTGATTTGCAATGTTATGGAATGTTGCCTTGCTCTTTCATTGCATTGGGTTATTGTTCTCATGCACGTACAAAATGTTGGTACTGACGTCGGCAAGGACCTCTTATTTGCCTGTATGACATCAGACGGCGTCGCGTGGGCTAATGTGACGTCCTCGTCGACGTGCAGAAGCTAGGAAGAAGATTTCCGTTGAATGCTGGAGCCATGGGAGTATTCATTAGGTGAGGAATCCACAGGTAGCTAATGTATCCACCAGAAAAGTCGTTACCGAAGGTAAGTAACTCGTTCTTTTTGTCTTGAAGGTATAGTCTTGTGAGGTCGAAAATCAGAATGGTGAGGTATGTATCTCTTAAGTCCAGTTTCAGCATCCTATTGCTTGGTAAAAAAAAATATTCTGAGGAGGTACATGCCCTCCATTTTGAAATGGCGATATACCAGGCATTTGTTGAATTTCATCAGGTTTATTACTGTCCAGTGCCTCAGACCATTTTCCGCCACCAGAAAGAGGTTGCCCAGGAAACCTCAGGGTGTAGCAGCTCTGTTGTTATTTCCCCTTTTGCTATTAGGGCATCTACATTGTGATCTAGTATTGACACATTTGCTTGTGTAAAGGAAAGAGGAAAGGGTCTGACTCTTTGATGTAGATTTCTGTAGAAATCCGTGTGAAAGCCCACAATGGCCTGGAGTCTCATGCATTCCACGTTATTTCCCATCAATTGTGAACATACCATTTTAACATGCCCCACACCTTTTTGTAGGAAAGAAAGGTATTCCTTACGCATAGATCTACCTGGTGTGATGTTGCTGTTTCAGAATGCTCCCCTGTTGTCTCTGCTATTGCTTCAGGTGGGGAGGGTGGCCTTAAACTGCCACTGATATTGCCACTGCAATGATTGCCTTGTCTGTAGATTGTAGGAGGCTGGGGTATAGGGATGGCTAGTCGAACACCAGGTGCCTCTACTGGCTCCACAAAACTCTGGCGAAGACGTTGTTCATAGATGGGTGTGCCTTATCAAGGTAGGAGAATGTTGTGACAAATTTACTTAACTCCTTCCGTCACCACCCCGCTGTTCCCCTAGTTTAGGGTCAATTTTATTCATTAGGGCATCCTGCAATTTGCATTCCCTAAAAAAAAGCAGACCACTCTTTGTGCCCAACTGTAAAGGAAATCATAGTAAGTAAGATTGACAGTTTCTCTGACCTTTTCGGCCAAGTCTAACATTTTTGTTGACAGCCCACTACATCAAGGAGTTTGTCCAGATAGGACTTCCATTGGTGATCTGTTTTCCTTTTTGGGTCCTTTAGAAATGTATTTATGAATGTGGCATTATTGCCATCAATTTCAGGGGTCCATGCTACCTTCTCTGATAGGGACAGTTTCAGGCAGCCTGCTTTTGGTCATCAATGGACTTCTTTGTCCATAGGTTTCCAAATGCGACTGCCAACATATTGTGCTACTTTTCTGCCGTAACTCTATCTGAGTGATGCAAATGATGTATATCATCAGGGTCAAGCTTGCCCAGAGATGTGTTTGTACCTTATTCTTTAGCAACACAAAAGGATGATGGACAGAGCGTTGAAACTTTTCAAACACTCACCCCAGTCACAGATCTAGGTTTAATCAATCGTTCTTTTGCTCACCATGCCACCCCAGTTTGGACCCAGCCATATGCAAATCAGTCTTGACCCTGTTCCCCAGGGGAACAGTCCAGCCCGAACTGCCAAGCCAGGTCCTCCCTGGACCGGAAACAAGCATCCTAGTTCTTAGCTGCCTCTTCCTCCCTAGATCATTTAGGCTACATTCCGGCCTCCATGATTTACTGGGACCTGGTTCGTCTCCAGAATTCTCGTCCTAGTTTTTGGACTCTTCCTCTGCATCAAGATCCTCCCCAGATGGGAATATAGCTTACCTTTTGAAGTATCCCCAGTGTGATAATTTTCCAAAGGACTTTCTAGGGAACGTTCGCACAGCTTTAAAAGGCATGTCGGAGCCTTCCAAAGGCATCTGGGGGTGGAAGACTGCATCGCCTTGGTCTTGCCTTTGCCATGTGGACCTCTTAAGCATCGCTGGGATGATAAGCCCCCATTCATCTCCGTAGGGTGTTGGTATGCTGTGTTTCGCCGTCACCATGACAATCTGCCTGCTAACAGGTTCCAAGGTGGAAGACATAGCTTTTTGAAGTGTTACGTCTATGTTGTCCCCTAGGATGTCATCGATGGAGAGGAAGAATTGCTTTGTTTCGATTGTCTCTACTGTCACTCCCCACAAGCATCTGCTGTGATAGCTCAAGTGGCAGTAAATATTATTATACTGGTAGTCACCCAGAAACTCCTAACCTCAAGTAGGACATTTATTTGCAGGTACCAAGGCATTGGATCAGCTGTACTGAGCAAGTTATGCCTTATGTGTACAAATGCTTGTTGGTAATAATACCGTAATGTAACAACCCTGTTGTTCAGCATAGGCTGGAATGCCATAGCTCTGCAGTTGAGAAGAGCCGCTGTCTCTGGAGCCTTGCTACATGTGTGCGCACGGTTTCACTGCGTCGCCCTTCCCAAGGAAGCAGTGATCATCAGCTAGATGTGCACCAGTTGCAGTGCTCATTTCAGCACACCCTCTGTGAGCGCCACCCTGTCACCGTACCCTGTTAGGTTGTATAACATGACCCGTTCGTGCAGCTTGTGTTTTTCTCCCTCCCTGTGGGGCTGAAAATTTCGCAATGAATCTGTGCGTCTGCCGCCCCTGGGGAGAAGTAATGAACATTATTAGAATGCGCACATGAATCGGACCGCCTCCGCGCACATCTAAGGTGGGACAATGCAGCACCATACATGGCAGCCCACACAGATGAGTCGGAAGGGCATGTAGTGCATCAAAATTCATCAAACAGCAGCTCTATCATAAACTACACTTCTTATATCAGTGCAACACTTCAAACCCATAATCCGTCAAGCAGTCAACAAATGAAATCTGGCAGAGCGGCGAAGAAAGAGGGATGCTTTTCCTT
Organism: Pleurodeles waltl; assembly: GCF_031143425.1. Lineage (NCBI taxonomy): Eukaryota > Metazoa > Chordata > Amphibia > Caudata > Salamandridae > Pleurodeles > Pleurodeles waltl. Next base: position 445,008,893 of record NC_090443.1, on the reverse strand, counting down.
GTGGGGTGTTTTCAAGGTCATGGACTAGCTCTATTGGCTGTAGTATAGTTTCAAATTTAAGACCCATGAGACATGTAGTCATTATCTTCTTTGACATATAGGCCCTCATTCTGACCCTGGCGGTCTTTGACCGCCAGGGCGGAGGACCGCGGGAGCACCGCCGACAAGCCGGCGGTGCTCCAATGGGGATTCCGACCGCGGCGGTAAAGCCGCGGTCGGACCGGCACCACTGGCGGGGTCCCGCCAGTGTACCGCGGCCCCATTGAATCCTCCGCGGCGGCGCAGCTTGCTGCACCGCCGCGGGGATTCTGACCCCCCCTACCGCCATCCAGATCCCGGCGGTCGGACCGCCGAGATCCGGATGGCGGTAGGGGGGGTCGCGGGGCCCCTGGGGGCCCCTGCAGTGCCCATGCCACTGGCATGGGCATTGCAGGGGCCCCCGTAAGAGGGCCCCTACATGTATTTCACTGTCTGCTGCGCAGACAGTGAAATACGCGACGGGTGCAACTGCACCCGTCGCACAGCTTCCACTCCGCCGGCTCGATTCCGAGCCGGCTTCATCGTGGAAGCCTCTTTCCCGCTGGGCTGGCTGGCGGTCTGAAGGAGACCGCCCGCCAGCCCAGCGGGAAAGTCAGAATTACCGCCGCGGTCTTTCGACCGCGGAACGGTAACCTGACGGCGGGACTTTGGCGGGCGGCCTCCGCCGCCCGCCAAGGTCAGAATGAGGGCCATAATGTTTTATTTCTGGCTGCTGAGCAATAAAGTTGAAGTAATGCATAATCTGGTCCTGCCATAGAATTCTTTTCAACACAGAAGTGGTGGAGTTGCCAGATGCAGGAATGTAAAAATAGAGGGTATAATCCTCCTACTTTACAACAGAAGTTGACTTCTGTAACAGCCTCTATCTAGACTGTCCTTATGCAATGTTGGTAATTTCAATTGGTTATGAAGAAAGCCTCAATTATGCTTTATTTCTATTTGGGGGTGAAATAATAGTAATCATTTCTCTATGATTTTCAAACATAAAGTGAAACATTTATAGTGACTATTCCTGTTATGGAACCTTTCCATGAAGAGGGTTTACAAATGTTGAGGACACCATCCTTTCGCCAGTCGTTAGTGGAATTGCACTTACAAACTTTTGTGCCCATTGCTTGTTTTACCCTGACAATGAAAGAAGGGGACTTCATGCTTTTAGCAAGAAGATTCTTGTGCCTGCAGCATGTATAGTGAAGAGCTCACAACTCTGACATGTCTTTCAACATATGATCCCTAATGTGGAATACTTAATTCCTTGAATACTGAGCACTGGAGAATTAGTGACAGCAACTCAGAATTTAAATAACTAATGCTTATTTTGCTTAATAATTTTTGTAGTCAGTTTTAAATTAAACTGAAAATCAAAAGAACAACAGTGCAGCTTTCTTCCTTTTTAACCCATATTAAAAATAAAAGACAAAAGTAGGAGGAAAGCAGCTAACCTTTATCAGGGAATCAAGCTTGTGCTTGAGGTGAGTGCTCCATAGTCTCACTATCCAGTTAATGGTATTTACCATCAAAATGGAATTGCCAGTTCAGCATGCATGCCAATGACATCCAGTCCCCTTCTAGGGTTGGCAGTTGGTATGCCCTCTTACGAAGGTCTTCTGACAATGCAGGAGAGAAGCCAGAGTAGATGCCAGCTGCTGACTCAAACGGAATTCCGATAAAATGGAGATGCTGCTAGTTGTGGGGAATTGGGTACTGAACTATGCTGGGCATCTACTGGACACAAACTTGGGTGATTGTTCGTATGCTGTAGGAGTAGTAATGAACCTTTGCTTTAGGTTTGCCAGTGATTTCTGCACAAATCTCAGCAATGGTATCGATGCGAGCACTCTGTTTTTGCAGATCTTGTAAAGAGATGGCAGTCACAAAGAGTAAACATCTGCCAAAGCCTGTTTCAATAGACTCATGACTTGATTATGGCAGCACCATTTATTTGAGACTTACTAAATCACTGGTATCTTGTCAACAGGTTATGAAAAATAATGCTGACTGCTGGATACACCACCAGATTCAGCCCTACCAAGCCATTACTTAAAAAAGTGTGTTGCCTCACCATCCAGGCGAGTGTCTTTTGAAGCATTATACATGAGTTCTTTCGTAGGGGATTTCCATTTATAGTCGTAAGCACTGAATAGTCCCGCACACATGCGGGGACCCTGGAACAGTTTTTCACAGTATACCATCTTGAGTGCAGGTGCTCGCCTTCCTTTGGGACGGCCAGGAGAGCCACTTAAGAGAGAAAAATATTATGCAGTCATAAGAAGAGGCTACAATGGCCCGATTATTCATCTTGTACTTAAAAAAGGGCTAGGGCATTAAATATGTATATAATTTCATGTTGTCATAAATGTCTTCCAGAAGCCCTTTTATGGTGTTGAAGTAAGGCTCGACAGCATAGCCCCATAGGCTTCCATTATGTGAGTTAAAATAGAGGCTGCACCTTTAAGAACCCAGGGACCACCAGTATCCCATCATGCTGACCAGGTGGCAGTTGAGCCAAATGTGGCTTTTTTTTTCAAAATTCTTTACAGAATTTTGGTGGCAACTGTTTTACTTGGTGGCAACTGTTTTACTTGACGTTTGTGATCTTTACCAAGCTTTTTCTTACAAAAATTTGAGGTCATTTCATAGCAAATGCACTTTCTCTTTGATAAATGTCCAGCCTGGGAAGAAGACAAAGACAGACCCTCACGAGGTGTGTATTCTCTGTCTAGAATCATATTCCTGGGTCTTGTCAACACTGCAGAACTTTTCAAAACGTACACTGGAGGTCAGAGAAAAAGTTTGCCTCCATGGGACAGAAAAAAGAAAACAACAGATGCAGTCTGAAGGTGGGGCCTCAGAGCGAGGAAGGGATCATACCTCTACAAGGGCTCTATCAACTGCCTCTGGAGAGCATCCCAGAAAGAAAAATGATGGAAAAATAACATAGGTCTCGATGGACATCGAGCAGAGGGACAGCTCCGACCTGTTCCCCTTCCAACCATAGTTTGCCATCGAGGAAACGCCACCGGTCGCCGTCACGGCATGGGGTGTCGATGTCGAGAACGTCACTGTTGACTGACAGATCTCTACCACCGTCAAGGAGTCTGACGCCACCATGATGCTCGCCGTAGAGGTCCAGTTCGCCATCAAGACTCCACAGGAGATTGACGTTGAGGTCCATAATGAAGTTGAGACATCGATGTCTATCACCATCAACAAGCCGGTCGACGTCGAGGAGCTTTGCAACCTTTTTAATGCTACAGGAAGCAAGAAGAGAAAGGAAGTGCTTCTATACCTCTTTGGATGGGGACTACTCAAAAACATACTCCCCTTCAAGACTTGCATCTGGCTTTCCATCGCCAGTGCCATCTTCTCATCCTCCTCCTCCACCTTATCCAGTATTGGATCTTTCATAAATTCACATGCTTGAATCATCCCCGTCGTCGAAGTGGGAGTCCCACAGTACATAAAATAGCAATAATTAATATATATATTTTTTTTGCCTTAGGCTATAATGGAGCCAGTAATTGCTCACATAGCCTAACCATGTCCTTTTGTGAAAGGACCCAAACCTGCCTGCTGTCCAATCAGGCACCAGCACCCTCTAGAACCTTCTCCAGAGAAGCTCCCTTCCTCAGATTTTCTACCGCACGTCGTGTGAAGGGAGTCTCCCTGAGCTCTGCTCAGTTTTTTCTTCTACTTCAGAACTTTTTCTCTCAAAAGAGTTGAAAATATGTCGGATTCTTCTAGGAAAGGCCTTTTCCGCCCTTGCAAAACCTGTGGAAAGAAAAGGCTCCATGTGGATGACCCACATAAAGACTGTTTGTATTGTCTCTACCCACAACAGCAGGTTAAGGACTGCAAAATATGTCGCACCTTCTCCACAAAGACCCTCAGAGACCCTGAGGGCAGGCTCCTGACATGGTTACAGGCCAAATCCTGTACTTCAGGTGAGGAGAGTGGGTCAGAGAGGCCACACAAAAGGTCCAGATCTGAGGACCTGGGCCACACAGAAAAATCCAGGAAGAGGCAGAAATCACATCATGGGAAGGGCTTACAGACTTCAGTCTCCTCTGAGCCTTCCTCTCCTCTTCAAAAGAAGGAGTCCTACCGTCTATCTCCTTCCTCAGAGCCTTCCACTTCTGGAAAAATTACTCTAAAAATCAGATCGACGACGACAACACCGTCGACGACCGTGACGACGACGGTACCAACAACTACCGTCTCCACTACATCGTCGACGAGACCGTCGTCAGCGTCGACTACCTTGACATCGATGGTAAGGGATCCTATCCCCTCTCTCAAAACACCGTCGACGAGTATAGTAAAAACATCGTCGGTTACAACACCACCACCACGATACTACCGTCAATGACACCACCGTCGGCTAAACCACCGTCAGCGAGACCATTGTCGACGAGACCATTGTCGACGAGACCACCGTCGACGAGACCATCGTGGATGGAAAAATCTGTACCATCCACGGCTGCATCAACTTTCACGCCATCAACAGCTATGGTGCCTAGTAGACAGATTGAGGCCACTCCTGCCTCTTCCAGGTCTCCAGATCTCCGAGCCATGGTCAGGATCAGATCTCTACCTGCACCGGACATTTATCCAAGGTGGCAGCGGAAGATCAACCACCAGCGCCAGTCTCTCCGGTGACACCAGTTAATGTTCCTCCTCCTCCAGCTACTCCAAGATTAACATCCCACTCAGTGTTAGCTGCACCCCCCAGAGATGAAGGTTCCACTTCAGGGGAAGAGGAACAAGAAGAAGGAGAAATTTCCACTCCACAACATCTTACCAAGGAATGGGATGATTACTTGGCCCACTCCTTCTCCACGACCTCCTCGCCCGTCTGATTCTCCGCCCGAGGACATAGATGGTTTCCATAATCTTATGGACAGAGCCGCGGTACGTTTTCACCTTCCAACATCTGTCTCCCAGTCGGAATGTTTCCTACATGATTTCAAGGAGCAATCATGGAAGTCGGTACGGTCCATTCCGATTATTGATTTCATATTGAGCGAGGGCACAAAGATTATGCGAAACCCGGCTACGGTTCCTCCAGTTCCACAAAAACTGGATAAGAAATACAAGGCAACCCAAGATTCTCCGGCATGCCTTACTGGCCATCCAAAGCCTGACTCAGTGATCTCACAGGCTGCTCAAAGGTGCTCCAAAAACCCATTGACGCCTATCTCTACTCCTCCAGAAAAGGAAGGTCGAAGACTGGACAATATAGGCAAGAGATTCTCCTCCATGTCTGCAATCACTGTCAGGGCATTAAATTCTTTAGCGATTCTAGGTCGATATGACCGCCAAATGTGGTCCGACATGCAACCTTTCCTGGACCTCATCCCTGAAAATAAACAAGCAGAGGCACGAAAGATCCTACAGGAATGTGAGCGTACGTCGGAAGAAATTATCGACTGTGCTCTTGACATAGCCTCTACTGGTTTCTGCCAACTAGCGGGTGCCGCGGTCTTACGACGGAAAGGTTGGCTCAAGGCCACATCTTTTAGACCAGAAGTGCAGTCCCGAATCCTAGACATGCCTTACGATGGCGAATCTCTATTTGGCAAACATGTGGATGACGCACTTCAAGCCATCAAGACTGACACGGACACCGCCAAGTCCCTGGGTACCCTGCAGTACCGGAAACAGCCCTTTCGAGGGGCTAGAGGAAGAGGTTTCACCTCATTTCGAGGTTCCTTCCACAGACAATACCAGCAATCCCAATACAGGCCTTCAAACCATCAGCAGTACAGGCAATCATCGACTGCCTCCTATACCAGACAAGGAGGTAAACGAAGGCAGGGTTCGCAATCCAGAGACCAACCCAGAAAACAGTGATCTTCTACTGGCACCGGCTATGCTCCCCCAATGCCCACGACGTCAGCAAATAGGAGCAAATATTTCCAACTTCATCCGAGAGTGGAAGAAAATAACATCAGACAGATGGGTGCTGGATATAGTGACAAGAGGTCATACCCTGGAATTCACACAAAAGCCACCGCTTCACCCACCAACATCAGGCAGGTCTCTCCACCTTCGTCTGCTTCAAGCGGAAGTATTCACCCTTCTTGCCAAAGGGGCTATAGAGGCAGTTCCTGTGCAACAACGGGGTCTCGGATTCTACTTCCGGTTTTTCCTCCTAAAGAAGAAGTCAGGAGAGTGGCGTCCTATACTAGACCTCAGGAAACTCAACAAGTTCCTTCGGAAACAATCCTTCCGGATGATCACACTGTCAGATATCTTGCACCTCCTGAATCCTGGAGATTTTATGACAACTCTAGAACTCCAAGACGCCTACTTCCACATACCAATACACCAAAAGCATCGCAAATATCTCCGTTTTACAGTAGCCGGTGCCCATTATCAGTTCAGAGTCCTACCATTTGGCCTCAGATCAGCTCCGAGAATCTTCACGAAATGCCTTGCCCCGGTCGCAGCCTCCCTCAGAAGCAAGGGTTTCCAGGTGTTCCCATACCTGGACGACTGGCTCATAAAAGCTCCGTCATCTCTACTAGCTTTCAAAGCGACAAACGCCTGCCTAAAACTATTCAACGGTTTGGGTCTAACAGTGAACCTACAGAAGTCAGTTGTGCTTTCCGCATGCAGGAGAGTTTTCCTGGGAGCAGAATTAGACACTATCCAAAACAAGGCATATCTTACCCTAGCAAGGCAGCAGAAGCTGACCCAATTGGCTGTCACAATCTCCGCAAAAAAGTTTGTTTCAGTACGACTATTCAAATCGCTCCTGGGCATGATTTCCTCAGCCATAGTCCTAGTACGGCTAGCAAGACTCAAAATGAGGCCGCTGCAAGAAGAACTGCAACTTCAGTGGACCCAGTCGCAAGGATCCTTCGACGACTTAATAACTATCACACCAAAAATTCGGCAGGCGTTAGAATGGTGGTCTCACATCAACCACCTCTCCCACGGTCTTACTTTTCTGGCACCAGTAACAGACTTTGTCATCACCACGGACGCCTCCTTGGAAGGATGGGGAGGCCACTTACAGGACATGCACATTCAAGGCAGATGGTCCAAGCTCCAAAAAGAGATGCACATAAACCTGTTAGAGCTAAAGGCGATTCATCTCACGCCCAAAGCTTTTCTGCCACGCATCGCAGGATCATCAGTGTTAGTCAGAACAGACAACACAACAAGCATGTTTTACATCAACAAGCAGGGAGGAACAAGATCCCTCTCCCTCTCAAGAGAAGCTCAGTCTCTCTGGAACTGGCTCACACTGAACAACGTCCGCCTCATTGCGGAGCACCTGGCTGGGGTCAACAATGCGCTAGTGGACTCTCTCAGCAAGACGGACGACAACTGTCACGAGTGGGAACTCAAACAGACCATACTCGAGGACATCTTCCAACAATGGGGTCGGCCGATCCTAGACTTGTTCGCCACCAATCTGAACGCCAAATGCCAGTTTTACGACAGTCGATACCCACTCCCGGGGTCGTGGGGAAATGCTCTTTTGATAAGATGGTCCGGGATCTTTGCATACGCTTTCCCCCCCAATTCCACTGATTCCCAGGCTCCTCAGGAAAATAAAGACCGAATGCTGCAGGATCATTCTCATAGCCCCCAAGTGGCCCAGGCAGTACTGGTACACGGAGCTCCTACTCCGGTCAGTAGCCAATCCAGTCCGCCTTCCTTGCAACCACAATCTTCTAACGAAGAATCAGGGTCTCATCTTACATCCCGACCCAACTTCGCTACACTTGCATGCTTGGCTCCTGAGTACAGAGAGTTCCACGATATGAACATTGATCAAGAATGTAGACTTATATTATCTAAGGCACGAGCAGAGAGCACGAACAAGACATACAAACTAAAATGGAAGAGATTCTGTGTTTGGTGCTCTCAGAATAATTTTCACCCATTTCAGATTAACTCTGAGCAAATTCTTTCTTACCTGTTCTCTCTCTCTCCAAAGCTGGTCTTTCCCATGCATCAGTCAAGATTCACCTAGCAGCTATAGCCTCTTACAGGCGATCGGCTGACATGCCATCTATCGGCTCATCCAGAGTCATCAAACAGGGCTGTTCCGCACTTTTCCACCGGTACGCTTACCTCCGCCAGAGTGGCATCTTAATATTGTCCTCTCCCAACTCATGAAAGCTCCTTTTGAACCCATTCATAGGGCGGAGCTCAAGTACATCACCTGGAAAGTGTCAACCATGCTCGCTCTCACCTCTACCAGGAGAGTCAGTGATATACAGGCGTTCACTACTAAAGAAACCTTTTTGGTTTTCTCTGAAGACTTCGTTATGCTCCGAACCAATCCCAAATATATTCCCAAGGTTCCATCTTCGTTCCACCTCAATGAACCCGTTATTCTACGAACCTTTTTTCCAAACCCTACTACGATCGCAGAGAAAACTCTCCACTCTTTGGACATCAAACGATGCCTAAATTTTATCTCCAAAGAGCCAAACACATCAGAAAATCAGACCAACTCCTAGTATCTTATTCTCTGGGACGACAGGGAACAGGAGTAACCAAGGCCACTATAGCCCGATGGATTTCTTAGACAATCCAATTTTGTCACATCAAGGCAGGAAAACCGTTGACTAGGTGCCCGAGAGCCCACTCCACAAGAACAGTCTCCACATCGGCTGCTTTGTTTCAAGATATTGCCCTTGATAAAATTTGCCAGGCTGCGACATGGAAACCTATGCACTCCTTTACGCAGCACTATTGTTTGGAGTCCTCACAAAGAACAGACTCTCTATTAGGACAAGCTGTTCTACGCCATCTCTTTCATTAAGGTGAGACCTTTCCTTAGTTATAGACATATGGTTTGAAATGCAAATAACCATGTTTTCTATTATGCTTCCATGTAGATATATATATATATATATATATATATGTTTATATCGGTATTTACAGCATGAATTTCAGTATTTATGTACACGTACTTAAAGTATCTGTATTCCTTCGTAACTCACGATCAGAAATGTATGAGTTTACTATGATTATTATTATTATTTATATTGGAGATAGAGGGTCTTCATGCTCGCACCCTCCATCACGCTGGATACAATGTTTATCAACCATACTGCTGTCTATTCAGATTCAAGCATGTGAATTTATGAAAGATCCAATACTGGATAAGAAAACAAGTTACTTACCTGTAACTACAGTTATCCAGTATTCGTATCTTTCATAAATTCACATGCGACCCACCCTCCTCCCCTTTGATGCTCGCATTTCCTCTCAGGTTCTAATTTTTCACTCTTGTGCTGGAAAATCTGAGGAAGGGAGCTTCTCTGGAGAAGGTTCTAGAGGGTGCTGGTGCCTGATTGGACAGCAGGCAGGTTTGGGTCCTTTCACAAAAGGACATGAATAGGCTATGTGAGCAATTGCTGGCTCCATTATAGCCTATGGCAAAAATAAATTATTTATTAATTATTGCTATTTTATGTACAGTGGGACTCCCACTTCGACAACGGGGATGATTCAAGCATGTGAATTTATGAAAGATACCAATACTGGATAACTGTAGTTACAGGTAAGTAACTTGTTTTCTTCTCCTCCATCTCAACCCCTGCCTCCACCGCCTCCTCCTCCAGCACCAGTTGTTCCACTGAGGTCCACAACTTGATCTAGATCACGCCATCATTCTGTACACCATCACCGCAGCTCAGAGCATTCCTCTCTATCACCTAGGCGCTCACAGCATCGCCACCATTCGAGAAGATATCATTCCAGACACACCATTGACACATCGTTCTCCACCACTGGATGTTACCAACACTGTCAGACTCCCTACCTCCACGTATATCACCACGTTTCAGGAAGTCTTGGTGAGGGGAGTTGCAAAGCTTAATATCGCATGATCGACTCCAACACTGTCGACTTCAGTAATATTTGAGACCCTACAACATAAGTCAGCATCAAGTCCTTTGTTACCATTAGTGCCAGACCTATTAGAACCAGCTATGGTCCTATTTCTAATGCCAGCCTTGGTCAAGCCAGCTCCATCCAGGCTGCAGAAAAAATAACCCTCTCCAGAGCAGGAGGCTGTCTTTCTCTAAATGGACCCATCACTGGACTCTGTCATTGTAGTGGCAGCGACGGGTCGTAAAGTTTGCAACACAGCAGCAACCACAGTTGAAGCGGTGAGCACTGCCTCCCTCAATGAGGGATTACTTGTTTCTGATGGATACAACTACCTGTGGATTCCTCACCTAATGAATACTCCCATGGCGCCAGCATTCGACGGAAATCTTCTTACTAGTCTCTGCACGTCGACGAGGACGTCACTCTTGCCCACGCGACGCCGTCTGACGTCATACAGGCAATAAGAGGTCCTCGCCGACGTGCCGATGACAGTTCCCTTTTTTCCGTGCATTCGAAACGGTTATCTTCGAGGGAGCTACTGTTACCTTCGTGGTTACAGTGTATTGTCTGCTGCGTAGTCTTCTCTGCGGTAATAATGTTTCAGAGGAAGTCGGGTTTCAAGCCCTGTCGAGAGTGTGGGGGAAAGATGTCAGTTACAGATCCTCACTCCGACTGTCTATGGTGTTTGAGCTCCGACCACGACGTCTCGACTTGCGATTCATGTCAACACATGAATCCGAAGGCCCTCAAAGAGCGTGAGGCCAAGTTATTCATGGCAAAGTCAAAGAAGAAGGAGAAACATCATAAGAAGTCTTCTTCGCCAAGGTCTCACCGGCGTCATCGAGACTCCCGGCGCCGTAGAGACTCACGACGTCATTCCAGCAAGGAGTCTCGTTCGAGGTCACCTTCGGCTCGGCGTCGGAAGACTTGGGAGGTCAGCCCCACGGTCACGCCGCATCCTTCGACGCCGTTGCCCTCTCCGGCGTCACCGACTTCGCCTGGTCAGGCGTCGGTGATTGAGGTGGTGCAGCCTCTTGTGTTTTCTCCGGCGTCGCAGACGTTGAGGCCGGCGTCGGGGTCGCCCTCGATCCAGGCACCCCAGTATCCGGCTTTTCCCACTCCTGGAGCCGATAGTACCGCGTTTCTTAATGCGATGTATACCATCTTTCAGCAGATGGCTCCAGGAGCTGCTCCGGCTGGTCCTTCGGGGCCCTTGGCCTTTTCGTTGGGTGATCCTGCGCCTCTTCGGCCGGCACCCTTTATGCCCTTTCTCCCTTTTGGGAATGTGGGCTCGGCGCCGGTGCCGGCGTCGGTGGCCGCTCCGGTGGCTTCGGATGTTTCGGCCCCGGAGGTTGCCCTTCCGTCGAAGTCAGGATTTTGCCCTGTGACTCCGGTTGGTCCATCGGCTCCAAGACCTCGTCCTCCGTCTCCTGCCTCGGCGCCGAAGCTGCCTGTGGCGCCGGACGCGGCGTCAGATGCTTCTGGAGATCGGCGCCGTTCTTCGACGTCGGCGGAGGCCATGTCGACTCCGCGTATCGAGGAGAGACTTCATTCGAGGAGGCGTGCTCTCCGTCTTTTAGAAGAGCAAGAGTACCAGCGAGTCCTAGAGGAGGGAGAGATTGAGGACTCTGGAGACGGACTGCATGGTCTGGATACAGCCAGTGGGCTGGACACTTCCCCTGAGTGGGACCTTTCATCTCCAGGGGAATATACGGAGGAGGCTGCTTCCTTTCATGCTGTGGTGAGGAAGGCAGCGAGCTTTTTGGACCTGCCTTTGCCGGTGGCAGAGGCGAAGCAGAATTTGCTGACAGAGGTATTGCATCCGGCCTCTGCTGCAGCTGAGCCTCTCTTGCCATTTAATGAGGCTTTGCTGGATCCGGTGTTGGAGGTGTGGAAGAAGCCGGTGTCTTCCTCGGCCGTTCATAGGGCTGTGGCCAGGAGGTATCGAGCTGCACCATCTGACCCTGGCTTTCTCTCTAGACACCCTACGCCGGAGAGCTTGGTGGTGCAAGCCTCCTGTTCCTCAAAGTCAGCGCCTGGTTCCTTCCCGACGGTGCCTGGAGACAGAGACTCCAAGAAACTGGATGCGCAGTCCAAGAAAATATTTTAGTCATGCAGTTTGGCGTTGAAGGCCACCAACGCAACGTGCATTCTGGGGAGGTACATCCATGCTCTGATGGATGATATTTCGTCTTCATTTACGGAGCTTCCCCAGGGTCTCTTGGATGTGGTCTCGGACGCCCAGGCTGCCGCGACCCAGATTATCCAGTCTGGGCTGGACACGACCGACTCGGTGGCCAGGGCGATGGGCACGGCTGTGGTGGCAAGAAGACAGGCCTGGCTCCGAAACTCAGGGTTCTCTGCGGATGTGCAGTCGACCCTGCTGGACCTCCCGTTTGATGGGGACAGACTGTTTGGAGCCAAGGCAGATTCGGCCTTGGAACGATTTAAGGAGAGCAGAGCCACAGCCAAATCGTTAGGACTGCAAGCTCCTTCTTCCTCTGCCTCTTCTAGATTTTTCAGGAGGTTTCGGGGATTTGGGCGTGGCTCTTATTCCTCTTCCTTTCGGGGGAGGTTCCAGCAACCCGCCTCTTCCCTCCCCTATAGGTCATTTAGAGGGAGGGGGAGGGGTGGGGTCCGTACCAGAGGAGCCTCTCAACAGCACTCTGCCTCTTCCTCGTCCTCTGGAGGGGTGCAGCAGGGGAAGCAGCCTTAGGCTTCCACCGTTTCCCACTCACTCCTCTCCTGTAGGAGGAAGATTACAGCATTTTCTCCACAAGTGGAAGTCTATCACAACGGACACTTGGGTTCTCGGCATTGTGGGAAAAGGCTACGCCCTTCCCTTTCGGGAGTTCCCGCCCCTCATCCCGCCCCGCCCATCTTATTGTTCAGAAGAACACCTCCTGTTGCTAGAACAGGAGGTTCAAGTCCTCCTTTCAAAGGGCGCGGTAGAGTTGGTCCCAGAGCAGGAAAAGGGTCGAGGTTGTTACTCAAGATACTTCCTGATTCCCAAAAAGGATGGTCAGTTGAGACCAATCCTGGATCTGAGGATCTTGAATTGGTTCCTCAAACAGGAAAAGTTCAAGATGCTGACCCTAGCACAGGTGCTTTTGGCGTTGAACAAGGAAGATTGGATGGTGTCTGTCGACTTGCAGGATGCTTACTTTCATATCCCGATACTCAAGTCGCACAGGAAGTATCTCCGGTTTGTGGTAGGGTCGCAGCACTATCAGTTTGCGGTCCTCCCGTTTGGTCTTACTTCAGCACCTCGAGTCTTCACAAAGGTGATGTCAGTGGTTGCGGCGGAGCTCAGAAGGAAGGGGATAGCAGTATTCCCTTACTTGGACGACTGGTTGATCAAAGCCAAGTCCCCGGAGCTTGTGTTGCATCATCTGCAGTCAACAACCCAGTTGTTGTTCGACCTGGGCTTTTCGGTGAACGTGCCCAAATCTCACCTGGAGCCCTCTCAGCGCCTCCTGTTCATAGGGGCAGTACTGGATACAACATTGAGTCGAGCCTTTCCTCCGCCTCAGCGGATTCAAGATATTCAGGAATTGGTTCCAATGTTTCGAAATGGAGCGGTAGTTCCAGTCCTCAAGGTCCTTCGTCTGCTCGGTCTGTTCGCCTCCTGCATTCTGTTGGTCACGCATGCTCGCTGGCACATGAGGGCTCTTCAGTGGTGCCTCCGAAGGCAGTGGTCTCAACACAAGGGAGATTTAGAAGGTACTGTCAAGATCTCCAGAGATGCTGCTGTGGAATTGAAGTGGTGGATTGCGGGCAACAATCTTTCACAGGGAAAGCCGTTCGCGCAGTCGCCACCAGTGGCCACGGTAATAACGGATGCTTCCACCCTAGGATGGGGAGCTCATCTGGGGGATCTGGAGATCAAAGGGCTTTGGTCTCCAGAGGAACAGGTGTTTCATATCAATCTGTTGGAGTTACGGGCTGTACGACTGGCTCTCAAGGCCTTCCTCCCATCCCTTCGTGGTCAGTCGGTACAGGTCCTGACGGACAATACTACCACGATGTGGTACATAAACAAACAGGGAGGAGTAGGGTCGTACCTTCTCTGCAGAGAAGCTCTTCGGCTATGGTCCTGGGCAAAGGACCATCAGATTTGCTTGGTGGCAAATCATCTGGCCGGGGTCTTGAATGTACGTGCGGACAGTCTCAGTCGCCAATTCTCGGCAGACCACGAGTGGCGTCTCCATCCAGATCAAGTCTGTTTAATCTTCCAGATGTGGGGGTTTCCTCGGATAGATCTGTTTGCCACTCGGGAGAACGCGCATTGCCCGTTATTCTGCAGCCTCCAGTATCCGATGCAGGGAGCGTTGGGGGACGCGTTTCAGATAACCTGGTACGACCAGTTGCTTTACGCGTTTCCCCCCATACCCTTGATTCCTCGAGTGTTGAGGAAAATTCGCCAAGACCGGGCCCAAGTCATCTTAATAGCTCCGGATTGGCCAAGGAGGGTATGGTACTCCGACCTTCTCCAACTCTCACTGTGCCCTCCGCTCCGTCTCCCTCTCAGGGCAGACCTCCTCTCGCAGTCGCAGGGGCAGGTTTTACACCCCAACCTCCAGAGTCTGCACCTACATGCTTGGAGATTGAACGGGGCAACCTGAGTTCCTTCTCTCTCCCGCCTGATGTAGTGGATGTTATCTTAGCGGCCAGGCGACACTCCACTAAATCTATCTACGCTAATAGGTGGTCTAAATTTGTTATGTGGTGTGGAGAGAGACAGATTGATCCCTTACATGCTCATCTGTCACATGTTTTGTCTTTTGCACTGTCTCTAGCGCAGAAAGGTTGTGCAGTGGCTACCATTAAGGGTTATTTGTCGGCCTTGTCAGCCTTCATTTGTCTTCCAGACCAACCGTCGTTATTTAAATCCCCTATTGTTCTCAGATTCTTGAAAGGTCTTATGAATCAATATCCTCCAAAACCATTTGTTATGCCTCAATGGGATTTGTCCTTGGTCCTGACTTTCCTTATGGGGTCCCCTTTTGAGCCTATGCATTCTTGCCCTTTAAGGTATTTGGTTATTAAAACAGTATTCCTGGTAGCTATAACATCTGCAAGGAGAGTGAGTGAGTTGCAGGCCTTATCGGTTAAACCCCCTTATATAACGTTTTATGGGGATAAGGTGGTGTTGAGGACCAAGGCTGCTTTCCTTCCGAAGGTTGTTTCACCCTTCCATTTGGCTCAGACAATTACTTTGTCAACGTTTTATCCTCCGCCTCATCCTTCAAAGGAGGAAGAAAGACTACATCGCCTGGACCCAAAACGGGCGTTGAGCTTCTATATCGACAGAATGAAGGATATCAGGCTGGAGGATCAGCTGTTTGTCGGATACGTGGGCAAGAGGAGAGGAAAGGCAGTCCACAAGAGAACACTCTCCAGGTGGGTTGTTCTTTGCATTAAAATCTGTTACTCTTTGGCAAAGAAGGATCCGCCTGAGGGCATTAGAGCTCATTCCACCAGAGCTAAGTCGGCCTCTTCGGCCTTGGCCAGGGGTGTTCCTGTGGTCGACATCTGCAAGGCCGCAACTTGGTCGTCCCTTCACACTTTTGTGAAACATTACTGTTTGGACTCTGAGGTCAGAAGGGACGGTCATTTTGCACGGTCAGTGCTGCAGGATTTCTTGGTTTGACCATTTAGGCACCCACCGCCGGGCGTGGTACTGCTTTGGGACTCTATTCATTAGGTGAGGAATCCACAGGTAGTTGTATCCATCAGAAGAACGAGTTACTTACCTTCGGTAACGACTTTTCTGGTGGATACATTAGCTACCTGTGGATTCCTCACGGTCCCACCCGCCTCCCCGTTGCCTTTTTGGTCTCTCCAAGCAATCCTTGAGTGTGCTCCTTTTGGTCTTCAAAGTTGCAATACATTTTGCATATATGATATTTGTATATATGTGTATATTTATATATAAATCTATATATATTGTGTATATACATGATTTGTATGTATAAATATATTTATTTGTTAAAAAAAAAAAAAAAAAAAAAGGTTATATTAAATCTACAGCTATTTTATTGCAATGTTGTGTGATTTACAATATTAAGAGATGTTGCTTTGCTCTTTCATTACATTGGGTTATTATTATTCTCATGCACGTAAAAAATGTTGGTACTGTCATCAGCACGTCAGCGAGGACCTCTTATTGCCTGTATGACGTCAGACGGCGTCGCGTGGGCAAGAGTGACGTCCTCGTCGACGTGCAGAGACTAGTAAGAAGATTTCCGTCGAATGCTGGCGCCATGGGAGTATTCATTAGGTGAGGAATCCACAGGTAGCTAATGTATCCACCAGAAAAGTCGTTACCGAAGGTAAGTAACTCGTTCTTCTGACCAAGTCATTAGTGCCGCAGCTGATTCCTCGCCACTTGCAGCACATGAATACTGTCACGGGATCCCTCTACGGAGACATTCTCGGCTTTCCTTACCTCACTCACGCCAGAGTACTAACAGAAGACAGTAAATCTCCCATTCTCTGGTACCACTTTATTCGGAAGCCATACCAATGACGAGATGGCAAGGATGAAGACAGAAATGGGAACATTGAAAGCAGTTGGCTTGGAAAGATCTAGAGAACAAAGAAAATCTTTCCACCCTTACCAACAACGGTATTATACTCAGAGGGTTCATACCCCCCAGTGGGGATGCCAAAAAAGCATATAACAAGAGGAGCAAGGCCCTTACCACCAGTACCAAAGAAAGCAGACCAGAGGTAGATCCAACCAACAGACTGCTTAAGGTGGAAAGCAACCACCTGCGCCCAAACCCTGAGTCGTTACTTCTCCCTCTTCTATTACCCACTCCATTGGGGGTAAGCATATAATCTTATTTAAGAGAGTGGCAAAAAACAACTTGAGACTTCTGGGTTCTGAACATTTTACAAAATGGTTATTGTCTCAGGTTCACAAGTCCTCCACTGTCCATCCCTCCGAAACAGTCCAGTTTTTAACTCCTGCTGTTAACAGTCAGAAGCCAACATCCTCTTACAGAAACATGCAGTGGAACCTGTTCCTTGCCACCAACGAGGGACAGACATTTATTCAGGTACTTTCTGGTGAAAAAGAAAGACAAGAACTAATTCAGACCCATTCTCAACATAAAATCATCCCACAAGTGGATTCAGTAAGAAAAGTTCTGGATGCCGTCATTACAGCAGATTTATCCCCAATTACACCAGGGGGATTGGCTGTATTCCATTGACCTTCAAGACATATTCTTTCATATTCCAATTGCCAGAAAGCATCAGACATTATTGAGGTTTGTAGAGGGGCAGGATCACTACCAGTACAAAGGTCTTCGATTTGTTCCGAAGTCAGCATGCAGAATATTCTCAAAGTGCATGGCAGTGGTGACTGCACATCTGAGGAAGCACAAAATGTTGGTCTATCCCTACCTAGGTAATTGGGTGATCAAAGTGTCAAGGTCTCAGGAAGCTCAGCTTCACTACAACTGGACTTGCAGTCTCCTCCAACGATTAGGCCTTCAGGTCACCCTCTCCAAGTCAATATCTGTCCTGGTTCAAACCTTTATGTGGGAGGTTCCATTGATACAGTACAGGCAAGAGTGTGTCCTTCAGAGGAGAGACGTTCATCGATCCTTCAGAAGTGTCACTCTCTCATGACAGCTTGCCGTCCAACAGTGAGAACAATATCCTCTCTCCTAGGCTCAATGGCATCCTACATCTTCCTCACACTGAATGCTCATCTCCACATGCGATCCCTGCAGGAATGTCTTTAGGACCAGTGGGACCAACTGATGGGCAACTGGGAGGACATGATAGTGATGTCTCGTCATGCAAAGCTGTTGCTGAAATGGTGGTGCTTCCTAAAGAACCTGCTTCGAGGGATGCCTTTTCATCATGAAGTTCCTCCTCAAATAGTAATGACAGACACCTCACTGCTAGGTTGGGGGTGCTCTCATGGACCATCTCCAGAATCCAAAGCAAATGGTCAGAGAGGGAGTCAACCTATCATACCAACCTCCTAGAGCTATGCACAATCCATCTAGTGCTAAAAATGTTTCACTCGTTGTTCAGGACCAACTCCCTGCTTGTTCAGATGGACAAATATGACCACCATGTACTACTTCAATAAGCAGGGAGGGGCAAGGTCCAGGCCTCTATCACACGAGACCCAGGCAATCTGGAACTGGCTCACAGCCAGGGATCGAACTATATCTGCAATTCACCTTAGAGGTGTACAAAATGCACAGACAGACTCCCTCAGCAGGATTCTACAAGAAAACCACGAGTGGGTCATTCACAACATCTTTCATCTGTGGAGTACACCTGCCATCGTCCTGTTCAGCTCAGCAAAAAATGTAGAAGCTTTGCCTCGAGGTACTACCAAATAGGGACACTGCGAAATGCCCTATTGATTGACTGGTCTGGCAAATTTCTTTCCACTTTTCCGCTGATTTAATCAGTCTTCATCAAGCTGTCCCACTTGAGAGCCAAGATGATTCTACTAGCTCCGTAGTGGCTACCTCAGTGGTGGTTCACAAACCTCCTTTACCAATCCATCAATCAACATCTCAAGCTGCCATGCAGGACATACCTACTAATGAAGGTCAGAGGCCAGATGTTACACCCCAATCTCTCGTCTTTGAATTTGGCAGCATAGCTCCTGAGTTAGTGCAGTACAGACACTTGAATCTGCTGCAGTACTGTATGGACATCCTCCAGGAGGCTAACGGCCTCCAACCCGTTCCGCATATGCCTGCGAGTAAAAGAGATTCTGAATTTGGTGTTCCTTCATGAATGTAGACCCTACTTCTTGCCATGAAGATGTAATTCTGCCAATCTTACTCCATCTGTCAAAACCTGGCTTGCAATTCTCTTCTATAAAGGTTCACCCGGCAGCCTTTACTACCTACAGAAATCTATTTTCTGATGGATACAACTACCTGTGGATTCCTCACTTAATTAATTCTCCCAATGCGCCAGAATTCAACGGAAATTTTCTTCCCAGCTCTGCGCGTCGATGAGGACGTCACAATTGCCCGACTTCCATGCGATGCCGTCTGACGTCATCGAGGCAATAAGAGGTCCTCGCCGGCGTGCTGACGTCAGTTCCCCTTTTTTCCGTGCCTTCGAGTAACGTTTTTTTCTCCTGGCTCTTGAGGAGCTACTGTTTTTCAGAAGAGATACTTTCCAGTTAAAATGTCTCCACCTCGGAAGTTCGGCTTGAAGCCTTGTAGGGAATGCGGGTGCATATGTCGGTCACGGACCCGCATAATGACTGTTTATGGTGCTTGAGCTCAGAGCATGATGTGGAAGAGTGTGCTTCCTGTCAACAAATGAATCCAAAGGCATTGAAAGAGCGTGAAGCCAACCTCTTTAGCGAAATCAAAGAAGAAAGAATAGCATCGACATCGCAGATCTTCTTCAAAATCTTCGCACAAGAAACGGCGTCGGCATGATTCCCGATGTCGGTCGGGGAAAGATCGATCTTGTTCGAGGTCTCCATCTGCTCGGCGCCGCTCGATGTGGGAAGTCAGCCCGACAGTGACGCCACAGCCTCAAAGTCCTCAGGCTTTTCTGGCGCCGTCGGTGTTCGAGGTGGATGAGCCTTGCCAGATTCCTGCCTTCTCACTTGCACAATCAGAGGTGTCGGATACAATACCGACGTCGCAGTCGGCGACGATGCTGCAGGGGTATTCTGCCTTCCCGACTCCGGGAGCAGATCCGGCGGCCTTCTTAAATGTGATGTACAGCATCTTTAGTACCATGGCTCCTGGCGATGCACTGGTTGGTCCCTTAGATCCATTGGCTTTTGGTCTGAGCGTTCCGGCTCCTTACAAGCCGACGCCTTTTATGCCCTTCTGCCCGGTGCCTTTGACGTCGCCGAGAAGACCTTTGACGCCGTTGGTTTCAGCTGATCCAGTGGAGCTGTCGACTTCACCATGACTCCAATCGACGCCGGCGAAGAGTGCTCGACTTCCCATGGCACCAATGGATCCGGCGTCGGAAGAATCGGAAGATCAGTGTCAGCCGAGGTCGTCGGCGTCAGCTAATTCTTTATCGACGCCAAGGATAGAGGCCACGTTGCGCTCGAGGAGGAAGGCCCTCAGACTGTTGGAGGAGCAGGAATGTCAGAGACAGCTCGTAGAGGAAGGCAAGATCGTAGAGCCTCTGGGGGACTTTTCAGGGCTTGGACTCTGCCAGCAGTCTTAATACTTCCCCAGAATGGGACTTGGCCTCTCCAGACGAATTCACGGAGGAAGCGACTTCATTTCACTCAGTGGTGAGGAAGGCAGCAGACTTTTTAGAACTCCCGTTACTTGCAGATGAGGTGAAAACCAATATCCTCACAGAGGTGTTACATCCGGCTTCGGCTGCTGCAGAGCCAGTCCTGCCGTTTAATGAGGCTCTCACTGAACCAATTATTGAGGTTTGGAGGAAACCAGTTTCTTCAACGGCGGTTAGCAGATCAGTGGCGAGACGGTACAGAGTGGCCCCTGGAGATCCGGGCTTCCTCTCTAAGCAGACTCCAGAGAGTCTGGTGGTTCAGGCATCCTGCTCCTCGCGTTCAGCTTCTGATTCGTTCCCTGGGGCTCCTTCAGACAGGGAGTCGAAAAGGATGGAGCAGTCGGCCAAGAAGATCTTTTCATCTTGCAGTATGGCCCTGAAGTCGGCTAACGCAAGTTGTGTGTTAGGAAGATACATTCATGCCTTGATGGATGCTGCTAAGGCTGAGATGCCAGATTTGCCCCAAGACATTCGGGGTCTTTTGGCTGATGCTCAAGCAGCAGCGACTCAGGTCATACAGATGAGGTTAGATACTGCAGATTCAGTGGCCAGAGCAATGGGGACATCCATTGTAACCAGGAGGCATGCTTGGCTGAGGTCTTCTGGTTTTTCCTCTGATGTGCAATCAACTCTTTTAGACTTGCCATTTGATGGAGATAAACTATTTGGTTCGAAAGCTGACTCTGCTTTAGAGCACTTCAAAGAGAGTAGGTCTATGGCTAAGTCCCTAGGTTTGCAGGCTTCTACCACAACCCCGTTCAGGTCATTTAGAAAGTTCAGGGGGTTTGGTCAAGGCACTTCCTTTCGGGGGAAGACTCCAGTCTGCAGGCCAACAACCATCTACTCTTCCCCATAGGTCATTTAGAGGGAGGGGGTAGAGTTCGAACCAGAGGAGCCACCCAGCAGCACCCTGCCTCTTCCTCTTGCTCCTCGGGGGTGCAACAGGGAAAGCAGCCTTAGTCCTCTGTCCATTCCTTCCCATACTTCTCCTGTAGGGGGAAGGTTGTTTCTTTTTCTCTGCATGTGGACGCTGATCACATCGGATTCCTGGGTCATCAGTATTGTGGAGAAAGGTTATGCACTTCCCTTTCGGGAGTTTCACCCTTCCATCCCTCCCCATCCCTCCTTTTGCACGGAAGATCATCTCCTGTTGTTGCAACAGGAAGTTCAAACCCTATTATCAAAAGGTGCAGTGGAGTTGGTTTCAGAGGATGAAAGGGGTCAGGGTTGTTATTCGAGATATTTCCTGATCCCCACGATGGATGGTTGGTTGAGACCTATCCTGGACCTGAGGGTTTTGAACTGGTTCCTCAAGCAGGAGAAGTTCAAAATGCTGACCCTAGCACAGGTGCTTTTGGCGTTGAATGAAGAAGATTGTATGGTGTCTGTCGACTTGCAGGATGCTTACTTCCACATCCCTATTCTCAAGTCGCATAGGAAGTATCTCTGGTTTGTGGTTGGGATGCAACACACTCAGTTTGCGGTCCTTCCTTTTGGTCTTACTTCCGCGCCTCGAGTCTTCACAAAGGTGATGGCGGTGGTTGCAGCGCATCTCAGGAGGAAGGGGATAGAGGTTTTCCCTTACCTGGACGATTGGTTGATCAAAGCCAGGTCTCCAGAGCTCATGTTGCGTCACCTGCAGATGACAACCCAGTTGTTGTACAATCTGGGTTTTTTGGTAAATGTGCCCAAATCTCACCTGCAGCCCTCTCAAAGCCTCCTGTTCATAGGGGCTGTACTGGACACAACGTTGAATCGGGCCTATCCTCCACCTCAACGGATTCAGGATATTCAAGCGTTGATTCCAATGTTTCAAAGTGGAGCGGTTGTTCCAGTCCTCAAGGTCCTTCGTCTGCTCGGTCTGTTCGCCTTATGCATTCTGTTGGTGTAGGAAGTTGGCTATGTATGTACTATTTCAAAGTAAGAAATAGCATGCACAGAGTCCAAGGGTTCCCCTTAGAGGTAAGTTAGTGGCAAAAAGAGATAATTCTAATGCTCTATTTTGTGGTAGTGTGGTCGAGCAGTAGGCTTATCAGAGGGTAGTGTTAAGCATTTGTTGTACACACACAGGCAATAAATGAGGAACACACACTCAAAGACAATTCCAGGCCGATGGGTTTTTGTATAGAAAAATATATTTTTTTAGTTTATTTTAAGAACCACAGGTTCATGATTTACAAGTAATACTTCAAATGAAAGGTATTTCACTTAGGTAACTTAGGAACTTTGAATCAGCAAAATAGCATGTACAGTTTTCACAAAAATGGCAATAAGCTATTTTAAAAATAGACAGTGCAATTTTCAACAGTTCCTGGGGGAGGTAAGTGTTTGTTAGTTTTGCAGGTAAGTAAATCACCTACACGGTTCAAAGTTGGGTCCAAGGTAGCCCACCGTTGGGGGTTCAGGGCAACCCCAAAGTTACCACACCAGCAGCTCAGGGCCGGTCAGGTGCAGAGGTCATAGTGGTGCCCAAAATGCATAGGCTTCAATGGAGAAGGTGGGTGCCCCGGTTCCAGTCTGCCAGCAGGTAGGTACCCGCGTCTTCGAAGGGCAGACCAGGGGGGTTTTGTAGGGCACCGGGGGGGACACAAGTCAGCACAAAAAGTACACCCTCAGCGGCCGGGTGCAGAGTGCAAACAAGTGTCGGGTTTGCAATTGGTTTCAATGGGAGACCCAGGGGTCTCTTCAGCGAAGCAGGCAGGCAAGGGGGGGTGCTCCTCGGGGTAACCACCACCTGGGCAAGGGAGAGGGCCACCTGGGGGTCGCTTCTGCACTGGAGGTCGGATCCTTCAGGTCCTGGGGGCTGCGGGTGCAGTGTCTTTACCAGGTGTCGGGTTCTTAGAAGCAGGCAGTCGCGGTCAGGGGGAGCCTCTGGATTCCCTCTGCAGGCGTCGCTGGTGGGGCTCAGGGGGATCAACTCTGGCTACTCACAGGGTCACAGTCGCCGGGGAGTCCTCTCTGTAGTGTTGTTTCTCTGCAGGTTGAGCCGGGGCGTCGGGTGCAGAGTGCAAAGTCTCACGCTTCCAGCGGGAAACGTGTTGTCTTTAAAAGTTGCCTCTTTGTTGCAAAGATGTTTTTTCTTTGGAGCAGAGCCGCTGTCCTCGGGAGTTCTTGGGCCTTTTAGATGCAGGGTAGTCCTCTGAGGCTTCAGAGGTCGCTGGACCCTGTGGAACGTGTCGCTGTTGCAGTTTTTCTTGAAGTGGGGAGACAGGCCGGTAGGGCTGGGGCCAAAGCAGTTGGTGTCTCCGTCTTCTCTGCAGGGCTTCAGGTCAGCAGTCCTTCTTCGTCTTCAGGTTGCAGGAATCTATCTTGCTAGGTTCTGGGAGCCCCTAAATACTCAATTTAGGGGTGTGTTTAGGTCTGGGGAGTTAGTAGCCAATGGCTACTAGCCCTGAGGGTGGCTACACCCTCTTTGTGCCTCCTCCCTGAGGCGAGGGGGGCACATCCCTAATCCTATTGGGGGAATCCTCCATCTGCAAGATGGAGGATTTCTAAAAGTCAGAGTCACCTCAGCTCAGGACACCTTATGGGCTGTCCTGACTGGCCAGTGACTCCTCCTTGTTTTTCTCATTATCTCCTCCGGCCTTGCCGCTAAAAGTGGGGCCGTGGCTGGAGGGGGCGGGCATCTCCACTAGCTGGAGTGCCCTGGGGCGCTGTAACAAAGGAGGTGATCCTTTGAGGCTCACCGCCAGGTGTTACAGTTCCTGCAGGGGGAGGTGAGAAGCACCTCCACCCAGTACAGGCTTTGTTACTAGCCACAGAGTGACAAAGGCACTCTCCTCATGTGGCCAGCAACATGTCTGGTGTGTGGCAGGCTGTCAAAACTAGTCAGCCCACACTGGAAGTCGTGTATGTTTTCTGGGGTGTATTTCACAATAAAATGTACACTGGCATCAGTGTGCATTTATTGTGCTGAGAAGTTTGATACCAAACTTCCCAGTTTTTAGTGTAGCCATTATGGTGCTGTGGAGTTTGTGTATGACAGACTCCTAGACCATATACTCTCATGGCTACCCTGCACTTACAATGACTAAGGTTTTGTTTAGACACTGTAGGGGCATAGTGCTCATGCACCTATGCCCTTACCTATGGTATAGTGCACCCTGCCTTAGGGCTGTAAGGCCTGCTAGAGGGGTGATTTATCTATGCCATAGGCAGTGTGAGGTTGGCATGGCACCCTGAGGGGAGTGCCATGGCGACTTAGTCATTTTCTCCCCACCAGCACACACAAGCTGGCAGGCACTGTCTGTGCTTAGTGAGGGGTCCCCAGGGTGGCATAAGACATGCTGCAGCCCTTAGAGACCTTCCCTGGCATCAGGGCCCTTGGTACCAGGGGTACCAGTTACAAGGGACTTCCCTGGATGCCAGGGTGTGCCAATTGTGGAAACAAAGGTACAGGTTAGGGAAAGAACACTGGTGCTGGGGCCTGGTTAGCAGGCCTCAGCACACTTTCAAATCATAACTTGGCATCAGCAAAGGCAAAAAGTCAGGGGGTAACCATGCCAAGGAGGCATTTCCTTACAGTTGGTCACTCATGCACGCTGGCACATGAGGGCTCTTCAGTGGTGCCTCCGCAGGCAGTGGTTTCAGCACAAAGGGGATCTCGAGAGGTCAATAACGATTTCCAGAGACACTGCAGCGGATTTACGATGGTGGGCTGTGGACGGCAACTTTTCCCAAGGAGGGCCGTTCTCACTGCCGCTTCCGGCGACCACGGTGATAACGGATGCTTCCACTCTAGGGTGGGGAGCTCATCTGGGGGACCTGGAGATCAAAGGTCGTTGGTCTTCAGTGGAACAGATGTTTCACATCAATCTGTTACGTTTGGCTCTCAAGGCCTTCCTCCCTCCCTTCACGGTCAGTCGATACAGGTCCTGACGGACAACACTACTGCGATGTGGTACATCAACAAGCAGGGAGGAGTAGGGTCGTACCTTCTTTGCAGAGAAGCTGTACGGCTTTGGTCCTGGGCTCAGGACCATCAGATATGCATAGTAGGAAACCATCTGGCCGGGGTTCAAAATGTACGTGCGGACAGTCTCAGTCGGCACTTCTCAGCTGATCACGAGTGGCGTCTCCATCCGGACCTGATCCTGTACATCTTCAGGATGTGGGGATTTCCTCAGATAGATTTGTTTTCCACTCGGGAGAACGCACACTGTCCGTCGTTCTGCAGCCTCCAGTATCCGGTGCGAGGGGCGTTGGGGGACCCGTTTCAAATGCCCTGTCACGGCCAGTTGGTTTACGCGTTTCCCCCCATACCTTTGATTCCTCGAGTCTTGAGGAAGATTCGCTAAGACCGGGCCCAAGTGATCCTAATAGCTCCGGATTGGCCTTGAAGGGTATGGTACTCGCACCTTCTCCAACTCTCTCTGTGCCCTCCGCTCTGTCTCCCTCTCAGGGCAGACCTCCTCTCGCAGTCACAGGGACAGGTTCTACACCCCCACCTCCAGAGTGTGCATGCCTGGAGATTGAACGGGGCAATCTGAGTTCCTTTTCTCTCCCGCCAGAGGTGGTGGATGTTATTTTATCGGCCAGGCAACACTCCACCAAATCAATCTATGCTGGCAGATGGGCAAAATTTGTGGCTTGGTGTGGAGAGAACCAAATTGATCCCTTACGTGCCCATTTGTCTGACATTTTATTATTTGCGTTGTCCTTGGTGCGACTGTTAAGGGCTATTTGTCGGCGCTGTCGGCCTTTCTGTGCCTTCCTGATCAACCCTCCTTGTTTAAATCCCCTATAGCTGTAAGGTTCTTGAAAGGTCCTACTAATAAGTTAACTTCCTCTCCTTTTATTATGCCTCAATGGGATCTGAATTTGGTACTTACATTCTTGATGGGTTCACCGTTTGAGCCTTTACATTCATGCCCCTTAAGGTTTTTAGTGTTAAAAACTGTTTTTCTTGTAGCCATCCCATCAGCTATGCAAGTGAGTGAACTGCAAGCGCTTAGCGTAAAACCCCCTTTCACTTCCTTCCATGCGGACAAAGTGGTGCTGAGGACCATGGCGGCTTTCCTTCCGAATGTTGTTACACCCTTCCATTTAGGGCAGTCCATTACGTTCTCATCCTATTATCCTCCTGCCCACCCATCGAAAGAGGAGGAGAGACTTCATTGGCTTGACACTAAAAGTGCTTAAAACTCTACGTTGACAGAACAAAACAGTTCCGAGTGGAAGATCAGCCCTTCATCGACTACGTGGGGAAGAGGAAGGGCAAGACGGTCCTTAGGAGAACACTATCCAGGTGGGTCATTCTTTGCATTAAAATTTGTTATTCTTTGGCAAAGAAGGTTCCTCCTGCTGGAATTAGAGCCTATTCCACCAGGGCTAAGTCGGACTCTTCGGCTTTGCCTAGAGGTGTTCCTGTGCCTGAGATTTGTAAGGTCGCAACTTGGTCTTCCCTCCATAGTTTTGCGAAGCATTATTGCTTGGATTTAGAGGTTAGGAGGGAGGGTCATTTTGCATGGTCCGTGCTGCAAGATTTCTTGATATGTCCATTCAGGCACCCGCCTCCGAGTGCGGTACTGCTTTGGGACTCTGTTCATTAGGTGAGGAATCCACAGGTAGTTGTATCCATCAGAAGAATAAGTTACTTACCACAGGTAGCTAGTGTATCCACCAGAAAAGGCGTTACCGAAGGTAAGTAACTTATTCTTTTCAAAATTCCTGTCATCAAGGATTTTCTAGAAGGATTGAAGAAGGTTTTCCCTCCATTAGGCATCCTTCACTTCACTGGCAGCTTATCATTCTATTTTCTCTTCTTATGCAGGATCCCTTTGAGCCTATACACAAAGCCTCAGTGCAGCACCTTTCTTGTAAGACAACTTTCCTTATAGCCATAGCATCAGCTCACAGGGTTAGCGAGATGCAAGCGCACTGTTCTCACGAACCATACACAGTCTTCCACCCTAGCAAAGTGGCTATTAGAACTCACCAAAAATTCCTCCCTAAGATTATTGCGGACTTCAGTGTTAATCATATCTTTATCTACATTCTTTCAGAATCCCTCTACTCCAGCTGAAAGAACTGTTCATTCCTTGAATGTGAAGAGAGTTTTGAAGTTCTACCTCGATAGGACACAATACATCTGTAGATCAAACCAACTGTTTATTAACTGTGGTCCGGTCCGTAGGGCTTGGCCACTTCTAAACAATCCATTCCCTGATGGATAGCTTCCTGCATTCTGTTGTGCTATCAAAAAGCTAAGAAGGCCCCATCAGCTAAGCCTTAAGCACTGTCCACTAGAGGTAAAGCGGCTTCAGCTGCTTTATTGAGAAACCTTTCCTTCTTCTCTAGCAATACTCCCTGCTTCTTCAGTTATGTTTTGCAGTGGCATTTCCCAAGGAGGCCCCTATGGTCATCTGCCCATGGCCTTTGGAAAGTTACACTCTTTAAACTCATTAGGCTTAGTATTAGGAACGTTTTGGTTTGTGGACCCACCCTTTTGAACTCCTTGCCTGTCACTCTTAGGCTTATTTCGGAGCTTTGCAGATTCCACTAACATCTGGAAAGCTGGCTGTGTTTTGCTTGCACTCAGTAGGAGCCCACAAATGAATTTAAGCACTTCTAAACAATAGTAATTACTTAAACATAATGAATTGCATCTGTTGCTATGGACAAGTGTGTGACAAATTTTCTTTTTCCAATGTAGGCTTAAAGGACACCATTTCCTCTCCTCCAATGGAAATCAGTGTTTTGCTGAGTCTTCCCAAAATGGCGAGCCCTGCAGCCAGCCCTGACGACTCTTCCCACGATGCCCTTTCTTCCAACCACTCGGCATCTGCTTGCTCCCCCTCAGATTCAGAGAATCTGAGCCCTGATGAGCTGGAGCTGTTAGCCAAACTGGAGGAGCAGAACAGGTAATACGAAATGAGTAACCGTCTCAGAACTCTGGAGCTTTGGTCACATAGATCACCTAGGTCAAAGTGTGTGAAAGTGTTTTTTTCTCTTTTAATATACAAGTTGAAAAGTTAGATAAAAGGACATCCTCTCCAGGCAAGAGAGATTAAAGACAGTAGAAATAATTTCTAGCATCTAATATTCAGTTTACATGACAACCCATTACCCAATGATTTATAATAAAAACAAAATATATGTATGAAAAGTCTGGTTTTCCTACAGGAGGAAAGAATGTTCATATCTACCACATGTTTTTCTAGATGGTGAAGAACGAACTTTCAGAGTCACTTACATTCAGGGTGTCAGTGTGGCACGTTTATCGTCTAGGTTTGACTTCCCTGATGGTTAATAAATGATCTGTGGTTGTCTTGAAACTGTCTTGTGTCTACCACATGTGTATCAGACAGTAGTGAATTTTGTGAGGAATTTTCTTAGATTGATTCTTTTTGAACTTCTGTATTCTCATAAGCATCCTTTTCACCTCAGATGCAGAAACTAAGCAGATATTTTTGGATTAAGATTATAGCTGAAGATTCAAAGTCATGATCATGTTTTAAGCCATGTACAGTGTGTGGAGCATGAAATATCTTTGCAGAAGACCTCCCATACAAAATGTATATTTTGCATTCCCAAACCTGGGCTTGTACCCATAACAATATTACACCTTTATCTAATCCAAAAGGTTCTCACAGGGTGCACAGCTGCTTTGGTACTGGGCGTTGAGTCACAAAATGAGTGACAATGGAGCATGTGCTAGGACTACAGAACCCAATGGCAGACACCTTATGCAGAAAACAGACAGACTATGAACTGAAGCTGAATGCAAGACAATTGAAATTTCAGAAGTGACACATCTCCTCTGGATCTAATTGATACACTAGAGGTCTCCAAACTTAAGCAACCAGATGGTGGTTTCCTGGTACCCAAGGGGATAGCTTTCCTTTCATGGATCAGGGATGTTAGCTTATGCTTTTCTACTAATACCTCTAGACTAGGAAGCATAGAGCATGTGGCACCAGAGAAAAAGTGCCCACCAGGGCCTGGTAAGAAAATTATATTGACAGATATATGTCAGCCAGACACCTGGAAATGGTGCATGCATTTACAAGACACCCTTTACAATTGATTGGAAATGGCATGTACTGGAGATGTAGAAACCAGGGATGTGATATCATACATGCTCTCTGGTCCTGCCTAAAACTCTCCAGCTAATTTAGGGATGTTTGGCACACACTAACTGCCACTAGTGACTGTGTCTTCCTGCCATTGGCTAAGCTATCATACATGATACCTTGGATATAGACTGTGCCTTATCACCCTGGATATGGTGGATGGCTAATTCTCTCTCCACTGTGAAGATTTCCATTCTCTGACACTGGAGAACTGCCACACGTTCCACACACACACTAAATGGTTTGGGAATCTCACCAGTCTGGCTTCCTATAAGCATGTTATTCACAGGTTGAACAACAAAATGCCACTGTTTAACCATGTCTGGGGTGCTGGCCTAGAGGGGAATACTAGCAGACTACTTTTCCAGTATCTTTTATAGGTTCACATGCTTGATTCTTCCTGACGTCAAGGTGGGAGTCCCACAGTATTTATACCAAGCAGTCAAAATAAAGCATTATATTGTACAGCTGTAACAAGTGACGTTGCTAGCCAATTCGCATCATTTTAAAAATAACCAAACTTTAGCCAATCAGAATAGAGCTCCTGAAGCACTCTTCTCGTCAGTGGCCGCCACACCTCAGATTTCAAGCCCGCGCTTCAGGTCTTCTTGAGCTCTGCTCAGTTTCACTGCTTTTGCTTATTGTACTCTCCTTATCCAGTTATATGCTCAGGATAATATTTACTGAGAATATTTTCTGATTGAAAATATGTCCAAATCTACTAAGAGCCTCTTCAGGCCATGTGGATCTTGCAGTGAGCTCAGACTATGTTCTGAGGACTCCCACAAGAAATGTCTTTATTGTCCCATAAGATTGTGAAATCTGTTTGACCTTTCCTGCTAAGGCTTTGAAAGACAGAGAAGCCAGACCCCTTCCCTGGAGGCAGCAGAACAATTCTAAAGGGCATCAGTCTTCAGGAGATGAAGGTGGAGTAATAT
Organism: Pleurodeles waltl; assembly: GCF_031143425.1. Lineage (NCBI taxonomy): Eukaryota > Metazoa > Chordata > Amphibia > Caudata > Salamandridae > Pleurodeles > Pleurodeles waltl. The sequence goes on along the minus strand of NC_090443.1, from coordinate 444,978,706 downwards.
CTTTTCACCACAAAAAGCCTCAAAAAGGGTGCATTCTAAGGAGAAAGGTTCTTCTCAGGAACCTTCTAAGAAGGTCCAAGAAGACCACAACAAAAGGCTTAGAGATAGACAAGTGTCCTGTTCGTGAAAAAAAGGAAAACATGAATGTAAAAAATACCTTCATCTACTTCAGAAAGATTAGACCCATCAACGCCTTAATTAAAAAGGCAGTTTCTGAGGGAAGGAAGGCATTGACGGACCCTTCATCTACAAGCACTACAGCAAATCCTTTGATGAAAGCAACACGTCCGCAGTGATATCATCAACGGTCACCATGACTACAGCTCAGTCGACGCAGCATCATCGATAAAGTCGAGATCTTTGGTGTCAATAAAATCCTCGTCAGTGGTGCAGAACAAGCAACATTCGCCAACAGCGCTGAAGTACCACACCATCAACAAGACTAAAGGAAGTAATGCTAATTACAGAAAAAGGCATACCAATTTCCATTATGTCCGAGCCCACATCCCCATCAAAGTGTCTCCTGTACCACCTGAGCTCCTGCTAGGTGTTGAAGAATCAGATGATGGTAGCTCATTCGGACTTGCTTGTAGTCTCTCACAACTCCATGTAAAATGCCAAGATCTTGATGAAGAGGAGAACACATCTCGAAAGAGATTTCTCTTTCAGAGAACATGGAAAGCCACGATCAATAGAGGCTTTGGAAGAGCGGTATGATTATGACAGCTATGATGAACAACATCACTATTATCAAACGCATATGATGCAGGTTCCTGACACCCTGATAACAGATCTACAACAATTGCTAGAGGACTATTACAGAATATTTCTCAGACACCACCTGTTTTTAAATACATCACCTCCCCTCAAACTCCTACGTTAGATACATTCCAATAACTTAACTTCAGCGAGACAGCTTCTACCCATCACAATTCATGATGACTAGTCTTATGAAGAGGAGCCAGGGTAAGGAGAAATAACTAAAGATCTACTGACTGATCGTGGTTCAGAGTGGGAGTATTCTGCGATGCAAGTGTCGGCTCTGCCAACTTCACCTACAGCTAGTTAACCCCTGGATGACATAGGTGGATTCCACATGCTTGTGGAAAGGGCTGAAAAGAGATTCACCCTATCTAGCCTTTATGATTTTAAGTAACCAGCACGAAAATCAGTTGTATCAATACCAATTGTTGATCACATATGGTCAGAGGATTTCAATCAAATGAAAAAAAAAAAACAGCAACTGTGACTATTGTCCCTCGTTTGGACAAAATAATAAAAGGTTGCTGACCATGCACCAGCTTATCCCATAGGTCACCCTAAAGCAAATTCGGGAGTGATGCAGGCTGCTCAGAGGTGATCTAGCAACCTATCTACCCATTACACAACTCGACAAGACAAAGAGGGAAGATGCCTTGACAAAATCAGCAAATGCCTTTCAGTTAAGGCAGCTACCACTGTTCATGCTGCTAATCTGTTAGCCATGTTAGGCAGATATGACAGGCAAATGTAGCCAGAGCCGGAAGCCTTTATTGAATATCCACCCAAGGATAAAAAAAGTGAAACCAAGGCAATAATCCAAGAAGGAGAAAAAACATCTGCAGAAATAATAGATACTACTATGGACTTGGCTACAACTGGTTTTCGACAGCTTAAGGAGTCAGGGTTGGCTGAAAGCAGTCTCCTTTAGACCAAAGGTATAGGCAAAAATTCTAGATATGTGCTAAAATGGTAGAGCACTCTTCAGCAAACATGTGGATGATGTCCTCCAATCCATCAATGCGGATTCTAAGACAGGAGGTCGTTAGGCGTGTTGAAGCAGAGGCTTTATCAGCCCTTCCGTTAAGCAAGAGAAGGAGGTTTTTTCTTGCCCAACAAGCTACCTGCTGTACTAATCCAAACTGTAATAACAGAATCAGCATGAGTATCGGCAAATCCTGCAGCAAACACATAGACCAATTCCTCCTGAAGCTTACTGCAGGCATGCTACTCGAAAAAGACCTACAGAATCAGATAGAGGGAAAAAATACAGGCAATGATGCATTTTTGGTATCCGTCATTTTTTCTTGTGCACAACACCTGGGAGGAAGGCTTTCCAAATACTTAGACAGCTGGTGATCTGTTACATCAGTGGATGTTGGACATAATTCAGTATGCCCACACTTTAGAAATTGTTCACATACCACCTCAAAATCCAAAGCTGAGGCGGTCACACCAACATCTTTGCCTATTAAAGTTGGAAACTCTTTTGCTCCTCCAAAAGGAAAATATAGAAGTAGTCCCTCTCAATCTGCAAAACGTCAGATTTTATTCCAGCTTCTTTTTTATCAGAAAAATCAGGCCAATGGGAACAAGTTTAAGACCTGTGACAGCTGAACAAATGTCTGAAAAAACAATCCTTTCAGATGATGATGCTTCAGCAGATTCTCCAGTTGATGAACGAGGGAGATCTCATGACACTGTTGGATATTCAAGATGCTTATTTTCACAATCCCATCCATCCAAAGCACAGAAGATATTTAAGGTTCGAGGTGGCTGGTTGGCATTACCAATTCAAAATTCTTCCTTTGGGCCTCAATTCCTGCCACAGATTTTTATGAAATGCATGGCCACTGTTGCTGCTTATCTATGAAGAAACAGACACCAGGCCTTTCTATACTTGGGCAACTAGTTTCTGAAAGGCCCTTCTTTTCATATAGTCAGCAAATCTACAAAGGTGTTCCTTTAGTTGTTTGAAAATCTAAGACTGACACTGAAAAGGGAAAAATCAAGTCTCATTTCCAGAAGGAAATCCCTGGAGCAGTCCTGAGTTCTGTCACAATCAGAGCATTCCATTTCCTACAGAGTAAACAATACAAAGACAATAAATCTAGCTCCTTCTCTAGTGTAAAGAAAGTCAGTTTGGTACAAACATTCAAACATTTTTTAGGGAATGATGTCCACCTGCATTTCCCTCATTTCCAGTTGCTGACTTCACATGCAGCCTTTCATTAAGAGTTCGAACAACAGTGGATACAGACTCACTTGTCTTCTGAAGTTATCTTTTAGATCACTCACCAGAATTAAACAACCCATTTTTCATTCTTGCCATGGTAGATGCAGCAATGAAACTTGTCTTCGGGCCTAATGTTCCTAACTGTTCCTCCACAATTTGTAATAAACACAGATGCATCTCTAGTGGAATGGTGGGCACAAATACTAGAGCTGGAAGTAAGCCGCCTATGCCCAAATAACCTTGAACTTGGAGCATGTTCCCGGAATGCACAATCAGTATGCAGACTCTTTTATCAGGACAGACAAGGACTGTCATGAATGGGAGTTAGAACAGAGTCAGCTCCATGTTATTTCAAATCAATGGCTGGGAAGATTCAGGCATGTGAATTTATGAAAGATATCAATACTGGAGAGCTACAGTGTAACAATAACTTGCTTTTTCAGTGCTCACAGTAGGATTCCCTATCACCCTTCAACTTTTCCCATCTACCATATCCCACCACACATCCTGATATCTCTTTCACCTCACCACAAGGGCATACCAGTTTTCCCACATCACCTTGTTTCTGTGCCCACTCCATCTCCATCTTACCTTTCTTTTTCTGGAATATCACCCAGTCTGATTTACTACACATTCTTGGCTATCTTACGTGGCCTTTGAGTCAAGTCCATGATCTTCTTAATGTATTTAAATGACTGTAATATTAATCTTTGTTACATCTGTATTTGCTTGAATATCTTGCCAATCTTCAGACTTTCTATTTGTCTTGATTAGCTCTCAGTAAAAAATAATGAAACCTGTTTAAAAAAAAATAAACACCATTCTAGCCAGATAATTAACAGCTTGAAAGAGTTTCCTGTTTTGCTCACAGGAACAGTTGGTAAGATCTGTGCTGCATAAGCACTTGAAAGGACTTGAGCAATGGTGAAAGGGACAGATATAAGATTGCCGCTGTTTTCATGTTGATTGCCTGGTTGCACAAGGAGGTAACTCCAAGCCTCCATTAGACTTCGAGTTTATGGTGCTCATTGAACATGCTCCCTCCCTCTGGTACAGGTGTTAGGGCTGTCAAGCTGAATTCCATCATGTGAAGGGGCAGAGGATGCCTCTGCTCCAGGGCCAGGTGCAGAATAGCTGGCTGTGGGCTGTGAAATGCCCTTGTCATGCAGGGTGTATAGTATTGCGCCTTGGATCAGTCTGTAGGTGACTATTTGGTTGATGACTGTTGGTCCCAGTGGAGATAATAAACCTGTAATGTTTGAGTTAGTTGCATAGATTGCGGCCACCTGGTCTTTAAGGAAAAATAATTTGGCGTTGTTTATTCGTTTAAATTACTTCATGGACGGGCCTGGGGATAGCCGAATCTGACTTGGCCAAAATTACTGGGTCTGCTATGCTGTCCATTTTTGTTACAGACACCAGAGACAATGGTGTGATGGTTGCTTCAATAGGATCTTCTATGGGCTCCGCTCCCCTGACCGGGGCTGTTTTCCTTTTTGGTCGCATCATGGGAGGGCCACTGGTTTTGCTGGATCGCATGCTGAGAATTGAGTCTGGCTGGGTCAAGGTTAATTTAGCACTGGGCTGCTGGCAACTGTTGGTAGCTGTTAGTGACGCTTGTTTGTTCAGTCTTGAGGCTTCCCTCTGAGCTCTCTTACAGCTGGAGGAGGGGGCAAGAGTACTCTCGTGGACGTGGGTGGGAGCTCTCCCCTGTCCGCATGCCACACCCGACCTAGCCCTGCCGCATCTGCGATCAAGGGGCTTAACAAGGTGAGGTGGGACTAATCACCTCTATTCCTTCTGAAATTCGTGGTTTAATTGTCCTCCAACTTGCCTTCTTGTTTCCACCAGCACTCAGACTCGCTCCGCTCAAGCTTACTTTGCTGCTTGTGCTGCACTCACTATACCCGTCCCCTATAGAGGTCCTAGGCTCAAAGCCCTTTGAACCTTCCTCAGTTCTGGGAGTAATCAGGCAAGGGGTGGGTTTGGGGTAGGTTTGGCTAGCTTAGCCTGGTCCTGAATTTAGTCTTGAGTGCGGTCCTGGCAACTCTTGACCTTGGCGACTCTTAGCCCGGTTTTGGTTGCTGGTTGTTGAGTAAGCCGCTTGCTGCGGGTGCTGGTCCTGGGCTTTCTCTGCTCCTCATGCATCCACACTACAAGGCGCTGCAGGCTGTCCGTGAAATTCTGGAATGTGGCTTAATGTGCCCGCCGCTCACCGCTCCATGCCATGCTACAAGTACAGAAGGGGGGGGCAGGTGTGGGCAGAATGGACACTCACAGTGGTAGGGGGAGCTGTGAGGAGCTATGATAAGCTACCACAACAGTAGGGTAGCAGTGACGGGCAGTGACAGGACCAATGGATCCAGTGACCAGCTGCTGGCAAGTGAGGTGCGGGCCCGAAATGCCGCCCGGAGTGACATGGCAGTCCTGTATGCTTGCTGCCCAGTGCTGCCTCAGAGTGTGTACACCACCTTAGATGTATAAGGCACCGCTGTCAGTTGTTCCAAGAGTAAATCCCTTGGGTGGGTTAAATCCAGCAAAGACCCTGAGCTTCAGATGGTACTTCAGAAAGCTAAGTCTGAGGAAGATGAGGCAGCCAGAGAATTTGAAAGGGAGAAACTAGTTCACGAGGAACAATATGACATCAATGGGAGAGACAGGAGGAATCTGGGGGGAGAAGCAGAGAGACAGGGAAGAGAAACAAAGCGAGTGGAGAAACAGAAAAAAAGACAAAAGAGGGCTGGAAAGGGATAAGATAGCCATTGAGAGAGAGAGAAACTTAGGATGGCAACAATGACAACTCAATAAATGAAATGTAACTCTACATCCTATTCAGGCCAGATTGTGGACAAGGTTCCAAAAGATCTTGTGCATGTGTATGTGGATGGTCAGGACATTTTGATTGGTCTTTTAGCTTTGTAGTCACTTCTAAGGTGTTGGCCTTAAAGAAGGTGTCTAAGGTAGCTGCCTCACTGGGGTGCATTCCATTTGAAGAGACAGCCATCATTAGTAGAATGCCTTTGCCAGACTAAATGGCCTATGAGCAAATGAAGGAAGCTTTAATTGGGTAGTTTGGACAGTAACCAGCTCAATACCTTCAGAGATTATGCGACTACAAGAGAGCAGATTGTGTTCTATTTGACACTTGGATCAATGGAGTATTGCATGATTGGAATCAGTGGGCTTAGAGGGATGGAGGCTAAGAGCTTTCAGTCCCTTTACCAGTTGATGGTGAGAGAGGTTCAAGGATGGATGCTCTTGCCCTACTTAGCCAACACCTGTCCGATTTGACAGAGAGGAATCCCGAGAATCTGTCAGTGTTGGTTGACAAGTGGTTAGCTAATATGGTTCACGAAGGGATAGAACAGCATAGTTATAAGCCAAAAGGGGATAAGAATTCTCCATAGACTGGTTCTAAACCAGGAGGGTAAGAGCCAGGGTAATTCTAATTGGACTCTTCTAGGGTCCAGGAAACATGGGAATGGTAATGGTGTGTCCGGGAAGGAACATTATGAGAAGGGATGACAGGGAAGCCCTTCAAATCCAATTTAACAGAGAATGTCAGGCGAAATATCCTGACCCAGGAACACCTGTGATAGCCAGTATGTTGCACGTGGGTGAAGGGATCCAAGGAGGCCCGGTTGTGTTCAACCTAGTAGCTATGGACATTTAAGGGGTGACCCAAGTGCTCTGAAGGACTTTCAGTGGTAACGCAGTCATGATTGATGTTGGGATAAGGGAAGAGCTAGGTGCTGGATGTCTGTTGGACAGTGATTTGCTTGCCACGGGCTCAGTGCCAGGTCAGAAAGATTTCGCTTGAACAACATCAGCTATGTTGACCAGAGCCCATGCTGCACATCTGTCTCAGAGCGGGACTGGGATCGTTCTGGATTTGCAGGGGCCGGGACAAGGTTGTTTGCAGGAAAGGGCAGACTCCTGGAAAGCAATGGCCGGGAAGGACATCACTTCTACTCCAGAAGGACAGGAGGTTGAGACCAGTTGCTGAAGTCCAGGTCGCTTCAAGAGCAGCAGGGTTCTGCTGGGGGGCCTCCCGGCAATCTTCATGCAAGGTACAGGGCAGTGCTCTACGCTTGTGGAACTTCAGAAGGAAGCCCAGGAACAGGTCAGCAGTAGAGTGGTCGGGAAATGGGAGGATGGCATACTTTATCGTGAGCTGGTAAATCCTAAGCCAGGAACTAGCAAGAGGCTAGTGATCCTATTAGTGCACAGCAACATCTTGTTTACACTGGCCTATGACGTGACCGTAGCAGGGCACTGGGGGATTAGAAATCCTACACGGCCAGATGAATGGTAAGACAGGTGGGAGGACTAAGGTACCGTTAGTGCCTCTGCTAGATGTAGGTGTTCCATTTGAGCGGATTGGAATATACATAATTGGTCCATTCAACCCCTCCCCACAGTCAGGCAACAATGTATATCTTGGTTGTGGTGCATCATTCCATCAGGTACCCTGAAGCTGTATCTCTTAGGAGCACAGCTGCACGGGGAGTAGCAAGAGCTCTCCTGGCGATCCTTTCTAGTGGTGGATTTACAAGGTCATAATTCATTTACAAGTTCATCTTCTCTTACATGAGAGAGATGTGGGAGCTAGCTGGTGTGACATACCATTTCTCCACAGCATATCACCCACAAACCAATGGTTTGGTGGAACTGTTTAATTAGACAGTGAAGGGTTGTAGTGCTTTTGCTCTTATCTAGTTTTTAGCACTTACATAACATACCAGGAATGCACTTCTGAGTTCAAAGAAGAATTTTATTGTTGTTAATTCTTTTCTAGCCGCAATATCGTGAATGACGAATCAGTAGATTTCAAGCACACGTTAATGCACAGTTTGCAATATACACAGCAGGTTATATTTATAAGATATTGAATGCAAAGCAAAACAAATACTTCACCGTGTGGGAAACTATTTACAGCTTCATCTTTCTAGGGTCTGCAAGCTGATGACTCCCTTTCAGCTGCGAGAAAGAGATTTATCTACCCACACGGGATGCTGGCAACTGGCGCCAAGCTCCAGCACGAAGTCAGGCAGATCCGAATCTGAATCTCTGCAGCCTGTGACATTCGTTACAAAGGTGTGCCCCCTCCTCTCAGACTCGGGAAAACTACGCAAGCCTTTGGAGACTGGCCAGGTCTCCGAGACTGCTCCTCTTCCCAAGCTCAAGCAGAGAGAAAAACAACCAGTGTACCCTCTCTTATCAGGTCTAGTCTACTGTGAGAACAAAACATCTTGGTTCATCTTGTGCAAAAACACAGCTTGGAAAAATACAGCTTGGATTCTCAACTGCAATGTCTAACTTCACGTTAAAGGCAATAGGCAGCTAACCTAAATATCAAATGCAATGTCTAATGTCATGTCAAAGCCAATAGGCAGCTGAGCTGAATACAAAGTGTAATGTCTAATATCATGTCAAAGCCAATAGGCAGTTAAGCTGAATACAAAATGCAATGTATAATATCATGTCAAAGCCAATAGGCAGCTAAGCTGAATACAAAATGCAATGTATAATATCATGTCAAAGCCAATAGGCAGAATATCTAATAGCATGTCAAAGTCAATAGGCAGCTAAACTGAATACATCATGTCAAAGCCAATAGGCAGAAAACAGAATATAATGGCTAATGCAATGTCAAAGCCCATAGGTGGCTAAACTGAACAAAACATACCATGTGCTACTGGTGAACATTGAGCAACTAATATGCGCAGTGGTGAAACACAAAGTCATTGGTCAAACTCCATTAATGGCATAACATTCCGCCCTTTGACCAATGAATTTTGGTTTCACATATCTCTTGTTTAAAAAAAAAAAACATCAGCACAAAAAAAACATTATCAGCAAGTCAGATTTGAATGATCAAAGCAATCCCTGTAAAGCAATGGAAGTGGATTAACATATAGATGCCATAACCTTTCACATCAGATACGTCTACACAGAAAAGACTGAGTGTCTCTAATTCAACAGTGTTAGCAATTTGATGTGGCATGAGTTCTACTCATGTAAAGGTGCACGGTCCACCTGAAAGGTTTTCTGGAAGGTAAGCAAAAGTCAGAGTTCCATACGAGAAGGGAAAGAAAAAAAAACACAGCTTAGTTCCAGTGGAAGAATGCAATCAAACAAGTTGAACTTGAACGGAAGGCGCCATTTGCGCAAAATGGATCCATGGTGCTGGCACTTTACTCAGCCAGGTTCAGGTTGGGGGTTCGGTCCCTTCCCCGACCCCACACGCACACACCGGAAGGGGGACCACACAGCACACTCAGGGACAGTGGCGAAACGTGGTAGGATCTGCAAAAGAAACAAGTATGACTTTTCTTGCAAATAACATTTTTCATTTAAACTGCACCCTTCCTCTTTCTTTCCCTGTTTTATAATCAGCAGGACGTTTTTGGGGCCCTTTGTTATATTCTCTGCAGGTTCTGGAGGATCACTTGGGGCTTCAACCCACACCTCCGCACTGAGGTTTTTATCTGCTGCACCACAGCTTCCCTTTTCTTGCACTGTCAGAAGGGCTGGGGCAGACTCCTTCGTTACCAAACCTCCATTCACTGCACTTTTGCCAATTTGGGCCATTCTGTCTCCAATTTGTATGAATGAATCAGATTCTTTTCTAGTTATCAGCATAATTTCGATTTCTCCTTGGTAATTTGCAGCAATCACTTGCCCTAAAACCTGATCAATTTGCCATTTCTGTCCTGGTAACTTTCCTCTCCCCAACTGCTCTGTGACTGCTTGTATGAAAGATTGCTTCTGATGGATACAACTACCTGTGGATTCCTCACCTCATGAATACTCCCATGGCGCCAGCATTCGACGGAAATCTTCTTACTAGTCTCTGCACGTCGACGAGGACGTCACTGTCTCGCACGCGACGCCGTCTGACGTCATACAGGCAATAAGAGGTCCTCGACGACGTGCGGACGTCAGTTCCCTTTTTTCCGTGCATTCGAAACGGTTATCTTCGAGGGAGCAACTGTTATACTCTTTCTCTGTGGAAATAATGTCGCAGAGAAAGTCTGGATTTAAGCCTTGTCGTGAGTGTGGAGGCAAGATGTCGGTGACGGATCCTCATTCCGATTGCCTTTGGTGTTTGAGCTCCGACCACGACGTCTCGACTTGTGATTCGTGTCAGCACATGAATCCGAAGGCCATTAAAGAACGCGAGGCGAAGCTGTTTATGGCCAAGTCAAAGGAGAAGCATCACAAGAAAAAGTCTTCTCCAAGACATCGGCGTCATCGAGACTCCCGGCGCCGTAGAGAATCTCGGCGTCATTCAAGGGAGGCTCGTTCCAGGTCTCCGGATCGGCGCCGGAGGACATGGGAGGTCAGCCCCACGGTGACGCCGCATCCTTCGACGCCGTTGCTCTCTCCGACGTCTCCAACTTCGCCTGGACAGGCGTCGGTGATTGAGGTATTGGAGCCTCAGGTGTTTTCTCCGGCGCAGACGCCGAGGCCGGCGTCGGGGTCGCCTCCGAGTCAGGCACCCCAGTATCCGGCTTTTCCCACCCCTGGAGCCGATAGTTCCGCATTCTTGAATGCGATGTATGCCATCTTCCAACAGATGGCTCCAGGGGGTGCTCCGGCTGGGCCTTTGGCCTTTTCTTTGGGTGATCCTGCGCCTCTTCGGCCGGCACCCTTTATGCCCTTTCTCCCGTTTGGGAACGTGGGCTCGGCGCCAGTGTCGGCGCCGGTGGCCGCTCCGATGGCTTCGGAGGGATTGGCCCCAGGGATTTCCATCCCGTCGACGTCGAGATTTCGGCCTGTGACTCCGGTGGGTCCATCCGTTTCATCTGCTCTTCAGTCGGCGCCGAAGTTACCTGTGGCGCCGGATGCGGCGTCGGTGGCTTCGGAAGATCGGCGCCGATCTCCGACTTCGGCGGAGGTGTTGTCGACTCCGCGGATTGAGCAACGACTGCATTCAAGGAGGCGTGCTCTCCGGGTACTAGAGGAGCAGGAGTACCAACGAGCCCTAGAGGAAGGAGAGCTAGAGGACTCGGGTGATGGGCTGCGTGGACTGGAGTCGGCCAGTGGGCTGGACACTTCCCCTGAGTGGGACCTTTCGTCCCCGGGGGAATATACCGAGGAAGCTGCTTCCTTTCATACAGTGGTACGGAAGGCAGCTAGTTTTTTGGACCTGCCTTTGCCGGTGGTGGAGGCGAAACAAAACCTTTTGACAGAGGTGTTGCATCCGGCCTCAGCCGCGGCGGAGCCTCTATTACCCTTTAATGACGCTCTGCTGGATCCGGTCTTAGAGGTGTGGAAGAAGCCGGCATCTTCCCCAGCAGTTCACAGAGCCGTGGCCAGGAGGTATCGGACGGCTCCAACTGATCCTGGTTTCCTATCTAGGCACCCTACGCCGGAGAGCTTGGTTGTGCAGGCCTCCTGTTCGTCCAAGTCAGCGCCTGGTTCTTTCCCGACGGTGCCTGGGGACAGAGACTCAAAAAAGCTAGAGGCGCAGTCGAAGAAGATTTTTTCGTCCTGCAGTCTGGCGTTAAAAGCCACTAATGCGACCTGTATCCTGGGGAGGTATATTCATGCTCTGATGGATGACATCTCCTCTTCGTTTACAGAGCTTCCCCAGGGTCTTTTGGATCTTGTCTCTGATGCCCAGGCTGCTGCGACCCAAATTATCCAGACGGGACTGGATACCACCGACTCGGTAGCCAGAGCAATGGGCACAACTGTGGTGGAAAGGAGACAGGCCTGGCTCCGTAACTCGGGCTTTTCGGCAGATGTACAGTCCACATTGTTGGATCTCCCGTTTGACAGGAGGTTTCGTGGATTTGGGCGTGGCTCTTCCTCCTCTTCCTTTCGGGGAAGATATCAGCAACCTGCCTCTTCCCATCCCTATAGATCTTTTAGGGGGAGGGGTAGGGTCCGCACCAGGGGAGCCTCTCAGCAGCACTCTGCCTCTTCCTCATCCTCTGGCGGGGTGCAGCAGGGGAAGCAGCCTTAGGCTTCCACCATTTCCCACTCACTCCTCTCCTGTAGGGGGAAGATTACAGCATTTTCTCACCAAATGGGAGACTGTTACGTCGGACACTTGGGTTCTCAGTGTTGTGGGAAAAGGCTACACCCTTCCCTTTCGGGAGTTTCCGCCCCTCATCCCGCCCCGCCCTTCGTATTGTTCACAAGAACACCTCCTGTTGCTAGAACAGGAGGTAGAAGTCCTCCTTTTAAAGGGCGCGGTGGAGTTGGTCCCGGAGCAGGAAAGGGGTCAAGGAGTTTACTCAAGGTATTTCCTGATTCCCAAGAAGGATGGTCGTTTGAGACCAATTCTGGACCTGAGGATCTTGAATTGGTTCCTCAAGCAGGAAAAGTTCAAGATGCTGACCCTAGCACAGGTGCTTTTGGCGTTGAACATGGAAGACTGGATGGTGTCTGTCGACTTGCAGGATGCTTACTTTCATATCCCGATACTCAAGTCACACAGGAAGTATCTCCGGTTTGTGGTGGGATCGCAACACTACCAGTTTGCGGTCCTTCCGTTTGGTCTTACTTCAGCACCTCGAGTCTTCACGAAGGTGATGTCGGTGGTTGCGGCAGAGCTCAGAAGGAAGGGGATAGCAGTATTCCCTTACTTGGACGATTGGTTGATCAAAGCCAAGTCCCCGGAGCTTGTGTTGCGTCATCTGCAGTCAACAACCCAGTTGTTGTTCGACCTGGGCTTTTCGGTGAACGAGCCCAAATCTCACCTGGAGCCCTCTCAGCGCCTCCTGTTCATAGGGGCAGTACTGGATACGACATTGGGTCGGGCCATTCCTCCGCCTCAGCGGATTCAAGATATTCAGGATTTGGTTCCAATGTTTCGAAATGGAGCGGTAGTTCCAGTCCTCAAGGTCCTTCGTCTGCTCGGTCTTTTTGCCTCCTGCATTCTGTTGGTCACGCATGCTCGCTGGCACATGAGGGCTCTTCAGTGGTGCCTCCGAAGGCAGTGGTCTCAACACAGAGGGGATCTAGAGGGTACTGTCAAGATCTCCAGAGATGCTGCTGTGGATTTGAAGTGGTGGATTGCAAGCAACAATCTTTCACAAGGAAAACCGTTCCAGCAGTCGCCACCAGTGGCCACAGTCATAACGGATGCTTCCACTCTAGGGTGGGGAGCTCATCTGGGGGATCTGGAGATCAAAGGTCTTTGGTCTCCAGAGGAACAGATTTTTCACATCAATCTGTTAGAGTTACGGGCTGTGCGTCTGGCTCTCAAGGCCTTCCTCCCTTCCCTTCGTGGTCAGTCGGTACAGGTCCTAACGGACAATACTACCACGATGTGGTACATAAACAAGCAGGGAGGAGTGGGGTCGTACCTTCTCTGCAGAGAAGCTCTTCGACTATGGTCCTGGGCAAAGGACCATCGGATTTGCTTGATAGCAAACCATCTGGCCGGAGTCTTGAACGTGCGTGCGGACAGTCTCAGTCGCCACTTCTCGGCAGACCACGAGTGGCGTCTCCATCCAGATCAAGTCCGTTTAATCTTCCAGAAGTGGGGGTTTCCTCGGGTAGATCTGTTCGCCACTCGAGAGAACGCGCATTGTCCGTTGTTCTGCAGCCTTCAGTATCCGATGCAGGAAGCGTTGGGGGACGCGTTTCAAATGACCTGGTGCGGCCAGTTGCTTTACGCGTTTCCTCCCATACCCTTGATTCCTCGAGTATTGAGGAAGATTTGCCAAGACCGGGCTCTAGTAATCTTAATAGCTCCGGATTGGCCAAGGAGGGTGTGGTACTCCGACCTTCTCCAACTCTCAACGTGCCCGCCGCTCCGTCTCCCTTTCAGGGCAGACCTCCTCTCGCAGTCGCAGGGGCAGGTTCTACACCCCAACCTCCAGAGTCTGCACCTACATGCCTGGAGATTGAACGGGGCAACCTGAGTTCCTTCTCTCTCCCGCCTGAGGTAGTGGATGTTATATTAGCGGCCAGGCGACACTCCACTAAATCTATCTACGCTAATAGGTGGTCTAAATTTGTTGCGTGGTGTGGAGAGAGGCAGATTGATCCTTTACAAGCTCATCTATCGGACGTTTTGTCTTTTGCTCTATCTCTGGCGCAGAAAGGTTGTGCAGTGGCTACCATTAAAGGTTATTTATCGGCCTTGTCAGCCTTCATATGTCTTCCAGACCAACCATCTTTATTTAAATCCCCTATTGTTATCAGATTCTTGAAAGGTCTTCTAAATCAATATCCTCCAAAGCCATTCGTTATGCCGCAATGGGATTTGTCCTTAGTCCTGACTTTCCTTATGGGGTCCCCTTTTGAACCTATGCATTCTTGCCCCTTGAGGTATTTGGTTTTAAAAACAGTCTTGCTGATAGCTATAACATCAGCAAGGAGAGTGAGTGAGTTGCAGGCCTTATCAGTAAAACCCCCTTATACAACTTTTTATGGGGATAAGGTGGTGTTGAGGACCAAGGCTGCTTTCCTCCCGAAGGTTGTTTCACCCTTACATTTGGCTCAGGCAATTACTTTGTCCACGTTCTATCCTCCGCCTCATCCTTCCAAAGAGGAAGAAAGACTGCACCGTTTGGACCCAAAGAGAGCGTTGAGCTTCTTTATCGATAGAACAAAGGATTTCAGGCTGGAGGATCAGCTGTTTATTGGATACGTGGGCAAGAGGAGAGGAAAGGCAGTCCACAAGAGAACACTATCCAGGTGGGTTGTTCTTTGCATTAAAATATGTTACTCTTTGGCAAAGAAGGATCCTCCTGAGGGCATTAGAGCTCATTCCACCAGAGCTAAGTCGGCCACTTCGGCCTTAGCCAGAGGTGTTCCTGTGGTCGACATCTGCAAGGCCGCAACTTGGTCGTCCCTTCACACTTTTGCAAAACATTACTGTTTAGATTCTGAGGTTAGAAGGGACGGCCATTTTGCACGGTCAGTGCTGCAGGATTTCTTGGTTTGACCATTTAGGCACCCACCGCCGGGCGTGGTACTGCTTTGGGACTCTATTCATGAGGTGAGGAATCCACAGGTAGTTGTATCCATCAGAAGAACGAGTTACTTACCTTCGGTAACGACTTTTCTGGTGGATACATTAGCTACCTGTGGATTCCTCACGGTCCCACCCGCCTCCCCGTTGCCTTTATGGTCTTGCCAAGTAATCCTTGAGTGCGCTCCTCTTGATCTTTGAGGGTGCAATAGATGTATATATATAATATATTTATATATATATAGGTATATGTGTATATATCTTTATGTATATACTTGGTGTGTGTATATATTTTAAAAGAGAGAGTTTTATATATATATATATATATATATATATGTACATAAAAAGATTTACAGTTATTCATACAATGTGGTGTATTTTTACAATATAATGGATGTTGCTTTGTTCTTTCATTGCATTGCCTGGTTGTTCTCATGCACGTAAAAAATGATTGGTACTGACGTCCGCACGTCGTCGAGGACCTCTTATTGCCTGTATGACGTCAGCTGTATGACGTCAGACGGCGTCGCGTGCGAGACAGTGACGTCCTCGTCGACGTGCAGAGACTAGTAAGAAGATTTCCGTCGAATGCTGGCGCCATGGGAGTATTCATGAGGTGAGGAATCCACAGGTAGCTAATGTATCCACCAGAAAAGTCGTTACCGAAGGTAAGTAACTCGTTCTTTTGTGCGTGCTGCACAGTTTTTATCAAATCTAGGGGAATGTGCATCTCTCTCATCTCTGCCCACCTGTAAGTGGCTTTTTCTCTCAGCTGTTCACATTTCTGGGGCACCCACTTAGCCATCCCCACTAAGGCAGAATTCTGGGTGTACACTTCTCTCTCTGAATTTTTCTCATTAACATCTGCAAGGTAATTGAACCAGTTAGGTGCGAGCCATGTGGAAAAACAAACAGCTAAAACATTAGCAATGAACCAAAAATCAGCGTAAAAATGACACATCTCACGTAGCTCTTGCTTTAAAATCTGACACACATTGTACAACGCTGTTCCTTCTCCTGTGCCATAAAATATTATTTCAGTCAATGAATCATTAGTCAAACAAACATGCTTTTTATCCTCAGTGGACACGAGTTCAAATGGTGCACACAATTTCACTAGTGACTCTTTTACCTGTTGTACTCTAGCCCTGTCTTGCAAGTACCAGATCCAGTGTATGATTCTAGCTAGGGGCACTATTTTTCCCTGTTCCTGAATTACATGTACATAAGTATTTGCACTCAATTTCACTGCGCAGAAACCTGAAGTCTGAATTATTTCATTTGCCAAATCACAAGCGCGCAGCTGCATATAATTTTTCACAGTGACCATATACCAAAGTGTTAGGATTTCACTCAAATGAGGGCTATTCTGTTTCCAAAAATCAAACAAGCTAATGAAACTCGGTGTCTCTTGCTCTAAAATCTTTCTTTTTACTTCATTCTGCAACGGTAACTCGTAAATCACATTCTGAGCTCTCTCGTTCGTGTTATCAGTTAAGGAATGCATTTTGGCTGCCAAAAACCCTGGCTCACACGGCTCAAAGCAGCTCGGAGCTATCTTAACCCCCTCATTACTGGAATGGGACAAGAAAGATTCTTCTAAAACAGCATTTTTATCACGTAAATTCCTATTTTCATGTTCCAACTGCCTACATGTCTCCTGGATTTCTCTGTAAGCAGATAAAGGTATCCAAAACTTTCTGTCATCATTGCTTCCAAAAGACACATTTTCTAAATATGCACAACAACAATTATTTCTCAAAGCACTATCAGGCAGTTTAGCTACACATGCATTTTCAAACATGGTCTGCCGTGCTTCTGTGATTCTCCAAACAGAAAACAATTTCTGTAATTCTCCAAACAACAAAAACAATTACACTTTTAAAGTGTGCACGTAGAAATCTACTAATTCGTCAACGCCCCACTTCTGGTACCAAATGTAGTGCTTTTGCTCTTATCTAGTTTTTAGCACTTACATAACATACCAGGAATGCACTTCTGAGTTCAAAGAAGACTTTTATTGTTGTTAATTCTTTTCTAGCCGCAATATCGTGAATGACGAATCAGTAGATTTCAAGCACAAATTTAATGCACAGTTTGCAATATACACAGCAGGTTATATTTATAAGATATTGAATGCAAAGCAAAACAAATACTTTACCGTGTGGGAAACTATTTACAGCTTTATCTATCTAGGGTCTGCAAGCTGATGACTCCCTGTCAGCTGCGAGAAAGAGATTTATCTACCCACACGGGATGCTGGCAACTGGCGCCAAGCTCCAGCACGAAGTCAGGCAGATCCGAATCTGAATCTCTGCAGCCTGTGACATTCGTTACAAAGGTGTGCCCCCTCCTCTCAGACTCGGGAAAACTACGCAAGCCTTTGGAAACTGGCCAGGTCTCCGAGACTGCTCCTCTTCCCAAGCTCAAGCAGAGAGAAAAACAACCAGTGTACCCTCTCTTATCAGGTCTAGTCTACTGTGAGAACAAAACATTTTGGTTCATCTTGTGCAAAAACACAGCTTGGAAAAATACAGCTTGGATTCTCAACTGCAATGTCTAACTTCACGTTAAAGGCAATAGGCAGCTAACCTAAATATCAAATGCAATGTCTAATGTCATGTCAAAGCCAATAGGCAGCTGAGCTGAATACAAAGTGTAATGTCTAATATCATGTCAAAGCCAATAGGGAGTTAAGCTGAATACAAAATGCAATGTATAATATCATGTCAAAGCCAATAGGCAGCTAAGCTGAATACAAAATGCAATGTATAATATCATGTCAAAGCCAATAGGCAGAATATCTAATAGCATGTCAAAGTCAATAGGCAGCTAAACTGAATACATCATGTCAAAGCCAATAGGCAGAATACAGAATATAATGGCTAATGCAATGTCAAAGCCCATAGGCGGCTAAACTGAACAAAACATACCATGTGCTACTGGTGAACATTGAGCAACTAATATGCGCAGTGGTGAAACACAAAGTCATTGGTCAAACTCCATTAATGGCATAACAAGGGTATGATGGGAACTCTGTCCAAGAACCTCAGAGGAAGGGGGATCTTTTCCTGCCATGTCCCTTATTTGCCTACCAAGAGATTCTGCAGTCTTTTGGGCTTCTGTAGGAACAATCTCCTTAGTCAGAGAAGGGTGGGAAGGAACCTCAGAGTCTCCACAGAAGGATGTGGTGGACTCTGTGATTGGCCTGAGGACGTTGATGGCACAGTACATGAGTCAGGCAAAGGAAAACCTTCTGGCCAGCGCTGATGATGGAATAGTACTACCAGAGAGCTATGCTAACTGTGTATCAGGAAGGATAGGAGGTGTGTTGGTGCTAAAGCCTATTTGTTCCACTGCGTTGGAGGACAAGTGGCGTGGGTCATATAAGGTAGTTTTGAAAGTTTCTGAAGGTTGTCTACTTGGCTGACACAGATGCTTCAATGGAACACAAGAGGGTGTTCTATGTGAAGCGGCTTAAGCATTACCTGCACATAGATTATACAATGATTGTAATGGTAAAGGCAGAGGAAGGATGGAAGACAATGAGCCTCTTCCTGACTTGCTGCATAGTGACATGAAGAATGTCAGTAAGAAGATGTTCAGTTAGCCCCTGACTTAACGCCTCAGCAGCAGAGAGATCGTAGGGAGGTGTTGGGACGGTTTGCCAACCTCTTCTCGCTGACTCCAAGGTTGACACCTGTTTGTGTGCATGACATAGACATGGGTGACAGTCTGCCAATAAAGGACAGGATGTACAGAATATCTGACTGGTTTCAGGGTGGCATTAAGGTGGAAGTTGGCAAAATGTTGGAACTGGGGGACATTGAGAGATCTCATAGTCCTTGGGGTAGTCCTGTGGGTCTAATACCAAAGTAAGAACCTACTGACTTGCAGTTCTGTGTGGACTGCCAAGCCCTCAATGAGGTAACCAAAACTGATTCCCGTCCAATTCCAAGAGTGGATGAACTTGTGGATAAGTTTGGTGCTGCGAGGAACTTGAACACCTTGAATCTGACCAGTGGATGCGGGCAGATTGCTTTGGCCCAAATGTCAAGGAAAAGACTGCATTTTCTCAGCCAGAGGGGCTATAACAGTTTAGGTCGATGCCATTTGGGTTGAAGAATGCCCCTGCCACTTTCCAGCACCTGGTGGGCTGTGTTCTTGCGGGGCTGGAAAAAATCTATGTGGCTTATCTAGATTACATTGCAGTGTTCAGCTATACGTGGCAGGACCACCTGAAACACCTCAGACAGGTGTTGGCTAGGATAGCAAAAATTGGCCATTAAGGCAACCAAGTTTCAGGTAGGGCAGTCCTCTGTAGTCTACTTTGGGCATGAGGTGGGTAATGGAAGTATTCTCCCATCAGATGCCAAGATTCAGTGTGTTATAGAGTGGGAAGTGCCTACTACCCAGAATGAAGTGAGGGCTTTTTTGGACTTACTGGCTATTGCTGTAACTTTGTGGCGAACTATGGAGGTTTAGTGGCCCCATTGACTAATTTGACCTCTAAGAAGCAGCCAGGGAAAGTAATATGGACTACAGAGTGTCAGAAAGCATTTGAGGAACTGAAGAAAGCACTATGCACCGCACTGTTACTGAGAGCACCTGACTAGTGTCAGCCTTTCATTGTACAGACAGATACCTCTGACAAAGGAGTTGGAGTGTTGTTAACTCAACAGGATGACAAAGATAGATGGCATCAAGTAGCCTTTACTAATAGGAGGTTTCTATCCAGAGAAGAGAACTGGGTGGCTATTGAGAAGGAGTGCTTTGCCATAGTGTGGACCTTGTGTGCATTCTGTTCTTATTTATTTGGCACTAGTTTGTGGTGCAAATAGATCATACCCCACTGAAATGACTGATGGCTATGAAAAGAGAGAATCCCAAGTTGTTGATATCATCTATATCGTTGATCACAGTGCTGGATTGAGCCACGGGAATGCTGATGGACTTTCCCTCCAGTTTTACTGATCTGACCACCCAACCTCTCCAAGTTAGGAGTTGGATCTGGGTGATCTGATATGGGGGGTCTCTGTTGGGATGGAAAAGTCCTCTGCATGGTACTGAACATGTATTCCTGCCTTGTATGCCCAACAGTAGTAATATCTGGATGCGAAAACCCGGGGAGGAGGGGATAGTGAAAGGCTACTGCCTTCACCAGGAGTTATGCAGCACAAGCGTGGCATCAAAATGTGCAGTGATCAGTAGGAGTGAACAGGTCCTTTTTAAACTGTGTCACTGGAGTGAGTCCTACAGGCCCACTCATTTTTAAAGTTCTACTGCTGTGTGCTCAACTCAGTCTTGGCCTACATCATTTTGGTTTGTGGTGCTATGCCCGCTCTGGAGTGGTGTATCTGTGTTTGATGTATGTGTATCTGGTAAGGTTACAATACAGGGCTCATGAAGTACTGAACAGTGCGTGCATGGTGAGTGCATGTGATCGGTGTATGTGTGTCTATGAGTGGTACAATTCATGGAGGACAGTCCTGTGCAGTGTGAGTAGGTTGTATAGATGCAGTGTGCGTGTTGGTGTATGTGTATATATATATACCCACTATCTATCTATGGATCTGTCTGTCTATCTATCTACAGGGCCCTGGGTTCTATTTTATTTTGGGAGACCCAGGCCTGCATGGTGAAACACGGGTAGGAGGTGGAAAAATTACCCCCTGTCAGATTTCTGTATTGCTGCATCACTGTAAGCTGGGTGGGACACACAGTGGAAAGGGGAGGGCCAGGCTTACACTTCAAAGGTTGCTCTTTAATTCAGTGAGAGGTCACAAGGAAGGGGCTCTGCCAATTCTCAAGAAAGAGATGGAGCTGATAAGAGGATGATAAAGTGTAGATCTAACCTTTCGAAAAACCCTTCACTGTGCCTGACATCCAGGTGTGAATTATAGTTCCTCCCATGGCCTGTGTTGTGGAGCTATCAGCTATGGAGTTGCTCCTGCTATGACAGACTCTTTTTAAAGTGAATTTAGAGAGCAGAGTGGGTAGTTCAAAAAAAGCAGTCTCCCAACATAAACTTTAAATACTCACTCTAAATTACACTTAGTGCCTGGAAATGGACAATAAGAAGGGGCACTTGAGTCCCCAAAAATTATATGCCAAACAGCCATATGGGCTGTGTGAGGAGACAAGCTCTGAAAGACTTCTGCCTGTGACCAGGCTTGAGGGCCAAGGCCGGCTAGTCTCCCTGCTGGGCAAGGTAACCTCATCCATAGGAATACAAGACCACCTGCCCTGGAACCTGGAGCATCAGTACCTGCCTGCTTGCCAAAACCAATGTGCCCTATGAAGAAGAGGAGCACATTGGAGGGTGCAAGGTCCTCTGGGAAGCCTTTTTGGGTAGATTCCCTTTACGAGGTTTGAAAAGAGGGCTGCTGCAATGATCGGGTCATTGCCTTTGTGCAGAACGAATGACAGAGGAAGACTGCTTTGAACTAATCTGTGTGCACTACTGCACTAATTGGGCCGGAGCCCTCCGCAGTCGAAAAGCAGTGCCAACGTGTGCGTGGGAGGGGGGGGCAGCGTGAGCAGAATGTTGTGCGGTAAGGCCTGTAGTCAGTGTGCGGTACTGGTCCGCCACCCCATATGGCAGGAGTGGCTGCTGCCAAGGACTTCACTCTACCAATCGGGCCGATGCCTGTGTAATGCGAGAATAGGGTGACTCTGTATTCCAGTGGGTGTCCCGGACCGGGGTAGGTCTCCGCCTGGCCAGCATTGCTCCAACAAACGTTGTTTAGCGCTGGACTATTGGTCCGTGTAATCCTAGGATGCCCGCCTTCAATTTTAGGACGGGCTCGAGTTAGAATTATTTATTCCATATTTATGTAAGTGATTATTACACCTCCCTACTAATTGCTGGTTGAGAGACACTTGTATTAACTTCTTGATAAATATATGTGGCCCTTATTATTCAGGAGATACATATAGTCACATAAGGTCCTGATGAAGCATCACTGGATCCGTTTGGACCACCAGGATGCGAAACATGTTGACCCATGAGGTGGTAGTCTTTGGAGAATTGCCAGACTCCTCTCATTGATATGTTCTACATTACAAGAGTGATTGATCTTAACTTCTTTATTCACTCTTTTGATTCTAATTTTTAACCTTGGCCCTGACCGTTCATTGGGTCCAATAAAATCCACAGTCCCAGTGGCAGTTTTGAGAGTCAATTTTAACTACTTACCTGCTTTTGATCTCCGTTGATTCTTTAGTCACCTTTGGGGTCACGGCACCACCACATATTAAGATCTCCGGCAAAGAGCCCCCCCGTCAGGGGTGGTGCCCGTCAGACATTGCAGCGCCAGTCTGACGAGGAGCAGCGCCTATGATGAAGCATGACACCCCATGGGTGTGTGAGGCCCCTTGCTCCTAGAATTTAGGACCCCGGTCACTATTTATTTTCTGTTTTATATGATTGGAACAGTGTATCGCTGATTTTCTATGTCCCCACAGCCAGCAAGTCATGTGACCTGCTTGAAGTAGTAACCGAGAGTGCGGCCGCTGTGGACCCTGCACACCTGACCGGGACAAAGGATTCACACCAGGAGCTACATATCATCCTCCTCCCCCTGCCCTACCCCCATCATGGGAGGAACCAGAGACTTACCATGGATAGAGAAGCCATCTTGACCTCTGGTCGCTGTGGAGGCACGACCTCCTGTGAAGGCTTTCTCACAAATGAGTGCAAACCGCTTTGGCCGCATGTGATGATCTCACTTGAATCGATTGCTGCCACTGCTGCTCCCAGGGAAAAGGGCCACACTTAGGAACTCTGATCGCTTCAGTCATTCTAGGTACGGGTAAGATTGATTTGGAGCCAGTTGGCTCTGTGGGAACTCACTGCTAATTAGCACTGGAACACTGACTTTAAAAATTGAATCCTAGTGGGCTATTGAAACTCGGACTCTAGTGGGGCATAACCTGGATGTTGTCTATAGTAAATGGGGAATAGGCACTGTCACTGGGAGCAAGGAGGGAGTGGGACCCCAGGGAAGGCGCTGAGAAAACAGTTAGAGCCCTGACCTCAGGTAAGACTGTTGTATTCTTCATTTGTGTTAGCAGCGGTAGAAAATAAAATACTTCTCTTTTTTCATAAAAGTGAGTATTTGGCTGCACAATTATTTATTTCCTCTGCTGCTCACATTTGGAGCACTGAGCTTGTGTTCACTCCCCTGTATCTCCACCTCCTGTCCCCGACGAAGCTTGGGACTGCTCGGACCATTCTTACCCTGAGAGTCAAGTGAAGGAGTACTTGGCCGGTTACTCAGAATCAACAGAAGGATGGGCCCTGGGACATCAGGAGTGAAAGGTCTCAACCTGCAGAAAGATAATTTGCCAGATAATAACAAATTAAAATATACATGAAATGATACAGAGGAGGAGATAGTCTATTTAAATTGATTTTTCAGGGTTTCCTGACCCCTTCTAGCATCTGCCAGAGTCAGAATGCAAGCAATAATGTCTAATAAATGTATGTAGCAAATTCCCTGTAGCTGCTTAACATATGTTTGTTAATTATATATGTCTGATCAAAACTGTAGTAAGTGCTTTCCCTGTGATAGATTTAGATTCCTTATATCGTTTTTTTATTTAGATAGAAGTAAGGACCCCTTCTGGTCAATATCTTGTTTCAAAGTTTTCCTCAAAGGAATATTGTTATTTCAATTTCTTGGAACTTAGAGCAGTTTACCTAGTAATTCATCTACTTCATTAAAGCATTTATTACACTCTCTTGACGTCAGAAAAGCTGAATCTTTTTATTTGGACAAGATGAACATTACATAAATCTAATCGACTTTTTTTTTATCAGCTAAGGTCCCAATCACAAGGAACAACCCACTTCAAAAAACCTCAGTTCTTATTTGGATTGTATCTTCTACAACTCTGTTGTTAATTGGCTAATCAACTCCTGCTCGGGAACTGTTATGCCATTAATTGTGTTTGATCAATGACTTTGTGTTTCACCACTGCGCATATTAGTTGCTCAATGTTCACCAGTAGCACATTACATGTTGTATTCAGTTTAGCTGCCTATCGGCTTTAACGTGGCATTGGACATTACATTTGGTATTTAGGTTAGCTGCCCATATGCTTTAACGTGGCATTAGACATTACATTTTATATTCAGTTTAGCTGCCTAGTGGCTTTAACGTGGCATTAGACATCACATTTTGTATTCAGTTTAGCTGCCTATTGGCTTTATCGTGGAGTTCGACATTGCAGTTGAGACATTGCAGATGAGCTGTGTTTTTCCACATGATAGACCAAGCTGTGTTTTTCATATTGTGTTTACCATAGCGTGAAAAGAGAGCGTATATTTTGTGTTTACCTCTCTATCCAGCCTGGGAACGAGCGAGCTTGGAGACTTGGCCACTCTCCAACTTGTTCTTTTCCGGCTGTGATTGGAGGAAAGGGCCTGTTAGCAGGCTTTTTACGGTGTCCCTGGGCAGCAGCAAGGGGGAATTTTCCAGGACTTCAGTCAGGAGCGGACGTCAGCTGCCTGACCTCCCGTTTGGGTGGAAAATCTTTCTCGCAGTTGAAAAGGAGTCATCAACCTGCAGGCATGAGAAAGATGAGCAGTGATAGGCCCTACGGTGATGAATTTTTACTTTTATTCTTTGCTTTGAAGTTATGCTATAATATAATCACATATATTTGCTGTGTACATTGCAACTGAGAAGTACTTTGATATATTTTGCTTTCATTGCTGTGACTACTTTTAAACGTGTGCTTCCAACCTACTAATCTCGTCTCTCAGGAACCTCGTGGTGAAGTAATAATAATAAATGTCTTCTATAAACTAAGAAGTGCATTCCAGAGAAGTTTTGTCAGCTGGGTCATAAGATAAGGAAAGCAAAACAGGAACCCCAGGGCACATTCCACCAGAGGGAAACTGGCTGTTACATTCCAGAGGAGAATCATTCCTTTGTCAGACATATGTAAAGTAGATACTTAGTAATCAATTTACAAATCTGTCTAGATTATTATACATAAGCTGACTCAAGTATTGGTCAAGCTACCTTGAAAGTCTTTTCAGTTAACTCTTTGTTTAAAATTACAGTCACTCATATTGGCATGGAGTTTTCTAAAGTCTATGCTCCTCCATGGAAATGATGTGTTGCTTGCCTTTCTGTTCCAACATTTATCATTAGCAATGAAGATCGTAGGATCCAGAAGAAACGGTTGCTAAACTAGAAGTCCTGGTTATGCTTCATAGACATCTGCATTGAAGTCACAAACAATCATTTCTCCTCTTTGGCTTTATATGTTGGTCATGCAAGAAAAAATAGCAGAAAGTTTTTAATTTCCACGTATTGCTACTAAAAGTACTGACTCTGAGGCCATTGCCAGTACAAGGTATTGTGAGTAGTGGAAGCCCCTGAAACCTTAAAAGGGTAAAATACAGTTTAACTCATAAAGTGCAAGCCTTTCAGAGAATAAACATTGGCTCTGTGCAGTGCTTTCACATACATTTTGGCTTGGGGCAAATTCTAAATTGGTTCTGAATATGAATTTTTGGCTTGATTAGCATGAGGACCTCTGTTAATGGACTGAGTGAGATTTCCATTATGAATTTGTATTACAGATTGATTAACCTTTCCTTCCTTGCTAGCTTGCTAGTGTCTTTAGCTGCTTAATGATTATTGCTATCTCATCAAGTGTGTATGCAGAATGCAATTTTGTATCTACTTTCTTGGTGATTTTTAATGCCCGAGTCTTGAATTTGTTTCCTACATGATGGAATTGCTCAGCCTTTTTACCTATGTCTGTTAGTGCATGGTTTATGGTTAAATCCTCATCTATGCCCTGTATGCACTGCGTGACCTTGGAGAACTACTCATTTTGTTTAGGGTGAGTGTTGGTTACTCATTCTCTCTCTATACTAGAGCCGCGGATCTTAACTTTTTGATGTCTGCAGACTCTCACTGAATCTTTACTGGAAGCAGGAGACCTCTCCTAAGCAGGTTCTACAATTTGAACTCCAAGCCAATACCCAAAAATACGTAAAAAGCAATACATAAAATAAATACACATATTGTGAAATATTGTATTTAATTCACAAACAAGTATGTGAAAATCAGTATTTTAATGGGAACGTTCAAAAGGGTTTAATTTCTAAAAGATGAAGCAATATTCTAGATTCTAGCATATGACTTTGACTTTTTTGCTCCAACTCCATGCGCTCTTTTTTCTGTCCGTACAACTACTTCAGTTGAGGCCTCCATCTGTCCATTGGATAGTCCATTTGTAGTACTTGTGCTGCTCCAACGAATAAAGATATGGATCTCAACTATATTTTTAGCTTCCAGTTTCAGACTCCATCAACTTTGCAGAGCACTGTAAAAATATCTGTTTTCAATTTTGCTTTTAACTCCTTAACTGTTGAACCTCCCCAAGTGCTGAGTCCTTTTTTGGCTACTTGGAGTAGTTCGCACTTAGGGCTCCATAAAATGTTTTCCACGTAAGGTATCCACCCCAAAATTATGTTACTTTTTTCTCAACAACTTGGGATTCTAGAGGGACACAGGGTTTGTGGATTCCTCGGAAGGGGACCGAGTAAATAAGCAAAATATAGGTAGAGTTTGAATTTTTTGAGGGGTGAAACAGGAGAAAGGTGCTCCAGATAAATGCCTGTTTTTTTCCCTAAAAACGGCATCAATTAACAGTTTGCTGTACCACCATTTTCCTAGCTTTCAGGAACATGCAGAGCTGAATAAAAAAAAACTATTTTTTAACCACAGTTTTGGCATTTTGTCAAAGCGGTAGCCCATTTTCCTGTTTTTTTGTTCTCTCAGCCTACTTCCAGTTTATGGTGTAAACTAGTGTGAAACCCATAGGTGATCCAGGAAAGCTATAGATTTCTAAATAGTAGACACAATTCTGAATTCAGCAAGAGGTAAAATGTTTAGATCCTCAAGGGTTTCCTAAAGAAACTAACTGTTGAAATAAAGAAAAACTGAAAATGAGTAGTAAAAATGGCTTTTGTGACAAGGTTTTCATCTAACATTTTGGCACGATGGCCGATTTTTAAAAGCAGTATACCATTATGTCTGCTATACCCTTTTGGTTGTGGGGATGTGTAGGGTTTTTCGGTTCTCCAAGGTACCCAGAGCCAACAACTGAGCTGCACTGTACAACGGTTTTTCATTGTGTACAGAATATAAACCAATCCGTATGGTGAAATGTGTAGAGTGAAAAATGGATATCAAGGAAACCTATGTATTTCTAGAATATGCAGAAGATATCTGGACTTTAGGAGCAGTAGTTACTTGTACATCCCTAAGTTTGTAGATACCCATACTAGCATATGATTTGGAGGTTATTTTTTTTAAATGTCTTCTTATTACATAGTGGCTTACATTCGGAAGGCACAAGTGCAGCGAAATCCAGTTGGCAATAACAAATGTTGTACTATTCTATGCTCCTGCATGTCTTCCAGTTAAAGAATGGTACCTCACTTTTGTGGGTAGGCCTAGTGCCTGCGACAGGAAACACCCCAAAACTGAACATAGATAAATCATATTTTTCCACTCAAAAGTGGCCTTTTTTTGTGTGTAGTTGTTCATTTTGGGCCCTGGCTAAGCTGACACCTAGAGAAACCATGCAATCCTGCACATTCTTGAAACCTAAACAACTAGGGGAGCCCAAGAATGTGTGACTTGCGTGGCTTTCCCTAGGAAATTTTAATCAGAAGCCTTTGCAAACGTCAGACTTTGGTAAAATAACACACATTTTCCCTCACATTTCTGTTTACAGAAAGTTCTGATATCTGCAGGGAGTCACAAATTTCCTACCAGACAGCATTTCCCAAACTCTCCCGATAAAAATAATACCTCACTTGAAGCTCCCTCCTTCGTAACCACAGTAGGAGGAGAGACCATGCCAGTATCGGGGGGAGATGTCCAGTCCACTGCCATCCGCCAAACACTCACACTATGTGTTCTCAGTTACATGTAGAGGCTGGCATTCATCGGGGTCCAGCGGCCCCTCCCAATAATCCTCAAGCCCTAGCCCAAAAAAAAAAAAAAAAAGGGGCACAGGCTCTGACCTGGGTGGAATGCCTCCACTTGGCGCCAGAGTTGGTGTCAGATGACGCCCATCCGACTCTGTGTCACAGGAAGGGATGAGCATGGGGACTGCGCCGCAAGGGACATAGAAAGTAGAGCTGCCACTGGGGAAGATCAAGCTGGATTGACCGGCACCGGTGCGGAGCCATACATAGATCTAGGGGCCCGTCTGGTGCCAGTGATGAACCCACCAGTGGAAGACCGGTAGCTGGGGCTTTGAAGGTGCCCCAGTGGGGACTTCATTTGTTTTGAGGATGAGGGAGATTCTTTTGCTATGTTGGTGAGGAGGGTGACAGTGAAGGTCTTGAAGGAGGGGCTTCAGCTGGGAGTGACTCCATCAAAACCACTTTTCACACTTAATAAAGCCTTCACAAATGTCCTACTCTGTGCCTAGTCCAAGCCCTGCACAGATGCTCCTGTGAATAGTACAGTTGTCTACCACCATTGCCCCATGGGACCCCAGTTTCCTCACATAGAACCCCACCCGAAGAGCTTGGTGTCCTAGCCTCCTCTTCCAGAGTAAATACTGGCACATTCCCTGCCTCTCCATTGGAAAGGTAATCCAAGAGGCTGGATACCCTGGTAAAGAAGATATTTTCTTCTGCCAGCCTGGCACTGTGTTCGGTGAACACCGCATGTCTTTTGAGACGATACTCCCTTTCGCTCTGGGACTCAGCTGCGCAGGTGCTGCCTATGGTCTCAAAGGAGGTCCGAGTCATACTCTCCCAAGCTATTGCTGATGGGAAAGACACAGTAAGTTTGCCATACACTGTGGGCTGGATACAATTGACTCACTAGACAGAGTGGCTTCATTGTCGGTGG
Organism: Pleurodeles waltl; assembly: GCF_031143425.1. Classification (NCBI taxonomy): domain Eukaryota; kingdom Metazoa; phylum Chordata; class Amphibia; order Caudata; family Salamandridae; genus Pleurodeles; species Pleurodeles waltl. The sequence continues at coordinate 444,949,866 of NC_090443.1, read as the reverse complement.
CCCCTATATGCCACACTGGTTTGCGAATCAATTACTTTTTGGTGACTGTCCAGGCCTCACTCATGGGCATGCCCTTCAGTGACTTTTGTCTCTTCGGAGACAAGGCAAACTCAGCCCTAGAGGGCTTAAAGGGCAACATTTCTATGGGCTGGTCATTGGGCCTTTCCATGGCCCCTCACCACCCCCAGTCTGCCTTTCACCCTTTAACTCCATTCATGGTCACAGAAGGGGTTCCCAGCTGTGTTTCTACCCGCCCAGCCATCACGGCACACAGGCTTTCCAGCCCTTATGTGGCTGAGGACGCAGTACCAACAGACCTCTTGGGTCAGGTAGCCAGAAGTCAGGCCAATATTCAGCTCCCCCTGCCCCCGACAGCAGCAGTCTCTAAGCCTCTTAAGTTTTCCCTCCAACCATCATGGGCATCCAGTGGGAGGCAGGTTACACCACCTGCTCCACTGGAGGTCAATAACATTCGACCGCTGACATCTTCAAATTATCCAAAGAAGTTACTTTCTCCCCTTTGTGACTTCCCCTCCACCTACTTGTGACAGGATGACAGAGGACCACACCTCATTACCCAGCCAGGAAGTGGTAAGTGTCTTGGCCAAGGGAGCCATAGAGAGGGTGCCAGCATCATAAGTAGGTAGTGGATGTTATTCCTTCTACTTTCTAGTGTCTAAGAAGGATGGAGACCTCCGTCCTATCCCAGAACTGTGCCCTCTCAATTTCTTTCTGAAAAAGGAGAAATTCAAAATGCTCACACTCGCTCATGTCCTGTCTGCCCAGGACAGTGAGATTGGATAGTAGCGTTGGACTTGCACAATGTATTCTTCCACATTCCTGTTGTGCCTGCCCACAGATGTAGCCTGCAGTTCACTGTCACAAGCACTTTCAGTTTGTCGTGTTTCTCAGTGGCCTTACCAGCACCCCTCTGGTGTTCCCCAAGGTAATGACGGTGGTTGCAGCTCATCTGCGGAGATCAGGGGTACCATTATTCCCATATCTCGATGATTGACTGTTGAAGGCGAGCTCACACCAGGCAGTTGTCTCGTACCTTCAGGCTATGGCTGACCACCAGCACTCACTGGGGTTCACTATAAACATGCCAAAGTCACACCTAATCACTTCTCAGTCATTACCTTTCACTGGAGTTGTTCTGGACACTGTGTAGTATTAGTCTTAACCTCCTGAGTAGCAATTTTAGGAAACTCAGACTATGACACCAAAATTTCAGCCTCTATCCTAGGTTTCGGTGGGACTGACTCTGAGGCTGCTGGACCTCATGGCCTACTGCAGCCTACTATGGCCACATGCTGGTTGATACATGCAGGCTTTGTGGGTGCAGCATCAGGGGAATCTCTCAGTCGTGGTCCAGATCTCGGAGGGCATTACAGACAATCTGCAGTGGTGGCTGACTGTCTGCGTTTGGATCAGCAACAGACTTCTCTCCCTTTCCCAACCAGATCTGATGATAGTGATGGATGTCACTCCTCAGATGGGGAGGCCATCTGGGAGAGGTGGTGATCAGAAGGTAAGGCTAGTGCAGGTGTTCATGGACAAGACCTCAGTCATGTGGCATGTGGTACTACAACAAACAGGGTAGAGGGGTCGTGGACTCTCTGTCAAGAGGCCCTGTGCCTCTAGACGTGGCTAGAACGTCAGGCCATTTCCCTGGTGGTTCAACACCTGGCAGGCTCTCTGAATGCCAGAGTGGACAAACTCAGCCAAAGAAGCCTAGCAGATCACGAATAGTGTCTCCAGAGATGCTGCACAGTCTCTTTCAGCAGTGGGGAGAGCCTTGGTTAGATCTGTTCGCCACCTCTGCTGCACAATTCTACACATTGGTGTTTTTGTCTCTGGTAGAGCTTCAGCTTCCTGCACGCCTTTCCGCCAATACCACTTCTGCCCAGAGCCTGGACTAGGCCCAAGTCATCCTTGTGGCTCCTGACTGGGCTCAGAGTCTGGTATACTGAGCTGTTCAGTATGTACATGGGTCCTTTGATCAGACTGCCCCTTCGGGAGGATCTCCTGTCGCAGCAGCAGGGGAGAGTTCCCCACCCAAACCTGTGGACACTCTGCCTTCATGCATGGAGATTGAGTGGTGACAGTTGACCGCTTTTAACCTTCCGCCAGAAGTCTGTAATGTTAGTTTGACAGCTCAGCATCCTTCCACATAGGTGGTATACACTGGCCATTGTAGCACTTTTGTGGCAGGTGTACAGTCAAACAGGTTGACCCTTATCTTGCCTGCTTTCTCAAGTTCTTTTATTTATCCTTACTCTGGTCCAGCAGAGCTCTGCATTGGGCACGTTGACGGTTATTTATCTGCTATCTTGGTTTTTATGCGGCTGCCAGATCAGCCCTCCCTCTTAAAGTCCCCTATTGTAAACAGGTTCCTTAAAGACCTGTAGCACATTTTCTCCTGGCATTGTTATGCCTCAATAGTACCTTAACTAGGTTCTTACCTTTCTAATTATGCGCTCCATTTGAGCCTCTTTATACTGGCACTTTTAGGCACCTTACTATCAAGATGGCCTTTCTGTAGGCAATTTAATCTCCTCAGAGGTTCTGTGAACTGCAGACGCTGTCATCTCAGCCTCCATACATCTCTTTTTTCCCTAGACAAATTGGTCCTTCAGACTCGAGTATCCTTCTTGCCTAAAGTAGTCACCCCTGTTCCACGTAGGCCAATCACGTTGCCTACCTTTTACGCTCTCTCTCATCCCTCTAAGGAAGAGGAGAGACTCCAAAGGCTGGACCCAAAAAAAGAGGTGTTCTTCTACCTAGACCACAGAACCGTTCTGGACGGACAATCAACTCTTCATCAGGTATTTACCTCCATCTGCCCCCCGGGGAGGCAGAAAGACTGATGCCCCATTTTGTTGAAGTGGAGGCATGGTAATGTCCATGTCCATGATGGACAGCCCCCATCCCTGTATTAAAAAAAAAAAAAACTCTCCCTTATGTCTAGTTTGCTTTTTTGCCCCCTCCCCCACAGGGGAAGGTCAGGGAAATTACCCCCATCCGCCCGGTGGGGGAGGAGGGGCAAAGGGACTATAACAATTAAAAGTGCTGGGAGAAGTGGGGAACGCACAAGCCTTTGCCTAAAGAGTCGCTCCCCCTTTCCTGGTGCCTAGTCTGTGGATCCCTGCTTGGGGATTCCACTCCTGTGACGATCCCCAAGCAGGGATCCACTCAGGAGAGGTAGCATTAGAAAGGGGAGGTTTTCCTCTTTCAAACAATACCTCTCCTATACAAATCAGTGCTTGAGGGCTGAGAAATGCGCCCAAGCACTGATTTAGTGATAGTAAACCAAAACCATCGTCTTGTTTTACTTTCCTGTAGTTATGTCAGTGTGCCCTGCTCACTGATCATCATTACAGGAGAAAATAAATAAAATCAGGAAGCTCTTCGTGAGCATCCTGATCAAAATAATAATAATAAAGGACTCCCTTTGGTGCAGAGCACCAGAGCAGCCTTTAAATACATCCCCAGTGTCTGTTGTTTAGTAATCTACTAATAATATATAGGGCCAGATGTATCAACAAACCATTTTACGATTCTCTAATAGCGATTTTTAAGAAGTCGCTATTTCTGAATCGCAAAATGGTATGTATCATATTTGCGATTCGGTAATAGCGATTTCTTAAAAATCGCAAATGCTATTACCGAATTGAGATACCGGCCCCATTCGCACCTATGGGCCTGTAGGTCCATGTGTGCGAATTGTTTGCATTTCCCAAATTGCGAATTCCAGTTAGGAATTTGGGAAATGCGAAACCCAGGGTGCTGGGGGCCTAAGGCCCCCACTGCTGCACCCCAAATATTTGTTTATGAACATGTAAGGCGCACAAATGCCAAAGGGGCATGTGTGCGTTACATGTCAATTTTAAAAATGCATTTTTCATGTATTTTTAAAATTTGCACATGCTTACCACCAAGTTCAACTTGGTGGTAATAGCGATTCCTTAATGCCCAATTTGCATTAAGGAATTGCTTGTTACATGTGTTTTAGAAATCGCACATAAGGGTTCCTTATTTGTGATTTCTTATTTAGAGAATCACAATTTGCGCTTCTCTGAATGGGCTCGCAATTTTAAGGAATAGCTATTTTGGCGATTCCTTAAATTTGCGTTGCGAATGCCTTTCATAAATACTGAAAGGCATTTTTGCATTGGCAAACGGCCATTCGCACCGTTTGCGAATGCAAAAATGGATGATACATCTGGCCCATAATTTTTTTAATATTTGCAGATACCCTGAGTAGGTGTTGGGGACCTCCAGGGGTCTCTGGACCACAGATTAAGAACTACTGTACTACAGCATTGAGTAATGGTAGTCCTGCATTAGTTTGTTTCACAGCTTCCCAAGCCGACCTTTTCTCGAATGTCCTCTTTGTTGTGTAAGATGACTGCTTTCCCTTATCTGTACTGTCCTAGGTTTCTCAACAAGATGATTATATATGCAACTGTGTCAGATTTTATAAGTTATTATCATCACAGTGACTTGTACTGTTCTGGCAGACTCCTGGAAGCAGATTCAAAGTCCTTGCGCTCGATGAATGGTTCGCGTAGGAATAGCGGCTCCTCGCTTGTCTCCAGCTCCTCAGCCTCATCTAACCTGAGCCACTTGGAGGAAGACACTTGGATCCTCTGGGGGAGGATTGTCAATGAATGGGAAGATTGGAGGAAAAGGAAAGAAAAACTGCTGAAGGTGAGTGATGCATTTGCAGCAAATGGGATATCAGCAGAGATCACACCGCTTGAGCACATTTACATTTGTTTACAAAAACCAGTGCTAAAAAGGCTGTATAACTTGGGCAAAAGCTCTGTCTCTAATGGGTACTTCGAATTACAGATTCCCTACCTTGTAATGTCCCTCAGGCGCCACACTGGATCTGAAGATTGTTTTCATAGCAATATTTCCACTTGCTGATAAATGGTGTCGTGCAGGTCCTCGTTGGCTCCACAACACCCCAGAAGTGATAGAGGCAGGTGGCGTATAAGCACTATCCCTCCAGTTTGACGTCCATTCCTGTCTTTCCGTGCCTTTTGATGTAGATTCTGAGCTCCACTTCCAATTTTGTTGACTTTATGACAACTTCCAAAATGATTCACAGTGTGCTAGAGAACAATACTCCCACTGAAAATTGCAGGTTTCAGACCATGCTACAGAATGCAAATTTCAGCCACAAAACCCCACAAGGTGTCACTTTGGTGTCTAGGATCAGGAGATGACTCTTAAGTTGTGTGATAAGTGCACTTTCATGCACCCGAAGGTGATCTAGGACGAGAAGGTGAAGTTGTTTGTCTGCGAGCACAAGAAGTTGCGGCCTTCATGTAAGTCATGCTCCAAGCCACAGACATGATTCCAGGGCCGCTTCCGTTCAACTTCATGCTCTAATTCTTTCGGTAAGTCAAAATCCAAGTGCTTATGCAAGCAAGAGAAAGCGAAGCAGGACTTGACCCCTTTCCGCTACCCTGACTCTGGAAAGAAGGTTCAAAAGCGTCACAATGTAGGTTGCACACCTTCAAGGTTACCGACCATTCCTCAGTTGGTCCCAACCTGCCTGTAATTTCCCAGGCCATTATCTTCCCCCGCAGCAAACTGAGGCTTTCAAAGAGGCCATGTTGCAAATTTTCAGTGCACTTCCAGATTCCTCTGCTGCACCTTTGAACTCGAAGGAACCACAAGGGCCTCCACTTGGGTTCACGCACATGGGTCCCTTCATGGTGCTGTCTGTCCCTTGAGACTTGTTACCTGGGCTCCACAAACTTCTGGGTCGATTTCTATTCTGGCAGCTGATTCCTGCCACTCTAACTCTGGTTGCCCATTTTAACCCCAGCACCAAGGCTGGCCCTATCTTGTTCAAAATCATACTACAAAACTACACAATCCAAGCCAGTTGTAATGCAGCCTGACTCTAACCCTATGGCTCTACTGCATTGCAATTACATGCAGAGGCTCAGTTATGTTTTTGGTTCTGACTCTTATCTTGTGTGAAAGCAGGTTATACCCCAAGATGTTGGTGGTGATTATGATGATGAGGGGGAGTGTTTTTCCCCATCATTATGTTGATGATGCCTTATACCTTGATTTACAGATTAGGTAGGCAGCCAGACAACACTACCAACTCATCTGAGCCTCCAAAAGAACCGCCTTCAAAGAACTAATCAACAACAATGCACACAGCCATAAGGAGCTCTTCAACATCATGAAGGAACTCTCCAACCCCAGCTCCAACGACATCAACTCATCTGAGCCCCCAAAAGAACCGCCTTCAAAGACCGAATCAACAACAATGCACACAGTCATAAAGAGCTCTTCAACGTCGTGAAGGAACTCTCCAACCCCAGCTCCAACGACATCACGCCATCCCAAGACCTCTGTGACTCCCTAGCCTCCTACTTCCACCGCAAGATTGCAGACATCCACGACAGCTTCAGCACCCAGAATACACCCCCCCTCCCCCAGCAACCACCAACACCACAGATTCACCTCCGATCAACCTTCTGTTCTCCTGGACCCCCATCGACGACAACGACACCATTAAAATCATGAACACCATCCACTCCGGCTCTCCATTTGACCCCTGCCCTCACCACATCCTCAACAAAGCAAGCTCCTTCATCGCACCCCAACTACGGAAGATCATCAACAGCTCCTTCGAGTCCGCCACCTTCCCGGAGAGCTGGAAACACGCCGAGATCAACGCCATCCTCAAAAAACCAGAGGCAGACCTAAAGGACCTCAAGAACTTCCGGCCTATCCCCCTGCTCCCCTTACCGGCAAATGTCAGTGAGAAGGCCGTCTCCTTTCTAGAGGAGAACCGCACCCTGGACCCTTCCCAGTCCGGATTCAGCAGCAACCAGAGCACCGAAACCGGCCTCATCGCCGCGACCAATGACATCAGAACCATACTGGACAGCAGCAAAACCACGGCCATCATCCTCCTGGACCTCTCAGCCGCGTTCGACACCGTAGCCACCACACCCTACTCTCACGCCTCAGCAATGCTGGAATCCGCGACAAAGCCCTGGACTGGGTCACCTCCTTTCTCACCGGCAGAACCCAGAGAGTCCACCTCCCCCCATTTCGCTCAGAGGCCACCAAAATCATCTGCGGCGTACCCTGGGTTTCGACCCTCAGCCCGACCCTCTTCAACGTCTACATGGCCCGCTCGCTAACATCGCCCAATCCCACAACCTCAACATCATCTCATACGCCGATGACACCAAGCTGATCCTCTCCCTCACCAAGGACTCCGCCAACACCTACCTCCACGAAGGAATGACGGCCATCGCCGAATGGATGAGGAGCAGCCCACCTTCTCCCGTCTCCCCTCCTCAGCGCCTTGAGACCCTTATGGGTGAGTAGTGCGCTTTACAAATCCCTGATTGATTGATTGACTGCTGCCTTATGACTGGGATTTTCTTACTGTGAACCCCTCAGCATTGGGCCTTAAAATTAATTTTCAATGACTCCACTGGGTAGAGAATTAATGTTGATGCCTTTGGCGGATGCATATTTTCATATGCTAGTCTGGCACTGCGATTTGTAAGCTCAGATTGCCTGCAGGGCTGCTACACACATGCCTTTTGGGACTTGATCAGCAAAATTTTGCTGGCTGTCCTGGAAAATATTAGAGCCTCTTTGACTCAGCTGATATATGGTGGACAGGATACAGCCAAGTACATTATCCGCGCATGTTGGAATACCACAGATTGCCTGGGCAGGGCAATCAATACCAGTGTTGTACTTCATAGACACGCATAAATGAGGTCCACTGGATTGTTTGTTGACGTACAGGCCTCCCAAACAAACATACCATTTAATGGGTTGTACCCCTACACGGTGGCGGAGGACTCTGCTTTAGAATACTTTAAAGACAGCAGAAGAACTGCATGTTCCTTGGGGCGGTTGACCCCAGCCAAACAGTTTCTGCTTCAGTTCTGGAACCTCAGAAAGCTGGCACATAGACATAGACAGTCTTCCCGGCCAGTGATGCAGCAGGCGACCCAGTCCTTTCAAGGTTGTGGACCTGGGTCTGGCAGTCAGCGCGCGTACCGGCAGGAGCATCCGTCTCTCAACTCCTACTCCCCTGCTACAACATGCACCAGACGGCTTTAGTTTGCCTTTAGTAGCACATGCTCCACCAGTGAGCAAAGGATGCTTTTCCTCTTGGGTTGGTGATCCAACAAGTCTGAAAGGGGTGGGTCCTACAGATTGTTCAAAAAGGTTATGCCCTGCCTTTTCTCTTCTCTTTGCCCTTTGGACCTTTCTGTGTTTGCTGGACCAACTATCTTTGTTCAAATCACCTGTTGTAATAAGGTTTATTAAAGATTTGATACACCTGTTTCCTAACGCGCCATTTGTTATGCCACCAAGGGACCTTAACTCAGTCTTCATATTCCTCATTTGTGTCCCTTCTGAGCAAGCACATAGCTGCTTGCTGTGTTTCCTGACCTTCATAACTTTCTTGCTCATTGCGAGTACATCAGCTAGTCGTGTGGGTGAACTAATGGCACTTTCAGGTCAACTGCCCATAGACCACCTTTTTGCTGGACAAATTGGTGCAGAGGACTGGAGCTCTTCTTACTAAAAGTCATTGAGAGGCTCCATCGATTGGCCACCAAAAGGGCTTTACGCTTTTTTATACATACCAAGGATCATCGAGTGGATGATCAGCTTTTTGTGGGGTTCTCTGGATCATAGAATTCGGAAGGCTTTATGGAATACAACTTGTCAAGGTGAAAATTAATCGGCACCAAGAACTGCTGTGCACTGGCCTAGTATCAGCCCTATGAAGGCTTGAGAGCCCATTCTTCTGCAGGCAGGTCGCTCCCCGCTCCGCCGCCCACGCCACCTTCTCACCGTCTTTTCCTTAGCTTCTTTTCCTGCCGCTGCCTTCCCCTGTGGCCCCTCCCGCCTCCCCCTCCTCTTCACCGTCTTTTCTTTAGCTTCTTTTTCCCCAGCCGCTGCTTTCCCCAGCGGCCCCTCCCACCTCCCCCTCCTCCTCACCGTCTTTTCTTTAGCTTCTTTTCCCGCGGCTGCCTTCCCCTGCGGCCCGACCCCCCCAGCATTCCCATTTGACCAGCCCTCCCTCCTCCCAGCTGCCACTCCTAGCCTCCCCTCCTTTTATGGCAGCCCCGTCCGAGCCAAGACCACGTCCAGCGCCAGTCCCCCTGGCCCTCTCATACAAACCTACTCCCCCCTCACCCTCCACTCACTCAACCCAGGCCCCCGCCCCACGTGCACCCCTTCCAGCCCCATACACACTCATGGCCCCTTCACCTGCCACACCTGTCATTTCTCCTGCTCCACATCCCTCACACCACACACCAACCATAGCGACCCCCCTTCAACAAACACAACACCCCCAACGCAATACTCACCTGCTCTGCCCCCACCCCTACCAACCAACCCCGCCGCACACCAGCCCACAACCAGAACACACCCCGCAACAACACCCTCATGCGCCACACCAATACCACCCACCACAACCACCTCAACTGCCTGCTCCTCAACACCCGCTCCCTGCACAAACATGCCATAGAACTCTGGGACCTCATCACATCACACTCAACTGACATCGCCTTCCTCACGGAAACCTGGACCAACCCCTCCTCAGAACCCGACATAGCCATCGCCACCCCCAAAGGATACAAACTCCAACGCAAAGACCGCCTCAACAGGCCAGGTGGTGGCATCGCCATCCTACACATGGACACCATAAAAGTCACCACCAGCTCCCAAGACACTGTTGACAACACAGAACACATGCACTTCCTGATTCACATTAACAACAACTCCACCCTCAGAGGTACATTAATCTACAGACCACCAGGACCACGCCCCACCTTCTGCGACACCATCGCCGACACCATCAGCTCGCACGCCCTCACCTCCACAGACTACATCCTCCTCGGTGATTTCAACTTTCACTTGGAAAAATCTACAAGACCACAACTCTACCTCCCTCATAGACAACCTCGGACTCAGACAACTGGTCACCGCACCCACCCACTCAGCAGGAAACACGCTCGACGCATTTTTCACCTCAAGCCAACACATAGACTACACTCACACCACCGAACTCCTCTGGACTGACCACCACTGCGTCCCCTTCTCCTTCACCAAACCCCCCCACACACCACCATCAACACACCATACCCTACCGTATGTGGGACAAGATCCCCACAGAACGACTAAACTCCCAACTGGCTCACAACCCTCCCCCCCCCCACACCAACGACCCCAACACAGGAGCACACAACCTCTCCAAATGGATCACCACCTGCGCAGACACACTAGCCTCCCTCAGAAAACACATCACCACCCACAACATCAAGAACGCCCCATGGTTCACCCCGAGCTCCAGAAGTCCAAGCGCAAATGCTGCCAAGCGGAGAAAATATGGCGACTAGAACCCTCCACAACCATCTTCTCCACCCTTAAAACAACCTTTCGTACCCATCACCAACTCATACGCACTGCCAAAAGAGATCACTACAAGACACGCCTTGACAACAACTCTCAAAACAGTAAAGAACTCTTCACCATCATTAATGAACTTGCCAAACCCAAAGCCAGCAACATAGACCCCTCACACACACAGCCCCTAAGTGACGCCCTATACAACCACTTCCACCACAAAATCCTGGACATCCACAACAGCTTCATACCGCACACACCCACCGCACACACCTAACCCAACCCCCACTCGTGACCCCCCACCACACTCACCACCTGGGCCCCCACCACACATGAAGAAACCGTAAAAACCATGAACTCCATCCACTCCGGATCCCCCTCCGACCCCTGTCCACATCACATCTACAACAAAGCCAGCCCAACCATCGCCCCCATACTCCGCAACATAATCAATTCCTCTTTCGACTCCGCCACCTATCCAGACCGCTGGAAGCACGCGGAAATCACTGCTCTCCTAAAAAAAAAAGCCGACCCGGAGATCCTCTCCAACTATTGCCCCATCTCCCTCCTCCCTTTCCCCGCCAAGGTTGCCGAGAAACTAGTCAACGCCCGCCTATCCCACTTCCTCGAAAAAAACAACACTCTTGAACCCTCAAAATCCGGGTTCCGCAAGAACCACAGCACGGAAACTGCCCTCATCGCATGCACTGACGACATCAGGACCAAAGTCGACAAAGGCGAGACCGTGGCACTCATCCTCCTAGACCTCTCCGCAGCCTTTGACACCATCTGCCACCACACACTCCGCACACGCCTCCACAACATAGGAATTCGCCACAAAGCCTTAGACTGGCTCACCTCCTTCCTCCCCGACCGGACCCAGAGAGTCCGCCTTCTACCTTTCCACTCCACCACCACTACCAAGATCACCTCAGCCCCACACTTTTCAACATCTACATGATCCCCCTAGCCAACATTTTCCGAGCACACAGTATCACTATCCTCTCCTACGCAGATGACACCCAACTCATCCTCTCCCCCACCCGCAAGCCCACCACTGCCAAAACCAACCTACATGCTGCTCTCCTCGACACCGCCAACTGGATGACTACTAACCACCTCAAGCTCAACTCCAACAAAACCGAGATCGTCATCTTCGGCCCCAACAAAACCACATGGGACGACTCCTGGTGGCCCACCGCCCTAGGCCCTGCACCCACCCCTGCAAACCACGCACGCAACCTCGGCATCATCCTGGACCCCTCCCTGTCCATGACACAGCAAATCAATGCCCTAACCTCCTCCTGCTTCCACACACTCAGTACTCTAAAAAAAAATCCTTCAAATGGATTCCCCCAGAGACCAGGAAGACAGTCACCCATGCACTCATCAGCCGCAGACTAGACTACGGTAACACCCTTTACGCCGGCACCATACTCAAACTCAAACGCAAACTCCAGAGAATCCAGAACACAGCCGCACGCCTCGTCCTTGGCCTCCCCTGCCACGAACGAATCTCACCACACCTCAGATCCCTTCACTGGCTCCCCATAGACAAAAGAATCACATTCAAGATCCTCATCCACGCTCACAAATCCCTCCACAACACCGGCCCAACCTACCTCAACGAAAGAGTGAACTTCCACACGCAACCTCCGATCAGCCGACCTCGCCCTAGCCACAGTCCCCCGCATCCAACGCAAAACCACAGGAGGCAGGTCCTTCTACCTCGCCCCCAAAACCTGGAACTCCCTCCCCACCAATCTTCGCAAAACCAAAGACCTCCTGCTCTTCAGAAAGAACCTCAAGACATGGTTGTTCGAACAGTGACCCTCCCTGCCCCCCCCCCCTTCCCAGCGCCTTGAGACCCTCACGGGTGAGTAGCGCGCTCTATACATTTTTTTGACTGATTGTTTGATTGATTCTACATGGGCCAATGGTACTACCACTGAATTGTGCAAGGAGTTCCTGTCCTTGAAAATCTGCCAGGTTGCCACATGGGAATTAGTGCATCCCTTCACGAAGCATTACTGCCTTGACAGCCCGGTCCAGTGGGAAGGACACTTCATCCGCTCAGCTTCGGTCCAGTGGGAAGGACACTTCATCCGCTCAGTTTTGCAAGACTTTTATGTCTAAGCCCAGTCCACAGAATCTTCACCTTTTAGAGATAATGCACTGGAATCTGTTCTAAACGTGAGGAATCTGCTGTTCAAAGTATCCATCAGAATAAGAAGCTACTTCCCTTCAGTAACACAATTTTTGGGGGATAATCTATCTAACTGCAGATTCCTTACTGTCCTCCTACCTCCCTGTTCTGTGGAGTGATCTCTTTTTACTATCTAAAAAGGTCCCAAATCTGCACTCTGTAACAAACAGTTGCTTTGTCCTCCTCGTCTGAGCATGTGGAAAGTTTCATGTGGAAAGTTTCAAGCAAGAAACAGATGTTAGAGCACAGTGGTGGCGCTGATGTGCGCCTCCGCTTAGTCTTTTCAGAGGAAAATAAAGCCAAAGCCGAGCCACAGGGCATCACCTAGCAACACACTGGAGCACGCTATAAAAAGTTTCAAGATGCAGTCTAGAGCGTATCTCTTCAAGAGAAAAGATTCCCTCTTTTATCAGGGATGCCCTCTTCTCGGGGAATGATTCCATGTGCAGTGCTCCATGAAGTACTCCCACAGAGATGGAATTTTCTTTAAAATAAATAAATTAGTATGCACCTCTCAAAAGGAAAATATCAGACATGCTTCAGAGTTCTCGACTCCCAAGATGGAGCAACAACCACGCTCTTAAGAATATTTGTCAGTATTCATGTCTGGACCTTTGTTGATGGGATGCCTCTGATCGACGAAAGAAACAGCATTGACTGCTACTATACTGTTGATGATTACAACCTCATGAATGATCATTTTACCAACAAACACACTAGCTTTGGTGTAAGCGATTGTATTAATGACTATGAAGACTCCATAAGAGATGAGTTCCCAGTTATCTATGACTCCTTCCATGTTTTGCTCTTTGTCAACAGCTCCAGTGATGCTGCCGTAGTCCATCATGTCTCAGGACATTACTGTTTTATCTTACTGGAGGTTGCAATATCTTGGATGCATGCTTCACTGTTGAAGGTGTCAGCATAACTGCCAGTCCATATTTTGGATTCTGAACTGAAAGTTTTTGTTAGAATCCAGAAACAGTCAGAAAAAACCCACAGTGCATCCCAACTGGATATACAAGATATTCCGAACGATGAGTCCACTGGAGAGAAATCTCCCTTCACCGTAGGCTCGACAGGGGCTTTCGATGATAAGCAGGAGTATTAAAGCTGTCATAGAGTTATGAGCAGTCCTACAAGGCAGACACAGCACCTTACCACTATAATTTGAGTATCTCATCCTTCCTTTATGGTGTGTGCTAGAAATGGGGTCTCTAGTTGGCAGAGGTATACACCCTTGTCCAAGAAGGGACCACAGTCCTACTCAGGGTAAGTCACACACAATCCAAATTATCCTGTACCCACCCTCTGGTAGCTTGGCTCTGAGCAGTCAGGCTTAACTTATAAGGCAATGTGTAAAGTATTTGTGCAATAGATCATACAGTAACACAGTGAAAACACCACAAACATACACCACACAGGTTTTGAAAAATTAAGAATATTTATCTGAATAGAATATTGTTGAAACAATGAAAACCAATGTACACAAGCAAAGTTATTAATTTTTAAAGATTAAATCCAACTAAAGTGCCTACAAAACACAGTAGCTCCAACTGGGGCTATCATGGCATAGTTGACAGAGTTGTTCCTAACAATCCGACAACACCAGTGCCAGTCACGGAGTCACACCGATCCCCCAGGTACAGTACCTTTTGAAAACGAAGGACAAGGACCTCACACGGAAAGAAGCGTTGGTGGAGTCGGTGCTGCGTCAGTCTCTTATGGCAATTCCGGTCTGTCAAGACGTGATGTGTCGACTTCACAGAGTCGCGATGACCCTGAGTAACGTCAGCGGAGTCGTAGCCACGTCGGACTTGTGTTGCAGGCCACAGTCGTTGCATGCAGCAAGGTCTCTGGAGCGGGAGCAGGCTGCAGCGTCGCTGAAGTCGTTCCAAAGTTGCTGAAGTTGGTGTACTAGCAAAAAGCTAGCAGTAGAGGTCTTTGTACTTCCTGAGACCCCAGAACAGGAGACAAGCTCATCCAAGCCCTTGGAGAGCACTTTGACCAGCAGGGTACCAGTCCCTTGCAGCAAAGCAGCCCAGAAAGTCCTTTTTTCAGCCAGGCAAGTCTTTTGAGAGAGTTCAGGTGCAGGTCCAGAAGTGTCTGAGTTGGTGGGGTCAGAGACCCTGTGTATTTGAGACTTCAAAGAGTGGTTTTGAAGTGCACAAGTTCCCCTTTCAGTGCAGTCCTGTCTGCCAGGATCCAAGTAAAGGGTTTGGCAGTTCATTGTATGAGGACAGGCCACTAGCCTTTGAAATGTAAGTGTAGGCCCCCCCACTCCCACCTTCCAGCCCAGGAAGACCCATTCAGTATGCAGATGAGTGCAGGTGTGACTGAGTGTTCTGTGTTTGTGGTTGTCCGGGTGAAATTCACAAGGGAGCTGTCAACCAGCCCAGCCCAGGCGTTGATTCGAGACAGGCTGTAACGCACAGATGTTTTTTTTAAGTGCAGAGAAATGCTCACTTTCTAAAAGTGGCATTTCTAAAATAGTAACATAAAATCCAACCTCGCCAGTAAGCAGGATTTTCTGTTACTATTCTGGCCATACAAAGTATGACCTGGTTTCCCCTTTCAGACCAGAATCTACCACTCAGAAAGTGTATAAGGGCAGACCTAATGTTAGTCTATGAAAGGAGCAGGCCTCACAGTAGTGGAAAACGAATTTAGGGTTTTTTCACTACCAGGACATATAAAACACATGTGTACATGTCTTGCCTTTTACCTGCATTGCACCCTGCCCTATGGGTTACCTAAGGTCTACGTTAGGGGTAACTTATATGTAGGAAAATTGGAGTTTAAGGCTTGGTAAGTACTTTTAAATGCCAAGTCGAAGTGACAGTGAAACTGCACACACAGGCCTTGCAATGGCAGGCCTGCAACATGGATAAGGAGCTACTTAGGTGGGTGTCACAATCAATGCTGCAGGCCCACCAGTAGCATTTGATTTACAGGCCCTGGGCACATGTAGTGCACTTTACTAGGGACTTATATGTAAATCAAATATGCCAATTGGATATGAATCAATGTTACCATGTTTAAGGGAGAGAGCATATGCATGTTAGCACTGGTTAGCAGTGGTAAAGTGTTCAGAGTATTAAAACAAGCAAAAACAGTGTCAGAAAAGTGGAGGGAGGCAGGCGAAAAGTTGGGGGATGACCACCGTAAGGTTTTGTGGTGTAAGACCGTGCAACAAATCTTGGGCATTTTTCAAAATATGTTTCTGCTCCTACAACCTTACTACAAGTTTCTCCAGCACTTTGCCAATGTCTCCCATTCCTCAAGAACATACTCTGTTGCCATCAGCCCAGCCACTAGTGGCAGTGTCACAGCTTACGTCTTAGTTGCCACAACAGCCTCCTCTCCCTCCTAGCAACTCCCACCACCATTGCCCTCAGTACCTCCTACACCTCAGGATCTGGGCAAAGACAAAGAACAGCAAACATGGGGATGAAGTGATTAAGAAAAGATCAGTAAGAAAAAGCTCCTGATGGTGATCTGGAAAATGATGATGATGACGATTATCAAGAGGATGACATGAGAGTTGGTATCCTGTAGATTCAAAAAGGAAATGTACTCTCAGTCCTGCAGCAGCAGAAGGTTTTTTGAAGTTACCATAAAAAACAACTGCTTCTGACATACTTGTTGAGTTCTTGAAGTTCCAGGATTGGTCTCCTTCACCATGCTTTGTTTTTCTTTTAAAAAAAAACTGGAGTAGATGCTGAGGTTTCCTTGGGTCTTCGGTCCTTTTTTGATCATTCCTTTGAAAGAAAGGAGGAATATATCTCACTGTAGTTCCCAAAGAACCAAGTGATATTCCCTTACTCCATGGTGACAAATCTGTCAGGAGCGTTCCCTGTTTTCTTATGTAAGCTCATTGGTATGGTTGACACCGATGGCACCTGCCTGAGGTGGAACCCTAGTGGTATCATGAGTGCTTGTAAGAACACTATTTTCCGCCTTATCTGGCATGTTGGCTTGACAAGCCTTTAAAAATGTAAAGCCACCTCTCTTTTTGACTCCCCCTCTCACTTTCTAACTTTTCTTCTCCTCTACATATCTTCATAGCATGGGCATGCCTGATTTTAGCTGACTAATCTAGTTACGTGTAAAAAACCTTTTCAATGGAAAGTGCACCTGAATGTGCTAGGATTTGGGCCCCACCTCAGAATGCTTTCTTCCACTATCAGGTTTGAACGTTGAAGATCACAACTCCTGGATCTGCACTTTCAGCCCTAGATTGAAGGTGTAAGTTACTTTTCCTTAATTCCCTACAACTGGAAGACACTACTGTGCCCGCTGAGGGTTTGTATATGCCTGGGTCTTCTTCCTTTAAGCTCTGTGCTCTTTAGCCTTTGACGCACTGCACCCTTGGGATCTGGCCCTTGGCAAACTTCAATCATTTCGGTTCATATCTTGAAGAATGAACCTCAGGCAAGGGCATGTAATATACACCCTTTCACTTTGCCATAGGTGTAACACCAGGTACTCCTGGAGTGAACAGCATGGTGTCTATAACTTGTGCCTCTTGCTAACTCACAACAAGACCTCCTGAGATGCTTCCTGCAAAAAGAACCTCCAATATCAGAGAAAATGACAGTGAGCTCACCACAAGATGCATTGACAGGCCTTTCCCCCTACGTCGAGACATCTTTGAGGACAAAGACATGCTTGGTGCAAAAGAGGGACTTGCTTTGGGCATTCCAGCAGTTCAACGAGACAAGAGTCCGTAGGCCATCTTTTCAGAGTTTTCCTAGACAATGATGAAAAGGATGAGCTTGTCCTAAAACAGGTGGCAGCTCACAACCTGGAAGTGAGGACTAGTGACTTCGGTCCTGCAAATTTGGTCTCAAAATCACCTCAAAAGAAACGGAGCACTGCTTCTGAGCGATTGTGTTCTGAGTAAAGCAGAAAATGGCATAAACTTTAAAGTGGCTCCTCCTACTGGCACTCCAGAGTCTAGAGAGGCCAGGTCCACGCCTTTCAAAGCTGCACCCAAAGGCACTGAGCCGCAATGTTCATCAGTGCCACCTTGTGCCCAAAAAGACCCCTCCAGAGAGAAAGCGAGCATTGGCATAGAAGCCATAATCTCCCTTGACACAGAGTTGGACACTATTGAGAGGTCCAGCTTCAAAAAACCTTTCGTAGGTCCTCAACTCTAATATAAATAAAATTTCACCCAGACAATGTCAAGAATCTTATTAAGTCCCCCGCTCCCGGACATATTCGGATTCTAAACAAATGCACACTAGCCTTCGAGAAAGAACCAGGCTTCGAACCCTCCACGTTGCTTGTGTCAGAGAGGGTAGGGACTCAGCGAAGAGTCTATTGTCTTCCTCTCTTTATCCAGTTTCACCTGGAACACCAACTTCCCCACCTCCACATACCACATCCCTCCCAACCCACTCAACACATTGGGCACCAGCTTAGGCCCTGGCAGCTGTTATACCTTGCAGGACCTAATTAATGAACCCTTTATGCCCCAAGAGGGAGAAGACCTGTGAGAGGATTAAGTAGGGGGATCCCCACACTTAGAGGATCCTATCCTTGAAACTTATTCTGCCAAAGACTCGCCACTCTATACCCCGCCCATCGTGTGGTGATAAAATTGGTTTTCTAGCACCATAAGGTGAAAATGCATTCCATGCAAGATGAGAATTATTTCTTCTAGAGACTCTGTTGAGGACATAGATGACCATCCACTTCTTCCCCATGATAGAGGTAATGTCGGTCAGCCACAGACAACCATAAGGATCAGATAAAGAGACTTTGGAACCATCCACTTACAGACCGAAATACATTTGGCAGTCTCTTTGAGACTACCTGCTGACGTTCGACCCCCAGGCTCCTGTTTAGTCCTCCATGTAACCCATACTCTAGCACGTAGCAACAAATATTGCCTACCTTATTTTGCGTTCTAGGCGCTGGGTAGATGTTTTTCCATACTCCATTATTATATGGCGTATGTGGCGATACAGGAACACTTGTTATGTTTGTGTCCTTGTCATGTATCTTATGAAACAGCAAGTCATTTTATCCCTATAATGGGAGAACATATTTGTCTTAGTATGATATACTAAAGCAATGAAAAATAGTTGTTTTATTTAAAAAAAGGAGCAAATAGAGAGAAAAGTTAGAACACCTATGTCAAAAAAATGTAAACCTGCTCCTGATGACCCTATCGAAATCTGTGGTCCGATTGCCCCTGAATCACTAATTATGCACACCACATGAAAAAGGGCATCAATGTAGGCAACACGGGATGCTTCTCCCTGTGACAAGGAGTTAAAGCGAATAGATGCTGCAGGGAAACATATGGTGTTCAAAGACCACCATACCAGTAGTAAATACTCCTTCAGGAGCTTCAGCAAATTAAGACCTTTCTGCAGGGTGCATACAGATGTAATGACTGTGGCAGAGGTAGCTTCAGTAGAGGACCCTCAGCTAGCAAACAGTGACTCCCCTGACTAGCCTCCACATCCGCCCCATGACGATTAATCACCTGTTGGGGTAAGGCTGAAATAAATCTTCCCTCAGTGGAATCACATCACCTCAGATTAGTAGATTCTCTCCATTGTATGTGAATGGTACTGACTCGAATTCCACACCATGCCACCTAACATCCCATCTCACCAATACATGCACTGTTCAGACCACCTATATCTCTTAGAGGAAGATGTTCAGACTCCCCTAATGAAGGGTGCCATGGAACTGATGCCCCAACATCATCGTAGCAAAGAGCCGTACTCCCTCTACACCCTCATCCCCAAGCAGGACTGCTCCGTCGTCTTATCCTAGACATGTGGCCAAAGTTCATCCTCTCTGAACACTTTAACTTGGTCATCATAGAGGACGTCATCCCACTACTCCCCCAAGGTGACTTCATGTCAATTTTAGATCTGAAAGATGCATATTTTCACATTGCACCCAGCTCACCACCAGTACCTTAGATGCATGATAAATGGACATTACCAGTTTAAAACTGACTGTTTGTAGTTACTATGTGACGCCTAGAAGTAGTAGCAGTGCAACTGTGTAGAAATGCCATGCATGTCTTCCCACACTGGAAAATTGGCTGATCAAAAGCATATTCTTTTTGATATTGGAAACATTTCCAGACCTTTAAATCCTGTTTACACTCAACGCCTTTTGAGGCTAGGAATGATTTTCAGAATTGTCCTAACTGTAAACTATTATTGTGCTCATAAGGTGCCTGTGCTTTTTTTGTGAAATGCCATTCTTGTGGCAAGAACAAGGCCCACTCAGAGCTTAACAATCTCTACATTATGGGCCTCATGTACAAAGAATACATTAGGTAAAAGAAGTTGTAGTTTATGCACTGACTTTTTACCAAATGCATTTTTATTTTGTTGATATGTTAATAGGTCTACTAACAAAATACAGAATCGGAGTGGGTTGCAATTCGACCCAACTCATCAATATTAATGAGGTAGGTTGTGAATTACAGCTCACTGTGATTGGCTACAATCACAGACATGGTGGCCTGCTGTAGTCAGCTGACTACCACGTCTGTGACTGCTCTTAAATTAAGCAATCCTTTTTTACAGACTGTTTTTAAGATTAGGCAGTGGTCTGCAGGACTGGATTTCAGTCGCAAACCATTGCTACGGACCTTAAGGAGTCAGTATTTATAGTGATTTTCTAATCCCTAAACCCATTTAATGATTTAAAAAACCTTTTCCGAATCGTTAAATGGGTTTTAGTACATTTACAATATGTTGTAGATGTCGCAAACCTTCAAATTTTCCAATTCTCAGGGTTAGTGACTGTTAAAACACTTTGTACGTGAGGCCCATGTGCCTGGTTGAGTAACATCGCCCAAGAAAATCTTGGATTTTCTTTATTGGGAGCCCGTAAGTGAGTGATCCAGGCGTCAATATTATCCAGGCTAGATTATTCTGATGCTCTCTGCTTGGGCCTACTGAAATATCTAACACATCGACTTCAAGTGGTACAGAACACCACAGTCCCTCTTCTGTTAAAACTTACAAAACAGTCCTTGTTGTGTCAGTACCAAAATCAGCTCTACTGGTTGCCGGTGAGCAAAATAATTACTTTTAAAGCTCTAACTATTGCACACTGAGGTTTCTAGAAGGTTGGTCCCAAATACCTCAATGATAGGATGCAAGAATATTGCCCTCCCAGGGTCCTGCCCTCGGGAATGCACGGCTGTTACTGGTTTCACACTTCACAAGAAAGCGACTGGGTGGCTCCGTCTCCTCTGTCTGGGTTGCCATTATTTGGAGATCAGCTGCCATTTCTAATTAGATCTATCCCAAATGAGACTTCCTCTTGAAAGCTGTTAAAAACCTAATTTTCTGATGGATACAACTACCTGTGGATTCCTCACCTTATGAATTCTCCCAATGTGCCAGCATTTGACAGAAAATTTTCTTCCCAGCTCTCCATGGCGACAAGGATGTCACAATTGCACGCGACTCCGTCTGACGTCACTGTGGCAAAAAGAGGTCCTTGCCGGCGTACTGACGTCAGTTCCCTTTTTTCTGTGCCTTCAATGCTAACGGTTTTCTCTTAGCTCCCGAGAGGTTACAGTTTCAAAGGTGTCTTATTGTACTCTGTTACAGTGTCTCCTCCTAAAAAGTCTTAAATCTTGTCGGGAGTGCGGGGGTCATATCTCTGTAACGACTGCTTATGGTGTCTCAGTTCGGACCACAATGTGGGGGAGTGCGTGTACTGCCAAAGGATTAATTCGAAGGCACTCAAGGAAAGAGAGGCTAAACTTTTTTTAGCCAAGGCAAACAGGAACACAGAAGACATCGGAGGTCTAAGGCTAGAGACTCGTCATCCCATAAGTCTCATAAGAAGAGGCGCCGACATGACTCTCACATCGTTCTTCTAGAGGTCGGTCTCGATCCCGGTCTCTATCCAGACAGCATCGAACCACATGGGAGGTTAGTCCCACTGTAACTTCCCAGCCTCAAAGTCCTCAGGGTTCGTCGACGTCATAGCTCATTGAGGTAGTTGAGTCTCCAGTGGGTCCTCAGTTTTCACCATGGGCTCAAGAGTCGGCGCCACAGGTTCTGGATTCGGTCCAGTCATCTCATGAAGATCCGAGGTTTCCTGCTTTCCCGTCTCCGGGAGCGGATCCGGCAGCATTTCTGAATACCATGTTCACTATCTTTAATAAGGCTATGGCCCCTGCTGGTGCACCAACTGGTCCCACAGGTCCTTTGGCATTCTCTTTGGGCTCTCTAGCCCCATACAATTCGGCGCTGTTCCTGCCTTTTTGTCAGGCTGAGGATGCTGGTTTGGCGCCAGTGACATTGCCTATTAGGCCTCCGGCACCAGTGACTTTGCCTCATAGGCCTCTGGCGCCAATGACATCACCGCTTGGACAGACAACGCTGGTGGCAGCGCCTCATTTGCCAATGGCACCGATGGAGTCTGCTCCGGCGCCGGATGGATCCCGGTCGGGACGGAGTATATCTCCTTCTTCTCCCGGTCCGTGTCCATCGCTTTTGAATCCGGCGTCGTCGACTTCGGTAAACTCCATGTCGATGCCTAGATTGGAGGCCAGGTTGAGGTCGCGGAGGAGAGCGTTGAGGCTCCTGGAAGAGCAGGAGCACCAGAGACAATTGATAGAGGAAGGAGAGATTGCTGAGCCATAGGGAGTATATCAGGGCCGAGGCTCAGCTAGTGGGCTGGACACTTCCCCTGAGTGGGATCTTTCATCTCCGGGGGAGATTACTGAAAAGGTGGCTTCCTTCCACTCCGTTATCAGAAAGGCTGCAGAATTTTTGGACCTTCCATTGCCAGCTGCTGAGGTTAAAACTAACATTTTGACGGAAGTATTACATCCCTCTTCTACTTCAGCAGAGCCTTTGCTCCCTTTCAGTGATGCTCTTACAGAGCCTATCTTCGAGATCTGGAGGAAGCCTGTTATGTCACCAGCTGTGTCCAGAACTGTTGCAAGAAGGTACAGGGTTGCTCTGGGTGATCCGGGAATTTTGTCACAGCATCCAACTCTGGGGAGCTTGGTAGTCCAGGCTTCTTGTTCGGCTCGGGCTGCTCCAGGCTCCTTTCCTGTACTTTATCAGACAGGGAGTCCAAGAGGATGGAGCAGACGGCTAAGAAGACTTTTTCATCCTGCAGTATGGCTTTGAAGTCGGTTAATGCTACCTGTGTGTTGTGTAGATATGGGCACGGCTAGAGCGGTAGTGCCTAACTTGCCGCAGGATATATCCATGAACTCCTGTCGGACACCCAAGCTGTGGCCAAGCAAATCATCCAGTCTGCCACTAGGAGACATGCGTGGTTGAGGTCTTCTGGATTTTCGTCAGATGTCCAGACAACTTTGTTAGACGTTCCTTTTTATGGAGAAAAGTTGTTTGGGGCAAAAGCGGACTCTGCCTAAAAGCGTTTTAAAGACAGTAGAGCTACAGCGAAGTCTTTGGGACTGCAGGGTTCCACATCTATTCCTTTCAGGTCCTTTAGGAGGTTTAGGGGGTTTGGCCGTGGAACCGATTTTCGTGGGAGGCCTCAATCCACGTCTCAACGGTCTGCCAGCCGCTCTTATAGGTCCTTTAGAGGGCGGGGAGGGTTAGAACGCTTGGAGCCACCCAGCAGTACCCTGCCTCATCTTCTTCCTCTGGGGGAGCGCAACAAGGAAAGCAGCCTTAGTTTTCCATCCATTTTAAGTCATGCTTCCCCCGTAGGGGGAAGGTTATTTCAATTTCTCCACAAGTGGGAGTTAGTCACATCGGACCCCTGGCTTCTGAATATTGTGGTGAAGGGGAATGCCCTTCCCTTTCGGGAGTTTCCCTCTCCCATCTCTCCCGTCCTTCGTTTTGTTCAGAGATCATCTCCTGTTACTTCAGCAGGAGGTACAGGTCCTTTTATCAAACGGCGCAGTGGAGTTGGTTCCGTAGCAGGGAAGGGGTCAGGGATGCTATTCGAGATAATTCCTGATTCCCAAGAAGGATGGTCGATTGAGACCTATCCTGGATCTGAGGATTTGGAATTGGTTCCTCAAACAGGAGAAATTCAAGATGCTGACTCTAGCACAGGTGCTTTTGACATTGAACAAAAAGGATTGGATATGTCGGTAGACTTGCAGGATGCTTACTTTCATATTCCCATTCTCAAGTCTCACAGGAAGTATATCCGGTTTGTGATGGGGTCGCAACACTACCAGTTTGTGGTCCTTCTTTTTGGTCTTACTTCCGCACCTCGAGTCTTTACGAAGGTGATGGCGGTGGTTGCAGCGCATCTCAGAAGGAAGGGAATATCTGTATTCCCTTACCTGGACGACTGGCTGATCAAAGCCAAGTCTCCAGAGCTTGTGCTGCATCATCTCCAAATAACAACGCAGTTGTTGTTCAGTCTGGGTTTTACGGTCAACATGCCCACGTCTCACCTGGAGCCCTCTCAGCGCCGCCTGTTCATAGGGGCAGTACTGGATACGACTTTGAATCGGGCCTATCCTCCGCCTCAGCAGATCCAGGACATTCAGGCGCTGATTCCAATGTTTCAAAAAGGAGAGGTTGTTCGAGTCCTCAAGGTCCTATGTCTGCTCGGTCTGTTTGCTTCTTGCATTCTTTTGGTCACTCATGCACGTTGGCACATGAGGGCTCTCCAGTGGTGCCTCCGCAAGCAGTGGTTTCAACACATAGGGGATCTCGAAGATTCGATAGCGATCTCCAGATACGCTGCAGTGGATCTACGATGATGGGCTGTGGACGGCAATCTTTCCCAAGGAAGGCTGTCCCTCCAGTGGCCACCGTCATACCGGATACGTCAACTCCAGGATGGGGTGCTCATCTGGGGGACCTGAAGATCAAAGGTCTTTGGTCTCCAGTGGAACTGACTTTTCATATCAGTCTGTTAGAATTGCGGGCGATACATCTGGCTCTCAAGGCCTTCCTCCTGTCCCTTCGCGGTCAGTCAGTTCAGGTCTTGACAGACAACACTACCGCGATGTGGTACATCAAGAAGCAGGGAGGAGTAGGGTGGTACCTTCTCTGCAGAGAGGCTCTGCTGCTCTGGTCCTGGGCACAGGACTGTCGGACTTGCATAGTAGCAAACCATCTGGCCGGAGTTCTCAACGTACATGCGGACAGTCTCAGTCAGCGTTTCTCGGCCCACCACGAGTGGTGTATCCATCCAGATCTGGTTCTTCACATCCTCAGGGTGTGAGGTTCTCCACGGATAGACCTATTTGCCACTCGGGACAACGCGCACTGCCCGTCATTTTGCAGCCTCCAGTATCCAATGCAAGGAGCATTAGGGGACGTGTTTCAGATGTCCTGGTGCGGCCAGTTACTTTACGCATTTCCCCCCATACCCTCGATTCCTCAGGTTCTGAGGAAGATTTGCCAAGATTGGACTCAGGTCATTTTAATAGCTCTGGATTGGCCGAGAAGGGTGTGGTACACAGACCTTCTCCAACTCTCACTGTGCCCTCTCAGGGCAGATCTCCTCTCTCAGTTACACCCCCACCTCCAGAGCCTGCACCGACATGCCTGGAGATTGAACGGGGCAATCTGAGTTCCTTTTCTCTCCCGCCAGAAGTGGTGGATGTTATTTTATCGGCCAGGCGACACTCCACTAAGACTGTTTGCCGGCAGATGGGTGAAATTTGTGACTTGGTGTGGAGAGAAACAAATTCCCTTGAACGCCCATTTGTCTGATGTTCTGTTGTTTGCTTTTAATTTAGCACAGAAGGGTTGTGCAATTACGACTGTCAAGGGCTATTTGTCGGCACTGTCAGCCTTTCTTTGCCTTCCAGATCAACCTTCGTTGTTCAAATCACCTATAGTTGTTAGGTTCTTGAAAAGCCTAACTAATAAATTTCCTCCTACTCCGTTTCTCATGCCTCACTGGGATTTAAATCTGGTTTTAACTTTTGTATGGGTTCACCGTTTGAACGTATGCATTTTTGTTCTTTAAGGTTGTTTGTCTTAAAGACAGTTTTCCTTGTTGCTGTCATGTTTGCTAGGCGTGTGAGTGAGCTTCAGACTCTTAGTGTCAAATCTCCCTTTACGTCATTCTATGGTGACAAAGTGGTGCTGAGAACCAGGGCGGCTTTCCTTCCTAAAGTTGTTACTCATTTCCATATGGGGCAGTCTATTACTGTTTCATCCTTCTATCCTCCTCCACATCCTTCAAAGAGGAAGCAAGACTCCATCGCTTAGACCCGAGAAGGGCTCTCAGTTTCTATGTTGATAGAACAAAATACTTTTATTTGGATGACCAACTCTTCGTTGGATATGTGGGCAACATGAAAGGCAGAGCTGTTCATAAAATAACTATATCCAGGTGGGTCAATTTTTGCATTAAGATCTGTTATTCATTAGCAAAGAAGATTCCTCCTAAGGGTATTAGAGCTCATTCTACCAGGGCTAAGTCTGCCACTTCAGCTTTGGCTAGAGGTGTTCCTGTAGTAGAAATTTGTAAAGCAGCAACTTGGGCTTCCCGCCATACTTTTGCAAAGCACTATTGCTTGGATTCGGAAGTCAGGAGGCACAGCCATTTTGCACGATCTGTGTTGCAGGATTTCTTGGTGTGACTAGTCAGGCACCCACCTCTGAGTGCTGTACTGCTTTGGGACTCTATTCATAAGTTGAGGAATCCACAGGTAGTTGTATCCATCAGAAGAACAAGTTACTTACCTTCGGTAGCGCTTTTTCTGGTGGATACACTAGCTATGTGTGGATTCCTCACAGTCCCACCTGCCTCCCTGTTGCCTGTCTGGCCATACCAAGACTCTTTTATAATAAATATATCTATGTTTTGATTATTTTTTTATATTAATAAATGTTGTGCTTGTATTGTATCCATATGTATATATGTGCTATTGTGAGGTCTGGTTTCACCTGTTCGCCTCAAAGGCACGTAAAAAAAAGGGTGAAACTGACGTCAGTATGCCGGCGAGGACCTCTTATTGCCACGGTGACGTTAGACAGTTGCGTGCAGAGCCTTGCAATTGTGACGTTCTCGTTGACGTGAAGAGCTGGGAAGAAAAGTTTCCGTAGAATGCTGGCACATTGGGAGAATTCATAAGGTGAGGAATCATCAGGTAGCTAGTGTATCCACCAGAAAAAGCGTTACCGAAGGTAAGTAACTTGTTTGTTTAGCTTATAACAGGGTGGTGTCCAGAGCCCTGTGCCAAGAGACTGTGCATGGCTGGAAGTAGTTGGTTATGTTCCTGGTCGCTCACCACCTGGTGAGGTCCCTGAATGTCAGAGCAAATAAACTGATCAGACATTGTCTGGTAGCTCAAGAGTGGTGCATACCTCCAAAAGTGGCACAGGGCATCTCCGAACAGGGAGAAAGGACCTGTCTAGATCTTTTCACTGTTCTGGTTTTGAGACTGTGCAATGTCAGCAATTTTGCACATTTGAGTTTCTGTGAAAACACTTGTAAGAGGAGACATTGTGGCTGTAATGGGACCTGGGTCTCCTGTGTGCCTTCCCACCCGTACCTATCCTGTCACATTCGCTGAAGAAGCTCAAGAACAACCGGGTCCAAGTCATCCTAGTGGCCCCGGATTGGCTGGGGAAAATATATTACCCGTAACTCATGATATCCAAAATCCCTGAACATAAGCATCTGTTCACCAATCAGGCTACCATTTTGGGTGGACTACTGTCCTCGGCAGCAGAACAGTATCTCCCACCTGAATCTATGCATAACTCAGTGCATAAAGACTGAGTGAGTGCAATTGACTGTATTCAATTTGCTGTCTAAAGTACTGGATGTAATCCATGCTGCCATTTGCACAGGGACAAATGTGTTACCTGGTGTGGTGTTTGCAACACTAACCTTTTACAAACAGAGCTTTTTTATTTTCTCTATAGCTCAGCGGGGACTTGCACTTGCATCTGTAAAAGGTTATTTGTCAGCCCTTTCGGCATTTCTACTTTTGTCACAACATCTATCCCTTTTTAACTCCCCTGTTTTAACCCCTCCACTGCCAGGCCTTTGCCCCCTCAGGTGGCAGACCTTTTCTTGGCTATTTGGGGCAGTTCGCGCTTAGGCCCTCATAACTTTTGGTCCACATAAGCTACCCACGCCAAATTTGCGTCCTTGTTTTCCAACGTTCTAGGGATTCCAGAGGTACCCAGAGCTGGTGGGTTCCCTTGGAGGACACCACAAAATTAGCCAAAATACAGCTAAAAGTTCATTTAAAAAACAAAACAAAAAAACAATGGGAAAAAAGGGCTGCAGAAGAAAGCTTGTAGTTTTCCCCCTGAAAATGGCATCAACAAAGTGTTAGCGGTTCTAAAATCACCATCTTCCCACCCCTTCAGGAACAGTCAGACTTGATTGAGAAAACCACATTTCTCAACACAATTTTGGCATTTTACTGGGAAATACCCCATTGTTACTATGGTTTGCGTTTTTAGCCTCCTTCCAGTTAGTGACAGAAATGGGTATGAAACCAATGCCGGATCCTGGACAGCTAAACATTTCTTAAAAGTAGACAGAATTCTGAATTCAGCAAGGGGTCAATTGTGTAGATGCTATAAGGTTTTCCTACAGAAAATAACTGAAATAAAAAAATATTGAAATTGAGGCAAAGAAACCTGCCATTTCTCTCCACGTTTTACTCTGTAACTTTTTCCTGCCATGTCAGATTTTCAACAGCAATATACCGTTATGTCTGCTGGACTCTTCTGGTGGCAGGGATGCATAGGGCTTGTAGGTTCATCAAGAACCCTAGGTTCCAGAGCCAATAAATGAGGTTCAACTTGCAATGGGTTTTCATTGTATACCGGGTATACAGCAATTTATCTGGTAAAATATAAAGAGTCAAAAACAGTTATCAAGGAAACCTTTGTATTTCCAAAATGGGCATTAGATAAGGTGTTGAGAAGCAGTGGTTATTTGCACATCTCTGAATTCAGTGGTCCCCATACTAGCCTGTGAATTACAGGGCATTTCTCAAACAGACGTCTTTTTTACACACTGTCTTACAATTGGATGAAAAAAATGTAGAGAAAGACAAGGGGCAATAACACTTGTTCTTCTATTCTGTGTTCCTCCAGGTCCCCCGATAAAAAATTGTACCTCACTTGTGTGGGTAGACCTAATGCCCACAACAGGAAACGCAACACGGACACATCACATTTTCCCTAAGAAAAGTGACTTGTTTTTTGCAAAGTGCCTAGCTGTGGATTTTGGCCTGTAGATCAGCCAGCACCTAGGAAAACCTAGCAAACCTGGACATTTCTGAAAACTGGACACCTATGGGAAGTCAGAATTGTGTGACTTGTGGGGCTCTCACCAGGTTCTATTACCCAGAACCCTTTGCAAACCTCAACATTTGGCACAAAAAAACACTTTTTCCTCACATCTCGGTGATGGAAGGTTCTGGAATCTAGGAGGAGCCACAAATTATTTTCCACCCAGCGTTCCTCCAAGTCTCCCGATAAAAATGGTACCTCACTTGTGTGGGTAGGCCTAGTGCCCGCGACAGGAAATGCCCCAAAACACAACGTGGACACATCACATTTTCCCAACAAAAACTGACCTGTTTTTTGCAAAAGTGCCTAGCTTTGGATTTTGGCCTCTAGCTCAGCCGGCACCTAGGGAAACATAGTCAACCTGGACATTTCTAAAAACTAGACACCTAGAGAAATTCTGAATGGGGTGACTTGTGGGGCTCTCACCAGGTTCTGTTACCTAGAATCCTTTACAAACCTCAAAATTTGGCAAAACAACACTTTTTCCTCACATTTCAGTGATGGAAAGTTCTGGAATGTGAGAGGAGCCACAAATTTCCTTGCATCCAGCGTTCCCCCAAGTCACCCGATAAAAATGGTACCTCACATGTGTGCGTAGGCCTAGTGCCCGCATTAGAAAATGCCCCAAAACACAATGTGGACACATCAAAAAGATCTATTTCAAAACTATCTGTTTTTGCGGGGGGTGTCACCTGCGTTTTTGGTCCCAGGTGCGGCGGTCATCTAGGGAAACCTACCAAACCCAGACATTTTTTAAAACTTGACACCCGGAGGAGTCCAGGGTGGTGTGGCTTGTATGGATCCCCCAACATTTTCTTACCCAGACTCATCTGAAAACCTCAAATATAGCTAAAAATAAAAATCACATTTTACACATATCACTTTGTAGGATCACTGTGACGGTACAAATTTCCTACCACCCAATTTTCCCCTCGGTCTGCCGATAAAAATGATACCTCACTTATGTGGGTGGCCCAGGTGCCTGCAACAGGAAAAGGCCAAAAATATGTAGCGATTGAGGGGATAGCAGAGCCAGTTGATAAGCACAATTTTTTCTTATTTACATTTTTAGGCTGAATCTGCTTTGGGGACCCACACAAGTGAGGTATCATTTTACGTGGGAGACTGAGGGGAATGATGGGTGGTAGGAGATTTGTGCCAGTGTAGTGATCCTACAAAAAGTGAGGAACATATGCTTTTGTAAGCAAATGTTAAGGTTTACAGAGTCTGGGTAAGAAAATGTTGGGGGATCCACACAAGCCACACCTCCCTGGACTCCTCCAGGTGTCTAGTTTTCAAAAATGTCTGTTCCAAACACTAAAATTGTGAAAAGAAACTCACTTAGGTTATGTTAAAAAGACCCCTCACCTATGAACCAAGTTGACGGCATGCTTCATCATTGGGGTCCCACCCGAGACACCTAGCATGATTACATCAGAGCAGATATTTTCATTTTTACCACACATACTGGTTGGATTTGGCACGAGGGTGAGTGATGGTTCAGTAGATCAAATGTTATTAACATGAGATTTCACAAAAATGAAATGCACTGTTAATAACTGAAAGGCCAAAAAACTGAACCAGTGACTCACAGCTCATGAGCTGGAAAGCTGCGATAAGGCACTAACTGCTTTACAGTCCATTCACACACCTGACATGCACAAGACCATTCACGCTGCCAGCTGTGGGCCTAGCACATTACAACTCTCGCATCAACAGACAGCGCCATTAAAGGGCCCATCATTTTTATGCGCCCACATGCCTGACATAGCAATCACACCAGCTTGTGGGAGTGTATGGACTGGCGTTTGGTTAGCAGTGTTTTCCAGTGGCCAACAGCAAGTCACTATTTACACCGCCAGCCAAGCACCACTCCACGCACACTGCCAGCCAAGCCCTACTCCACGCACACCACCATCACTTTTTTTTTAAAACAGCAAAGAAACCACTAACTAATTAGAAATAAGTACAAAACTACAAACACAAAAGCTCTAACTAAATACATGACAGTAATGCCAACCGTGAAGCTGAACATATGAACATATAAAACTGGCAGTTTACGCTCACGATAGTTCCCAATAATTTTTTTGAGTGTGGTAACTCCTGAAACAGCCTCCCACACACAGCCCAGGCTTTGAAGGACAATCGGTGCAGTACATCCGAGTCTCCTTCCGGATACCTCTTCGAGCACAGACTCTACATCTCTTTGCAGGAAAGTCTTTTGTGACCATGGGAGGAATGTGCTCAGCAAAGTGGTGATCTTTCAATCTACCTACATCCTCCACCACTGCTTCTCTAGGAATTCTTGCCTGTTCCAGCATAACAAGACTCGCTTTGACAGACTCCTGTAATTTCACAAATGGCATCCTTGACTTTGGAGAACTATTCTTGAACACAACAAAAGCATTAAAAGTTGGCAAGTGGAACAGGTGAACCTCTAATTTCTTATACCAAACATAAGCCTTACGAGCAGCAGTGTAAGGTTGCAACCTCGGATCTACTCTATCAACACCACCCATGTGCTTATTACAGTCCAAAATGCACACAGGTTTGCGCACTTCGGCAACTTGACCCCAAACAGTCACAGGGGAAGTACTCTCATCATGGATGGTAGTTAGCTTGTAGACATTCCTCCTGAAAATTTCAGAGCGAGCAGCTGATCATTCTGCAAGGCACTGCACTGTCCCCTTCTAAGTTTTTTACAGTCAAGCTCCCTTGGATAGCCTTTCCGGTTAGAACGGATTATGCCACAAGCAACAGTGTCCACTCGGAACAATTTCTTAAACAACTGCACTCCAGTGTAGTAGTTATGTAGGTACAAATGGTGACCTTTGTTAAACAGTCGTCTACCTAGTTTCCACACAATTTTCTTGCTAACTCCAAAAGTGGGCAGACAACCGAGAGGGGGGGAGGTCACCACTGGAATCAGTATAGACCTGGAAATTATACACATATCCTGTACTACTTTCAGGCAGTGTATATAGTTTCATTCCATACTGTGCTCTCTTGCTAGGAATGTACTGCCCTTAAAACCAAACAACCCTTGGTCAGGACCAAAGACTTGTCCACTGATATTTCTTTGCTTGGAACATAGACCTCTAAAAACCGATCTACAAAATGATCAAGGGCAGGTCCAATCTTAAAAGGACGGTAAGAATCAGGATGATCTTGTGGCAAGGCTAAAGCATTATGAACAAAATGCAGCATCCGAAGAAGAAGCTCATACCGGTTAAGACTCATGGTTGCAGGAAATATAGCAGTTGCCATCAAGGGACTAGTAGACCAATATTAAGACAGTAATGGCTTCATTATCAGGCCCATCAAAAAGTTAAACCCAATAACTTTTTCAACTCTTCCAGATTTCTGGGAATCCACTGGCTAGTTCTTGAGTGTGGCCCAAGTCTGGCAGCGTTGTCCCTCAAATACTGCCCCACATTCAAATTAGTCTGCTCCACAGTCTCTTCCAAAAAGTACATCATCCATAAACAACTCAAAGAAATTGACAGGCAAAACGTTTTCCGTATTCACTCTACAACCTGGGAGACCAGTAAAGGCAGGCAACTGTGGCTGCTTTATGTTTGGGACAACCCAGAGTTCAGGTCTTCCAAAGTGAAGCCTTCCAGCTGCTGGCTCCTGCACTATTGGCACATCAGTGTCCTCCTCTTAAACAGGTACTTCATCAGCACTGAAAGTGGCTTCACCATCAGATGATTCCTCTCTGACAGGAAATTCACTTCCAGAATCTTGCACTTCTCCTCTGCCTCAGATGCAGAGTCAGTCTCATAATCATGGTCAGAAGACGACTCAAAAAACACACCAACAACCTGGTGAGCGGTCATCCTACAGCTAGCCATGATCCTTCCTACGAAAAGTCACTGGACAAAAGCACCACCAACAACCAGCACTGTGTAAGATAAGTAATAAACAAAGTGTGGGTTTATCACTAAGAGTTATAAACTCAGAAACGATACCCCTCACTTGCCTGAAAAAGCTAGACTCATCAGCAAGCACTCTGCACAGCCACAGCAATCACCAATGATATCCCACTAAAAATTAAAAAGAAAAGAAAATTACACATAAGACAACTCAAATATCGTGCATTAATCTAAGGACAATTTCACACACAATCCTGCATTTAGTACACCACTTAAAAAAACATCATTCATGCATGACAACAATAGTCATTTGGAGTAAATAGTTTTATTTTTACCTAAAACATGCAACTACGCAGACTGCTGGTCAACCACTGCCAAAACCGCAAGAAGTCACAGCAAAGTAAGCAAAGGCTTTGAACTAGAATAAAAAGAAGAAATAAAACATTATAATCACAAATGCTTTGCTAGTCGACAAACACCCTGCCACCAAACATTTAGAAATATCTTGGGGGCAGAAAAAAAATAGGCTGATCTGCTTCTTGGGACAGATATGGCCTACAGTGCTGCGCCCCCTTTGGGGGTGACCCTAACCCAAGGGGTCGCCCCCCACACAACAAAACACAAAAGTAAACAAATCCCTGGTGTCATTCTGGTTTCTGCCCCCCTTGGGGGGGGGGGGGCACCATTGCCCAAGCCCCTCCTCCCCCACACGCACACACAAAACACACACAAACACACAATATCCTTTGCACTAATTGGCTTCTGTCCCCCCTTGGGGGCAGATGGGCCTAAAAAAAATAGACCGATCTGCCTCCAAGGGGGGCAGAGCTGCCCAATAGTGCTTTGCCCCCTGTGGGGGAGGACCCTTGACCTAGAGGCCGCCTCCCCCTCTCCCCCCGCCACACAAAAAAAACACACAAAAAAAAAGAAACACACAAAAACAATCTCTGGCTTTCAGTGGCTTCTGCCCCCCTTGGGGTCAGATTGGCCTACAAATAAGAGGGGAGCAGAAACGGCAATAAACATTATGCACCCCTAGGGGGCCGCTCCCCGACACATAAAACATTTACAAAAAAAAAAACTCTGGTGCCTAGTGGGCGTTCCTGCCGCCCGATCGCACAGCAATCGGGTAGCAGGAATGCTGAAAGAGACATCGACGGAAAGGAAATCCCTTTCCTTTCCCCCGATGCCTCTTTCTTTGCAATTTCCCAGCAAATGGCTTCCAGCGCATCAGGCATCCTCTGATGATGTCAGCGCGTGATCGCGCGCTGACGTCATTAGATGGGTAGGTGGAAGGGGAAGCGATTTCCATTCCATCACTGCCCTGGAGGGCTTGGGGGGAGGCCCTCAGGGGGAGCGCTAGCGCTTCCCCAGAGGGCCGGTCCCAGGACATAATGGTTACGTCCTTGGCGCCTCAGCGCTGCCAAGGATGTAACAGTTATGTCCTTGGCTATTAAGGAGTTAATGAGCTTTGTTATTGTTACACATACACATGCTCCCTCCCCAGCCGTTTGTGATGCCACAATGGGACCTTAACTTTGTCTTGGTATTCGTTGTACATGCTTTTCCAGCCAATGCAAACCTTCTCACTTCTTCGATGTGAGCAGCTTCTTATGACCATCTTCCTCTCTGCAGTTACATCACCTCATAACATAAACAATAAGAAAGTGATATTGGATAGTTGGTACAATGATTGCATGCCGCTTTTGACAAAGATTGCAGTAGATAAGGTTCTTTAAATTTAGGAACGTTCTCTGTTCTTACAGTTATATAATTACACATTTTCCAAACATTAAAAATACAGCATTATGTTAGAGTTTCACAATAAAAGGCCAGCCAACTTACGTTTTCCACCTTATGGTGCACACGCTGGGTGCTTTCTCAATGCTTGTAGTCCATGGTCTGTAATGCTGCGGTTGTCCGCACTCCTGCAGCGTAAAATGTGTTTTTTATGGTACTTATTAATGTTGTTCTGGTCTAATTAATGTGCGCAGAGCAGCTCACAGTAGGGCGATGTTAATGTAAGTAGCTGTTGCATAAGTAGTTGTCAGGTGTGTAAATTAGCAGGGAGGCAGTATCCTACAGGGGTGGAACTTCATGAAGCTTGCACTTTCGGGGCAGGGACAATAGAAATCGCTTATGGTGGGAGGAATACCCAATCTCAGTCTCTACAGCACAGGATAAATCAGGTCACATATTTCAGGAGGTTGTATCGGAAGGTAGAATCACATAAGTGAACTGCGGGCACTTTTAATGCAAGTACACTACACTGCGTTCTTTCCGGACAATCTGTTTCTCAGGACTCCTGAAACGTTCCCATCGAAAGTTTTTAATCCCTTCTATGTTGGAAAATTGATCACTCTACCAGAATTCTTTACTGCCTCTTACCCCTCAAAAGAGGAGGAGAGGCTTAAATGGTTGGACACTAAAAGGGCATTGGGTTTTTATATTAATTGTACCAAGGCCCATTGAGTGGACTATCAACTCTTTGTGATAGTTTCTAGAGTGAAGAAAGGGAAGGCTGTGCAGAAGAGGACTTTGTCAAGGTGGGTAGTCCTCTCTATCAAGCTAGGCTGTGCATTGGCCAAGAATCAGCTCCCTGATGAGCTGACGACCCATTCCACCAGGGCCAAGAGCAACTGGCTGCGATTTGGTGCTAGGGGTGCCTGTCCTTGACATCTGCCAGTGTGTTACCTGGGTATCTGTCTATACGTTCATGAAGCACTATTGCCTTGACAGCCAGGTGCACGATGTCTGCTCTTTTTTGAAGGACATTTTGATTGGAGTCCCTTACTCATACTCTCCTTCTTTGGGAGGTGCTCATTTGGTATCTATTCTAAAGGTAGGTATCTACAGTTAGATGTATTTGTAAGTAGAGCTAGTTACAGTTGGTAGTACACATAGTGGTGGATACTCAGTCTAACCTCAGATTCTTCCCTGCCATCTCACCTTCCCATTCTCTGGAGTGGTCTTTTTAACATCTAAAAAGGTCCAAAGTTAACAATCAGCACACTGTCACCAACAGTTTTTTACACTTCTCATCTGAGAGTTGGGAAAGGGAAAAAAACAAGAAACTGACAACGTGCAGGAGTGCTGCTCAAATGTGACTCCGCTCCATCTTTTCCAGGGGGAATTGGAGCCAGTGTGGATCCACACAATGCCATTTATTGCTGGAGCATTTCTGAAAAAATCTTTGGATTCAGTCTAGCATCTAGGGTATGTTCTAAAAGAATCTGAGGTTAGATTGCTTATCCACCAGAAAGAGCGTTACAGAAGCTAAGTAACTTGTTCATATTTCTTTCTATCGTACAATATAAAGTCAATCCTTGTACTGATACAAAACAGTGTACTGCTGGAAAAAGCAAGAAGAGTTGCATTCTAGATCACTCTTCCCACTCTCCCGTGAAGCATAAACGATCTGAAAATGGCTCATAGCAAGGGACTTTCAGATTATGGTGTTCACCTCCCCGGTGTACAGCGGTTGACTCACAAATCAAGTCGTTTCAGGAAGACCCTGAGTGGGTTCTCAGTGATTACATTTTACAGATCATCCTTGACTGGACTTTCCAGTTAGACCTGTTTACAGACACAGGAAGCAAGACCTGTCTAGACTGTGCCTTCAGGTGTTATACATTTTTTAATGTCTTTTCTCCAAACCCGTTGATTCTAGCAGTGCTAGTCAAGCTCTGCTACTTCAAAAACATGACTATCCCTATAGCTTTTGAGTCATACCATTAATGGTTTATATACCTACTTCAGCTGTCAGAGGGTACCGCACAGAAGACTACCGACCAGATCCAGCATCCAAGTCTTCTGTCGCTGAAGTTAGCAGCCTGGCTCCTGAACGCCATTCAATGCGAATATTTAAATTTAACACAGGACTGCGTGCATATTCTAAAAGAGCATTTTAGAAAACTGTCCTTTTCCCAGAACATCATACACTTTCAAGCAGAGGAGGTTCTGCATCTAGTTCATCTAAAACAACTATAACTCTTCCAGATCTCCGGAAGAAGTGGTATATACATATCTTCTACATTCACTGAGATCTGGGTTGCTATTTCCTTAATTAAGGCACACTTTGCAGTTACTACAACCCATAGGAAATATCCTTCTCAAATCCCTTCCTCCAGAATACCAGTGGTGAAAGATTTTTAACAAGGTCTAAGGAGGGGTATCTCCCTATTTGATCGCCAGCTCTTCCTTTGGAGCTTAACTTCACCCTTCCTACACTTATGGTTCCCCTATTCGAGCCTATACATAAGGCATCTCTACAGCATGTGTCTTGAAAGGCTGCTTTTCTGGTAGCTCTGTCTTCATCTCATATTGTCTTCGAGATTCAGGCCATATGCAGTCAGTAGCCATACAATGTGTTCCACAAGAACAGATTGGTGTTAAGGACTCCTGCAAGTTTTTGATTTTCATGTCAATCAGACCATTGCGATGCCATTTTTTTATTTTTTTATCTCTTTATGTGAAGAGTGTTGAAATTCTGAGTGAACAAAACTAAAGGTGTAAGGCAATTCAAACATTTATTTGTAAATTATGGTCCGGTTAGAGCAGGTCTAGCCACCACAAAGCAATCTATCTCCAGGTGGATAGTTTCTTGTATCTTACTGTACTTCCAGTTGACAAGCAAATGTACACCTAGCAGACCTAAAGCCCACTCTAGTAGGGTTGAAGATGCTACAGTGGCTTTTTTGAGAAATGTTCCCATCCCAAAAATATGTAAAGCCACTTGGAGGTTTGTCATACATTTGCAAGACACTAGTGTCTTGTTTTGGTCTTAAGAGTCGATGTACAGTTGAGACAAGTTTCCTTGATTAATGTTTTTGTTTATGTGTATGGTATTGTGTTTTTTCACCTTTTTAAGAGGATGGGCTTCCTATTCTGTTCAGTGCTCATGACTGTTGATAATGTTCATCAAAGTCATAAGCAACCCTCCCACCTCCCCAGACCAATAAATGTAAAATATGTAAGCCTTCTTTTTCCCGTAAAAATTAACTGGCCTAACTTTCACTTATGGAGCATGATGAAACACCATAGGAGGGTGATTCCTTAAAGCCGCAATGACTGTTTTTTTTTTTTAATCTATGGTAGCCTATCTACTAGCATTCATCTACTTTTCTTTCTTTTACTTTTAAAAAATGTTTTTGAAAATGTTTGTGAAACATGACCCTTTTTATTAAATTAGTGACTATTTGGACATAATTGCCTTTTTTGTTAAAAAGGCAAAATAAATAAAAATTTGTCCCAATTTTGGCCTTATTTTTTCAAAGTGTGCCTTTCTCTTGAAAAGTGTTGTGTGTGTATATATATATATATATAGACACACACACACACACAGACACACACGTGTGTGTATGTGTTTTATGTGTTTTTCTTTTTAGTTATTTAAATTTAATTTATTAAAGTGCTCTGGCGTTCTGCTCTTGGGTAGTACAATTCAGTGCATATGACTTTGATGACGATTCCTCTAGAGAAGTGCTAAAAAACTTTTTTTTTAAATATCTTTATTGGGATATGACAGTATTGCATATCCTTATATAACAGCAGAAGGAAGCATTGGCACATATCAAAAGGTGGTATTAAGACATTACATATCAGATCACAATACAGTTGCAAGAGCTTCTCTACATGCATTTATTTATTTTATTTATGATACGGAACTCCCACGGAGGTCCACATGAAACAATCATCTAAAAGGACTGCAGTGTATGCACCCAACAAACCTTCATGTACAAATTACATTCCCCATTTCTATAAAACAATTTGATATTGAGATTAATACAAACTTAAAAAGCATTTTAAAATGTTACAATCTTTATAGCAGAACATTTCCTTTGTGGGAGCAAAGAAGGCCCGCAGAACTTCAGATGCAGTGCGTAGAGAAAGTTGTAAGCAGATAGTGCGTAACCACCTGTGTAGAAATAACAGCAAGGTCGGACAGATGAAAACAGCAAGGTCGGACAGATCTTTATCACCATTTTGACAGAAATTACAAATCGCTGAGGAACCATACCATTTAGCCCGCAAAGTATTAAGCGGTAGCAGCACGTGTCGCAATAAGAGCCAGAATCTTCTGACCCCTTGAGACAGGGTCCAGCTAAGAAAGGGCTGCATTTTCTTCAATATTATAGTATTGTTCACAGATTGGAAACCCCTCCTGTGAGCACATGCCTTGCGAAGGCCTGCAATCCAGGTTGCATGTCTAATAATAGATTTGAGCTGTACCGGAGAAAGTGTATAGAAAAAGGCAGGATCTAAGTGTAATAGATCTGTGGCGTATGTCAAATTCCGGCTAATGGTGTATTTCGCCCTGCTGCCAGCTAAGATTTATTTTTTTAACAGTGACCTCATCACTCCATCACCACCATTCAACAGATTAAACACCCAGCTTATAACTCCTGCCAGTCCTTGCACATATGCACTACGCAAGCCCATCTCAAGCCTTAGGGTTGCTGCTGAGAGGGCAGAGTTTACAGATGTTAAATTCCTCAGGACACGGCCCTCTAGTTTATCTAAGAAACCCCAATTAGAAACACCTACATGCTCTAGGCCATAAAGTAAGGAAGGAGGTATCTTTGCTTGATAAACTTCTAAAAGATCATTAAAATGTCCCCTACTTGTTACCCTGTAGAGGGCATTCAAACCGTTTGCTTGAGATAAAGCCTTGCGTTGGCTGTGTTCTATGTGTGCCCTATCGCTGAGGTTCCCGCAAAAGACTTTACCCAAGAAGATATGAGTTTGACCAGCGGAAATGATCATATTTAAGCATTTTGTTTTTGCATGAAAACACCGAATTTTGCTTTTGTAACTGTTTATTTTTAAGAAGTGAGCTTCTGTGAATTGCCATAAAGCTTGGAGGCGATTGTTTAGCCCTTTAGGTGTACGATCCAGAATGACTATATCGTCAGCATAGAACAAATAGGATATTGGTCTTCCTCCCAATATGGGGGCAAAACCCTCGTCCCGAGTTAAGTGAGAGGGTAAATCAGAAATGTATAAGGAAAACATCAGCGGGGCCAAGATGCACTCTTGTTTTAAACCATTTTGAGTTAAAATTGTATGGGACAAACCTCTATCGTCCCCTAACAGCACCATACACCAGGTGGAGAAGTGGAAGGCGATTGCCAGATCTAAAAGGATGCCTGGCATACCAAAACTTGAGAGCTTTCTCCACAGCGTGGCCTGATCTACTTTATCAAACGGCGTAGAAAAATCATCAAAGGCTGCATAGATTGCCCCACCTCTCAGGGAGATGGATTTCTCATTTATTACCTGGAGGGCCGAGATGTTATCAATTGTACCATGCTTTTTTCTGAAGCCAGATTGTTCCAGAGGGATGATTTTGTTCCTCTCTGCATTAGTCACTAATCTGAGAAACCAAATATTTAGCCTACTGCATCCAACAGAGCGACCTGGCGGTAGTTCCCGGGACAGCTGTGGTCCACCTTCTTAAATAGAGGAACAATAATACTACCCTTCCAGGACGGGGAAATATTTCTAGTTTCATAGCAGCACTGGAAGACTTGGTACAAGATTTTACTCCAGGTAAGAATGTCATGTTTTATTACCAGAATGGGGATCTTGTCTGGACCCACTGCTGCCGAGCTGTACATGTCTCTAATAACCTCCTCAATTTCTTTCCTGCAGGGGTGGGTATATGAGCAATCATTACCAGCTGGCGGAAGCTCCCCGGTGATTCTGTTGGATGTGTAGAGGCCAGATATAAAAGTGGACCCGCTAGCTTTGTTGATAACCATTGGAAGTGAACCAGCCCTTGAGCACACCCATCTGCTACCAGTGCCCAAAAACGATTCAAATCACCATTAAAACCTGCTTCCCATACATTAATCCAGAATCTATCATTTGCATCTCTTTTAAATCGTGCTGTTAAACTCCGCCTTCTTCTTTTTAATAAGTCCAACTGAATCTGCCTTTCTAAAGTGTATTCCCTGTATTGCTGGCGAGTGATTATAGGTAGCTGCTGCATATACTCTGAGATTTTCTCCAAATAATTACCTGCTGTGTTCAAGATTATCAGAGACAATCTCTAGAGTACCTTCTAGCCCACCTTCTAGCCCCTTAATCCTATCATAGGACCAATGCTTTCTACCATTTTTAATGTTAAATTTGGATTTCGGCCCATCTAGGCTCCAAAGATCAAAAGGGAGAACTTTCAGATTAACAGACACTACCACAGTATTATGATCACTGAATTCTGTCACTTTCATATCAGGTACAAGGGAGAATGTCTGATAGCTGGTTACCACATAGTCTAGAATAGCTGAGCCCCCCTGTGATTTATGTGTATAATGGGCTGTAGAATCAGAGGGAAGTCTACTATTTGCTAGGATACATTCACTTTTTTTAAGTGCTCAAGGAGAAGTTTGCCACGGTTATCAGTTCTTATTTAATGGGGAAAGATGCAGGTGGAAATTCCAAAAGCTTCCTCTTTGTCCTCACACCCGAACTGTAAAAGGGCGGGATTAGAAATTTTACAATTTAAGTCCCCAACCATGATAATTCTAATTTCAGGCTCCCTGTCGTAAAGCTTATTAATAAAGAGAAATATTTTAGCCAAGAGGCTATCATGTGAGGCTCCAGGGGGGATATCAGAGTTTATCAATGCCAGGGGAGCACCATCAAAACCGTCTCAAACACCATATAAGATTATAACCAGAAACAGATTGCTAGGATCCCTAACACATTCATAACGCTAATTAAGTTTACTGGACAGCAAGCAGGCTACCCCACCCTTAGCGCGGCCTCTCTTTGAGGGTGTAGCTTTACAACAAAGAGAGTAATATTTGTCGCACAAGAGCTCCCAGGTAGACTAAGTCTCTTGTAGGCAAATTATGTCAGCATTTAAAGAATTAAAGAACTCAATTTTTCCCCCTTTTTTTTTATACCAGCAACGTTCCCGGATATGATAGTAAGCTCATTGCTAATATGATGGTACTGTTGGATGAGACATTTTGGAAGAGCTGCTTAGAGTGGCAGGTAACCAATTCCAAGAATAGGTATTGGCACTTGGTTCTAGGGGTGAACTCTTTGGGGGGTCCCTAAGTGCCATTTGCCTGCCATGCTTCCCTAGAGAGATTAATAAACCCTGATAACTAAGGAAGTAGATGTCTGCGTTAGTTAGGTGTGGGGGATAGACCCTTCATGGGAACACTGTGAATCCATACCAGAGGGCATGCTCCCCGTCTCCCTCAAAACAGGAACCACATCAATACCTTTTCATTGCAGCCGCTCAGAATCATTTAAAAATGTTTTGACCATCAGTTTTGAGAAAAGGAACACTCTTGTTGTTGGGCCGAAACCCGAGTAATCCATAGATACCACGTATATATCATTACTCTCAATTAATCTGAGTGACTCTATCTCCGAAAAACATTTTAAAAGTAGAGCTCTGTTTAAATATAAATCTGTATCAAATAGAAGCATGAAATCTAAAACCAAAGTGTCCACAAGATTGAGTCTTCCTTCCTTTTTGTGAGTGGCAACTGATCCGGCCAGGGTTTAAGCCACGCTGAGACCCCAACCGGTTGTGCCAGGGTATTAAAATGTGGAATACTTGATTGTGACAGTGACGTGTTTTGACTCATGGTTGGGCCCTTCGTGCTTGGCCCTCAAGAGGAATGAAGAGAGACCAATACTCGAGATTTAGAGAACGAAGTATGGAGATGTTGAGAAGG
Organism: Pleurodeles waltl; assembly: GCF_031143425.1. Taxonomy (NCBI): domain Eukaryota; kingdom Metazoa; phylum Chordata; class Amphibia; order Caudata; family Salamandridae; genus Pleurodeles; species Pleurodeles waltl. The sequence continues at coordinate 444,907,421 of NC_090443.1, read as the reverse complement.
ATCCTCCAAGAATAGAGGTTCTTGTGGCGGGAGGGGTGCCTCATAAAACACACCTTTCTTCTACCTTTTTTGCTAATTCTTTGAGTCCGTTTTTTAGCGCTATTGCTGTTCTTCTTTTGACCCTGTTGCTTTTGCAGTGAGAGACAAGTTTCTTTGATTACTGTATTAGCTTTTGGGCAGGCTTTAAAAATAGGGAATTCTTCCTGCACTGTGCTTTGGGGATCACAATTCAGGCTTTCATTGAAAGAAAACTCACTCAATACAAATCTTATAGAGTCTACCGGGATCTCCATAGAGGCTGGGTTCGTTGGTGATACCTTAATCTGAGGCTTGCCGGCCTGTGAGCAAAAGTCAATCCCAATATGGGAACTCTTAGTCTTTACGATCCCAGGCCGCTCTGAAGCTCCTTCTTTATGTAATGTACTTGATTCATGGATACCTCCTTTATTAGCAATTAGTTCTTTTAGTATGGCTGTAACAGTGTCAAAGATTCAGTAAGATCCCCCAAAACATTTTTCTAATAGGTTTAAAATAGATGAGCCTCTCTAGGTTGAGGAGAGAAGAGGAGACCTGAATATTTTGTTCCGGGGGGTTGCTTGGGAGATTAACGTTTATGCTCAGATCAGGAGTCGTTGAGAGATGTGAGCATAGTGAAGGATGATTAGAGGGAGTACTGCTAAAGAGCTGCAGGCCTGTGGACAACGGTAGGGGAGAAGACTGGAGACTGAGCCCCCTCCACCCACCCACCCCATCCCCCCCCCCCCATGGTGTGGACCATATCTTTTATATATTTCTAAATCCAGATCTGGAAGGGTGAAATCTTCCAACCGATGTACCGAATAAACACTTTGGGGGGGCCTCCTCTGCAGCACCAACAGGCAAACCCACCCTATTATGGTCAAAGCAGGCGGAGTTGCAAGCAGAAGGGAGAAGAAGTCTGTGGGGTGGCGAAACTGCTTTATGTGAATCATCAGCCAAAGTGTGGGAAAGGTCTACTGAGGAAGCAATGGAGACCTGAGTGATTTTGTTCAGAAATGTCAGCATGTGCTGACCCCTTGAGACTAGATTGCAGTGGTTCACCCAGCGGCAGAGCATTGGGAGTAACTCTGTTGCCGAGGAGTCTAGTCTCTGGGGGTTACAATAGGGCCTTCTCCTTTTCCCAGAAAGAAAAAAATTGATTTCTACATTTCAACCCTGGGGCTAATGCTCCCTTGTTGCGGAGAGGGTTATATTTGGTTTTGGAACAGGACCTTCCCGGGAGTAGATGACCTGATCTAAATTTGTGGGCAGTGATTGTACCTTTGCCAGTGTCTGTCATTTACAGATATTGCTTCCCACTTTTCCCTGGGCGTCCGTATGATATTCCGGGGATCAAATAAATCTTTTAAAGAGGTTTGGGCGTGAGTATCAGTTTGACCAAAAGCAAGATGCAATGCTAAGAAGGGTTTCAATCAAGGGTATATTTACAGTCCGAATAGCAGCGCCCTTTTACCCAGTTTGAGTAGGGAAGGATCTGGATGAGGCGGGTGGGAGAGCGTGGAGAGAAGGGTAGAAAGGCAACAAGCCCATTGCCTCAAGAGACTTGTGGCCTCTTCCGTTGCCCAAACACTGCTGATCTCTCCTGTGTGTAACCACCCCCATGTCGCACTGGGAGCACTGTGGGCTACCCAAGGCTCCAAGCAGTCTTTTACCTCTTTTCCCAGATGTGCTGCTCCTGCTGCTGTAAGCTCGAAGCGCTGAACGTGCTGCGTGCATCTTGAATAATGGCTGGTCACGCTGGGTAGAGCTTTGTGATCACGGTTCACTTGGTTCCCGAGGAAGCAGTCTTTTAAGGACCGCCCGGTTCACTGGGCCTGAGTACGACAACCCTCCACAGTCTCAGGGTCTCTGCTGCTCTGGTTGAAGCGTGTGGACTGGGAGCTCCCAGCCCATGACTCAAGTTGCTGCTTCTCTAAGGCTGCACTGGCAGCAGGCCAGCTGCACAGCCTGTATGGCTTGCGTAGCCTCCACAGAGAAGACCCACGCTGCACAGGGGCCCGCCACAGGGACGCCCGACCAGAACAGAGGTGAAGGTGACCTTCAAACTCCCTGTTGGCGAGCATTCATCAAGGGTACCCGGCCCACAACTCTGTGTCACCTCAGTGTGGGCCGGTTCTGGCCTGTGCTGGGTGAGTTATCCTGCGCCCACACTTTCCGACCTCCACTTGATGCTGTTGATGGGGGGCGGTCTGCAAGCAGCCTCCTGGCTCCTTGATCTGCAGGTTCACAGGTGTGGTGTAGTGGCGGTGCAGAATGTGTCCAAGGGGCTGGTGGGCGCCGATAAACGGCGGTCGGGCAGTCTCCGCAGCACAGGAGCGATACAATGAAGCAGACGGGGGGGGGGGGCAACAACCAAGTCTCCCGGCCGCAGTGACGGTGCAGAGTGAGCCCAAGGGTCTAGTAGGGCCGATGTACGGAGGTCCGGCGGCCTTCACAGCACAAGAGCAGCACAATGAAGCAGACGGGTTGCCGACAAACAAAGCCAGCTGCTTGGATCAAATTGCTGCAGCCCCATCCGGCTCTGCTTCTGGCCGGCTCTGCTTCAGGCCAGCGGGCCTGCAGATAGCACCCAAAGCTGCCCAGCTCACTTGCGGCTCTCGGCACGCTGCTCCTGTTGCTCTCGGCTATGCGTTGACAGCTGAATCTCGCTGCGGCGTCACAGCATTACATCATTGTCCATTCTATCTGTTTTGGTTGAATAACGTATAATGAAGGTCACAGGTTTGGAGCAGTGTGCAAGCCCAACCACGAGCAGAAATCATTAAGTCTCAGTATAGCAACTAAACAACACAATAACTCAAACACCCGCTGCCCACCCCTTCCCAGCTGCATACCCTACATATGGACAGCATTCATACTACTCCAGTACCTACCTTATTCACCCATTCTCTACATCTCAGGGCTCGTACATGGAGCCCTGCAAAAAGGCTACCCATCAGCCCCCTGTGTTCCACCATTTACACACCTCCCAGACTGATCTGTATCTTGGGGAGGTGGGCCAAAACCCCTTTCCAAATCTCACCAGCTCATTGAAAGACACCTACTTGAAGGTGGTTTACATCTTCAGTCAGTGGGGTCACCCCACAATCAATCTTTTTGCCACTCCAGACAACAGAAAATGCCTGTGCTTTGCAAGCAGTTTTTGGCATCCAGGGAGTATGGGCAATGCTCTTTCGATCACTTTGTTCAAGATATTTGCCTATGCCTTCCCGCCTTTTCGCCTGATCCCAAGGGTGTTGGAAAAGGCGAAGATAGACCACTGATCCTCATTGCTCCAGCTTGGCCTCGCCAGCACTAATAGAGCAAGCTGCTGCTGCAGTTGGCAGCACATACAGCAATTTCTTTGAAGATACATCCCAGGATGTTGTCCAGACATCAGAGAGAGATTCACCATCACTATCCGAAGTCGCTGAATTTGACAGCATGGTACCTGATCTCCCAGAATTTGGCAATCTTGATCTTCCACAGGGCTGTAAACAGAATCTGGCACAGGCTTGTGTACCAGTGATCAATAAGACCTACAGCGCTAAATGGAAATCTTACTGTGTCTGGCGCAGGGATAATGGCCATCAGCCACTTCAAATAAATCCCCAGATTCTGCCATATCTATTAAATCTGGCCAAAAGTGATCTAAAATATTCTTCAGTGAGGGTCTATCTGGTGGCCGTTTCTAAATTCAGAAGGGCGAATAATTCATTGACAACTCTGTTTTCCTAAAGGGTCATTAAACAGTTTATGAAAGGGCTGTTCAGAGTTTTTCCACCTGTTCGATGTCCTCCAGTTCTATGAGAGCTTAACACAGTCCTCATTCAGATGTTGTTGCCTCCTTTTGAGCTGATACATAGAGTGGATTTAACATTTGTTTGATGGAAGACAGAACTACTACTGTCCTTGACATCCTCCAGGAAAGTTGGAGAGATTCAGGCATTCACAATCAGAGGGCCATTTTTCTCCTCTACTAAGAAGACAGTTATACTCAAAACTAATCCTAAGTTTATTCCTAAAGTTCCTGCTGACTTCCATTTGTATGAGTCTGTCATTCTTAGGTCTTTCTTTTCCTAATACATCCTCACCAGCAGAAAGATTGTTGCATTCCCTAGGTGTGCGTAGATGCCTCAAATTCCATAAAACAAACGATATAGGCACTTCAGATACGTTATTTGTGTCATTTGCTCAACCATGAAAAGGTCAAGCACTGTCGAAAAAAGACCGCTGGATCTCACCCTGTGTTGCTTTCTGCCGTGACAAAGCTAAGCATCCTTTCCAGGGAAGTGAGGGCACATTCCACCAAAGGCATGGCTTCAACTGCAGCACTGTATGCTGGGGTGCCTTTGAGAGATCTACCTAGCAGCGACCTGGAGGAGCAAGTATACGTTTATGAAGTACTACTGCCTTGACACGGACGCAGAGGCCGATGCAGCAGTGGGACAGGCAGTCCTGAGAAACCTCTTTCACTAAAGATGAGACTGCTCCCTGCTTTGATATATTTCATAATGTGAACTGCTTGTTATTCTGAATCAAGTAGGTGAATATCTGAAAGATACAATGTTGGAGAAAAAAATAGTTACCTGTAACTCCAGTTCTCCAACACTGGCATCTTTTGTACATTCACATGTGATTCTCCCTCCTCCCTGGTCAGAGGTTCATCATACTTTATTCTCACACTTCCGCTTTGAAATCTGAAGCTATAATGGCTTCTGGGGGGAGTAGCAATTTTCAATTTTATACCTCATTGGCTAAAGTTTGGGTTCTTTCAAATAAGGTGGATGTGTTACTAAACATACTGTGTTGTTTTAGGCCTATGGCCATTTTACATTATATAATGTATGTTTTGTGTGTTATACATTGTATACTGCTATTTTAATGTACCAGGGATTCCAAGCCTGACAACGGGGAATGATTCAAGCATGTGAATATATAAAAGATTCCAGTGTTGGAGATAAGTAACTCATTTCCTGTCCAGGATCTAAGTCACTTGTGGCCACCTGCTCTTTAAACGTGTGTAGTCTCCTGTCTACAACCCCATCCCCCCATCACATGAGCCCCGCTGCTGTCCAGTCCCCTGTTGGGTGTGACTCCACTAAGTGCCTGCAGAGAGGCAGCATCCATAATGGGAGATTCAGTGTATAGTGCACCACTTTCTTGCCGCCGTGTATATATATTTCTTCCAACACCAGACAGCCACCCTTAATAGCACATTATGAATGCCATATAATGATGAAGTGCTCAAGAATTACTCCAGCAATGGCTGGTCAACTAGTTCAAGTCTGGTCATATTACGCTTAGGACTCTGTGTGTGCCCCCAACCAGCACTTCGGCCATTGAAACTGTGCCGCAGCATAATACAGTTCACAGTTGGGTGCCTCCAAACCTCCTTCTCCCATTGCAGCTAATAGAGCGGCGATCATCGCTCTTTGTCTCATTGAGCCCCGTATGAGAAAAGTAATTGTTGGAGGTCCATAAAATAGGGTTTCCTCAGTTTGACTGGCAAAGCAGCAAAGAAAGTGTGGGAAAGTCCAACATTTTCACTATCGATACCTTACCCATGGGTGACAAAGGCAACTGTATCCAAAAAGGCTTGGAATGCCAAATCAACGTCAATGCTTTCCCCAGATTACCATCAATATGTTTGCGCTCTGTGTGGTAGATTTGGACTCCTAAATACTTAATAGTGCCAAACTTTCACAGCAACGGGTCATCCATACCCTTGTGGCGCTGGAGTTCAAGCGTCTGTAACACTGGGAACAAGCATGACTTACCCCAGTTGATGCAAATTCCGGACATGTATCCAAACTCATCTAAGACCTCCATGACACCAGGCAGTATTGTGGGATCTGCCCTTTGATATATTAAGGTGTCGTCCACATTCATAGGCACAACATGTGATTGTCCAGAAACACAAATATCCCACTGATGGCCTGAGTGTGTAACAGGCATGCCAAGGGCCAAATGGCTAAGGCAAGCAGTAAGAAATAGAGGGAAGAGCCTTACCTGGTGCCCTCTCCCTATGCCAGTCCTGTCTGATGTAATCTCACCCATACAGACTCTAGCTAAGGGACACTCATACATAATTCCAATGCACCAACAGAACTCCACTCCACTCCCCAGTTTGGTTTGTACAGCCTGTCGATGAACCCAACCTAGGGTATCAAATGCCTTTTTGTTAGCCAGAGAGGCCACCCAACACTGACAATACTGAGTGCCTGTCGTGTTTGCCCAGCCCATAATACAGAACAGAGGGCATAAGTTCAAAAATGTATTCCTGCCTGGAATAAAAATATTTTGATCTGCTTGTACTATGGTCTGTACCAATGGCGTAGGTCTGTTTGCGAGCGCCTTACCTAAGACTTTGTAATCGAGGTTGAGCAAGGACAGGGGGCGATAGGGTGCAACTTCAAAGGGTCACACCCCAGCTTTGGAAGCACTGTTATTAATGCTGCTCTCATAGAGTCCGATAGTTTACTGCGCTCTTTCAACTTCTATACCTGCAAAAGCCCAGGAACCAGCTGAACCCAATAAGTGGCATAAAACTTGATGGACAACCCATCCATGCTCAGAGTCTTGCCCCTTGCCATCTACTTTATAGCTAATTTGACCTCTGAGGTCAGTGAAGCATCCAGTTTGTCTCTGGGGTGGGTTAAGGGCATGTGTAACAATGTTTCGTAAGTATTACGACAACTATCTCTTGATCTGTTTCCTCAGCAACTTTGCAGAGTGCTTTGTAGTAATTCTCAAATTCCCCATTGACACCCAGTTGTGAGTTCACCACTAGGCCAGTAGCAGTTCTGGTCTCCCCAGTGGGAGCATATGCTGGCTCTGCCCGCAATAACCAGGCCAGCAGACCACCATTCATGCTGGCATTTAATGTGCTCTTTGTAATCCAATGCGGACAGATGTAATGTTTCCTTGTACTCCGTTCTGATGCCACCAACGTAATGTGTTTCTATGTGTTAGTCACCAGGGCATGACATCCTCCCACAATCCTCGCTTCATACCATATTGCGTGTCATACACACACCCCCGATCACCACCTTGAACTCGTCCCATTCCATCACAGTGTCCACTGCAGACCCCACATTTTCAGCAAAATATTGGTTAATATGTTCACTCACATGAGTCCTAAAAAGACCGCCCACCAGCACCAGAGACTGCAGACGCCATGTCGCTCATACCAGGCATGCATGGCCCCAAGAGGAGGTCACCAATAACAGGCTGTGGTCTAAGAGCATTCTGCCAAGTTACTCAGTATCTTTACGCTTACTCACCAAGGTCATACTGTCATACACCATGTCAATCCATGTGTGTAAAGCAAGCAGTGCTGAGTAATGTGAGTAATCCCGCAAACATGGATTTGGAGCACGCCAAACGTCCACTGCTTTCACATTGTGTTGCAGTTGCTTGGTTATAATGGGAGACTGAGCCCCAAATACAGGTGGAGTTGATCTATCATATGTAAGATCTGAGACACAGTTAAAGTCCCTACACCAGAAAGCAGAGGAAAGCCCAGAGCGCAGGAGTGCAGGTGTTATAGACAGAGAAAAGAGGCTGAACCACACTGAGGGGGCATACAGCATATCCAGTGTGAGGGGTTCACCATCCAGGGTGCTTTCCAAAATGACATAGCCACCCATGTAGTCCATCAGGGAATGCTCAACCATGAATGGGACTCCAGAGGCCACTCATAACAAAACCCCTCTGGCATAGGCATAATAGGTTGGTGCCATACACCTCACCAAAGCTTGTGCAGTTTAATCAGTTTCATTGCTGTCAAATGTGTTTTCTGTAGGAATGCAAACTGAAGCCAGCTGCGATTTAGGTATGTATGAATCTTGTAGGATTTCTATAAGCGCCCCTTCCTCTCACATTCCCCGCCACAATACGGTATTCTTGAGTTCCCATATGATCATTGTAGGTAGCAGAATATACATGACCAGTTTAATAGTGTGGACTATGGGCTGGTGAGAGCAAGCATATCAGTTACAAACCAAAAACAGAAACATAACAGACATTCTCTTCCAGGTGATCCTCATCAAATTCATAAGCACTGAATATTCCTGCCCATGTACGGGGACGGGGACCCTGGTGCACATATTAAATATATATAAAATATATAGATATCTATATATATATAGATATATATATATATATATAGATATATAGATATGTTTGATGGCATGTGTAGCTGCAGATACACATGCTGTGCACTGTTCCTGCCATCTAGTGTTTGGCTCGGAGTGTTACTAGTTGTTTTTCTTCGAAGAAGTCTTTTCGAGTCACGTGACCGAGTGACTCCTCCCGTTCGGCTCCATTTCACATGGGCGTCAACTCCATCTTAGATTGTTTTCTTTCCGCCATCGGGTTCGGACGTGTTCCTCTTCGCTCCGTATTTCAAATCGGGAAACTTAGAAAAGAATCAAATATTTGTTGGTATTGTTTACGTTCGGTACCGGTTTAGTTTTATCGTATCGGCACCTACATCAAGACCGCTTCGGTGGCCCTTCGGGGCTTCCGCTCTTCATCGAGGCCTGGTCGGCCCGACCACACCCGTCGTCGACCACTAATGGACCGGACCCCCTTCCGTTTCTGTCCTAAGTGTCACGCCAAGTATCCTTATACAGACCAGCACCGGGTCTGTAACCTGTGTTTGTCGCCCGAACACAGAGAGGATACTTGTGAAGCTTGCCGAGCGTTTCGATCCAAGAAGACCTTAAGGGATCGACGCGCAATATGACTACAGGTGGCGTCGAAGCCGAAACAACATATCGACGTTGAGGAAGAAGAGATGAGAGTTTCCATCCAAGAATCGGACTCGGATGATTCCGGCGGTGATCGACCTTCGACGGCGCGGCAAACAGTGAGTACACCTGCCCCGTCCCACACACAGGGTCACACCAAAAAACTCAAGGCAACGGGGCGCCACTGCCAAAAGGCCATGTCTCGACCCACAGAAAAGAAGGTGACTAAGTAACATCAGCACCGAAAAAGGCCAAAGATTTGCAGAAGACTTCTGACTCCGGTCGAGAATCCGGCACCGAAAAAAGTCGCATTGAGTAATCAAGTCGGGCAAGCCTCGAAAGAGCTTATCGGAACCGAAAAAGACAATTTAGAAAAATTTTGGTACCGAAAAAAACAGCTTTGTTGCCGAAACATTCTTCTTACACTGAAGAGCAAGGCCTTTCTCTGCAGCTCAAAGAAAGTCATAGATTTGAGCAGGAACTGAATTTAGAAGAACAAGACCAAACACAACAAAGGTTAGAAATCCAGAAGGACACCGGGAAGAAACAAACCATCCCTCCACTTAAATCAAAAAGAAAACTGGCTTTTCAAGAGACTGACATGCAACCGAAAGCAAAAGTGTTTAGAGAAAAGTCACCAGCACCACATTTCTCACCACAAACATCCCCACTGCAATCACCACAATTGTCACCAGTGGGTACACCGATCGCGCAGTCACCCACACATACTGGGATGACTCAAGATGATGCAGATCCCTGGGATCTATACGACCCACCTATATCGGACAACAGCCCAGAGTGTTATCCAACCAAGCCTTCACCACCAGAGGACAGTACAACATACACGCAAGTACTAGCCAGAGCAGCTACGTTCCACAACGTAACAATGCACTCAGAACCGGTGGAGGATGACTTCCTGTTCAACACTCTGGCATCCACGCATGAATCCTACCAAAGTTTGCCAATGTGACCGGGCATGCTTAAACATGCACAACAGGTCTTCCAAGAACCTGTAAAAGGGAGAGCCATCACGCCAAGGGTTGAAAAGAAATATAAACCGCCCGTCAGACCCAGTGTTTATTACTCAACAGCTCCCTCCGGACTCTGGTTGTGGGGGTTGCAAGAAAAAGGGCAAATTCACAATCATCACGGGATGCGCCACCCCCTGATAAGGAGAGTCGAAAATTTGACGCGGCGGGGAAAAGAGTGGCATCGCAAGCAGCCAATCTGGCGAATTGCCAACTCACAGGCCCTACTTGCCCGCTACGACAGGGCGCACTGGGACGAAATGCAAGACATCATCCAGCATTTGCCCAGAGAACACCAAAAACTTGCCCAACAAGTGGTCGAAGAAGGATAGGCCATATCAAATAACCAAATCCGGTCTGCCCTAGACTCTGCTGATACACCAGCACGGACTGTCAACACAGCAGTGACTATTCGAAGGTATTTGGGCCAGAAGTGGATACCGCAATCGAGAAAATGAAAAAAGACACGGACACAGCCAAAGCCACGGGCGCGCTCTACTCCTCACAATACAGAGGAACATTTAGGAAACCACTGTTTAGGGGGGGTTAAGACAATAGCCATCAGAACCATCCACCTCCCAAACAAAACCCACCTACCAATCTCAGTACCAAAGAGGGGTGGTTCGTGGTTCCTACAGAGGACAATTCCCAAGAGGAAGAGGGAAATTCTAGCCCTCCAAGCCAAGCCCTAGCAAACAGTGACTTCAATGTCACACTTCTCCAACACCTATCACCGGTTGGGGGGGAGGCTAACCAAATACAACCACAATTGGACACACATTACCACAGACACGTGGGTCCTACCAATTATCCAACATGGTTATTGCATAGAATTCACAGCATTCCCTCCAGATGTTCCACCAAAACCGCACAAATTGTCTCCACAACACTTAGACCTGTTACAAATAGAGGTCCAAGCACTGCTACAAAAACAAGCCATAGAGCTAGTACCCTATCACCAGAAAGGGAGAGGCGTTTACTCCCTGTATTTCCTTATCCCAAAAAAAGACAAAATGTTAAGGCCTGTCTTAGATCTCAGAACACTGAATCTCTTCATCAAATCAAATCATTTCCACATGGTAACACCTCAGGATGTCCTTACTAAAACAAGGGGAATACATGACAACACTGGATCTCAAGGATGCATATTTTCATATACCCATCCATCCATCTCACAGGTAATACCTCAGGTTTGTAATAGAAGGCAAACATTACCAATTCAAAGTGTTGCCGTTCGGAATAACAGCAGCCCCCAAGGTATTTACAAAATGCCTAGCTGTAGTAGCAGCTCATATAAGAAGACATCACATGCACGTATTCCCATATCTGGACGATTGGCTAATAAAAGCCAACACTCAACAACAATGTCACGTTCATACGCAATATGTAATAGATACTCTATACAAACTAGGGTTTTCTATCAATTACCAAAAATCTTGTTTACAGACATCCCAAATACAACAATATTAGGGAGCAACACTCAACACACAAAGAGCAACTGCCACTCCAAGTCCACAAAGGGTGCAGTCGTTTCAAAATATAAAATCAAGCATTCAACCAAACCAACAATACACGGTCAGGTTTGTGATGAAACTATTAGGCATGATGTCCTCAAGCATAGCTATTGCTACACATGCGGCCCTTACAACAGTGCCTAGCAAAACAATGGATGCAAGCACAGGGTCAACTTCAAGATCTAGTGTTGATAGACCACCAAACACACTCTTCGCTTCAATGGTGGAACCAGGTGAATTTAAACAAAGGGCGGCCTTTCCAAGACCCAGTGCCTCACGCCATTCTCACAACAGACGCATCCATGATTGGGTGGGAGCACACCTCAACAATCACAGCATACAAGGTCAGTGGGACAATCAGCAAAAACAACTCCACATAAATCACTTAGAACTGTTAGCAGTCTTTCTAGCAATAAAGGCCTTCCAACCCCATCTAACCCACAAACACATTCTTGTCAAAACAGACAATATGACAACAGTATATTATCTAAACAAACAGGGGCAGGGACACACTCGTAACAGCTGTGTCTCTTAGCACAAAAAAATTGGCATTGGGCAATTCACAACAAAATTTGCCTAATAGCACAATATATACCAGTCATTCACAATCAGTTAGCCGACAATCTCAGTCGAGATCACCAACAAACTCACGAGTGGGAAATACATCACCAGATCCTACAATATCACTTCCACCACTGGGGGACACCAAACATAGATCTGTTTGCAACAAAAGAAAACGCAAAATGCCAAAACTTTGCGTCCAGATACCCACACCCTCAGTCCAAGGGCAATGCTCTATGGATCAGCTGGTCAGGTATATTTGCTTACGCTTTTCCCCCTCTCCCGCTCATTCCTTATCTGGTCAACAAACTGAGTCAAAACAAACTCAAACTAATACTTAGAGCACCAACTTGGGCACGCCAACCCTGGTACACAACACTGTTGGACCTATCTGTGGTACCCCACATCAAACTACCAAACAGACCAGATCTGTTAACTCAACACAACCAACAGATCAGACACCCGAATCCAGCATCGCTCAACCTAGCAATCTGGCTCCTGACGTCTTAAAATTTGGATACCTGAACCTTTCCAAAGAGTGTATGGAGGTCATTAAACAAGCAAGAAAACCCACAACCAGACATTGTTAGGCTAACAAATGGAAACGGTTTGTCTGCTATTGCCAGGCTAATCAAATTATGCCATTAAATGCCTCCACACAAAACATTGTAAGTTATTTACTACACTTACAAAAAGTCCATTCTGACCTTCTCTTCCATTAAAATACAGCACACTGCAATACCTGCTTATTTGCAGATTAAACATTCATTTTTAGAATCCCAGTTATTAAAGCCTTTATGGAAGGACTAAAAAGAATCATACCCCCAAGGACACCACCAGTACCTTCCTGGAATCTTAATATTGTATTAACACGACTCATGGGCACACCATTTGAACCCATGCATTCTTGTCAAATACATTTTTAGACTTGGAAAGTAGCTTTTCTAATAGCTATCACTTCACTTCGAAGAGTTAGCGAAATACATGCGTTTACTATTCAAGAACCATTTATACAAATACATAAACATAAAGTGGTTCTCAGGACAAATCCACAATTCTTAACAAAAGTCATATCACCGTTTCATCTAAACCAAACAGTGGAACTCCCAGTCTTTTTTCCACAGCCAGACTCAGTAGCAGAAAGGGCATTGCATACATTAGACATAAAAAGAGCGCTAATGCATTACATTGACAGAACAAAACAATTTCGTAAAACAAAACAATTGTTTGTAGCTTTCCAAAAACCACATGCAGGTAACCCTATATCCAAACAAGGCATTGCCAGATGGATAGTTAAATGCATTCAGACTTGCTACCTTAAAGCTAAAAGAGAATTACCCATTACTCCAAGGGCACACTCCACTAGAAAGAAAGGCGCCACAATGGCTTTTCTTGGTAATATACCAATGACAGAAATTTGTAAAGCAGCCACCTGGTCTAGGCCCCATACATTTACTAAGCATTACTGTGTAGATGTGTTGGCAACACAACAAGCCACAGTAGGACAGGCTGTACTAAGAACATTATTTCAGACAACTTCAACTCCTACAAGCTAACCACCACTTTTGGGAAGATCACTGCTTTGTAGTCTATGCACAGCATGTGTATCTGCAGCTACACATGCCACCGAACGGAAAATGTCACTTACCCAGTGTACATCTGTTCGTGGCATGTTGCGCTGCAGATTCACATGCGCGCTCCCACCTCCCCGGGAACCTGTAGCAGTTTTAGTTGCACAAAAATTGTAAATATGTAAATAATTTTGACTTTACTACACACTATGTACATAAGCATTTACTCCATTGCATGGGCACCTCTAGTATCCTTACTTTAACAACTCCTACCTCACCCTCTGCGGGGAAAAAAATCTAAGATGGAGTCGACGCCCATGCGCAATGGAGCTGAAAGGGAGGAGTCACTCGGTCCCGTGACTCGAAAAGACTTCTTTGAAGAAAAACAACTTGTAACACTCCGAGCCTAACACTAGATGGCAGGAACAGTGCACAGCACGTGAATCTGCAGCGCAACATGCCACAAACAGATGTACACTATGTAAGTGACATTTTCTATGTATATATATATATTTCCTTGCCCCTCAGTTGCCGGAAGAGGCTAGGCTACCCCTCTGAAGCTTGGTAAAGCAAGGTGAGTGTTAAAGCTACTATTCCCACTCTAATTCTAAGCGGAGGAGGTGGTTGCTACCTCCTAAAACCCAAAAAGTGGATGAGATACACCTGAGACACATTGGAGAGGAAGTTTTGGCATCCAATAGGATGGGGAGCTAGAGGGCCCAGCAGAATGGGGACCAATGTACAGGGGGGAACGGACCAACTAACTCAATGCTAGACTCCTTTCTTGCTTGAGCGGTTGTGGTGGTTGCAAAGGGAAAAGATTTGGCAAAGCGACGTCTCTCAATGGAAAAGAGTGACTGGCAGTAAGTCCCGCCAAATGTTGGAGCCTTTTTGTAATGAATATGGGCATCCACTGGCAGGGCAGGGGGATGTGTCCAAATCCCCCCTGGTGGCAGCGGGGGTGAAGGGATTTGAGGATCTATCAAGAAAGAGCAAGTGGGTCCCGTTGGTTTCTCCTCCCAGTTGTATTAGCCCCCCACCTTAAAAGGAAAAAACCTCTGAAGAAGCCAGGGAAAAAAACAAATTGACCTTGTCTGCAAATCCGAACTGCTCCGGTACTTGTGAAGGCACTGAAGCCGGCCAGTGCCTAGCACCAGGTGCTGAGAATCTTTTGGCAAAATTTAAGGAGATGATTGAGGCAGGTTTGGTCCTGGCAGTGGAAAAATTGCAGGCCCTGGAGGTGGCAGTTTCCCTGCTGAGTGGTGGTCCGTTACAGTTCTAGCAAATTATGGCCCCCTGGATCCCGTGTGCCAAAGCTCAATAGTTGGGGGGGTGTCCCTACTGGGGAAAAATCCCATAGCCCTGGAAAGAGATGCTCAGTGCCCCCATACCGCTCTATCTCAGGGATTCCGGACAGAAGCAGAGAGTTAGCTCTTGCAAATCCGCCTGCAGTTGTAAGGGATATTGGCAGGTTTGGAGATGGAGAAAAACTCAGGAGTGGGCACAGGGGAAAAGCAGAGATGTCTCAAGAACAGAGGAGGGGACAAAATCTGCACTTTGAAAATGGCCTTCCACTTGTCAGCTTGGAGCTCCCTCTGGACTGTGCCTCTTATGTGGTGGTGCTTACAAATGTTCCACCTTTAGTGCTGGGAGAAAGTGAATCCACGGAAAAACTGAAAAACAAGACATGCCCCTGGTTGGGAAAGAATTGTGATTTTCTGTGTGAAGATTTTAAGGACTTCTTGTTTGTCAGAAGGATTGCTTGTGTTGGGACCCGGGAAAAGGAAGGAAAAGGTGATTGTAGTATTGTGAATTGTAGATATCCAGGTTTGGTCCAACGGCTTCACTTGACACAATGTTTGGCGCCCCAGGTGAAGGAAATATTGGTATGGTCCCCCTGGGCTATTACTATAAGCATACTCGGCCCAAGCATTTTCGAGCCAGGAATTCCGCCTATGTGCAGGTGGAACCACAACAAACTAGATTAGGAAATAGACCTACTACACATTCTGTTCTGGATGAGATTGATTGACGCCCCGTAGGAGGGCTTCCAATAGGGTTGGAAGACGGGGAATTTGTGGCTCCGTTGAGGACCTCAAATGTATCTTTGGGCTTGAGAGGTCAGACGGGGACTTCTCAGTCTCGCCTAATCTCTTGGAATGTGGCAGGGTATGATACCAAGCTTCAGGATTGGCAGTGGGTAAAGTTTATGGTAGTTTTTGACTTCCATATTACTCCTGGAAACTTGGTCTGAGGGGCATGCAATGTGGGATGGCTACCAAAGGTTTGCAGTTCCGGCTGAGCGGCTACTAGGTGGCTGCCCAAAAGGAGGTGTAGTCACTTTGATCTGGTCATCTAAGATACTTAGTGCATACCAAATAAACTGCAATCACCGAGGGCTCCTTATTGCATGGGTAGTCTTCCCAAATAAGTTTAATGTCCTTCTGGTAAATTTGTATTACACTGTATGGGAGTCTGGATGCCAAATTTGGGTCTGCTTTTCAGTGTTGCAGACACTGAAGTGTAGATTGGAGATGTGTGGCATAGAATTCTGTGCTGCTGTATCAGGGGACTTTAATGCGAAGATAGGGGGGTACTGTACTGTGGTGAACTCCTTTGTGCAGGTCCATACGGCATATGTATCTGAGGGGAATAGCAGGATGCTAGGGAAAGGACCCTTATTAAGGCACTACTGAACTTGGGTCTGCTGAATATGAGCGATCTGGAAGGGGTAGGTGATTTTCAGGTCCCAACTTTTGTTATAATCGATTATATCTTTGTGTCCCCAGCCTTGAACAACTTGGTCCTATCTGGTGAAGTGGTAGAGCAGCAACTTAGTGACCATAACCCTCTTACAATCCTTTTTAACTTCCCACTTAATATATGTAAACCAGAGGTGGGAGGGCTGGGTGCCTTGAGAATAAAAGATCAGGGAAGGAGAGTTGGATGGAGACAGGCTACATCCCCCAAATAGTGAAGAGGATTGTGGGCCAAAAGTTAAAGTTGATAATAGGGATCCTCCTGGCCGAATACCCCCTACCGGGGGATTTTATGGATGCCATGCTCAGTGTTAATGGAGCCATTAAAGATTGAATGACCACTGTTGTAAAGCCCTTTGCCAAGCACAAGGGGGGTTGGTTTAGTAAGCCCTGCAATGAGGCGAGAAAATCCCTGAAGAAGGCTCTAAAGGCACAGCCGAGAGACAAGTCCCATTTAGGTAAAGCACAAGCTCATTATAAATCTGTTTTGAAGGAAAGGAAACAGCAGCTTAAGGAGCAGGCCTGGGAGGACTTGGAACGTGTGTCACGCACCAAGGACCAAAATCTGTTCTGGAAAATTGTAAATAGGGGCACCTTTGAGATAGAAACGTCAGAAGGGTTGGGCTGTAATATCGACCCTGAGGTGTGGGTGAGCCATTTTCGTAGGATGTTTCTGGGGGGCACTGAAGGGGAGGAAATCAATGAGATGTATGGTCATACCCCAAATCTGGCTAACAGGTTTACACTTGATGAGGTGATGGAGGCTATGCAGGGTAGTGCCAGTCACAAGGCATCGGGCCTTGATGCCATTCCCATGGATCCATACAAAAGTTGCCCTCAGCTGTGGGCACCTATTTTGCTAAATGTTTTAAATGCAGCAGTTGGTGCAGGGATCCCTACTTCTTGGAAATCTGTGTGTCCCTGTCTATTAAAAGGGAAATTGTAGTGACCCAAAATCCTACCGCTCAGTCGCACTCCTTGATTCCTCAACGAAAGTACTGGGCCAAATTGTGTTTAGGCGTATTGAGGATTAGATGAGTGAAAATGAGGTACTGAGCAGGGTGCAGTATGGTTTTAGAGAAGGGCTTGGAACTGAAGAGCAATGTTTAAATTTGTGCATGCTGATTGGTAAATATACGCAGGCTAAGAAGGGTACCCTGTACCTTGCTTTTATGGATCGTAGCTGCGCTTTTGACAAAGTGAATGAAAGTAAGTTATGGCAGAGGTTAACCCTTATGGGTTTAGGGCCCCAAATTGTGGATTTGCTCCACTATCTCCACTTTAGGAACAAATGCAACTGTGAGGTGTGGGTCAAAGGGAGAATGCACGGAATCTTTCGGGCTAAGCAGGGCTGTTAGGCAGGGGTTTGTTTTGGCCCTCACCATTTTTCTTTTGTACACAAATGGGCTGTATGATTTTTTAGTGGGAAAATGTAAGGATGTCCCCAAAATAAATGGAAAGAGTGTCCCGGTCCTGATCTATGCAGATGATGCGGTTCTTATGGCCCACACCATGAATGGTCTCAGCGAGGTGGTTAAAGTGTATGGAAATTTTATGTCTGACATAGACTTAGAGATTAATAGTAGTAAATCACATTTTATGGTTTGTGGTAAACCTCTGAGTACGGTGGGTGTGCTGAAGATTAATGACCAATCAATAAGCCATGTACAGGAATTCCCCTAGTTAGGGGTAACTTTTGATGATAAGGGAACTTGGAAACCTTGTATCTCTAGGAGATGTGTGCATTTTAATGCCACGGTAGGCGCCACCTTTGAGTTTGCCTCAAGAGTGGGTAATAAACCGATAAAGCCCCTGCTGGAAGAGTACAGGCGGAAATGTCTTCCAGTTCTAATGTATGGTGCATCACTTTGGGGCTACTCTGCTAGTAGGGCACCTACGACTGAGGAAAATCACTTTTGTAGAAGGCTGTTTGGGGTGGGACACAACACCTCCGCCTTTGGCACACATGTAGAATTGGATTTGGATTTTATAGAGGATGCTATTAAGATTGCTCCTCTTTTGTTATGGATCTCCATCTGGTCAAATGAGTGTGCTGCCCTAAATAGGGAAATCCTGCGTGACTGTATGACATGTGATAATGCGCTGGATATTCCCTGGTTGTCATATATAAGAGAAGCTGCTATATCCCTTGGTCGCCTAGATATGTTCAATGCCCCAGAGTGTTTCACACTTTCTGATAAACAATGGGCAAAGGAGAATCTTAATATTTTAGGAGCAAAGAGGGAGGCAGAGTAATTAAGAAAGAAATCGGTGAGGGACTTCCAAATGTTAAAAACTTTGGCGGAGCCAGAGATGTATCTCTTGGTGATACAGTTTGTTTGGGAAAGGACACTCATCTCGCAATTTCGGTTAGGTGTAATCAGAAGCAATTTGTGCTTCCTGCAGGGACAGTTTGACCCAAATTCTATACATATCTGTCCGAGTGATGGGGTGTCCCTACAGTCTTTGATCCATTTTACTCTGTTTTGTGACTTTTATGCTCCATTTAGATGTCACTTTTTACTCCCCCTGTTGAAGGAAAGGGGCTTTGTGCAGTACCACCCATCCTTTTTGTGGCTGCGCCTGGTCTCTGATGTGTTGGTGTGCCGGGGGGTAGGGTCCTTTTTAAAGGGAGCCATAACCTGGCAGAATAGCGCACACCACTTTTAATCTTCAATCTTCTTTATAGGTTTTTATTTATTGAATTTCGTATGGGAAATGATACTTGGATGTACTTTAAGTTTTGTAAATATGCAATATTTAATCTGTTTTGTTTATTAATCATCTGTATTTATTTGTTTTTATGGTTGGATTCATCTAATCGAATAAAGAAAATTTGAATATATATACTTTAATACACATCTAAATGGACTCAAGCGTTTCTGTAAATCAGAAAAAGAGAGCAAAGAGTGGATAAAACCAGACTGTACTTAAGAAGAAAACTGTAAGGAAAAGCACAGGCGTTATTATCCAATAGGCTGCATTCAAGCACAATCAAATAATATTGGCACTGTGCCTTTAAGACCTCCAGTATCCCATCATGCCCCAGAGGTGAGAGTGAGATGACAGTTAGGTTAGTTATTTTTACCCGCTCCTTCAGTGAGGACCCTTGAGCATTACCTCTTCTTTTTTCCTGACTTTTAGTCAGTAAAACCCATTTGATATAAAAGATTTCGACTTTCACATGACAGTTTTAAATACTCTGAGTAGTTTTAACATTTTTTATGACTGAAAACATTTTTTTCCAGTCATGAAATGCCAGCTTTATTCAACAAATGCTCTTGCTATGGCAGGAAAATGGCATTCTCTCCAACCCACACTCTGTGTGTGTAGTGTGCTTGCCTTCTTTACACTGTCCTGACGCCTGCTACCCACTGCAAGAACTTTTAAAAGAGGACCTTAAAGGACAGGGAAAAGAGCAGGTTGCATGCAATGCAGAAGAGAGGAAGAGTAGGACCTTCAAGTGGCCTTGAGGGGTCTAAAACCCCTTTTGAAAGAGTCTTCCTCTCATTACCACAGAGTGAGAACAGAGAAATCTTGTCAAAAGTATCATTCTCCACTGCCGTTGAGGAGTAGCAGTTCAATGTCAAGAAAAATACCAGTATGTTCCCCTTCATTGTCGTTGAAGGAACTGGTTCCATCTACTTCAAAGAGGCTGACGGAGGAGAAATCTCAGTTGAGACGCTCTCGAAAGATAGTCACCTCAGCAGCCGTCAATTTCAAGACATCAATCAGAGGGAAGACGCTCGACATCAAAGCACACAGCATTGCATGAATCTTGGACGTTGCATCAGGTAGCACCTCGTTCAACATCAATTCGCTCACAGCAGCATAGGCACTCGATGTCGGCACCTGCGTCAGTACCTGCTCCCCCGTTGTTGAAACGATTATTGTTGTTGAGGCACTCACTGTCAACAGATAGAGGACGTCAAATAGAGTCTCACTCAACTTCACGTTCTGGGAGATCGATGTCGAGCAGCCGATCATTGTCGACAGAGGTCACAATAGTGCCTTCAGACACAACTTATTCTCCAAGGATGCCAGCTCTCAACATACTCCACAAAAACAGAGGAAAGTTCAACGAAGTTCAGGTTCCGAGTACTCCCAGACGTACTACCCAAGCAGAGGCTCTATGCCTTCCCTTTCACCTCCATGTACTCCACTGGCTATGTTTTCTCCTGCTTCACCCGTATCAAGGCCTCAGGAGAAAAAATTTACACCACAAAGATCTTCAAGTTCACAAACTATGTGTTCCAGAACCAGATCACCTTGATCAAGGCGTTCAAGCACCAGATCTCTTCGAGCAAGGGCCAGGTCTCCACATAGATCAACTCCAAACAGATCTAGACATACTCACCGGTCCAGATCTCACAGAAGACATAGGGACCCCTTCCTGGTCAGCATCATCCCATTCATCAGTTAGAGAATTAGAGAATATTTGCCTACACTATCTGATTCAACACCAGCGAGGATTGCTTTTAATGATGTTCTTGTTAAAAGAGCAGCAAAACTGAACATTGACATTGCTTCTCCTCCTACTTCGTCTTCAGTCATCTTTGAAACACTCCACCATAGAACAGCCTTTAGACCTCTACTACCTCTGTTCCAGGTCTTTTGGAACCGGCTATTCAAGTTTTTCTTACACCTGCCTTGATACAAGCTGTGCCATGAACAGGATCCGCTTTTCCTACAAACGGATCCTCCTCCGGATTCTCCGTTGAGGGTGGGGTCCCCAGATTAGTCGTGCAAGATTCCACCAAGACCACTCTGCAAAGATATCTTCTGCTCCTGGCCTCTGGAACCGCTGCTGGGCAAGGCAGGAACTGAAGAAGACTGCAACACCTGAGAAAACCTCTCCTTACAACATTGTTTCCACGGCTCCTGTCATCAATCTGCAACATTTCCACAGCTGTGCATCCTCCTTGGGTTTGCAAGACTTCAGCTGCACCAAAGAAAAAAGAAGGCATCTCCCTTGGAGTGAAGGAGTCACTCCTCTGCATCAGCAGGTACGTAAGGCAACAATGGCAGGCTGGTGGGATCTTCTGCCCTCTGGATCTGCAAAGATTCTCCAACACAGGTGGCGGTTCTGAGGGATCTCCTTGGTCCTCTCTGCCTTCTTTCCAATGTGGGAAGATGGTAAACTCTTGCCTCTGCCACCGGGACAGAATCCCTTATGCACCAAGGCTGTTGCACCAACCAATGCTTTTTGACTCCTGCTCAGAGGGATCTTCAGGCTCCAAGTAGCCCTAACCCCCAGCACTCTACCTATGCTAGGACAGTCTCCCCTCTGCTGCTCCAGCGATGTGGGTTTCCTCTCCACATGTGCCGACTGGGCCTCATTGCGACTTACTGTGCCTGCTGCCAGTAGATTGCTTGTGGGGGCTCCTACTGCTTCTGCTGGCACAAAGGTCTTGTCCCCAGGACCTTGCAGGTCCTCCGCAGCTCTGCAAAAGGTCCAAGAGCTCCTCTTGCATTTGCTTGTGCTTGTTGATGACCACTGACCCGTCTGCAATCAGTGACTGCTGAGGGACAGCTGATAGGTGACTTTAGGGATTCCTTTACAGCTCCTGGACCCCACAGCCTGACTTCACCCAACACCGTCGACTGGGATCTTCAGCTACAGAAGTGTGGGCATTGGCTGCTGCCCCACCTGGACACTTCTGCGTGGACTGGATTCTGTCCCCTTCTTTTTCAGGTCTTGTTCACCCGGAATCCGCCCTTGGGTTCCACTAGTCCCGTACTGCTTCTGAATTTTCCAGCTGCAACTTCCCCATGTTAGCCTATGGGTACACTGGGTAAATTACCTCTCTGTATCTGGCCGCTGGGAATTTTCTAGGTGCTTACCTTTTGGGTTCCACTCTCTTCCAGTGTTTGTCTAATCACTCCATACACTCGGGTGGGGGACTCCTGTTCGCATCCCATTTTTTTAAGGATATGTTTTGGCCCACCTATCGGGCCCTTGCTATTTTATACTTTTCCTAATTACTTCCCTGTGTATATCTTGTGTGTTCATACCTCCAGAGGAAGGTATACCAATGGTAGTCTAGTGTGCCTATAATAAAGTACCTTTATTTTTGGAACACTGTGTGGTTCCTTTCATATGTGATAAGTTACTGTGTGATTATTCTGGTATTGCAAGTGCTTCACATGCCTTCTAGATAAGTCTTTGTCACTCTCCACAGCTACCCTGAAGAGTTCTGGCTGTCTAAACACTGTAACATGCACTAATAGACCCAGTATAAGGTGCAACCCCATACATGTTCACCACACACTGAAATAACAAACGACAACTGGGTATTGGACATTATTCAAAATGGCTAATCCATCAGGTTCAAATCTTCTCCTCCTGCTGTCCCTCTAAAAATGACATTGTCTCATGTACAGAGCCTGTTGCGAAAGGAAGTAAACACGCTGCTCCCGAAGGAAGCAATAGAAAAGGTTCAACCTCTCCAACAGAGGGAGACGACGTCACGCAAGCTATTTTTCTGGAATGGGTACAACCACAAATAGACCTGTTTGCCGACAAAACAAACAAAAAATGCTGAGAATTCGCATCCAGGTTCTACCGACCAGAGACAAAGGGGAATGCCCTTTTAATAGACTAGTTAGGGACATTTCTGTTTGTGCCCATTCCTCTGATACTCAACAGCAAGCTGTACAAAGCCAGGACCACAATGATCCTAATAGTCCAAGAATGTCCCCGCCAGTGGTAAGACAACGACCTTCTTCCTCTGTCGGAAAGACCACACAGGAGACTGCTGTGCAGGCCGGATCTCCTACACAAGCGCGAGGGGAAGATATTCCACCCCAGCCTTCCCTCGTTGAGCTTGACAGCATGGCTCCTGAATTCCTGCAATATGGTCACTTAGGTCATTCGCAGGAATGCATGAACATTCTGAATTAGTCAAAAAGACCACCAACAAGACGTTCTTATTCCTTTATTTGGAAGAGGTTTTATGTGTGGTTTATCTAGAATCAGTGCCATCCAATGCTGAGTCAGGAGAATGTCATACTACCCTACCTCTTCCACCTAGCAAAATCGGGTTTGCTGTATTCTTCAATGAAGTTACATCTTGCAACTATAGCTGCTTAGAAGGGTTAAGAAAAGTGTTTTCTCCTGTTTGTTCACTCTCTCCTCCTTGGGAGTTGAATGTGGTACTTTCGAAACTCATGGGTCTACCTTTTGAACCTATACATAAGGCTTCTGTACAGCATCTTCCATGTAAGATGGCCTATCTGATAGAGACTTCTAGTTGCAAATTCCTTACCTTAGAATTTCCCCCAGGGTCAGACTTGTTCCAGAGATTTTTCTTTGAGCAGTACCCTCCGGTGGAGTTGTCTATTCTGCGTCTGTTGTTGGCATTGTGGTCACCATGACGACTTTGCTGTCATACATAGGCGCCACCCCGGTGCTCTGACGTCAGTTCTTTTCTTTCTGTACCAGCCTGCTTGCAGATCCGTAGAAGACGCATTTTTCTACCTTTTTTGACTCTCTTGGTGCATTGAGATGTCTTCCTGCATGAGCAGATTCACGTTGTGTGACTCCTGTCACCGCATGTTCTCAGTGACGGATCCGCAGTTCGTGTGCTTTTGATGTCTGGAACGCAACCACGATATCGTGCTCTCATTGCCGGACCATGAACCTGAAGACTTTGAGGGTCAGTCCCAAAAGCTCATGGCGGCCCCACGTTGCTCCCAGTCTCGTTCAAGAGGAAGATCACGACACCGCTCGTGGTGCCACTAGCACTTGTCTTTGTCCCACTAAAAGTCCACAGCACACACAGGTCACAAGAAGAAGTCAAAGAAGAGCAAATGTTCTTTGACTTCACCCAATCGCTCAGACAGTGCAACGCAGGAGGAGAATCGACGCTTCAGGCCTCCATTCTCAGAGCCTGCTTCTGGGTCAGCTCTGTGCCTCCTCGAGTTTCCGGGAGCCGGAGCCACCTCTGCCCAAGTCAGTGAGTTTTACCGAGGCCATGCGTCTCATTTTTGGGCAGACCGACCCTCCTGTGATGCCCTCGAGCCCAGGAGAGTCAGAGGGAGCCCCTCTTGAATTCCACGCTGGTGGCTTCGACCTCAGAGGACGCTTCAGGATCCGCTATCGGATCTGTGCCGATGCCAGTCTGGCCATTGTGACCTTCCCGGATTCTGGCAAAGACATCGACTCTTCCAACGCCGATTGGGCCCATGATCAATGTCAACTCCATTCTTATTCCTGACTCCGATGCGGAGCCAGATCAATGTCGCTCGACGCCGGTTCCGTCTTTGAAGGGGGCTATGCTCCCAGGCTGGATACTGACCCTTATACTTATGGGTACAGTGAGAGTGTGGAGTGGTCGCTGGACCCTATAGAATTTCATCTAGATGGTCCAGAAATCGACTGGGCTCAGGAATTTGGTGAAGCCAGTGGCCTAGACACCTCTCCTGAGGCTGGCATGCTCTCTCCTCCTACCATGGCTACGGAGGAGGGATCATACTATTCCATGGTGGTGAGAAGAGCAGATGACATCCTGGGCCTCGAGCTGCCTTGTGTGGCAGTCAGGGCTAACCTCCTAACTGAGGTGTTTCATCCCGGGGCTTCTACGTCAGAACCCCTTTTGCCCTTTAATGAATCCCTCACTGATGTCCTGCTGGGGCCATGGTCTAAGCCCAGCACAGGGGCTCTTGTCAACAGGCTGATCGCCTGCTGCCATATGCCTGCGACCAACAACCCTAAATTCCTGACTCAACACCCTATGCCTGAGAAATTAGTCATCCAGGTTTCTTCCTCTTCTGGTGCATTGCCATCTGCACCCCCGGATAGGGAATCAAAAGACTGGACCAACTTGGGAAGAAGGTGGTTTCTTCCTCCAGTCTGGCGTTGTGGTCCATGAACACTGCATGCCTTTTGGGCCGCTATTCCCATACTTAATGGGATATGGTTACGCAGGTGCTGCCACAGGTCCTGGAGGAAGCCCAGGCCGGTCTCTCCTAAGCTGTTACTGACGGGAGAGATGCAGTGAAGTTCACAATACATTGTGGGCTGTACACAACTGACTCACTAGGCAGATCAATTACGTCGACAGTTGTCTTGAGGTGCCACGCTTCTTTGAGGACATTTGGCTTTTTGGGGGATGTCCAGCAATCACTTATGGATATGTGGGTGTGAAGAAAGGGAAGACTGTGTAGAAAAGGACCATCTCTCGATCGGTTGTTCTCTGCATCAAAATGTGCTATGCTTTGGTTAAGAAACAACCCCCTGAGGGTTTGTGTGCTCACTCCACCAGAGCAACTGCTGCAACGACTGTGTTAGCATGCGGAGGTCCAGTCCTGGACATCTGCCAGGCAGCAACGTGGGCGTCCCTGCACACGTTCATGAAACACTGCTGCCTGGACAGTCCGATGAAACAGCTATTTTGGCGGTTGGTCCTGCAGGAATCCCTAGTATGATCTTCGTTCGCAGATCCACCTCCAGGGATGGTTTTGCCTGGGTATCTGTTCTGAGGTAAGAAATCTGCAACTAGAAGTCTCTATCAGGTTACTTACCTTCGGTTACGAATTATCTAGTAGAGACATAGGCCCTCATTTCAACTTTGGCGGGCGGCACGTGCCGCCCACCAAGTTGAATCCGCCGCGCGGCTGCACTCCTGCGGTGGCTATTTGGAGATCCCCGCTAGGCCGCAACACGGGAGCTGGCTCCAAATGGAGCCAGCGGTGTTGTGGTGGTGCGACAGGTGCAGTTGCAGACAGTGAAAATCTCCACGGGGCTGTGACAGAGGGCCCCTGCACTGCCCATGCCAGGGGCCCCGCGGCTCCCCTTTACGCCAGCCTTTTCGTGGCGGTTCATACTGCCATGAAAAGGCTGGTGGGAGGGGGACTCGTAATCCCCTGGGCAGCGCTGCCCTGGGGGATTACAACCACCGGGACCAAAGTGGCGGGAAACCGCCGGTCCCGGCGGTGCGACCGCAACGCTTCCGCCGCGGTCGTAATCCCATGAGACGCACCGCCAGCCTGTTGGCGGTGCTTCCGTTGAAAGAGACCTGGCAGTCTTTGACCGCCAGGGTTGTAATGAGGGCCATATTCTAGGGACAGGGACTCCCTTTCAGGGCCCTAGTTCTGTCGCACCAGTCTGTGTTTTTCATGGCTCCGAGCTTCTGTTGTGGAAAGTCGTGAAAAGAAACTGACATCAACACGCTGGGGTGGCTCCTATATCTGACCGCCATGTCCTCACGGAAATCACGATGCCAACGACAGATGCAGAGTTGACCGACGCCACCTGATGTGGTGCATGGTTACTGCTTGAAGAAAAATGACCAGATCCAGGCCGTCGCCTGGGGGAAATTCTAAGGTAAGTAATCTGCTACAAGAATATGTCTCTACCAGATAATTTTTGCTGATAGTAAGTAACTTGTTCTTCTTGTCTCTATCACTTCCACACACAGAGTTAGCAAAATTCAGTCTCTCTGTGCCAAAGAGCCTAATAAAGTATTCCATGCCAACAGGGTAGTAATGAGGACCCATCCTAGTTTCCTTCCTAAAGTGGTATTTGATTTCCACATTAACAAGACTATCTCACTTCCTATGTTCTCTCCTAATCCGTCCACACCAGCGGAAAGAGCTTTGCACTCTTTAGATCTGAAAAGAGTACTGAAGTTTTATCTAGCAAAAGATATCAGAGAGTCTGATCACTTGTTTCTGAACTACGGTCCTATGAGAACAGGCATAGCTGCCTCTAAACAAACCATTTCCAGATGGATATTTTCTTGCATTTGGTTCACTTACCAGTTGGCCAACAAACCATTAACTGCCAGCCCCAAAGCCCACTCTACAAGGGGCAATTTGGCAACAGTAGCCCTATAGAAAATTGTCCCCTTCTCTGCAATTTGCAAAGCTGCGACTCAGAGATCAGTACATACTTCCACAAGACTTTACTGTCCAGATTCAGATACTAACACAGACGGCCAAGTAGAGCAAGCCTCCTTAATTAACCTCATTAAACATGTCAACTGCTTTAGCTTGTTCTTGCTTTGTCCGCAGGTGTGTGGGATGGGAAGAGAAGGATAAGGTACTTTCCTGTAATCCTAGTTCTCTTTCAGGGGAATCCTCATCAAAGTCATAGGCAACCCGCCCGCCTACCAGGATGGAGCAAGCTTGCAGCAATTTATGTATGGCGGTGTTTACTTCTGTATATCACTGTAAAAAAGTGTGCTGCTTCTCCCCCCTTGTTTCTAGCCAGTCCCACGTTGCCTTCGGAATGCGAAAGAAAAAGTCTTGGCTCCCACAAGAACCTTCAGCTTTGCCGAGTATCACAGTGCATATGTGAATCTCAGTAGGCGGATTCCCTGCTTCACTTCACCGAACCTTCACCGTTTAATCTGGGAATATCGCAACTATATTGTTGTCCGCTGTCCATGGGTCCCTGGCTCTGTTGATCTGTAAGATGTTGTCTCTGTCCCCAAAGTTGAACAGTCTTGCACCCACTGGCCTCAGGGGATCTCCCAGCTTAGGGGGTCTGCCTAGTACCCTCTGAGCCCGTTCCACCGAAAAGAAGGTCGAAGTTTTGCCCCCAACACGTACATATTCATTCTCTGGCCTTCCACTCCTTTGGATAAACCTACCACCCAGATATTGTTTCTCTGGGAGGGGCTGTCTGCATCATCCACCCGGGAGCGTAACACTGTCACCTCCGTCTAAAGTGTTGCAATGTTGATGACCTGCCACTGAGGGTCGTATAGTCGCTAGCTCCCTCTCCCCTTCCCTCACTCTGTCTTTGATCTGTTTGTGGTCCTCCCCTGCAAGAACCACATGTCCAACATCAATGTTTCAAACTTGGGTTCCAAAGAGGTTTTAAGGGTACTTACAGTGCCAGTGGCTCTGTGGATTTCTCTGTGTGGTCCTGTAGTAGGCGTTCCTCTGAAGCCAATTGAGGTGGGTGCCCATGATCCACTGCCGGCGCAATGTTGTTGCCACTTCACCAATTTTACCAGCCTTTGCCTTAGCCATAGTGAGTCATGAGTGCCCCCTCTGTGCAAGTCCTTGGAATCAGGAGACAGACAGTCACAGCAACAGAAAGGCAGTGGTATTGGTGTCACACTACACCACCTCCAAGAGTCGGGCCCATATCCCGAACAAGTTAACTATAGCCCAAGCCCCCCACAGTGGAAGGGAAGAACAAGTCCAAGCAGGTGAGGCAGGGGAGACGGGGGGAACAAACAATGCACAGATAGGTACTGCGGTCGTGGTCAGACCTCTCTGATCTGGACAGAGAGGCAGTTCAAAATGGAGGCAGTCTCCCACCTGTTGAAATACCAACAGAGCCTCCCTCGGTGCCAGGAGGCCTAAGTCAATTCTCGGTATGTATGGAATACAACACCCCAGATGATTGATCCCTCCCGGCATGGGTCGCAGCACAACCAAAGTTCCCCTTCAATGGGATGAAAGCTGCCCTTGCTGGCCCTCAATTACCAAACTTCACTCAAGTAAACATGGGGGACGTGCTGACTCTCTCCATCTCGTGCATGTCCTGCGCCCTTTGTACCTCTCGGGGGGTTGGAGGAGTTGCCTCATTATCCCTCTGCCACTACCAGTCGTAGGCAGAGAGGGAGCAGCAGTACAGTCCATAGCGTCTCTCACGGCCGCTGCCTCCTCCACGCTGAACAGGCCACGCCCTCCGCACAGCCCTGACCTCCATCCAGGCCCGTGGAAATGGCCTTAACAGGGCATCTCAGGTGAAGCGACCCCAGTACTCACCCCTGCTCCGCTGCAGAAAATGAATGGAGGGTGATGGCTCCGGATAACTTGAGGCAGTAGGCCAGAGCTCGCGTTTATGCAACCTTCCTGGTCGCCATCTTGAACAGGCCCCATGAGGAGAACTAAGATAACAATTAGTTAACATTTTCATTCTGACCATCTGTAGTTCTGACATTTGTACATTTCTGCATTTTCCAAAGTTCATGAGCAGCATACTTTGAAACTTCCCTTTCTTTCCTCACCCTTTGAGATCAGTTGAATGAACACTACACTTGCAAAATGTTCACAGGTGCATCAACTTTTATGTGGACAGAACAAAGGATATAGGAACATCTGACCAACATGTTGTCTCTTTTGGCTGCCTAGGCAGTGGCTACTACCTGTCTAAAAAAGGCATTGCCTTCTGCTGTCATAACTTTCTGCCACAAGAAAGCAAAGTGTACTCTTGGATTTAGGTTAATGGCATATTGCATCAGCAGCATATTTGCAACAGCTTCACTGTATGCACCAGTGACCCTCCTGAACTTCTGTCATAAAGCTATGTGGCGGAGTAGGAAACATTCACTAGACTGAAACACACGAGCAGGTCCCGAGATGGCATTCACATCTTGCAGCTTCCAACGGAACCCCAAGTTCCTGTGGCTCTGGGGTTTTGAGAGGACCCGATGACCAGAGAACTGCTGGCCAGTTTCAGTGTGCCGGAAGGGGGTGCTATTTTTCACCTCCTGGACAGCGTCTAGTGATGACGTGCTTGGCTGGTCTTGTTGGGCCTGATTTTCTGGTGGAGCAAGCATGCTGTGAAGAGCAGAGATGGTGGTGACAATCCTTGAAGACCTAGTTTTTTGATTGGTGATAGATACAGAGGTCCCAAAGGGTGCCCTGTAAAAGGGCCAGATCCAGCACTGAAGGCTGTTACCCGTGCCTCATCCCTCAGTAATCTCACCCCCAAAAGAATGTCAGAGAGTACTTTTTTTTCCAACCCTACATGAGGACAACCAAAGGAAATGCATGTGAGCAATCACAGTGGGCTCTAGATAACAGTGGCTTAACTATAGGGGATCAGGTTCTCTGGAAATCCAATTGGAGACGTAGTTGCAGAGATTGCCAAGAAAATAAGCGTGATTGCGATGTCGTTGAGAAATATGGAAAATAAATTGAAGGGTATTTGTGATGAGTGAGGGGTTTAGAAAAGCAGTAGAGATGATGGAGGGGAGAGTTTGCTTCCTACAATAGTTGGTGGCAACATCTACAACAGAGATGAAGGAACCAAACACATTTAAGGAGTCTCCAACAGCAGCCATACTGAAACTTGAAGCACAGATCAAAACATTGGAGGAGATGTGTTCACATAGGGATGCCTTGGGTTCCAGCAGAGATCTCTACTGAGTCCCTGCTGGATTAGACGGAGAAAGTACTCACAGATCTGCTACAGACTCAGGATGACTGTCTGTGAGCCATAAAATGTACAGACTTTTTTCGAGATGACAAAGGAATTGCATCAGGTGTAGGAGGGTACAGCGATAGTAGTGGTGCAATCACATAACCACAGGAATCAAAACTTAAGAGCCGCACTATAACTGAAAACAGTGCAGTTAGGTGAGGACATGCTGTAGTTTTATGTCCTGACCTGATTGTTATCAAGGAGATGTTGGTGGCAAAGATACTTTCAGCATCAATGGAGTTTCCAGCTTGGGTGAATCCTGTAGGGGTTGCAGATGAACACAGGATGGGGTATGGTTATGGGCATTGAACTTAGGGGGATGCCAGGTAAGGATATGTAGATATCATCAGAGTGGGGAGGACGACTAGGTAATGGCTGATCCTGAATGTAAGGATTTATCTTTGGTATTATTTTTAGTCTCTTTGTCTTCTTCCCTTCCTGCAGGAACTCTTGTGGAAGCAGCATGCACTTTTTAAATTTAAGACAATATCCTTGCGATTAACACTATTTAATTATTAAATGTTAGCACAGCATTCACCTTTTCCCACACAGCTCACCATATCTCATATTTATACCTCACCTTGTATGGAAAGGGAATCCCCGGGACTCAGTTGACTATTTTTTAGTATTTCTGTATTTCAGAGTGAATATCCATTACCTCTAGGTTTTTCTTGATCTGACAAAACTAGAACATGTCCGAAGTCTCTAAAAATATATTTTTAAACATATAGAACCTATGGCAAGAAGAGGCTCATTCAGAAGAACCTCATAAAGACTGCATATATGATATCCTTACCTTAACACAAAGGGTTACACAATCTATTGAACAGTTTCTACAAAATACATAGGGCTTGCTTTTACTATGGCTCCAAAAGTCTAAATAAGGAGATATTGCTACTTCTGAGGAGGAAAATGAAGATACTTGAAAGATCTTAGGAAAATTGCAAAAGGGTCCACTTATACTCTGAGTGCACTTCAAAGTCAACATCAAAGGGGAAAACCTCACCTTTTTAGGAACCTCCCATAAATCAACCAAGACTCCTGAGGTAGTTATGATTGCAGAAATAAATTCCATCTGTCAGCTGACAAGCTGCCTTTTGACCAACTGCTCCTAAAATTGTCTGAGGAGCCAGTTCCAAAACCAAAAAATGTTGGCATCTCCCCTGTTGATGAGACTAGCGTCAGTGTCATAGTTAACGAAGACTCCATTGTTGACGAGACCATCGTCAACAAAGAAGATAGATGATCATTCATTGCTAACCCCTTTGCTGCAAGGCCTTTTCCCCTCCTGTGCCAAGCCTTTTTTTTGGCTATTTGGGGCAGTTCGCGCTTAGGCCCTCATAACTTTCTGTTCACATAAGCTACCCACGCCAAATTTGCGTCCATTTTTTCCAACATCCTAGGCATTCTAGAGGTACCCAGACTTTGTGGGTTCCCCTGAAGGAGACCGAGAAATTAGCCAAAATACAGCGAAAATTTAGTTTTTTTAAAAAGAATGGGAAAAAAGGGCTGCAGACGAAGACTTGTGGGTTTTTTTTCCCTGAAAATTGCATCAACAAAGGGTTTGCAGTGCTAAAATCACCATCTACCCAGCTTTCAGGAACAGGCAGACTTGAATCACAAAACCACATTTTTCAACACAATTTTGGCATTTTACTGGGACATACCCCATTTTTACTATTTTTCGTGCTTCCAGCCTCCTTCCAGTTAGTGACAGAAATGGGTGTGAAACCAATGCTGGATCCCAGAAACCTAACCATTTCTGAAAAGTAGACAATATTCTGAATTCAGCAAGGGGTCATTTGTGTAGATCCTACAAGGGTTTCCTACAGAAAATAACAGCTGAAATAAAAAAATATTCAAATTGAGGTGAAAAAAACAGCCATTTTTCTCCACGTTTTACTCTGTAACTTTTTCCTGCAATGTCAGATTTTCAAAAGCAATATACCGTCGTTACGTCTGCTGGACTCTTCTGGTTGCAGGGATATATAGGGCTTGTAGGTTCATCAAGAACTCTAGGTACCCAGAGCCAATCAAGGAGTTGCACCTTGCAACAGGTTTTCATTGTATACCAGGCACACAGCAATTAATTTGGTGAAATATAAAATGTGAGTAATAGGTATCAAGAAAACCTTTGTATTTCCAAAATGGGCACAAGATAAGGTGTTGAGAAGCAGTGGTTATTTGCACATCTCTGAAGTCTGGGGTGCCCATACTAGCATGTGAATTACAGGGCATTTCTCAAATAGATGTCTTTTTTACACACTGTCTTACATTTGGAAGGAAAAAATGTAGAGAAAGACAAGGGGAAATAACACTTGTTTTGCTATTCTGTGTTCCCCCAAGTCTCCCGATAAAAATGGTACCTCACTTGCGTGGGTAGGCCTAATGCTCGCGACAGGAAACGCAACATGGACACATCACATTTTTACACTGAAATCTGATGTGTTTCTTGCAAAGTGCCTAGCTGTAGACTTTGGCCTCTAGCTCACCCGGCACCTAGGGAAACCTACCAAACCTGCGCATTTTTGAAAACTAGACACCTAAGGGAGTCCAAGATGGAGTGACTTTTGGGGCTCTCACCAGGTTCTGTTACCCAGAATCCTTTGTAAACCTCAAAATGTGGCTAAAAAAACACTTTTTCCTCACATTTCGGTGACAGAAAGTTCTGTAATCTGAGAGGAGCCACAAATTTCCTTCCACCCAGCGTTCCCCCAAGTCTCCCGATAAAAATGGTACCTCACTTGTGTAGGTGGGCCAAGTGCTTGTGACAGGGAAGAGCCAAAAACATGTCGAAATTGAGGGGGAACCAAAGTGGGTCCAAAAGGGCAGTTTGAAAAAAAAGAGCAGCAGAATTTTTATCAGTTTAGATGAGACAATGCTGGGTGGTAGGAATTTCGTGGATTCCTGCAGATTCCGGAAGGTTCCCTCACAAAAATGTGGAAATTTGTTTTTCCAGCAAAGTTGGAGGTTTGCAGGGCATTGTGGGTAAGAAAATGGTGCAGGGTGACTGTGAAGCACACCACCCTGGAATCACCCAGATGTTTAGTTTTCAGATGTGTATAGGTCTTGTGGATTTCTCTACATGGCAGAGTCCCAAAGTCCATAACGTGCAGCCCTCACCATTCTAAGTGGGACGATTTTGAGAGTTAGCCAAGCTCTCATTGCCCAAATGTAAAACGAAAACCCAAAATAATCAAATGTCCTCTTGCTTGCAGTGGGATAAGATGTTTTAGTGTGCAGGGGAGAGCTGAAAGACTGTTACCCCCTTCAGTTGGGGGCATAACCAGGCCCATACTGGTTGGTAGCCATCACCCCACAATTTTTTATTTTTTTATTCCCTGGCATCTAGTAGACTTTCTGCCCCCCACCAGGGTGTGGATCGGGGTAGTTGTCCCATCTGCCCACTGGTGGCCAGAGCAACTTTGTCTCCATTTATTTAGGGTTGGGGTATGGCCATACCCCCACCCTTTTATTTTGAAAGAAAATCTTCCCTGATCTCTGGTGGGCAGATGGGCCTTCCAAAAATAAGGCAATCTACCCACAAGGGGGCAGATATGGCCAACAGTAATCTGCCCCCATGGGGAGCGACCCTTGCCCAAGGGGCTGTCCCCCCCCCAAACAAAACACACACATACACACACACCAATCTCTGGTGCCTAAGTGGTTTCTGCCCCCCCCCCCCCCCCCCTAAAAATAGGCTACCTGCCCCCAAGGGGAGCCACCCTTGCCTTAGGGGTCGCTCCCCACCTCTAAAAAAAAAAAATGATCCCTGGCGCCTAGAGGTTGCTGCCCCATGCCCTCCCCCCCCCCCTCCCCTGGGGGCAGAAAAGGCCTTGAAAAAAAAAGCCCTCCTGGGGAGCGACCCTTGTGCCAATTTCCTAAATGAAAAATAATCCCTGGTGTCTAGTGGGCATTTTAGCAGCCAGATCGCTTCACGATCCGGCTGCTAAAATGCTCTGAGAGACTTCAAAGGGAAGAAAATTAATTTCCTTCCCTTTGAAGGCTCTCAGGGCCCCCATCACATAATCGGAAGAGAAATGCAAAAGCATTTCTCTTCCGATCGAGCTGGAAGCTGAGCTTCCAGCGCAATGGGAGGGGGTGCCTCTGTGAGGTCAGCGCGCAATCGCATGCTGACGTCACGGCGGTGGGGGTGGAAGGGGAAGGGCTTCCCCTTCAATCCCTGCCTTTGGGGGGTGGGAGGGAAGACCACAGATGGAGCGCTAGCGCTCCCTCTGAGCTATGTGCCCAGGACGTAATGGTTACGTCCTGGGCACACGAGCACTGTGCCGCAGGACATAACCGTTACGTCCGCAGCACAGAACCGGTTAATCATGACATCTGGCTCACCATGCACAAAATGTCATTGTTGAGGAGACCGTCAGTGGCATTGATGCCAGCACCATCAGTGACTGCTTTGGCATAAATGCTATCTACAAATATCCTCGCAACAATTTCATTGACACCTGTGCCAATGATTACTATACCATTTAGGAAACCAACCTTACAAAAAAACATGAAACCCTCTAGAATAGCTTTAATATTTGAAAATGTTTATCTGTGCCGCTTTTGCCTGAGCATATATCACCAAGAAAGGTGTCCCTGTGTTTAACACAACTGTTTCTGGACACAAAGGGGTCAGATGATGAAGATGATGGTGTTTTTTGGACCTGCATATAGTCCACCACAATTGAAGTTAAAATACCAGGTTCTAGATGAGGAGGAATATAGGGAAATGGAGGTCGTAATTTCACTGATCCTGGCCACATTGAGGTTCCCAACACCAGGAGCTCCTATTAACCCTTTGAAGAACATTGTGATGATGAGATTGCGGCTTAGCAATCAAATTATGCAAGTATCACATGAATCTGTGATCCAGGTCTATATAACATAAGACCTATGATTTATGCTTGCGGGTTACTGCTGTTATTGCCCTGAATCAGAAACATCTGAGCCTAGCATACAAACTTCAAGACCTACGTCTCCATCTCACTATTTTATGTGTGCCTTCAATACAAGGTCCTCAAGATCCTATATCAAAACAATCAAATTTGGCAACTCAGTCTGTACTACCAACTGGAGATGACCAATGTTCTGATGGCGATCAGGCAGGTTAACTACTTCTGGACACGCCTCAATATATTGGTCCAGAAAAGAAAGATTATGTTGCACTCATTTTAAGAAATATTACTCTTCCTACAGCAAATTCTCCACCAGACGACAGGAATTTTTCACAGTCACATTGAAAGAGCATCTAAACATCTAAAAGGTTTGGCTTGCCACTGCTAACAATGGAAAACAACTGTTTCCTTTATGACTTTAACGAATCAACAAGGAAGCCTGTGAACGTGACCACATCTTCCACCGCTGGCCCAGTCTAAATCTGCATTTATTTGTGGCTAGTCAGAACCTAAAATACTACAACAGCAGCCATGCCCTATCTAAGCCATGAGGGGATGTTTTTTTAATCAGTTGGTCAGGAACTTAGGCACAGACATTTCCTCCACTTTGCCTTATACCAAGTGTATTGATGAAAATGAGGAGGGAACCATGTTGTCTCATTCTGACAGCCCCATTATGGCCCATACAATATTGGTTCACATAACTACGACTCCTTTCAGAGCAACCTCGAATCCCACTGAGGCAGTTGCAAAATCTACTGTGACATTGCGACAGCCAGAATCTGCATTCAAACCCACCCTCTGAGTTTGTCAGCTTTTCTCCTGAGTTCAATGAATTTCGCCTCATAAATATGTTGGATGATGGCAGAGACATACTATGTGAAGCCAGAGCAGTCTCTACAAACAGGACTTATGAGTAAAATGGTAATGATTCTGTTCCAGGTGTGCCAAGCATAGTTTGTACCTAATATATTTTTCTCTGCGTCAAATATTACCTTATCTGGTTTATCTAGTGAAATCTTGCCTACTTCACTTATCAGTCAGATTCCATTTGGCTCCCATTTCATGCTTTAGAAGAACACTGAATCACCCATCTCTTAGGTCTAATACACTCATTAAGGGATTCCTAAAAAGTATTTTCAGAGTTTTCTTCTAATAGGATCACCTCCTATTTCATGGCAATTTAACACATTTCTGTTCCAGTTGATTTGAAGTACTTTTGAGGCAATTCACAAAGCAGCATTGTAGTTGCCCTCTTGGATGGCTCTTCTATGGGCTGTAACTTCTGCTTAAACGATTAGCAAAATTCAAACCTTTACAAGCAAAGAAAACTTTCTTCAGTTTCTCAATTCATACTAAGGACGAATCCTCACTCTATTTTCAAATTACCATGTGACTTTCATTTAAACAAGCCAGTAGCTTTATAAACGTACTTTCAAAATCCTAAATGCAGTAAAAGGAGCTCTCATACTCAGATGGGAAAATATGCCTAAAGTTTTATATTAACAGAAAAAAAAACTTTTTGAAAAACTGGTCAACATTTAGTGGCTTACGTCCATCCACGTAAAGGTCAGTCTTTTTCAAAATATGACATAGGTGGCTGGATGTTTTCAAGCAAAGTCTTCTGTCATAATAAAGCAGCTCTTCTTGCTAGGGAAATGTGACTGTGAATTTAGCTGTTTCTACGTCCATAGCCTTATATACGGGTGTGCCAATAGTAGACATACGCAGAGCAGCAGCCTGTAGGAACAGACACATCTTTGAGGAACACTACTGTCTATGTTAGACAGTACACAGATTTAAAAGGTGGTGGGGCAAGCAGTTATTCGTCCTTCATTTCAATATGGTTGACGCTTTTTCTCTTTGTTTCCCACCATGTGCTAATACATGTATATTGTCAATTTACTGCTTGCTTCTCTGATTCAAGCATTTGAATCTATGAAAGATCTAATATTGGAGAAGAACAAAGCTAACTACTTGTAAATGTGGTTCTTCAATACTGGTATCTTTCATAGATTCACACTACCCACCCACGTCTCCAACTCATGCTCCCCTTGTGTCCTTTGTGGGGAAGAGTGAACACTGTACTGTATCCTGATTGGCTGAAGTTTGGGTCTTTTGAAATGTTGTGTATAGGCTTTTGTTTGGTCCATGTTAAAGGTTTTCTGATTATGTTTAACATTTCAGTGCTCTTTATGATTACCGTCTAGAGTCCCAACTCAACCACATGGATGATTGAAGCTTGTGAATCTACTAATGATACCAATAAGGAAGAACTACATTTTAAGTAAGTAACTTTTTTCTTATTTTTCGTTGTGCAGATATCTCGAATGAAGAGATTTAAACCATAAAGTTCTTGCAGCTAACCCCTCCGGTGTAAAGTCTGATTTCTCCTCAGAGAGACTTTTTAAAAAAAGTGAAGATCATCCACCATGAAAAATTTCACAAAACCAGGTCTCAAGAAGCCTTGTCAGATTTGCCTGTCTAACCCGTGACAACGTCTTCCTCGTCGACAACTCTACTGGCATCAACGATCACTTCTCCAGTGAAGTCCACTGGTATTGCTGCAGCCAAAGCACTGTTGCTGATGTGATAATTGTCAACGTCCAGCTCCTCATTGTTCAAACACTGTTGAAGACTGCATCATGAATGCCTATTATCCCCACATCCCTACCCCCAACAACCATTCCATTATTGACGACGTTGCTGACAGCAGACAGTTTATCTTCTGTGTCAAAGTCAATGACTATTACAAAGACCAAATAGAGGATGACAGCCTCAATTACATCTGGAGCTACCTTTTACATAGATTATTGCACATTCTACTATGAATGCTTCAGCCTTGACCTTTTCAGACTTTGGATTCAGAATTAGAAGCGGACATCCACGATCAAGAGCAAGCCTCAGATACAGCATACAACACTTCACAATTGGATATGTGCTACGGACCAGAATTTGAATAAGAGACTAATGAAGAAAAAGGATACCTTGAGGTTGATTACCAGCCTCAAAATTGTGAAGCTGAAATACCTCTAAAAGATCAAAACACTCTGGTGTTGTTGCTTTAGAGAGCCAAAGAGGATGCTAGTACCTTTTGTGTTTATGTCTACTTTGCAGCACCTAATGATCACATTTCAGAAGCTGCTCCCTCAGCAACCTCCTGTTCATCCTTTGACCAGACCTCTTCCTATACCATTAGCACTCTCAACTCCACCATGTGCTCCACTGCCTCCTTCACATCCCCACCTCCTCCACCTCATTGAGTGTCTGAGGTCCCTCCTCTAACTTCTCAATTGACACCTGTTCCAGGCTTGCAGTCTGTTCCACCAACAACTAGAGACATGGGTGAGGAAGATATGTGATCCATTCCCTATGTAGAAGAAGAAAGAAAACTCCCAGAAGGGAGTAGAAGGTTTTGGTGAACTTCATGAAGGAGAGTGGTAGGAATGGGAGTGATAGGACTACATTTTGCCAAAGGAGAGTGTCAGGGCACCCAATCTACCAGAATCTCCTCCAGATGGCCTCGTGGGTTTCATTACACTGCTATAGAGGGCAGCTAAAACGTTCAACCTCCCTGTGACATCGGCAGAAAAACAATGCTTTCTTTGACTTCAAAGAATAACCTCAGAAAACAACAAAGTCTATTCTAATTTTTGAGAGACAATGCAGCAGACGTTCTTCTGTCTATAGCTTCAAGTACAGATCTTATATATGCCTGTGGACGATACCTTACAGACCATCAAGACCTATACAAATATGGCTTGATCCCTAGGTATCTTACATTACAGGTGCCTTACTTTTACTCCTTTTCCTGGCTACAGCTGCTTCCATCTGTTTTGAGGATGTTTCATGCACTATAGAGGTCAAGCATTCCATCTGCCACTTTTTTATATATTATTTTGTATGCTTCATAACTTTCACTTAAAGGCACTCCCCTTTGGGCTGAATTCTGCACCTCGTATCTTTACAAAGTATCTAGTATCCCTGACTGCTTTCTGAGACGTCAGGGTCAGTAAGTATACCCTTGCTTGAATGACTGGCTCATCAAAGCTTCATCAAGGGAAGAGGCAAAAGCCTCTAGCATTGCCCCTAACTGAGAGGAACCTAAAACCCCAGGCCATGGCAAAAACCTTTTGTTACAGTTTCAATCAGACTTTACAAGTCTCTTCTGGGCTTAATGTCATTCTGCATTGGGCTACTTCAGTTCTGCTGGCTCACGAGGTGGCCTTTACAGAAGGAACTGGATAAAAAATGGCTACTAATGATTTGGTCTTGGGACGACACACTCTAAGTAACAAGACTGCTCAAAATGTCAATGCTGTGGAGGTTTGCATCGAACCTCGTTTCAGGCCTTCCTTTTTAGTGCTGAAGAGAAAGGATAGCGATGCATCAGTTTTGGGCTGGGTAGCCCACTTGCAAGAGCTAACATCCAGAAACCCCTGGTTGGATATAGCGAATACACACCACGTCAACATCCTGGAGCTAGGAACAATAAGACTGGCCCTACAGTCTTTCCTCTAGAGGTTCACAGGAGATTCTCAACAGGAAAGACAATACAACCTCGATGTTTTGCATCATAAAGCAAAGAGAAATGTGGTCCATGTCGCTCTCCAAAGAAGCACAAATGTTTTGGAACTGGTCATCTCTAACCAGTTGGATGTCACAACAGAACATATACAGTTTCAGAATGACCAAGCAGATGTACTTAGTTATGCTGTATCTGACTGCCTTAAAGGACTATGGGGGTTATTACAACTTTGGAGGAGGTGTTAATCCGTCCCAAAAGTGACGGTAAAGTGACGGATATACCACCAGCCGTATTACGAGTTCCATAGGATATAATGGACTTGTAATACGGCTGGTGGTATATCCGTCACTTTACCGTCACTTTTGGGACGGATTAACACCCCCTCCAAAGTTGTAATAACCCCCTATGTCTTATTGATGAGATGGTCTAACATCATTGCTTATTTCTTAACTCCATTTTCCTTACTCCGCAGGGTACTCGGAAGGTTAGAGCAGGTCACAGTTCCCTGATCTTCAGTGCGTCGGAGTGTCCTCTACAATACTTGTAGTCTACATAATATGGTTCCAAACACATCCAAGGCTCCTTTCCTGGCACAACAGAAAAATACTCCACTGCAGTCTCCGCTCTCTGTCTGACTGTTTGGTTCCTGATCACTTTCAGTTTGGCCTCTTGGACATTCCACATGATTGCAAAGACATTCTGCTGCAGGCATGCACATCTTCGACCACAAACAATTCTAATGCTAAGTGGAAGTGCTTTTGCACTTCGTGTAAAGACAGGAACCTCAGCCCAGTCTCCATGCAGCCACACCAAATCCGTCCATATTTACTGCATAGGCCAGAAGTGGCCTTAGGGTATTTCACAGTATGAATCCCTCTAGTAGAGTTTTCGAGATTCAGGCTACCTGAGAACAGTTCATCATCCTTGTTGTACAAAGGATTGTAAATTAGTTTATGAAAGGGCTGTGTAGAGCT
This sequence comes from Pleurodeles waltl, assembly GCF_031143425.1. Lineage (NCBI taxonomy): Eukaryota > Metazoa > Chordata > Amphibia > Caudata > Salamandridae > Pleurodeles > Pleurodeles waltl. Next base: position 444,866,641 of record NC_090443.1, on the reverse strand, counting down.
TTTCTTCTTATACGGCGCCCTCCAGTACCTTGGTATCTAAATACATTATTAGGCCAACACATGCTAACTTCCTTTGAACCGATCTGCAAAGCTCATTTAAAGTTCACTTTCAAGTCTTACTGTTTTTGGTTGCCATCACTTCAGCAAAGAGAGTTGGGAAGTTGCAAGCTTTTTCAACAAAAGAGGTTTATTTTTCAGATTTGGTAAGAACAAAGTCATCCTTCGAACTAACCCAAAGCTTATGCCAAAAGTGCCTTCAGGCTTTCACCTGAATGAGTCTGCACTTGGTGGATGTACACAGGTGCATCTGATTTTACATGGACGAAACAAAAGACTTTTGAGCATTTGACAAGCTGTTGGTTCCCTTCAGCCATCCAGGAAGCGACTGATCCCTTTCGAATCAGGGAATAGCATGTTGCCTTTCAGCCTGTATCCTTTTCTGCCACAACAAAGTGAAGCATCTACTCCAGGGCAGACTCGGGACGCTTACCACAAGAAGCATTTCTCCACGGGAGTGGCTTTGCAGGGCATTTGCCATGCAGCCACCTCGAATAACAGGCACACATTCACAAAGCAATACTGTCTAGATGAATGAAGTGGCTGACTAAACAGTGTGATAAATAGGCAGCCCTCCACAACCTCTTCAAATAAACCTATGCTTACTTCCCACTTTGTTGTAATGTTATATACTAGTCTGATTCAAGCACATGAATATAGGAAACACCCAATACTGGAGAAAAAACGACTTAGCAAAACTCCAGTTCTGCAGCATTGGTATATTTAATATATTCACATGCGGCCTTCCCTCTTCCCCGCTCAGAGGCTCTGTTTCCATTATATACTCTTTTCACACTTGTACTTTGAAATCTGTGGCATATGGCCTCTAGGAGGAAATAGGAGAGATCAGCACCTCCGTGTAATTGGCTGAAGTTTGGGTTGTTACAAATGAGGTGGATGTGCCACTAAACAAACAGTGTTGATGCCTCTTGCCATTTGTTTCTGCTATTTAATTTATCGTGATTCCCAGCCTGATGAAGGGAGTGACTCAGGCAGAGAACTGCCTTTACAACACTGTCTTTAAAAACCACATTACCTTTACTCACAGAGTTTACAATAGATGTAAGTTAAGTACAATGTAGTTAAAAAGATAAAATAGGTTTTAACCTTTTCCATGCATACTTTATCAGACAGGTAAATATGTTTGTTTAAATAACATTAATATTTTGTTATTTAGAACAGAAAATTATAAAGGTACAGTGTAAAGTGAGGGAAGGCTCATTTTAGAGTTAAGGGGCTCGTAGTGAAAAAGGGAGGATAAGGGGATTTTAGGGTATAGGGGTGAGTTGAGGTAAAGGGACATAAGGGTAATATTAGGGTTTAGGGGTGGGTAGAGATAGAAGTCATGTTAGGATTTAGTGATGGGTACAGATAAAGGGGGGTAAGGGTGAGTTTAGGATTTGGTGAAGGGGGTGTAGGTAAAGAAAGATAAGGGTAATTTTAGGTTCTCTTGCAGGGGATCCTCATCAGCGGGGACCCCGGAGCATATACCAAATATATATATATATTATTTTTTTTTCACTGAAAAAAACAAAGGTTACAGGGAGGTTATAGTTAGGAAATAGAACTTTTTAAAAAACATAGACATTCACTCAAAAAAACTAAGTTTACAGGGACATTATAGTTAGGCTCACATTTTAAATGTGCAAAACCTTAGAAATTAGCCAGTTATAGTTACAGTTATCTCGACTAACTATAACTCATGCTCTAAGGTAACTATAACTCGCTCCCTCACCATGCTCTGGTAAATACCTACAAATTATGGCACTTATGACATCTTTGATTACATCATTGATAATATCAATGTAATATATGCAGTAAAATTCTGAACAAAAAAACTGTGCATGGCGGTGCGCAAGTTATAGTTACCTCCCTATAGTTACCTCCTGAAAATATTTTTTTTTTGCCCTGGGGGTGGGGGGTGTTCTCAGGGGTATATGCGTTTCCCCCCCCCCCATACCCTCCTCCCTGACCCCAGCCTTCCCTCCCCTTCCTTCCCACCTCTTCCTTCCCACCTCTTCCTTCCCAACCCTTCCTCCCCCCCCCCCTTAAAACAAAGTGTAGCCCGGGGGGTGATGGTCCCCGGGGAGCGGCCTTAGCAACGTATACGTTTTGATAATTTTGTGAAGATTTGTCAAGCAGCACCAAAGTTATAGGCAAAACAAACATATATATACACACACACACATATATATAGTTTTATTATTATATATATATATATATATACACACACATTTACATTTATGTAGCCGATGATAGAGGCTAAGAATGCCTACATACATTCCGTTTTCCTTTGATAAACTGTTCGCAGAATCGAGCACTTCTGTAAAAAAAAAACAGAAGGGAGACAGCCCATAAGGTGCAATCATCACAGCTATTATTAAAACAAAATTTGAAGAGACATCCAAAGACAACAGCAATAACAAGGAAATACTGGCACTGTACATTAAAGACCTCCAGGACCTCCTGTATCCCAGAGGTGACTGTTAGGTGACAGGTCAGTTTATTTTCAGCTCCTTCAGTGAGGATCCCTGAGCATTAGCTGTTCAGTTTTCTGGACTTTTGTTTTCAGAAAAATACCTTCAAAGTCCAATGATTGACTCTTCCCTTGATAGTTTTAAGTACCCTGTGTACTTTTAACTCTTTTCTGACTGAAATTGTTTTCTTTTCAGTCACAAAATGGCATCTTTATTCAACAACTGCCTTTCTTGTAGCAGGAAAATGGCACTATGTAACCCACCCTCTGTGTGCATTGTCTGCTTGCCTTCCTCACACTACCCTGAGACATGCTATCATTGTAAAACTTTCTCAATGAGAACCCCAAAAGACAGGGAAAAGAGCAGACTACATGCAAGGCAAGAGAGAGGAATGGTAAGACTTTAAAGTAGACTTGAGGGGTCGAAAACCTCCTTAAAAGAGCCCTCTTCTAATCAACACAAAGGGAGTACAGAAAAAGCACATCAAAAGCATCATTCGCCATCAACGAGTAGAAGGTCCGCAATAAGGGAGATACCTGTATGCTTCCCTTTGTTGCCAGCGTCATCGTCAAGGGGCCCGGTACCGCCTCCATTTTCCTCAAAGAGGCTTATGGCGGAGCGATCGCCGTCAATACTTTTGCCGAAGACACCATTGACTAAGAAACAGTCAACACCAAGACACCACTTCTTGGAGTAAAGACCCTTGTAGTCGAGACACACAGCATTACAAGGAAGGTCGACGTCACAACAGGCTGTCCCACGCCCGACGTTGAGTCACTAGCCGTCGCATCTGCACTCGCCGTCGCTATCGGCTCCACTGAAAACCATTACTATGTCAAAGCACCTAAAAACATCAAGACAAACCACCATCGAAAGAGAGACGACATCACACAGAGACCCGCTCGACCTTGCATTCAAGGATATTCACGTTGTTAAGCCTGTCCTTGTCTCCAGAAGTCACAATTGTACCTACAGTGACTACTCATTCACCAGTGGCACCCAGACTTGAGGAAACTCTCCATACACCGAGTTACATCCACCATAGTCCAGGGTCTGTTTACTGGCAGATTTACTCACCATCCAGAGACACTGCACATACACCCTCACCGCAACGTATCTGCCTTGTACGTTTTTTTCTGTTTCACCGGCATTGAGGCCTCAGGTGCAAGAAATAACACCACGAAGATCCAGAAGTCCACAGACTAGGCAATCACCGACCAGGTCTCCTTGATCGCAGAGAACAAGCTCTCAGTCTCTTAATAGGACAACACCAACCAGACTTAGACGCTCTCACCAGTCCACATCTCACAGAAGACATAGGACTCCCTCCTGGTCCACGACATCTCGTTCATCAATAAGAGACTACTCTCCAACATTATCTGACTCACCTCCGGCGAGGGTCTCCCCGGTGGACGATCTTATCACTCTTAATGACTCTCTTATTAGAGGAGCAATGAAATTGAACATTAATATTGCTTCTCCTCCTACTTTGTGATCCTCAAAACCCTCCACCATAGAACAGCCTCTAGACCTCTTCTACCTCTGGTTCCGGGTCTTTTGGATCCTTCCTCTGTACAAGCTGTTCCATCCTGCATTCTTTAAAAAAAAATACATGGCCCCTGATCAGGATCCTCTTTTTCTAGGAGCTGATCGTCCCTCGGATTCTATGATCATTGCAGTAGCAAGAAAAACTCAGGCACAAATTCAAACCCTATGATTGCAGGCCTTTCCAGCAGAGGGTTCAAAACCCTCATTGGTTACAACATTCACAACACCAAACCAGATCACACTACCATCCTCGAAGACAAGCAAGAGGAAAAGGAACCCATTGTCCATCAGTTTCCTCTGCTAAAGCACAAAGCATTGAGCTTTTGCTTCCCCTGTCTCCGTCTTCCGCTCCGGTGGGGGGAAGTATTATGAAAGATTTAGACGAGTGGCAGAAAATAACAAATGACAAATGGGTCTTGAATATTATTCAAAAAGGCCACTAGCTCAAGTCTCCTCCTCCTGCTGTCCCTCTGAAAATAACATCCTCTCATCTACAGAACAAAGTAAACATACTGTTCCAGAAAGAAGCTATAGAGGAGGTTCCACTTTCTCAACAGGGAAGAGGGTACACTCATGCTACCTTCTGGTTCAGAAAAGAGGCCCGACTTGCAAGTACAGACCAATTTTAGACTGAAGGCTTCTAAACAAGTACATCTGCAAAGAGAAATTCAGGATACTTGCCTTACACCAAATTTACTGGTGGGACTGGATGTGCTCCATCGATCTTCAGTAATTCTACTTCCATATCCCAATAACAAGGAAATGTTGGAAGTTTCTTCATTTCAGAGTGGCATCCAAGCACTACCAGTACAGTGTTGGCCTTTGGTCTCAAATCACCGTCTTGCACATTCTCAACGTGCACGGCAGTAGTAGCTGCATACCTGTGGAGTCAAAAGAAATGTATCTACCCATACTTGCACGACTGGTTAATCAAGAGCTCCTTACCAGCGCCCCCTTAGTCTATCTCTAGATGTACAAGCCATCTGGAAGTGGCTACTGGCCAAAGGTCTAACAATCTTCACCATTCATCTATCAGGAGAATCAAACACCCAGGCAGATTCCCTTAGTTGCAATTTTGCAGAAGCTCACTACTGGGTCATAAATGAACAAATTGTTCAAGACATTTTTCAGGAATAGGGTCAGCCTCAAATTGACCTCTTTGCAGACGAAAGCAACAAAAATTGCCCAGACTTTGAATCAGGTTTTACCGACCAGGAGCAAAGGGGAATGTTCTTATGATAGACTAGTCCAGGGCATTTCTTTGTGCTTTTCCCTCAATTTCTTTAATACTAGCAGCCATAAACAAACTGTACAGAGGTAGGACCAGAATGATCCTGATAGCCCCAGACTGGCTCCGCCAGTGGTGGTACCCAGATCGCCTTCCTATATCGTGAAGACCACACAAGAGACTGCTGTGCAGACCAGATTTCCTTTACAAACTCTGAGGGAAGGTTTTCCATCCTAGCCTTCCCTCGCTGAGCTTGACAGCATGGCTCCTGAATTCCCGCAATATGGACATTTAGGTCTCTCTCAGGAATGCAGAAACATTCTCAAGGAGTCAAAAACACCTGCAACTAGATGTTCTTACTCTTTTAAATGAAACAGGTTTTACATGTGGTGTATTAAGAATAATTATCATCCAATTCTGGTTCAGGAGGATGTTATTTTACCCTACCTCTTCCATCTAGCAATGTCAGGTTTACTGTTTTCCTCTATTAAGGCACATCTTGCAGCAATTACTGCTTATAGAAAATCACCTTCTCAAAGATCATTCTTCCAAATGCCTGTTGTTAAAGATTTCCTAGAAGGTTTAAAGAAGATGTGCACTCCTGTCCGTTCCCCGTCTCCTTCTTGGTAATTGAAGGTGGTACTATCAAAACTCATGGGTCCACTTTTTGAAGCTATACATAAGGCTTCCCTACAGCACCTTACATGGCAGACTGCTGTTCTTGTCGCTATTACTTCGGCATGCAGAGTTAGCGAGATTCAGTCTCTCTGTGCCAAAGAGCCTTACACAGTGTTCCATGCCAAGAGGATAGTGATGGGAACTCACCCCAGTTTCCTACGTTCTTTCCTAACCTGACCACACCAGCAAAAAGAGCATTACACTCTTTAGATCTAAAGCAAGTACTAAAGTTCTATCTGGACAAGACCAAAGACATTAAACAGTTTGACCACTTGTTTGTGAACTGCGGCCCCATGAGGATGGGGATGTAAAATGTAAATTAGCACTTGTATAGCGCACTACTCACCCGTTAGGGTCTCAAGGCGCTGTACTCATACCGCTATGGAACCCCTCCTGGCTTTTCCCTGTGAGGCGCCCACGCCTGAGCACCCCCAGGGTGAAGCCAAGCATCCAAGCGCTGTTGGGGCCGTTGTGGAGATTAAGCAAGCTATTGCCCAGAGTTGCAGAGTGGGACCCATGAATTAGATTAGGCATCAAGGCGAGAATTATCTGGTCAAGGGGAATTGAGCCCAAGACCTGCCGAAGCGGGACTTGAACCCTGGTCTTGATCCAGATCTCTTCTTCAGGGTCTGCCGCTCTAACCATTGAGCCACACTTCTCCACTCCTTCCAAACAAACCATTTCCAAATGTATAGTTTCTTGTATTCTGTTTACTTATCAGTTGGCCAACAAACAATTATCTGCTAAACTCAAAGCCCACTCTACAAGGGGCAAAGCAGCAACAGCAGCCCTACTAAAGAAAGTTCCCATCTCCGAAATTTGCAAAGCTGCTACTTGGAGATCGGTGCATACTTTCACAAGGCAGTACTGTCTAGATTCAGACACTAAGACAGATACCCAAGTAGGATAGGCCTCATTATGAAATCTGTTTCGCTGATAAAGGTACATATTGCTGTTCATCTTTGATTCATCCTCAGGAGTGTGGGATGGACTTGCTATTCTCTTCTGTGCTTATGACTATTGAAGAGGATTCCGTGGAAGAGATGGATAAGTTACTTACCTGTATTCCTAGTTTTCTTCCAGGGGAATCCTCATCAAAGTCATAAGCAACCTGCCTTCCTCACTGAACCAGTCTTGCATGCAGCAGTTCAAACATACCTGTGTTCTGTTATTCATATTACTATAAAAAAATACTAACCTGTCGCCTAACAGTCACCTCTGAGGCATGATGGGATAGAGGAGGTCCTGGAGGCCTTAAAGGCACAGTGCAAGTATTTCCTTGTTATTGCTGTTAATGCAGCCTATTGGCTAATAATGCCTTTTGATGTCTCCTCAACTTATGTTTTAATAAAAGCTGTGATTTTTGCACCCCATGCTCTTTCTTTCTCTCTCTCTCCCCCTTTTTCTGTCTCTTGTTTTTTACAGAAATGCTCGAGTCTGAGAAAAGTTTACTAAATGAAAACATAATGTAAGTAGGTGTTCTTAGCCTCTACTATAGGCTACATAATTTGCATAATTGTATAGATGTGTGTGTGTGTATATATATATATATATATATATATATATATATATTTGTGTGTATGAGGGCGATAAGTAACCAAGATCTGACATATTCAATAGCAAAACATACAGTATATGGGAACAGCATCAGGGTGAACAGAAAGATTTAAGATACTATGACATCCAACATATTAAACAAAATGATAGAGGAGGAGATCGAGAACAAAGATTGAGGAGAATGGAATCTAAATGGATTATTTTAATTGGAACTGAAATGCTGTGGTGTTTGAATATGAATGCAGAGTTACACAGACACCTATAGGAGATGAAAGAGGATAGGAGGCACTTGGAAGGAGACATTAATTTATCTAGATTATTTCGAACCTACATGAAGAATAAATTAGACCCTGGAGATGATAATTTTAGGTCATCATAGGGTTTTGTAATAAATAAGATCATTATAGGGGAAATAATCCCCTCATAAAAAAACTGCAGAGATTAGTATGTTCTTGTTTTGACTGTGTTTGACTATATAGACATTAGTTTAATTTGTTTTCATCCTTATGATACTTTATCGAGAGTCTATAACCCAATATGAGGAGGGATGTAAATATGATAAATAGTGCTTATATACTAGTTTTAGGTATTAATGAAATGAATCCTTGAACTTTTATAAATATGTTTGTTAAATAATGAAGGAATTGGTACTTTACCTAAATAAAGGCAATTGCATAAGAAAATAACATATGGGGAATATAAATGTAATCATATGTTGATCTAACTAAGACTGGTTAATGGATGTAGAATCATATTAAGCACATATATTGATTTAATAATAAGAAATGTGTATATTTAGGACACATTTGATTTTCATTATAGAAAAATGAACTTAATTTGGGTTAGAAATTGACTATAAATGTCGTTTAAGTGATATAAAACGATCACGGATTTTAATTGGTGGAGGTTTGGTGATCACATGACTTAAATACACTGACCTCACAATCAGCTCTATGGCCAGTCGAAGGCTCAGGCCGAAACGCGTTGCCATATCTGTTTGGATAGCACTGTGCACTTTGTACTTCACATGAAATAAGGAAATACATTACCTTTCGAATTGATGGATGGTGACGGCGTCATTCCTGCGATGAGAAGCTGGTAAATATTGCCTCCCGGATGCTTTGTAGTGATTTATGGCTTAATAATGTGTGTGTGTGTGTATATATATTATATATTTTTAAATATATATTTGGTATATGCTCCAGGGTTCCTGCGCATTAGCAGGAATATTCAGTGCTTATGACTTTGATGGGGATTCCCCTGGAAGAGAACTAGGATTTACAGGTAAGTAACGTATCCGTTTAAGGCTAGAAAGAGGGCAGTAAGGGTGTTATTAGAGTTTATTGGCTGGTAGATGTAAGGGTAATTCAAGAGATATGGGGAGTATAGAGAGGTAAATTGAGAGCAGGGTAGATTTAGGGTTTGGGGTGGGTAGAGATGGAAGGAGGTGATGGTAATTTTGTGGTGTAGGTGTGTTGTAAGGAAATGCCTCTTTTTACATGATCACCTTGAAAGTTTTGGACTGATGTTGCTGTTTTTGTAACTCTGAGAGTGCACTGCGTCTTGCTAATCAGACCTCAGTGCCAGTGTTCTAACCCCTTACAAGATGTATGTTGAAATGGCCACCCTCTATTGACATACTCTGACTAAGTAAGACAGCGTGTCTCTCCAAGGCTGCAACACTGGTTGTGCGACGCTGTTTGAGACAAAATACAAAATGGCTCCCAGCCCGCCCCTGAAACCTGGAAGAGCAGTTTTAAACTGCTAACTTGACTTTGCCATTTAAACTAATGGCAAAGCCCTCCTTCCCCTAACAATATATGTAAGTCCACAATTAGGAGGGCCTATGGATCCTTGAACAGGAGGCTATATATTAATAAGTAGGACATATACTTTTAATATGTTCTGACAGAAAACGGCAGCATTTCCAAATTGTTGTTTTTGCTCTTGAAAAGTTATTAGCCCCATTGGCTAACAGTTACTGAATGACTTTGCAGTCCGGCTACCTTATGAATGGGACTATTAAACTGAGTACTTCAAGGTATCAAATTAATCGTGGATTTAAACCCGACTTGATGCCCAACTCGAATTTAATGTCACTTTTAAGGAAAGGCAACTTTTGGAAAGTTGCCACTATGTTGCCCAGTTTGTCCAGTGGACCTGCACAGTTGCTGGTCAACAGACAGTCTTCTGACGTTCTGGGGAGGAGTGTGAATGACTCCCAGGCTCAGGAACAATAGAAGCTTGCAACAGGGAGAGATATTACTCCCCCTTGCAGGAAACCACTCAGGGTGTTGGCCCAAAAGGTGAACTCCAAAGGCAAAGCCACCTTTGGTGGGCAAATGTGATTACACTCCTGAAGGGTTGCCCCTTTGTTCAGGAAGACAGGCTAGCGACGGGAACAGAGAAGGGAGGCCAAAGCCAATCCAGTTTTCCTGTGGGCAGGTAGCCACACCTCTAGGGGGGGGCTACCAAGCTGCTAACATCCAAGAAAGGAAGTGGACAGAAAAGTGCACCCTGGAATTGCTACACTTAGCCAGAAGTCATCACTGGGTAGGAGGGATCTTGGTAGCCCATTGGCTATTGACCGCATCATCCCCCTAGGGCACTTTCTGGGCATAAATATGGCACTGGCACAGTGAACCTCAGATCACACCATAACTGGAGAAGGAACCAAAGGAGGACTGCCCTACTGACCCTTGGACCCGGCAGGAGAGGCTGCACGTGGCACCTTGGACAAGCAACAAAAGGACTGTGCCTATGGCTCTTGGCTCATGGGTAGAGTATCTCCTGAGCCCCAGACCAAAGGAGTGACTCCAAGGGTCAGTGACTTACCCCCAACCAGCACCAGGGCCGTCAAAGCTGAAGAAGCCCATTCTGTGAAGTCAGTAGCCACTTTTTTGTGAATCGCTGCTATAAAAGGGCCCCCCCCAATGAAATCATTCATATATAAAAATATATATTCACTGAAAAAACAAAGGTTACAGGGACATTATAGTTAGGTTATGAATTTAGTTGTGCAAAACAATAGAAATTCACCAGTTATATTTGGTTATTTCAAGAAACTATAACTCCCACCTTCGCCATATCTGTCTATCTATTTATCTATCTACTGTATGGTAAAAGAATGCATGGAAATGGCATACATTGTATGCATTGGGGCAATATACAGCCGATTCAAGCATGTGTGTATATGTATATATATATATATAGTACGAACGCTAGAGAACAGAAGTTACAGGTAAGCAACACATTTTTTTTAATGGAGAACTGGATGAGCATGTTATGCTTTTTATTACTCAACGAGAATAAATCTTGTATTCAGCAATAGTGTTGTATAGCAGCTAGCTCTCTCTTTTAATTATTAATCTGTGGTAGATAGGAGCTTCCCTACTGACTCTAAGCGAATATCATAAGTTAAGATTACTTCTTAAAATAATATACCAGTAAACTATATGGCAGTTTAATTTATAAGGACATTAATTGTAAACCTATTACATTCAACTTTATGTTCATCTTAGTCTTCATCATACAGTTGGTTCTAGAAGGCCTCTTTGCTAAATCCATTGAAATTACATTTTGAGTTGTTAAGCAACTGCTTTGTGTACACTTAAAAAATCAGCTAATTATCTTTTGATTGATGTCGTTGTATTGTGAAGTGTAGTAGTAAACATTATTTGTCTGTCTGGGATGTGCCAAATTGTATTTACCACTTTTCCTAGGTAGACATTGAATTATGTCCCAGAGAGTTGAATCAGATAAGTTGTGTTATATTGGGCCAGATGTAGGAAACAGTTTGCGACTCGCAAATGGCAAAAATTGCCGTTTGCGAGTCGCAAACCGGAGTTTCCTATGCAGAAATGCATTTTGCGAGTCGGAACCGACTCGCAAAATGCATTTCCGACTCGCAAATAGGAAGGGGTGTTCCCTTCCGATTTGCGAGTCTGAGTGGTATGCAATACCATTTGCGACCGCGTACGCGGTCGCAAATCGTATCGCAGTTACCATCCACTTCAAGTGGATGGTAACCCACTCGCAAATTGGAAGGGGTCCCCATAGGACCCCTTCCACTTTGTGAATGGACCCAAAAATATTTTTTCAGGGCAGGGAGTGGTCCCAGGGACCACTCCCTGCCCTGAAAAAATACCGAAACTAAAGGTTTCGTTTTTTTTTTTTAAGTGCAGCTCGTTTTCCTTTAAGGAAAACGGGCTACACTTTAAAAAAAAAAAAACTGCTTTATTGAAAGCAGTCACGAACATGGAGGTCTGCTGACTACAGCAGGCCTCCATAATTGCGAGTGCCTATACTCGCTATGGGGCCGCAATTTGCGACCCACCTCATGAATATTCATGAGGTGGGTCATTGCGACCCCATAGCGAGTTGCAGTCGGTGTCTGAGACACCGTACTGCATACCAATTTGCGAGGTGCAAATTGCGAGTCGCATGGACTCGCACTTTGCACCTCGCAAATTTTTACGTTGCTCCATCTGGCCCATTGTCTCCGCAGTTACGAATTAAATGTGGTTGGTGCTAGTTTGATAATTTGCATGATTATGAGAGTAAAGTTACGCAATTTGTGCTTTTGTATCCCCAGGAACTGATCCGAAAAGGAATCCCACACCACTTTCGTGCCATTGTTTGGCAGCTGCTGTGTAGTGCCACTGACATGCCAGTAAAGAATCAGTACTCTGAACTGCTGAAGATGTCCTCACCTTGTGAAAAGCTGATTCGGAGGGACATCGCTCGTACATATCCTGAACATGATTTTTTTAAGGGGCAGGACAGCTTGGGCCAGGAGGTTCTCTTCAATGTCATGAAGGTGATTCATGTCTCAATTTAAACAGTTTTTCTTCTGCTTACTTTCCCAAACATCGGACCATTCAACAATAACTTTGTTCACACACAGCTAACCCTTAATTTATTCATCCTGTCTAGTCACCATTTCATTTAACCATATCTTCCTCCGTACACAGCTAATCCGTAGTCCATTCACTCGGAAAACTGTCAGTCGACACTGCCACTAAAATACCCAATTTGTCCAGCCAAGCGTTCTTTCACCATTTTCATTGCATTAGTGTTGTAGAGTTGCATCCAGCCAGCAAGAAATTAATTTATCCAGCCAGTCACCCATCATTCCTCTTAAGCAATTGACCACGCCCCCCTTATTTCCCGTCGATGCACACAATGATTTATAATTCAATTATGGTTTAAAAAAAACTCTAAATTAAAAAAAAAATATAACCAAATCTGTGGCCAGCTGACAGTACCTTACCAAGTAGAGCAGTTACAGCAGCTTGTTCCTGTTTCATGGTCATCTGACAAGATTAAATAGTTAGGGATCCTTATAGGTCGAACTGCTTCACAAGTTGTAGGCCTAAATTATGCCTCTTTGATCTGTTAGTTGAAGGGAGACTGCAGCGGTTGTACTCCAAGTAGTTCGCATGGCAGAGAGAGTTGCAGTAATAAAGATGAGGGTCCTACCCCAGAGCCTTTATCTATCCCATTATCAATTCAATGCCTGATAAACTCCTTGTTCTCCAGTATTGGATCTTTCATAGATTCACATGCTTGAATCATCCCCGTCGTCGAGGTGGGAGCCTCACGGTAAACTTAAATATATAAAAAGCAGTAAGTCAGTAAAAGTAAAACCAGTAGGCCCTAGTAGGCCTCATAGGGTATTTTACAGTCTATCCACTTTGTTCTGTGAAAAGACCCAAACTTGAGTATCAACCAATCAGGATTCAGCCCCTCCCAAACACTCCCAACAGAGGCTGAATTCCCTCAGATTTTCTACCGCACGTCGTGTGAAGGGAGTCTCCCTGAGCTCTGCTCAGTTTTTTTCCTATTTTCTGACTGAAGATTGTTTTTTCTCTCAGGAAACTAGTTACAACTTTACTATGTCTGAAAAGGCAAAGAAGGGCCTGTTCAGAGACTGTGACAACTGTGGGAAGAAGAGACTACATATTGATGACCCCCACAAGAAGTGTATTTACTGCCTTCATCCAGACCATAAGGTGAGAGACTGCAAAATCTGTCGCACCTTTAGTCAAAAAACCCTCAAAGACCGAGAGGGTAGACTTCTCTTATGGCTGCAAAAACAGAAAGCCTTAGAGCATCCTTCATCAGACAGCGAAGAGTCACCACAAACTTCTCGCCCTCAGAAAAGAACAGATGAGAGAGATAGAGGTGCGGATGAACCACCAAGAAAAATGCACAAAAAGACAAAACAAGTCTTAACTGAAGAGGCAGTTAAACATGGACCAAAAAAGGTTCATTCAGAACCTACTACGCTGTTACACCGGAAAAGCACCTCAAAGAAACCATCCCTGTCTCTGTCACCACAAAAAGAGCCAGAAAAACTCTTTTCGGTGAAAAAACAACCGTCGACGACCGCCCCGTCGACGACAGTGTCGACGGTAACAGCGACCACGGTATCGTCGACGTTCACAACACCATCCTCACCGATGATTATGACGTCGTCGCCGTTGTCATCGACGACGATTATTACTGCAAAAATCTTCAAAAGAGCTTCGTCGGCAACCACAGCGTCGACAGCGGAGGCCTCCTGGGTTCACAAATCATCCAGGGCACTCCCATCTACGCAAGATACGTCGGCGAAGCGACCGTCGTCGGTAAAATACCCGTCGACGAAGGGACCGTCGACTAAGGACCCATTGACAAAGACGCAGTCATGGACGGAAGCGTCGGCGAGAGACCCGTCGACGACAGTACCGTCGACGAGGGAATCGTCGACGAGGGAACCGTCGACGAGGGAACCGTCGACGATGGAACCGACGATCACCACAGCATTAACAGTTTACAAACCTTTGGACATTTCACCAGATCATTCCTCATACCATCATGAGGACTCCACCAGATTCTTACCCCTTTCCCTTATTAATATAGGGGACAAGCCATCTGACATTTTGCCGATGCATACATCACCAAGTAAAGTGCTGCCATACCCACCGCAACATCTTTTAGACGATGATGATGATGAGGATCAAGGAATGTTTGGGGCAGCTAGTAGCCCGTCCCAACTAAATGTCAAATGTCAAGAGTTTGATGAAGAAGAGGATCAACATTACCAGTATAGTTATGCTTCAACATCTTATCCACAGGCAAACCAACCATCGCCACTAGCTATGCCTAGCACATTAGTGACAGATTTACAACATATGTTGAAGGACTACTATAAAAGGTTCCCACCGTCAACTCAGTCCATGCCACCTAGACCTCAAAGTTACCAGCAAGCTCAAACTACTAATGTTTCCGAAAAGCCACAGGCTAGTAGACCTGTAACTAGCCAAGCTCCGGAAGCTTACCTCTCGTCGGACGACGAAAGGGAAGAGGGCGAGCTAGCAGATTCAGCGGCTAGTGAATGGGACGATTATCTCGTTCCCACACCATCTCCACCTCCAGCAGCTCCAGTGGATTCTCCTCCAGAAGACATAGGAGGTTTCCATAATATCATAGAGAGAGCGGCGAAACGTTTTGGCCTGGCAATTGTTTCCCATGAAACTGAGTGTTTTTTGTATGACTTTAAAGAGCCATCAAAGAGATCTGTAAGAGCCATACCGATTGTGGATTTCTTATGGCAGGAGGGTTTGAAGGCAATGAAAAACCCGGCAACAGTGCCTTCACAAATGCCAAGGCTAGAGAAAAAATACAAGGCCCCAGATGATTCTCCGGCCTGTTTAGTCTCACAGCCGAAACCTGACTCGGTTATATCACAGTCGGCTCAACGAGGATCCAAAAACCCCTCTACGCCTATTGCGTCTCCCCCAGACAAAGAGGGAAGGAGACTAGACAATATCGGTAAGAAATTCTCCTCGGTTGCTGCAGTAACGGTCAAGGCGGCCAATTCCCTCGCCATCCTGGGAAGGTATGATCGCCAGATGTGGGCAGACATGTCCGCTTTTGTAGATTCACTGCCAGGAGATCTCAAGGTGGAAGCTAAAAAGGTCTTGCAGGAGGGAGAAAGGGTCTCCGCAGAGATAATAGACAGTGCAATAGATATTTCCCTCACTGGCTTTCGACAATTAGCTGGAGCAGCAGTCCTGCGCAGACAAGGGTGGCTTAAAGCTACTTCAATCAGACCAGAAGTCCAGACTCGTGTTCTCGACATGCCCTTCGATGGAGAGAGTTTGTTTGGCAAACATGTCGACGACATGCTGCAGGCTATCAAGACGGATACCGATACAGCAAAATCCCTAGGTACCCTGCAGTATAAAAAACTACCTTTTCGTGGAGCAAGGGGTAGAGGTAATTACTCCTTTCGAGGTGGATACCAACAATACAGGTCACAATATCCATCTTCCTCCACAGGACCAGGACATCAGCACCATCAACAACAGCAGCATTATCGATTACCACCAGCCGCAGCTTACAAACATCCGGCTAGAGGAAGAGGAGCTGCCCGAGGAAGAGATACAGGCAGAAAGCAATGACCAGCGGATAATCTCAACACCTCCCCAATCAATATTGAAGGTCGGAGGTCGCATCAATTCTTATTTCCCCAAGTGGAAGGCTATAACATCGGACAGATGGGTACTAGATGTAGTGACCAGAGGTCATACTCTGGAATTCATGCAAACACCACCGAGTGTCCCTCCATCGGGTACACCGCCTCCGAGGTTGAACCAACTTCTCAGGGAAGTAAGAATAATGCTAACAAAAGGAGCAATAGAACCAGTCCCTTTATCTCAAAAGAACAAAGGATTCTACTCCCGGTTTTTCCTTCTAAAGAAACCCTCAGGAGACTGGACTTGAGAGCACTAAACAAGTTTCTAAAGAAACAATCGTTCAGGATGGTAACGTTGCAGGATGTCCTGCGTCTCTTAAACACGGGAGATTGGATGGCATCCCTAGACCTCCAGGATGCTTATTTTCATATCCCCATATATCGCAAACATCGCAAATTTTTAAGGTTCAGGGTAGGAAGTATGCACCTCCAATTCCGGGTTCTACCATTCGGTCTCAAATCAGCCCCCAGAATCTTCACAAAAATGTTAGCTCCAGTAGCAGCACATCTTCGCCAGTCAGGTATCCAGGTCTTCCCTTACCTGGACGACTGGCTTATAAAGGCACCCTCAAAATTCCAAGAAACAAATCATATTTCCTATTGCCTTCAATTGTTACACAGCCTGGGGTTTGTAGTCAACTACCAGAAATCTCAGATATACCCCAAACAAGAATTGAGTTTCTTGGGAGCAATTTTGGACACAGTACGCAGCAAAGCGTACCCATCACACGAGAGGAAACAAAAGTTAACCTCTTTGGCAGACAACCTATCCAGAAAAAAGTTTGTTTCAGTCCGCATCTACAAATCATTGCTCGGAATGATATCATTGTGCATTCCGCTAGTCCCAGATTGCAGGCTCCATATGCGACCCCTGCAAGAGCAATTGGACATACAATGGACACAGGTCCACGGCTCCTTCGAAGACAAGATTCGCATAACGCCTCTAATGAAGAACACTGTGAGGTGGTGGGCGACTCCAACCAATTTCTCAAAAGGGCTGTCTTTTCTTCTTCAAACACCAAGTTACATAGTAACAACGGATGCCTCTCTCGAAGGATGGGGTGCACACTGCCAGGACCTGCAAATCAGCGGAATCTGGAATCAGCAAGAGAGCCAGCTCCACATCAATTATCTAGAACTCAAAGCAATACACTTAGCTCTAAAAGCTTTCTTGCCAAAGATACAATGTTCAAGCGTCTTAATCCGGACGGACAACATGACCAGCATGTTTTATCTAAACAAGCAAGGAGGCACAAGATCCCTACAACTCTCGCAGCTAGCCCAACAAATTTGGACATGGGCCATCAAACACAATATTTCACTAAAAGCGGAGCATGTGCCAGGACAGATCAATGTTCTAGCAGACACCCTGAGCAGGACAGTGATTCCTTATCACGAGTGGGAGCTAGACCAGAAAACTCTCAATGGCCTGTTTCTATTATGGGGCAAACCAAACTTAGACCTATTTGCCACTCTCGAGAACAAGAAATGCCAGTTCTACGCAAGTTGGCTTCCCCAAAAAGATTCGTGGGGGAATGCGTTTTCGATGAGATGGTCAGGAGTTTATGCCTACGCTTTTCCTCCGATCCCGCTCATTCCGAGAGTCATCAGAAAAATGAAGACGGAGGGGTGTCGACTTCTACTCATAGCTCCCAGATGGCCCAGACAAATATGGTATACGGAGCTCCTCATGCTCTCCGAACGACCACATCTACCACTCAGACAGAGTCCGACTCTTTTAACGATGCACCAGGGACAAGTCACACACCCACATCCGTCGTCTCTTCATTTGTCGGCTTGGCTCCTGAACACAATGAATACTTAAATCTCAAAATGTCCCCAGAGTGTAGAGACATCTTAGCAAAAGCTAGAGCTGACACTACCAACAAAACCTATAGACTTAAATGGAAACGGTTTTGTGTTTGGTGTGCAGCGGAAAATATACATCCTTTATCTTCTACTCCGGAACAGATACTTCCATATCTCCTGCTCCTGGCAAAATCAGGACTTGCATATTCTTCCATACGGGTACATCTGGCAGCAATTTCCAGATACCGCAGATCACCAGACAGACTCTCTTTGTGTTCCACAAGAATTGTCAAACAATTTATGAAGGGCCTTTTTCGGGTCTTCCCGCCAATTAGGAAACCTCCGCCTCTATGGTCATTGAATGTTGTGTTGATGCAGCTCATGAAAGCTCCTTTTGAGCCGATCCACAAAGCTGACCTAAAATTCCTCGCATGGAAAACAGCGTTACTGTTAGCTCTTACTTCGGCAAAAAGAGTCAGTGACATTCAGGCGTTCACTATCAAACAGCCGTTCCTCCAGTTTACAAACTCAGGTGTCATCCTGCGGACAAATCCTCAATTCATTCCGAAAGTTCCCTCAACATTTCATTTAAATGAACCAGTCATCGTAAAAACCTTTTTTCCAAATCCGCAAACAGTGGCGGAAAAAACATTACATTCTCTCGATATTAAAAGATGTTTAAAGTTTTATCTACAGAAAACTCAGGCCATCCGCCAGTCGGATCAATTATTTGTAGCATTCGGCGGAACAAAGAAGGGACACGCGGTGTCCAAACAGACTTTAGCAAGATGGATTGGCCTGGCGATTCAATTCTGCCATTCAAAAGCAGGAAAGCCGCTCCACACCAGGGTGAGAGCCCACTCTACAAGATCGGTAGCCACTTCAGCTGCACTCTTTGCAGGTGTACCACTACATAGCATCTGTAGAGCAGCGACATGGTCCAGCCAACACACATTTACAAGACATTACTGTCTAGAGGAGACTAACCAGGTCGATACAGCAGTGGGACAAGCAGTGCTGAGGCATCTATTTCGTTAAGGTGAGCCTCTTACACATCCCACCACCACACTCGAGGTATGGTCATTAATGGTTCATTTTCTTATACTGTGTTAACGTGTCGTATTCTCCATAATAATAGCATAAATTGTGTCAGGATTTCTTGCCACACACCTTTTATTGCTCTTATATTCGGATGTTTATGAATATAAATATAATTATATGCAAGTGCATATTTAAAACTGAACTAATGTGAATCACATCACGTATAGAATTACGATGGAATTACAGTCAATGTAATTCAGTAAGTAAGAAAACATTACTGCTCGTTACTCTGATTCAAGCATGTGAATCTATGAAAGATCCAATACTGGAGAAGAAAATTAGTTACTTACCTGTAACTGCAGTTCTCCAGTATTGGTATCTTTCATAGATTCACATGCGACCCACCCTCCTCCCCTCAGAGGCTCCCCTATTATACAGATATTAAACTTCACACTCCTACTAGAAAATCTGAGGGAATTCAGCCTCTGTTGGGAGTGTTTGGGAGGGGCTGAATCCTGATTGGTTGATACTCAAGTTTGGGTCTTTTCACAGAACAAAGTGGATAGACTGTAAAATACCCTATGAGGCCTACTAGGGCCTACTGGTTTTACTTTTACTGACTTACTGCTTTTTATATATTTAAGTTTACCGTGAGGCTCCCACCTCGACGACGGGGATGATTCAAGCATGTGAATCTATGAAAGATACCAATACTGGAGAACTGCAGTTACAGGTAAGTAACTAATTTTCATGTGGCGAAATAAACATCCATGCAGAGGGTGTCACAACCTACTCGTTGTTTGTGGTCCACTTGAAATGTGGCGAGGTCTTTGTTCTTATAGGTTCTGCCTTGGCCCAAGTAGGGGCGACCCTTTCTGGTAGCCACGGTGCTGCTGACTGAGGGGACGCCAAAGGCATTCCGTGCCCTCCAGAAGGAGTCCCCGAGGGGGAAAAACACAAAAAGGGAAAAAACCTCAAATAGGAACTCCTGGAACAAAAACAAAAGGTAAAAATACATCTGAACAAAAGGCAAAAATTACGAAGAAAAAAGCTGGAACAGGCTCAGAATCATATATCTGATGCAGAAGAACAGGAGCGAAGAATCACCACTCACAGGAAGTGTTACAGCGCAAAGAGAACAGCAATCACCCACCTTATATACCAAAAGAACAGGAAGTGACCGGCAGGAAGTAAAAGACACCATATTGGATTGGGAACATAACATAGAATTCCATAGTAAAGTCACCATGGTAAGGAAGGTTCCTAAGGCATGCAGGGAGAAGGAAGGCATGCTGGGAAAGAGAAAGAATCATGGACAGGAAAGAAAGGCACAAGGTCAGGAAGAAACAAGGGAGGCAGAAAAGAAAGAAAAAGAAGTAGAAAATAAGTGGGGGAAAATGGAGAGTGGGGAGAGGCAAGAAACTAGCGGGGCGCATCGCGCCATTACTGTATCGAGGCCCCATGCCCAATTTGGGGCCTCGATAAAAATAATAAATTGCAGGGGCTCGGCGCGTCGCGTCCTACCGCCGCATGCCGTGGCACGCCGTGCGACAGAGGGAATAAGATACTGTATTAGCCAATGGTGCTCAGGGCACTGGCAAAACCACATATTCTATCTGATTTCCAGGCTACTCAGATGAGATTTTTCAGAGAGATGAGGGAAAAAAGAAACAACAAAACAATGGTGCTGTATTGATGACCTCACAAGACGCTCGTCCTTGTGGCTTGTCCCATGACTGAACAAATTTCAGTTAAGTTGGAGTTTATATTCCTCACCTATAACTAGTGCCAACTTAGTGATTTGGGAGAGGGCATTCAGGAGACAGAAGTTCACTTTTCCTTCACTCTTTACACCCACCTACAATACCTGTGACATCACGTCAGTTCTGATTCCCTCACAATTCAGGATTTGGAAAGATAAGAAGTGCCTCATGATTGGTCTCTTTTTTTTCAAACAAACAGAGCACTTGAAGAACTCGAACAACAGTGTGGCCTCCCGTAAACTTAAAGACTTGTGTACACCAAATTTGGTCATTGGATTATTTACCCAACACTGTAGGAAGTGGCCTCAAGACACTTACGGGTCTAGAAAAATGGTTAAAAGATGGACCACACAACCTTGTATATATTTCTCATAGAAGCACACAAGACTCAAAAACACCAGATAAAAAAAGATGGAAACAAGAACTTGGTTGTGAACTGTTAGCAACTTTTTGACAGAGGCTGCACAGTCGCATCGGATTTGCGACAATATGAAACACAATACAAGATACTTGCCTGTTAGTATAAAGCCCTTGAAAAGTTTGCAAAACGGATTGGAGACAGGTGCTGGAAAGGGTTCAGCTCAGCTGGCTTCCTTCTACGTTTATTGTGGCATTGCCTCAAATTGGGATGTGATTAATGATGAGTTAAAATGAGTTTTTGAAACCCAGATCCCATGAGATCCTAGTATTATACAGCTTGGATGTCCCTGTCCGTCATAGCACAGTGACAACCAAAATCTCTTAGAGGCAAACAGTTAGCATTGACAGTAGTCACTGTGATACAGTGCCTTCTGGTACTATGGGGGTAAGACCACAATCCCTAAGTTTTTAACCTGGGTAGCCCAGGTATGGGATATGTTGGCCTTGGAGAGTATAGCTCTAGCAACAGAGAATAAACTAAAGTCCTATGAGCTGAGGTGGAAAACATTTAATCAACTTCTTGACCACGATACTATAAAGCAGTGAGGCTTATCACGGTTGAGTTGTCCCAAACTTTACCTAGAAATAGGACAGAGGTACTCCTCGGACACCTAGGTCTCTGCACATGGACACTTCTCAAACTCTAATATTAGTGAAGCAAAAGACACCTAAGAATACAGCAATGCCTACACGAGGGCCACAGAGAGGGGGGGGAAGGTTGGGAAAGGGAGTTTAAAGTTGGAAAATATTACTTTATTTCTTATCTACACTGTCTTTGCTAATCGAAGGGTTGTGGGCAAAGTTATTGTTAGTAGAATAAAATACATTTACACCTTTAATATCCTGTTGTTCAAATAACAAACAAAAAAATATCCACAGCCCCTTTCAAGCAGCCACCCATCTGCCGACCCAACTACTTTTGTATAATCCTACCTGACATTCATCCATGAATTCTATAACAGTAATCCTTTAGCATTTTGACCATCCATCTATTAATTTGCCCACCAAATAAGCTAACCATAAATCTACCAACAGTCGTCACCCCCAACCTGCCACAATTCCCTACACTGTACCAGCAAATAACAAGCCTATCCAGTCAACTATTCATCAGCTCTAATGAAAGGGTCTTCTGCCTTATCACCAACCAGTCATCTACTTTCCCACCAAACCAGACACGTATCTGTCCTCCATATCTCAAATCAGATGCCCATGAACTCAACCAATCATCCATCTTTTGGCCCCTACAACAGTTGCCTGTGTCTCCACCCAACCAATAATTTATTTGCTCAGGTAACAAACTATCTTATTACCATACTCAAAAAGCTACCCATCTTTCCTTCTACTCAGTCATCCATTTGTCCAGCAGTCAGTCATTCTTAGTCTACACAGCCAGCATTTATTCAGTCCACTCATTTACCTGATCTGTTAGTTCCCTGCCAGGTGCCCACTAGCCACCCACCAAGTCATTCCAACTAGCCATCCAGCTGTCATACCACCCAACCATTCACCTAATCAGCATTCCACTAGCCTAGTCAGGAAGTCATCCATCTTTTCATCCACACATCTGGGTCTGAGAACTGTCATACTCACTGGAATATACACATTTATTACCCGCCCCTATCTTACTAAGCATTTACTCACCTAAGAACCAAATTATCCATGTTATTTAAAAAAAATTACATAACCAGTTGACCCATTGGACAACACATGAAAGGCATATGCTTTCACCACTTGTGCGTCCATTCAGATACTGATCAACCCACTCACTGTACAATCAGTTAAACAGTCTTTCTATCCAAACATCTTTGAGCTTTACAGTCAATCATTTATGCAACATGTCAGTGATTTAACATTCCACCACCCTTGTGAACAAACTGCTGTTCATCATACAACCCATTTGACCAGCCATACCCAAACAATGATTTATCTAATCACCTACCAAATCAGCCCTAGACCTAACTGTTAAGCAGCCATCAAATTCTCTAGCATTAAATCTGTGAATCATTCCTTATCGTGCAGCTCAAAGTCCTATGGTAACATTACGAGAGCAGAAAGTTGTTATTTCTTAATAAACATATTAAGAAGCGTTTGCTTTACTTAAACCCTCCAAATCATTAGAAATAACTAATGTTTGAGTAATGAAGTATAGGTACTCCGATCTCTACTCCCCAGAGATTTTCAAATACACGTGCGGAAGGGCGTCCCTGTCCACAGCTCTGCTCAGCAACATAATTTCTCTCTCGGGGAGCTCCACTGAAATCATAAGCACTGAATAGTTCCGCTCACGTGTGGGGATCACAGAGAACTTCTTTAAAGTAGGTCTTCTGTTTTGTAGACCTTCACCTTACTTCAGGAAGGCCAAGTCCAGGACATAATTTGTTGAAAACTTTTTGTAGCCTATAAAGAAGGCTGTTTTGGCTGCCTATTTTAATTTATTTTAAAAAATAGATTCAAATATTATTAAAAAGGTAGGAAAAAGTTCCATGAGCTGAATAATTTTTACTTATAAATATCCTTCCTAAACCATTTTTTTTATATAAAGAAATGGAGGAGGAGGAATGGGGCAACGTACACATATAGGCTATAGTACCATAGATGCAAAAAACTGACACTCCACAGCTCTCCACTGTCCTATTGTGCCCAGCAGGTGGCAGTTACCGCAGTTGTTTTTTCTCGCTCCTGGTGACAGAATCTTGGATCAATGAGGTGGGCCTTTTTTGGCTTTTTTGTTCTTAAGTTATTTGTCAGACTAATTGTCAACAACTTCACTTGATGTTTTAGATCATTTAGAGTGTGTCTGTCATTTTCTCACATGTTTTTTTCAGTCAAATAAAATGCCATCTTTATTTGTCAAATGTCCTGCCTGTGTCAGACAGAAGGCCAAATCAGATCCTTATGATGTATGTATTCTGTACATTCCTGACAGATGTACCCTCTGTGACAGGGAGCATCCCCCAGTTCCTTCAGTGCCTACACCGCACGCTTCACCTCTGCCTCTACCTCAGACAGAGCCACCTTTGGGAGCTACTTTACTAGTGAGGCCTCCAGCCTCTCCACTGAGAACTAAGTCTCCTTGGTCGGAATCTAGATCTCACCACAGATCTTGATCAAGAGCCACTTCCTGAAGTCGCCATCACCATTCTCCACATTCTTTGTCGCACCGTTCATCTACGTACAGATATCGTCTTAAGTCAAGGTCTAGGTCATGATCCAAAAGATTTTTTTTTTTTTAATTCAACCTTGCCTTAAAGTACTTGCAGATACTCACTGACTTTTACTGACTCTCCTCAGCCAAGAGTCCCACCAATTAATGACATAAATACCTTTCAGGAGGTGCTCATTTGAGGAGCTACGAAACTACACATTCCATTGCTTGGTCCATTAACTGTTAATACAGTGATATTTGAGACTCTTCAGCCATGGTCTGCATCTCAACCTCTTCCGCCTCTGCTTCCAGATTTGTTAGAACCAGCTATGGAACTTTTCCTCACACCAGCTTCAGCAAAAGCAGCTCCATCTAAGCATGAGAAAAATATATAGGTCTTCTGAGCAGAACCAGTTATTCCTGCGGTCTGATTGTTCCTCCTGATTATGTTGTGATCTTAGCAGCAAAGAAAATGAATTCTAAGTTCCACCAGACAAAGAAAGCTGTATACTAGACACAAGTTTGTGGCACAGCAGCTACAAACATGAAAGCTGCAAGTCCATCTGCCCTCCTCAGCAGATGTGATACATCCTTATGGGACTCCCTACAACAATTTGCAGATGATCTCCCAAAAGATCGCAGGGAGGACGTCATAGAAATTTTAATGAAGACTTAATGGTCTCTAACTATTGCATAGAATGGTTATTTTCTCAGATTAGCCAGACCTCCACCAAATATTCAACCAAAATCATCCACTCAACATCTGCATATTCTGAGATCAGAAGTGAACATTCTTCTGCAGAAGCATGCCGTAGAACCCATACCTCTCATCCAATGAGGAACAGAGCTTTATTCCTTTTATTTCTTGGTTAAAAAGAAAGGTCCAAAAAAAAAATCCAGACCCATACTGGATCTGAAAGTCGCTAGCAAATGGATACTGAGGTAAAAATTCAGAATGCTAATATATCAAATTTATCCTCAAATCTATCAAGTAGGCTGGCTCTGTTTCATAGATCTTCACGATGCATACTTTCAAATTCTAATAGCTGGAAAACACTAAAAATTACTGAGATTTACTTTCTTCTGGCCTCAAATGAGCCCCAGAACATTTTTGAAGTTCATGGCAGTGGTCACATACATCTCGAGAAACTCAAAATCCTTGTCTATCTGTATCTAGAATGACAACAAGCACACCATCATTATCAAATCACTGTCTCTACTCTCAATCTGCTAGGTCTTCATATCAGTCACCAGAAATAGACCTCATTGCCAGTTCAGTCTCTTTATTACCTAAGAGCAACCATTGACACCATAAAAGCAAAAGTGTATCCTTCGAGGAGAGACCTTTAGCTACACGTCTGAAGTGTCAATCTCTCATGGAAGCTTTTCATCCAACAGTGAGGAAAGTTTTGTCTCTTTTAGGCATAGTGATATCTTGTATATTTTTGACTTCAAATGCACATCTCCACATGAGGCCATGAGGCCATTAGAAGAGTGGCTGGAGGGCCAGTGGTATCACTATTCTGATGGATACAACTACCTGTGGATTCCTCACCTATTGAATACTCCTCTTGCGCCAGCATTCGACGGAAATCTTCTTCCTAGCTTCTGCACGTCGACGAGGATGTCACAATTGCCCACGCATTGCCGTCTGACGTCATACAGGCAATAAGAGGTCCTCGCCGACGTGCCGACGTCAGTTCCCTTTTTTCCGTGCCATTCGAATGACGGTTATTCTTCGAGGGAACTACTGTTGCTACTCGACGTAATTACAGTTATTGCTGCTGTTTCTTTCTTTGAGAAAAGAAAGAATGTCGCAAAGAAAATCTGGTTTCAAGCCCTGCAATGAGTGCGGTGGCAAGATGTCGGTGACGGACCCACATACAGACTGTTTGTGGTGTCTCAGCTCCGACCACGACGTTGAAAAATGTGACTCTTGTCAACGGATGAATCCGAAGGCGTTAAAGGAGCGAGAAGCAAAGCTCTTTTTGGCGAAGTCTAAGAGAAAAGAAAAGCGGCATCATCGCAAGTCATCCTCTCCGAAGTCCCATCGGCGTCATCGTGACTCCCGGCGTCGTCGTGAATCTCGGCGCCGGTCGAGTAGGGAGAGATCGCGTTCGAGGTCGCCTTCAGCTCGACGCCGAAAAACATGGGAAGTGAGTCCCACCATCTCTCCACAGCCACAGACGCCTTTTGCATCACCGACTTCACCAGCTTCGCCGACGTCGCATGTGAATCCTCCATTGGTGTTTGAGGTTCCTCAGCGTCAAGAGTTTTCTCCAGCTTCTCAGACGCCGGGACCGGCGCCAATGTCACCTCGAGCCCCAGGCTCCTCAGTATCCGGCTTTCCCGGCCCCAGGAGCCGACAGTTCCGCATTCTTGAATGCGATGTTTACCATCTTACAGCAGATGGCTCCAGGTGGTGGGCTGGCTGGTCCTGCGGGCCCCTTGGCCTTCAACATGGGTGCTCAGGCTCCGTTACGACCGGCACCTTTTATGCCCTTCCTTCCCATGGGAAATGTGGGCTCGGCGCCAGCGCCTATGGCGTCAGCCTCGCAACCGGTGACGCCTAGTATACCTGTGGCTCCGGCGCCGGAACATTCTCCTGTCCGCCCTTTGCCTCGTACGGCGCCGAAGAAATCCACTGCGCCAATGGATCCGACGTCGGATGGATCCGAGGATTGGCATCAAGCTTCGACATCTGCTGAAACCATGTCAACGCCTAGAATTGAGGCCAGGTTGCATTCGAGGAGGCTTGCTCTTCGCCTTCTTGAGGAGCAAGAATATCAGAAGCAGGCATTGGAGGAAGGAGAGATTGAGGAACCTCTGGGGGACCTCCATGGTTTAGATACAGCCAGCGGTTTGGACACCTCTCCAGAATGGGACTTAACATCGCCTGGAGAGTATACGGAGGAGGCTGCATCATTCCACTCGGTTATAAAGAAAGCAGCTGATTTTTTGGACCTTCCTTTGCCGGTGTCTGAGCCTAAGCCTAATATTTTAACAGAAGTATTGCATCCTGCTTCTACAGCTGCAGAGCCACTTCTGCCTTTTAATGAGGCTCTGTTAGATCCAATCCTGGAAATATGGAAGAAGCCGGTGTCATCTTCAGCAGTGAATAGATCGGTGGCTCGCAGATATCGAGTGGCTCCTGCTGACCCAGGCTTTCTGTCCAGGCACCCAACCCCTGAGAGCCTGGTGGTTCAGGCTTCATGTTCATCCCGGTCTGCCCCAGGTTCTTTTCCGGGTGTGCCTTCAGACAGAGACTCAAAGAAGATGGATCATTCTTCTAAAAAGGCTTTTTCATCATGTAGCATGGCTTTAAAATCTACTAATGGTACATTCATTTTGGGAAGGTACATTTACGCCCTGATGGATGAAATAAAGTCGTTCCATGCTGAGGTGCCTCAGGAGGTGTTGAGCCTGGTTACTGATGCTCAAGCGGCGGCGACCCAAGTAATCCAGTCTGGGCTGGATACGACTGACTCTGTAGCCAGGGCTATGGGTACCGCTGTGGCTACAAAGAGGCAAGCCTGGCTTCGTAGCTCTGGTTTCTCGTCGGATGTCCAGTCAGCCCTGTTGGATCTTCCCTTCGATGGGGATAAACGTTTTGGCTCCAAGGTGGACTCTGTTCTAGAGAGGTTTAAGGAGAGTAGGGCCACGGCAAAGTCTTTAGGCTTGCAGGCCTCCTTTTCTGTTTCGTCCAGACTCTTTAGAAGATTTAGGGGGTTTGGTCGTGGTTCTTCCTCCTCCTTTCGAGGCAGATTTCAGCAACAACCTGCCACTGCTCTCCTACAGATCATACAGGGGGAGGGGTAGGGTCTGGACCAGGGGCGCCGCCCAGCAGCACTCTGCCTCTTCCTCTTCCTCTGGAGGGGTGCAGCATGGGAAGCAGCCTTAGTCTTCCACCAATTCCTTCTCATACCACTCCTGTAGGGGGGAGGTTATTGAGCTTTCTCCGCAAGTGGGAGGTTATAACATCAGACTCCTGGGTCATCAGCATTGTGGGGAAAGGCTACGCCCTTCCCTTGCGGGAGTTTCCTCCCCCCATCCCGCCCATCCTACTGTTCAGAAGAGCATCTCCTGTTACTAGAACAGGAGGTTCAAGTCCTCCTTTCAAAGGGTGCGGTGGAGTTGGTTCTGGAGCAGGAGAGGGGTCAGGGTTGTTACTCACGATACTTCCTGATCCCCAAGAAGGATGGTCGGTTGAGGCCAATCCTAGACCTGAGGATCTTGAATTGGTTCCTCAAACAGGAGAAGTTCAAGATGCTGACCCTAGCTCAGGTGCTTTTGGCGCTGAACGATGGAGATTGGATGGTGTCTGTCGACTTGAAGGATGCTTACTTTCATATCCCGATACTCAAGTCGCACAGGAAGTATCTCCGGTTTGTGGTGGGGTCGCAGCACTATCAGTTTGCGGTCCTTCCGTTTGGTCTTGCTTCAGCACCTCGAGTCTTCACAAAGGTGATGTTGGTGGTTGCGGCAGAGCTCAGAAGGAAGGGGATAGCGGTATTTCCTTACCTGGACGACTGGTTGATCAAAGCCAAGTCTCCGGAGCTCGTGTTGCATCACCTTCAGTCGACAACCCAGTTGTTGTTCGACCTGGGTTTTTCAGTGAATGTGCCCAAATCTCACCTAGAGCCCTCTCAGCGCCTCCTGTTCATAGGGGCAGTTCTGGATACAACATTGAATCGTGCCTTTCCTCCGCCTCAGCGGATTCAGGACATTCAGGCGTTGGTTCCAATGTTTCAAAGTGGAGCGGTCGTTCCAGTCCTCAAGATCCTGCGTCTGCTCGGTCTGTTTCCTTCTTGCATTCTGTTGGTCACTCACGCTCGCTGGCACATGAGGGTTCTTCAGTGGTGCCTCCGGAAGCAATGGTCTCAACACAAAGGGGATCTCGAGGGATCGGTAAAGATCTCCAGGGACGCTGCAGTGGATTTAAAATGGTGGATTGCGGACGGCAATCTTTCCCAAGGAAGGCCGTTCTTGCATCCTCCGCCGGTGACCACAGTAATAACGGATGCTTCCACTCTAGGGTGGGGAGCTCATCTGGGGGACCTGGAGGTCAAAGGTCATTGGTCTCCAGTGGAACAGATGTTTCATATAAATCTGTTGGAATTGCGGGCAATACGTCTGGCTCTCAAGGCCTTCCTCCCTTCCCTTCGCGGTCAGTCGGTTCAGGTCCTGACGGACAATACTACTGCGATGTGGTATATAAACAAACAGGGAGGAGTAGGGTCGTACCTTCTCTGCAGAGAAGCTCTGCGGCTATGGTCCTGGGCAAGGGACCATCGGATTTGCTTGGTAGCAAACCATCTGGCTGGAGTCTTGAACGTGCGTGCGGACGGTCTCAGTCGGCATTTCTCGACCGATCACGAGTGGTGTCTCCATCCGGATCTAGTCTTCCAGATGTGGGGGATCCCTCGGGTAGATCTTTTTGCCACTCGGGAGAACTCTCACTGCCCGTTGTTCTGCAGCCTCCAGTATCCGGTGCAAGGAACGTTGGGGGGCGCGTTTCAGATGACCTGGCACGACCAGTTACTTTACGCGTTTCCCCCCCATACCCTTAATTCCTCGAGTTCTGAGGAAAATTCGCCAAGACTGGGCCCAAGTCATCTTAATAGCTCTGGATTGGCCAAGGAGAGTATGGTATTCGGATCTTCTCCAACTCTCTCTGTGCCCCCGCTCCTTCTCCCTCTCAGGGCAGACCTCCTCTCTCAATTGCAGGGGCAGGTTTTACACCCCCACCTCCAGAGCCTGCACCTTCATGCCTGGAGATTGAACGGGGCAACCTGAGTTCCTTTTCTCTCCCACCTGAGGTAGTGGATGTTATTTTATCGGCCAGGCGAACTCCACTAAATCTATCTACGCTAGCAGGTGGGCTAAATTTGTGATTTGGTGTGGACAGAAGCAAATTGATCCCTTACGTGCCCACTTATCGGATATCTTGTCTTTTGCGTTGTCCCTGGCACAGAGGGGTTGTGCAGTGGCTACAGTCAAGGGATATTTGTCGGCCCTGTCAGCCTTTCTAT
Source organism: Pleurodeles waltl (assembly GCF_031143425.1). Lineage (NCBI taxonomy): Eukaryota > Metazoa > Chordata > Amphibia > Caudata > Salamandridae > Pleurodeles > Pleurodeles waltl. Next base: position 444,836,362 of record NC_090443.1, on the reverse strand, counting down.
GTCTTCCAGACCAGCCTTCTTTATTTAAGTCTCCTATAGTGCTAAGATTTTTAAAAGGTCTCGTTAATAAATTTCCTCCCACTCCTTTCATTATGCCCCAGTGGGATTTAAACCTAGTCTTAACTTTCCTTATGGGCTCGCCGTTTGAGCCATTGCATTCTTTCCCTTTGAGGTTATTGGTTCTTAAGACTGTTTTCCTTGTTGCAATTACTTCAGCAAGAAGAGTGAGTGAGCTGCAGGCTCTATCTGTTAAACCCCCGTACACATCTTTTTATGGGGATAAGGTGGTGTTGAGGACCAAGGCTGCTTTCTTGCCGAAGGTTGTTTCACCCTTTCATATGGCCCAGACTACTACTCTTTCCTCTTTTTATCCTCCACCTCATCCTTCGAAAGAGGAAGAAAGACTACACCGTTTAGACCCGAGAAGAGCACTGAGCTTCTACGTGGACAGAACGAAGGATTTTAGGTTGGAGGATCAACTCTTCATCGGGTACGTGGGAAAGAGGAGAGGAAAGGCAGTCCACAAGAGAACACTCTCCAGGTGGGTCATTCTTTGCATTAAACTGTGTTACTCTCTGGCAAAGAAAGAACCCCCTGATGGAATAAGAGCTCATTCCACCAGGGCTAAGTCGGCCTCTTGGGCCTTGGCTAGGGGTGTTCCTGTGGTTGACATCTGCAAGGCTGTGACTTGGTCATCCCTCTACACTTTTGCGAAGCATTACTGCTTGGATTCGGAGGTTAGGAGGGATGGCCATTTTGCACGGTCAGTGCTGCAGGATTTCTTGGTTTAACCATTCAGGCACCCTCCACCGAGTGCAGTACTGCTGTTGGACTCTATTCAATATGTGAGGAATCCACAGGTAGTTGTATCCATCAGAAGAACGAGTTACTTACCTTCGGTAACGACTTTTCTGGTGGATACATTAGCTACCTGTGGATTCCTCACGGTCCCTCCCGCCTCCCCGTTGCCTGTCTGGTCTTACCAAGTTATCCTTGGGTGTGCTCCTCTTGGTATTTGAGGACCTGCAGTTATATTGTATATATTTATGTATTAAAAAAAAAAAAAATTGCGACATTCTGGAATGATATTTTATCTTGTGATGTTATTAAATATTGTTATATGATTGATTGTTTCAATGGCCTATTCGTCTCAGAGGCACGTAAAAAATGTTGGTACTGACGTTGGCACGTCGGCGAGGACCTCTTATTGCCTGTATGACGTCAGATGGCGGCGTGTGGGCAATTGTGACGTCCTCGTTGACATGCGGAAGCTAGGAAGAAGATTTCAGTTGAATGCTGGCGCAAGGGGAGTATTCAATAGGTGAGGAATCCACAGGTAGCTAATGTATCAGCCAGAAAAGTCATTACCGAAGGTAAGTAACTCGTTCTTCAGGCCATTTTAAAGACAAGATTGCACTTTCCCTCAAAGCGAGGCAGTCCCTTAAATGGTGGTGTAAACTGAAAAATCTCCTACAAGGGATGCCTTTTCATCAGAATGTTCCCTTCCAAACAGTAGTGACCGATGCCTCTCTATTATGTTAGGGACCCCACATAGATCACCTCAAATTCAGGGAACATGGTCCACAAACAACTTATCACATCAGTCAGCTGGAACTAAGAGCCGTTCATCTGGTCCTAGAGTTTTTCTTCCATCCTTCAAGACAATATCCCTCTTTGTTCAGACAGACAACACAACAATAATGTACTACCTGAACAAGCAAGGGGGAACAAAGTCCAGAGCTTTACCACTTGTAAGCTCAAACAATATGGAATTGGTTGCTGGCCACGATCCAAAAGATCACTGCAACCCTTCTACCGGGCATCCAGAACATGCAGGCAGATTCCCTAAACAAGATTCTTCAAGAAAATCACGAGTGGGTGCTAAACGACACAGTTGTTCAGCACCTAGGGTTTCCCTCGCATAGATCTTTTTCAACAGAAGAAAACTAAAAGTGGCTAAACTTCGCCTTAAGGTTTTACCAGTCAGCGACTTTGGAGAATGCTTTCTGGATTGACTGGTCTGGTAAATTTCTGTACGCTTTTCCTCCAATGCCCCTGATTCGATAAGTAATCATAAACTATCTTACACGAAGGACAGAATGATATTGATAGCTCTTCAATGGCCACAACAATGGTGTTTCACAGACCTATCCTACATGTTAGAACATCTAAACATGAGGCAATTGTAAAGACTGGACCTTCTCATGAAGTTCAGAGGTCAGAAATCCATCCCAATCTCTCCTCTTTGAGTTCAGCAGCATGGCTCCTGAACTCGTACAATATGGACATCTGAATTTACCACAACAATGCATGACTATTCTGAAAGAAGCTAAGCGTCCATCAACATGTGCATCTTACTCATTTAAATGGAAGAGATTCTGTATCTGGTGCCCTGACAAGAACACTACTACAACTATGTGCCAAGAAGAAGCTTTACATCTGCACTTGGTTCATTTGGCCAAATCTGGGTTACAATTCTCTTCTATTAAGGTTCATTTGGTGGCTGTTACTGCCTATACAAAATGTCCTTCACAGACTTTTTTTTATAAAAACCCCACTTATTAAAGACTTCTTAAAAGGCATCAAGAAAGTCTCTTTCCCCCAATACGCTGTCCATCTCCTCCTTACGAGTTCAACATCATACTTTCACATCTCATGCCAGCCCATTTCAAGCCTATTCATAATTCCTTGTTACAGCACATTTCCTGTAAAAAAATTTTTTTGGTAGCCATCACATCTGCACGTAGGGTTAGTGAGGTTCAAGTGCTATGTTGCCATGAACCATACACAGTATTCCATAGCAATAAAGTAGTTCTGCGAACTCATCTGAAATTCTTAACCAAAGTTATTTCAGATTTCAACATTTATCAAACCATTACACTGCCAACTTTTTTTCAGAATCCTCTAACTCAAACAGAATGATCACTTCACACTTTAAATGTGAAACGAGTCTTCAAATTTTATCTAGACAAAACAAAAGATATTCGTAAATTCAGATAATTGTTCGGAAATGATGGGCCTTTACTCATAGGTTTAGCTACATCTAAACAATATATATCCAGCTGGATAGTTGCTTGCATTCTGTTGTGCTATCAGAAAGCAAAAAAAATCTTGACTGATGGCTCATTTTACTAGATGATAAGCAACAACAGCTGCTTTAGTGAGAAACATGCCTACTGTATAAATTTGTAAAGCATCCACATTGAGGTATGTTGACACTTTTGTGAGCCACTATTGCTTAGACTCCTATGCTATAACAGATGCTGAAGTAGGACAATATTCCCTAAGGAAATCTCTTTGCTTAGATAGATCATCTTTTTTTTCCCTGTACCTTGGTAGGGAAGGGCTTGCTATTCTTTTCATTGCTTATGATTATCAATGGAGTTTCCCTGATACAGAAGAAATGGCTTCTTACCTGTTGTCCCAGTTCTCTCTCGGGGGAATCGCCATGGAAATCATAAGCAGCCTGCTCTCTTCCCCGGTGGAAGAGACAAAGATGATTAATACACATTCTGTTGTCACTGCTTGTACTCTCTTTTGCTCTGTAAAAAAAAAAAAAAGAGTACTGTGGTAACTGTCACCTATAGGGCATGATGGGACACTGGAGGCGTGTGAGCCCTTAAAGTTGCAGTGTCAGTTTTTTAGTATCTAAAATACTGCAGCTTATATGTCTACGTTGCCCCATTCCTTCTTTTCCATTTTTTTTTTTTTTTTTTTTTACGTTTATGAAGGATATTTATAAACAAAACGTATTAAAGCTCCTGGAACTTTTTCGCATCTTTTTATTGATATTTTGACCTTTTTTTAAATATAAATTAAAGTAAGAGACCAAAATAGGCTTCCTTACAGGCTAAAGCATATTTTTAACAGGGTATGTCCTATTCTTGGCCTGCCTGAATTAAGGCGAAGGTCTACACTAAAGAAGACATATTTTAAAGAAGTGCTCCAGGATCCCTGCACGTGGGCAGTACTATTTTTAAAAAAAAATATTTCTTTATTGACATTTTGGTAGCACAGTACATTAATTTAAACTGCAGAACTGTAATAAGATGGAGCGAGGCGTTTCCATGGTACATTACGATTCAGCAAGAAGCATATTGTGAAATTGGTAATCGGTACAGCTGCAATGTCAAGTCTAGGAAGCTGGCTCTCTATATTGTGAACTAAAGTGAAGTACACCATGCAGAGAGTCCAGTGACTCCCCAAAGGTTTGCAGCAGCAGAAATAGATAGGTCTAATGCTGTATTTTTGGTAATATGGCCGAGCAGTTAGGTGTATCAAGAAGTCATGTTAAGCATGTGTTCTACTCACAAAGGCAATAAAGGAGACCACACTCAAAGTATACATCTGTGACCAAATTCGAAAAATAGCATTTTCTTATATATATGCTTTGAACCAAAGAACTTTGTTATAAGGTTAGCAGTTTTTAAATGTAAAATACTTTTCAATTTAAAAAATCGACAGTGCAATTTTCAGAGTCTTCAATGTTAACCTATAGGAATAGAACAAGAATGCAGTTTTGCAGGTAAGTTCTCGACTTACAAATCCAGTCTCTAGGGTTTTAGGTCACCACCAGGCAAGTTTCAAATCGACACCAAGAGTGCACCTGCAGCGGCACAGGGGCGGCCAGGTGCAGAGGTCAAATTTGTGATCAGGTGCACAATGTTAATAAGGGTGAACGAAGATGCGCTGCTCACAGGTGAGTAAAGCGGTGTCAGGGGTCGATCTCCTGGGGTTGAGGTAAGTACAAGGGGGGACCTTAAGGCATCACCAAACTTACACCCTCAGCGGCACAGGGGTGGCTGGGTGCGGAGTGCCAACACAGCTTCTGATGCCCAATGTTAACCAATGGAGACTGAGGGTGATCAAAGATGTGCTGCTCCCAGGTGAATAAAGCGGTGTTAGGGGTTGATCTTCTGGTGTTGAGGCAAGCACCTGGGGAGGGTCACATGGCAGCACCAAACTTAGACCCTTAGCGGCACAGGGTCGGCTGGGTACAGAGTGCCAACACAGTGTTGGGCTCCCAATGTAAGTCAATAAAGGAGGTCGATTTTGGAAAAAGGCTGCAGGCTCGGTCCAGGAGGCTGAATGTAGAAAACCCATAGCTGCCCAGGTAAGTTCAGATGTTGACGGACTCGGGGACACCGTTGGTCCAGCTCCACAAGGTCCAGAGGCTACAGATGCAGGGGTGTCCTTTGACGTTGAAAAACAGCTTACTGCGTGGTTGCAGTCAGGGGGAGTGTTTGGATTGAGGCTGCAAGCTTCGAGTCAGAGTCTGGCAGGGGTCAACCCATGGTGGACTCTGTCTCTAAATCGCTGGGGAACCTTCACAAGACTGGTGGGCCACTCAGCCTCGGGCTGTGGACGTCTGGTGCAGAGGTGGGTCCGGGTGCGCTTTCACGGTTCCTCAGACCAAAGTTATTTTTCTTTAATGTTGTTTTTTCCTGGACAGGTCCACTGTCCATGGGCGATCTTGGTATTTGTCGAATGCAGGCAGTCCTCCCAGGGCTTTGGAGTTCACTGGGCTGCAGGGCAGGCCGGTGTTTTGGTGCAGAATCGTTGAGGGCTGCAGACAGGTCGGTAGGGCTGGGGCCAAGTCAGTTGATGTCTGCAGTTTTCCCTGCTGATGTGAGGGTGTGGTTTATGGCTCTTCTTAGGTTGTCAGGAATCTCAGTTCTAGAGTTCAGGGGTGCCACCTACATACTGAATTTAGGGGCACTACAGGGATGCCAGGTGGTAGCCAATGGGTTACTCACCTTTAGGGTGACTACACCCTTCTTATGACCACTTCCTCTAGGAAGTGAGCATAGCCCTAACCCTATTGCCTTAATTCCTTCCAAACAAGATGGAGGAATTTAAAAGGTAGTGTCCACTTCAGCTTGTCCACCTTAGGACTGGGACTGGCATGAAGTGGGTACTCCTCCTAATGTAACTAATTTTCATGCCAGTCCTGCTGCCAAAAGTGGGTTCAGGAACGTGGGACGGCCTTCTCTACCATTTGGAAAGGCCTGGGAAGCATTTCAAAGGCAGCAGGACTTTTGAAGCTCCCCGCCCTGGTGTGCACATCCTGCCTGGATGAGGTGTTATCACCTTCACCCAGAGCAGGCCTTTGTTGTGAGCCCTTAAGAGCACTGGCTCTCACCTCGGGGGGCCAGACCATTGTCTTAAGGTGGCTGCATATGTTTGCACCAGTCAGTGACCCTACTAGTGGTTGGTAGGTTTTCAGGGGACACCTGTAAGGTGCCATCTGTGTGCATGTATTCTGTGAGGGTTTATTAATACGAGATGTTTGATACTAAACGTCCTTATCTTCAGTGAAGCCTTCATGTAGCTGGGGAACTCGTAATGACCAGTGTCCTTCCCTGGTTACTTGCTAGATCTGAGAATCAACAAAGATATTACAGGGACATAGCTGCTCATGGAGCTGTGCCCACACACGTAGTATATTGCACCCTGCCTTAGGGCTGTAAGGCCTGCCAGAGGTGTGACTTACATAGATTGCAAGTAGTGTTAGGGGACATGACACAGAGGCTGTGGGCCATGTCATGTTTTAATTTTATCTCTGCACCAAGGCACGCAGTCTGCAATGGCAGCACTGTGTGCAGTTGGCGAGAGGGTCCTTCAGGATGGAACAGTCTGTGCTCCAGCCCTCAGGGGCCTTCTTTTGTGCCCCATGCCTTAGGTACCATGGGTTCCATTTACTGGGGACTTACAGTGGCAACTAAAGGGTTTGCTAATTGGAAAAATAACTGTGCAGTTTTGGGAGAAAGATGTCTGGTACTGGGAACCTGTTGCACCAGAAACTAGGCAAAAGTGAGGGGTAATCATGTCAAAAGAGGCACTTTCCTCCATGAAGATTTATGCCAAATGCAATTTAGGCCAATAAAACATAGCATCATAATCCTCAAACAAACAGTATTCTTCTAGGGGTCCATCTCCCTTATGAGCGCAACTATGCATCTCCATTTTTGTTTGAGTCAGTGTCTGATGTATTGCCCGATCCTGTGGTAGTAGCAGTAGCCTCAGCAGTTAAGTCTGTGATCATGACCCCCAAGCGAGTAAGTTGTCAGGCAGACGGTCGACGTGGTGTACCCCTTATAGTGGAAGGGGCTATTTAGTGCTTACTATTTCAATAGCTATTGCTCTGAGAAGGAACTAGGATTACAGGTTAGAAACCATTCCTTCTCATAGTTTTCATCTGCTTCTTACTTCGGCTGGATCCTTCTTCGACCTTCAGCATTTCCTCTTGAATGGTTACTGTTCCTAGGTGATAATTGGCTGTAATTGTTTTCTTTCTGCATTGTAGGATCTTCATTGATAATCATAAATGCTTAGGTAGTTCCCCGGCATTTGTGCAGACCTTGAAACACTATTAAATAGCTGATTCTCAAGATAAGAGCATCATAGAATGTCCTTGTTTATGAAAAATTAATTTGTGGAATAAAAGCCTAAGAAGTTCTAATTTTTTATAAATGTTCTGTAGATGAATACTGGCAAAAATGTTTTTTTTAATCTATATTGCAGCAATTTTTAATAGAAAAGGTAGCACAATGACAGTTTTTAATTACCTGAATGGGAAAAGACATCCGGTTGGCTTACACTTAACAGAGACAGAAAAAGGAGCCTATCCTTTAAGACCCTGAGGGACACTTCTACCCAGAATGCCTTTTTACAGACAGCTACCTCTTTCACCCACTTCTTCTTTCTGGCTTGTGAGAGAATGATCCCAGGAACACTGCTGAGGATTTTTACCTCAAAATTGCTAGTTTTTCTCATTTGTAAAAATAATTATTGTACTCAATCAAAGTCTTTAACCGATCTGCACCAAGTGGACCATTTTTATTCATTGTTTTTGTATTTTTAGTCAGAATGCTATTAGTTTTCTCCAAGTACTCCATGTGAGCGAAAGAAACCTGTAACAGATACCCATAAAGTCTAGCATGTTTGCCTCCCTCCCACCTGCCACTGACTGTGACATCAGCAAATAAAAGGCCAAAAGGACGTTAGGACCCTCATTACAACCCTGGCGGTCAGTGATAGAGCGGTGGTAATACCGCCAACAGGCTGCCGGTAACAAAAATTGAATTATGACCACGGCGGAAACCGCTCAGACAGACAGCCACTTTAACTACACTGACCGCCACAGCAGAATCAACAAGCACCACGGCGGTAACCGCCAACAGCTAGGTGGAAGACAATGTACCGCCCACACTATTATGACCGGCCAATCCGCCACCTTTTCCGGGACGGTACCAACAACATAAAAGGCCTGGCGGAAACAGATCTCAGAAGTCAAAGGAGTCACCTGTGGAGACTCTGGGGACAACCACGATGCAATGGAGCCCGAGCTGCACATATTCCCCATGCTCGTCTACCTTCTGCTGAATTATGAACATCAGCGCTGGCGAAGACGACCACGGTGAGTACTGCCGCCTAGCACACAAGGGAGGAGGGAGAAAAAAGAGAGTGACACACACATGCAACATGCAACGCCCCCAACACCATACACACAACCAGATGCAGTAACATTACATATTCACCCCGTACCCCACAGGAATAATGCAAGGACAAAATGATTAGAAGAAAGTGAGTGTAATACGACAAAATACTATAAATAAGTGCATCAAAATCCAAACGTATATACATATTTACAAATGTAGGGACACTGCTCAGTCCTCAATGTCCATGGGCCACATCACATAGGCCAAGGCCCCACCGCACTCTTACAGCAACACAAAGCGAAAACTGCAGGGGCATCAGGTTGATAATACACACGCACCTCAAAAGGATGGGGAATTGGGGGGGGCACCTGAGTCAGAAGATGGTACAACACCACTGATCCTGGATGGGGCTACATGCCCACTGCTTGGTCCTGGGGAGTGCAAGGCCACAGTCTCTCAAGTGGGTGGTTTGCCCACAGCTTGTTCCTGGAGAGTGCAAGGCCACAGTCTCTCAAATGGGTTGTTTGCCCACTGCTTGGTCCTGGGGAGAGCAAGGCCACAGTCTCTCAAGTGGGTGGTTTGCACGCTGATTGGTCCTGGGGAGTGCAAGGACACAGTCTCTCTAGTGCAGTGGTCTTCAAACATGCTAATGCCGCGCCCCCCCAGTGGAAAAAAATAAATCATCGGCCCCCCTCAGAATTTTTCAAAACTATTCTATTAAGTTGGCAATGTTTAAATAAGTCTAGACTTATTTAAACATTGCAGTTAAGTTCTGTTACCTTTTTACAAGTGCAATAAACATGTTTCTTCTTAAAACAAAGCACTATTATATGCATAATCTTTCTTTTGGCCAGAGACTAGCGCCCCCCCTGTGATCAATTGAGGCCCTCCTAGGGGGTCCTGCCCCCCAGTTTGATGATCCCCTGCTCTAGTGGGTGGTTTGCCCACTGCTTGGTCTTGGGGAGTGCAAGGCCACAGTCTGTCTAGTGGGTGGCTAGTCCCACTGGTTCTGGGGGGGGGGCATTGTGCCCAGAGTACTTCATCCTGTGAAGGATGGGGTGAGTGGATGGCTTCTTCCACTGGTTCTGGAGGGGGCATTTTGCCCAGTGTGCTTCATCCTCGGAAGGATGGGGTAAGTGGATGGCTTCTTCCACTGGTTCTGGAGGGGGCATTGTTCCCAGTGTGCTTCATCCTGGGAAGGATGGGGTGAGTTTACTGGTTCTGGAGGGGGCATTGGGCCCTGTGATGCAGATCTTGGGGAGTGCAAGGTCACAGTCTCTCACCTGGGTGTCATACCCATAGGATTTGCAGGGCCCAGGCCGCACAACAACCCATGGAAGCAGGACTACACACTGCCTGCCGGTGGTGACGGCTGCTTAGTGGTAGCAGTGGTGGTGCAGGTGTCGGTGCTGGCAGTGGTGGGGGGAGGCTCCAGCCATTCCCCTGCAGTCTCTGACGGCTGCCCACTGGGGCTGCTGCTGGTGGTGCTGGCAGTGGTGGGGGGAGGCTCCAGCCCTTCCCCTGCAGCCTCGGACGACTGCCCATTGGGGCTGCTGCTGCTGGTGGCGGTGCTGGTGTCGGTGCTGGCAGTGGTGGAGGGAGGCTCCAGCCCTTCCCCTGCAGCCACAGACAACTGCCCTTCCCTTGCAGCCTCGGACGGCTGAACCACCATGGTTGATGGTGGGAGCTCCAAAAGAGTCCCAGCACCATGTCTCCTGTCCTTGCTGGTGCAGGCCCCTTGCCATTCCTGTCAGCAGCTGGGGATTGCCCCTTGCCCTTCCCTGTAGCAGCTGGGGGTGCCTCCTTCCCTGTAGCAGCTGGTGGTGCCTCCATGCCCTTCCTTAGACGCAGCTGATGGTGCATCCTTGCCCTTCCTAGACGCAGCTGGTAGTGCCTCCTTGCCCTTCTTAGACACAGCTGGTGGTGCCTCCTTGCCCTTCCTTGAAGCACCTGGTGCAGGCACCCTTTCAGTGTGGCTGCCTGGTGCACGAGATCCTCTCCCACCTGGAGTAGCTGTCGACACTACTGTGGCCGTTGGCTGGGTGGCTGAGGTACTCGCTTGGGTTCTGTCCACCCTGTCCCGACGTGAAGGACAGTGGGGGGGAGTGGTAGGGAAGCGGTCAACGGTGGAGAGGAAAAGCTTCTTAGGGACATTGGGTCAGGAAACGGGTGAAGATTTGGGAGTGGAGGAAGAGGAAGTGGTTGTAGGAGGTGTCTGTCTGCTGATTTTGGGTGCAGGTATATGGGCTGGATGCTGTGGTCAGGTGGGTGGCTGTTGGGTGTCTGAGTGCTTGTGTTTGTGTACTTTGGGAGGAGGGGGCACAGACAGTGGGAGAGGACACAGGGGACGTGTGCGTGGATGTGGGGGTGGTGACTGCCAGTGAGGGGTGTGTAGTGATAGGCGTGATGGTGGTAGTGGATGAGGATGTAGTGCATGCAGGTGTGAGTGTAGACGCTACTGGGAGGAAGGTGGAGGACGAGGAGGAGGGGGACATGGATGCAGTGGATGTTGGCATATCTGCATCTGGATGGTGTTTGTGTGGGTGCCTGTGGGATGATGTGTGGTGCTTGTGTTTGCCTGAACCACTCCTGTGTTTTGTCCTGTGTGCAGGCCGGTCTGCCTGTGTGCTTGGGATACGTTGGGGTTGAGGGGAATGGGATTGGGATTGGGTAGAGGAAGTTGGAGGGGGAGGCTTGAAACAGGGACAATGGCTGCCATCAGGGAGAAGGCCAGAGCCTGGATTGATATCTGTTGGGCCGCCATGCCAGAGTGAATACCCTCCAGGAATGCATTTGTCTGTTGCAAATGGGCTGCCAGCCCCTGGATGGCATTCACAATGGTTGACTGCCCAACAGAGATGGATCGCAGGAGGTCAATAGCCTCCTCACTCAGGGAAGCAGGGCTAACTGTGGCAGGACCTGAGGTGCCTGGAGCGAAGGAGATGCCCACCCTCCCGGATGAGCGGTGACCGGAAACACGCTGAGGGGCTGCTGGGAGGGTGGTGCTGGTACGGGGGTGGCGGCTGTACCTGTAGTTGGGGTGGGCACAGAGTTGTCCACCACCACCAGGGAGCTTCCATCGAAGAAGGTATCACTGTCCGAACTGTCCCCTCCAGTCTCCGCCGTGGTTCTCCCCTCGCCCTGCGTCCCACTGGTGCCTTCACCGTCGGTGGATTCGGCCTCCTGGGCCTAGTGGGATGCAGCTCTCCCCGTCGCCGGTGCCTCTGCTCCTCTGACAGATGATGCTAATGCACATAAGGACAGGGTGACATAACAGAAAGGGGAGGGGGTGACAAAGGATACACTTGGTCAATGGCGGCAACACACACTCAGGGAACAGCCCTACGCACTAGGCAACGCACTAACAGTCACAATGCGGCACCCACATGCCCTCATCCCCCACCCGGATGCCACCCCACTATGCGCAATGTCTCAGGTCCTCCCACCATTTCCGACAGTGGGTGCTCTGCCTGCTGTAGACCCCCAGGGTCCGCACGTTCTTGGTGATGGCATGCCATATACTCTTTTTCTGATGGGCGCTGACCTTTAGGGAAATACACACAGGGAAAGGTATTAGTTAGACAATCCTGCCTGCTATACTCATGGCCCACCATAGCCCTCCCATCCCTTTATGCACAGACATGGCCCAGCATACATGCAGCATGCTGCCCAGGGCCCTTCCACCAACCCCCCCCCCCTCCACCACACGAGGCCTTCACACACACCACTCCATGCATTCATGCCCCATGCATCATGCTCACAGCGTACTCACCTGTTGGTCTGGAGGCCCATACAGCATTCAGTACTGGGGTAGGACCCCATCCGCCAGTCTCTGCAACTCCGCCACGGTGAAGGAAGGGGCCCTTTCCCCAGTGACACGAGCAATGGTTGGTTCCAGACACAGCAGCACATGCAGTGTAGGTCCTCTCCTGTTGAAGGTACGGTAGCAAGTGAGTAAACAGATAGAAAATGGCGGTTACGTCTGCGGAGGTGCGTACTGTCAACGCTGGCGTACATCACCATTGGCCACTGTAACCCATTGGTAACTAATGGTAACTAATGAGGAGTTGCACAGCGGTTCTCGACCGCCTCCTGCAACGGCGCACAACGTCTGTGGAATAACCTTATTTCCACATGTCCCTCCTAACAGGACAGGGGGATGCCATTTCAGGGGGGTGGCAGGCCATGGCACCTAACTGCGTCACAGTACACATAAGCACCATTTGGGCATATACAACAATATACTGTTACAGTCACAACATGCAATGAAGTGTAGTTTTTGGAAATATGGGATACTGACCAGCTGCTCACCATTTTGCCCCCTAGATTGCAATCGTTGCGGGTGAGTAGGAGATGGAGACATCCCCCCGTGTACAGGTCCCTGATGGACTTGGCAACAATGGAGGACAGGCACATTATCCTCACCTATAGACTGGAAAGGGCCACAATAACAGCTGTGTCCCCAATTGGAGCCTGACCTGATATTTGCTATTCGTCATCCCCCCTCTTGTGCAAGTCCTATCTGTGCTCCATTTCCTGGCAACTGGCTCCTTCCAAGTGACAGTGGGCTTGGCACCAGGAATGTCGCAGCCGATGTTCTCAATAGTGCTGACCAGAGTGTTGTCATGCGGAGCTACATCGTTTTCCCCCAGGTGGAGGATTTGGCCACAGTGAAAACTGATTTCTATGCAATGGGACATATCGCCTACATTATTGGGTCTATTGATGATACACATATTGCATTTGTCCCTCCCCCCCCCCCCCCATAGCCCACCCCCGCCATCCCTCCCACCCATCCCCTTGGAGAAATGAACAGGTGTTCAGAAATCGAAAGAGCTTTCACTCAATGAATGTGCAGATAGTGTGCCTGGCGGACCAATACATCTCCCATGTCAATGCAAAGTATCCTGGGTCTGTGCATGATGGCTTTCTCCTGAGGAATAGCAGCATCCCAAATGTGATGGCTTAACTCCAGAGGCACCGGGTGTAGCTAATAGGTGAGTCCTTGTTCCCACCCAGGGGATGTTGGTGTATGGGTATGGTGTGGGCCCCAAGGGTTAGTGTGCGTCTAACAGTTTTCTTTCGATATTTGCAGGTGAATCTGATTATCCCAACCTCTCATGGCTACTGACCCTGTGCGGAATCCCAGGACAAGGGCAGAGTAACGTTACAATGAGGCACATGGGCGAACAAGAAGAATCAGAGAGAGGACATTTGGCCTCCTGATAGCTAGGTTTCGTTGCCTCCATCTGACAGGTGGTTCCCTGTGCTACTCACCCAAGAAGGTCTGCCAGATCATCATGGCATGCTGTATGTTGCACAACCTTGCCTTATGTTGCCAGGTGCCTTTTCTGCAGGAGGATGAGGCTGGAGACGGACGTGTGACAGCGGTGGACCCTGTGGACAGTGAAGATGAGGAGGATGAGGATGAGGACAACAGAAGTGCAATAATGTGTCAATACTTCCAATGACACACAGGTAAAACAGTGTAACTTCACTGTTAATTGACATTTTTGTGTTTGACATTGTCTCTAGCAGGCTGATTTTCCCACTTCTGTGGCCGCTTACTGTACCCTTTGGCATCTCTATTAGCAGATATTTGTGCCCCACTATCGCTCCTGGTGAGTTGACTGCAGCCAACTACAGGTCATTCATATGTATACATTACTGTACAGTTGTATTGAGGTGTTTAAAGCTTGTTAAACGAATACATAGTTCAATCATTTGACAGACTCCATACTTGTATTTTTTCAAATGGTGTTTATTTAAGTGCTAATAAGTAGAGGGGGATGTGCAGTGGGCTGGGGTGATGGCGGAAAAAAGTCCAGGATAGAGTGCAGTCTATGTGGATCACATATGCATTGTCCAAGCCTAACCGAAACCTGGTGGAACAACTCCTCAGCACCCGACATCGCCATAGCCGTCCCGAACGGATACAAAGTCGCTCACCGAGACCGCGCCAACAGAACCGGAGGAGGCATAGCCATTGTCCACAAAGCCACCCTCGAAGTCAAAACCACCCCGGACGACTCCTTCAGCGCCGCTGAACTCCTTCACTTCCAAATCCGCACCGACCCCAACACCACGCTCAGAGGAACACTCATCTATAGACCCCCAGGACCCAGGGCACCCTTCAGCAACATCGCCGACCTGGCCAGCACCCACGCACTCGCCGCGACAGACTACATCCTCCTCGGCGACCTGAACTTTCAACAATGACACCAACTCAACCACCCTGACCGAAAACCTCACCAACCTCGGCTTCACACAGCTCGTCAACACACCCACCCACACAGCCGGTCACACCCTTGACCCCTTCTTCTCCACAAGCAACCACGTCCCCTTCAACCATACCACCGAAATCTACTGGACCAACCAGCACTGCATTCACTTCACCTTCAAGAAACAGACAGAACACCACCTCACCGAACAACCACCACGCCACCGATGGGGCAAAGTCACCGAACTTCAACTAATCAACGCCCTAGCCCAGAAACTGCCTGTCAACCCCACCGACCCTGACATCGCGGCACACAACCTCAAGCTATGGATCACCGACTGCGCTGACCGCCTTGCTCCGCTCAGAAAACCCTTCAACAACCACATCAACAAAAAAGCCACCTGGTTCACCGACGACCTCCAAGCCTCCAAACGCCACTGCCGAAAACTCAAGCAAATATGGCTACTCGAACGCACTCCAAACAACCACACGGCCCTCAAGGATGCCACACGCAAACACCACCAACTCATCAGACTAGCAAAAAGATCCTCCTTCAAAACCCGCCTAGTAAACAACGCCCACGACTGCAAAGAACTTTTCAGCATCATAAAAGAACTCTCCACCCCTAACGCCACCGTCAACGACTTCACCCCCTCCCAAGAACTTTGCGACGCCCTAGCAACCGCCTCCCACCGAAACATCACGGACATCCACGACAGCTTCAACTCCCTTCACACTCCAGACGCTCCTACCCCACCCACCACGAACTCCACCTGCTCCAGCCGACTGACCTCCTGGACCAACATCAGCGATGACGAAACCCGCAAGGCCATGAACTCCATCCACTCCGGTTCACCATCAGACCCCTGCCCACACCACATCTTCAACAAAGCAGACACGGCCATCGCACCACAACTACAGAAAGCCATCAACATCTCCTTCCCGGACAGCTGGAAACACGCCGAAATCAACGCCCTTCTCAAAAAACCAAAGGTGGACCCCAAGGACCTGAAAAACTTCCGGCCCATCTCTCTGCTCCCATTCCCGGCGAAGGTCATCGAGAAAATCGTCAACACTCGGCTCACTCGGTACCTCGAAGACAACAACATCCTCGACCCCTCCCAGTCCGGCTTCAGACGCAACCACAGCACTGAAACCACCCTCCTTGCCGCCACAGACGACATCAGAAGCCACCTCGACAATGGAGAAACATCAGCCCTCATCCTCCTAGACCTATCAGCCGCCTTTGACACCGTATGTCACCACACCCTAAAATCCTGCCTCCACGCAGCAGGAATCCAGGACCAGGCCCTCGAATGGACCGCATCCTAATTCGCCGGCAGACCCCAAAGAGTCCGCCTCCCCCGTACCAATCCAAAGCCTTCAACATCATCTGCGGCGTACCCCAGGGCTCATCCCTCAGCCCGACGCTGTTAAACATCTACATGGCCCCCCTCACACAAGTGGCCCGTCAGCACAACCTCAACATCATCTCCTACGCCGATGACACCCAACTCATTCTCTCCCTCACCAAGGACCCGCACACCGCCAAAACTAACCTCCACCAGGGACTAAAAGCCATTGCCGACTGGATGAGAGACAGCCGGCTAAAATTGAACTCGGCCAAACAGAGGTCCTCATCCTTGGGCGCACCCCCTCCGCCTGGGACAACTCATGGTGGCCGTCTACGCTGGGTCCCCCACCGACAGCGCACGAAACCTTGGCTTCACCCTCGACTCCTCACCCTCCATGTCAAAGCAGGTCACCGCCATCTCCTCCTCCTGCTACAACACCCTCCGCATGCTTCGCAGAATTTACAAATAGGTCCCAACAGAAACAAGAAAAACAGTAACCCAGGCCCTCGTCAGCAACAGATTCGACTACGGCAACACCCTCTACATCGGTATCTCATCCAAACTCCTCCAACGCATCCAAAACGCCTCCGCCCGACTCATCCTCAACATCCCTCGCCACTGCCACATCACCCCCCACTTAAGAGACCTTCACTGGCTCCCCGTCAACAAGAGGATCACCTTCAAGCTCCTCACCCACGCACACAAGGCACTCCACAACACCGGACCATCATACCTGAACAGCAGACTCAGCTTCTACACCCCCACCCGGCATCTCCGCTCCGCTAACCTCGCCCTCGCCTCCGTCCCCTGCCGCAAATCTTCCAGCGGCAGATCATTCTCTTACCTCGCCGCCAAGACCTGGTACACCCTCCTGCCAGATCTACGACAGACCCAGGACCTTCTTTCCTTCAGAAAACTACTCAAGACTTAGCTCTTCGAGCAGTAACAGCCCCCCCCCCCCCCCACCCCTCCCCCCAGCGCCTTGAAACCCTCATGGGTATGTTGCACGCTTTACAAATTAATTGATTGATTGATTGATCCAGGGGGGCATAGGAAGTGGAGCAATGGCAGTTCAAGGTGGATAGGGTGACATCAGGAGAGTCTTATTTCCTGGCGGGGCTCTTGGCAATAGTCTCTGGCTTCTGCTTGGATCGCAGGGTACATTTGCGGGGTGGTTCTCCTTCTGCAGGGGGAGGGGTGCTGGTGGCCTGTTGGTCCTGTGGCGGGCCTCCTGTCCACTTGCAGCAGCAGAGGTGGAGAGCTGTTCATCGGTTTGGCTAGTGGAAGGGGCCTGGTGGTGTGCCACTGCCTCCCTCATAGTGTTGGCCATGTCGGCCAGCACCCCTGCAATGGAGACCAGGGTGGTGTAGATGTCCCTCAGGTCCTCACTGATCCCCAGGTACTGTCCCTCCTGCAGCCGCTGGTTCTCCTGCATCTTGTCCAGTATCTGGCCCATCGTCTACTGGGAATGGTGGTATGCTCCCTGGATCTTGGTGAGTTCTGAGGACAGAGGTATGGGCCCGCTGGGTGGGTGCTGGGGTGGTGTTTCCTGAGGGGTTAGGCTCTGTGGTGGTATGGGACTGTGCTTGGGTAACCGACTGTCCAGAGATGGGCCAGGTTGTTCATCCAGATCCAGGCGTCCAGAGCTGCTGCGATCACTGTGGGCCTCTTCTTGGGGGTGGGGGGGGGGGGGGACCGGATGTTACTGGCACCTCCTCTCCGGTGATGTTGGCTGGGGGACCCCTGTGGGGATGTAAATGCAGTGTATTGTTTCTGCGTGTGACTTCTTGTGCATGGGTGTGTTGTCCTCTAAGGTGGTTATTGCCCTGCCAGCTTTGCCTTGTGTGAGTAGTTATTTGGTGGGCTTGCTGTTTCCCTCTAGTGTGCAAGGTTTAGTGATGGGTGTCCTTGCAGGTCTGTGATGGGGGTCCATGCATTGGTAGAACATGCAGGGCTTGGTATTGGGCGGGGTGGGTTGTGATGGTGGGGTGTGTGGGAGGTGGTGGAGTGATGGGAGTGAGGGTAAGGGTGGGGGTATGTGATGGCTTGCAGGAATGGGGGGGTGATAGTAATAGAGATTTGACTTACCAGAGTCCGCCAGGCCCTCAGGATGCATGATTTCCAAGACTTGCTCCTCCCATGTTGTTAGTTGTGGGGGAGGAGGTGGGGGTCCACCGTCAGTCCTCTGTACAGCTATTTGGTGTCTTGCTGCCACAGAACACACCTTCCCCTGTAGGTCGTTCCACCTCTTCCTGATGTTATCCCTTGTTCTGGGGTGCTGTCCCACAGCGTTGACCCTGTCCACGATTCTCCACGGTAGCTCCTTCTTCCTAGCAATGGATGTCTGCTGCACCTGTGATCCGAATAGCTGTGGCTCTACCAGGATGATTTCCTCCACCATGACCCTTAGCTCCTCCTCTGAGAACCTGGGGTGGTGTTGTGGTGCCATGGGTGTAGTGTGAGTGTTGTGTGTGGGGCGATGTGTTGGGGTGTGATGTAAGGTGCGTGGATAGTGTATAGGTGATGGTGGTGTGTGGCTGTGGTCTTGCTATCTATCTTGTGGCACTTGTTTGTAGTTATAAAGGGTTTTGGGTAATGTGGGTGTGTGTTTTATAGTGGTGTGGGTGTGGTGTGTGTATGGGTGTCAGGTGTGTGTTAATTGAATTGTCCAATGTAGTGTTGTTTTGTTAGTGTGTGTGTATTTTGAGGGCAGCAGTATGTAGCAGCAATGGTTTACTGCCATTGAATGTCCGCTGCGGTGATTCGTGGGTCATAATGTTGTGGGCGTAGTTCTGTTGGCGTAACGATGTGGGTTTTGCTACCGCCAGTTTATCACTAACCTTTGGGCTGACAGACTTGTGTGTGTGGCTGTATGGTGACAGATTTCTATGTGTGTGTCATAATATGGGTAGTGGTAATCCGCTGCGGTATGTTGGCGGCAGTCAGCATGGCGGTAAGCAGTACTTAACGCCAATGTCATAATGAGGGCCTATATCACATAGAAAGCATACTCCTAAGAGGCATACTGGAAGACACAAGGGCTGAAGAGAAGAGACTAGAAAGATCAGTCTCTGAATCAGCTTCCATTCCTCATGCATCCCCTGAAAACCAAAAACATCACAGAGGTAGATTAAGGGAGAAAAGATGGCATCCCTCCTCATCAACATAGGACATAGTCTAGATAGCCACTAAAGCCATCGCCCTGATCTGCTTTTCTTCAAGAGAAGGATCTACAAGACATTTAGGTCAGTTGACACCATCATTCATAACGACATCGATAAGGCAGCATTACGTCGCAAACCTTATCAACAGTAAGGACACATAATATGCTGTTGACCGTGTCGCCATCAAAGAGACTTTACTTGTTGTCAATAACTTCACCATCATTGTCAGAAAAGATCTGAGAATGTCCACGTCTGTCTTCTTGTATGATCTTCCCCAAAAGATGACCAAAATAAACCCATAACGAGATATAGAGAGAAATTCAAGATCTACCCATCTAAACTGTTGTCGACAAGCGTTATCCCTTTAACTTTATCAGATTTTTTATACTGAACATTCTTGAAAAATTTACATTTTTAGGCTTCCACTCACCAGATTTATTGAAACGTTTAATAAACAAGGACATTCTTTGATGCTTTTTAATGAGAATTATCTATTAAATGGTGCTCCAGAGCCCGTGCAAACAGCAGGGAAATACTCAAGCGTTTTTTTACTTCAATTAAGATTATTATGATGCAGAACCAGGATTACAGGCGTGCAACCTTATTTTTTCCTTTCAGTATAACAAATCAAAGAAAGCGCTTTTTGGAACCTGTACTTCTTGTAGCGAGAGACTTCATGCTAATGACCCTCAAGAATATTGTATCTATTCTGTGGACCGCAGACAAAACACCAAACATGGCAAGATTTATTGTACTTTTGAACATCAATGATGGTGAGGTTTGCCTGCTCCAGTGGCAAAATCTGAAAAACCAGAGATATCTACCTCTGACGAACTACCGAAAAAGGCTTCCGAGACGATAACAAGCTGCTGCACAGGCAGTACCTTCTGAGATCCCTTTTTTAGGAAAAAAAAAGTTCCAAAGTTTAGTTTAAGGCAGATTTGTTGATGAAATCACAGATTACCACTACCGCTGTCAAACAATCCGCAACTCAACTTGCCACAGTTCCGACGATTTTGTCAACAGCCAGCCCTTCTGCTCTGCTTATGATGACTCCACCGTCAATGAGACCCCCAACCACAAAAGGCAAGGTCCTCCTTGATGACACGAACATCAACTCCTTCTGGTGACTTTACTGCACTGTTTACACCTCTAAAACCGTAAAATACCTTTATGTGGAAGTTTCACCCAAAACGTTTTTAGACACTGAGGGGGCTTTGCAAGATGAGGGTGCATTTGAAGTAGCTAAAAGCCCAACTCAGCTCCATGTCAAATGCCATGAGGATGATGAACAATATGAAACAGAGCTCCTGAGGAGCATCAGGCTGGAAGCTATTATTGCATTTCTGTTAAACTATCCACGTGCAGACTGTGATTATGCTTGCTGAATCCTACTGTGCCCTGAGCTGCCTAGGTGGATTGAGTAGGACAAAAAATAATAAGATTTATAATGAAAGGGTCCACAGTTGCAGAAACAGTCATCAAAGTTACTAATGCTATGATTATTGTGGGACAATAAGACAGGAAGATGTCCACCCTAGGCAAGCAAGTAACACTCAACTCCTTGGAGCTGCTGCCATCCTATTTCCCAGTCTCTGCAGCTCAGACAGCCACTTTCATCTCATCTACAGATCTCTTGGGGAGAAACAAAAACTTAATTGATGAATTTGCTTATCTGCTCACCACTTCCTCATGCCGACTCCACCATCTTGAGTGACTTCATCCTCCCAGACAGAACAAGCTCAAAAATACACAAGAGGCACACGGTTCAATCTCAGTTACACACTCAAGATGGTATAGCATGTCACACAACCAACACACTCCAAAGGGCACATTCTCTTGTAGGGGATTTCCATATATAGTCCTAATCGCTGAATAGCTCCGCCTGCCTGCAGGGACCCCAGAGCACTTTTCTGAAAATGTCTTCTTAAGTGTTGATGTTCGTCTTTCTTCAGGAAGGCCTGCAAAGTCACTTAATGTCATTATGCAGCCTAAAGGAGAGGCTCCAAAGGCCAAAATTCCTCATCCTGTTTGGTTGAAAAAGGGTCCTGTAAGGTAGATATGCAAAACTTTTTGTAATGTTACATAAGGATGAAGGAATGCAGGGCAGTGTAGCCCACAAGCTGCCATTATACGGAATAAAAGATAAAGCTGTGCCTTCATGCTGCAATTGAAGGTAAATAGCTTTTTTTTTTAACCCCTTCGCTGCCAGGCCTTTTCCCCCTCCTGTGCCAGGCCTTTTTTTGCCTATTTGGAGCAGTTCGCGCTTAGGCCCTCATAACATTTTGTCCACATAAGCTAACCAAGCCAAATTTGCGTCCTTTTTTTCCAACATCCTAGGGATTCTAGAGGTACCCAGACTTTGTGGGTTCCCCTGAAGGAGGTCAAGAAATTGGCCAAAATACAGTGAGAATTTCGTTTTTTTTTAAAAAATTGGAAAAAGTGGCTGCAGAAGAAGGCTTGTGTTTTTTCCCCTGAAAATGGCATCAACAAAGGGTTTGCAGTGCTAAACTCAGCAGCTTCCCAGCTTTCAGGAACAGGCAGACTTGAATCAGAAAACCCAATTTTTCAACACAATTTTGGCATTTTACTGGGGCATACCCCATATTTGCAAATTTTTGTGCTTTCAGCCTCCTTCCAGTCAGTGACAGAAATGGGCATGAAACCAATGCTGGATCCCAGAAACCTAAACATTTCTGAAAAGTAGACAAAATTCTGAATTCAGCAAGGGGTCATTTGTGTAGATCCTACAAGGGTTTCCTACAGAAAATAACAGCTGAAAAAGAAAAATATTGAAATTGAGGTGAAAAAAACATCAATTTTTCTCTACGTTTTACTCTGTAACTTTTCCCTGCAATGTCAGATTATCGAAAGCAATATACCGTTACGTCTGCTGGACTCCTCTGGTTGCGGGGATATATAGGGCTTGTAGGTTCATCAAGAACCCGAGGAACCCAGAGCCAATAAATGAGCTGCACCCTGCAGTGCGTTTTCATTCTATACCGGGTATACAGCAATTCATTTGCTGAAATATAAAGAGTAAAAAATTGCTATCAAGAAAACCTTTGTATTTCCAAAAAGGGCACAAGATAAGGTGTTGAGGAGCAGTGGTTATTTGGACATCTCTGAATTCCGGGGTGACCATACTAGCATGTGAATTACAGGGCATTTCTCAAATAGATGTCTTTTTTACACACTCTCCTATATTTGGAAGGAGAAAATGTAGAGAAAGACAAGGGGCAATAGCACTTGTTTAGCTAATCTATGTTCCCCCAAGTCTCCCGATAAAAATGATACCTCACTTGTGTTGGTAGGCCTAGCGCCCGCGACAGGAAACGCCCCAAAACGCAACGTGGACACATCCCATTTTTTTTAAAGAAAACAGAGGTGTTTTTTGCAAAGTGCCTACCTGTAGATTTTGGCCTCTAGCTCAGCCGGCACCTAGGGAAACCTACCAAACCTGTGCATTTCTGAAAACTAGAGACCTAGGGGAATCCAAGATGGGGTGACTTGCGGGGCTCGGACCAGGTTCTGTTACCCAGAATCCTTTGCAAACCTCAAAATTTGGCTAAAAAAACACATGTTCCTCACATTTCTGTGGCAGAAAGTTCTGGAATCTGAGAGGAGCCACAAATTTCCTTCCACCCAGCATTCCTCCAAGTCTCCCGATAAAAATGATACCTCACTTGTGTGGGTAGGCCTAGCGCCCGCGACAGGAAACGCCCCAAAGCGCAACGTGGACACATCCAAATTTTTGAAAGAAAACAGAGGTGTTTTTTGCGAAGTGCCTACCTGTAGATTTTGGCCTCTAGCTCAGCCGGCACCTAGGGAAACCTACCAAACCTGTGCATTTCTGATGACTAGAGACCTAGGGGAATCCAAGATGGGGTGACTTGCGGGGCTCGGAGCAGGTTCAGTTACCCAGAATCCTTTGCAAACCTCAAAATTTGGCTAAAAAAACACATGTTCCTCACATTTCTGTGTCAGAAAGTTCTGGAATCTGAAAGGAGCCACAAATTTCCTTCCACGCAGCGTTCCCCCAAGTCTCCCGATAAAAATGATACCTCACTTGTGTGGGTAGGCCTAGCGCCCGCGACAGGAAACGCCCTAAAACGCAACGTGGACACATCCCATTTTTTTTAAAGAAAACAGAGGTGTTTTTTGCAAAGTGCCTACCTGTAGATTTTGGCCTCTAGCTCAGCCGGCACCTAGGGAAACCTACCAAACCTGTGCATTTCTGAAAACTAGAGACCTAGGGGAATCCAAGATGGGGTGACTTGCGGGGCTCGGACCAGGTTCTGTTACCCAGAATCCTTTGCAAACCTCAAAATTTGGCTAAAAAAACACATGTTCCTCACATTTCTGTGGCAGAAAGTTCTGGAATCTGAGAGGAGCCACAAATTTCCTTCCACCCAGCGTTCCCCCAAGTGTCCCAATAAAAATGATACCTCACTTGTGTGGGTAGGCCTAGCGCCCGCGACAGGAAACGCCCCAAAGCGCAACGTGGACACATCCAAATTTTTGAAAGAAAACAGAGGTGTTTTTTGCGAAGTGCCTACCTGTAGATTTTGGCCTCTAGCTCAACCGGCACCTAGGGAAACCTACCAAACCTGTGCATTTCTGAAAACTAGAGATCTAGGGGAATCCAAGATGGGGTGATTTGCGGGTCTCGGACCAGGTTCTGTTACCCAGAATCCTTTGCAAACCTCAAAATTTGGCTAAAAAAACACATGTTCCTCACATTTCTGTGGCAGAAAGTTCTGGAATCTGAGAGGAGCCACAAATTTCCTTCCACCCAGCGTTCCCCCAAGTCTCCCGATAAAAATGATACCTCACTTGTGTGGGTAGGCCTAGCGCCCGCGACAGGAAACGCCCCAAAGCGCAACGTGGACACATCCCATTTTTTTAAAGAAAACAGTGCCTACCTGTGGATTTTGGCCTGTAGCTTAGCCGACACCTAGGGAAACCTACCAACCCTGTGCATGTTTGAAAACTAGAGACCTAGGGGAATCCAAGATGGGGTGACTTGTGGGGCTCAGACCAGGTTCTGTTACCCAGAATTCTTTGCAAACCTCAAAGTTTGGCTAAAAAAACACCCTTTCCTCACATTTCGGTGACAGAAAGTTCTGGAATCTGAGAGGAGCCACAAATCTCCTTCCACCCTGCGTTCCCCCAAGTCTACCGATAAAAATGATACCTCACTTGTGTGGGTGGGCCTGGTGCCTGCAACAGAATAAGGGCCAAAACTTGAAGAGATAGAAGGGATAGCACAGCGAGTTTATAAGGGCATATTCTTTTATACATCTTTAGACGGACTCTGCTTTGGGGACCCATATAAGTGAGGTGTCATTTTACTTGGGAGACTGAGGGGAAAACTGGGGAGTAGGAATTTTGTGCTGGAGCGGTGATCCTACTAAGAAAAGTCAGGAAAATATACTTTTTTATGCAAATTTTGAGGTTTACAGAGGAGTCTGTGTAAGAAAATGTTGGGGGAGCCACGCAAGCCACACCTCCCTGGACTCCTTGGGGTGTCTAGTTTTAAAAAATGTCTGGGTTTTGAAGGTTTCCCTAGATGAAGGCTGCACCCAGGACCAAAAACATAGGTGGGCCCTCCCCCCCAAAAACAGGTATTTTTGTAATATATCATATTGATGTGTGCACATAGGTCCGTGATGTGCCAAACACTAAAATTGTGAAAAGAAACACACTTAGGTTATGTGAAGAAGACCCCTTACCCACCAACCAAGTTGGTGGCATGCTTCATCATCGGGGTCCCACCCGAGGCACCTAGCGTGTCACAGGTGTGCTGCGACGCCTGATTACAGCGGAGCAGGTTTTGTCATTTTTACCACACATACTGGTTGGATTTGGCACAAGGGTGAATGATGGTTCAGTGGATCAAATTTTATTAACAAGAGATTTCACAAAAATGAAATGCACTGCTAATAACTGAAAGGCAAAAAACTGAACCAATGACTCACAGCTCGTGAGCTGTAAAGCCGCGACAAGGCACCAACCGCTTTACAGTCCATTCACACACCTTTCATACATGACACGCACAAGACCATTCACACCGCCAGCCACGGGCCCAGCACATTACAACACTCACATCGACAGACTGCGCCACTCAAGGGCCCATCACTTACATACGCCCACATGCCTGATACAAGAATCACACCAGCTGATGGGAGTGTGGACTGCCATTTGGCTGGCACCGCCAGCCAAGCGCCACCCCACGCACACCGCCAGCCAAGCGCCACCCCAAGCACACCGCCAGCCAAGCGCCACCCCACGCACACCGCCAGCCAAGCGCCACCCCAAGCACACCGCCAGCCAAGCGCCATCCCAAGCACACCGCCAGCCAAGCGCCACCCCAAGCACACCGCCAGCCAAGCGCCACCCCACGCACACCGCCAGCCAAGCGCCACCCCGAGCACACCGCCAGCCACGCGCCACCCCACGCACACCGCCAGCCAAGCGCCACCCCACGCACACCGCCAGCCAAGAGCCACCCCACGCACACCGCCAGCCAAGTGCCACCCCATGCACACCGCCAGCCAAGCGCCACCCCAAGCACACCACCATCACTTTTTTTGTTTATAAACAACAAAGAAACCACTAATTATAAAATAAGCACAAAACTACAAACACAAAAGCTCTAACTAAATACATGACAGAGATGCCAACCGTGAAACACATGAAAATATAAAACAGACAGCTTACGCTCAAGGTATTTCCCAGAATTTTTATTTTTGGTATGGTAACTTCTGTAACAGCCGGGCACACACAGCCCAGGCTTTGAAGGGCATTCGGGGCAGTACATCCGGCTCTCCCTCCGGATTAATCTCCAGGCACATACTCTACATTTCTTTATGGGCATGTCTTTTTTGGGAGTGGGAGGAATGTGATCTGGAAAGTGCCGATCTTTCAATCTAGCCACATCCTCCACCACTTCTACTCTAGGAACTCTTGCCGGTTCCACCACAATAAGGCTTTCTATCACTGACTCCTGAAATTTAACAAATGTCATCCTTGACTCAGGTGAACAATCCTTGTATACAATAAAGGCATTAAAAGTTGCCAAATGAAATAAATGTAGGGCCAACTTTTTATACCACACATAAGACTTACGAAGAGCAGTGTAAGGTTCCAACCTCTGATCTACTCTATCAACACCACCCATGTGCCTATTGTAGTCCAAAATGCACGCAGGCTTGCGCACTTCCGCAACCTGACCCCAAACAGCCACAGGGGAAGTACTCTCATCATGGATGGTCGATAGCATGTACACATCCCTCCTGTCTGAAAATTTCAGAGCTAGCAGCTCATTATTCCGCAAGGCACTGCACTGTCCCCTCTCGTTTTTTACAGACAAGCTCCCTTGGATAGCCTTTCCGGTTAGAACGGATTGTGCCACAAGCAACAGTGTCCACCCTAAACAACTCCTTGAACAACTGCACTCCAGTGTAGAAATTATCTACGTACAAATGGTGACCTTTGTTAAACAGCCGTCTAGCAAGTTCCCACACAATTTTTTCGCTAACTCCAAAAGTGGCCGGACAACCAGGAGGGTCAATACTGGAATCCCTACCAGTGTAGACCCGGAAATTATACACATATCCTGTACTGCTTTCTGACAGCAGATACAATTTAATCCCATACCGTGCCCTCTTACTAGGAATGTACTGCTTGCCCAAGGTGGCCCCCAAAATACACACCAAAAATAAAATCCCTGGTGTCTAGTGGTTTTCGCCCCCCCCTGGGGGCAGATCCGCCGAAAAATCAGCAGATCTGCCCCCAAAATAAACAGAAAAAATAACATCCCTGGTGTCTAGTGGTTTTGGCCCCCCCGTGGGCAGATCCGCTGAAAAATCGGCGGATCTGCCCCCAGGGGGGGGTGAAATACAAAAAAAAATTGCCCCCGGGGGGTCGCCCCCAAAATACACATAAAAAACAACATCCCTGGTGTCTAGTGGTTTTCGACTCCTCCCCTCCCCCCCCCCCCCCCCCCGGGGGCAGATCCGCTGAAAAATCAGCGGATCTGCCCCCAGGGGGGGGGCGAAATACTAAAAACAATGGCCCGGGGGGGGGGCAACCCTTGCCCAAGGGGTCGCCCCCAAAATAAACAAAAAAGAAAATCCCTGGTGTCCTAGTGGAGATTCCTGCTCCACGATCGCGGGCCCTGCCCACAATCGTGGGGCAGGAATCTTGTGAAAACAGGCACAGGGGGAAAGGAAAAACCCTTTCCTTTCCCCTGTGTCTGTTTTCACCACCCCCTGCCGCCCAAAAACGGAAAGGACTCACCTTTTGTGTCCTTCTCAGAAGACGCGCTGGAAGCAAATGGCTTCCAGCGCGCCCGGCAACACTAGATGACGTCAGCGCGCTGTGCGCGCGCTGATGTCATCGGATTGCCGTGGAGGGGCGGGGGTGGAAGGGGAAGGTCTTCCCCTTCCATCCCCGCCTGGGGGGGGGGTGGGGGGAAGAGGGGGCGCGCTAGCGCTCCCCCAAGTTCCCCTGTGCCTAGGACGAGATGATCTCGTCCAAGACACAGGGGAACTGTAGCCTTGGACGAGATCATCTCGTCCAGGGCATAGAAGCGGTTAAGGATAGATAGATAACCTACTGGTGACAGCCAGTAGGTAGTTATAATTAGGATCTAGATTCCATAGAAAATGTGTTTTTGGCTTGGCTATATCTTTGGCGCCATTTGACGAATTTGAAAAAAGTGTCAAGTTAGGTCTTGTTGTGCATGGAAAGTTTCGGGGTGATCCTTCAAACGGGGGCAGAGAAAAAGGGGGTAAAAAAAAAGTGTGTTTCCTATGTTAATTGCCATAGAAAGTTCAGACACGACAGCTGCCCGAACGCATGCTTTTTATTATTTAGTGTAAATCTGTTAAGTAGTTTTTGAGATCTTTAGGGAAAATCCAAATTTATATATCTAGTAGCGTGAATGATTTGCGAATAATCGCGATTTTGAGCAGACATCTGATTTGCTGCCAACAGTTCAACCAGGAAGTTTTGTCAGCCATTTTGAGACTCGTCTTTAGCCAAGTCTCAAAAAAAGCAAAAACAAAGAAAAGGGGGCACAGTACAAATACTCTAACCCTGTCAGGGCAAAAAAGCATTTTCTTTTAAATTCACGGCTCAATTTACGAGTTTCGTTGTGAATAAAAAATGAAAAAAACATGGTCTCCCAAGCTTGTTTTTATTGTAGACCCTGGGTGCGCCAGGTCATGGGGCATGTATATATAGTTGGCGGGGGGCGCATTGGGTCACCCTTCATGGGCTTTCACAAGCACTGGGGACAACCACCTCCTAACTTAAAATTAATACAAGGGGAAGTGCACAGACCGCCCTGGGGACCAGCACCACTTTCCGTATTGACCCCCTACACACCGCGGACCACCACCTCCTTGGGGCCCGTGACGGGCTGGCCATATCTCGCCCGCACATGAGCCTGACTTGTGCTGACACTGCCGGGGCTGCACCGGAACAGCCCGGCATCACCACCAATGAGCGGGCAGCTTTCGACATGTCGCGGGAAGGAGAACGGTTAAAGGGGTCAGCGTCGGCAGAGGTTGAGAGAGAGGAAGACGGCGCAAGAGGAGACTGGTGGAACGAAGTACGAGAAGGCGAACGGACGGAGGAGAAGGAGACCCATCGAGAAGAGAGAAGTCGGATTCCGGGAGAGCGGTTCATTCCCAACCGAAGGGAAGTGAACAACCTAGCGACTGATGGAGGTCCAACACCGCGGTAGACCGGGAAGACGGAATGCCGGATCCCGCCACGCTTCTGGAGAAGCGTAGCATTTCCAGTTGTGTGGGGAAACTGCCCTGAGGGACGGGAGGGAGAAAGACTAAAAAGGGGAGGCACGATATTATCACGGGGAGAGGTGGGGTGGCATAAGGTGAAGAGCACTTATTAACACAGTAACAAGGCACTGCATAAGGAAAAAGCACGAAATACACAAAAGAAGTAAAAAGGCACTGCGTAAGGAAAGAGCCTGTATTGTAACAAGAGTAGTGACAAGGTCACGAGTAAAACAATAGGGAAAGTATAACCTTAGAAGATATAGTGCAGAAGCAAAAGAGAGATAAGAAAGAGGAAAGACAGGAAAGGACTGAGACAAGACTCGCTGGCAGAAAGGTGAAAAAAAGAGAAAAACCCCGCAGTCCAAGGAAAACATAGGAAAAGAAAGGAAAAGACAGCAGGAAAAGGAAAGAGATAAACAAGAAGGAAAGACAGAAGGAGATAGAAAAGGGAAATACTAAACGAGGGAATTAAGAATCACTTACCGATATCTCTCTGTTTCTCTCCACATGCGCTTCCCGGGAACACGGAGACGGAGGGAACAAGAAGAAGAGTGAGGTCCAGGAACCTGCATAACACCAACAAACAAAATCCAGAAGAAACAAAGAGGAGAACACACTAACCACAAGAGCATACTTTCAATTTATAACCAATAAATACCACTTATATACCTGACTACCGACTCCTGCATGCTTAATGCCCTTCAGTATCGCTACAGGGCCATTTAGGTTTTTGAAAAATTTGGGGGAGGGTTTGCACGGGCCCCCCCCAGGCCATATTTGGCCCCAGGGACGACCACCTCCTGTGGCCTGCTCGTGCAATAGAGAGGAGGGTGGCCGCACAGCCCTGCTCCTGGAGCCATTAATGGCCCTGGGGACTGCTATTCCCAGGGCTGGCTCCTGCTACCTCCCAAGGTGCCCACCATCGAGAGATAGCTGTTTGCTTTTGCTAGGTGGGAGCTGGGACAGCTCCCGCCAAACAAAAGCAAACACTCTGCTTCCAGCAAGCAGGATCTGTCAAAATGCTCCCGTTTGCTGGAAGCAGAATTTTCATCTCTTTCCCTTCCCACAGACATGCAGGGAGAGAAAGAGATGAAAGTATTGCTCAAGCACACAGGGAGCTGCATTTCCAGCAGCTCCCTGCGTTGCCGTACGATGGCGGCTCCCACAGGAGATAGTGAGCCGGTTGGGACTGCAGAGGGCCTTGAGGCTTCTCCACTGTCCCCCTCACTTATTGAAAAAAATATGAATCCTGCCCTGGGAATCTTGGATAAATACACAGGGCAGGATTCATTCTGGCACAATGCTCATTTCATAGAAATTAAACATCAGCAGGAAACACTCACAGATATAAACAAAGCAGGCGCCTATGTTGAAGCTTCACTTCTGTGAAGTACTAATCATCTTAATAAAGCAAGTGTTTTTAACTCTTTCCAACTTAAAGCGTTATCTGTAAACCTTGATGGAGGTGTTTGCATCCTTCCTTATTTCGAATGCAATATCTAATGTAGTGACTGTGACGAGTGGGTTCTTTCTTGTCATCTGCTGCTGAGACCAGAAATCGTGTTATCCGTTTTCTAAACTACAAGTATATAAAATGGCCTACAAGCATGCGGCCAGGACCTGTGGCGAACTAGCCATAGGCTTCCAACCCCGCGCAACACAGGGCCTTCGACCTAACGGACGGGGCTTCTAGATCATTTTGTGTATTTGCATACTCATAATACTTAAAAGGAAGACCGACATGCTCTGTTCCCAACAGGTGATGACAAGAAAAAAAACACACTTGTCACAGTCACTCCAGAAGATATTGTGCTCCAGAACAGCAGCGATGCATTCACCTCAACAAGGATTTCAGTTAATTTTTAAAGGTCGGACTGCAGAGCAAACACACTTCTTCGCCTTGCCTAAGCGCAAGAAGTTAGGATGATTTGTACTTTATGGAAGCCAAACTTCAACTGGGGCACCTGCTTTGTTTATATTTAGGGTTCCCAATTTTATGGTATTTTGTTTAGCATATCCGTCTGTATTTATCCATATTTATTTCGTGTTCTGTGAATAAATTAAGTAGTAAAATTGTATATTTCCACGTTTATTTAACGTATAAACATGCAGTCACACTTTGACACCTATTGTGATTTAGAAAATTATGAAGCCAGATATAACATAATACACCCACAGATAAATATTAGTATTATATTAAAAATAAATGGCTGTTGACGTATGTCATTATTTAAGGAAATCTCAGCCTGTTTTCTAACTCCACCATCCATCTGCTTGACTGTCAACCTGGAATTGATGAGACAGTATGAAAAGTCACTCAAAAGAAACACAATTTTCTGTATTTTTTCCATTAAAAAAAATAAATGCAGACAGGAAACACATTGTTTTCGGTCTAAATTTAGTTGTAAAAATCAGTAAAAACTGAAAACTGGGAGCCTTATTTATACTTGTATCTGCTTTCTTTTTGAGGTTTAATTTCTGTGAAATGAGCATCGGTGCCAAAATGCATCCTGACCTGCTTATTTATCCAGGAAAAGGTGACAGTTTTGAGCAAAATGTCTTCCCACATGTAGTTCTTTCTACTGGCTAATTAGTAAGTGCTACCTTGTTGGGTAAATGTATAGTGCATATTTGATAGTACAGCTGCATAAAGGAACCCGAGGTAATGTCTCCAGTGACCTTGTGTGTCTGTAATTTTGGCAGTCGGGACCGAGGGGTAGCCTCAAGGCCCCGTGGTCCCTGACTGCTCCCAGCCTCCATTGGGAGGTGGCATTACTCCGCATGCAGGGAGGCGCAAGAACTTCTGCTCCCTGCATGTAGGAGCTATCCTTTCAGCTGTTTTCCTGCATTCTTGATACTGGACAGGAAAACAGCTGAAAAGTCTGCTCACAGCGAGCAGGAGCAGTTTTCCTGCTCCTGTCCACGGGGGGCAGACTTAGTGTTTGCTCTTACTTTGTGGAAGTTGTCAAAGCTTACGCCGAATGAAAGCAAACTCCTTTCTCCAAAGGGTGAGCACCTTTTGACATAGGGAGCCAGCCCTGGGGGGGGGAGGGACGGTCCCCAGGGCAGTTAATGGCGCCACTAGGGAGGCTGCGTGGCCCTCCTCCTTCATTGTGTATGGGGCTAGCTCCGGGGAGGTGGTGGTCACCAAGTCTGATAACAGCCCGGGAATGGGCCCCGTGGCCCCCTCCCACCTATATAGTAGCCATTCCCCAGGGCTGAATATGGCTCATTAGTGGGGCTGCCTGCTTTCCCCCCCATCCACCTTTTTTAATAAAATGTTGTGCCCCAGGGAGGTGGGAGTCCTCCGGACCGTCTTACAACCAGAAGGGAGGGTCCGTGCGCCCCTAAAAAGCCCCGGGGAGGTTGTGGTCTCCAGCGCACAAACTGGCCTTATGGAGTAGGGCATATGCCCTACCCCAACCCCCTTTTTAATATTTTATTGCATCCCCATGGCCTGGCCCACCCAGGAGCTGAAAGAGAAACAAGTGCAGGAGACAGCACTTTTTTTTTTTTTTTTTTTTTAATTACCATGAGATTCACGGATCCTCCGTGAACTTCGCAGTGAACAAAACAAAAAAAAAAACTCTAAAACTACTGAACTGATGTACACCAAGTCGTACAAAGTGCTCTTTCTGTCCAGCGGTTCGAGCTGTAGTGGGGTTTCAAATCCCTATGGAAAATTGCAAGGGTAAATGCGTTTTGGGACCCCCCCCCCCCGCTTTTTCTCGGCCCCCGCTTGATGGATCACCTGGATACTTTCAAAACACCAGCTGAACTGATCATCGTACTAGTTTTGAAAATTTCGTGATGATACATCAAACAACGCCAAAGTTACTGTCAAAACAAAAAATGCTTTTCCTATGGAAACTGGATCATAACTATACTTCCTACTGGCGACAACCAATAGGATGTGTGTGTGTGTGTATATATATATATATATATATATATATATATATATATGGTCGATGGCATGTGTAGCTGCAGATACACATGCTATGCATTGCTTCCGCCGTCTAGTGTTGGGCTCGCAGTGTTACAAGTTGTTTTTCTTCGAAGAAGTCTTTGAGGAGTCACGGGATCGAGGGACTCCTCCTCTCGGTCATAGCGCGCATGGACATTGACTCCGTTGTTAGATTGTTTTCTTTCCGCTGTCAGGTTTGGACGTGTTTCCTCTCGCTCTGAGATTTAGAATCGGAAACTTTAGATAACTTTCCTTGACCGTCTGTATTGTTTCGATCGCGTTTCCACACATAGTCGAAACTGATAGTACCGTTTAAAAACAAATTTCGACCTTCTGGGCGCGAGCGCCCAACTCGGGCCTGTTTGGCATACTACATCGAAGCCTGATGGATCGGACTCAATTTCGATTTGGGCCCAGATGCCACGCAAAATTTCCATACACAGACCAACACCTTGTATGTAATCTTTGTCTCTTCCATCACCGAGCAGAGGATTGTGAAGCCTTTCAATCGTTCCGATCCAAGAAGACCCTATGTGATCAGAGAGCCAGGAGATTGGAAATGGCGTAGAAGAGTACAGAGTATATCGACACAATGAAGGAAGAACAGGCGCAGGTGACAGTTTCCATCTAAGACACCGACTCCGAAGAAGACTCGGAGGAAGATAGACTCATCACTGCTGGACAGCACGTGAGTACGACTGCCACTACCCCCACTCCTAAAAGATCCTCGAAGGCCTTCGGTACACCACTGCCAGAGAGCCATGGTTCGACCCGCAAGAAAATCCTCGTTGACTGACCTTTGTGTTCGGTGCCGAAAAAGGCCACACCTCCTTCGATATCGGAGTCTGGCAAGTCCACCAAAAGCTCAACCTCCAAACCGAGTCGGCGTCCACACTCTTCCGAGTCGAAGCCTTGACGTCCTGCCTCGGAACCGAAACAACCGGCTGTATTTTCGGGCCTGAAAAAATTGCCAACTTCAGAGCCAAAAAAGTCCTCTTATTCAGAAGAACAAGGACTTTCGAGCCATCTTAAGCAGAGCTCCAAGCCATATTGTGAACATTCCTCAAAACCATCAGAATATATTTCTGAGGACCCAGAAATTCAACCCATTCTCGAAATTATGGATGAGAGGCAATCAGCAATCCATATCCATAAAGAGACTGGCTGAATAATTACTGCACCTCCCCCACAGACTAAAAGAAAGTTGGCTTTTCAGAAACATCTAGATACTGCTCCACCACCAGCAAAGATTTTTAAACGGAAAGAGAAGCCATTACCTCTGCATACTTCTCCCCCTCATTCACCGCAACTTACTTTTTCACCACCACCCACTAGCCCCACCACCTTTGCCTTCACCAACTCACTCACATACTTATTCTCATGGTGATACCGTTGATCCTTGGGATCTGTATGATCCAGATCCCATACCTGCTAATGACCCAGATTTTATAGCCTTCCAAACCTTCCCTACCGGAAGATACTACTGCATACACGCAGGTCAGTTCTAGGGAAGTAGCGTACCACGGGGTACTTATGCACAGTGAGCCTTTGGAAGAGGATTTCCTTTTTATTACCTTACCCTCCATGCACTTACGTTACCAGTGCCTCCCAATGCTTCCTTGATGCGAATAAAACATGCAGATGAAATATTTAGTGAGCCGGTTAAAGCTAGGGTTTTAACACCACGCATTGATAAGAAATATAAGCCTGCACCTACAGACCGTGCTTACATTAACCACCAGGTACCTCCAGACTCAGTGGTTGTCAGTGCCGTCAGAAAAAGGGTCAATAGTTAGTTGTCAGGGGATGCCCCTCCCCCGACAAAGAAAGTAGGAAATTTGATGCTGCAGGCAAGAGGGTAGCTACACAAGCAGCTAACCAATGGCGAATT
Source organism: Pleurodeles waltl (assembly GCF_031143425.1). Lineage (NCBI taxonomy): Eukaryota > Metazoa > Chordata > Amphibia > Caudata > Salamandridae > Pleurodeles > Pleurodeles waltl. Next base: position 444,801,515 of record NC_090443.1, on the reverse strand, counting down.
GCAAACTCACAAGCCTTGCTAGCAAGGTCTGATAGAGCCCACTGGGACGAGATGCAGGAGCTATTACAACACCTGCCAAAAGAGCTTCAACAAAGGGCTCAACAAATTGTTGAGGAAGGTCAGGCCATAAGTAATAACCAGATACGGTCTGCCTTTGATGCTGCAGATACAGCAGCTAGAAGTGTGAATACTGCTGTCACCATACACAGACACGCATGCTTACGTTCCTCTGGATTCAAGCCATCAATAAAGCAGGCAATACTAAATATGCCTTTCGATAAAAAAATCACCTGTTTGGTCCTGAGGTTGACACCACAATAGAAAAAGTCAGGAAGGACTCCGACACTGCTAAAGCACTGGGAGCCTTTTATACAACACCTTTCAGAGGCTCCTTTCGTAAGCAGCAATTTAGAGGAAGATTCAAGCTACAATCTACAGAGGCTTCTACCTCCCAGCCAAAACAAGGGCGACAACAGCAGTACCAGAGAGGGGGATTTAGAGGCTCTTATAGAGGCCAACACTTTAGAGCCAGAGGCATATTCCAGCCCTCAAAACATGTCACTACCCCATCCAAACAGTGACTTACTAAGTATGCCACAACCCCACACATCTCCTGTGGGGGGCTGACTGAAGCAATTCCGCTCCCAATGACAAAATATCACCACAGACCAATGGGTACTTTCAATTATCCGTTATGGTTATTTTCTAGATTTGATATCTACCCCTCCAAACATTTCTCCACGTTATCACTGGTTGTCCCCAGAACACAATGTTCTATTACAACAAGAAATACAATTGCTACTACTGAAAGAGGTAGTAGAATTAGTCCCAAAATCTCAACAAGGAACAGGGGTATACGCACTATACTTCCTCATTCCCAAAAAGGATTACACGCTCAGACCCGTTCTAGATCTCAGACCACTAAATTTATATATCCTGTCAGAACACTTTCACATGGTAACTCTGCAGGACATCATTCCACTACTAGACTAGACTACAAAAACAAGATTACATTACTCCATTAGATCTCAAAGATGCGTATTCCATATACCCATCCATCCAACTCACAGAAAGTACCTAAGGTTTGTGATAGCGGGAAAACATTACCAATTCAATGTTCTGTCATTCAGCATAACAACAGCTCTTAGAGTATTCACAAAATGTCTAGCGGTAGTGGCAGCTTACCTAAGAAAGAAGACAACACATACATGTCTTTCCTTATCTAGACGATTGGCTAATAAAATCAAGCAATTTTATACAATGTCAACAGCACACTAAATACACAATAGAAACCCTACTTACATTAAGGTTCACTCTCAACTACCAAAAATCCCATCTTCAGCCAGCACAGGTACAACCTTACCTAGGTGCTGTTCTCAATACGCAAAAAGCCTTAGCCTATCCAAATACACAAACGATGCAAGCTTTCCAAAATCTCATACCACAAATGCAGCCAAGTCAACAATGCACTGTTGTTGTCATGAAACTATTGGGAATGATGGCATCCTGCATAGCAATAGTACTGCATGCAAGACTAAACATGAGAACACTACAACAGTGCCTCTCACGGCAATGGTCTCAAGCACAGGGTCAATTGCTAGTGTTGTTAGACCTCCAAACACACAGGTCCCTTCAATGGTGGAATCTCAGTGATTTAATAAAGGGGCGGTCATTTCAAGACCCTGTGCCTCAGACTACAATAACAACAGATGCATCAATGATAGGATGAGGAGCTCATCTCAACAACCTTACCATTCAAGGGGAATGGGATTCAAAATAGCTAAATTATCACATAAACCATTTAGAATTATTAGCTGTGTTCCTTGCCCTGAAAGCGTTTCAACCACTTCTCAAACCCAAGACTGTCTTGATAAAAACAGACAATATGACAACCATGTTTTACCCAAAGAAACAAGGTGGGACACATTCATCTTAACTGTCTCTTCTAGCCCAAACAATATGGAAATGGGCAATTTGCAATCACATTCATCTACTAGCAGAATACATCCCAGGAATGCACAGCTAGCGGATCTCCTAAACAGAACACACCAACAGATACACGAATGGGAGATTCACTCTCAGGTACTTCATCAGTACTTTCAAAAGTGGGGAACACCAGAAATACACCTATTCGCAACAAGCGAAAAGGCAAAATGCCACATTTTCGCATCCAAACACCCACATCCCCTATCCAAGGGCAATGCTCTGTGGATCAATTGGTCAGGGATATTTGCTTACGCTTTTCCCCCCTCTCCCACTCCTTCCTTTCTGGCCAGCAAACTACGTCAGACATTTCTCACATGATACTAATAGCCCCAACATGGGCACGTCAACATTGGTACGCAACACTCCTAGACCTGTCTGTAGTACCTCGTTCCAAACTCCCAAACAGACCAGATTTGTTAACACGGAACAAAGGTCAAATCAGGCACCCAAACCTCAATTTAGCAATTTGGCTCCTGAAGTCAAAGAATTTGGTTACCTAAAACTTCCATCAGAATGTATGGAAGTGATTAAGCAGGCACATAAACCTACTACTAGACAATGGTATGCTAACAAATGGAAAAGATTTGTCTACTATTGTCAATCCAAAAACACTGATCCACTTACAGCATCTTTACAAGATATTGTATGCTACTTACTTCATTTGAAAAAATCAAATTTAGCTTTCTCATCCATCAAAATCCACCTTACTGCAATATCTGCGTATTTACAAAATATTCAACACACTTCTCTATTCAGAGTTCCTGTGATTAAAGCCTTCATGGAAGGATTAAAACATATTATTCCACCTAAAACACTACCTGTTCCTTCCTGGAATTTAAATATTGTACTTACCAGACTCGTGGGCCCACCTTTTGAACCTATGAATTCTTGTCAAATTCAATTTTTAACATGGAGAGTTGCCTTCCTTGTAGCTATTACTTCTTTACAAAGAGTTAGTGAAATACAGGCGTTCACTCTTGAGGAACCTTTCTTTCAAGAACACAAACATAAAGTTGTACTTAGGACAAATCTAGAATTTCTACCAAAAGTAGTATCTCATTTTCACATCAGCTAAACAGTGGAATTGCCAGTCCCCTTCCCACAGCCAGACTCTGTGGCAGATAGAGCTATTCATACTCTAGATCTCAAAAGAGCTCTTATGTACTACATAGACAGAGCTAAAGATTTTAGGAGAACAAGTTTTCGTTGCCTTTCAACAACCACATAAAGGCAATCCTATATCTAAACAAGGCTTAGCAAGATGGATTGTTAGATGCATACAAACATGCTACATCAAAGCAAAGAGACAACTTTTAATCACTCCTAGAGCACATTCTACAAGAAAGAAAGGTGCACAAATGGCATTTTTAGGAACCTTACCAATGGCTGATATATATATAAAGCGTCCACATGGTCAACTCCTTATACATTTACAAAACACTATTGTGTTGATGTTTTCTCACAACAACAGGCTACAGTAGGCCAGGCTGTCTTAAGAACACTATTTCAAACAACTTCAACTCTTACAGGCTAGCCACCACAATTTTTTGGGAGGACTAACTGCTTTGTAGTCTGTGCATATGATGTGTATCTGCAGCTACACATGCCATTGAACGGAAAATATCACTCATCCATTGTACATCTGTTCGTAGCGTGTAGTGCTGCAGATTCACATGTACCCTCCCTCCCCGGAAGCCTGTAGTCGTTCCAAGTTTTAACATTTGTACAAATGTATATACATTTACATTTGCATGGACATCTCTTTATATTCTGATACTCTATCACTCCTTCCTTCACCCTTTGCGGGAAAAAAGTCTAACAATGGAGGCGATGCCCATGCGCACTGTAACTGAGAGGAGGAGTCACTCGATCCTGTGACTCCGAAAAGACTTCTTCGAAGAAAAACATCTTGTAACACTCCGAGCCCAACACTAGATGTTGGAAGAACTATGCATAGCATGTGAATCTGCAGCACTACATGCCACGAGCAGATGTACACTGGGTAAGCGCCATTTTTCATATATATGTATATATATATATGTTTGATGGCATGTGTAGCTGCAGATACACATGCTTTGCACATCCCGCCATCTAGTGTTGGGCTCGGAGTGTTACAAGTTGTTTTTCTTCGAAGAAGTCTTTTCGAGTCACGAGATCGAGGGACTCCTCCCCTTTCGGCTCAATTGCGCATGGGCGTCGACTCCATCTTAGATTGTTTTCTTTCCGCCATCGGGTTCGGACGTGTTCCTTTTCGCTCCGCGTTTCGGTTCGGAAAGATAGTTAGAATCTCGGAAAAATTGGACGGTATTGTTTGCGTTCGGTATCGGGTTAGTTACAACAGATCGACACTGACTTTTGAAAGCTCCGGTGGCCCTTTGGGGTTTTTCGATCCCCTGTCGGGGCCTGGTCGGCCCGACCACGTGTCTCTTCAAGGCTAATGGAACGGACCCCATTCCGCTTCTGCCCCAAATGTCACAACAAGTATCCTTATACAGATCAGCACCTGGTCTGTAACTTGTGTTTGTCTCCAGAACACAAAGAAGAGACTTGTGAAGCCTGTCGAGTGTTTCGGTCGAGGAAGACATTAAGAGACCGAAGAGCGAGAAGACTGCAGATGGCGTCGGCGCCGACAGGACAAAGACATTTGGAGGAGGAAGAAGAAACCTTCTCCATCGAGGAGTCGGTCTCGGACTCGGTCGATCCCGAACAGACGCCCAAAACCGTGAGCAAGACGTCGACACATAAAACTCACGAGAAGACCGCAAAAGCCCAGGGGACGCCACCGCCAGCAGGCCATGGTTTAACCCGTAAAATAGGTGACCGAACATCGGCACCGAAAAAGGGCACGCATGTGTCAAAAACATCCGACTCCGGTCGAGATACAGGCACACAACAGACTCGACCCCGAGACAGCGGGTCCGAGCAAGTTCGGCACCGAGACAGCGGGTCCGAGCAAGTTCGGCACCGAGAGAGCGGGACGCCAAAATTAAAAAAAAAGTGTCGTCGGAGCCGAAAAAGACTGCCGAAAATGTTTCCATTCCGAAACATCCGGCCTCGGAACCGAAATCAGGTTCCTATACAGAGGAACAGGGACTGTCCTCACAAATGCAAGGACATAAGTTCGGACAAGAACTAGAGACAATGGAGCCAGACTACACTCAGAGAAGGCTCCACATCCAAAAGGACACAGGGAAGATAAGTACTCTTCCCCCAATTAGGATGAAAAGAAGACTTGCCTTTCAAGAAAAAGACAAGCAGCCACAGGCAAAGGTGGCAAGACAAATAACACCACCACCATCTCCACCACGCTCAACGCACACATCACCGGTAGCCACTCCACCACTGATGCAATCCCCAACTCATACTGGAATGAGTCAGGATGATCCCGACGCATGGGATCTTTATGATGCGCCAGTGTCAGATAACAGCCCGGACTGTTACCCAGCGAGACCGTCACCACCTGAGGACAGTACAGCCTACACGCAGGTGGTGTCAAGAGCAGCGGCATTTCATAATATCACCCTGCATGCAGAGCCTATTGAGGATGACTTTTTGTTTAACACACTATCCTCCACGCATAGCCAGTACCAAAGCCTCCCTATGCTACCTGGAATGCTAAAACACTCCAAACAGGTGTTTCAGGAGCCTGTGAAGGGCAGGGCCATAACTCCAAGGGTGGAGAAAAAATACAAGCCACCACCAACAGACCCGGTATATATCACGCAGCAGTTAACACCAGACTCTGTGGTAGTAGGGGCAGCTCGCAAAAGAGCAAACTCTAACACCTCGGGAGACGCACCACCTCCAGACAAGGAGAGTTGCAAGTTCGACGCTGCGGGGAAAAGGGTGGCAGCACAAGCGGCCAACCAATGGCGCATTGCCAACTCACAGGCACTGCTGGCAAGATATGATAGGGCTCATTGGGACGAAATGCAACATTTAATTGAACATTTACCCAAGGAGTTCCAGAAAAGGGCACAACAGGTGGTGGAAGAAGGACAGAGTATCTCAAATAATCAGATACGGTCAGCAATGGATGCAGCAGATACGGCTGCTAGGACAGTAAATACAGCAGTAACCATAAGGAGACACGCATGGCTGTGTACGTCAGGATTCAAGACGGAAATACAACAAGCCGTCCTGAATATGCCTTTTAACGGACAGCAGTTGTTTGGGCCGGAGGTGGACACTGCTATCGAAAAACTTAAAAAGGACACTGATATGGCCAAAGCCATGGGCGCACTCTACTCCCCACAGAGCAGAGGCACATTTCGCAAAACGCAGTTTAGAGGGGGGTTTCGAGGACAAACTACAGAAGCCACAACCTCACAAACAAGGCCCACTTATCAGAGCCAATTTGGCTCCTGAAGTCTTAGAATTCGGACACTTAGACCTTACACAAGAATGTATGGAAGTCATAAAACAAGCTAGGAAACCAACCACTAGACATTGCTATGCAAATAAGTGGAAAAGATTTGTTTATTATTGCCATAATAATAATCAAATTCACCCCTTACACGCATCTGCCAAAGACATCGTAAGCTACTTACTACATTTGCAAAAGTCAAAGCTAGCTTTTTCATCCATTAAGATACATCTTACCGCAATTCAACTTATCTGCAAATTACGCACTCGACTTCACTATTTAGGATACCAGTCATAAAAGCGTTTATGGAAGGCCTAAAGAGAATTATACCACCAAGAACACCACCAGTTCCTTCGTGGAACTTCAACATTGTCTTAACACGACTCATGGGTCCACCTTTTGAACCCATGCACTCATGTGAAATGCAATACTTAACATGGAAAGTTGCATTTCTAATTGCCATCACATCTCTAAGAAGAGTAAGTGAGATACAAGCATTTACCATACAAGAACCATTTATTCAAATACACAAGCATAAAGTAGTTTTACGGACAAATCCTAAATTCTTACCGAAAATCATATCACCGTTCCACTTGAATCAAACAGTAGAACTACCAGTGTTCTTCCCAGAGCCAGATTTTGTAGCAGAAAGAGCACTACATACATTAGACATCAAAAGAGCGTTAATGTACTACATTGAAAGAACAAAACAAATTCGGAAAACAAAACAATTATTTGTTGCTTTCCAAAAACCTCATGCAGGAAATCCAATTTCAAAACAAGGCATTGCTAGATGGATAGTTAAATGCATTCAAACCTGCTATCTCAAAGCAAAAAGACAACTGCCTATTACACCAAAGGCACACTCAACTAGAAAGAAAGGTGCTACTATGGCCTTTCTAGGAAACATTCCAATGACTGAAATATGTAAGGCAGCCACATGGTCTACGCCTCATACGTTTACCAAACACTACTGCGTGGATGTGTTAACAGCACAACAAGCCACAGTAGGCCAAGCAGTACTACGAACTTTGTTTCAAACAACTTCAACTCCTACAGGCTGAACCACTGCTTTTGGGGAGATAACTGCTTACTAGTCTATGCAAAGCATGTGTATCTGCAGCTACACATGCCATCGAACGGAAAATGTCACTTACCCAGTGTACATCTGTTCGTGGCATGAGACGCTGCAGATTCACATGCGCCCACCCGCCTCCCCGGGAGCCTGGAGCCGTTTTGAAGTTGATCTTGAACATTTGTAGATTTGTAAATATATCACCTTAAACTACATTATGTACATACATATTTACTCCATTGCATGGGCACTATAACTATAATACACAACTCCTACCTCACCCTCTGCGGGGAAAACAATCTAAGATGGAGTCGACGCCCATGTGCAATGGAGCAGAAAGGGGAGGAGTCCCTCGATCTCGTGACTCGAAAAGACTTCTTCGAAGAAAAACAACTTGTAACACTCCGAGCCCAACACTAGATGGCGGGACGTGCAAAGCATGTGAATCTGCAGCGTCTCATGCCACGAACAGATGTACACTGGGTAAGTGACATTTTCCATATATATCCCGGGTGCAAGTCGGAGTCAGCACACACCGTACAATCTCAAATCTTCATTCATATTCTTATCAACGAAGGAGCAGACGCTTGTTGTGATTGTTGCTTTTTGTGTGCTTTATTGCATTCTGCTACCGTTTCCCATCAGACGCATCCACAGCCTTGTTCACTGACAGTAAAGTGCCATTTTGTACCCGTATTTACTCCAGTGTTGGCGTGTGACTTCATGAACGACACTGAAAACAGACTATTGTGGACTACATTTGAACTTGAAAAATCAGTAAAAGTACATTTACCTATTTTCATTTTGGCATTGCTAATTATTATTACTAGTAAAATCGGTGATGTGATGATTTTTAATTTAAAAAAAAATATTTTTGACATTTCTCATACAAATATCGCCCATGTGGGCATACACATACTAACACATACATTGCAAGTGTTGCAATACATATAGTCCGAACTAAATCTAAAATGCATTGAATATTGAACAATGCCATTGTGAGTTCAATATAAAGTGCATTGTGCAAACACATCTTATAGAACTAATCTCACTTGGACCCGCTGTATTGAGCCCTAGGAGTGATATACAGTTGTTCCCTATATGAGCCAGTACCATGATCTAGACTACACAATTATGCCCAAGTAGGCTGATTAATATGAAGCAGTGCCTATTGCACATTTCACGTAGCATACACCTCCTTTATGTATGTATATTTTCCACCTAACAGTTCAATTTGCCATGCTATGAACACATCAAGTGTGCTCAGTCTGAAAATAATAAATATTTCTAAAACAGTCACACGTCATTTGTGAACATTAATATTCAAGCACAGCTTCTTAGGTCTTGGAGGGACATTTCTGTATTACACTATGAATGCATATACATATCCTATTCAGTGTTCAGACCATTATAGCTTTTAGTATTTCGTTCAATGATGTGCTTCAATCCCAACCCCCTTAATGTTTTCTCCCTATCCCCTCCTTTTATATGTACTGTGATTGCATCTATTACAAAATATACAAGACCATTAACATTACTCTGATGCTGCTCTTTAAAGTGTCTGTCAACAGGATGTGCCTTATCTTTATTTTTAATGGCCCATAGATGCTGTAAAATCCTTTTGTAGGCAGGGTGCGTGACCTACATACAGGAGGTTGAAGGGACATTGCAAAACATAGATTGCGTAGCTTGTATTGCAGTTGTAGTTACCGCTAATTCTTTTCTTCGTTTGCGTTAGAGGTGATTTATAGGTTTCCACAGGCTTTGCACTTGACACATTTTCTAGAGCCCGGGTTTTGCTCTAATCAAGTTCTGTTTTCAGAAGTGTTGACCTGAAGGCTACTTTTCACAAGACTATCTTGCATTGCCCTGGCCTTTCTGAAAGTCACACCTGGTCTGCGTAGTACTAACTTGCTATCACAGGATCTTATAAGGTGCCAATGTTTCTGTAGTATAACCTCACACTCTCTTCTTGTTTTAAAGGTAGTTATAAATTTCAAGTGCAGGTCTATCCTGCCTTGCTTACCCTTCTTACCAAAAAGTATCTGATCTCTTGATTGGATTTTGGATTGGATAGAAACTTGACAGATGCAACAACTTATTACCTGAGGTTGGCTTTCGGTATAACTAAGTCTCAAATATATTATTCCTAAGGTACACTGTTAGGTCTAGATAATTTACCTCTGTTGGGTGGATATTACTTGTAAAATGCAAATTGAGTTAGTTTGTTCTTATTTTCTCCACAAACGTATCAGAGCGTTCCCTGGTGCCCTTCCACACAACAAAGAGATCATCAATGTATGTACTCCAGTTTTGCATACCTGGGGGCGGATCAGGTGCCCATCGATGGCACTCGTATTTGGTGAAACAATTTCTTATTGAATATAAAGATATTACTCTTGAAGCATCTCTGAATCATTTTTAGTAACAGTTGTATGTGTTTCCAGAGATGTAGAGGTCTGCCACCTAGATAATGTTGCACTGCATTTATCCCATCAGCATGATATATACTCCTATACTGTGTAGCCACATCAATAGTCATTAGAAGGTAGTCTTTTTTTCCAAGACTCACAAAGTCCTGTAAAAAGTGATCAACATATCTGAAAATATTATCAAAGGTACTCCCGAGTGCTGAAATGATTGGACGCACGGGGGGATTGGTCCTGTCTTTATTGATCATCAGTATCAAGTATAGTACAGGGGCCGAGGTTGGTCATTTTTCTAAATGTATATTTATCATACAAAATAAGTCCCTGGTCCCGCCAGTCTAACATCTCCTGATTGAATTCCACATGAATTTCCTTCATGCTTGCGTTTGTAACTCTGGAATAGCACTGGTCATTGTTGAGCTGTTTGTAAGCCTCTATCATATATTTATAGGCACAAGACTAGATTACTACCCTTGTCTGAGTTTCAGGTGATGCAATCTGACCGTGATTTAATTTTCTCCATCAGTACATAAAATTGATGTTGATCATAGGTTTTTGATTGTTTTCTGCTCAAATTAACATAGTTGCTTTAGGTCCTGGATCACCAAGTCACTGTAAATATCAACTGCATCCTTTGGCATGGTTGGTATTTTGATTTAGGTATAAATTCCGTTGGTGCCTCATAATATATATCAATATTTTGATCAATAATTAGCGCTTCCACTGACACTGGTTCATCAGTGCCAAGAGTTTCATTCTCCAGTTCCTGAAGCATAGTCAGTCATGTCATGTTGACTACTTTTTAGTGAGTGTTGGTCACTCATCTTTGCCACATATTGCGCTGATGTTTTTTTTGGTTGCATCATGAAGAACTTCTTTAATTTAATACCTCTGATGAACTTGGGCAAATCTATTCTTGTTTGGGTATAGTCCATGTTATTAGCAGGGCAATATGACAAGCCCAGTATCAAGATATTTTCTTCTTCTTTGGTCAAGATAATGTGCGTTAGTTTTACAATTGCATTGTTGTTGTCCTCATTTGCCATTGTTATCCATGTCCAGCCTCTCCCGCCAGATGTTTTCTCTTGTCTTTATCTGGTGTGACGTCGCCTCCCTTTCCTCTGCTTTCTCCTCTTCATGTTCTTTTCACTGCTGGCTCTCTTGGGCACAGGTTCAACCTGCGTTTTTTTGTAAAACAATCCAGTTCTTCCAAAACAGAGGGAACTGTGTGGCCTGTTACTGGTGCTTCATCAGCATCCATACCTCAGAGCTGGGTATACTGCCATCTTTGTGCAATTTCTCTTCCAGTCTATTCTTTTCAGTAAGGCGTTATTTGATCAAATTTCCATCTCTTTCAGTATCTTGTTTCTGTCTATATCCGCATACTGTATCAATATTTCCAATATATGCTTAGATGCTTCGTTATTTTCAGCCCACTCCCTTAGCATCTCCGGATTACGGTTTTAATAGCAGGGGGTCACAAGGATTCTTAAACTACGTGGAAGATGCCCTACTTCCAGATAGCACTACTTCCAGATAGCACTGTAGAGACTTACGTGGTCATTATGTACTAGGCGGTGTGACCCACCATGCCGGCGGTGGCGGGAAAACCTGCCAGCCGGCATGGCAGGCCAAACCACCACATAAAAAACACCATGAGGCCCGCCATCGGCAGCCCTCACTCACCGCCAGGCTGCTTGCCTCCGTCAGGCAGCCTGGCGGTGGTCGGAATCATTATCCGACAGGGCAGCGGTGCTGCCCCTCGGATAATGATCCATAATCCTCCAGCCTTTTCCTGGCGGGGAAACCCGCCAGGGAAAGGCTGGCAGAGGGGGTACCCCGGGACACCCCTCAAGCCCCTGCACTGTCCATGCACTTAGCATGGGCAGTTCAGGGGCCCTTGTGCAGTGCCCCATCACGCAGGTCACTGCCCGATTTTCGGACAGTGATCTGCATGACGGGTGCAGCTGCACCCGCCGCACAGAGGCATTGGCGGCGGCTCCATGTGGAGCCACCGTCAATGTCCAGGCCAGGCATTCATCTGGGCCGACGGGCGGAAACAATGTTTCCGCCCACCGGCTCAGAGGAATGTTCCTAATAGGGCTGGTGGTCAGTAGTTTGACCGTCAGCATGAAACCGCTGTGTTCATAATGAGGGCCTTAATCTCCCACCACTTCGATATCTCACTGCATTTGAGTTTTTCAAGTCACCCCAATTGTCAAGCTAAATGAATGCCTTGGGAAGGAGAGCAGTGGCTTCTTGCCCTGTGTTCATTAACCCTGCCCCATCACAGATGATCGTCAATGCAGCTTGGTCTCGCTCCAAGAGCTCGGCAACAGACAGCAGTATCTCCTGTGTACACACCAGTCACAGCTGCTCATGGGTGTATGCTCTGGTTATTGCTTCAAAGCACAAGGCTGTTTAATGCTGCTCTCACTCCTCCCACTGACTGCAGTCGCAGTCTTACATGAAGAATTGACCGGCCCGCCGGGGGCCTTTTGACTAGCTTCCGCTCTCCTACCATCAGCGCTGCTTCTTTTCTGTTGTAGTGAGGGGCTAGGCGGCAAAGGTGACTTGTCATTTATGAACCCTATTTGCATGTTGTTCTTTCCATTGCCATTCAAACTAAACTGCCAGTCTAACCAGCCATCTACCCTGTGCCATTAACTGTCAATTCAACCAACAAAACATTCACCCAGTTATTAATTGTATTATGCCATATAATTTATCACCTCTTCACTTCTGTTGCTGTTTTAGGCTTTTCTGACTTTTGTTTTGTGTTTGAGACCAAATTTCGTACTTTAAGATGAAACTATTGGTCTCCCTTATTTAGCTGTTGGTTGGTGGAACATTTTGTTGAGGTAATGTTGCAGCCTTGCTGTGTTTCAGTCCATGTCATATGTTCACTCCTCTTGTTTTGTTTGTGTGGCAGAGTTTTAGGTCATCCCGCAAACCATTGCCTCTGTTCAGATATTTGTTTCTTGGTCAGTGTGCTGGTTAGTGCTGCAGATATCTCTTTGCACAATGTGAGATGTATGTGGTTCTGTTTCACAATGTAGTGTGATGTGAAAAGCATTCTCTCCGGGGTTCAGTTCTAGTTGTTTTCAACTTTATCTGACCATTTAGGTGATGTCACTCACTCATAATTTGTTTCTGTTTCAGGCTTACTCACTTGTAGATCGTGAGGTTGGATACTGCCAGGGCAGTGCCTTCATCGTGGGCTTGCTGCTTATGCAGGTTTGTAATTTCCATTTGCAGTTTATTTCGCATTGAAAATACATGTTTACTGCACTATACATGTTCGAGACCGCCATTTTCTCTGCTCTACCTTCTTCCAAACCTCAGGTTTTTTTTAACCTAGAGTACAGTACTCTTTCCATTAAGAAAGATGAAGGAACTAGGAAAATGTGTTGGGAATGGCAGGTGCTAATGCCATAATATTTTGTTGCTGTTTACTTTTGAATTTCCTGCAAACTTCCCTCTACCTAAACCTATGCTTACAGTTATGTTATGTTATTTTACAGGTTATAGAGCGCCCATACACAAGTTGGTTTCTTGGCGCTAAGTAACAGAACCAGGACCCTCCTCACAACAATTAGTCATAGGCTTGTTTAAATAGCCAAGTCTTCAAGAGTTGCCTGAATCTCGGATAGCAAGGGGTGGATCTGACCTCCTGAGGAAAGGAGTTCCAAATGTAGGGGGCAAGGACAAAGAAACAAGAGCCTCCCAGTTTCTTCTTTTTAAACAATGGAGTGGAGAAGCTATTCATATGAGTGGACCTTAAGTTGTGATTGCGGTATATATTTTTTAATTCTAGATGAAATGAAGACAGAGCTTCTACCATAGATGGATTTGAAGATAATACAACCTGTCTTAAAGATGGTACATTGTTCAACCGGTAACCAATGATGTTTCCTCATCGGGGTTGATATGGCAGTGTTTGGGCTGTTGAAATAGAAGTCTGGCTGCCTGGTTTTGTGCTAATTTGAGTCTGTGAGAAAGTTATTTAGGAAGGCCAAGATAGAGAGAGTTTGCATAGTAAATTTGTGAGATGACTAAGGCATGAATAACCTGAACCAGAGCTTCAAAGATGAGAAGCTTGCTGATCTTTATTTTTCTCAGCAGTAGAAAGTAGGAAGATGTAGCTTCCTGGGGTTTCATTGATAGAACTTTGTCAAAGAGGACTCCTAGACTTTTTACAGAGGGTTCTCAGGGGTTGGGGAGGGTCGGGAGGTGGGCGGCAGAAGGAATGGTTCCACATCATAGTTTTGTTTTGAGTTATGAAAATGAATGTTTTATCAGAGTTGAGTTTTAGTTGGTTTCTGTTCAGCCTGTCTCTAATAAATTGCATAGTGTTTTGAAAGATGACCTTGGCCTCAATGGAGTCATCAGTAGTAAAGAGTAGCTGCATATCGTCGGCATAATTATATATCTTCGTAAGAGGCTGCATGAGGAGACAAATATACAGTTTGAAGAGGAGAGGGGATAGGGAAGACCCCTGAGGAACTTTACAAGATAACTGGACCTTGGAAGATTTGAAAGGGAATAGCCCAACAGATTGCCAGTGGATCTTTAGAAAAGATATGATCGAGGCAAGAGCCAAGTCCTGGAGGCCTGCCACCTTGACACGGTTGACCAGAAGTTCATGGTTGACCGTGTCCAAATTCTCCAAAAGATCTAAAAGGACCAGTGCGTGGGTGGTGCCTCTGTCACATTCCTCCTGCGTGTCATCTGCAACTGAGAGAATGACAGTTTTAGTTGGGTGAGCCAGAAACCTGCCTGATGGGAGTCTATGAACTTAGATTCCTCTGAGAACGGGCACAGGTACCTGGCAACATATACTTCAAGCACCTTTGCAAAGTATGGCAGCAAGGAGATTGGTCAATAATTTTTCAAGGTGAGTGGGTGTTCACTGGATTTCTTTTGGTGTGGGACCACTATCGCCTCCTTGAAAGTGTCTAAAACTGTACCTTGACTGAAGGACTGGTTCAGGAGACAAATGGCTGTCAGGGAAATGTGAAAAAACGTTTTTAGGATTTTTGGGGGACAGATGTCATTTGGGGATTACAACTTGACTTTTAGCAGTAGGTCCATGAAGCAATTCTTCCCGAGAGTAGTAAATTCAGAGATAGTGTGGGTTCCTTATATCAGGGTGTACCAGGTTGGGGGGACAGCTAGTCGGTATGCTGTCCTTTATTCCCTTAATCTTTGCAATGAAGAAAAAGAGTTAAGAGGTTTGCATACATTTTATGTAGGGAGCAAAGGTATGGTTAGCCTGTCGAGATCTGATAATTAGGAAATTATGTTTAAGATTTCCTTTTATTTATTCACTGAATTTAATACTCTTTTGGAAAAGAAGATTTGCAGATTTGGCTGTTTTTAAGTCATCAAAAAAACATTTGGATGCCTCATGGCGTCTGAAATGTTTTGATTTCTGGAGGAGGGCATGGATATTGCTGATTAATGCTATAATATGGTTTTGGTGAAGTAAGCAATAGGGATTTGCAGAAGGAATTGATGTCCACCCGATATCAGTTTCTGGAAAGAATTCCTGGACATGGGGGAATTTTTTATTGGGTCAAGCTAGTTATAGAAAATGTAACAAAATAGGTGCTGGACCATCCACACACGGGGACAGGTGAACCAAATATAAATTGGTAGACCATATCTGGTCTAATGTGTGATCGCTGTTGAAAGCAGGTAAGAACACATGTTGTATAATAGTAAGATTGCTGAGCAAGTCGATTAGCCCAACAGACGAGCACCACCCAGCTTCCTCGTTTGCCCAGTAGTTAAAAATCACCTATTAACAGGATTTGGGCGTGGTCGATGACTAGGGGAGACATGGATTCCGCAAAGAGTTGCTGGAAGTGCCGCATTTGGCTCAGGGGTCTATACACTACCTCACTATAGAAGGGGTCCGGATAGAGAGTCGAGCTTGATCAGAAGGGGCCACAGTCAGAAGATTAGAGAGGTTTTTTTCTGAAGGCATAATAGGGTATGGCACCACATTTAAAAATAATAGAATTAAACAAATTATGTTTTGAAAAAAACAAAAATTCTAGTTGTTCTTTTTCATATTAAAATGTAGAAGCAGAGCTTACATAGTTATTTGCTGCCCTTTAACCCAATATGTGCTGAGGCATTTTCAACCCCTGTGCTGAACCCTTTTTGTGATATTTGGACTATTCCTTATGCCTTCCAACATTTTTTTTCCCACATAAAGTATCCACTCCAAATGTGCGTCCTGTTTCTCCAACATCGGATCTTTTATATATTCACAAGCTTGAATCAATCCCCATTGTCAGGCTGGAAATTCCTGGTATATTAAAATTTCATTATACAGTGTAAAATACATATCATATACAATATATAATATAAAAAAGCCATAGGCCTAAACCAACACAGTATGTTTAGTAGCACATTCTCCTTATTTGAAAGAACCCAAGTTTCAACCAGTGAGGTAGAAGCCTAAGCATTCTTACTCCCCTTAGAGGCCACAAAATCTTCAGATTTTTACTGCATGTAATGTGTGAGGGTGTCCCCTGTCAGAGCTCTGCTCTAACCTTTCTGTAGAGCTCTTATCTAACCTTTCAGTGAACCTTCAATTGTATATTTTTGGTCTGCCTTGGATCTGAAACAGACCAGTGTTCATCTACTGTATTGTTAGTTGTTTTAGGGAAGATTGTTACAAACTCTGGGCCAGAGAGATCCTTTGGTCTGACAGGCAACTGTCACCATGGCTGACAAGGAGAAGAGATCTCTTTTTAAAACTGTTTTTTCCTGTGGCAGCAAGAAGATTTACACTGATGACCCACACTCCCAGGGTATTTACTGTCTTTATCCTCAGCTCAA
Organism: Pleurodeles waltl; assembly: GCF_031143425.1. Classification (NCBI taxonomy): domain Eukaryota; kingdom Metazoa; phylum Chordata; class Amphibia; order Caudata; family Salamandridae; genus Pleurodeles; species Pleurodeles waltl. The sequence goes on along the minus strand of NC_090443.1, from coordinate 444,784,804 downwards.
GTCAGACGGATTTAAGATTTGTTGGTCTTTCTTCTCTAAGACTCTTAAGGATAGAGAATGAAGGTTGACGTTATTCCTCATGAAAAAAGAGAATATTCCTCCTTCTAAAGGAGATGCCCCCTCTTCAGATGAAGATTCATTAGAAGTTCCCCTCCAAGCACTTCCTCAAATGCAGTGCAAAAGAGGGAACTTTTGAAGTTTCCTGAGCTTGATCTAATTGATACAGCTCTTACAGCCACCTCCTCTACTGATAAATCAGAGTCTAAGCACCACAGAGACTGACCTATGCCAAGGAGGAAGAAATCTTCAAAGGAAATGTCGCAAATGGGGCCCCCCGCATCAAAGACTTTAACTCTGTCATTGACGGCGAAGATAACACCGTCGGGGGTGACACAGACAATACAGCAGACGATGACGACACCATCGACGTTAAAGACCTTAACGTCAATGACCATTCCGTCAACGATTACAAAGCCGCTGTCGGAGATGAGCCTACCGTTGATGAAGGCCATACCTTCAACATCCATGACCATACTGTCAACAGCATCACCACTGGGACCCTCACAGTCAAACACTAAAGAGATGGCTTTTTCACCTTTAACAGTGCTGGGTGTGCCTCCAGTGCAGTTATTACAATCAGATCAGGAAGCAGGGGCTAATGATTATGCCTTGCTGACAGCCTACAGCCAATCTCAGATGGATGTAAGATGTGTGCATGATTTTGAAAAAGATTCAGTGCATGATGAGGAGTCCTAAAATGAGTATGTGTATCAGCAGAAATATAAGTCTGGAAGTCCACAAATGGATTTCAGATAGAAAACACCTTCTTATTCAAGAGAACCAGAGGTGGTTCAAGTGCCAGTGATGTTTTTATCTACAGATGATGACAACTTTTACTAAATTATTACTGCAGCCAGATAACAATCTGTAGGAAGCTGGCCTCGTGTGTGCTGGCTACCTAATGTACCTACACCTTATACATGTTCCAAGTATACCCTCTTAGTGAAGTGTAGTAGGTATCTTGAAGGCAGACTCTCAAGAGGTAGCTGTGGATGAGCAGCAAAGGCTTATCTAGGAGACATGCAAAGCTCATGCAATACCACTGTAGTCAGACAGCACTTACACACATGAAAGAAAACACTCAGTTGTAAAAAAATAAAGGTACTTTATTTTTTGGAACACAATACCACATATTACTAGAAGGGCAAACCTCCAATAGGAGGTAAGTTATACACTAAATATATACACTAGTAATCAGAAATTGGCATAGAAAAGGTTAGGAAACAGTGCAAATAGCAATAACCAATAGTGACCCTAGGGGGAGCCCAAACCATATACTAAATAAATGGAATGCGAACACGGGACCCCCACCTAGGTAAGGGGAATGTGTAGAAGTGAGCTGGGAGTACTAGAAAATCACAGAGCTAAGTAACACAGTACCACCCCCCCAACCCCCAGTGACCAGGAAAGCAGGAGTAAATTACAGGAATTTCACCCAAAAGGAGGAAAAAGAAGAAAGGAAGACACCCAGACTAGACTGCAAGAAACCAGCTGTGGATTCCTGGAGAAGAAGACCTGTGGAGAGAGTTGACCAAGTCCAAAAGTCACAATGGAGTCCAGGAGGAGTAGGAGCTACTACCTACCCAGCTGTACTTGCAGGAGTTGGTCGACAGCAAAGAAGAACAGGTCAGCATTGCAGCCCTGGAGCCGGAGAAGAGTTCCTGATGGATGCAGAAGATGTCCCACGCTGGAGTGAAGATTGCAGACAGGTGTCAGTGCAGGAATTCCACCAACAAGCCTTGGTAAAGGCAGACTCGCGGTTAGTGGAAAAGTAGTGCTGCCCAGGACCAACAAGGCCCAGGAGGACTCAACCCAGGAGGGGGAGTCACAGGGGACCACAGGAGCAGAGACAGCACTCACTGGAGTCCCACAGGACGGGGACACAGAAGTCGTAGAAGTAGCCCACACAGCACTACAGGAAGGAATCCCACACCACAGGGGAACCATGCAGAGGGCTGTGCATCGCAGGAAGGCCACTCAGATGCTCTTAGAGTTCCCTGCCAACCTTGGAAACAAGATGGCAGAACGTAGGGACCCTCTGGAGCAGCTCTGAGCACCACCCTTGGGGTGGTGAGGCACAGAGGGGTGGTCACACCCCTTTCCATTGTCATGCCAGAGCAGGGACTGGGGGTCCCTGAACCGGTGTGGACTGGTTTATGCATGGAGGGCACCAAATGTGCTACCCCTCCCAAGCTAGTCACACCTATTTCCAAAGTGAAAGGATGATACCTCCCTCTCCCAAAGGAAATCCTTTGTTCTGCCTTTCTGTGCTTGATCAGATTAAGCAGCAGGAGGGCAGACACCTGTCTGAGGGGTGGCAGCAGCTTGGGCTGCCTGGAAAACCCAGTAAGACTGGTGGTAGCAATGCTGGCAGTCCTCTAAGGAGCCCCCAGAGTGCATGGAGTCATACTTCCAATAGTTGCAACAGTACTGGGGTATGATTCCAACATGTTTGATACCAAACATGGCCAGGTTCGGAGTTACCTTTATGTAGCTGGACAAAGGTAGTGACCTATGTCCAGTACACGTGTAAAATGGCGTCCTTGCACACACAAAGTCCAGGAAAATGGACCTGGACTTTGTGGGGGCACCTGTGCTAGTGCAGGGGTTGCCTTCACACACAGGTACCTGCACCTTGCCCTCTGGGCTGAGAGGGCCTACCCTAGGGGTGACTTATAGTGACCTGGTTCAGTGACCTGTAGTGAGAACAGGTGCATGCACCTGTTTCACACAGACTGCAATGGCAGGCCTGCAGAACCCTTTACATGGGCTCCCTGTGGGTGGCAGAATAAATGCTGCAGCCCATATGGATCCCCTGGTACCTCAATGCCCTGGGTACCTAGGTACCATATACTAGGGACTTACATGGGGGGACCAGTATGCCAATTGTAGGAAGAAAAAGGTACAGTTACCAAGTTAGAAGGGAGAGAGCATAATCACTGGGGTCCTGGTAAGCAGGATCCCAGTGAACACAGTCAAACACACTGACAACAGGCAGAAAATAGGGGTAACCATACCAAGAAAGAGGGCACTTTCCTACGTGGTGTCAGAGTTTTATATTAATTAATCACTGTACCTACTTTTGTTTTCAAAATCTCACATCTACAGCTGAGAGAACACTGCATTCTCTACCTTAAAAGAGTTATAGGTTTATTTCGACAGAGCAAAATCCATTAGGAACTAGGGTTTATAAAACAGGGTCTAACAACTTCCAAACAATCCATAGATAGATGGATAGTCTCTTGCATTTCATTGTGTTTTCAGATAGCAAACAAACCTTTGCCAGACAAGTCAAAAGCTCACCCAACAAGAGTTAAAGCCACTACCCTTGCTTGGATGAGGCACATCCCTATACTGGACATTTGTAAGGCAGCTACTTGAAGGTCGTTACACACATTCACAAAACACTACACCCTAGACACGGACACTCTAGCTGAGTCCAGATTTGGACCAGAAGCTTTAAAAAAACCTTTTCAAATAGTTTATGTTGTCCTCATGGGGTTGAACCCTGTTCATAATTGATAGTTCCCAAGTCTGCATCTTTACGGACTCACAAGGTAGGATTCCTAATAGCCACTTTAAGAGGTTTTTCTATTTGCTTGCTATTCTAGTCAAAGATTATGACTACCTATGAAGATCTTACAATGTAGAAGGAAAAGTGACATACCTGTGGCTATTGTTTAGCATCGTAGTAATCTTCATTGAAGTCATAAACACCCTCCCATCCTCCCCAGCTATCAGGTGCCTTCAATATCCTGTACCTCACATAAAAAAGAATTGACACTTTCAGGCAAACTGCCACTGCAGTTCATTGTAGGAAGGGGCCTGTCTGAGGCCCTTAAAGGTACAGGTCATTTTTTAAGCTTTCGTTGTTAGCCTGTCAGGATGTCTTTTCCTCTCATGCGGTCTCTGTCAAGGGCACCATTTTTTCTATGACAATGTGTTGCAGATATTAAAAAGGCCTTTTCTCCACTACCCTTTTTGTCCTAGTACCCTTCAGCAGCATTCTCAAAGAGAATACACCACTGACAGTCTACGCTGTGACTATGTGAAAATGATTTGTAGTGATGAACACTATACAGACATTTTCTTGACATCAAAATATATATTTTGAAGAAGGTGTTCTTGGAACCGCGCAGGCAGCACACAATTATTCAAGGTTTATGACTTCAATGAAGATTCCTGCAATGCAGAACTATGGCTAAAGGTATGTAACTTTTCCTTATATACTATATAATACATTTATTTTACACAATAAACTGCTATTTTAAAATACCAGAGAATCCCAGCCTGACAACAGGGAATGATTCAAGCGAGTGAATATATAAAAGATACCAATATTGGAGAACTGGAGTTACAGGTAAGTAACTAATTTCTTTTCCAGCATCCTGGGGATTCCAAAGGTACCTGGGTTTGCTGTGCTATGCTCACCAACTTCCCAGCTTTAAGGATCAAGCAGAGGTGTACTAAAAAATGTTAACCACAGTCCTCTGCATTTTTCTAAGAGGTAGTCCATTTTGTATTAATTTTGTACTTTCAAACCATTTGCAAATAGGTATTGAAACTCATGGGTAATCAAAGGAAGCTGCACACTTCTGAAAAGCAGGCGAAATTCTGAAATCAGCATTTGTGTACATGCTCAAGGTTTCCCAAAGGAATTAATAGTTGAAATCAAACATAATGAAACTAAGCAGAAAAAAAGTCATCCATATTTTTGTCACAATGTCTGCTTTTTATTATGTTTTTTTGTTTTGAAAATTCTGTAAGCAAACTGTGAATTGATCCATTTGTATTTAAAGTGTCCATTGCTCCAAAACATTAGTCTTACAAAATATTCACAGCTGCATGCACTTTATACTTTTCCAAAGCAATATACTGTTACATACGTCAGACCCTTCCGTTTGCAAGCATATTTAGAGCTTGAAGGTTTTCCAAAAGCACACAATACTCAGAGCCAACAAGTGCAGCTTATAAGGATTTTTCAATGTATGCCAGCCATTCAGCAACATGTATGGTAATTCTAGTGAATGAAAAATGGGTATGAAGGAAACCTATGTGTTTCTGAAATGTGCACAAGGCCCTGAGTTTCTGAACAGGGGTTATTTGTAGACCTCTGAATTTGGGGTTATCCATACTATCGTGATTCAGAGGATATTTCTCAAAATGTGTTCTTTCATGCACACTGGCTTACATTTGGAAGGCAGAAATGAGAGAAGTCTAATTGGGAATAACAGTTTGTTCGATGGCATGTGTGGCTGTAGATACACATGCTCTGCATACTGCTGCCATCTAGTGTTGGGTCTGGAATGGCACAGGTTGTTTTTCTTCTAAGAAGTGTTCCAAGTCACAGGATCAAGTGACTCCTCCTCTCAGTGATAATGCGCATGGGCAGTTTCGTTTTTCTATCGCTCTTTTCCTACCTTAGCACTTGTCTCAGTCACTGACTGCGTGGCTTTCGGGGTATCTACACCCATCCCGGGCCTATCTTCCACGTGGCACAGACGCACATTCAGACTTGATTGAAAGGACTCCATTCTGTTTATGCCCAAAGTGCCACGCAAAATGTCCACACACAGACAAACATCTGGTGTGTAATCTTTGCATCTCCCCAGATCATCAAGGGGCAACCTGTGACTCCTGCTAAATTTTCCAGTTGAAGAAGACCCTTCGGGACCGAAGAGCACGTTGATTGGAAATTGTACTTAAGACTCTAGGCGACACCCAGGAGATCTTTGGATAGGAGCATGTGCAGGAGGAGCCCCAGGAGGAGGAGGCGGACCTTTCCATCCAGGAGTCTTCGCACTCTGATGTCCAATCGGACATCGAGAGCTATGAGATCACCTTAGCGCAACCCTTCAGTTAAGTGGGCACCTAAAATAACTGGCAAGACCAAGCCATCGTCTTCGGCATTAGCCTCCTTTTCATTGGACCGAGAGGTCAATTCTGTCTCGATGCATGCTTTGGCCCTGACTGAACACCTCCAGCCTCCTCTTCAGTGCGATGAAATCACGCCAACTGAAATCTTCGGGGCCAAAACCCACAGAGCTGAAATCATCAAACCCGAAAGACTCAAACCAGTCTTCAGCTACTCCTTCTCCTGTGGTGCTTACACTGGAGAGTATGGAGGACCCATGAGTCTGGTGAGCCAACCCAAACATATTGAACCCATAAAACCTATTGTTCAAAGAATTACAATGAGCAAATCTAGCATACACTTCCATTCGCCTACACTTTGCAGCTTTAGCTGCATCTCTACAGAACCGAGAGCATACTTCTTTGTTCAGAATCTCAATCATGAAGGCTTTCATGGAAGGTCTAAAATGGGTCATTCCACCTAGGGTTCCCCCTGTACCATCTTGGAACCTCAACATTGTGCTCACCAGAATCATGGGTCCACCTTTTGAACCACTCCATTCATGTCCACTGCAGTACCTTTCTTGGAAGGTAGCTTTCTTGGTTGCTATCACATCACTCAGTCTTGTTGGTGAGCTTCAGGCACAAACCTTGGAAGAACCTTTCTTCCAGATTCATAGGGACAAGGTAGTCCTTAGGACTAACCCTAAGGTCCTACCTAAAGTGGTATCGCAATTTCACATAAACCAGTCCACTGAACTTAACGTCTTTTTTCCGCAACCTGACTCTGTTACAGAAAGAATTCTCCACACTCTAGACATTAAAGGAGCACTCATGTTTTACATTGACAGAACCAAAGAGTTTAGGAAAACTAGACAGCTCTTTGCAACTTTTTCACTACCTCACAAAGGCAGTCCAGTATTCAAAACTGGCATAGCAAGATGGATAGTTAAATGCATACAAACTTGTTAAGCTAAAGCGAAGAAACTGTTAGCTGTTACCCTTGGAGCACATTCTACTAGGAAAAAAGGTGCCACCATGGCCTTTTCGGGAAACATCCCTATAGCTGACATTTGTAAGGCAGCTACATGGCCTACACCCAAACATTCACTAAACACTTCTGTGTGGATGTGCTAGCACCCCAGCAAGCTAATGTTGGTCAGGCTGTGCTATAAACATTATTCCAGTCAACTGCAACTCCTACAGGTTAGCCACAGCTTTTATTGAGGGACTGCTTCACAGTCTATGCAGAACATGTGTATCTACAGGCACACATGCCATCAAACAGAAAATGTTACTTACCCATTTAGCATCTGTTAATGACACGTAGTGCTGTAGATTCACATGCACCCTCCCCGGAGCCTGTAGCCATTATGTTATATTTGTATATATTTGTACATATGGGGTTACATTTTGAATGGACATCTCTTTCTCTATACGTTTGTTTTATTACACTACTTTCTCAACCGACTACAGGAAAACAATCTAACAAAGGAGTTGATGTCCTTGCGCATTATTACCGCGAGGAGGAGTCACTCGATCCTGTGACTCAGAACACTTCATCCAAGAAAAACAACTTGCATCACTCTGGACCCAACCCTACAAAGCAGGAATAGGCAGAGCATGTGAATCTACAGCACTACATGCCACGAACAAATGTTTAATAGGTAAGTAACATTTTCATTCTACTATTTTGTGTTCCCACACATCTTCCTACAAAAAAGTATCCCACTTGGGTGGCTGGGCCAAGCTCCTGCAACTCAAAAAAACACCCAAATATGTGACCTGGAAACATCATATTTCACCCAGCAAAATCAGTTTTTTATTTTTACAATGCGAATAAATGCAGAATTTGGGCACTAACTCAGCTGCCACCAAAAGAAGCCTACCAAGCCCACTGGGGAGACCAATGTGATGTGACTTGTAGTGATCCCATTAAGTTTTCTTACTTATAATGCCTTGCAAAGCTCAAACTTTGGCTAAGAACACATATTTTCCTTGCATTTCTGTGAGAGAAAGAGCCAGAAGCTGCAGGGATCAACACAATTAATATTACCTAGCGTTCCCACACTTCTCGCATGACAAACGGTATTGTACTTGTGTTGCTGGGCCTAGCACCCACTACACAAAACGTCTCAAAACACATTAAGACATCAAAAAAATCTGAGAGAAAAAAACAACCCAGTTTGACAATTTGTGAGTAGGTGTAACATGTGGTCCCGTACTCTGTCACAATCTAGGAAGCCTAGCAAACTCAGTGATTTTTTAATACTAGACACCAGGATTATCTAGGGTAGTGTGACCCCTTTGCCACCCATAGCATGGCCTTACCCATGAGGCCTTGAAAACCTCAAACATTGACAAAAACAGGCATTCTTCTCACATTTCTGTGTGGAATGTAGGGGATCCACAAACTTCCTACCACCCAGCGCTTCCACATTTATCCCATTAAGAACAGCACTCCACTTCTGTGGGTAGGCTCAGCTCCCTCAACATGAAAGGCTCAGAAAACACAGCATGGACAGATTACATTTTTCCACTTGAAAACAACCTTTTTTTGGCAATGGGGGTACCTGTGTATTTTGGGGCCAGGCTCTGCCTCTATTTAGGGAAACTTCCCTAAACCAAACATTTCTGAAAAGTAGATACCCAGGAGAGTCCACGGTGGTGTGACTTCTGTGAAGCCCACAAAGTTTTCCCGCCCAATAAGGCCTTGCACACTTTATGCTCTGGCAAAAGAAAACCTACATATTTTCCTCACATTTCTGTGAAAGAAAGTTCCAGAATTTCTGCGGATTCACAAAATTCCTACCACCCAGTGTTCCTACACTTCTCCCAGAAAAATTTGAAAAAGCTATCCCCCCTTGTATGGCTCAGCCGAGCACCTACGAAACATCTGGAGACACAAACAACTGGGGCCAAAAGGCAATTTAGAGCCATCAACATTTGCTGTCAAAAAATGCCCTCCTTTGGCAATGTTTATAGCTGCAGTATTTGGGTCGGAGCTCAGGCACTTTATGAGAAACCTACCAAACCTAGACATTTTTGAAAACTAAAAAAAAAACAGAAAGGGAGCACCATGCCTCACACTCCAGCATGCAGTCAGCCCCAGTGCCTCATGGTAAATGCAGTACAAGTTCATTTTTTATCCATAAAGTAAACCAAAAGTTTTTCACCTTAGTAGGTGCAGCAAGTGCTGTAAATCTCTGGACACGTGTTTCTGGGTAAGCCCTTCATCAGCAGAGAGCAGCTTTGTCTGTGGGGTTGCTGGAAATGCTGCCAAAAGTCATCTTAGGTTTGTGTACCACTCACTGACACGCAGGTGCTTCAACCAGAGCTCGTCAGCTCTTTGGCTCAAGGGAGCCTTCTTAAACAGAAAAACCAGAAAGGGAGCACCCTGCCTCACCCTCCAGCATGCAGTCAGCCCCAGTGCATCATGGTAAATGCAGTACAAGTTCATTTTTTAGCCATAAAGTAAACCAAAAGTTTTTCACCTTAGTAGGTGCAGCAAGTGCTGTAAATCTCTGGACACGTGTTTCTGGATAAGCCCTTCATCAGCAGAGAGCAGCTTTGTTTGTGGGGTTGCTGGAAATGCTGCCAAAAGTCCTCTCAGGTTTGTGTACCACTCACTGGCACGCAGGTGCTTCAACCAGAGCTCGTCAGCTCATTGGCTCAAGGGAGCCTTCTTAAACAGAAAAACCAGAAAGGGAGCACCCAGCCTCACACTCCAGCATGCAGTCAGCCCCAGTGCATCATGGTAAATGCAGTACAAGTTCATTTTTTATCCATAAAGTAAACCAAAGGTTTTTCACCTTAGTAGGTGCAGCAAGTGCTGTAAATCTCTGGACACGTGTTTCTGGGTAAGCCCTTCATCAGCAGAGAGCAGCTTTGTCTGTGGGGTTGCTGGAAATGCTGCCAAAAGTCCTCTTAGGTTTGTGTACCACTCACTGGCACGCAGGTGCTTCAACCAGAGCTCGTCCGCTCATTGGCTCAAGGGAGCCTTCTTAAACAGAAAAACCAGAAAGAGAGCACCCTGCCTCACACTCAAATATGCAGTCAGCCCCAGTGCATCATGGTAAATGCAGCACAAGTTCATTTTTTATCCATAAAGTTCTTGAAAACTAGACAACTTGGGAAGTCTAGAATGGTTTGCCTTGCATGCATCTTAAAACATTTTTTTACCCACAGTGCCTTGCAAAGCTCAAACTTTAACTAAATTCACCCATTTTCTTCATATTTCTGAGGCAGGACCTCCGGAATCCAAAGGGATCCACAAATGTTCTACCCCTCTGTGTGCTCACATCTGTCCCTTTAAAAAAACTACCCCACCTGTGTGGCTGGGCCTAGTGCCTGCGGTGGAAACAGCTCAAACGATGTACAATGCAAGTCCTTTGTAAGGACTCTTAAAATGTTGTGGATTCCAGGCAAAGTACACCACCCAGAATTTTTACAGATGTCTGGATTTGTTGATTTCCCTAGGTGGGAGCTGAGCCCAGGCCCAAATACTGCAGCTGCTCCTGTTGGGGATGTCTCCATATTGCATTTCTTTTGTATTGCAGTCAGTAGGCTGAGCCTCACAAGTGGGGTGCTGTTTTTATCAAGAGAATTGTGGGAAAGCTTGGTGGTAGGAAATCTGGAAATCCCTATAGGTTCCAGAACTTTCTCTAACAGAAGTGCATGTTTTTTTTGCCAAAGCTTTAGTTTTTATGGGCATTGTGAGTAAGAAAATGTCTATGATGCATGCAGGGCACAGCACCCTGGACTCCACTTGGTGTCGATTTTTCAGAAAAGTCTGGCTTTGGTGGCGATCAAGGATGGTTCTGAATATTTAAGCCATTCTGCATGACCGAAAAGAGGCAATTGGATTTACCCACATTCTGCCGGTCTGTATGTCAAAAAACTGTGCAAAATAATCCACATTTCCTATTGCTTGCCATGGGGATGGAAATGTTGTGGACCTTAGGCAGGGAGAAGGACTGTTGGGGTTTTAGCCATGTTTTATAGGTACAGCGCCACAATGGTCCGACCATACCATATATTTTTTTTGTAAAACTAAAAAATATATCTTTGGTATCAGATGGGCTTTTTACCCCCGCCCACACCAGGGAGCAAATCCCCTACCTGCCCCCCACAAGGGCAGAAAGTCTGTTGGCCCTTTTGGGCATGTCGCTATGACAGGGGAGGGTCACACTCGCCCATTTCTTTAAAAAAATCCCTAGTGTCTTGTGTACTTCTACCCCTTGACCTCCACCAGGGGGCAGATTGGGGACAGACCTCCCAGTCTACCTTCTGGGGCACGGGAGGGGGGTAGAAAGACTCCATTGCTCCATTTGTGGTGGAGGCATGGCCGTTTGCCATGGTAACCCTATGTGGTGGGGGGGGCAGATTAAGGGCAAACCTTCATATCTGCCCCAAAGGGGGAGAGAAAATAGTCTAGCCCTTCATTTGGGGGTCACTAGCCCCTCCCCAAGAGACCTTTCTCCCCTCCCCAGAAGCAAAGAAATCTCTAGTGTCTAGTGGGCTGTTTATACACTCCACTGTGGGGGCAGTTTGAGGGCTCTTCCCCAGTGCCTCCCCTAAGGGGAGGCAAAAAGCCTGACTTTCACTTGAGTTGGGAGAAGTACTGGCACTTTGCGCAAAGGGCCATCCCCCTTACCAAAATAAGTACCTCGTGTCTAGCTGTGTTTTCCAAACCCTCCCTCCTCCCTAGGTTGGGCAGAAAGACTGTCTCCCCCTTGATTGAGGTGGGGGCACAGGCTCTTGCAGAGGCCTCGCCTTCTACCCAAAACATAGAAATCGCTGGGGTTCAGTAGGCTTTCTAACCATGGAGGAATGATTGGGGGAAAACCCCAAGAGCAGAAAGGCTGTTTTGCCCTTGGGTGGGATGAGGACTGGCCCTTGTCCGAGGGATGAACGGCGCTGGAAAGAGAAAATTACTCCAGTATTGGAACTTTCATAGATTAACATGCTTGACTCATTCCCCGTTGTGGAGATGGGAGTCCTATATGGTATCTCAGAAAAGCAATACAATAATAGGTGTAGACTAGAAAGGTCCTGGGCCCTTCAGTTTAGTAGCATGTCATAGTCATTTTTTTTAAATAAGACCAAACTTAATGTTCAACCTATCAGGTTGCACCCCCCTCCGTAACACTCCTTTGAGAAGCTCCAGTCCCTCAGATTTTCTTCAGCACGTCATGTAAGGGAGTCTCCACTGAGCTCTGATCAGTTCTACCGCTTCCACAATATATATATATATATATATATATATTCGACCCTCAACAATTCCACCTTAAGTCAAGCTGTACTCGCTGCATGGGGGTGGACCCACACTGTCTTTCAAATAATCCCCAAGGAACAAAGTTAAGCCCTCACAGGGTCAATTTCAATTAATTTAATTGCAAGTGACACGTTTTGCCTTGCCTTTCTCAAGCTTGCCACAGTGAGGCCACAAACAGCGATTTCATTTAAATTGTCGATAATTAACTCCCATTGGAGAAAGAAAATGTTACATTACGTTACATAGCCGATGCCCATGGCAACCATATCAGTGTAGTTCATATTGGTTATATCCAATCAGTAACTTACAAGCTGCTCCAACTTCGATATTACAATCTTTATGCCAGATAACAAATATTATCTCCTGTACATGGATACCCAGCGAAAAAGTACTGGTGATTAAGATCCCACTAAATATGGGCTATCGTCTCTCCTCAAAATGTACTCTCACACTGAGCTGAGACTCCATTCTTGTGCTGCACTGCTTTGCAGATGTCCTTATAATCAGATGCCCCTCGCCACTGCCGTATTACGAAAAGGCACCTGTCCGCAGGAGTCGGTCTAATGGAGAAGATTCCAACAGTTTGAATATCTATCGATCCAAGTCAATGGGGGTGCCAGCCTTCATCTCGGCAGTGCAGGATACATCAGTTAAATCCCTCAACAAAATCCACCATAAGCCAAACTGCACTCAGGAAGGGTGCTCTCGCTGCGTGGGAGTGGACCCACGCTGTGTATTTCAAATAATTCCCATCAAACAAAGCGAAGCACTCACTGAGTCAATTTCAATTAATTAATCACAAGTGACATGTTTCGGTGTTTGCCTTCGTCAAACTTGCCACAATGAGTAATTTCATTTAAATCATCGATGATCGACTCCCACTGGGTAATGAAAACGTTACGAGAGAGAGAGAGAGGACTAATCTCCCAATCATTAGTAGCGAATGTCCATGGCAACGATATCAGTGTAGTTCTTATTGGTTATATCCACACAGTAACTTACATGCTGTGCCGATTTCAATATTAGTCTTTATGTCACATAACCTATATTATCTCCTGTACATGGATACCCAGCTACAAAGTACTGTTGATTAAAATCGCACTGATTATGGGCTATCCTCTCTCCTCAAAACGTATTCTCACACTCAGTGCAGCGTGTAAGTTACTGGGAAAATAATTACAGGTTTGTTGACAACATCGACCATGACATCCAGGTTGATGGCAAAATCGACCTCAACAGCGCTGTCTATGACCTCGACGAAATCCTAGTTGGCATCGTAGGCAACAGGAAAATCTTCAGAGAAAATCCAACACCAACAAAAAACCAGACATCTCACACCAGAACATACTTCACCCAGTATGGTGTCACCTTTGCTACCTAAACACCTCTTAGATGAGGACAATTCTGATGAAGAAGGTCCTTTTGGCATTGTGCACGACCCATCTGAGCTACACGTCAAATATCAGCAAGATGATACTGAATATTATAAACGGGGGTAATGCACTTCTCCATAGTAATTCCACCAGCATTATCAGGAGAGGATGGTGTGTCTTCCTTCATCGTTAGTCTCTTACCTAAATTCATGCTAGCAGATTACAGGAGGCGTTTCCCATCAACATTGCTTTCCACTAGGGACATTTCCACACCTGCGAAGTCTCCAGCAGTGCAGCTGCCAACTCCTCAAGCTCCACGACCATTATTTCTGCTCTTGTCTACAGGGCACACTCCGCAAACTGTTCCTCCACAGGATCCCATATCTTCAGATGATGACAGAGAGGAGGGTGAGCAGCCTGACCCTCATGATGACTATCTTCTGCCAACGCCATCATCTACAATTTCGCCTCCTGCAGGTTCTCCTCCCGAGGACATAGGGGGCTTCCATAACCTTCTTGAAAGAGCAGCAAGGAGGTTCGAGCTTCCAATGCCTACAAAACAGACGGACTGTCTTCTTTACTATTTTTAAGAGCCCTTTAGAACGAGCATCAGGGCTATGCCCATTGTTGACTACATCTGCGAGGAGTGCATAAAAACAATGACAAATCTGGCCACAGTAGTTGCTGTGTTACCACGCCTCGATAAAAAATACAAAGCCCCGAAGGATGCTTTGGGGCATCCCAAATCCTATTCTGTAGTTACTCATGCAGCCCAGTGCTATTCCAAAAACCATTCAGCACCTATTTTGGCACTTCCAGGCTAAAAGGGTAGGCACCTTGGTAACACTGGGAAGTGTTTTTCCTGAATATCAGCGCTTACAGCAAGAGCTGCAAACTCTTTGGCTGTTCTTGTAAGATACGATTTCCACATGTGGTCGAATATCACCCCATACTTAGACAAAGTAGTGGATGACATAAGGGCTAAAGCCAAAGCTAAAAAGTACCTGCTGGAAAGTGAGCACATTTCATCTGAAATCATTGATTGTGCCATGGACATTGCCAATACTGGTGTTGGACAATTAGCAAGAGTGGCATTTTAAAAAAGACAGGGCTGGCTCATGGCCACCTCCTTTAGGCCAGAGTTTCAGAATAAGATCTTAGACGTTCCTTACGATGGCAAAGCCCTCTTCGGAAAACATGTTGATGACGCCCTCCAGGACATCAAAACAGACATTGAGTCAGCCAAATCATTAGGAACCCTACAATACATGAAAAATGCCTTTTCAAGATGCTTGGGGAAGTGGGCAGCCCTCATATAGGGGAGGGTATCAGCAATATTGCTACCTAACATTTTCATCAGTTTGTCAGTCATTTCACCATCAATACCAGCAAAGATAACCGTCACAAGCAGTCTGTATAGGGGCCACCTCCAAGGGGAGATTTGGGACGTTAAAGAAAACATACCGGCCGCCGCCAGTGACGTTTTAGGGGCACCTGCTACTTTCCCATTTCCTTCACCTTGCCTCGGAGGAAGAATATCCGATCGGCTTCAACACGGACAAGAAATCACAACCGACCAATGGGTCTTAGACATTATTCAATTCAGCCATACATTGGAAATTTTTGAAACATTGTCACCAACCCAATCCCAAACCTCACACAAAAACATCAGCAACTCCTCAAGTTGGAGGTCAAAACCATGCTCAGAAACTAAGCTACAGAGTGAGTTCCTGTGGCTCAAAAAGGGAAAGGTTTCTATTCCTGTCACTTCTTGTTCCGAAAGAAGTCAAAGCAGTGGCAACTGATCCTGAATCTGAAACCTGAGCAACTATCTCAGAAACAATCATTCCGCATGGTGACACTGCAGGACATACTGCAGCCTTCAAACCAAGGAGACAATATGACAGCCTTCGAGCTCCAAGAATCATATTTTCATGAAACCATCCAACCAAAGCACAGAAAACTTCTAAGATTCACAGTATTGAGCAGCCATTACCAGTTTAAGGTGCTCCCCTTTGGCTTAAAATCTGCCCCTCGCATTTTCACAAATTGCGTGGCACCTGTAGCAGCCTTTCTGAGACAACCCAAACTTAAAATATCCTTATTTTGATAACTGGTCAGTCAAAGCACCTTCCTACCATGCCGCACAGAGGTCAACAGTCGCCTGCATGAACCTGTTCAGTTAACTGGGTCTCACACTGAAGCCACAGAAGGCAGTTCTTCAGCAATTACAGAGGATAACATTTGTAGGGGCTACACTAGATACAACATTCATCAAAGCATACATCAAACAGGAGAGACAACTGAAGTTGATAATTTTAGCAACATTCGTACAAAGAAAAAAGTCAATCAAAATCCATCTGTCAATAGGAGTGATCCAGGGCTTATTTAAAACATCGTCATGTGACAATCACCAGATAACCAGAATTGAGAAAGGCAAGTTCCTTGCCGAAACACGTCAGACTGACTGATGAATAAATTGGATATTTAACCCCTCCAGAGTACTCCGCAGTGTTCCTTTTGTAATCTTTATTTTTAATAAAATGACATGATGACACTTTCACATACGGAGGCACCCGTCCTAACAGTGTTCGGCAGTTAACCAGTGATGTTGATGTTTGCTGTTCAACAAAACCTGCGGAAAGAATTGACATGCCTGCCGGAATCAAGACATTTCTAATTGGCTGGGCGAGGGTCAGTTAGACCAGCGCTCTCTGGTATATAGAGTCAAATGCGGTGAACGAGGGGTGCAGTACTTAATTTATTTTCAAAGCAGATCATTCACCTGTGTAAGAGAGAGTGGAACAAAATGTTATGACCAGCATGTAAGCAATGACTGGGGATGTTATGCAACTCAGATCCAATGTGGATAAAAGATCTAATGAAGTTAAAATGTGCACACAGACCTTACCATTGTGATTAATCAACACTTATTAACACACGCTAAGATGATGGCATGTTGGTCAAAGACAAATCACAGAGAATTAATAATCCTTTATTGTCAATTGAAATCCATCCCCCAGTGGGGGGTGATCCAAGGCTTATTTAAAACATCGTCATGTGACAATCACTAGATAACCAGCATTGAGAAAAGCAAGTTCCTTGCCGAAACACGTACGACTGACTGGTGAATAAATTGGATATTCAACCCCGCTTGAGTACTCCACAGTGCAAACCCAACCCACCTCCTCCTCCCTTCCCAGTCTCTCCGTGCTGCCTGACAGAAACAGGTAAATCAATTAAATTATTCCAGACTTCAGAGCGGCCTGTGAAAGGACAGCATACCTTTCAATACTGCTTTGCAAGATGGCCTCACATTTGTCCCAAAAATCGGACATGTATTTAAATTTAAGAAAAGTGTCAGGACTCCGTGACAGTCCTATGAAAACCGGTCCTGTCTGGGAAAATCCACATCTGGTCACCCTAACCTTGAGAAGCTCACCTTATCTCTCAGCAGGTGTTTATTTACACGTGTGCTCTAAAAATCTGAGGGACTTGAGCTTCTCACAGGAGTGTTCCATAGGGTGATGCAACCTGATTGGTTGAAACGTAAGTTTGGTCTTTTTTTTTAAATGACTGATATCTTACTAAACTGAAGGACTTGCTGCTTTTCTCGTCTGTAGCTATCATTGGTACCGTGAGACTGCCATTGCGACGGCGGAGATTGATTTAAGCATATTAATCTTTGAAAGATTCCAATACCGGAAAACTACAGTTACAAGTAATTAACTTATTTTCTTCTCTCCTCCTTTCCAGCACTGCCTGTCCTGCAACGAGATCAGTGCTGGAGGTTGGGGGGGTGTCAGGGAAGGTAGGAGAGTTATGATCAAACATGAAAGCAGACTGCACCATTAGTGAAATAAGCTTTCACTTGTGTTTTACTCTGACATCACCTTGACATTCGCATTGGTGTTACAGCAAAACCCAAATAAACCAGTCTCTAGACTCAATGGACTCTGTTCTCTCGCGTCCTTATTTGATTTTGAAAAAGAAATTGCTCCTGCTTTTAAAAACAAAAGCATGTTCTTTTTCTCCAGTATTGAATTTTTCATACATTCAGATGCTTGAATCATTTCCTATCATCAAGGTGGGAGTCCCACGGTATAACTAGAAAGCAGTGCAATGTAATAAAACACCTCTATAGTCTAAACATCCTATTTATTATCCTATTCTCATCATTTAAAAAGAAAAAAAATTCAGCCAGTCAGCCTGCAGCACCCTGAAATACACTCCGATCAGAGGCTACCTTAGCTTGGATTTTCTACCTTAAATCTTGTGATGGGAGTCTCCCTGAGCTCAGCTCAGTCTACTTCAGAAGACGTTCTGTTTTTCAAGTTTTCCTAATTTTCTTGAGACAAATCAGTCAGAAGTCAATTATTTAACTCAAATTGACTCATATCTGACTCAGCACCATGCCAGAATCCTCTAAAAAGGCATATTCAGGCCTTATGGCACCTGTGGGAAGATGAGGCTGCATTCAGAAGGCCTTCACAGGGACTGTATGTCCTGCCTACTCCTTTCCTAAAAGGTAAAGAACTGCTAAATTTGTTGCACCTTGTCATAAAAAATCTTAAAAGACAGAGGCCCTCATTCTGACCTTGGCGGGCGGCGGAGGCCGCCCGCCAAAGTCCCGCCGTCAGGTTACCGTTCCGCGGTCGAAAGACCGCGGCGGTAATTCTGACTTTCCCGCTGGGCTGGCGGGCGGTCGCCTTCAGGCCGCCCGCCAGCCCAGCGGGAAAGAGGCTTCCACGATGAAGCCGGCTCGGAATCGAGCCGGCGGAGTGGAAGCTGTGCGACGGGTGCAGTTGCACCCGTCGTGTATTTCACTGTCTGCACAGCAGACAGTGAAATACATTTAGGGGCCCTCTTACGGGGGCCCCTGCAATGCCCATGCCAGTGGCATGGGCACTGCAGGGGCCCCCAGGGGCCCCGCGACCCCCCCTACCGCCATCCGGATCCCGGCGGTCGGACCGCCGGGATCTGGATGGCGGTAGGGGGGGTCGGAATCCCCTCGGCGGCGCAGCAAGCTGCGCCGCCTTGGAGGATTCAATGGGGCGGCGGTACACTGGCGGGAGCCCGCCAGTGTTGCCGGTCCGACCGCGGCTTTACCGCCGCGGTCGGAATCCCCATTGGAGCACCGCCGGCCTGTCGGCGGTGCTCCCGCAGTCCTCCGCCCTGGCGGTCTTTGACCGCCAGGGTCAGAATGACCGCCAGAGTAAGTAGATTGTTGATTTGGCTTAAAAAAATAAAAGCGTGGTTATCTCAGAATTTACCCAAAAAACTCATACAGTTTTCAAATCAGAGGCCATCAACCCAAACATTGGATGGAACAAGAACCTGTCAGGAAGGTATCAAAAAAGAGCCACCACATTTTTTGTGTAGAGCATCTGATCACTCTCAAGAGCTTTTGAAAGATGTCCCTTGTAAGCATAAGCCAATATCTGAATCTTCAACTCCATCAAAAAAGGTATGCCTAAAAGTTAGACAACCGTTGGCATTGCCAACCGAACCTATAAGGTTGGAAAAATAACAAAAGTCCTGTCATTGTAACAGTTACTCATTTCAACTGCATTAGCGGTGATGACGGCAACATCAATGATAATTACCTTGTTGGCAAATCAATGGCACTTTCACCACATCGCCAACAAAGGTGTCGTCCACAATAGCCAAAAAACTGCAACACCCTTAATGCCAGAACATATGTCTCTTAGTAAGTTATCACCTCTTCCTCCAGGCCATTTACTGGACGTTGAAGACTCAGATGATGGCAGTCGTTTTGGCCCAGCATATAGTCTGACGAACCACCATGTTAAATACCAAGAAGAGAATGATGAATATGTGGAGAGCAAATATTTTTCTATGTACCCGACAACTGGGAATCACCTATGGTCAGACCTGTTCAATACTTTGAAGATTATGGCCCATATGAACATGAAGTTCAATACCAGGAGGTTCCAAATATTTTTAAAGACGTGAGGTTTATTTTGGCACTTCAAAAGATTCCCAGAACCTTCAAAACTGGCATCTCCAACGCAACCTTGCATGCATCCGCAATCTCTGGTTGTTTGCCCTTGAACTCCTTCCACTCATCTTTTCCCAGCCTAAAACCCCAAACACTGCAATTAAAGCTATTTCATTACTGATTGGCGAAGATACTCTGACCACTGAGAAGAAGGTGAAGTTCCTGATGACCAGGATGTAGGTTCAAAATGGGACGACTACCTGGCTCAGTCTGTCTATCAGCTGCTCCACATCCAGCTGACTCACCACCAGATGATGTTGGTGAGTTCCACACAGTCTTGAAAAGCTCCAAAGAGGTTTGACGTACCTATCCCAGTCAAACAATCAGACCAGTATTTGACTTTATTTGAAGTGAAAGTTTATCAGTCATGAAAAATCATACAGTTTCAACTTTCATCCCTTGACCTAATAAGAAATATGAAGGTCCTGATGACTCACCTACCTGTCTAATTTAACGTTCTAGAATCAAAGCATTAGTGATGCAAGCGGCCCAACATCGCTCAAGGAATCCATCCATGCCATGCACCACTCCATTAGACAGAGTGGGAAGGCGTTTAGACAATATACGCAAATGATTCTCGCTATGGCAGCATGTACTGTCCGAATAGCTATTTCCTTAGCTATCCTTGGGTCCACATCTCTTAAGTCGCGGAGATTACATGACAAAACTACATCTCCAAGACCTTGATCTCCCCATACACCCAAGGCTCCACAAATACCTCTGGTTCAAAGTAGCCTGCAACCATCACCAAATCAAAGTCCTCCCCTTTGACCTAAAGTCAGCATCTTGTATTTTCTCAGAGTGCCTCACCCCAGTAACAACGTATTTAGAGCGGAAAGGTCACCAGGTCTTTCCTTACCTCAACAATTGGCTGGTAAAGGTCTCTTCCTATTGTACAACCAATTAATCAATCAAAGCTTATCTACTCTCAACAAGCTAAAATCCTCCCACCAACCATCCAAAAGAATATAATTTCAAGATGCCATTGTGGACACCATGGAGGGCAAGGCTTATCTGACAGAGGAAAGCTGTATCAGTCGAATGCACCTTCACCATCAGTACGCTGCTTCAAATGCCAGTTGTAGATGTCATTATGCATTCCTTTGGTCTATTTTTGCCTTCTACGAATGTGGCACAGTCAGGAAGAACTAGACAAGCAGTGGTTACAAACCGACAGCTCATTTGACGATATAACTTGTATCACTCTGGGGATAAAAGCTGTTCTTCCATGGTGAATTCGAGAATCAAATCTTTAAACAGGTTTGACATTTCTATCCCAGGCACTGCAGTTCGTGATAACAACAGATGATGCTTCCCTGGGAGCTTGGGGCACATATATGCAGGCCTTGGAGATCAGTGGAATAGGCTACACAGGGCATAAGTCTCCACATAAATGTCCGAGATTTAAAAGCTGTAGCGCTGAGCTGCCAAGGTTTTCTTCCAAGAATAGCAAATTCATTTGTTCTAGGACGCATGAACAATATTACTACTGTGCATTATATAAAGAAACAAGGAGGCATTAGGTCTCACCCATTGTTGTTCAAAGCTCAAAGAATTTGAGAATAATTGGTAAAACATCATCTTGACCTAAAAGCAGAAATATATCCCCCGCTCATACAATCAGTGGACAGACACTTTACGCAGAATGACAAAGGACTGCCACTAGTGGGAGTTGAACCATCACGTTCTCCACAGAATCTGGCGGAGCAGAAGCACAATCTGTTTGCATCAGTGAGCAATTGGAAATGCTAGTTTTATGCAAATTGGCATCAACAACCACTGTCATTAGAGAATGCTTTTTCAATGGCATGCTCAGAGATCTTTGTTTAAGCTTTTCCCACAATACCCATGTATTGGAAATTTGCCCTTTCTGCAGGGTCACCCCAGATTTTATTTTGCAGGTTATAGAACTCTGTGCACTTTATCCATGCAACCCATGGGTAAAGTGTGTATGTACCTCCTTTCATCATTGTGAAATTGGTGTACACCTTATTGGTTTGTTTAATATGGATATAAGCCCCTAGTATATGGTACCAAATGTATCCAGGGATACTAAACTAAATGCTACAAGTAGACTGAAGCATTCACTCTACATCCACTGGAGTGGCACTGTAAAGCATGTCTTTAAATATTTATAAGACAGCCCCAAATAGGCCTTATTGCCCAAAGGGCAAGATGAATGGTATTTAAAAGTAGTACATGTAAAGGTTTAAGGTTAAACATGCTCTTACAGTGAACATGCCCTCAAAATATTTTCGCTGTAGCAGATTCGGCTAGTCCATCGGAATGCACTGGAATACAATAGTAAGTTTAATAAATGTTACCTCTGCCTAGGAAACAGCTACCAATTTAATTTTTTGACTTATTATTACAAGTCCAATTCACTGGTGAAATTAGATTTGTAATAAATATTTTGGAAAGTTGGGTTTTAGAAAGTCTCCTTTGCCCTGCCTGAAGTCCCTGGAAGCTAAATCTATTTTTGCTTTCTCCCTTCTGTTCACCAGTAATTGGCATTTCTGATGGATACAACTACTTGTGGATTTCTCACCTTATAAATTCTCCCAATGCGCCAGCATTCGTTTGAAAGTTTTCTTTCTAGCTCTCCACGTCGAAGAAGACGTCATAATAGCAGAGCTTCGAATTCGACTCCATCTGACGTCATCAGAGCCATAAGAAGTCCGCTCCGGCATGGTGACGCTAGTTCCCTTTTTTCCATGCCTTCGATGCTAACGGATTCTAGCTCTCCGTAGCTTTGTTCAACAGTCAAGGGAATTTGTTTTTACCTTGTCTCTGCCGGGGAAATCTGGTTTTAAATCTTGTAGCGAGTGTGGAGGTCACACGTCAGTGACGGATGCGCACAAAAACAGTTCGCTGTGTCTGAGTTCGGATCATGAAGTTGCAGGAGGCTCGTCCTGTCAGAGCATGAATCCGAAGGCTCTGAAGGAGAGGGAGGCGAAGCTCTTTCTTTCTAAAGCTAAGAAGTAGAAAGAGGAAATCCTAGGTCAAAAACTCGGGACTCTTCGTCACATAGATCTTCAAAGCACCACAAGATGTCGTCATGGATTGTGACACCGTTCATCCAGAGACAGTCCTAGATCGATTTCACCGACTTCAAAATCACAAAGCCTTATGACTTGGGAAGTCAGTCCCGCGGTAACTCCCCAGCCAAAGTCATCTGAGGTGTTACCAGCACCATTGCTGTGTGAGATTTCTGTGTCACCTGCGAGCCCAGTGGCTCAATTTTCTTCGACATCCTCGCATCAGGAGCTCGAGGTTAAGGAAGTGGAGCAGACCCAACCTTCACAAGAGGAACAGGGCGATCCTGCCTTTCCGGCTCCCAGAGTTGATCCGTCCTTGTTCCTTAATGCTATGTTCAGCATAATCAATAAGGCAGTGGTCCCCTCTGGCACGCGTGCTGGCCCCACGGGTCTGTTAGCCTTCACGTTGGGGTTGCCGATGCCGTACAGGCAGGCTCCTTTTCTGACTTTTCTTCCGGGATCTGGTTCGACGCCGATGATGGCACCTTCACCACAGATGCCGGTGCCGCTGTTACCAATGTCCGACAGACCTCGAGCGGAGTCGGCTCAGTCTACTCCGCGCGGGGTGTGGATCGAGCTCCTCTTCCGACTCCACCTTTGCGGGCGCCATCGAAGTCGGTGAACTCCAGGTCGATGCCGCATTTGGAGTCAAGACTTGGATCTAGGAGGGAAGCATTACGGCTGCTGGAAGAGCAGCAGTATCTAAAGGAGCAACAAGAACAACTAGAAGAAGGGGAGATTCCTGTACCTTCTGCTGAATTCCAAGGAATTGGTGTGGCTAGTGGACTGGACACTTCAAATGAGTGGGAGCTTTTGTCAATAACATCAGACTCATGGTTGTTGAGTATTGTGAGAAAATGTTATGCCTTTCCCTTTCAGGAGTTTCCTCCTCCCTTCCTTCCCATCATTTCTTTTGCTCTGAAGAGCATCTTCTGTTGCTTCAACAGGAGGTGCAGAGTCTTCTGTTAAAGGGCGCAATGGAGTTGGTTCTGGAGCAGGAAAGGGGTAAGGAAAGTTATTCAAGGTATTTCCTGATTCCCAAGAAGGATGGTCGTTTGAGGCCTATCCTGGACCTGAGGATTTTGAACTGGTTCCTGAAACAGGAAAAGTTCAAAATGCTGACCCTCTTACAGGTGCTTCTTGTGTTGGACAAGGAAGACTGGATGGTGTCCATCGACTTGCAGGATGTGTATTTCCACATACCTATTCTGAAGTTGCACAGCAGGAATTGCGGGTTTGTGGTATGGTCGCAACCCTACCAGTTTGCGGTCCTTCCTTTTGGTCTTACTTCCGCTCCTCGAGTCTTCACAAAGGTAATGGCAGTGGTGGCAGCGCATCTCAGAAGGAAGGGAATATCATTATTCCCTTACCTGGATGATTGGCTGATCAAAGCCAAGTCCCCAGAGTTAGTGGTACACCATTTGCAGGTGACATCCCAGTTGTTGTTCAACCTGGGCTTTTCTTTGAACGTGCCCAAATCTCACCATGAACCCTCTCAGCGCCTCCTGTTCATTGGGGCAGTACTGGACACATTGAAACAGGGCTATTTTCCTCCCCAAAAGATTCAGGACATACAGGCGGTGATTCAAATGTTTCAAAAGGGAGCAGCTGTTCCAGTCCTAAAGGTCCTACACCTGCTTGGTCTGTTCACTTCCTGCATCTGTTGGTCACTCACGCACGTTGGCACATGAGGGCTCTCTAATGGTGCCTCCGCAAGCAGTGGTTTCAACACAAAGGGGATCTTGAGGAGTCGATAACTATCTGCAAAGACACTGCAGTTGATCTGCGATAGTGGAGGGTACAGGGCAACCACTCTTAAAGGAGGCCGTTTTCTCTTCCAACTCCAGTGACCACAGTCATAACAGATGATTCCACTCTAGGGTGGGGAGCTCATCTATGGGGCCTGGAGATCAAGGGCCTTTGATCTCCAGTAGAACAGATGTTTCACATCAATGTGTTGGAGTTGTGGGCAATACGTCTGGCTCTCAAGGCCTTCCTCCTGTCCATTCGCGGTTAGTCGATGCAAGTCTTGACAGACAGCACTACCGCAATGTGGTATAAAAACAGGGAGGAGTAGGGTCATACCTTCTCTGCAGAGAGGCTCTGCAGCTCTGGTCCTGGGCTCAGGACCATCTGGTTTGTGTAGTGGTAAACCATTTGGCCGGAGGTCTTAACGTACGTGCAGACAGTCTCAGTCACCGCTTTTGACTGATCATGATTGGTGGCTTCATCTGGAGGTAGTTCTTCACATCTTCGCCTCGGATAGACCTGCTTGCCACTCAAGGGAGGGCACACTTCCCATCGTTCTGCAGCCTCCAGTATCCGATGCAGGGGGCATGCGTTTTAGTTGAGCTGGAGCAACCGGCTTCTTTACGCGTTTCCCCCATGCCTTTAATTCCTCTAGTTCTGAGGAAGGTTTGCCAGGACCGGGCCTAAGTCATATTAATAGTCCCGGATTGGCCAAGAAGGGTGCGATACACAGACTTCTTTCACCTCTTGCTGTGCCCTCCGCTCCGTCTCCCTCACAGGGCAGACCTCCTCTTGAAGTCGCAGGGGCATGTTCTACAGCCCCACCTCCAGAGCCTGCTCCTTCATGCCTGGAGATTGAACAGTGCAATCTGAGTTCTTTTTCTCTCCCACCTGAAGTGGTGGATGTTATTGTATCGACCAGGCGACACTCCACCAAGTCTGTCTATGCTGGCAGATGGACACAATTTGTTAGTTGGTGTGAGGAGAGACACATCAACCCTTTAAAGGCCCATTTGTCTGATGTTTTGGGGTTTTCTCTATCCTTAGCAGAACAAGGGTGCGCTGTGGCAACAGTAAAGGGCTATCTTTCTGCGTTGTCGGCTTTCATTTGTCTTCCTGATCAACCCTCTTAGATTCCTTAAGGGTTTAACAAACAAGTTTGCTGCGTTATGCCTCAGTGGGATTTAAAATTGGTATTAAAATTTTTGATGGGTTCACCATTTGAACCAATGCGTAGTTGATCATTGAGACTCCTTTCTTTTAAAAGAATGTTCTTAAAAGCCGTCATGTCGGCTAGAGTGAGCTGCAAGCACTAGGTGTAAAACCCCCTTACACTACCTTCCACGCAGGTAAGGTGGTTTTGAGAACCAGGGCGGCTTTCCTTCCTAAGGTAGTTACACCCTTCCATCTGGGGCAGACTATAACACTTCCATCTTTTCATCCTCCTCCCCACCCATCGAAGGAGGAGGAAGGGCTGCATTGCCTGGATCCAAAGAGGGCTCTCAGTTTCTGTATTGAGAGGACAAAGGACTTCAGAAGTGCTAAGCAGCTCTTCATTGGCTGTGTGGGCAAAATGAAAGACAAAGCAGTCCACAAGAGAACTCTTTCCAGGTGGGTCATTTTTTACATATAGATTTGTTACTCAGTGGCAAGGAAGGATCCTCCTGAGGGCATTAGGGATCATTCAACCAGGGCCTAGTCGGCCACTTCTGATTTAGCCAGTGGGGTGCCTGTTGTTGGCCTTTGCAAGGCAGCCACTTGGGTTTCCCGACATACTTTATTATTTAGACTCAGAATGGAGGAGGGATGGCCATTTTGCCCGGTCTGTTCTCAAGGACTTCTTGTTTTGACCAGTAAGGCACCCTTTTACGATTACAGAAATGCTTTGGGATACTATTCATAAGGTGAGGAATCCACAGGTAGTTGTATCCATCAGAAGAACAAGTTACTTACCTTCAGTAATGCTTTTTCTGGTGGATACAATAGCTACCCTTGGATTCCTCACAGTGCCACCACCTCCCCGTTGCCTGCCTGGTCATACCAACACTAGTTTAGTTTGTATTATTCCAGTATTATAGAAAATACTTGTACATACTATTTTTATAAGAGAATGCTTATTACATTATGTATATATGTATATATTCATATATCTTTATAATTTATGTATATACATTTTTTTGTATATATATTGAGTTGCACATGTTGTGCTTGTGAAGTTGGTATTCACCCTCTCGCCTCGAAGGCACAGTAAAATAGTGGTTGCAACTGACATCACTGCGCTGGCAAGGACTTCTTATGGTCCAGATGGCCTCTGCTGGAGTCGCGTACGAAGCTGTTTTTATGCCATCCTCATCGACATGGAGAGCTAGATAGAAAGGTTTCCGACGAATGCTGGCGCAGCGGGAGAATTCATAATGTGAGGAATATTCAGGTAGCTACTGTATCCACTAGAAAAAAGCATTACCGAAAGTAAGTAACTTGTTCTTCAGTGGATATGAATTAGGTTTGTATGTGCTCCCAGGACACTGACAAAAGGCCTTGGGTGCAGGCAGGTGTTGCTGTGCTTTTCACAGGATGGCCTATAGGCTGGGCCCAAGGACATGCCAAAGAGGCCTACTCTGCCAGACGGGCCTCCATCACAGTGGTCCTCTTTTCACATCACAGCGTCAGATCCTGCTGATATGTTGCGACCTGCTTCATAGGTCTACTTGGGGCATTTGGGGTGCACTTCAAAGGAGGGAAACAGAATTCCTAAACAGTTTGTGCAAATCCACCGTCTGTTTGCAGAAAGTTCAACTCTGTCCTACCAGATGTCTGTTTCTGAATTTGTTGGTGGTACGGTGTCTGCCTAAAACTGGATTTTAGTGTCAGATGTGGGAGGACCCTATGATAATTGTAGTACACTCTCCACACTCACCCTCAGATCTCCTTTTTAGCATGGCAAAAGACTTCAGCCATCTTGAAAATGCCCAAAGTGGGTAGGTTTAGCCCCAGGAACCTTTACCCCATTGGTTAAAGCACCTCAGAGGTCATTACCACTCAGTCGTTCATGCCAGCATTAATGTGACATCTTCAGGCACTCCTGGACCTGAGGAAGATCAGAAGAGGAGTGAACCTGCTGTCTCCAACCCTAGAAGAGGACTGGACCTGCTCTCTGTCCTGTACCCAGGACTCCATGGGTCATAAGGCTGACCTCATGTTAAAGCTACAGGGCCACACCAAGTGGCAACAGGCCATTTTCAGGACCTGCCAAGCTGACCAGTGGCAACTGAACTTCAATTGGAGCCTGCTGTTGGCCTCTCTCTGCCTCCCTGTGAGTCTCTAAGGGCCTCGCCTAAAGTCCTGCAGGCTTTAGAAGTGTACTCTTGTGGTGGATTGGGACTTTAAGGGACTGAAGTCTAAAGGTCAAATATTTGATCAGAGTGAAACTGGTTAGTGTATCCAGCCCATGTTCCATTATGATCAGCGTCAGACTGTGCCTAGAATGTTTTCTACTGCCACTGTAATTGGCACTTTATGCTTCTAGGCACTTTTTCTACTTAAAACTTTAAAAAGTCATCTCTCTGGTTCCTTTTATTCGATGATGGTCATTTGGTTATTACATTTTACTAAATTTTTCTTATTAGTTTTAGAATTGTTATTGTTTTGCATTTCTATTTTATTACTGTGCTTTAGTGCTGCATAACCAGTAGAATTTCAGTGGTCCCTGATGGCTGCTCAGGGGGGTCAACAACTGCTTGGAAAACTAAATAATATTAACAGATTAATACAGTGTATTTAAATACAGAATCAACATGTAAAATTAGAAATGTTAGAACATTCCGTAAATTTAAAGGAATTTAAAATTGGACTCTAAAAGTTAAGTTAGTGTACTCAGATTGATTTGAGGGAGCAGGGGAAATGCATCCTACAGAATATAATATGGGTGATAGGTGGCCTCAGTTGAATTTACAAAACCCACCTTTTTTATTTGATGAATATCTGTTTCTGTATTGTTGTGTATTGTTTTGAGGTTCAAATCATAACATTTCTTAACCTGGGATACCCAGCTTCCAATAATGACTCAGTAAGGGATCCCTGCATTCTAAATATGATACAGTCAGGGTCTCTGGTTTCCAGTAATGATTAAGAGGAGGTCCAAACAAGTCAAAAGGTTAAGAAATACTACTTTGCACATTTCCTCTAAGTTAAGCCTGTCACCTCTGTGCCATACCGAAAAGGCGGTTGAGCTCAGGTTTATTGAGTGATTTTAGTGGTTCACCCTGACCAGGATTGTTATTAATACTTGAGGTAGGTACTTAAAACCCGCAACTAACAACCTAATTTCTTTCACCATGGTTCCGAAGTTCCTAAACAAAATGAAGTGTGAAACATGCAGGACCATATTAGTAGCTCCAAGATGGCCGAGACAATATTGGTTCACCAAGCTACTTCTGTCAGAGAAAATACATAGGCAACTAAAGCTGATTCCCAAGCGGCTGACCCTGCACAACAGCCAAGTGCTTCATTCCAGATCCAAAATCCTTGAACTTGTCAGCCTGGATCATGAACACAATTTCCCACTTTGACATTCCAGAAGGTTGTAAACAATTCTTGACTTACACCAGAGCAGAGATATCCAATAAAGCTTACACATTCAAATGGAAATGTTTCTGTTCATGGTGCATGGATAATATTCATTCAGTTTCATCTGAGCCTGAACAAATATTACCGTACCTTTGAAAGCTGTTTAGAGCAGACCTTTCCCACTTACCAGTTAGTGTGCATTCGGCAGCGCTGTCTCTTTTTAGAAGATCTTGTAACAAACCATCTTTTTGGTTAAAAAGAATTTCAATGAATTCTTTAAAAGGCTCTTTAGGACTTGCTATCTGTTGAAGCATCCTCCAAGACCTTGGCAACTGAATAGAGTTTTTCAACAATTGATAAAGAATCCATTCAAGCCCATACACAAAGCCGATGTGAAGTATCTTTCGTGGAAGCTGGCATTATTACTAGTGCTAGCTTCGGCTAGAAGAGCTAGTGAAATACCAAATTGTCACTGTTAAAGAACATTTATATATGCAGTTCTGAAATGATGGAGTCATTTTACGGACAAATCCCCGATTCATCCTAAAAGTTCCATACCAATTCAATTTAAATGAACCAGTTACCTTAAAGGTTTTTTCCAAAAATCCTAAAGACCTTGCGGGAAAAAACACTCCATACTCTTGATGTTCAAGGATGCCTTACATTTTATACTGATAAGACTAACAAGCTCAGAAAGACAGATGAATTGCTAGTAGTATATGGCACTCCTAATAAAGGTTTCTCCCCATCAAAACAAAGCACAGCACACTGGATTTCCCCAAAGTAGTCTACCATGTTGGGGCAGGGAAGACTTTTGGGAAGTAGAATAAGGGCACATTCTACAAGAAGAAGCCCGCCACTGATGAAAGTGCTTCTTACACCATGATAATGTGGAGAGCAGCCAAAATACTTAGTCTGAAGCTCCTTGGTGGTCAAGATCAATGTACTGACAGGATCCCTTCTACAGGAGCAAACGTGCTCTGAGCCCATTTTCCCCTTTACTGAGGCACTTGTGGACTCGAGGCACTTGTGGACTCCTTGTTAGGGGCCTATTCCAAAATTTGCTCTGTCTTCCCAGTTAACTGACCCAAATGACTGCATATTTATCTCATCACCCCTCTACTGAAGGTTTTTTGATGCGGGCATCTACAAGTAGAATAAACCCAAACACATTTCCTACTACTCCCCCCAATAGGGAGTCAAAAAGGGTGAAAATGTTTGATAAGAGAGTTTTCTCATCCACCAGCCTGGCTGTTCGATCAGTGAATGCCAGCTGCCTTCTACGTTGTTAATCTCACACCCTTTGGAATTCGGTGGCTTAAGCCTTCTCAGATGGCTCGAAAGATCTCTGACCTGCCCTCATCCAAGATATTCAGAACGGTTGTGATGCAGCCAAGTTCCACAAATCTTTCTGGCTTGGACACCACTGACTCCATTGGGTGGGCCATTGACACAAGAGTTGCCATTCCCCCCCATTCTTGGCTGTGGTCCACTGGTTTTGTTAGGCAGTATGCGGTCATCTCATATGAACATGCTATTTGACCGGACTCACCTAACTGGAAACAAGCCAGACTCTGCTTTCAAGTGGTTTAAGGAGAGCAGGGTTACGGCAAACTCCCTGAGCTTATCTCCCCATCTCTCAGCTCTGGCAGAAGTACCCCATGCTACCAACCAATCCAACCTCCACAGGGTGCCCAGCAGTTTAGCCATGAGGCCATGGTGCCAGCAGACCGTCAGGTCCACTCCCCCAACCCCATCCCAGCTGAGGCCCCGTTTGGCAAACACCTACTGCATGCCCTTTGTGGAGCACAGCCACCCGGTGAGAGGCAGGGCCAACGATTCCTGTGTGGTTTGGCAGGCCATAACATCAGACAGGTGGGTCCTGCAGATTATTTGGCCTGGATGTTCCTACCGTATATTCTTCCCTTGTTGCACCTTCCACTGTCACTCGAGCAACTGACAGAGAACCATCTATCCATTTTGTGGCAGGATGTGTAAGGCTTTCTGACCATAGGGACTATTGAGAGGTTGCCAGAGCAAGAAGTAGAACTTGGTGTTATTGCCGCCACTTTCTGGTGCCAGGAAGCACAGAGGCCTTCGCGCTATTTTAGATTTGCAACCTATCAATGTCTCCAGAAGGAGAAATTCAGAATATTCACCCTGGCCCAGGCCTTGCCTGCCCAGAACCCTAGAGACTGGATGGTGGTGTTTGACGTGCAGGACACCTATTTCCATGTATCCGCCCTGCAGGCCCATCTTCGCTGCTTGCGGTTCATAGTGTTGCGTTCTCCCCAGCCCTAGAGCATGCACAAGAACACACCATACATGGTGCTTGAAGCAAGCATCATTATTCATTAGCGTACAACATTCAACTAACTTTCTCATCATCTCATAACCGTTAATGACCACCCCTTAACATCTCCCAACTGATTACGTAATTCATTCATTGAGTCTGCCCAAGCTGCAGGGTCCTTATGCTCACTGTCCTAAGACACTACATCTTCCCCCTTGTTTAAAAAAAAAAAAAAAAGGTATAAACAATGGCAGCATTATATTTCTTTGATCAGTTGGGGTGCTCGCACAGTTCGGCCAGACAGTGTGACATGAGGTAGTTGGACTGTAGATCTAGTGGACACCAAGGGTACAGGGTCTACAGTCTGATCTGGGCTTTCAGGTGGAGCAACCTCGTCTGAGGTTACAGGGTCAGAAGATCATCGAGGCAAGTGTCTGAAATGTGACAAGTCTCTTGTGATGAATTTGCCAGGAGTTGCGCTGTTATGAGTCCCATGTGTGTTGCAACTTTCAGCGGCTAAACATAAAATAGAGAATCGGTCTTTCACTTACGTTTTTGCTTGACAAAAACCCGGTCACCTTCATTGAAGGAGATCTCCTGAGCTCGCTGACGTTGATTGCATATGACTTCATTTGATGTTTTTTTAGCTGCGTCAATAGCACGGATTTCTTCACCATGGCGAGTTTAAGTGGTCCACTTGGGTAGTTTGGTCCTTATAGCTCTCCTGAACATCTAAGTGGCATGGCTGTCATGTGGCAGAATGAGGAGTTGAACGATAAGCACAAAGGGCTTGACATAACACTTGCCTCAGTTCAATTCCTTCAATGGATGCACGTGTATCACTTGTTTCAGGGTTCCCATAAAACTTTCCATGACACCGTTAGCCTAAGGCCACAAGGGTGTACATTTTAGATGCTTGACATTGAGTCTTGTTAGAAACTCCTTAAACTCCTTGCTATTGAAAGGTGGACCATTGTCAGACTTGAGTGTCTCAGGTATACCCTACACTGCAAATATGTCATCCAGCCGCTCAATAACTTTTTCATGTGTTGATGACATATCCTCTTCTACAGGAAAACGGGAATACTCATCAGTGAACGCCATTAGATGATGCCCGTTTGCGAGGGCACCAAGGAAATCTACTGCCACTTTTTCCTGCGCACATGTGGGAAGATCAGACATGATTAGTGGATGTTGGGTTCCTATCGGAGCAAGACAGTTGCATAAATGGCACTCATGTAACTTCCTCTCAACTCTTTAATCTAAGCGAGGAAACCACCCTGGATTTCTCAGGACTTTTTTTGGTAGAGACAATGCCACAATGTCCTTGATGAACGAGTTTAATGAGTTGCTGTCTCAAACTCTTGGCAATGACAATCCTGGAGCTTCTTAGCATAGTATCATCCTTCATGACAGACAGTTCATCTTGTACATTTCGATACTTTTGAAATTCAACATCCTCATTCAGAGGTTGAGCACTCTGTCTCTATGATTGTGCTGAAATAATGTTTGAAGGGCAAGCATGTCTTTGTCTGCATTTGTAGCAGTGACAATCTGTTCAATAGAAAAGGCCGCTGGCGTGCTGCACTTTACAATGAAGTTGATGTATTCTCCAGCATTTTTCGATGTTGACCTTTGCTGCTGTAGCAGTACTCATGAGAAATAGTCTGCAGGGTTTTGGTTTGTGCCTGGTGTATGCACAACTGTAAAGTCGTATTCTTGTGAAAGCAGCCCCCACCTCCCAATGCTAGGGGGTATCTTGGCTTTGGGAGTTCCGAATATGGCGTGCAGCGCTTGGTGGTCTGTAACAATTATGTAGTGTTTTCCATACAGAAACACATGAAAGTGTTCACAGGATCACACCACAGCCAAACTCTTTTTCCAGCTGGGAATAGGCACATTCTTTGTCAGACAAACTCCGGCTGGCATATGCCACAATGTGTCTCTGTGCATTTGGATGTCCATTATGCTAAGCAAGGATTGCCCCTAGCCCCACCGGGCTTGCATCACCAGTAATCTCAGTGTGCAGTTTAAAATCAAAGTAGGCCATCTAATTCACATTTTCAATCACATGCTTTATTCTTTTGAAACTTTGGTCACATTCAGAGGACCATCAAAATGGTATTTTGTTTGGTCAGATCTTGCAATGGGGCATTTACTGTAGAAAAAACACAGAATGTACCTTGAACAGCTGGCCATGCCCAAGAAGGACAATAACATGGTGACATCTTGTAGGGGACTCGTATCTAACAGTGCTCATACTTTATCTGGATCAGTAGCCATCCCCCATCAGAAAATACATCCACAAAGAATTTGAGTTTGGTTTTGTGAAATTCACACTTCTCTGCATTTAGCGTGAACCCTGCGTCTGTGAGTAATTGACCCACTTGTTTGAGAGCCTTATCATACTCCTTCCGTGTTGTTCCAGATACCAGTATATCATCAGTATAATTGAAAGCATGCGTAACAAGCGGAATTATTCTATGTATAACATATTGGAATATTTCTGCAGCAGATGACACTCCAAAGCTCAATCTTTTGTACCTGAACAAACCAACATGAGTAAAAAATAAAGTGGTAATGTACCTATTTTTTTTTCCAGTTCAAGTTGATGGTATCCCTTGTTCAAGTCAAGTTGGGAGAAGACATTGGCTCCGATCAGCTGCATGATCATATCTGTGGACCACGATGTCTTTCTCTCTCAGTTGCTTTAATGGCCTGGTCCATATCCATGCAGATGCGCGCTGCACCTCCACTGTCCTTTGTTGGCACCACCACTATGGGTGACACCCAAGGTGTGGGACCAGTAGAGAACTTGATAATATTGTTTGTTCAACAGCACTTCTAGTTCCTTCTTAACTGCTTCTTGTAGGTGAAACACTATTCAGCTATGTTGCTGTGCAACAGGCCGTACATTTTCGTTAATGTGAATTTCATTTGCTCCTTCATTATCTTGATTACATTCTTTCTGCCTTGGTCCTGGATTTCAGTGAGGAAGACTCTGAGGCTGCTGGGACTGATGCCGTCATGCATCCTGCTGGTTGAGCACACCAAGTGCTATGCTACATGCAATCTCTTCAGTGGGATCTGAATTCTTAATTTGCTGCACATCAAGAGGACCTCTCCGACCACGTTCAGATTTGCAAGGAGGAGAAGACTGTAAAAGGTCTGCAGTGGTTGTCACTGGACGGTGATTGAGTCTCTAGCAGACCCCTCTCCAGTTCACCACCCAGAGCAGACAGTGGTGACCAGTGCATCGCTTCTGGTGTGTGGTTGTACTCTGGGAGAGGTGTAAATCAGAGGTCTCTGGAAGAGTCCGGCTCCATA
This sequence comes from Pleurodeles waltl, assembly GCF_031143425.1. Lineage (NCBI taxonomy): Eukaryota > Metazoa > Chordata > Amphibia > Caudata > Salamandridae > Pleurodeles > Pleurodeles waltl. The sequence goes on along the minus strand of NC_090443.1, from coordinate 444,750,246 downwards.
TCAACCTTTTGGAGCTGAGGGCCATCCACTTACCGTTGAAAGCCTCCTTTCCATCTATCAAGCGGAGACTGGTTAGGTGCTCATAGACTACACTGAAGTGTGGTGCTGCAACAAACCGGGATAGGCGGGGTCACAGACACTGTGCTAGGAGGTCCTGCACCTCTGGAAATGGCTGTACCACCAAGGAATTTTTCTGGTGGTGAACCAATTGGCAGGCTGTAGGAAAGTGCCCCCTTTCTTGGCATGATACCCCCATTTTCTGCCTGTTGTCAGTGTGTTTGACTGTGTTCACTGGGATCCTGCTAACCAGGACCTCAGTGACTATGCTCTCTCCTTTCTAAATTGGAAACTGTACCCTTTTCTCCCCACAATTGGCATACTGGTCCCCCCATGCAAGTCCCTAATATATGGTACATGGGTACCCAGAGCATTGGGGTTACCAGGGGATCCCTAGGGGCTGGAGCAGTTATTCTGCCACCCAAAGGGTGCTCATGCAAAGCGTTCTGCAGGCCTGCCATTGTTGTCTGTGTGAAAAGGAAGGATGCATGCACCCGTTTTCACTACAGGTCACTGCACCAGGTCACTGTAAGTCACCCCATGGTAGGCCCTCTCAGCCCAGAGGGCAGGTGCAGGTACTCCAGTGCGAGAGCACCCCTGCACTAGACCCATTTTCTAGGACTTCGTGAGTGTGGAGACGCCATTTCACGCTTATACTGGACATAGGTGATTACCTATGTCCAGCTACATAATTGTAACTCTGAAGCTGAGCATGTTTGGTATCAAACATGTCGGAATCATACCCAGTACTATTGGAAGTATGATTCAATGCACTCTGGGGGCTCCTTAGAGGACCCCCAGCATTGCTACCACCAGTCTTACAGGGTTTTCCGGGCAGCAGAAGCTGCTGCCATCCCTCAGACAGGTTTCTGCCCCCCTGCTGCTTGATCTGATCAATCCCAGGAAGGCAGAACAAAGGATTTCCTTTGGGCGAGGGAAGTAGCACCCTCTCCCTTTGGAAATAGGTGTGCCTGGCTTGGGAGGGGTAGCCTTCCCAAGCCACTGGTATGCTTTGAAGGGCACATTTGGTGCTCTCTGTGCATAAACCAGTCCACACCGTTTCAGGGATCCCCAGTACCTTTATTTTTGTACAACTGATTGTTTTCTTTCATGTGTTGTGGTAGTGCTGTGTGACTACAGTGGTATTGCATGAGATTTGCATGTCTCCTAGATAAGCCTTGTCTGCTCATCCACAGCTACCTCTAGAGCATTGGTTCCCAGTCTGTGGTCCTGGTACCCCTGGGGGTCCTAGAAGCCTCCTGAGGGGGTCTGCGACTGCTTAGAAAATTAAATAATATTAACAGATTAGGTCCTCAGCTTGCTGTAATGGCTCAGTGGGGGGGGGGGGTGAAGGAAGGGTCCACAGATTCCAATAATGATTCATTGGGGGCGTTCCCAGGTTCCAGTCATGATAAAGTGAGGTCCACAGAAGTCAAAAGGTTGGAAACCACTACTCTAGAGAGCCTGGCTTCTAGACACTGCCTACACTTCACTAAGAGGGAATACCTGGACCTGGTATAAGGTGGGAGTACCTTAGGTACCCACCACACACCAGGCCAGTTTCCTACACAGGCTTTTTCAGTGCCAGGGCAAACAAACTCATCTGTTAACACCAGCAGATCATGAGTCGCCATTGCATCTGGACGTGGTGCAAGTCTCTTCTGCGAATGGCGAAGACCTTTGCTCAACCTCTTCCACTGCCAAGAACACGCAGTGTCATCACTTCTGCACATTGGAGCTTTCAATGCGTCTCCTGCTTAGAGATGTGCTTTCCCTTGAATGGAACTCTGAACTTCTGTACGCCTTTCTGCCGATTACACTCCTGACCCAAGTTCTCAACCCAAGAGATGTGTTCCTCCATAAGTGGTACAATGAACTCCTGTACACCTCTCCCAAGGTCTCAAGATATGACCGACTGGGCCCAAGTCATTCTAGTAACTTGAGATTGGGTGCGGAGAGTATGGCATCCAGACCTCTTAACCTTCAATTAAATTCAAGCCACTTATAGAGTGCACAGCTGCCTCTGAAGAGGTGTCCCTGCGCTAGCGTAGAGCTCGTAAAGACGAAAAAAACTTGGAGAAGTTTGAGATTGTTAAATCTCAGCGATCTAGATTGGGAATATGGCTTGAATCCTCTCTGCAGATAAAAAGGACCTTTATGTGTAAAGACCTGAAAAGCAAAGATGAGTGCCTTGAATTTAATCTTCTTCATGACAGGGAGCTAGTGAAGCTGTTGTAGGTGATGAGACACTGGCGTACACAAGGGGATCGTCAACAGAAAGCATGCAGCTGAGTTCTGGATTATTTAGAGTCGATGTATTAGAAAAGCCAACAAATCCAGTTTGCCTGTCAACAAGACATGAACAATTGTTTTGAGAGAGTTCTCAGGAATAAGGTGAAGCATCCTTCTAAAGACCCTAGGGTAGCATTTACGGGGGACCTATTTCCAAAAAAACGAATCTCTGTTTTGTCAGAGTTAAATTTGAGGCTGCTTCCCTCCATCCATTGCACCACTGCCTCCAAGCAAACCTTGAAGGAATTCAGAGTTGCAGGCACATTTTCATGAAAGGTCAGAAGGTGGGTGTCATCCGCATAGGAGAAAACTCTCACCCCTAGCCCTCAACAAGATTTGCCAGTGGCTCAAGTAAAAAGGGTGGGGCTAAGTGCCGAATCATGGGGCACTCCACAATCCAGTGGCTTGGGTTTAGAAGTAAAAGGTCAGAAAAGATTTGAGCCAGAGCAGAGTTGGGTCTCTGATTCCAATTTTTTCCAGACGATCTAGTTGAATGGCACAGGAGACCATATCGAAGGCTGAGGATAAATCCAACAACATGACCATCATAGGAGCTTGTTGATTGAGATTTTCCTTAATGAATTTCGTAACCTTTGAGAAGGGCAGATTCACTGCTATATCCTGCACAGAATCCAGATTGGGAGTCATGTAGGAGAGAGTTGGACTCTAGAAAATGTGGCAGTGCGTATTGACCCTTTTTTTCCTAAAGTTTACCAACTGTGGCAATAAGAGAAATAGGTCTGAAATTGCTAAGGAACTTTGGGTCAGCCGAGGGTTTTTTTTAATAGAGGGACCAATAATGCTTGTTTCCAACTAGCAGGAACTAAACCCAAATCAAGAGACTTATTCATCAGCATGTTAAGGACGGGATTGACCACTGCAGCTGCTAGATATCGAACAGCAGGAGGGCAGGGATCCAGAAGGAACCCAGATGTTCACTTTGCTAGTTCTGATGAAGAGTCTTCTAAGGAAATAGGCTCAAACCTGGTAAGAAGAAGGCCTGACAGAGAAAGGTATGAGGCCTCTCAACTAGGCGGGACCTGCGTAGTAAATTGCTTGTAGAGATTTTGAATTTTCTTATACAAGAAATCAGAGAGGACTTGGCATAGTTCCAGTGAGCAGGAGAGGGCGTTTTCACAAGCATTGTGGAAGAGAAAACCATTGTCAATTTTTGAAAAGCTTGTAGGTTTTATTATCTGCCTCAGAAATAGAGGGAACGAAAAAAGGATTTCTGAGTTTTCCGGATGGAAGTGTGAGAACATTTCAGTGCAGCTAAGTAAATTACTTTTGCCTCTATCATAAGTCGACCTCCATTTCTGCTCAAATCTTTTACAGCAAGATTTTTCAATGTTAAGGGCATCTGAAGACCATGGTGCAGAAGGTTTAGATCTGTGAGAAGAATGGGTTTTTATTGGAGCAATATCATCCAAAGCAGAGACTAGCCAGTCAGTGAAGCTGGCCATGTAAAGGTCTTATTCTGCAGTGCAGTTATAAGAAGACTGAAGTGACTTCACGATTAAAGACTTGTCAATTTTGTGCCAGGATCTCGATGTTTTCTTAACCGACCCAAGCACCCGGCATGGAGCCTGGCAAAGAACACAAAACAGTACCAGGAAATGATCTGTCTCAGAAACGTTTCCCCGATCATGCTGTCCATTTGGGTGGATCTGCAGTTGCAGCAACGGGACAAGGCTCTGCCGAATGTTTGCTATTGATCTGCGACAGCTAACAACATTTGACCTTTCTTCTGAGGTGGTTGATGTCACCTTGGCTGCCAGGCATCCCTCGACAAAACCTGAATACGCATGACATTGGGACAGATTTGTGGCTTGGTTCAGCACTCTGCAGTTAGATCCCCTCCAAGCAAAGTTATCTGATGTGTTTTGTTTGGCCCTAGCGCAGCAAGACTTTGCTCTGGGCGCGGTTAATGGGTACCTTTCAGATCTTTCACATTGGCCGAAAATAGCAGCCTCTGCGAGGGCTCATTCTACCAGGGCCGAAGGTACTACCACTGCATTGCCACAGGGTTCCCTTTCCTGGCTGTTTGCCAGGCGACTACATGGACATCCCTCCAAACATTCACAAAGATTTGTCGTCTGGACAGTCAGATTCTCTGAGAGGGGCATTTTATCTTTTCTGACCTGCAGGACTTAGTGGTTTGAGTCGATACACCTCCAAATTGGTACTGCTTTTGTATCTGTTCAAAAGTTGAGAAATCCTTGGCTAGAAAGCTCTATCAGAAGAACAAGTTACTTACCTTCAGTAGTGCTCTAACTGATACAGACTCTATCTAGCCTCAGATTCCTCACCAACCTTCTCATCCTCGCTGTTCTGTGATGGGACTTTTTCTATTAATAAGATCTGAAGTCTTAGAATCTGAACACTGGTCACAACAATTTGCTTTTAGGGCTCTGTGTCTGGGGGGCGCGGACAGTCTCTAAAGCACCTGTCGTCACTGCATGGGAGTGACGTCAGTACAGGTTCTGCACATTATTTCGAGAAAGGAACGACGTTAGTGAGAAGCTGCACTTCGCCTGCTACCGATGCCAGAGGTACTGCTGAAAGGTTTCTGGATCCGGTCTGACACTTGAGGAATGTTCAAAAGGTAAGGAACCCATAATTACATAGTCTGCCAGAAAGTGTTACCAAAGATAAGTAACTTGTTTTAACACTGCTTCAGAATTGAACAGTCATACTTAAGGAGGTATGCAAAGATGTGCAATGTGTGATTCCGGTGGCTTGGAGCAGATAAACAATATTATTCCGAAAAGAATAAATAGGAAAACTTTAGAGTGCCACTTTTCCCCTTACTTTCTTCCTCCTGCTTCCTTTCGCCCTTTGCTTCCATGTGGCAGGGGTTGTTCAGGTGAAGTGGAACCAGAATGTGAGGGGTGCTGACTGACATGAGCCTAGCTGCTTGTTCAGTTCGTCCAGTGGGGGACAAAAACAGGCTTCAGTGAAAATGACATCATCTGCTACGATCTTATCCAGCAACCTCTACTGCAACAGCAACTGCTCTGCCTTGGCATACGAAGGAAAGTACAGCAGCAGCAGTTACAAAGGGTCCAGGTACTTCCCTCCAGCCCCTAACCTCGCTTCACTGTTTTAGGTGAAGCACACACCCACACATTTTGTCATGGAAATGCTTAAGTTGCTACAATTGCAGCACTGAAGGATCTCTTCTGCTATCTAGTGAAAAAATGCAGGTAGTTTTTGGTTTCAAGTGAAAACTCAGATTTATTCCTGAAGTTTTTTACCCTGGGAAACAGGATAAAACCAAAAAACCTAAATACGGCAAAGGGACACACTTTCTTAATACAACCTACAAAGTTTATTCTGACAGCAGATGCATCCGTGTAGGGTGTTGTACTCTTCTTCAAGACCTATCAGTGACAGATAAACTCAGAAGGAACAATGCCAAAATATAAATCTGCTGGAGCTTTGAGCAGTGTGTTTGGCTCTTCAGATCTTTCTTTCAAGAGTGAGAGTATCTCCAGTTGCACAATATCACCACTATGTTTTACCTAAACATGAATAGCGGGATAAAATCAGAAAGCATGTCGAAGTATCCTGTGATCCTTCCGAAATGAACATTTCAAGACAAGATATATTTACGAGCAGAATATCTACCTGGATAGCACAACTTAATGAGTGCTCTGAGTAGCAGTGTACAGAAATGTCATGAATAGGGACTTTTTCAATCACTTGTCGACAAAGTGTTCAGAATGTGGAGCAAGCCAAACCACCGGTTTTCGCAACAAACATAGAGCGCACATTCCAGTACTATGCATGCAGGTGGATGTTACCAAGGCCATGAGAGAATGCCCCAGCAATAGGACAGTCAGGGATATTTCCGTATGACTTTCCACCTCCTCCCATGCTTCTTTAAATATTGAATAAAATAAGGAGAGGCCAATGCTGAATAATTGATTGCACAAACATGGCTTTGGCAGTTTTGGTTTATGGAATTCCTGCTGCTCTCTGCAATTCCACTGATCCCGATGGGTCCGCATCAGGTCCTTCTAACCAGAGTTGCCAGTCAAATCCAGCATCCACAGCCAGCAGGAAAGCTTTTGGCACGTGTGACATCTCTTTCATCAAACAGAAACCACTGTACCATATGGAAAATATGTTCCTGGTATGAATAACAGGATCCACATCCTATGTCTGCAATTCCACATTAAACTCTTCCCTATTCACCCAGCCACTCTAAATTGGCACTGGCATATGCATCATTCAAAGTGAATGTAGCTTGTGTTTCCCCTTTCAGAAGCAACATATCTTCTGTATGTACTTATAGACTCACTTAGGAGTTCATGAATGGAGTTTTCAGTTGTTTCCCTCTGATAAAATGACCTCAGGTGCTTTGGCAACTAATGACAGTCATGTAACAACTTATGCAAACACCAATACTAACCGATTTGCAGGGCAGGAATAAGCTTTCTCTCATGCTAGGTATCCTTACTTCTAGAATTAATATTAATATGATGGTCAGTGGAATATAGCCATTTGCAATTAAAGAACCCCATATAATACTTTTCAGTTATAGGATGACTTTTCTGCAGAACAAAAAATAGCTTGTGTGGAACATAATGAACATGAGTCAACTGTCACCTACACACAACGTTAGTCTTCAATACAAAGATAACGTGTTCAATACCTCTACACACCTATGGTGCATTAGGAGCAGTTGCGTTTTGTTAACTTTTAAACCCATTAGCTGGACCCAAGCTGTACAAAAATAGGCAGACAAGTAATATAGTACTTACCTGCCACTTTGTAAATTAAAAAACAAACTAGCAAACTTATTGGATGATGTAATCAGTGATGTCATCAACGATGTTATTTGAGATGTCATCAGTGTTGTCATAAATTATGTAATAGAACTTGTCATGAGTAATGTCATATCTAAGGTAATAAGCAGTACGGAGGTGCAAGTTATAGTTAGTGCTGCCAACTTTAACTGGTGAATTTCTGTTTTTTTTTTTGTTCAAAACATTAATGTTATCATTGACAAATTCACCTAACTATGTTACTTTAACATCTGTGTTTTTTCAGTGAATTTCTTATGTTTTTTTTTTATTTTTATTTTAACGAAAGCTGATCTTTTTATCACACCTAACAACAATGTTACTTTAACAACTGTGTTTTTCAGTGAATTTCTATTTTTAAAAAACATCTAAAGTAATACTGAATTTACATGCCTAAATACAACCCAGCCGCACCCAGCGTGGAGCCATAATAAAAATTTTTGAAATCATATAATGTTGTTTCATATGATATTATTGTTTTTAATTAATGTTTTGTGGTACTTCTGTACTTAGAGAAAGTTCAGAGTTCATTATGAGGAGTGTTGTGGCATGGAGTGGAGTAGTGTAGAGTGGAGTGACATAGATTGAAGTAAAGTGGAGTTGAGTGTCATAGGGTGGAGTAAAGTGGAGTTGAGTGTCATAGAGTGGGGTGTTGTACAGTGTTGTGGAGTAGCATAGAGTGGATTATATCATTGTTGAATACAGTGTCATAGAGTGTGGTGTAGTGGAATAGTGTGTCTTAGATTGGAGTGAAGTGGAATTGGGTGGCTTAGAGGGGGTTGCGTGGAATAGAGTGGCAGAGAGTGGAGTAGAGTTTTGTAGAGTGGATTGCCATAGAAATGAATAGAGGGGCAATAGGGTCGTATAGTGTCGTGTTGGGTTGTGTCAGAGTACAGTGGAGTGGCGTCGAGTGAAGTTCAGTGTCGTAAAGTGAAGTGCCGTGTCATAGAGTGTCTTGGAGTGGAAGAGCGTATAGTGAGTTGGCATGGTGTGGAGTGGAGTGACTTGTCATGGAGTAGAGCGCCATGGAGTAGAGTGGCGTGTCTTAGAGTGGATGGGCTTTGAGTTGATTGGTATGTCCTAGAGTGGAGTGTTGTAGAGTGGATTGGTGTGTGTAGGAAGCTGGCCGGATGTGTGGTGAATACCTATGGTATTATCACCTTATACCAGGTCCAGGTATCCCCTATTAGTGAGGTGTAGTCAGTGTCTAGTAAGCCAGGCTCTCTAGAAGTAGCTGTGGATGAGCAGCCAAGGCTTATGTAGGAGACGTGCAAGGCTTATGCAATACCACTGTAGTCATACAGCACTCACACACGAAAGAACCACACAGTGGTACAAAAATAAAGGTACTTTATTTTAGTGACATAAATACTGAAATACTATGTAGTCAATAACCCAACTGGAAGTAAATAAAACACACTATATGTGCAGTAGCAGTCAGGAATTAGCATAGGATGTAATAGAAAACAGTGAAAGCAATAGTGAGTACTGAAGGCTTCGGGGGTAACCAAACCATATACTAAGAAATTGGAATGCGAAAGTCGGGCCACCACCCAAGGAAGTGGAATCAGTAGAGGGGAGCTGGAGGAACTAGGAAACCCTCAAGGGAAGGACTAGAGTGCTCCCCAGCGACCAGGAGAAGAGAGGTAAGTACCTGGTTCTCCCCAAACCCACCAAAAGGACTTCAGAGAAGGACATTGCAAGACCCAGACAAGACTGCAAGAAACCAAAGGTGGATCCTGGAAAAGGAAGACCTGGAAAAGAAGGGGACCAAGTCCAGGTCATGTAGGAGAGTCCGGTGATGGCAGGAGCCACTACCCACCCATCTGTGGATGCAGGCTCTGGTCGAGGGTGAGATGAAGAGTCAGCAATGCAGCCCTGGAGCAGCTGAAGAGTCCTTGAGTGATGTAGTCGACGTCCCACGCTGGATGAAGTATTGCTGTTGGTCTCTGGTGTAGAAAACCACTAACAAGCCAGCAAGGCCCAAGGAGACTAAACCCACAGAAGGGAGTCCCGGGTGACCCTCAGCGACCAGGAGAGTTAGAAGAAGAGGAGGCATTTCCCACAGATGACCCACAGGCAGCAAAGACAGGAGTCGCGTCGAGGCCCTAGCAGCACACTTGGACAGAAGTTCCACGTCGCTGGAGAAGCACGCAGAGGGCTGTGCATCGCAAGCAAGAGTGCTGGGGGCTGGGACTACATGGAACCTGAAGATCCCTTGGAGGAAACACCAACAAGCTTTGGTAGCTGCAAGAGATGCGGTGCACGAGGGTACTGTTGTGCGTGGAGAGGCAAGGACTTGCCGTCTCCAAAGTTGGACAGCTGGCAGAGAAGACAAAGGGGACCACTCCATACCACCACCCGTGATTCAGGATCCACACAGCTCAGGAAGAGAGGAGATCCATGCAGCCAGTCGTCATTGCAGCTGGTGCCTGCAGATGGAGGGGAGTGACTCCTTCACTCCAAAGGAGATTCCTTCTTGCTTTTTGGTGCATACGGAAGACTTGCCACCCTCTGAGGATACACAGCCGGGGAAATGTTGCAGTTGCTGGAAGGAGCCAGAGAAACAATGTTGCTGAGCAGAGTTGTTGCTGTAGCAGCAGATTGTAGGTTCCTGTGGAGTCCATTTGGGGTTCCAGTGGCCAAAAGTCAAAGTAAATGTTGCAGAGGAGTCCTGCTGGAGTATTGCATGTCGAATCTGAGGACCCACCCAATAGGGAGACCCTAAATAGCCCTGGAAGGGGGATTGGTCACCTAGCAGGGTGACCACCTCTTCGGGGTGCTGGGACGTCACCTGCCTGACCTGGCTACTCAAATTCTCCCAGCGGCTCTGCCCACCCTGTATTCAAGATGGCAGAATCAAGTGGCCATCTGGAAGGGGCCTCTGTGCACCACCCCTGGGGTGGTGATGGACAGGGAAGTAGTTACTCCCCTTTCCATTGTCCAGTTTCACAGCAGAGCAGGGACCAGAGGTCCCTGAACCAGTGCAGACTTGTTTATACAAGGAAGGCACCAGATGTGCCCTTCAAAGCATACCAGTGGCTTGGGGAGGCTACCCCTCCCAGGCCTTGTAACACTTATTTCCAAAGGGAGCGGGTGTTACTCCCCCCCGTACCAAAGGAAATCCTTTGTTCTGCCTTCCTGCGATAGAGGTGGTCACGCAGAAGGCAGGCAGAAACCCGTCTGAGGGGTGGTAGTAGCGTGTGCTGTCCGGAAAACCCCAGAAAGCTGGTAGGAGCAATGCTGGGGGCCCTCTAAGTAGCCCCCAGAGTGTATGGAATCATACCACCAATACTGGCAACAGTGTTGGGGTATGATTCTGACATGTTTGTACCAAACATGCCCAGGTTCGGAGTTACCATTATGGAGCCGGACATGGGTAGTGACTTATGTCCAGTACACTCGTAAAATGGCATCCCCACACTCACGAAGTCCAGGAAAATCGAACTGGAGTTCGTGGGGTCACCTCTGGTCATGCAGGGGTGCTCTCAAACACAGGTACCTGCACCCTGGCCTCTGGGCTAGGAGGGCATTTCATAGGGGTGACTTACAGTGGCCTGGTGCAGTGACCTAAAGTGAAAAGGTGCATGCACCTTTTCACGCAGGATGCAATTGCAGGTCTGCAGACACATTTTACATGGGCTTCCATGGGTGGCATAATACATGCTGTAGCCCATGGGGAACCCCTGGTGCTCCAGTGCCCTGGGTACCATATACAAGGGATTTATAAGGGGGCATCAATATGCCAAATGTGAGGTGTGTGTAGTCTGAGCACCCAAATTTAGAAGGAGAGAGCACAGTCACTGGGGCCCTGGTTAGCAGGATCACAGTGAGTCAAAAACATACTGACATCTGGCAAAAACTGGGGGTAACCATGCCAAAAAGAGGGAACTTTCCTACAATGTGGAGTGTCGTAGATCAAACTGTTAAGTGGAGCGTCACAGAGTGAAGCAGAGAGTTATGGAGTAGAGTGGCGTAAAGTGGAGTGTTGTAACATGGAGTAGCGTCTTTTAGAGTGTCAGAGTTCAGTTTCGTCAACTGGCATGGAGTGAAGTAGTGTAGAGTGTAGTGTAGTGGCATAGAGTTCAGTGACATAGATTGGAGTGTCCTAGAGTATCGCCTAATAGAGTATTGTGTCATAGAGTGTTGCAGTGTAGGGTGGAGTGATGTGTTGTACAGTTGCGTGGCCTGAGGTGTCGAGTGGAAGGACATAAAATGGCGTGCCGTGTTGTGTCGTACAGTAGAGTGGAGTGATGTGCCATAGAGTAGCTTATCATAGAGTGTCTTAGAGTGGAGTGGCATGTTATAGAGTGGAGTGACGTGGCGTGGAGTGTCATAGCATGGAGTGGCAGGTCATAGAACAGTGTCGTGGAGTGGTGTGTTGTGGAGTGGTGCGTCATAGATTGGAGTAGAGTGTTGTGGCGTGTTGTAGATTGTCGTGGAGTGGCATGTCATTGAAGTGGTGTGGCGTGTTGTACAGTGAAAGAGTGGATAAGGGTGTTGTGACTGGAGTATTGTTAAGTAAGGTGGAGTGGCATGTCTTGAAGTGGAGGGACGTGGAAATGGTGTAAAGTGGAGTGGCATGTCAAAGACTGGAGTGGCGTCTCATGGAGCAGAATGTCATACAGTGGAGTGTTGTGTGATGTGGAGTGGCGTGTCAAAGTTTCTTAGAGTGAAGGGGCATGTCATACAGTGGAGTGGCGTGAAATTGAGTGGCATCTTGAACAGCGTCTTATAGTGTGGTAGCGTGGAGTGGAGCAGCATGTCTAAGAGTATCAGAGTGGAATACAGTGTTGTGAAGTGGCATGTCATAGAGAACCGTTTCATACAATGTCTTAGAGTGGAGTGGTGTGTCATATTGTGTAATGGGGTGTTGTAGAGTGGAGGAGAGTGGCGTCGAGGGACATAGAGTGGAGTAGAGTGTTGTACAGTACAGTGGAGTACCATAGAGTTTAGTGGCACATCGTAGAGTGGAGCGGATAGGCATGTCCTAGAGTGTCTTCTGATATAAATTCTTTTTTACGTTTTAAAAAATACTGCAGTTCTTCCTAGGCAATTTTGTGAACGTACTGTGGTACTGTGCACACTTTTTTATAAAAATATATAAATCAATAAAATACTTTTCCCTACCTCTACAGGCTTTCTTAAATAGCCTAATTTCTTCCTATGTATTACACAAACAGTACTAAGCTATATTTTATGTAAAAACACACAACTAATAGAGTGGCCTCAACAAGATGGTTGTCTTTTAATTTTTCAGGGTCTTTGGTTAACCACTAATATTGTGTTTCATTATTGCCATATACTGCGGTATACTGCAATCCAATATATCACTACGTTTTTGTCAATTTTAACTTAAAAACAACTGAACCAATTAAGAAGAAGTAACAAAAAGGACCCTGTAAATATTATATTCTACATTTCTGCCAAATTTCATGTAAACCTGTTCAGCCATTTTGTCTTCCATTTGAGTAAAAAGTCTGTGGAAAATGCATTGGTGGACAAATGTGTTTTAGGACCTGTACACCCCCCTCCCCTTTTTTTTCTTTGCACTCCCTTACCTAATCACCACAAAACTTTGCATCATCAGGCAGTGTAGAAAAAGGAGTAGGTCTGCAAGATTTTGTGGAGATTCATCAAATTATGACAAAGTTATTAGCAAGCAGAAATCAGAGGGATTCCTATCTCAGGAAACCCTGCTGCTCTTTTGATGCTCCTCTTTAAGCACCTTTGACTCTAACATTCACATTTCAGTTTAAAGTGCAGCAAAAGCATATTTGTGTGCTTCTCTGAGCCCCATCCAGACCCTTGACATGCTGGAGAGGCCCTCAATATCATGGAGATGCTTGTGATGTCGGGAGCGGTCCTCTGACAGACAAGGGCCATCAGGACCATAGGAGTTTGTAAGTAGGAAAGGACCCTTGATGTCATGAGCCTCATAGAGGGCCATTAACCTCATGGAGTGTTCCTTTATGTTGTTGTGTGTCTGACAATCTCAGTGGGAGTGGCAGGGAGTGTAAGGTCTGTTGACCTCATGGACGGTCGCTCAGCCTTAAGGAGCTTCCCTGGACATCATGGAGTGTGCCTTGATGCCTGGGGGATGCTCTCAACATCCTGACAGAACCCCCAAACACATAAGGCTTCATGGGGGGGCTGTAAACCTGAAAGAGAGGCCCATCCATATCATAGTGATGACCTCAGCAACTAAGGGGTTCAACCACATTGAATTCCCTTCCAGTTCATGGATTCTGTTGCCTCTCAAGGCTTCAGTGCATGTACCATGGAAGGCCACATTGTAAGCCATAACCAGTGTATTCATGCCTTGCTTAGCTTTTTTTTCTTTGTTGTCATGTTTACAGTACGTGGTAGTACATAGTGCTCTGACTATTTTTTTTGTCTACATGGCATACAATTAGTCAGCTTAAACATGAGTGAGATCCTAGAGGACTTTTGACCTCTATTACTTCTGTCTTGGGCTGCCGTAGTGTCATTTTGGAGGTGCTGTAGAGGGGACCAAATTGCCCACTTGGGCTCATTTTGAGATCCTTATTCTCTTCCTTTCTCATAGATACTTCTAACTGCAGATTCTGTGCCATAATGATGTCCACGGGTGCCAGACTGGAATCGGTTGAGGTTTCTGAGCAGTGATCTCTTCCACTAATTGGTGTTGCCCTGTGGTTCTGTAGTGACTGTATGGCCCCCGAAGTAAGCACAATCCCTGAGCGCTGACATTGGTTTATTTTTTTATTGCACACTCTGACACAGATCTTGAGCTCTGCTCCCAACTTTGTTGGTTTTCTGATAACTTTTTAAAAAATTATCCTCAGACAGCTAGGAATGATGCCTCTGCCAAACATTACACAAGTCAAGCTGTGTCATGACGCAGAAAGCAGATGTCGTTCCTAGGAACAACTGAAATGTCCTTTTGAGAATATGGCTCCAGTCACCACTTGAAGTTGTGTGATAAATACACCCTCAAACACCTAAAGGCAATCCAAGAATGAGAGGCGAAACTCTGCGGCACAGAAGATAAGAATTTGTAGTTGAAATGTAGAACTTGCTCTAGGTCACAAGGCTGTTGACTATCCCGTTAAAGGGCTTGGTTCCACATGAAGTCCTGTGCCCGCTTGAATCTTCTGAGAAGTCATAGTTCAATATGTGTCATTAGTGGAGGTAGGCTGCGTGAGACTGGACTGCATCTCACCACTCAAAATTGGATGAGAAGGCACGAGGTTATCAATCAAAGGGTCATATTTCACTGGCACTCTCCGCATTCGATCCAGTCCTGCAGTTTGTCAAAGCGCACAGCAAATTATCCCATCTGTCATCAACCCCCCCACCAGCAAATTGCGGCATTTGGCTTTGCTGCAGTTTTTTCAGATGTTCCAGCTTCCTCTGGTGCACCAACAGGACTCACAGAATCTTGGGGTACTCCTGTTGGATTCCTACCAATGGGCTCTCCCTCATCACCAACTGACCCTGTGGGATTGGTGCTCAGGTCTAATCTGACACCAGTTCATGATTCCACACTGACCCCAGGTCCATTGTAGCCCCTGCTGTGCTGATGCCAGGCTAGGAGCCGATCCTAATATCTGTATTATACTTTGAGCTGATGGAGGCTTGCTCCAGGCCTTTTACAATATGAGATCACAAAGGCACAGCCGCTCAATTTGTGGGCATACTCTAATCCTTAACCTCTGCCGTGATACCAGTGCTATCAGATACTGGAGGCCTTATTTGTATCTGACTCTGTGTTTCAAGGTATGCATAATGTTCCACATAACACTGATGATGACGAGAGGTTGAAACAACCTATTCTCACCCCTCAATATATACTGATGATGGGCCATTCCTGGATTTACATAATGTCAGTGGGCTAGATACATCCCCAGAGACTGAGCTAGACTCAGCACCTAGGTCAGCAATGGAAGAAAGTGCCTCTTTTGAAGTAATTGTGTGAAGGACAGCATAAGTGCTTCATTTACAGTTGTCTACTGTTGAAACCAAAACAAACCTGTTAACTGAAATCCTTCATCTAGATAAAACTTGTGACGAGCCATTATTGTCATTCAGCGAGGCTCTTTGGACACCCTTATGGCGCTTGCTGTGTTCTGGCCCTCTGGTCAGTCACACAGTTACTAGGCCACAGAGGTGGGCCATCAGGTCCCTGATTATCTTACAAGGCACCCAACTCCCTAAAACCTGGTGGTATAGGTGGGAGTGACTAAAGCGAATCATATCGCCTTGCCAACCACTAGATAGAGAGACAAAACGTATTGAGGCCTTTGAAAACAGACAGCTCTCTTCGTCCAGTGCCATCCTGGAAGGCCTCAGAGACTCCTTGGTTCAAACTATACATTATTGCCATTATGCAGCAAAGGATGTCATTGTTGGGATGGCAGGGGAGCAGAAAATCCATCGGACAATATTACAGATGAACTACCATGACATGTTATGTGTGCTGCTGCCTCAAACGTTGATACTCCTGTTTTTGTGTTCAGCACCCAACACAAGGTCAGGCAACATCATCATGTCCCTTCTTTTGATATTCTGACCGCAACTGGGAGGAGACTAGCACCGAGTATACGGGACACAGTCCTGTTAAAATTGAAATTGAGGCAAGTAACAAGGCCGATGCAGAGGAAGAAGCAGGATTTTCCTTGAGGCTGAAGGCTGGAGAAAGAGAAATGAGACTGCAGAGCAAGGCTGGACGTGCTGAGGATAGAGATGCGCTGTACGCCCATGGAGAACTCAAAGCTCAGAGAGTGCCGCTTGGGAGAAAGATGTCCACACAAGATGAAGAAGTTGCTGAAAAGCCTGGAGGGGCATGCCTTTCCCATGTACAAGTTTGACTCTTAGGGAGACACAGGAGGCAGTAAGGGGATCGGTAAGTGTTGGAAGCAGCTCAGTCCGGTTGGCTAAAGTGTATGCCCAACCAGGCGGAAAGTGACACTTCTGTCTAAGGTGTTCAAGTACACCTGCTAGATAACCTGCGCTCATCTGTGGGTAGCTTGGCACAGAGCAATGTGTAAAGCCACAGCTTAGGACATTCCCAGAACACCCCTGCTGAACGACCCCAATAAGAGACTTGACACAGGTCATATGTATAGAAATATTGTATACAACACACTCACATGATTAACACATTTTGATTTCAAGGTGATCTCAGCGTAAATGTCAATGAGCACACAACAATATGCAATGTAAGTTTGGGCGTGAATCTCAATGAACAATGCAGCACATGATAATAGGCCCCATCACATTAAATATTGATCACTGTATATACATTTGAGGAAACCATACATTTCCTCCCTGCACCTACAGAAGGTGCCCATCTGCTGTCAGCACTAGGCCCACCCTGACGTTACCCAGTGTAACACGTGCAATCCAAGGTACGCCCTGGGCTGACAGTAACAGCAGAATGTATATCACAGTATAGCCGCAGTCCCAGCTAGACCCACGGCCTCAGCCGCACTAGTACAATTTGATGCCAACCTTATGAACTTATGGCAGAACCCGAGTACCAAACAACACCACAGTGCTGCTCCAGTACTCACTCGTTCTAGCTCTGACTCCCTCCCTCACATCCACCCCATGCCTAGGCATGGGGCACGGGTATCAGTTGGTGCTGGCACGCATACACACACTCTCGTATGCACTCGCTTCAGGGACCTTAATGCGATACCCTGATAACTGGCAAGTGGACGCCCATTCGCATGCACACACTCTGGGTCCCAACCAGCCCTCCACTTACCAACCAGCCTCCAGTTAACCTCGCTGCACCGCAACCCCAACAGGAGGCACTAGTCTGGTGCATGATGACTTGACCCCAGGCCTTCCGGTTCCACTCAGGACTTGGTTTCCATACCCCTCTGGGTTGAGGTACTTCGCCCAGAATGCTATGACCTTAGCAGCAGTGGACTTTCCGGACAAACACACTAGACTCAAATTCCGTCATCCAATGTGAAGCACTCCTCGGGTTGTACCCACACCTCTGCAGGTTCCAACCTATGAACGGGCACAGCACACAATATGCATGCAGCTGAGAATCACATGAGAGAAATGCTTCTCACTCGATCTCAACGAGCCCCCAGAAGGGTCTTGCACAGTGATCTGGTCACTTCACAAGCCGTCTCGGGTTGCAGTGGTCTCCACAATGAAGGGCCACACACGAGTAGCGCGAGCAGTATGTTGCTACCCAGCATCTGGTGAGGCCGGTCTCCAGGCTTAGTTTTTGGCCTACAATGCTCCTTCCACGTGGAGTCTGGCACGATATATGTGCAGAGGGAATCACTCTCAAGATATTACCAATCACAATGTAGGCCGCTCTCAGGAGGTCTTTGATGTCCCTGAGATCTCCACAGAGAACAAGGGGCAGTCAACCTTCCCTTGGAGAGCCACTTCAGGATGCCACACTGCATCAGGCAATCAGCCTCGTGCTAGTTCTAATCGGGAAGGATGCACGGATCCCCTTTCTTGGACAGTTATCCTGCTGGGCACCCAGATTCCTCTGACAGTGTGCCAACGCGGTCCAGCCACACTGGTTACACGTATCCGTCGGTTATACTCTTAGTTGCAGACTTTGAGTACCCCTATTTTATACTAAGTAAAACCTTTGAAGTTGGCGTGGTTCGAAAGGTATTCCTTTGAACCACAGATATATCCCCTAAATTTCCTCCATGCCTACCCTGATATCCTGGAATGCAGACCTTTATCTTTGAGTGCCAGGCTCAGGCTCTGGCTCCAGGAGTCCAAGTGTCACAGCCTCTCCCCCATCCATCTCACCAGGCTCCAATTAGCAGGGATCTGTCATTCTGGATGCCAGAGTTTTATAGTGGTCATCTGGGGAATGTGCAGATGTGCTCTTCCCCCACGACCTATGGAATGAAGCCTAACTTACGGGGCATGAGAACAAGTCCAAATAACCAAAAATGCCCACTTCCTGGGCAGGAATGAAAAAACTATCAGTACCAACGGCTCGGGTTTGTCATACTGAGTCCAACAATACCAAACAGTAAGAGGCTGCTCCCCTGCAATCTCTTAATGCAACTGGACTTAGAAAGCCTTGGCGTCACATATCACTGTATGGGTAGGGCAGCTCTCATAGGCAGTGCGAGCACATGTGGATATTGGCACTTTCAAGGCACTTATACCATAGCGCACAAACCGACCTACCAATAAAGGTGACACTGTTGCCACAGCCACCACCACGGTGCTTGTGTGCCTTGGTCGGCCTGAGCCCTCAGGCTCCATTCCTATCATGAATACTCTGCGTAAATACAAACACCATTGTCACTTCAGCCATATGCTCATTCACATAGGAACCACCCTACCCGGTCGTAGACATGGACGCCTGGGTCGGATAAGCCAAGCCCCATCCATACATGGCCCAGCCCAGATACTCAAACCTGCACACTGGTAAAAATGCCAGTTTTTAACTCATATGGATGGTGTGGACACTTTCACTCTGCATTGGCAGAGGGAACATGCTCTGGGCTCCTAGGCTCTTGAAGATGAAAACTGACAAAACCCACTCAAAAAAGCGAAAAATCCAGGGGGACCACTGCCTATAGGCGTCAGATCTAACAGGAAGGGGTAGAGAATCACACGCCTTCCCCTTAGCTAGCCGCATAGCTGTGTAGTACTGTTAACAAATATCCCTGCATGTCATCAACAATAAAAGCGGCATGAATAAAATTTAGTTCATTGCACTGTCAAGAGTGACATGAATCTACGGCTAGAGATTGGGAACTGAATCACTTTATGGTGAGGGTGATGGGATTTTCTCTATTGAGTTTTTTCTTTTCAGACTAAATGTTAGACCTGGCATCCTTGGCTTGGTTTCCCATGTCTTTTTGCCTCTGCTTCCTGTATTTTTGAGGGTGTGCTGGATTTAGTTTTTGCTGGTTTTTGGTACTCTGGGCACTTTACCAATGCTGACCAGTGCTAAAGTGCAAGTGCTCCCTGTGTAAGTGTGATTATGATTGGTTATCCCTGATTGGCATATTTGATTTAATAGTAAAGTGCACTAGAGGAGCCCAGGGCCTGTAAATCACATGCTACTAGTGGGCCTGCAGCACTGATTGTGCCACCCACATGAGTAGCCTTGTAAACATGTCTCAGACCTGCCACTTCAGTGTCTGTGTGTGAGGTTTTGCACTGCCAATTCAACCTGGCAAGTCTACCCACTTGTCAGGCCCAAACCTTCCCTTTTACTACATGTAAGTCACCCCTAAGGTAAGCCTTAGGCAGCCCCATGGGCAGGGCGCAGTGTATTTAAAAGGTAGGACATGTACTGGTGTGTTTTACATGTCCTAAAAGTGAAATTCTGACATTTGTTTTTCACTCTTGCAAGGCATATCTCTCCATATGTCAACACAGGTATTGGCGTTAAATGTCTTAAGCGCCGTTTCCCATTAGGAGCAGATAGATGGAGTTTGGGGTCTCTGAACTCACAATTTAAAAATACATCTTTTGGTAAAGTTGGTTTTTAGATTGTGAAATGCCACTTTTAGAAAGTGGACATTTTCTTGCTTATCCATTCTGTACCTCTGCTTGGCTACTGAATACACGTCTGGGTCAGACTGACAGTTGGGCTGTTTGTGAATTCCCACTAGACAGTGAAACAAAGGGTGCTGAGGTGTGGCCTGCATTTCCTGATGAGTATTCCTAAACTAGATTGGGAGGGAGGACTTGACACCTGCACTTGAAAGGGCTGTGCCAGCCTCTCACAATACAGTCTCCAACACCCTATTGTGTGTCTGGGACAGGGCAAGGAAGAGGCAGGGCCTTGTGCAAAGACTTTCCTTTGAAGTTTACTACTTCAAAGGCAAAAATGGGTAGAAGTATTGGACTGCTGACCCCACAACTTTGGAACACTTCTGTACAAGAAGAACCTCTGCCAAGGAGAAGAACTGTGAGGAGGAGTACTGCCCCTTTGCTGTGTGTGCCTTGCTTGGATGACCTGCAGTTGCTGCTTCTGTCTTAGAGAAGACAAAGACTAGACTTTGCTGTGTATCCTGCTTGTGAAGTTTCTCCAAGGGCTTAGACTGAGCTTGCCTCCTGTTAAGTAGTCTCAGAGACATCAGAGACTTCACCTGCTAGCACCTTGGCTCTCTTGCTGAGACCCCTGACTTGCCAAGTGGTGCTACATCCAGTCCCTGGGCCCCTGGAAGAAGAATCTGGCAGAACCAGAGTGAAAATCCACGCACCGTAGCTGAGCAGTAGAAAAATCGTCACAGCGCCTGCATTGCAGCAGAAAAAAATGACACCACACTGGTGAAATCAGCACATCGCTAGCTCAGCACGGATTCATCGCTGTTGTGCGTCCCGGCGCATCATCCCTGGGCATCAAATCTTCATCATCACGCATGGACAGAGGCTTCTTGTCCGGAAATGGATGCATCCCTTCCCTGCAAGGAATGAATCAACACATCACTTATCTGGTGGAGAAAGAATTGACGCACGGCCTCACTTGCGAGCAAGGAATCAATGCATTGCTTGCTTTTCTGATGCACGCTCATCCTGCGGCTTTATTTTTGACGCATACCAGGTACTTTGTGTTAAAACAACGAATCCATTGATTCTTATGGATTTAGACTCTTTTCTTGTGTATGTTTGATTTTTGTTGTTGTTTTAGTCTTGTTTGATTTAGATAAATATTGGCTATTTTTCTAAACTGGTGTGGAGTCATTTTGTCTTGTTGTGTCCATCTTGTAGTATTTTCACTGTGTTACTGTGTGTTTTTGGTACAAATATTTTACACTCTGAGATAAACCTGACTGCTTGTGCCACGCTACTGGGGGGGGGGGGTTAGCAGGAGTTATCTGAGCTGTGTATATCCCTTATCCTGACTTGAGTAGGGTCCCTACTTGGACAGGGTGTAAACTGACTGCCAACTAGAGGCCCCATTTCTAACACTAAAGAAAGAGGGAACTATCCTTTATCCTGCTTGCCTAGTGAAGTCAACTGGGCTTTCTTGTGGATTATTTATTCCCCAACCACAAAGGAAGTAAGAAGATAAGCATTGCATGTGTGTGTTGAATGTATACCTGGTGATGGGGCTGATGGCTTGAGGTCAAGAACCTGAGCCAATCCCTCACAAACCCCAATCCCTAAACATAAAGATATAATAAACCTTCACTCGTCCACTTACCTGCAACTTTTCTCCTTCCTCCGAGGGGCGTGCTTCATCCCATTGGACTCAACTTCCTTGCAACTGAACAGGGAGAAGACGTTAGGAGATCACTTGTGCCATAAAATAATCCTGGAAAAAAAAGCAATTTGTGATAAAAGACTGTGGTCCGAGTCATAAGTCCCGCTTGCACAACAGTCATGCTTGCTGGTTTGGACACCACTGACTAATTCAGAGCTCTTTTGTTAATGTAGTGCAGAGAAAACAAACCATGATGACCTTTAGTTTTCGGGGGATATTCAGGTATCCCTTATTGGCATGTCCTTCAGTGGCTCAAGATTGTTTAGGGAGAAAGCGGATTCAGCATTCAAATGATTTCAGGACTGTTGAGCCACAGCATGGTCTGTGAGATCCTTGTCTTCTGCCAAGCAGTTCTACCAAAAGTACAGGAAGGTTAGGAGTCATTTCGGGAGATAGCATCCAGACAATGCCAGGCTTCGCATATTGTGCAGCAGCTGCAGGCCTAGTCTTAAGTGCACACTTTGTGGAAGCAGTAAAGGCCTTTTGCAGCAGAAAGAGACAGTTCTTACTTTGTCCTTCCCTGCTGCTGCAGCAACTGCCAAGCAGTTTTAACGCGCCCTCACAGACCCATGCTCTGCCAGATGAAGGCAGGGTATGACAATTACTCCCCGACTGGAGAAACGTCAGGTCGGACTGATGGGTCATTTCCTCCCTGCCCGTTTTGCCGCACAATAACGAAATGTGTCTACCCCAATTGCTATTTACTTAAGTAGTAGTGAATTTAAACATGAAACGTTGTATAGTCACATATACAATAAATAATAGCACAGACAGCACAGTGTTTGAAGTGTGGAATGGACCATTTGACGATTACAAAAAGCATCTGAGGTTGTGACAAGGTACAATAGTAAAAGTCACCCACAAGAGATATATTCAATGCAGTTTAGATATACTTTTGACATTACATCCCTAAGACATAAACTGGCTGTTCTCAAGGGGACAAGGTGTCATCTGCTTAAATATGTATATGCTTCCCAATTAATATTTGATCAAAACAATAGATGCCAGAGTAGGGGAACCAATGCCACCTATATTCTGTGAATTTAGTGATTCTCAGCCAATGTATTAATCGTACAGAGAAAGCGTCTGTGGCAGACATACAGAGTATTAAGGTCTCTAGTTTCAGTGCTTGTCCCATACTTTGATGACTGGCTGTTCAAGGTGTGCTCTTTGCAGTTACTCTTAGACCACTTCTAGATGACAGCCAAACTCCTGACATCTTTATGCTTTTCCAGCAGCATGCCAAAGTCTCACCTATGCCCCATGCAGAGGATTTCCTTTGTTAGAGTTGTCCTTGGCACAGTAGCATTCAAGGCCTTTACAATGCTGCAGCAAATGTAGGCATATATTTTAAGTGAGTCGCTAAGGATGAGGCTCAATCGTCTGGTCTACAACTTTTTCAAAATCTATTGCGTCTCATCCTTTTGTAACTAACAATGATGCCATAGGGCCCAACTGTTTTTTTGTGTTTAAATGTGCCTCAAGTAATTAATAAAAACATTTTCTGAACTTTTTTGTGTGACCTGTTCTGACATATATTTGTGTACACGTTTGAAGTAAATCTGTGTTACTGATTTACTTTGCGTGAACCACCCTTTTGTATCTTTCTCTGTTATATTGTGCATTTATTGTTTAGTTTCATGTGGTTTGCTACTGTTTTAATATTAGATTACTCTTTCCAGGGTGTAACCTTGGTAAATATTTCATTTTTTTTCTCTTAACAGAAAAGCACCGGGAAAGTGGGCAACAGACATTACTATGAGTTCCCTCCTCCCTCATGGCAAAGCCTTTTGGGGGGCATATCTAACAGCCTTGTGAAACATCACATCAGATCTTTAGGTATTAAATGCTATTCAGCATGAAAACACATTAGAAATTATAACAATGTGTAGGAAGCTGGCTCTGTATATACTGTATCAAAAGGAGATATAGTGTGAACAGAGTCCAGAGGTTCCCCTAGAGGCTTGACAGAGGCAATAATAGATCATACTAATGCTCTATTTGTGGTAGTGTTGTTCAGCAGTTAGGCTTATCAGAGGGTAGTGTAAAGCATTTGTTGTACACACACAAGCAATAAGTGAAGACACACACTCAATGGCTTAACTCCAGACCAATAGGTTTTTAGATAGAAAAATATTATTTTGTTAATTTATTTCTAGAACCACAAGATTCATTTAGCAGTAAGTACATTCAATGAAAGGTACGTTACACAGTAATGCTTAGCAATTTGAATGGAATCAACAATGTACACAGTTTTCTTTCAGATGGCAAAAAGCTATTTTAAAAGTAGACACTGCAATTTTCAACAGTTCCTGGGGGAGGTAAGGAAAGTACAGTTTTTGAGGTAAGTAACAAACTTACTGGTTCAATCTCCGGGGCATAGGTAGCACACCGTTGGGGATTCAAGATAACCCCCAGCACCAGCAACACAGGGCCGGTTAGGTGGAGAGGTCAAACAGGAGCCAAAATAACGTGGGCCCCTATGGAGACAGGGGGTACTCCGGTTCTGGTCTGCTTGCAGGTAAGTACTTGTGTTGTCAGAGGGTAGACCAGGGGGGTTTGGAGGAGTACTGGAGGGGCCCAAAGTAGGCACAAAAACCACACCCTCAGCGGCACAGGGCGGCCAGGTGCAGTGTGCAAACAGGGCGTCGGGTTCTCAATAGAACTCTATGGAGGGACCCGGGGGTTACTTAGGCGCTGCAGGCAGGGCACGGGGGCCTCTCGGGCAAGCCACTGACTGGGCAAGGGCGAGGGCCACCTGCTGGTCATTGCTGCACCGGTGGTCGGTTTCTCGGGCCTGGGGGCTGCGGGTGCAGTGCTTCTCCAGGCTACGGATATCTTTGTCCCGGGCAGTCGTGGTCAGGGGGGTCCTTGGGATTCCCTCTGCAGTCGTCGTCGTGGGGGTGTAGAGAGGTCAGCCCAGGGTGGACACATCTTCGGAGTCTCCTGGGGATCCACTCTGGCTAGTTGGTTTCTCTGGACAAGGGCCGGGGGCGTCGGGTGCAGAGTAGTTGGACTCAAGCTTCTGGAGTGAGAGTCCCTTTATGGATGGTTTCTTTGTCTTCTTTTTGGACAGATCCGATGTCCACTGGAGGTTCTTGGTCCTCTGTGATGCTGGTAGTCCCCTGGAGGCTTTTCAGGGGTCTCTGGTCCTGCAGAACGCGTTGGTTTTTTTCTTGCAGGTTTTTGAAGCAGGAGACAGGCCGGTAGTTATTTGGTGTCTCCTTCTCTTCTCTGCGGGGTTTTCAGCTCAGCAATCCTTCTTCTTTCTTGAGGTTGTCAGGAATCTGAAGAGCTGGGTTCAAGGTCGCCCGTAAATACCAAATTTAGGGGTGTGTTATGGTCAGAGGGCAGTAGCCAATGGCTACTGTCCCTGAAGGTGGCTACACCCTCCTTGTGCCCACTCCCTCTGGGGAGAGGGGCACATCCCTATCCCTATTGGTTCTAATCCTCCAAATGAAGATGGAGGATTTCTCAAGGAGGTAGTCACTTCAGCTCTGGACACCTTAGCTGTGGTCCTGGCTGAGGGGGTGACTCCTTTCTCATTATCCCTCTGGACTTGCTGCCAAAAGTGGGGGCTCGTCCTGGGGCGGGCATCTCTACTAGCTGCAGTGCCGTGGGGCACTGTAACACCAGGCTTGATCCTTTGAGTCTCACTGCCAGGTGTTAGAGTTCCTGCAGGGGACAGGCTTTGTTTCTGACCACAGAGTGCACAAAGGCACTAACCTCATGTGGTCAGAAACTCATCTGGAAGTGGCAGGCTGGCACAGACCAGTCAGCCTTGCACTAGCAGTTTGGATAACATACAGGGGGCATCTTTAAGATGTCCTCCGTGTGCATTTTTCAATAAATCCCACACTGGCATCAGTGTGGGTTTATTGTGCTGAGAAGTTTGATACCAAACTTCCCAGTATTCAGTGTAGCCATTATGGTGCTGTGGAGTTCGTAATGACAAACTCCCAGACCATATACTCAGTATGGCTACCCTGCACTTACAATGTCTAAGAATTGGCTTAGGCACTGTAGGGGCATAGCGCTCATGCAGCTATGACCTCACCTGTGGTATAGTGCACCCTGCCTAAGCGCTGTAAGGCCTGCTAGAGGGGTGACTTACCTATGACACAGGCATTGGTTTGTGGGCATGGCACTCTGAGGGGAGTGCCATGTCGACTGTCTTTTCTCCCCACTAGCACACACAAGCTGCAAAGCAGTGTGCATGTACTGAGTGAGAGGTCCCTGAAGGTGGCCTAATACATGCTGAACCCCCTAGGGACCTTCCCTGGCCACAGGGCCTTCGGTACCAGGGGTACCTTTTATAAGGGTCTTAACTGTGTGCCAGGGCTGTGCCAATTGTGGAAACAAAGGTACGGTTTTAGGGAAAGAACACTGGTGCTGGGGCCTGGTTAGCAGGGTCCCAGCTTACCTCCAATTAAAGCTGGCATCAACACTAGGCAAAAAATGGGGGGTGACCATGCCAACTGTGGCATTTTCCTACACATTGCCACTAGCATTACCTCCTAGCAGGGAAAAACATCACTTGGCAAGAAATAAAAACGCTGGTTTTGAAGGATGCCAAAGAACGGTTCCAAACTGTGAAAAGTAGGGTTGTACCGAAAATTCTTTCTCATAGAAAAAAAGAATGGAAAATGGAGGCCCGTCATAGAACTTCGCAATTTAAGCAAGGTTTTGAAAAAGCAAACTTCCAAAATGCCATCCTTGCTGTATGTATTATTATAGTCAATAAACAAGGACAATTTTATCTGGCATCCACAGATATGAAGGATACATATTTCGCCTACCGATCCATCGAAAGCATAGAAAATACCTCCACTTCATGATAGTGGATAATGATACCAGTTTATGTCACTTCCTTTGATTCTTAAATCAGCACCCCAGGTATTCACAAATTACTTTGCTCTGTTGACTGCTTACCCAAGTCATCGGACAAATAAGAACGTGTCCCTGCCTCATGATTGGCTCATCAAGGCATCAAGTGTTTACTAAAACAATTGGGTCTTGCACTCAATAGTAAATTAATATGTTCTGATGGATACAACTACCTGTGGATTCCTCACCTCATGAATATTCCCATGGCGCCAGCATTCTACGGAAATCTTCTTACTAGTCTCTGCACGTCGACGAGGACGTCACTGTCTCGCACGCGACGCCGTCTGACGTCATACAGGCAATAAGAGGTCCTCGACGACGTGCGGACGTCAGTTCCCTTTTTTCCGTGCATTCGAAACGGTTATCTTCGAGGGAGCAACTGTTACTCTTGCGGTTACAGTGTATATCTTGCTGCGTACTCTTTCTCTGTGGAAATAATGTCGCAGAGAAAGTCTGGATTTAAGCCTTGTCGTGAGTGTGGAGGCAAGATGTCGGTGACGGATCCTCATTCCGATTGCCTTTGGTGTTTGAGCTCCGACCACGACGTCTCGACTTGTGATTCGTGTCAGCACATGAATCCGAAGGCCATTAAAGAACGCGAGGCGAAGCTGTTTATGGCCAAGTCAAAGGAGAAGCATCACAAGAAAAAGTCTTCTCCAAGACATCGGCGTCATCGAGACTCCCGGCGCCGTAGAGAATCTCGGCGTCATTCAAGGGAGGCTCGTTCCAGGTCTCCGGATCGGCGCCGGAGGACATGGGAGGTCAGCCCCACGGTGACGCCGCATCCTTCGACGCCGTTGCTCTCTCCGACGTCTCCAACTTCGCCTGGACAGGCGTCGGTGATTGAGGTATTGGAGCCTCAGGTGTTTTCTCCGGCGCAGACGCCGAGGCCGGCGTCGGGGTCGCCTCCGAGTCAGGCACCCCAGTATCCGGCTTTTCCCACCCCTGGAGCCGATAGTTCCGCATTCTTGAATGCGATGTATGCCATCTTCCAACAGATGGCTCCAGGGGGTGCTCCGGCTGGGCCTTTGGCCTTTTCTTTGGGTGATCCTGCGCCTCTTCGGCCGGCACCCTTTATGCCCTTTCTCCCGTTTGGGAACGTGGGCTCGGCGCCAGTGTCGGCGCCGGTGGCCGCTCCGATGGCTTCGGAGGGATTGGCCCCAGGGATTTCCATCCCGTCGACGTCGAGATTTCGGCCTGTGACTCCGGTGGGTCCATCCGTTTCATCTGCTCTTCAGTCGGCGCCGAAGTTACCTGTGGCGCCGGATGCGGCGTCGGTGGCTTCGGAAGATCGGCGCCGATCTCCGACTTCGGCGGAGGTGTTGTCGACTCCGCGGCTTGAGCAACGACTGCATTCAAGGAGGCGTGCTCTCCGGGTACTAGAGGAGCAGGAGTACCAACGAGCCCTAGAGGAAGGAGAGCTAGAGGACTCGGGTGATGGGCTGCGTGGACTGGAGTCGGCCAGTGGGCTGGACACTTCCCCTGAGTGGGACCTTTCGTCCCCGGGGGAATATACCGAGGAAGCTGCTTCCTTTCATACAGTGGTACGGAAGGCAGCTAGTTTTTTGGACCTGCCTTTGCCGGTGGTGGAGGCGAAACAAAACCTTTTGACAGAGGTGTTGCATCCGGCCTCAGCCGCGGCGGAGCCTCTATTACCTTTTAATGACGCTCTGCTGGATCCAGTTTTAGAGGTGTGGAAGAAGCCGGCATCTTCCCCAGCAGTTCACAGAGCCGTGGCCAGGAGGTATCGGACGGCTCCAACTGATCCTGGTTTCCTATCTAGGCACCCTACGCCGGAGAGCTTGGTTGTGCAGGCCTCCTGTTCGTCCAAATCAGCGCCTGGTTCTTTCCCGACGGTGCCTGGGGACAGAGACTCAAAAAAGCTAGAGGCGCAGTCGAAGAAGATTTTTTCGTCCTGCAGTCTGGCGTTAAAAGCCACTAATGCGACCTGTATCCTGGGGAGGTATATTCATGCTCTGATGGATGACATCTCCTCTTCGTTTACAGAGCTTCCCCAGGGTCTTTTGGATCTTGTCTCTGATGCCCAGGCTGCTGCGACCCAAATTATACAGACGGGACTGGATACCACCGACTCGGTAGCCAGAGCAATGGGCACAACTGTGGTGGAAAGGAGACAGGCCTGGCTACGTAACTCGGGCTTTTCGGCAGATGTACAGTCCACATTGTTGGATCTCCCGTTTGATGGGGACAAACTGTTTGGGGCTAAGGCTGATTCGGCCTTGGAACGTTTTAAGGAGAGCAGGGCCACGGCTAAGTCGTTGGGACTCCAAGCTCCTTCTTCCACGGCCTCTTCCAGATTCTTCAGGAGGTTTCGTGGATTTGGGCGTGGCTCTTCCTCCTCTTCCTTTCGGGGAAGATATCAGCAACCTGCCTCTTCCCACCCCTATAGATCTTTTAGGGGGAGGGGTAGGGTCCGCACCAGGGGAGCCTCTCAGCAGCACTCTGCCTCTTCCTCATCCTCTGGCGGGGTGCAGCAGGGGAAGCAGCCTTAGGCTTCCACCATTTCCCACTCACTCCTCTCCTGTAGGGGGAAGATTACAGCATTTTCTCACCAAATGGGAGACTGTTACGTCGGACACTTGGGTTCTCAGTGTTGTGGGAAAAGGCTACACCCTTCCCTTTCGGGAGTTTCCGCCCCTCATCCCGCCCCGCCCTTCGTATTGTTCACAAGAACACCTCCTGTTGCTAGAACAGGAGGTGGAAGTCCTCCTTTTAAAGGGCGCGGTGGAGTTGGTCCCGGAGCAGGAAAGGGGTCAAGGAGTTTACTCAAGGTATTTCCTGATTCCCAAGAAGGATGGTCGTTTGAGACCAATTCTGGACCTGAGGATCTTGAATTGGTTCCTCAAGCAGGAAAAGTTCAAGATGCTGACCCTAGCACAGGTGCTTTTGGCGTTGAACATGGAAGACTGGATGGTGTCTGTCGACTTGCAGGATGCTTACTTTCATATCCCGATACTCAAGTCACACAGGAAGTATCTCCGGTTTGTGGTGGGATCGCAACACTACCAGTTTGCGGTCCTTCCGTTTGGTCTTACTTCAGCACCTCGAGTCTTCACGAAGGTGATGTCGGTGGTTGCGGCAGAGCTCAGAAGGAAGGGGATAGCAGTATTCCCTTACTTGGACGATTGGTTGATCAAAGCCAAGTCCCCGGAGCTTGTGTTGCGTCATCTGCAGTCAACAACCCAGTTGTTGTTCGACCTGGGCTTTTCGGTGAACGAGCCCAAATCTCACCTGGAGCCCTCTCAGCGCCTCCTGTTCATAGGGGCAGTACTGGATACGACATTGGGTCGGGCCTTTCCTCCGCCTCAGCGGATTCAAGATATTCAGGATTTGGTTCCAATGTTTCAAAACGGAGCGGTAGTTCCAGTCCTCAAGGTCCTTCGTCTGCTCGGTCTTTTTGCCTCCTGCATTCTGTTGGTCACGCATGCTCGCTGGCACATGAGGGCTCTTCAGTGGTGCCTCCGAAGGCAGTGGTCTCAACACAGAGGGGATCTAGAGGGTACTGTCAAGATCTCCAGAGATGCTGCTGTGGAATTGAAGTGGTGGATTGCAAGCAACAATCTTTCACAAGGAAAACCGTTCCAGCAGTCGCCACCAGTGGCCACAGTCATAACGGATGCTTCCACTCTAGGGTGGGGAGCTCATCTGGGGGATCTGGAGATCAAAGGTCTTTGGTCTCCAGAGGAACAGATTTTTCACATCAATCTGTTAGAGTTACGGGCTGTACGTCTGGCTCTCAAGGCCTTCCTCCCTTCCCTTCGTGGTCAGTCGGTACAGGTCCTAACGGACAATACTACCACGATGTGGTACATAAACAAGCAGGGAGGAGTGGGGTCGTACCTTCTCTGCAGAGAAGCTCTTCGACTATGGTCCTGGGCAAAGGACCATCGGATTTGCTTGATAGCAAACCATCTGGCCGGAGTCTTGAACGTGCGTGCGGACAGTCTCAGTCGCCACTTCTCGGCAGACCACGAGTGGCGTCTCCATCCAGATCAAGTCCGTTTAATCTTCCAGAAGTGGGGGTTTCCTCGGGTAGATCTGTTCGCCACTCGAGAGAACGCGCATTGTCCGTTGTTCTGCAGCCTTCAGTATCCGATGCAGGAAGCATTGGGGGACGCGTTTCAAATGACCTGGTGCGGCCAGTTGCTTTACGCGTTTCCTCCCATACCCTTGATTCCTCGAGTATTGAGGAAGATTCGCCAAGACCGGGCTCTAGTAATCGTAATAGCTCCGGATTGGCCAAGGAGGGTGTGGTACTCCGACCTTCTCCAACTCTCAACGTGCCCGCCGCTCCGTCTCCCTTTCAGGGCAGACCTCCTCTCGCAGTCGCAGGGGCAGGTTCTACACCCCAACCTCCAGAGTCTGCACCTACATGCCTGGAGATTGAACGGGGCAACCTGAGTTCCTTCTCTCTCCCGCCTGAGGTAGTGGATGTTATATTAGCGGCCAGGCGACACTCCACTAAATCTATCTACGCTAATAGGTGGTCTAAATTTGTTGCGTGGTGTGGAGAGAGGCAGATTGATCCTTTACAAGCTCATCTATCGGACGTTTTGTCTTTTGCTCTATCTCTGGCGCAGAAAGGTTGTGCAGTGGCTACCATTAAAGGTTATTTATCGGCCTTGTCAGCCTTCATATGTCTTCCAGACCAACCATCTTTATTTAAATCCCCTATTGTTATCAGATTCTTGAAAGGTCTTCTAAATCAATATCCTCCAAAGCCATTCGTTATGCCGCAATGGGATTTGTCCTTAGTCCTGACTTTCCTTATGGGGTCCCCTTTTGAACCTATGCATTCTTGCCCCTTAAGGTATTTGTTTTTAAAAACAGTCTTCCTGATAGCTATAACATCAGCAAGGAGAGTGAGTGAGTTGCAGGCCTTATCAGTAAAACCCCCTTATACAACTTTTTATGGGGATAAGGTGGTGTTGAGGACCAAGGCTGCTTTCCTCCCGAAGGTTGTTTCACCCTTCCATTTGGCTCAGGCAATTACTTTGTCCACGTTCTATCCTCCGCCTCATCCTTCCAAAGAGGAAGAAAGACTGCACCGTCTGGATCCAAAGAGAGCGTTGAGCTTCTTTATCAATAGAACAAAGGATTTCAGGCTGGAGGATCAGCTGTTTATTGGATACGTGGGCAAGAGGAGAGGAAAGGCAGTCCACAAGAGAACACTATCCAGGTGGGTTGTTCTTTGCATTAAAATATGTTACTCTTTGGCAAAGAAGGATCCTCCTGAGGGCATTAGAGCTCATTCCACCAGAGCTAAGTCGGCCACTTCGGCCTTAGCCAGAGGTGTTCCTGTGGTCGACATCTGCAAGGCCGCAACTTGGTCGTCCCTTCACACTTTTGCAAAACATTACTGTTTAGATTCTGAGGTTAGAAGGGACGGCCATTTTGCACGGTCAGTGCTGCAGGATTTCTTGGTTTGACCATTTAGGCACCCACCGCCGGGCGTGGTACTGCTTTGGGACTCTATTCATGAGGTGAGGAATCCACAGGTAGTTGTATCCATCAGAAGAACGAGTTACTTACCTTCGGTAACGACTTTTCTGGTGGATACATTAGCTACCTGTGGATTCCTCACGGTCCCACCCGCCTCCCCGTTGCCTTTATGGTCTTGCCAAGTAATCCTTGAGTGCGCTCCTCTTGATCTTTGAGGGTGCAATAGATGTATATATATAATATATTTATATATATATATGGGTATATGTGTATATATCTTTATGTATATACTTGGTGTGTGTATATATTTTTAAAAGAAAGAGTTTTATATATATATATATATATATATGTACATAAAAAAGATTTACAGTTATTCATGTGGTGTATTTTTACAATATAATGGATGTTGCTTTGTTCTTTCATTGCATTGCCTGGTTGTTCTCATGCACGTAAAAAATGATTGGTACTGACGTCCGCACGTCGTCGAGGACCTCTTATTGCCTGTATGACGTCAGACGGCGTCGCGTGCGAGACAGTGACGTCCTCGTCGACGTGCAGAGACTAGTAAGAAGATTTCCGTAGAATGCTGGCGCCATGGGAGTATTCATGAGGTGAGGAATCCACAGGTAGCTAATGTATCCACCAGAAAAGTCGTTACCGAAGGTAAGTAACTCGTTCTTCTATACCGATCCACCACATATGGTTCCTAGGAACAAAGATCTGTGCAGATCAGCTGAAGGCTTTGCCTAATTGGGGCAATAAGTACAAAACATTCGGTAACAATGAGAAGATTAACGTTGCTTCTAGGCATACTGTCTTCCTACATTCCACTCATGCTGTAATGGTGATTAAGAATATGGTCTAGACGTGCAATCGAAACAGGTAACTGGCGATCGTCACAATTATGTGCACATAGCCAACAAAATGAAGCACCATGGTCTAGTGGAAAGAAAATAAAAATGTCTGATGGACATCCCCTATAAGTGAGCAGACTATGGTTTCTTCAAGACAAAGCATAGAAAATGACTTGAATCGAGAGCCCCCTCACCAGCATTGCAGGCTTTCAGACTTATATAAACAATGTCAAAATACAAAAAGACAACTTGTCAACACTTTAATATTTCTGAAAACAAGGAGGAACAAGGCCCAAACTACTATAACAAGAAGATCAACAATGGTGGCACTGGACCTAAAGGTCAGTCTAACTGAAGAATACATTATTGGACTGGAAAAAACAGCAGATGCCCTTAGCAAAAAGTATGCAGTGTCATGAATGAGATCTGCATCTGTGTGCAATGCCAGACAACGCTAAGTGCCACAAATTCACAAGCAGGTGATGGTATGACAAATCTGAAGGGAAGAAGTTTTTTCGACCTCTTGGATAGTGAAATTTCCTCATGATCCTGCCCTTCCCACCCATACAACTCATACCGGGGATCCTATAGAAGGCGGAGAAAAAAGGCACAATCAATGTAGTTGTCCCTGCTTGCGCCAGATCTTTCTGGTACACAGATATTTGGGACCTCTTGATTCATACACTAATTCTATTCAGTGGATCAATTATTATTGTCCAAGAATCTGGGCATGATTCTTTCATCAGGATCCTGCTTCTCTGCACCTGACTGCTTTTTGTTGCAGACCTTGAGTTTGGATTGTTAATCATTCCACCAAGCTGGCCAAAGATTCTGCAATCAGCCAATGGTTAAGACTTAGGGCCTCATTTAATATTTAGTGGGCAAGGTGCTCAGCTACAAACTTAGCAGCTTACTGCGTCCGCCAAACTGGCAGTCTACCTGCTCTATTTAGAGTTAGGCATGCTGTTAAGTTTCTGCACATGGTGCCTCTGCGAGCTCTAATGGCAGAACCTTAGTCCGATGGACCAGTGTACTTGGAGCCGTTGGTGTATAAACATCAGACTGTCTGCCCTATTTGTAGTTGATGGTCTGATGTACTTTTTTTGTTCGGCTAAAAGAAAAGAATAAAGAACCCCCACATCCTGGGAGAAAACTCCACGGTATCATTAGTATTTCACTTTACAAAAACAACCTTCTGCTTTGAAGTTTGTTTTGCTAAAACACAGGTTTTACTGAGCGGCTACATAAAACATGATGGCTGCTCAGCAACCATTTAGTAACTTCAAAGGACCTGTTGAGAACTCTAAATATGGTGGACAATAGAGCACCAGCATGGCAATGGTAATGACTTCTCCAACCCAAGCAGCAGCATATTTCTAGGTATTTAAGAACCCCATCTACACAATTGTTTTTCTCTTCAAGAGTGGTAAAAATAATTATTTATCCACTATTATGAAAGAACCCAGAGTAACGAGTTAAACATAGTTCTAGGCCAACTGATTGAGTAACTGTTGAAACCAATATACACACATGCTTTTAAAATGTTTTCATGGAAGACCACTGTTCTATTAGATGTTACTTTTGCAAAAAGTGTGAGATATATTCAGGCTTTTGCAGTGAAACCACCATACATTAAATTTGTCAAAAACAAGGTGACATATCTACCAATCCAAAATATGTCTTAGAAGTACCCTCTACTTTTCATCTTAATGAAAAAAATACATCTGCAAACCTTTTTTAACCAATGTCTGCACTAGTCAGCAAGAGATGCTTAAAGTGCTATATTTGGAGAACGAAGGACTTTCACAAGAAAGACCAGCTGCTTGTTTAATATTGTAACGCTAACAAAGGCTGTCCTTTGCCAAGCATATCAAGGCAGTTCACTTTGTGTTTCATATTGCCATGCAAAGGCCATCAGTCCTCTGTGCCCCAGAGTTGAGGTGCACTAACAAAGGGCATAGTGGCAGTAGCTGTGCCTTTTGCAGCAGTGCCCCAATTAGACATTTGCAGAGCTGCAACTTGGTCTTGAGGCTCTCCTTCAGCTGATATTATTCTCTGGATGATTGGTAATCACCTGAAACAGCAGTTACTTTGGTGGTACTGCGTAACCTTTTTCATTAAGGCAAGCTTGAAGTTTGCCCAAATCACATGCATCAACCCTCCTGCCTTTAGGCAAGCTACTGCATACTTATTTACAAGCAATTCAAATCTGACAGTTGTAGCCTTTGAGGAGGGTTGGAACCCCGAGCCCCCACCTTATTGGCTGAACATTGGATCATCTATTGAGTGGGTGGGCTGATTGTGTTCTATTGACATTTGTTTACTTTTCTCAATGTTGATTTCTGTATTGAAATTCGCTATAATAATGCTGACTACCACGGGTTCCCAACCTGAAGGTGGAAGATCATTTCAGGCATGTAAATCAATGAAAGATACCAATGCTGCAGAACTGTATTTACAGGTAAGTAACTTTTTCTTACTTACCTTTAGTAATGCTTTTTCTGGGAAATCCTCTGCCTAAACATAGATTCCTCAGTGCCCTTCCAACTCCCTGTTCTGTGGAGTGGACTCCTGAACATCAGTATAAGGTTCCAAATTATGTTTTGGCACACTGTCACCTGCAATTCCTTTTAACTGCTCCACGTCAGAGGGCATTGAAGGTCAAACATTAAGATACTGACATCAGTGCACTTAAGTGGCTCTGTGACTTCCAGAACAATATAGAGTCACTGAGGAGCCACTTGGTGTCACCTAAAATTCTCTGGAACCAGTCTGGCTCCTACGGATATTCTTAAGCCAAAGATTCTGAGATTAGATATAGTATTCGCCAGAAAGACTGCTGGTGCCAGAAAGTAACTTGGTCTCCAGGTTTCAGGTATCTATATTAGCGTAATGACAGAAGGCCAGGCCATCTAACTACAAATCCTTGAAGGAATCCTCTCTTTAAGCTCCCTTGAGGGAGAACACTCCCTCAAGGGTTTTCAGAGGATGCCATGTTCCGTTATCTCTGAAAGTGCCACAGTTCTTTATGACTCAGCTTCTCTAAGAAACGTAAGCCCTAAACATCTTAACCTAAGAACCACCCAAC
Source organism: Pleurodeles waltl (assembly GCF_031143425.1). Lineage (NCBI taxonomy): Eukaryota > Metazoa > Chordata > Amphibia > Caudata > Salamandridae > Pleurodeles > Pleurodeles waltl. The sequence goes on along the minus strand of NC_090443.1, from coordinate 444,714,579 downwards.
TGATGCACACCTGTATCAGTTCTTTCTTTCAGTGCCTTTGATAGAAGATCCATACCTTTGCTCCCCTTTGTTTATGAAATAGATATATTTTTTTCTTAAACAATCTGAAATGCATTGTATAAGGGAAACATGTCCCCACCTAATACTACAGGGTTTAAACCATGCCATGACTGTCGGAGACTGATGTGAGTGAAGGGCCTTCATGAGGTATGCCTTTGGTGTTTATGCTCAGGACACAACTCCAGGTAGTGTGAAGAGTGCACTCTCAGGAGTCTAAAGGGGATCAGGGGCTGTGAAATGGAGTTGTACATCACTGAGCATTGGAAAACGTCCCACAAGTCCCACTCCTGCTCAAATTTGATGGTGTGGACTTGTTCCAGCTTTTGAGGCTGTTCATATCACATGTCCACTCTTGATCCGGGACTTGCGCCTTTACCTTCAGTGTTGAGGCCAGTACCAATTCCAGGGTGGCTAAGGGTATCCCTATGCCAATGCAGATGTCCAACTCCAAACCACCTCACCTCAGCCCTGAGCGAGGTCGCATCCCGACTTAATCCGATGCACCCACTTCCGGTCCAGTCAGATTCAGACAGAACACTGTCTCCCCCATAGAAGTGGGCTCACTTGCTCCACTGGCTTTTCAGTTCTGACTCTGATCATAGTTTGCCACCACTCTGACTTGACAACACAGATGATGCCCATGATTTTCCATCCCCTTATCGTAATGACAATTTGTTTATGGACTTAGACGACAGTCGGCTTGATAATTCCACTGTTACTGGGTTGGTTTCTCCCCCAGGCCACTATCCCAAAAAAGTTTCCTTTGCAGTAGTGATTAGACATGCTGCTGATGTTCTGGAGCTACAACTTCCTTCAGTGGAAATCACAACTAATGTTCTCATTGCCCTTTAAAAGCCTGAAAAGGCTTCCTCTGATCCCTTACTGCATTGGTGGGCACGTAGTCTAAGTTTTGCTCCTGGCAGTCAGTAAACAGGCAGGTGCCCAGGCACCACAGACCGGTGATGTGCAAGAATCTCTTATGGATATGTCTTTTAATGGGTCCTGATATTTTGTCAAAAACGCTGATTCTGCCCTAGAGTTTGGGCACAGCACGCTCCTTGGGCCTTTCGACTCCTGTCAGACAGTTACCTTATCAGTTTTTGCCCTTCCGAGCCTACTCCGGAGATATGGTGTGCAGGGATTGCCAGGCCCGCCGCTACGTTGTAATCCTCAGACATGCCAGCAACATGAATGAGACAGACCACATACAGGTCACCAGGGACAGCAATATTCCCAGTTGCCCACCCATGTGGCATCAGTCTCCTTAGTGGGACACGTCAACCCTGTTGGAGGTAGAATCGAACATTTTCCCCAAGGGTGTCAAGCTATCATTTTCGACATATGGGTCCTCCAGATAATTCAGCGGGGCTGTGCCCTTCCATTCCTAGCCCACCTGCTATTTAATCCCTCCAGACTAGCTTTTGGAGAAGTACCTGTTAATCTTGTTACAAGAGATACTGGCTCAACTCTCCAAAGGAGCAATAGAGAAAATACCTGTTTCAGCAATAAGGATTGGCTGTTATGCCCACTAATTCTTCGTGCTAAAGAAGGATGGAGCCCTTCATCCTAATTTAAATGTTTGCCCTCTGAATGTCTTCCTCCGGAAAGACAAATTAAAAATGCTCACACTCTCCCATGTTCTATTGGCCCTGGATCTGGGCAACTGGTTGGTTGCCTTGATCCAGTGGGACGCTTGCTTTCGTGTGCCCGTCCTGCAATCCCACAAATGTTACCTGCGGGTCATGGTCGGCCAGGCTCATTTTCATTTTCTTGTGCTCCCTTTCAACCTTACCAGTGCCCCTCTGGTGTTGATGAAATTGGTAGCGGTGGTTGCCACCCATCTTTGAAGGTTGGATATACCAGTTTTCCCCCTACCTTGAAGACTGACTGTTGATGGCAGGCTTGCAGTCAGACATAGACCTCCAAACTGTGAACCTCCAGACACCATTGGGGTTCTCAATCAACAACCTGAAGTCGCAACTAATTTCTTCCTTTTATGTGATCTGTTCTGGACGCAGTGCCATTCTGGGCCTTTGCAGCAAGTCCCGGACTTTTGCACTATGATATTTCTGCCTCAGTTGTTGGTCTCAGTAAGAGTAGCTCTCAGCCTTCTTGGTCTATTGGCCTCATGCATTCTGCTTGCCCACTTCACCAAGTCGCGTATGTGGGCTCTGACATGGGATCTAAAGTTTCAGTGAGCCCAGCACGTTGGAATCCCTTCAGATGTCATACTGATTTCGGAGGAGACTGCACAATATCTGCATTGGTGGCTGACTGATCGCAACCTAACCAGCGACAGACCTCTCTCCCTACTCCACTCAGAGCTTCGGTGGTGACCAATAAGTCCCTGCTGGGCTGAAAAGGTCATCTGGAAGAGATGAAGAGATCATAGGGTTCTGGTATTCAGTGGAAACTCACCTACACATAAATCCATTGGAGCTGCAGGCCATCTGTCTGTCATGGAGAGCCTTCTTGCCGTCCCTCAAGGGAAGCGTGGCACAAGTTCTTACTAACAACACCAGTCCCATGTTATATTGTAATTGTATTTATATAGCGCGTACTACCCCTGACGAGGCGTTGAAGTGTTTTCAGCGAGTAGCACTCTACTCCGGAACTGAAGAGGAATTAGTGGTGGATTAGTATAGTGAGGTATGAGTACAGTATTAATATGAGTTAATTTCAATGGAGGATATGTAATATTAGTATGAGTTCACTTGAGCGGAGGATATGTGAGTTTGTTAGTTGGATTGACAAGAGTAATGGAGGGGAGAGGAGGGAAGAATCCAGAAGTGTTAATTGGGAGTTTATAGTAATAGGATGAGGCTTGAGATGAGTAGAGGAGAGATGGAGGAGGGAGGAGTCTGTGGAAAGGGGTTAGGGAGATCATAGTAGCAGAAGGAGTTTTAGATGAGTCAAAGGTGAGATACACGAGGGAGAATTTAGAAGGGTTGTTTGGGAGATCATAGTAGTAAACAGGTTTGGGGTGAGCTAAATGTGGTAGAGTAGGGAAGAGCTTAGGTAGGGTTATTTTGGAGATCAAAGTAGTATAATGGGTTTGGGATGAGTCAGAGTGGGGATGGAGGATAGATTGATAGAGACATAGGGTGATGGGGAGACAGTAAAGCTTATGAGAGAGTAAATTGTATTTTATTTTTTATTTATTTATTTTTTGAAATGTATTTATTTAATTGTATTTATTTTAATTTTTTCTCTAGTACAGTAGGACTAGAGTAATAAATAGTTATGTAAATACATAGGGAATATATGTGCAAGGAATATAATAATGGGTATAATAATCTGATAAGTAAAGTTGTATTGTATAAACACAGACTTTCAAAATTTGCAATATTTGATGTTAATTAATAAATGTACTTTTCTACCATTCTTTTATTGTTCCTCAATTTTTCAACAGCAAAATGCTTGCTATCAAATAGTTAAGTTAACATTTTCTCATTGTGATATAAAAAAAGAAAGCAGGTATTCATATGTATCTGATATAACAACTTATCTAAGAGCTATGCAATGACCTATGAACATGTTAAGCCTAGAATATTATACACATATATGTGTATATACACGCACAGATACCTATTCCCACATGCATACACACACATATGTATATATTTAACCATGAGTAAATATAGATTTGTTAAACAGGCTTAAAGAGTATGTGTGTAATTTGTTATTATGAAATAATAACTATACATATTTCTTAAAGACCTATACATATCTAGAATATACACATAATCAGATTATAAATATTTATCAACACAGGCATATGCAGTCCATTGCTGTTTGGATATGGTGGTTATCAAGGGAAGGGCCAACTCTTGAGTAGTCTTCTGAAGACAAGATAGTTATCCATAGATTTTACATTTGATTAATTCGATAGTTTGGCTGCTTGAACAGAGAAGGATCTACCACCCATTGTCTTTTTCTTGTATGGTGGTATTTTTAAGACGGGTCTTGAGCGGAGGTTTCTTTGTTTAATGTATTTAGTTATTTTGTTTCTGACAATAATCGGTCCTGTTCCATGTTTAACTTTGTGGGTGATACAAAGCAGCTTGAAAGTGGATCTTCAGGGAACCGGTAACCAGTGTAGTGCTGTCAAGGCAGGGGAGATGTGACTTGTGGCTTTACATGTAATAGTAGCTTGGCAGCTGAGTTCTAAATATGTTGTAGTTTTTTCATAATAGATAGAGATGATCCATGCTAGAGACCATTTAGGTAGTACAAGAGAGATAGTAGCCTGCACCTTGTGTGGAGATCCGAGGTGGGGGAAGATTCGTTGCAGAGTCTTCAAGTTGATGCAGCTTGATCGTGCTAATTTGTCCTCTTGGGCATTCATTGTTAACTTGGAGTCTATGGTAATTCTAAGGTTTTTAACTTCCTTGGACACTTGAAGAGATCTTAAGGCCAGACGCACAGTGGGTCATCATTTTTACAGTCGCCACATGTCACTATTTCCATTTTGGAAGCATTCAGTTTGAGATGACTCCGAGTCATCCACTGATCAATGGCTCCGAGGCATCTGAAGATTTGTGAGTTTTCAATGTCTTGGTGGTATTCTAATGTAAGTAGTATTTGTGTGCCATCTGCATAGTTGTAGCATGTGAGTTGAAAATCATTGATCATTTCTGGTAATGATATCATGTAGATGTTTTAAAGCATAGGTGAGATGGTTGATACTTGGGGGACCTCTGCTTTTGTGAGGTAGGGTTTTGACAAGAAGTGGGTGGAAAATAGGTAACATTAGTTCTGTTTCAATGGTAGGATGTATTCCAGTCGAGATCAGTCCCTTCTGTGCCGGCTTCGTGGAGTCTTTGAATTAGGGAGTCATGGGCAACAGCATCAATGGCAGCTGAGAGGTCCAAGAGAAGTAGTGCAGCAACTCCATTGTGGTCCACTGTGTATTTAAGATCATCCCAGATTGCCATGAGTGCCGACTCAGTGCCTCAACCTGGGCAGAATCCAGTTTGGTAGTCTGAAAATATGGAGTTGTTGTTAATGAATTATGGCATCTGGGTGAATGCTGCTCCTTTTATCAGTTTGCCCAGGAAAGGTCCATTTGTAATTTGTCTGTAGTTGTTGGGGTCACGCGGGTCTAGTTTTGTTTTCTTCAATAATGGACGTATGTATGCCTTTTTCAGGTCTTCGAAAAAAGTTCCTGTAGTTAAAGAGTTATTGATAATTCTTCTTACAGGTGTGGCAGCGGAAGTAGATAAAAGAATGTTCTTGAAGATGTGTGGCGGACAAGGATCAGAAGGGCAGCTGGAAGGCCTCCATAAATTCACCTTGTGATATTTGTTTGAAGGAGTGCAGAGGCTGGGTTGCTCTACTCTTGGAGGGGATTTTAGGAAATTGGTTGGTGCTGATGGTTTACTTCTGTTTTAAATAGGAGTCCAATGTGTCTGCCTTGGTTGTGTAATGAATTGCCAGTTAGTTTGTGAAATCTTGAGTAGTGGGATGACTTCCTTCCATGCATTTAGGTTTTTGAAATTCATTGAGAATTTTCCAACAAGCAGGGCAGAGTGGGGTCCTGGATTCTTTGACAAGAGGACTGTGGAGTTGGCTGAATCGCAAGGGCGTCTCCCTAATCGAGAACCACCTGGCACGATCTTTAAACACAAGGGCAGACAAGCTAATCTGATGATGTGTGGCGGTTGCATCCCAAGGTGGCGTAGGGCATTTTTTTAAACAGTGTTGGATGCTCTGATTGGATCTTTATGGCACCATTGAGAACATGGAGTGTCAAAACTTCTGTACATGTCAGTTCCCAAGAATGCTCTCTCTCTCTAGGAAAGTAATTCAGGATAGAGCGGAGCATGGGACTCCTGTATGCCTTTCTACCTCTGCCCCGCATTCTGAAGGATATTAGAAAGGACGGGCCCAAGTCATCCTAATGTTCCAGAGTGGGCCAGGAGAGCAGGGCACCTGGAACATCTGGGTATAAGCATTTGTCCTCCAAACAGGCTACTTCTTTGAAAAGATTGTCTGTCGGAGTAGCTGGGTGGGTTCTGCTTCTGAACCTGTGCAATCTACACCTCTGTGTGTGGAGATTGAGCAGTGGCAGTTGGCTGTGTTAGATCTACTGCTAGAGTTTGTGGAAGTTCTCTTTACTGACAGATTTAACTCTACAAAGTCCATTTAGCTCACATGCTGGGAGACATTTGTATTCTGGTATAGATCACACAATACAGGCTTTTTTAAGTCAAATTGCTCAATGTTTTATTGTTTGCTTTGTCTTTGGCTGTACAACGACTTGAAGTGAGCACTTATTGAAGGTTATTTGGGAGCCTTTTTGCATTTACTGGACCCAACCTGTTGTGATGTGTTTCATTAAAGGTTTGAGGTTCCCTCCCAAACTATTTGTTATGCCACAGTGGGATCTCACATTGGTCCTGACATTTCTCATGTGTACTACCTTTGAGCCGATGAAAAGATTCTTATTGTGTCTTTTGACTCTGAATACTGTCTTCTTGTCACTTCAGCTCGTCCCTTTAGTGAGCACCAGCCTCTTTCAGTGCAGCAGTTCTTCACCTACTTTTTTTTCTAAGGAAACTGGTAGTAAGGACCAGGGCGGATTTCTTGCAAACATTTGTGATTCCTTTTCAGGTTAGGCAATCCATCACTCTTCCTGTGTTCTTAGCACTGCCTGTCCTTTCGAAAGAGGAGGAGAGACTCTTTCAGCTGGACCCCAAAAGAGCTTTAAGCTTTTACATCGATCACACTAAAGGTAATGTGGTAGACACCCAGTTTTTCATGTAGTTCCTTGGGGCAAAGAAAGTTAAGGTGGTGCCAAAATGAGCCGTATTGATGTGGATAGTCATCTGCATTAGACTCTTCTAAGCACTGGTCAAAAAGCAGCCTCCAAAATGCTTCAAAACCTCGTCCACCAGGTTAGGGCTGCCACCACTGCATTTGCATGCTGAGACCCAATTGTAGGAAGTTGGCTCTGTATATACTATTTCAAAGTAAGAAATAGTGTGCACAGAGTCCAAGGGTTCCCCTTAGAGGTAAGATAGTGGCAAAAATAGATAATTCTAATGCTCTATTTTGTGGTAGTGTGGTCGAGCAGTAGGCTTATCAGAGGGTAGTGTTAAGCATTTGTTGTACACACACAGGCAATAAATGAGGAACACACACTCAAAGACTTACTCCAGGCCAATAGGATTTTATATTGAAAAATATATTTTCTTAGTTTATTTTAAGAACCACAGGTTCAAGATTTACAGTTAATACTTTAAATGTAAGGTACTTCACTTAGATACTTCAGGAACTTTGAATAAAAGCAATATCACATACAGTCTTTCTACAGATGGCAATAAGCTATTTTCAAAGTGGACAGTGCAAAAATCAACAGTTCCTGGGGGAGGTAAGTAAAGGTTAGTTTTGAGGGTAAGTAAAACACTAACAAGTCTAAAGTTTGGGGCATAGGCAGACCACCGTTGGGGGTTTAAGGCAACCCTAAAGTTACCACACCAGCAGCTCAGGGACGGTCAGGTGCAGAGGTCAAAGAGGTGCCCAAAACACTTAGGCGCCTATGGGGAAGAGGGGTGCTCAGGTTCCAGTCTGCCAGCAGGTAAGTACTTGCGTTCCCGGGGGGCAGACCAGGGGTTTTTTGTAGAGCACTGGGGGGGGACACAAGAAGGCACAGAAAGTACACCCTCAGAGGCACAGGGGGGTCCGGGTGCAGTGTGCAAACAGGCGTCAGGTTTTAGATTGAAAACAATGGAGGGACCGGGGGCGGGGTCACTTCAACGATGCAGGCAGGCACAGGGGGGGCTCCTCGGAGTAGCCACCACCTGGGCTTGGCAGAGGGTCGCCTGGGGGCCGCTCCTGCACTGGAGTTCGGTTCCTTCAGGTCCTGGGGGCTGCGGGTGCAGTGTTGGTTCCAGGCGGCGGGTCCCTTGTTACAGGCAGTCGCGGTCAGGGGGAGCCTCTAGATTCTCTCTGCAGGCGTCGCTGTGGAGGCTCAGGGGGGTCGTCTCTGGTTACTCACGGGCTTGCAGTCGCCGGGGAGTCCTCCCTGAAGTGTTTGTTTTCTGCAGGTCGAGCCAGGGGCGTCGGGTGCAGGGTGGGAAGTCTCACGCTTCCAGCGGGAAACATGAAGTCTTTAAAGTTGCTTCTTTGTTGCAAAGAAGTTGCAGGTTTTTGAACAGGGCCGCTGTTCATGGAAGTTTCTTGGCCCTGGGGTTCAGGGCAGTCCTCTGAGACTTCAAAGGTCGCTGGTCCCTGTCGGATGCGTCGCTGGAGCAGGTTTTCGAAGTTGGAGACAGGCCGGTAGGGCTGGGGCCAAATCAGTTGTTGTCTTCCTCCTTCTCTGCAGGCTTGTAGGTCAGCAGTCCTTCTTCTTTCTTCATGTTGCTGCAATCTGATTTACTGGGATCTGGGGAGCCCCTAAATACTGAATTTAGGGGTGTGTTTAGGTCTGGGAGGGCAGTAGCCAATGGCTACTGTCCTTGATGGTGGCTACACCCTCTTTGTGCCTCTTTGTGCCTCCTCCCTCTGGGAGGAATCCTATTGGGGGAATCCTCCAAACTCAAGATGGAGGATTTCTCAAGGCAGGGGTCACCTCAGCTCAGGACAACTTAGGGACTGTCTTGATTGGTGGGTGACTCTTCCTTGTTTTTCTCATTATCTCCTCCAGCCTTGCTGCCAAAAGTGGGGCCAGTGGCCGGAGGGGCGGGCATCTCCACTAGCTGGGATGCCCTGGGGCGCTGTAACAAAAGGGGTGAACCTTTGAGGCTCACCGCCAGGTGTTACAGTTCCTGCAGGGGGAGGTGAGAAGCACCTCCACCCAGTACAGGCTTTGTTCCTGGCCACAGAGTGACAAAGGCACTCTCCCCATGTGGCCAGCAACATGTCAGGTGTGTGGCAGGCTGGCAGGAACCGGTCAGCCCACACTGGAAGTCGGGTATGTTTTCAGGGGGCATCTCTAAGATGCCCTCTGGGTGTCTTTTACAATAAAGTTCACACTGGCATCAGTGTGCATTTATTGTGCTGAGAAGTTTGATACTAAACTTCCCAGTTTTCAGTGTAGCCATTATGGAACTGTGGAGTTTGTGTTTGACAAACTCCCAGACCATATACTCTTATGGCTACCCTGCACTTACAATGTCTAAGGTTTTGCTTAGACACTGTAGGGGCATAGTGCTCATGCACATATGCCCTTACCTGTGGGATAGTGCACCCTGCCTTAGGGCTGTAAGGCCTGCTAGAGGGGTGACTTACCTATGCCACAGTCAGTGTGAGGTTGGCATGGCACTCTGAGGGGAGTGCCATGTCGACTTAGTCATTTTCTCCCCACCAGCACACACAAGCTGTGCGGCAGTGTGCATGTGCTGAGTGAGGGGTCCCCAGGGTGGCATAAGACATGCTGCAGCCCTTAAAGACCTTCCCTGGCATAAGGGCCGTTGGTACCAGGGGTACCAGTTACAAGGGACTTATCTGAGTGCCAGGGTTGTGCCAATTGTGGAGACAAAGGTACAGGTTAGGGAAAGAACACTGGTGCTGGGGCCTTGTTAGCAGAGTCCCAGCACACTTTCAAATCATAACTTAGCATCAGCAAAGGCAAAGAGTTAGGGGGTAACCATGCCAAGGAGGCATTTCCTTACACAACCCCCCCCACAAACAAAAGAGGGTGAGACTAACCTTTCCCAAGAGAGTCTTAATTTTCTAAGTGGAAGAACCTGGAAAGGCTATCTGCATTGGCATGGGCAGTCCCAGTTCTGTGTTCCACTATAAATTCCATTCCATGTAGGGATATGGACCACCTCAACAGTTTATGGTTTTCTCCTTTCATTTGCATGAGCCATCTGAGAGGTCTGTGGTCAGTTTGAACTAAGAAGTGAGTACCAAAAAGGTATGGTCTCAACTTCTTCAGGGACCAGACCACAGCAAAGGCCTCCCTCTCAATGGCACTCCAACGCTGCTCCCTGGGGAGTAACCTTCTACTAATAAAAGCAACAGGCTGGTCAAGGCCATCATCATTTGTTTGGGACAGGACTGCTCCTATTCCATGTTCAGAGGCATCTGTCTGCAATACAAACTGCTTGGAGTAATCTGGAGCTTTCAAAACTGGTGCTGTGCACATTGCTTGTTTCAGGGTGTCAAAGGCCTTTTGACAGTCCAAGGTCCAGTTAACTTTCTTGGGCATTTTCTTGGAGGCAAGTTCTGTGAGGGGGGTCACCATTGATCATAATCCTTGACAAACCTCCTATAGTACCCAGTCAAGCCAAGGAATACCCTGACTTGAGTCTGGGTGTTTGGAGCTACCCAGTCCAGAATAGTCTAGATCTTGGGCTGGAGTGGCTGAACTTGGCCTCCACCTACAAGGTGTCCCAAGTAAACCACAGTACCCTGCCCTATCTGACATTTAGATGCCTTGATAGAGAGGCCTGATGCTTGCAGGGCCTGGAAAACCTTCTTTAGGTGGACCAGGTGATCCTGCCAGCTGGAGCTAACGGCAGCAATATCATCAAGATAAGCTGCACTAAAGGACTCCAAGCCAGCAAGGACTTGATTCACCAACATTTGGAAGTTAGGAGGGGCATTCTTTAAGCCAAAGGGCATTATAGTAAACTGGTAGTGCCCATCAGGTTTAGAGAATGCTGTTTTCTCTTTTGCTCCTGGTGCAATTCTTATTTGCCAGTACCCTGCTGTCAAGTCAAAGGTACTCAGGTATTTGGCAGCACCCAATTTATCAATAAGCTCATCTGCCCTTGGAATGGGGTGAGCATCTGTCCTGGTGACAAAATTAAGCCCTCTGTGGTCCACACAGAACCTCATCTCTCTCTTACCATCTTTTGTGTGAGGTTTGGGGATCAAGACCACTGGGCTAGCCCAGGGACTGTCAGAGTGCTCAATCACTCCCAACTCCAGCATCTTGTGGACTTCTACTTTGATGCTTTCCTTAACTTGGTCAGACTGTCTGAAAATTTTGTTTTTGACAGGCATGCTGTCTCCTGTGTCCACATCATGGGTACACAGGTGTGTCTGACCAGGGGTTAGGGAAAAGAGCTCAGCAAACTGCTGGAGGACTTGCCTGCAGTCAGCTTGCTGTTGGCCAGAGAGGGTGTCTGAGTAGATCACTCCATCTACTGTGCCATCTTTAGGGTCAGTGGAGAGGAGATCAGGGAGGGGTTCACTCTCTGCTTCCTGGTCCTCATCTGTAACCATTAACATGTTTACATCTGCCCTGTCATGGAAGAGATTTAGGGGGTTAACATGGATCACCCTCTTGGGGGTCCTGCTTGTGCCTAAGTCCACCAGGTAGGTGACCTCACTCTTCTTCTCTAGCACTGGGTAAGGGCCACTCCATTTGTCCTGAAGTGCCCTGGGCGCCACAGACTCCAGAACCCAGACTTTCTGCCTTGGCTGAAACTCAACCACAACAGCCTTTTGGTCATACCACATCTTCTGAAGTTGTTGGCTGGCCTCAAGGTTTTTACTTGCCTTTTCCATGTACTCTGCCATCCTGGAACGTAGGCCTAGTACATAGTCGATTATATCTTGCTTAGGCTCACGGAGAGTTCTTTCCCAGCCTTCTTTCACACGAGCTAGTGGTCCCCTAACAGGATGGCCAAACAGATGTTCAAAGGGGTACAACCCTATTCCCTTCTGAGGCACCTCTCTGTAGGCGAAAAGCCGGCATGGCAAGAGGACATCCCATCTCCTTTTGAGTTTTCCAGGGAGCCCCATGGTCATGCCTTTCAATGTCTTGTTAAACCTTTCTACAAGACCATTGGTTTGTGGATGGTATGGTGTGGTGAATTTGTAAGTCACCCCACACTCATTCCACATATGTTTCAGGTAAGCTGACATGAAGTTGGTACCTCTGTCAGAAAATACCTCCTTAGGAAATCCAACTCTGGTAAAAATACCAATGAGTGCTTTGGCTACTGCAGGGGTAGTAGTGGACCTAAGGGAATTGCTTCAGGGTACCTAGTAGCATGATCCACTACTACTAGGATATACTGATTCCCTGATGCTGTGGGAGGTTCAAGTGGACCCACTATATCCACTCCCACTCTCTCAAAGAGGACCCCCACCACTGGAATGGAATGAGGGGGACCTTTGGATGGCCACCTATCTTACCACTGGCTTGACAGGTGGCACAGGAGGCACAAAACCTCTTCACTTTCTGGAACATATTGAGCCAATAGAAATGGTTGACTAACCTCTCCCAAGTCTTGGTTTGTCCCAAATGCCAAGCGAGGGGAATGTCATGGGCTAAGGTCAGAATGAACTCCCTAAACAGTCTAAAGGAGTCCATCTTCCCTATAGACCCTGTGGGTTCCACTGACATTTCATTTTTCTTGGTCAGCAGCTTGCTGCCTTAGGCCTTCAAGAGAGGGACATGTTTCTTGCCCCTTGCACAGCTGATCCCTTGAGGGTCCCCCTGGGACCAAGAGCTCAACCTGATAAAGTTCTAACTCTGTAGGCTCAGTTCCCTCAGGGGATAGAACTTCTTCCTGAGAAGAGAGGTTCTGTTTCTTTTTCTGTGCTGAATCTGTTTCTCCAGTTTTCCTTCTTTTTCTCTTGGAGGGTTGGGCCATTATTTCAGACTCCAACACCTCTTTTTCACCCTGAGCTCTGCACTGTGCCCTAGTCTTGACACACACCAGTTCAGGGACACCCAGCATGGCTTTTAAGTTCTACCTCAGCCCATGCTGAGGACTCCAGATCATTTCCAAGCAGACATTCAACTGGTATAGCAGAAGAGACTACCACCTGTTTCAGGCCAGTGACCCCTCCCCATTCTAAAGTTACCATAGCCATGGGATGTACTTTAGTCTGCCTGTCAGCATTGGTGACATGATATGTTTGTCCAGTCAGGTATTGTCCTGGGGAAACCAGTTTGTCTGTCACCATAGTGACACTGGCACCTGTACCCCTCAGGGCCTCTACTCTAGTCCCATTAATAAAGAGCTGCTGCCTGTATTTTTGCATGTTAGGTGGCCAGGCAGCTAGTGTGGCTAAGTCCACCCCACCCTCAAAGACTATTGTAGCTTCAGTGTGAACCCTGATTTGCTCTGGGCACACTGTTGATCCCACCTGGAGACTGGCTATTCCAGTTCTAACTGGAGTAGTAGTAGAAGTGGAACCTTTCTTGGGACAGGCCTGGTCTCCAGTTTGATGTCCATGCTGACTACAGCTGCGACACCAGGCCTTTTTGGGATCACAGTTTTTACCCTTGTACCCAAATGAGGATTGTGAAGAGGCTTTGGACCCACCCTCCTGTGCAGGTTTTTGGGGGCCTGTAGAACACTCTTTACTTTTTCCCTTGGATGTCTCAACACTCTTCCCCTGGGGAGGCTTTGTGGCCCCTTTCTTTTGGTCACCTCCTGTGGAAGTCTTGGTCACCCTTGTCTTGACCTAGTGCTCTACCTTCTTTCCCAATTCTTGGGGAGAAATTGGACCTAGGTCTACCAGATGCTGATGCAGTTTATCATTGAAACAATTACTTAAAAGGTGTCCCTTCATAAACAAATTATACAGCCCTTCATAATCATTTACACCACTGCCGTTAATCCAACTATCCAGTGTTTTGACTGAGAAGTCAACAAAATCAACCCAGGTCTGGCTCGAGGATTTTTTAGCCCTCCTGAACCTAATCCTGTACTCCTCAGTTGAGAATCCAAAGCCCTCAGTCAGGGTAGCCTTCATGAGGTCATAGGATTCTGCATCTTTTCCAGAGAGTGTGAGGAGCCTATCCCTACACTTTCCAGTGAACATTTCCCAAAGGAGAGCACCCTAGTGAGATCTGTTTACTTTTCTGGTTGCACAAGCCCACTCAAAAGCTGTGAACCATTTGGTGATGTCATCACCATCTTCATATTTTTTTACAATCGCTTTGGGGATTTTTAGCATGTCAGTATTCTCTCTGACCCTATTTAAGTTGCTGCCACCATTGATGGGAGCTAAACCCATCTCTTGTCTTTCCCTTTCTATGGCTAGGAGGTGTCTCTCCAAAGCCAATCTTTTGGCCATCCTGGCTAACAGGAGGTCATCTTCATTGAGGCTGCCCTCAATGCTTCCAGAGTTGTTGGACTCCCCTGTGGGAGAAGCAGCATCTCTGACTATCACTTGTGGAGTCAGGGTTTGAGGAACCCTGGGCTCCCTAACTAGGACAGGAGGGGGGACATTTTCCTCCAGGTCACTAGTTTTCCCCTCTGTAAGGTTGTCTTCAGAGGGGTGGTCTCTAGCAAACTCTGCCGAAAGCTTCTGGAGCTGTACTTTGGTAGGGTTTGATCCAGTTTTTATATTTTTTATTTTACAGAGAGTCCTTAACTCTGACATCCTAAGATGCAGGTAAGGGGTGAGGTTGAGTTCCACCACCATCTCATCTGTGCTAGACATTATTTCTCTAAAAGTTGGGATACTTTTTAAGAATCTAAAACTACCTCCAGAACTTAATCAAAACTTTTTTACAAAACGTTTAAACTCTAAAAGAAATGCCAACAGAGACTTACACAAGGCCCTAGCAGGACTTTTAAAAATTTCCAAAAAGAGCTCAAATTTCAAAAATCCGTTTCTAATGACAATTGTTGGAATTTAGTTGTGTGATCAGGTATTGGCTGAGTAGTCTAGCAAATGCAAAGTCTTAGACCCCACCGCTGATCCACCAATGTAGGAAGTTGGCTCTGTATATACTATTTTAAGAAATAGTGTGCACAGAGTCCAAGGGTTCCCCTTAGAGGTAAGATAGTGGCAAAAATAGATAATTTTAATGCTCTATTTTGTGGTAGTGTGGTCGAGCAGTAGGCTTATCAGAGGGTAGTGTTAAGCATTTGTTGTACACACACAGGCAATAAATGAGGAACACACACTCAAAGACTTACTCCAGGCCAGTACGTTTTTATATTGAAAAATATATTTTCTTAGTTTATTTTAAGAACCACAGGTTCAGGATTTACAGTTATTACTTTAAATGTAAGGTACTTCACTTAGATACTTCAGGAACTTTGAATAAAAGCAATATCACATACAGTCTTTGAACAAATGGCAATAAGCTATTTTCAAAGTGGACACTGCAAAAATCAACAGTTCCTGGGGGAGGTAAGTAAAGGTTAGTTTTGAAGATAAGTAAAACACTTACAAGTCTCAAGTTTGGGGCATAGACAGTCCACCGTTGGGTGTTCAAGGCAACCCCAAAGATACCACCAGTAGCTCAGGGCCGGTCAGGTGCAGAGGTCAAAGAGGTGCCCAAAACACATAGGCGCCTATGGGGAACAGGGGTGCTCCGGTTCCAGTCTGCCAGCAGGTAAGTACTTGCGTCCCCGGGGGGCAGACCAGGGGTTTTATGTAGAGCACCGGGGGGGGGGGATTAGAAGGCACAGAATGTACACCCTCAGCGGCACAGGGGCGGGCAGGTGCAGTGTGCAAACAGGCGTCGGGTTTTAGATTGAAAACAATGGAGGGACCCGGGGGTCACTTAAACGATGCAGGCAGGCACAGGGGGGGCTCCTCGGAGTAGCCACCACCTGGGCTAGAGAGAGGGTCGCCTGGAGGCCGCTCCTGCACTGGAGTTCAGTTCCTTCAGGTCCTGGGGGCTGCGGGTGCAGTGTTAGTTCCAGGCGTCGGGTCCCTTGTTACAGGCAGTCGCGGTCAGGGGGAGCTTCTGGATTCTCTCTGCAGGCATCACTGTGGAGTCTCAGTGGGGTCGTCTCTGGTTACTCACGGGCTCGCAGTCGCCGGGGAGTCCTCCCTGAGGTTTTTGTTTTCTGCAGGTCGAGCCAGGGGCATCAGGTGCAGAGTGGGAAGTCTCACGCTTCCAGCTGGAAACATGAAGTCTTTAAAGTTGCTTCTTTGTTGCGAAGAAGTTGCAGGTTTTTGAACAGTGCCGCTGTTCATGGAAGTTTCTTGGTCCTGGGGGTCAGGGCAGTCCTCTGAGACTTCAAAGGTCGCTGGTCCCTGTCGGATGCATCGCTGGAGCAGGTTTTCGAAGTTGGAGACAGGCCGGTAGGGCTGGGGCCAAATCAGTTGTCGTCTTCCTCCTTCTCTGCAGACTTGTAGGTCAGCAGTCCTCCTTCTTTCTTCAGGTTGCTGGAATCTGATTTCCTGGGATCTGGGGAGCCCCTAAATACTGAATTTAGGGGTGTGTTAAGGTCTGGGAGGGCAGTAGCCAATAGCTACTGTCCTTGATGGTGGCTACACCCTCTTTGTGCCTCTTTGTGCCTCCTCCCTGTGGGGAGGGGGCACATCCCTAATCCTATTGGGGGAATCCTCCAAACTCAAGATGGAGGATTTCTCAAGGCAGGGGTCACCTCAGCTCAGGACACCTTAGGGGCTGTCCTGACTGGTGGGTGACTCCTCCTTGTTTTTCTCATTATCTCCTCCAGCCTTGCCGCCAACAGTGGGGGCAGTGGCATCTCCACTAGCTGGGATGCCCTGGGGCGCTGTAACAAAAGGGGTGAGCCTTTGAGTCTCACCGCCAGGTGTTGCAGTTCCTGCAGGGGGAGGTGAGAAGCACCTCCACCCAGTACAGGCTTTGTTCCTGCCCACAGAGTGTCAGGTGTGTGGCAGGCTGGCAGGAACTGGTCAGCCTACACTGGAAGTCGGGTATGTTTTCAGGGGGCATCTCTAAGATGCCTTCTGGGTGTATTTTACAATAAATTTCACACTGGCATCAGTGTGCATTTATTGTCCTGAGAAGTTTGATACAAAACTTCCCAGTTTTCAGTGTAGCCATTATGGAACTGTGGAGTTTGTGTTTGACAAACTCCCAGACCATATACACTTATGGCTACCCTGCACTTACAATGTCTAAGGTTTTGCTTAGACACTGTAGGGGCATAGTGCTCATGCACATATGCCCTCACCTGTGGTATAGTGCACCCTGCCTTAGGGCTGTAAGGCCTGCTAGAGGGGTGACTTACCTATGCCACAGTCAGTGTGAGGTTGGCATGGCACTCTGAGGGGAGTGCCATGTCGACTTAGTCATTTTCTCCCCACCAGCACACACAAGCTGTGAGGCAGTGTGCATGTGCTGAGTGAGAGGTCCCTAGGGTGGCATAAGACATGCTGCAGCACTTAGAGACCTTCCCTGCCATCACGGCCCTTGGTACCAGGGGTACCAATTACAAGGGACTTACCTGAGTGCCAGGGTTGTGCCAATTATGAAGACAAAGGTACAGTTTAGTCAAAGAACACTGGTGCTGGGGCCTGGTTAGCAGGGTCCCAGCACACTTTCAAATCATAACTTAGCATCAGCAAAGACAAAAAGTTAGGGGGTAACCATGCCGAGGAGGCATTTCCTTACACCAATCCTGGGCATCTGTCAGGCTACGTCCTGGGCCTCAGTGCACACATTCATGATGCACTCCTGCCTTGACAGAATGATCGAAAAGGAATGACCTTTTGCCTTTTGAGTCTTACAGGACCTTTCATAGGGAGTATTCACCTGAAAGAGTGTTATCAAGGATACGTAATGTATTTAGCTGTCTCCTTAGTTACCTGGAATTCCTTTCCTGTATTCACATGCTTGTATTGTATGAGGCTGGCTCAGTTTATGGTGTACACGTATGGTGTGGCACCCTATATTGAGTCCAGACATCCCTTAGTGATTGTGTTTAGGTGTCCAGATAGCAAAAGCTCTCTAGGGGGTATCTCTGGTGAGCAGCTAAAGCTTATCCAGGAGGAGTGTAAAGCACTTGCAGTATCACAGCAGTCAGTCAGTAACTGTTCACAAGAAAGAATCACACAAGGTATTGCAAAAATAAAGTATTCTTTATCACAACACTAAGATTACTCTAACATTGGTACATCTCCACTTGGAGATACCTACCCCCAAAATATACACTTTGGCCCTCATTTTGACTTTGGTGGTCTTTTTTCAAAGGACTTTTTTGCTTACGCAGGGTCATCCCCAATCTGTTTGCCTCCTGCCTCCTATTTGTTCTGATTTGTTGCTGTTGGCTTTTGAACTCTGAGCACTTTACTACTGCTAACCAGTGCTAAGGTGCATATGCTCTCTGTGTAAATTGTACGGTTGATTGGTTTAAGTAAGTCCCTAGTTTGGTGCACTAGAGGTGCCAGGGCCTGTAAATCAAGTGCTACTAGTGAGCTTGCAGCACTGGTTGTGCCACCCACATAAGTAGCTCTGTAATCATGTCTCAGACCTGCCACTGCAGTGTCTGTGTGTACAGTTTTAACTGTAAATTCGACTTGGCAAGTATACACACTTGCCAGGCCTAAACCTTCCCTTTTCGTACATGTAAGGCACCCCTAATGTATGCCCTAGGTAGCCCCAAGGGCAGGGTGCAGTATATGGTTAAGGTAGGACATATAGTAATGTGTTTTATGTGAAGAGCTGAATAGCTGAGGAGGAAGAGCTGTCCTGCCTGTGACTTTGCTTTGTGGAGCTATCCTGCAGTTTCTGCTTCTGCCAGAGTAAGAGGGCAAAGTCTGGACTTTGTGTGCCTTTCATCTTGAGAAGAAATCTCAGAGCGCTTGATTTAGAGCTTGCCTCCTGTTGTTTGAAGTCTCAGGGACAGCAAAGACTTCTCTCTGCCAGCACCTGGAGTCTCTGGAGAGACCCCTACTCTGCCCTGTGGTGCCCATCCAGTTCCTGGGACCCTGAAAGGAGAAGTTGGCAGCCTAAGGACAAGGAAATCCACGCACAGATCGCTGTGCGGGGAAAAGATCAACGCAACTCCGATCTGCGGCTGAAGAAACGACCCGTCGCTGGCTCCGCAGCTGAGAAACGACGCTCACTGGAAACGCGACCGAAGAATCGACGCACAGAGCAGGAGAAACAACGCGCAGCATCATTGACGGAGGCTGGGAGATCACCACCCGCGCTGCGGGGTGTTCAGATCATCGTGCGGCTGGATTTCCGACTCAAGTACTGCTGTGCGTGGAAAAACAACGCAAGGCCTGCCTGGACCCGAGAGTGCAGACCGGATCGACGCATCGCTCCCGTGCAGAGAGAAGAAACGACGCGCCCGACCTGGCGAAAGGAGAAACAACGCTTTCTCCGCTCGTGGTTGGAATCAACGCATCGCAAGCCCTTTTTGACGCACACTCGCCCGTGCAGGGTTATTTGTGACGCGCCCAAGGTACTTTTTCACACTGACAGCGTTAGTGTGTGTTTAAAACTACTTTGAGACTCTTTTTGCATTTTTATTGATAACTTGACTTGTGTATTGTGGATTTTTGACGTTTTGATCTTGTTTTGTTAAGATAAATATTTCCTATTTTTCTTAACTGGTGTTGTCATTTTGCAGTGTTTTCATTAAGTTACTGTGTGTGTTGGTACAAATACTTTACTCCTAACACTCTGAAGTTAAGCCTACTACTCTGCTAAGCTACCAAAGGGGTAAGGAAGGGTTAGCTGAGGGTGATTCTCCTTTACCCTGATTAGAGTGAGGGTACTTGTTTGAACAGGGGGTAACCTGACTGTCAACCAACGACCCCATTTCTAACAGGTGTCCTGATAGCTGGGCGCTGCCGGTGGTGAAAGCGCCTGTTCCCTGCCGGACGACCTTCTCGCCAGATAAGGTAAGTCGGGCGTCCGACAGGGGAGGGGAGGTGCGAGGGTGGGGGTTGTTGTGTGTGCGTGTGTGAGTGCATGTAGGTCTGCATGTGTGTAGGTGTGTGTGTTTGCGTGTGTGCATGAATGTTGAAGTGAATGCGTGTATGTATGTTGCAGTGAGTGCATTTATATATGTTACAGTGAATGGGTGTATGAGTGCTGAAGTGAATGCGTGTATGTATTTTGAAGTGAATGCGTGTTTGTCAGTGATGGTGAATGAGTGTATGCGGGGTGCGTGTGGGTGTCTATGCATGTGTAGGTATGCGGGTAGGGGGCGCTGTTCCTGGTGGGGGGGAGACGCTGTATCTGGTGGAGGGCAGGGGGATATTTTGCTTAGTTGGGTGGGGGGAGGTTGTCTACCAGTGACAGGGAAGAAATTTCCTGTCACCAGTAGCCTTTCTGCCAGGGTTTTCGTGACGGTGCTACCGCCACAGAAACCCTGGTGGAAAGCCGGCTCAGAGTACCTCCGGCAGTCTTCTGTGGGCTGCCGGGGTCGGATATGCTCATCTCCAACCGCCCTGATGGTATGAGTAGGGATGTGGCGGGTTGGCAGAGGTCAACCCGCCATCGTGACCCTGGCGGTCAGAAGACTGTCAGGGTCATAATTGAGGGCTTTAGTAACAAGGAGGAAAAGGATATCAATACGTGGAGCCCTATTGGGATGGGGGGATGGAATGGAGATGCCCAACCGAGATAAGTGTTTTAAAATCCCAGGGGCTTGGGGAGTAAGAAATTACCAGAGGTAAGTACCAGAAATCCCACAGGCGCCCGGGTGCAGAGTTGTTATCGAGCTGAGTGTCCCATAGGCTAATACAGGACCTTCGCAGTTGGAGTTTTATGGATTCAGGGACCCGGAGGAAACCAGTGGGCCCAAAGAAGGTTGAAGAGTGCCCCTACCCATGAATAGCCAAAAGACTGAAGTGCCCTACAACAGGGAGCCTAGGTGCATATGGGTGAAGTGGCGCCGGAAACCCTCGTTAGAATCAATGGAAGCCTCTGTTGTCCAGCTACTGTCGCGACCTGTGGACCAGGCCGGTGGAACCCAAAGGTGGATTCCGACGTGAAGAATCTGAACAAGAACGGGATAGGGTCCATACCACTCGAGATGTCCAGGCGGTGCAGGTAGGCAATGCCCACCCTCTTGGATGTGAAGTTCCTTCAGGACAGTGAAGGAAGAAGTCCAGCTGCAGCGTCCAGGGAGTGCAGGAGATCTTAGGAGTTGCCCACGAGCTGTTCACGTGGGTCGCCAGATTGCATGAGGGTCAGGGCCACCAACAAGCCTTGGCAAATACACACAGTTGTTCTAAGGAAGATTGTCGGTTTTTGAGGACCAGCAATGTCCTAGTGACTCATCCCTTGGAGGAAAGTCAGGGAAGGCCTTCAGCAAGTATGAAAGCCAGCTGGAGTCGGAGAAACACCACGAGTGACCCACTGGCAGCAGGCACAGGGAATCACAGGGAGGCCTCAGCAGCACAACAATACAGGAGTCCCACGTCACAGGAGCTGCAGAGTGGAAGCTGATCTTCGAGGTGCAGAGTGCTGGAAGCTGGGGGTTCTTGGAACCTGAAGATCTCCTGGAGGATGACCCAAGAAGCCTTGGCAAGAACAACAGTTGTGGTGCACAGGGGTTCCATTCCAGTTGCTGCAGCAATGGCCCACCATCTCCTAAGTTGGCCAGAAGACAAGGGGGGCCCAGAGAGGACCACAGAACCACCACCTGTGAGCAGAGCCTTTTCGTTGTTCATGGGACAGCAGGATCCACCAGCCGGTCCTTGTCGTCTTGAGGTGCCTGCGGATGCAGGGAAGTGACTCTTACTCCAAGGGAGATTCCTTCTTGCTTCCTGGATGCAAACAGAGACCTTGTGACCCTGGAGGATGCACAGCCATGGATGTTGTAGACGTCTTGCAGGAGCTGGAGAAACAATGTTTCAGTGGGAGCCCTCCCAACTGAATACAGTCTTGGTTCAGTTCCAAAAACAGACCAGCAGTGCTTCTGGAGGCCAGGAGCAGAAGATGTCTTGCAGAGAGTAGAGAGTTCCTTGTAGAGTCTTGCTTGACGAATCTGAAGACTCACCCTCGGGGGAGCCCTTAAGTAACCTTAAAAGGGGATTGGCCACTCTCTGTACTGACTCACCTATCAATGAGGGTAAGGGACATCATCTACCTGGCCTAACCAGTCAGGTGTTCCCAGGGGCCTATGCCTACCTTGTTTCCAAGATGGCAGAATCAGCTGACCATCTGGCAGAGCTCTGTGCACCTCCCTAGGGTAGGAGCTGAATAGGGGGGTGGTCACTCCCCTGTCCTTTGTGTGGTTTCGCGCCAGAGCAAGAACCAGGGGTTCCTCAACTGGTGAAAAACGGATTATGCAACTAGGGCACCAGATGTGCCCTTCAAAGCAGTATGGTTGTGCTCAGTGGCCACCCCAGCCCAGAGACACCTGCTTCAAAGGGAGAGGTGGTCACACCTCTCACCAGCAGAAAATCCTTTGTTCTGTCTTCCCTTGCTTGATTTAGGCTAATCAACAGGAGTGCAGTGTCTGGTGTCGGCGGCAGCGTGGACTGGCAGTATTACCCCATAAGGCTTTTCAGGCAGAACTGGGGGATCCCCTAAGGAACTCCCAGAGTACATGGGATCATGCAACTAGCACTAGAATCAGTGTAGTTGCATGATTACAACATGTTTGATACCAAACATGCCTAGGTTCGGAGAAGCAATTGTGTAGTTGTACCACTTGTGTTGACCAGTGTCCACTACATATCTTAAGATGGCCTCCCTGTACTTACAAAGCCCAGAGAATGGAGTCTGGGATTTGTAGGGGTAACCTGTTCCCGCAGAAGTACCCTCACACTTAGGGACATGCACCCTGCCCTTGGGTTGAAGGGCCTACCAGAAGGGTGATTTACAGTGTCCAAGTGCTGTGACCCCAATATAAGGCAAGCCTTATAACTAAAGTGAAAGGCACATGTACCATTCACATAGGCTGCAATGATAAGCACGCAGACACAGTTGGCATAATACATGCTGTAGCCCATGGGAGACCCCTGGAGTACCAATGCCCTGGTTACCTAAGTACCATATACTAGGGCCTTACATGGGTGCATCCAGCAACCAAATTGAGAAGAGAGAGAGCACATACACTGGGGTCCCAATTGGGAGGATCCCAGTGTACTACAGTCCAAACACACTGACACCAGGCTAAACATGGGGTAAGCATGTCAGAAAGATGCTACTTTCCTACATGTAATATTCCCCAGTGTGAAGCTGGAAACTCTAGTTAGTCATTGTTAACATATCAGTTTACGTATACAGCAAGGGACATTTACAACGGTCATACACTACTTGTACCTAGTCCACCTTATTATGAGACCTGAACTCTGGCCCATGAGGCTGCAGACCTCAGAACCCCAACCTTCTTCCTAGGCACCAACTATTAGATTTTCTACTGCATGTCCACAAGAAACATGGAATCATATGATTCATGCTTGCTCACTTTCTTCAGGTTTACTCATTTTTAGATGTTTCGTCAATTGGTGGCCTACACTCCCTGTTACAGAAAGTAAACAGATTTGGACTCTTTTTGTTCAGGAAGCTACACTTAACATTTTTGATTGGGATCATGACTGAAGGCTCTCTTTTCAGATCTCTGTTTAAGTTAAGTGAGATGTGTGGCACGTGAAAGACTTTTGCAGAAGACCAAATTGCAAGTGCAAATTGCATATATTGTCCCCAAAGTTTGGTACGTATATGCCCAAGGACTGCCTCATTTGGGAGACATTCAGCACAAGGACCATCAATCAAAGAGTGTCATCTTCTGAATGCAGACTCTCTAGGGACAATCATCAGAGACAAGCACTGCTAAGGCTAAAAAGGGAAAATTGGTGCTTGCCAGCCTTAAGGAACTTGTCTCAGGTGCCTTAACATAACCTTATGGACCCACACCAAGAGGTGCTCTGCACCTGCCTTTAAGAAGCAGACTTCTGGTCATGGTGTGGTACCACAGAGAAATCCAGACCCAGTCCTTCATCTGGTGATTTGTCCTTGTCTTTTCCTTCAAAGAAGACATCTCTGCCTTTAACTGTCTCCTCATCTATGGGTAAAGGTAAGACCCTATAGATGACTGTATTGACGACGAGCATTGAATTGACACAGTTGACAGTAAGACAGTTCATCATCATGTGCTGCTAATGTCGCCCTAAGTGGGAGGGGTTATGCCAAGATGTGGGTCCATTGCTCACTGTGCCACTGGATTCAAGGTAGCCCGGTTGATCAAGGGTGATAACCTGACACCGGTCCCAGGATGCTTATTTCCAGTCTAGGGAGGACCTGGCTTGCCATTTCGAGCTGGACTGATGTGCATATGGCTGGGTCTAAACTGGGGTTGTGCGGTGGGCAAAAAAAAAAACAATAAATTAAACCCAGATCTTTGTGACTGGGGGTGAGTGTTTGCATTGTTCAGCTTTCTGTCCATCATCTGTCTTTTTTGCTTTCAAATCTCCTTAGAAGCAGAAAACCATAGAGGCAGTGGATAATACACTTCTCTTGTTGAAGAAATTAGACCTTACTCACAACAGAAAGAAGACAATGCCTATGCCTTCACAACAGACACTTTTCCTTAGAGCGAGCATCAATTAAAACACTGAGGGCACACCTGTTCCAAGATAGAGGGGAGCAATTGATGAAATTAGCTCAAGACATTCAGGCAACATCCTCCATCATGTTTAGAAAATACAACTTGTTTTTAGGAATGTTGTCCTCTTGTTTCTCTTTAACTCCACAATGCTGAATGAGAATACAAACATTACAAGAGCACTGTGATATGCAGTGGAAGATCATCTCAGTACAATAGGATGGGCCTATATAAAACATTAAACTCAAAATACCAAACCTTTGCGAGCAGATAGTAGTTTCCTGGGACAAAAGGAAGTGGTTTTGTCTCCTTGCTAGGAAATATTTGCATATGCTTTCTCAAGGTGGGCCAAGAGCATTTACAGCTATCGGTGTTCATCTTTGACCTTATTAGCGCCCCTGGGGTGTTCACAAAAGTGATGGCGGTGGTGGCAGCACATCTTTGGAGTTGAAGATACCAATCTTCCTCTACCTCAACGAATGGCTGCTAAAGGCAGGCTTGCCACAGTCCATCATAGACCACCTCCTGATGACGATGAACCTCATAACATCTTCTCAATCAATGATCTGTAGTCACACCTGACTCCACAGAAGCTCCTGGTCATTGGAGCGCTTGTGGACATGGTGTATTTACGAGCTCTCTCTCCAGTTCAATGAGTTTAGGAGATTTGGGCTATGGTCCCGATGTTTCAACGTCAGTCCTTGATTTCAGTGAGAGTGGCTCTGATACATCTTGGTTTCTTGCTGTCCTGAATCCTGCTTGTCAAACATGCCAGATGGCACATGCGGGCTCTAAATTTTCACTGTGCTCACCAAGGAAACCTGTTGGATTCCATCAGACTTTCAGGGGAGATTACAAGAAACCTGCAGTAGTGGCTGCTTGACGGCAATTGGACCCCTGAGAGAACCCACTCCCTACCTCACCCTTTGCCGATGGTGGTGAAGGATGCCTAGCTGTTGGGGAACATCTGGGAGAGGTAGACAACAGAGGACTCTGGTCTCTGTCACTTCAATCTATTGGGGTTGTAGGCCATTCACTTGGTGTTGAAGGCCTTCATGCAGACCATCAAAGTGAGGCTCATCCAGGTACTCACAGACGACACCATCACCAAGTGGTATTGCACGAACAGGGAACAGTGGGTTACTGAGTCCAGTGCCTGGAGGTCTTGTGCCTCTGGAGCTGGCTGAATCAGCTGACTATCTCCCTGTTTGTGAACCGCCTGGTGGGCTCTCCACATCCGTGCAGACTAGGTGGTGCAGTGCATCTTCCTGCAGTGGCATGAAACTGTCTTGATCCCTTTGCCACTGCGAAGACCTGCATTGTCAGCACTTTTGTGCATTGAAGTTTGCAAGAATGCTCTCTTTCAGAGACTCTTTCCTCCTAGGGTTCACGGGAGGCCTGAGCAGCTTCCTGCCAGTACCTCTCCTGAGTTCTGATGATCAGGAAGGACTGGGCCCAGGCCATCCTTATAGTGCTGAGTTGGGTCAGGAGAGTGTGGTACACACAACTTCGGGACATAAGCATCTGTCCCTCGATCAAGCTGCTGCTGTGGAAGGAAGGGTCAGTGTTTGCAGCAGCTCAATTTGCGCAATCATCACCTACATGCGTAGAGATTGAGTAGCAACAGTTGACTTCCTTTGAACTCCCTTGGAAGTCGTATGTCATTCTAATAGTGAGGCATCTAGCTATGAAAACAGTTTACACTGGAAGCTGGAAAATGTTCTGGACTACTCTAGTTCCTGTCATACAAACTCAGTACAGACACATTTGTCGGATGTTCTGCTGTTTGCAATGTCTTTAGGCCAGTAAGGATTTGCCCTGAGCCCTGTTAAATTTAGTTGTCTGATCTTTTTGCTTTTTTATGTTTACCGGACCAACTGACCTTATTTAAATCACCTGTTTTGATGTACCTTCTTAAAGGACTGGTGCATATGCTTCCACCCGAGTCTTTTGTGATGCTGCAGTGGGACCTAAATTTGGTTCTCACCTTTCTTATGTGTACCCCATCTGAACCAATGTACAGCTATGTTTTGCGTCTCTTGACTCTCAAAACTGCCTTCCTCATAGTGATAATTTCGGCTCATCCAGTTAGTGAGTTGTAAGCTCTGCCCATTCATCCACCATACACTGCCCTTTTCCCCAAACAAATTGATGTTATGACAAGGGTGGCATACTTGCCGAACATTGTGCCGCCAATTCATGCCAGGCAATCCGTTACTCGTTTGGTAGGAATGATATTTTTCCCATTTGGTCCTGAAAGATCTGAGCCATTCCATAGACCCACCATCTTGGGATGTATTGCTTTGGTATCTATTCAGAAGCCGAGGAATCTATGTTTGAAGTATTAATCAGAAGAACAATTCACTTACCATCCGTAGCACTTTTGCTCTTTTAAAAAAATGTAGAGTGAACATGTTAGATCCGAATCCGGCATTCAAATATTGAATAAACCATGGCAACATAAATTTGTTTTACCAATAGCAAATGCATTGTCATAATAAATATTCATCGCATAAATCAAAATGTCAGATAATATCTCATAATTTCCCAGATACAATGGAATTTAACAGTTGATCCTCTGAATTTAGCTATCTGGAGTTCCAGTTCATATGCTTCCATAATGTCGTTCCACCATTCCTCATACTTGAGCAGAGAGTCAGACTTCCCTTTTTATCACAGTCGTCAGTGTAGCAATGGTTGAGGCTTAAAAGACCCAGTCTGCAACCCCCCCTAAGCCTAGCAGTATCATTTTCGGAGTAAATGTCAACTCAGTAGGTTGTATAGTAGATATTTGCATGAAGACAGAAGATCAAGAGTGGCATGAATTTAAAGCATGTAAAAAACATATCAATATTATCAGCTGCTGCCTTTAAGCAGCATGGGCAATTATATAGTTTGTTTCACCACTTGCAGCGTTTAGAAGGGCTTATATAAAAATCAAAAAGAGTGCTGTAGACCTGACCGTGCAACCTAGTGGAAGAAATAATCCTCCAGAAATGTGCAAGGATGCTAGACAACTCTTGCACTGTAACCAGCACATCAGGGCAAGCGGAACACACGTCAACCCATAGTCCTAAATCGCTTCCAGAATATTGAGTTAAGCATCTATACCTATCAGAAATATTAGGTGGGTGGTTACCAAATCTAAAAATGAATTGACCCCAAAATCATTTACCAAACCACTTAGCCACCTAACTCCCACCTGGCTCCAGGTACTAGAATACGAGGAAGCAAAGCATTCCAGTAATGTGGGAATGTTTAAAAGCAAGGTATGCTTGTGGAGTGATGGAATTCCCAAAAACCTCTCAACATTGGACTAGAGCTTTTCAAGGGATTCAGTCATCTTCAGTCTAACTTTCTCAATAAACCTCACCCTGTTAAATTTACTCCCACTGATGGAGGGATTTTTGTGACAGAAATGTCATGACCCCAGTTATGTGGCTAGAAATTGTATAACATTTGAATACGGTTAGCCGTGCTAGCCCAATAATTGAGGCACCGGTCCAGAAGAGCCCATCTGCACTTAATTATTGGGAGTTTTAAAGATTTTTGGGAACTCCGCTCCTTCTTCCCCTTCCAGATGAATTTAGTTACTATAGAATCTAACTACTTGAATAATTTTTAGGGGCTGTCAAAGGGTAGCGCCCAGAAAAGATAAAGAATTTTAGGAAGAATATTAATCTTAAATGAATTCATCCAATTAAGGAAAAAGGCAAATGCATCCACCTGACCATTAGTGCCATAATTTGTCGTATTTCGAAATAGAATTATATTCATAGCACAATTTAGTAGTCTGAGCAAGAGTAATACCAAGGTATCTGTCTCTGTCTCTCAGGTAGCAGCTCCGCCCGAAATATATCAAATCTATAGCAGTTTGTTGACAAGTCTCAATTTTTGGATCAGAGCAATGTAAAAATATGACTACATTGTCTGCATAAGCAGCCAGCGATTAGGCCATAGGTAAGTACGGATTACTAGGAATATTTTTCTGCTGAAGCCTGATGTATAGCTCCATTTATAAAGCATACAAAGCAGAGGGGAGCAGGTCCCCTTATTGAGTACCTCATGAAAAAGAAAGGAAGGGATTTAACTTCTGTTGTATGTTAATCTGGTTCTTAGGAGCCAGATATATGGCTTTAAACAGTTTAATAAAATTTGTGCTAATGTTAAACTGCTCTAATAGTTACCACAGAAACCTCCATGACACCCAGTCGAATGCTTTTTCAGCATCAAATAAGTTAATATTAAGAGGTTCTTGCAGAGTCTCAGCCTGATTTATCAGTGTGGTGATCAGATTCTTGTCTGAGTTTGTGTCCTTTCCAGGATTTGTCATGTTGTTCAGATGATGTAACCTCAGAAATCATTCTAATGGTTCGGTTAGCCAGGAGCTTAGTAAATATCTTAGAATCAGTATTATGAAGTGATATAGGCTGATACGTGATGCACTCTATAGGACATTTGGCTTATTTCAAAATATTGTAATGATGGATTCATTCCAAGAGGATAGAACACCCTCAGTGTTCCAGATTTCTTTTAACACTTCTAGAAGCAATGGAGTGATTGTGAATGCCAAGATCCTATATATTTCAGATGAAATATAATCGGGTTCTGGGGGTTTTCTTGTCGGTAGATTAGTATTAATATCTTTAACTTTTTCAGTTGTTAACTCCGCATCATTATCCCTCTTGCCAAATTTAGGCAAGTCTAAAGGACTAAAGAAATCATGACTATCCGTAAGGCTGCACTATGACTCCTCCTGATATAGTACAGAATAATATGTAGTGAAAGCAAATGGAATCTTGGAGCGTCAAGTACAATCTAAAGACACTAACCACCCCGGCCCCTCCCGCGCAGTATCCTTATCCTGTTAATTACAGTTTTCAGCATGTCGGCCTGGCTCAGACTGGCCAGCAACTTCCCTGAATTCTCACCTGATTCACAAATAAGGGCCAGCTTTGGAAAGGCTTTTTTGTTGACTTGAGCAGGAAGGCAGTAATGATACCTCGTAAGCCCATAATTTTTAGGTGTTTTGCATGTACAGCAGCGGAGCAAGATGCAACCTATGCTATATGAAGTTGGGTTAGGCTTTTTAATTAACCCATGGGGGATCTCTCTTCTTCGCTATCTGCTTTTGAGATCTGACTAATAAAAGTTCCTGACAGTCTTCTAATAAAGGCTTTCGTAGGATCACTAAAGGATGGGCTAATCCTTGATTAGCCACCACAAATACCTGCTTGGGTGTAAGTATTGAATGTAGTCAGAGCAATCTAAAATGTATTTAAGAAAGTAATAAAGAAGGAAATTTCCTTCCCATTTCTTTTTTTGTTTTGCATTTTTTTTATTTTTATTGAGAGTCATGAACCAAGAAACATAGATATGCATGGAATTAGATATTGCACTAGGACATGAGAAAGGCGCATAATCAAGGAGCGGAATAACAACAATAACAATAATACAAGAAGAGTACAGGTATTCCATCCTCAGAAATAACAACGCCAATCTTTGATCATTTGAGCAAATCTCAACAAGATTCATCATTGTCAGAATAATACAAGGACAGAGCAATAGAAGCGAGCGTTGATAGGAAGGAGTGTAGGTTCCCCATTTCTCATCAAGTGTAGAAATTACCAGGCAATTCAAGGCGATAGTGCCAATCATAATCAGCGGTGTGAAGCTAAGCCTAGCACTAATACCCAAGTGGTAGCATATTTGAGGGATTCGTTCTGCTGATGGGGGAGGGGGGGGCACTCACAAAATAGTTTCAGGGCTCCGTGTATAAGGATATTGTTGCCAGGTGTAGCAATATAATAAAAAGGGGGATATGTGAGTCATGTAAGAAGAATAAGGTCGCACACATTGGGGGTTAATAACATATTGGAAAAACAGAGAGGGAGAACATGCTTGTACTATGGAAGAAAATAAATATAAAGAGGATGAGAAAAATGTGTAGACAAGAAAGTCCGGGGGGGGGGTATAGAGAGAGAATAGGGAAAGGGAGATAGAATATGGAATAGTATCAGAGCAAGAAGGCTAGAGAAAGAGAGGAGGGGAGGTGGGCATGAAGGGAGAGCAAGTAGTCAGGTACGGCCGACAGAAAGGGCAGGGGTAAAGGGATATAAGGGGGGTGGGGGAGGGTAAGGAGAATAAACCAAAGGGAAGGAAAAGAAGAGGAGAGATTAGGCATTTGCTAGTCGAAGAAAGGGGCCCCATGTTTTCCGGAATACCTCCGTCTTGTCCTGTAAAGTATAAATGATGAGTTCGTGAGCTGCAGTTTGAAACATTGCTGACAGCCATTCATCGTGGGAGGGGGCCGTGGTCGCATGCCAGAGTTGAAGAATACAGAGTTTAGAAATGGTTAGCGCTGTGTGTAGCAGGCGAAGTTGTGTACGGGACATGTCGCATATAGTTTAGTATCATGCAAAAGAAGCAGAGCGTTCAATAGAAATGTTGACAAGGGTAAAGTCTCCCTCAGAGTGATCCTCACTGCCTTCCAGTATGCGCTGTGGGTGAATCGTACATCCATCTGACTTTAACGATAATCCCCTCCCCCAGGCCAAAGCGTTTCAGTGTCTCAAAAAGATACCACCACTCGATCCGGTCAAAGACTTTCTCAGCATCAAGGGAAAGGGCAACAGCCTCCTCTACGGAGTTTGACGGCCCAGAGCATATGCGCTAGAGTACGTAAATGGTTTCTGGAGGAGCGTCCGGGTACAAAACCTACCTGTGTTGGGTGGATGAGTGTCGGGATAACCTGCTTGAGACGAAATGCCAAGATGCTAGCCACTATCTTAACATTTCCATTAAGAAGGGAGACAGGGCGATCGCTCCCACAGAGTAGGGGGTCTTTCCCTGGCTTCCGGACGACCACTATACATGCTCTATTAGAAGTAGGATATAAAGATCTCGTTTGTTCCGCGCCTCTGAAGGCTTCATAGAGGGAGGTCACTGTGTCCGCCCCGGTCCACTTATAATATTCCGCCGGGAAGCTGTCTTCTCCCAGAGCTTCGTGATAGGGTAGGTTAGATATTGTACTGATGATCTCCTCTTTGATAATATCACCGCCTAGTAGCCCTCTGCCTTCCTCAGTAAGGCAGGGGATCTGTGCATACTCGAAAAATTGAGCTAACCTGTCATGATCTTCCACCGTTTCGGGGGCGTACAGGCTTTGGTAGAAGCACCCGAATGTATCAGCTATATTCTGAGGGTGGGTGGAGAGTATGGCATCGGCGTCCTGGATGGAAGGGATGGCAAGCACCGCCTCCCGTTGATGTAATTGGCCCGCTAGTAACTGACCTGCCTTTTCATCCTGCTCCTAGTGTCTGCCTCTTATCCTTTGCAGGGCATATTCTGCCTCAGAAGTGTATAGTGCATTGAGCTCCATCTTTGCCTTCTCAAGGCAACAACGCGTGGTAGGGGAAGGAGATATAATATAATCGCAGATATAAGTTGCTATAAGTTCCTCTATTTTTTGTTGGCGAGAGCGCCTCTGGATGTTAGCAAGGACTGCATCGCTAATAAGTTGTCCTGTGATCGTTGCCTTTGCTGCGGCCCAGTAGACTTGAGGGTAGGAGACAGAGCCTTTGTTATTGGTTACATAGGCCTTAACATTGGCACATAGTTGAGCTTTACCCTGTGGCATGTTATAACGAGATAGAGGTAGATGCCACGGTTTGCGGCCGGGAGAAACCAGACCCAAGTCTGGTGCCAAACTAACAGGTGCATGGTCAGAAATTGCGACTTCAAGCGTCCGGGAGTCGCTGATCATTGGGACTAGTGTATGAGAAACAAGGAAATAGTCCCAGCGGGACTGTGTCCCATGCACCAGCGAGAGAAAAGTATACTCTCGGTCTGTCGGGTGTGTTAAACGCCAGGGATCCACCAAGCCATGGTCCAAAATGACGTCTTCCCACAATGCCCTATCCGCATTATTACCTGTGTCCAAACTGCCTGTTCTGCCAAGGATTGGGTCTCGGGCTAGGTTCTAGTCTCCACCTAAGAGGTATTGAGAGGCATTGATTTCTGTCAGAAGGCAGTTCAGTCACAGGAAGGAGGAGTGTTTGGAGCCCGGAGGGGCGTATACGGACCCAACACATAGCGTATGACCTCCGATGCTGAGTTTGGTAAGGACATATCGACCATCCGGGTCCAACCATGACTGAAGCACCTTAAATTGCAAAGAGCGGTGAAGAAGAATCACCACCTCACATTTACATAGAGAGCCCAATCCGCCTGATGGTGACGCCGGGCTGCCACTATATAGCACTTTAACTACCCAGTCACAGTGTAATTTTTCAGATTCCAAGGATGACAGGTGCGTTTCCTGCAAAAGGGCAACATCCGCATGCTTGGATCGCAAATAAGAGAGAACTTTCTTTCTTTTAATATAATCCGTGAGGCCATTAACATTCCAGGATACTGTCGTTAATGGGGAATTGGTCCCCAAGTCAGAGGATATCAGAAGTTTTTACAAAGGCAAACCTGTCTGGGTCCAGTAAGCACAGGAGAGGGGTTCTCGTCTAAGGATACAGGGAATGGGAAGGACAAAAACAAATGCACACACAAACAATGAACGGAAGGGAGCGGGTTAGGGATGGTATGGAGGGATCTGCGGTCGTACTCTGGGACAGAGACCAAGCGAGGAGAGGTAGAGAGGTGACAGAGGAAAGAAAGAAAGAGGGGGGGGAGAAGGAGAGTAAGGAAAAGAGCGAGAAGAGAGAGAGGGGATAGGGAGAAGGACCTACCTGTTTCAGGTAGGGTCAGGTCCCAAAGGGGGCTAGAACTGCGAGCTGCGGGTCCTTACCTTCGGAGTCCTCACGGTCAGCAAGAAGGGCCACCGGGGTGAGGCACACCCAGGGGTAAGGATTCCGAG
Organism: Pleurodeles waltl; assembly: GCF_031143425.1. NCBI lineage: Eukaryota > Metazoa > Chordata > Amphibia > Caudata > Salamandridae > Pleurodeles > Pleurodeles waltl. The sequence continues at coordinate 444,681,483 of NC_090443.1, read as the reverse complement.
CCGGGACGTGGCGGTGAATATAGGCAAGTAAAGTAAATTAAATATGGGGACGCTTTATAATGGGAACTCTCAGATCACAGGTGAAGGTCCCAAGGTGAGGACGGAGGGGGGATGGGCGCAAACCGTATGTAGCATACTGTGTAACATATAAGAGGTCGAGTGGCATGGAATAATTGGGGGAGGGAGGGGTACTGGGGCCTACAATACCATTTTGGTCATAGACAGTCATGAACTATGGTTATGGGGACGACGTATACACCGGGGGAGTTGGTCATCTCGGTTCCAACAACAGCAGGAGCGTAGGGGTACAATATAGAAGATATAACATATGAGTTACAGACAAGATAATGCATGGTGAACCTAATGAACATATATCTCAACAATAATCACATGCGGCCTGGCTAAAGAGGTATATTCCGCATCCCACATGCATCATGTTACATTCAATAGGGCACATGATCATACATGTGTTCTAACTAGGCCTCAATACGCCAACTAGACGAATAGGAAAGTGAATAGAAGATAACGGAAATGGCATAACTAGCGAGTAACATATTATAATACAGTCTGATCTTTAGCCGTCCCCCAGTACTGGGGTGGGTCTGATCAAAAGTGACTTTGATGGAGCCCTAAGTGTTTGCGCAGGCTAGTTCAGCTTCTACCGGAACATAAAGCAATATAACAGATGCGTCTACATTTGTTTGGAACTAGGTATTATGGGCCTAGAACATATGTATAATCTTGTGCAGCTTGATGACATTTCATCCTGTGTTGCACTGATGTCATGCCACGATCAACACCCATTCCTTAAATTATTCTAGTTGTATATTGGCACACCCGGCGCACAACAGATAGAGAGGTAAGAGGGGGAAAGGAAAGTGGAAAGGTAAGACACAAGGGTCAAAATCTGGAAAAAGAACAGCCAGCTAAATGCATCCTGACTAGTTAGAAAATCTAAACTGGCATTTAAGCACATCATGGCCTGCATGTCGGTAGCAACAGTTAGTATAACGTAGCAAGGTACTCATCTGTCCACCGGTACCAGGATGAAAGTTCTGTAGCTCGATCAAGCCCCTCAGGTAATAGGCGTTCTGTGGTACCTTGGTAAGATCAGGTGGGAGCAGGAGATGGTTTCAAAGGGGAGCTGGATTTATCTCTGTCTGACTGTTGAGTATGCCGTGCTCCCACTTGCAATAATTTATCCCTGTCACCATGGATCTTCGTTAGTCTCTCTGGATCCACGCCTCTGGGACGGAGCTCGTTATCATAGTGAGGTACCACTTTCAAGGTAGCTGATGGAGAAGGTGTGCTCTGAGCACCAACGATCTGTGTCAAAGGTCCAGTCATAGTGGACATGTCCATCCCTGGCGGAGATAGGGTGTCTAGATAGTGCCGTAAGTCCTCTGGGTCGTAGAAGTCCCTAGAAACGCCGTTTTTGGTGATCCACATCTGCGCGGGATCAAACAGGCCGAATTTCACATCCAGTTGGCGTAGTCGAGGCCTGAGTGTCAGGAATGCTTTTTGGCGATCATTCGTTTCTTTTGAGAAGTCCGCTGTGATGCGGACCTCGTAGTCTGTTGTTTGGAATGGGCTGTGAAAACAGGCCAAAAGTAGTATTTGACAGACCTGTACGTGACACATTAGACAGGCGACAATTGGGCGAGGTCTGGAGGGTCCATCTGGCCGCTTGGGGCCCAGACTGTGTGCCCTTCGAAATTCCAAGGGCGTATCCAACGTTAAGCCCATCAGTGTGGGGAGGGTGGACCGCAGGTAAGCCTGGATATCTGACCCTTCAATGTGTTCCGGAAACCCGAAAAAACGGATATAGGGGCTCATTCTGAGCCCGGCGGGCGGCGGGAGCTGCCCGCCTGGAGGGAGCCGCCAAATGACCGCACCGCGGTCAAAAGACCGCGGCGGCCATTCAGACATTTCCTCTGGGCCGGCGGGCGCTCTCCAAAAGAGCGCCCGCCGGCCCAGAGGAAATGCCCCTGCAACGAGGACGCCAGCTCAGAATTGAGCCGGCGTAGTTGCAGGGGTGCGACGGGTGCAGTTTGCACCCGTCGCGTATTTCAGTGTCTGCATTGCAGACACTGAAATACACAGTGGGGCCCTCTTACGGGGGCCCCTGCAGTGCCCATGCCATTGGCATGGGCACTGCAGGGGCCCCCAGGGGCCCCGCGGCACCCCCTACCGCCATCCTGTTCCTGGCGGGAGACCCGCCAGGAACAGGATGGCGGTAGGGGGTGTCAGAATCCCCATGGCGGCGGAGCGCGCTCCGCCGCCATGGAGGATTCCCCCGAGCAGCGGGAAGTCGGCGGGAGACCGCCGACTTTCCGCTTCTGACCGCGGCTGAACCGCCACGGTCAGAATGCTCGTGGGAGCACCGCCAGCCTGTTGGCGGTGCTCCCGTGGTCGGTGGTGGCCGCCAGGGTCAGAATGACCCCCATTGTCTCTACGGCCCCTGTCCTCTAACTTATTGAGTTTACTGCAGAGGTACAGAAGTTCACGGTCTCAGTCAGGGGCGGTGTTGAGGCGATCCTCCACCGTCGCCACTTGTTGTTCCAGCCCTGATACTCTAGTCTGGAAGCCTGCAATGTCTGAACCTATGGATCTTGTCTCTGTGGCCAGTGAGGATATAGTAGAGTCCCTTCCTGGAGTCCTATGTCCCACCGCTTAATTTCTTGAAGTATACGATCCTTTGTTATCTCCTGTGGGGAAGTGGCAGTGGCGTGGGGTAAATCTATTGGCTGTGGACTTTTTGCAGAGGACATGGGTCGGTGTTTTGCTTTTCACTAATGACTGACCTAACAAAGATCTCTGGTTTGCACTTCTTAGTCCAAAGAAAACATTTATTATTTCACTACGTACGGTTCCTAAAAGGAGATTAGCATGTTTAAAAATAGGCACAGCAATGAAATGAAAACATGCCAAAATGATTCTCCACTACAATATACACAGCAAATATATGTATCTATATTATAAGGCAAAGCAAGTAATGAATTAAAAATGCATCACCGTGGGGCCTGTCAGGTGTTTCGTCTTTCTCATGCCAGAAAACCGATGACCCAGTTCGACTGAGAGAAAGCGATCTCCGCCCTCACGGGAAATTTATATCAGGCATCTGACGTCTGAATCCTGATTGAGCCCACTCCATCTCTCACTGTCGCACTGGGTCTTTTTATATCTTCAAAAAAAACGAAGGAGCTTTGTGGAAGAAACCCTCCTTTTGCAATTCAAACATGCTGGCTAGTTTAGGTATGCTTTGAAAATAACACGTTGGGGTTTGGCCACAGTCCCAAGATGTCAAGTCAAAACAAGGCCGTTCCCTGCCGTCGGAGTACATCCTTATCAACTAAAGCCCTTGATGAGAAAAAGCACGAAAACAAGACAGAATGCAGAGTTTACAATGTGGAAAATCACTGGCAGCCTTTAACATGGCAGTGTTTAATGCTACGATGAAGTCAGTAGACAGAATGAATCTAAGGCTTAACTGAATACAAAATGTGTGAACATTGATGTGACGGTGGGCAGCTAAGCCAAGTGCAAAGTGGTGCAACACAAAGTCAGTGGTCAAAACACACATTTCACTACATTCCGCCCTTTTGATCAATTACTTTGTGTAAACTACAGATTGAAAATCAACTTCTCTCTTATTTTTTTTCCCTCTTAAAAAAAAAAAAAAAAACATTACAAGCAAATCAGGTATGCATTGTACACAGCAACATAATGAAATGATAAAAGCGATGGAAGTGGATTAACGTATTGGTCTTATAAACAGTTAAACCAGACTCACCTACAATGAAAAGACTGAAGCTTATATATTCTGATAATAATTGATTGAATAGTGTATCTAGGATAGCAAGTTGGTATAGCATTAGATGGAAAAATCATGAGTCCTAATCATGTACAGGTACACGGTCCACCTGTAATGTTTGCTGGAATATAAGTGTTCCCATACGAGAAAAGTCAACCAACTGGCAACTTTGCTTAAAGAGACTGGCAGCAGTCATCAGGTGATAACAAGCCATGTATTAGTTTGAAGAAAAATGTTAACAAACAGGTTGACAGAACATCCATGGTACTCTGCATTGTTCCCATGCAGAACTTTGATCTGTGAAGCACAATTAGCTCTAAATGGATCCATAGGTTTTGTACTTTAAAAGCAGCAGGAGCGTTGCACAATGGTTGATCAATCAGGTTCAAGTTGGGGGTGCTGTCCCTCCTCCAACCCCACACGCAAACGCCCGAAGGGAAACCACACAGCACATTCAGGGTCCGTGGCAAGTCGTAGTATGATCTGTAAAACAAACAAGTATGATTTTTCTTGCAAATAACATTTGTCATCTGAAATGTGTTCCTCTTTCTCCTTTCCTTCTTTTATAACCAGCAGGACAATATTGGTTATAATTTCTGCAGGTTCTGGCGGGCCATTTGTGGATTCAACCGACACCTTAGCACTGGGGTTTTTACTAGCTGAACCACAACTTCCCTTTCCTTGCACTGTCAGAAGGGCAGGGGCAGTCCCCTTCCTCACCAATCCTCCATACACTGAACTTATAACAAGTTGAGCAGTTTTGTCTCCAATCTGTATGAATTAATCAGCTTCTTCACTACTTAACAACATAGCTTTGATTTCTATCTGTCCTGGTAACTTTCCTCTCCCCAATTGACCTTTGACTGTTTGTGGGACAGATTTCTGTTGTGTGTGCTGACAAATAGAACATTGCAAAATCACATTTTTAAAAATCAAATCTAGTTAAATGTGCATCCCTATAATCTCTGCACACCTGTAAGTGGCTTTTTCTCCCAGGTGTCCACATTTCTGGTTCGCCCACTTAGCCATCCCCACCAAGTCAGAATTCTGGTTTGCCACTTCTACCTCTGACATTTTGGCTTTGTCATCTGCAAGGGAATTGAAACAGTGTTCTAGTGAGTTAATGGGACAGTGATCATCTATACAGGACACTGTGACTCTACTCTGTTCTAACATTTCCCAAATTTCCTGCCACAATTCTTTGCCACACACCTCCTTTGTGTGAATGAACCAGTTATGTGCATGCCATGTGGGAAGCCAAATGGCAAATCCATTGGCAGTGGACCAAGAATCAGTGTGAAAATGACAAGTCCCAAGCACCTCTTGCTTTACAGCTTGATACACAGAGTACAACTCTGCATATTGGCTACTTTTTTCTTCTCCTGCGGAGGTCCGCAACATTTTGGTAACTGGATTGTATGACACTGCTTTCCAATGTCTTTTGGTACCCACATATTTGAATGAATCATTAGAGAACCAAACATGCTTCCTATCCTCAGGAGACAAGGATTCAAATGGCACATCCCATTTCACTGGGACTCTTACCTATGGTACCTCCTGCACCCTCTCCTCATCCTGTACAGGGGCTTGTGACACCTGTTCATGTAGGGCTGCAGTGCCTGTCGGTCCTACTCAAGCCCTGTCTTGTATTATGATTCTGATACTAGCCTCATGTTCATGTCGTGTTCAGTGAGATGTAGGTGAACTTACCACCCACTGCATGATTGGTATTTCAGGTCTCAGGATTACATTATGACCTAGTGTTATTTGCTCAGTATCCAATAGAGCCCAATAACTGGCCAAAAGCTGTTTTTTTTAAAAGGAGTATGGCGCTCCCCAAAGTCAGGTCATTTTCTAGTCCAAAACCCTAGGGGCACCCACGTCCTTCCCTGTTTCTGCCATATACTCCAATTCGCATATTGTCCCTGAATAGTTGCATGTAACTCAATGTCTCCCTCTTGCACTGGCCACAAGTCTAGAGCCTATTGAATTATTTTATTTGCCAAATCAAAAGCATACTGCTGCTCTTTACCCCATTCAAACTCATGTTTTTTTCTGGTTACTTTGTACCAAAGGGTTAAGATTTTACTCAGTGAGGGTCATGCTGTTTCCAAAAATCAAACAATCCCATGAAACTCTGTCTCTTGCCTAGTGCGAGTAGTAGCAAACTCCAAAATCTTTTGTTTTAACTGTAACAACATCTCTCTATGTTCTGGATTCCACTGAATTCCTAGAAACTGCACGTTTTGCGACAGTCCCGGTGTCTTGTCTGAATTCCTTTTACACATCGTACTCTGGAAAATTTCTCTGAATATACCGGTAACATCCTGAACGTCTTGCTGGGTGAAATCTTTTAAAGAATGCATTTCAACTCCTGCCAAAAACTGTGGGCTAATCTGTATTTTTCATCCAAATATTGGCTGCGCACAAACCTACGTTCTGCTCATGCAGATCACACTGGCCCCCACCTTTTTTAACCTCCTCATTACTGGAATGTTAAAAGCCAGATTCCCCTGTGACAGCTTGTAATAACCTATTATTTTTTGTCTTAAGTTGTTCCTTCAGTTCCTTTTTTCATATTCTATCTGTTTACATCTCTGATGCATTTTTCTATAAGCAGACAAAAGTATCCAAACCCTCCTGTCAAGAACAAAAGGGATATCATTCCGTTTAAAAAGCACCTTTTCTAAACATGTAAAAACATTCAATAATTTTGTTTTATCCAAGCACGCTTCCCAAAATTTTGTCCTGATAAACAAGAAAACACATTTGCCAAGACATCGTAAGGCATTTTAATTTCACATGCATTTTCAAACATGGTTTGCGGTGCTTCCTTTAGCTCTCTGAATAAAAACATATTTACACTTTTAAATCATGCACTCTCAACCTCTCTTTTAGACTGTCCGATCTACACCAAAATGTCTTGCTTTTCACTAATGACCGAGCTGACAAAAATCTCTGCAATGCACTTCTTAGTCCAAAGAAGACATTTATTATTTCATTACGCACGGTTTCTAAAAGGAGATTAGCATGGTGCAACCACACGTTTAAAAACAGTCACAGCAATGAAATGAAAACATACCAAAATGATTCTCCACTGCAATATATACAGCAAATATATGTATCTATATTATAAGGCAAAGCAAATAATGAATTAAAAATGCATCGCCATAGGGCCTGTCAGGTGCTTCATCTTTCTCATGCCAGTAAGCCGATGACCCCGTTCGACTGAGAAAAAGAGAGCTCTCCGCCCTCATGGGAAATCTATATCAGGCATTCGACGTCTGAATCCTGATTGAGGCCACTCCATCTCTCACTATCGCACTGGGTCTTTTTATATCCTAAAACCAAAGGAGCTTTCTGGAAAAACACCCTCCTTTCGCGATTCAAACATGCTGGCTAGTTTAGGTATGCTTTGAAAAGAACACATTGGGGTTTGAACACAATCCCAAGATGTCAAGTCAAAAACAAGGCCGTTCCCTACTGTCTTAGTACATCCTTATCAACTGAAGCCCTTGGTGAGAAAAAGCACGAAGACAAGACAGAATGCACAGTTTACAATGTGGAAAATCACTGGCAGCCTTTAACCCCTTGCCGGCCTTGGACGTAATGGTTACGTCTATGGCTGCGCCCCTCAGGTGCCACGGACGTAACCATTACGGACGGTTACTGGCCCTCGGGGGAAACGCTAAGGGCCGCTCCCCAGAAGGCCACATCATTTTTAGGCCATTTTAGGCCCCCCCGTGGGCAGATTAGGCCGATCTGCCCCCGGGGGGGGTGGGGGCAGATAAAACCCCAAGACACCAGGGATACATTTTTTTGTTGTTAATTTTTTTCTTTTATGTGTGGGGAGCGACCCCCTTAGGAAAGAGGGGGGGGCAAATTATTTTTAGGCCATGGGCAGAAACCACTAGGCACCAGGGAATTTTCTTTTTTTTTCTCATACTTATGCATAAGGGGAGCAGCTCCTTGGGCAAGGGCCGCTCCTTGGGGGGGGCAAAATATTTTTAGGCCATTTCTGGCCCCCCTGGTGGCAGAAAACCCCTAGACACCAGGGATACATTTTGTTTTTTTTTATGTGTAGGGAGCGACCCCTTAGGCAAGGGTCGCTCCTTGGGTGCCAAATCAGTTTTAGGCCGGGCAGAAACCGCTAGACAATAGGATTTTTTTTTTTTATATTTGCGCTTACCCCCACCCCAAATAAACGGGGCCAAAGTTGTTCTGCCCACCAGTGGGCAGATTGTGCAATTACCCCCGATCCACACCTGAGGGGTGTGGGGGGGCAGAAAGTCTACTAGATGCCAGGGAATAAAAAAATAAAAAAACTGTGGGGTGGTGGCTGCCAACCAGTATGGGCCTGGTTGTGCCCCCACCCCAACTGAAGGGGGTAACAGTCTTTCAGCTCTCCCCACGACAAGCAAGAGGACATTTCATTATTTTGGGTTTTGGTTTTACATTTGGGCCATGAGAGCTTGGTAACTCTCAAAATCATCCCACTTAGAATGGTGGGGGCTGGACTTTTTGGACTTTGGGACGTTCCCATGTAGAAAAATCCACAAGACCTAGACACATCTGAAAACGGAACATCTGGTTGATTCCAGGGTGGTGTGCTTCACATGCACCACACCATTTTCTTGCCCACAATGACCTGCAAACCTCTAACTTTGCTGGAAATCACACATTTTTCCCACATTTTTGTGATGGAACCTTCCAGAATCTGCAGGAATCCACAAAATTCTTACCACCCAACATTGTCTCATCTATACCAATAAAAATTCTACTGCACTGGTCAGCCTAAAAATGATTTTTTTCAAACTGCCTTTTTGGACCCGCTTTGGTTCCCCCTCAATTTCGACATGTTTTTGACTCTTCCCTGTCACAGGCACTTGTCCCACCTACACAAGTGAGGTATCATTTTTACTGGGAGACTGAGGGGCATGTTGGGTGGTAGGAAATTTGTCCCAGGGCGGTGATCCCAAACAGGAATGTGGGAAAAATGTTTTTTTTTTTTTTAGCTTAATTTGAGGTTTGCTGAGGATTCTGGGTAAGAAAACATTCGGGGATCCACGCAAGTCACACCTCCCTGTACTCCCTCGGGTGTCTAGTTTTCAGAAATGGGTTTGGTAGGTTTCCCTAGATGGCTGCTGAGCCCAGGACCAAAAACACAGGTAGGAAAAACAGGTAGTTTTGTATTTGATTTTGATGTGTCCAGATAGTGTTTTGGGGCAATTCCTGTCGCAGGCGCTAGGCCTACACACACAAATGAGGTACCATTTTTATCAGGAGATTTGGGGGAATGCTGGCTAGAAGGAACTTTGTAGCACCTCTCAGATTCCAGAACTTTCTGTTACCGAAATGTGAGGAAAAAGTGTTTTTTTTTGCCAAATTGTGAGGTTTGCATAGGATTCTGGGTAACAGAACATGGTGAGAGCCCCACAAGTCACCCCATCTTGGATTCCCCTAGGTGTCTAGTTTTAAAAAATGCGCAGGCTTGGTAGGTTTCCCTCGCTGTCGGCTGAGCTAGAGGCCAAAATCCACAGCTGGGCAACTTGCAAAAAACAGCTCTGTTTTCAGTGGGAAAATGTGATCTGTCCACGTTCTGTTTTGTGGCAATTTCTGTCGCGGGCGCTAGGCCTACCCACACAAGTGGGGTACCATTTTTATCGGGAGACTTGGGGGAATGCTGGGTGGAAGGAAATTTGTGTCTCCTCTCAGATTCCAGAACTTTCTGTCACCGAAATGAGAGGAAAAGGTGTTTATTTGGCCACATTTTGAGGTTTGCAAAGGATTCTGGGTAACAGAACCTGGTGAGAGCAACACAAGTCACCCCATCTTGGTTACCCCTAGGTGTCGAGTTTTAAAAAATGTGCAGGTTTGGTAGGTTTCCCTAGGTGCCGGCTGGGCTAGAGGCAAAAATCCACAGCTAGGCACTTTGCAAAAAACACATCAGATTTCAATGTAAAAATGTGATGTGTCCATGTTGCGTTTCCTGTCGCGAGCATTAGGCCTACCCATGCAAGTGAGGTACCATTTTTATCTGGAGACTTGGGGGAACACAGAATAGCAAAACAAGTGTTATTGCCCCTTGTCTTTCTCTTCATTTTTTCCTTACAAATGTAAGACAGTGTGTAAAAAAGACGTCTATTTTAGAAATGCCTTGTAATTCACATGCTTGTATGGGCACACTGCAATTCAGAGATGGTCAAATAACCACTGCTTCTCAACACCTTATCTTGTGCCCATTTTGGAAATACAAAGGTTTTCTTGATACCTATTTTTCACTCTTTATATTTCAGCAAATGAATTGCTGTATACCAGGTATAGAATAAAAACCCACTGCAAGGTGCAGCTCATTTATGGGCTCTGGGTACCTAGGGTTCTTGATGAACCTACAAGCCCTATACATCCCCGTAACCAGAAGAGTCCAGCAGACGTAACTGTATATTGCTTCAAAAAATCTAACACTGCAGGAAAAAGCTACAGAGTAAAACGTGGAGAAAAATGGCTGTTTTTTCACCTCAATTTCAATATTATTTTTATTTCAGCTGTTATTTTCTGTAGGAAACCCTTGTAGGATCTACACAAATTACCCCTTGATGAATTCAGAATTTTGTCTACTTGTCAGACATGTTTAGCTTTCTGGGATCCAGCATAGGTTTCATACCCATTTCTGTCACTAACTAGAAGGAGGCTGAAAGCACAAAAAATAGTAAAAATGGGGTATGTCCCAGTAAAATGCCAAAATTGTGTTAAAAAAGGGCATGTCCTGATTTAAGTCTGCCTGTTTCTGAAAGCTGGGAAGATGGTGATTGTAGCACCGCAAACCCTTTGTTGATGCCATTTTCGGGGGAAAAAACCTCAAGCCTTCTTCTGCAGCCTTTTTCCCCATTTAAAAAAAAAAAGAAATCTGCAGTATTTTGGCTAATTTCTTGGTCTCCTTCAGGGGAACCCAAAAAGTCTAGGTACCTCTAGAATCCCTAGGATGTTGGGAAAAAAAGGATGCAAATTTGGCGTGGGTAGCTTAAGTGGACAAAAGGTTATAAGGGTCTAAGCGCAAACTGCCCCAAACAGCCAAAAAAAGGATTAGCACCTGAGGGGGAAAAGGCCGGCAGCGAACGGGTTAACATGGCAGTGTCTAATGCTACGATAAAGTCAATAGGCAGAGTGAATCTAAGACTAAACTGAATACGAAATGTGTGAACACTGATGTAACGGTGGGCAGCTAAGCCAAGTGCAAAGTGGTGCAACACAATGTCAGTGGTCAAAAGTCACATTTCACAACAGTCGGGTATTGAGAAGGGCTACTGAGAAAATAAGTTATCTCGCTGGTTTGCCAGAGGATTTGCCCGTCACTTTGCTGCTGGGCATCTCTTTGACAACTTTTCCATGTTGGCACTGAGGGATCCTGACCTCGAGGAGCACCCCCGTTTTTTGTAGTTAGCCCAGCATCTAGAGGAGATCGGCCACGAGGAGGAGAGGGTGCGCCCGCTAATCACACTGTAACTGCCGTCACCGTGGGGGGGGGGGGGTGAAGTGTGAGTGGGCAAAGGTTAAGCCAATATGTTGGGATGTGAATAACTCCAGTGACGCAGAAAACTTCCACCAACAGGTTCCATCCCTCTCTGATCCCCTCTGTTAGGACTGCGTTGGCATCACCCCTTCCCCGAGCAGTACTGGTTGGAGCAGATGGGGAGTGGTAAAGAAAGTCAGGGTTGGCGAACAGCGATACTTTCAAAGAATCTCGGAGCCCAGGCGGGCCAACTGCGCGATGGCCACGTAGTGCAGCTTCAGAGGGTGGTGAGAAGACAGGCTACTCTGGGGTTAGTCACGCTGAGGCGGAGCAAGGTGTGGCACATCAGGACAGTTTCCTGTCTGCCGCTCCAGGTTTGATGGGAGAGGGCAAATTCTGCTTCAGGCAGGGGGGTTCGCAGGAAGGATGTTGGGCCCCCCTCATTGAAACCAAACCAATTGAGGACCGTATTGGTGACCTGTGTGTTCTTGTAGGGACAATTGGCAGAGCTGGGAGGGGAGAAGAGGACAGATCCCTGGACGTTCCTGTAGACTCAAAGCGCCGACCTAGGTGAATGCCGAGAGGCTGTGATAGTGCTACAGCTCCCTGTCTTGCCTCCGCCACGATCTAGTCCACTCTGTGTGGTTGCGGGCCGAGGTGAGTCAATGGGAGGTGAAAGGGGCCTTCAGGCAAGGGTAGGAGGAGGCCCCATCCGATGGGCCGATTTTTCTGGCAATGACGGTGGCGGCGGTATAACTCTATCGCCGCAGCACGCCCCAGACGTCGCAGGGGTTCCGCAGGCCGTGTACTCGAGGCCGCTGCTGCAGGCCGCTAACTAGGCCTGCCTACTCCACTCAGCAGAGATCCTCACATGGAGCCGGGAGTGAAGCTGTTCACGTACCCAGGTACTCCGGGTGTCCTCCGGAGTGACGATTGAGAGCCGTGAAGCACCCTAGGCTCCTCCGCCTCATATAGGGCCCGCTGCATCCCAGAGCTCCGGTATCAGGTGGCAATTTCCATGTGTGGCCTGACCACACCCCCCATGCCTTCCCATTTCAGCACATCGGCTAAATGATCAGAATGTAGAAGATGTAAAATTCCAGTTTTGCAAATGGTTACAATTGAAACACTGATCAAACAGAAATGTATAGTATTGTCTGTGAGAAGTAGAAAAAAAAGTATAGCTCAGAGGGTCTGGGGTTTGTTCTGTCCATATATATACTAAATTCAAATTTGCATCATGGCCAATATGCTGGCCTTAGTTTTAGTCATGCATGCTGTATGGAAGGTATTAGTAGTGTTGAGAGAAGGGTTCAAAATGCGGTTGAAATTCCCAGTTCTAACAATAGCCAGATTAACATCGCTTATTTGTGCTGTTGAGAAATTGAGGATTCTGATTATTAGGTGCATATAATATACAAAATAAAATGACTTTTACTTTGATGGTTTGCTAGTTCCCCTTTTACCCGCCTGCCTTCCCGATCTGACTTAGACCGCATAACTCTGTGTTTTGTTGAAAACAACAGTAGACTCCCCATCTGACCTTAGCAATATGTAGCGCTACTAAATCAAATTCTAGGTGCAGTATATTCTCTGCAACATTTAGATATATAGTGAATGTCAGCCTCTTTTTTTAGCAAGATATGTTTCCTGCAGGGCCAGGATATCAGGTTTCATGCTCCAAGCGTCAGAAGAAACCTTGGCCTTCTTTCTTCTACTTTTTAGCCCATTAATATTCAGTGATAAGATATTAACAATTCAATTTCCTCAGTTTCTTGTTTCTCATATATAGTGTACCACATGTTGCCATATTACCCCACTTTAGACCGGCATACATTCTCTTTTTTGGTCTAACCCCAACTACCCATCACCCCCATTCTCCTTCCCCAATCACCTTCCTCCCTCCCCTCTCTCCACCCTTCCTGGCCTCCCAGCCCTTCCAGACCTCCCCACACCCCACTAGGTCTCCAGGTGGCCCCAAGCTCAGCACTTCTAAGGGGTGGAGACACACTATACTCTTGAGATGTCACATCTGACATCCAGACGGTACTAGAGTATCATCTCCTACTCCTCAGAAAATCACCAGCGTTCATGTGTCTACCCATCATCGTGCTATTTCACTAAGTTGCCCATTATCATACCCCACTGACAAAATAACCAATAGGAAGTGCATTCAACATCTAGAAAGCACCTGGCTTGTTCTGGTTCTGAAAATATAACAAAAGACCCTTTCCAGTTGGTTTTGAGGGAAGAGCCCCCTGTGATTGAGACTAGGACAGACAAGGGTTAAAATCTGGGAATAAGGGCCCTCACTTCCTGCATCCTAGATGCCGTCTCCCAAGCAAGATCTTGGAAGATAGAAAAATAGTAGCCTTCTGAAACAGAAAATCTCCTTTGCTCTCTGTTTATGGAAAGTATTCGGTCTTTAACATTAAAGTCCTGAAAATAGATGATGATGGTGCTCAGCCTGTTTCCTGCCTAATATGGCTCTGTTGAGCTCCTGTGTGCTCATGCAGTTGAGATTAGGTCTGTAGAACTTTGTTCATTATCTCAAGGGCTGGTGAGTAGACATAAGTTTGCAAGCCATCTAGTCATAGCTGTCTCTGAGCGATCAGTACTGCCTGCTGTCTCTAAGCCTTCTGGTGCTCCTGCAATGTGCAGATTAGATCTGCAGGAGCAATTCTCAACGTCTTTGCATTTCTGTTAAAGAGTCCTAATTTGATCACTCATCAGACACCAAGAGTTTGTACCACCCTTTCCCACCTCAGTAGCTCTTAGGCTTGTCTTGTCTGAGGAAGTTTCCCCCTCTGGTTGGCTGCATTCATTCTCAGCAGTATCATGACACTTCTCGGGTGAATACTGGGGCCCAAGAAGGTGGTAGGAGATGCCCCAAAATCAACTGCTGGTGCCAGCGTCAGACCTCCAGGGTTGATCCTGTATTTTTCATGCCTCCCCCTACCTCTGCCATTACTCAGTTTGTTAAGTTTATAGGTCTCTATTTTAAACATTCCAGGATTCCTAGGATTATTGGCTCTACATTTAACACCAGTCATTGCGCTCCCTAACAAGGTAGATGCCCAGCAGTTCAGTCATGCCAGTGACATAGCAAAGAGTCAGAGACGTCAGTGTGCACCATGTTTAAGAAATACAGGGCTGAAAAAATATAAAATTATATTGTACATACTTGACAAATATCCTCTGCTTTAGTTTTGTTGCTCTTAAAAAAAAAGAAAGGAAGGGCTGTTTCAGTGCAGCAAAGCTGTTAGAGTTTTTGAAGCCAATATATAACTCTCTGCTTCTAAAAGTGTTCCAGGATCATGCATTTCCACAGTTCTGTTCTCTGTTTATCATTTTAACGAAGATACTCTTGATAGAGAAATGGTGTTACAGGTAAGTAACTTTCTGATGGATACAACTTCCTGTGGATTCCTCACCTTATGAATTCTCCCATGCGCCAGCATCCGACGGAAAATCTTCTTCCCAGCTCTCCACGTCGACGAGGACGTGGCAATTGCACGGCTCCACGCGACTTCGTCTGACGTCACCGTGCCAATAAGAGGTCCTCGCCGGCGTGCTGATGTCAGTTCCCTTTTTTCCGTGCCTTCAACGCTAACGGTTTTCTCCTAGCTCTCGCTACTGTTGAAGGTGTTCCATCTTGTTTCTGGTTACAATCTTGTTTCTGGTTACAATGTCTCCTCCTAGGAAGTCAGGATTTAAGCTGTGTCGAGAGTGCAGAGGTCGCGTGTCAGTCACTGACCCTCATGATTGCCTTTGGTGTTTGAGCTCCGAGCATGATGTCGAGGTGTGTGTATCTTGCCAGAGCATGAATCCAAAGGCTCTGAAGGAGAGGGAGGCCAAACTCTTTTTGGCTAAGGCGAAAAAAGGACATAAGAGCCATCACAGGTCGTCTTCTCACACTTCGTCGAAGAAGCACAAGAGGCGTCGTCGTCATGACTCTCGGCGTTGTTCGGCTCGGAGCCGTTCAAGGTCCAGGTCTCCATCTCGATGGCGCCTTGCGACATGGAAGGTTAGTCTGACTGGGACTCCACAACCTCAGAGCCCTCATGCTTCTCCGGCGCCGTTGGTCTTCGAGGTGTTAGCGCCTCCAGAGAGTCCTTGCTTTTCACCTGTGCCGCAGGATTCAGATGCTCAACAGGCGCAAGTGCAACAGGAAGACCAGCGGTGTCCTGCCTTCCCGGCTCCGGGAGCGGATCCGGCAGTATTTTTAAATGCCATGTTTTCTTTGTTTATTGCTATGGCCCCTGCTGGTGCACCAGCTGGTCCCACGGGTCCTTCAGCATTTTCGTTGGGTTCCCCTGCTCCTTACAAGGCGGCGCCGTTTATGCCCTTCTATCTGGCTGAAGGTGCCAGTTCGGCGCCGATGACGTCGCCTTAGAGACCTGCAGTTCTGATTACGTCGCCTTTTAGAACTGCGGCGCCGGTGCAATCACCCTTTCAGTCGACCCCGATAGCAGAGCCTCAGGTGACCTCGGCGCCGATGGGATCCACTCTAGCGCCGGATAGCTCCGGAATAGACCGTAGTCAGCCTTCTTCTCCTGGTCCACGCCTTTCAGTTCTGAAGCCGGTGTCATCGACGTCGGCTAATTCTATGTCGATGCCAAGGTTAGAGGCCAGGCTGAGGTCGCGTACAAAGGCTTTGAGACTTTTGGAGTAAGAGGAGTACCAGAGGCAGTTGTTGGAAGAAGGAGAGCTTGTGGAGCCCTTGGGGGAATATCAAGGGCTTGACTCGGCCAGTAGGCTAGACACTTCCCCGGAGTGGGACCTTTAGGAGTTTACGGAGGAGGCGGCCTCTTTCCATACTGTGGTTAGGAAGGCAGCACATTTTTGGGATCTTCCGTTGCCTGCTGCAGAGGTCAAAACAAATATCTTAACTGAGGTCCTGCATCCTTCTTCTACTTTGGCGGATCCATTGCTTCTGTGTAATGATGCTCTTACGGAGCTATCTTAGAGGTATGGAGGAAGCCTGTGTTGTCACCAGCTGTCAACATATCTGTGGCAAGAAGGTACAGGGTAGCTCCCGGGGATCTGGGATTCTTGTCAAAACATTCTACCCCAGAGAGTCTGGTTGTTTAAGCCTTGTGTTCCACATGGTCTGCTCCAGACTCCTTCCCTGTGATTCCGTGGGACAGGGAATCCAAGAGGATGGAGCAGTCGTTGATGAAGAATATTTCTTCTTGCAGTATGGCCCTCAAAGCAGCAAATGCTACCTGCGTGTTGGGTAGATACGTGCATGCCCTGATGGATTCAGCTAGGGCTATGGTTCCGTACCATCCGCAGGAGGCGCAAGGACAGTTTGGAGAACTTCTGTCGGATGCTCATGCCGCAGCAAAGCAGATAATCTAGTCTGGATCCTACAAATTCGGTGACCAGGGCGATGGGGTACCTCTATTGCTACAAGGAGGCATGCATGGTTGAGGTCCTCTGGCTTTTCCTAGGATGTCCAGACTGCTCTCTTGGACTTGCCTTGTGATGGGGGCAAATGTTTTGGTGCTAAAACGGACTCTGCCTTAGAGCGCTTTAAGGATAATAGGGCCACAGCAAAGTCTTTTTGTCTGGAGGCTTCCACTACTACCCCTTTCACGTCCTTTCAGAGGTTCAGGGGGTTTGGGTGTGGAGACCTTTACCATGGGAGACCCCAGTCCACAGTCCAACAACCTACTAGCCTCCCTTATAGATCCTTTAGAGGGCGGGGGAGGGTTTGGACAAGGGGGGCACTCAGCAGCACCCTGCGTCATCCTCTTCGTCTGGAGGGCAACAAAAAGGGAAGCAGCCCTAGTTTTCTGCCCATTTTCAGCCACACTTCTCCTGTAGAGGGAAGATTACGTCTTTTTCTCCACAAGTGGGAGTTAATCACATCAGACTCCTGGGTTCTGAACATTGTGAGGAAAGGATATGCTATCCCTTTTCAGGAGTTCCACCCTTCCATCCCTCCCCGTCCCTCGTTTTGTTCAGAAGACCATTTCCTATTGTTGCAGCAGGAGGTTCAAATCCTGTTATCAAAAGGTGCAGTGGAGTTGGTTCTAGAGCAGGAAAGGGGTCAGGGTTGTTATTCAAGATATTTCCTGATTCCCAAGAAGGATGGACGATTGAGACCAATCCTAGACCTGAGGATTTTGAATTGGTTCCTCAAACAGGAAAAATTCAAGATGCTGACTCTAGCACAGATACTTCTGGCGTTGAAGAGAGAGGATTGGATGGTGTCTGTCGACTTGCAGGATGCTTACCTTCATATCCCTATACTCAAGTCGCACAGGAAGTATCTCCGGTTTGTGGTGGGGTCGCAAAACACTACCAGTTTGCGGTCCTTCAGCACCTCAACACAAAGGTGATAGCGGTGGTTGCAGCAAGTCTCAGAAGTAAGGGAATATCGGTATTCCCTAACCTAGACAATTGGTTGATCAAAGCCAAGTCTCCAGAGCTTGTGCTGCATCACTTGCAGATGACAACTCAGTTGTTGTTCAGTCTGGGCTTTTCGGTAAACGTGCCCAAGTCTCACCTGGAGCCCTCTCAGTGCCTCCTGTTCATAAGGCCAGTTCTGGATACAACATTGAATCAGGCCTATCCTCCGCCTCAGCGGATTCAGGACATCCAGGCGTTGATTCCAGTGTTTCAAAATGGAGCGGTTGTTCCTGTCCTCAAGGTCCTACGCCTGCTAGGTCTGTTCGCTTCTTGCATTCTGTTGGTCACTCATACACGTTGGCACATGAGGGCTATCCAATGGTGCCTCCGCAAGCAGTTGTTTCAACACAAGGGGGCTCTCGAGGAGTCAATAGTTTATAACGATCTCCAGAGACGCTGCAGCGGATCTTCGATGGTGGGCTGTGGACGGCAACCTTTCTCAAGGAAGGCCATTTTCACTGCTGCTTCCGGTGGCCACGGTCATGACGGATGCTTCCACTCTAGGGTGAGGAGCTTATCTGGGGGACCTGGAGATTAAGGGTCGTTGGTCTCCAGTGAAACAAACTTTTCATATCAATCTGTTAGAGTTGTGGGCGATACGTCTCACTCTCAAGGCTTTCCTCCTGTCCCTTTTCTGTCAGTCAGTTCAGGTCCTGACGGACAACACTACCGCGATGTGGTATATAAACAAGCAGGGAGGAGTGGGGTCGTATCTTCTCTGCAAAGATGCTCTATGGCTCTGGTCCTGGTTTCAGGACCATCGGATTTGCTTGATAGCGAATCATCTGACCGGAGCCCTCAATGTACATGCCGACACTCTCGGCCGATCACAAGTGGCATCTCCATCGGATCTGGCCCTTCACATCTTTCAGATGTGGGGTTCGCCAAGGATAGATATGTTTGCCACTCTGGAGAATGCGCACTGCCTGTCATTCTGCAGTCTCCAGTATCCGGTGCAAGGAGCTTTGGGGGACGCGTTTCAGATGTCTTGGTGCGACCAGATGCTTTACGCGTTTCCCCCCCATACCCTTGATTCCTCGGGTTCTGAGGAAGATTCACCAAGATCGGGCTCATGTCATTTTAATAGCCCCGGATTGGCCAAGAAGGGTGTGGTACACGGACCTTCTTCAACTCTCACTGTGCCCTCCGCTCCGTCCCCCTCTCAGGGCAGATCTCCTCTCACAGTCGCAGGTTCGACACCCCCACCTCCAGAGCCTGCATCTTCATGCCTGGAGATTGGACGGGGCAACCTGAGTTCTTTCTCTTTCCCACCAGAGGTAGTAGATGTTATTTTATCGGGCATGCAACACTCCACTAAGACCGTTTATGTCGGCAGGTGGGCAAAATTTGTGGCTCGGTGTGGAGAGAAGCACATTGATCCTTTGAGGGCCCATCTATCTGATGTTCTGTTGTTTGCATTAGCTCTGGCACAGAAGGGTTGTGCAGTTGCTACTGTTAAGGACTATTTGAGAGCACTGTCGGCCTTTCTTTGCCTTTCGGTTCAGCCCTCCTTGTTTAAATCGCCTATTGTTATTAGGTTCTTAAAGGGTTTAACTAATAAGTTTCCTCCCACTCCTTTTCTTATGCCTCAGTGGGATCTGAATCCCGTTTTAACTTTTTAAATGGGTTCACCATTCGAACCCATGCATTCTTGCCCGTTAAGGTTTTTAGCTCTTAAGACGGTTTATCTGATAGCTATAACGTTGGCTAGATGTGTTGGTGAGCTTCAGGCTCTTTGTGTTAAACCTCCCTTTACTTTATTCTTTTCTGATAAAGTGGTGCTGAAAACCAGGGCGGCTTTCCTACCAAAAGTTGTCACTCCTTTTCATATGGGGCAGACCATTACCCTTCCATCTTTCTACCCTCCTCCTCACCCCTCAAAGTAGGAAGAGAGGTTCCATTGTTTGGACCCCAGAAGGGCTCTCAGTTTTTATATTGAGAGGACAAAAGACTTTCGCTTGGAAGATCAGCTATTCATGGGATATATTGGAAAGAGGAAGGGCTGAGCGGTCCATAAAAGAATGATATCCAGGTGGGTCATTCTTTCTATCAAGGTTTGCTCGTTGGCAAAGAAGGTTCCCCCTGAGGAAGCCCATTCGACCAGGGCTAAGTCTGCCACTTCGGCCCTGGCTAGAGGGGTTCCAGTGGTGGATATTTGCAAGGCAGCAACTTGGGCGTCCCTCCACACCTTCGCAAAGCATTATTGCTTAGACTCGTAGGTTAGGAGGGACGGCCATTTTGCACGATCTGTATTGCAGGATTTCTTGGTGTGACCAGTCAGGCACCCACCTCTGAGTGCGGTACTGCTTTGGGACTCTATTCATAAGGTGAGGAATCCACAGGTAGTTGTATCCATCAGAAGAACAAGTTACTTACCTTCAGTAACGCTTTTTTTGATGGATACACTAGCTATCTGTGGATTCCTCACAGTCCCACCTGCCTTCCCGTTGCCTGTCTGGTCATACCAAGATTTTTGTTTTACATGTGTACATAGGTTTTGTTAATTATGTGTATATATAAATGATGGTCATGATTTTATTGCCTCATTATGGTTTTATGTATATATGTATTCATTTGAGCTATTGTGAGGTCGGTTTTCACCTGTTCGCCTCAAAGGCACATAAAAAATGGGTGAATCTGACGTCAGCACGCCAGCGAGGACCTCTTATTGGCACAGTGACGTGAGACCAAGTCGCGTGGAGCCGTGCAATTGTGACGTCCTCGTCGACGTGGAGAGCTGGGAAGAAGATTTTCCGTCGGATGATGGCGCATGGGAGAATTCAGAAGGTGAGGAATCCACAGGTAGCTAGTGTATCCACCAGAAAAAGCATTACTGAAGGGAAGTAACTTGTTCTTTCAGCTTTCTCCTTACTCTACCTAGAACCTAAGAAAGCAAGGATACCATCCCCAAAGGGAGTGCTATGCCTGCAAGTAGAAGTGATTTAACTTGCTGTACATTCATCTATTATTTGATCCATTAGGATGAAAAGAAAACATGTTTGACCTTTCCGCTACCATTTACAAGATAAGGCCTCTAATAATATTTTTAGGTGTGTTTTTTTGGCTACTACTGCTTATAAAATGATTGTTATTGACAATGAGTTTGTTATACCTGCTTCTTGAGCACTTCTAAGATTATTTTTTCTATGTCACTAAACACTGTTTCCCAGTGCCTCACCAGTTTCAAGTAAACATGCAATACTATTTCAAAAGAAAAAGCTTGCACAAAAATAATATAAACAAAATCTATCACAGCAACTGTCGTGGATAGCGCATATAAATTAATTTCCAATGCACTTAATAGGAGGAACGCCCCTTTAAGACTTCTGTAGTAAAGTGTGGTGAGGTGTATGGGTGAGCGGAACTCGAGGACTTTTACTTTGTTGTATTCCGTGGTGTTACAGAAAAACTCAGCGAGATTCCGCTGAATACTGGCAACGGGCAGAAAATATTCTGCTTGCCCCACAATTTAGCACAGGTAGCTCGAGCAGTGCTGAAAATCAGCGTGAACATCACCATGTGTTGCACAAGAGCGCACAGCCATTCTGACCCTACAGTGGTCCTCTCCCACACCCCTGCCATTGGAAGCCTGGTACGACTCAGTGTGTTAATGGGCAACAGCAGAGGAAGACGCCTTCTATTATGAGGAGGTGTGACATTCAAGCAAGCAACCCATAACTCCCCACTGGGTGACCTCACTGGCAACATTTTTAAAAACACACAAAGAATGACAATCTTCCTCCTTAGGCTCATAGATCCTCATTACCCCTCCAGATACCGCCAATACCCCTCGCCCTTCTCTTCCATATCATATGCAGCATTATGGTTCACCCTACTATGCCCATCTCACCACACGCATCCCACCCTAGCCACTTTCCACGCGTTTCGGACTGCTACTCCAGTCTGCCACCCCTGATTTCGGCCCTTCCTACCCATCTCCCTCTGTTCCTTTTATACCATTCAATGTAACAGACAATCCTCTGTTCTGCCACATGTTTGTTCTCACCCCACAGTGGTGCAGTAATTACTCCTTCACTGTGCCTGGGACTATTTTGATGAGCTCTACCACAGCTGTTTGTTTACTACTGTCCATTTGAGGATTGTTGATTTGTTTGTCAGTTCCAGCCTGGTCAGTAATGTTATGTCATATGTTGGGAATCTGTTCATGTTTTTGAAAACCTAATAAAATTATTATTATTTTTTTTTTTTTAAGAAAATGCTTATGGCCATTTAAGTTGATTTTGCTGCTGCTCGAGTAGAAAATCTAGTTGAACGTCAGCCACCTGACCTTAAACATCCGCATTAGAATATTGCGCTAGGAGATGCCAGATATCGCTTGCGCTTGCATATTTTGGAGCCTTGCAAGAGAAAAATTCTGCGACGTGGCGAACGGACGAATTTGGCCAGAACTCTGCTTTAATCAGTTATGCGGAATAGCCAGACTTCTGCCAGTTCTGTGGGTGGAACAGAATATTCCGCCCACACCTAGTTAGGTGTTATGTTCGAAAGCAGGAAAGTCTGGAATTAAGGGTAGAAGAGATTTTTCATTGTATGTATTGTTTTTGTAAAGCACTTGCACAACCAGATAGTCACTTCACAGAGGAGAGGAGACTGTTAGAGACTATTAGAGAAGAAGGCAGAAAACCAAAGATTAAGTTTAGGCTGACTGCAGTCCATAAATTGTATTAAATAGGTGAGTATTTAGTTGTTTAGAGCTGTTTTCAGGAGAAGGTGGAGAGGCAGAGCATTTCAAAGTGTGAAGCTTTAAGGCATACTATTTATAAGACCGTTATTGTGAAGGTAGGTGTGGTAAGTAAGTCAGAATACCTGTTCTTGGGCGTGTAGGTTGTTATCACGTACCAATAAGCGATGGAGATGAATTAAGAAAGATATGAAAAAATATAAATGAAAAGGCAAATGATGACAAGCAGAACAGGGCACGAGAAGAAGATAAAAGTGTGACAAATAGTGTGGAAATGTGGAGTAAGAGACCAGAAGGGTGGTGTAAACAGGGAAGGTTGGTAGGAGAAGAAATTATGAGAAAACAAGAAAGGGTTGGCTTCCAATGAGGTGTGCTTGAGTAGGACTGGAGCAGTGGAGGTAAGACTGGTTCTGATGGATACAACTACCTGTGGATTCCTCACCTAATGAATACTCCCATGGCGCCAGCATTCGATGGAAATCTTCTTCCTAGCTTCTGCACGTCGACGAGGATGTCACATTAGCCCACGCGACGCCGTCTGACGTCATACAGGCAATAAGAGGTCCTCACCGACGGTCCGACGTCAGTTCCCTTTTTTCCGTGCATTCGAAACGGTTATCTTCGAGGGAGCTACTGTTACTTTCATGGTTACAGTGTATTTTCTGCTGCGTGGATTTTCTCTGCGGTAATAATGTCTCAGAGGAAGTCGGGTTTCAAGCCCTGTCGAGAGTGTGGCGGCAAGATGTCCGTTACTGATCCTCACTCCGACTGTCTATGGTGTTTAAGCTCCAACCACGACGTCGCAACTTGTGATTCATGTCAGCACATGAATCCGAAGGCCCTGAAAGAACGTGAGGCTAAACTATTCATGGCGAAGTCGAAGAGAAAGGAGAAGAAACATCATAAGAAGTCTTCTTCGCCAAGGTCTCATTGGCGTCATCGAGACTCCCGGCGCCGTAGGGATTCACGGCGTCATTCCAGCAAGGAGTTTCGTTCGAGGTCGCCTTCGGCTCGGCGTCGGAAGACTTGGGAGGTCAGTCCCACGGTCACGCCACATCCATCGACGCCGTTGCCCTCTCCGACGTCACCGACTTCGCCTGGACAGGCGTCTGTGGTTGAGGTGATGCAGCCTCTTGTGATGTCTCCGGCGTCGCGGACGTCGAGGCTGGCATCGGGGTCGGCTTCGATCCAGGCACCCCAGTATCCAGCTTTTCCCGCCCCTGGAGCCGATAATACCGCATTTCTGAATGCGATGTATACCATCTTTCAACAGATGGCTCCAGGAGGTGCTCAGGCTGGTCCTTCGGGGCCCTTGGCCTTTTCATTGGGTGATCCTGCACCTCTACGGCCGGCACCCTTTATGCCCTTTCTCCCTTTAGGGAATGTGGGCTCGGCGCCGGCGCCGGTGGCTGCTCCGGTGGCTCCAGAGGTTTTGGCCCCGGAGGTTTCCATCCCGTTGACGTCAGGATTTCGTCCTGTGACTCCGGCGGGTCCATCGGAGACTCCAAGATTTCTTCGTCCGGCTCCTTCCTCGGCGCCGAAGCTGCCTGCGGCGTCGGATGGTTCTGGAGATCGGCGCCGATCTTCGGCGGAGGCCATGTCGACTCCGCGTATCGAGGAAAGACTACATTCGAGGAGGCGTGCTCTCCGTCTTTTGGAAGAGCAGGAATACCAACGAGTCTTGGAGGAAGGAGAGATTGAGGACTCTGGTGATGGACTGCATGGTCTGGATACAGCCAGTGGGCTGGATACTTCCCCTGAGTGGGACCTTTCATCTCCAGGGGAATATACGGAGGAGGCTGCTACCTTTCACGCTGTGGTGAGGAAGGCGGCTAACTTTCTGGACCTGCCTTTGCCGGTGGCAGAGGCGAAGCAGAATTTACTGACTGAGGTACTGCATCCGGCCTCTGCTGCAGCGGATCCTCTCTTGCCATTTAATGAGGCTTTGCTTGATCCGGTGTTAGAGGTGTGGAAGAAGCCAGTATCTTCCTCGGCTGTTCATAGGGCTGTGGCCAGGAGATATCGAGCTGCACCATCTGACCCTGGCTTTCTGTCTAGACACCCTACGCCGGAGAGCTTGGTGGTGCAAGCCTCCTGTTCCTCTAGGTCAGCACCTGGATCTTTCCAAGAAGATATTTTCCTCTTGTAGTTTGGCGTTGAAGGCCACCAACGCGACTTGTATTCTGGGGAGATACATCCATGCTCTCATGGACGATATTTCATCTTCATTTACGGAGCTTCCCCAGGGACTCTTGAATGTTGTCTCGGGTGCCCAGGCTGCCGCAACCCAGATTTTCCAGTCTGGGCTGGACACGACCGACTCGGTGGCTAGGGCAATGGGCACGGCTGTGGTGGCAAGGAGGCAGGCCTGGCTCCGTAACTCAGGGTTTTCTGCGGACGTGCAGTCGACCCTGTTGGACCTCCCGTTTGATGGGGACAAACTGTTTGGAGCCAAAGCAGATTCGGCATTGGAGAGATTTAAAGAAAGCAGGGCCACAGCCAAATCATTAGGGCTGCAAGCCCCTTCTTCTTCTGCCTCCTCCAGATTTTTCAGGAGGTTTCGTGGATTTGGGCGTGGCTCTTCCTCCTCTTCCTTTCGGGGGAGATTCCAGCAACCCACCTCTTCCCTCCCCTATAGATCATTTAGAGGGAGGGGTAGGGCCCGCACCAGAGGAGCCTCTCAGCAGCACTCTGCCTCTTCCTCGTCCTCTGGAGGGGTGCAGCAGGGAAAGCAGCCTTAGGCTTCCACCATTTCCCACTCACTCCTCTCCTGTAGGGGGGAGGTTACGGCATTTTCTCCACAAGTGGGAGACTATTACATCGGACACTTGGGTTATCAGTATTGTGGGAAAAGGCTACACCCTTCCCTTTCAGGAGTTTCCGCCCCCCATCCCGCCCCGCCCATCTTATTGTTCAGAAGAACACCTCCTGTTTTTAGAACAGGAGGTTCAAGTCCTCCTTTCAAAGGGCACGGTGGAGTTAGTCCCAGAGCAGGAAAGGGGTCGAGGTTGTTACTCAAGGTACTTCCTGATTCCCAAGAAGGATGGTCGGTTGAGACCAATCCTGGATCTGAGGATCTTGAATTGGTTCCTCAAACAGGAAAAGTTCAAGATGCTGACCCTAGCTCAGGTGCTTTTGGTGTTGAACAAAGAAGATTGGATGGTGTCTGTCGACTTGCAGGATGCTTATTTTCATATCCCGATACTCAAGTCGCACAGGAAGTATCTCCGGTTTGTGGTAGGGTCGCAGCACTATCAGTTTGCGGTCCTCCCGTTTGGTCTTACTTCAGCACCTCGAGTCTTCACGAAGGTGATGTCAGCGGTTGCGGCAGAGCTCAGAAGGAAGGGGATAGCAGTATTCCCTTACTTGGACGACTGGTTGATCAAAGCCAAGTCTCCGGAGCTTGTGTCGCATCATCTGCAGTCAACAACCCAGTTGTTGTTCGACCTGGGCTTTTCGGTGAACGTGCCCAAATCTCACCTGGAGCCCTCTCAGCGCCTCCTGTTCATAGGGGCAGTACTGGATACAACATTGAGTCGAGCCTTTCCTCCGCCTCAGCGGATTCAAGATATTCAGGAGTTGGTTCCAATGTTTCGAAATGGAGCGGTAGTTCCAGTCCTCAAGGTCCTTCGTCTGCTCGGTCTGTTTGCCTCCTTCATACTGTTGGTCACGCATGCTCGCTGGCATATGAGGGCTCTTCAGTGGTGCCTCCGAAGGCAGTGGTCTCAACACAAAGGAGATCTAGAAGGTGCTGTCAAGATCTCCGGAGACGCTGCTGTGGACTTGAAGTGGTGGATTGCGGGCAACAATCTTTCACAAGGAAAGCCGTTCGTGCAGTCACCACCAGTGACCACGGTCATAACGGATGCTTCCACTCTAGGGTGGGGAGCTCATCTGGGGGATCTGGAGATCAAAGGGCTTTGGTCTCCAGAGGAACAGATTTTTCATATCAGTCTGTTGGAGTTGCGGGCTGTACGTCTGGCTCTCAAGGCCTTCCTCCCTTCCCTTCGTGGTCAGTCGGTACAGGTCCTGACGGACAATACTACCGCGATGTGGTACATAAACAAACAGGAAGGAGTAGGGTCGTACCTTCTCTGCAGAGAAGCTCTTCGACTATGGTCCTGGGCAAAGGACCATCAGATTTTCTTGGTAGCAAATCATCTGGCCGGGGTCTTGAATGTACGTGCGGACAGTCTCAGTCGCCATTTCTCGGCCGACCACGAGTGGCGTCTCCATCCAGATCAAGTCTGTTTAATCTTTCAGATGTGGGTGTTTCCTCGGATAGATTTGTTTGCCACTCTGGAGAACGCGCATTGTCCGTTATTCTGCAGCCTTCAGTATCCGATGCAGGGAGCGTTGGGGGGCGCGTTTCAGATAACCTGGTGCGGCCAGTTCCTTTACGCGTTTCCCCCCATACCCTTGATTCGTCGGGTGTTGAGGAAGATTCGCCAAGACCGGGCCCAAGTCATCTTAATAGCTCCGGATTGGCCAAGGAGGGTGTGGTACTCCGACCTTCTCCAACTCTCACTGTGCCCTCCGCTCCGTCTCCCTCTCAGGGCAGACCTCCTCTCGCAGTCGCAGGGGCAGGTTTTACACCCCAACCTCCAGAGTCTGCACCTACATGCCTGGAGATTGAGCGGGGCAACCTGAGTTCCTTCTCTCTCCCGCCTGATGTAGTGGATGTTATATTAGCGGCCAGGCGACACTCCACTAAATCTATCTACGCTAATAGGTGGTCTAAATTTGTTATGTGGTGTGGAGAGAGACAGATTGATCCCTTACATGCTCATCTGTCAGATGTTTTGTCTTTTGCTCTGTCTCTAGCGCAGAAAGGTTGTGCAGTGGCTACCATTAAAGATTATTTGTCTGCCTTGTCAGCCTTCATTTGTCTTCCAGACCAACCATCGTTATTTAAATCCCCTATTGTTCTCAGATTCTTGAAAGGTCTTCTAAATAAATATCCTCCAAAACCATTCGTTATGCCTCAATGGGATTTGTCCTTGGTCCTGACTTTCCTTATGGGGTCCCCTTTTGAACCTATGCATTCTTGCCCCTTAAGGTATTTAGTTATTAAGACAGTCTTCTTGGTGGCTATAACATCTGCAAGGAGAGTGAGTGAGTTGCAGGCCTTATCGGTAAAACCCCCTTATACAAACTTTTATGGGGATAAGGTGGTGTTGAGGACCAAGGCTGCTTTCCACCCGAAGGTTGTTTCACCCTTCCATTTGGCCCAGACAATTACTTTGTCCACGTTCTATCCTCCGCCTCATCCTTCAAAGGAGGAAGAGAGACTACATCGCTTGGACCCAAAGAGGGCGTTAAGCTTCTACATTGATAGAACGAAGGACTTCAGGCTGGAGGATCAGCTGTTCATCGGATACGTGGGCAAGAGGAGAGGAAAGGCAGTCCACAAGGGAACACTCTCCAGGTGGGTTGTTCTTTGTATTAAAATCTGTTACTCTTTAGCAAAGAAGGATCCTCCTGATGGCATTAGAGCTCATTCCACCAGAGCTAAGTCGGCCACTTCGGCCTTGGCCAGAGGTGTTCCTGTGGTCGACATCTGCAAGGCCGCAACTTGGTCGTCCCTTCACACTTTTGCGAAGCATTACTGTTTGGACTCTGAGGTCAGAAGGGACGGCCATTTTGCACGGTCAGTGCTGCAGGATTTCTTGGTTTGACCATTTAGGCACCAACCACCGGGCGTGGTACTGCTTTGGGACTCTATTCATTAGGTGAGGAATCCACAGGTAGTTGTATCCATCAGAAGAACGAGTTACTTACCTTCGGTAACAACTTTTCTGGTGGATACATTAGCTACCTGTGGATTCCTCACGGTCCCACCCGCCTCCCCGTTGCCTTTTTGGTCTTACCAAGTAATCCTTGAGTGCGCTCCTATTGGTCTTCAAGACTGCAATAGATTTTGTATATATGGATATTTGTATATATATATATATATATATATATATATATATATATATATATATATATATATATATCTTTGTGTATATACATAATTAGTATATATTTGTTTGTTTTAAAAAAGAGAGTTATATTAAATCTATAGCCATTTTATTGCAATGTTGGGTGATTTACAATGTTATGGGATGTTGCCTTGCTCTTTCATTGCATTGGGTTATTGTTCTCATGCACGTAAAAAATGTTGGTACTGACGTCGGCGAGGACCTCTTATTGCCTGTATGACGTCAGACGGCGTCGCATGGGCCAATGTGACGTCCTCGTCGACGTGCAGAAGCTAGGAAGAAGATTTCCGTCGAATGCTGGCGCCATGGGAGTATTCATTAGGTGAGGAATCCACAGGTAGCTAATGTATCCACCAGAAAAGTCGTTACCGAAGGTAAGTAACTCGTTCTTTTAACACTGGAAAAAGAAGAAGGAGGAGGAGGTTGGATTATTTGGAGAGTGAGGGTTTAAAGTGTTTAGTTTTAACCCCTACGGTGCCCTGGACGAGGTGATCTCGTCCAGGGCACTGGTTCCCGGGTGCCTTGGACGAGATCACCTCGTCCTGCACCCAGGAACTGGGGGGAGCTCTAGCGCTCCCCCCATGTGCTCCCCACCCACCCCCCCAAGGCAGGGATGGAAGGGGAAGCCTATTATTAGGCCGATCTGCCCCCGGGGGGGCAGAAACCTCTAGGCACCAGGGATCATTAAATTATATTTATACCATTTCTGCCCCCCTGGGGGGGGCAGATTTTCCTATTTTTATGAGGCCAATCTGCCCCCAAGGGGGACAGAGACCACTAGACACCAGGGAGTTTTTTTTTAACGTGAATTTCACGCAAGGGGAGCGACCCCTTAGGCAAGGGTCGCTCCCCTGGGGGGATCATTTATTTTAGGCCATTCCCCTGGGGGGCAGATCAGCCTATTTTGATTAGGCCGATCTGCCCCCAAGGGGGGCAGAAACCACTAGGCACCGGGGATTATTATTTTTTTTTATTTTTTTTACAGAGGGGGAGCAACTCTTTGGACAAGGGTCGCTCCCCTGGAGGGGAAAATTGTATTCAGGCCACAGATCGGCCGATTTTTGCTACGCCAATCTGCCCCCAAGAGGGGCAGAAACCTCTAGGCGCCAGGGCAATTTTTTTTTTTGTTGTTTGTTTTTTTTCCGTTAGTTTTTTTTTATAGATGGGGAGCGACCCATTAGGCAAGGGTTGCTCCCCTGGGGGGCAAATTGTATTTAGACCATTTCTGCCCCCCTTGGGGGCAGATTGGCTGATTTTAGGTCAATCTGCCCCCAAGGGGGCAGAAACCACTAGGCACCGGGGATTTATTTTTTTGCCGCCAATGTCACGCAGGGGGAGCAAGCCCCTAGGCAAGTTTCGCTCCCAATGGGGGGTTGAGGGGGCAAATTTATTTTAGGCCTTTTCTGCCCCCCCCCCCCACCGGGGCCGGCTGAGCTAGAGGTCCACAGGTAGGCATTCTGCAAAAAACACCTCTGTTTTCTGTGAAAAAATGTGATGTGTCCACGTTGTGTTTTGGGCCATTTCCTTTCGTGGGCGCTAGGCCTACCCACACAAGTGAGGTATCATTTTTATCGGGAGACTTGGGAGAACGCTGGGTGGAAGGACATTTCTGGCTCCCCTCAGATTCAAGAACTTTCTGTCACCAAAATGTGAGGAAAATGTGTTTTTTTTTTTAGCCAAATTTTGAGGTTTGCAAAGGATTCTGGGTAACAGAACCTGGTCAGAGCCCCACAAGTCACCCCATCTTGGATTCCCCTAGGTCTCTAGTTTTAAAAAATGCACAGGTTTGGTAGGTTTCCCTAGGTGCCGGCTGAGCTAGCGGCCAAAATCTACAGGTAGGCAGTTTGCAAAAAAACAGCTCTGTTTTCTTTAAAAAAAATGTGATGTGTCCACGTTGTGTTTTGGGGCATTTCCTGTCGCGGGCACTAGGCCTACACACACAAGTGAGGTATCATTTTTATCGGGAGTCTTGGGGGAACATAGAATAGCAACACAAGTGTTATTGCCCCTTGTCTTTCCCTTAATGTTTTCCTTCTAAATATAAGAGTGTGTGTAAAAAAGACGTCTATTTGAGAAATGCCCTGTAATTCACATGCTAGTATGGTCACCCCGGAATTCAGAGATGTGCAAATAACCACTGCTCCTCAACACCTTATCTTGTGCCCATTTTGGAAATACAAAGGTTTTCTTGATAGCTATTTTTCACTCTTTATATTTCAGCAAATGAATTGCTGTATACCCGGTATAGAATGAAAACGCACTGCAGGGTGCAGCTCATTTATTTGCTCTGGGTACCTAGGGTTCTTGATGAACCTACAAGCCCTATATATCTCGCAACCAGAAGTGTCCAGCAGACGTAACAGTATATTGCTTTAAAAAATCTGACATTGCAGGAAAAAGTTACAGAGTAAAACGTAGAGAAAAATTGCTGTTTTCTTTTCACCTCAATTTCAATATTTTTCTTTTTCAGTTGTTATTTTCTGTAGGAAACCCTTGTAGGATCTACACAAATGACCCCTTGCTGAATTCAGAATTTTGTCTAATTTCCAGAAATGTTTAAGTTTCTGGGATCCAGCATTGGTTTCACGCCCATTTCTGTCACTGACTGGAAGGAGGCTGAAAGCACAAAAAATCGTAAAAATGGGGTATTTCTGATGGATACAACTACCTGTGGATTCCTCACCTCATGAATACTCCCATGGCGCCAGCATTTGACGGAAATCTTCTTACTAGTCTCTGCACGTCGACGAGGACGTCACTCTAGCCCACGCGACGCCGTCTGACGTCATACAGGCAATAAGAAGTCCTCGCCGACGTGCCGATGACAGTTCCCTTTTTTCCGTGCATTCGAAACGGTTATCTTCGAGGGAGTTACTGTTACCTTCGTGGTTACAGTGTATTGTCTGCTGCGTAGTCTTCTCTGCGGTAACAATGTCTCAGAGGAAGTCGGGTTTCAAGCCCTGTCGAGAGTGTGGGGGCAAGATGTCAGTTACAGATCCTCACTCCGACTGTCTATGGTGTTTGAGCTCCGACCACGACGTCTCGACTTGCGATTCATGTCAACACATGAATCCGAAGGCCCTCAAAGAGCGCGAGGCCAAGTTATTCATGGCAAAGTCAAAGAAGAAGGAGAAACATCATAAGAAGTCTTCTTCGCCAAGGTCTCACCGGCGTCATCGAGACTCCCGGCGCCGTAGAGACTCACGACGTCACTCCAGCAAGGAGTCTCATTCGAGGTCACCTTCGGCTCGGCGTCGGAGGACTTGGGAGGTCAGCCCCACGGTCACGCCGCATCCATCGACGCCGTTGCCCTCTCCGGCGTCACCGACTTCACCTGGTCAGGCGTCAGTGATTGAGGTGGTGCAGCCTCTTGTGTTTTCTCCGGCGTCGCAGACGTCGAGGCCGGCGTCGGGGTCGCCTTCGATCCAGGCACCCCAGTTTCTGATGGATACAACTACCTGTGGATTCCTCACCTCATGAATACTCCCATGGCGCCAGCATTTGACGGAAATCTTCTTACTAGTCTCTGCACGTCGACGAGGACGTCACTCTAGCCCACGCGACGCCGTCTGACGTCATACAGGCAATAAGAAGTCCTCGCCGACGTGCCGATGACAGTTCCCTTTTTTCCGTGCATTCGAAACGGTTATCTTCGAGGGAGTTACTGTTACCTTCGTGGTTACAGTGTATTGTCTGCTGCGTAGTCTTCTCTGCGGTAACAATGTCTCAGAGGAAGTCGGGTTTCAAGCCCTGTCGAGAGTGTGGGGGCAAGATGTCAGTTACAGATCCTCACTCCGACTGTCTATGGTGTTTGAGCTCCGACCACGACGTCTCGACTTGCGATTCATGTCAACACATGAATCCGAAGGCCCTCAAAGAGCGCGAGGCCAAGTTATTCATGGCAAAGTCAAAGAAGAAGGAGAAACATCATAAGAAGTCTTCTTCGCCAAGGTCTCACCGGCGTCATCGAGACTCCCGGCGCCGTAGAGACTCACGACGTCACTCCAGCAAGGAGTCTCATTCGAGGTCACCTTCGGCTCGGCGTCGGAGGACTTGGGAGGTCAGCCCCACGGTCACGCCGCATCCATCGACGCCGTTGCCCTCTCCGGCGTCACCGACTTCACCTGGTCAGGCGTCAGTGATTGAGGTGGTGCAGCCTCTTGTGTTTTCTCCGGCGTCGCAGACGTCGAGGCCGGCGTCGGGGTCGCCTTCGATCCAGGCACCCCAGTATCCGGCTTTTCCCACTCCTGGAGCCGATAGTACCGCGTTTCTTAATGCGATGTATACCATCTTTCAGCAGATGGCTCCAGGAGCTGCTCCGGCTGGTCCTTCGGGGCCCTTGGCCTTTTCGTTGGGTGATCCTGCGCCTCTTCGGCCGGCACCCTTTATGCCCTTTCTCCCTTTTGGGAATGTGGGCTCGGCGCCGGTGCCGGCGTCGGTGGCCGCTCCGGTGGCTGCTCCGGTGGCTTCGGATGTTTCGGCCCCGGAGGTTGCCCCTCCGTCGAAGTCAGGATTTTGCCCTGTGACTCCGGTTGGTCCATCGGCTCCAAGACCTCGTCCTCCGGCTCCTGCCTCGGCGCCGAAGCTGCCTGTGGCGCCGGACGCGGCGTCAGATGCTTCTGGAGATCGGCGCCGTTCTTCGACGTCGGCGGAGGCCATGTCGACTCCGCGTATCGAGGAGAGACTTCATTCGAGGAGGCGTGCTCTCCGTCTTTTAGAAGAGCAAGAGTACCAGCGAGTCCTAGAGGAGGGAGAGATTGAGGACTCTGGAGACGGACTGCATGGTCTGGATACAGCCAGTGGGCTGGACACTTCCCCTGAGTGGGACCTTTCATCTCCAGGGGAATATACGGAGGAGGCTGCTTCCTTTCATGCTGTGGTGAGGAAGGCAGCGAGCTTTTTGGACCTGCCTTTGCCGGTGGCAGAGGCAAAGCAGAATTTGCTGACAGAGGTATTGCATCCGGCCTCTGCTGCAGCTGAGCCTCTCTTGCCATTTA
This sequence comes from Pleurodeles waltl, assembly GCF_031143425.1. Taxonomy (NCBI): domain Eukaryota; kingdom Metazoa; phylum Chordata; class Amphibia; order Caudata; family Salamandridae; genus Pleurodeles; species Pleurodeles waltl. The sequence goes on along the minus strand of NC_090443.1, from coordinate 444,648,059 downwards.
ATGAGGCTTTGCTGGATCCGGTGTTGGAGGTGTGGAAGAAGCCGGTGTCTTCCTCGGCCGTTCATAGGGCTGTGGCCAGGAGGTATCGAGCTGCACCATCTGACCCTGGCTTTCTCTCTAGACACCCTACGCCGGAGAGCTTGGTGGTGCAAGCCTCCTGTTCCTCAAAGTCAGCGCCTGGTTCCTTCCCGACGGTGCCTGGAGACAGAGACTCCAAGAAACTGGATGCGCAGTCCAAGAAAATATTTTCGTCATGCAGTTTGGCGTTGAAGGCCACCAACGCCACGTGCATTCTGGGGAGGTACATCCATGCGCTGATGGATGATATTTCGTCTTCATTCACGGAGCTTCCCCAGGGTCTTTTGGATGTGGTCTCGGACGCCCAGGCTGCCGCGACCCAGATTATCCAGTCTGGGCTGGACACGACCGACTCGGTGGCCAGGGCGATGGGCACGGCTGTGGTGGCAAGAAGACAGGCCTGGCTCCGAAACTCAGGGTTCTCTGCGGATGTGCAGTCGACCCTGCTGGACCTCCCGTTTGATGGGGACAGACTGTTTGGAGCCAAGGCAGATTCGGCCTTGGAACGATTTAAGGAGAGCAGAGCCACAGCCAAATCGTTAGGACTGCAAGCTCCTTCTTCCTCTGCCTCTTCTAGAATTTTCAGGAGGTTTCGGGGATTTGGGCGTGGCTCTTATTCCTCTTCCTTTCGGGGGAGGTTCCAGCAACCCGCCTCTTCCCTCCCCTATAGGTCATTTAGAGGGAGGGGGAGGGGTGGGGTCCGTACCAGAGGAGCCTCTCAACAGCACTCTGCCTCTTCCTCGTCCTCTGGAGGGGTGCAGCAGGGGAAGCAGCCTTAGGCTTCCACCGTTTCCCACTCACTCCTCTCCTGTAGGGGGAAGATTACAGCGTTTTCTCCACAAGTGGAGGTCTATCACAACGGACACTTGGGTTCTCGGCATTGTGGGAAAAGGCTACGCCCTTCCCTTTCGGGAGTTCCCGCCCCTCATCCCGCCCCGCCCATCTTATTGTTCAGAAGAACACCTCCTGTTGCTAGAACAGGAGGTTCAAGTCCTCCTTTCAAAGGGCGCGGTAGAGTTGGTCCCAGAGCAGGAAAAGGGTCGAGGTTGTTACTCAAGATACTTCCTGATTCCCAAAAAGGATGGTCAGTTGAGACCAATCCTGGATCTGAGGATCTTGAATTGGTTCCTCAAACAGGAAAAGTTCAAGATGCTGACCCTAGCACAGGTGCTTTTGGCGTTGAACAAGGAAGATTGGATGGTGTCTGTCGACTTGCAGGATGCTTACTTTCATATCCCGATACTCAAGTCGCACAGGAAGTATCTCCGGTTTGTGGTAGGGTCGCAGCACTATCAGTTTGCGGTCCTCCCGTTTGGTCTTACTTCAGCACCTCGAGTCTTCACAAAGGTGATGTCAGTGGTTGCGGCGGAGCTCAGAAGGAAGGGGATAGCAGTATTCCCTTACTTGGACGACTGGTTAATCAAAGCCAAGTCCCCGGAGCTTGTGTCGCAGCATCTGCAGTCAACAACCCAGTTGTTGTTCGACCTGGGCTTTTCGGTGAACGTGCCCAAATCTCACCTGGAGCCCTCTCAGCGCCTCCTGTTCATAGGGGCAGTACTGGATACAACATTGAGTCGAGCCTTTCCTCCGCCTCAGCGGATTCAAGATATTCAGGAATTGGTTCCAATGTTTCGAAATGGAGCGGTAGTTCCAGTCCTCAAGGTCCTTCGTCTGCTCGGTTTGTTCGCCTCCTGCATTCTGTTGGTCACGCATGCTCGCTGGCACATGAGGGCTCTTCAGTGGTGCCTCCGAAGGCAGTGGTCTCAACACAAGGGAGATTTAGAAGGTACTGTCAAGATCTCCAGAGATGCTGCTGTGGAATTGAAGTGGTGGATTGCGGGCAACAATCTTTCACAGGGGAAGCCGTTCGCGCAGTCGCCACCAGTGGCCACGGTAATAACGGATGCCTCCACCCTAGGATGGGGAGCTCATCTGGGGGATCTGGAGATCAAAGGGCTTTGGTCTCCAGAGGAACAGGTGTTTCATATCAATCTGTTGGAGTTACGGGCTGTACGTTTGGCTCTCAAGGCCTTCCTCCCATCCCTTCGTGGTCAGTCGGTACAGGTCCTGACGGACAATACTACCACGATGTGGTACATAAACAAACAGGGAGGAGTAGGGTCGTACCTTCTCTGCAGAGAAGCTCTTCGGCTATGGTCCTGGGCAAAGGACCATCAGATTTGCTTGGTGGCAAATCATCTGGCCGGGGTCTTGAATGTACGTGCGGACAGTCTCAGTCGCCAATTCTCGGCAGACCACGAGTGGCGTCTCCATCCAGATCAAGTCTGTTTAATCTTCCAGATGTGGGGGTTTCCTCGGATAGATCTGTTTGCCACTCGGGAGAACGCGCATTGCCCGTTATTCTGCAGCCTCCAGTATCCGATGCAGGGAGCGTTGGGGGACGCGTTTCAGATAACCTGGTGCGACCAGTTGCTTTACGCGTTTCCCCCCATACCCTTGATTCCTCGAGTGTTGAGGAAAATTCGCCAAGACCGGGCCCAAGTCATCTTAATAGCTCCGGATTGGCCAAGGAGGGTATGGTACTCCGACCTTCTCCAACTCTCACTGTGCCCTCCGCTCCGTCTCCCTCTCAGGGCAGACCTCCTCTCGCAGTCGCAGGGGCAGGTTTTACACCCCAACCTCCAGAGTCTGCACCTACATGCTTGGAGATTGAACGGGGCAACCTGAGTTCCTTCTCTCTCCCGCCTGATGTAGTGGATGTTATCTTAGCGGCCAGGCGACACTCCACTAAATCTATCTACGCTAATAGGTGGTCTAAATTTGTTATGTGGTGTGGAGAGAGACAGATTGATCCCTTACATGCTCGTCTGTCACATGTTTTGTCTTTTGCACTGTCTCTAGCGCAGAAAGGTTGTGCAGTAGCTACCATTAAGGGTTATTTGTCGGCCTTGTCAGCCTTCATTTGTCTTCCAGACCAACCATCGTTATTTAAATCCCCTATTGTTCTCAGATTCTTGAAAGGTCTTCTGAATCAATATCCTCCAAAACCATTCGTTATGCCTCAATGGGATTTGTCCTTGGTCCTGACTTTCCTTATGGGGTCCCCTTTTGAGCCTATGCATTCTTGCCCCTTAAGGTATTTGGTTATTAAAACAGTATTCCTGGTAGCTATAACATCTGCAAGGAGAGTGAGTGAGTTGCAGGCCTTATCGGTTAAACCCCCTTATATAACGTTTTATGGGGATAAGGTGGTGTTGAGGACCAAGGCTGCTTTCCTTCCGAAGGTTGTTTCACCCTTCCATTTGGCTCAGACAATCACTTTGTCCACGTTTTATCCTCCGCCTCATCCTTCAAAGGAGGAAGAAAGACTACATCGCCTGGACCCAAAAAGGGCGTTGAGCTTCTATATCGACAGAATGAAGGATATCAGGCTGGAGGATCAGCTGTTTGTCGGATACGTGGGCAAGAGGAGAGGAAAGGCAGTCCACAAGAGAACACTCTCCAGGTGGGTTGTTCTTTGCATTAAAATCTGTTACTCTTTGGCAAAGAAGGATCCGCCTGAGGGCATTAGAGCTCACTCCACCAGAGCTAAGTCGGCCTCTTCGGCCTTGGCCAGGGGTGTTCCTGTGGTTGACATCTGCAAGGCCGCAACTTGGTCGTCCCTTCACACTTTTGTGAAACATTACTGTTTGGACTCTGAGGTCAGAAGGGACGGTCATTTTGCACGGTCAGTGCTGCAGGATTTCTTGGTTTGACCATTTAGGCACCCACCGCCGGGCGTGGTACTGCTTTGGGACTCTATTCATGAGGTGAGGAATCCACAGGTAGTTGTATCCATCAGAAGAACGAGTTACTTACCTTCGGTAACGACTTTTCTGGTGGATACATTAGCTACCTGTGGATTCCTCACGGTCCCACCCGCCTCCCCGTTGCCTTTTTGGTCTCTCCAAGCAATCCTTGAGGGTGCTCCTTTTGGTCTTCAAAGTTGCAATACATTTTGCATGTATGATATTTGTATATATGTGTATATGTATATATAAATCTATATATATATTGGGTATATACATGATTCGTATGTATAAATATATTTATTTGTTTAAAAAAAAAAAAAAAAAAAAAAAAAAGGTTATATTAAATCTACAGCTATTTTATTGCAATGTTGTGTGATTTACAATATTAAGAGATGTTGCTTTGCTCTTTCATTGCATTGGGTTATTATTATTATTCTCATGCACGTAAAAAATGTTGGTACTGTCATCGGCACGTCGGCGAGGACTTCTTATTGCCTGTATGACGTCAGACGGCGTCGCGTGGGCTAGAGTGACGTCCTCGTCGACGTGCAGAGACTAGTAAGAAGATTTCCGTCAAATGCTGGCGCCATGGGAGTATTCATGAGGTGAGGAATCCACAGGTAGCTAATGTATCCACCAGAAAAGTCGTTACCGAAGGTAAGTAACTCGTTCATCCGGCTTTTCCCACTCCTGGAGCCGATAGTACCGCGTTTCTTAATGCGATGTATACCATCTTTCAGCAGATGGCTCCAGGAGCTGCTCCGGCTGGTCCTTCGGGGCCCTTGGCCTTTTCGTTGGGTGATCCTGCGCCTCTTCGGCCGGCACCCTTTATGCCCTTTCTCCCTTTTGGGAATGTGGGCTCGGCGCCGGTGCCGGCGTCGGTGGCCGCTCCGGTGGCTTCGGATGTTTCGGCCCCGGAGGTTGCCCCTCCGTCGAAGTCAGGATTTTGCCCTGTGACTCCGGTTGGTCCATCGGCTCCAAGACCTCGTCCTCCGGCTCCTGCCTCGGCGCCGAAGCTGCCTGTGGCGCCGGACGCGGCGTCAGATGCTTCTGGAGATCGGCGCCGTTCTTCGACGTCGGCGGAGGCCATGTCGACTCCGCGTATCGAGGAGAGACTTCATTCGAGGAGGCGTGCTCTCCGTCTTTTAGAAGAGCAAGAGTACCAGCGAGTCCTAGAGGAGGGAGAGATTGAGGACTCTGGAGACGGACTGCATGGTCTGGATACAGCCAGTGGGCTGGACACTTCCCCTGAGTGGGACCTTTCATCTCCAGGGGAATATACGGAGGAGGCTGCTTCCTTTCATGCTGTGGTGAGGAAGGCAGCGAGCTTTTTGGACCTGCCTTTGCCGGTGGCAGAGGCAAAGCAGAATTTGCTGACAGAGGTATTGCATCCGGCCTCTGCTGCAGCTGAGCCTCTCTTGCCATTTAATGAGGCTTTGCTGGATCCGGTGTTGGAGGTGTGGAAGAAGCCGGTGTCTTCCTCGGCCGTTCATAGGGCTGTGGCCAGGAGGTATCGAGCTGCACCATCTGACCCTGGCTTTCTCTCTAGACACCCTACGCCGGAGAGCTTGGTGGTGCAAGCCTCCTGTTCCTCAAAGTCAGCGCCTGGTTCCTTCCCGACGGTGCCTGGAGACAGAGACTCCAAGAAACTGGATGCGCAGTCCAAGAAAATATTTTCGTCATGCAGTTTGGCGTTGAAGGCCACCAACGCCACGTGCATTCTGGGGAGGTACATCCATGCGCTGATGGATGATATTTCGTCTTCATTCACGGAGCTTCCCCAGGGTCTTTTGGATGTGGTCTCGGACGCCCAGGCTGCCGCGACCCAGATTATCCAGTCTGGGCTGGACACGACCGACTCGGTGGCCAGGGCGATGGGCACGGCTGTGGTGGCAAGAAGACAGGCCTGGCTCCGAAACTCAGGGTTCTCTGCGGATGTGCAGTCGACCCTGCTGGACCTCCCGTTTGATGGGGACAGACTGTTTGGAGCCAAGGCAGATTCGGCCTTGGAACGATTTAAGGAGAGCAGAGCCACAGCCAAATCGTTAGGACTGCAAGCTCCTTCTTCCTCTGCCTCTTCTAGAATTTTCAGGAGGTTTCGGGGATTTGGGCGTGGCTCTTATTCCTCTTCCTTTCGGGGGAGGTTCCAGCAACCCGCCTCTTCCCTCCCCTATAGGTCATTTAGAGGGAGGGGGAGGGGTGGGGTCCGTACCAGAGGAGCCTCTCAACAGCACTCTGCCTCTTCCTCGTCCTCTGGAGGGGTGCAGCAGGGGAAGCAGCCTTAGGCTTCCACCGTTTCCCACTCACTCCTCTCCTGTAGGGGGAAGATTACAGCGTTTTCTCCACAAGTGGAGGTCTATCACAACGGACACTTGGGTTCTCGGCATTGTGGGAAAAGGCTACGCCCTTCCCTTTCGGGAGTTCCCGCCCCTCATCCCGCCCCGCCCATCTTATTGTTCAGAAGAACACCTCCTGTTGCTAGAACAGGAGGTTCAAGTCCTCCTTTCAAAGGGCGCGGTAGAGTTGGTCCCAGAGCAGGAAAAGGGTCGAGGTTGTTACTCAAGATACTTCCTGATTCCCAAAAAGGATGGTCAGTTGAGACCAATCCTGGATCTGAGGATCTTGAATTGGTTCCTCAAACAGGAAAAGTTCAAGATGCTGACCCTAGCACAGGTGCTTTTGGCGTTGAACAAGGAAGATTGGATGGTGTCTGTCGACTTGCAGGATGCTTACTTTCATATCCCGATACTCAAGTCGCACAGGAAGTATCTCCGGTTTGTGGTAGGGTCGCAGCACTATCAGTTTGCGGTCCTCCCGTTTGGTCTTACTTCAGCACCTCGAGTCTTCACAAAGGTGATGTCAGTGGTTGCGGCGGAGCTCAGAAGGAAGGGGATAGCAGTATTCCCTTACTTGGACGACTGGTTAATCAAAGCCAAGTCCCCGGAGCTTGTGTCGCAGCATCTGCAGTCAACAACCCAGTTGTTGTTCGACCTGGGCTTTTCGGTGAACGTGCCCAAATCTCACCTGGAGCCCTCTCAGCGCCTCCTGTTCATAGGGGCAGTACTGGATACAACATTGAGTCGAGCCTTTCCTCCGCCTCAGCGGATTCAAGATATTCAGGAATTGGTTCCAATGTTTCGAAATGGAGCGGTAGTTCCAGTCCTCAAGGTCCTTCGTCTGCTCGGTTTGTTCGCCTCCTGCATTCTGTTGGTCACGCATGCTCGCTGGCACATGAGGGCTCTTCAGTGGTGCCTCCGAAGGCAGTGGTCTCAACACAAGGGAGATTTAGAAGGTACTGTCAAGATCTCCAGAGATGCTGCTGTGGAATTGAAGTGGTGGATTGCGGGCAACAATCTTTCACAGGGGAAGCCGTTCGCGCAGTCGCCACCAGTGGCCACGGTAATAACGGATGCCTCCACCCTAGGATGGGGAGCTCATCTGGGGGATCTGGAGATCAAAGGGCTTTGGTCTCCAGAGGAACAGGTGTTTCATATCAATCTGTTGGAGTTACGGGCTGTACGTTTGGCTCTCAAGGCCTTCCTCCCATCCCTTCGTGGTCAGTCGGTACAGGTCCTGACGGACAATACTACCACGATGTGGTACATAAACAAACAGGGAGGAGTAGGGTCGTACCTTCTCTGCAGAGAAGCTCTTCGGCTATGGTCCTGGGCAAAGGACCATCAGATTTGCTTGGTGGCAAATCATCTGGCCGGGGTCTTGAATGTACGTGCGGACAGTCTCAGTCGCCAATTCTCGGCAGACCACGAGTGGCGTCTCCATCCAGATCAAGTCTGTTTAATCTTCCAGATGTGGGGGTTTCCTCGGATAGATCTGTTTGCCACTCGGGAGAACGCGCATTGCCCGTTATTCTGCAGCCTCCAGTATCCGATGCAGGGAGCGTTGGGGGACGCGTTTCAGATAACCTGGTGCGACCAGTTGCTTTACGCGTTTCCCCCCATACCCTTGATTCCTCGAGTGTTGAGGAAAATTCGCCAAGACCGGGCCCAAGTCATCTTAATAGCTCCGGATTGGCCAAGGAGGGTATGGTACTCCGACCTTCTCCAACTCTCACTGTGCCCTCCGCTCCGTCTCCCTCTCAGGGCAGACCTCCTCTCGCAGTCGCAGGGGCAGGTTTTACACCCCAACCTCCAGAGTCTGCACCTACATGCTTGGAGATTGAACGGGGCAACCTGAGTTCCTTCTCTCTCCCGCCTGATGTAGTGGATGTTATCTTAGCGGCCAGGCGACACTCCACTAAATCTATCTACGCTAATAGGTGGTCTAAATTTGTTATGTGGTGTGGAGAGAGACAGATTGATCCCTTACATGCTCGTCTGTCACATGTTTTGTCTTTTGCACTGTCTCTAGCGCAGAAAGGTTGTGCAGTAGCTACCATTAAGGGTTATTTGTCGGCCTTGTCAGCCTTCATTTGTCTTCCAGACCAACCATCGTTATTTAAATCCCCTATTGTTCTCAGATTCTTGAAAGGTCTTCTGAATCAATATCCTCCAAAACCATTCGTTATGCCTCAATGGGATTTGTCCTTGGTCCTGACTTTCCTTATGGGGTCCCCTTTTGAGCCTATGCATTCTTGCCCCTTAAGGTATTTGGTTATTAAAACAGTATTCCTGGTAGCTATAACATCTGCAAGGAGAGTGAGTGAGTTGCAGGCCTTATCGGTTAAACCCCCTTATATAACGTTTTATGGGGATAAGGTGGTGTTGAGGACCAAGGCTGCTTTCCTTCCGAAGGTTGTTTCACCCTTCCATTTGGCTCAGACAATCACTTTGTCCACGTTTTATCCTCCGCCTCATCCTTCAAAGGAGGAAGAAAGACTACATCGCCTGGACCCAAAAAGGGCGTTGAGCTTCTATATCGACAGAATGAAGGATATCAGGCTGGAGGATCAGCTGTTTGTCGGATACGTGGGCAAGAGGAGAGGAAAGGCAGTCCACAAGAGAACACTCTCCAGGTGGGTTGTTCTTTGCATTAAAATCTGTTACTCTTTGGCAAAGAAGGATCCGCCTGAGGGCATTAGAGCTCACTCCACCAGAGCTAAGTCGGCCTCTTCGGCCTTGGCCAGGGGTGTTCCTGTGGTTGACATCTGCAAGGCCGCAACTTGGTCGTCCCTTCACACTTTTGTGAAACATTACTGTTTGGACTCTGAGGTCAGAAGGGACGGTCATTTTGCACGGTCAGTGCTGCAGGATTTCTTGGTTTGACCATTTAGGCACCCACCGCCGGGCGTGGTACTGCTTTGGGACTCTATTCATGAGGTGAGGAATCCACAGGTAGTTGTATCCATCAGAAGAACGAGTTACTTACCTTCGGTAACGACTTTTCTGGTGGATACATTAGCTACCTGTGGATTCCTCACGGTCCCACCCGCCTCCCCGTTGCCTTTTTGGTCTCTCCAAGCAATCCTTGAGGGTGCTCCTTTTGGTCTTCAAAGTTGCAATACATTTTGCATGTATGATATTTGTATATATGTGTATATGTATATATAAATCTATATATATATTGGGTATATACATGATTCGTATGTATAAATATATTTATTTGTTTAAAAAAAAAAAAAAAAAAAAAAAAAAAGGTTATATTAAATCTACAGCTATTTTATTGCAATGTTGTGTGATTTACAATATTAAGAGATGTTGCTTTGCTCTTTCATTGCATTGGGTTATTATTATTATTCTCATGCACGTAAAAAATGTTGGTACTGTCATCGGCACGTCGGCGAGGACTTCTTATTGCCTGTATGACGTCAGACGGCGTCGCGTGGGCTAGAGTGACGTCCTCGTCGACGTGCAGAGACTAGTAAGAAGATTTCCGTCAAATGCTGGCGCCATGGGAGTATTCATGAGGTGAGGAATCCACAGGTAGCTAATGTATCCACCAGAAAAGTCGTTACCGAAGGTAAGTAACTCGTTCGTCTCAGTAAAATGCCAAATTTGTGTTGAAAAATTGGGTTTTCTGATTCAAGTCTGCCTGTTCCTGAAAGCTGGGAAGCTGGTGATTTTAGCACTGCAAACCCTTTGTTGATGCCATTTTCAGGGAAAAAACCACAAGCCTTCTTCTGCAGCCACTTTTTCCAATTTTTTTGAAAAAACCGAAAATTTCACTGTACTTTGGCTAATTTCTTGGCCTCCTTCAGGGGAACCCACAATGTCTGGGTACCTCTAGAATCCCTAGGATGTTGGAAAAAAAGGACGGAAATTTGGCTTGGCTAGCTTATGTGGACAAAAAGTTATGAGGGCCTAAGCCCGAACTGCCCCAAATAGCCAAAAAAAGGCCTGGCACAGGAGGGGGAAAAGGCCTGGCAGCGAAAGGGTTAAGGGGTTTAAGGGAGGAGATGGAAGAAAGAATGAATCCAAAATAAAATGCATGGGAAGGAGCGGGCAGTTGAGGGGTGGTAGAGAGTGTGACACATCTGGTGATTATACTTGGCAAATCTCATATTGCTGTCACTGTCACTAAATAACTACATTCTTTTAATTGTTTTATCCTCCTCTTGGGAGTCATCTCATTGTTTAGGAAAAGCAGGGGTTATTGCATCTTAATGAAATATGTGTCTGGTAAGGCATTTTTAAAGGAAACATGTTCTAGCTGCATTCTACTATCCGTTTAATGAAGTGTAATTTGTACCTAATGGACTTCTCTCCACAGATTACTTACATGAGAATATTTCCCAGGCGTCACACTGCATCTGGAAATTTTGGGTGAGCAGAACCCCTGCGCACTGATAGGTTGTGTTGTTGGGCTTCGTGCAACATCATTCACACCAGAAGTGACTTGTGCAATGCCATATAGGCGCCACCCTAGCATGCTAATGTCGGTTCTTTTCTACCTGTGCAAGTCAATGGAGATCCAGAAAAGGGCTACCCATCGTAATTTTTACTCCTTGTGTGAAGAATGTCCACCAGAAAGGCATGTTTTGAGCTCCAGATGTCAGTGACAGACCCACATTTGGTTTGCCTCTTGTGTCTTGAGCAAGAACACAACACCAAGAAATGGAAGCAGTGCTGCGTCTTGCATCCTAAGGCACTAAGGGAGCATTCCCTCAAGCTCCTTTCTTCTCAGTGTCAACTGGTTCCGCTTCGCTCCACGTCTTGGTCACGAGGAAGATCCCAAAATTGTTCGCAAAATTGTACCCGTCGAGTGTCGTCTCACTCCAAACCATTGGGGAAGTCTGGTACGTACCTTAAAAAAATAAAAGTCGTCCCGAAGAGGTCTTCGACTTCACCACGCAAGTCTCTGGATGAGTTGCGAGACCGTCAGTACTCGAAGGCTAGCTCTGTGGTGAAGCCTGCATCTGGGCAGACCTCCACACCTCCCTGAATTTCCAGGAGCCCCAGTGACCCCCGCCCAAATTAAGGATTTTTATGAGTCCAAGCCACACATTTTTGGGTAGCCTGGCCCATCTGGAGTGCCCTCAAGCCCCACTGATCTGGGAGGAGCCCTCAGTGCCATTCGGGTCCCAAGGATCCATTGACGATTCCAGAGTAGTGCCAGTCAAGCGACTTCAGCTTTCCCCAGAGCCGAATCCAGTGCCAATTCCCCCAGCACCACCAGTGCCCAGCGGTGGTGTCACCTCAATGATCATTCCCGACTCCAACATGGAGGTGGACGGGCATTGACCGATGCTGGTGCCAAATGGGGACAAACTCATCGTATCGGAGCCAGTGCCTTATTCATATGACAAGCCTAGATTGGGTGATAATTGGGAGGGGTCTGAGAACCCTTACGGATACCAGTCCCTAGAAGTTTCAGAGGACAACTGGTATTAGGATCTGACGAATGACAGTTGACTGGATACCTCCCTAGACGCTGGTCTGGTCTCTCCCCTTCCATGGCTATAGAGGAGGGTGCCTCATTTGCAGTGATGGTGCGGAGGGTGTCTGAGGTCCTGGACCTTACCTTACCAGACAAACACCATGACAGAGGTGCTTTAGACAGCCCTACCAAACCATAACTCCCATTCAATGAAGCCCTTATTGGCATCCTACTCGGCTCCTTGTCCAAGCCCTGCACAGCGGCTCCTATGCATAGGATAGTTGTCTGCCACATCACCCGACCCAGGGAACCCCAGTTTCCTCACCCAGGATCCCACACTAGAGAGCTTGGTGGTCTGGGCATCCACCTCCAAAGTCGGCTCCTGGCACATTCCCTACCACTCCACTTGAAAGGGTATTCAAAAGGCTAGATACCTTTGGGAATAAGATTTTCTTTTTCTGCCAGCCCGGCAATGCACTATACTCATATAGATCTGGGACTCTGTTGCACAAGTGCTGCCCATGGTCTCACAGGAGGCCTGAACCAGACCCTCACAAGCAATTGCTGACGGAAGAGATGCAGCCAAGATCACCAGAAGAAGTGGGCTGGACACAGCAGACTCGCTGGGCAGAGCAATTTCATCATCAGTTGCCCTTAGGCACCACACCTGGTTGAAAACTACTGGCTTTTTGGGGACTGCCCAAGCTTTGCACAAGAACATGCCCTTTGAAGAGAGTGCTACTGCCAGGTCCTTAGACCTTTCCATAGCCCTTTTGCCAGCCCCAGTCAACCTTCCACCCATTTGATTGCAATGGAAGGTGCTTTCAACATGGTGCATCCAGCCACCACTGCCAACAAATTGCACAACTGTTTCTGTTTTTGTTTTCACGGTTCCCACAGACCACTGGGACAGATAGCCAGAGGTAAAGCCAGTTCACTACCTTCTCTTACCCCTAAAAGCCTCCCCACCCTTCCCCCCCTACCAGTCAGCCGATTCCTCCAAACTCCTTACTTTTGCCCTCCAACCATCATAGGCATCCAGTGGGGGACAGGATACGCCATCACCTGCACCCCTGGAGGGCAATACCATACAACCATTGGGTTTTGCAGTTTGTCCAAAGGGGGCTACTCCCTCCCCTTTGTGACCACCCCTCACCCATGCCACCTACTTATGACAAGCTAACACCGGACCACCTCTCCTTGCTCCGTCAGGAAGTGTTAGCTCTCTTGACCACAGGAGGTATAGAAAAGTTGCTGGCATCAGAGGTAGGTTGTGGTTGCTATTCTCCGTACTTTCTGGTGCCCTAGAAGGTCAGAGGCCTACATCCTATTCTAGAGCTGTACATTCACAATATTTTCCTGGAGGAGACATTCAAGATGCTCGTGCTTGCGCAAATCCTGTCTTCCCTGGACCTCAGAGACTTGTAAGGTATCGTTTGACTTGCAGGATGCATAATTTCACATTTTCATTCTGCCTGCCCACAGGCGTTCCCTCCGGTTCACAGTCAGCCAAGAGCACTTTCAGTTTGGTGTGCTCCCCTTTGGCTTTACCAGTGCCCCTTGGGTGTTCACAAACGTGATGGCTCTGGTTGCAGCTCACCTCCTGAGGTCAGTGGTTCCTGCCTTTTCCTACTTCGACGACTGGCTGTTAAAGGCAGGCTCGCCACAGGTCGTTTCTCATCTCTAGGCTACAGCAAACATTCTGTATTCGCTGAGGTTCATGCTGAACATGCCGAAGTCACACCTGACTCCCTTCCAGATGCTTTCTTTCATAGGACCTGTTCTGGTCACAGTGCAGTTTTGGGCCTATCCTGCCAAGCGGTGAGTCCAGGATATTCAGGCTATGATACTGGTATGCCTCTAGCCTGGTTTTCAGTGAGACGGACTCGAGGCTGCTGGGGCTCATGGTCTCCTGCATCCTACTACTAGCACATGCCCCTTGGCATATGACGTCTCTGCAATGGGACCTGAAGTTTCAGTGGGCACATGATCCATATATCTAAGGGCACTGCAAAAGACCTGCAATGGTGGCTAACCAACCTCGACTACTGAAGATGGTAACTCCTTTCAGATTGGCCAATTCATTACTCTGCCTACCTTTTAAGCTCAGCCTTACCCCTCTAAAGAAGAGAAGAGACTCCCATCGACTGGACTCAAAAATACTATCAACTTTTTGTTGGTTACTTCACAGCAAAGAAAGGAAAGTCAGTGCAGAAATGGACCATCTTATGATGGATAGTGCTCTGCATCACAATCTGCTACGCACTGGCCAAAAAGCAACCTTCTGAAGGTTCGCTCTTGAAGCTCCTGTCCTGGATATCTGTCAGGCAGCAACGTGAGCTTCTTTGCACATGTTTATGAAGCACTACTACCTAGACAGTCAAGTCTGGCATGACAGTCACTTTGCCCTTTTGGTCCTGCAGGACTAATTAGTCTAATCTACATTGCATCCCCACCTCCGGACAGGTAATGCTGGGGTGTCTATTCTAAGGTAAGAAATCTGTGGCTGAAGGTATCTATCAGATGAACAAGTTACTTCGCTTCAGTAGCCCCTTATCTTGTAGAGATTCTGTCTAACAGCAGATTCCTTACCAACCCACCCATCCTCCCCACTCTGTGAATGAATCACAGAGATAACAAGTTGTTCCCTATTTAAGGGCACTAGCTTGACACACCAGTGGTTAGTGTTCTTTGTGGATCAGCGCTTCTGGCACAGAATGTTGTGAAAAGAAATTGACATCAGCTTGTTGGTGTGGTACCGAATCACTTCTGGCTCTGATGCCATGAGGAGCCGATCGACACCGCCTACCAGCGTGCATGGGTGCAGCTCACCAAAAATGTCTAGATCCAGAATGACACCTGGGGAATATTCTAAGGTAAGGAATCTGTGGCTAGATAGAGTCTCTACCAGATAAGACGCAACCGTAGGTAAGTAACTTGTTTGATTGGTTGTCTGATCTGAGATTCAGTATCTAAGGAGTTAGTTGAAAAGTCAGAGTTCAGCCTATCCTGAACAGGAGCCTCATAGATTCTGCAGGCTGATCTTAAGCTAATTTTATAGACGTGTTGTCATTTTGGTGTGAGTGCAATGGAGTTTAAATAATTTTTTCTTGGTTTCTGTATCAACTTACTTGATTATCTTATCCTAGATTTTCAGGTATACAGTTAAAGGACCACAGCCCTCACCAGCATACCCCTACATATAGTCTGGAAAAGAAGATTCTTAACTCACTTGTTTCTGTCTTAACTTTACAGATGCAGGAAATCCTCAGCACAACACATTTTTGTCTACAAATGTTTTTATGGTGTATATACCCAAGGCAAGCATAATTTCCATGCTCACAATGTGAGAGCCATGAAGTCGATGTAAGATTCCCTGCTTCTTCAAATTATGAATTTCTTTCTTGCCTCATAAAAAACATTTCACTTCAGATGCCAGAGGAAGAAGCCTTCTGCGTGTTTGTGCGGCTGATGCAGGAGTACCGCTTGAGGGAGCTCTTCAAACCCACCATGGCTGAGCTTGGCCTCTGCATATACCAGTTTGAGTACCTGCTGCAGGTTAGTGTGTTGAGAGGTAGTTCTAGTTCCTTTTTAGGGCCACAGCATGAATAAGTTTGTATCTGCTTTTCATTTAGGTGGATTGAGTGTTGGAATTGCAGGCATTTTCTACATTTAATATACTTGGCATGCTAATATGGTACGAGGTAAGACTGGATTGCTGAGCTATGAGTTTTGCAGTGTGTTTCTGCTTGTGTGTAGCTTTCTATTTAGATGTGAATCTTCATCTATAATTTTCCTCTCAAATGTGGTTATTGTATTAGTGTGTTTATCTGGGATCTTGTAATCTCTGATCTATGTGAAATGTCAAATGCTATAAATTGTGTGGTGTTTACTCCCAAGTGGCACATCATCATGGAAACCATGGATAAGAGATTCTCATTTCGCAGATTTCCACTGATAATCATAAAGACTGGATTGCCGTAACCATGCACTGGATCATAAAGCACTTTCCTACAAAGTGTACAGTATATATAACATGCTTTCTCCAGTATTGGATCTTTCATAGAGTCACATGCTTGCGTCATCATCATATTGGGAGTCCGACAGTATCTTTAATAAAGCAGTAGGTGAACTACTGGAGGCCATAATGGCAGTGGACAGTCACTGCCATATCCTATATTTGTCCTTTAAAAAAAAATTAAAAAAAAAAAATTCTTGAACTATAACCAATCAGGCGGCAGCACCCTCTAGAACACTCCCAGTAGAGGCTGTATCCCTCAGACACATGTGAGAAGAAAAGGCTATATTCCGACGATCCACATAAGATATGCATTATTGCCTCCATCCAGAGCACAAAATGAGAGACTGTAAGATCTTTTCTCACACAACTCTGAAAGACAGGGAAGACACACATTTACTATGGCTGCTGTAACAAAAAAAGAGAGTACCATTCTTCTGAGGATAGTGATGACTCTTCACAAGCTTCACATTCCCTTAAAAGACCTAGGACTAAGGAAAATATTTTCTTAGAACCACTGGCAAAGGTTATTAAAAAATCAAAGCACACCTCTGCTGGGCACGAAAAGTGGCATGAGGACCTTTCATCATCTTCCAGAAAACTTTAAATTGCTTCAGAAAAGCTTCCCTGAAAGAAGCACTTCCAAAAAGTACTTCTCAGTTTCTACTGTCAACGACAAAGGTGAAGAAAAACCCACTAGAATCCATAAAAGTACCCTCGTCGATGAAGACACCGCCAACGACACGTATTCACAGAGACAACAGCCAAGTGGACTTTTATCACAGCGGTGTGTCCCCTAATAACTTCTCTGTCTCTGCTATCATTAATGATAATCATCACAGCAAGGATCTTAAAACACCAGTCAGTATAGGCACTGTCAACGGCCATCCTCCTAGTCTCTCATTCGTTGATGCACTCACAAGTACTGCCACCGATAACAATACCATCGATGAGGGACTTGTCAGCAATGGTCCCATCAGCAATGGCCCCATCAGCGATGAGAATCTTGTCGACGATGATACTGTCAGCACCCCTTTCGACGACGACACCATTGATAATACCGTTGATGTTGCTACCATCAACTAGCCGTCAACAACACCTTTACCATCGATGAAGAGAACAACTACAATTGAACATTTAAAATCAGGAGAAAAAGCATCAGCAAACATCATTTTTTCTCCGTTGTCTTTGATTCCGCTAAGGGAAAATCATTCACAACAAACATTTTACCAATACATACTTTTCCAAGTAAGGTATTATCCTACCCACTTGCCCAACTCTTGGATGAGGATTATGACTCTGAGGACGGAAGTCCTTTTAGAGTAGCTAGTAGCCCTTCCCAGATATTAGGAAAATCCCACGACTTTGGTGATGATGACCAGTGTCAGGAATACTACTCAGCGAGGGAGCACGTGGAGCCTTACCATCACTTTTCAGGACAAAACCAACAAGAACCATCAATTCCACTGCCCATGTCACTAGAAACAAACTTGCAAAGTGTGCTTCAGGATTATCACAGTGTAGGAGGCTGGCCTGGTGTGTGGTGGACACCTATGGTGTTGGCACCTTATACCAGGTCCAGGCAACCCATATTAGTAAGTGTTAAAGTGTCTAGGAAGCCAGGGCTCTCTAGAGGTAGCTGTGGTGAGCAGTGAAGACTTATCTAGGAGGAGCGTGAAGCACTTGCAATACCACAGTAGTCACACAGTAACTTATAACACATGAAAGGAACCACACAGTGTTGCAAAAATAAAGGTACTTTACTGTAGTAACACTGAACTAAAATAGTATAGGCAATCCACCCTCTCTGGAGGTAAGTACACACAAAATATACACAAGTATTAGGAATTAGCATAGAGACATTCGAAATAGCAAGAAAGGACCATATTGGGGGGGGGGGGCAAACCATATACTAAAATAGTGGAATGCGAGAATGGGACCCCCACCAGAAGTTATGGAGTAGTTAGCAAAGGGCTGGGAGAGTATGGAACCCCAATAGGTGAGTATCTAGAAGACCCCTAGTGACCAAGTGAGAAAGGGGTAAGTTACCTGTGAAGAACCAGAACCTTATGGGCCTGGCGGCGCAGGGTACGCCTGAAATCTCCTTGGATTCACCTGCCTCAACTAACAGAGACACGGGACACTCTGTCAGGCGTAAAAGATCAGATTTATTAGCTGCAGCTAGTACAGTTGTCCAAGAAGTACACAAGGTATGTTCTCAGGAGACTGCCACTTTACTTTGTGGCGCACAATCTTATATACCGTATAAAAACATTTATTAACTACATACACTCCCAGAACACATAGAAAGGAGCCAGTAAGAATGATGTAAAGATAGAACAGAGTCAATAGAAATGTCGGAAAACAAGACAGAACAAAGTATCAAGTGACTTAAGGTTGCCTCCCCTCCAGCTGTGTTTGTCACCCCTCCCTTGAACTTAATTCATTAACCGATCCACAACGAAGTTTGCATGTGGTGCGATAAGTTTGTGTGCGTTTGGAAGACAGTTGTGAAATGAGAGAATACTAGCAAAGGACAGCGAAGGCCAGACGATAAGATAAGATCGGCGGAGAATAGTGTGAGCCTACAGATAGTTGAAACAAGGATTAGAAAACCAGACAGGGATTAGTGTACTCGGTCAGACCTTAATACCAGCCTTGTAAAGATAGAGGCAGAAAGCTGTTTTGAACACCATGTTGCAGAATAAGCAGAAAAGGCAGAATGGACTTCGTTCGCTGTGCTGCCTGAGTGAAGGCAACATAAAATGTCGGCGGGCCACAAAATGGCGGGTCGATACGATCGTATTAAAAAATCGAATTTCCTCAGACCCTCCTTTTGCCAGAACTCAGGCAAGATACACAAACTCATGTTAGTCTGAGTCGATGTCTATGGCCATGAGGTCATCAAGCTGTTGCTGTACCATCATTTTGATATTCTCTGCTCTTTGTGACTTGGGTTTGGGAATACATGCAGTAGTACATAGGTTGCAGATGGCAGGACCGCAGTGCATACAAAGACAACAAGAGAATATAAAAGCTAAAATTACTCCAAAGAATGTCAATACCTTCCAACCCCATTTGGACAGTAATCCCCAAAACCACTCTGAAAAGGACCAATCTCCTTCGTCCTGATGAATCGACTCGGAGATTATGTGTAACTTAGAGATAGCTTGGTATACTGTCGGAGCGTCATTAGGTATGAAAATACAGCAACTTGATCCGATCAATTTGCATACTCCACCACGGTCCGCAAGAACAAAGTCTAAGGCAACACGGTTCTGCAAGGTCATAAGACGATCAGCCTGTAGTTCAGCTGTAATGTTACTTAAAGCTCCTACAGTGATGTCTATGGTGGTTTCTACGACACGAACCAATTGCCTTATATTTCTGCTGTTGGCCATTGGACCCCAGAAGGGAAGAAATCCTTTGAGGAAATCTCCTCCCTCTTGTCCTGCTGTGTCTTTCGAATCCACAATCCCTCTGCCATATCTATTTTTATGATGGTTCGCAGGAGCGGTGTATGTAGGGGGAAGAAGAAAGGCTATATAACAAGTACCAGAAAAATCAGCTGGCAACCATGTATAAGCCCTATCGTGGCAAACGAAGTATGTACCTTGAGATGGTACTAACGCCGGTGAATTCAGGGCTGAATAAACATATGTATGGGAACATAAACTTTCTCTTTGTCTGGTGTTTGGAGTTCTTCCATTTATTTGCAGACAGAAATTTCCTTGTTGGGGTATGACCCGTATCGGAGGAGATTTTCCTTGCTCAATCTTATCATTGAGGCTGGAAATGTAATTAGTTATGTTCCAATTGGTATATGCTTTTCTTTCATCTATGGAAGCTTCACTTTTTTCCATGATTTTAGCCATAGCTACCATTCCCTTTATCAATAAACTATGACTGAAATCTGAACCAACACTATGTGAACTGACAGGTTGTTTAATTTTACTTTGATATGCATTATTGAAAATGACAAAATAAGCCCAAGCGGAACCTTCATAGGAGAATGGAAGAACTAAATATGGCATTCCATTTTCTACTGTATGTGGTATGAGTCCACACACCCAACAGTCAGTTGTATTGATCACTAACTGATGTTGATGTAACAACTGGACGAAGGAATTGTTAAAGTATTCAGTTCTTCTGATGAGTTCATGCTGGGGAAGAGTGTGAAATAGGTGCGGAGAGATAGTAGAAGAAGATGTAGAGGTAGGAGAAGAGACAACTTTTTGCTGCAGAGTAATAATGATCCAGTTTACAGATGCCAAAAGAATACACGACAATATAATGACGCATAGAGCAATACTACAACGACTACATATTTCTTTACAATTATTCTTTACATTTTTACTTTCTCTTTTATTTAATGTAGCCTCCATCTTTCTAAGTGGATGCTCACGGCAATCTTCCTCAATCACTGTAGTCACGATTATCTACCGTCCTATGACACTGTGAGGTCCTGCAGGCCTATTGCCACTTACTCAGGTCGTGACTAAGACTCCTACCGTGACCCTGCAACCGGGATAGAGTACTACATAGGAGAGAAAGTTACAAGTTCTTTGGTCTTGGTCTCAAATTATAGCGTTCCTGTCCAGAGGCAGTCTGGTTTTGAAACAATGTTCCTGGATTTGTCGTGTTCAAGCGACGATGCGATGGTATTGCTTCTTGAAGGATGTCGTCGTCCTCTTTCTCAGAAAGTGTTCCAATTAGACGCGCATCACTGAATGGTACAAATTGCGGAACTTTCTCACTTTCAGAGTCACTGATGCCTCTACGGACCCACTGATCGAAAGGCAAGGGCAAAGGCACTTTCTTGCAGTGCACGGCATGCACCCAGTTTTTCTGTCCTTCGACTTTAACTGCTGTTCTTGTGGTCAAAAGAACCAGGCGTGGCTCTCTCCATCTGGGCTCCAAATTTCTCTGTCGTTGGAAATTTTTCGTGCAGACCCAGTCACCTGGTCGGATGGAATGACCTGGGTCTGTGGAAGCCTCTGGTAGAGCACTCTGAACCTGTTGATGAAGAACACGCAATTTAGTTGTAAGGTCATGCAAGTAGTCAATCAACATCGGGTATGGCAAGTCTGAGTATTTCTTAGGGCGAGGAACTCCCCATACATTAGCTGGGCGACCAAATATCACTTCGTAAGGGCTAAGCCCCAAACGAGAGTGTACGGCTGTTCTGATGGACAGAAGAGCCAATGGTAAAGCATCAGGCCAATTAAGTCCTGTGCTAGCTTGCACCTTAGCAATTTTAAGCTTCAAGGTTCCATTGTAGCATTCTACTAAACCAGCCGACTGTGGGTGATTCGCCGCGTGGAACTTCTGTTTTATGCCAAGACCTGCACAAACTTTTTGCATGACTTGACCCACAAATTCGCTCCCATTGTCACTCCAGACAATGCGCGGCAAACCAAACCTAGGGAAGAATTCTTTCAAAAGTATTTTGGCAGTTGATAAAGCAGTATTGTCCTTCAGAGGGTAGGCTTCTACCCATCTAGAAAAAGCACATACTACCACCAGAACATATTTGAGGTTGTTGCATCGTTCCATGTGAATATAATCGATCTGCAACACCTCAAATGGATATGTTGGAGGAGCAAAATGACCTGCTGGAGTTGGGGTTCCCTTTCCCGGATTGTACATCAAGCAAACAATACAATGTTTTACTACATTATTTGCACACTTTGGGATCCCCTCATTTTGCCACACTGGAGCCAGAAGTTTACATATTCCTTTTGCACTTAGGTGAGCTGGACCATGTGCCATAGTAACTACAGGTAGTACATAAGCATCTGCTAACAGCCAACGTTGATGTTCTGATAATTCAACCCAACATCCCATCTCATCTAACATTCCTGTACTTTCCTTCCACTTTCTCAACTCATTCTCCGTAGCCTTTCCTTGAATTGATTTCACACTCTCTACTGTATCTTCACACATTCCCTTTTCTCTTACGCAGTTTGCGGGACCTGCAACATACATTCGACTTGTGTTGTCTCTGGCTGTCTTTTTCGCTACCTCATCTGCAAATGCATTTCCTCGACCAACATCGTCCACAATCTTTTTGTGTGCACTACACTTCACAATCGCTATCTGAGTAGGCATTGTAAGTGACTCAAGAAGTTCAGTCACTAATTGACCATGTTGTATCTTAGTACCATGGGAAGTAAAGAATCCTCTTTCCTTCCATAAGCGCCCAAAGTTAAACGCTACACCAAAAGCGTATTGGCTATCAGTGTACACGTTTACTCTTTTTCCTTCGGATAACACACACGCTCTAGTTAAGGCTTTCAATTCAGCTGCCTGAGCTGAATTATGTCTAATGCGTGCTGTCTCCACAATCGTATGCAAAGTAGTAATAGCGTAGGCTGAAACTGTATCTCCATTCGGGAGCTTGAAACAAGAACCATCTACCCATAGTGTTCCATCTGGATTCACCAATGGCGTGTCTTTTAGGTCAATTCTACCCTTAGTCTCTTCTTCAGTACGGAGAAAACAATCATGCTGTTCAGAGACATCTCTCTCTTCTGGAAGAGGCAACAAAGTAGCTGGATTCAGGGTATTACATCGTTTGATGTGTATGTGACTAGCCAAAAGCGTCAGCTCATATCCGGACAACCGAGCACTCGTAAGATGCTGCGTTTTTGTCCTATTTAGTAAAATATCCACTGCATGTGGCACCATAACAATGAGAGTATTATCTAGCACTACTCCAGCAGACTGTCGGATAGAAATTGCTGCTGCCGCTGTCGCCTTAAGACAACTAGGCAATGCTTTAGCTACTGGATCTAACGTAGCTGAGAAATATGCGCATGGTCGCTGTTGATCTCCAAAACGCTGCGTTAAGACTGACAATGCACAACCCTCTCTTTCGTGGACATAGAGCGTAAAGGACTTACTGTAATCAGGAGTACCCAATACAGGAGCAGAACACAAAGCAATACGCAAATCAGTAAAACTCTTCTGACACTCGTCAGTCCACGGAAGAGGCTGAGGCGTATCTTTTAAAGTTAGCGCCAACAGCGGTTTAGCCAATAAAGAGAAACTCGGAATCCACTGTCTACAATAAGAAGTAATGCCCAAAAAGGCACGTACCTCTCTTTGTGTGGATGGCACTGACATTTGTGCAATTGCCTGAATTCGTTCGGGGGTCAATCGTCGTCCCTCCTTTGACAAGAGATGACCCAAATAAGTCACCTCGCGACAGACATATTGTAATTTAGAAGGAGAAACCTTGTGATTCAGATCAAACAAATGACGCAACAGTGCAACGGTCACGTTTTTGCAAATCTCCTCTGAATCAGCGGCAACTAATAAGTCATCCATGTACTGAATGAGAGCGGCACCGGACGGTAAGGAAAAGGCATCAAGATGACATTTTAGAGCTTGACTGTAAACAGAGGGACTTTCACAATAACCTTGAGGTGCGCGTTTAAACCGGAAGCTTCGGCCTCCGAGGGAAAAACCAAAAATATCTCTACTCTCTTCGGCGATGGGAATACTAAAGAAAGCATTCTTTAAATCGATAACTGAAAACCAAGTCGCTGTAGAAGGTATCATCGTCAACAGAGCAGTGATATCTGGGACTACAGGAAACTGCGGTACGACAATCTTGTTTACCTCCCGAAGATCAATTACAAAACGATAAACAGGAGGCTGAGAAGGATCAGTGCGTTTAAGAACCGGAAGAACAGGACTGTTACATGTATTTCCTCTCGTTTCCTCAACCACACCCTTCTGAATCAAATCATGGACAATTTCCAGAAGTGCTTTCTCACCTTCAGTAGAGATTCTGTATTGCGGAATACGTGGCATTTCAGCATTGGGTTTAAGAGTAACAACATAAGGTGGGATCTCAAGACAACCAACGTCATTCGGACCCGTAGCCCAAAGCGTTTCGGGAAGAGAAAGCAATTCAGGTGGGAATTGATCTTTTGATAAGTACATTGGACTAGTCATTTTCTGTCCTAGAGTGAGGTATACACCAGAAGGTGAACAATATATCGTAGCATGCATTCTTTTTAATAGATCTAAACCCAACAGATTTTCACCACAACCATTCGTCAGAAGAAGCGGAGCTTCTAAATCATAAGGGCCTATTGAAACAGGTAAAGGGCAAGAAACTGGATTGCGAACAGGGGCGCCAGAAAATCCTACAGATACATTCGTTAAGCCAGACAAAGGTGCGCCAGGGAGTTTAGAATGAATGATAGAGCTTCTCATGGCACCAGTATCTAAAAGAAATGGCTCTGAAACACCCATTGTAGTGACATTAACATAAGGTCCATTCTGATCCACTGGAATTGACGTAACCCCCTTACTTTGTCCATGGCTGTCCTATTCAAAATGAAGACTTTCATTCCCTCCTTCAATATACTGATCCTCACTGTAATACTGTGTAGACCTAACATTTTGCTGGTCAAAGTAATTTCCGGAATTTGGAGGAACAAAAGAACGCTGCCCTTGGGTTAACACACCTCGACCTCTACCTCTATTTGCTGACTGAAGACCACCACGACCTCGTGAAGCAGATGTTGCTCCATTACGCTGCAACAATGCCGGACAATTGTTCTTAAAATGACCTTCCTCCCTACAATAAGCACATTGATTGGGACCTAGCAAAGGTCTTGGAATGAATGGTTCAGGCTTTTGATACAACCTCTGAAACTGCGGAGGCTGTTGAAACTGAGGCTGAACATAACGAGGAGGATAAGCCTGTTGCAAGAGAACTTTAGTTTTTAATTCTTTCGTCTTTTTCTCTTGTTTTTCCCTTTCTTCTTTGTCTCTATTTTCATAATATTGTGCAGTAGCCAATATCTGGGCGGAAGAAGAAACTGCCCATGAACTCTCGGAGTCTTTTAGCTTGTGTGATAGTTCAGGAAGCAAGTTATATACGAACTTATCCACAAATAATCGCTGTCCCCCTTCTGTAGCCATATCTTGACCACTGTGATCAATGAATGTCTCCTCAAATCGGGTAAAGAAATCGGAAACACTTTCATCTTTCTTTTGTTTACATGCTGCTAGCTTATCCCAATTAACTCTCAAAGCAGGCATCATTGTTTTCATTAATGTAATAATCCTACCAGGGAGTTCTGAGATCAAAGCGTCGGGTTTTGCACCACCTACTTGACCTCTATCTGCGGCAATAATAGCGTTCCAATCGCCGCCTAATTCTTGAGCGTGATCCTCTCTACGAATTTTAGCCCATATTGTCTGTGGAACTACATTTCCCATCAACATGTCAATATCTGCTAGATTCATAGTACATGCATCAACTGTTTGCGACAACTCTTTATAGTAACCAGCAGGATTTTTGCGTGAATCTGGTAGTGACTGTTTAAGTGCTAAAACTTCAGACCTTTTCCAGGGGACATGTATCCATATGCGCTGAAAATGCGCAGGAATAGCTGGATTAGCACCTGCTGCTGCAACTTCTTCCTTCCATATTGGAGAAACCTCTCTCATGGGATAGTTTTTCAGTGCTGTCCTAACTGAAGGATCAGAATCAGGAAAAGTCTGTGAGAACAATAGGGATCTGAAAGAAATAAGTGTTCTGACAGCGTTTTCAACCTTAGGACCCACAATAAGTCCTTTGTCAAAGTCAGCCTGAACATCTAACAGATCCTGTGGGACCGAACCCAAATTCATATCCTCCCATTCTTTAGCGAGAGTATCGCACATAACTTTAAAAACATATCTCTGCGTAGGTGCATTCCATTGCAGAAAGGTGGACATAATATCAGACGTACTATATTGGGGACCCTTCTTGATCCATCTACAAGCAAGTGAGTCCAATTTTTCTCGCTCTTCGGAGTCTGGGAATTGACTACGAGACTGTCTTCGAGAAAAAGCTGGAGACACATTTAAAGCTTCAAAGAAAGGTGATAAGAGACCAGAGACAGTATCTGCAAATCGCTTACGCGTAGATGGAGAATTTGACATAAGGATAGGGGACAAGGTATTAGGTGAATTAACTAAAGGAGCATTAGGAATTGCCAAAGGAGCAGAAGGCAAAGGAGTTAAAGGCAAAGCTGGCATAGGCAATACTTGAGGAGGCAAATGTGGAAAAGCTGGAGCAGGCGGAAGCACAACTGGCGGCTGAACAGGCTGTAACATCGGGGGTGCATTAGCACCTTGTACATAGGGCGGAGGCAATTTCAATAAGTGGGACATTAAGGAATCTTCCTCAAAATCTTTTCTTTTATCAAGGGAAGAGATAGGCAACGTCGGATAGCATTTATCTATTGCCATTCGATGCTGTCTGTCTGAAATTTCCATTGCATTATCTATTTCATCATCTTTGAATTGCTGAGCAGCCTGTATAATCGTCATTCCCTGTGTTTTCCTATCTCGTTTCGCTTGTTTAATTTCTCTCTGTTTGGCTTCCTTACGCCAAAGGCGAAAAGAGTCAAACATTGCCGGCCGGGCTTTTCTTTTAAATAACGTTGCTTCTAAATTATCTAGCACATCAGTTTCGAAACTACCATTTTCTGGCCATTTTAAAACACCATCTTTCTTTGTATATCGGGTCCATGTCTTATTAAAGGCAATAGGACCAACACCATGTTTAGAATAGAGCTCATATGTGGGAGTTCCAACCGAAGGAATCGGACAGGAGTCCTCAAGCTGGGAGTCCCTATTACAACCAAAGCAACAAAGTTTTCCAAACTTAGTCAGACCAGACATCTCACGATTTTTACTGGCTGTTCACAAACATCAAGGGGGTAAAACTTTCAGTTTACACAGCACAAATGCACTTACCCCTCGGCTTTGGCCACTGCAATGGCCAAATCTAAGAACCTAAGGACAAAACAAAGACCAAAATTTGTGGGCGCGACCCACCAAATACTTAACTAAGGATGTCTTCTTACAGCAACAGAGGCCCGTCTATCGTCTCGCTTTACCATACATCATCAAAGAAAGGGCCAAGGCAGGGCGGCAGTCAGGGCAGCAGTCGTCAGTAGCCGTCAGGAAGGAGTAACCGCGCTGAAAAAGACCTTCGGACCACTTCGACATACAGGGGTCGCTTGACGTGGCTCGCGATTCCTCCAGAATTTTCTTGCGGGGTTCCTCACGACCTTCAGGCAGAACCGGTACCGCTGAAGCCGCCCCACGTTGGGCGCCAGTTGAAGAACCAGAACCTTATGGGCCTGGCGGCGCAGGGTACGCCTGAAATCTCCTTGGATTCACCTGCCTCAACTAACAGAGACACGGGACACTCTGTCAGGCGTAAAAGATCAGATTTATTAGCTGCAGCTACTACAGTTGTCCAAGAAGTACACAAGGTATGTTCTCAGGAGACTGCCACTTTACTTTGTGGCGCACAATCTTATATACCGTATAAAAACATTTATTAACTACATACACTCCCAGAACACATAGAAAGGAGCCAGTAAGAATGATGTAAAGATAGAACAGAGTCAATAGAAATGTCGGAAAACAAGACAGAACAAAGTATCAAGTGACTTAAGGTTGCCTCCCCTCCAGCTGTGTTTGTCACCCCTCCCTTGAACTTAATTCATTAACCGATCCACAACGAAGTTTGCATGTGGTGCGATAAGTTTGTGTGCGTTTGGAAGACAGTTGTGAAATGAGAGAATACTAGCAAAGGACAGCGAAGGCCAGACGATAAGATAAGATCGGCGGAGAATAGTGTGAGCCTACAGATAGTTGAAACAAGGATTAGAAAACCAGACAGGGATTAGTGTACTCGGTCAGACCTTAATACCAGCCTTGTAAAGATAGAGGCAGAAAGCTGTTTTGAACACCATGTTGCAGAATAAGCAGAAAAGGCAGAATGGACTTCGTTCGCTGTGCTGCCTGAGTGAAGGCAACATAAAATGGCGGCGGGCCACAAAATGGCGGGTCGATACGATCGTATTAAAAAATCGAATTTCCTCACCTGGTCGTCCCATGTGCTAACATGGAGACTTAGAATTGGAACAATGCAATATCAGGACCAGACTGGTGGAAACCAGTGGTAGATTCTGGATGAAGGGGACCTGTAAAAGAAGGGGTCAGATTCCAGTCCACGCAGGAGTGTCCAGGCGGAGCAAGAGGCAGAGCCCACCCTTCTGTGGGTGAAGATCCGTGAAGACAGTGATGGGTAAAGGCCAGCTGTGGAGTCCAGGAGCTGCAGAGGAGTCCCTGAAGTTGTTTAGGAACTGTTCTCCGTCAGTCGCCGGATTGCAGACAGGTCAGTGGCCAGGAGGACCATTAGCAAGCACATGCAAATGCAAGTTGGAGCTGAAGAAGATTTGCAGAGCTGGAGAGTACCAGCAACTTCCTGGGGTCTCGACCCTTGGAGGGGATTCCAGGCTGACCCTATGAAGACAGGTGAGCCAGCAGAAGCAGTCGGAGTCCCCACAAACAAACCACTGGCATCAGGCACAGTAAGTCCCAGTGAGGCCCAGGCAGCACATCTGAAGAGGAGTCCCACGTCGCTGGAGCAGCAGGGAGGAGACTGTCCTTGCAAAGGTAGAGTGCTGGGGGCCGGGGCTACTTGGAGCCTGAAGATCCCTCAGAACAGGAGTCAACAAGCCTTGGTTGCTGGAACAGTCGCAGTGCACAGTAATTCCGTCCTGGGGGAAGAGGCAAAGGCTCACCGTCTCCCAAGTTGGATAGAAGGCAAAGAGGTCCCTGGAATTGAATCTCCAAAACAATTTTCTCAGCAGGTTTCCTGACCACTAGTTTCCCGACTCGCCTCTTTTTTTGGGCTTTTGAGTATAGTCTTGTAAGTAGTGACCTTTCTTGCCTTAATTTCATGTCCTTATGCCTCTGTCGTTCCTCATCACTTAAGGGGCCTCTCAAACTGCCTATCTGTGTAGGTTCAGGACCTTCGGAATTTTTCTCAGATTCTGGTTTCTTTTCTTTAACCATAAATACCCTAGCATCAGTGCCTTAAACCTATGTCTGTTGGTAAGGCGATGGTCTACTTTTACTACCGGGTCAATCAGTTCGCTAGAAGACTCTGGAGGGTCAACTACTTGAGACAGGAGATCCTTCAGCTCATGTCTCAAACCTCTATAAAACAAGGAACTACGTTTACTTTCACACGTTTTAAATATGACAAAACAAATGTGACTTTGGATTCTTCATTTGGAAAGCAGGATGCCTTGCATATGAAATGCAATTGGCATTGGTTGATAAAGGAAGCAAACTTCACAGGATCCCCAGTGAATCGTTCAGATGGAGCTAGTGGAATTATGGGATAGTTGTAAAATGTATAACAGGTGCCCCTGTGCCCTGTAGCTGTGAAAGTGGGAAGGGCACCTCCTGTAACCCTTACACCTTGTCCCGTAGCCGATCCACTAATCCCAGTGGAACCTAGCCCTTCTAATGCATCTACTCTTTGAGTCCGTATCTGTGTTTCCTTTTGGAGATTGCAAACTGTGTGGGCCAAGTCTACTCATGTAATGTCACATGACTCCATTTCACTTGGGCAAAAACTCTGCGTAGGCTCATCATTTTGTCAGAATCTCACCCTAATTTTCTCGCAGGAGTGAAACGAGACCACTGTGACAATACCCAATGTCCTTATTGGTTTAAATGACCCAACAGTGGTCAAAGTCTAACTCAAACAAAGGGGATGAGGGGCAGGGAAGAGAAAAAGAAGATGCCATCCAATCACGATTCTGCAGGACGTATGCCTATCAGAACTCGTCTAGATACTTCCTGTACAAGAAACCAAAAAAGTGTGTAAATGATAATGCAATAAACACATCTTTCATACATAACATGAGCCAAACTATGTAGGTCCTAATGCCTTTGGAATTCCCCTCTACATCTTCAAATACAAATATGAGTTCAAATGTCACACAAAGAGCAACTTGAACTTATGCGCATTGGTGCATCACCCAACAAAGTTCCCTTGAACTGGATTTTAGGAAATGTTCTCTCCTTATTTTTAGAGGATGTCCACCGAAGACTTTGCTGAAGAGGAATAAACACAGTTTCAAGAGGCAATGGACACGATGAAATGCGATGGTAAAGCCCGAAGTGAGAAACCTCCCGGGGACTCCAGCAGAGCAAGTGGAACCCAGAACCAAGGAAAGTGACACAACAGCAGGAAGCAGCTGACTCAGAACAACTAGAATGACGAGCAGCTTCCTACCCATCGACTCCACACTTATTGCCTGCATGCTCTGCTCCTGCCCCAGCCGGGAGATGGTTCCGAACACCAGCAATCATGACATGGACTAGACCAGGTGAAAGTGGTATCAGGAGGTTCTGAGCATAAGCTTTTGCCCCCTGCTCCAGCTACCACTTTGGAAGGACCTCCTGTATCACCAGCTGGGAAGGATCTTGCACCTGACGGTCTGCACCTACACCTCAGTGCTTGATGACTGAACTGTGACAGTTAAATGTGCTCAATCTGCTGACCACATATTTGGTGTCATCCTTGCAACCCCTTCAACAAAGCCCATCTCATCTACACTTGGAGATGTAGGTTATATAGTCTAAAAAAGTGCAACCACGTAATCCGTTGGTCGCAGCACGCCTCATTATGCCATGGAATGAGATGGACCCAATGAAGAAGCATGCCACCAAGGGGTAACTCTGGTGGGTGAAGGCTTTTCTTAGGAAAAATATTTTCCTGATTTTTCTTCTGTGGAGGCTCTCCAGTTTGTTTTGAGCTGGGCTTTTAGGTCACGTATTCTGGATATCTGCCAGGCTCTGACATGGGTGTCGGTCCACTCATTCATAAAACATTACTACCTTAACGGCCATATCCAACAAGAGCTTCATTTTACATGCTTTGTCCTTCAAGACATCCTTATCTGAGTCCTCTGCCCGAACCCTCCACCTTTGCGACCTACTGCTGTGGTGTCTAATCTTGAGGTGAAGAATCTGCAGTTAGAAGTGTCCATCAGCAGAACAAGTTACTTACCTTTTGGTCACACACTTTCTGGTGGATACTCTGTACCTACAGATTCCTCACTATCCTCCCACCTCCCTGACCTGTTAAGTGGACTCCTGAACATCATATTAAGGTTCCAAGTTAGTTTTTAGCACACTCACCTGCAACTTGTTTATCGTAGTGCTCTGCATCTGAGGGTGCAGAAGTGTAAAGATTAAGAAACTGACATCATCATGCAGGGGCAGCACTTATATGTGGCTCTGCTCCATCATTTATGAGGAAGAACAGTCTCCACAGAGCCACATAACACCACCTATCGGCGTGAGGAGCATTGCTGAGAAAATTCTTCAGATCTGCTCTGGTGCCAGTGTATACTATTAAGATGAGGATTCTGCTATTATATTATTCATAAGAAAGAGGACAATCAAAGGTGAGTGACTTGTCCAACAACCATAGACTAGTTTGAGCTATTTCAACTCACTGTGTGACCCGAACTTCAGCTAATTACCTGGAGTGAGTCACATTTAGATTTCCTACCTCATGTTTACTGGCTACGGGAAAACATTTGAACTCTGATTATTTCAGAATGTGTCTATTTTTGGATTAGTTTCACCCCATTTTTCATCACCAGCTGGAGAACGGTAGGGGCATTCTCCTTATGTGACTGTGCGGCTGCACCCTGGGAGTTCTATTGTCAAAATAGTTGTCATACCCCCTCACTCCAAATCTCTATTCAAGCCATGTTCTGTTTTCTCAAGAAGTGCTCAATTTATGCTACGTCTAGTATTAAGACTCTCTGTGAAAGAGAATGTTACCTCCTTCATACCTTGGACACTGACTCACAAGGGTGGCTTTCAATGAATAGTGTCACTCTATATCCCATCGTCAGTGGCAAGGAAGAGCAAATTTAAACATGTCAATTCTAACGATCCCCACCCCACCCACAGAGCCCGACACATTCTCGACCTCGTTTTCTCAGCAGGGGATAACATAATCTCTCACACCTCCGAACACGATTGGACCGACCACAAGTGTGTCCACTTTACCTACACAAAGAAAACCGTACGTCACTGAAGTACTGGGTTTTTCAGAACCCAGTGGTGCCAGGGAACACACCCTAAGACTTCGAGTCCTTCCTGTTTCAGACTACAGAAACACAGAGTCTTCTTAGTGAAGTCAAAGATCTTGTTTATTGGCTGCAGCCAGTAACAGGTATCCTAGAAGTACAACATGGTGTATATTCTCAGGAGACTGCTCCTCTTGCAAAGCTAACCTTCTCTTTTATACAAAATATTATGCTTTGGGCAAACATTCCTTATTTTACAGTTGACCATTCACATATTTTCACTACAAACAAATAGCAGGGTTATGATGACAAGCCCATATTTCAGTTTGTCCAGCTCTCAATCAATTACCCGGCAAGGCTCAGTACTTTCATCAGATATCGACGGACCTCCCAATATAAACAGGCACCTCCTCCTTGTAAAGCAAGTCATAAAGAAAGAAGCAGGGACAGGTGCGTGTAAGATTAGGCATGGTTTGTGTGTGATGAAAGGTTTTATGATGTGTTGTGCCTTGATACTAATCTCATTCGGCCACTGGGAAAGAAACTGGCCGAAGAGGTTTGGCTTCAGGCAGTGGAGTCAGCTTGCCCAGGTCACAGAGGAGTCAGCAAAGATGTACGTGTCCTTCAGACTCGTTTTCAGCATTAGACATTGGCCTATGTGAGGGCAATCACAAAATGGCTGTCGTTTAAATGGAACACGAGGGTTCAGGACGGAAACTCTGATATTCAGGTGATTTTGTTACCCGAATATGAATACAATGCTTGTGCATACTATTCTAATCATTCTCGGTCTGCTGATACCAAAATTGTTGTGATACGACGATGTTTATAACACGGGTCCAGAATTTTCAGTACCATAGACCCTCCTTTTGCCCTTACATAGGCAGTAACCTATACTCACGCTAATCTGAGTCCAGGTCTATATTCATAAAGTCGTTGAGATGTTGCTGTAGCATCATCCTATTACCTAGCTCGTCCCTTGATACAGGTTTCCTTACACACGATGTAGCACAGAGGCCACATATTGCAGGAGCACACTGTACACACAGACAGGACAGGAAAAGAATGGCTAAGATCATCCCAATGACTACCAGAGTCTTCCATCCCCAGGCGGATATCAGCTCCCAGAACCACCCCATCAATGACCAATCTCCTTTATCCACGTGAATAGACTCAGAGATCTTATGCAGTTTGGAAATGGCCTGGTAGACTGTCGGAGCATTATCTGGGATGAAAACACAGCAACTTGATTGGATCACTATACACACCCCACCTCGGTCTGCAAGTATGACGTCTAATGCGACCCTGTTCTGAAGAGTCATAAGGCGATCCGACTGGAGCTCAGCAGTCAAATTACCAAGGGCACCGGCGGTTTCAACTACCGTGGATTCAACCACCCTTGTCAATTGCCTTATGTTCCTGCTGTTAATCATAGGACCCCAAAACGGCAGAAAACCCTTTACGAAATCTCCAAATTCTTGTCCTGTAGTGTCTTCTTTACTTATGACACCTCTAACTATCCTTGTCTTATGGTAATCTGCTGCAGCCGTGTAGGTGGGAGGTAACAGGAACGAAACAAAACATGTGCCTGAGAAGTCAGGGGGCAACCATGTATAGGCTCTATTATGGCAGATGAAATAGGTACCCTTAGCTGCTAAGAACGAAGGAGAAGTCTGAGACGCAAAAACATATGTTTCAGTGAAGATACTTTTCCCTAACTGAGCTCTGGGATTCTTGCCATTACCTTGCAGACATAGTTGACCCTGATGGGGTACAATCCAAATTGGGGAGGATCTCTTTGCTCGCTGGTTCCCACTCAGAGTGACTCCATATCCTGTTATGTTCCATCCAATATATGCTAGTGTCTCATCTCTCGGGATAGTCTCATAGGAAATATCTTCCCTAATCATATCTACTATACCCTTAGCTAGAGCACTATTCTTAGGATTATCTTTCACAGAACGTAGGGGGTTGGCTTCATACGCGTATATGAACACCGTTCTATATGCCCACACAGAACCATTATGGCTGAAAGGCAGGACCAGATAAGGGATACCTTTATCAGTAGTATGAGGCATAAGACCACACACCCAACAGTTAGTTGTGTTCACTACTAATTGGTGTTGGTGAAGAAGCTGAATGAATGAATTGTTGACAAATTCTAATCTTCTGGCAGACTCGTGTTCAGGCAGGGGGTGAAAAGAATGCGAGGAAACAGTAGAAGGAGGTATGGGCTGTGTAATGGGTGCAAATGTCACTTGAAAAGAGAATAAAACATATCCTATTAAAAACGTCATTACACTAAGCAACATGAAAATACATAATATCAAAAATCGTTTCTTTGTCATTATTATACACATTCTGGCTTTAAAGTCCATCTGTCTGGCAGGTCTCTCATTCTTGAAAAACTCCATCCTCTCTAATTGCTGCTCGTGGTGGTAGGGTGTTCTATGCTAGGGAATACTTCTGTCAGTCCAGGGCAACTCCCTTAGACCGACCAGAACTGTCGACCTAACGTCTTCAGCTGCACTCCAAAGACTTGGGCAACCACGACCCTACAGCTGAACCCGGATGGCGGTTCAAAAAGAAAAAAACAAAAATAAGAAAGTTTCTCAGATGAGAGAGCCGCACTTTAAAAAAAAATAGCAAAGGAACGGGAAAAAAATTATTTGTCCTTAGTTCTTGGTCTCAAATTATAACGGCTTTTTCCAGGTACTGTCTGGTTCTGGAACAAGAGTTCAGGCTCTGTAGTGTTCAATCGAATTGACGGTGGCACAGCTTTTTGCAAATTATTGTCACTTTCTCGTTCAGAAATTGTTCCTTTTACACATGCATCGCTAAATGGCAAAAAACGAGGCACAGTCTCAGTCTCAGAGTCAGCGATCCCCTCCTGGTCCCACCGGTCGTACGGTAGAGGAAAAGGGACCCTCTTGCAGTGTACGCCATGGATCCAGTTCTTTTTCCCTTCCACTCGAACAGCTGATCTTGTTGAGGGAAGGACGAGGTGGGGGCCGGTCCAACGGGGCTGGTCATTCTTTGTCCGCTGGAAGTTCTTGACCAGCACCCATGATCCAGGATCGATAAGATGTCCTGGAGCTTCAGAGACCTGAGGCAGAGTATCGTGAACCTGTTGGTGTAGAACACGCTATTTAGCCGTCAATTCATACAAATAATCAAGCAGTACAGGGTGTTCGATCTCACTGAATTTTGTTGGTCTTGGCACTCCCCATATGTTGGCCGGGCGGCCGAACACAATTTCATAGGGACTAAGTCCCACTCGCGAATGCACAGTCATTCTTGTTGATAGGAGTGCTAAAGGCAGAGCGTCAGGCCATTTAAGACCAGAGCTCGCTTGTATCTTTGCCACCTTCAGTTTTAGCGTGCCATTATAGCACTCTACTAGTCCAGCTGATTGGGGGTGATTTGCAGCGTGGAATTTTTGCTGGATACCTAGCCCCTCACATACTTTTTTCATCACTCGACCCACAAATTCACTCCCATTATCACTCCAGACCATTCTCGGCATTCCAAACCTAGGGAAGAATTCTTTGGCAAGGGCTTTAGCTGTGGATAAGGCAGTGTTGTCTTTTAAGGGATATGCTTCTACCCATCTTGAAAAGGCACAAACAACAACGAGTACGTATTTCAGATTGTTGCACCTTTCCATGTGGATGAAATCTAGCTGCAAAACCTCGAACGGATACGTTGGAGGCGCAAAATGACCAGCTGGAGTTGGGGTTTCCCCTACCAGGATTGTATTTCAGACACACCATGCAATTCTTGACCACATTCTCTGCACATTTAGGAATTCCAGCATTTTGCCATACTGGAGCCAACAACTTACAAATCCCTTTCACACTGATATGGGCCATTCCATGAGCCATTGTCACCACTGCAAGCACATACGCATCGGGTAACAACCATCGCTGATGTTCTGACAAGTCAACCCAACAACCATTTTCATCCAATTTACCCGTACTTTCTTTCCACACATTTAACTCTTTCTCTGAAGCTTCATCTTGAAGAGACTTCACACCCTCTATCGTATCTTCACACATTCCAACGTCACCAACCCATCTGGCGGGGCCTGCAACATACATTCGATTCATCACATCTTTTGCTGTTTCTTTTGCGATTTTGTCAGCAAATGCATTGCCACGACCGACATCATCAGTAACCTTCTTGTGTGCACTGCATTTCACAATCGCAACTTGTAATGGCAAGGTCAGTGACTCAAGAAGCTCATTCACCAACTGACCATGCTGAATTTTAGCTCCATGCGAAGTCAGGAACCCACGTTCTTTCCACAATCGTCCAAAACTATGGGCCACACCAAACGCATACTGGCTGTCGGTATATATGGTCACTTTCATTCCTTTCGATAACACACACGCTCTCGTAAGTGCAATCAGCTCTGCTGCTTGAGCTGAATTATGTGGTATACGTGCAGCTTCAACAATCGTATGCAAAGTTGTGACAGCATATGCTGCAGTCGTATCACCATTCGGAAGCTTGAAGCATGAACCATCCACCCATAAGGTACCATCACACTTTACAAGAGGAGTATCTTTAAGATCTACTCTCCCTTTCGTTTCTTCTTCTGTCCTAAGAAAACAATCATGTTGTTCAACATCATCTGTCTCTACTAAAATCGGCAATAACGTGGCTGGATTCAACGTATTGCACCTTTTTATGTGCACATGACTCGCTAACAGTGTCAACTCGTAACCTGACAATCGAGCACTAGTTAAATGCTGTGTCTTGGTCCTGTTTAACAACGTGTCCACTGCATGTGGAACCATCACAATCAACATATTATTCATCACTAACCCAGCAGACTGTCGAATAGAAACAGCTGCTGACGCTGTGGCTCTCAAGCAACTCGGCAATGCTTTAGCTACCGGATCCAAAGTCGCCGAAAAATATGCGCATGGGCGCTGCTTGTCTCCAAAAGACTGTGTCAGCACTGACAATGCACAACCCTCTTTCTCATGGACATACAGTGTAAAGGGCTTACTGTAGTCGGGGGTACCCAACACAGGAGCCGAACACAATGCATTACGCAATTCGGAAAAACTTTTCTGACAATCTTCAGACCACGGAACGGGGTTCGGTGTATCTTTATAGGTCAATGCTACCAAAGGTTTGGCCAGCAAAGAAAAATTAGGTATCCATTGTCTGCAGTATGATGTAATGCCCAAGAAAGCACGTACTTCTCTCTGTGTCCTTGGCACACTCAATTTTGCAATTGCCTGAATTCTTTCTGAGGTCAGTTTCCTTCCCTCCTTCGATAAGAGATGAACTAAGTAGGTCACTTCTTGTCGACAATATTGCAGTTTTAAAAGGGACACTTTGTGATGTAAATCAGATAAATGACGCAACAACGACAAGGTGGCTTCTTTACAAATCTCTTCAGTATCTGTAGCGACTAGCAAATCATCGACGTACTGAATAAGGGTAGCGCTGTCAGGTAAAACGATTGCATCAAGCTGTGTTTTTAAAGCCTGACTATATATTGATGGCCTTTCACAGTAGCCTTGAGGAGCGCGTTTGAAGTGGAAACTTCGGCCTCCTAAACTGAAGCCAAAAATATCCCTGCTCTCCTCTGCAATCGGGATGCTGAAGAAAGCATTCTTTAAGTCAATCACCGAGAACCAGGTGGCGGAAGCTGGAATCATAGTCAATAGGGCAGTGATATTGGGAACAACTGGAAACTGTGGCACAACTATTTTATTTACCTCTCTAAGATCAATCACGAGCCTGTAAACAGGTGGCTTAGAGGGGTCAGTACGTTTCAAAACAGGCAAAACAGGACTATTACAAACGTTGCCTCTTGTCTCTTCAATTACATCTTTTTCAATTAAATCAAAAATGATCGCTAGCAACGCCTTTTCACCTTCACTAGAGATCTTGTATTGTTGAATGCGTGGTAATTTAACATTGGCTTTCAATGTCACAACATAAGGCGGTATTTCCAAAAGACCCACATCATTAGGACCAGTAGCCCAAATGGTATCAGGAAGAAACGACAATTCGGTCGGAAGTTTATCCTTCGACAAATACATGGGAGAGACCAATTTCCTACCCAGTGTAAGTTGTACTCCCGAAGGAGAACAATATAATGTTGCATACAATCTTTTCAACAAATCCAATCCTAACAAGTTTTCACCACAACCTGTCGTCAGAATAAGGGGTGCTTCCAATTCACAAGGTCCAACAGAAAGGGACATAGGCCTAGAAATCGGGTTCCTAACCGGGGCGCCAGAAAAACCTACTGAAACATTCATCTCGCCAGACAAAGGTGCGCCAGGGAGTTTTGAGTGCATAATAGAACTCTTTGTAGCACCAGTATCCAACAGAAAAGGCTCCGACACACCTGATGTAATCACCTTAACATAAGGTCCATTCTGATCCACTGGAACTAAAAAAAACTCCCTCTCTTCGTCTATGGCTGTCCTAGCAATTATTACCTTCCAAGTTCTCATCTTCTGCATAGTAGTCGTCAGCATAGTACTGAGCCGTCCTACCAGACGCGTTATGTTGCTGGTCAAAACTATTCATTGAGTTTTGAGACGGAAAGGAACGCGTGTTCTTGGGGAAACTTCCACGTCCTCTACCTCTAGGAGCTTGTTGAACACCTTGACCTCTTGCGCCAGAAGCACCATTCGTACGCTGCAACAAAATAGGACAACTATACTTGAAATTACCCTCTTCTTTACAATATGAACACTGATTGGGACCTACAGGAACACGTGGTTGAGAAAACTCGAACCTTTGCGAGTTTCTCTGGAACTGTTGAGGTTGCTGATAGTTACTCTGACCACCACGTGGCGGATACGCCTGTTGTAAAAGAACCTTCGTCTTTAATTCTTTAGTTTTCTTGTCTGCTCTATCCTTCTCATCTTTATCCCTATTTTCGTAGTACTGTGCAGTAGCCAATATTTGTGCTGAAGAGGAAACGGCCCAAGAACTCTCTGCATCCTTCAATTTCTTACACAGCTCGGCAAGCAAATTGTGCACAAACTTGTCGACGAACAACCGTTGACCACCTTCTGTACTCATATCTTGACCACTGTGGTCGATAAACGTTTCCTCAAACCTGGTGAAGAAATCAGACACTGTTTCATCTTTCTTCTGCTTACACGCAGACAATTTATCCCAATTCACACGCATCGCAGGCATTAAAGTCTTCATGTAAGTAATGATCCTAGCAGGCAGTTCTGCTACCAAAGGCTCAGGCTTGGCACCACCAACTTGTCTATCATTTGCAGCAGTAATATTAGCCCATGAGTCACCTAACTCTTGCGCATGATCTGTATGGCGAATCAATCCCCACAAAGGCTGTGGAACAACATTCCCAAATAACATGTCTATGTCGGCTAAATTCATAATGCATGAGTCTGCAGTCTGTGATAATTCCTTATAATACCCTGCAGGGTTTTTACGGGGATCAGGCAAAGTCTGCTTAAGGGCTAAAACTTCAGCTCGCTTCCACGGAACATGAACCCAAACACGCTGAAAATGAGCTGGGACCGCATCAATTTGATTAGCAACATCAGCCGCAACGGCGTCCTTCCATACCGGAGGGACTTCTCTCATTGGGTACTGTCGCACCTTTTTTTTAACAGAGGAGTCATGTCGAACAATGACTGAGAAGGATCCTTATTCCTAAAGGACAACAACGTCGCAACTGCTTTCTCAACATCGGGACCCACAATCGTGCCTTTTTCAAACTCAAACCGTACACAGCACAAATCAGGCGGATTTGTTTCCAAACCATTATCCTCCAATTCCTCACAAAGGAAAGCACACATTTTCTCAAAAACGTATCTTTGTTTCGGTGCTCCCCATTGACGGAAGACATCCATAACAGACTCTACATCATATCTTAAAGGGTAAACAACCCATTTACGTCCCATACGGTCAAACATTTCTCTCTCTTGAGAATTAGGCAGTTGACTACGCAACTGTTTACGCTCCGAATCTGGGGTCACACCATACGACCCAAAGAGAGGAAATATAAGGCTGGCAACAGTATCTGTCATTCTCTGTCGGACAGAAGGAGAAGTTGATGAAAGAACAGGAGGAAAAACAGAGGGAGGCAAGGCAGACGCAGAAGCAGACGCAGAGGCAGTATCAGGAAGAACACCAGAAGAGGCAGTCGATGTAGTACATAAAGTCGCAGGAGGTACAGATGAAGCAGGTAGCGAAGTCGGCAGCCCTTGAAGGGGCTGCGCCATAGTAGTAGGAGCCAACTGAAGAGGAGCTGGCGGCTGTGGAAGAACCTGAGGCACAATAACCGGAGGTTGCACAGCTAAAGGTTGCGGAGGTGCTGTAGCATTCTGCGCATAAGGGGGTGGCGAACTCAACAAGTGTGACATTAAAGGATCTTTCTCAAGTTCTTTTGCTGCATCTTGCTGAAGAAGCGGAAAAACTGGATAACATTTATCGGTCACCAATTTACGTTGCCTGTGCAACTGCTCATTCATCTGTTCTTCTTCATCATCTTTAAACTGTATGGCAGCTTGCATTATCGAGATACCCTCTTCCCTCTTATTTCTCTTTGCTAATTTAATTTCCTTCTGTTTGGCTTCCTTACGCCATAGGCGGAAAGAGTCAAACATCGCCGGCCGGGCTTTCTTCTTAAAAAGTTTAACCTCCAGATTATCCAGAATCTCTGTGTCAAAACTACCATATTGGGGCCATTTTAAAACACCATCTTTCCTGGTGTATCGGATCCATACTTCATTATATGTGAGGGGGCCTATGCCATGTTTCACATATAGTTCATAGGTTGGAGTTCCAATCCGAGGAACCGGACACGAGTCCTCCAATCGGGAATCCCTATTATAACCAAGACAGAACAAATTTCCATGTCTGCTAAGACGAGGCATCTTCGCTCTCTAGTCTAGCTTCAAACTTCAAAGGATTATCGAATACGATAGTCTTGTGAATACACAAATCCCTCGGCTTTGGTACTTGCAAGTTCCAAATCAAAGATCCCAAGGGGATACCAAACTAAGAACCAAACTAAGGACTGGGAGACGCTCCACTTATACTTAACTGAGGTATCGATGACGTCACAAGAAGACTCGTTTATCGTTTCGCTCTACCAAATCATCAAGGGTCCAAAACAGGGCGATAGTCAGGGCAGCAGTCTTTCGTAGCCGTCGGGAAGCGGGGAACCTCGCAGAAAAGACTTTCGGACCACGTCGACATACAGGGGTCGATGAAGTGGCGGCCTCCCTCCAGAATTTTCACACGAAGCTCCTCACGAACCTCTGGCTTGGACTGGTACCGCTGAAATCGCCCCACGTTGGGCGCCAACTGAAGTCCTGGGTTTTTCAGAACCCAGTGGTGCCAGGGAACACACCCTAAGACTTCGAGTCCTTCCTGTTTCAGACTACAGAAACACAGAGTCTTCTTGGTGAAGTCAAAGATCTTGTTTATTGGCTGCAGCCAGTAACAGGTATCCTAGAAGTACAACACAGTGTATATTCTCAGGAGACTGCTCCTCTTGCAAAGCTAACCTTCTCTTTTATACAAAATATTATGCTTTGGGCAAACATTCCTTATTTTACAGTTGACCATTCACATATTTTCACTACAAAGAAATAGCAGGGTTGTGATGACAAGCCCATATTTCAGTTTGTCCAGCCCTCAATCAATTACCCGGCAAGGCTCAGTACTTTCATCAGATATCGACGGACCCCCCAATATAAACAGGCACCTCCTCCTTGTAAAGCAAGAAAGAAACAGGGACAGGTGCGTGTAAGATTAGGCATGGTTTGTGTGTGATGAAAGGTTTTATGATGTGTTGTGCCTTGATACTAATCTCATTCGGCCACTGGGAAAGAAACTGGCCGAACAGGTTTGACTTCAGGCAGTGGAGTCAGCTTGCCCAGGTCACAGAGGAGTCAGCAAAGATGTACGTGTCCTTCAGACTCGTTTTCAGCATTAGACGTTGGCCTATGTGAGGGCAATCACAAAATGGCTGTCGTTTAAATGGAACACGAGGGTTCAGGACGGAAACTCTGATATTCTGGTGATTTCGTTACCCGAATATGAATACAATGCTTGTGCATACTATTCTAATCATTCTCGGTCTGCTGATACCAAAATCGTTGTGATACGACGATGTTTATAACACGGGTCCAGAATTTTCAGTACCACATCACTGCGTCCCCATCTCCTCAGCAGATGCTGGAGCAAAGTTACAGAAGCACAACTTACCAACACTCCCAACCACTCCCTCCCACCAGACGCAAATGAAGCTGCATGCGACCTACACAGCTGGTTATCAGATTGCACTGACAACGTAGCCCCTCTGAAGGAAAACAGCAGGAAATCAACAGAGCAAAACACCTAAATAGTTTACGGCAGACCTACAGGAATCCAAGCGCTCCTGCAAATGACTGGAATGGAAATGGAGGATCAGCAAATCAACCGAAGACCGCGCAGCCTACACGAATGCAGTCCCCACGCACCACCAGAACATCAGAGCCGCCTTTCAAGCATACCTCTACACCAGCACTCACAACAGCAAAGAGCTCTTTGCCATCGTCAAAGAGTTCACGAGCCCCGGGACAGACTCCTCACCCATCCCTCCCAAGACCTCTGCAACGACCTCGCCGCCTTCTTTCACTGAAAAATACAGGACATCTCCGAAGCCTTCACGAACCAAAACCCGCCAGCATTGCTCACCAACACGGACCTAGCACCTCACCAGATCCTGAACTCCTGGTCCCCCATCACAAAACAGGACACCCAAAGACTGATGAACTCCATCCACTCGGGAGCACCCTCGGATCCCTGCCCTCATCATATCTTCAACATGGACAGCGCCACCATAGCACCGGAGCTCTGCCAAACTATCAACCAATCCTTCAAGACTGCCACCTTTTCCTCAGACTGGAAGACTCAAGAAACCCATTGCCCACCCAAGGAAGCTGAAGAACTACAGACTCATCTCTCTGCTCCATTTCCCAGCCAAGGTAACAGAGAAGGCCATCAACCAACAACTCACAGAATTTTTCACGACACACCATATTCTAGACACATCCTGATCTGGATTCAGAAGCAACCACAACACTAAAACCGCACTCCTAGCAGCCACTGATGACATACGCATCATACTGGACTGCAGAGGCACGGCTGCACTAATCCTCCTCGACATCTCCACTGCATTGACAGCTTCTCAACTCCGACATCCGATATAAAGCACTGGATTGGATCAGATCCTTCTTCACTGGAAGAGCACAGAGTGTCAGACTACCGCATTAGACGTCAGAACCCAAAGACACATGCTGCGGAGTGCCCGAAGGATCTTTACTCAGCCTGACACGTTTCAACATCTACATGACCCCGCTTGCCAAGATCGTCAAACACAGGCTAAACATAGTATACTACATCACCAATTTGATCCTCTCCCTGTCCGATTACTCTGCAAATGCCAAGAGAAATTTCCACGACGGGATGACAGCCGCCGCCACCTGGATGGAAGCCAGTTGCCTCAAACTCAGCTCGGACAAGACCGAGATCCTTGTAATCGGTTCCACCCCTCCTGCCTGGAACAATTCCTGGTGGCGCATCACTCTGGGAAACGCCCATGGACCACGCACGCAACCTGGGCATCATCCTTGACTCCTCTCTGTCCATGACCTGCCAAGTCAATGTCGTCTCTTCGTCATGCTTCCACACCCTCCGACTCCTGCAGAAGATTTTCAAGCGGATTCCCTCCGACACGATTAAGACAGTCACCCACCCATTCGTCACTAGCAAACTGAACTACGGCAACGCACTCT
Organism: Pleurodeles waltl; assembly: GCF_031143425.1. Lineage (NCBI taxonomy): Eukaryota > Metazoa > Chordata > Amphibia > Caudata > Salamandridae > Pleurodeles > Pleurodeles waltl. Next base: position 444,604,699 of record NC_090443.1, on the reverse strand, counting down.
ATGCCGGCATCACCAAGAAACTTCAACCAAGACTACAAAGAATGCAAAATGCAGCAACCAGACTCATCCTGGACATCCCTCGACACAGCCACATCTCCTCCCACATCAGAGACCTACACTGGCTCTCAGTCAGCAAGTGGATCACTTACAAACTTGTGATCCACACTTACAAAGCACTGCACAACATAGGTCCAGCATACCTCAACCACCGCCTCGCCTTCTACGTACCCAACAACTCGACCTTGCAGCAGTCCCCAAGATCAGAAAAAGCACAGCAAGAGGAAGATCCTTCTTCTACCTAGCAGCCCGGACATGGAACATACTACCTCTCAAGCTCAGTCAGACCGCATCCGTGAAGCAGTTCGGGAAGGACCTGAAGACCTGGCTCTTTGACTGAGCAGCACGCCCTCAAACAGCACCTTGAGACCCTATTGGTGATTACCTGTGCTCTACAGATTTCCGATTGATTGAACGATCTGGAACGATCTGGTTATAGGATCTTCCTCTAAAGGAGTTGCATAACCCCCACCATAAGATCACCTGAGTCTATCCATGAATCTAAACTTTCTTCCCTTGTGGGTTCTTCACCTTATTTTGAAGACAAATTACTACTGTTGAAAATTGTCTTTTGGTTGAGTAAAGGGAAACATTCTTTGTACAAACCATAATTGTTGATGACCGTTCCGACACTGAAGACCAAATCATCCCACTCGATGAAGGCATTGTCAACACAGTCTGTCCTCTCGACTAAGACCCAGTTGATTAAGACAACTTTTTCAACATCAATGAACATCCTGTCACCTGCAGCCATTCTTTCTGCGAAAACATCTTGGGCATTGGCTCATTTAACAGCAGCTCCATAGACTACAGTCTTGCCATTGTCAGTGATAATTATGCTCTCTTTGTCCCGACCTCATATTTGCTTTTGACGCCACTACAGTGGTTATCCCTATCAAGTGTCTCCAGTAAAGATTATGTTGTAGCCACTGTCACAGCTGTTGTAGGATTCTGTTGTCCTTATTACTTCAGAAAACACAGAATAAAAAAATCTCAAACATTGTCGCAGGAAGCTTAGCTTTTTCTTCGGTACAGGGTTCTAAAATCGGGTAAGATAGCTGAAGCTGATGAAGTGCAACAGACTTCCCATCAATGGCAGGCTTGCCTTGACTTTATTGTGAGAGGAGATTATGGCTGAGTCATATTATTGAGAAATCGTCTCTTTTTATGCTCCTTGTCTGCTGAATCTGGTCCTGCCATTTTTTGGGGAGTTTTTTTGTGTTTCTTATTCTCAGGTTCATTTGAGGAGGATTCTTTTGGTCTTCATTTTTCCTTTGAGGCCTCAGTTTTGTCCGGTTTTCCTTTTCACTTTCCAAACATAAGAGTTGACCTCAGATTCATCCTCTGGTGGGGAATTTCAGTTGTCTTGTTTTTCTGGATCCAGCTTCAGTCTTAAGTCACAATCATTGAGGGTGTTGGCAGAGAACGTTCTTCAGATTTTACAATCCTTTGCTTTGTGATCTCAGTAGAAGCAGTAAATGCACCCCTTGTAAAGGCCATCTGAAAGATAGCTAGTTTTTTCATAGAAATCCGTCTTTAATAGGGATTCTCTTGAATTTTACCATGATGTTGCCTTTCTCAGAGGCAGTTGGGTCAGATCTATGCCTCCAGCCTAAAAAAAGGCTTCAGAGGTAAACTTGTCTGATTTGAAGGAGTAACTCCCTTTCACATGATATGCAGTAGAGATCTGAAGAGTGAAGACCTCTGGTAGGAGTGAGTCAGAGAGCATACTCACCTCATTGGTTGAAGTTTGGTTCATTTAGCATGAGGTGGATGTGCTGATGAAGTGAACATTGTCTGGACCTTTTTAACCTGTCAGTGCCTTATGATAAAGTGAGCAAGGGGCTCCCACTTCCACTATGGGAAAAGATTCAACCATGTGAACCTATGACATATATAAATGCTGGAGACCCACATTGACAAGTAAGTAACTTGTTTCTTGTCATGACAGGGAACTGGATGCAAAACAATAGTTGTTGTTTTGAAGTGCGGGTACACTTCTTCTAGATTTGTGGACTGTCGGAGTATTACCAAAAATTCGCAAGCAGGCTGTGGCATGGCAGGACCCAGGGAGTAGAGCATTTGATTACTTGGTTAGTTGGGTCTCAGTTACGCTCTCAACTCCACTCTGATTCCCTAGTCCTAAGGGTTCTTCAGAAACTATAGAAACTCTCCAACAGTGTCTTGAAGACCAATGGTCTTAGAACCTGATTTAGATTTCATCATAGGACACTCCATCACAAACATGAAGGGTGTCCTGTCCACCATATTACAAGTGCCATAGTTATAATGCACTCATAATATGGCGGACGGAATATCAGTCACATTGGTGACAGAGTATCATATCCTTCTAAATCCAAATCAGGCACTTTGTTCTTAAACAGGGGGGAAAATACGACAGTCATCCTGATGGTTACCCAGACATTCCCATTGTGATGCTTTGAAGGATATTCCTTTCCAACAGGATGATCCCATCAAAATAATGTGACAGATGACATGATGGGGGTATTCACATGGATCATCTCCAGATTTAAGGCATCCAGTCCCTGAAGAAAATGCCCCTATGTAAGCCTGCAGCCATCTCGCTCTCACATTTTTCTCCTACCTCTCAAAACACTCCTTTCCTGTTCAACAGACAACTCACCAACAATGTAGCACTTGAAAAGACATGGAGGTACCAGATTGAGGATTATGTCTGTGGAGACCCAGGCAGTTTAAAAGTGGCCACTGTCCAGGAATCCCCAAATCATTGTAGTTCATCTCCCAGGAGGGTAAAATGCAGAGACAGACATTCTTAGCAGAATTTTCCAAATGGGTTTTTATAAGGCGAAGTCTTAGAAAGAGTTTTCTTCCAATTGGGTTTTCCTTGGTTTAGGAAACTACACAAATGCCAAAAACAAGACATTTCCCCAACTTTCTCTCCGGCTGCTGCTAACCCGGAAACAGGTGGATGTCTTTTTGATAGGCTGTTCAGGGAAATTTCTTTACTCATTCCTTCAGGGTTCCCTGATTCTAGCAATCATTGTCAAACTGACTTAGGGCCTCATTTAGATATTGATGGATGAGTTACACCGTCACAACGGTGATGGATATCCTGTCCACGAAATCTAAATCCCATTATACGCATTATATTTTATGGGATTTAGATTTTGGCAGATGGATTATCTGTTACCATTGTGACACAGTAACTTGTCCGCCAATATCTAAATGAGGTCCAAATCTGAAGATTAGAATGATCCCCATCACCTGGGATCAGCCGAAACAACGGTGGTTCACAGATCTTCTCCTCCTCTCAGAATATCCAAATAAGAGGTTGTAATACAGAGCAGATTTTTTCACAAGTTTAAGGATCAAACCAATATTGAGATTGCCAGCTTCTCCCCGGATCATATCCAGTGCGATCATTTGAACTTTATACCAGATTGAATGGATATTCTAAAGAAAGCCAAGTGCCCTTCCACCAGGAAAAGGTTTACATTTGGTGGATTAAGAAAAACATTGACCCAACAAAATATCAGAAAGAAGCACTGCTGCCTTACCTGCTCTATTTTCCCAAGTTGGGTCAAGCAGTTTTCCTCCAGGAAGGTGCAGCTTGCATCCATTACGGCCTAAATAAATTATTCCTCACAAAGCTATTTGCTTTTAGAATCCCAGAGGTTAAGTACATCCAAGAAGGAGTCTTGAAAGTTTTTTCCCCCCATCAGGAATCTTTTCCTTTTATAGGAGCTTAAAGTGGTCCTTTCAAAACCAATTGGTTCTCGTTTTAAACCATTTCATAAATCGTCCCTTCAACATATTTCATGAAAAGCTTCTTTTGAGAGTGCATCTGCATGCTGAGTTGGGGATATCCAGGCCGTATCCTCCCTTGAACTGTACATGCTCTGTAAAATGCACTCCAGGATACTAAGCTTGGGCTGGAGTATTCATTACCTATGATTTCAGTACCAATTCCAAGTAAGTACCTTTTCCTCCTTTAGCCAAAGCATACTCACAGGCACACCTGCTCAGAATATCTCCCCCAACATCAGACAGGAGCACAAAATACTTCCTGCATTCTCAGCTTCTTTTGAAATTTGTTTTGAAAAATATAATCAAGCCTTAATACAGATTATATAGTAGTAGAAGATAAGATACCACAACACTTGACCAAAACCTAATGTTTTTTTAAAGATATTCTTTTATTTAATTTTCTTCATTTTTTCTCAAGCTGCAGAATGGGGAGTCTTTCGCTTTAGCTTTTGAAGCCATATTGTTTCAATTCAAGGAAGCCATCTAAATTATGTACTGATACACCCAATCCGTTTTCATTCAGACATGCAAGATATCCAAGCAGGAATGTCATAACAACGTCTTTTTTACAAAGCACAAAGTATTTTACATTTCTGAAGAATACATCTACCTGTAGATTCCTCACATTTTGAATATCTCAGTGTGCCAGCATTCCACAGAAACTTTTCTTCATAGCTCTCCACATCGACGAAGACATTGTAATGTCACGGCTCCGCATGGGACCCCTTGTGACGTCATTGGAGCCATAAGAAGTCCTCATTGGCGTGCTGACATCAACTCCCTTTTTTCTGCGTCTTCCACACAACAGTTTTCCCATCCCTCCATTGGGTTTGCAGTTGGTGACAGTGTTTCAGGTCAGAAAACAGTAGAGGCTTTTTTTCTGCAACAGTGTCTCCACCAAGAAAGTCTGAATTTAAGCCCTGCCGGGAGTGTGAGGGTCAGATGTCAATACCTGACCTTCATGATGACAGTCTCTGATGTCTCAGCTCGGGCCACAATGTTGACGCCTGCTCTTTGTGTCAGAAGATGAACCTGAAGGCCTTCAAAGAATGAGAGGTGAAGCTCTTCATGGCCTAGGCATGGAAGGAGAAAAGAAGTTGTGTGAAGTCTCCACCTCGTTCGGAGTCACTGTCTCCTCACTCCTCTAAGTCATCCAAGAGGAAGTACAAAAAGAAGCGGTGTTAGAGTTCCTTATGTCGATCTTCAAGAGATGTTTCTTTGATGACGGTGTCTCTGCATCCGAGGTTGACTGTAGACTCTCTGGTTCCATCTCCTGTAGCCTGTCTAGCATCACCTTATACCCTGTCCAGCGTCACCTTCTAGTCTTGTGAGACCACTGACATTGCCTGTGCGTCCTGATCTAGAGGTGATTCCTCCGCCTTCAGTTTTTCCTACACCTCCTTGACAGAAGCAAGAGCATCCAGCTTTCCCTGCTTGTGGACCAGATCTTCCCAGCTTCCTAAATGTGATGTACAGCAGTTTTAGCAGGGCAGGGACTCCATCTGGTGTGCCCACAGGCCCGCATGGGTCCGATATCGTATTCGCTGGGAGGCTTCCCGGTGCAATATCAGCAGGCGCCATTCATGCCAATGGCCCAAGTACCCTGGCCTTCTCCAGTGCCGAGGAAGGTAACTTCTTCGCCAGTTGAAACTCTGCTGGAGTAATTGGTGCCGATTGTGCCCTCACCGACATCGGAAGGCTCCATGCCAGTATCGCATCATTCGTCTCCAGTGTCTGGGTTCAGTAGCTCAGGTGTTCAAGTCTCCATCGCCGTTACTGACGTCGCTGGCACCGATTCAGTCTTCTCTGGTTCTGCTGCTGCAGTCGAGGCATAGATCCCATAGGGATGATCAGTGCCTTATGGAGGAGGAACAATATGTGTGTGCCCAGCAAGATCCTGACCTGGAAGAAGGTGAGATAGTTTCACGTGATCCATATTTTGAGGGACTGGACATTGCAAGTGGCTTGGACACTTCCTTAGAATGGGAGTTATTGTCACCAAAAGGCATGCCTCCTCCTGAGGTGACGTCATATCATGCAGTGATAAAGAAGGCTGCTGACATGTTGAAGTTGCCCTTTTGACAGCTGATCTTACGTCTGATCTGTTGACGGAGGCACTGCATTCTGCTTCCTCTGTGTCGGAACCGCTATTGCCTTTTATTGAGGCTTTAACTGAGCTTGTGTTGAACATTTGGCAAAATCCTTTGTCAACCCTGGCAGTCTTGACCCATTGCCTGAAGGTACAAGACAGCTCCAGGGAATCCTGTGTTTTTGAGTAGTCATCCATCTCCTGAAACTTTGATGGTACAGGCTTCCTGTGCCTTGAAGTTGACCCCAGGGCCCTCTTTAACCTTTCCAGCCGACAGGTCGTCTAAGAAGATGGAGCAATCTGCGATGAAGGTATTTTCTTCTGGGAGTATGGCTCTGAAGTTGGCCAACGCTACTTGTTTTTTGGGCGGATATATTCACGCCTTGATGGAGTGTGTCAGCACAGTGGTTCTAAAGCTGCTGGGTGATGTTCTGGGGCACTTTGTAGAATTGTTAAGAGACAGCCAGGTGACATCGAGGCATGTTATACGGTCGGGCCTGGACACAGCTGATTCAGTGTCTAGACCGATGGGGACCTCTATTGTTACACAGAGACATGCTAGGCTGAGGTGGTCTGGATTCTTGCCTGATGTGCAGTCCACTCTGATAGATTTGCTCTTTGATGGTGCAAGACTGTTTGGCGCCAAACACTATAACCCATGCCTGGTCACCAGCAGGCTAAACTATGGCGACACTTGTATCACCCAGAAGAATTTGAAGAAACTACAGCACATCCAGAACCCGTTTGCCAGACTCATCCTGAATGCCCCCGCCATGAACACATCACCCGACACGTGAAATACCTCCACTGGCTCCCCGTTGAGAAAAGGATCAACTTCAGACTCCTTGTACTCGCATACAAGGTTCTCCACGACCTAAGACCCACCTAACTCAACCACTGCTTCACCTTCTACTCCCCCACCACACGTCTCCGCACCGCTCAACAGGCACTAGCCACCGTACCCTGCATACGGAAGACCTTGTCTGGAGGAAGATCCTTTGCTTACCTCGCGACAAAGAGCTGGAACACCTTGCCTCTTCACCTCAGGCACTCCCCATCCTTACCTCGATTCAGGAAGGACCTTAAGACCTGGCTCTTCGACATAAGCATAGAGGACCGACTCCCCACAGCGCCTTGAGACCCTTACAGGTGAGTAGTGCGCTCTAGAAATCTCTGATTGATTGATTGTTTGATTCCGCTTCAGAGACATGCAAAGACAGTAAAGTGATGGCGAGATCTGTAGGCCTTCAATCTCAGCCCAGAGACCACAGGCTGTTTCACAAGTTCTGGGTGTTTGACCAGAACTACTCCTTTTGTGGCAGACAACAATTCCAGCAGCTTTCACCCTCCTCTTCCTCCTCTTCTTCCTCTTTTTCCCTGGCCAACGTCATTGGAAAGCAACCCTAGTTTCACCTTCTTGGAGCATGCTTTGCCAGTGGGAGGAAGGTTGTCCTAATTTCTACCACAGTGGAGGTCCATAACATCGGACCTGTGGTTTTTGAGTATAGTAGAAAATAGTTACGTCTTACCCTTCCTAGAATTTCCCCCATCTTGCCCTCCCCAACAAAATTTCTGTTCAGAGAAACATCTGCTACTTCAGCAGGAGGTCAGTTCCCTACTTCAAAAGGGCGCAGTGGAGTTGGTTCCAGAGCAGGAACAGGGTCAGGGATGTTACTCACAGTACTTACTGATTCCCAAAATGTATGTCCATTTGCATCCCATCCAGGACCTCAGGGTTTTGAATTGGTTCCTCAAACAGGAAAAATTCAAAATGCTGACCTTGCACAGGTGCTTCTTGCGCTGGACAAGGAAGACTGGATAGTTTCAGTCGTTTTGCAGTATGTGTATTTTCACATCCCCATTCTGCAGTTGCACAGGAAGTATCTCCGCTTCATGGTGAGGTCTCAACATTACCAGTTTGCAGTCTTTTTGTTTGGTCTTATTTCCGCACCTAGAGTTTTCATGAAGTTAATGTGGTTGCAGCGCATCTCAGAAGATGGCGAGTACCAGTATTCCCTTCCCTCGATGTTTGGCTGCTCAAAACCAAGTCTCCAGACTCTGTGTTGCGTCACTTGCAGGTGACAACTCAATTGTTGTACAACCTGGGCTTTTCCATCAGCATGCCCAAATCTCACCTAGAGCCCTCTCACCACACCCTGCTCATTGCCTACCCTCCTCCTCAGAGGATTTGGGACAGTCAGGCTATGATTCTGATGTTTCAGAGTGGAACAATGGTTCCAGTCCTGAAGGTCTTGCACCTGCACCTTCTGATAGCCTCCTGCAGTCTGTTGGTCATCCATGCATGCTGACAAATGAGGGCCCTCCGCAGACAGTGGTTTCAACACGACGGAGATCTCAGAGTTGGTGAAGATCTCTAGAGACACTGCACCAGATCTTCGATGGTGAGGTGTGGATGTCAGTCTTCCTCAAGGGAAGCTGATTTGTCCTCCACCTCCAGTGGCCACAGTGATCACGGATGCCTCCACTCTAGGGTATGGAGCACATCTGGGGGACCTGGAGATCCAAGGACTTTGGTGTCTGGAAGAGAGATTGTTTCATAAAAACTCATTGGAATTGCGAGCAATACATCTGTCTCTCAAGGCCTTCCTTCCTTGCATTTGCGTCAGTCAGTGCAGGTCTTGACAGACAATATTACCGCAATGTGGTACATCAACAAACAGGGAGGCGTAGGGTCGTATCTTCTCTGCAGAGAAGCACAACTCTGGTCCTGGGCTGAGGACCATCGGCTTTGCATAACAACAAATCACTTGCCCGGAGTTCTGAATGTACGTGTAGACAGTCTCAGTTGTTATTTTTTAGCCGAACACGCTGTGTCTGTCATTTTCCGATGCAGGAGGCACTGGGCAACACGTTTTAATTGTACTTGAACTCCCACCTGTTTTTACGTGTTTCTCCCCATACCCTTGATTGCTCGAGCTCGGAGGAAGATACGCCAGGACCGGGCCTAAGTCCTATTGATAGCCTCAGATTGGACAAGAAGGCTGTGGTACACAGACCTTTTTCATCTCTCACTGTGCTCTCCACTCCATCTCCCTCACAGGACAGACCTTCTCTCGCAGCACAGGGGCATGTTTTACACCCTAACCGCCAGAACCTGCACCTACATCCCTGGAAATTGAACTGAGCTCCCTGAGTTCTTTTTATCTTATCCCTGATGTGGTGGATGGTATTTTAGCAGCCAGGAGACAGTCCACCCAGATGGCTTATACTGGCAGGCGGGCTAGGTTTGTAAAGTTGTGTGAGGAAAATTCGATTGATCCTTTAAAAGCCCATTTGTCTGATGATTTACATTTTGCGCTTTCTGTGGTGCAACAAGGTTGTGCAGTTGCAACATTTAGGGGATATTTGTGCGCCCTTGCGGCATTCCTTTGTTTACCTGACCAACCTTCTCTGTTTAAGTCCCCTGTAGTGCTAAGTTCTATTAAGGGACTTACTAATAGGTATCCTCTCACTCCCTTTATCATGCCTCAGTGGGATCTTAATTTGGTACTAACTTACCTTAGGAGTACTTCATTTGAACCCTTGCATAGTTTTCCTTTGAGACTACTTACTTTCAGAACTGTTTTTGTGGTTGCCATAATGTCAGCAAGACGTTAGAGAACTGCAGGCATTGTGTGAAACCCCTCTTCACAACTTTCTATTCTGATAAGCTGGTATTGAGAACCAGGGCTGCTCTTTTGCCAAAGGTGGTTACTCCCTTCCACTTTGGCCAGTCTATTACACTTCATAATTTCTATCCGCCTCCCCATCTAGCTAAAGAGGAAGAAAGGCTTCATCATCTAGACTCTTAAAGGACTGGGAGTTTTTTTTTTTTTTTATATAGACAGGACATGTGATCTCTGGCTGGATGATCAACTTTGTATTGGCTACATGGGCAAGATGAAAGTAAAAGCTGTGCATGAAAAGGATATTGTGTAGATGGATTATCCTGTGCATTAATATCTGCTACTCCATGGCTAACAAAGAACCACTGAAGGTATTAGAGCTCATTCTGCTAGAGCTAAGTCTTCCACTTCTACTTCTGCTTTAGCTAGAGGTGTCCCAGTAATTGGCATTTGAAAAGCGGCACCTTGGGCCTCCCTCCACATGTTAGCGAAGCACTATTGCTTGGACTCCAACGTGAGGAGGGACGGTCATTTTGTCAGTTCTGTTTTACACGTTTTTTGGGGTATAGGCAGACAGACACCCACCTCCGAGGGCGGGACTGCTTGGGGATTCTGTTCAAAGGGTGAGGAATCCACAGGTAGATGTATCCGTCAGAAGAACAAGTTACCTTGGGTAACACCTTTTCTGGTGGATACAGTATCAACCTGTGAATTTCTCACTGACCCCACCCGCCTTCCCATTGCTTGTCTGCAGATGCCAAAAAAGATTCTGTCAGTATATTGTTTGTTTTCTACTTCATATATAATTCTGTGTGTATATATATATATGGATTGCAACATGTTGTTGCATTCGTGATGTTGGTTTCACCAGTTCGCCTCAAAGGAAAAAGAAAATTGATGTAAACTGACATCATCATGCCGATGAGGGCTTCTTATGGCTCCGATGATGTCACATGGAGCCGCGTGCAGAGCCGTGTCATTGTGACATCCTTGTCAACGTGGAGAGCTATGAAAAAAAACTTCTCTGAGGAGTGCTAGTGCATTGAAATATTCAAAAGGTGAGGAATCCACAGGTAGATACTCTGTCAACCAGAAAAATTATTACCAAAGTTAAGTAACTAATTGTTATAGTCTGAGCACTTTATGTGAAAGGCCTTTCCAGTGAAAACTAAATTATCCTGTAGATGTCTTATTGGCCTGGAACTTAGTAAACCTGGGGTACGCTTCAGGCTTGCACCAGATTTTGTTGGAGTTGCCTTCCACTTTTTAAATTGAGATTCCCCGAGTTGTGGACCATGCACTATCCTTTGCTTGTGCCATTTCAAATTGGACATTTCTTGATCATTGCATGAGGGTGATTCAGTGTTCCCCCAGTACCACTCTGAATGTATCTTTTCTTTTAGTGGACAAATTAAGTGCAAGAGGACTGAAAACTGTCAGTCCTGTTCCTTTGTTAAAAGATCAAACAAATATTAAAATATTTTACTGCCAATCTCTGGCTTAACTCCCAAGTATCAAATACAAATCTTTCAGAGAATTAAATTATCCCGACCACCTAATATCAGATTTGCACAGCCATGCTTTCCAACTATTTTTTGGAGTCACTAATCGTGAAACAAATATTTTAATCTAGATCCTAAACGCAGGTCATCACCACCTCCTCTGCTGCCAGTGCCTCGACAGAGTGCCAGAACTTTACCCAGCACCAATACCTCAACCTGCACTAGTGGCATGCCGCCTCTGGTGCAGGCCCACTGGTTTGCAAGGAAGACCCAGCAACAAAGATGCAAAGAAACAACTTGTTATCAGTGCAGGCCAGATTACTGCACCTTTTCTGGCTTCTCATGGCCTTTGATAGATAGGGGGAGGACAGAAACATTTTCACACATCTTGCTACCAGTTTTCATGAAAAGGGCATTGATATGTTTTTTCTTTTGTTTATTTATGTATGATAAATGCATATTTGAATTCCCTGTAGCACCTCCTTTTATGTTTACTCTTAAATATATTTCATCCATTATCTCCTAAAATGAGATACTCTTTAAAATATTCTCCAAAAAATCCAACATTTTCTTTGTGGAGTTTCACTTTGTGTTCATAGGATGCCTCTCTTAGTTTTTCTCTGAGTGAAACACTGTTTTCCAAGATCACGAAGCCTAAGGTTTTGCTGAACATAAAAAACGTAAGGGTTTTCTTGTACATGAGAACAAGTTTACACCAGACTAATACTGTATCACTTTATTCGAAATGGGATAACATTGGTACTTATGTGTTGCTTAACGTTGATGTTTTGGGCAAAAAATCTTATATTCATCCCGGAAAAGAAAATTCAGGATGTTTCTTTGTCTTTTTCTGCCTCATTGCTATCTGACTTTGTCCTTTGTACCCCTCACTTTTAAACAGTAATTCACAACTTTTGTCCTTCCTCCTCTACTCACCCTCATTGTTTTCTCTTTGCCATTCTGTCTTTTTCTCTCTGGCATTTATTTGCATGTCCTACTAATTCTCTGTATCATTCTCCCTCTTTGCACTGGCCCTGTGTCCCGTCATTCTTCTTCTGGTACGCCTTATTTTGTTCTACCAATTCATGTATTTCCCTCCCCACTATTTTATCCTTCTCCCATTTCTTTTATTTGTAATCGTTTTGTCTTTTTCCCTAATTCATCCCCGAACTCCCTTCCTGTGTTGGTTTTGATACCCACCTTTTTCTTTCCGCTTTCTCTGTGTGATTCTCCTCCAGGAACAGCTGCCTGAACTGAACATCCACTTCCGGTCTCAGAGCTTCCACACATCAATGTATGCTTCATCTTGGTTTCTCACGCTCTTTCTCACCACCTTCCCTCTGCCCGTGGCCACCCGTGTCTTTGATATCTTCATTTACGAGGTATGAGATCAAGTGATGAAATCGTAATTATAGTTTATCTGAAACCCATTTCGCTAAATGCAAACATTAAAAATATTTTTGAACATTTCTTGTATTTGAATGAGAATTATTGTATTTATTATCGTAGAGAAATTGCTGGTTTCTCAATTTGTGAGTTGAACTTTGTATTAAGACTATCTGGCAGTGATAAAGTGCATAAACGAGCTAAATATAAAAGTAGGACAAGTTGTTGTATGGGTAGAGCAGAAATCAGAAACCCAGAGGGTGAAAAGCACAATTATGTAGGCGGGAACCATCCTTATACTACTTATAGTGTATTCACCTCACTATGTTAACCAAACTCTAGCCAATGAGCTGAAGAGTGACGCAACCCAACTCTCCTAAGAGATGCAGCTGCTTAAATTTTCAATAGTAAATATTTTTCAATGCTTCATGAAATGCACTATAGGTTAGTAGTGTGTGTGGCTGTAGATACATATGCTTTGTATTCTTCTGCAAGCTAGTTTTGGGCTCTGGTATTACAGCTTAATTTTCTTGAAAAAAGTTTGAGTCACAGGATGTTGTGCGAGTTCTTTTTCAGTCCACAATGCCCATAGGCACTGACTCCAACTTAGATTGTTTTTTCTGCCATTGGGTTCCAATGTGTTCTGCAGTGACTCAGAGACTGTCACATTTGTTGCCGCTTTTTCAGGCCTAACTAGTCTGCCCTTTGAGACCTACGACCGCAGAGCAGTCATTACCTGCAGTTCTCAACTGATACGCTACTCTTCTTTCAGTGACTGCTTCACGTCGATGCCCAGGCAGGTGCCTCCGTTGAGTCCCCCTTCATCTCCGTGGAGCTTACCTTGGATAATTCAGACTAGAAGGGGGTGATGGAACGCGTACCTTTCTAGTTTAGTACAAGGTGCAATCCTGAATCACTGTGGGTGGACAAGCATGGTGTTTCTAACTTCTTTACCACCCCCAACATAATGAGTCGTCCTGTGAGTTCCGCCTCACCTTTGTGTGGAAAAGACTCTAAGGTACCAAAGGGAAAGGCATTGGGTGTACTTGAAGATGCTGCAACATTTATACTCCTAATTGCTAGTGTCTTCATAAAATAGACAAGCTTGGCATTGATGAGGGAGAGGCCGCCCTCTCCAACATGTCACTGGCCCAATCCATCGCCCAGCCATGAAACATTGTCCTCCAGCTTCTCTGAGGAAGAATATCAACTTGAGATGCCTTCAGTGCTGAAACCAACAAGGACATGCATGAGCTTGAGAAGGATGATCAGGAAATTCGCTTTCATACCCCTGGTACCAGGTACTAAAGAGTCATAAAGAGAAGACTAAAGCCCTCCTCCATAGCTTCACACACTTAGGCATTCACCACTACTTTGTCCCCCTCCAGCAACACCTCCTTCACCGTGGCCTTATTCACCACTCCTGCAGCCTCCACCAGAATTAACTGAAAGATCAGTCCTTTCCTTCTCTGACCCAGGTCACACTCATGGCGAGGGAGGCCTTAACAATCAACTTGCTGAGGCAGTGGATAGGGACGATCTGTGGGGCGACTACACCGTGGACCCAGATGTTGAGTCTTACCTAGACAAACCTTCTTTACTGAACAATACCACTCCGTATCATACAGACATTCAGAGAGTGTCCTACACCCATAAAGTCGACATGCATGCCGTAAAGGACAATTTAGATGCCGTCTGTGACAGAATGTACTGTGCATTCCCTCGTTCTCAAGGACATGCTTACATGAGCCTCCAACAGCTTTAAGGACCCACTAAGGTCCAAGGTTGTCACGTCGGGGTTAGAGAAACAGTTTTAGACTGCTTCTAATTACCCTCTTTACATCAGAGGACAGGTCCACCAAGACCCCTTAGTACTGTGTACAGCAAGGAAGTGGGCCTCCAACCTATGTGGCAGGAGACTCCCCACCTCCCCCAGATAAGGAGAGTAAACGCCTCAACACCACAGGAAAATGTGTAGCGGTTGGCACAACCACCAAGTGGCGAATCGCCAATTCAGTAGGTTTGCTGTTGAGATACAACAGTTGCTACTGGTGGAGGACCTAGTACAGCAACTCCCTGAGACATACCAGCAGAGGGTGAGGAGCTAGTTTTGGAAGGAAAGGTCATTTTCAACGCGAACATGCATTGCACATTGGACAGCATGGATGCTGCTTCGGGCAGTGTTGATACCAGTGTCCTGCTCTGCCCCCATGAATTGCTTTGCATCTCAGGGTTTAAACCAGAGGGAGGCTACAGGACCAACACTATCATGGGCAGAGGTAGAGACTGCTCCTGCACCCAAGCACTGACCTGTCCACGCTCCCAGTGATCAGCCAGCACCTGTCAGGGGAGACTAAGGGCCTACTTGCGCCCTAAGGTAACTATAACTCGCACCTTCGCCATGCACAGCTAATTACTCCACATATTATATCAATGATGAGATCTTGAATGGCATCTTTGATATTATCTGTGAACATTTGCAATACAATTATTGATTAAAAAAACTGTGCATGGCAAGGGCGCGAGGTATAGTTACTTAAAAGAACTATAATTATAACTGCAAAATTTCTACGGTTTTGTACGAGTAAATTCAGAACCTAACTATTACATCCCTGTAACCATTGGTTTTTCAGTGAATGCGGGGGCTCCCACCCGCAGCCCCCGGGACCGTCACCTCACTGGGGCTTAAATGAAATAGTGGGTTACTGCCCAGTTCTCTCCCACCCCCCTTCTCCCCCCCAAGCTCCCTGGGGACCACCACCTCCATGTGGCTGTTTCTTCTAAATATAGTAGGAGAGGTCCACCAGGCCCACTCCTGCTATGTCCCACCCCTGGGACATAGCTGTTTACTCTGACCTGGTGGGAGCTTTGACGGATCCCGCTAAGTCAGAGCAAACACTCCTTTCCCACCAAAAGAGAGCTGTCAAAATGGCAGCCTCTGTCCCCCACCCCGCAAAAGGTGTTCAGGGCAGGCCGCGGGGGATGGGATCCTTGGGGCTGAAATCGGCCGGGTGAGGGGGGGGGGCACCACTCACCCACACTGTCCATTAACTCAACAAGGTAGCACTTACTAACTAGGCAAAAACAACAAGTGATGGACGGACTTGTTGTTTTTGCTTTGTCGCCCTAAGTGGGAAGGGTATGCCCAGACGTGGGTCCCGTGCTTCCCATGCCACTGGATTCAAGCTAGCCTGGCTGATGAGGGGTGAAACCCCGAAACCGGTCCCAGGATGCTTGTTTCCGGTCCAGTGAGGACCTGGCTTGGCAGTTCGGGCTGGACTGTTCCCATGAGGAACAGGGTCAAGACTGATTTGCATACGGCTGGGTCCAAACTGGGGTGGCATGGTGAGCAAAAGAACGATGGATTAAACCCAGATCTGTGACTGGGGGTGAGTGTTTGACAATGTTCAGCATTCCGTCCATCACTTGTTGTTTTTGCTTTGTCGCCCTAAGTGGGAAGGGTATGCCCAGACGTGGGTCCCGTGCTTCCCATGCCACTGGATTCAAGCTAGCCTGGCTGATGAGGGGTGAAACCCCGAAACCGGTCCCAGGATGCTTGTTTCCGGTCCAGTGAGGACCTGGCTTGGCAGTTCGGGCTGGACTGTTCCCATGAGGAACAGGGTCAAGACTGATTTGCATACGGCTGGGTCCAAACTGGGGTGGCATGGTGAGCAAAAGAACGATGGATTAAACCCAGATCTGTGACTGGGGGTGAGTGTTTGACAATGTTCAGCATTCCGTCCATCACTTGTTGTTTTTGCTTTGTCGCCCTAAGTGGGAAGGGTATGCCCAGACGTGGGTCCCGTGCTTCCCATGCCACTGGATTCAAGCTAGCCTGGCTGATGAGGGGTGAAACCCCGAAACCGGTCCCAGCATGCTTGTTTCCGGTCCAGTGAGGACCTGGCTTGGCAGTTCGGGCTGGACTGTTCCCATGAGGAACAGGGTCAAGACTGATTTGCATACGGCTGGGTCCAAACTGGGGTGGCATGGTGAGCAAAAGAACGATGGATTAAACCCAGATCTGTGACTGGGGGTGAGTGTTTGACAATGTTCAGCATTCCGTCCATCACTTGTTGTTTTTGCTTTGTCGCCCTAAGTGGGAAGGGTATGCCCAGACGTGGGTCCCGTGCTTCCCATGCCACTGGATTCAAGCTAGCCTGGCTGATGAGGGGTGAAACCCCGAAACCGGTCCCAGGATGCTTGTTTCCGGTCCAGTGAGGACCTGGCTTGGCAGTTCGGGCTGGACTGTTCCCATGAGGAACAGGGTCAAGACTGATTTGCATACGGCTGGGTCCAAACTGGGGTGGCATGGTGAGCAAAAGAACGATGGATTAAACCCAGATCTGTGACTGGGGGTGAGTGTTTGACAATGTTCAGCATTCCGTCCATCACTTGTTGTTTTTGCTTTGTCGCCCTAAGTGGGAAGGGTATGCCCAGACGTGGGTCCCGTGCTTCCCATGCCACTGGATTCAAGCTAGCCTGGCTGATGAGGGGTGAAACCCCGAAACCGGTCCCAGGATGCTTGTTTCCGGTCCAGTGAGGACCTGGCTTGGCAGTTCGGGCTGGACTGTTCCCATGAGGAACAGGGTCAAGACTGATTTGCATACGGCTGGGTCCAAACTGGGGTGGCATGGTGAGCAAAAGAACGATGGATTAAACCCAGATCTGTGACTGGGGGTGAGTGTTTGACAATGTTCAGCATTCCGTCCATCACTTGTTGTTTTTGCTTTGTCGCCCTAAGTGGGAAGGGTATGCCCAGACGTGGGTCCCGTGCTTCCCATGCCACTGGATTCAAGCTAGCCTGGCTGATGAGGGGTGAAACCCCGAAACCGGTCCCAGGATGCTTGTTTCCGGTCCAGTGAGGACCTGGCTTGGCAGTTCGGGCTGGACTGTTCCCATGAGGAACAGGGTCAAGACTGATTTGCATACGGCTGGGTCCAAACTGGGGTGGCATGGTGAGCAAAAGAACGATGGATTAAACCCAGATCTGTGACTGGGGGTGAGTGTTTGACAATGTTCAGCATTCCGTCCATCACTTGTTGTTTTTGCTTTGTCGCCCTAAGTGGGAAGGGTATGCCCAGACGTGGGTCCCGTGCTTCCCATGCCACTGGATTCAAGCTAGCCTGGCTGATGAGGGGTGAAACCCCGAAACCGGTCCCAGGATGCTTGTTTCCGGTCCAGTGAGGACCTGGCTTGGCAGTTCGGGCTGGACTGTTCCCATGAGGAACAGGGTCAAGACTGATTTGCATACGGCTGGGTCCAAACTGGGGTGGCATGGTGAGCAAAAGAACGATGGATTAAACCCAGATCTGTGACTGGGGGTGAGTGTTTGACAATGTTCAGCATTCCGTCCATCACTTGTTGTTTTTGCTTTGTCGCCCTAAGTGGGAAGGGTATGCCCAGACGTGGGTCCCGTGCTTCCCATGCCACTGGATTCAAGCTAGCCTGGCTGATGAGGGGTGAAACCCCGAAACCGGTCCCAGGATGCTTGTTTCCGGTCCAGTGAGGACCTGGCTTGGCAGTTCGGGCTGGACTGTTCCCATGAGGAACAGGGTCAAGACTGATTTGCATACGGCTGGGTCCAAACTGGTGTGGCATGGTGAGCAAAAGAACGATGGATTAAACCCAGATCTGTGACTGGGGTTGAGTGTTTGACAATGTTCAGCATTCCGTCCATCACTTGTTGTTTTTGCTTTGTCGCCCTAAGTGGGAAGGGTATGCCCAGACGTGGGTCCCGTGCTTCCCATGCCACTGGATTCAAGCTAGCCTGGCTGATGAGGGGTGAAACCCCGAAACCGGTCCCAGGATGCTTGTTTCCGGTCCAGTGAGGACCTGGCTTGGCAGTTCGGGCTGGACTGTTCCCATGAGGAACAGGGTCAAGACTGATTTGCATACGGCTGGGTCCAAACTGGGGTGGCATGGTGAGCAAAAGAACGATGGATTAGATCCAGATCTGTGACTGGGGGTGAGTGTTTGACAATGTTCAGCATTCCGTCCATCACTTGTTGTTTTTGCTCCAGCACTTACTAACTAACCACTAGAAAGAGTTCCAGTTGGATAGACATTTTGTGCCAAACTGTGCACTCTTGTTGTATAAACGAGCAGGTGAGCTTCTGTTCTGGCTATGATGCTGATTTCACAGAAATTAAACCTCTACAGGAAGCTCTTACAAATATAAACGTATCAGGTGCCCCAGTTGAAGCTTTTGCAAACAACAAATGATCTTAACTCCTGGGCTTGACAAAGGCAAAGCAAGTGTATTTACTCCTCGATTCCATATTGAAAACATATCTCAAATCCTCTGTGGAGGTGAATGCATCTTTCATCTATTTGTGCACAATCAGACTCTCTCACACCCAGACAGATACTGTCACAGCCACTCTCACACCCAGAGACACGATCTCACACCTATGCTCACACCCAGAGAGAAGGGCCCTGCTGCCAACTAGGTGGATAGGGGGGGTTTGACTGTAGGGAATGGCCAAAGGCCGCGCATGGCGGTGGTTGGAGAAACATTTAGTAATGAAAATTATTTAACTTTTTTTAAAAACATAGAAATTCACTGGGAAAAAAACAGAGGTTACACGGATGTTATAGTTAGGAAATAGAATTTAAAAAAACTGTGAAATGCACTTACTTGCACAAAAAAAGAGAAATTCAGCAGTTATAGTTAGTTATTTCAAGTAACAATAACTTGAGGGCTAAGGTAACTATAACTTGTAATGCACTCACTTCGAATTACCCCAGATATCACAGCACTCATGACTACTTTTATAATGTCAAGAAAACTATCAATGAAACATTAGAAGTCAAATAATTGAAAGAAAAAAATGTGCATGGCGGGGGCACGATTTATAGTTACCGTAGGCCATGAGTTATAGTTACTTGAAATAACTCTTAACTATAACTGCTGAATTTCTCTGGTTTTGTGCCAGTAAATTCCGAACCTATACCTATAACGCCCCGTAGCCTTTTTCTTTTTTTTAAGTGAATATATAAATATATATATATATACACACACATACACACAGACACATACACTCACACTGTTGCTCTCTCTCTCACACAAAGGATTTTGTTTCCATAGGAAATGCTTTTTTTGTGTTGCTAATAACTTTGGCGCCATTTGACAAATGTCCACAAAACTTTCCCAAAGAAAGTGTTTCTTTTAGATCAAAGCAGGACTTCAGTTATGAGAAATGGGAGAGGATCACAAAGTTTATATGCAATAATATTTGTTAGCTGCTGCTATATAATAATAGTGAAAACACTGCAATATTCCTGAATAGTAGATGTAAACACATTTAGAATGTGGACAAGTGCGTCTGTGCACTGTCAATGACCCGGCCAAGGAGGGCATGAAAGAGCTGAAACTGGATCATGCCTTCAAAGCTGTTCTGAACAAGGCCCCCAAATTACTTTTGGCCCAGGGCCCCTGAAATCCTTAAGATGTTCCTTATTTAACCACGAGGACCTGCCAAAGAGCAAGGGCCTTTCAGCACCTTATTGTCATGTCGGCAACATTCAACGGGTTTCCAGGTGATTTCCAGTTGGGGTAGACATCCTTTAAGGCATATCAACCTGGGAAAAACAGTCCTCTTCTTCCCCGCCCCCGCATGCCCCCTCAGTATGACTGCCTCAGAGGAGGGCACCCCCTCTCATGCAACACCACCTGGAATAGCACACCGATCACACCTGAAGAAGTACATGTGACAAGTGCTTAAGGAGGGGGAATCCCTTGAGGGATCTGTCTGGGGCACAAACAGCAATTGCTGCCTTAGCACATTGCAGACTCACGTTGAAGATGTGCTGGACCCCTGAAAAGCTGCACTGGATCCTTGCTCCAGACACCCGAACTCAATGGGACTCTCGAGACCCCAGTGGAACTTACTGAGTAGGCCCCCAAAACAGTGAGGTGGCCTGGCGCTTAGCCCGATAAACGTCCATAGGAGGACTAACTTCAATATGTGCCATTTGCTGCAATGAGGGAGGTGCCAGGGCTTCCCCACCTTTTCCTATAGGTGGACATGCAGTTCTTAGCTTGGGACATTCTGACCACCTCCCTTAAACTGAGTGCCAAAGCAAGCTGCCGGTGGACACAGGGAGTGTCCCTGTAGATACCTGCAGACTTCACGTGCACTGCACCCCCAGACTGGGCAACTACAGAGACCCTCCGGGGCCGTCACAGCACCAACTAAGCCCAATACTGTCATAGCACATATTTGGTTTCTCAACCGAGCAAAACCCTAGAGCTCTGTCTTGACCCACAGGGGCCCCCGCGAGGGCATTGAACTATCGGTGATCACGCTGGGCCCTAGCATAAGGCCTAAGCTTCCAAGGGATCCTGCAGGACCCACTTCAACACAGGATTGTTGTTCCCTCCACACAAGCACCAGGTTAACGATAAGGATTTATTCACGGCTCCTCCCTGGTCAAAGCACTACTCTGGACAAGCAACCGTTAAGAGATCTCTTAAAATGTCTCTACTGCTGTTGATAGTCAGTAGAGAGACAAAGCGCCAGATTATGGCCGTGGCGTACAGAGACACTCAAGCTCCATAGCGCTGGCTACAATGGACAGGCAAAAACATATTAAAAATTAATCCTGCTCCCCATCACCGACACTTCATTCACCCATCCACGGCAAGGAGAGGGGCTCTTCACCACCACAGGCACAAGACTCTGTCGCTAAACTAGATGCCATACAGTAGGCTATCGAAACGTCACACATATCCGTCGAGTCCCAAATAGAGGAGATTCAGTTGAAGTTTTGTCTTTTGCGCAATGACCAAAGAAAACTGGCCTCCAGAGTTACGGACACAGAACGAGCCGTCGCAGATATGCAGCCACAGCTGGTGGATCAATCACAGACAACCCAGGACCTAATTGAAAGGGTACAGCACCTTGAACATCGAGCGGAGGATGTAGAAAAGAGGGCAAGAAGGAATAATATTTGAGTGGTTGGCTTACCTGTTAGCTCAGAGGACATTAATTTAATGATTGATTTCCTTGAAGAGTGAATCACATAATTTACCATATTCCAAACACTTTCACCCCATTTTTTGATGGAGGCGGCGCACCGTATACCAGCTCACTGTTCTCCTCCGAAGCCCCCCCCCCCTCGGCCAGTGGTTCCAAGGCTCTTCCTTTACAAGGACAGGGATGCTATTCTGCAGGCATCCTGGAAGGCAGCCCCACATAAATGCAAAAATTGCTGGATCTCAGTTATCCCAGATTATAGCCTACAGACTCAATGCTCCTCCTTTCTAGCAGTGAAACAGGGCCTCAGGAATCTTGACATTTAGTACTCTCTGTTCCCAGCGAAAATTGAAAAAAATCCACAACAATCACTCACCCTTCTTCACGTAGACAGATTCGGCATGGGACTGGGTGGAAACACATTTCGAGGGAAGTCATCGTCCTCAGACATCCCAAAATCCTACACCCTATCCTGGTGAAAACAAAAAATAAAAGAGACTGTAAGAGGTCCAAAGCCAAGAGTACCCTCAGAGCTCCTTCTCCACGGGAAGTGAAACGGAATCAACGATCAGCTCTTGAGGCAGCGTTTGTGCTCAGACAATCCTCACCCTCTCCACGATCAGACTCCAGCATGGCCGCCAGTGACAAGGACATGGCCTCGAAGGACTTCCTTCGTTCACTCAGGCCTACTGGTTTGGACAGTGGTGATACTGCAATCCGTGGAGGAGCTCCTCTAATCCCATATACTTGGGTAATGGTGCAGATCCCTCAATAGGACTGTGCATAACACTCTGAATCACCCCACTACTTCCTCACAGTTCAGGAGGCCAGCCACTCCTGTACGCCCTGCTGTTATCCCAAAGGATTTTCAGAGGGCCGTTTGCCAATTATGATTGCGAGTCCTCCATCTGACAGTACACTGCCTCTACCTCCAGTCCACCACAACCCCTTTTTTTCTAAAATATTCAATTGTTGGTGCTAAGCTGGGTGTATACCATATATGTCCAGCGGCCCATTTGTGTCCTAGATGCCAAACCCAGTCAGCTGATCTGAAACACATGCTCTGGACTTGTCGCACCTAAACTATTTATTGGCAAACAGTACATAACACACTAGCAACATCACAGAATTAAATACATCAGACACCTTGGAAGCAATGGCTTTGGGCCTCGTCGCAGGAGAAAGAACCAAAAGTTCGAGCGCATTTGCAAATCTAGGTCTCCTTGCAAAACGCCTGTTGACCCACACTGGATAGCTCAACGCTCCCTGACCACGTCCCTGTGGCAACGCATGATGTTGCGATGGGGGAAGGGGAAAGTTTGACACTACACTGGGAGAAGGCCAGGTGACTTTGCATATGCCCCAAAGCGGCTACCTGGGACACAATGCTCACTCAACTTAAAGACCTCATTACAGATGACCCCACTCCACCTTCTTAGACTGTCTCATCTCTCCTGCGAAATCTTTAAGGCTATCAGAGTCATTACACTCAATACCCAAGCATTCTCTTACACTTACTAACACACCCTCGAACAACCCCTCCACCGTCCACCAAGTTCTTCCCTTGGACCCTGAAAGCTTGTTTGACGGCAGGAATAGCCTAGGTACCATTATCCTTCCAACAGCCCCTCCCCCATTCCACCTATATAGCCTTGCATACTCCAAGACCCTACTACCTCCTCATAACTGCTCATTACTGAGCTACTAAACTTCACAGATATACCTTTTTGCCGTGAACCACCCCCGATCTCAAGTTTTTCTTTTCGCCCCACAACATACTGGAGGTTTTCTAGCACCTTCTCTTTAACCTAGCTCATATATCCAAGTAAGATCCTCAAACCACCTACAATTCATTGAGACATTGGTTCATTCATATGCTAATTTGACTCTTTACATTAGGCTCGCACAGTGTTAATAATATATTTGATTATACAAAAATTTTGAATTTCGGCTACTGTACTACTGTCTGTTTTCCTTATATGTTTTTTACTGCATGTATGCTTTCATTGGTCAATTACTATGAACCATACCACTTCACAAAGACTGTTGACAAATGTTTCCTTTCTTGTATGTAAAACCAATTCCCATATAGGATGTAAAAGCAAAATCCCAATAAAAAGTTTTGAAAAAAATGGTTTGATTGATATGAAACTCAGAAAAGATCTCTTGGAAAGAAAAAAGCCCTCATTACTTTCCTGTAAGAGTGGACTACAGTGTAAGGTTCGGTAAAAGAAAGAGCCTCCATCAGTCTTCTAGCAGAAGTGATGGCTACTAAAAATGCTTATTTCCATGTAAGATGCTGCTATGCACCCTTCTGATTAGGCTCAGAAGAAGGGCCTATTTGTTTTGATAGAACGAGATTCAGTTCCCATGAAGTAAATGGTCTTTGGATCGGTGGGTATAGTTTTTTTTTTAACCCTCCCTAGAAGTCTTTAATTACCAGAACTTTGAAATACAAAATGTGACGTTGGAGATCTCCTTTAGGTCTTAATAGCTGCCAGTTGTACTTTAATAGAAAAACTGAAGCTTAGATTGTGTAGGGTGCAGTAGATTAAGGGCCTGATTTAGAGTTTGGCGGATGGGTTATTCTATCTCAAATGTGACGGAGATCCCAGACACTGTTTTACAATGTCCATAGGACATAATGGAATCGTAATACGATATCCTTCACGTTTGTGACGGAGTAACCCCATCTGCCAAATTTTAAATCAGGCTCTAACTGATATAATGTCCTCTTGACAGCCAAAGGGGTTGTGACCATTGCTTCGATATACAATACAAAATGGTTTCTACTTCATGGAATAGGAAGATCTTGTCAAGGGAAAATGCCTCTTGTAAATTCTCTTTAAAAGCAGGAGAAGAGTTAGATATCCATACAATCTGACTTCAAAAACTGTGGTGAAAATTCAGCAAAGTTGAATTCAGATGTTGGTCTTGCTTCTGAAGTTTGTGTTAATAAATTGGGTTTGGGTGGCAGCCTCATGTGTGACTTGATGCATATTTGCAGCAGGACTGGATACCGCTACTGTTTCCGCCAGTCCAAAACTATTAAAAATATATTTTATGGAAGCTTTCTCAGTCTCACTACAATAGTGGGAATCAACAGTATCATGGGAAAAGGTGTAAGGAACATATTCTGACCAGGCCATCAAAAGGGAATTTCCTCTTGATCCCTGTTCTGTTCAACAGATGTGTAGTCTTGGCATTATCTGTTTTCTGCCATTGTGAAGTGTTGTAAAGAGGGTCTCTCCTCACAGATTTCTTCTAAAACCTCATCATCCAGGACCCATTTGTGGTTCTCATCCTAATGGAGAATATGAAGGTCTGCTAGTTGGTTCATAGTCAATGAGCTGTGCATTGCTGTTATGAATAGATCCCGGGCTACGACACAGAACCTCTTTTCATGTTTATAATTGAAAGAGGAAGAGATGACATAGAAATAGGACTCACTGCGAGGAGAGGAAGTGGAGCGGGCGTTACGTGCGCTCAGACGGATATTTAGGAGAAGAGTGGGAGTACGGACTGGTTAGATACCAGGAAGCGTACTCGCGTTGAAACGGAGAAGCCTTTTGTACTCGCAGAATCATATTGACAAGGCAGGCAAGTGGCTCGAGGGAGGTAAGCTGATTACTATTTCCCGAAGCGATACTGGCGCGGGCGATAGGAGCGGCATGGAAACCTTTGTATAAATAATTGATTCATAATCATGAGTATAATAGAAATGAGGCAGGAAGTGACTTTAAAGCGTTTATTATTTAATTAGACTAACCATAATAATGAGTATAAATAAATAGGGGGAAGATAAAAGAGGGAAAGTTATCAGTATTAGAAGTAAACTAGTGCTAGAGAATGCTATTGCGACAAGGGAAGTTACATGACCAAACAAGACTATGGAATTGGTGCTTTTGGTAAAGCGGAAGTTTATTAATATTAGGATATTGATAATTGCAATTTTTGATAACCAGATTGGAAGGAATACTTATGACATATTTACAGATATTATTACACAAAGAAGAAAGGTGAACGTTTGGATTACTAGTGGTTATCACTTTGGGGGAATACAGATTGGACTACAGGTATTGACTATGAGTTCTATAACATACTCTGTGGATAGATATTTAGTAAGAGTTGACTACATAGTGGAGCCTTACATGTGTGTGCATGTACATGGTGTAAACGTATCCTATTAATGGGGTTAATGGGTGTAAGACAAATATAATTATGTATTAGCATGGAAATAGTAACTTATATTGTTGAATGATCACTTGATTCACTGGGAGGTTAAGAAAATTTGGGTTTGTTAGATGTACTAGTTTCCACAAGTTACACAGAGGTGCTTAAATGGGTACAAGGGTATCAGGATATATCATATCATGTAATACCTAATGTGTAATTACAGCCCTGACGAAGTCTATGGGAGATTTCAGTGACGAAACACATGTTGGCATGAATGCTTGGTGATAACATCATAACCCTATTGAAAGCCATGCTATGAAGAGATGAGCATCACGCAATAAAATTGGAGATGGACTACGAATCGTGATGGACTATTAATTGACGTTGGTTGGATGTGTGCCTGTATTTACAGAACTTGTTAATCAGCAATCAGTTGCTGACCACGGTGATTTAGGGTGTTTGCCCTGCTCAGTGCACCGTCTGAGAACTCACTGTATTTAACTTGGACACAGTGGACAGGCAGTGCCATAGTACTCCTGCAAACTCCCCATTAGCTTAACATTACCTACATCAGGGAGACCAGCAGCCTAGGGGTAAAGTCGGGTTCGAACTTCCCGTTCAAGTCATTGGGGACCTCGATTGTCCAGTTGCAGTTCGGTGGAACCCAGGTGTGGGTTCCAGAAGAAGAGGACCTAAGGAAAGAGGGGGCAGCCTCCAGACCACCCGGAGGTGCCCAGGTGGTGCAGGAGGGCAATGTCCACCCTTTTCAGAGATGCTTTCCTGTAGGATGGTGGACAAAGAAGTGCAGCTATGGAGTCCAGATGATGCAGGAAGATCCCAGGAGTAGTTCACAAGCTGTCCCACGTCGTTCATGGAATTGCAGAGGGGTCAGTGGGACCACCAACAAGCCTTGGCAAATGCAGGGAAGCTTTGCACAGAGTTCGTAGGATTTGTGGGGACCAGCAAGGTCTAGGCAACCTATCCTTGGCAGGTAAGTCAGGGCCAGCCCTAAGCATGCAGGAGAGCCAGGAGAAATTGTTGGAGGCCCCAGCAGGACCCTCTGGCTGCAGGCACAGGGAGTCACTGGGAGGCCATATGGTTTCACATGTCGCAGGAGTTGCAGTGAGGATGTCGTTCTTGGAGCTGGAGAATGCTGGAGGCCGGGGCTTTTTTAAGCTAGGAAGTCTTCAGACTGAAGAGCCAACAAGCCTTGACAGCGACAAACAGACGCGGTCCACAGGGGTTCCAGCGAGTAACCACAGACGTCCCAGTTGCAAGAAAGATATGTCAGACCTCTGGAGAGCCACAGAACCACCACCTGTGTTGTAGAGCCTTGGAAAGTCCGTGGGAAGCAGGATCCACAAGCTGGTCATCATTGTCGAGGGGGTGGCAGATGCAGGGGAGTGTCTCCTCCTCTCCAAGGAAGATTCCTTCTTGCTTTCCTAAGTACAGGCAGAGTCCCAGTGACTCTGGAGGATGCATGGCCACGGGGTTGCAGAAGTCTTTGCAGAACTTGGAGTAGGAGCCCTCCAAATGGTTACGGTCTTTTTCTGATTCCAGCGAAGAGCAGCAGTGGTTCCGATGTCCAGGTTGCAGAAGTGTCTTGCAGAGGAGACTTGCAGGTGGTTCCTGAAGTTTTGCTAATGAATCTAGGGTACCACCCTCGGGGGAGTCTTTAAGTAATGCAGGAAGGGGGTTGGACACTTACTGCAGTGACCCACCTATCAGAGGGGGTCAGGGACATCACCCAGCTGAACTAACCAGTCAGATGCTTCCAGGGGCCTCTGCTCATCCTATTTTCAAGATGACAGACTCAAGTGGCCACCTGGGAGAGTTCTGTGTACCTCCCTAGGGGAGGAGCTGGACATAGGGATGGTCACTCCCCAGTCCTTTGTGTGGTTTTGCACCAGAGCTTACACCAGGGGTTTCTGCACTGGTGCAGACCTATTTATGCAAAGATGGCACCAAATGTTCCCTTCAAATGCGTCTGGTGGCGATCAGAGGCACCTCCAACCTAGCCCAGAGACACCTATTTCTAAGGAAGAGGTGGTCACACCTCTGCCTTACAGGCAATCTATTGTTCTGCTTTTCCCTGCCTGAGTTTGGCTCAGCAGCAGGAGGGCACAACAGTGTTTGGGTTCGGTAGAAGCATGGGTAGGCATGCAGACCCTGCAAGGCTGTACAGACAGACTTTGGGGGATCCCCAAGGGAACCCACAGAGTATATGGTGTCATGAAGCTAGCACTGGAATCAATGTAGTTGCATATTCCAATTTTTTTTTACACCAAACATGACTGTGTTCAGTGAAGCTAGTTTGTAGTTAAAAAGGTTGTGTTGACCAGTGTCTATTAAATAGCTTAAAGTAGCTTCCTGCACTTACAAAGCCCAAGAAATTGAGTCTGGGGTTTGTAGGGGCACATCTGCTCATGCAGGGGTGCCCTCATACTTAGAACCAAGCACACTGCCCTTGGGCTGAAGGGCCTACCTTAGGGATGACTTATTGGGTCAGAGTGTATTGCCCACGATATAAGGCAAACCTTATATCTGGATTGAAAGCTGCATGTACCATTCCGCACAGGCTGCAATGGCAGGCCTGTAGTCACAGGTTGCATGGGCCCCCATGGGTGGCACAGTACATGCTGCAGCCCATGGGGGACCCCTGGTGTACCAATGCCCTGGGTACCTAAGTACCATATATTATGGACTTACATGGGTGCACCAGTATGCCAATTATGGGGTGTAAAAGTTACCATGCAACTAAATTTAGGGGAGTGAACACTGACATCGGGGTCCTGATTAGCAGGATTCAAGTGTACTACAGTCTAAACATATTGACACCAAGCAAAATGTGGGGGCAACTATGCCAGAAAAATGCTACTTTCCTACAAAGTGGTTGAGAACCCTGTGCCCCCTTGCTTGTTGATGTAGTGCATTGTGGTGTCTGTCTGAATCCTGGTTATTGTCTTCTTGTGCAGGGATGAAAAGAAATCTTTGAAAGGACGATGAACTGCCCTCGGCTTAAGAAGGTGTTTGCGATCTGTTTTATCTTTCTCTGGACTTGAACCAAAAGATGATTCAAGTGAGCACCACACCGTGTATTTACAGTGATGGATCTATTACTATTGTTTGTAGAGAGGATTGTCTCTGGAAAGGGACTCCTTGAAAGACGAATTTGACTGATAGAGACTGCATCAATTCAGTATCAAATCAGATGATCTTAACAATTGTTAATCTTTTGACACCATCGTTCCTCTTGACCCCTTTGCAGGGGTATCAATGGTAAGCATGCATTTTGGACAATGTAAATTTTTGACAAATACAAGATGCCAAAGAACCTAGGAGTAATGATGACTATCTAGCTGTTGGATTATTGGTTCTCACTAGTAGGGTACCATTTGTCACATATAGATGACACTTTCTACTCAACAGGAAACACTATTCATCTTGTGGTGTCTATATTCTCTCAAACAGTCTTCTTCCTTCCTTATAAAGGGCAGTTTTTAAGCAGGGAAAGCATTCTAACTGGAGAAAACGTCCAGATGCAGAAAATAAATCAAACCACTCAGTAGATAGATTTAAACAGTGCCAAGTAAAAGTGAAAAAAAAATCCAAAAAGGATGGAAAACTCTTTTCAAAACAGAAGTGTGAAACCTCACATATGCTCTGAGATCCTGCTCACAGAAGCTGGAAAAAAACGAACTTATTGTGAGGCAGCTGCCTCTACACTGCGTCATGAGTAGAGGAAGGTCCTGGAACCTTAAAAGGACAGGATTTCTTTTTACAGCTTTCCGTGTAGGCCTGTCAGACTGCGATCGCTTCTGGGTAGTGGCACAAAGCCAGATCTTGTATCAGAAAGTGTGTTTTTTGTTATTTATTGTAAATCGCTTCATTTAGTTTTTGAGAAACTAAGGTTCAAAATGTATGTATAATCACGTTGTGGAGGATCCACGGATCCAACAGATCTACAGATAGGATCTGATTGGCTGCCACCACATCATCATGTGGTGGCAGCCATATTAGGACCAGGGAAATAAGTATTCTGTCATCAAAAAAATAAAAGAAAAAAAAAGAAAACATATGGGGAAATGAGGAGGGTAGGGATACCCTGTCTCTATATGCATGATGTGCAGTCCCAGAGGGACCTCCCCACACCCACTGTCCCTGGGGCAAAAACGTAATTGAAAAAAAAGAAATTGCCTCAAATTCACAGAGGGTCCACAGTAAAAAAAAAATAAACTCTTCGGGTGGGCCAGGGCGCAGGGGTTATGCACAGTCTTTTTTTGCGGGGAGGGGGCATGTAGCTGCCCTCCCCCAGCTTATAAAAGGCTTCAGAGACCACATCCCCCAGGGCAGTATCATATTTAGTACTGGCGGCGTGTGGTGCCCTCTCTGCCATTTTGAGGCCCCGGGGACCCCATCCCCTGAGGTGGTTTACTTTCTATGGGGAGGGAATGTGATGCCCCTTCACCTTAGACTTC
Organism: Pleurodeles waltl; assembly: GCF_031143425.1. Lineage (NCBI taxonomy): Eukaryota > Metazoa > Chordata > Amphibia > Caudata > Salamandridae > Pleurodeles > Pleurodeles waltl. Next base: position 444,574,618 of record NC_090443.1, on the reverse strand, counting down.
AGAAGACACCAAGGACCCTATCCCCCAGGGCCGCATTATATTATAAATGGGCAGGGGCTTGCGCCTCTCTTGATGTCCTGAAGTTGTTTCTTGATGCCTTTCTTGTAGACAGAGCATCCTGACCCTCTTCTCTGTCCTTCAGTGTCTTTCTGGGCTTTTTTAATAGTGTCTGCAGCCTTTCCAAGGGTTACCCTCTGTAAGGCATATGAGGTAGAGTTCATGGGTCCCGTAATAGGTAACAATCCTGTAGTCCTAACGGACATTCAGTAAGGTTGATAAAACAAGATTTTAAAAGTTTTTAAAGAGAAAAAGCCAAAAAAAAGGTTAAGGTTGTTGTACCAGAATCGTTTACCAAAAGCCAGAAAAATGAACTGATCAAATGAACTGATCTAACTGTCCCCCCTGGGGCATGATGAAACACTGGAGCAAGGGTGAGGCCCATAAAGACATAGTGGCAATTGTTATTGCTGTAGCCGTGAAGCCCTACATTTTTAATTTTGCCTTTTTAAAAATTAGATTTATGAGCGATATTTATAGTAACCTTAGATTTAATGACTAATTTAATTCAATTGGATATATTTTTAAAAAGGAAACAAATGGAATCAGTCAGGCCATTCGTAGCCTTACTTGGCTGCAAAGTAATTTTTCTATGTATGTGCACACATTTACACACAAACACACACACAAATCCCCCAACCCCATGACATACCTATAATTATGAAGACCGCCCATTGACCGTAATGAAGTGTGTATTTACTATTCAAACTCCACGCACACTTTCACAGTAGGAAACGTTATAAAGCGGACCGAGGCAAATTATATATATATAAAATAATACACACACACACATTCTCTCTCTCTCGCCCTCTCCCCCGCTTTCTCTCTCTCCTCTCTTTCTCTCCCTCTCTCTCTCAATTATTCCATATCATGTGGTCAGGGCAATTTAGTGCATTTGACTGTTGATGAGGATCTCCTGAAACTGTTATGTTTATCATTCGGAGGCAACTACCAGTACAGCGCATCATGGGTAGAGGAAGATCCTGGTTTCTTAAAGGGACATGATTCCTTATTCACAGCTCTCATCCTAGGCCTAGGAGACTGCCTATTTTTTGTTTATGGTATACCCTTTCAACCCCTTTTGCAAATGAGATCCATCAATGCAGACTTGAAATAAGTATTTTTTCAATCCTTAAAGGTACATTCAGGCCAGATAGGCCCCTAAAGGTTGCTATTCATCATATGCACACTGGCACATGTCCTGAACCTTGACTGCGGAGATGTATAATTGCTTAGATATGCAGTAGTGGACAAACCTTTTCCGTCTAGCTGAATAGCATTGACACGTAGGGGCCCTATGTGTCTCACACAGTTTTGTCAATACACTCGTCAGGGCGTTTTAGGTACCCAAACTCCATCACCTCGTGTGCCAGATTGCTAGCTTGAGCTGCTTGGGATCTAAGTGCCTCATTTGGCCTACCTGTTGTATGAGGTCTGGTCTGATCGATAGCTTCACGCAGTGACTAACGGACATCTCCAAGGGCATTGAGTACCAGTACTGTCTGGCCCATGTTTGGGGCCATCAAGGTGAGCCAGTTCCAAAATATCAATGGAACAAAAAGGGTATACTCCTGCTATTTTCTGATTAGGAAGAAAAGTTCCATCCAGCAATGTTGCCCTTTCCTAAACCATCAAAGTGCAGAAAAGTGGATTAGGAGAAAATTCAAATTGTTAGTGCTTCATCAAATGCTCCTTCTTCTCCAACAAGATTCTATGGGGTCATATCTAGACCACCTGCCAGAAGACAAACAATCTGAAGCAAAAGCTATTCTTTATGAAAGCAAGAGAACATCAACTGCAGTCATTGATACAGCAATAGACATTGCAAAGAATGGATACAAGCAGCTTGTGGGGTCATCACTTTTAAGCAGGCAGGGTTGGTTACGATCAACCTCCTTCAGACCTAAAGTGTAAAGTAGAATCCTAGCCATGCCATACATTGGGGAATCCTAGTTTGGACAGAATGTGGATGAAGCTCTACTGTCTGTAATATGTGATGTAGACATGGCACATTTTTAGTAGACCTTCTACAAAGAAGTCAGCCCTTATGGGAAGTCTTTTGAAGGAGCCTGTATTCCTAAACAGGTTGCCAGTCTTATAGGTACCAACTATGAGAATACCTCAACAAACATACAGCGTAAGTTATGCACTGCAGTATAGGGCACCACCATCACCGTCCTATCATAAAGCAGACTTCTTGGAGGAAGTTTGGAAATCAACCTCGAGGCAATGAAGGTTCAAGCCTACAGCGACATTGCACAGTAGACAGTCGCAAATATTTCAGACAGACCTGACGGAGGGAAGATCTTGAGTTACTTCAGATGCTGGGCCAATATATAATTGAATTGTTGAGTATTGAATCAGAACAAAATAGCAACACACTAGAATTCATCCTGAAACCAGCACCCAAGAGTCTGGGCACACATCTTTGTCTGTTACAAGCCAAGATTCTCACCACATGTTCCCAAGTATGAGCAAAAGTTTGTTTTTTACTCCCTGTTACCAGAGAACTGTAGTTACATATAAGTACTTTTTTTTCTTATCTCATATGATGGCGATTAGACATTTAGGGGGTTATTCTAACTTTGGAGGAGTGTTAATCCGTCCCAAAAGTGACGGTAAAGTGACGGATATACCACCAGCCGTATTACGAGTTCCATAGGATATAATGGACTCGTAATACGGCTGGTGGTAAATCCGTCACTTTTCCGTCACTTTTGGGACGGATTACCACCTCCTCCAAAGTTAGAATAACCCCCTTAATTATTTGCTCAGATCTACATGCAGAGTTCTTTTCTTTCCCCTCTGCGTTTCCACAGGCACTTGCTCTAGGAAATACCGAGTCAGCAACTGGGCCTCGATGATTACTCTACTCTTCCTCCATGTTCCTCCTCTCCAAAGTGGTCTCTGTGTGATGGGCCCCATTCATTTGTTGGTTTTCCTGACAGCTCACATGTCTATTGAGGCACGAATGTGACTTCTCTACATGCTAGATCCACTGTCCAGATTCCTAACAGTATTCTTCTTCTATTTTCCTTTCTCTGGACTTGACTGCCTAGCTCCTGCATTCTTGCAGTATGAACACTTAAAACATTCAGTAAATTGAAAGGCCATTTTGAAAGCGGTGAAAAGTCCTTTCCAAATAGCAAGGCTTTATTCGGTCTAAAAGGCCATCAAAGCATAAAATACTCACATAACAGAGTTAAAACAAGAGATAAAAACAAACTAGCTCAATAACTTAATGAATACATATACACATGTATAATTAAAACAAAGAAGGTATATCCCTACAGTCATATCTTCAATTGGTAGTTGGTAGCAGAGTTAAAAGGATTTAGTTCAATAAATAATGTTGTATACGCCACACGGTCACAAGGAACTTGCTAACCGCGAGGATTACAGATTTAGAAGTGTCACTCTTTAAAATCCTGATAGCTAAAAAACACTGGCTCAAGCCCAAGTCTCGACACATTGGACGTAACCATTTTGATCTAGGACCAGTATATACAGGGCAAAAAAACATGAAATGTTCAATAGGTTCGCGACAGCCAAGACAAGCAAGACAAAGATCAATAGATGGAGAGGTGCCCCAGCGTTTGGTAAAACATAACAACTGGAGGCTTCCAAAACGGAAGCGAGCGTAAAGACCCTTCCCCAATAAATCGGGAATCAGATCAAGATATGGTCCAAATTGGGGGATACCACTTAAGATCGATAAATGAGTTGGTCAGCTGGCCATAGGATAAACTGTGGACCAGGTTGTTTTTTACATAGGACCAGTATGCTATCTTCAAAAGAGTTTTATCAGATCTTCCCAGCTTGTGTGGCTTGTCCCAAAACCTTCGTAATCCAAGAATACAAAACCATTTGGAAACTTGCTTGACCCATGGAACAGTGGCCGCTTTCGGCCTCCTTAGTAGATCGAGTACTGAATCTCTATATACAAAAAGCTCAGGGACAGTCCTAATCCTTACCCAGTATAGCAGGGATCTTAGAGCTATCAGGTTGGCTATACGTTTAAAGCCTAGGTCCATAAACATAGGGATCAAGGGGCTACTACGGGGACATGCTAGTAAAACCCTAGCAAAGTTATTTTCTCCTACTGTTAATCGTTTGCAATCGGAGAATCCCCATATTTCAGCACCATAAGCGGCCACACCCTGCGCCTTTGCCAGATAGATTTTAATGGCTGGAGATACAGCTTTAGATAAGGAGTTCTTATAGCAGCGCAGGATAGCAGCTGCTCTGTGCTGAAGAAGCCCCAAGCGTTTATTGATTTGATCCTCCCAGTGCAGGTTGTTTGATAAACGCACTCCCAAATAGTCTATAGTCTTAACTCTGCTTAAATTGGCCCCATCCAAGTTGGTGGTGCACTTCCGACCGGAGCCGGAAGTGAACACCATCAACTTGGTTTTATTGCCATTCAATTCCAAACCTTGGTCATCACAGAAAGACTTAAATCTATCCACAAGGATTTGGAGGCCCATGGGGGTCTTAGAAATAAGAAGTGAATCATCGACAAACAGTAATATTGGAATCTTCTGCCCATTCAAAGTGGGAGCGTCATTGGAACAAGAGGATAGGATTTGGATCACTTTATTAATGAATAAGGTGAATAGTAAGGGGGCCAAGACACAACCCTGGCGGACTCCCCTCCATATGGGGATTTTGTCTGTCAGTTCTCCCTGGGCACCCCACCTCACTTGCGCATACGTATTAGCATGTAGCCGCTGAAGGAGAAAAACTAGATTTTTGGGGACACCCATCTGAAATAGTGTTTCCCACAACTTTTCTCTAGAGACCAGATCAAAGGCAGCTCTAAGGTCCACGAAAACGACATATAAAGGTTGTTTAGCAAGAGCCACATATTTCCAATACAGAAGTGTCAACCTAAAAACCTGGTCAGTTGTACTGATTTTAGATTGAAAACCCGCTTGTAACGTAGAGAGGGCCTGGTGGTCTTGAACCCAAGTAGTTAGCCTTTCTAACAATTGTTTAGCAAAAATTTTCTGCAGATTATCGATCAAGCTGATGGGTCTGTAATTGGCAGGGGAGTTTGCATTACCCTTTTTAAAAATGGGGATTATTTCTGCTCCCTTCCAGGTGCTTGGAATTGCACCGCCAGGGGCAATTCTGTTTGAAATCAGGTTAATGTACCATGACCAAATGGAAATTTCTGATTTATAAAGATCACCTGATATCTTATCTGGCCCTGGAGCTTTCCCTGGTTTTAAAGAGTTTATTGCAACTTTAGTTTCCTGTATAGAGAAAACAAGTGGTTCATACCAATCCCCCTGGCTAGCCAACTGTAGAGTTAATAAATGGTGTGCTGGAAAATGGCCGGCCTAGGAGTTATAGGGGGTAGCATAAAGTTGGGTGGAGTGATTTAACCAAATCTCAGGTTGGAAGTGATTCCTGATTGGCCTCCTGCTTCCTCCTTGCCCTCTGGACAATAAGTCCCAGAACATCACATCGTTTTTGTTGACTGTAGCAAGGATCAAGCCTTGCCATAATGCATCTTACCATGACTTTTTAGCTACCATTTGGACCTTCTTATATAATCGCCTAGCTGGTTGAATCTCTGCTTGGCAAGCTGTCTTAATAGCAGCTTTTAGTTCAGATTTGGCCCTGCTACAGCCCTCGTCACCCTTTCACGCTGTTGGTAAATTCAATACCTAATTTAACACAAGATTTTTTGTAAAAGAACCTCTGCAGTCCCTTCAGCATTTCTTGATGGATATCAAGAATGGGGATGATATCAACTTTGCAGTACGCATAGATTGCCAGCTTATCCATAAACAGTTTGTAAATCCCACTAATCGCATGGGGGCTAGACAAGACCTTTGGCCATGAAACCCTAGTGTGGTTGTTATTCAACAGTGGGGAAGGAACCACTGTGCGTTGTAGGTTCAGAGTTCTCCTAAAAACTTCCCCATCCATTGAAAGTAACAAGGGGTTGTGATCACTTTCACTTCGAAGTTCCACCTTCATGTCTTTCAATAGAGGCCACAATCTAACGCCCAGTAGATAATAGTCAATTACACTTGAAGACATCCCACGTTTGAAGGTAGGTACCATATTTAAATCGGATGGTGTACGACCGTTGCAAGCCCTCAGCCCATACCTCAAGCATAGCGAAGCCAACTGAAGGACTACGCGAGAGTGGGTACAGGGATGAGTATCTATTAGCTGCGGGATTCCCCACATTTCATCTTCCTCTTCAGTTAGTCCAGTAACCAAATTAGAGGGTTCGAAGGTACAGTTTAAATCACCTGCTATTATTAGATAGAATGGGGGACATAGGGAGTCAAGAAATTCTGACAGTTGTATCAGAATTTGGGACTTGGCACCTCTTGGAACAGATCTAGCGTATACATTAATAACTATGATTTTAATTTCTCTGTGAAAAGTGAATTGTGCTCCCATTAGATCCACTGAATCTGTTTTTAGCAAAAGATGTTCACATTGCAAATTCTTATTAATGAGCAATAACAGTCCCCCTATAGCGCAGCCTCGGCCCTTCTCTGGTATCTGTGCAGGGATATTATACGAGAAAAACCCATCAATATGTATTTGCCCAACAGCCCAGGTTTTCTGGAACAAGCAAATGTGGAAATCATTGATTAAGGTGGCCCACTCCAAATCCCCCAGCTTCTTACCAAGACCTGCTACATTCCATGTTAAAATTAGAAGATCAGGGTTATTTGTATCATGGCTGTGGGTGGGGCTCGATCCCTCTTCCATACAGCTGACCCCAGTAGTGACCCCAGACCCCACTTCCCGATTACTGTTTAGTCATTCAATGGCGTTCAGGGAGTGGGGTGAGTTATGATCCACAAAAGGTTCACATCCCAAGGCCAGGGTTAACTCACTACCATTCTCTCCTATGTACATAGACGGTGGTTTTGTAGATAAATGAATGCCAACCCTTCTCTTGGCCCATAACTCATTGGTACGGATTACCAGTTCATTAAGTTGATCCACTGTGTCTTTTTTAATGAAAGAAACAGAGATGTAATCATAATTTAACCCTGGTAGGTCATGTCTGCCTACCACTAGAATATCTGATCGGATAACCGAGAGGCAATGGCGTCCAAATCGTAACCAATGGATGACCTTATTGGTCAGAGACTCGTGCTCCTCAAACGAACCATGTGTCAATTTGGGGACATTAATCATATAAATAGTGCAATCTTTACTAGGTTGGCCAAGTGGCGTGTCTGTCATGCCTGTCGTGATGTATCAACCAGGGACGTATCTACTCCTCTAGGAATCCCATGAAAGCCAGCCGCCCCACATGAACCTCGGGATGTAACTACCCCCTCGGGTCTAGCTTCCAGGGGACGGGAACGTGTCACAGTAGGAACTCCCACCAAACCCCCCCCCGTGCACCCCTTGTGTTAAGAGCCCCAGTATGCTTCTGGCACAGCCTAACAGCATCTTGCTGGTTGCATCTGGCAAGGGTCAGGGGTAATTCGAGCAGAAGGGGATTCATAGCAACCTTAAGGGGAGGAACAACTGATTGTAATCCATGCTTGGTCACGGCTGTAGGTCCAGTATCGGATCCCGCCTTCTTTATGGTTGTTCGGCAACTACAAGCACATTTCGGCACCAAAGTTTCTTTCAACAACCCCATTAAGGACATTACCAGGGACTTTACTTCGTCTACCTTTTGTAATACAAGGTCTAAATTACCATTCACCCAGCAGATTTGCACATCTTCGGGAGGGGGATCACTGTCTCGCTGGGCGTTACTCTCAGTGGTAGCTCCGTGTTGATCATGTAGTACATAAGCAGGGGAGCATCCCTCTTCCACCAGTAGCCCAAATCAATTTGTACACGGGATGTTAGGGATCACCACGATCTCAGGACTAAGTGGAAGGGGGTTCGCCATAGTGCCCGCAAAGGGGAGACCCGGATGGCTAGGTAAAGCATTGGCGAAGCTGCAAGAAATTGCTGCTGTCTTGTGCGTGGATTTGCCTCTAGGAGCAGAAAGGACCTCGCTAGAAGGATTTAAAGGTGGAGAGTAGGTGATTAATGACTTCTTCTTTTTTGCAAAGATTTCTGGTATCTTCCCCACCCCTAGGGTTTTGCTCTTTTTTAATGCTTTGCTAATTGCGGGGCTCTCTGGATTTTTAGATTGTTTTTTAGATTTCTTAATACCATTTTGGCGGGTTGGGACATCCATAGCTTTGCGTTTCCCCATTCCTTAGGGCTGGCAGCAGACAGATCACAAAGTCAAAGGTAATGGAAATAGCCCTACACACTTTGCCCTTTTTGGGGAGGAAGATAATATGACTTGTCCAGCCTCAATCACTCAAAGGAACCCTTGTCGCCACCCTAAGTTGACCAGACAGCTTGACTTGTTCGGAGAAAGGATGTTCAGCACACAAAATAGTAATTAGACAATTGCAAAACAGAAGGGGGCCTGTGCCGTAAATTGGGGCCCAGAGGGGGGGCCCAGCCCAGCCTCCAACAGGCTCTGACGGGCGCATGTTCCCCCGGTGTGTGGGAGCGAGGAGGTGCCTGGGACTTGGAGTCCCACCAGGCAGATTTAGGCGGCAGCACCCAGCAACGATGTGCGGCGCGCTCAATAGCGCCCGCGATGTGCCACCGGTGTGTGGGAGCGAGGAGGTGTCTGGGACTTGGAGTCCCACCAGGCAGAGTCAGGCAGCAATTTGAAGAAATTCTTGATATGGTGACGCAGCAGTCAGGGGAGCCAGACTGCAGGCAAGGAAGATATGGTATTGTATTATCTTGTTCCCCAGGCTAAATCTGACTTAGAATGTTATTTTTATTAAAGTGTATTTGGTTTATCCACCTGCTTATTGTTAAGCCAGCCTTTTAAATGATGCTGTGAATAACGATTCTTTTTTTTAAATAAATGTATTGCTTCCACATTTTTACTGAAAATGTGTTTGTATGATAGGTATTACCTTAGCCAAGAGAGTGAGTCACAGCCACTTTTCAGAGAAACTGTACTTATTTTTTTCGTGATACACTTTTCCACTCTTTTCTTCCCCAGGACATTTCTGGTTTTCTCTTTAATAATACCATTTCCTTTACAATCATTTCCCCAAATTCTCCTACCCTGGTTGAAAGGACATTGCTTACTTTGCATGTAAAGGAAGGTTTATGTTATTATTTAGAAAATAAAAATTATATCTGGGATAAACATTTCGTTAAGTATGGAGGTGAACAGATAAGTCTCACTTTTTCAAACAGACTACAGCTAGATGGATACTCTGTTGTATTGCTCTTTTCCACTAACAGGGTACATTTCATAAGGGAATAACAGCCACAGCTGCTCTTATGAGGAATGTTTCAATTACCACTATTTGCAAAGCTGGTGTTCCGAGATCAGTCCATACCTTTGCTTAATGTTTCGACTTGGACTTCAAGACAGATGCATCAGTGGGCAGGCAACTTGTTTGCATTATCCTAGAATCATAATTAAGGTTTGGTTAGCTTGCCACTCTAAACTACCTTTAATTATCGGAGAGATTTACAGCAGTGGTTTCATTGAAATGCGTTATGTGATGTTTAATTTAGCTGATTAGTTTGAAACCATGTTTTTTTAAAATAATGTGTTCCAGAATTCTTCATGTGCGCAGTGACATTCTGCATTTACTAAATTCAGAGAGGATACCCGTGGTGAAGTACTATGATTATAAGTAGATAACTTTTCCTGAATTTTACCCAATTTAATTATATTTAGTTTGCCGACCTTAGAAGAATGGAATGCCGAGTTGACCTTGCTGGATTGCCTATCACTAAATGTTTCAACAGCAAGTGTTCAACCCATTGAACTAACCAGGTTGCTGTATTGAATTTCTGATGAGTGTAATTGATTTTTTACAAATATTTTTCATCTCCTGCCTAGTGTTTTCTCGTACATTGATCTGGCACTTAAAGGGCACAAAGATATTGCATGTCCCTCAGGTGAATCTAAGGTTGCTCACTTTTTGTCTTTGATTTCTGCAGGGCCTTGAAATCATATTCCGTGTAGGGATGGCTCTTTTGCAAGTCAACCAGATGGAGCTGATGCAACTTGATATGGAAGGCATGTCTCAGGTGAGAGTTCACCCGTGCTTACACTGAGAGCTGAAGTCTGTAACAAGATGCCGTACAAAAGCCTAGTCTGTTAAAGGAAGAAGAGTGGGCAGTAAGGTGTGAGAAGCACACAAGGCTGTGAAAGTGGGCCATCAACTCAATTCCTGCACAGAATCTCTTTTAACATGGGATTTTATGAACAACAACAATTGGTGCAATTTAAGATAGCTGAGAGGCTTTAAGCAGTTCTCTTGTAGGGGATAGTCTTAAGCATTTGAATAGTTCCGCCCACATGCGGTATCCTGGAGCACTTCTTCAGGTCTGTTCTTAAGTGTAGACATTTGCCTTGCTTCAGGAAGGCCTGCAGAGACACTTAAGAGGAAGAACATAATATGCAACCTAGGCAAACAGGCTACAGTGGTGTAATTCTTCAGATTGTACGTAGAAAAAAGAGTTAAAAACACCTTTATTCATGTATAATTAGAGGTAAATGTTTACACCAAACTTCAAATCTCCTTCACAAATCCTTTTTCTGACAAAGTAAGAGATGAAGAATAGAAAGGCAGTGTACTCCCATAGGCTGCTATTATGTGAGTTGAAAACAGTGACTGGGCCTCTAAGGCTGCCGAGACCACCAGTTTCCCAGCATGCTCAGCAGGTGGCAGTTGCCTCAGTTCTTTTTTCTGGTACTTGGTGACAGGATTCTGGAGCACTGAACTCAAACTTATTGGTTCACTCAATGTTGTATGTCAGTCTCTTACCTTCTAACACTTTTTCTGACAGGATTTTGAGGCATTTTTTACAATTAACATGCTTTCCCTGTTTGACAAGCGTCCTTCCTGGGGAAGAAAAAAGGTAATACCAGATCCCCACAGCATCTGTATCCTTTGCCTTCCATTAAGCCATCATCCAGAGCAGTGTCCTCACTACAAGAAGTTTTCGCATCATACCCTGCAAGAGAGAGAGAAGATTTGCCTCTATTAAAAGGAAGAGTGGTGCAGACAGCAAATACAGTCTCAGGGAGAGACCTCAGAGCATGGAGAGGGTACCTCTTCTACCAGGGCTCTTACATCTGCCTCTGAGGGAAGTGGAAGGTCCAAAAGAGAAGGCCACAAAGTAAACACCATCTTTCCTGGTCGAGGGACTCAAAGTCGAGACCAGGCACGGCACCAACTTGCTCGCTGTCGAGACGGTATCCCCGTCGAGGAAACAACATTGATCAGCGTCGAGACAAGGTTGAATCTACATGCTGTCGACACCTACTGTGAGATCGAGAAGCATATGACCGGACCGTTTGACATCAAGGAGTGTTACAACGTCAAGGAGAACGACGTTGAGGCGTCATAGATGGCGGTCACAGTCGAATTAATGTAAGAGATCGACGTCAGGGTCCATTTTGATGTCAAGAAGAAAAAGGAGGCGTATCTATTCATCATCTGAATCAGAGTGCTCAAGGTCTTACTCCCCTTCCTCTCCAAAAGTACTGCCAGATTCACTTCCCTCACAGACTCCGCCGCCTCCACCACCACCTACACTTCCTGCAGTGACTCCGGCGCAGCCTTATTCGCACTTCATGTCATGCCACCATAGACATTGTTCCAGGCGATCTGGACACCATAGCCATCATTCTCACACATGACAACCTCTAAGCATCGATCAGAACATAAAGCATTCTCATCTTCATCAACAAGACGCTACTAACTGACTTTGATTCACCTCAATTTCGCATCTCACCAGTGGGTGACATATCCACCTTCCAGGAGGTGTTGGTAAGGGCAGCAGTGAAATTAAACATACGGATGTTGGTTTCTATACCTACGACATCTGTCATCTTTGAGACGCTCCATCAAAGATCGGCACCAAAGCCAATGTTTTCACTAGTGCCAGGACTACTGGAGTTTGCAATGGAGCTTTACCTCACTCCAGCATCAACCAAGCCGGCTCCTTCTAGGCTACAAAAGAAATATAGGCCTCCATAACAAGATCCTCTGTTCCTAAGAGTGCATCCACCCCCTGACTCCGTAGTCATCCTAGCTGTAAAGAAGTGTCGTGCCACAGCTCCTGCTGCTTCTGTGCCTCCTGAAAAGGAAAGCAGAAAATTGTATTTAGTAGGGCGCAAGGTATGTAATATAGCTGCAATAACCATGAAGGACGCTATGCCACCGCCCTCCTGGGTAGGAACGATGAGTGCTCTGAGACTCTATCCAGCGATTTGCAAATTACCTCCCCAGGGATTGGAGAGAGGACTTTCTAGAAATAGTAAATGAAGGGCTCATGGTGTTCAACTAGATAATCAGTGCAGCAGCAGAGTCGTCCTTGTTGGTGGCTCATAAATACTGTCATGGTATTGCCTTGAGATATCACTGTTGGCTACGACTCGCCTCTTTAAAGTCTGAGTCACAACACTGGATTTTGAACCTTCCATTTTCAGGATCTACCCTCTTTGGCAGCCACACAGACAACAAAATGGCTTGCATGAATGCAGAAATGGAAACTGAATACGGTCAGCCTTGAAAGACCGAAAGAACAAAGACGTAGTTTCAGGCCTTACGAATGGCGTTTTTACCCTCAGAGGGTTCAATCCCCTCATTGGTACCAGGGTCGCCAACAGACGCAGCAACCGCACCCTTAACAACAACAGCACCAGCGAAGGTCTATCTAGAGGACAACTTTCACACCAACCCACCCAAGGGGGAAAAGCAACCACAGGGGCAATACAATGAATCTTCCCTTCCTCCTCCCCACTCCGGTAAGGGGAAGCATCACGCATTATCTGGCAGAGTGGCAAAAAATCACAAAAGGTTCCTGGGTGCTCAATAATTTTCAGAATGGGTATTCTCTGATTCACCAGTCCTGCCACGACCATACTACCAAAGTCATCCAACCATTCTTTGCCCATGCTTCGGAAGCAAGTCAACATCTTACTTAAGAAGAATAGGGTGGAGATTGTTCCCCACAATCAACCAGACACAGGAATCTTCTCCAAATATCTTAATGAAAAAAATACATTTACCCTCAACTACGTCAGGGACATTGGCTCTGTTCTATAGACCTAGTAATTTGAAAAGAAAGGCCCCCCAGGGGGAGCACAAAATCCTTTCTTTTCAAATTACTGTGTTACGGTGCCCTGTCCCCTTGGACACTTAGGTTAAGTGGGGCCCTCTCTCCCTTGGTTTTGAAGTCTGTTCTATAGACCTCCAAGACGCATATTTTCCCTTATCCATCTCAAAGAAGCACCACAAGTTCTTGAGGTTTGTAGTGGGGCAGGACCAATACCAAGTCCTTCCGTTTGGCCTCAGATCAGTCCCCAGAACTTTCTCCAAATGCATGGCAGTAGTGGCTGCACATCTCAGGAGGCACCGAGTTTGTGTCTACCCCAATCTAGACGATTGGCTGATTAAAGCTTCGACCTCACAAGATGCTCAGCGTCAGTACAACTGGACTTGCGAAGTCCTTCAGCAGTGTTGGCTGCACATCAATCACAGCAAGTCGATCTCCACACCAGTGGAGACTCTGCAATACCTAGGAGCCACTCCCGACAACATATAGGCAAAAGTGTCTCCTTCTGAAGAAAGGCTTACATCAATCAGTTGGAAATGTCGCACTTTAATGAAAGCCTCTTATCCCACGTTGAGTTCAGTTTTCTCTCTTCTCGGCTCCATAGCTTCATGTATCTTCCTCACTCCCAATGCACGCTTCCATATGCATTTCCTTCAGGAATGGCTGGAGGAACAGTGGGATCAATGGACAAGAAGATGGTAGGACAAAATATCTCTCCCCCACCCGTGAAACAGTCTCTGACCTGGTGGTCCTCTCAACCAACCTTCTTCACGGAGTACCTTTCCACCAGCAGCCACCTTCCCAAACCATAGTAATGGATGCATTGCTACTGGGATGGGGAGCCTACACCGATTATCCCCAAATACAAGGCAGATGGTGTCCGAGGAAAATGACGTACCATATCAACATTCTCCAGCTTAGGGCAGTCCATCCGGCGCTTGAAGTGTTTTGACACGTCCTTCAGGACACAATCCCTGCTTGTTCAGTTGGACAACTCAACCACCATATACTACCTCAACAAGCAGGGAGGAGCAAGGTCCAGACCTTTGTCCCATGAAGCCCAGGCAATTTGGAAATGGCTCATAGCCAGAAACCTGTGGATTACAGTAGCACACCTCCCAAGTGTGCAAAATGGGCAAGAAGATGCCGTCAGCAGAGCCTTGCAAGAAAACCACGAGTGGGTCGTTCACAACAACATCGTCAAAGACATCTTTAGGCTAGGGGGCTCGACGCACATCGACTTGTTCGCCACCTCAGATAACAGAAAATGCCAAGACTTCACCTTGAGGTTCTTTCAACCAGGGACTCTTGGGAATGCCATACGATCCTGGCAGTCCTCCTCAAGGTGTCCCACTCGAGAGCCAGACTCATCCTAATAGCCCCGGAGTGGCCATGTCAGTGGTGGGTTACAGACTTCCTTCTCCAGGCACAGCATCCACATCTCAAGCTGCCATGCCGTCCAGACCTACTAATGAAGTTCGTAGGCCAGATGGTTCACCCCAGTCTCTCCTCTTTGAATTTGTCAGCACGACTCCCGAGCTGCAGTATGGACACTTAAATTTGCCACAAAACTGCATGAATATACTTAAAGAAGCTAAACGGCTATCATCCAGTACTGCTTACAACTTCAAGTGGAAGAGGTTCTGCATTTGGTGTTCTTCCAAGAAAATATACCCTACATCTTGCCAAGAGAATGCCATCCTCCCCATCTCCTCTGTCTGGCAAAATCTGGCTTGCCGTTCTCATCCATAAAAGTGCATTTGTCGGCTCTTACTGCGCACCATAATTGTCCTTAACAAACTTCTTTTTTCAGGATCCAAGTAATTAAAGATTTCCTTGAGGGGTTAAAAAAGGTTTTCTCTCCCATCAGATGCCCTTCCTCTCCCTTTGAACTTAAAATAGTCCTTTCACAACTGATGTAAAAAACCTTTTGAACCTATTCATAAGACATCTGTACAGTGCCTATCTTGGAAAGCAGCTTTCCTAGTTACATTTGTATCAGCTCGTAGAGTTAGCGAAATCCATACATTGTGTGCTAATGAATCCTATACAGTTTTCCATTCTAATAAGATAATTCTCAGAAACTCATCTGAAACTTCTTCCCAGAGTTATTTTGGACTTTCACATCAATCAAACAATTTCTTTACCCACTTTGTTTCAGAATCCTACTCCAGCAGAGCAAACCCTTCACTCACTGGATGTAAAGAGGGTGGTTAGATTTTACCTAGACAAGATGCGCAACCTGTGCAGATTGGACCAGCTTTTTGTAAACTATGGGCCTACTTGCACAGGTTGGGCCACTTCCAAACAGTCCATCTCACGCTGGATAGTATCCTGCATGCTTTTCTGTTACCAAAAGGCCGACAAGCCTTTATCGGCAAAACCTCTACAAGAGGCAAAGCAGCTACAGCCGCTTTGATGAATAATGTCCCTATTGCTGGAATTTGGAATGCAGCTACATGTAGATCTGTTCACACATTCACCAAACACTGCTGTTGGCACTCCGATGCTAGGGCACATGCTCAAGTGGGACAAGCTTCCCTCAGAAATGTATTTGCCTAGTCCGATCTTCTCTCCTTTGTTCTCTCCACCGCGTTTGTTGGGGATGGGCTTGTTATTCTATTGAAATGCTTATGACTATCAACAGAGATCCCCTGAGAGAGAGAAGGAATAGTTTCTTATCTGCAACTCCAGTTCTCTCATAGTGGAATCTGCGTTGACGTTATAAGCAACCCTCCCTCCTCCCGGTGGGTAGAACAGAGAACAGTATTGGACTTACCTATCACTGCTGCTTATTGTCAAAAAGAACTGAGGCACCTGCCAAGCATGATGAGATACTGGTGTCTCTGCAGCCTTAAAGGCACAGTCACTGTTTTCCACTCACATAATAGCAGCCTTTGGGGTTACACTGCCTTTCTATTTTTCATTTCTGACTGTGTCAGAAAAATTGCTTTTCAAGGAGATTTGAGGTCTGGTGTAAACATTTAACTCAAATTATACATTTATAAGGGTGTTTTTAACCCTTTCTTCTAACTACCATCCAAAGAATTTAACCACTGTGGCCTGTTTGTCTAGACTGCATATTATGTTCTTTCTTAGGTGTCTCTGCAGGCCTTTCTGAAGAAAGGCGAATGTCTGCACTTAAGAAGAGACTATGTAAAGAAGTGCTCTGGGATACTGCACCTGGGCGGAACTATTCAAATGCTTATGACTTCAACAGAGATTCCCCTATGAAAGAACTGGATTTACAGGTAAGAAACTATTCCTGCTTTGTTGTTCTTTTAGATGGCTCCAGACCTTTATCCGCTCTTATTTATCAACTGAGGGGTTTCCAGGGACACCTGGACAACAACTATTTGAATGTCTGTAAGCCATGGACAGTTGTAAAACTATTCTTAACCTTTATTAAGCGGTCAAAACTATTCTTAACCTTTATTAATAGTGACAGTCCTTTCTAACCCCAGTTTTTGTTTACAATTTTCTTGCCTGCAAGCCTCTTCATTCTTAAGAATGTTGGCGGGCACACTGATGATGGAAGGATGGATGATAGGGGATACCCAGTGGAGCTGTATGCGGGTGACTACGGATAGAGTGCCCCACTCCTACCAGAATTTTTGTAAAAATATTGAAGGGGGCTAGCGACCTACCTAGGGTGGGGAACAAGCTTACATAGGCAACTCCCCTTTGGGTTTCAGAGGCACTGGCAACTTTGGGGGATACAAAGGGATTCGACAAATGGGACCTGCTAAGAATATCCACAGCGGGGAATTGTGGGTAATGGTAGATGTAATCCCTCTGCCTCTTATTAATGAAAGAATACCAACTGGATACCTCCAAACCCTTTCAAATCCACAGGTCAGACATGTCCTATGATGAATCATAGCGAAGGGTACCGACCTGAAGGAGTTCTCCGCCTTCTGCAAGGCAGACTGCTGGGTGACCCCTTGCTCATAAAAGCCACATTATTGACATATAACAAGATCCTAAACCATTCCACAGATGCTCTACAAAAACTGAATGAATGGTGGACAGGAGGCAGAGTGCCTTGAGGATGGGGAATAGGAGGAAGCCCTAGGCACTCTTAGGAAGGTTGCTATAAAATCAGGTTTTCACTTGGTACAGCTCTGTAAACTGCTTTGCTTATACTATTCTAGAATGACTCTGCTGAAAACAGGTAGTCCCACATGTAATCTTTGTTAGAGGGACTGTGGGCAGGTGGAATTCTTCTTTCACATCCTATGGTCCTACCTGGCAATACAGACCTTATGGAAGGATCTCACAAGCTGCATGAGGCGAATAGGGGGTGTGATTGACTCGATCAGTAAAAAGGTATGTGCTGCACGTGTGGGGGAAGAAAGTAGCCATGAAATACCCTAAAATCTGGACTACGCTAGGAATGTCGGTGGTGAAAAGGAACATGGTCAAGGCTTCGGGAGCCAAGAGCCTGCCAAATCTAGACTCCTGGAAACATGACATGGACTTGTGTGTGACAGATGAAAAAGTGACATATGAAAATAGGGGGTGCCCAAAGAAATGGAAAAAAGATATGGAACAAATAGAACTACCACCGTGGACTGGCCCTAGTCCGATACTCCACATTAACAATCATGTCCCACAATGCTGGTAGATCCCCAGTCTGAGGGATTAATGTGGAGAGGAGGGAGGGAATTATCAGAGGGTTTGATTCTATCCATTGATATAACAATATCTATGTACAGGACAGTAAAAATTCAAAACGCTATTGTACTTTCTTAAGATAAAGATATGTTTAAAAAAAACAAAAAAGAATGTTGGCTAGCCAAACAGAAACATAGGAATTGTATACATGTATAATGATAAACCCTAGAACCTAGGTTGGTACCAAAAGGTTTTTACTCTTAGAAAATCTGTGTTTTTTATTGTTTCTGTTTTTCATTTTGTGTGAACAATGATCTGTGTGCTGAAATCTTATCTGGTGCTCTGTTTCTTCCATCAGTTTTGAAAAATTACTTATTTTCTACCTGTAGAATTAGAAAATGTCATTTATTTGGAGACATTGCTAGTCTTAAGATAGTTATCATAATCATTTTGTATTGTCCCTGCTTTTATTTTTGTGCCCATAATTATAATGAAGCAAGAGAGTTTAAAGTGGCACCCGCTTTCCATCTCACTTTATCAAAACTTCCGGAGGTTTTGTTGATTAAACATTTGTAGTTAACATTTTTCCCTCCATAATATCATTACTATACTGATGAAAAGGTTGCCTCTGCATGCTTTGTAAGAGCAAAGTGTTTTGACTGTGTGTTGTGTCTTGGTCTGCTTGAAGGTTTGTGAGGATGGGTAGATGCTGAATCCCAATCTGAGAGCTAGATAGTTCTCCAGTATTGGATCTTTCATAGATTCACATGCTCCAGTCATTTCCCCTTTGTCGAAGTGAGAGTCCCACGATATCATAACACAGCAGCCCTTGACATTATAATAGGCTACGATGGTAATGAAAAATCACTTTAATATCTTATCCATGTCCTATAAAATGAACCAAACTCAGCCAGTCAGGGGACAGCACCCTCTAGAACACTCCCAAACAGAGGCTGAGTCCCTCAGATTTTCTACTGCATGTTGTGTGAAGGGAGTCTCCTTGAGCTCTGCTCACTTTTCTTCAAACCAGCATTAGAAAGCTTATCTACTCCAGCTGCCATGTCTGAGACATCTAAAAGAGAGCTTTTCAAGGCCCTGCAATACTTGTGGGAAGAAAATACTTTCTGCTGAAGACCCCTACAAGGATTGTCTATACTGCCTGTACCCTCAGCACAGGGTAAAGGACAGGTTTTTCCACCAAATCCAAGAACAGGGAGGCTTCTACTGTGACTTTAAAAGGCCAAGCCAATGAGACCTCATAGTTCCGAGTAAGACAGTGAGATCTTTTCAGCATCTCAAAATGGATCACACAAGAGAGAAACCTCCCATGATCAAGGGACATAGGAGGAATCCACAAAAGGCCTGTAAAAAAGCACACCATAGGTCTCCTAAGGACCGTTCAAAAAAGGAGAAGGAAAACAATCTCCTCAGAAACTGTCAGACCCGAGCCCAGCACTCCATCTCTAAAACATTGGGCTTATCCTGTAAGATCCTCGTCGGAACCATCAATGCAAAAGTTAAGACCTCTTTGAAACTCTTGACGACGGTCACCTCAACCTTGAGAACCCCATTGTCGACAGTAATGTTGACGACGGCATCACCTTCCATTTCCTCATCAGCGTCAGTCCTGTCAACGAAGGTGAAATCGTCGTTGACGGCTCTGTTGATAGCAACATCCCAACCGTTGATGCCGTTTTACTTTATCGACGCTGAAGGTTACAAGACAACCCTGACAATTTGAATCAACAGTCACCAGCTCAACAACAACAAAACTAGCAAAAACATCCCTCTTGCCTCAGCACACTTCACCAAGCTTGTTGTCTCCTCTTCCCCCAAGTCATCTTCTGGACATTGAGGAGTCTGATGATGATGGTCCTTTCGGGTCAGCCCACAGCCTGACAGAACTGTACATACCGTACCAAGAAGAGGAAGGTGAAGAAGAGGAAGAGAATTATTACAGAGAAAATTACAACTTACAACGGGCAAGAGATGTAGAAAGACCCAGACATTATGGGGTACATATCCAGAAATATGGCAAACCTCCTTCTCAAGAGGATTTGGTGTAAGTACCCATGTCTCTATTCCAAGGCCTTCAGGAGATATTGAAGAACTACCAAAAGAGGTTTACGGAACCCACAACAGAAAGACCAGCTGCTCCAATCCCAACTTCATCTCCCAGAACACTGGGTCCTATCCCTCCTCCAGTGACGCCCAGGATGACTTCTGCAACAAATATTGCAGCGCCTCCCAGAGATGATGCTTTGTTGTCGGACGAAGACAGAGAAGATGGAGAAATTCCTGAAAATCAATCCACCCATAATGAATGGGAAGATTCTTTAATCACCACTCCATCTCCTCAGACACCACCACCTGTAGACTCACCTCCTGAGAACATAGGATGGTTTCACAACCTTATAGAGAGGGTGGCATGAAGATTTTAGTTAACCATATCAGTCAAACAGTCTGACTGTTTTCTGTAGAATTTTAAAGAGCCAGCAAAGAAATCAATTTGAGCCATCCCAATAGTTGACCACTTTAGGGAAGAAGGCACAAAAATCATGCGGAACACTACAACAGTAGCGGCTGTATTACCTTATATAGATAAGAAGTACAACGCACCAGAAGACTCACCTGCATGCCCAATCAGGCATCCCAAACCAAACTCAGTGATTCTCCAAGCGGCTCAGTGCCGCTCCAAGAACCCATCCACGCCTATCTATGCTCCACCAGACAAAGAGAGCAGGCCCTTGGACAATATAGGTAAAAGGTTTTCAAACATGTCTGCCATCACAGTTTGTGCGGCCAACTAACTGGCTATCTCTGTTCGATATGATGGACAAATGTGGTCTGATATCAGTACAATCATAGACCTGATGCCAGAGTACAGAAGATCTGAGGCGAAGAAGATGTTGCAGGAAGGAGAACTGCAGGAAGGGGAAATCATCTGAAATAATAGATTGTGCTGTGGACATAGCCTCTACTGGGTTTCGGCAGCTGGCAGGTGCTGCTGATTTAAGGAGGCACGGTTGTGTGAAAGCTATATCCTTCTGGCCTGAGGTATAGTCAAAAGTTCTTGACATGACCTATGACAGAGATGCCCTCTTCGAGTAACACATGGATGACGCCTTTTAGACCATGAAGGCAGGCACCAACACTGCTTAATCATTGGGCACTCTGCAATTTCGGAAGGTGCACTTTCGAGGAACATGTGGAAGAAGTTTCCCATCACATAAAAGAGAATATCAGTGTTTTCGGCGCCATCAGCTCTTCCAAGAACAATATAGACTCATCTACTAACAGAAACCCTATTTGCAACCATCTGCAGTGGCTAATAATATAGAAGGCACCAGAAGGAAACAGACCCCTCCAGGGCTGAGATACCAGTCGCAAGGGGTGACCACACCTAGGTGCCAGTTACCCCCAATACTTCTGAGGCTTTGGGTGCAAATATTTCCAAATTCCTACAGTAATGGCAGCAAGTAACATCAGACTAATGGGTATAGGACCTGGTCACTTAGGTCACACCCTGGAACTTTTCAAGAGGCTACCAACCATCCCACCAAGAGGATTCACCCACCTCATCTTCACTTACTCAGCAAAGAACCCCTGATCATGTTAACCAAAGGAGTATTGGAAAAAGTTCTAATCTTGTTATTTCTTAATAAAAAAATATAGGGGAATGGCCACCTATTCTAGAACTCTGAAAATTAAACAGGCATCTATCTTTCAGATGGTACACCTTCCGGATATTCTGCATCTCCTAAACCAAGGAGACTACATGACGACTCTAGATTTTCAGGATGCATACATTTACATGACCCCTATACACCACAAGCAATGCAAAGTTTCACGTTGGCTGGTACCCACCAGCAGTTGAAGGTTCTCTCATTTGGTCTCAAGTCAGCTCCCCACATTGTTAGGAAATGCCTGGCTCCTGTGGCAGCTTCTCTCAGGAAGGAGGGTAATCAGGAATTTATCCAGTATTGGATCTTTCATAAATTCACATGCTTGAATCATCCCCGTCGTCGAAGTGGGAGTCCCACGGCACATAAAATAGCAATGAATAATAAATATATATATATTTTTTTTTTCTTCTTTTTTTTGCCATAGGCTATAATGGAGCCAGAGCTTGCTCATATAGCCCATCCATGTCCTTTTGTGAAAGGACCCAAACCTGCCTGCTGTCCAATCAGGCACCAGCACCCTCTAGAACCTTCTCCAGAGAAGCTCTCTTCCTCAGATTTTCTACCGCACGTCGTGTGAAGGGAGTCTCCCTGAGCTCTGCTCAGTTTTTTCTTCTACTTTAGAGATTTTCTCTCAAGAAAGCTTCAAATATGTCAGATTCTTCTAGAAAAGGCCTTTTCCGCCCTTGCAAGACCTGTGGGAAGAAAAGGCTCCATGTGGATGACCCACATAAAGACTGTTTGTACTGTCTCTACCCACAACATCAGGTTAAGGACTGCAAAATATGTCGCACCTTCTCCACAAAGACCCTCAGAGACCGGGAGGGCAGGCTCCTGACATGGTTACAGGCCAAATCCTGTACTTCAGGTGAGGAGAGTGGGTCAGAGAGGCCACATAAAAGGTCCAGATCTGAGGACCTAGGCCACACAGAGAAATCCAGGAAGAGGCAGAAATCTCATCATGGGAAGGGCTTACAGACTTCAGTCTCCTCTGAGCCTTCCTCTCCTCTTCAAAAGAAGGAGTCCTACCATCTATCTCCTTCTTCAGAGCCTTTCACTTCTGGAAAAATGACTCTGAAAATCAGATCAACGACGACAACACCGTTGACGACCGTGACGACGACGACGGTACCTGCATCTACCGTCTCCACTTCATCGTCGACGAGACCGTCGTCAGCGTCGACGACCTTAACATCGTCGGTAAGGGGTCCGATCCCCTCTCTCCAGACGGCACCGTCGACGACTGCCCCGTCGACTATAACTTCAGCGACGCCATTCTCATCGGTGATATCGCCATCGACGGGGTAAAAGAAACTACCGTTGACGACACTACAGTCGACGACACTACCGTCGACTAAACCATCGTCGGCGAGACCATCATCGGCGAAACCATCGTCGACGACGAAACCATCGTCGGCGACGCCACCGTCGACGAGACCATTGTCGACGGAAAAATCTCTACCATCCACGGCTGCATCAACTTTTACGCCATCGACAGCAGTGATGCCTAGTAGACAGGTTGAGGCCACTCCTACCTCTTCCAGGTCTCCAGAGTTCCGAGCCATGGTCAGCATCAGAAATTTACCTACACAGGACATTTATCCAACCGACACATCTCCAAACAAGGTGTCGGCTTTACTACCCAGTCATCTTCTTGACTGGGAGGAATCGGACGAAGGTCCTTTCGGAGATGCACATAGCCCTTCGCAGCTCCGTGTCAAATACCAAGATGACGATGAAGAGGATGAGTATGAACAGTATCAACCATACTACTCGCATCAGGACCAATACTATGAAACACGAGAGCCTCAACTCAGAGACACCGTGCAAATGCCTTCCTCCTTAATCCAGGATTTACAATCCATGCTTCAGGATTATAGGAGAAGGTTTCCAGCGGAAGGTCAACCATCGGCGCCGGTCTCTACAGTGACGCCAGTTAATGCTCCTCCTCCGCCAGCTACTCCAAGATCAACATCACATTCGGTGTTAGCTGCACCCCCCAGAGATGAAGGTTCCACTTCAGGGGAAGAAGAACAAGAAGAAGGAGAAATTTCCACCCCACAACATCCTACCGAGGAATGGGATGATTACTTGGCCCCCACTCCTTCTCCACCACCTCCTCGTCCCTCTGATTCTCCGCCCGAGGACATAGGTGGTGTCCATAATCTTATGGACAGAGCCGCAGTGCGTTTCCACCTACCAACATCTGTCTCCCAATCGGAATGTTTCCTGCATGATTTCAAAGAACAATCACGGAAGTCGGTACGGTCCATTCCGATTATTGATTACATATGGAGCGAGGGCACAAAAATTATGCGGAATCCTGCTACGGTTCCTCCAGTTCAACAAAAACTGGATAAAAAATATAAGGCAACCCAAGATTCTCCTGCATGCCTTACTGGACATCCAAAGCCTGATTCGGTCATCTCACAGGCTGCTCAAAGACGCTCCAAAAATCCATCAACGCCTATCTCTACTCCTCCAGACAGGGAAGGTCGCAGACTGGATAATATAGGTAAGAGATTCTCCTCCATGTCTGCAATCACTGTCAGGGCAGCAAATTCATTAGCAATTTTAGGCCGATATGATCGTCAATGTGGTCCGACATGCAACCTTTCCTGGACCTCATCCCAGAAAATAAGCAAGAAGAGGCACGAAAGATCCTACAGGAAGGTGAGCGTGCGTCGGAAGAGATTATTGACTGCGCTCTGGACATAGCCTCTACTGGTTTCCGCCAACTAGCGGGTGCCGCTGTCTTACGACGACAAGGTTGGCTCAAGGCCACATCCTTCAGACCAGAAGTGCAGTCCAGAATCCTAGACATGCCTTACGATGGGGAATCTTTGTTTGGCAAACATGTGGATGACGCACTTCAAACCATCAAGACGGACACAGACACAGCCAAGTCCCTGGGTACCCTGCAGTACAGGAAGCAGCCCTTTCGAGGGGCTAGAGGGAGAGGTTTCACCTCATTTCGAGGTTCCTTTCATAGACCATACCAGCAATCCCAGTACAGGCCTTCATACCACCAGCAGTACAGGCAATCATCGACTGCCTCCTATACCAGACAAGGAGGGAAACGAAGGCAGGGTTCACAATCCAGAGATCAACCCAGAAAGCAATGATCTTCCACAGGCACCGGCTATGCTCCCTCAATGCCCGCAACATCAGCAAATAGGAGCAAACATTTCCAACTTCATCCAACAGTGGAAGAAGATAACATCAGACAAGTGGGTGCTGGATATAGTGACAAGAGGTCATACCGTGGAGTTCATACAAAAGCCACCGCTTCACCCACCAACATCAGGCAGCTCTCTCCACCTTCGTCTGCTTCAAGCGGAAGTCTTCAGCCTTCTGGACAAAGGGGCTATAGAGGCAGTTCCTCTGCAACAACGGGGTCTCGGATTCTACTCCCGTTTTTTCCTCATAAGGAAGAAGTCAGGAGAGTGGCGTCCTATATTAGACCTCAGGAAACTCAACAAGTTCCTTCGGAAACAATCCTTCAGGATGATCACACTGTCAGATATCTTGCACCTCTTAAATCCTGGAGATCTTATGACAACCTTAGATCTCCAGGACGCCTACTTCCACGTTCCAATACACCAAAAACATCGCAAATATCTCCGTTTTACAGTAGCCGTGCCCATTATCAATTCAGAGTCCTGCCATTTGGCCTCAGATCAGCTCCGAGAATCTTCACGAAATGCCTTGCCCCAGTCGCAGCATCCCTCAGAAGCAAGGGTTTCCAGGTGTTCCCTTACCTGGACGACTGGCTCATAAAAGCTCCGTCATCTCTACTAGCCTCAAAAGCCACAGATGCCTGCCTAAGACTATTCAACAGTTTGGGTCTAACAGTGAACCTACAAAAGTCAGTCGTATTTCCCGCGCGCAGGAGAGTTTTCCTGGGAGCAGAATTGGACACTATCCAAAACAAGGCATATCTTACCCTAGCAAGGCAGCAGAAGCTGACCCAATTGGCTCTCACAATCTCCGCAAGAAAGTTCGTTTCAGTACGACTGTTCAAATCGCTTCTGGGCAGGATTTCCTCAGCCATAGTACTAGTACCGCTGGCAAGACTCAAAATGAGACCTCTACAAGAAGAACTACAACTTCAATGGATCCAATCACAAGGATCCTTCGACGACTTAATAACCATCACACCAAGGATTCAGCAAACGTTAGAATGGTGGTCTCACATCGACCACCTCTCCCACGGTCTAACCTTTCTGGCACCAATAGCAGATTTCGTTATCATCACGGACGCCTCCTTGGAAGGATGGGGAGGCCACTTACAGGACATGCGCATTCAAGGCAGATGGTCCAAGCTCCAAAAAGAGATGCACATAAATCTGTTAGAACTGAAGGCGATTCATCTTACGCTCAAAGCTTTTCTGCCACGCATCGCAGGATCATCAGTGTTAGTCAGAACAGACAACACAACAAGCATGTTCTACATCAAAAACAGGGAGGAACAAGATCCCTCTCCCTCTCAAGGGAAGCTCAGTCTCTCTGGAACTGGCTCACACGGAACAACGTCAGCCTCAGGGCAGAGCACCTAGCGGGTGTCAACAATGCTCTAGCGGACTCTCTCAGCAGGACAGACGACAACTGTCACGAGTGGGAACTCAACCAGACCATACTCGACAGCATTTTTCAACGATGGGGTCGGCCGATCCTAGACCTGTTCGCCACCAATCTGAACGCCAAATGCCAGTTTTACGCCAGTCGATACCCGCTCCCGGGGTCGTGGGGAAATGCTCTTTTGATAAGATGGTCCGGGATCTTTGCATACGCTTTTCCCCCCATTCCACTGATTCCCAGACTCCTCAGGAAAATGAAAACCGAATGCTGCAAGATCATTCACATAGCCCCCAAGTGGCCGAGGCAGTACTGGTACACGGAGCTCCTCCTCCGGTCAATAGCCAATCCAGTCCGTCTCCCTTGCAACCACAATCTTCTGTCGAAGAATCAGGGTCTCATCTTACATCCCGACCCAACTTCACTGCACTTGCATGCTTGGCTCCTGAGTTCAGAGAGTTCCAAGATATGAACATCGACCAAGAATGTAGGCTCATATTATCTAAAGCACGAGCAGAGAGCACGAACAAGACATACAAATTAAAATGGAAGAGGTTCTGTGTTTGGTGTTCTCAGAACAATTTTCACCCATTTCAAATAAATCCTGAGCAAATTCTTCCTTACCTGCTCTCCCTTTCCAAAGCTGGTCTTTCCTATGCATCAGTCAAGATTCACCTAGCAGCTATAGCTGCTTACAGACGATCGGCTAACATGCCGTCTATTGGTTCAACCAGGGTAATCAAACAGTTTATGAAAGGGCTGTTCCGCACCTTTCCTCCGGTACGCTTACCTCCGCCAGAGTGGCACCTTAATATTGTTCTCTCCCAACTCATGAAAGCCCCTTTTGAACCCATCCATAGGGCTGAACTCAAGTACATCACCTGGAAAGTATCAACCTTGCTCGCTCTCACCTCTACCAGAAGAGTCAGTGATATACAGGCGTTCACTACCAAAGAACCTTTTTTAGTTTTTTCTGAGGATTTCATTATGCTCCGAACCAATCCCAAATATATTCCCAAGGTTCCATCTTCGTTCCACCTCAATGAGCCCGTTATTCTACGAACCTTTTTTCCAAACCCTACTACGATAGCAGAGAGAACTCTCCATTCTTTGGACATTAAACAATGCCTAAAATTTTACCTGCAAAGTACCAAGCACATCAGGAAATCAGACCAACTCCTAGTATCTTATTCTCTGGGACGTCAGGGAACAGGAGTAACCAAGGCCACTATAGCCCGATGGGTTTCTTCAACAATCCAATTTTGTCACACCAAGGCAGGAAAACCCTTGACTAGGCGCCCGAGAGCCCACTCCACAAGAGCAGTCTCCACATCGGCTGCTTTGTTTCAAGGTATTGCCCTTGAAAAAATTTGCCAGGCTGCGACATGGAAAACTACGCATTCTTTTATGCAGCACTATTGTTTGGAGTCATCACAAAGAGCAGACTCTCTAGTAGGACAAGCTGTGCTACGCCATCTCTTTCATTAAGGTGAGACCTTTCCTTAGTTATAGTCATATGGTTTGAGATGCATATAACCATGTTTCTATTATGCTTCCATGTGAATATGTAAAGTGTATGTATGTACTTATGAATGTGTATACACCTACTTAAAGTATCTGTATTCCTTCGTAACTCACGGTCAGAAATGTATGAGTTTTCTATGACTGTTATTATTATTATTATTATGATTATTATTATTTATATTTGAGATAGAGGGTCTTCATGCTCGCACCCTGGATACAATGTTTATCAACCATACTGCTGTCTATTCAGATTCAAGCATGCGAATTTATAAAAGATCCAATACTGGATAAGAAAACAAGTTACTTACCTGTAACTACAGTTATCCAGTATTGGTATCTTTCATAAATTCACATGCGACCCACCCGCCTCCCCTTTGATGCTCGCATTTCCTCTCAGGTTTTAATTTTTCACTCTTGTGCTGGAAAATCTGAGGAAGAGAGCTTCTCTGGAGAAGGTTCTAGAGGGTGCTGGTGCCTGATTGGACAGCAGGCAGGTTTGGGTCCTTTCACAAAAGGACATGGATGGGCTATATGAGCAAGCTCTGGCTCCATTATAGCCTATGGCAAAAAAAAAAAAAAAAATGTATTTATTATTTATTGCTATTTTATGTACCGTGGGACTCCCACTTCGACGACGGGGATGATTCAAGCATGTGAATTTATGAAAGATACCAATACTGGATAACTGTAGTTATAGGTAAGTAACTTGTTTTCTTCCTTACCTCGATGACTGCTTAATAAAAGCACCTACGGCTCATCAGATGTCAAAGGGTACAGAAGCTTGCTTAGCTTGTTTTTACAAGAGGAGGTAGACAGACAATCGATCTGGATAGTAGGATCCTTTGATGATCTAGTTACGATCACCCTAGGTATGATGGAAGCATTAACTTGGTGGTCACAATCATCCACCCGTCAGAGGGCCTCACGCTCCTTTCCCAAATTCCCGACTTTTTTTTATAATCATGGATGCCTCCTTAGAGGGCTTGGGTGGTCATCTGCAGGACCTAAAGATTCCACAAAAATGGACTCCAACCCAAAAGAGCATGCACGTCAACCGCTTGGAGCTCAAGCCATTTTCCTCAGTTTCCAGACTTTTCTGCCAAGGATAGCAGGGTCCTCAGTGTTGATTCACATGGACAACAGCATGCATTAGCAAGCATTACCACCATGCACTATCAGAACAAGCCGGGGGTACCAGATCTCTTGCTCTTTCCAGGGAAACACAGCAAATCTAGAGCTAGCTAATAACGTATGGGATAACACTTAGGGCAGAACATGTTCCGGGGGCAAGCAATCTCTTAGCAGACACGCTAATCAGGACTTTGAACAGCTGTCACAAATGGGAGCTTGACCAGTCAGAGCTAAACAAGATCTTTTCTATCTGGGGCAAGCTGGCACTGTATCTCTTTGCAACAAGTGAGAACCACAACTGCCAATTTTACACAAGATGGCATCCTCATCCTTGGTTGTGGGGGAATGCCTTTTTAATCAGATGGTCATGATCTCTGCATACGTTTTTCTCCCTGATACCTCTGATACCAAAGGTTCTCAGTAAAATGAAAGCGTGGATGTCACATCATACTGATAGCCCCAGGTGGCCCAGACAACATTGGTTTACGGAGCTGCTCCTCTTCCTATCGGAATCCAACCACATTTATCTGAAGCCATCCAGGACACTCTTAACAATGAGCCAAGGCCAAGTCCTTCATCTTGACCCAACTTTTCTCACTTATGCGCTTGGCTCCTGAATTCCATAAATTTGAGGATCTAGATATTCCTCAAGACTGCAGGGACGTTCAGAGGCAAGAGTGGATGCCACTACAGCAGCATATAGGCTGAAATGGAAATGATTGAGCCTTTGGTGGCAGAAATCAAATGTACATCTTATGAAGGCATCACCTGAACAAATACTACCTTACCTTCTATCGCTAACACAGTCTGGATTAGTGCATGCGTCCATTAAAGTGCATTTCGCTGCCATATCATGATATAGATGCTCGTCAAACTCTATCTCTTTGTGATGAAACAGAGTTATTAAGCAATTTATGAAAGGATTGTTCAGGGTTTTCCCTCCTGTGAGAGCTCCTCTCCCTGAATGCCACCTAAACATAGTACTGTCGCAACTCATGAGGAGTCCATTTGAACAAATAGACAGAGCACTCCTCAAGCTTCTCTCATGGAAGTCTGCACTGCTGCTGGTGTTGACACCAACCAGAAGGATGAGCGGAATGCAGGCGTTTACAACTAAAGAACATTTCTTACCCTTTACAGACGATTCAGTAATTCTCAGAACCAATCCTAAGTTTATACCCAAGGTTCCTTCGGATTTTCACCTAAATAAACCCACAATACTACGAAGTTTCTTCCTAAATCTGCAGTCACCCTCAGAAAGCTCCTTGCATACAGCAGACATCAAGAGATGTCTGAATATCTACCTACATCGCACTAAGCAATTCAGGAGAGCAGACCAGCTGTTGGTTTCATGTTCCTCAAGACTGCAGGGACATTCAAAGGCAAGAGCGGATGCTACTTTAACAGCATATAGGCTGAAATGGAAATGATTCAGCCTTTGGTGGCAGAAATCACAAAAGCAACCATCGCTCGATGGATCTTAGATGCAATTGAATTCTGCCATTCAAAAGCTGGCAAACCACTGACCGCAAAAACCAGAGCACACTCGGCTATACCACTTTCTATTCAACTGCTTTGTTTGCTGGAGTATCTTTAGAAAAGATATGTCGTGCTGCGGCATGGAAGAATGCGCACACATTCATGCAGCATTATTGCCTGGAATTGGCGTAGTGCAGTGATGCAGCTGTTCGACAGGTGGTGCTTTGCCTTTTATTTGAATAAGGTGGGTCATTTGTTAGTTTGTTGAGTATATGTGTTTCTTTCGTATATATCTATATATATATACATATATATGTGTGTGTGTGTGTATATATATATATATATATATATATATATATATATATATATATATATATATATATACAGCTTATGATTATGATATATGATTATCCATATACATATCTGTTTCTCTAGTAAGTATTATACCCACCATCTGCTTTAATGCTTTTAACACAAAGTTTGTAAGTACTGTAAGTTCTTGTTATTCTGATTCAAGCCTGTGACTCTATGAAAGATCCAATACTGGAGAAGAAAATAAGATGCTTACCTGTAACTGTAGTTCTCCAGTAACAGTATCTTTCATAGATCCACATGCGACCCACCCTTCTCCCCTTAGAGGCTCACCTCTTTACTACGGGACTTATGTTCCAACTACTACTCGAAAACCTGAAGGACTCTGCCTCCATTTGGGAGTGTTCTAGAGGGTGCTGTTGCCTAATAAACTGAGTTTGGTTCATTTTAAAGGACATGGATAAGCCATTAGTGATTGTTCATTACTATTGTAGCCTATTGCAATGTGAAGGACTGCTTTGTTATGATACAGTGGGATTCGATGACTGGGAATTATTCAAGGCTGTGAATCTATGAAAGATACCAATACTGGAGAACTACAGGTAAGTATCTTATGTTTTTTCTTTTCACTGCTGATGTGTAGAATTAAGTTATTCAAGAAGTCAATCACCTTTGAGGAATGTTAGCTACTGGTGGTCTGTAGGTTGGAGAAAGGAGACTGAGAGAGAGAGAGAGAGCTTGTATGCTTCTATATGGTAGAGACTTCTAGCCGAAGATTCCTTACCTTATAATTATCCCCAAATGTCAGACTGGATCCGGAAAATGTTTGTGCCATACCCCTGCACATCAGTAGGTGGCATTGTTTGCCTCTGTGTGGCATTGTTGCGTCGTCAGCACCAAAATTGACATGCGCAATACCTATATACGTGCCACCTCAGTGTGCTGACTTCAGTTCTTTCCTTTCCACACCAGATAACACTAATGCTGCCTAAGGTACGCCTCAGTCACTTTTTGAATAACTTTTTCCAACTTTTTGTGGAACTTTTTTGAAATCTCTCATGCTGGGTTTGTATGCCACCTAAGAAAGCAGTTGTTTTCAAGTAGTGTGGGGCCTGTCAGAGGCAGATGTTGGTAACAGACCCCCACTGATTGGAGCGGGACCATGACTCGAAGGCTTGCGAGGACTGCCGCACCATGCTTCCCAAGGCACTAACGGAGAGCTCCCTCAAACTCCTTGCTGCACGAAGTCTATAGACTCTGCAACATTGGAAGTCCTGTTCATGCAGAAGGTTTCAAAACAATTTGTGGAGCCTGTCCCGTCAGTTGTCGCCGCACTCAAAATCATTAAGGAAGTCCAGTGAAGTCCGAGAAATCTTTGACTTCACTGTGTTCATTGAAATCTTCTGTCAAGACGTGGAAGCATCACACTCAAGGCCCTCCAACTCAGCGGACCCTAAACCCACGTCCTCTTCACATTTCCCTGATTTTCCTGAACCCAGAATGACCCCAGCCCAGCTGAACGAGTTTTGAGGCCATGTGCCTCATATTTGGACAGCTTGGCCCCTCTGAAACCCCTAGTGGATCCATGCCGATGGGTTCGCCCTCAGTGCTAGTCGGGCCTCATGGATCCCTTTCTGGATCCGGAGCAAAGCTGTTGGCAAGACCAGGATCATCTATGATACCTGCTATAGTGCTGACCCCCTAGGCAGCTTCGCTCCATCGTTATACCAAACGGAACCAGTTTGTCGATGCTGACTCCAGCACGAACCAAGCCCATGCTTCCCAGAGAGGAACCAGTGCCTTATTTACTTGATAGCCCTTGAGAGGGAGATGAATGGGAGGTGTCTATAGATCCTTATGGTTACCAGTTCCCTGAAGAAGAGCAGGAAAAGGATAACTGGTAAGAGGATTTGAAGGAAGTTAGTGGGTTAGACACCTGACCAATACTGGCCTGGTCTCGCCTCCTACCATGGCTAACGAGGAGGGGGCCTCTTTTGCTGTGGTGGTGTGTAGTCATCTGAGGTTTCAGACCTTTAGTTGCCCACCGTGGCAGTCAAGATGAACGTCTTGACAGAGATGCTTAAGCCAGGAGTCTGAAGTCACACCTCTTCCCACTCTCAGACACTCCTTTTCATTGCAGTTGTTCTGGGCACAGTACAGTTTCAGGCTTATCCTATCGAGCGGCAAGTCCTGGATATTTAGGCTATAATTCCACTGTTTTATCCTCTTCCCTGAATTTCGGTGAGACTGAGGTTCTTGGACACCATGGCCTCCTGCTTTTTAGTCATGTCCGATGGCATATGCAGGTTCTGCAGTGGGACCTGAAGTCACAGTGGGAACCGCATCAAGGAAATCTCTCTGACATGGTTCAGATCTCATAGCTGCAGTGGTGGCTAAGGAACTGTGATTGGGTCAACGGCAGACCCCTCTCATTTCTCCACCCAGAGTTGACTATAGTGACAGATGCATCACTTCTGGGCTGGTGCGCGACCACCTGGGAGAGGTGGAATGTAGAGATCTCTGGTAGAATCCAAGCTTCACATCAACCTGTTGGAGCTCTGGATGATTCACTTGGCATTGAAATCCTTTCTCCCTTCGATCAGCGAAGACTGGGGTAGGTGTTGACGGACAACATCACCACCATGTGATGATGCAAACAAAAACAGGGCGTGGTGGGGGCATTTTCCTGGTGAGGCAACAGCTGGCGGGCTCTCTGTGGCTGAGCTTGTCCACTCTGGCGTTCAGATGCCTAGCGTATCACAAAAGGCTTCTCCATCCCGAGGTGGTGCAAGTTTTCTTTCTGCAGTGGGAAGATCTGGTCACCACCTCCAAGAACGCAAAATATCAGCAGTTTCACATGCTTGAGTTTCTAGGGCAATTCTTGCTCAGAGACACTTTTCCTCTTGAGTCAAGCTCTGGCCTCCTATATGCCTTTCTGCCAGTACCACTCCTGCCCAGAGTTCTCAAGAAGATTGGGAACCACCAGGCCCAGGTCATTCATGTGGCTCCTGATTGGGCACGGAAAGTCTGGTATCCGGAGGTGTTGAGCATGACCATCGGCCATCCAGTCAGGCTGCCTCTTTGACATGAGCTCCTGTTGCAGTAACAAGATAAGTTATCCACCCAAACCTGTGCACTCTCCACCTTCATGCGTAGAGATTGAGCAGTGACAATGGACAGCTTTTGACCTTCCTCCCGAAGCCTGTGACGTTATTCTGGCAGCCTGGCCAACTAACTAACTAACACATAAGAGTACACCTGACATTAGTACAAGTTTGTGTTACGGTGTGGCTCCCACAGCATTGGCCCCTTTTCTGCATTCCTACCCCAAGTTCTATTCTTTGCAATATCTTTGTCTCACCTGGGCTCTGCTCTGGACACAGTTAAGGGCTCAGCCACTGGAATTATGCAGCTGGAGAGGGCTAAGTTATGTGGGAGGGTTGACTAAATTATGCTGCAAGAAAAGGCAAATTATGTAGCATATTGCAGCATATTTCTGATAGTATTATTTTGTCATTTTTTGACTTAACATTGTCTGGGCATAGGTTACACCTCATTAGTACCAGTATAACACCCAATCATAGCAAAAAGCATCAGAAAGATGAGCAGTCAACTTTTGCAAATGGCCTTCCACTGCGCAGGAAAATGTGCTGCTGCAATTTTAGTAACCTTTGAACCGTTTGAACTAGAAACTTTTTTTGGTATAATCCGCAGATTATGCAGCAGATGATGGATAATGTGGGAAATGCTGCAGATCCATATTAATTTGAAAAACGCCAAGACCGTACAATCACAAAAACGCAGTGGCCCTGGTTAAGGGTTACCTTTCTGGCATCTTGGCATTTTTGCAGCAGCCGGTCCAGCACTCTCTCTTTAAGTCACTCATTGTGGCTAGGTTTCTTAAAGGCCTGTAACATATGTTTCCCCCCAGACCATTCATAATGCCTCAGTGGGATCTCTGTTTGATTCTCACCTTTCTCATGTGTACACCATTTGAGCCTCTCCACAGCTGCCTGAGACTATTGACTTTAAAGACTGCTTTCTTAGTAGCCATAACATCGGCCAGGATGGTAAGCAAGTTACAGGCTCTCTCAGCACAACCTCCTTACATCGCTTTCTCTGCAGACAAGCTGCTCCTCAGGATAAGTGCCTCCTTCCTCCTGAAGGTTGTGACTCCATTTCATGAAGGCAAAAACATTACCCTGTCTTCTTTTTTTTGTTCCACCTCATCCCTCCAAGGAGAAGCAGAGACTCCATTGTCGGAATATCCGTCATGTTTGTGATGACGAAGTATTTCATCCCCTAAATTCTATAACAGGCCCTTAGTCCATTACATTGTCAGTGCTTATCAGGGCTCCGCGCTTCTGCCATGGAAAGTCACAAAAGTGACTGAAATCAGCACGCTGAGGTGGTGCCTGTTTAGGCACAACACTTCTGGTGCCGACAACACCATGTGGAGCTAAACAACGCAAACTACTAGCGGGCAGGGGTACTGCTCGTAATTTTGCCAGATCTGAGAATAATTCTAAAATAAGGAATCAGTGGCTAGATAGAGTCTCTACCAAATAAGGTATTAACAATGGTAGCTGACTTGTTCAATAGTGCAAAGACCCATTGAGCAATTATTCGTAAGATGACAAAGATTACTTCTGTACCTGGTCAAACGTGGCCTCTTCTTCCTATTGTACACTGCCCATTGTCATACCGTAGTGTTAGGCGATTCATTTGACATACATTTTCCATTCACAGTACTTCCAGAAGGTAATCCCTTACCAGTTTGAAAGCTGTCCCGACAAAATGATCCTGCGGGCATACCAGATCAAATACAACCCAAAGAAGATGAAGAGGTAACAAAACTTACTGAAAAGCGAGTGGTTGAGTTTCTTTCTGTAGTGAAGATGTACTCATCAAATATTCTTTCTGTTAGTTGGGTATATTTTATTGAAAACCTACTTCATCTTGCCAGAATTTGAAGAAGCCATTTAGTCACGGACCTCGCCAGATCACATTCCAATATAGCTAAATGCTAAGGTTTAGTCATTGGCCTTTAAGAAGTGATAGAGACCTTGTGAATTCTGTGAAGATATTTGTTTATTGTATTTGATATAACACCACATGCTGCTTCAGGAGGTTAAATGCTACAGGTTTAAGTAGTCGTCTAGAGACCCTTAGTATAACACCATTCTTCAAAGGGCTCAGCCCTTTACAATAAATAGGTAGGCAGGAATCCTCTTTGACAGTTACACTTACTCTGTCTTTAGTTTTTTTTTAATTATGGAAGTCCCAGTAAGGTAAATGAACTCCCATGAGCCAGTGGAACCTGTGACGTTTTTTCTTAAATGCACCCTTAGTCTATTTTGCAGACTCTGCATTTTCTGACTGCTGTATTGTTATGTTGAAGGCTGGAAAAGGAGTATGCTGCCATAAGAAGTAAAGAAATGGAGGAGCAGATAGAGATCAAAGTAAGTCATTTTCTCTGTACCTCTCCACTCAACCACATTGTGTGATGTATTTAAGAGGCAGTTTGCTCTTCTGCTGCAGTATTGTACTATTTAATTTTGTGTGGTGAAGTGGTAAAAACAAATCTAAGATGAACCATTATAAACAAAGTTAAAAGAACGAAGCGCACAAAACCGATGAAACATATGAAAAAAATACAATCCATAACAATTGTGTATCAAGAAAAGAGAAAAGAAAATCAGGGATAACAGTTATGAATGAAATAGACAACTCCGCAATATTGGCGATAATAGCAACACAGGCAAAACAAGCAATCTGAAAGCTGAGACAGGAGCCACAAACCTGAGCAGTAGATGGAAGAATACCCTTAGAAGGTATAAAGGAGTACCAGGAGTAAGAACAAGAAACAGAAACTAAAGTCATGTGACAGAACAGACATCCAAAAAGGAAATGTTTCTTGTAGTAACTGTTATGCGTGGTAGGGTCTTCCTTGATAGCCATAACCTTTAGAATAATTCCTTGCTGCATGTAGGGACCCTAGTACACAAATCTACATCCTTATAAATGAAGTGCTAAAAAACAGCTCAGCCATATTTATAGGGCACTGTTAGACCTGACAGCCTTAGGGTGGTCACCCTCAACTTTTTGCCTGTCTCCCTCCACTCTTTGAGACTGTTTTTCCTGGTTTTAGGACTCTGAGCACTTTACCACTGCTAACCAGTGCTAACGTGCATATGCCCTCTCCCTTAAATCATGGTAGGATTGGTTCATACCCAATTGGCATATTTGATCTACTGATAAGTCCCTAGTAAAGTGCACTACATGTTCCCAGGGCCTGTAGGTTGAATGCTACTAGTGGGCCTGTAGCACTGGTTGTGCCTCCCACATAATTAACCCCTTAACGATGTCTCAGGCCTGCCATTTCAAGGGCTGTGTGTGCAGTTCACTGCCACTTCGACTTGGCATTTAAAAGTACCTGCCAAGCCATAAACTACCCTTTTTCTACATATGTCACCCCTAAGGTAGGCCCTCGGTAACCCAGAGGGAAGGGTACTGTGTGGGTAAAAGGCAGGACATATATTTTGTGTTGTACATGTCCTGGGTAGTGGAAAACTCCTAAATTCATTTTCCACTGCTGTGAGGCCTGCTCCTTTCATAGACTAACATTAAGGCTACCCTCATAAACTGTTTGAGTAGTAGAGTCTGATTAGAAAGGGGTAAACCGGAGTATGGCCAGAATGGTAATACAAAATCCTGCTGACTGGTGAAGTTGGATTTTATATTACTATTTCAGAAAAGTCACTTTTAGAAAGTGAGCATTTCTCTGCACTTAAATGCTTCTGTGCCTTACAATCCACGTCTGGGCTGGTTGACAGGTCCCTTGTGCATTTCACCCAGACAGCCACAAACACAAGATGCTCAGTCAAATCTGCACACATCTGCAAACTGAATGGGTCGTCCTGGGTTGAAAGGGTGGAGGGCCTGACACTTACATTTCAAAGGACATTGCCCTGCCCTCACACAATGGACTGCCAAACCCCCTACTAGACCCTGGTAGACAGGATTGTACTGAAAGGGGACCTTGTGCACTTCTAAGCCACTCTTTGAAGTCTCCCCTACTCAAAGGCACATTTGGGTATATAAACTGGGTCCCTAATCCTACCAACTCAGACACTTCCTGGGAAAGAAACTCTGAACCAGAATCTGCATCCTGCCAAGAGAAGCTGCCTGACTGCCCAAAGGACTAACCTGGACTGCTGTGCTGTCCTGCTACCTTGCTGGCCTCCGGCCCTGCTGAGAAGTGCTATCCAAGGGCTTGGATTGAGCTTGTCTCCTGTTTGCTGAAGTCTCAGGGCTGAAAAGACTTCATCTCTGCAAAGAACTCCTTGTGCAACAGAAAATCGACACACAGCCTGCCAGCAACAATGCATGCCCTGCTTAGTGGGAAAAGAATGCCCGCACCGCCGAACCGGAATGACACAGCCCGGCTTCCTGAGTGGAGATCGACGCAGCGCCAACATTGCGCCCGGAACTTTGACTCACAGCCCACTGGATCAACACATCGCTGAGCCGGAACGACGCAGCCTGACTTCCTGCGAGAGGAGTCGACGCAACAACTGCCGCATGACAGAAGTTCCGACGCAACACCCACCGGTTCAATGCAGCACCTGTGACTTCGTCCTGCGCGCCCTGGATTTCCACGCATCGTCCCTGGGCATCAAAAGACCCTGCATCGCAAAGAGGATTCAAGCCTGCATGCCAGAATTCGACACCTACCTTTTTCAACGCATCTCCTCTTCTGCGGTCTTCGTGGGTGTAATTGTGACACAAACCAGGTACTTAGTGCTTGCAAGAGACCATTGTTGGTTTTAAGATCTGAAAACTCATCTTATCATTACAAAACTGACATTTCAACTTGTATTTATCAAATCTTGATTGTTTTCACCTTAATCTACTCGGATAAATATTCTATATTTTTCTAAACCTGTGTGGTGTATTTTTGTGGTGTTTGCATTGTGTTATTGCATGCTTTATTGCACAAATACTTTACACATTGCCTTCTCAGTTAAACCTGACTACTCAGTGCCAAGCTACCAGAGCTTGGGCACAGGATAATTTGGATTGTGTGTGACTTACCCTGATTAGAGTGAGGGTCCTTGCTTGGCCAACCAAAGACCCCATTTCTAACAGGCACCCTGCCAAAGCATATCATAGACCATTTTTCCTGTAATATCACTTTTCTAAAATAAAATACATTTCTCAAAACTAACTTAAAGCCCCCAAAGCCTACACTGCTGCCTAAATATCAACACATTGAGGGAAAAAGGAGGCCAGATAGGCTTAGAAAAGGAAGATTTAGGAAAACTCCTTTAAGAAACCGAGAGGCTTTCAGTGCCATCATGCAATGTACTGGCAATTGCTTGATAGAACTGGTTCTTTTTAAGAGATTTGTAAATTTGTACAGAGAGAAAAAGCTTCCTGGCCTCTATCTTGCATCATCACGTTAACATGTGGAAAGGAGTAGGCTGGTTTATAACTTATTTGAAGATTACTAAGATGCAGAAGCAGGTCTTCAAGTAACTAACCATTTCTTCTGCATCATAGAATCTTCTTTAATTGTCAAAAATGTTAGAATAGGCTAGCAAGCAAATCCGGAAATATTGTGGGTCTTGACTATAGAGTATATATAAAAAGTCTCCCAGTTTATTAAAGAGGACTCTAAAGATCTTCCGACAAAATCTTAAGGTTGGCTTGACCTACACTACAGTCCACTGTGTGAGGATCAAGACAATAGTTTTTTGTAAATGTTTCATGTAGCTACCTTACATAGATCCACTGACAGAATATTTCTTAAACAGGTTATAGGTGCAGCCTTTCCTCTTGTACAATGACCCTTGAGTTTCAGCAGTAGAGGTGTATTTGGCAATTGATAACACAAAGTAAAGCAAGCAGAAATCCACCTAGAAATTGATTGATTCAAGGTTGCTAAGCCTGTACGTATTGGGCCAAAATTACTGAAAAGCTGATCAGACTTTCTGATTGACCTTGTTTTTTAACAGATAGAAATGTAAAACACTCTTAAGCTCTTGTGAGTGGTGACAGCGTTCAGCTTGTGTCGCTGGCTTACTGAAAAATACTAGAAAGGGTAATTGTTTGATTAATATGAAACTCTGAAACCACCCTGGGTAAAAACAAACAGTGAGTTCTTATTACTGCCCTATTAGAAGAGAAACCGCCATCGGTTTGACACCTGAGAGAGCCTATCTTTCATTTACTGTGTGTGCACAAGTGAGCGCTTTAAGTTGTTAAGAGGGTGTCTTCTGCAATGAAGCTTTGTGGTGGAGTTCAAAGTTATGCTACAGATATATACAATATACTTTTGCAAAGAGTAAAACTCTACTGTTTGTTATGTAGGACAGTCACACTTTCCTTTTATCTAAAAAGACTGCCATAGCAGCATAGAGGCAGTTCAATATAATCCTCATTATTAGATGTATTTAGGCTCTTGTGAGACCCCTTAAAGTTGACACATGATAAAATTTGATAGGTCTACAAGTCAGCCCATTATTTAGATAGAACCTTTAAAAAGGACATCAGGACTCTAACAAGATAGTAGCAAAAAAAACTACAAAAAGTTATTCATAAGTATAACTATATAGTAGTTTTCACCATTGGATTTCTGTGACTTTAATAAAACTTTAAAAATCTCTGCAGATTTGTGGTATCCATAATACAGATCATTTTTATAATGTAATAATGTAAATGTGGCCATTGAAGCTACATGTACTGCTTTATGGCCCAAATCAAACAAACTGCAGTCAAAACTATACATGTGTCCAAAAGCATCCCTGTTGAATAATACATTTTAGAGTAAAAGCAAAAGCATGAAATAGTGTCCTAATACCTAACCATGCACAACAGTGCAAACTGACCCTGCTCTTTTAAGACCTTTGGAAGAGAGCACTGTCCCATCGTCATCAGCTGTGAGTCACATAGTTTGTATTTTTTTCCTTCTAGTGCAAAACATTGCAAACTCATTCAACCTTTTGTCACCGACTTTATTGAATGTCAGCGATGTTTTGTCATCCTTTTTTCCTGTTAAAGTTCTCTAAGAGTGTTTTCATCTCCTTTTTTCTCAGCCACCAGTCTTTTAATTCTTGAGAAGTGTCCAGCTAGTGACAGTATCCTGTCAAGGATAGATAACCATGACATCTATGTGGTTTGTCTTCCTGACTCTGACATCTCCAAAGGCTGACACATTCATAGGAAAATGTCATCCAGGAGGCTAAGGGCTAACTAAAGTGTACGTCTCATTGCAAAGAAAGAAGAGATTAGAAAAAGAGTCTTTTATGATTTCCCCCTCTCTGTCTTTCATTACACTCCTCATATTAATCGGTCAGCGTCAACAGGATCTTCATCGAGATGCTCAATGCTGAGGAATTCCAATGCTCCAGTGTTGAGGTTTAAGAGTAATGGTTAAATTCTAGGCACCGTGACAATGGGTTGTTGATGGGCCTTCACTCTCTCAGTCTTTCTCCCTGTTTGAAAAGCACATGTTCACCTCGCTCATGAAAATCCCACGAGGATTGTTCTACATCACCGTCACAGACTAACCTTCTGCAGATGACGCCTTCTACTGTGTGATGTTCTCCCATTGCCCACAAAAAAACTGAGGAGAATCTACACAAGAATCCTATGCATGATCTGTGCGGAGAAGCTTCGGGCTTGAGGAGGGAAGAAAGATTCAGCGATGTCTCATCTCACCTCAGCTTATAGACTGTAATTCTGATTTCTCCAGTATTGAATCTTTCACAGATTCACATGCTTGAATCTTCCCCGTCGTCAAGGTGGGGGGAGTCCCTCAGTAATTTTACCTAGTAGTATGAAGTCTTTCATCTACGTCTATTATCATTGCAAATCCCACTAGGATTAAGTAGCCATCCACACCATTTTGTACATGACCAAAT
This sequence comes from Pleurodeles waltl, assembly GCF_031143425.1. Taxonomy (NCBI): domain Eukaryota; kingdom Metazoa; phylum Chordata; class Amphibia; order Caudata; family Salamandridae; genus Pleurodeles; species Pleurodeles waltl. The sequence goes on along the minus strand of NC_090443.1, from coordinate 444,533,196 downwards.
TTCAGCCAGTCAGAGCAGAGCTTGCACCCTTCCCTCCTGTGCAGTGGCTTCACACCTCTGATTTCTTACCATATGTTGGGGAAGGGAGTGTCCCTGAGCTCTGTTCAGTTTTTTTTTCTTCCTCATCTCCCTCAGTGGAAACAGTGACCTATAGGTGAACTTTTTTCATACTACTCTATTTTTTGTCCTTGTATCGGACACATTCTTCTCACATGTCAGAGGGGTCAAAGAAAGGGTTATTTTGCCAATGTAAGACCCTCAGAAAGAGTGCTTATACTGCCTACACCCCCACCACAAGCCCAAGGACTGCAATCAATGCATAACATTTTCAGCCAAGACTCTTAAAGATCGGGAGGCAAGGCTCTTATTAGGGCTCCAAAAGAAGAAATCTTCAGAACTTCCAGACTCTGGAGTTGAAGAACCTCAAAAAAGAGTCAGATCTGACAAGGACAAGGCTGAACCATCCAAAAAGACTCTAAAAAAGATGGATAAACAGAAACTAGTAACAGTTAAAGTTACTTCTCTCAGGAGAAAAAGAGTCAAAAGGTGTCCGCTTCTGAGACATCAATGTCTTTTGAAAAAGCATTTGCCTCCACAGACCTCAGAACAACTCCCTCTGAAAAATCTATTGGGTCGAAACCATCAACGACTACATTGACACCGCATTTTCAGACAGTGAAGACAACACTGATAAAACAGAAATCCTGCTCAATATCTACGTCACCGTCGACGAAACAGTTTTGAGGCCAGAATTAACAGTCACCCAGTAAGGTTTATCTGTTGCCACCAATGCACCTTTTGAAATGGGGAACTCACAGAATGAGGATGGCAACAGTGGGTTTTTTGGAGATACCCCCAGCCCTGTCAACTACCTGTGAAATGTCAAGATTCAGATGACAATGAGGAGCAGGGATCACAATACATCCAAGGTGATTTCTTCTTTAAGGCTAGACAAGAAAGACAAAAGAATTATGAAGACTTCATGGAGTTTGGGGCTTATGATGATGCCTTTGAGGCACATTAAGCACAGGAACCAACAATGCAAATCCCCGTGGAGTTGTTGGCTGACCTTCACATGAGGTTGCAGGACTATCATAGAAGGTTTCCATTTAAGACAGCCACATCTTCAAAGCCAGAGATGGCAAGGTTGGCCCAAAAAGAACCTTGACCGCATCCATCAACTGCAAGGGCACAGCAGGTTGAGAAACCCCAACCAAAACTGTTGGAATCCGTAGCCATACACAATGACTTTATGTATCAAGGGGATGATGACAATGAGCCGGAAGAGGGGAAAATACCACAGGACCAGACAACTACTGTAGATGATGACTGGGATGACTATGTTACCCCCATGTCAGCACCACCAACACCTCCAGGTGCTAGTTTGCTACCTGACTATATTGTGGGTGTTCCATGCGCTTATTGAAAGAGTGGTGAAGCGTTCCGACCAACCAATTTTGATACATCAGCCCGAGTGCATCTTATACGGTTTTAAGGAATCAAACAAGAAATTACCACAATTTATACCAGTAGTTGACCATATCTGGGATGAAGGATTCAAGGCTATGAGACGCCCTCCCACAGTAGCTGCAGTGATACAGGGGCTGAACAAACAACAAAGAGCTCCAGAAATCTTGCCAGCCTGCCTGATAGGCCATCCTAAGCCTGATTCAATTGCGATCCAGGCTGCACAAAGAAGATCTAAAAATCCTACAGCACCATGTTCAACTTCCACTGACAAGGAGGGCAGGCATCTAGAAAATATTTGGAAAAGGTTCTCAGTCATGGCAGCGATCACAATAAGGGCGTCCAATGTCCTAGCCATACTTGGCAGGTACGATCGCATATGTAGTCGGATCTGGCTCATGTATTAGAGTCCCTTCCGGAAGAAAAGAAACAAGAAGCCAAAAAAAATTCTTCAGGAAGGGGAAAGAACATCATCATAGGTGATAGATGGGGCAAGGGATGTTGCCCTTGCAGGCTTTAGGCAGATGGCACAGGTAGAGGGCTTAAAATGACTGGGTTGGTTCAGAGCAACCTCTTTTCTACCGGAGGTACAGTCCAAATTTTGGAAATGCCTTATAATGGAAAGGCCATGTTTGATTGCAGAGCCTCATCAATATCTTTACCAATCAAAGCCGACTCAGAGACTGCTCATGCCTTAGGGATACCCCAACAAAACAGATTCTCGTAATTTCAAGGTGTTAGAGTAAGAGGACAGTACTCTTTTCCTGCTGGATACCAACCATCAGCAAGAGCAGGGCCATTGGTAGTAGTTTTCACAACAGTACAGACTTTCCCAGACCTCAGCTTACTCCAGACAGACAGGTAGATGAAGGGCTGCCGCTACAGCAGAAGGTCAAGAAACTTAAAGAAATAGTAACGAAAGAGTGACATGTCATCTCACTGGCATGCATTTCAGAGACGTTGTTACAAAAACTGGGCATCCATCTCCTCAGACAGGTGAGTTCTGGATATCATAAAGTATGGTCACACCCTAGAGTTTATCCAGAAACCTCCCTACCATCCCCCTGTCAGACAGACACATCAACACATTCGACAGTTAAAACAGGAAATTCAGTCGCTGAATTCCAAGAGAGCAATAGAAGACGTCACCTAAAAGAGCAGGCACACAGATTTCTACCACAACTTTTTTCTCCTTAGGAAAAAAAAATGGAAAATTGAGACAAGTGTTAGATCTCAGGATGCTCAACAAATATCTAAAAAAACAATCCTTTCAAATGATCATTTTGCGGGACATCATTTGTTTACTGAACAAGGGAGATCATATGACTTTGGACACATATTCCCATATTCCCATTCAAATGAGGCACAAAAAATATCTCATATTCAAGGTGGCTGGAGGTCACTACCAAGTCATCATCATCATCATCATTTAACTTTATTTCGGTAAGTAAAAACATACCTTAAAAGTACAATACACGTCCCAAAATTTTTTTAAGAGCAAGAGGACACTAGAGATAAAAACACAGTAAAAAAATAAATACGAAAGAATAGGAAACATTTAAAAATCAAGCAAAATGAACAGCAGAATAAACACCTCGTAATAATGAAAAAGTCCACTCAACAAAAAAACCAATTCCATAGATTAGTAAATAACTAATAATATAGTAGACCAGTATCTATATCCTATGAGATAGAAACTAAAATCATGCATTCAATTCAATAAATATACATAATAAATCTAGGAGTTGGCTCCCCAGTCCTGTTCCTTAAATTTACTAATCTCAACTGCCAGATTAATTCAAGAAATTTTACCACTGATAAAACTATCTGGATGGTTGAATCACATTTTAAAATTCTCTCAACATAAGAACAAAAGACAGGTTCAATAGATCAATAAATAGTCAATAATATGGTAAACCAATATCTATATCCTACAAGGTTAAAGACTGAAATCATGCATCCAAATTCAAAAAATACACATTAATAAAACTAAGAATTAACTACCCAGTCTTGTTCCTTAAAATTGCTAATCTCAACCGCCAGATTGATTCGAGAAAATTTGCCACTGATAAAACTATCTGGATGGATGAATCACATTTTAAAATTCTCTCAGCATGAAAACAAGATCTGACCCCTATTTGTTTACAAAGCGGGATGAGCCAAAAAGCTCTTTGTTTGTGATATGCATGACAATGGAAAAAAACATGTGAAACAGACTCTTCACTTTTACAACCCATCGGGCAGAATTTGGATCTATTGGTGGAACTGGACCATTTATACGTTAAGGAGCACAAAGGGAGAGACCCAATTCTGAACCTAATAAAAAGGGCACGAGTAAATGGAGATAACGCTGCGTCCATGTAAGGCTCAAATTCATAATGACATTTGACAGATAAAAAATTGTCAGACATAGACAGCGGAACAAAATTGGCCAATCTGGACATTATGCCAAAAAGCATCCTTTAGCAGCTGTGCAGCATTTTTAGGAATGGAAGCAGGATCCTGCCAATAGGACCCTAAGCCGAGCTGGGTGAAAGATCGTTCAACAAAAATACACCATTTAATTTTAATAGTAGAATCACGGCCCACCAAGTTAAGAAGCCCACAACGAATAGGAATTAGGGCATCTGTTGTCCATAACCGCATCCAAAACAGCAGAGGCCTTAGAGCAGCAATCTGCGAAATTGAGAAAAGGTTTAGGTCCATTCGGATGGGCAGAGAAGGAGTGCTAGAGGGAACCTTTAGCAGCATTTTTAGAAACTGATTTTCTGCCCTTGCCAAATTCGCCAAATTGCAGTGGCCCCAAAGTTCGGCGCCATATAGGGCGCCCCCCCTGGCTTGAGATTTATATATTTCGAGGGCAGGAGACATTGCAAATTTTGGGGATCTAGAGGCAAATCTTGCAATGCCGCCCGCCCTTTGCTTCAGGCACAATAGAGATTTTTGGCGATGAGCATGCCAGAGATGTGAGTCTTCCACTTTAATACCTAAATAATCAAAGGTGCCCACTCTTTCCAAGTGAACACCTTCTAAATATACAGGCCTCTTCATTTTGTGCCTGGTGTCCCCAAAGACCATATATTTAGTTTTTGCTGAATTAATTGACAACCCATGGTCGATGCAGAACTCCATAAATCTGGAGAGTAGTCTAGAAAGGCCTGTAGCAGTACGCAAAAGTAGCAGAGTGTCATCCGCAAACAGAAGACAAGGCAGCTTCTGCCCGCACAAGCTAGGGGCATCACTTTGACAATACGAAAGGTATGGCAAACAAGCATTAATAAACAAAAGGAACAGGGTGGGCGCCAAAACGCACCCCTGCCTCACGCCACGTGCTGTTGGAAAAGCTGGAGTCAGATCGCCAGTCACACCCCAGCGAACTTTGGCACAATTGTCAGAATAAAGATCCCTGATTATATTAATCATAGAACCCGGAACACCAGTAGTACTAAGAACCTCCCAGAGCTTGGCGCGCAGGACAAGGTCAAATGCAGATTTCAGATCAACAAAGGCCACAAATAAGTGGCCTTGATCTGCGTCTACGATCTTCCACTTGATGGTGGTAAATCGGAAGATCTGATCGATGGTACTGACCTTGTCCCTGAATCCCGCCTGAAGATGACTTAAGACCTGGTTTTTCGTTATCCACTGTTTTAATCTAGATAACAACTGGAATGAAAATATTTTCTGCAAGTTATCTAATAGACTAATAGGTCTATAGTTCCCTGGGGAGCTCTTGTCTCCTTTTTTATGAACGGGGACAATAATTGCCACTACCAAGTCAAAGTACTACCATTTGGGCTAAAATCTACCTCTTGAATTTTCACCAGATGCATGGCCCCAGTAGCAGCCTAGCTCAGACGGAGGGGACTCAAGTGTTTCTGTACGTAAATCAATGGTTGGTAAAAGCAGACTCATGCAGGACTGCAATGGATTCGACAAGGGCATGCCTGCAGCTATTCAAGAACTTGGGCCTTCACTTAAGGAGAAATCCAGTGTAAACCTGTGAACAACAATACAATTTCTGGTAGCCATCATTAATACAACCATCTGCAAGGTGTTTGCAACAGAGGAAAGATTGACAAAGATGATCAAGCTGGGATGGTGTAACCACATTATCAGTAATTGTGTGTCAGAGAGGCACAAAATAACTGAAATTACTCCAGTTAATCAGTATTGGATCTTTCATATATTTACATGCTTGAATCATTCCCTGTTGTCGAAGTGGGAGTCCCGCAGTACAATTGTAAAGCAGTATGAAAACTGTCATAGGCTATAAGTTTACTAGCCCATTTATGTCCTTTTTAAAAAAGGACCAAACTTGAACAATGACAAGCCATGTGCAGGTACCCTCTAGAACACTCCCAAGAGAGCCAGAATTCTTCAGCGTTTCACCGCACGTCGTGTGTGAAGGGAGTCTCCCTGAGCTCTGCTCAGTTCTTCTTCTTCTTCAAGAAGGTATTGAAAGCTTATTATTTCTACAATGTCTGACACTCAAGGCCTTGCCGTCCCGGCAAGACCTGTGGAAGGAAACATGTGGATCACCCTCATAAAAATTGCCTTTACTGCCTTTACCCCGAGCACAAGGCAAAAAAGTGCAAGATATGTCGCACTTTTTCCTCAAAAACATTGAAAGACAGGGAGGAGAGGCTACTCTTGTGGCTTCAAAAAGCCAAAGCCCAGAGCACATCTTCAGAAGAGGACCGTGATACCTCATCTAGATCTCACAAGAGGGCCAGGTCTCATGGAGGAACATCTGAGGAGGTCAGCAAATCCCTCAAAACTTTCCATCAGGCTAAGGACTTTAAGAAAAAGGAGAAGCAAAATCAAGTCTCCTCAGAGACAGCTTTATCTTTGCTCTCTACACCTTCCAACAGGGATAGAGATCTCCCTCATGCCTCTCCCTCAAACACAGCGACAGTGAGGCGTAAATTCTCCTTTAAGACTCCGTGGATGCCACCACCACTGTTGCATCAAGGTAGTTGTCACGGTCAACCGCGATGATTTTTGTCGTTGAGACCGTCGGCGGCAAAGACAATAATGACAGCTTCCATCGACGCTCCGATGTCGTCGACGAAAATTGTGGAGGTGACTAGGATCCCGTCGACGCTCCCACTGTTGACAACCTCATCGATGACCCTGTTGACGATGATTGTGTCGATGACATCAGCTATTATTCCGTCTGTGAGGGGTTTAACATCAGGACAGGATACTTACGTTGCTACACCTCAGTCGATGAGGATCAAGATTAGAAAATCTCCAAGACCTCGTTACGGCCTTTGGTTTTTTTGTCCAACTGTATATCGGCTCTAATTCCCAACCTTTTATTGGATATTGAAGATTCTGATGATGACAGCCCTTTTGGAACAGCTCACAGCGCATCTGTGCTTTATTGTAAATGCCAGGAAGAAAAGGATGACCATTATGAGGAAGGGCAGGATTATCAAGACTATTATCCTCCTCCTGCTCAAAGGCATTCTGAACACTTCAGATGTTACCCTGATTCTCCACATCGACAAGATGATATTTTAATGCTTAAGTCCTTGGTCCAGGGTCTTCAGGTTATGCATTCTGACTACAGGTAACGCTTTCCACAACCACCAGTAGAAGAACTAGTGGCACCGCCATAACCTATGTCTCCGATGACTCCAACAGTCATCCCTCCGCCCGCCACTTCCAGGATGATGCCTGCTTCCCATATAGCACCACCACTTACGGACGATCCATCGTCCTCTGACGTCAGAGAAGAGGGCAAGATTCCTGAGCCTCAGCCCCCACTTGATGACTGGGACAACTATATCATACCCACATCGTCTCCAAATCCCTAACAACCTGTTGATTCGCCTCCAGAGGACATCAGAGGTTTTCATAATTTAATGGAAAGAGCAACATCCATGTTCCACCTCCGTATAACGATTAGGCAGTCCGACTGATTTCTTTACGATTTCAAAGAACAAACAAGGAAGTGAGTCCGGGCTATACCCATCATCGATTACATCTGGCAAGAGAGTATCAAGATTATGAAGAATCCTGACTCAGTGGCGAATGTCTTTCCTTGTATTGATAAGAAGTACAGGGCCCCAAAGGAATCCTCCTTCTTGTCTGACAGGGCACCCCAAACCAGATGCCGTCATTTCGCAAATGGCCTAATGTAGATCAAAAAACCCGTTTGCTCCGATATCCATGCCAACAGACAGAGATGGGCGTCGTTTAGACAATATCGGCAAGGGGTTTTCTACCATGTTTGCCATTACTGTTCGGTGGCCAACACCTTGGCTATTCTAGGCCGCTAGGACTGGCAGACGAGCTCTGATATCGGCTCCATCATTGACTTCATCCCGGAAGATAAAACACCTGAAGCCAGGAAGATCTATGCAGGAAAGTGAGCACACCTCCTTGGAAATCATTGATTGTGGCATGAACATTACCTCCACAGGATTCCGTCAGCTGGCAAGTGCAGCTGTCTTATGATGCCAGGGATGGCTTAAGGCAACTTCCTTCAGACCTGAAATCCAATTTAAAATACTGGACATGGCGTGTGATGGAATCACTGTTCAGCAAGAACATTGATGGCACTCTTCTTGCCAATAAAATGGACACTGACAGCCAAATCCCTCAGAACCCTCCAGTTTAGGGAGCTGCCATTTCAGGGGGCGTGTGGGCATTGTTTCTCAACCTTCAGAGACGGATACCAATGCTCCCAGGAGCACCAGTCCTATCAGCCCCAGTACAGGTCGACATATCAACAGCAACCATACCGCCAACCATACACAGCAGGTTCCTCCAAACAAGGACCACGCAGAAAACCACTGCATCTAAGCCCGGGACACAGGTTGCAAGCAATTAGCTCATTCAGGTACCAGCTACACCACCTTCTCCTCACCCCATAGGTGCAAATAGCTCTAATCACCTCCATTTTGGAAGACCATCACATGAGACAAATGGGTGTTGGACCTAGTCACCTATGGATAAACCTTGGAGTTCACGGAAAGACCACCAAACACTCCACCAAAGGGATCGCACCCTCCTCGTCTTCACCTGTTAAGAAAGGAAGCCCTCATAGTGCTTGCCAAGGGAGCAATAAAGAGGGTTCCAGTTGCTCAAAATAAAAGAGGATTTTACTCCAGTTTTTTCCTCATATGCAAGAAATCAGGGGAATTGTGACCTGTCCTAGATCTCAGGAAGCTAAACAAATTCCTCTGCAAACAATTTGTTGGATGATTACTCTCTCTGACATCCTTCACCTACTGAACAGCAGGGACTACATGACATCTCTAGACCTGGAAGATGCATATTTCCATATCCCCATTCATCCCAAGCACCGCAAATATTTCCGATTCACCGCAGCTGGTACCCATTACCAATTCAGAGTTCTTCCATTTGGCCTCAAGTCAGCCCCTTGCATATTTACCAAGTGCTTGGCCCTGGTAGCAGCTGCCCTCAGAAATCCCCTACCTAGATGACTTCTTGTTAAAAGTTTAAACTCCAAAGCCAGCTGCCAGATCAAACTGGGTCTCACGCGAATCGGCAAAAGTACTCAACCACTCCCAGTCAAAAGATGACGTTTCTAGGAGCCTACCTAGATAAAATTCAGAACAAAGCCTTCCTCTCCCAGGAAAGACAAAGAAGGCTAGCAGATTTGTCTTACAGAATATCAAGAAAAAGGATGTTTCAGTGAGGCTGTTCAAGTCGCTCCTGGGAATGATCTCTTACACAATCAACCTAGTCCCATTGGCATGCTTCAAGATGAGACCATTGCAGGAAGAACTACAGCTCCAGTGGATCCAATCAGAAGGCTCCTTCGAGGACTTGAAATCCATAACCCCAAAGATGATAGACACAGTAACATGGTGGTCTCACAAACTTCATGTATCACAAGGCTTCACATTTCTGCCATTGGTACCAGATTTCGTCATCACCACGTATGCTTCAATGGACGGCTGAGGAGGCCACTTGCAGGATCCACAAATCGAAGGGAAGTAATCACCACATTAAAAGAATATACACCTCAACCGCCTGGAACTGAAAGCCGTCTTGCTCGCCCTGCAGGTCTTTCTCCCAAGAATAGCAGGATCCTTGGTGCTGGTCTGTATGGACAATACGACCAGCATCCAGCATGTATTATATCAACAAGCAAGGAGGAGCCAAGTCTCTAACACTCTCTCACAAAGTCCAAGAGATCTCACGTTGGCTCACAGCACACAAGATATCCCTGAAGGCCGAACATGTGTGCGGGCTACAGAGGACCCTAGCGGACACCCTCAGTAGGGCCAAAGACAGTTGCCACAAGTGGGAATGGACCAGCGACACCTAGACAAAATATTCACGCTGTAGGAGAAACCAGCACTGGATCTCTTCGCCACGGACAGCAATACCAAATGCCAGTTTTTCGCCAGTCAATAACCCCCCCTAGGGTCATGGAGGAATGCCCTTTCAATGCAATGGTCCGGAACTTATGCATATGCTTTTCCCTACTTTCCACTTATTCCCAAGTTTGCTCAGCAAGATGAAGGCGGAACGCTGTTGCCTCATTCTGTTCACTCCCAAGACGCCCAGGCAGCACTGGTACATGGAGCTCATCCTCCTGTCAGTGAGCAGTCCCATACGCCTTCCAAAAACGCGACAATGAGCCAAGGCCAAATATTACACCCGGAAGCAGCCTCTCTACATTTACACTGAGTTTTATGAGTTTCGAGACTTAAACATCACTCAAGAATGCAAAGCAAAAGTGGAATGAACGACCAATACCTACAGAATAAAATGTAAAAGATTCTGTTCCTGATGTTGACAAAATTATTTACACCCATTTCATACCTCTCCCGAACAGATATTGCCTTATCTTCTCTTGCTGGCCAAATCATGCTTCGCTGATTTATATGTCATTGTCCACCTGGCTGCAATTTCAAGGTACAGACGCTCAGCACAGACTAGCTCTCTGTTCAACAAGACTCATAAGCAATTTATGAAGGGGCTGTTCTGAGCTTTCCCACCGGTGCGAGCTCCTCCCCTGGATTGGTATCTCAACTTACTCTTCTCGCAGTTATTGAAGCCACCTTTCAAACTCATTCATAAGGCTGACCTAAACTTTCTCACATAGAAAGTCGCTCTACTACTTACTCTCACATCTACAAGAAGAGTTAGTGAGATACAGGCCTTAACTACACAGGAGCCTTTCCTACATTTCAGAGACAAGTTTGTACTTCTCAGAACAAACCCAAAATGTATTCTGACGGTTCCTTCTTAATTTCACCTCAATGAACTGGTCATTCTGCAAATGTTTTTCCCCCAATCCAGCCACACCAGCTGAAAGGACTCTCCATACGTTGGACATTAAACAGTGTCTCAAAATGTACCTTCACTGTACCAGACATATTTGCGGATCAACTGCTAGTTTCTTATGGACAAGGGCAACAAGGGACTGCACTGACGAAAGCAACAATAACTCAGTGGATTTCGGCAACAATTCAGTTTTGCCATTCCAAAGCAGGCAAACCCCTAACAAGAACAGCATCTACTTCAACTCCGCTGTTTGCAGGCATACCGCTGGAGCAGATATGCCATGCTCTAACATGGAAGACTACCTGTTCGTTCAGGCAGCACTACTGCCTTAAATCAACACAGCGCAGCAACGCAGCATTGGAACAGGTGGTGTTACGACATCTATTCCAATAAGGTGAGCCCTGTAGGAGGCTGGCCCAGTATATGGTGTATGCATATAGGTGAGGCATCCTGTACTGAGTCCAGTCAACCCTTAGTGATACTGTAGGCAGTTCTAGATAATCAGAGTTCTCAAAGGGGTAGCTGTGGGTAGTAGCTAAGGTTTATCCGGGAAGGTGTAAAGCAGTTGCAAATACCACACAGGTCATTCAGTGATGTACACACAGGAAAGAGCCACACCAGTGTTAGAAGAATGTAATATTTACTGTAACACACACACTAGAATTAACTTTGGTATATCTCCTAACTGGGGATATGAACATACAAAATACTTAGCAACAGGTACATAAAGGCATAAAATAACATGAGCCACTTTGGGAGGGGCCAAACCATATACTAAAAAAATGGGATACAAAAATCACTCCAAACCCATACTACCACCATATGCAGGCAGAGTCCCTGTGGCTCTGGAGGATGCACAACAACGGGGTTTGCAGAAGTCTTGCAGAACTTTGAAGCAGATTTGTGGTAGGAGCCCTCCTACTGGTTCCAGCAAAGAACTGCTTCGGTTCTGGTGTCCAGGCTGCAGAAGGGTCTTGCAGAGGAGACTTGCAGATGGTTCCTGAGGTCTTGCAGATGAATCTAGGGTCCCAGCCTCAGGGGAGCCCTTAAGTAAGCCAGAAAGGATTTGGAGACTTTCTGCAGGGACACACCTATGCGGGGGGTCAGCCCCTAAGGAACCCCCGGAGTACATGGGATCATTCAACTGTCACTGGAATCAGTATTGTTGCATGATTCCAGCAGGTTTGATACCACACATGCCTATGTTTGGTAAAGCCATTATGTAATTGGACATCTCGTGATGTCCAGTGGCACTACATACCTTAAGATGGCTTCAACACACTTACAAAGCCCAGAAAATGGCGTCTGGGGTTTTTAGGGGCACCTCTTCTGAAGCAGGGGTGCCCTCACACTGAAAGCTATGCACCCTGCCCTTTGGCTGAAGGGCCTAACTTAGAGGTGATATATAGGGTCAGAATGCAATGACCTTGATATAAGGCAACCTTTATATGTGGGGTGAAAGGTACATGCACCATTTCATACAGGCTGGCATGGCAAGCTTGTAGTCACGGTTTGCATGGGCCCCTATGGGTGGCACAATACATGCTGCAGCCTATGGGGGGACCCCTAGTGTACCAGTGCCCTGGGTACCTGAGTACTAAATACTAGGGACTTACATGGGTGCACTTGTATGCCAATTGTGGAGTGTAAAAGTTACTTACTAACTCAATTTAGAGAAGAGAGCACTGACACACGGGGGTCCTGGTTAGCAGGATCCCAGTGTACTACAGTCTAAACATACTGACATCAGGCAAAAAGTGGCAGCAACTATGCCAGAATGTGCTACTTTCCTGCAAACCCATGTCAATAGAGTTCTTTTATTCATATTAAATCAAAATGCTTTTCAGACTGCTGTATATTCCTGCTTGTTTGTCCTATTAGCGATTGTTTATCTAAAGGTTTTAGATATGAATACTTATGATTTTAATGTATAACTATATATATATATATATATATATATATATATATGTGTGTATATATATATATATATATATATATAATACGTATTTGTATAATTTACTATGAAAGTGTACTGCGTTTACCCACCATCCTCTAAGGATAATTCCATTACTTACAATACTGTTTGCTGTTCTGATTCAAGTATGTGAATCTATGAAAGATCCAAAACTGGATAAGAAAATAAGGGCCAGATGTAGCAAAGAACCAATTTTCGACTTGCAAATTGCGAGTCCCTGCGACTCGTAATTTGCAAGTCGCAAATTGGTATGCATTACGGTGTCTCAGACACCGACTGCGACTCGCTATGGGGTCGCAATGACCCACCTCATAAATATTCATGAGGTGGGTCGCAAATTGCGGCCCCATAGCGAGTATAGGCACTCGCAAACATGGAGGCCTGCTGTCGTCAGCAGACCTCCATGTTCGTGACTGCTTTCAATAAAGCATTTTTTTTTTTTTTTTAAGTGTAGCCCGTTTTCCTTAAAGGAAAACGAGCTGCACTTAAATAAAAAACCGAAACCTTTAGTATTTTTGGACCACTACCTACCCTGAAAAAATATTTTTGGGTCCATTCACAAAGTGGAAGGGGTCCCATTGTGACCCCTTCCAATTTGCAAGTGGGTTACCATCCACTTAAAGTGGATGGTAACTGCGACACCATTTGCGACCGCGTACGCGGTCGCAAATGGTATTGCATACCACTCAGACTCGCAAATAGGAAGGGATCACCCCTTCCTATTTGCGATTCCGAAATGCATATTGCGAGTCGGTACCGACTCGCAATATGCATTTCTGCATTGGGAAACACGTTTAGCGACTCGCAAACGGCAATTTTTGCCGTTTGCGAGTCGCTAAACGTTTCCTACATCTGGCCCTAAGTTACTTACCTGTAAGTGCAGTTATCCAGTATTAGTATCTTTCATAGGTTCACATGCAACCCACCCTCCTACCATGAGAGGCTCCCCTTATTACTAGGAATGTCACTCCCACTTGTGCTAAAAAAAAATTCTGAGAGATTCTGCCTCTCTTGGGAGTGTTCTAGAGGGTGCCTGCACCTGATTGGTCATTGTTCAAGTTTGGTCCTTTTCTAAAAAGCACTTATAAACGCATGGCCTAGTGCTATTATGGCCTATGATACTTTTGCATACTGCTTTACCATGGTACTGCGGGACTCCCAGTTCGACTACGGGCAATGATTGAAGCATGTGAATCTATGAAAGATGCCAATAACGGATAACTGCAGTTACAGGTAAGTAACTTATTTTCTTACTCCTGCATTATTGAAATTCCACAGAGGCCCAGTGTTTTCTACCACTCCCTTGTGTTCCTCTCTCCCCGACAGCACTCCGTGCCGCTCTTGTGCTTCTCCTATGCCACCTCCATGTTAGGCTTGCCATAGTGTAATTTGCCTGTGTTGCTTTCTCACCCGTATGCTCCTGCACTTCTCCCTCACCTGCTCCATGTTGCTGTGTCTCACCATTGTTTCTCCTCTCACCCTGCCCTCTGTGTTGTGTCCTCCAGACGCGCCTCTTTATTTGCCTCACCTGCTTTCTTCCTATTGCTTCCGCTGCCTATGTCCTTCGAGATGCTGTACAGCATTGCTAAAAAACATTGGCAAAGCCAAAAGGCCTCAAATGTGAGACCAATTGGCTTTCCTAATACTTGTTTTGTTTAATAGAATAAACAAAATTTGGTCAGTATGCCATGCAGGCAGACTGCCAAAATTGTACCCTTTGTTAAAGAAATATTTTCCTAAAGAGTGTTTGCCGTGTGTATTTTGGGAAAAATGTGCTCTGGGGTTCCTCCCATGGGTGGGACTATTTATCGCTTCTAACTTTAATGAAAATCCCACTGGAGGAAAAACTAGGGTTACATTTAAGTAACTTTTACTCCAGTATTGGAACTTTCATAGTTTCACATGCTTGAATCCTTCCCCGTCGTCGAGATGGGAGCCCCCGGTACATCAAAACAGCTATACATTCAGGCTACTGCAAAGAAAAAAAGGCCTAAGGCCTTCACTTTAGGAGCCTATCCTCATCATTATGAGCAAAAGGACCGAAACAAGGCCCAGCCAATCAGGCTTTCCCTCCCTCTAGAACCCTCCTGAGAGGAGCTCCCTTCCCTCAGATTTTCTCAAGCAGGAGTATAAGAGTATCTGAAGAAGACAGGAGAAGGTGAGCTTCCCAGGGGAGGAGGGAGGGTCGCATGTGCATCTATGAAAGATTCCAATACTGGAGAACTACAGTTACAGGTAACTTATTTTCTTACTCCAGTATTGGAACTTTCATAGATTCACATACTTGAATCAGAATAGCAAGCAGTGATGAAGCACATTGCATAACATTAATCGAAATGTATACTTAATGATACATGCCCACAAACATATATATCCATATCTATACACCCTGGAACATAGTAATATCAGTAAAAAAAAAAAAGTTAAATGAAAAGATTACCCAGGAAAGAATAGCATGTTAGGTAAACAATAACTAAGATAATAGAACGTTACCTTAAAAAGGCAAAACAATTATTATGAGAGCCGTAAAGGAAAAAACAAACCTATGCAATGTGCTCAAATTAAACTGGGCTGGCGGGAAAAAGAATAAACAACTTACAACAGCTCACCGTTACTGGAAAAGGTGTCGCAACACTGCCTGTCCTACTGCCATATCAGCTTGCTGAGCTTCTTCCAAACAGTAGTGCCTTGCGAAAGTATGTGCAGACTTCCACGTGGCTGCCCTGCAGATGTCCTGAATAAGCACTCCTGCAAAAAGTGCCATGGATGCAGCCATTTTTCTTGTAGAATGTGCCCGCGCTGGATTCCGCAACGGTCTACCTGCCGCTGTATGACAATAGTTAATAGCAGAGGCTATCCACCTCGCAATTCCTTGCTTAGATAAAGGATGACCCCTACGTGGAGCACTGAAAGCCGTGAAAAGTTGGTTCGATTGTCTAAATTGTTTAGTTCTGTCCAGGTAAAACTTCAGGCACTTTTGAATGTCCAAAGAGTGCAGCGCCCGCTCTGCTGGTGTCCATGGATTAGGAAAATATGTCTTCAGAATCACCGGCTGGTTTATATGTAAATCGGACGGGACCATAGGTATGAATTTTGGATTTGTCCTCAAAATTACTCTATCTCCTTTGAACTGTAAGAAAGGATCCTGGATAGTGAATGCCTGTATCTCACTTACTCGTCTAGCTGAGGTGAGAGCGAGAAGAAGAGCAACTTTCCAGGATAGGAACTTCATGTCCGCCTTGTGGATTGGCTCAAATGGTGGCTTCATTAATTGAGACAAGACCAAAATAAGGTGCCATGAAGGAGGTGGAGGCCGTACCGGAGGAAAGGACCTGAATAGACCCTTAAGAAACAGTTTTATGACTCTCGCCGACCAGAGAGGAGGCACGTTCTTCCTACGTCTGTAACGGGAAATCACTGCTAGGTGGACCTTGATCATAGAAATCACCTAACCAGATTTGGCCAGAAGCAGAAGATAAGGCAGTATCTGCTGCAGTGATGAAGAAAAGGGATGCACTTGATACTGAGCACACCAAGAGCAAAATCTCTTCCACTTTAGACGATAACATTTGTTGGTACTGTCAGCTACAGCTCTGGCAAGAATGGCTCTGCAATCCGAAGGTATATCTAGATGCACAAACTCATGGTGTTCAGGAGCCAGGCTGTGAAGTGAAGCTGGATCCGGGTGGAGAACTTGGCTGTCTTTCATCGTAAGCAGGGATGGTATCACTGGCAGAGGGATGCTGCGGCTCTGCAAGAGAAGGAGGAGCTCCGTATACCAAAACTGACGAGGCCATGCCGGAGCAATCAGAAGAAGCTTGCAGCGTTCGACCTTGATCTTCGCCAGGACTCTTGGAATCAGGGGAATGGGAGGAAAAGCGTAGGCATAAATCCCTGACCATGCCACGGAAAACACATTTCCCCAGGAGCCCCGATGTGGACCCCGACTTGTGAAGAACTGGCATTTTGCATTCTGCTGAGTGGCGAAGAGATCTAGGCTCGGTTTCACCCATCGGGCAAAGTGCTGATTCAAAACTTCTTGGTCTAATTCCCATTCGTGGCTGGACGACCGTGACCTGCTGAGGGAATCAGCAATAATGTTCTGTACTCCTGGGACATGTTCCGCTAGAAGGTTTACTTTGTGGCTGATAGACCATTCCCAGATGTGCTGAGATTCTCTCGATAAGAGTAGAGACCTGGTTCCCCCCTGCTTGTTGATATAATGCATTGTCGTTGTATTGTCCGTCCGGATGAGAACCGAGGAACCTCTTATCTTTGGGAGGAAAGCGCACAATGCTAGTCGAACAGCGTTCAATTCGAGGTAAAAAGAAAAAAGGGAGCACACTGCCTCACACTCAAGCAAAAGGTTAGCCCCAATGCATCATGGTAAATGCAGTCACTTCGTTTTGTGCTGAAAAAGTAATCAAAAGTCTTTCACCTAAGTAGGTGCAGCAAGTGCTGTGTATCTCTGGACACGTGTTTCTAGGTTTAGCCCGTCATCAGCAGAGAGCAGCCAAGTCTGTGGGGTTGCTTGAAATACCGCCACTGGAGCCAAGCACTTGGTGAAGATCCTGGGGCCGATTTCAGGCCGGAAGGCAAGACTTTGAACTGAAAATGGTCTCCAGCTACTGCAAATCTGAGATACCTTCTGTGGGAGGGATGAATAGGGATATGGAAATATGCGTCCTGCAAATCGAGGGTGGCCATGAAAGCCCCCGAATTTAGAAGGGACAGAATGTCTGACAGGGTGATCATACGGAATAATTGAGGTCCCTGAGGTCTAGAATTGGATGCCAACTTTTCTGCTTTTTCAGGACTAAGAAGAATCAGGAGTAGAAACCCTGTCCCCTCTCCTGATGTGGAACCCTGTAGCCTGTATGTATAGCTGTTTTGATGTACCGGGGGCTCCCATCTCGACGACGGAGAAGGATTCAAGCATGTGAATCTATGAAAGATTCCAATACTGGAAAACTTCAGTTACAGGTAAGTACCTTATTTTCTTCTTTTTCCTTAAAAGTATTTGTTGACTTTTCAGTAACAAGCCACTGTTCATGGTGTTGGATGTTAACTGTTTGGATATTCCATTTTTTTTTTTATTGTAAGTATAAACCGTAATTAACCAACTATAATTAACAAAATATTGCTTGGACTTCCTAACCACCTTCACCGCATCTCATTGATATGAAAGTGACCTCTTCACTACTTCTGTTGGAAATGAGAGATTTAGAAAAAGGGTATGCAGTGAAATACCTTGACTTGCACAAAAGCCTGAGAGCAGTATTAAGAGACAGTGTGTAATGTTAAGTAGAACATATAGCTTATAGTTTACCAACCCTTTTATCTGGAGCAACTTGATATGTTAAAGGTTTTAACAAGTTGTGTCCAACTCCTGAGTGGCAACATAGTTTCTTTGGGCTAGGAATAACTTTCCCAAGGCACACTAATTCATCCGTTGTCATTGTTAATTAAAATATGAAGGTTTGAGAAGGACTCTTCTTGTATGCGCTAATAGTTGCTAAGTAAGCGTATCACCCAGAATTGTATGACAGATTTTGTTAAATAGTTTCTGGACCGTACCTGGTCTTTTTGACACACCATGGGGTCTGTAGATCTTATCAAGCACCCGTTGTTGGATCTCTTCCAGATGAGTGTATATGAAGAGCTGTGGGAGAATGTTTTGCTTGTGTCAGTATGGTCAGACAATCTGGTGGCAAATTTAAATGACTATATTGTAGGGATTATGAGGCCAGTCTGTGTAGCACAGCAACATTTAGTTGTGGAGCAGGTTTTTAGCTTGTGGATGTGGACAAAAGATGTGGTGTGCATGGCCATTTCCTGTGTGGCTATTCTGACACGTCTTCTAAGGTAGGATGCTGCTTTATCACGGGCAACCTGTATGTCTTCTGCAACATTGCTTTTTCAGGAATTCCTTGTTCTGCATCGTAGGATCTTAATTGATAAGTCATAAATGCTAGAATAATTTAATGCTGCATGCACTGGTCCCAAAACATCTTTTCCATGTAGTTTTCTTACATAGAAACAGCACCAAGAAATATCTTTTCTCCATGAAGTAATATGTCTGTGAGAGGGATGCCTAAAAGAGGCCTAATTTTTCATGAATGTTCCAGTAACTCTTTAGTTGTAACTATGGAATTGCTTTGCTGCATTCTTATGCAGTGCAAGAAAGCATGTCTTTGACAAGAACATGAAGGTATAACACATCTTGTTAGGCTTTCAGTGAGTATTTGGGTGTACTATATGTTATTGCTGGGAGGCCTTATCATGCAGTACACTTGTAAATATTGCCTTGGGTCCAGTCAGGTACGTTTACTTAACCTTAAGCTCAACCATGGGTAACTGTGGCTGCTAGTAGAAAGGCTAAGCAAAGGAACAATGAAAACGTCACACAACATTGGATAAACAACTCACCAATTAATAAAAATAGATGAGATTTTTATGAATTTTAGAGGCCTTAAGCATCAAAATCAACCAGAGAGTTCTGGAGATACTGACTTTAGAGGAAATAAGTACATTTTGTATCAACCGCAAACAAGCATTGGCCAGCAAAAGTTTGGAAACTTTTGAAAAGTTTGTAAAAGTTAGCTCAGCAACTCTGGCCTGAGATGGGTGACAAAGTCTGTCAGGACAGAGGTCTTGGGGGCCGTAAAGGATACTTTGGACCGTTACCTAGCCACCAGAGCGTTCCTAAAGTAAGATCCAAACTTTACAGGACAACCGCCATCGACATCAATGGAGTGGTCCCAATGCTGAGGGATGCAGGCAAAAAAGATGCTCAAAGGGTGCTCTGGTTGTGGTGCGGTCACCAGGGGTGCCTTTGTGGTGATTCCTTGGTCCACTGGTGAAGTGTGGCAAACTTGGCCACAGAGGTTGGAGTCCCTTGAAGTCCTCTGCTTTGCAGTAGCCGTCCAGCCAATGCTGGACTAGTGGTCAGTCTGCACCACAGTTGGAGAAAAATCCATTGGTGGGGGCTAGTGTACCTTCGGTACGACGTATCTGGTCCTGAATAACACTCCTGGGGCCAGCAGACAGATGTGCAAGTTTTGGCTTTCTCCTCATGGGTGCCTGACGATTGGTAAAGGCAAAATGTCTGCAGTGGCTACCAACTTTGCTACTTGGGCAACTTTAGCTCTTGTGTCCCTGAAGCTGGTTCCAGGAGATCAGCAAACAAAACTTTGGAGTCACTGCTGTGGTTGGGTGTCAGGAATCAACTTTTCCCCGAGCCAGGAACCGTAGGCACAATTCAGTCTTTGCTAGCCCAAAGTGAAACAGGTGCAGTCCTTCCGAGCATGCAGCCCCTTTTGTGCGGGTCCAAGGGCAGCTGGGCAGTCCTCCTTCGGCCATCTCTCCCATTCCAGCATGATCTGAGGATCAGGGTGCCAGGGGTGTGCCACATTTATCCCAGGAAAGTATTCTGAGGGGACCATGCGGTCACTAGCCAATGGGATACTTGGTCACCTCCTATATAGTGATGTGCTGTGTGCCATCTGGCTGTCCCATAATGCCACATTCTTGCCCCCTTCAAGATGGCACAACCCTTCCTCAGTCATCAGGTGCTTGGTAGCCCACCCTAGAAGGGTGGCTACCTGGGTAAACCAATGGTAAACCCAGTTTGGGGGTGATTTTCCTCTCTCTGGTCCTGTCTCCATTCTGTCTACAGGAACAAAAGGCACCCTGCTCAGGGGTGCAGCTTCCCCTTTGAAGCTACCCTTTGGGCTAACCCCCCCCCCCATCGAGTGGCCATTCTGGCAGGGGAGGTTACACTTCGCTGCAGTGGCACTGCCTTTGTCACGGATCCTGGGAGTTGTTCACACATCTCCCCAGGTGTTCAGAAAGCTGTCTCTGTGTGTGTGTGCCTTTGTGAGGCTATTGGAAGAGCAGAGAACAGAGTGGCAACTTTCTAAATAGTAAGATGCATTTCGACCTGGCCATCAGGTCGCATTTAATACCATGATAAATGTGATACCTTGCATGACCGAGCTTGGTAGTCCTAGTCAAAAGTTAGCCAGGTTGGGATTCCACCCGGTAAACCTGTGTTAGCGAATGAGGCTATCATCTTTACCCACAACATAACAATTTCGAAGTCCCTGCCATAGAACTCCATAGGCCTTCTTTAGGAGAGACATATATGATGTCAAGGGATAGGGTGGCTTTGTCATTGGGTAGAACTGGCACTGAAAACACTGTCCTTCAGTCTTCAGTGGCAGGCTGGGAGCCATTTTGTACCTTGCCACATAGAGGGTGGCACAAACAATACTGCAGCCCTGAGTGGACTCTTTGCCCTGCATACCCCGGGTACCAAATTTTGGGTTTTATAATTAAGTCAGGCCTTTCCAATTGGGTGTATTCAATGCGCCATGTACTTTGAATGGGGTTAAAGCACTGGCACTGATGTCTCGTTAGCAAGCCTCAGTTCACTCAGAGATTTGAAAAACCAGCATCATCAGTCCCAAAATGTGTGGTGAGTAAGTAGTTTTACGTAATCTCTTTAATTGAGTTGGACCTTTTTTCATGTAATTACACTGCATCCACTTTAAAAAGCCTACTGTATGTTTACTGCTTACCACTCTGAGTCAAGCATGTGGATCTATCAAAGAGCCAATACTGGACAAAACAAAATGTTAAATATCTGTAACTGTAGTTCTCCAATCTTGGTATCTTCCATAGATTTACATGTGACCTGCTCTCCTCCCCAATCCTAGATCGCCGTTTTTTTTTACCTCTCACACTTGTGCAACAACATCTGAGTGGGGAAGTGGTGTTCAATGAGCTTACTTCTCATAGGTCGAATTGTGGTTCTTTTTAAAATATATGAATAATCTAATATTGTAACCATGTTAAAACTTTTCAGGCTATGAATAACATTGCTCTGCCCACTATACCTCCCGTGGGACTCCCGTTAGTGATGACAGGGATGTTTCAAGCATGTGAATCTATGATGTGTACAACGACTGGAGAGCTACAGTTACTGGTAAGTAACATTTTCTTTTCTGGTAGAGGTTTCATTTGCACTAGCAGATGCCTGTGCAAGAAGCACCAAGTGGATTCCTAAAGTTTTAGCAAAGAAAAGTCTGAGCCTTGCTCTTGTTTTCATCAAATAACATTCAGATAGCTTAAAAATGATTGAACATACATTTAATTACAGATGTTAACTCGAGTTTAGTCAGAAAGAGGCACACAATACCAGACTCTTGGAGGCCACCATACCTCAGATTTCTACTGCATGTTGTGTAGAAGGTAATCTTTCAGTTTACTATGGGCCTGATTTAGAGTTTGGCAGATGGGGTTACTCCGTCATTAGCGGAACGGATATCCACCGTATTACGTTTCCATGATATCCTATGGAAATCATAATACGGTCAAGGGAATATCCGTCACATTTGTGACACAGTAACCCATCCACAAAACTTTAAAGGAGGCGCTATGTTTTATTCATATTTGCCTTTTTCCACTGTTTCCCTGCAATACTGCCTTCTCTTTTGGCACACATTTTCAGAGTTTAGCTGCCTTTAGACTTTGGTTCAGTGGAACCATATGGTGGCTTCTCCTAAAAAGGCTCAGTAATTCCCATGGGAAGAAAAGACTTTGGGTGAGAGGTCCCCACAAGAAATGTTTCTATTGCCTTATGTTCGCCAAAAGGCAAAATATTGCTAGATGTGAAGACCATTATCTGCCAAATCTTTAAATGACCAGCATGGAGGGCTTCTCAGGTGGCTGCAGAATAAGGACCTGATTTAGATTTTGGTGGTAACGGTCTCGCCGACGGTTTTCCATCAGAAAACGAGGCTGCGACCTTGGCGTTCTGCCTGCCCAATTTAGATGTTGTCTGTCCCATAGGTGAAAGATCGCCTGAGTCCCGCCCACTCTGCCAAGAATCTCCAGCCGCCTCGATGGTGGCCTTGAGAATTTGGTCTGACTGCGGGACTCCAGCCACCTTTACCGCCAAGCAGATTTTAATGCGCCTTACCACCAAGCCAACTGTGGCGGTCCGACCTCCAAACCTGAGATGGCGGATTAGGAGGGAAATGAGGTCAAAACCAACCTCTTTTCCCCATTCCTCTTCTGTTTTAGACTGAACAAGACTGACAACTGCTTCCGTTGCTGCTGCCACTAGACCACGGTGAAAACACAATCATTCCCGCTGCCCCCCCACCTTAGCGGTAGGTAACCCATATTGGCTGTATACATTGTGTGGGCACCACATATGGCCACAGGAGCACTGCAGTCATATATATGTCACAGTAAGTTTTTAAATTGCTATGACATGCAAATGTCTGGCACACATTTGTGTGGGACATGGATGAGGACTCACTGGTACATGATGCGTATCATACACATATTCACCTGTCATTGTGGTGTCAGTTCCTGTTGCCAACTGAATGCTGGCATCATAGCGACAGTACATTCACACCTGTCGACTATGTTCACGTGCGCACATTGCGCTAAAATGTGATGTTGCGCTAAGAGTTGTTTTTGTGAGTCAGTATGGGTGTGTGTAATGGGGTTGGCTGGTAAAGGCGGAGGGAGCTAGAGTGGGTAATGTGGTTGTCTCTGTATGTGTGCCACTTGCATGTGGGTTTGATGTTGTTGTGTATTTGGTTGTGTGTTGTCTTGCTGTGTGTCACATTCAGGTGAGTGTTGTGTGGTTGCAATTGTCGTGATGTGTGTAGTTGTGCTTGTGTACGAGTGTGTTTGAGTAAATGAGTGTGTAGTTGTTGTGGTTGCGTCATGTGTGGGTGAAGTGTCAATCGTGTGTTTTGTGTATGAATGTATGGCAGTGTGTGTTTCTGGTATGTTGATGTTGTTTTGTGGTGGAATGGCAATGGATAATTGTGTGTATGTGCTGTGTAGTGCAGGGGGATACATATGGCTAAGGTACAGTGTGTGTGTGACTTACCTCTATTCCATAGCGAGTCCCATTGTACAATGCCCATTGGGTCCAACAACAGTCTCTCTCTGTCAGCAATCCACCGCCAGTACACCGCCTGCAGGACTGTAACTTCTAAATATGGTCAGCGGAAACCCACCGGCTTGACGGCATGGAAGAGCACCCCATCACAGCAGTCCCCGACTCAGCCACAATACATATAAATACGGCAGGCAGAGCACTGTCGACTCAACAGTGTTTTTGGGTCTGCCGGTGCAGTGGATTGGTGGTAAGACCACCAAGATCTAAATCAGGTTCTAAGTCATTAATCAAAAAGCCACAGTCAATGACAGAACAATTGATGATTGAACTGTCTGCAACACCATTCACTGTTGACACATCTACCGTCCACTGAAACCTCTCCAAACGCTGTGAAAGGGTGTCCCTCTTCCATTTTGTCAGCAGATACTCCACCCAGCAAAATAGTATTGCTGCCACAATATGAAATCCTGGAGACTCAGGATGGAAGTCCTTTTGACTCAGTTACTAGTCCACCACATCTGCATGTAGAGTTACGGTACATAGATGAAGAGGTACACATGACAGATCAGGACCAAGTCAAAGACACATCTGATGACCAAGGTAAGGGTGACCCTTTTTAGAAAAGGAAGACAAAGCAGGCTTAGGTTGAGGACATTCTCGTGCTGACTGCCACTTTGTTGAACTGTATCAGAACCATGTTAGCAAGGTATTGCTCTGCAGTTGAGGCAAGTGGAACTTATTAATGGCATCCTCTTTATGATGACATATGCTTATTCAAGTTTTCCGCTTCAGATATCTGATAGAGATGTCTAGCTGCAGATTCCTTACCTTAGGATAATCCCCTTGCGTCAGACTGGAACCTGAAATGTTTTGTGAGAAGTACCCCTGCGCGTTGATAGGTGGCATTGTTTGGTTCTGCGTGGCATCACCTGGATCGTTTGTGCAAGAAGTGACTTGCGCGGTGTCTATATAGGGGCCACCCCAACTCTCTGACGTCACTTCTTTTTGACTGACCTTTTTTCGACTTTTTGCCAAGATTTTATTGTTAGACTTTTCCTCCTGGTGCGTAGAAATGTGAGCTGGGAATGATGGCTTCAAACTGTATGGTGCCTGCAACTGACAAATGTTGGTGACAGATCCACATTTGGTATGCCTATGGTGCTTGGAGTGGGACCGCGTTTCAAAGGCTTGTGTCGACTCCCGAACCATGCAGCCCAAGGCCTTGAGATAGTGGTCCCTCAAGCTTCTCGGCGTGCCATGCTCACAATCGTGATCGAGAGGAAGGCCCAGAGATCGGTCACAGACTACAGGTCATCAGGAAATCTGGTAAATTACACATAATCCATGCACCTGATATTTGTCTGGCCTGACCCTGTTGGAGTGTCTTCAGGCTCCACAGGTTCAGGGGAGAGGGGCCACTTGTCTTCCGCCTGCACGTTTGCCCCCTGTGCCAGTGAGGCCCATTGGATCTGTTGATGGCTCCAGAGTGGGGCCGGTGAAGCCATCTAAGCCTTCGCCGGCTCCATTGCCAACGCAGCCGACACCCCACTGCCGTGCACCCTCATCATCGTCCCCTAATCTGACACAGACGGGCATCCTCCGATGCTGGCTGCAGCACTAACAGGGGAAAGACGGAGCCAGTGCCTTATTCATATGACAGGCCTGGATTGAGAGGCTCATGGGATGGGTCTGTTGAGCCTTATGGATACCGGTTAGAAGATCCTGAGGACAACTGGTATGAGGATCTGGAGGATGTCAGTGGACTGGACACATCACCCCAGACATTGACTCGGTCTCTCCGTCCTACTGTGGCTACATAGGAGGGTGCTTGATTTGCAGTGGTGGTGTGGGAGGAGGCTGAGGTCCTGGACCTTACGCCACCCACAGTGTTAGTCAAGACGAATGTCTTGTTGGAGATGCTTTAGCCGGGAGTCGCACTCACCGAACAGGTACTCCCATTCAATGAAGGGCTTACTGATGTCCTACTCTGGACCTGGTCAAGGCCCTGCACAGGGGCTCCTGTGCATAGGGCAATTGCTATTCACCATCACTCCACTCCAGGGGACCCCAATTTCCTTGCCCAGCACCCCATGCTGGAGAGTTTAGTGGTCCAGGCCTCCACCTCCAAAGTTATCCCTGGCGCATTGCCTTCCACTCCACTAGACAGGGAATCCAAAAGGCTGGATACCTTTGGGAAGAGGATGTTCTCTTCCGCCAGCCTGTCATTGCAGTCGGTGAGCACCACATGACTCTTGGGCCAGTACTCCCATACTATTTGGGATTCGGTTGCGCAAGTGCTGCCCAAGGTCTCAGAGGAGGCCTGAGCCATACTCTTTCATGCAATTGCTGATGCAAGAGAAGCAGCCAAGTTCACCAAACGATGTGAGCTGGATACAACTGACTCGCTGGTTATTGTCTGTGGCCCCTAGGTGCCATGCCTGGCTGAGGACCACTAGCTTTTCGGGGGATGGCGAAGCCTTGCGCGTGGACATGCCCTTTGATGGCTTAAGTTGTTTGGCGAGAATGCAGGCTCAATGCTCGAGCGCTTTAAGGACAGCAGAGCTACGGCCCGGTCTTGGGGCATTTTTGTCGCCCCTCAAGACCCTAATACGCCCTGTTCGTGGACACGGGAGGGGCGTCCCACCGTGTCTTTACACGCCCACTTACCCCAAGCAGCAAACCACACAGTCTTTTGTGGCCGAAGACGCAGTTCCCACAGACCATGTGGGACAGACAACCAGAGGTCGCAGCTGCCCATGCGGCATCCGCAGCCTCCAAAGCCCTTTACTATGCCCTCCGAACACCATGGGCACCCAATGGGTGGCAGGATACATCATCACCTGCAATACTGGAGTTCAATAACATCTAACCGTTGGGTTTTGCAGCTAGTCCAAAGGGCCTCCTCATGCCCCTTTGTGACCACTACCCATCCACTCTACCCACTTACGATTGACTGACGGAGGACCACCTTTCCTTGCTCTGTCAAGAAGTGTTGGCTCTATTGGCTAGGGAAGCAATCAAGAGTGGTTCCAGCATCAGACGTAGGTTGTGGTTGCAATTACCACCATGTTCCTGTGCCCAAGGAGGACCTTCGCCTTATCAACCTTTCCCTGAAAAAGAAATTCAAAATGCTCATGCAAGTCCTAAATGCTCTGGACCCAGGAGATTGGATAGTATTGTTGGACTGACACAATGCTTATTTCCACATCCCTTTCCTTCCTGCACACAGGCATAACCTGCGGATCATGGTTGGCCAAGAGCACTTTCAGTTTGCCATGCGCCCTTTTGGCCTTACCAGTGCCCTTCACTCAGGTGTTCACAAAAGTGATGGTAGTGGTTGCAGCTCAGGGAGTCCAGTCTTTCTCTGCCTCATCGATTGGCTGTTAAAGTTGGGTTCCTTCTAAGCAGTTCTCTCACCTTCAGATTACAGCAGACCTTCTGCACTTTCTGAGGTTCATTATCATCATGTCAAAGTCACACCTGACTGTTTCTCTGATACTTCCTTTCACCTTAGTTGTTCTAGACAGTGTATTTTCTGGCCTATCCTCCTGAGCAGCAAGTCCAGAATATTCAGGCTATGATGTTTCAGCCTCAATCCTGGAATTCAGACTGACTCTGAAGCAGTTGGGCCCCATGACCTCCTGCATCCTTCTTATGACACATACCCTTTGGCGCATGAGGCTCTGCAGTGGGACACGAAGTTCCAGTGAGCCCAGTGTCAGGGAAATCTATCTGATATGGTCCAGATCTCATAGGGAATTGTAGCGGATCTGCAGTGGTGGCTAACGAATTGCGATTGGGTCAGTGGGAAACCCTTCTCCCTTCCCCAACCAAAGTTGACTGTAGTAGCAGATGTTTCACTCCTGGGCTAAGGTGGCCATCTCTGAGAGGTGGAGATCAGAGGACTCTGGTCTGCAGCAGAATCCAGACTCCACATCAGCCCATTGGAGCTCTATAGTATCCAGCTGACATTGAAGGCCATTGAAGATCCAGCAACCTGAATCTTCTTTCCATTCCCAGGATGAAGATAGCTAGGTGTGGTGGATGTTTCTTTGCCTTTCTTTCCTCCAAATTGTGGAATGCCTTACCCATAACTCTTAGGCTGAATTACAGCTTACTCAACTTAAGGAAACAACTCAAGCCCTACTTGTTTGCTTAGGATCTATGGGGATCATTATGACCGCGGCAGTGAGTGGTAATGTGGCGGCAGCACCGCCAACAGGCTGGCAGTACATACTGCCACATTATGAGAATGGCGGGTTGGCCACTTCTCCACGCAGCTGCCGGGCCGGAGATGTCAATCTCTAGCCCGGCAGCCGCTATAGTACAGCCAGCGGCATTATGAACCAACCTACCACAATGGCTTTCGTGATGTTAGTAAAGCCATGAAAAACATGGCTGTAGGCCTTACGAGTGACAGGGAATTCCTTCCCTGTCACCGGTAGGCAGCTCCCCCACCCCCCCCCAACACTCCCCAGATGCCCCCCACACCCTCCTCCATCCACACTCCCCCTTCCGATCCTCTCACCCCCCCATACACGCAGACATCCGCAGACACGCACCACGCATACACCCACTCACTCACACTGGCATACACGCATACATCCAGTCATGCTCGCACACATTCGTACACACATTCACACTGACATGCAGACACGGACTCACATTACCATTCTTACACGCATTCACAAACATGCATACACCCACGCAAAGATCACTACACACAGACGCATTCACGCATTCACGCACACATTCATGCACACAACCCCCCCCCCACACACACACACACACACACACACACACACACACACACAACACCCCCACCCCCGTCGGAAGCCCAAATTACCTTCTTCCAGGTGGTCTTCCAGCAGGGAACGGGAAGGGGCGCTGCTACCACCAGCAGAACACCGCCAGGCCGTATCACAGGACATGATAACAGCTGGCGGTGGTCTACTGGTGTGGCGGTGCTGGTGGTAGCAGGGCCACCTTACCACCATCCGCCACTATGATCACTGCCGGATTTCCGCCCTTCTTGTGGCAGAAGTCTGGCAGTGCTCATAATATGGCAGATGGATGGTAGCCGCGGTGACGGTCTTTTGGCAGCCGTCACCGCAGTGGTAGTTGGTTTTACCGCCAGTGTCATAATTAGGGCCTTTGCTTTGAGCCTAGTAGGCCTCTCAGCGCTTGGAAGACCTTTGGGTAGCCTTGTGTTTTATAAAAATGTAATTGTATTCTTCCATCTATCATGAGAAGGCTGGTATCCAGGTGTTCACGGACAACCCCACTGCCATGCAGTCTTGCAACGGACAGGGCGGGTGAGGTCATAGACCCTTTGCCAAGAGGCACCTCACCTCTGGACATGGCTAGAATATCAGGACAAATCTCGTCTATTTCCTCAACACCTGGTGAACACTCTGAATACCAGCACAGAGAAACCCAGCTGTCGATGCCTAGCAGATCATGAATGACATCTCCATCTGGAGGTGGCTTATGGTCTCGTCCAAGAATGGAAGAGTCTTGGTTGGATCGGTTTGCCTCCGTCGAGAACACACAGTGTCAGCAATTTTGTGTGCTGGGTGTTTGCAAGGCAATTCTTGCTCAGAGACACTTTTCATCTCAAATTGAGCTCAGGCGTTGTGTACACCTTTATGCCATTACTACTCCTGACCAGAGTTCCCAAGAAGATCAGGAACGAGTGGGCCCAAATTATTCTTGTGGCTCTTTATTGAGAACCGAGAGTCTGGTATCCAGAGCTTGTTGAGCATAAGTATGAGTCCTCTAATCAGGCTGCCTCTTTGAGAGGATCTTCTATCACAATAGCAAGGCAGGGTTCTGCACTCGAACCTGAAAATGCTTAGCCTTCATGCTTGGAGATTGAGCTGTGAAAGTTGACAGCTTTTGACTTTCCACCTGAAGTCTGCAATGTGTTTCTGGCAGCCAGGCACCACTCCACCAAGACAGCGTACGCTTGTCACTGGAACAAGTTTGTGGCATGGTGCACAGATAAACGTGTACCCACTATCTGCACCCCTTTCACAAGTTACTTTGTTTATTCTTACTTTAGCCCAGCAGGGCTCTGCTTTAGACACATTGTAATGTTATTTGTCTGCCATATCAGCATTTCTACTGTTGCCTTATCAGCCATCCCTTTTCAAGTCACCTATTGTAAATAGACTTCTCAAACGCCATCATCATGTTTCCACAAGCTCCTTTTGCTATGCGTCAGTGGGACCTCAACTTAGTCCTCATATTCTAGATGTGTGCTCCTTTGAGCTGTTACAAAAATGCTCCAACACTCTCCTTACCATAAAACAGCCATCCTAGTGGCAATAACATCTGCCCGGTGGCATACCCCTTACCTATCTGTCTTCCTTGACAAACTGGTCATTCGGACGAGAGCATTCTTTCTACCGAAGGTGGTAACTCTCTTTCTTGTAGGCCAGTCCATCACCCCACCTTCTGTTAGGCTCCAACTTACCCCTCTAAAGAAGAGGAGAGACTCTATCGACCGGACCCAAAATGAGCGTTTTTGTTTTACCTTGAGCATACTTGTGAGTTCCGGGTGGACGATGAACTCTTTGTAGGGTATGTTGCAGCCAAGAAGGGGAAAGCAGTGCAGAAGCAGACCATCTCGCTATGCAATGGATAGTGCTCTGCATCAAAATCTGGTACTGGGTTTGCATGCTCACTCTACCAGAGCCAAGGCTGCGACCCCTGTGTTAGCTCATGGAGTTCCTGTCCTGGGCATCTGTTAGGCAGCTATGTGGACATCTCTGGACACATTTACCAAACACTACTGCATGGACAGTCAGGTCTGTCTTGATGAGCACTTTGCCTGTTTCGACCTGCGGGAATTTTTTGTCTACATCAGTTTTGGAGACCTACCTTCAGGAAGGTATTGCTTGGGTATCTATTATAAGGTAAGGAATCTGCAGCTAAAATTCTCCATCAGATGAACAAGTTAATTAACCTTTAGTAATGCCTTATCTGGTGTAGACACTATGTAGCCGCAGGTTAATTACTGACCCACCCATCCTCCTTGCACTGCGAACAGATTTTAAAGTGAAGGGTTCTTTCCCCACCTTTCAGGGCCCTAGTTTATTGCAGAAGTGGTCAGTGTTCTTCATGGCTCTGCAATTCTGGCGTGGAAAATTGTGAAAAGAAACTGATGTCACACCTTTATAGGCACTGCGCATGATACTTCCGTGATGGATGATGCTGCCAACACCATGCGGAGTTGAACAAGACAACCTACCGGCATGCAGAGGTACTGCTTATAAACATTTCTCGGATCCAGTCTGACGCCTGGGGATTATTGTATGGTAAGGGATATGCAGCTAGATAGTCTGTACCAGATAAGGTGTTACAGAAGGTAAGTAACTTACTGCAGTTCCCCCACCTACACTTCATCTCAGATACCTAGTAACTGGCTGTCCAGCTGCTGTTAACACAATAGCCTGTGCTACAGGGTACACTTTGAACAGCACCACTAATCATCCGACAGGCACTGATTACTCAGACAAAGAAGATGTTGAGAATCAACCAGACCGTCCCAATTAGGAGGAGGATTATAGGGCATTTGTCACTGGGTATCCTTCCTACTTGCATGTAGCTGTCTCTGACCTCTTGTTTATCACATTTTGTCAGGTACTTGTTGAGAGTCCTTCAAAACACGTTCAACTTCCAGGCATTTCCATGGAGACTAACTGCTTCCTTTATGATTTGATGGACTTGACAAGGAGAGTTTTAAAATCCATAATAGTCAGAGGCCTTATGTGGCATGAAGGCCTACAAATTAGGCAGATTTCGGCACACATGCAAGCTAAGGCACCAATGCTTAATTAAAGGACATTTAGGGCACCTGACAACACTAAAGCTTGTTTGACAGGTCAGTCCCTAACAGATACAGTGGTCATGCATGTGACCCAAAGAAGATCTGTCACCCCAACAGCTCCACGTAACCCACCACCGGATTCTAAGGGGAGGAAAAGGGATAATTTTAGCACATGGTTGTTTATTTTGGCAACTCTGTCAGAAACGGCTGTGAATAGATTAGCCATAATCGCCTGCTGATGATGTCAGACATCACACTATATGTTGACTTTATTACAGATAATTAAAAAGAGTAGGCAAAGGCAGTTCTGAGAGAAGGGGATAGAACCACAGTGACTAAATTGGACACCCATTGATACAGTGAATCCAGGCTTCCTGTAGATATCAGGGGTGGCAGTTGGCAGAAGCTACCATAAGGTAATGTGATCATCCTTCTGGCTAGAGGCACAGAACAACATTCTGGACATGCCCCTTTATGGAAAAGATTTATTTAGCCACCTTGTAGATGAGGCATGTCAGCCCTTTAAAGCTTACACTGCTACGTCATTGTAGCTGCTGCAATACAGTTGCCAGATACCCTTTCATGGGGTGCACATAAGAGACCTGCCTTTCTTTTTTTGGATAATTTCAACCCCAATATTTCCCACCCCAACAGCAACAACAGTAGAAATTTTACTAATGGCATCCATGCTATCCTGAGAGCATACCTCAAAGCTCCCTAAAATAGGAGGCAACAGAGTATGGAAGGCAACAAGGTAAAAAGTACGGGGCCCCAGAGTAAGCCATAATGCACAAGGAGGTGTTGACAGCATGCAGACCCTGACTACCTCATACTGATGCTCTAACCCACTGGCCTGGTGGACAGGAGTATTTTACATGGTTTTCCCTCATACGAGGCTTTCTAACAACAGACGAATGGGTCATGGACATGGTTCATTAAAGCCACACACAGGAATTCATCCAAAGATCTCCACAGTGCTCCCCAACCGCTCCCTCCCCCCCAAAAAAAATATGGTGCATCAACATCTTCTCCTGTTGCAATATGAATGCCTTCCATTTTGAAAAAGAGACCCTGGATCCTGTACCAAGATCCATCCTCTTGGAAGGATTCAATTCCCCTTTTTTCGTGGTTAGAAAGAAATCGGGAGAATGGAGACCTAGATTTCTGTCAACTGAACAAGTTATTTCGTAAATAGCCCTTTCAGATAGTCACACTTCAGTAAGTTCTGCTGCTCCTTCAGGAATGAGAATTTCTGGTGTATTTAGATCTATTCATACTTCTACATCCTGATCCACCCCAATCACTGCAAATCCCTACGGTTTGAGGTAGCCGGACAGCATTTTCAGCGTAGAGGTCTATCCTTCAGGCTTAAATTGACACCAAAGATTTTCGCCAAGAGCATAGCTGTGATTCTAGCCTTCTTACAGCAACAAAGTCTTTTGACTGACTCAAAGACTGACTGACTGATTTTTTTTCAGCCTCCGAGAGCTCCAACATCATCGGCCTTAGCTTATTTCACAAACTATTTCTGAATGAGGACTTTCTCTGGATGTGGACAAACCCTCTATCACATTGACTGTTCCCGGGACAATCCTGGACACTCAATTAGAGAACAGATTGCTCGGAGGAGAGTATGTAATTTCTACAAGCACTGGCAAGGCAAGTAGCGGGAATTATGTCAGTTATGGTATGCCTGTTCAGATCTTCACTAGGCATGGTGTCACTGTGCATAAAATGAATACTAAATTGCCAGCTACACACGTATTCACTTCAGGAGGAACTGGACTCTTGTGGCTCCATTGCAGTCCAGAAACTCCATTTGATGGCTCCAAAGCACTTGCAGTGTGCTAACTTTAGTTTCCAGAATGCCGAATCCAACTAGCCCGAGGTAAAGCAATGTCTACCAGTAAGACTTATCCAGTTTTAAGGAGGGGGTTCTGCTTATTGTGTCAGTCCAAGGAGTTATAGCTAATGTTTTCAGAGCCTCATTTAATCCTACTCTATTTGCTACATCTGGTCCAGTCAAGTCTTTCTCAAGCTCTGCCAGGGTTCATTTAGCAGACATTTTGTTCTTCAGTTGAACATCGAACAAACCATCTCTGTTATATATGAAAATCATTCAACATAACTTCAAAGGGCTTTTCAGAGCTCTTTCTCCGGCTAGACCACCAGCTCCTAAATGGCACCTCAACACAGTATTGACACAACTGATGAAGAGTCCATTTGAGTGTAACCAAAAGGCTGAGATTACTTTGTTGTAATGGAAAGTGGCTATACTGTTGGTTATGACTTTGCAAACAGTGTGAGTGAACTTCAGGCATTTGCAATTCATTGTCCTTTTGTTAGGTTGCACAGGGATACAACAGTCTTATTAACATATCCTAAGTTCATGCTAAAAATGTTGGACTGTCTTCTAAATGAACTAGTACTTCTGGAGGTGTTTTTTCAGAACCTAACTAACATAGCAGAAAGATCATTGCAGTCATTGGATGCCATTAACATTACCCCGTCTGAGGTTCACCTGCACTGTGTATTCCTTCAGACTTGTGCTTTGAAATTTGAGGTATCTTATTGGGATGTAGTGTCCTTTCTGATTGGATCCTTTTGTAGAGTCCAGTAGGTTACTAAACAGTCTATGGTTCAGGCCGTTCGTTCTTGTTTGAGGAACAGTGCTATTTGGAGATCTCCCAAGGACTCACAGCTTGGTGAAGGGAAATTAAAGTATGTGAATTTATGAAAGATACCTACACTGGAGAATTGAAGTTAAAGATAAGTAACATGTTTCTTTCTTGGTTTATCCCTCAGTACTAATCAAGCAATTAGGTTTAATTTCATTATAAAACTGTATTTAATTAAAAATAAAATAATAATAAAAGTATGTAATTAACAAGCTCAATTAAATAGCATTAACACAAAAAGAGGCATGTGATTTCCCCAGAAATAGTAATAAAGCAGTTTCATTACATTTCCATTTACCATGATTTTGTTAAGGTGATGGGTGTTAATTCATTTGATCTTATTTCCGCAACCAAACATAAATAAGGATAAATGTTAGGGATAGGATTCGATTTTGAATTAGGGTAGGAAAGGGATGTAAACAAATAACATAAAGGAAAATTGATAAGTAGAGAATAATAAATACAGCATGTTGATCAGGAAATTCTTAAAGGTTAAACCTAGCTTAACAAGGACATGGTTGATGATGAAAAAACAAGAGTGACGTTGCAGGAGAGATAGTTGATGGCAGCAAATAGTATCTGTCCCAAAAAGGATGCCTAGCTTGGAGTCTGAAGAATGTTAATGTTTGTGTCTTTAAGGATACATTATATCAGAATTTTCTTCTATCCTCATTCTCTGGGTGACCATCGGTCCTCTGAGCTTTCAGTATCACGCCTCACCAGGTTTATTTTTCTTGGCTTTCTAGCATTTATTAGCACTAAAACTATTCATAACATTGCTGGACTTCCTGAAATTATTTCCAATATCTTTATTACAGAGAAGGCAGATATTAGTATTTTTTAATTAGTTTACAGTGAGCCTTACACCTGAAATTCCTAGAGTGTTAGCTGCAGTGTAGAAATAGAAATAATAATTAAAGATTAAATTGTGTTCCATTGGTGTCTCCTCCTCTCTTCTCCTTTATTCTTGATAATTCTGCCTACCCCCCATTCAGTTAGCTGTGGCCTCCAAATATAAGCCGTTGTAAAGCACCTGTTGTCAAAAGTGGGCAGTGTAGATTCTGTATCCAAGTAGAAGGGTGTGCTGTATATGACAAATAGCCATAAATCACATCATAGGGAATTTTCTTTGACCAATTTCT
This sequence comes from Pleurodeles waltl, assembly GCF_031143425.1. Classification (NCBI taxonomy): domain Eukaryota; kingdom Metazoa; phylum Chordata; class Amphibia; order Caudata; family Salamandridae; genus Pleurodeles; species Pleurodeles waltl. The sequence goes on along the minus strand of NC_090443.1, from coordinate 444,497,897 downwards.
TTCCATTTCAAGTACTTATAGTTAGTGTATTTGGGAACTATGACTCTGGGTTGACTAGCTGATGTCAGACCTGATATCCCACAGTTGAATGACTTCATTTTCTTTCCAGCGGCTGCGGACTGAGAACCGATTGCTGAAACAGCGCATTGAGACCTTGGAGAAGGTGAGGAATGAGTGGGCAAAAGGCTGAACATATTTAGTCTCATCCAGCGTTAGAGGTTAGATCAGCTAAATCAGACATGGACTGAACAAGACCTGGAGTGGCCTTTTGTAGAGTCACAGTCAAGTCAATGTTTAAAATAACAACACTTAGGGCCAGATGTAGCAAGGGTTTTGCGAGTCGCAAACGGCGAAAAACGCCGTTTGCGACTCGCAAAAGCCACTTTGCTATGTTGAAATGCATTTTGCGAGTCGGATCCGACTCGCAAAATGCATTTCCGAATCGCAAATAGGAAGGGGTGTTCCCTTCCTATTTGCGATTCGCAATGGTATGCAATTCCATTTGTGACCGCGTATGCGGTCGCAAATGGAGTCGCAGTTACCATCCACTTGAAGTGGATGGTAACCCATTCGCAAACGGGAAGGGGTCCCCATGGGACCCCTTCCCCTTTGTGAATGGACCCCAAAACATTTTTTCAGGGCAGCCTGCCCTGAAAAAACCGAAACAAAAGGTTTCGGATTTTTTTAAATGCAGCTCGTTTTCCCTTAGGGAAAACGGGCTACATTTAAAAAAAAAAAAAAACTGCTTTATTTAAAAGCAGGTCGCTAACATGGAGGCCTGCTGACTACAGCAGGCCTCCATGTTAGCGAGTGCCCATAGTCGGTATGGGGCCGCAATTTGCGACCCACCTCATTAATATTAATGAGGTGGGTCTTTGCGACCCCATACCGACTCGCAGAAGGTGTCTGAGACACCTTTCTGCATGACATTTTGCGACTTGCAAATTGCGAGTCGCTAGTACTCGCAATTTGCAATTCGCAAAATGTCATTTTGCTACATCTGGCCCTTAATGATGAAAGGCAAAAAGGAATGAGTGAATAGTAGATGGAGTTGTTGAGTGTTTGTTGGAATGCACATTACAAGGTACACTCAAATGTTTCAAATTCCATCTGTTATATCTCACATCAAAGCTCATACCATTTTTGTTGTTTCTTTTCGATTGTATGACAGACAGGAATTCTTCACTGTCCTTCAAAATTAAATTCTCACAAAAACAGTAGTCCAGTGCATAAGTGGTTTGGTAAATGTAGTACATACCACCAATTTCTAACAGTCTGTTTAAAGGATGATGATGGTGATGTTCCAGCCTGAATTCACATTATTCTGGCTTGTTATACATGATTCTTCAACCATTTCATTATGACTCATTGAGAAAGCCTAAATACAATACTGCTATGAAAAACGTATGTACGAAAATAAAACATTGCAGAGAAAACGTTGGAGAGAAAACTAAAAGATTATACCAGAATTGGCAGGGAAATAAAGATTTGACCGTGTAAATAACATACAGGGAGTGCAGATTTATTAGGCAAATGAGTATTTTGACCACATCATCCTCTTTATGCATGTTGTCTTACTCCAAGCTGTATAGGCTCGAAAGCCTACTACCAATTAAGCATATTAGGTGATGTGCATCTCTGTAATGAGAAGGGGTGTGGTCTAATGACATCAACACCCTATATCAGGTGTGCATAATTATTAGGCAACTTCCTTTCCTTTGGCAAAATGGGTCAAAAGAAGGACTTGACAGGCTCAGAAAAGTAAAAAATAGTGAGATATCTTGCAGAGGGATGCAGCACTCTTAAAATTGCAAAGCTTCTGAAGCGTGATCATCGAACAATCAAGCGTTTCATTCAAAATAGTCAACAGGGTCGCAAGAAGCGTGTGGAAAAACCAAGGCGCAAAATAACTGCCCATGAACTGAGAAAAGTCAAGCGTGCAGCTGCCACGATGCCACTTGCCACCAGTTTGGCCATATTTCAGAGCTGCAACATCACTGGAGTGCCCAAAAGCACAAGGTGTGCAATACTCAGAGACATGGCCAAGGAAAGAAAGGCTGAAAGACGACCACCACTGAACAAGACACACAAGCTGAAACGTCAAGACTGGGCCAAGAAATATCTCAAGACTGATTTTTCTAAGGTTTTATGGACTGATGAAATGAGAGTGAGTCTTGATGGGCCAGATGGATGGGCCCGTGGCTGGATTGGTAAAGGGCAGAGAGCTCCAGTCCGACTCAGACGCCAGCAAGGTGGAGGTGGAGTACTGGTTTGGGCTGGTATCATCAAAGATGAGCTTGTGGGGCCTTTTCGGGTTGAGGATGGAGTCAAGCTCAACTCCCAGTCCTACTGCCAGTTCCTGGAAGACACCTTCTTCAAGCAGTGGTACAGGAAGAAGTCTGCATCCTTCAAGAAAAACATGATTTTCATGCAGGACAATGCTCCATCACACGCGTCCAAGTACTCCACAGCGTGGCTGGCAAGAAAGGGTATAAAAGAAGGAAATCTAATGACATGGCCTCCTTGTTCACCTGATCTGAACCCCATTGAGAACCTGTGGTCCATCATCAAATGTGAGATTTACAAGGAGGGAAAACAGTACACCTCTCTGAACAGTGTCTGGGAGGCTGTGGTTGCTGCTGCACGCAATGTTGATGGTGAACAGATCAAAACCCTGACAGTATCCATGGATGGCAGGCTTTTGAGTGTCCTTGCAAAGAAAGGTGGCTATATTGGTCACTGATTTGTTTTTGTTTTGTTTTTGAATGTCAGAAATGTATATTTGTGAATGTTGAGATGTTATATTGGTTTCACTGGTAATGATAAATAATTGAAATGGGTATATATTTTTTTTTGTTAAGTTGCCTAATAATTATGCACAGTGATAGTCACCTGCACACACAGATATCCCCCTAACATAGCTAAAACTAAAAACAAACTAAAAACTACTTCCAAAAATATTCAGTTTTGATATTAATGAGTTTTTTGGGTTCATTGAGAACATGGTTGTTGTTCAATAATAAGATTAATCCTCAAAAATACAACTTGCCTAATAATTCTGCACTCCCTGTAGATGCGACACTTACCTTTCCCAGTGAAATGACCTTGCAATGAAATGTTTTATATTTAATAAAATTTCATTAACTATGTCATATACGCTTTATTGGTTTAACAGTAATAACACATGCTGGTTTAACAATGACATCATATAGGTTGGTCAGATTCAAACCAAGTGCCTGTTTAAGACCTGCTTTAAGACCAGCTCATTTGCTGCTGGAAGAACAAATATGTCCATAAGTCAGTTGATCAATATCGTACTACTTAGGTTGAGAAAAGTATCTCGCTAAACCACAGTACATGACTTTTTCATAATCTCTCTGTTGCACCATTCACACTTACAATTTATAATTTAAGCTCTGGAACAGAGTGGCCCATATACTACTTGCATAACACACTCTGAATGTGACACCAGTCACATGGGGGATCTGATTGAGCCATGTAACAGAGACAAAAAAGTATATGGTATACTTAGAGACAAGAAGATGCATGGTATGACAGACATGACATACATGAACTGGAAAATACTTTGCCCCAGAATCAGCACATACTTGGTGCCAGACTATCAATCTCCCTCACTCCACCGTATTGTGCAGTGTCCCTTTAACCTTACACCCTTTGGATATGGAGCGTTAATATTTATTAAATTAAATTAAATTGATTGAGTTTCCCTTAACATGTCTTGATGTACATTCTGCACTGATTTCATCCATGCCCCAGCGACAACCCATTTTGTGTTGGGGATCTCATATACATGGGATCTGATTGTCGGTGTGTGAATAGACTCACAAGCTTTAAAGATATGCTTTGGTTGGATTGCTCCATATCTAAACATCTCAGTGATATCACTCTGAATAAGTGTTTTCAAACACACTGGCTCACTTTGATCCATGCCACAGTGACATCTGCATTTGGGATCAGTAACTTGACACACATCAGATTAGAATGATCCGTATCCCAATTACACACTTGGTGAATCAGATTAGTCCATGTCCCCTGTGATGCAAGGCACATTACCTGGCATTTGGCAGTATTAATAGTGCTGTGTGATGCATTTATGAGATTTTAGAGATCTCCATTTATATTCTGGTTTATTTAATTCAGAACAATTTCTGTGCCACATAAGATTGTTTGGCCCTTATTGTTTCCATTATAAGATCCTGCTGTTGTGCTCCCTTTTAAAGTGTTGGATAAATTTGACGTCAGATTAGTAATTATGCCATAAACATGGATTTAACTAATTTGATCGCTCCTTAGAACTCTTGCTCCTCACCTTTGTGCTTTGGTGCCAGGGGGCTTCACCATCTAAACTGCAACAGCTATACATGTGTCAAATAGATTATTTTTGTGATTTAAGCATTTTACAGCAAATTGGTAGCTTAATTGGGTTTTAGAGGAAATGGAAATAATGCACATTTTAACTCAAACAAATATCATGTTAAGACTAGAAGCTGACGGTTCTCCGTCAAGGGATCTTCATTAACAGTCAGGATTGTTTAACCATGTCTAGTAACTGTCAAATTTACTGATTTGCATCCAAACCAGGCTCATGGTGACTAAAGTTTGACATCATTAAGCTATCTTCTGTTGTACTGTAATTTTCCTCTGTCTCATTCACACTGGAAAATTCACCACTAAACCTTGCATAACAAAGAGGTGTAAAACATATCTGAAGTACAATGAGGTATTGCTGCTTTTTATATTGATTCTGTAGGAAGAAGTGGAGAAGTGTATCTCATGATTCGTGGAGAAAAATAATCTTAAGCAAGATTGCAGGAGCCACACAAAAACTATTTGCAGAACTCTTGACTGCTTCCACAGATTCAAAATAAATAATATGGTTGTGATTCCTAATGCCTGTTCACTCCATGTGACACTTCAGCAGCCTTAATAGCCAATCAATTTGGCAGAATTAATGATCCCCCTGAGCTTCTGTCTTTTTCTGGTGCTTTGGTTTCAGTGGTGTTTCTGCTTTCTGTAGTTGATGCTCTATCAGTCTGTGCTTCTAACTTTGTATTTTAGTGCTGTGGTGATTATCCTTTTTCTTGTTCTTTCTCTTTCTCTCTCTCTTCCCCTTCTCCTTCCCTGTCTGGATCTCCTTCGTGCCCTGTAGGAGAGTGCTGCTTTGGCAGATAGATTGATTCAGGTACTGTATTACTTCTTTAACCTTCTTTCCTATGAGGCAGCCTCTTGCCCAGGGTTATGTTGTCATTTATTTGTATGAATAAACAGGTACATTTCATTATAAATTTATATTGTTTTTCTTTCTTTTGTTGTTCTTTTACATACTCAACAATTGTTTGTGGCTTTTTTATTGCCATTGGAGATGCAGAAGGGGATGGGAAGAATCAAAGCAATTCTGTTCGGATGGAATTTGACTGGTTTCTTTCCTGTGAAATCACCTTTCAAATAAAAGCAAACCTGAGTGACGTATAGCTAATACTTAACAGTGAAAGGGGGTTACACAGAGCAGAATGTTTCAAGGGAAATCATGTGGATTTCCTTTGGCCTGAAGCCATTCAAACACTGAGAATGATGGATTTTCAGCCTGATGGTTTAGACTTCAAAATTCACTGAATGTTGCAAACAGTGATGCTCCCTCCCTTTGGAAGAGCTTTTTATTTGTTCTCTTCTTATGTAGTTGATAACGTATTGTTTTGTCAGTAGGCATTGTTTCAAGCGATTTCAAGCCCCCTAGCAGGTGTCGGAATGTGAGGAGGTCACTTAACGATAAAGGCCCCTTAACAAATAAGTAACTTCAGGGAGCTGTGTTCCTCCCCTTCTCCCAGGCGTCAAATAGTTTTAAGTATCAGGAACCACACATGATCTCTGGATAAAAGCCGGTACAATGGATACTTTATATTTGTGATTGAGATTAATTCTTGTTCTTTCTAAAAGCAAAATCATATGTAGGTGCACAAATGTTTTTAAACTCCTGCAGAAGAATAGAAAGTAGTGAGGCATTTTGTCCTGAGGATGCCACTGACTTTCTTTACATTTTAAGTCTCACCATAACAGGTAAATCTTACAAGGATATTGGATGAGTGGAAGTTATGATACATCCAACACAAGAATGTTTCTGTCAGAGAAATCCCAAATAAACAGGCATAGTGTTAATCTACTTGAGAGGTTTAACTCCCCCACCCTCTGTTTTCCTGCACATTATATAGCCTTATAGCCCTCTGCCAAGGGCTATACCGGTTGTTAAAAACCCTTAACCTGAGTTACAGACCCGACCCGCAGGCGAGGGCCTATAACTAGCGAGAGGGCATTTAACAGCTGGTATAGCCTGAGGAAGAAGGGCTATAAGACAATTAGAACATTCCACCCACTGAGGGTAGAATGTTTTGAATTAAAAAGGGAGAAACATAAAGGCAAACATTGGACTGTTGGAGCACCGGGCTTATACCAGCCATTATAAGCCCTGAGCTACTCAACTATCCTCAGTAGAGTGCTCAACGTTCCAGTGTTCCAATATCTAGTGCTCCTTTTTAGAGGTTAGGCCCACCTCGGATAGAAAATGAGGGTGATGAAGCAAGTCATAAAGTTATGGGTGAGTGTTGTTTTATCAAAAGAAAAAAGGATTTTCCTTTCCCTCTTTGAAAAAGACACCTTATTTTCAGGTATGAGCTAGTCTTATTGATTGTTACTGTAGTTGAATCTATAAATGGCCCGGTTGTAGATAAAATTAAGTTCTGCATTGTTGAATCTTCATTGATAGTCATACGTTTAGACTAATTCCATGTTGCCTGCGCAAACCCCATAAAAACATATATGTTCGATGGCATCTGTCGCTGTAGATACGCATGTTTTGCAATAGCTCGCCATCTGGTGTTGGGCCGGAGTGTTACAAGTTGTTTTTCTTCGAAGAAGTCTTTCGAGTCACGGGACCGAGTGACTCCTCCTTTTGTCTCCATTGCGCATGGGCGTCGACTCCATCTTCGATTGTTTTTTTTCCGCCATCGGGTTCGGACGTGTTCCTGTCGCTCCGAGTTTCGGAACGGAAAAATAGCTAATTTCAGAAGATTTTCGTCGGTATTGTTGCGTTCGGGGTCGGCGTAGTTAGATTCAACACCGCATCGAAGATCGAAGAGCTCCGGTGCCCTTCGGGGTAATTTTTTCGATCCCCCGTCGGGGCCTGGTCGGCCCGACCGCGTGCAGAAGAACGCCGATGGAACGGACCCCGTTCCGTTTCTGTCCCAAATGCCACAATAAATACCCCTATACAGACCAACACTTGGTCTGCAACCTGTGCCTGTCACCTGAGCACAGCAAAGACACCTGCGAGGCCTGTCGTGCGTTCCGGTCCCGAAAAACTCTCAGAGACCGTCGAGCCAGAAGACTTCAGATGGCGTCCGCGCCTACAGCCCACCGGGAGTTCGAGGAACAAGAAGAGGAGGGTTCCTTTTCGATCCAAGAATCGGACTCTGAAGGATTCGACGATACACAAACCGTGAGTAGGACGTTGAAAACCACTCAAAAGAAGATTTACAAGGCCCAGGGGACGCCACTGCCACCAGGCCATGGCTCGACCCATAAATTCGGTGACCGACCGTCGGCACCGAAAAAGGCCCACACAGTGCCGAGATCGTCCGACTCCGGTCGAGACACCGGCACGCAGCCTTCTCGGGACCGAGAAAGTGCTGGAGACAAGCATCGACACCGAGATACCGGTGTAGACACGGCTCGACGCCGAGACAGCGGCACCGAAGAAGATCGACGCCGAGAGGTTTCGGCCCCGAAAAAGAAAAAAGTCACCTCGGAGCCGAAAAACGATGCAGACAGGGTTTCGGTGCCGAAACAAACTGCAACCGACCCAGTTTCAGGCTCTTATACAGAAGAGCACTCGCTAGCCTCCCAAATGCAAAAGCATAGGTTCGAAGAAGAACTACACTCAGCGGATGTAGACCATACGCAAAAGCGTATTTTCATACAGCAGGGGACAGGAAAAATAAGCACCCTTCCCCCTATTAGAAGAAATAGAAGATTGGAGTTCCAAACTGAACAAACACCACAAACAAAAGTGGTGAAAAAAGTTACCCCACCACCCTCTCCTCCACCTGTGATTAACGTCTCACCAGCACAAACTCCATCACATTCCCCAGCTCACACCACCATGAGCCAGGGTGACCAAGATCAAGACGCATGGGACTTATACGACGCCCCAGTGTCAGATAACAGTCCGGAGGCATACCCTACGAAGCCATCTCCACCAGAGGACAGCACTGCGTATTCTCAAGTGGTGGCTAGAGCAGCACAATTTCACAATGTAAGCCTTCACTCAGAACAGGTCGAGGATGACTTTTTATTCAACACACTCTCCTCCACCCACAGCTCCTACCAAAGCCTGCCTATGCTCCCTGGTATGCTCCGGCACACAAAAGAAATCTTTAAGGAGCCGGTCAAAAGTAGGGCAATCACACCAAGAGTGGAAAAATAGTATAGGGCGCCTCCTACAGACCCGGCTTTCATCACTACACAGCTGCCACCAGACTCTGTCGTTGTAGGAGCAGCTAGGAAAAGGGCCAACTCCCACACATCTGGAGATGCACCACCCCCAGATAAAGAAAGCCGCAAGTTCGATGCAGCTGGTAAAAGAGTCGCAGCACAAGCTGCAAACCAGTGGCGCATCACTAACTCCCAGGCACTACTTGCGCGCTATGACAGAGCCCATTGGGATGAGATGCAACATCTCATTGACCATCTGCCCAAGGACCTACAAAATAGGGCAAAACAAGTGGTTGAGGAGGGATAGACCATTTCCAACAACCAAATCCGCTCCTCCATGGACGCTGCAGATACAGCTGCACGGACAATTAATACATCTGTAACTATCAGAAGGCATGCATGGCTCCGAACGTCTGGATTTAAACCAGAGATTCAGCAAGCAGTTCTCAATATGCCTTTTAACGAAAAAGAACTGTTCGGTCCAGAAGTGGACACAGCGATTGAGAAACTCAAAAAAGACACGGACACTGCTAAAGCCATGGGCGCACTCTACTCCCCGCAGAGCAGAGGGAATTATAGCACATTCCATAAAACACCCTTTAGAGGGGGGTTTCGGAGTCAAAGCACACAAGCCAGCACCTCACAGGCAACACCGTCCAGTTACCAGGGACTGTACAGAGGAGGTTTTCGGGGACAATATAGAGGAGGGCAATTCCCTAGGAATAGAGGAAAATTTCAAAGCCCCAAAACCCCTACTACTAAGCAGTGACTCACATGTCACTCACCTCCTCCACACAACACCAGTGGGGGGAAGAATAAGTCATTATTACAAAGCATGGGAGGAAATCACTACAGACACTTGGGTTCTAGCAATTATCCAACATGGTTATTGCATAGAATTTCTACAATTCCCTCCAAACATACCACCAAAAGCACAAAATTTGACAAAACATCATTCCAATCTCCTGGAGATAGAAGTGCAGGCACTATTGCAAAAGAATGCAATCGAATTAGTGCCAAACACACAAATAAACACAGGAGTTTACTCACTGTACTTTCTGATACCAAAGAAGGACAAAACGCTGAGACCAATCCTAGACCTCAGAATAGTGAACACATTCATCAAATCAGACCACTTTCACATGGTCACACTACAAGAAGTATTACCATTGCTAAAACTACACGGCTACATGTCAACTTTAGACCTCAAGGACGCGTATTTCCATATACCAATACACCCATCGCACAGGAAATACCTAAGGTTTGTATTCAAAGGAATACATTACCAATTCAAGGTACTGCCTTTCGGATTAACAACCGCACCAAGAGTCTTTACCAAATGTCTAGCGGTAGTCGCTGCACACATCAGAAGGCAGCAAATACATGTGTTCCCATATCTAGACGACTGGCTAATCAAGGCCCATTCGTTAGTAGAGTGCTCAAATCACACAAATCAGATCATACAAACCCTCTTCAAACTAGGGTTCACCGTCAACTTCACAAAATCCAACATTCTGCCGTGCAAGGTACAAAAATACCTAGGAGCCATAATAGACACAACAAAAGGAGTAGCCACTCCAAGTCCCCAAAGAATTCAAAATTTCAACACCATCATACAACGCATGTATCCAACACAAAAGATACAAGCAAAGATGATATTACAACTCCTAGGCATGATGTCTTCATGCATAGCCATTGTCCCAAACGCAAGACTGCACATGAGGCCCTTACAACAGTGCCTAGCATCACAGTGGTCTCAAGCACAGGGTCATCTTCTAGATCTGGTGTTACTAGACCGCCAAACTTACCTCTCGCTTCTGTGGTGGAACAACATAAATTTAAACAAGGGGCGGCCTTTCCAAGACCCAGTGCCACAATACGTAATAACGACAGATGCTTCCATGACAGGGTGGGGAGCACACCTCGATCAACACAGCATACAAGGACAATGGAACGTACATCAAACAAAACTGCATATAAATCACCTAGAACTACTAGCAGTTTTTCAAGCACTAAAAGCTTTCCAACCAATAATAGTTCACAAATACATTCTCGTCAAGACAGACAACATGACAACAATGTATTATCTAAACAAGCAAGGGGGGACACACTCCACGCAGTTAAGCCTGCTAGCACAAGAAATTTGGCGTTGGGCAATTCACAACCAAATTCGCCTAATAGCACAATTTATACCAGGGATCCAAAATCAACTCGCAGACAACCTCTCTCGAGATCACCAACAGGTCCACGAATGGGAAATTCACCCCCAAATTCTGAACACCTATTTCAAACTCTGGGGAACACCTCAAATAGACTTGTTTGCGACGAAGGAGAACGCAAAATGCCAAAACTTCGCATCCAGATACCCACACAAACAGTCCCTAGGCAATGCCCTATGGATGAACTGGTCAGGGATATTTGCTTACGCTTTTCCTCCTCTCCCTCTCCTTCCTTACCTGGTAAACAAACTCAGTCAAAACAAACTCAAACTCATATTGATAGCACCAACTTGGGCAAGGCAACCCTGGTACACAACGCTGCTAGACCTATCAGTGTTGACACAACACAACCAAAAGATCAGACACCCAGATCCAGCATCGCTGAATCTAGCAATCTGGCTCCTGAGATCCTAGAATTCGGGCACTTACAACTTACCCAAGAATGTATGGAAGTTATAAAGCAAGCCAGAAGGCCATCCACCAGGCACTGCTATGCAAGTAAATGGAAGAGGTTTGTTTGCTACTGCCATATTAATCAAATACAACCTTTACACACAACTCCAGAACATGTAGTGGGCTACTTGCTTCACTTACAAAAATCTAACCTGGCTTTCTCTTCCATTAAAATACACCTTGCAGCAATATCTGCATACCTGCAGACTACCTATTCAACTTCCCTATATAAGATACCAGTCATTAAAGCATTCATGGAGGGCCTTAGGAGAATTATACCACCAAGAACACCACCTGTTCCTTCATGGAACCTAAATGTTGTCCTAACTAGACTTATGGGTCCACCTTTTGAACCCATGCACTCCTGCGAAATACAGTTCCTAACCTGGAAGGTTGCATTTCTCATCGCCATTACTTCCCTAAGAAGAGTAAGCGAGATTCAGGCGTTTACAATACAAGAACCTTTTATACAACTACACAAGAATAAGGTCGTCCTAAGGACTAATCCTAAATTTTTGCCAAAGGTTATTTCACCGTTCCATCTAAATCAAACAGTGGAACTTCCAGTGTTCTTTCCACAGCCAGATACCGTAGCTGAAAGGGCACTACATACATTAGATGTCAAAAGAGCATTAATGTATTACATTGACAGAACAAAGAACATCAGAAAGACTAAACAACTATTTATTGCATTTCAAAAACCTCATGCAGGAAACCCAATATCAAAACAAGGTATAGCCAGATGGATAGTTAAATGCATCCAAATCTGCTACCTTAAAGCTAAACGACAGCTGCCCATTACACCAAGGGCACACTCAACCAGAAAGAAGGGTGCTACCATGGCCTTTCTAGGAAACATCCCAATGCAAGAAATATGTAAGGCAGCCACATGGTCTACGCCTCACACATTCACCAAGCACTACTGTGTAGATGTGTTATCCGCACAACAAGCCACAGTAGGTCAAGCCGTATTAAGAACATTATTTCAAACTACTTCCACTCCTACAGGCTGAGCCACCGCTTTTGGGGAGATAACTGCTTACTAGTCTATGCAAAACATGCGTATCTACAGCGACAGATGCCATCGAACTGAAAATGTCACTTACCCAGTGTACATCTGTTCGTGGCATCAGTCGCTGTAGATTCGCATGTGCCCACCCGCCTCCCCGGGAGCCTGTAGCAGTTTGGAAGTTACCTTCAACTATTTGTATATGTATCATCTCAACCTTAAATAGGTACATACTTAGTCACTCCATTGCATGGGCACTATTACTACAATTCAACTCCTACCTCACCCTCTGCGGGGAAAAACAATTGAAGATGGAGTCGACGCCCATGCGCAATGGAGACAAAAGGAGGAGTCACTCGGTCCCGTGACTCGAAAGACTTCTTCGAAGAAAAACAACTTGTAACACTCCGGCCCAACACCAGATGGCGAGCTATTGCAAAACATGCGAATCTACAGCGACTGATGCCACGAACAGATGTACACTGGGTAAGTGACATTTTCATTAGATTTCATGAAAATGTCTGCATAGTGTTCATCACTGCAATCATTTTCTTCATAGTCGCAGTGTAGACTATCAGCAATGTGTTTTCCCTGAAATGCTGTAGCAGTGTTGTAGGAAATAATAGTGGGGGAAAGGAGCCTTTTTAATATCTACAGCACATTGTCATAGAAAAAGGCTGTCCTTGACGTAGACCGCATGAGAGGAAAAAATAGCCTGATAGGCTAACCCTGAAAGCTTGAAAATATGGCCTGTACCTTTAAGGACCCAAGAGAAACACCTTCCCACAATGCACTGCAGTGGCAGTTTGCCTCAGAGTGTTAGTTCTTTTTTCTGGCTTCGTCAGACAGGATCTCAGAACACCGCAGTTGATTTTTTTCACCAAAACTTTGCGAGAATCTTTTTCTCTGCGTTTTGAAATCAGTTTTACTTTTCATTTTTTCATCTGTTCTGTCAGGTAAAACTATTTTTACTGGATTTCCTCATTGCTGGAGAGAATTTTTTAGTCAAAATGCCAGCTTTCTTCACAAAGTGCCCATACTGTGGCAAGAAGAAAGCATCTTCAGATGCCCATAAAGGATATGTGGTGTGTTTATCTCCTCAGCACATCACTAAGTGCTCTGACAGTTATAAAAGAAAATGTAAAAAAAAAAAACTCAGAGACAGAGAAGGCATCAGCATGGGTGGCTTGATAGAGGACATGAAGTCAGAACACGAGAGGACGGAGGGGAGGAGAATGGAGAGATCTTTGTCACATCTGTCTCCTCAGAAAAAGAAAAGGGCAGGGACAGACTTCCACAAAAGGAGATCTGATTCCAAGAGGTCTCCTTGTCGACACCGTCACCGCCACCACTCCCATTGGCATCATACTTCAATGTCAAAGTCTTTGCCGTCTAAAGGTTTGACACCATCCTGCTCAGAGTCCAGACAAGGCTCCATGCCGAGGGGACTCCAACATCGTCACCGTTTGACGTCAGAATCGGTTGCGGGGCCCACCTCAACTCGGAAGCCTTCCACGGCACCACCAGTACGGTCCCGATCGACATCGAGATCCCATCATTCGCCATTGAGGAGAATACAGTCGACTTCGAAATCTTACCATTCGTCGTCAAAGTCAAGACACTCGATGTTTATACCTGAGACAAACTCAACGTTGAAAAGACAAATGTCACAGCTCGTGACTACATCTACACCTAAAAGACAATGTACCACATTGATGAGACATCTATCGATGTTGAGAGATTTTCATAAGGACATTACATTGTCCTCATGTCTCTGGTCAGGCTCTTTCAAACGTTCAGACCCTTCATCACCTGAACAAGAATTAAGCCTACCACCAATTCATCCCTTAATCCCGCCTGAGAACCCTCTGCAGGTTTGTTTTCAACCACTAAATCTGTCTCTGGTTAAACAATACACCAGAACAACCCCTTTGTTGCCAACTCAAAAATGGAAAAACGCCACCTTCAAGATCTGTTTCACTTAGTACAATGACTCTATACTCAAGGTCCATAAGATCACCGGATTCTACAACCACTTCTTATACTCTGACTTTTCCACCACAGTCTCCATCTAGGGTTTCACCAGTGGATGACATCTGAACGTTCCAAGTTGTAAAGGGAGCCTCTAAATTAAATATACAGATGGACATCCCTCAGCCATCGGTGTCGGTAATACTAGAGACTCTACAACCCAGAATTTCTACTAGACCTCTTCTTCCAATGCTTCCAGGCCTCATGGAGATGGCCCAAGAAAAACAGCCACAGTGAAAGAGGCATCTCTGAGGCTATAAACCCCGGCAACAGGATCCGAAGTTCCTCAAATCCGATCCAAAACAAGATTCAGTTGTTGTGGCGGCAGTGAGAAGGAGGCATGCATCTGTTCCTGGAACAAGAGCCCCACAGGACCTAGAGAGCAAGAGGATAGATGCCATCGGGAAGAAAATGTGTGTCACAGTTGCCACTCACGCAGTGTTTATTCTGCAGCTCTATTAGGATGATCCCATTGGAAATTTGGGAGGGGATGCAATGATTCATGGGCAAACTACCCACCCATCATCAACAAGGTTATCTAGAGGTGGTTAAAGAGGGCTCTCTGCAACAGGATCCGGAGTTCCTCAACTCCGATCCAAAACCGGATTCAGTTGTTGTGACAACAGTGAGAAGGAGGCATGCATCTGCTCTGAGGACAAGAGCCCCACCGGACCAAGAAAGCAAGAGGATAGCTGCAGTCGGGAAGAAAATGTGTGGCACAGCTGACACTCATGTACGCAGTGCTAATTCTGCAGCCTTATTAGGAAGGCACCATTGGGAAATTTGGGAGGGACTGAAATGATTCATGGGTGAACTACCCACCCATTGTCTACAAGATTATCTAGAGGTGGTTACAGAGGGATTATATCTAACCAATCCTCAGCACTGCAGTGGATTCAGTAGAACTATGTCCCATGGCGTTCTCACATAGAATTTCACTTCAACATACATCTTGGCTAAGACTCTCATTTTTTAAACCTGATGCACAATCAAAAATTGCCAACTTGCAGTTCTCTGGATCCTCCCTTTTCGGTTAACACACAGGGGAGGAGATGCTCCGTATGAAGAATGAGGCATAAACACTCAAAGCTGTTGGTTTCAAAGAACAAAAAAGGACCTTTAAGCACTTTAAACCCAAGGACAAGCGTGCCTATTATCATAGGGTTCAAACTCCTAGATGGCCTTACCAGTACCAGCAACAAAGACAAACTCAAAGGCAATTCCAAAACAGGTACCAGAGGAAAAGATCTCCACTTAAGCCCTCACAGACCAAGGGCAAGAATTCTCATTGGAAGCAATGAGAAATGTACACCCCACCCACTGTTTCCCACTCCTGTGGGGGAAGTGGTGAAATCTTTTCCGGAAGAGTGGAATAAGATGACGACACACAAATGGGTATTAAGCATTGTTAGAAACGGGGTCTTTGGTTGGTAGTCAGGTTACCCCCTGTCCAAGGAAAGGCCCTCACTCTTGTCAGGGCAAAGGAGAAACACACCTGGTTACCCCTTGGTAGTTTCAGACGAGCAGGCAGGCTTATCCCAGAAGCAATGTGTAAAGTATTTGTACCAACACACACAGTAATACAATGAAAACACTACCAAATGGATACCACACCAGTTTAGAAAAATAGGCAATATTTATCTCAATCCAACAAGACCAAAATGACAAAACTCCAACATACACAAGTCAAAATATGAATTTTCAAAATAATAACAATCTTACTCCATAGAAAACAGTAGAAATTTTGATTTTGCACAGAGTACCTGGTATACGTAAAAAATAAAGCTGCACGGGCGAGCGTGCATTGGAAGAGGCAGCGATGCATTGACTCCTTCCTTGCAAGGGAGGCCGTGCGTCGTTTCTTCTCCGGTCAGGTCGGCGATATGTCGTTTTTCTGCCTCGCAGAGAGCGATGAATGGATTTTCAGACGGGGCACTCAGGATCCGCACAGGGTCAGAATGACTGACGCCCAGGGACGATGCATGAGATAGCCAGTCCCACACTGTTAGAAAACCACACTTGGTAGGGTTTGTGTCATTATCAGCATCCGCAAGTGGGTGTTGAGCGGCATTTCTCCAGCCACGATGTGTCGATCTCCCAGCCACAATACAGGCGGAGCGTTTTGCAGATGGTGCGTCGAACATTTCACCGCACGGTGTTCTGTGCGTGGACTTCAGCTCTAGTTCTGCCAACTTCACCTTTCAAGAGCCCAGGGCCTGGAAAGGGCATCACTTGGCAGGGCAGGAGTCTCAACACAGAGTACAGGTGTTGGCAGAGGAAGTCTTTGATGGCCCTGAGACTTCAAAACAGGGGGCAAGCTCAGTCCAAGCCCTTGGAGATTCTTCTCAAGTAGGAATATGCAACAAAGTCCAGTTTTTGTCCCCTTTCATAGGCAGAAGCAGCAACTGCAGAATAGCCCAACAAAGCACAGGCAGAGGTAGCACCGCTCCTAGCTCTTCTCCTTGGCAGAGGTTCCTCTTGAATCCAGAAGTGATCTAAAGTCTAGGGTTTTGGGTCCACTCCTTATTGCCCTTTCTGCCTTTGAAGTAGGCAAACTTCAAAGGAATGTCTCTGTTGTTCACAAGAACCTGCCTTGCAGACAAGGCCCCAGACACACACCAGGGGGTGGAAGACTGCATTGTGAGAGGGCAGGCACAGCCCATTGAGGTGTAAGTGACCACTCTTCCCTCCACTCGAGCACAGATGGCTCATCAGGTTATGCAGGCTACACCCCAGCACCCTTTGTCTCACTGTCTAGAGAGGATTCCCAAACAGCCCATCTGACAGAGTCACAGATTGGTTAAAGCAAGAAAATGCCTACTTTCTAAAAATTGTATTTTCAAACTAACAATTAAAAAACCAACTTTACTAAAAGATGTATTTTTTAATTGTGAACTCAGAGACACCAAACTCCAAATTTTCATCTGCTCCCAAAGGAGGATCTGCACTTTAAAGTTATTTGAAGGTGGCCCCCATGTTAACCTATGAGAGAGATAGGCCTTGCAGCAGTGAAACCCGAATTTAGCAGTATTTCACTGTTAGGACATGTAAAACCACACAAGTGCATGTTGTACCTTTAACATACACTACACCCTGCCCATGGAGCTACCTAGGGCCAACCTTTGGGGTGTCTCACTTGTATAAAAGAAAAAGTTTAGGCATTTGCCAAGTAGAATTGGCAGTTTAAAACTCTACACACACACACTGCAATGGCAGGTCTGAGCCATGTTTACAGGGCTACTTATGTGGGTGGCACAGCCAGTGCTGCAGGCCCACTAGTAGCATTTGATTTACAGTCCCAGGGCACCTCTAGTGCACTTTTACTAGGGACTTACTTGTAACTGAAATATGCCAATCCCCAATACTATTTTACACAAGAGCATTTGCACGTTGGCACTGGTCAGCAGTGGTAGAGTGCCCAGAGTACCAAAAACAGCAAAAAACAGAGTCCAGCACACAGTCAAAACATTGGAAGCAGACGCAAAAAAGACAGGGAAGGCAACAACAAGGATGCCAGGTCTAACACATGCCTCCCCCCCAGCTGAAAGTGGGGAGAACTACCCTACCTCATGGGAGTTCTAATCACTAAAGCAGAATAATCTGGACAGACCATCAGCATTGGATTGTTCTGTGCCAGGGTGGTGTTCCACCTAAGGTCCATTCCCTGTAGGTAGATGGCCACCTCAACAGTTTTTATTTCTCAAACCCCCCTCCCCCCAATCTGCATTAACCATCTGAAGGGCCTGTGGTCGGTCTGAACCACAGCAAATGCTTCCCGCTCAATTGTACTCCAGCTACGTTTCTCGGGGGAGTAACCTCCTACTAATGAAGGCTACAGGCTGGTCCAGGCCCTCTTCATTTAGCTGTGATGCCACTTATCCTGCACCATGCTCTGAAGTATCAGTCTGCACGACAAATTCTTTGGAGAAGTCAGGTGCCTTCAGCATGGGTGCCATGCACATGGCTGCCTTTAGGGCATCAAAAGCTGCCTGGCAAGCGTCAGTACAGATCACCTTTCTGGGCTGCGTTTTCGAGGTTAACTCAGTCAAGGGAGCAACAATAATACCATAAACCTTGACAAACCTCCTATAGTATCCCGTGAGACCTAAAAAGGCTCTCACTTCAGTCTGGGTTTTGGGAGGCTCCCAAGCCAGAATGGTGTAAATTGTTGGCTGTAGGGGCGTCACCTGGCCACTACCCACCTGGTGTCCCAAGTACACCACAGAACTCTGCCCTATTTGGCACTTGATTGCCTTAACAGTGAGGCCTGCCTTTTGCAGGGCCTCCAACACTTTACAGAGGTGATGCAAGTGTTCCTCCTAAGTGTAACTGAACACAGCAGTGTCATTCAGGTAGGCTGCATTGAAATCATCCAGTCCAGCCAACAGCTGGTCAACCAACCTCTGAAAGGTGGCAGGGGCATTCTTTATCGCAAAGGGCATCAACCTAAAATGGTAGTGCCCATCTGGAGTGGAGAATGCAGACTTCTCAGTCAGAGCAATCTGCCAATATTCAGAGGTCAAGTCAAGAAGTACTTAGATATTTGGCAGCCCTTAATCGGTCAATGAGCTCATCAGCTCAGGGGATGGAGTGCGTGTCAGTATTAGTGACCGCTTTGAGTCCCCTGTAATCCACACAGGACCTGAGTTCTAGAGTGGCACCATTAGCAGCAGCTTTTGGGACCAAGACCACAGGGCTCGCCCAAGAGCTACTGGAGAACTCAATTACCCCAAGTGCTAACATTTTGGATACTTCATCCTTTATGTTGGCCCTAACCGTGTCAGTCACTCTGTAAAATTTATGTTTAACAGGAGGACTGTTCCCAGTGTCCACCTCATGTGTACACAAATGAGTGACCCCTGGGAATCAAGGAAAATAGAGCAGCAAACTATCCCAACACTTGGTGACAGTCCTTCTGTTGCTCTGGGGTCAGGGAGGGGGAGAGGTTTACACCCTCCACTGAACCATCTTTATCTTTGGCAGACAGGAGGTCAAGAAGAGGCTCACTCTCTTCCTCCACTCTATCATCTGTTGCCAAGAGCATTGTTACGTCTGTCCTTTCAGAATGAGGCTTGAGACGGTTGACATGTAGGACCCTCAAAGGGTTTCTTGGAGTCCGCAAGTTCATTTCCACTTCCGCAGTCCATAGCTAGCTGTTTCTTGCACACCAATATTTTATCGAATAGCGAATAAACCGTTGCCAGTCAAACCTAAAGCTCACTCAACAAGAGGCAAAGCCCCCACCATGGCTTGGATGAGGCATGTCCCTATACTGGACATTTATAAGGCAGATACTTCGCGATAGTTGCACACATTCACAAAACGCTAACCTTTTCAAATAGTCTATCTTGTCCCCCTGGGTCTGAGTTCTAGTTTTAAGTATTAGGTCCCAAGTCATTCACTTACGGACTCAGAAGGTATGATTACTGAGAGCCGCTTTAGAAGGTTTTATATTAGCTTGCTATTCTGTTCTTAGTTTATGAATGAAGATCCTATGATGCAGAAGAAATCGTTACATACCTGTACCCATAGTTCTGATTTGTGGAAGTCTTCATTAAAGTCATAAATACCTTCCCCACCTGTCATATATACTCAATATCCTGTGCTTCACATTAAAATTAACTGACTGCATCAGGTCAGCTACCACTGGATTCCATTGTGGAAAGGGGTTTCTCTAGGGTCCTTAAAGGTACATACTTTCAAGCTTTCAGTGTTAGCCTATCAGTCTGTTTTTTCCTCTCATGCTGTCTATGTCAAGAATAGCCTTTTTCTATGACAGTATGTTGCTGATATTAAAAAGGCCCCTTTTCCACTTTTATTTCCTATTACATAGAATTAGCATTTCAAGGAAAATATATCGCTGATAGTCTACACTGAGACTATGAAGAAAAAG
The DNA here is from genome assembly GCF_031143425.1 of Pleurodeles waltl. Classification (NCBI taxonomy): domain Eukaryota; kingdom Metazoa; phylum Chordata; class Amphibia; order Caudata; family Salamandridae; genus Pleurodeles; species Pleurodeles waltl. The sequence goes on along the minus strand of NC_090443.1, from coordinate 444,477,787 downwards.
ATTGCAGTGATGAACACTATACAGACATTTTCATGAAATTTAAATATATGTTGAAGGTTTTCTGGGGTCTGTGCATGCAGCACATAATTATTCTAAGTTTATGACTTCAATGAAGACTCATAAGATGCAGATTTATGGCTATAGGTATGTAACTTTTCCTTCACTGCCAGTTGGCATAGTTCTGTGGTACTGGATTATTTTATAAAAAAATCCAAGATGATTGACTCATTTGCCGGGGAAAGGTTGATACTGATTGTACGGGTTCACAAGCTTACCAAGATTATGATTTGGCGTATCGCTACGTGGTCATTTTAGGAGAGACATGTGGAGAAAATAGTTATTATTAACTTAAAAAACTGTTCATATGGATTTGAAAATGAATGTATTAGTGTGTAAATATTAAGATAATTCCTTTGAATTCCCAGTTTGACATTGGAGCATATTCAAAATAAACATTTGAATCTCTTGAATGTACCCAATGCACTCCTTGTCCTTTGATCCCTTCCTCTTCAATACCACTGCCTGCCAGTGCAAAGAAAATTGATTTGTTATGGCAATTTGGGCTATTTTGGGTCAAGGTGTGTCAGTGCATGAGTGTACTTTTTCCTTACTTGCCTTACTTTTGATTTGTTAAGTGTGACAAGTATCGTACTAAGACTCTGTAGTAAAAAGACTATATTCCTGTAACTCTCCCATTCTCCCTTACACCTGCATTATTTGCTGTTTCATAACAGTTTAGCTGTTAAGGCATGGTGAGTGCAGTTTTAATTTTATTTATTAAAGTGTTCTGCGTACTTCACTGAAGCTGGAATGTAGAATGACTATGGATGTAACTCCTTAATTAATAAAAGCTTCTGTCAGCAATAGCAGTGTCGGAGAACCAATGTCAGAAGCCAGTTCTCACCTCTGCTCTAAGCAGTGACTCACCTATGTGGGTATCTTGGCAGATTCTCACATTGCCTGACCTTTTACCCATTTTCTAAATTGAAAGTTGTGTTTTCACTCAGTTTCACCTGAAATGAAAATTCCATAAGGTCAAGATTTAGTTAGACATGGTGATGTTGAGAGACTTGTTTAGTCCAACTAAATTTTGGGCAAGTCACATTGTAGCAGTGTGATTGGTTTCCTAGAAAGATAGCAATCAAGCAATTTAGCTAGGCCCTTTTGAATGAAATGTATAAATCTCTGATTTCTAAAATAATTAGCAATCAGTCCTTCATATATTCACATATCTGATAGAGACTTCTAGTTGCAGATTACTACCCCCAAGTGTCAGATCGGATCCAGAGATTTTTCTTCGAGCAGTACACTTGTGCTTCGTTAGGTGGCGTTGGTTGACTCTGCGGGTGTCATGGTCGCCGTGATGATGTCGGGAGTTGTTTATAGAAGCTGGTCAGTTCCTTTCTTTCTGTGCCACACGCTGATCTGGAGAGAGCTACCCTAGGTCAATTTTTGACTGACTTTTTGGTGCATTGAGGATGTCCCCGAAGTCAGGTTTCAAGCCTTGCATGGCCTGTCACCACATGATGTTTGTGACGGATCCGCACTGGGTCTGTTTATGGTGCCTGAAGCGCGACCTCGACCTGTAGCCATGCTCCAAGAGCCGGGCCATGCACCCGAAGGCCTTGAGGGAGCGCTCCCTAAAGCTTATGGAGGGCTGGCGCCCGACTCCGCATCAATCCCAGTCTCGCTTGAGAGGAAGGTCTCAAGACTGCTCACAGAGTCACCACCACTCGTCACCCTCCATGTCAGGTCACTCAGATAAGGAGAAGAAGTCGAAGAAGGTTAGGCATCCTCCGACTTCACCCTGTTGCTCTGCTGATGCGATGCGACAGGAGCATCAACGCTGTCGGCCTCTGTCCTCAGAGCCTACTTCTGGATCCACTCCACACCTCCCCGACTTTCTGGAAGCTGAAGCAACCCCTACCTAGTTTAAAAAAAAAAAAAATTCTATGAGGACATGCGTCTCATTTTTGGGTAGTCCAACCCCCCCTTCGGCGCCTTCAGGGCCTGAGGGTTTGGCTGGGGGCAGTTCGGGTTCCGTGCCGGCAGCTCCGGCCCCGGCCACCGAGGTACCCTCCAGATCCGCTACGGATCCTTACCGATGCCGGTCATACCTTCGAGACCTTCCCTGGCCCTGGTTCAACCGCCGACGCTCCTGACGTCGTTTGTGCCCATGATCAACGTCAACCTGATCCTAATCCCTGACGCGCCTGCCGACTCCGCCCTCTTTTTCAATGGGGTCTCTTCACCCTAGGTTGGATTCAGACCCTTATTCTTATGGGTATGAATACGGGGAAGGATTGGAGGGCCCCTGGACCCTTATGAATACCAGGAGAACCCTAATATTATAGGCATAGGAGTTGGGCAAGGCCCGTGGTCTGGATACTTCTCCAGACGCTGGCATGCTTTCTCCTCCTACCGTAGCTATGGCGGAGGGAGCCACACATTCTGTGGTGGTCAGTAGGGTGGCTGAGGTCCTTGGACTCAAGCTGTCTACTGTTGAAGTCAGGTCTAATCTCCTGACGGAGGTGCTTCAACCAGGCGCTTCCACACCTGAGCCTCTCCTTCCTCTCAATGAAGCCCTCACTGATGACCTTTTGGATACTTGGTCCAGACCCTGCACAGGGGCTCCTGTGAACAGAATGATCGCTCACTGCCATCGGCCCGCCCCGAACGACCCTAAATTCCTGTCCCAGCAACCCCCCACACCTGAGAGCCTTGTTAACCAGGCATCCTTGACATCTGGCGCATTCCCTTCCGCACCTCTGGATCGGGAATCAAAGAGACTGGACCAACTTGGGAAGAATATGTTTTCTCCCTCCAGTCTAGCGTTTTGGTCAGTGAACCCTGCATGCCTTTTGGGCCGTTATACTCACTCCTTGTGGGATACGGTCGCGCACGTCTTGCCGCAGATACCGGAGGAGGTCCGGACTATCATCTCCCCAACAGTTGCTGATGGGGGAGACGTGGCAAAGTTCACTATTCGATGTGGGCTGGACACGACCAACTCTCTGGGTAGATCAGGTGTGTTGACGGTGGCTTTGAGGCGCCACACCAGGGTGAGGAAATCTGGTTTCTCAGGGGATGTCCAAGAGATCCTTATGGACATGCCCTTTGATGGCACCTATCTCCTTGAAGACAAGGCGGGCACAGCGCTTGACAGTTTCAAGGACTCCTGGGCTAAGGCTCGGTCCCTCGGCCTTTCGACTGCCCTTCGTCCCCAGCAGTCTACCTTTAGCCCCTTTCATGACCACAGAAGTGTCTTCCTGTCGTGGGGACACAAAATCCAACAGGCCTGTGGAACCGGGAACCAGAGGTCTGCCTAGTTCACCCTGCCCCTGCTGCAGCCTCCAAGCCTTCCTAGTCAGTGCCTAATCAGGGCCCGACAATGATGGCAGTGAGGGCGGCCATCTCCTCCACCACCCCACTGGGGCAGATGCTGTCATCATGTATTCATATACTTGGCCCTGCAAAACGCAAGTTGCCTGGACTCCTCTACATCGATGAACCTAATGTCACCTTCGGGGCCTCCCACTAAGGAAGGTGCCTCATTCATGGTGGTCCTGCTGAAGGCTGTGGAGGTCTTTAAGCTGGCATTTTCCATGTAAGAGAACAAAGCTTGGTGCATGGGGACCTGAAATTTTGGACAACTCACCCCTCCCCAGCCAGTCTTGTGGTTTAAGTGCTCTCTGCCTGCTAGCAGAACCAGGATTATTTTCCCAATTCGCCCAAAAGAAAGAGGTTTTCAAAGTCAGCTTCTCTTCAAATTCCACAATAGGTGGTCCACTGATACGTTGTAGTTCATGCAAGTAAAAGTCCTTTTTCAACACCGGTATATAATCTAAAATACCAGACAGCCAACGTGTTTTGTTCACCACATGTGAACTTCCTCAGGGCTGTAAATAAGCATATTGAAAAACACATGTATATACACAAAAATATTAAAACATCCATTAACAAACTCCGAAAAATAAACACACCTTAATAAAATGCATAACCTTATTACATTGTATGCCTCCAGTCGTTATATTCTTAACTGGCCCCAGTATCTTAATCAGTTACGGCCATTAGGCCCATATACATGACACCTACAATTAAATAGCATATGCGTACTTAAACTATTCCAAGGACAGATCAGTAGAATAGTACGCCCCCTGATAGCATCCCTGTCAAAAACACACCACCTCCCTTATTCGTATTGCTCAATCTCGTATATTCCAATTTTTGCCTTTCATACTCTCCAGCCCGAGGTATTTCCATCCCCTAGTACCAAGCATAATACTATACTAATATAGTAACACGGTCCACAACCACAAAGTAAACATTCTCCAGTTTTTCTAATTGAACCTTATGGATATGTCCTTCAACTAGACATGCCTTTCGGTGGCCCTGGATCAATTCACACAGGGGCAGGCCATGCCCAGTCCTTGTTGTCAGCTTCCCTGCTTGCTGGTTCCACCAGCACCAAAATAAATTTCAGGGTCTACTCCCATGCAACCCTCACAGCCTGTGCAGTAGTCCAACATGCTCATTTGGAGCGACAAGGAGCATAGCAATTGTGTGCAGCAACAATAGAACTCCTACTCTTTCTAACTGCTATCCTTTGCAAAACCACTTTTTCAGTCCACCCTTGATGAAACACATGCAGACTCTGGGGGAAGGGTGTTCCACACATGTGGCACTCTGGCAGTCCATCACATCAAACTGTTGGGTCTTAACAGATTGTCAGCCAAGGTTACACCCTTATACGCAAGCGAATGAGGGCCCAGCCAAACCAATGCATGAATGTTGAAAACCGATGTCATTGACAGACCACCACGAGTTGTCTCTTTGGTGTTTGGGTTTGTGGCACATGTCTTTCTAAGTTGTGTGATGAAAGTGCCCTCTGCACCCCAAAGTGATCTGGGACTGCAAACTTATGATGTACGTTGCAGAGCATCAAAAGAAGTCACACACCTCTTGTAAGTTTCACTCCTCCTTCAAGTTGAGAGCACGGACTCATTCTTGCTCTCAAGGCCAATCCCACAACAGGTCGTCTTCACACTGGAAGTCCTTCAGTAAGTTGAAGTCAACATCAAAGAGGAAACACAGGAGGGCAAAGTGAGGCAAAATCTCATCTCAATCTAGGGAAAGAGAAGTCACAAGGGCATCAATCACACTCGCTTCTGTTTGACGAGCCAACCCCACGGTTGATCCCGATATGCCTTGAGCTCCCTGCTCCATCAGCAATGCCACAGCAGGTCGAGACCTTTAAGCAGTCCTTGCTACATATTTTTGGCACTTTACTCACTGACTCAAGTGCACCTTCGGGCCCAAGAATCTAAATGGGCCTCCAGTTGGGTTCCCATCGGAGAATTAGTCCTCATCACCATCTGAGCCCCTAAATCCTACCTTTGATGTCATACCAAGTCCAATAGTGACTTCCATTCTGGCTCCAAGACCTGCAAATATCACTTTTTTCATCGATATCTGTCACATCACTGGCACCTTGAGGGGTTTACTTGCTGGCTCCACTGTCTGATGTTGGGCTGAGTCGATCTCTCCCCCTACAGTGGTCACACTCCTATTGTTCTTCGGTGCACCCACTTTCCCATACTGCTTGATTCATTCCACTACCACAAAGATGTCCTCAGAAGCCCAATCACTTTTTGGGTTCCGTTTCTGACCAAAGGTTTTCACTACTCAGAGATGATATTGGGGCTGATTTACCCTCACATTACTATGATGACAGTTTATGGATTTAGAGGAGGCCAGTGGGCTTAGTACTTTTCCTGATACTTGGTTAATTTTCCTATCTTTAGCCCCCAATGGAAGAGGAAGTCAGATGTGCTGCTGAGTTCCTGGACCCACATCTGCCTTCTTTTGAGGTTAAAACAAACATCCTTACTAAAGTTCTACAATGTAGGTCAGCTGCCTCCAAGCCCTTACTTCCATTCAATAAAGCCCCACACATTTGTGGGCATTTGGTTCAAACCTTTCTCATGCCCACTGGTTTACAAGCTAATGCTGAGGTGCCACAAGTTAGCACCCAGTGGCCCCACTTTTCTTCCACAGCATCCTACTCCTAAGAATTTGGTGCTCTATGCTTCCACCAGCTAGATGAACCCTAATTTGTTTCCTGTGGCTACTCAAGACGAAGGATCAGAAGGGATTAAGGTGTTTGGAAAAAGAATGTTCCTACTTCAGCAATCGTAACCCGGAGGTTGTTAACAAAGTTTGTCTACTAGGATGTTACATGATGCATGCTCTCTGGGACATGGCCAGCAAAATCTTGCAGGCAATTATGGAAGATTGTAGGGCCTCCTTGGCTCAAACGATTCGGTATAGTCAGGATGTAGCGAGATAAGGGATTTGATGTGGTCTGGGAACTAATGATTGTTTGGAGTAAACAGTCAGCATTTGTGTTGTTTTCCTTCCCCATGTGTGAATGAAATCTGTAGGATTTTCTGAAGATATACAGGCATCCCTTATGGATATGGCTTTTGATAAATCCTGTTTGGTGAAAAGCTGATTCTGCCCTAGACCACTTCGAGGAACCCAGGCCACAGCAAGTTCTTTTGGCCTTTAAACTCCTGCCAGACAGTTTCCTCCTCGGTTTCGACCCTTCCAACCGTATTCCAATGGTTTAGCATACCGGCAACTCTAGGCCCCCTTCCCTCTTCTGCAGTCTGTCTAGTGCACCAATCTTCCCAGTCTTGTTATCCTGCGACATCAATCTCCAGGCTGCTTTAGTGTGCTCTTAGTTGCACTCAACTAACCTCTGGGAGCAGAATCTAGCATTTTTCCCATGGTGATAATCCACCACATTCAACAGATGGGTTTTCCTAATTGTCCATTAGGGTTGTTCCCTTCCATTTCTTTCCGACTCACTGCAACTTCCGTTCACATCCAAGCAGTCTTTAGTGGAGCACCTATCTATCTTACTTTTGGAGGTGTGAGCGTTACTATTCGAAGGGGCCATAAAGAAGGTGCCAGACATAGGGACAGGTTGTAACTCCTGCTAGTTCCATCATGCCAAAGAAGAATGGAGGCGTTTGTCCTATTTTAGATATTCACTCACTAAATGCCATCCCTTGGACGAACACACTAAAAATACTCACATTGGCCCAGGTTATGTCTGCCCCTGATTTGGGCAACTGAATGATAGTCTTTAAACTGCAGGGCACCTACTTTCACGTGCGAGTCCTGGAGTCCCACAGATGTTACCTGCAGATTGAGGTTGACCAAGAGCAGTTTGTTTGTCAAGCTCTTCTTCGACCTTACCAGCGCCCCTTCGATGTACACTAAAGTGATTTCAGTTGTTCCCATCCATCGTCAAACATTTGTGGTACCTTGATGACTGGCTGTTGAATGCAGGCTCTCCACTGTCAGTTGTAGCCCTCATCCAGATGATGTCAGACCTCTCAACTTCACTGGAGTTCTCAATAAGTCAGCCAAAGTCACAACTGATGCCTTAGCAGAGGCCTCCTTTCACAACGTCTTGGATATGATGCATTTCAGGGTCTTTCATCTGCCTTTTCAAGTCCAGGCCATTTAGGCTGTGGTCCCAATGTTTCAGCCTCAGTATTAAATCTCAGTTAGAGCAGCTCCTAGATTTCTAGGCCTGTTGGCCTCATGCTTCTGGCTCATCCCTCTCACTAGATGACCTATGTGGGGACCTACATTGTTTTTTTTAAAATTCTTTTTATTAAACACAGCGTGACATACAGTGGGCAATTCAGAGACATGAAACATCTTGTAGCCATGTGCAACGGGGCGCAGAGCCAAGTGTGGATTGATACAAGGAAGATCAACATTCACACATTCTCTTCCCCCCCATCTTGCCTAAACTCTCTAATCCTGTCTCACCGCCCCCCTCCCTTCTTCACCCCCTCATCACATTCCTTGGGAGGCATTCCACAGGCCTGTACCTTCTCCCATTTTTATTTTTTGGAACAGCTCCATCTTTGGTAGACCACCATCTCCTCCCTACCAAACCAGTCCTTGTCTGAAACGCATTCCTCCACTCCTGGTCTCTGGGGGGGTCCCCCATGCCCTGGCCACGTTTCTCTTGGCCACCCCTGTTGCCAAGTACAGCCATATTTGTTGATATTTTGTCCATGAAGAATCCCTGGGTTATTGACAGGAGGAGCCACCTGGGGTCCTGCAGGACCCATTCTCTTATGACCCGAGACATTTCACTCATCACCTCACCCCAGAACAGCTGAATCTGAGGGCAGTCCCAGAGAATGTGATAGAATGTCCCCATCATCCCGCAACCCCACACACATATATCCAATATGGAACGCCCCATCCACTGTAGCCACACCTGGGAAAGGTATGACCTGTGAACTATCCGAAGCTGCACTAGGCGGAAGCAGGTTCGTATTGCGATTTCCCTGGCGCATTTAAGGGCTACCGCCTGTCGTCATACAAGGTGCCTACATCCTTCTACCATTTGGATCAGGGGAGTTGTTTATCAGTTTCTTATAGATTGTCGGGATTGCCTGCTCCAGCAGCAGCTCTGTGAGCACCCTATCCTCAAGCAGTGTTGTTTCCATAATTTGCTCTCCCTCCAGGAGGTGTCTCCGGAGCGCATGGCCCAGACACAGGTATCTATAGCGCTCTGTCTCTTGCATATCGAATTCTGTCTGTAAGCCCTCAAAGGGTATAAAAGTCACTGTCTCGCCAAATGTCCCTCAAGTGTTCTATCCCCTATTAGCACCCACCTGGAGAAGCCCGTTAGTTCACTCACTTCCTTCAAGTGGTCACTGGTTCAGAGTGGGATGCGCATGAACAGGGTCTCCCTCTCACCTAGATAGCGATTAGCTGCCCTCCGTGTCTGCACCACTGTCTGCGTGTGCGTCAGCAGATGTCAGACTCCCTCTGGCTGTATAGGACCCCCTCGCAACTCCTGGTACCCATTGCTTCTCTGTCTACCGGGTAGGCCGGCTTCATTGGGCTCACAAAGGACCACTCGTTAATCACCACCAATTGTGTCACCCAGTAGTACAACTTTACAACCGGGATTGCTAGCCCTCCCTCGTAAACCCCCCGCTGGAGATTGTTCAGTGCAATACACGGAAGTCCTCCTGCCCACAGCAGTGATCCAAGGGTCTGGTTGATTTTCCAGAAGACCTCAGCTGGGACTGCCACTGGTGTCTTTGGGAACACCTACAGTAGCCAGGGCAGGTTCATCATCTTATTCAAAGGCAATCTGCCCATGAGCGTGAGTGGCAGTTGCCGCCAGTGCTCTACGTCCCTATTACGCCTGTCTAGTTGTGGAGACAAGTTCCAGCAGAGAAGTTCTTGGGGGTCTCGCATAATATATATCCTGAGGTATTTAAATCTGGCAGATGGGGGCGTGGCGGAGGCGTCAGGATGGCGGACGCACTTTCGTAGTGCTCTGGACCCCTCCATCATCCGCCTCTAGCCGATATGCCATCCAGCTCCATCGGAGCCTAAGACTGAGCCCCTGAGACCCTGCTACCTCTCTGACGTGGATTTGCCGCTCCCCCTGTCGAGCCGTTGAGCTTTTCAGCTCAACTCTCGCACGCCGCGGGGCCGGAGCCGGCTGTGCCCAAGATGGCAGAGGGCCGCTGAAGCTGCGCTGCGAGCCGCCAGGGAGAGACACGCGGTGGCAGCCTGCTCGGCGCGGATCGACCGCGGAGCCTGGGGCTGAAAGTGGGGTGCCGCGCCGCTGGGAGCGACCTTCGGCCTCCGCGGCCCACTGCAGACAGGGAACCGCGACGCCGGAGGGAGTGGACCTTACACCCCCCCCACCCCCACCCCCCCTTGCCGCCACCCTCCTTGTCTCCTGGGCGAGGACCCAGATCAGGGGCTGGGGATGCGGGCGGCCGGCCCAGGACCAGGCCAGCAGGCCAGAGGATCCTTGACCCTCCCCCTCCCCCCCCACCACCCCCCGCTCCAAACAAACAATGCAGGTGAGCCGCGTGCAGCGCTTGAGGAGGCCCTGATGAGCGCGCGGCCCCAGAAAAGTGCCTGGCGAAACCCGACGGAACCGGGACTGATCCCGAAATGGGCTGGAGTCTGCGACGCTTGACGGGACGGGGTTCCCCCCCCTTCCCCTTTCTCCGGTTCTCCCCCCATGCCCTCCCCTCCCCCTGAGGACGTGATTGGATAGGGGGAGACCGGCGAAACACCCCACCAGGGGGCGAATTGTGGGACCTTCGCTGGCCTGGCCCGTGGAGGGGGCGGGCCGCTAAGCGGGCAAGAACAAGGAGCATAGCGGGATCGGCGCACGCCCACCAGGTCCATAGGTGAGAAACCGTGCACACGGCCAACCGAAAAGCAACCCCTACCCACACCTTGGAGCTGCACTATGGACTAAGGCGGTGGCCTAGACACAGAACCACACAGAACCAAAACGCCGCCGCGGACCGCGTCTTCGGGTCCGGGGCATCCTGACCTGGGACAAGCGGACGGAGGCCGTGCCCCCCATGGACCAGGAGTCGGAGGCCGCCCGCCCCCCCCCTCCTTCTGGACACGCAGCTGTATCTTAGGGTCAACCCCGAGAAACGTCTGGGACTTTGGCCGAACCAAAGACCCCCCACCCCCTGAGACCCTGGACAGACTTGAAAATCCAAGGACAGCAGACAAACCTGGGGATCGAGGCCCCGTGGAGCACCAACCTTAAATCCCGCAAATCCTTCATGGCGAGTCCCCACTGGATCACACCGCGTCTCCGGATACTCAAGCCCTGAAAGATAAAACCGCACCAGTCCCGCCATGGGCAAAGATAAACCGGCACGACAAGCGGCGGCGCAGACCCACATGGACCAATTCACTACAGGCGCTGTTGGGCCTCGGACAGAGGATCGACCCCCAAACGGGGGTAACGAACCACAGGCAACATCCGGGCAGCTGGCGACGATACTCCAGGCACTCCAAGATTCCCAGGCAGCCGTCGAATCTAAAATAGGTGAGGGCAGAGTGGACGTGGCCCTGGTTAGACAAGACCTCCATAACGCCACAGCCCAAATCACCGAAGCTGAATCTAGGATCTCCACGGTAGAAGACGACGTGTCCGCCCTCAAATTCCAAGTTTCCGCGCTGACAGCTCATACCTCGGAGCTGCACAGGAGAGCCGAAGACACCGAGAATAGATCGAGACGCAACAACCTCTGCATGGTGGGCCTTCCCAAAAACACAGCAGAAACATCTCTAATCCAGTACCTGGAGGACTGGCTCTGCTCCTGGTTGCCGCTGCCCGCCTCACACCGTGGTTCGCGATCGAGCAAGCCCACAGGGCCCTACAGGCAAAACCCCCTCCAGGCTCCCCACCCAGGTCTGTGATACTACGCCTCTTTAACTTCAAAGACAGAGATGCGATACTGCAAGAGGCACGTACAAAAGGGGACCTCCTTTGCAATGGAGTAAAAGTCCTTCTTTTCCCGGACTACATGCGAGAAGTTCAACAACAACGCCGCTCATTCACTGAGATGAAACAAAAACTTAAGGCCATGGATATCCAATACCGACTTCTGTTCCCGGCGCGACTCCGTGTAGTCTACAAAAACCAAACCCAATTCTTCAACCACCCGACCACGGGTTGGACTCGGTTGACAGAAGAGATCCCACTGGACCTCTGCAAAGACAATGCCAGACCCCTTTAGGGTCCACGCGAATCGGCCGGGGGAGCGGCGGCCCAACCGGCGCCATCGCACACGTTCTCAGCGGCGTGGGGCGCCGATCAGATCCCCTTCACAGTCGCCTTCCAGAACCCACCGGGCAAAACAACGGAACCCGCACCCAGACCTAGGCCCTGGGAGCTCCGAGGACAGCCCCGTCACGCCGGGTGAAGGACAGACCCACTCCGGGCCCCTGGAGACTTGACACGCAGCCCGCTGCTGTGATACCGCTGGTGCCAAAAAACACCTGATGAGAGGTTATTAATGGATCGGCGGGATATATGTCAAGGCAAACTTATCGATATTCACCTTAATTTTAGACTTAATCCGGAAAATGGAGAGGTCCACCACTACCGTTACCGCTACCTTATCAGTTTATAGTTCACCTCACCAGTTCTAGAAGGGAGGTAATTATATGGGCGACAGATGCTTCTGGGGGGAAGTATGGGGTGGGGTGTGAGTTGGGGGTGCAAGGGAGTTCAGGCCTGGTTCCAAAGGCCACCGGTACCGCGTTTAGGTCACCACAATGTTTAATTTTTTAGGTCTAGCAGACAGAGCAGGAAATATAGGGATTCCACAGATCTTGGGAAAGCACACACCCCACATAGTCAAAGACCAGATGAGGGCTCTCCAATATTCCCGGGTCCAATAAAAGAAAGCCCAGGCGGCCATGACGAACAGCTCGTACATACTCGCCCCCCATGAACCAGACGAACGAGTTACTTACCTTCGGTAACGACTTTTCTGGTGGATACATTAGCTACCTGTGGATTCCTCACCTGATGAATACTCCCATGGCGCCAGCATTTGACGGAAATCTTCTTACTAGTCTCTGCACGTCGACGAGGACGTCACTCTAGCCCACGCGACGCCGTCTGACGTCATACAGGCAATAAGAAGTCCTCGCCGACGTGCCGATGACAGTACCAACATTTTTTACGTGCATGAGAATAATAATAACCCAATGCAATGAAAGAGCAAAGCAACATCTCTCAATATTGTAAATCACACAACATTGCAATAAAATAGCTGTAGATTTAATATAACCTTTTTTTTTTTTTTTTTTTTTTTTTAAACAAATAAATATATTTATACATACGAATCATGTATATACCCAATATATATATAGATTTATATATAAATATACACATATATACAAATATCATACATGCAAAATGTATTGCAACTTTGAAGACCAAAAGGAGCACACTCAAGGATTGCTTGGAGAGACCAAAAAGGCAACGGGGAGGCGGGTGGGACCGTGAGGAATCCACAGGTAGCTAATGTATCCACCAGAAAAGTCGTTACCGAAGGTAAGTAACTCGTTCTTCTGATGGATACAACTACCTGTGGATTCCTCACCTGATGAATAGAGTCCCAAAGCAGTACCACGCCCGGCGGTGGGTGCCTAAATGGTCAAACCAAGAAATCCTGCAGCACTGACCGTGCAAAATGACCGTCCCTTCTGACCTCAGAGTCCAAACAGTAATGTTTCACAAAAGTGTGAAGGGACGACCAAGTTGCGGCCTTGCAGATGTCGACCACAGGAACACCCCTGGCCAAGGCCGAAGAGGCCGACTTAGCTCTGGTGGAGTGAGCTCTAATGCCCTCAGGCGGATCCTTCTTTGCCAAAGAGTAACAGATTTTAATGCAAAGAACAACCCACCTGGAGAGTGTTCTCTTGTGGACTGCCTTTCCTCTCCTCTTGCCCACGTATCCGACAAACAGCTGATCCTCCAGCCTGATATCCTTCATTCTGTCGATATAGAAGCTCAACGCCCTTTTTGGGTCCAGGCGATGTAGTCTTTCTTCCTCCTTTGAAGGATGAGGCGGAGGATAAAACGTGGACAAAGTGATTGTCTGAGCCAAATGGAAGGGTGAAACAACCTTCGGAAGGAAAGCAGCCTTGGTCCTCAACACCACCTTATCCCCATAAAACGTTATATAAGGGGGTTTAACCGATAAGGCCTGCAACTCACTCACTCTCCTTGCAGATGTTATAGCTACCAGGAATACTGTTTTAATAACCAAATACCTTAAGGGGCAAGAATGCATAGGCTCAAAAGGGGACCCCATAAGGAAAGTCAGGACCAAGGACAAATCCCATTGAGGCATAACGAATGGTTTTGGAGGATATTGATTCAGAAGACCTTTCAAGAATCTGAGAACAATAGGGGATTTAAATAACGATGGTTGGTCTGGAAGACAAATGAAGGCTGACAAGGCCGACAAATAACCCTTAATGGTAGCTACTGCACAACCTTTCTGCGCTAGAGACAGTGCAAAAGACAAAACATGTGACAGATGAGCATGTAAGGGATCAATCTGTCTCTCTCCACACCACATAACAAATTTAGACCACCTATTAGCGTAGATAGATTTAGTGGAGTGTCGCCTGGCCGCTAAGATAACATCCACTACATCAGGCAGGAGAGAGAAGGAACTCAGGTTGCCCCGTTCAATCTCCAAGCATGTAGGTGCAGACTCTGGAGGTTGGGGTGTAAAACCTGCCCCTGCGACTGCGAGAGGAGGTCTGCCCTGAGAGGGAGACGGAGCGGAGGGCACAGTGAGAGTTGGAGAAGGTCGGAGTACCATACCCTCCTTGGCCAATCCGGAGCTATTAAGATGACTTGGGCCCGGTCTTGGCGAATTTTCCTCAACACTCGAGGAATCAAGGGTATGGGGGGAAACGCGTAAAGCAACTGGTCGCACCAGGTTATCTGAAACGCGTCCCCCAACGCTCCCTGCATCGGATACTGGAGGCTGCAGAATAACGGGCAATGCGCGTTCTCCCGAGTGGCAAACAGATCTATCCGAGGAAACCCCCACATCTGGAAGATTAAACAGACTTGATCTGGATGGAGACGCCACTCGTGGTCTGCCGAGAATTGGCGACTGAGACTGTCCGCACGTACATTCAAGACCCCGGCCAGATGATTTGCCACCAAGCAAATCTGATGGTCCTTTGCCCAGGACCATAGCCGAAGAGCTTCTCTGCAAAGAAGGTACGACCCTACTCCTCCCTGTTTGTTTATGTACCACATCGTGGTAGTATTGTCCGTCAGGACCTGTACCGACTGACCACGAAGGGATGGGAGGAAGGCCTTGAGAGCCAAACGTACAGCCCGTAACTCCAACAGATTGATATGAAACACCTGTTCCTCTGGAGACCAAAGCCCTTTGATCTCCAGATCCCCCAGATGAGCTCCCCATCCTAGGGTGGAGGCATCCGTTATTACCGTGGCCACTGGTGGCGACTGCGCGAACGGCTTCCCCTGTGAAAGATTGTTGCCCGCAATCCACCACTTCAATTCCACAGCAGCATCTCTGGAGATCTTGACAGTACCTTCTAAATCTCCCTTGTGTTGAGACCACTGCCTTCGGAGGCACCACTGAAGAGCCCTCATGTGCCAGCGAGCATGCGTGACCAACAGAATGCAGGAGGCGAACAGACCGAGCAGACGAAGGACCTTGAGGACTGGAACTACCGCTCCATTTCGAAACATTGGAACCAATTCCTGAATATCTTGAATCCGCTGAGGCGGAGGAAAGGCTCGACTCAATGTTGTATCCAGTACTGCCCCTATGAACAGGAGGCGCTGAGAGGGCTCCAGGTGAGATTTGGGCACGTTCACCGAAAAGCCCAGGTCGAACAACAACTGGGTTGTTGACTGCAGATGATGCGACACAAGCTCCGGGGACTTGGCTTTGATCAACCAGTCGTCCAAGTAAGGGAATACTGCTATCCCCTTCCTTCTGAGCTCCGCCGCAACCACTGACATCACCTTTGTGAAGACTCGAGGTGCTGAAGTAAGACCAAACGGGAGGACCGCAAACTGATAGTGCTGCGACCCTACCACAAACCGGAGATACTTCCTGTGCGACTTGAGTATCGGGATATGAAAGTAAGCATCCTGCAAGTCGACAGACACCATCCAATCTTCCTTGTTCAACGCCAAAAGCACCTGTGCTAGGGTCAGCATCTTGAACTTTTCCTGTTTGAGGAACCAATTCAAGATCCTCAGATCCAGGATTGGTCTCAACTGACCATCCTTTTTGGGAATCAGGAAGTATCTTGAGTAACAACCTCGACCTTTTTCCTGCTCTGGGACCAACTCTACCGCGCCCTTTGAAAGGAGGACTTGAACCTCCTGTTCTAGCAACAGGAGGTGTTCTTCTGAACAATAAGATGGGCGGGGCGGGATGAGGGGCGGGAACTCCTGAAAGGGAAGGGCGTAGCCTTTTCCCACAATGCCGAGAACCCAAGTGTCCGTTGTGATAGACTTCCACTTGTGGAGAAAACGCTGTAATCTTCCCCCTACAGGAGAGGAGTGAGTGGGAAACGGTGGAAGCCTAAGGCTGCTTCCCCTGCTGCACCCCTCCAGAGGACGAGGAAGAGGCAGAGTGCTGTTGAGAGGCTCCTCTGGTACGGACCCCACCCCTCCCCCTCCCTCTAAATGACCTATAGGGGAGGGAAGAGGCGGGTTGCTGGAACCTCCCCCGAAAGGAAGAGGAATAAGAGCCACGCCCAAATCCCCGAAACCTCCTGAAAATTCTAGAAGAGGCAGAGGAAGAAGGAGCTTGCAGTCCTAACGATTTGGCTGTGGCTCTGCTCTCCTTAAATCGTTCCAAGGCTGAATCTGCCTTGGCTCCAAACAGTCTGTCCCCATCAAACGGGAGGTCCAGCAGGGTCGACTGCACATCCGCAGAGAACCCTGAGTTTCGGAGCCAGGCCTGTCTTCTTGCCACCACAGCCGTGCCCATCGCCCTGGCCACCGAGTCGGTCGTATCCAGCCCAGACTGGATAATCTGGGTCGCGGCAGCCTTGGCGTCCGAGACCACATCCAAAAGACCCTGGGGAAGCTCCGTGAATGAAGACGAAATATCATCCATCAGCGCATGGATGTACCTCCCCAGAATGCACGTGGCGTTGGTGGCCTTCAACGCCAAACTGCATGACGAAAATATTTTCTTGGACTGCGCATCCAGTTTCTTGGAGTCTCTGTCTCCAGGCACCGTCGGGAAGGAACCAGGCGCTGACTTTGAGGAACAGGAGGCTTGCACCACCAAGCTCTCCGGCGTAGGGTGTCTAGAGAGAAAGCCAGGGTCAGATGGTGCAGCTCGATACCTCCTGGCCACAGCCCTATGAACGGCCGAGGAAGACACCGGCTTCTTCCACACCTCCAACACCGGATCCAGCAAAGCCTCATTAAATGGCAAGAGAGGCTCAGCTGCAGCAGAGGCCGGATGCAATACCTCTGTCAGCAAATTCTGCTTTGCCTCTGCCACCGGCAAAGGCAGGTCCAAAAAGCTCGCTGCCTTCCTCACCACAGCATGAAAGGAAGCAGCCTCCTCCGTATATTCCCCTGGAGATGAAAGGTCCCACTCAGGGGAAGTGTCCAGCCCACTGGCTGTATCCAGACCATGCAGTCCGTCTCCAGAGTCCTCAATCTCTCCCTCCTCTAGGACTCGCTGGTACTCTTGCTCTTCTAAAAGACGGAGAGCACGCCTCCTCGAATGAAGTCTCTCCTCGATACGCGGAGTCGACATGGCCTCCGCCGACGTCGAAGAACGGCGCCGATCTCCAGAAGCATCTGACGCCGCGTCCGGCGCCACAGGCAGCTTCGGCGCCGAGGCAGGAGCCGGAGGACGAGGTCTTGGAGCCGATGGACCAACCGGAGTCACAGGGCAAAATCCTGACTTCGACGGAGGGGCAACCTCCGGGGCCGAAACATCCGAAGCCACCGGAGCGGCCACCGACGCCGGCACCGGCGCCGAGCCCACATTCCCAAAAGGGAGAAAGGGCATAAAGGGTGCCGGCCGAAGAGGCGCAGGATCACCCAACGAAAAGGCCAAGGGCCCCGAAGGACCAGCCGGAGCAGCTCCTGGAGCCATCTGCTGAAAGATGGTATACATCGCATTAAGAAACGCGGTACTATCGGCTCCAGGAGTGGGAAAAGCCGGATACTGGGGTGCCTGGATCGAGGGCGACCCCGACGCCGGCCTCGACGTCTGCGACGCCGGAGAAAACACAAGAGGCTGCACCACCTCAATCACTGACGCCTGACCAGGTGAAGTCGGTGACGCCGGAGAGGGCAACGGCGTCGATGGATGCGGCGTGACCGTGGGGCTGACCTCCCAAGTCCTCCGACGCCGAGCCGAAGGTGACCTCGAACGAGACTCCTTGCTGGAGTGACGTCGTGAGTCTCTACGGCGCCGGGAGTCTCGATGACGCCGGTGAGACCTTGGCGAAGAAGACTTCTTATGATGTTTCTCCTTCTTCTTTGACTTTGCCATGAATAACTTGGCCTCGCGCTCTTTGAGGGCCTTCGGATTCATGTGTTGACATGAATCGCAAGTCGAGACGTCGTGGTCGGAGCTCAAACACCATAGACAGTCGGAGTGAGGATCTGTAAGGTAGTTGTATCCATCAGAAACAGATCATCTCATGGAACATCAATGGTTTCCTGGATAAGATAAAACGCACTGCTGTGTTTACTTACATACACAGGCATAAGCCAGACGTACTCCTATTGCAAGAAACTCACCTCCTGGGAAGCAAATGTCCTTTCCTGGCCCGCAGGGGCTTTGACAGGGTTTACCACGCCGGGTTCACTTGTGTCTCAAGGGGGGTAGCCATACTGCTTCATCGGTCATTCCCCATGACAAATATTCAAGTACGAAGAGATCAACACGGTACTGAGGGGTAGGGCCAAAAACCTGGTACGGAACCAGGAACGCACACAAGCCCAACATATCGAAAAGTTGGAGCTCCGGGCCAAGGTCCTTGAAAACAAAAATGAAATAAGCCTGAACGACAAAACGACGCAACAACTATTCCTAATCCGAGAGGACATAAGAGACCAATCCCTAGGGGCAGCTAAGCACTTATGGAGAGCAAGCACTGCAAAACTCTATGGATGGGGGGACAAGACCGGAAAAATGCTATACTGGCTGGTATCTCACCACCAGGCTTCCAGGATTGTCCCTGAAATTCGGGATGGGGAAGGTAACCTCGTCGCAAACCACACAGAAATCGCAAATGCCTTCGCTACGTACTACCGAACACTATGTCAGGCGTCGGGACGGGTCAATATGATTGCAGCCAGACAGTTGCTGGATGAAATCCCCCTCCCACAGTTGTTTGTGCCAGAGGCGCAGGCCTTGGACCAACCCATTGACACAGAAGAAATCCAAGCAGCTATTTCGGCATTGAGCACTGGGAAAACCCCGGGACCCAACGGACTCCCCTCAGAATACTACAAGAAGAATTAATACCACACCTATTAAACCTCTTTACAGCCGTAGATAACAGTGGTGTGTTCCCCAGAGAACTAGATACAGCTATCATTGTGGTGCTCCCCAAGACCCAACCCCCCTCAACACATTGTGCCGACTATAGGCCGATCTCACTGATCAACACTGAGATTAAAATCTTTGCAGCCATCCTTGCCGCCCGTCTCAAAAGGGTTCTGCCACAACTAATACACCCAGATCAATGTGGCTTCATGGCCACTCGCAGCACTCTGCATTGTATCCGTCGGTTGCACATAGCACTAGCTGAATGTAGCCGTTTAAGCTGAGACCTTGCCCTTTTACTCATTGATTTAGAAAAGGCCTTTAATTCAGTCAATTGGGGATTTCTCCGTTTGGTACTCCGACGCACGGGCCTCGGCCCGAGATTCTGTTGCTTGGTTCAGGCACTATACGTGAACCCCACTGCCCGGGTGCAAGTTAATGGGTCCCTGTCCTCGACCCTAGAGATTCACCGGGGCAGACAGCAGGGTTGCCCTCTGTCTCCCCTTCTATTCACCCTAGCCATTGAACCTCTGGCCCAGATGGTCAGATCCGACCCAATATATCGCGGCTGGCATTGGAACCGCTCCCAGGAACACAGAATAGCGCTTTATGCCGACGATGTCCTGCTGTACATGGAAGAGCCCAGCGTAACAGGCCCAAGATGCCTCAAGTTGCTAGATCGCTATGAAGTGGCGTCAGGACTGAAAATGAACCCATACTAATCCCGCTTGCACACTCATGAGACTGCTTCGATTGGCAAGAGCAGGCTAAGCTTTAAATACCTGGGCATCTGGGTGTCACTACTGCCGGAACTGACCTGGGCCAAAAACTTGACACCGTTGTTGTCTCGCATCAAAGCTGACCTTCAGAAATGGCGTACTCTGCCGCTAAACGTAATGGGCCGAGTGGCTCTATATAAGATGATGATCCTGCCGAGGCTCCTCTACACCTTTCAAAACTTCCCTTTACTCATCCCCGTTCGTGGTTTAGAGCCCTTGAAAGTGCCACGGGGTTGTTTCTCTGGAGGGGTGCCAGACACCGAGTGGCGGCCCAACACAGCCGAATAGGGGTATATGATGGAGGCCTGGGCGCCTCAGACCCCTACCTATATTAACTAGCCTCCCAACTGATAGTGATCCACGACTGGTTTAACGGGGGATGGGGAGACCCAACTTACCGGGTGGAGTTGGAACTCCTCGGGTTCCCTCGCCTTCTAGATATAATGTCTGGGAGTCCCCTACCCCGAGGAATGGGGGAGGTCACCAAAGTGATTTTTCTGGCATGGCGTGCTGCCCTAAGATACACCCACTGGAACGCCATTGTTACCCACCAGACACCACTATGGAGAGGGAAATGGTTAAGTGCAACTGCGGCTCTGGAGAGATTTGTGGAATGGGATTTGGTGGGTGTAAAGAAATGGCTCCCTGTTGCAGTTACCCCCCACTTTTTGCCTGATACTGATGCTGACTTGACTGAGAAGTGTGCTGGGACCCTGCTAACCAGGCCCCAGCACCAGTGTTCCTTCACCTAAAATGTACCATTGTATCCACAATTGGCACACCCTGGCATTCAGATAAGTCCCTTGTAACTGGTACTTCTAGTACCAAGGGCCCTGATGCCAAGGAAGGTCTCTAAGGGCTGCAGCATGTCTTATGCCACCCTAGAGACCCCTCACTCAGCACAGACACACTGCTTACAAGCCTGTGTGTGCTAGTGAGAACAAAATGAGTAAGTCGACATGGCACTCCCCTCAGGGTGCCATGCCAGCCTCTCACTGCCTATGCAGTATAGGTAAGACACCCCTCTAGCAGGCCTTACAGCCCTAAGGCAGGGTGCACTATACCATAGGTGAGGGTACCAGTGCATGAGCATGGTACCCCTACAGTGTCTAAACAAAACCTTAGACATTGTAAGTGCAGGGTAGCCACAAGAGTATATGGTCTGGGAGTCTGTCAAACACGAACTCCACAGCACCATAATGGCTACACTGAAAACTGGGAAGTTTGGTATCAAACTTCTCAGCACAATAAATGCACACTGATGCCAGTGTACATTTTATTGTAAAATCCACCACAGAGGGCACCTTAGAGGTGCCCCCTGAAACTTAACCAACTATCTGTGTAGGCTGACTGGTTCCAGCAGCCTGCCACACTAGAGACATGTTGCTGGCCCCATGGGGAGAGTGCCTTTGTCACTCTGAGGCCAGTAACAAAGCCTGCACTGGGTGGAGATGCTAACACCTCCCCCAGGCAGGAACTGTGACACCTGGCGGTGAGCCTCAAAGGCTCCCCCCTTTGTCACAGCCCAGCAGGGCACTCCAGCTTAGTGGAGTTGCCCGCCCCCTCCGGCCACGGCCCCCACTTTTGGCGGCAAGGCTGGAGGGAACAAAGAAAGCAACAAGGAGGAGTCACTGGCCAGTCAGGACAGCCCCTAAGGTGTCCTGAGCTGAAGTGACTCTAACTTTTAGAAATCCTCCATCTTGCAGATGGAGGATTCCCCCAATAGGGTTAGGATTGTGACCCCCTCCCCTTGGGAGGAGGCACAAAGAGGGTGTACCCACCCTCAGGGCTAGTAGCCATTGGCTACTAACCCCCCAGACCTAAACACGCCCTTAAATTTAGTATTTAAGGGCTACCCTGAACCCTAGAAAATTAGATTCCTGCAACTACAAGAAGAAGGACTGCCTAGCTGAAAACCCCTGCAGAGGAAGACCAGAAGACGACAACTGCCTTGGCTCCAGAAACTCACCGGCCTGTCTCCTGCCTTCCAAAGATCCTGCTCCAGCGACGCCTTCCAAAGGGACCAGCGACCTCGACATCCTCTGAGGACTGCCCCTGCTTCGAAAAGACAAGAAACTCCCGAGGACAGCGGACCTGCTCCAAGACAAGCTGCAACTGTGTTTCCAGCAGCTTTAAAGAACCCTGCAAGCTCCCCGCAAGAAGCGTGAGACTTGCAACACTGCACCCGGCGACCCCGACTCGGCTGGTGGCGATCCAACACCTCAGGAGGGACCCCAGGACTACTCTGATACTGTGAGTACCAAAACCTGTCCCCCCTGAGCCCCCACAGCGCCGCCTGCAGAGGGAATCCCGAGGCTTCCCCTGACCGCGACTCTTTGAACCTAAAGTCCCGACGCCTGGGAGAGACCCTGCACCCGCAGCCCCCAGGACCTGAAGGACCGGACTTTCACTGGAGAAGTGACCCCCAGGAGTCCCTCGCCCTTGCCCAAGTGGAGGTTTCCCCGAGGAATCCCCCCCTTGCCTGCCTGCAGCGCTGAAGAGATCCCGAGATCTCTCATAGACTAACATTGCGAACCCGACGCCTGTTCCTACACTGCACCCGGCCGCCCCCGCGCTGCTGAGGGTGAAATTTCTGTGTGGACTTGTGTCCCCCCCGGTGCCCTACAAAACCCCCCTGGTCTGCCCTCCGAAAACGCGGGTACTTACCTGCAAGCAGACCGGAACCGGGGCACCCCCTTCTCTCCATTCTAGCCTATGTGTTTTGGGCACCACTTTGAACTCTGCACCTGACCGGCCCGGAGCTGCTGGTGTGGTGACTTTGGGGTTGCTCTGAACCCCCAACGGTGGGCTACCTTGGACCAAGAACTAAGCCCTGTAAGTGTCTTACTTACCTGGTTAACCTAACAAATACTTACCTCCCCTAGGAACTGTGAAAATTGCACTAAGTGTCCACTTTTAAAACAGCTATTTGCGAATAACTTGAAAAGTATACATGCAATTTTGATGATTTGAAGTTCCTAAAGTACTTACCTGCAATACCTTTCGAATGAGATATTACATGTAGAATTTGAACCTGTGGTTCTTAAAATAAACTAAGAAAAGATATTTTTCTATATAAAAACCTATTGGCTGGATTTGTCTCTGAGTGTGTGTACCTCATTTATTGTCTATGTGTATGTACAACAAATGCTTAACACTACTCCTTGGATAAGCCTACTGCTCGACCACACTACCACAAAATAGAGCATTAGTATTATCTATTTTTACCACTACTTTACCTCTAAGGGGAACCCTTGGACTCTGTGCATGCTATTCCTTACTTTGAAATAGCACATACAGAGCCAACTTCCTACATTGGTGGATCAGCGGTGGGGTACAAGACTTTGCATTTGCTGGACTACTCAGCCAATACCTGATCACACGACAAATTCCAAAATTGTCATTAGAAATTGATTTTTGCAATTTGAAAAGTTTTCTAAATTCTTAAAAGACCTGCTAGGGCCTTGTGTTAGATCCTGTTTAGCATTTCTTTTAGAGTTTAAAAGTTTGTAAAAGTTTGAATTAGATTCTAGAACCAGTTGTAGATTCTTAAAAAGTATTCCAACTTTTAGAAGCAAAATGTCTAGCACAGAGGTGACTGTGGTGGAACTCGACACCACACCTTACCTCCATCTTAAGATGAGGGAGCTAAGGTCACTCTGTAAAATAAAGAAAATAACAATGGGCCCCAAACCTACCAAAATACAGCTCCAGGAGCTTTTGGCAGAGTTTGAAAAGGCCAACCCCTCTGAGGGTGGCAACTCGGAGGAAGAGGATAGTGACTTGGAGGACAATTCCCCCCTACCAGTCCTATCTAAGGAGAACAGGGTCCCTCAAACCCTGACTCCAAAAATAATAGTCAGAGATGCTGGTTCCCTCACAGGAGAGACCAACACCTCTGAAATCACTGAGGATAGCCTCAGTGAAGATGACCCCCTGTTAGCCAGGATGGTCAAAAGATTGGCTTTGGAAAAGCAGCTCCTAGCCATAGAAAGGGAAAGAAAAGAGATGGGCCTAGGTCCCATCAATGGTGGCAGCAACTTAAATAGGGTCAGAGATTCTCCTGACATCCTAAAAATCCCCAAAGGGATTGTAACAAAATATGAAGATGGTGATGACATCACCAAATGGTTCACAGCTTTTGAGAGGGCTTGTGTAACCAGAAAAGTGAACAGATCTCACTGGGGTGCCCTCCTTTGGGAAATGTTCACTGGAAAGTGTAGGGATAGACTCCTCACACTCTCTGGAAAAGATGCAGAATCTTATGACCTCATGAAGGGTACCCTGATTGAGGGCTTTGGATTCTCCACTGAGGAGTATAGAATTAGATTCAGGGGGGCTCAAAAATCCTCGAGCCAGACCTGGGTTGATTTTGTAGACTACTCAGTAAAAACACTAGATGGTTGGTTAACTGGAAATGAAGTGTGTGACTATGTTGGGCTTTATAATTTGTTTATGAAAGAACACATTTTAAGTAACTGCTTCAATGAAAAGTTGCATCAGTATCTGGTAGACCTAGGTCCAATTTCTCCCCAAGAATTGGGAAAGAAGGCAGACCACTGGGTCAAGACTAGAGTAACTAAAACTTCCACTGGGGGTGACCAAAAGAAAGGGGTTACAAAAACTCCCCAGGAGAAAGTGGGTAACACTAGAAACAAAGAAAAAGAGTCCTCTGTAGGCCCCCAAAAACCAGAACAGGTGGGTGGGCCCCAAGACACAACCCAAAACAAAGGTGGGTACCAGGGTAAGAACTGGGATGCCACTAAGGCATGGTGCCACAACTGTAAACAGTCTGGGCACCACACCAAGGACACTTCTTGTCCCAAAAACAAACCCCAGAACAAAATTCCTGGGGTAACCAGTGTAGCCATGGGAGATGACTCCTCAGATGAGGAGGTCTTCCTAGCCTTCAACTGGAAACAGGGCCCAACAGGTGAGTTGGAGATTCCAGAGGGAAGTAGACACTTCCACCACCTACTGGTGAATGGAATCCCAACCACTGCCCTGAGAGACACTTGTGCCAGTCACACTATTGTGCATGACAGGCTGGTGCTCTCAAACCAGTACATCCCAGGTGAGACTGCCAGGGTAAGAGTTAGCCTAGATAGGGTCACTAAGAGGCCTGTGGCTTTAGTGCCCATAGAAGTGGGTGGCACTCTTAGCTGGAGAAGGGTAGTAGTCAGTACAGACCTCCCCCTTGATTGTCTCCTTGGAAATGACTACCCAGAGGTTAGTCAGAGCCCAAGAGAGAAACTGGTCCAGTGCCAGTCCTCTCCCAAGGATTCTGGAAGTCCTGCCTCTGCAGTAAATGCAAGCAGGCCCCAGAAGAAGAAGAAAAGAAAACAGAGTAGGAAGGGTGGACAACCTTTAGCCAAGGTTACAGCAAGCCAAGGAGATTCTGCTCCAGTCGGGGAGAACTCCAAAAATGGCCCTGATAAAGTCCAACCTGACCCACAAGAAGTCCTGGCTAGTCAGGCAACTGTTAAACCTGAGTGGGTGGCTCCTCAGCTAACAGAAGAAAGAGTGGAAGAAGGGTGTTTACTACAAGATGTGGTAACCCCCCACTCCAATACAGCAGACAGGCAACCCGAACCCAAAGAAGCCTGTAACTTAGCCCCTTCCCTTTTAGGTGAAGAGCTAAAGGTGTGGTTCTGGGCACTGACAGCTGTCAGTGGCCTCTGCTGGGTGTTAGCCTTTATGGCTGCACTATCCTTAGCATGGTGGTCTGACCCCATGCCAAATGGCAAGTTAGGCCCCCTGACCCTATTGGTCATGGTGGGGTTACTCCAGCTCTGGGTAACCTCTCTGGGTAAGCTAGGGGTGACCCTGGCCAAGATAAGGTTAGCAGAGGTGGACACCTCTAAGACCAAAATAGAAAGAATGGGTGGAGACATTGAAGAGGCAGACAAGAGGCAATTCAGACTAGGTCCTATCACTGTGGAAGTGGGTCAGTTCCCCAAAGGGAATGACCTGAACAGAAGGATGTAAGGCAGAGTAGGCCCTGCAACTAACCAGCCTATTTCTCCTACTCTTCCTCGCCTGACAGACTAGGAAGACTCTCCCAGCTTGGGCTGAGTCTCCTGGCCTGTAGGCTGGGGAGGGCTTATGTAAAGAAATGGCTCCCTGTTGCAGTTACCCCCCCACTTTTTGCCTGATACTGATGCTGACTTGACTGAGAAGTGTGCTGGGACCCTGCTAACCAGGCCCCAGCACCAGTGTTCCTTCACCTAAAATGTACCATTGTTTCCACAATTGGCACACCCTGGCATTCAGATAAGTCCCTTGTAACTGGTACTTCTAGTACCAAGGGCCCTGATGCCAAGGAAGGTCTCTAAGGGCTGCAGCATGTCTTATGCCACCCTAGAGACCCCTCACTCAGCACAGACACACTGCTTACAAGCCTGTGTGTGCTAGTGAGAACAAAATGAGTAAGTCGACATGGCACTCCCCTCAGGGTGCCATGCCAGCCTCTCACTGCCTATGCAGTATAGGTAAGACACCCCTCTAGCAGGCCTTACAGCCCTAAGGCAGGGTGCACTATACCATAGGTGAGGGTACCAGTGCATGAGCATGGTACCCCTACAGTGTCTAAACAAAACCTTAGACATTGTAAGTGCAGGGTAGCCACAAGAGTATATGGTCTGGGAGTCTGTCAAACACGAACTCCACAGCACCATAATGGCTACACTGAAAACTGGGAAGTTTGGTATCAAACTTCTCAGCACAATAAATGCACACTGATGCCAGTGTACATTTTATTGTAAAATCCACCACAGAGGGCACCTTAGAGGTGCCCCCTGAAACTTAACCAACTATCTGTGTAGGCTGACTGGTTCCAGCAGCCTGCCACACTAGAGACATGTTGCTGGCCCCATGGGGAGAGTGCCTTTGTCACTCTGAGGCCAGTAACAAAGCCTGCACTGGGTGGAGATGCTAACACCTCCCCCAGGCAGGAACTGTGACACCTGGCGGTGAGCCTCAAAGGCTCCCCCCTTTGTCACAGCCCAGCAGGGCACTCCAGCTTAGTGGAGTTGCCCGCCCCCTCCGGCCACGGCCCCCACTTTTGGCGGCAAGGCTGGAGGGAACAAAGAAAGCAACAAGGAGGAGTCACTGGCCAGTCAGGACAGCCCCTAAGGTGTCCTGAGCTGAAGTGACTCTAACTTTTAGAAATCCTCCATCTTGCAGATGGAGGATTCCCCCAATAGGGTTAGGATTGTGACCCCCTCCCCTTGGGAGGAGGCACAAAGAGGGTGTACCCACCCTCAGGGCTAGTAGCCATTGGCTACTAACCCCCCAGACCTAAACACGCCCTTAAATTTAGTATTTAAGGGCTACCCTGAACCCTAGAAAATTAGATTCCTGCAACTACAAGAAGAAGGACTGCCTAGCTGAAAACCCCTGCAGAGGAAGACCAGAAGACGACAACTGCCTTGGCTCCAGAAACTCACCGGCCTGTCTCCTGCCTTCCAAAGATCCTGCTCCAGCGACGCCTTCCAAAGGGACCAGCGACCTCGACATCCTCTGAGGACTGCCCCTGCTTCGAAAAGACAAGAAACTCCCGAGGACAGCGGACCTGCTCCAAGACAAGCTGCAACTGTGTTTCCAGCAGCTTTAAAGAACCCTGCAAGCTCCCCGCAAGAAGCGTGAGACTTGCAACACTGCACCCGGCGACCCCGACTCGGCTGGTGGCGATCCAACACCTCAGGAGGGACCCCAGGACTACTCTGATACTGTGAGTACCAAAACCTGTCCCCCCTGAGCCCCCACAGCGCCGCCTGCAGAGGGAATCCCGAGGCTTCCCCTGACCGCGACTCTTTGAACCTAAAGTCCCGACGCCTGGGAGAGACCCTGCACCCGCAGCCCCCAGGACCTGAAGGACCGGACTTTCACTGGAGAAGTGACCCCCAGGAGTCCCTCGCCCTTGCCCAAGTGGAGGTTTCCCCGAGGAATCCCCCCCTTGCCTGCCTGCAGCGCTGAAGAGATCCCGAGATCTCTCATAGACTAACATTGCGAACCCGACGCCTGTTCCTACACTGCACCCGGCCGCCCCCGCGCTGCTGAGGGTGAAATTTCTGTGTGGACTTGTGTCCCCCCCGGTGCCCTACAAAACCCCCCTGGTCTGCCCTCCGAAAACGCGGGTACTTACCTGCAAGCAGACCGGAACCGGGGCACCCCCTTCTCTCCATTCTAGCCTATGTGTTTTGGGCACCACTTTGAACTCTGCACCTGACCGGCCCGGAGCTGCTGGTGTGGTGACTTTGGGGTTGCTCTGAACCCCCAACGGTGGGCTACCTTGGACCAAGAACTAAGCCCTGTAAGTGTCTTACTTACCTGGTTAACCTAACAAATACTTACCTCCCCTAGGAACTGTGAAAATTGCACTAAGTGTCCACTTTTAAAACAGCTATTTGCGAATAACTTGAAAAGTATACATGCAATTTTGATGATTTGAAGTTCCTAAAGTACTTACCTGCAATACCTTTCGAATGAGATATTACATGTAGAATTTGAACCTGTGGTTCTTAAAATAAACTAAGAAAAGATATTTTTCTATATAAAAACCTATTGGCTGGATTTGTCTCTGAGTGTGTGTACCTCATTTATTGTCTATGTGTATGTACAACAAATGCTTAACACTACTCCTTGGATAAGCCTACTGCTCGACCACACTACCACAAAATAGAGCATTAGTATTATCTATTTTTACCACTACTTTACCTCTAAGGGGAACCCTTGGACTCTGTGCATGCTATTCCTTACTTTGAAATAGCACATACAGAGCCAACTTCCTACAGTGGGCATCTCCTTGGTGGGAGACGTGTGGTCTGTGGATTCTGTGAAATCTTTCCAAGACTTAAGGGAGGACTTCCAGCTAGCCCAACCACAATTCTTCAGATATCTCCTACTTAGACATGCTTTAAGAACCCACATACCAACAATAAGCTCTCTGCCAGAGTTTAACCCGCTAGAAGCCAAATTACTCATGGGAAACCTAGGAACCTAGGGAGGAAGGGTGTCTCCCAAATCTACAAAACACTGATCAACAATACTCCCGGGGATCTGAACCTCATTAGATCTAGATGGGAGGTATGGGTGGGCGACCTAGAAGACACAGAATGGAAAGAAGCCATGATGGCACCCAGGTCATTAGCGGTGTCGGCTAAGCTCTTCACAGTGCAATTCTAATACCTACACAGTGCATACTTATCTCCTGCTAGGCTACACCACGCATGCCTTCGACCCTCTGCCCAATGCCCACGATGCTTGATCGAGCCTGCCGATTTTTTCCACATGGTTTGGTCCTGTCGAGTGATTCAGCCCTACTGGGACTCGGTGCTCCACGGACTGGGGAAAGTCTTGGGTTATGAAATATAAAGATCTGCAAAACTGGTCCTACTGGGAGTGATGGAGGACTTGAGAGGAACACGGGCTCATCGGGGTCTGGTGGCCACAGCCCTGTTGATAGCCTGAGATATAGCAGCGACCTGGATCTCCCCCGAGGGCCCATCACTCCGAAAATAGAGAAAAGGGGTAGACTGGTGCGCAACCCAGGAGAAAGTGGTCTACAACTCTAGGGGTAGCCCCCGGAAATTTGAAAAGATATGGGGAAAATGGATAGACTTTCTGCGATAATAGGAGATTAGAGGCTGGCCAAGATGGCCGTACTGGAAATAGGACTGCGGCCCACCCCCACCGGTCTAGGTTTCCATCCCCACATTGTGACTGTTTGGAATTTACTACTGTCCTTGATATCTATTGCAATGTCATACGGAACTGTAATTGCTCTCTGCTCGTTATACTTCTGTTCTTTGTCTTTAATTTTATTTTTATTTCCTTTTTGCTATATCTTCTTAAAAAAATAAACCAATAAAATATGTTTATCAAAAAAAATAAAAAATCTGGCAGATACAACCAGGATAGTAATGCGGGGAAGGAGGCTTGGGAGCTCCCCTGCTAGGGGGCAGAGCAGGGACTTGTCACATTTTATAATTTTCCCTGAATGTTCTCCAAAGATGCAGAAGATTTGCAGGAGCCTGTCTATGGAGAAGGCTGGGTCCATGACATATAGTAGCACGTCATCTGCTTATAAGGAGATGTGCTCTTTCCAGCCCTCTATTCCCGGAATACCCCGGACTAAGGGGTCTGGGCGGATCCAAGCCGCCAGTGACTCTAGGGCCAGCACGAAAAGCATTGGGGAAAGTGGACATGCCTGTCTCGTTTCCCTTTGCAACCTGAAGGTCCAGGAAGCCGTCCCATTTACTCCCACCCCCGCTAGAGGTTTCTGGTAGAGCAATAAGACCCATTTGCAAAGCCGTGGACAGAACCCCCATCTTCCTTAGTGTTGCAAACATATATCCCCACTCCAGACTATCAAATGCCATCTTGGCACCTAGGGCTACCGGGGCACTACGGGGAATGAAGCCCGATTGATCAGGGTGGACTAAAGAGGAAATAATTGTCTGCAACCGATTTGCCAGTACCTTACCTAGTACCTTTGCCTTCATATTTAGCAAGGATATGGGTCTGAAAGATTTGCACGCCGTGTCCGGCTTCCCTGCCTTGTGTACGACTGCAATTGTTGCTGTTCTCTGTTCAACAGGGAGTTGGCTGTCTGTCAGTTCCTCCTGAAACATTGTGGTGAGTTGCAAGGTCACCTTAGTGGCAAGCTCTTCATAGAGCTCCACTGGGAGCCTGTTTGGTCTTGTCGGATTGCAAGGTCCCGAGCGCCCATCTTACCTCCTCCGCCATTAGATTCCCTTCCAGAGTCTCCTGTTCGTCCTCTGCAAGGGACACAAGGGCAACATCTTTCAGAAAGTCGTCACAGTCTTCTTCCGTTATAGGTGACCTAGAAGCATACAGGCGCTCATAATAGGAGGCAAAGGTCTCAGCTATATCTGCACTAGTCCGTCTTATCACTCAAGTGTTATCCACTGTCTCCTGTACTCCCCTCTGTTCTTGGTCTCTCCTGTCCAACCATGTCAACAGCTTGCTCGTCTTGTCTCCTATATCATACAGCCTTCTCTGTGTGGCCAAGGCATACTTATGGGCGCTATCTTCAGCCAGGTTGCGAAGTTTCGCTTGCTTGGCTTACAATTTGCGGCGTAACTCCTCTGAGTTGTCCTCTGGCAGGCGAACTGCAGGGGCCCCCACCTCTCTCTCCAGCACCTCAATTTTTAGCTTTCTCTCTTTTTTCTTTCCTCTATCAATGCCTGGGCCTGTCCGTGGAGGACTGTCTTAAGGGTCTCCCATAGTACACAACTAGAGGCTACTGAACCTGTGTTCTCCCGGAAATAAAGGTCAACCCTTCCCCCAACCTCCTCCTAATATCCGGGTCTTTCAGATACCATGTATCAATTGTGGGTGTGAGTGCCTGATTTGTTTTGGCCTCTTCAGAGTTACCCTCACTGGCGAGTGGTCTGAGATGCCCCGTGGCTGACCTCACTGAAGTGGTCGGCATGAATGTGGTGCGTTTATATTTGACCTAGACAGGAAAAACTGCCATGGGAGCGGAGTAGTATGTATAAGCCCGACCTTGTGGTTGTTGTGCCCGTCATATGTCCACCAGTCCAACAGCATCTCCAAACGACCTCAGCCGACCCCTCTCCCCTGGAGATGGATGTCCACTCAGTCTGTCAGCCTCAGGGCCACACACTGCGTTCATGTCGCCTCCCATAACAAGGACCCCAGACGGCAACTCCAGCAGTAAGGCACCAATTTCTGGTAAAGTCATTCTGTGCCTGCGTAGGGGGACATATAAGGAGCATATGTTAAGAGTGAGCCCTTTCCATTGTCCCGTGATTGCTACATATCGACCCAAGTGGTGTGCCCTTGGGGGGGGGGGGTGAGCGTGTATTGCAATGCCCTCCTACGAAAAATACCCGTTCCCCTTGCATCAAACGAGTAGCCCACATGAGCCACTAAAGTGTACCCTAATCTATTTAGGGCTTTATGATAGTTCCCACAAAGATGGGTTTCCTGCAAGAGGACGACCTGCAGTGCCATCCGGCGGAGGTATTACATGACAATTGTCCTCTTGATCTTGCTCCCCAGCCCATTCACGTTCCAAGACACAATGCTTATCACCGTATGTGATCCTGGTGTCCATCTTGAAGTATGTGATCCTGGTGTCCATCTTGAAGGCCTGAGATGAACTCTATGCCACACCCCCCTCAGGGTCTCAACCTCCAGGGGTAAGCCTAGATTTAGTCTGAGGGTCCCGTTTAAACCTGCTCCATGTTCTGCATGCACAACTTAATACAACCCCCCAAACTATCCCCTCCCCCTTCCCTGCTACCTCTCCCCCATGGGACCCCAACTACCCACTTCTCAACCTGACAGAGTGCCTGTCGCCCCATAACTTTCAAACACATTTGTGGGTGAGCTAAAGATGCAAAAGCAAATGATCCTATGTATGTGCACGGATACCCTCGTTCCCTTCATGTTTAAGAATGTTCAACCAGTCTGTCGGTGGGCATCAGCTCTGTTTTCAGAGCGACATTCTGGGCCAGTCCTCCCATTTTCTCCCCTGTTCTTAAGTCTTCTTCTCTCCCTTGGCTTGGTGCGGCCCCTCTCGGCTCGACTCCATCTCTGAGCGGGTGGGGACCGTCACTCTAGTCTCTTGCATGCCACCAAATGCTCCTCTAGATTTTCTCGAGCCCGAAAGTGCCCTTTGGGGCCAGCTCGGAGGCCGCCCGTTTCCCTGGCTTCCTCTGTCGCTCCCGGGCTCCTGGACCTCTCCGGCTTACCATGTGCCGGTCCTCCAGCCAGTCCCAGGCCTCCTTCAATGTCTGGAAGAACCAGGACCTACCACCCGTCACCACCCGCAATCAGGCTGGAAAGAGCATCAAGTACTTGATGTCTTTGGTCCGGAGGGTCTTTTTTCACCTCCTCAAAGTGGCGGCATTTCCATTGGACTTGCAGGGTAAAATCAGGAAAGAAGCCAACAATTGCATCGTCCCATTTCAGGTCGCCCCTTGTACAGGCCATCCGTAAAATTGTGTCTCGGTCCCTGAAATTAAAGACTCTAGCGATTATTATTCGGGGAGGTTTTCTCACTTGAGGTGACCAGGCCGGCATTCTATGGGTTCTTTCAATGGTAAAGTAATTAGACAGTCTCATAGGGCACAGTTTATCCAGGATAAGATCCTCTATGAAAAGTTCTGCACTTAGCCCTTCTGCCCCTTCTGGGATGCCCGTAATTTGTTATGTTTTTGCGATGGGCCCTACCATCTTGATCCTCAAGCTTTGCAGCGACTGCCCCATGTTGCTTCATCAGTTCCTGTACTTGGTTTTCCAGCCTTTTAGTCACCGCTTTAAGCCCGTTGATTTGGCTGTCCGCTGTGGTGACCTTGTCTGTAACCTTGCGGAGGTCATCTCTCAATAGGTTAACATTGATTGTCACTGCACTTATTTTCGGCTCAGTGGTGACCCTAAGCAATTGTATAGCCTCAATTATCTCTCCCAGCAAGGTGTCACCACTCTCTGAGGCTTCCATTGCCAGGGCTGGCTTGTTCCTCTCCGTTCCAGCTGTCTTCACCTGCATGGTGTATTTGTCTAGATTGTTCATCTTTGTTGTCTGCAGGCCTCGGTTGTGTCCCATCTTTCCAGTATCCCTTTCTGTGGCGCACACCAGGGCCCCTTTCCCCCACCAAGACTGCCTCCCTGAACCAGGTGCAGGGCTTCACCACGCCTGAGGCATCGAACCACTTCCTCCAGTCTCTCACCAAGCCTCTTCTGGCCCTTCACCACCCAGGCATCTAGGGCCGGTACCCTGTTGCCGCTAGACCCCGTGGTTCGGGGTCAGCCTCCTGAGTTGTTCTGTCGCAGGGCACCCCTCTTGGAGTACTTCCGCCTGTTTCCTCAAATGTCTTGGTCTCTCCAGTGCCACACCCCACCCTTCCTCGAGCCTTTTAGCCTGCCTCCAGCTCAGGGCAGCCCATCCCCCGGAGCCAGTCTTTTGTTGCTGTCCCCTCTGCTGTTAATCGGGTGTGCCCCTGGTGTGGCTCTTGCTTTGGGGCCGCCTCAGCTTCCCACCACCTCTATCTCCATACCTGTTCTGGCAACAGCCGGGCAGTGCCCACCTCAAGCCAATCTGTCTTCTCCAAGCCTTCCCCCAGCAGGCCCCTTTTTCCACCCTTGATGCACTTCGGGACTTGCTGCACTCTGTGGGCCACAATCTCACCACAGAGACCCTGTCTCACTCCCTAAGTCTTGGGCCTCCTCTCGTTTGCCAGCCAGCCTTGGCCCAGGCATCCTCAGGCCCCACTCCTTGGGTCACCACCACCAACCTAAAAACAGGCTGCCCGGCCCCTCCTTTTTCCTCTGGCTCAGCTGGGGCTGATGCCAGGATGTGCACCATTCCGCCTCTGGTGCGCCTCAGTGGCTGTCCTTACCTTCTTGCTGAAGCTGGTTCTTCCCGGGGGCCGGACCACTCGCTCCTCCAGCCACCGGCTGCTCGGTCAGCCGCAGCCCCGCCACTGCCATTTTGTCACTCTGCTTGCCGGACCTCAGATTTTTCAGCCATTCTGGCTCCCTGGGCGCTCCTAATCACAGCCAACAGGGTCCCCAGGAGCACACAGACCGCCCCCGATGTGCTAGTCAGGACTCGTGAATGAATTTCAGGGCACTATTGCTGGTGTTGATGGAGCCGCTCTGTTATGCAGCCATCTTGCTTGGTGCCTAACCACACCCCAGCTCACCCCCCTCCCCACATACACATCACCGAGATCCCCCTGCCCACCCAGATCTGCATTTTTATCTGCAGTCTTGGTGGCACCAGCACCAAGGAAACCTGTTGAATGTCATCCACCTTTGTGCATGGAGACTGAGTTTGGAAGTCTGAGTTCCTTTGGTCTGCCTGATGAGGCGGGTGACATGATTTTTGCTGCCCACCTTCCCTCTACCATTTCATTTTATACTATGCATTGGTCCCCTTTTGTCTCTTGGTCCACCAATGTAGAGACTGATCTTATAAGGTGCCCATGTTGGATGTGATGCTTTTACTGTTTCCTTGGCACCGCAGGGCTTAGTTCTGGCACTGCTGAGGGGCTTCTACCAGCTCTTGCGCCCTTAGTGGGACCTCACCTTTATGCCCATATTTTTGAATGGTTCACCCTTTGAGCCTTTGCTGGGGGCTGTGTTCTTGATCACCATTACTTCAGCTTGGTATATCAGAGACCTCTAAGCTTTGCATGTTTATGCTCTTTTTACCACTTTTTCTAGACAAACTGGTTCTTTGGACCAAGGATTCTTTCTTCTGGAACGTTGTCACCTCATTTCACATAGGTCAGTGCATCACTCTCCCAATATTCTACCTGCCTTCTCACCCCAACAAAGACCTATGACTACTGGATTGATGATCATCTGTTTTTTCTCTGCGCCATTCAGGAAATGGCAAGGCTATCTCGAAGCAGGCCAGTTCCCCCTGGACCGTGTTATGAAACAAAATCAGGTACAGTCTTGCTGAAAAGGATCCTCCTGTGGGCATTGGGAATCATTCCACCAGGGCTAAAGCCATTTTGTTGACATTGTGCAGTGGTGTTCCTATCCTTGATATCTGCTGGGTTGTGACTTGGGATTCAGTCCATGCCCTCACCAGGCATGATTGCCTCAACACTAAAGCCTATAAGGCTGGCTATTTTGTCAGATCTTTGGTGCAGGACTTCCTGGTATGGCCATCTCCACAGACCTTTCACCTGGTTCTTTGGACCAAGGATTCTTTCTTCTGGAACGTTGTCACCTCATTTCACATAGGTCAGTGCATCACTCTCCCAATATTCTGCCCGCCTTTTCCCCCCAACAGAGAGGAGAAAAGACTGCACTTTTTGTTTTATGTTGACAAGACCTATGACTACTGGATTGATGATCATCTGTTTTTTCTCTGCGCCATTCCGGGAATGGCAAGGCTATCTCGAAGCAGGCCAGTTCCCCCCTGGACCGTGTTATGCAACAAAATCTGGTACAGTCTTGCTGAAAAGGATCCGCCTGTGGGCATTGGGAATCATTCCACCAGGGCTAAAGCCACTTTGTTGGCATTGTGCAGTGCCGTTCCTATCCTTGATATCTGCTGGGTTGTGACTTGGGATTCAGTCCATGCCCTCACCAGGCATGATTGCCTCAGCACTAAAGCCTATAAGGCTGGCTATTTTGTCAGATCTTTGGTGCAGGACTTCCTGGTATGGCCATCTCCACAGACCCTTCACCTGGGAGGTCCTACTTGGGGATTCAAGAGATGAGGAATTTGAAGGTAAAGGTAGAGAAGAATCTGAAGAATGAATTACTTGCCTTTGGTAACAATCTTTTTGGTGGACATTCTGTAGATTCCACCCTGATCCCACCTGCCTCCCCGTTCTGAGATATGCTCATGCAGTTTTTAATAAGGTCCCTAGTTAGGCTTGATACACTGTAATTTATTTCAATCGTGTTGGCCTTGTCTTCTCTTCTGAGAGTGTGGAAAAAAGGGGAGGAACTGGCATCAGTGTGCCAGTAGAATTTGTGTCAGTGTGCTGGGTGGTACATTATATGAGTGTAATATCATGTCAAGAGAGGTTCACTCAGCTGAGACAGACCTCTGGCACGAACTGCGGAAGTAGGAGAGGTACTGCAAGTTTCCAGATCCAAGCTGTTGCCCGGAGAAATTCAAGATGCGAAGAACCTGCAAGGAGATAGAGTACCCACCTGAAAAAATCGATATCTAAGGTAAGCAAGGTGCTTGAATCAATCCTCGGATGCCTGATGTGAAATCCCTGTACTTTAAAATAGTAATAAACAGTGTTATAATGGTCAATGGTCCAAACAACAGTGTTGCTTTAATAGCACATCCATCAGATTCAAAACAGGCTAAAGTCAGCCAATGAGACGAATGGGCTAAATACTTTTCTCCTGTACTGACCGCAGTAACTCAGGTCTCTGATGGATACAACTACCTGTGGATTCCTCACCTGATGAATACTCCCATGGCGCCAGCATTCGACGGAAATCTTCTTACTAGTCTCTGCACGTCGACGAGGACGTCACTCCAGCCCACGCGACGCCGTCTGACGTCATACAGGCAATAATAGGTCCTCGCCGACGTGCCGATGACAGTTCCCTTTTTTCCGTGCATTCGAAACAGTTATCTTCGAGGGAGCTACTGTTACCTTCGTGGTTACAGTGTATTGTCTGCTGCGTAGTCTTCTCTGCGGTAATGATGTCTCAGAGGAAGTCGGGTTTCAAGCCCTGTCGAGAGTGTGGGGGCAAGATGTCAGTTACAGATCCTCACTCCGACTGTCTATGGTGTTTGAGCTCCGACCACGACGTCTCGACTTGCGATTCATGTCAACACATGAATCCGAAGGCCCTCAAAGAGCGTGAAGCCAAGTTATTTATGGCAAAGTCAAAGAAGAAGGAGAAACATCATAAGAAGTCTTCTTCGCCAAGGTCTCACCGGCGTCATCGAGACTCCCGGCGCCGTAGAGACTCACAACGTCATTCCAGCAAGGAGTCTCGTTCGAGGTCACCTTTGGCTCGGCGTCGGAGGACTTGGGAGGTCAGCCCCACGGTCACGCCGCATCCATCGACGCCGTTGCCCTCTCCGGCGTCACCGACTTCACATGGTCAGGCATCAGTGATTGAGGTGGTGCAGCCTCTTGTGTTTTCTCCGGCGTCGCAGACGTCGAGGCCGGCGTCGGGGTCGCCCTCGATCCAGGCACCCCAGTATCCGGCTTTTCCCACTCCTGGAGCCGATAGTACCGCGTTTCTTAATGCGATGTATACCATCTTTCAGCAGATGGCTCCAGGAGCTGCTCCGGCTGGTCCTTCGGGGCCCTTGGCCTTTTCGTTGGGTGATCCTGCGCCTCTTCGGCCGGCACCCTTTATGCCCTTTCTCCCTTTTGGGAATGTGGGCTCGGCGCCGGTGCCGGTGTCGGTGGCCGCTCCGGTGGCTTCGGATGTTTCGGCTCCGGAGGTTGCCCTTCTGTCGAAGTCAGGATTTTGCCCTGTGACTCCGGTTGGTCCATCGGCTCCAAGTCCTCGTCCTCCGGCTCCTGCCTCGGCGCGAAGCTGCCTGTGGCGCCGGACGCGGCGTCAGATGCTTCTGGCGATCGGCGCCGTTCTTCGACGTCGGCGGAGGCCATGTCGACTCCGCGTATCGAGGAGAGACTTCATTCGAGGAGGCGTGCTCTCCGTCTTTTAGAAGAGCAAGAGTACCAGCGAGTCCTAGAGGAGGGAGAGATTGAGGACTCTGGAGAAGGACTGCATGGTCTGGATACAGCCAGTGGGCTGGACACTTCCCCTGAGTGGGACCTTTCATCTCCAGGGGAATATACGGAGGAGGCTGCTTCCTTTCATGCTGTGGTGAGGAAGGCAGCAAGCTTTTTGGACCTGCCTTTGCCGGTGGCAGAGGCGAAGCAGAATTTGCTGACAGAGGTATTGCATCCGGCCTCTGCTGCAGCTGAGCCTCTCTTGCCATTTAATGAGGCTTTGCTGGATCCGGTGTTGGAGGTGTGGAAGAAGCCGGTGTCTTCCTCGGCCGTTCATAGGGCTGTGGCAGGAGGTATCGAGCTGCACCATCTGACCCTGGCTTTCTCTCTAGACACCCTACGCCGGAGAGCTTGGTGGTGCAAGCCTCCTGTTCCTCAAAGTCAGCGCCTGGTTCCTTCCCGACGGTGCCTGGAGACAGAGACTCCAAGAAACTGGATGCGCAGTCCAAGAAAATATTTTCGTCATGCAGTTTGGCGTTGAAGGCCACCAACGCAACGTGCATTCTGGGGAGGTACATCCATGCTCTGATGGATGATATTTCGTCTTCATTTACGGAGCTCCCCCAGGGTCTCTTGGATGTGGTCTCGGACGCCCAGGCTGCCGCGACCCAGATTATCCAGTCTGGGCTGGACACGACCGACTCGGTGGCCAGGGCGATGGGCACGGCTGTGGTGGCAAGAAGACAGGCCTGGCTCCGAAACTCAGGGTTTTCGGCAGATGTCCAGTCGACCCTGCTGGACCTCCCGTTTGATGGGGACAGACTGTTTGGAGCCAAGGCAGATTCGGCCTTGGAACGATTTAAGGAGAGCAGAGCCACAGCCAAATCGTTAGGACTGCAAGCTCCTTCTTCCTCTGCCTCTTCTAGATTTTTCAGGAGGTTTCGGGGATTTGGGCGTGGTTCTTCTTCCTCTTCCTTTCGGGGGAGGTTCCAGCAACCCGCCTCTTCCCTCCCCTATAGGTCATTTAGAGGGAGGGGGAGGGGTGGGGCCCGTACCAGAGGAGCCTCTCAACAGCACTCTGCCTCTTCCTCGTCCTCTGGAGGGGTGCAGCAGGGGAAGCAGCCTTAGGCTTCCACCGTTTCCCACTCACTCCTCTCCTGTAGGGGGAAGATTACAGCATTTTCTCCACAAGTGGAAGTCTATCACCATGGACACTTGGGTTCTCGGCATTGTGGGGAAAGGCTACGCCCTTCCCTTTCGGGAGTTCCTGCCCCTCATCCCGCCCCGCCCATCTTATTGTTCAGAAGAACACCTCCTGTTGCTAGAACAGGAGGTTCAAGTCCTCCTTTCAAAGGGTGCGGTAGAGTTGGTCCCAGAGCAGGAAAAGGGTCGAGGTTGTTACTCAAGATACTTCCTGATTCCCAAAAAGGATGGTCAGTTGAGACCAATCCTGGATCTGAGGATCTTGAATTGGTTCCTCAAACAGGAAAAGTTCAAGATGCTGACCCTAGCACAGGTGCTTTTGGCGTTGAACAAGGAAGATTGGATGGTGTTGGTCGACTTGCAGGATGCTTACTTTCATATCCCGATACTCAAGTCGCACAGGAAGTATCTCCGGTTTGTGGTAGGGTCGCAGCACTATCAGTTTGCGGTCCTCCCGTTTGGTCTTACTTCACCACCTCGAGTCTTCACAAAGGTGATGTCAGTGGTTGCGGCGGAGCTCAGAAGAAAGGGGATAGCAGTATTCCCTTACTTGGACGACTGGTTGATCAAAGCCAAGTCCCCGGAGCTTGTGTCGCATCATCTGCAGTCAACAACCCAGTTGTTGTTCGACCTGGGCTTTTCGGTGAACGTGCCCAAATCTCACCTGGAGCCCTCTCAGCGCCTCCTGTTCATAGGGGCAGTACTGGATACAACATTGAGTCGAGCCTTTCCTCCGCCTCAGCGGATTCAAGATATTCAGGAATTGGTTCCAATGTTTCGAAATGGAGCGGTAGTTCCAGTCCTCAAGGTCCTTCGTCTGCTCGGTCTGTTCGCCTCCTGCATTCTGTTGGTCACGCATGCTCGCTGGCACATGAGGGCTCTTCAGTGGTGCCTCCGAAGGCAGTGGTCTCAACACAAAGGAGATTTAGAAGGTACTGTCAAGATCTCCAGAGATGCTGCTGTGGAATTGAAGTGGTGGATTGCGGGCAACAATCTTTCACAGGGAAAGCCGTTTGCGCAGTCGCCACCAGTGGCCACGGTCATAACGGATGCTTCCACCCTAGGATGGGGAGCTCATCTGGGGGATCTGGAGATCAAAGGGCTTTGGTCTCCAGAGGAACAGGTGTTTCATATCAATCTGTTGGAGTTACGGGCTGTGCGTCTGGCTCTCAAGGCCTTCCTCCCATCCCTTCGTGGTCAGTCGGTACAGGTCCTGACGGACAATACTACCACGATGTGGTACATAAACAAACAGGGAGGAGTAGGGTCGTACCTTCTCTGCAGAGAAGCTCTTCGGCTATGGTCCTGGGCAAAGGACCATCAGATTTGCTTGGTGGCAAATCATCTGGCCGGGGTCTTGAATGTACGTGCGGACAGTCTCAGTCGCCAATTCTCGGCAGACCACGAGTGGCGTCTCCATCCAGATCAAGTCTGTTTAATCTTCCAGATGTGGGGGTTTCCTCGGATAGATCTGTTTGCCACTCGGGAGAACGCGCATTGCCCGTTATTCTGCAGCCTCCAGTATCCGATGCAGGGAGCGTTGGGGGACGCGTTTCAGATAACCTGGTGCGACTAGTTGCTTTACGCGTTTCCCCCCATACCCTTGATTCCTCGAGTGTTGAGGAAAATTCGCCAAGACCGGGCCCAAGTCATCTTAATAGCTCCGGATTGGCCAAGGAGGGTATGGTACTCCGACCTTCTCCAACTCTCACTGTGCCCTCCGCTCCGTCTCCCTCTCAGGGCAGACCTCCTCTCGCAGTCGCAGGGGCAGGTTTTACACCCCAACCTCCAGAGTCTGCACCTACATGCTTGGAGATTGAACGGGGCAACCTGAGTTCCTTCTCTCTCCCGCCTGATGTAGTGGATGTTATCTTAGCGGCCAGGCGACACTCCACTAAATCTATCTACGCTAATAGGTGGTCTAAATTTGTTATGTGGTGTGGAGAGAGACAGATTGATCCCTTACATGCTCATCTGTCACATGTTTTGTCTTTTGCACTGTCTCTAGCGCAGAAAGGTTGTGCAGTGGCTACCATTAAGGGTTATTTGTCGGCCTTGTCAGCCTTCATTTGTCTTCCAGACCAACCATCGTTATTTAAATCCCCTATTGTTCTCAGATTCTTGAAAGGTCTTCTGAATCAATATCCTCCAAAACCATTCGTTATGCCTCAATGGGATTTGTCCTTGGTCCTGACTTTCCTTATGGGGTCCCCTTTTGAGCCTATGCATTCTTGCCCCTTAAGGTATTTGGTTATTAAAACAGTATTCCTGGTAGCTATAACATCTGCAAGGAGAGTGAGTGAGTTGCAGGCCTTATCGGTTAAACCCCCTTATATAACGTTTTATGGGGATAAGGTGGTGTTGAGGACCAAGGCTGCTTTCCTTCCGAAGGTTGTTTCACCCTTCCATTTGGCTCAGACAATCACTTTGTCCACGTTTTATCCTCCGCCTCATCCTTCAAAGGAGGAAGAAAGACTACATCGCCTGGGCCCAAAAAGGGCGTTGAGCTTCTATATCGACAGAGTGAAGGATATCAGGCTGGAGGATCAGCTGTTTGTCGGATACGTGGGCAAGAGGAGAGGAAAGGCAGTCCACAAGAGAACACTCTCCAGGTGGGTTGTTCTTTGCATTAAAATCTGTTACTCTTTGGCAAAGAAGGATCCTCCTGAGGGCATTAGAGCTCACTCCACCAGAGCTAAGTCGGCCTCTTCGGCCTTGGCCAGGGGTGTTCCTGTGGTCGACATCTGCAAGGCCGCAACTTGGTCGTCCCTTCACACTTTTGTGAAACATTACTGTTTGGACTCTGAGGTCAGAAGGGACGGTCATTTTGCACGGTCAGTGCTGCAGGATTTCTTGGTTTGACCATTTAGGCACCCACCGCCGGGCGTGGTACTGCTTTGGGACTCTATTCATCAGGTGAGGAATCCACAGGTAGTTGTATCCATCAGAGGAACGAGTTACTTACCTTCGGTAACGACTTTTCTGGTGGATACATTAGCTACCTGTGGATTCCTCACGGTCCCACCCGCCTCCCCGT
The DNA here is from genome assembly GCF_031143425.1 of Pleurodeles waltl. Taxonomy (NCBI): domain Eukaryota; kingdom Metazoa; phylum Chordata; class Amphibia; order Caudata; family Salamandridae; genus Pleurodeles; species Pleurodeles waltl. Next base: position 444,435,657 of record NC_090443.1, on the reverse strand, counting down.
TGCCTTTTTGGTCTCTCCAAGCAATCCTTGAGTGTGCTCCTTTTGGTCTTCAAAGTGGCAATACATTTTGCATATATGATATTTGTATATATGTATATATTTATATATAAATCTATATATATTGTGTATATACATGATTCGTATGTATAAATATATTTGTTTGTTTAAAAAAAAAAAAAAAAAAAAAAAAAAGGTTATATTAAATCTACAGCTATTTTATTGCAATGTTGTGTGATTTACAATATTAAGAGATGTTGCTTTGCTCTTTCATTACATTGGGTTATTATTATTCTCATGCACGTAAAAAAAAAATGTTGTTACTGTCATCGGCACGTCGGCGAGGACCTATTATTGCCTGTATGACGTCAGACGGCGTCGCGTGGGCTGGAGTGACGTCCTCGTCGACGTGCAGAGACTAGTAAGAAGATTTCCGTCGAATGCTGGCGCCATGGGAGTATTCATCAGGTGAGGAATCCACAGGTAGCTAATGTATCCACCAGAAAAGTCGTTACCGAAGGTAAGTAACTCGTTCTTTTGCCACACGTGTCAGGGAGTGGCCTGGGAGAGCTCTTTCTCTTTATTCTTCAAATTGCATTGTATTGGACCATTTGTATGCTTTTCTTTCCCTGAAAAGGCTCCAGAGTGTTCTCATTTTAATCTGTTCCTGGATGCCTTTTTTGGTGTTGTATGGTTGAAAGATGTTGAATGTTGGAAGACTTGCCTGGAGTTGTTAGTTGGGTTGCATGAGAGTCAAAGACGTGATCTAACAGCACTGCACTTATTCATGAAGCGTTATGCAGAGCACATGAGAGTACAAACAGCCATACTTACCATTTGTTTTACACACCATCCAGCATTTTGTGCTTACAATTAGGTGAAGAGCTATGTTTTTAATGCTTTCGGAAGCTAGATGTGGTTGTTTATGCTCCATATGTGTCCAAGCAATGAGTTCCAGTGTTTGGCTGCTTGTAAAGTGATAACTGGATGACAGCTGGTAATGGGGCTAGTCTGGAGCATGGAATCCTTTAATGGTATTAATTCTAGAGTTTTTGTAGGAAAAAGAAAGTGTTGTCTAGTTCCATGAATCATGCACATTGTTTTAAAGGTGATTTTCTTGTCCACATGGAGCCATTGAAGATCAAAGGATCCATTGTGATCCAAACATGATCTTCATGTTGAGCTGCCATCTGACAGATGCATTTTGAATTCTGTGTAGCTTTTGCAGTCTTAAAATCAGGTCCTGGAGTTCTCGCTTTAACTTTGTCAAAGAACCGCTTTGCCAAAGTTAAGGTTTTAGAATACCAACGAGAGGATAGCTAAGACCAGTTGCAGGGACTAGATATGTGAAATTTAGTCAAAGACATCTCATTGTGCAGAAGCTTCGTTTGACTGCTTTATTTTTTATTGTTGTATAAGACATCGTTTTTGAGTCTATGATCAATCCTTACTTCCACACTTCAGGAAGATAAGGAAGAAGGAAATTCAGGTCCAGACATCCTGGGAACAAAGGATGATAATACATCCCGTTGCCACATGCAAGAGTGTGAGTGTGGGATGGTTAGCAAACCTCCAGTGGTCATCTAATTGTAGATAGCTCCACATCATACATTTGCTGAGGACGGATGAGCTTTTAAGCTGTGGAATGATTTGAGTGCCATTGGCTTAGTCAAAGTCCTCCAGAAGTCTGTCTCCATTCTAGACTGCGGATGGTGTGAGGGGCTCAAATTGATGGTGTAGTGTGTGGTTTAGCTCAAGGACAAAAAAACCCTGGGGTTCTGACCGGATCCCACATCAGTATGCTCACTGAGCAATCAAAATTTGATTCCATCATTGCAGTCGCAATCAGACGAGATTAAAGAGAAACACTCTACATTTATGGCAGGCGTATTGACAAACTGTGCCACATTGTTTCCATAGCTGTCACTTCAATAGAGCAGTTAACGCGCTGGACCAGTGTTAGTTGTTAGGCTCACCAAATATGAATTGCTGTTTTACCTTTCTTCAATCTCATTCCAGGAGATAGGCACAGTGGAGCAAAGACAGTAGCAAGAGAAGGAGCCAACTCCTTGGCCACGATTAGTGCTGCCATAGACATGTTTCTAATGCTTGTTTGTCAGCTACCTTGAGCTGCAGTACTAAAGAATGAGGGAACAGAGCCTCCTCCTTCCCAGGAATGCAGCACAAAATCATATGGCTTTTGGTGGGTAGCTCCTCTTCGTGAAATATGAGTCATTGTCTCTGAAGATCATAAAACCAAATACGGACACTGCCTATTACATGGGAGTTTTGCAGTACAGGCGCACTACCTCCTTTCGTGGCTATAGAAGGTTGAGCTATATAAAGAAGGTTCCTTACACTACAACACGTGGGGACAGCATTGTCTGTAGAGGGAGTCCAAGTGAGTGTGCCTCAAACAGATGACAGAAGTGGCAGACATCCCAAAGGTCCACATGTAAGAAAAGGAGTTTGTCCAGTCGCTCCACCAGTAAACCAACAAGTGAGCCTGACTTTCCAATGCTGCTTCCTCCCGAGCCTTCCAGTCAGGACATGAAGGGAAGGATCTCACATTTTAGCCCTGAATGGAAAAATAATACTTCTTCAGCTTTAGATCTTTCATACATTCACATGCTTGAATTAGCCCCCATCGTCAAGGTGGTAATCCTTTGGTAACTTTGAAATAGAAATACAAGTCAGTCAATTATCCTTAAAGGCCCTAAAATGGTGCCCCTTTACTATCGCATTCACCTCTTTGGAAGGACACAAATTTCAGCCTGCATGAGAATGCCCCTAACCTCACCCATCCCAGAGGCCATTTCATCTCATATTGCTTCTGCACATCATGTAAAGAGGGACTCCCAGAATTTTTAGATGGAAAAATCATCTAAAAGGGGCTTATTCAAGGCTTGACTCTTGTGGGAAGATGTTGAAGTTCTTGATGAAATGAATTTATTACCTAAGGCCTAAAGGTGTAGCAGTTGGTTGTAACTTTTGTAGAAGTTCAGTGAGTGTGAAAGAAGTCTTTTGAAGGGGGGGGGACTATAGAAGGTTAAAGCAACTGAAATCCCTCCATTGGGCGATCAGTTAGGCTTAGGTTCCAAGCCCTCCAGGGAGGAAAGTGTTATAGCAACAACTAAGACTGAGGGGAAAACATAGCACCTGAGAGAATTTTATCTTACCAAAAAGAGCCTGTAGAACACAATTCTAAAAATGCCCTCAAAACATCTGTAAGATTATTATTTCTATCATCTAAATGAGGGCAAAGGAAGAGAAAAGAATCTCCAACTATGCCACCACTGCCATTTCCTAAAATAAAGAAATCAACGTCTGTCACACAGTTGGTACTGGGCAAGAAAACATGGAGAAGACTGGCCACAGTCTGCAAGGCCTCCTTCCATACTATAGCCATTAGGAACCCCGTTGATGGCTGACCTCTTGACAGAGCTTGAAGGACTGCTTCATTAATGAAAACTGTCCATTCGATTAATACCTGTTCAACCAACTGAAGTACCATTGACAAACATCTTGTCAACAAGGTTGTCGTTGATAGACCCTGCTTACAGTCCAGAACAGGTAAAAAATAATTTTCAGAACATAGAAGAGGAACATGACATCTCACTATTAGGGGAACAAGGCACTCACCAATCACTCTGCATATTATGATCACCTGTTTGATCGTTACGCGACAGTATATGTGAAATACCGTGATTCGTAGTCCTTATCAAAGACCTCAGGCACTTAATGAAGGACTTGTATCCCCATTTTCCAAAAGAACAAGGTCAGCAACCATTGACTACTCCTCAAATCCAACCTTCCGCACTTCATAGATCACAAGGGCAGGATACACAAATAAAAGAGCCTGATGGTTCCCTTGAGTCTGCCAGGCCAATTGCAGAAAGAAACCAGAGTAATGGTACAGCTACATAAACTCCTATGATATAATCTTGCATATGTCTAATTCCATTATGCTGTCTGATGATGCACCCATACGGGAGGATCTAGCCAATTTACAGAAACAAATAAGTGGTTTGTTCGTTGATTTGATCATGAAAGGTTACGCTTCCATGCTGAATTTTGATTAAAAAAAATATTGGAGTAAGTCTGTCATATCTTCCACCTCAGACTTTGTAGTGACCAAAGTTACATCTGTGGAAGGATACAGAGACCACATTATGGAACTCGCAGCAAAAGAGTTTTATTGATACAAGGCAAGACGTTTTATATCAATGTATAGGAGTTGAGATCAGTCAAGAAAGCTCTTCTGTCATTTCTACCTAGGATACACCTGGGAACTTGGATGGACAGCACCACAATAATGTTTTATGTCAGCAAACAAGGGCGAACAAGATCCCACACCCTCTCAGCAGAAGCACATGACATCTGAACGTGAAGCACGAGACATCGAATCTCAGTAAAAACTGAGCACCTCCCAAGTATTAAAAAAAACAAAAAAACAAGCAGATTACCTCAGCAGAAAAGTTCAGGATTGCCACAAACAGCAACTAAGTGAAAAACAACTTAAAAGTGTTCAGGGTGTGAGCTAAAACAAAACACAACCTATTTGCAACTCAAGAGAGCAAACAAATGTAATGTGTTTGCAGTCAGGCATCCGCAAGCATGTTCACAGTAAGTGCTTTCGATTTCATGGTACAAGACCTGCTTTTACTCCTCTTTCCCTGCTTCACAGGGTTATGGCAAAACTTAAAAGGGAACCATGGAGAATGATTTTAATCTCCCCAACATGGCCAAAGGAATATTGGTTCACGGATTTACTAGTGGAACAACCACTGATTCCACTAGTGTCACAGATGTATCTCCTGTCGATCTGCCAGGAGCAGATCTTACGTCACATCCAGGAATGTCTGAAGATATCTATATGACTACTTAATTTAATGAATTCCATGGTTTAGGCATCCCTGAAGAATGCAAGCAGAGACTGGCTAAGCTACAGCAATCTCCACAAATAAAACCTACTCAGCAAAGTGGGAGAGGTATTGTATATTGTGTGGAAAGAACGTCACCCTTTCTTCATCCTGCTGCAGCACATCCCGCTATATCTTTTAGTATTCCACTGCTCAGGGCTGAAGGATTTGTCAGTTAAAATTCACCCCTCAGCTATATCAAGATGCAGATGATCCCTGGAACAGACTCCTTTTTACTCTGTGATCATCAAAGAATTCCTTTTGTCTGCCTAGAAATCAGCCAATAGAATATAAATTTAATATGGTAGTATCCCAACTAATGAGGTATCTGTTTGAACCGATTCACAAAGCTCCTACCATATACCTGTCATAGAAGACTGCTCTGCTTCTAGCGATAACCTCAGAAGGGAAAGTTAGTGAAATACAAGAGTTTACACTAAAAGAGTGCTACTTTCACTTCACCAAAGACAAGGTGATGGTGTGTACCAATGATCGTTTTACTCCAAAGTTTCCCACAAACTTTCACATCAGTGAGCCATTTCAGAACCCTACAGATGCAGCCAAAAGAGCACTGCATTCGCTAGATGTAGGAAGATGTCTTAGATTTAATTTGAACAAAACAGAAAATGTCAGAACGTCTAACCAATTGCTTGTGGCATTTTCCAGTCCATAAAGGTTATTCAGTGTCAAAATAAGCTATTGCCAGATGGCTGGTAGTGACAGTAGCTTTCTGTCATAGAAAGTGGTCTGACTTCTATCAAGAGAAAGTCTATTCTACATTGGCTCCTTATTGAAGCTAAAATCAGCGTCAAGCTGAGATGCCTAAGATTCAAACCAGTTATTGTAAAAAAGGCCCATCCTACTCATCCAATCTTGTCAAAACATCTGGCAGCACGAGATGTCTAAGAAGTAAAAAAAAAAATTAAAACCTCCTCCTGGACACACCTTTATTCCAAATATCCCATGCACTACAGCAATCCCTTGTAAGAGCGACGACCCCCACCTTCTGGAACTCCTTGCTTATAGATATTAGAACTACAAAATACCTCCTCTTATTCCAACATCTACTGAAAACCCATCTGTTCAAACTTTACTTGACTCTGTAACCCCTGCTCTTCAAATCTGATGCCTCCTTCGAAACCTGCATGGTTATTTTGATCAATCCCACCATGTACATCCATATCCTGTTCTCCATCTACACCGTCTATAAGTCTCACCATGCTACCCCTCACTTCCTGTACCCTATCTCCCTCGAACCCTTCAAAGATCCCAACTCCTTTACCCACCCTCATCTGTCCAACTTCTCCCTTCCCTTGTCCTGACCGAGTACTACAGGTGTAACATCTTATTATGTATAGAAACTTAACCTATTCTGTTGAAAACCTTGTGTCTTTTTTATTGTTTAACATGTAAAGCAATCTATAGCTTTGGTGCCTATGTGCTATAGTAGTATGCTAAATAATAAACAATAAATCCAGCAGCACTCTTTCCAGGAGTGCAATTATTGGACATCTGCCCTATAGCCGCATGGAAGAATAGACACACATTCCCACAGCACTAGTGCCTGGAGGCCACGGCAAACAGGGATTTAGCAATGGAACAAAAAGTTCTTCTCCATCCTTTCAAATAAGGTAACTTCTTTTTTTGTTTCCCACCATCCATAATGAAAATATATGTAATACCTGATATATACTGCTTACTGTTCTGATGTAAGCATGTTAATCTATTAAAGATCCAGTGCTGGAGAAGAAAATAGTTACTTATCTGTAAGGATAGCTCTTCATAGTTGGTATCTTTTGAAGAATTACATGCAACCCACCCTCCTTGCAGAACAGAGGCTCATGATGATTATGATGTAACTGTTGGTATGATTTCAACACTTGTGCTAATAATGTTCGGTGACATGGCCGCTGGGAATGGTGTGACTTGGTCCCTCTCACCTCAGTGTCTGAAGTTTGGGTCTTTTGCAAAAGGTGAGTGTTCTACTAAAGTGGCAATGCTTTTGCACCTTTCAGGCTGATAGTGACTTGTACTGCCAGTTTAAAGTTATCAAGTGATTTGACGATGGCAAATGATTCAAGCAGGTGAATCTAAGAAAGACTCCAACATGGAGCACTATGTTGCAGTCAAATAAAGTTTTTCATCTTAACATTGAGTGCTTCAAATAGTGGAGTCCTGTCACACCCTCAATTTTCTTCATGGACCATACTGCCCCCACCCACTAGAGAACACCATCTTCACCTTCAGGATCTACAACAAAGATTGTTAGAGCAAGTACCCTGAGGAATTGAGAATTTAATCCCAGGTCTTTTCTGGTAAGGAAGAAGACTGGTGGGTGGAAATTTACATTGCACCTCATCAAACTCAACAAATTGCTCACAATGCAGTCCTGTGAGATTTTCATCTTCAAGGACATTCAGAATGTTCTGTTGGGGCTCATGTCCTTGTGTTTACACAGTGGCTCTAATTACAAGTTTAGGTGTTATTTATCGCCCCTGATAAATAACAATACCATGGAATATGTTATTTATCAGGTGCGATAAATAACACCTTTCTGATGGATACAACTACCTGTGGATTCCTCACCTGATGAATACTCCCATGGCGCCAGCATTCGACGGAAATCTTCTTACTAGTCTCTGCACGTCGACGAGGACGTCACTCCAGCCCACGCGACGCCGTCTGACGTCATACAGGCAATAATAGGTCCTCGCCGACGTGCTGATGACAGTTCCCTTTTTTCCGTGCATTCGAAACGGTTATCTTCGAGGGAGCTACTGTTACCTTCGTGGTTACAGTGTATTGTCTGCTGCGTAGTCTTCTCTGCGGTAATAATGTCTCAGAGGAAGTCGGGTTTCAAGCCCTGTCGAGAGTGTGGGGGCAAGATGTCAGTTACAGATCCTCACTCCGACTGTCTATGGTGTTTGAGCTCCGACCACGACGTCTCGACTTGCGATTCATGTCAACACATGAATCCGAAGGCCCTCAAAGAGCGTGAAGCCAAGTTATTTATGGCAAAGTCAAAGAAGAAGGAGAAACATCATAAGAAGTCTTCTTCGCCAAGGTCTCACCGGCGTCATCGAGACTCCCGGCGCCGTAGAGACTCACGACGTCATTCCAGCAAGGAGTCTCGTTCGAGGTCACCTTTGGCTCGGCGTCGGAGGACTTGGGAGGTCAGCCCCACGGTCACGCCGCATCCATCGACGCCGTTGCCCTCTCCGGCGTCACCGACTTCGCCTGGTCAGGCGTCAGTGATTGAGGTGGTGCAGCCTCTTGTGTTTTCTCCGGCGTCGCAGACGTCGAGGCCGGCGTCGGGGTCACCCTCGATCCAGGCACCCCAGTATCCGGCTTTTCCGACTCCTGGAGCCGATAGTACCGCGTTTCTTAATGCGATGTATACCATCTTTCAGCAGATGGCTCCAGGAGCTGCTCCGGCTGGTCCTTCGGGGCCCTTGGCCTTTTCGTTGGGTGATCCTGCGCCTCTTCGGCCGGCACCCTTTATGCCCTTTCTCCCTTTTGGGAATGTGGGCTCGGCGCCGGTGGCGGTGTCGGTGGCCGCTCCGGTGGCTTCGGATGTTTCGACTCCGGAGGTTGCCCTTCCGTCGAAGTCAGGATTTTGCCCTGTGACTCCGGTTGGTCCATCGGCTCCAAGTCCTCGTCCTCCGGCTCCTGCCTCGGCGCCGAAGCTGCCTGTGGCGCCGGACGCGGCGTCAGATGCTTCTGGCGATCGGCGCCGTTCTTCGACTTCGGCGGAGGCCATGTCGACTCCGCGTATCGAGGAGAGACTTCATTCGAGGAGGCGTGCTCTCCGTCTTTTAGAAGAGCAGGAGTACCAGCGAGTCCTAGAGGAGGGAGAGATTGAGGACTCTGGAGAAGGACTGCATGGTCTGGATACAGCCAGTGGGCTGGACACTTCCCCTGAGTGGGACCTTTCATCTCCAGGGGAATATACGGAGGAGGCTGCTTCCTTTCATGCTGTGGTGAGGAAGGCAGCGAGCTTTTTGGACCTGCCTTTGCCGGTGGCAGAGGCGAAGCAGAATTTGCTGACACAGGTATTGCATCCGGCCTCTGCTGCAGCTGAGCCTCTCTTGCCATTTAATGAGGCTTTGCTGGATCCGGTGTTGGAGGTGTGGAAGAAGCCGGTGTCTTCCTCGGCCGTTCATAGGGCTGTGGCCAGGAGGTATCGAGCTGCACCATCTGACCCTGGCTTTCTCTCTAGACACCCTACGCCGGAGAGCTTGGTGGTGCGAGCCTCCTGTTCCTCAAAGTCAGCGCCTGGTTCCTTCCCGACGGTGCCTGGAGACAGAGACTCCAAGAAACTGGATGCGCAGTCCAAGAAAATATTTTCGTCATGCAGTTTGGCGTTGAAGGCCACCAACGCAACGTGCATTCTGGGGAGGTACATCCATGCTCTGATGGATGATATTTCGTCTTCATTTACGGAGCTCCCCCAGGGTCTCTTGGATGTGGTCTCGGACGCCCAGGCTGCCGCGACCCACATTATCCAGTCTGGGCTGGACACGACCGACTCGGTGGCCAGGGCAATGGGCACGGCTGTGGTGGCAAGAAGACAGGCCTGGCTCCGAAACTCAGGGTTTCTGATGGATACAACTACCTGTGGATTCCTCACCTCATGAATACTCCCATGGCGCCAGCATTCTACGGAAATCTTCTTACTAGTCTCTGCACGTCGACGAGGACGTCACTGTCTCGCACGCGACGCCGTCTGACGTCATACAGGCAATAAGAGGTCCTCGACAACGTGCGGACGTCAGTTCCCTTTTTTCCGTGCATTCGAAACGGTTATCTTCGAGGGAGCAACTGTTACTCTTGCGGTTACAGTGTATATCTTGCTGCGTACTCTTTCTCTGTGGAAATAATGTCGCAGAGAAAGTCTGGATTTAAGCCTTGTCGTGAGTGTGGAGGCAAGATGTCGGTGACGGATCCTCATTCCGATTGCCTTTGGTGTTTGAGCTCCGACCACGACGTCTCGACTTGTGATTCGTGTCAGCACATGAATCCGAAGGCCATTAAAGAACGCGAGGCGAAGCTGTTTATGGCCAAGTCAAAGGAGAAGCATCACAAGAAAAAGTCTTCTCCAAGACATCGGCGTCATCGAGACTCCCGGCGCCGTAGAGAATCTCGGCGTCATTCAAGGGAGGCTCGTTCCAGGTCTCCGGATCGGCGCCGGAGGACATGGGAGGTCAGCCCCACGGTGACGCCGCGTCCTTCGACGCCGTTGCTCTCTCCGATGTCTCCAACTTCGCCTGGACAGGCGTCGGTGATTGAGGTATTGGAGCCTCAGGTGTTTTCTCCGGCGCAGACGCCGAGGCCGGCGTCGGGGTCGCCTCCGAGTCAGGCACCCCAGTATCCGGCTTTTCCCACCCCTGGAGCCGATAGTTCCGCATTCTTGAATGCGATGTATGCCATCTTCCAACAGATGGCTCCAGGGGGTGCTCCGGCTGGGCCTTTGGCCTTTTCTTTGGGTGATCCTGCGCCTCTTCGGCCGGCACCCTTTATGCCCTTTCTCCCGTTTGGGAACGTGGGCTCGGCGCCAGTGTCGGCGCCGGTGGCCGCTCCGATGGCTTCGGAGGGATTGGCCCCAGGGATTTCCATCCCGTCGACGTCGAGATTTCGGCCTGTGACTCCGGTGGGTCCATCCGTTTCATCTGCTCTTCAGTCGGCGCCGAAGTTACCTGTGGCGCCGGATGCGGCGTCGGTGGCTTCGGAAGATCGGCGCCGATCTCCGACTTCGGCGGAGGTGTTGTCGACTCCGCGGATTGAGCAACGACTGCATTCAAGGAGGCGTGCTCTCCGGGTACTAGAGGAGCAGGAGTACCAACGAGCCCTAGAGGAAGGAGAACTAGAGGACTCGGGTGATGGGCTGCGTGGACTGGAGTCGGCCAGTGGGCTGGACACTTCCCCTGAGTGGGACCTTTCGTCCCCGGGGGAATATACCGAGGAAGCTGCTTCCTTTCATACAGTGGTACGGAAGGCAGCTAGTTTTTTGGACCTGCCTTTGCCGGTGGTGGAGGCGAAACAAAACCTTTTGACAGAGGTGTTGCATCCGGCCTCAGCCGCGGCGGAGCCTCTATTACCTTTTAATGACGCTCTGCTGGATCCGGTTTTAGAGGTGTGGAAGAAGCCGGCATCTTCCCCAGCAGTTCACAGAGCCGTGGCCAGGAGGTATCGGACGGCTCCAACTGATCCTGGTTTCCTATCTAGGCACCCTACGCCGGAGAGCTTGGTTGTGCAGGCCTCCTGTTCGTCCAAATCAGCGCCTGGTTCTTTCCCGACGGTGCCTGGGGACAGAGACTCAAAAAAGCTAGAGGCGCAGTCGAAGAAGATTTTTTCGTCCTGCAGTCTGGCGTTAAAAGCCACTAATGCGACCTGTATCCTGGGGAGGTATATTCATGCTCTGATGGATGACATCTCCTCTTCGTTTACAGAGCTTCCCCAGGGTCTTTTGGATCTTGTCTCTGATGCCCAGGCTGCTGCGACCCAAATTATCCAGACGGGACTGGATACCACCGACTCGGTAGCCAGAGCAATGGGCACAACTGTGGTGGAAAGGAGACAGGCCTGGCTACGTAACTCGGGCTTTTCGGCAGATGTACAGTCCACATTGTTGGATCTCCCGTTTGATGGGGACAAACTGTTTGGGGCTAAGGCTGATTCGGCCTTGGAACGTTTTAAGGAGAGCAGGGCCACGGCTAAGTCGTTGGGACTCCAAGCTCCTTCTTCCACGGCCTCTTCCAGATTCTTCAGGAGGTTTCGTGGATTTGGGCGTGGCTCTTCCTCCTCTTCCTTTCGGGGAAGATATCAGCAACCTGCCTCTTCCCACCCCTATAGATCTTTTAGGGGAGGGGTAGGGTCCGCACCAGGGGAGCCTCTCAGCAGCACTCTGCCTCTTCCTCATCCTCTGGCGGGGTGCAGCAGGGGAAGCAGCCTTAGGCTTCCACCATTTCCCACTCACTCCTCTCCTGTAGGGGGAAGATTACAGCATTTTCTCACCAAATGGGAGACTGTTACGTCGGACACTTGGGTTCTCAGTGTTGTGGGAAAAGGCTACACCCTTCCGTTTCGGGAGTTTCCGCCCCTCATCCCGCCCCGCCCTTCGTATTGTTCACAAGAACACCTCCTGTTGCTAGAACAGGAGGTAGAAGTCCTCCTTTTAAAGGGCGCGGTGGAGTTGGTCCCGGAGCAGGAAAGGGGTCAAGGAGTTTACTCAAGGTATTTCCTGATTCCCAAGAAGGATGGTCGTTTGAGACCAATTCTGGACCTGAGGATCTTGAATTGGTTCCTCAAGCAGGAAAAGTTCAAGATGCTGACCCTAGCACAGGTGCTTTTGGCGTTGAACATGGAAGACTGGATGGTGTCTGTCGACTTGCAGGATGCTTACTTTCATATCCCGATACTCAAGTCACACAGGAAGTATCTCCGGTTTGTGGTGGGATCGCAACACTACCAGTTTGCGGTCCTTCCGTTTGGTCTTACTTCAGCACCTCGAGTCTTCACGAAGGTGATGTCGGTGGTTGTGGCAGAGCTCAGAAGGAAGGGGATAGCAGTATTCCCTTACTTGGACGATTGGTTGATCAAAGCCAAGTCCCCGGAGCTTGTGTTGCGTCATCTGCAGTTAACAACCCAGTTGTTGTTCGACCTGGGCTTTTCGGTGAACGAGCGCAAATCTCACCTGGAGCCCTCTCAGCGCCTCCTGTTCATAGGGGCAGTACTGGATACGACATTGGGTCGGGCCTTTCCTCCGCCTCAGCGGATTCAAGATATTCAGGATTTGGTTCCAATGTTTCGAAACGGAGCGGTAGTTCCAGTCCTCAAGGTCCTTCGTCTGCTCGGTCTTTTTGCCTCCTGCATTCTGTTGGTCACGCATGCTCGCTGGCACATGAGGGCTCTTCAGTGGTGCCTCCGAAGGCAGTGGTCTCAACACAGAGGGGATCTAGAGGGTACTGTCAAGATCTCCAGAGATGCTGCTGTGGATTTGAAGTGGTGGATTGCAAGCAACAATCTTTCACAAGGAAAACCGTTCCAGCAGTCGCCACCAGTGGCCACAGTCATAACGGATGCTTCCACTCTAGGGTGGGGAGCTCATCTGGGGGATCTGGAGATCAAAGGTCTTTGGTCTCCAGAGGAACAGATTTTTCACATCAATCTGTTAGAGTTACGGGCTGTACGTCTGGCTCTCAAGGCCTTCCTCCCTTCCCTTCGTGGTCAGTCGGTACAGGTCCTAACGGACAATACTACCACGATGTGGTACATAAACAAGCAGGGAGGAGTGGGGTCGTACCTTCTCTGCAGAGAAGCTCTTCGACTATGGTCCTGGGCAAAGGACCATCGGATTTGCTTGATAGCAAACCATCTGGCCGGAGTCTTGAACGTGCGTGCGGACAGTCTCAGTCGCCACTTCTCGGCAGACCACGAGTGGCGTCTCCATCCAGATCAAGTCCGTTTAATCTTCCAGAAGTGGGGGTTTCCTCGGGTAGATCTGTTCGCCACTCGAGAGAACGCGCATTGTCCGTTGTTCTGCAGCCTTCAGTATCCGATGCAGAAAGCATTGGGGGACGCGTTTCAAATGACCTGGTGCGGCCAGTTGCTTTACGCGTTTCCTCCCATACCCTTGATTCCTCGAGTATTGAGGAAGATTCGCCAAGACCGGGCTCTAGTAATCGTAATAGCTCCGGATTGGCCAAGGAGGGTGTGGTACTCCGACCTTCTCCAACTCTCAACGTGCCCGCCGCTCCGTCTCCCTTTCAGGGCAGACCTCCTCTCGCAGTCGCAGGGGCAGGTTCTACACCCCAACCTCCAGAGTCTGCACCTACATGCCTGGAGATTGAACGGGGCAACCTGAGTTCCTTCTCTCTCCCGCCTGAGGTAGTGGATGTTATATTAGCGGCCAGGCGACACTCCACTAAATCTATCTACGCTAATAGGTGGTCTAAATTTGTTGCGTGGTGTGGAGAGAGGCAGATTGATCCTTTACAAGCTCATCTATCGGACGTTTTGTCTTTTGCTCTATCTCTGGCGCAGAAAGGTTGTGCAGTGGCTACCATTAAAGGTTATTTATCGGCCTTGTCAGCCTTCATATGTCTTCCAGACCAACCATCTTTATTTAAATCCCCTATTGTTATCAGATTCTTGAAAGGTCTTCTAAATCAATATCCTCCAAAGCCATTCGTTATGCCGCAATGGGATTTGTCCTTAGTCCTGACTTTCCTTATGGGGTCCCCTTTTGAACCTATGCATTCTTGCCCCTTAAGGTATTTGTTTTTAAAAACAGTCTTCCTGATAGCTATAACATCAGCAAGGAGAGTGAGTGAGTTGCAGGCCTTATCAGTAAAACCCCCTTATACAACTTTTTATGGGGATAAGGTGGTGTTGAGGACCAAGGCTGCTTTCCTCCCGAAGGTTGTTTCACCCTTCCATTTGGCTCAGGCAATTACTTTGTCCACGTTCTATCCTCCGCCTCATCCTTCCAAAGAGGAAGAAAGACTGCACCGTCTGGATCCAAAGAGAGCGTTGAGCTTCTTTATCAATAGAACAAAGGATTTCAGGCTGGAGGATCAGCTGTTTATTGGATACGTGGGCAAGAGGAGAGGAAAGGCAGTCCACAAGAGAACACTATCCAGGTGGGTTGTTCTTTGCATTAAAATATGTTACTCTTTGGCAAAGAAGGATCCTCCTGAGGGCATTAGAGCTCATTCCACCAGAGCTAAGTCGGCCACTTCGGCCTTAGCCAGAGGTGTTCCTGTGGTCGACATCTGCAAGGCCGCAACTTGGTCGTCCCTTCACACTTTTGCAAAACATTACTGTTTAGATTCTGAGGTTAGAAGGGACGGCCATTTTGCACGGTCAGTGCTGCAGGATTTCTTGGTTTGACCATTTAGGCACCCACCGCCGGGCGTGGTACTGCTTTGGGACTCTATTCATGAGGTGAGGAATCCACAGGTAGTTGTATCCATCAGAAGAACGAGTTACTTACCTTCGGTAACGACTTTTCTGGTGGATACATTAGCTACCTGTGGATTCCTCACGGTCCCACCCGCCTCCCCGTTGCCTTTATGGTCTTGCCAAGTAATCCTTGAGTGCGCTCCTCTTGATCTTTGAGGGTGCAATAGATGTATATATATAATATATTTATATATATATATGGGTATATGTGTATATATTTTTATGTATATACTTGGTGTGTGTATATATTTTTAAAAGAAAGAGTTTTATATATATATATATATATATATGTACATAAAAAAGATTTACAGTTATTCATACAATGTGGTGTATTTTTACAATATAATGGATGTTGCTTTGTTCTTTCATTGCATTGCCTGGTTGTTCTCATGCACGTAAAAAATGATTGGTACTGACGTCCGCACGTCGTCGAGGACCTCTTATTGCCTGTATGACGTCAGACGGCGTCGCGTGCGAGACAGTGACGTCCTCGTCGACGTGCAGAGACTAGTAAGAAGATTTCCGTAGAATGCTGGCGCCATGGGAGTATTCATGAGGTGAGGAATCCACAGGTAGCTAATGTATCCACCAGAAAAGTCGTTACCGAAGGTAAGTAACTCGTTCTTTCGGCGGATGTCCAGTCGACCCTGCTGGACCTCCCGTTTGATGGGGACAGACTGTTTGGAGCCAAGGCAGATTCGGCCTTGGAACGATTTAAGGAGAGCAGAGCCACAGCCAAATCGTTAGGACTGCAAGCTCCTTCTTCCTCTGCCTCTTCTAGATTTTTCAGGAGGTTTCGGGGATTTGGGCGTGGTTCTTCTTCCTCTTCCTTTCGGGGGAGGTTCCAGCAACCCGCCTCTTCCCTCCCCTATAGGTCATTTAGAGGGAGGGGGAGCGGTGGGGCCCGTACCAGAGGAGCCTCTCAACAGCACTCTGCCTCTTCCTCGTCCTCTGGAGGGGTGCAGCAGGGGAAGCAGCCTTAGGCTTCCACCGTTTCCCACTCACTCCTCTCCTGTAGGGGGAAGATTACAGCATTTTCTCCACAAGTGGAAGTCTATCACCACGGACACTTGGGTTCTCGGCATTGTGGGGAAAGGCTACGCCCTTCCCTTTCGGGAGTTCCCGCCCCTCATCCCGCCCCGCCCATCTTATTGTTCAGAAGAACACCTCCTGTTGCTAGAACAGGAGGTTCAAGTCCTCCTTTCAAACGGCGCGGTAGAGTTGGTCCCAGAGCAGGAAAAGGGTCGAGGTTGTTACTCAAGATACTTCCTGATTCCCAAAAAGGATGGTCAGTTGAGACCAATCCTGGATCTGAGGATCTTGAATTGGTTCCTCAAACAGGAAAAGTTCAAGATGCTGACCCTAGCACAGGTGCTTTTGGCGTTGAACAAGGAAGATTGGATGGTGTCGGTCGACTTGCAGGATGCTTACTTTCATATCCCGATACTCAAGTCGCACAGGAAGTATCTCCGGTTTGTGGTAGGGTCGCAGCACTATCAGTTTGCGGTCCTCCCGTTTGGTCTTACTTCAGCACCTCGAGTCTTCACAAAGGTGATGTCAGTGGTTGCGGCGGAGCGCAGAAGAAAGGGGATAGCAGTATTCCCTTACTTGGACGACTGGTTGATCAAAGCCAAGTCCCCGGAGCTTGTGTCGCATCATCTGCAGTCAACAACCCAGTTGTTGTTCGACCTGGGCTTTTCGGTGAACGTGCCCAAATCTCACCTGGAGCCCTCTCAGCGCCTCCTGTTCATAGGGGCAGTACTGGATACAACATTGAGTCGAGCCTTTCCTCCGCCTCAGCGGATTCAAGATATTCAGGAATTGGTTCCAATGTTTCGAAATGGAGCGGTAGTTCCAGTCCTCAAGGTCCTTCGTCTGCTCGGTCTGTTCGCCTCCTGCATTCTGTTGGTCACGCATGCTCGCTGGCACATGAGGGCTCTTCAGTGGTGCCTCCGAAGGCAGTGGTCTCAACACAAAGGAGATTTAGAAGGTACTGTCAAGATCTCCAGAGATGCTGCTGTGGAATTGAAGTGGTGGATTGCGGGCAACAATCTTTCACAGGGAAAGCCGTTTGCGCAGTCGCCACCAGTGGCCACGGTCATAACGGATGCTTCCACCCTAGGATGGGGAGCTCATCTGGGGGATCTGGAGATCAAAGGGCTTTGGTCTCCAGAGGAACAGGTGTTTCATATCAATCTGTTGGAGTTACGGGCTGTACGTCTGGCTCTCAAGGCCTTCCTCCCATCCCTTCGTGGTCAGTCGGTACAGGTCCTGACGGACAATACTACCACGATGTGGTACATAAACAAACAGGGAGGAGTAGGGTCGTACCTTCTCTGCAGAGAAGCTCTTCAGCTATGGTCCTGGGCAAAGGACCATCAGATTTGCTTGGTGGCAAATCATCTGGCCGGGGTCTTGAATGTACGTGCGGACAGTCTCAGTCGCCAGTTCTCGGCAGACCACGAGTGGCGTCTCCATCCAGATCAAGTCTGTTTAATCTTCCAGATGTGGGGGTTTCCTCGGATAGATCTGTTTGCCACTCGGGAGAACGCGCATTGCCCGTTATTCTGCAGCCTCCAGTATCCGATGCAGGGAGCGTTGGGGGACGCGTTTCAGATAACCTGGTGCGACCAGTTGCTTTACGCGTTTCCCCCCATACCCTTGATTCCTCGAGTGTTGAGGAAAATTCGCCAAGACCGGGCCCAAGTCATCTTAATAGCTCCGGATTGGCCAAGGAGGGTATGGTACTCCGACCTTCTCCAACTCTCACTGTGCCCTCCGCTCCGTCTCCCTCTCAGGGCAGACCTCCTCTCGCAGTCGCAGGGGCAGGTTTTACACCCCAACCTCCAGAGTCTGCACCTACATGCTTGGAGATTGAACGGGGCAACCTGAGTTCCTTCTCTCTCCCGCCTGATGTAGTGGATGTTATCTTAGCGGCCAGGCGACACTCCACTAAATCTATCTACGCTAATAGGTGGTCTAAATTTGTTATGTGGTGTGGAGAGAGACAGATTGATCCCTTACATGCTCATCTGTCACATGTTTTGTCTTTTGCACTGTCTCTAGCGCAGAAAGGTTGTGCAGTGGCTACCATTAAGGGTTATTTGTCGGCCTTGTCAGCCTTCATTTGTCTTCCAGACCAACCATCGTTATTTAAATCCCCTATTGTTCTCAGATTCTTGAAAGGTCTTCTGAATCAATATCCTCCAAAACCATTCGTTATGCCTCAATGGGATTTGTCCTTGGTCCTGACTTTCCTTATGGGGTCCCCTTTTGAGCCTATGCATTCTTGCCCCTTAAGGTATTTGGTTATTAAAACAGTATTCCTGGTAGCTATAACATCTGCAAGGAGAGTGAGTGAGTTGCAGGCCTTATCGGTTAAACCCCCTTATATAACGTTTTATGGGGATAAGGTGGTGTTGAGGACTAAGGCTGCTTTCCTTCCGAAGGTTGTTTCACCCTTCCATTTGGCTCAGACAATCACTTTGTCCACGTTTTATCCTCCGCCTCATCCTTCAAAGGAGGAAGAAAGACTACATCGCCTGGACCCAAAAAGGGCGTTGAGCTTCTATATCGACAGAGTGAAGGATATCAGGCTGGAGGATCAGCTGTTTGTCGGATACGTGGGCAAGAGGAGAGGAAAGGCAGTCCACAAGAGAACACTCTCCAGGTGGGTTGTTCTTTGCATTAAAATCTGTTACTCTTTGGCAAAGAAGGATCCGCCTGAGGGCATTAGAGCTCACTCCACCAGAGCTAAGTCGGCCTCTTCGGCCTTGGCCAGGGGTGTTCCTGTGGTCGACATCTGCAAGGCCGCAACTTGGTCGTCCCTTCACACTTTTGTGAAACATTACTGTTTGGACTCTGAGGTCAGAAGGGAAGGTCATTTTGCACGGTCAGTGCTGCAGGATTTCTTGGTTTGACCATTTAGGCACCCACCGCCGGGCGTGGTACTGCTTTGGGACTCTATTCATCAGGTGAGGAATCCACAGGTAGTTGTATCCATCAGAAGAACGAGTTACTTACCTTCGGTAACGACTTTTCTGGTGGATACATTAGCTACCTGTGGATTCCTCACGGTCCCACCCGCCTCCCCGTTGCCTTTTTGGTCTCTCCAAGCAATCCTTGAGTGTGCTCCTTTTGGTCTTCAAAGTGGCAATACATTTTGCATATATGATATTTGTATATATGTATATCTTTATATATAAATCTATATATATTGTGTATATACATGATTCGTATGTATAAATATATTTGTTTGTTTAAAAAAAAAAAAAAAGAAGGTTATATTAAATCTACAGCTATTTTATTGCAATGTTGTGTGATTTACAATATTAAGAGATGTTGCTTTGCTCTTTCATTACATTGGGTTATTATTATTCTCATGCACGTAAAAAAATGTTGGTACTGTCATCGGCACGTCGGCGAGGACCTATTATTGCCTGTATGACGTCAGACGGCGTCGCGTGGGCTGGAGTGACGTCCTCGTCGACGTGCAGAGACTAGTAAGAAGATTTCCGTCGAATGCTGGCGCCATGGGAGTATTCATCAGGTGAGGAATCCACAGTTAGCTAATGTATCCACCAGAAAAGTCGTTACCGAAGGTAAGTAACTCGTTCGTTACGAGTTATTGGGGAATAACATGCGAATTTTGGTGTTTAACATACCAAAACCCCCATGGTACGGTAAATACCATACTCATTTCCTCTGATAGATTTCAACAGGTTTGACCTGACGAAAGTTAATGAAGCTTGAAGTATTTATCACATGTGATAATTATCGGATGCTTTAAATACCTTTTAACTCATAATTCCTCCCTGTGCCTAAAAGTGGGTTTATACATGAGTCAAAATATAAGGAGCCACTCATAATTAGGCCTAGTGAGTCTCTAGAGGGCCCCAGGTCACTGGACATGGGATGGCCACTTTTACTGGTTATTTGGTAAAGGTGGCCCTTGCATGTTTAAATGAGCCCAGGTCTGTCACTCCAGTGAGTTGCTGTCACTCATGCTGAAGTCTCCCCAGACAGAAGTGGTTTGCAGTCCCTTGCACCAAGTGTGCTGCTCCGGCCTCATACACTTCTAGACTCCATGGTGGGTCATGATGGCAGTAATCTGATTGGGCACTAAATTCTTAGGGGCCACTGCCCCAGGTGGTAATTGTGACACAGGGTGCCTTTGATGTGACTGCCTTGCTTTTGGGAATAGTGTTTCTACCTAGGCACTCTCAGGAGTATTACCATTTATGCTACACAGAGAGAGTGCTTTGGCAAGTTCTGCAGGTTTGCAGTCTTTAGTTCTGGTGGTCGAGACCACACAGAATGGTGTCAACTAGTGCTGCATTCTTGCTATCTGCAGACTTGGGCACAAAGCAGGTGCCACAAAACAGGTGTCTATGTTTGCTTCAGTTGACCCGACCAGTTGAGCACATCGGAAACAATTGCCTAATCGGCAACCATGAGGATAACATGAAGAAGCCTCTCTGCACACTTTGGAAATGCTGCAGTTGTGCTCAAAATTGCAATGGTAGAACCGTGATCCTGATCACACCAGCCACCTAATCTGGAGTCTCTGGTGGACAGGCCCATGCCCCAGGGTCAGCTGCTTCAGCTTTTTCTAATGGTCAGCGTCTCCTGTAGGATTGGTATAGCCTAAAGTTTTTAGTTCCCAGGATAAGTCATCACTTCATTCTCCTGATCAAGCTCCAGGTGATATCCCTCAACTCTGTGGGAGCTGGCTGTCAGGCAGACTCCATCCCTGGTTGTGCAGCAACCCTCTGGGGACTCTGCGGAGCACCCCTTCTTCGGTTTAAGAGAGCTTGGAACTCGAACAACAGCTGGGTCAAGAAATATCACTTTTATACACAGCAGGTATCAAGTAAGAAGGGAACCCAAAGTGGTTCAATTGAGAGCAGATGGAGCCCGTACAGGCGGATGAAGTAGAAGTTGCTAATTTTTTGGCAGATTTATTTGAGAAGGGGTTATCATACAGTACTGTTAATTGCTATAGATTAGCAGTGGTGGCAGGACATTTGTGGATTCAATTAATATCTATTGGTAGAAATCCTTTAGTATGCAGAGTGATGAAAGGGATTACACTCAGAAGACCACCAAAAGCTAAATATCAGTCATTATAGGATGTAGATGTAGTGCTCAAACTTTTAGCAAGTTGGCCAAGTAACACATATTTGGATATACGGGAACTGACGTGGAAATTAACAGCATCCTTGTGTTTGATTTCTTTCAGGAGGGTTTCTGATATATGAGCTTTGAAAGTATCTAGTAGATTTTTAGATTTTACGAACTGGATGGCCTAATTTTGTTTAATTTGGAAAAGAACTAAGACTATGGTGGTCATTAGGACTTTGGCGATCTTTCTTGAAGACCGCCAAAGCTACGGGTGCCAGAAGACAACCAGTGCTGGTGATTTTCCGCCCACCATATTACGGGTACTGCTGGAACTCTGCCACACTTTGGGTGGAAATCCAGCAGTAGTCGTTCTGGCGGGTGGAGGCGCTGGGACTGTTCCACCACTTGCTCCCCACCCTGCCAGATAGACACCGCATGCCATATTATGTGCAATAATACAGCCTGGCGGTGTCCTGATGCAGGGGTGCTGTCGGAAGTGGAAGTGCCCATTCCCTGACGGACAACATTCTGAAGCTGTGCATGGTGAAGTGTATAAAGGAGTATGAGTGTAGACTGTTAGAAAAAAAAGATGTGATGGAGAAGATAAGTTCTTAATTTCATATGTTAAACCATATAAAGGTGTTTCAAATGTTACAATTGCAAGATGGGTGAAATCAGTGATGAGAGAAGCAGGTGTAGATTTGTCTAAATTTACAGCACATTCACTAAGAGGAGCTATTGCGAGTAAGGTGTTTGTCTGGGGGCAATTGTAAGACGTATTAAAAGCAGCAGATTGGTCTAATGCAGACACTTCCTTCTTGAGTAATGCTCTTCAAGGCAGGGCTGCCTCCAGTTTGAAGCATCTGCAACTGAGGCACAAAGAGGTATGAATAGTCTTCAACTTGGTTATCAACAGCCTCATCTGACAACGATCAGGAAGAGGGAAAAAGGGCTGCTCCCCTTTTGAAGGACCCTTCCCATCCTGACTGCAGCTACTGCAGTCTCGCTCTTCATCCTTACTAGCCACCAAAAGGCAGTCCATGGAAGAATAACCCGTAGTTCTGTACATCAGAAAGGATATAATTGAATTTCTAAGGGGAAGCCTGCCTCCTGTTTCCCACTTCAGTGCCTGGGTTTCCTCCCTCCAGTCTCAGGAATGTCAGCAACATGCTTGCAATCTGAAATCCATATTGTGCACATGAACAGGCCAGCGTCATCCAAAAGAGAATCCACAGGCCTGTGTCACTCTGGTCGACTCAGACTACTGTGTACTGCATACCAACTCACTAGCATGCATCCATAACTCCATATGTCCGATCGTGGAGCTGGGATCCGGGTTCACTGTTAGCAGCAGAACTTTAAGTCAATGGATTAGTTTAAGGCTAGGACCAAAATCCAAAACCTAGAATAACAGATACTCTCAGTTGCGGCACACAGGGCAATTGACATGACTTCTCTGTTAAAAGGACGTTCCCATCCCAACAGAGGTAATTTTCACACAACTTAAATTCATGGCTTCACTTTCGATCTCCGTGAGTCCACTACCTTATGTCCTCAGACACCTCCGTGGATGGCTGGTGAGCTGACATGCAAGAACTGCTCATCAAGGATGTGGGCGAACAAGGAAAATAAAACAGTGGCTTGGACTGTGTACAATTCTCCTGACACTGAAGATATTCGTACACATCAGGTAGACCACCTTATGCAGTTAAGTATCAACAACAAAACCTCCATGTAGTACATCACTAAGCAGAGGAACACAAAGGGGGTCATTCTGACCCTGGCGGTCCATGACCGCCATGGCGGAGGGTGGCGGAAGCACCGCCAACAGGCTGGCGGTGCTCCCTGGGCTATTCTGACCGTGGCGGTAAAGCCGCGGTCAGAAAAGGGGAACCGGCGGTTTCCCGCCGGTTTTCCCCTGTCCCAGGGAATCCGCCATGGCGGCGCTGCTTGCAGCACCGCCATGGGGATTCCGACCCCCTTCCCGCCAGCCTGTTTCTGGCGGTGTCCACCGCCAGAACCAGGATAGCGGGAACGGGTGCTGTGGGGCCCCTGCACTGCCCATGCCACTGGCATGGGCAGTGCAGGGGCCCCCTAACAGGGCCCCACAAAGATTTTCACTGTCTGCTTTGCAGACAGTGTAAATCGCGACGGGTGCCACTGCACCCGTCGCACCCCTGCAACCCTGCCGGCTCCATTCCGAGCCGGCTTCTTCGTTGCAGGGGCTTTCCCGCTGGGCCGGCGGACGGCCTTTTGGCGGTCGCCCGCCGGCCCAGCGGGAAAGTTAGAATTACCGCCGCGGTCTTTTGACCGCGGTGCGGTCATTCGGCGGTAACCGCATGGCAGGCGGCGACCGCCGCCCGCCGCGGTCAGAATGACCGCCAAAGTCTTGTATTGTCTTAGTGGAGACGTAACTGCTCTTAAACTTAGCAAACAAGGTGGACATCTGCGAGATATACAAAATAATGTGACGGTTGTCAGCTCGCTGTCATGAGTCAGAGCATCATGGCCGTGCCAAGTCTTCAGACGGGGGACCCACTCCCTTGGACTTCCTTTTCACACTCAAGAAAAAGCAATGCCAGTCCTTCACATGCTGATGCTGGTAGTCATTGCTTGCAGTACGATGCGCTTTCCATGAAAACTGAGACTTCTTTATACTTTTCCATCATTTCGCCTGGGTCCCAGGATCCCACGGAAGGGCAAGAATGAGTTATGCTCTCTGAATGAGTTATGCTCTCTGACTGTCATCATTCCAGCATGCCCACACCTTTATTGTACAGCAATCTGCTACTCATGTGTCACCGCCCAGCGGCTACTTTGAAAATCCACCCCTCTCTTCTGACATAATAGAAAGATGCTGTGCCACAACATGAAGTTGTTGAACCTCACAGCCTGTTTCCTGACCACTTAGAATTTCGTTATCTGTACATTTCTCCATAATGTAGAAGAATACAGGCATTCGCCCCCTGTACAACTAAAACTTATATAAATGGAAGTGATTTTGCAATGTCATCATTAAGTTTTCAATATGCAGTTAGTCTCATAATGTACCGCACTCTAGTACCACTTGGTGAAGGAGCTCGCTAGAAAAAGCATTATAAATAAATAATAATATTTGGACTCCACTCTAGCCATTCAATTTGTCTGAAGAACGTCTTAATTATTTCTCGATCAGAGTGCATCTGGCTGCAATGTCGACACTGCAGAATTTTTATTTCCCGCTCTTTCCCTTCCAAAAACATTTCATGAAGAGGCTCATCTGGCCCTTTCCAGAAGTATGCCACACTCCAGTCCAAGGGAAACTGAATACAACGGTCAGCCAGTTCTTGACTTTCCATAGATAAAGTTACTTTAGGTACCAGTCTAAAGTTTATTCCCTTATGTAGCATTGGACTTTTACTTAAACAAGCCGGGCAGACTCCGATCTTTCTTCTGATTCCGTCGTCCTCAGCGGAGAGTGATCTACAGTCCCTGGATATTTTTAGATGTCTAACATTCTACATTCATGTGTAGAGTAACTGCACAATCAACTAGGAGCATGGCAGCGATGGAGGAGCTCCACCTGGGTGTATCTCTACTGGACATTAGCAGCACAGCGACTTGGAAGGCCAAGCACACACACACACACCAAGAGGCCAATGAGTCGTGCATAATCTGTTCAATTGAAAGTAAGCTTGCTTTCCTGCTCCTTATTTCTCATTACTTTACTGCTTGCTATTCTGATTGGCATATAGAATCTAGGAAAGATTCCATGCCGGAAACCAAATAAGTTCACTTCAGTTCTTCAGGGTTGGTATTTTTCATGCGATCCTGCATCCTCGCTTAGAGGCTCACTAACTGTTTTCTTTACACCCTTCATACTTTTGTTAAGAAATCTGAGCTATGGTGACCAGGAGGAGTGCAGCACTTTTACCTCATTGACTGAAGTTTGAGGGGTTTAAAAAAAAATTGAAATGGGCTACTAAACAAACACTTATTGGGATGGGTAGCCATTGTATCACTGTATATTGCTGTTTTAAAGTATCAGCGATTCCTAGCTTGACATTGGAGGATGATTAAGTTTATGAAAAGTGCCAATGCTGGAGAGGTAGAGTTGTAGGTAAGTAATTTCTTGTAGGTAGGTAATCATTTGTGCAAGCATAACATATCTAACTGTTGATAAGAGATGTTTGCTAGATCCGAAAAGTAGTAAATATAGCCATGCCGTTTTGTGAAATGTTGACTGTAACATGAATAATCTGGCTAAAATGTCCTTTGTTTTTAAACATTTTTTTGTGAAAGAACTACATTTTCACTTCCCGCAGGGCCAGGTAACAAGGGCCCAAGAGGCTGAAGAAAATTACATCATCAAACGAGAGTTGGCAGTAGTGAGGCAGCAGTATAGCTCAGCAACAGACAGCCTGAAAAAAGCACAGAGCGCTATTCGACAGCTTCAGGATCAAAAGGTAAGAGATTTTAGGAGAAGCACAGGTGGTGGCAGCCAGAATAAAGCTATAACAGCTAAAAGGTACATAGCTTTCTCTGTATTAGCAGAGTTCAAAATACAAGATCAAAAGGCAGAGGCAGCTGGCACGATGTGTGGGTCAGATATAGTGAAAGGTATACATTCAGCAGGTTAAAGGTTCTTGCAAACAGAATCAAAGTAGAGAAACCCAACAGATGGAGTAGCGCTACAGCAAAAGGAATACATTACAGTCTACTAGGCCTCCCCTCCCCCTCATTTTTGGCTATTTGAGATAGCTCGCGCTTTGGGCTCCATAACTTTTTGTCCACATAAGGGATCCTTGCCAAATTTGTGTCCTTTTTTCCCAACATCCTGGAGATTCTAAAGGTACCCAGGGTTTGTGAGTTCCCCTTGAGAGGACCGAGAAAGTAGCCAAAATACAGCTACATTTTTTGAGGGGGGTGTTGGGAAAAATGGGGGAAAAGTACTGTAGAAGAAAGTGTTTTTTTTTCTCTGCAAATGGCATAAACGAAGGGTCTGCGGTGGTAAAATCACCTTCTTCTCAGCTTTCAGAAACAGGCAGACTTGAATCAGACAACCACATTTTTCTACACAGTTTTTGCATTTTACTGGGACATGGCCCATTTTTTCTATTTTTTGTGCTTTCAACCTCCTTGCAGCTAGTGATAGAAATGGGTGTGGAGCCCGGAAAAGCTATACATTTCTGAAAAGAAGACAACATTTTGAATTTAGAAATGGGTAATTTGTGTACATCCTTCAGGGTTTTTCTATAGAAAGTAGCCGTTGAAATAGAAAAATATTGAAATTGAGTTAAAAAAAAACCGGCCATTTGTGTCTACGTTTTCATCTGTAACTTCTAACTATGGCAGATTTTCAAAAGCTATATATTGTTATGTCTGCTGATGAACCCTTCTGGTTGCGGGGATATATAGGGCTTGTAGGTTCACCAAGAACCTGAGGTACTCTGAGCCAATAGCTGAACTGCACTTTGCAATGGTTTTTCGTTATGTACTGGGTACACAGATAGGTATCAAGGAAACCTATGTATTTCCAAAAGGACACAAGATATGGAGTTTAGAAGCACTGGTTATTTGCACATCTCGGAATTTGTGCGTACCCATACTTCCATGTGAATTAGATGGCATTTCTCAAAATGACTTCTTTTTTACACATTGTCTTACATTTGGAAGGCACAAATGCAGAGAAATGTAATTGGTAATAGCACTAGTTCTACTATTCTGTGTTCCTCCAAGCCTCCTGATAAAAATGGTGCCTCACTTGTGTGGGTATGCCCGTGATGGGAAACTGCCCAAAACGCAAAGTGGACACATCACATTTCCCACTGAAAACTGACCTTTTTTTGGAATGAGCGTAGCTGTGGATTTTGGGCCCAAATGCAGCCGGCACCTAGAGAAACCTATCAAATCTGTATATTTTTTTAATCTAGTCACCTAGGGGTATCCAGGATGAGGTGATTGTGTGGCTCTCACCAGTTTTTTTCTTTTTACTCAGAATCCCTTGCAAATCTCAAACTTTAACTAAAAAACACATTTCCTCACATTTCTGTGATGGAAAGTTCTGGAATCTGAGAGGAGCCACAAAATTCTGTCTACCCCTGCATTCCCTCAAGTCTCCCTATCAAAATGGTACCTCACTTTGTGTGTGTGTGTGTAGGCCTACTGCCGGCAACAGGAAAAGATCCAAAATGCAACACGTACAAATCACATTTCTCCACTGAAAACATACCCTTTTTTTGGAATGTGCCTAGCTCTGGATTTTGGGCCGTAGCTCAGACCGCAGCTAGGGAAACCTAGGAAACCTGAACATTTTTTTAAAACTAGACACCTAAGGAAATCCAAGATGGGCTGACTTCCGTGCTTCAACACCTGATTACAGCGGTGGGGTTTGTTAGTTGAATTCCCAACTGTGAAGTGCAATAAAATTGTCTTGTAGTTACTCACCAATGAGGCGTGTTTTTAAACGTTGACAAAGGTTAAAAACAGTTATTTTAATAATTTGAGTGTTTGGGACATCACAGCAGTAAAAGATTTGGTAGCGTGCTCACTTGTGGTTGTTGATAGTCATTTGGGAAGGTCAGCAAGCTCTCTTTTCTCACTCTGTTTATTGTTATCCTTCAGATTTTCCCTTGAGACAATGTACACCTGGGCAGAAAAAGACAAAAATGACAAATATTACCATCTATTTCTCAAGTACACACACATACTGGTTGTACTTAGCACGAGGGTGGGTGAAGGTTCAGAATGTAAAATTTTATTAAGAGATTTCACAAAAAATGAAATGCACGGTTGATAATTGAAATTTTAAAAAACTGAACCAATGATTCGTAGCTCATGAGCTGTAAAGCCCGCGACAAGGCACCAACCGCTTTACAGGCCATTCACACACCTTTCATACGTGACACACACAAGACCGTTCACACCAACAACTGCGGGCCCAGCACATTAGAACACTCACATCAACAAACCGCGCTATTCAAGGCCCCATCACTTTCATATGCCCACATGCCTGACATAGCAATCACACCAGCTGGCATTTGGCTAGCAGTGTGTGTGTGTGTAGTGACCAGCAGCAAGCCACTATTCACACACCACCAGCCAAATAGCAGCTTTCACATACTGCCAGCCAAGTGCCAGTCCACTCACACCGCTAGCCAAGCGCCAGTCCATGCACAGCGCCAGCCAAGCTCCAGTCCATGCACCCCGCCAGCCAAGTGCCATTCCACGCACACCACCAGCCAAGCGCCAGTCCACACACACTGCCAGTCAAGCGCCAGTCCATGCACACAACCAGCTGAGTGCCAGCCCATATGCTTCGCCAGCCAAGCGTCAGCTCACATACACCGCCAGCCAAGCGCCAGAGCACGGCCACCACCATCACATTTTTTAAACAAAAAAAAATCACAATCCAATTGGAAGTAGATCAAGTCATTTCACGTTTAGGCTCACTGTTGCTTACAAAAACTCTGTTGTGTGTGATACAATCTAAAACATGCACACACCCCAGGTTTAGAAGGACACTCGGGACAATGCATACAACTTTACTTCAACATGCCTCTTCGCATACAGACTCAACTCTACATCTCTTACAGGGATTGTTGTTTTTGGGCTTGGGAGGAATGTAATTAGGAAAGTGGCGATCTTTCAATCTAGCCACATCCTCCACCCCTCCAACTCTAGGATTGCTTGCATGTTTCGCTACAAGGCTGCCTATCACAGACAGTTGAAACTGAACAAATGTTATCTTTGACTCTGGAGAATAATCCTTGAATACAACAAACGCATTCAAAGTTGCTAAACAAAACAAATGGATAGCCAACTTCTTATACCACATGTAAGCTTAACGAACAGATGTGTATGGTTCCAATCTCTTATCTATTCTAGCTACACCACCCTTGTGCTTACTGTCGTCTAAAATGCACACAGGTTTGCGTACTTTAGCAACCTGACCCCAAACAGTCACAGGTGAAGTACTTTCATCATGGACGTTGGTCAGCATGTAGACATCCCTCCTGTCTGCAGACTTCAAGCTAGCAAGCACTACATTATCCCCTCAAGTTTTTTTTGTTTGTTTTTTTTTGTTTTTTTTTTACAAACAAGCTCTTTTGGATAACCTTTACGGTTAGAGCGGACTGTGCCACAAGCAACAGTGTCCACTTTGAACAATGCTCTGAACAATTGTACACCAGTGTAGAGCTTTTCTACGTATAAATAGTGACTTTTGTTAAAAATTCCTCTACCAAGTTACCACACAATTTCCTCACTAACTCCAAAAGTGGATGGACAACCAGGGGGGTGAAGAGCAGAATACCTACCAGTGTACACCGGGAAATTATAAACATATCCTGTTCTACTCTCAGACAGCATACGCATATTAATTCCATAATGTGCCCTCTTGCTAGGAATGTTCTGCCCAATAACCAAATAGCCCTTGAACAGGACCAAAGACTCGTCCCCAGATATTTCTTTCCCTGGAATATAGATCTCTGAAAATTGATCTACAAAGTGATCAAGGACAGGCCAAATCTTAAAAAGCCAGTCACAATCAGGGGGATCTTGTGGCAACACTGAAGCATTATGAACAAAATGCAGCTTCAGAAGCGAATATCAATCACAACTCATGATTGCAGGAAATATCCCTCTTGCCATCATGGGACTGGTGGACCAATATGAAGACAGAACAGCTTCCTTATCAAGCCCATCAACAAAGTTAATCCCAAGAAGTTCTACAATTCATCCACATTTGTGGGAGTCCACCGGGTAGCTCTAGATCGGGACTTAAGTCTGGCACTCTTGTCCCTCAAATACTGTTCAGCATACACATTAGTTTGGTCAACTGTCACATCCAAAAATACATTGTCCATAAACAACTGAAAGAAATTTATAGGCAAAAAGATTTCATTATGCACTCTACTCCTTGCAACACTACTACAGGCAGGCAACGCTGGCTACACCATTTTTGGAGCAACACCGAGTTCAGCTCATCCAATGGGAAGCATTTCAGCCACAGGTTGTAAATCCAGATGCCAATTGCTGCACCATTGCCACATCAATGTCCTCCTCTAAAAGAGGCTCTTCCTCTGCACTGAGAGTAGCTTCATCATCAGATAATTCCTCTCGGACAGAAAATTCACTGCCAGAATCTTGCACTTTCTCCTCTGCCTCAAATGCAGAGTTAGTCTCATAATCATGGTCATAAGAAGATTTGAAAAGTACACCAACATCCTGCTGAATGTAAATCCTGCAGCTAGGCATAATCCTTACTAATAAAAGTAACTTGACAAATAAGTCAACAACAACCAACACTGTGTAAAATAAGTGATAAACAAAGTGTGGCTTTATTACAAATACCTGTACACTCAAAAACAATACCACTCACTTGCCAGAGACAGCTAGACTCACCAGCACCTACTCTGCACAGACACAGCAAGCTCCAATGATGTCACGCTATAAAGGAAAAGCAAAAAGAAATTAACATACGACAATACAATACACATCATGCACAAATGCAAGGAGAATTTCACACACAAAAAAAGAAGCTAAATATGCTGCTAATGTTACACCATTTACAAAGATTTTTCTTACCAAAGACACGCAGCTTCACAAACTGAAGATCTATCGGTGTCGAAACCGCAAACAGGAGACACAGTAAAGGAAATCAAAAGCGTTGAAAAGCTAAAATAAAAAGGCGAAATAAAACATTACAATCACAGATGCAAATGATGACAAGAAATATCAGTTCACATGATAAAACACTATGACCATCCAAATGCCAACAACAACCTCGCCAGCCAGAAGCCAGTCAACACACACCATCAACAAATGCCAGTCCACACACACTGCCAGCTAAGTGCTAGTCCACACGCACACTGCCTGTCAAATGCCAGTACACACACAGCCATAGGAAGTGCCACATGAATATCTAAGCCATGGAACTTGAATAAATACATAACATGTAGAACCAAGTTTGTTGTTTACTGTATAGAATGCCCATGAAAAAAAATGATACATGGGTAGCACAATATTTCATGTAAAGAAAGGGATCCTGGAATATGTTTGTGCATTTACTAATAAAGATCAGAACTATCCAGTGGCATGCTGTTTTGACAAATTCCGTCAAGAAGAGTGGATAAAATTGATGTTTTTTTGCCTGGACAGTGTTGGGACACACTCTAGGGGTTGGGAACAGATGCCACTAATTACGCTGACTCGAGTCACAATACATATTAAATTTAGAAACCTGGTAGATCCCTACTTTCAATATAAATGAGGAGCTTAAACTACATTTATAGAAACAAATATGAAACGTTTGTGCTCTTGCCAGAAATCCTCTTACAATTCTGTGATTAATTGTATATTAGAGGTTTTATTTTATTTTCTTATTTTTTTCCCCTTCTCCTCCTTTTTTCTAAAATGTTAATGAGAACTCTTGTAAGAGAAGTGTATGTGAGTTGTGTTTGCAAAGCTTCACTGTTGACATTAGGATGATAGCCATATTGAATAATATAAAATAAGGATGAAGCAGGGGTGAGAGTTGTCTATAACATGCCCATTAGGGCAAGGTTTGTTTTGCAACAATAGGTAATATATATATTGGGATGTAAATTTAGAATCATGTTTGGAATTCTTTCTCTTCTGCGGAATGGTTACGATAAGTTCAGTATAAAATATAAATATGGACTATACATATTGAAGTGTGAACTGAGAATTATGTTTGAGAAAAAAATATATTTTTCGGAATTGTTTCAATGTATCCAGCATGAAATATTACAGCCCATAATTGTGGACTGAGAATCATGTTAAAATTTGCTTCCCCCTGGGCTGATTCAGAACCAGATATAATCTTACTGAGCTTCAGTTTATTTTTTATCTTTTTATTGCCTTTTTTGTTCTCTGCCCTGGCATTTAAGAATATTTTGACTCATTGATTCACTAATTATTATATATAATGAATTGTGTGCCGGGAAACTGATGGCTTTGTCAGAGTACCAGAAAAAGAGAGAGAAAAAACAGTCTGTAGCCTGTGGTCTTTGTATACATGTGCATGTTCTTTGTGTGTGTGTGTTTGTGTATATATATATGTGTATATATATATATATATATATATATATATATATATATATATATACACAAATATATATATATATATATATACACAAATATATATACACATGTAGGAAAAAGGGTGGCCATCCATAAACAAGACTCGCTGCATCGAGTCGAAACGCATTGGGTCTGTGCGCCAATAAAATTAATTATTTCAGATATATTACTTAGTGGCAGTCGCCATTAGGTAGTTATAATTAGGACCTAGTTTCTATAGAAAAAGCTGTTTTTTACTTGCTAATATCTTTGGCGCCTCTTGATGAATCTTCACGAAATATTCCAAACATTTAACAGTCACATGAGCTGCTGTCTGGAAAGTTTGGGGGTTATCCGTCAGGCGGGGGCCAAGGCAAAATAAAGGTGTTTCCAATGTTTATTCCCATAGGAAATTTTGAACAGCGATAGCGCCAAAACCACTGGACGGAACTACTCCAAATTTGGTTGAAAGGTAACTCTTGGTTTCTATAGAGCCCTTTGTGTTTGGTGTAAATTTGTTCAGTAGTTTTTGAGAAATTAAAGGAAATCTGAATTTGTATATATAGGTGTGCAAAGGATTCGCTACCCCACGCGAATCTTCGCGCCACAAGGAATACTGTGATTGGTTGGCCGCAAACAGTTAAAAAAGAAGCAGCTGCCATTTTGTGAATCGGGACACAGTCACAGGGTATGGAAATAAAAACTGATAATGATAGAAGGGGTCAGAGTAGATGTACTCTTACCCCATGGGGGCCATTGAAGGGTGTGTGAGGCCACAGTTGTTAGATTTAAAAAACATTAATATCCTTTTTTTGGCCACAATTGTGGAGTTGCGGCTCCGTTGCGGCGGCACCCAGCCCGGCCCCTTGTGTAAAGCTCAACAGAGTCATGACTCAAGGGTGAGAACAGAAAAAAATATATACATTCCCACACTCCCTCAGACACTAATGCACAGTACTGGCAGACAAAATGAGACTGTGACTTACTCTCTCCCAGATCTATAAGTACACTCATACAAACACTGAGTCACCCACTCACAGACCCACTCAGGCACTGACACACCCACTCACAGACCTGCTCATACACTCATGCACCCATTCTCAGACCCACTCACGCACCCATTCTCAGACTCACTTATGCACTCATTCTCAGACCCACTCATGCACCCACTGACAAACCCAGTCAGACACACATACAACCACTCACAGACCTGCTCAGACACTGACACACCCACTCAGACCCACTCATGCACCCACTCACAGACCCAGTCAGACACCGACAGACCCACTTATACACCCAGTCTTAGACCCACTCATGCACCAACTCACAGACCCATTCAGGCACTCATGCACCCACTCACAGACCCACTTAGTGATGCACTCACAGACCTACTCAGAGACTCATGCACCCACTCACAGACTCCGAGAGACCCATGCAACCACTTACAGACACTCTCAGAGACTCACACACCCAGTAACAGACCCACTCAGACACTAACTCACACCCACTCACAGACCCTCTGAGCCCCTCATGCACCCACTCACAGACCCACTCAGACACTCATTCACCCCCTCACAGAGCCACTCAGAGGCTCACCCACTCATAGATCAATTTAAACACTTACACATCCCGCTCTTAGAGATGCACTTAGAGGTTTATGCACCCGCTCACAGACCCACTCAGAGACTTGCGCACTCACTCACAGACCCGCGCACTCACTCACAGACCCATTCAGACTCATGCACCCGGTCACAGACCCACTTACGCACCCACTCAGAGACTTGTGCACTCGCTCACAGACCTGCTTGGACAGTCACACACCCATTCACAGGCCCACTTAGACACTCACTCACCCATTGACAAACCAACTTAGAGATTCACTCACCAACACACTTAAACACTCATGCAGCCGCTCTCAGATCCAGACAGTCATTTACCCACTCATAGACACACTCAGACGCTGAGGCATTTATATACAGGGAGTGCAGAATTATTAGGCAAATGAGTATTTTGACCACATCATCCTCTTTATGCATGTTGTCTTACTCCAAGCTGTATAGGCTCGAAAGCCTACTACCAATTAAGCATATTAGGTGATGTGCATCTCTGTAATGAGAAGGGGTGTGGTCCAATGACATCAACACCCTATATCAGGTGTGCATAATTATTAGGCAACTTCCTTTCCTTTGGCAAAATGGGTCAAAAGAAGGACTTGACAGGCTCAGAAAAGTCAAAAATAGTGAGATATCTTGCAGAGGGATGCAGCACTCTTAGAATTGCAAAGCTTCTGAAGCGTGATCATCGAACAATCAAGTGTTTCATTCAAAATAGTCAACAGGGTCGCAAGAAGCGTGTGGAAAAACCAAGGCGCAAAATAACTGCCCATGAACTGAGAAAAGTCAAGCGTGCAGCTGCCACGATGCCACTTGCCACCAGTTTGGCCATATTTCAGAGCTGCAACATCACTGGAGTGCCCAAAAGCACAAGGTGTGCAATACTCAGAGACATGGCCAAGGTAAGAAAGGCTGAAAGACGACCACCACTGAACAAGACACACAAGCTGAAACGTCAAGACTGGGCCAAGAAATATCTCAAGACTGATTTTTCTAAGGTTTTATGGACTGATGAAATGAGAGTGAGTCTTGATGGGCCAGATGGATGGGCCCGTGGCTGGATTGGTAAAGGGCAGAGAGCTCCAGTCCGACTCAGACGCAAGCAAGGTGGAGGTGGAGTACTGGTTTGGGCTGGTATCATCAAAGATGAGCTTGTGGGGCCTTTTCGGGTTGAGGATGGAGTCAAGCTCAACTCCCAGTCCTACTGCCAGTTCCTGGAAGACACCTTCTTCAAGCAGTGGTACAGGAAGAAGTCTGCATCCTTCAAGAAAAACATGATTTTCATGCAGGACAATGCTCCATCACACGCGTCCAAGTACTCCACAGCGTGGCTGGCAAGAAAGGGTATAAAAGAAGGAAATCTAATGACATGGCCTCCTTGTTCACCTGATCTGAACCCCATTGAGAACCTGTGGTCCATCATCAAATGTGAGATTTACAAGGAGGGAAAACAGTACACCTCTCTGAACAGTGTCTGGGAGGCTGTGGTTGCTGCTGCACGCAATGTTGATGGTGAACAGATCAAAACACTGACAGAATCCATGGATGGCAGGCTTTTGAGTGTCCTTGCAAAGAAAGGTGGCTATATTGGTCACTGATTTGTTTTTGTTTTGTTTTTGAATGTCAGAAATGTATATTTGTGAATGTTGAGATGTTATATTGGTTTCACTGGTAATGATAAATAATTGAAATGGGTATATATTTTTTTTTGTTAAGTTGCCTAATAATTATGCACAGTGATAGTCACCTGCACACACAGATATCCCCCTAACATAGCTAAAACTAAAAACAAACTAAAAACTACTTCCAAAAATATTCAGTTTTGATATTAATGAGTTTTTTGGGTTCATTGAGAACATGATTGTTGTTCAATAAAAAAATTAATCCTCAAAAATACAACTTGCCTAATAATTCTGCACTCCCTGTATATACATGCTGTAATTGGTTGGGCATAAACCTAAGGTTACATGGACGTTCTAGTTAGAAAATCTCATTAAAAAAAAAAAAAAAAAAGAAATTCACTTAAAAAACTTAAGGTTACAGAGCCGTTATAGTTAGGCTTACATACCATAGAAATTCACCAGTTATAGTTTGTTATCTCAAGTAACTATAACTCGTGCCCTAAGGTAACTATAACTTGCACCCTTGCCATGCACTGCTAATTACCCACCGAATTACGGCACTCATCACATCTTGGATAACATCATTGATAATATCAATGTAATATTTGCAGTAATAATTTTGATGAAAAAACTGTGCATGGCAGGGGCGTAAGCCTATCTATAACGTCCCTGCAACCTTTGTTTTTTTTCATTAAATATATATATATTTTTTTTTTTCAGAGGAAAGGCTGTGCTTGGCACGGGGGTTGGTTGGTTATAGTGGGGCTGGCAGCTGGGTCTGGCCACGGGTCAAGCCCTGCGGGCAACCCCTGCTGAGCACGGCCTTAGGCCGTGCACTGTGGTGGTTGGATTAACGTAAAATAATTAAAATTACTTTATTTTTTAAAAAATACATCGAAATTCACTGAAAAAACAAAGATTACAGGGACGTTATAGTTATTAAATAGAATTTAAAAAACATAGAAATTAACTTAAAAAAACAAAGGTTACAGGGACATTATAGCTCGGCTCACATTTCAGATGTACAAAACCCTATAAATTCAGCTGTCATAGTTAGTTATGTTAAGTAACTATAACGTATGCCCTATGGTAACTATAACTCTCGCCCTTGCCGTAACTGCTATTTACCCCATATATTAGGTCAGTCAGGATATCTTCTATGGCATGATTGAAATTAACCCTGCATCATTTCCAGTAAAATTATTAATGAGGAAACTGCATGGTGGAAGCGTGAGTTATAGTTACCTTAGGGCACGAGTTATAGCCAAAATAACCAAAAGAGGTCTTCCTGGACAAAGATCCAGGTTTCTCGCAAATGTGGTGTAAAATCTGTTTAACAGTTTTGGCTGTAGATGTGTTAAAAAAATGAAAAACCCCCTTAGACATTCCATGGGGAAACACACACCCACTCATACACTTACGCACCCAGTCAGACTCACTCAGATACTCGCACATC
Source organism: Pleurodeles waltl (assembly GCF_031143425.1). Classification (NCBI taxonomy): domain Eukaryota; kingdom Metazoa; phylum Chordata; class Amphibia; order Caudata; family Salamandridae; genus Pleurodeles; species Pleurodeles waltl. Next base: position 444,398,897 of record NC_090443.1, on the reverse strand, counting down.
CACTCACAGACCCAGTCAGACCCTCATGCACTCACTCACTGCCGCAGTCATTCCCTCACACACCCACTCAGACAGTTACGCACCCACTCAGACCATCACACACCCACTCACAGACCCACTGACACCTTGATGCACCCAGATCACAGACCCACACACATACTGACACACCTACTAAAACACTAATGTACACACTCTCACACCCAGACTGACACTCTGACCCCCAGATACAGCCTCTCACACCTATTCTCACACCCAGAGAGGCCGCAGCTAACTTCCACAATGCAAGCGCAAAGCATGGGGTTGGGTGGTTAGGGGGGTTGGCAGCAGGGACGCAGGCCAGCCCTTGCGGACAACCCCTATTGCGCATTGAAGAATGTTGTGCACGGTGCAAGGTTTGGTGCATATAGGGCGCTGACTGTGGCAAACCGCCGCCGTGCATGGCTGAAGGCTGTTTGCGGTGGTGGTTTGATTGAAGTATAGCAATGAAAATTACTATACGTTAAAAAAAACTATTGAAATTCACTGGAAAAACCAAAGGTTACAGGGATGTTATAGTTAGGTTCTGAATTTGCGCGTACAAAACCATAGAAATTCCGCAGTTAGAGTTAGTAAAACTCACGCCCTAAGGTAAGTATAACTCACGCCTTCGCCATGCACAGCTAATTACACAACATACTATATCATTGATGATATATTCTATGCGATTTTTCATATTCTCACTGCAACAATTGCCGTAAAATTATTGGTGAGACAACTGTGCATGGCAAAGACATGCGTTATAGTAACCTTAAGGTGCGAGTTAGACCTCTATTAGATTAGACTCTACATTGCAGCTTCGTACAAACATATTACTTCACAAAAAGTGAGTTGGGGGGATATAGCTCATCATTTAATGTAATTGTGATATTCAAACTATGACATGCTGACTTAGAAAAAGGTGGCAGGTATGTTCTAGGTGTCTCACAAGAGAACAAGTCAGTAGAGGCGGTTGATTTTCTTACACCTCCTAACTGTGGCAGTAATTGGCATTTATTGATCTTCGCTGGTTTTATTGTGCCCACTGGCACCCATGGTATGCCGTACAGGAGGATAGAGGGTTGTCTTGTTGTCCAGTTTGATGGTAACTGTGTCAGGTGTGATGGTCCTTTGGGTGTTGCTTGGGAGCCATTTGAAGTTTTTCCTTTGTATGTTGATGGCATGGAAGCAGGATGCACTGATGGTGTTATTTGTGCAGTCATGTCCAGTTTGATGTCAATAAAACCACCTGGGTCTAAGGTTGGCTGGCCACCAGGTGGAGTCCCATGGTGAGGTGTTCTTGCTGAAAATCACTACTTCTGTCTTGTCTGTGTTTGGCTTGAGACAGTTGACTTCATCCAGTTGGTGACTTCGGTCGTACAAGCTGTGAACTTTTTTACATGCGTTGTGGGTCTTGTCTAAAAGGGAGATTTTGAGTTACCGGTCATCAGCGTAGGAGAGAATGTTGATGCATGTCGACAACCTCGGTTAGAGGGACCATGCAAGCACTGAAAAGGGTAGGCGTGAGGGAAAGCCTGTGTGGCACTCCACAGATACGTTTTTAATTTCTGATGAGTATGGGGCCAGGCTGACTGCTTATATTCTGCCTGTCAGGAAGAAGTAGATTAATTGGAGAGCAGATGCTTGGATGCCAGTCTTCTGCAGGCATCAGACAAGGATGGGGTGGGAGACTGTGTCAAAAGCTGCAGAGAGGTCCAGGAGGATGGAAGAGTGCTGTGTCTCCTCTGTCCAGGATCACACATATACAGTGATGAGTGCTCTTTCTGTGCTGCAGTCCTTTGTGGTGCTATGAGGCAGGCATATATTTTCATTGGGTTCAGTGGTTGCCTACGGGTGCTAAATGCAGGGCTGGTGGCAATTTTGGAATACATCAGGAAGTAATAGTGCTTTGTGGCTGTTGTCTTTTGGTGGTGAAATATTATCTTGTGAGGAACAGCTGAGGTGTTTGGAGCAGGAACTCTCGGTAAACTGAGAAACAGCTTGGCTACGTGAATGGTGTATATAAAATGTATGTGTAACCTTAAGCACACCTCTGCTGCCTAAACACGAACCACTAAAATCAGTTTCTCATTCTGCAAGCAGCTGCTGGAAGGTTGTATATGGAGAGGCAGTATAGCATAACAACAGCAGTTCCCTTGTGTAGGCATTGCATCACCATGTCATGCCTTTAGGACCTGTGTAGTTTGGCAGCAAAATACTTGCAAACCCTAAGTCTGCTGTCAAACTAAACTGTGGGCTCTCAAATGCAGCATACCTCCTACCATAGTAGGCTACCAATACAAAAGCATTACACAAGGAAAAAACACTTCTTTGTGTGTAACATGTTCCATTGTTTCAATGTGCACAACCCACTTTGTCCTGCAATTACTAAAAGACATTTGAGAACCACCTTTAGGGAGACTGTAGTCATTCTCCCAGAAGGCATTCTGAAAACATTAACAAATTACGCATTTTATCCAGCACATTCCCCATTCAAGATTTATCACTAATATATTTTAGTGGTTTTGATACTGCATGTGCTGTGGGTCTTAGAAGAAAATTGAAAGCTGGTTATTCTAATGCATGTTATTGCAAGACATTATTTCTGGGTTTTTTGGAGTGATGTCATCAGATTACAAAGCACCAGCTTGCTCAGTGTGGGGTGCTAATGACAAATATGTTAAGCCTAACATAGTGCAAATTTGTGGCAGGGCAAATAATATGCAATAGCGTTGCTAGTTGAGTGGTATTCAGTCTATTTCAGGAGAAATGAATGTGAATCAGGAATCAGACCTGTCACGTGCCAGTCATAGACCCCAACCAGGTGTGTTAACCCACTAAGCTCAGGTTTTGAGACCTGTGCATGAGTGCAGCCTCTAACAAGCATATTTTGCAAAATCCAGACTGTAAACATACCTTTGGCCAACAATTGGACAAGAGCACCTTTCTAGACATGCAATATTAAATACTTAATTAGCATGTTATCCTGCCTGGAAGGAATTGTCCAAGAATCGCCAAAAATGGGCCAACATTTTGAAATAACTGAAAAAGCCTATTTATGGTCATTTGTACTGAAATGTGTTCAGCCAGCGTGTTATGTTATGTGTAAGTAGTCTATATATGTCAAATCCGCACCATCATGTTTGTTCTAATATCGGGTTTGTCCAATATGTTTAAAATATACAGTTTGTCACTATTTTTGTTGTATTGGCTTTGAGGATGTGTCCGCTCCCAATTATTTGAAGCATTGCTTTGTGTTTCAGCCCTCCCCAACGATCAGGTCTAGTTGCACCCCTGATAAAAGGAGTTAGTCAGAGTGGTCCGTTTGTACCCAAGAGCTAGTTGCTTGTGCAAGTTCTACTAAGGAGCATCATCCTCCGTGTTATTGTGTCAATAATGCTACGGGCGCACCACACATGAACATTTTGTGTTTGTCGGTGGGCTTGAGTAGGTGATGCACATGACGTCTCTGGGAGTTTACAATGAAGTGCATGTTGTATACTTCCCACATGCATCTGCAGAATTTTTTTCCTGTTTATTTTTCTTTGCCAACCAAGCTGTCAAATTCAGGTTAGGTGTTTTGTATTCGTTGCAGCCTCAATTTAAATGGAAAGGACTTGGAGAGAAGAAAACGATGCATGCCCTCAAGTTTTACTGTTTTTTTCCGTTACATATGGTTTAAAGTGACTGAGCTGACATCTGCTTTCTGTGGTGTAGCCGCTGCTCGTAACTGTGAGAAAGGGTTTCCCTGGTTCACCTCAGGGTAGCAGGTGTTTGCATGTTGGCAAAGAGATGGCGTTGTTGTGTTTATTTCTTCTGTTGAAGCACAATTGAACATCTGTAGACATCTGTTTCCCATAACAAAGTGGTGTTCTGTGGAATCCTCTGAAGAGTTGAATACCTGCTAAGTGGCAAGTTAAGCATTTGGTATGTGTGACACGTTCTTTACTGTAATTCTGACTGATAAGGATTCCCCTAGATCAGGCTTCTCCAACTAGTACCTTGTGAGCTACTGGTAGCTCTCCAGCTATGCGCAGCACAGACTAATAAACTAGTCGTTTTTGCTTTGTTGAATATATATGTATACCAAAATCGAAAAGTTTGTATTTGAGACGACAAAAGCGTGTATTTCCAGAACCCATAAGCTGATGTTTGGAGAAAAATTTTTGAATTTCCAAAATGTATTTAAAGCCGATACTTGACTGATAAATCATGTGATGATGGGGAGATTTATTACTAATATTATTACATTGATGCCTGGGGCATTGCAGCTCTAGCTGTTATGTATTACCCATGTAAAGGCATTCCAGTTAGACAAAGCCTTTCTTATAGTAATTTCTGGCAAGTCTCCTGATGTACTGAGGTGATCATTGCTGGTAATGTTGCATAGGGTGGCCACTGTCAGATGCTGTTATTACTACCGCACCAATACTATTAGCATGGGATGATTTTCATTGAACAAAATGAGCTCTTATTACAAGGAGGGTTTGAGACCCCTGTCCTAGATCAAGATCAACAGTGCCAACCACAGTGCTATACCCACACAGAAACACACAGCACACCATACACACATATATCACAGCTTCCTATATCTATCACAACTACAGAGCCTACTGTCAAGGCATGCACAGTTGATCACTCCAGAAACTACCACAAATCCATTCCCACGCCATGGCTAAATAGCCCACCACCAAGTTATTCATATGCTACAACTCCATGGCCTACAAACAAGCTGTGTTCATGACACTATCGTACATATAACCAAGGTATACACACTCAAACTGCATTAACTACAGCCAAGCTAAGAAGACCCCACAACTACAATGCCTGACACAGTAAATTGCCAAACACCAAGCTCAGCCACGAATGTGGATTCCTCCTTTTCAGACACCACTTTAACTGACACTTTAGTCAATGAAGAAAATGAAGGAATGGTATAAGAGACATCTTAAAATAGTGGTTCTTAACTTTTTGATTTCTGTGAACCCCCAGTGTACGACTACGGAACACCAGGGTCCTCCACTTGAGCAATTTCTACTATTTTAATACCAACACAATACACAAAACTACAGAAACAAGTATACATTAAACATACACATAAAATATTGTGTTAATCCACGGACAAAAGATATACAAAAACTTAAATTTAGATGGGAAATTTGGGGCATTTCAAAATGTGGGTTTATTTCTAAAGGACAAAGGAATATGATAGACTCTAGCATATTGCTTTGTGTTTTTACTCCAATGTGTTTTTTGTCAGTGACTAGTGCTTTAATTGTGGGTACCAATTGACCACACTACTGTTGATGTACTTGAGCTACTCCCACAAATCACTATAAGGATACCAAATTGATTTATAGCTTCTCATTTCACATTCTTTTCCCAGGTGTTGCTAGTAGTCAAGCATGCAGGGACAATGATTTTGTGAGCCCTTATCCAAATGTATTTTGGGGGACCCTATTTGGAACAGATGTGAATTTATGATCCAGTTTCAGCTCTTCCATGCCCTCTTTGATTCGGTCACCGAGAGTGCACAGGTCCAAATTCTAAATGTGTTTACATCTAAAATACTCAGGAACAGTGACGTGTGTTTTTAATATAGAATTTCCAGACCATCTCGCTGCTACCCTACCCAGCCAGTACTGGAGAAAGCAGTCAATGCACAACTACAGAATTTAATCGAGGCCAACAACCCCCTGGACAGCTCCCAGTCTGGCTTCCGCAGCAATCACAGCACTGAGACAGCACTCCTGACAGCCACCGACAACACCTGATTACTCCTAGACCGCGGCCACACCGCAGCACTCATACTCCTTGACCTCTCAGCAGCATTCAACATGGTCTCTCACAGCACTCTGCACACCAGCCTCCACGACATAGGAGTCCTCGAAAGAGCCCTGGAATGGATCCACTCCTTCCTCTCCGGGAGGACGCAGAGGGTCAGTCTCCCACCCTACACTTGCAGACACACAGGAGTCAACTGCGGAGTCCCCCAAAGATCCTCACTGAGACACACACTGTTCAACGTATACATAGCCCCTCTTGCTGCCATTGTCAAAAGTCACGGTATGAACATAGTGTCATATGTTGATGAGACACAACTCATCATTTCCCTCACCGAAGACCCAGACATGGGCAAAAGGAACTTTCACTCTGGAATGGAAGCCGTCACCACCTGGATGAGAGAAAGCTGCCTCACGCTCAACTCTGACAAGATGGAGCTCATCATCTTTGGAAACGCCACCTCAGTTTGGGATGACTCCTGGAGACCCACATCCCTCAGCGCCCTCCTCCCCCCCCCCCCCCACACTGACCGAGCACGCCCGCAACTTAGGAATCACCCTCAACTCCTCAATCACCCTCAACTCCTCCCTATCCATGACCCCTCAGGTAAACTCTGTTGCTTCCTCCTGCTGGCACACATCTTCAGATGGATCCCAGCTGACTGCCGCAGGACAGTCACCCACGCCTTAGTCACTAGCAAGCTCAACAACGGCAACGCCCTTTACGCCAGCACCTCAACTAGGAACATCAAAAAACGTCAACTCGTCCAGAACCCCACCGCCAGACTCATTCTGGACCTCCTTCACCGAGAACACATCTCCCAACACCTGAGGACCCTTCACTGACTACCGGTCGAGAAGCGAATAACCTTCAAGCTTCTCACCCACACGTACATGGCCATACACAACACAGGACCAGCCCACCTGAACCACTGCGTCTCCTTCCACACCCCCGGCAGATCCCTCCGGTCTGCCCAGATGGTCCTGGCCACTGTCCTTCACATCCTCAAAATCACCACCGGAGGACGAGCTTTCACCTATGCTGCACCAAAGAGCTGGACCAACCTCCCCCTGCACCTCAGGCAAAGCCAGTCGCTCACCATCTTCAGGAAGAACCTCAAGACCTGGCTTATTCACATGAGGCGCCCCCCCCCCCCCAAGCGCCTTGAGACCCTCACTGGTGAGTAGCTGCGCTTTACAAATATTGATTGATGATGATGAAGATATTGTAGCGCAACAGCAGCTCACCCAGATTGCTGCAGATTATCTGTGTGACACTCTCCCATTTCTCATATTTGATGTCCTGTTTTGATATACTTTTTTATGGATGTTGCATGAAACATTAATACAGCATTCTCTGTAAAATGTCTATAATGGAGTCTCACACACCGCCCACATTAAAAATAAATTAAAGGAAAGCTGTATTTAATGCAATCTGTTTTAGAATTATTCAAGATCATCAGGGCAAGACTCTGCAGAACCGAGTTGGCTCCATCAGGGGGCCTGTGACGGGCCATTGCTTCCGCAAACGGACCCGCCATGTCTGCAGGATGTAAACTGCACTGCCACTTCTGACCCGGAAGCGCAGTGCGTGCTGACCAATCCCGTTTCACCTCCGGGTGCCAAGGGGCAGGGGAAGCTGGTTTGCGCCATTCCCCGGAGTGAAAAGGAAGGACGGTCAGATGTGACGGGGTGGAAGGAGAGCTGGACGCGGAGCGGGGACTAGGAGAGGACAAAGAAGACAACCAGGGAAGCAGCGGAAACACCATCGCAGACTGCCCAGCCGAAGTCCCTACCGAGGAGAGGACAACCCGAACCAGCGGCATGGGAGGTGCCCAGCGCACGCTCCAGCTACGCCTAGGGAAAAGCGTGGCCCCATCAGGTGCGTGGCTAGCCTGAATCTGGCGGGAGGGAAGAGGGAAGAAGGACAGGGGAGTAAGGAATTACAGGAGGAGGGAAGGGAAGATGTTTCTTGCCTTGTGTGAGCATGGGGTGGCGGCACAGTTGGGGAAGAAGGGTCACAGTTGTGGATGGGAATTTGTTATGGGAATGCACGGAGCGTACATGTAGGATAACTTATCCGACCCAGAGAAAAGGGGAAGGAACCAGGACAGGGAAAATAAATCCAGAGAAGACACTGTTTACCTAAGCACTATTGACCAGATCAGTAAAGGAGAAGATAAAAACAGCCCAGATGTAAGAGAAACTAAGGGAGGACTACAGACAACAGACAGACACCGTAAAGAAGAGAAGCTTGTAACGAGGGAAGAACAGGTAATTAGGACCAGAAAAACCTGTTTAAAGAAACCTCATTTACACCGAAGAAGGGAAAACAAAAGGAGAGAGAACAAAAGAGAAGGCAGCAACTACCAGCCACAGAAGATGGGAAAGAGAGTCAGACTGAGATTAAGAAAGAAGGAAAAGGGGAGGAGAAAGAGAAAAAAGTAAAGACCCAGTAAGACAAGTCCACTTACCTGTATTTGTTTCGTTCTTGTTCCAACATGCGCCTGCTGGAAGCCCTGTAACAAGAAGACGAAGAGAAGAATTACAGGAACAGTCAGCACACATAAGGGAAAAACAAAACATGTGGAAAAATCCTTGAATCTAATAAAAGTCATCATACCATCTGCCACTGGCTGCTTGTTCTCATTGCGCCGCCCTGCTACAGGGCCCCTGAAAGGCTGGGACCCTGGGCTACAGGGCACTTTGCCCAGGCCTTAATACGTTGCTGAGAGCATGATCAAGTTGTGTGCCTCCCACAAGTTAACAATGTAAGGCCTGATTTGAAGTTTGGCAGACCGGTTACTCCGTCACAAACTTGAAAGATATCCCATCTGCCGTATTACAGTTTCCATAGGATATAATTGTAATATGGCAGACAAGATATGCGTAACATTTGTGACAGAGTACCCCATCCGCCAAACTCAAATCAGGCCCTTAGTGTTTTGCGAAGTCATGGAGTCACTGTAACTTTTTGCTGCATTGTATGATGAAAGAAACCTTTGAAAAGCTTAATGTCCCTGAAGAGCCAAGTGAACCCTTGCACAATTTGTTGATGCTTTGTGTTCTATATTTTCCAGTATACACAATGTTCTTACACACTACAGATGGATTATTCTATTCGGAATCCGTAAATGGGTGCACATTGAAGCAGGGAAGGGCTACAGGTCACTCAACCTTATGAAGGGAAATGTGACGACCGTTTAATATCTCCATCAGATATTAATTACACAACACCATACTTATTTCATTCCAACTAAATTTACTAGGCTTTAACCCATCGTGAACATCAGGGTCCATTGGTGTGACAAAACTGATGGAAATCATACTCTTAATGCACCCTAAATTTTGCCTGGATTTAATTTATGATGTAGTGCAAAGAGGGAAAGTGGTAGCACTTAGGTACCAGAGCTTTATAAAAATGTGAAATGTTTTCTGAAATTGTACAAGAACAAAGGGGGAATATAATGATAAAGTTGAAAGCATCGGAATTGCTTTTTCAAAATCAACCATTGTCATTTAAAAGCACCACATTCAGTAAGTATGAATGTTTATACCATGATTTTCCAAGAGAAGGCTTAATATATAATCTCAGTTCACTAAAACACCTTTACTGGTAAAGAGTTGCATAGGAATCAATATCATAATTCAGTCAACTTGAAAAATGTACATTCTTAAAGAGCTCTTATTTGTCATCCATTTTGCTTATTTCACCATCCAATATGGTTGATCCTCTAAACATAATTCATGCTCCTAAGCAATTCAGTGCGACTGAATAGTCTTTTGCATTTCTTGCTGCAGCCAAGTGAGCAAACGTATGCAATATTTAAGCTCATAATGCAAGGTGCCCACTAATGCTATTTTCAAGAAAATTCCACGCTAGTGAAATTGGCAGAGTTGCCACATGGCGGTCCATCCACACCTGTTTCAGCCATTCAGCTCTGCTGGCAGATAGGATGTGCAAATTGTTCAAGCTTCCTTTTGAAATATCCTTGATCAGTTAACCGTATAACTTTTCGTTCTCTCTCAGGGTTTCTCCATTGATAGTCATAAACACTGAATAGTCCTGCCCACGTGCCGGAATCCCGGAGCACTTCTTTACAGTACATCAACTTAAATGTAGATGTTCCTATTTCTTCAGTAAAGTCTAGAGAAACACTTCAGTCTTTAATGTTTTGCAGCCTGTAAGGAAGGCTACATTGGCCAATTGCTTCAGATTAAATTTAAAATAAGGTGATAAATATATAAAATATTCAGACAAATTAACTGTAATTGTTATATTTGACTGTTTAAATCTCTTTCACAAACCCTTTTTAAAAGGAAGAAATGAAGGAGAAGAAGGATATTGCAGCCCTAGAGTATTCTATTATGTACATACAAAAAGAGCGTCTGCACCTTTAAGAACTCACAGCCCACCAGAATCCCATCATGCCCAGCAGGTAGTAGTTGCCTCAGTCCTTTTTCCTGACTCCTGGAGACAGGATCTTGGAACACTTAGATTTGCCTTTTTGGCTTTTTTTCCTCAGAAAGTTCACTTGGAAATGTTTGACAACTACTTCACTCAAACAGATTTCATCTGCACCTGTGTTTTTTTTTTTTTTTTATTTTACATTTTCTGACAGAAAAAAATGTTCATTTGTCAAATAAAACGCCATCTTTATTTGACAAGTGCCCTGTCTGTGAAAGAAAAAAGGCCAGGCCAAACCTTCATGGTGTCTGTATCATCTGCCTTCCTAGAAGGCGTTTACACTGCAGGAATGTTTCCCATGCGCACCCTGAGGGATAGGAAGAGGATTTGCCTCTATGGGACAGAGGAGCGACGTGGGCAGCAGCAGATGCAGTCTGAAAGTGGGACGTCAAGGGAGGAGAGGGTCAGTCCTCTACCAGGGCTCTTCCAGCTTCCTCTGAAGAATCTAGGTGAGTAAGATCCAAAAAGAGAGGCCACCATCAAAAACAATATTTTTCCAGGACCACTTTGAGGGCTTACACGCCAAGACGTGGTACAGTGCCTGCATTCTCTTCGTCAAGAGCTGGGTAAATGTAGAAGAACAAGTGGCACTCAATGTCAAGACATAGGAGATCGATGTCGAAGAATGCCATAACTGTTGACGCCTAGGCCCAGCAGAAAATCGAAGTCAAGTAGTCTATTGACATCGAGGCACTCCAGACCTGTAGAAAGAATCCAAAAATCAAGGTTAAGGCGTTTACCATTAACTTCTGATTCAGAATATTTCAGGGCCTATTCATCATCTTCTATTTTGATTCGAAATTCTCGGACATCTCCTTCGCCACCTCCTCCGATGCTTCTTTCACCTCCTACACCAGCGCCTCCCCACAACCAGAGACACCTGCAGAACCACCTTTCCTGGTGAGATCTCTTACTACTCCTACAACATCAAGCGCCTTCGAGACATCGCCGTCGATCTCGACACTCCTGTTCACGATGATCTTCCTGGCACATAGATCATTACCATTCTGCGTCCAGATTAAAATCTAGAACAAGGTCAAGACGCCGATCTCCTTATTCCACTTCTTCCTCCAATGCTGGAAGATATTCGCCAACTCTGTCGGAATTTTCTCAGCCAAGGGTCTCTCCAGTTGACATTAATACCTTTCAAGAGGTACTAATGAGAGGGGAATCAAAATTGAATATTCTGTTAGTTGCCCCAACAGCAATATCTGTGATTTTCGTGACTCTTCACCAACAGGTGGCATCCGGACCACTCTTAACTCTAGTTCGATCTTTATTGGAACCAGAACGGGAACTGTTCCTTACGCTGGCTGCCTTCTAATCAGCTCCATTGCGGCGCCAGAAAAAGTATAGACCTCTGAAACAGGGACTCATTATTCCTCCATTTTGATCCTCCCCGATTCAGTGATCATTCTAGTGGCAAAAAGGTGCATTCTACTCCTCCTTCGTCTACAGTTGCACCGCACAAAGAGAACAAGAAACTTGATTTGGTGGGAAGCAAGGTATGTGGTACGGTGAAGGCCGCAAGTGCATCTTCCCTGCTGGGCAGGTACTAGAGGCCCTTAGGGTACTCCTTACAGCAGCTTGTGGAACATCTCCTGAGAGATTGAAGAAAAGATTTCCTCAAAGTGGTGAATAAGGGCATGATGGTCTCAAATTAACTCATTAGTGCTGCTGCAGTCTCTTCTCTACTGGCAGCCCAGGGATACTGCCATGGATTGGCATTAGAAGGCATTCTTGGCTTCATTTAACAGCACTAAAACAAGAATCCCAGCAGCAGATTCTTAATCTACCATTCTCGGGCAACACCTTATTCAGGAGTCAGACCGATGATTAAATGGCTCAGATGAAAACCGAAATGGAGACCTTAAAGACAGTAGCTCTTGGGAAGTGTAAACAACACTGCAGATGCACTCATAAGTCATATGAACGATGTTTCTATCCACAGAGGGTTCAAACCCCTCTAGGTTATAAGGTCACCATCAGCAACAACAACAAAGACCTTTCCAGCAACACCAACATTGTCAACCTAAATGAGGAGCTGGCCACCAGCCTGCCCAATCAGGGAAGCCTCCAGCCAGCTCCAAACAATAAATCTTTCCTTCCCCCATCTTCCATTAACCAATCCAGCAGGGGGAAGTATCTCTAATTTCCTGTCAGTGGCAATCCATCACGAAGGATGCATGGATTCTGAATATTGTACAAAATGGGCATGGTCTTCTATTTATCAGTCCTCCCCAAATATCCCACCAAAACCATCCAGTCAGTATCTACAGATGCTAAGCTCAGAAGTAAATGTAAATGTAATGTAAATGTAAATGTGTACTTGTAAAGCGCACTCCGACCCGGAGGTATCGAGGCGCTGAACGCATACCGCTGTGGAACCCTTCCTGGCTTTCCCTGTAAGATGCCCAGTCCTGGGCAACCCCCAAGGTGAAGCCAGGCATCCCAGCGCTGTTGGGGCCGTTGTGGAGATTAAGCAAGCTATTGCCCAGAGTTGCAGAGTGAGACCCATGAGTTAGTTTAGGCACCGAGGCGAGAAATATCCTGTCCAGGGAAATTGAGCCCAAGAACCGCTGAGGCAGGAATTGAACCCTGGTCCCAGGCCAGATCTCTGCATCAGGGTCTGCCTCTCTAACCATTGTGCCACACTTCTCCATCCTTCTGCAGAAGCAAATGGTAAAGATCATTCCTCCCAAACGACGAGTCACAGGGACTTATTCCTGTTATATTTGATGAAAAAGGAAGGCCCCAAAAACTAATTCAGACACATACTAGATCTGAAACTAGCCAACAAATAGATTCATAGAAAAAGTTCAGAATGCTAACATTACATCAGATTTATCCCTAACTCCATCAGGGAGACTGTCTCTGTTCAGTAGAGGTCAGTAGACCTCCAGGATGCATACTTTCATGTTTGATAGCAAGAAAACACTGCAAAATCCTGAGATTTGTAGTAGGCCACAATCACTACCAGTACAAAGTACTTCCATTCAGTCTCAAATCAGCACCCAGAACTTTCTAAAGTGCATGGAGGATGTTGATGCACATCTCAGGAAACTCCAAGTATTCATCTATCCATACCTAGACAGCTGTCTTTTCAAAGCGTCAACACGACAAGAGACACAACTCCATTATCAGATGAGAGTCAGTACACCTCACTGACTAGGCATGCAGGTCAATTACAACAAATTAATCTCCTCTGCAGTCCACTCGCTGCATTATCTATGTGCCACCATTGACACCATACAAGCAAATTTTTATCCTTCAGAGAAGAGACTGTTACCCATCCATCTGAAATGTCACTTTATCATGAAAGCCTCTCATCTCTCAATCAGAAGAGTGTCATCTCTCCTGGTCTCAATGGCATTGTGCATATTTCTGACACCAAACGCCCGTCTCCACATGAGACCCCTTCAAGAATGCCTGGAGGATCCGTGGGATCAATATTCAGGCAACTGAGAGGACAAGAGATCACGCTTTCCCGCAAAGCAGGCCCTCAGATGGTAGGGCAGACCGTAAAATCTCCTTCAAGGGATGCCTTTCTTCATGAGATTCCCTCTCAGGCAATAGTAACAAATGCCTCTCTAGTAGGTTGGTAGGGCATATGGGTCACCTTCAAATCCAGAAATACTGGTCTCCAAAGAAATTAATTATCACATTAATCTCCTCGAGCAGTTCATCTAGCACTAAAGGTGTTTCTTCCATCATTCAAGTCAAAATCCCTTCTTGTTCAGATGGACAACTCAACAACAATGTACTATTTGAACAAACAACGGGGAACAAGATCCACAGCCTTGTCTCTAGAAGCTCAGACAATGTGGAATTGGTTGATGGGCAGAAACCTGAGCATCTCTGTGATCCATTTTCCAGGGGTTCAAAATGTTCCAGCAGGCTCCCTAAGCAGGATTCTTCAGGACAACCGTGAGTAGGTTCTTCACAACGACATTGTGCAAAACATTTTCTGTATGTGGGGTTTCCCTCACAAAGATGTATTCATAACCGCAGAAAACAAAAAATTCCCAAACTGCGCCTTGAGGTACTACCATCCATGGACAGTGGGGAATGCCAAGTGCATGGACTGGCCTGGCAAATTTCTCTACGCTTTTCCTCCGATCCCCTTGATTCTTTTGGTACTCATCAAACTGCCATACTCGAGGGCCAGAATGAATTTGATACCTCCAGAGTGGCCCGACAGTGGTGGTTCACAGACCTTCTTCACATGTTGGAGCATCCACACATGAAGGTGCCATGCATACCAGACCTTCTCACAAAATTCGGAGCCAGATGGTTCCCCCTAATCTCTCCTGTTTGAGTTTGGAAGCATGGTTCCTGAGCTAGTACAATATGGGCATTTGAATCCTCCACAAGACTGCATGAACGTTCTCAAAGAGGCTAAACATCCCTCAACACTGTTGCTTATTCTTTTAAATTGAGCAGATTCTGTATCTGGTGTTCTGACAAGACCTTTTATCCTACAAAATGCCAAGAAGAAGCTATTCTTCCATATTTGCTTTACTTGGGCAAATCAGGCTTACAGTTCTCTTCTATTAAAGTTAATTTGACGTCAATTACTGCCTACCGAAAATGTCCTTCACAAACCTCTTTTTTCAAATTCGTTTTAGAAAGGACTTCGTAGAGAGTTTGAAAGATGTTTTACCCCAAGTACTTCGTCCATCGCCTCCCTGGGAGTTGAAAATAGTACTTTCACGCATCATGTTGGCCTCTTTTAAGCCCGTTCATAAATCGTTTAATAGAAAGCTGATTTCCTCATAGCTATCACATCAGCACACAGGGCCAGTGAGATTCCAGACATTATGTTCTCAAGAACCATATACGGTCTTCCATAGTAGTACGGTGGTTATGAGGACTAACCCAAAATTCTTACCCAAAGTTGTTTCAGATTTTCACATTAATCAGCCCACTTCTCTGTACACTTTCTTTTAGCACCCTTACACATCAGCTGTAAGTCTCTCCATACTCCAGATATCATGCGAGTCTTAAAGTTTTATCTGGACAGAAGCAAAAGATATCCAGAAGTCTGTCCAGTTGTTCGTAAACTATGGTCCATTCCGTACAGGTTTAGCCACCTCTAAACAATCTATATCCTGTTGGTTAGTGACTTCTATCCTATTCTCCTACCAGAAAGCAAATAATGTTCTGTCTTGTAAACCTAAAGCGCATTTCACTAGAGGGAAAGCGGCTACAGCTTCTTTACAGAGGAATATTCCCATTAATGAGATATATAAAGCAGCTACTTGGAGATCTGTTCACACTTTTACCAATCACTACTGTTTGAACTCAGATGCTAGAGAAGATGCTCAATTAGGACAGGCCTCCCTCCGAAATCTATTGACTTAATCTGATATATTGGTCGTCTCCTTTCCTCTCTACTGCAGTTTATTGGAATGGACTTGCTACTGTATTCAGTGCTTATGACTATCAGTGGAGATTCCCTGAGAAAGAAGGAATTGTTTCTTATCTGTAATCCTAGTTCTTCCTCAGAGGAATCAATATGGAAGTCATAAGCAACTGGCCATTCACCCTGGTGGAAGGAACTGAAACGATTTTTGGATAATTTTCCTAGCTAATACTGACACTGCCTCGGTAAAAAGAACTGAGGGAACTTCCACCTGCTGTGCATGATGGGATAATGGTGGGATGTGAGCCCCTAAAGACTCAGATGCTCTTTTCATAGCTAAATAATGGCATCCTATTGGGCTACATAGTCCTCTCTTCCTTGGTCTTTTTCCTTTTGAAAATGGTTTGTGAAAGAGATTAAAACAGTCAAATATCATAATTACTTTTAATGTTCTTGTTTTTCTAATATATTTATTACTCTTTTTTTAAATGGAATCTGAAGCACCTGATCAATATATCCTTCCTTATAAGCTTCAAAATATTAATGTCTTAAGTGTTTCTCCATGCCTTTCTGAAGAAAGGCGAAAATCTACACCAGTGGTTCCCAACCTTTTGACTTATGTGGAACCCACGTTATCATTACTGGGACCTGGGGACCCCCACTGAATCACTATTGGAATCCGGGGCCCCCCACTAAGTCATTACTGAAAGCGGGGAACCTAAACTATTTGTATTATTTAATTTTCTAAGCAGTTGCGGACCCCCTAAGGAGGCTTTGCGTACCCCCAGGGGTCCCCGGACCACAGGTTGGGAACCACTGATCTACACCAAAGATGATATATTGTAAAGTAGTGCTTTGGGATCCCCACATGTGTTAGGGACTATTCAGTGCTTATGACTTCAGTGGAGATTCCTCTGAAAGATAACTAGGATTACAGGTAAGAAACAATTCCTTTTATTCCAAGCCTTGGCTTCCTGGCTTCCACATCCCCCTTTAGAATTAACTTTTCTTTCTTTAATCTGCTCTTGAATTCTAAGACAGATCACCAAGGACATTTCCTTTTAATCCAGGTTGCCCATCATGGGAATTCTTCATTGAATTGATGAGAAACACTTATAGATCTTCAAGTGTAGCACGACATGATATTTCTAAAAAAACACTGGTTAACCGCCACAATGAACTGAGGTGTGACCTGCTTGTGCAGTACATCCTGAGTCCCTAGTGCTACCTAGCTACCATAAGGTGGTAGTGTTTTTCTTTCATTTCTTTTAGTGCTCATCTGTCCATTTGTTTTTATTTTTCTCTTTAGAGGAGGCTTCGGAAAAAGAATGAAAACAGCAGAGTGGGACTATTTTATTTAATTGGCATTAGTAATGTTCTGAGAACCCATGCGAACACTGAGCCATTCAGTGCTTGTAGTTTGTTGAAGACGTCCCTGATGATGAGTCAAGGTTACAAGTACATTTTTATCTCCATATTAGCTCTTCATAGCTCTTCAGAAAGTATTGAATGGCATTTCTGATAGATGTTAGGGAATAAATCACATTTAGGCATCTTTTTGTTAGTTGTGATGGGGTGGCTGTAGGGAAATTGAACATAATATATGAGAAGGACAAGCTACTTTTCTCCCTGCATTCCTAGTTACCATTATGGGTGTTAATTATAGTCATAAAAATAGACTATCTCTTCCTATCACTGAATTCTGAACTCCCACAATTAAGTGGTGAAGAATAAGTTTTTTTTTTTTTACTTTGGTAACACACTTTCTGGTGGATATTCTACCTTACTGCAGAATCCTTACCTTGTCAATACCCTCAGACGCCAGACTGGAGCTGAAGCTTTTTTTCCTCAACAATTCCCTCATGCGCTGGTAGGTGGCATTGTGCGGCTCTGCATTGGATCTGTCCTGCCCCTGCGCTAACTTCAGGGCCACAATATAACCAACATCTCTGTGCATCAACATCAGTTTCTTTCTTACTGCGCCTTCTGATGTAGAGCCAAAGCTCCCTCATTTTCTGTCACCAACAGTTCTTTTCCGAAAATATTTCCAGTGTGCAAGGGACATGTCTCCTCCCAAAACAACAGGTTTCAAACTCTGCAAGGATTGCCACAAAAAGTTGTCCATGACGACCCTCCCAACATGTCAGCATTGTTCGACAGATGCTCTCAGATGAACCTGAAGGCCATTTGGCATCACAAGGCCAAACGTCTATATTGCTGAGCTCTGCAGGAAGGCTTGGAAGGCCTGGCTCTTTTTCTTCCTTCCATTCTGCCTTAAGGAGAAGTCATGCTGATATCAGGGTGCCTTTAAGTTCCAGGGATGTCTGCAACACTTCAACAGATACAAGCCTTCAAGGAGGCTATGATCATTGGTACCGTTCTGTATCCCTTTGGTGGAACCCTGGACCCCACAGATCCTGGGAGGAGGGTTTGTCCCCATTGCCAGCTGTGCCTCTGGACCCTGGTCTGGGGTCCGCCCCAACTCCTGGGGTGGTGCTAGCTCAGACTCTCTATACAGCGCCACTACTTGTGCCGGGGCCCCACCCACTGACATCAGCAGTGGTGTCCGCATTGCCAGAAGGTGGTCCGCTAGTCACCTCGGACTCTCAAGCGAATCTAACACAACCTTGCTATAAGTCGCACCCATGTCGACCACCTGTACAACCCCACTCTGATCTGACATGTTTCTACTGCACTCTGGATTCTGTGACTCATAGCTACAAGATGACAATGGCAGTCATATGCGCTGCAACTATATAATAAGTAACTATTTGTAGAGCTCCAAGAGGACAGTGGACTTCATACCTTGCCTGACATTTGCCTCACCTCTCGGCAGAAGTGCTTGATCTACAGCTTCCATCAGTAGAGGTAAAAGTAAATGTACTCATGGAGGTACTGCAGCCAGGACATACCACCTCAGAACTATTCCTCTCTTCTAATGAAGTCATAAGAAATACAATATAATTAGGTACACTGTTCCAAGGGGGCAGCCACAAGTCAACCTGGCACTTCTATAAGTAGAAGCAAGGGCCCTCACACACCAAGTGGGTGTCATGCTTCATCCTTGGGCCTGCTCCTCGCTGGACCAGTGCTGCAATGTCTGACAGGCCCCACTTGTGGCCTCTCTGCAGGGGCTCTTTTAATAAGTGCCGTGGTCAGCTGTAGGCTTGGATTCAGACCTACCGAGAGAAGTGAAAGGCTGGAGGTGGTATGTTAAAATTGAGTCTGGGCCCTACCGTCACTTAGTTTATTGTCAAAGGGTCTAGGTCAAGGTTAAAAACAGGGGAAGGGGCCAAAAGGAAGTAATGTTATATTGTATTCGATTTTGGGAGGTTGTGCACTGGAAATATTTTAAAATCTCCCTGTCCCGGTCTTTTGATTCTGTAATAAGCATACCCCTTGGGCACCTGGGTGTAGCCAGGTTCTTGCCCTCCTGTCAACCACCAAGTAGCCAAGAGGCAATTTTCAGCTCCAGGGTATCTATCTTTCTCTTGCATCATTCGAGACCCGAGAGCCTCTTGGTTCAGACCTTGAGTAAGTTGAACCCAAATGCATTCCCGGACGGGTTGCCATACACTGAGATGAAATGCATTGAGGGATTTGAAAATAAAATGTTCTCATGTATGAGGCTTTCCCTCAATCCGTAAACTTGAGCTGCCTCCTGGTGCATCACTTAGATGCATTATGAAATGTGTTATCTGATATCTTGCCCGGAGTCCCAGATGACCGGTTAGCCAACCTCCAACAAATAATTCAGGATGGCGAAAATGCAGCGAAGGTTGTGATCAGGGTTGGACTTAGACACTACCAGCTGTCTGGGTAGGGCAGTTTGTACCAGTATGGTGCTTCGTTGCTATACTTAAATACTTTTTACCGGCTTTTCAAGGAAAGAAAGACAACAGGATGCTCTCTTGGCCTAGAACTTTCTGCACAGCAGTTTCCCTAGCATTACCACCCCTTTGGAAGCTTCTGAAGCGGATTACTTTGGAGGCACAACAGACCATGCCTCAACAATGACAGGCCTTTTGAGGTAGAGGTCAGAGATCACGCTGGCATCTTCCAGGCCCACGGGACAACAAACTACCCAACCCCCGCCCCCACCAACGCTGCTGCCGCAAAACCTGTTTAGTTTGTTCTTAGCAGCGCACTGTCACCTTGTTGGAGACTGGATAAGTTATTGCCTCCATAGTTGGCAAAGCATCACTTTGCAGAGATGGGTGCTTCAAATCGTCCAACACAGTTATACCCTACCCTTGATCCCCCCCCCAAAAAAAAAACATACCACCTACACCACAGCAGCTTCCGAAAACGACCTGTCACTCATATTTTAGACCTCAGGCCTCTGTTCTTCCTCTGGAAGGACAAGTTCACGATGCTTACCCTGGACCAAGTTTTGTGTGATTCAGATTTAGGTGACTCAATGGTAGACTTGGATTTGCAGGAGCCTAGTTTCACATTTCTTGCATGTTATCCCACAGACGCTAATTGTGTTTTCAGGTAAGCCAGGAGCATTTTAATTTTGACGTGCTGCCCTTCGGCCTTACTAGTGCCCCATGGGTATTCACAGAAGTGATGGTGGTGGTCGCTACAACTTCGGAGGTTGGGAATACCAATCTTCCTATACCTCGATGACTGGTTGCTGAAGGCATCCACTTCCAGACAACACTCAAACTATTGATTGGAGTCCTGCATCTTGCTGGTGGACTGCGCCAGGTGGCACATGCCGGCGCTGCAGTGGGATGTGAAGTCTCAGTGGAGTCAGCACCAAGGGAATAGCTCAAATTCCATCCAGATGTTGGAGGAGATTGCAACAGATCTGCAGTGGTGGCTGCTGAACTACAGTTGGACTGGTGGCAGACCTTTCTCCTCCCCCCAGCCAGACCTGATGGGCTTGACAGAGGCATTGCTGCTGGTTTGTGGAGGGTTTCTAGGAGAGATGGAGATCTCCTGCAGACACCCGCCTCTACACCAACTTGTTGGATTTGCTGCGATTTGATTGGCATTGAAAGACTTCCTCCTGTCCATCAAGCAGTGGTAGCGGGTAATGTGCCTGAGCAGTGGGGCGTACAACACAACCATGCACAAATTTACTCACACTCACTAATCCACATACACACACACTCACACCCATCTATTTACAGGCGCGCACATGCCCAGTTACAGCTCACAAGCACAAACACAAATGCATTTATACATACCACACCCACCCCTCATTAAAATAAATAATTCTTAGCAGGCCGTGTATTGACATTGGGTTGTGGGAGAGAAACCTCAGTACGTTTTGGAGGCTTCAGGGAAGAGACTGCCAGGAGATCCCGCTGCCTCCTCTTGTTGGCTGAGATTGTAATGGGTCAACGAATTCTAGAAGGACATCTTCTTACTCGTCACAATGGTTATTCGAATCAGTGAGACCTACTGTTCCTGCACCACACCTTGACGAAGATCCACTGATGGACAGTCAGATCTGGGCACTTAAGGGCTTAAAACTGAAGCGTGCAGGTCTGTGTCTTTCAGTGAAATGCCCCATCATCGTGAGGAGTAGGACCTCACATAGCTGAGGTGGCCACGCCTCCAGAGCTGTTAAATCATCAACATGGCAAAGTTTGTCTCAGACAGCCCAGGCGCCTGCACATTGAGCGCATGTAGAGCGCTTGGCTGCTTGACCTGAACATGAAGACAGTCTGTCAGGCTGACCTTTGCTCAGCTTGACAGATACTCTTTATGCTTTGAAAAAATGTGTGTGGGGGGGGGGCAGACCTTAACATGCCGCACCTGCCATCAGGGACGAATGGGTGCAAGTTCTGATGAACAACACCACCGCAAGGCAGTTTTCACTCGGGGACTCCTCTTGTCTATATTGGAGCTTGGGAGCCCCAGTATGCCTTCCTGCCTCTACCTTTCTGACCCAAGTTCTGAAGAAGATCAGGAACGACTGACTCCAGTTCACTCTAGTGGTTCTGGATTGGGCTAGGCGAGTAGGCTACCTGGAACATCTGGTGATGAACATCTCTCTTCTAATTTGGCTGCTGTCGCAACAGCAAGGCAAAGTTCTGCATCTAAGCCTGCATCATTTACACCTCCGTATGTGGAGACTTAGGCCCTCATTACGACATTGGCGGTATTGACGGCCTACCTCCACGGCGACGGCAGACAACATACCGTCGCCGTGGCTACCAGCTGCCCACCCGCATTAGGACAGTAGACGGAATTCCGCCAGAAGGCTGGCGGAATACCGTCGACGGTCATGGCGGCAGACGGCGGTAGGGTGGCGCTGCTGTCAGCAGCAGTGCCACGCCAGCAAAACACCTGTGACCATTTTATGAGCAATGATACGGCCTGGTAGTGTTTTTCTGGCGGACACTGCTGCTGGCAGCAGCGCCACATCCCGTCTCCTACCGGGGGACCCCCTGTAAGCAGGTAAGTCTGGTTCTCTGACAGGAGAGAGGGTGGGTGGTGGTGTGTGGGGATGTTTGTGTCTGTGTATGCGTGCATGCGGGTGTGAGTCTAGGTGAATGAGTGCGTGAATGACTGAATGTGAGTGTACATGTATGTTGTGTGTTGTGAATGCGTATGTGCAACAATGTATGTTGGTATGTGCTGCGGTGTGTGGGTGGGTATGTATGCGTGGGTGGATGTGGGTATGCATGTGTGTGCGTGTGGTTGTGTAAATGTGCGGGGGCAGGAGGGTGAGGGAGGACTCTGGGGAGGGGGTGCGGGGCAGACCCCTATCAGTGCCAGGGAAGGGATTCCCTGGCACTGATAGTACCTACTGCCATGGTTTACGTGGAGGTACGCTTGCCAAGAAAACCATGGCGGTAGGCGGGGTCATAATCCTGAGGGTGGGATTGTGACGGCCCCCTGGCTGGAGACTGAAGTCTCCAGCCCAGCGGCCATTTCCACCCTGGCGGACGGAGTGGTACATTGGCAGATAGGCTTGAGCCAAACCGCCAAAGTCATAATTTGGGAAAAGGTACTGCCAGCCTGTTGGCAGTACCTTTCCCCAAATTACCACCGACCGCCAGGGTTGTAATGAGGGCCTTAATGGCAACAGTTGATGTCCTTCAATCTAAACCTTGCCCTATCTCCTACCTTCCCCTTTGAAGTAAATGTAATTTGGGAGCTATGTGTCCCTCAGCTAAAACCATCTATCAGGGATGCTGTGTGAAGATTGTTGTTCTGTGTTCTTTTCAAATCACCAGTTCTTACTGGCCCAGTTGTCTGAGATCCTATTTCTCTCTTAATTAGAAGCCCAGCTGGGCCTTGCAGTGACAACAGTTAAAGAGCATTTATTGTTCGGATCTGCCTTTTTTTTATGATTGCTTCATCAGCCATGTCTTTTTGAATCACCTGTTGTGATGCGTTATCTAAAATGGCTGGCTCATATGTTCCTGACACCCTTTGTGATGCCCTGGTGGGACCACAGTCTGGTTCTCACATACCCTATGTATACCTCATTCGAGCCAATGCACTGTTGCCCTCTGAGGCTTCTTAAATTGAAGACGGTATTCTTCATTGTGACTACATCAGCTTGCCACGTGAGTGAGACGCAAGCACTGTGTCCAGTGCCATGCACCACCTTCTTTCCCTACCATCAAGTGTTAAAGGACTAAGGCTGCATTCCTTCCGAACGTTGTAGTATTTTTCTACATTAGCCATTCTATCACGCTGCTGGTGTTCTTTGCTCCCTTTCATCTATCCAAGGAGGAGGAAAGACTACATCGCCTAGATCCAAAGAGAGCTTTGAGCTTTTACATAGATCGTTCAGAAATCAATCCGGTAGATGATCATCTTGTTGTGGGGTTCTCTGGGACAAAGAAAGGAAGGACTGTGCAGAAGCTGACCATCTCCAGATGGATAATCCATTCTATTAAGACCTACTATGAGCTGGCTAAGAAACAGCCTTCGAAGGGCTACAGGCTCATTCTACCAGAGCCAAAGCTGCTACCACCACGTTGGCACTTGGAGTATCAGTGCTGGACATCTGCCAGGCTGCAACATAGGCGTCCAGCACTACTACTTGGATAGCCGGGTCTGGAGGGAGAGGAATTTTCCTGTTCGATCCACAAGATTTCCTGGTGTGAGCCATTTCGCAGACCCACCCCATGTGGAAGTACTGCTCTGGTATCTCTCTGGTATCTATTGACCAGGTGAGTAATATGTGGATTATAAGTATCCATCAGAACAAGTTACTTAGGTTGACGCTCTTTCTGGGGGATACCCAATCTAATTGCAGATTTGCCACCAACCACCCCCCACCCCCACTCTTTTTCTGTGGAATGATATGTTTTGGTCCATATGAAAATGATTCCAAATTAGAGATCTGTTTACTGGCACAATCTGCATTCAATAGCTCCGACAGATATCAGAAAGAAATTGACATTGGCCCATGGAGGCGATGGTTACATTGTGGTCCAGATGCCCCTTCAAGAATAGAGTGACCCGACTCAGAGCCACACAATACCACCTTCCGGTGCACAAGTAAACTGCTGAGAAGAAAATCTCCTGATCCAGTTTGGCACCTAGGGGTTCTCACAAGCTGAAGATACTGTAATTAAATATATTATCCATCAGAAAGAGCATTACCGAAGATAAGTAACTTTTTCTTCTCTACTTAACTGTGGGTATCCAGGGTTACGATTCTATTGATAGAAAGATATAGCCTATATGTATGGCTGTAATGAATATCCATTATGGTAACTAGGAATGCAGGAAAAGAAGTAGCTTGTCCTCAGACATTTTGTTTGTTTTCTCTACAAATCCCCCATCATAATTAATAAGAAGGTTTCAAATGTGAATTGTGTGCTCAACAACGGAGCGGAGACAGGAAAGATGTTACTAGATATTTCCTTAATTCCTTGTCATAGGCTTCATTCGCAAAGGAAATGCATTTTCAATTAATCTGGGCATGTAGGCTCTAGTTTTGTATTTATTTGTTTGTAACGCAAGGCAACTGCTTAGCACTTTAAACTTAGTAGTTAGTTCTCTGAATTTAGGTCTTTCAACTGCATTCTGCCCTTCCATAAAGACATTTGGCTCCACCTGCTTATTATTTTTACAAAATATCAAGGCAGTCTCATCTGCCAAAGTAGGTCTAATAAGGACAAAGAGGTATCTCCAACGCATTCTTGAGCAGTGATGTTTTGAAGTTCTTCACAATGTAAAGTTCTTAAGTCATATTCCAAGTGATTCTAGAGCCCTGCTCTTACCACCTGCTTGCGTGTAATGGTTTTAAGTGGCAGGTTATTCTAGCTGTGTTGGATCTCCTTTTCAAGCAGCTTGTTGTAATGATACTTTCCATGGCATTAGGAGCCAGTTCCTGCATAGGGTTTTTATACAATGCTGAGCATTTTGAAGTTAACTTTGTGCTCCAGTGGCATCGAATGGAGTGCGGCAAATGCCCTAGTTACGAGTGGCCAGAGTTATCCTGTTATTCCCCAGCCCATTCTCCCCGACCCTCACCCCAGGATTCACCATTTCCAGATGCTCTGGTAAATCTGTGGATGAGAAGTAAAAGGAACTACAAGTTGTTGGTGAATGACAACCAGAAATTGATGTTTACGTAGCGATTCCCACATGTTTTCCCCTTGGGTTGACTGATTTGAGCTGCTGAAATTTCTGCGTGAAAAAAAATAAAAATTATAATTCCGATAGTCTGGGTAGGTGCTGTTATCAAACCCATTAGAATTAATGGACCACCTGTAATGAGACCCAGGAGGGTTTCTTTAGAATGAAAGTAAGAGGGATATTGGTGTCGTCTGGGACAAAGGAGCGAAAAGTAATCCTGTGATGATTCATCAGTAGTCTTCCAAGGTCCTGTGCTGACAGCACATGACAAATTGATCAGATTAGTCTGTAAAAGCTGCTTGTGAATTATACCTTTGAAACTGTCAGTGAGAATAGCTGATATGGCACATAGTTTCTATTACAGTCCTTGAGATTCTTTTTGATGTTCTTAAAACAGTAGAATATCGGAGTGTATACTGGATTCCAAAGCATGCTTATAGATATAGATTTGCATTTTCATATTTTAAAAATAAAACACATTATGTCCATTCTAAAATCCTATCAGAAACTAAACAGAAAAAAAAATCAAAGACCTCTTTTCATTCACAGCAAAATATCGCTTTAAAAACAGCACCACAGCAACCGAGTTTCTGCTTATCTGATTAACTGACTGCAGCTGCAAATAGAATGCTGCAAATGGTTTAAAGGTTGCTTGTGTATTAAAATCAGATATGTAGAGAGAATGGTTATCCCAAACTCAACCTCACAGGCACCTGCTACTCCTCAGGCAGCCCACACACAGCGAATCGAAACCACTGCCTACATTTTGCAACTGTCTCCTTTTTGAGACACTGGAGAAAAGATAACAAAATAGTATTGTTTTACTGATATTTATTGCTGGGCACAGAAGTATCCTCAGATTGTCTGTGACATCAGTAGCTCCTATATCTGAAAGTGGAAATTGTACCGATGAAGCCATGAAAGCTAAAATTCACAGATTGACCCCAAGGAACCAAATTTGCCTTCATTTATATGTCACTCACCTACTTTGTTGGAACACTTGATGGTAAGGTGTGTATCAGATGTAGAAGTAAATATTGTCTAAAGGGTTGAAGATTTTCTATCATCTACTGAAGGTTGTCTTTTTTTCTAAAAGTTCCTTAACCAGTAAGAAGTTTGTTTTAGTGAACACTTGTGAAGGTCTTGAGATTATGCACAATAGCTGCTAAATAGCTTCAGATATTATTTTGACCAATGTTTTCAGGGCTCTTAGACCTCAAGATGGATTAATGTATGCAAAAGATATTGTACCTTCCCTAATTGCATCAGGTTCTTGTTATTCTTAAACACCTGTGCAGTTGAAGCAGTGTCAGGTTATTTTATTGTGTCCTGGACTTTGGTGCATCGCCAGTACCAGTTTAGTCTGACCTTGGGTCAGCACGCATCCGTTTGTCATTAGGGCAGCCTCTCCGATATGACAGAGGAGCGTCGCCCCGTTGCTGAAAGCAGAAAAATAAAGGGGTAAAAGAAGTATTTTATTATCCCTTTAGTTTTTTCCGCTTTCGTAGGGCTGGGCCAGTCTCCTCCATTCAACAAGTGGAGGAGGAGTGATGGTGCGCTTCTAAGTGTGCATGTCAGTTCCGGCTAAACTTACATGCGCACTCAGAAATTCTCCACCGGCTGTATTTTGCAGCTGGTTGGAGACCAAGCGCAGTGTCCCACTCCCGCCTAGATGCTGCATTTCTGCCCACTCAGACCAGTTCCCGCACTTCTTTCATACTGCATGAGAGAAGCATCTGGATTGTTTGGGGAGGGAAGAAGACAAGAGGCAGTTAAAGTGGGAGCGTCGGATCATGGAGGGGCAGATAAGTTAATTTTTTTGTGTTTTTACTTCCCTCTCCCTCCCCACCCCCAGACCCCACGATGACCCTCACCCCTTCCTTGCAGCAGCCGTGACTGTTTTTCATTAATAGGGCACTTAAAGTATACACGTCAGGCAACAAACAAAGGCAATTGAGTCGGTAGGTCCTTGGTTTATTTTTGAGGGCATCAGCACACATAAATATTTCTGCAAGGCAGAACAGGCGACTTGTTTCATACTGATGGCTTAAAGTAATGTTTTGGCAAATAATTAGCGGCATGATAAATATCTTGTGGTAGTGCCTTTTTACAAGTTATACACCTCATAGCAAGCAAAGGCTATTCACTCAGAAAGTATACAGTGGTAGCAGAATCACTAAGATTGGCATTTCCCTTAGGCCAGGAAAATCTGTCATATCCAGGAAACTGAACAGACTTTGGTGTAGCACTAGCAGTGCACAAAATGCTAGATGGTGTACCGTTGGACATGGAACCGCAAACCTCTGTGCTGTTCTAGTGTGCTAGACAAACACCGTCATCTGTACCAATAAAAATAGTAGTAACTAGAAGCCTCAAATAGCTCATGTCTTAATGCTTTACCATTGTGAGGGATGCAGAGACTGGACAGCTGCTGGTGCTGTCAAACACTGATCAGACATACTGTCTCGTCTGAGCGAACATGTGCACCTTTTACTTCTCAAGTGAGAATCTAAATATTGATGCTTTTTTTAGAACATGTACATCATGCTTGCGTTCTGCAGAGCTTGTATTTCCTTACATTTTCCAATACATTTGATACATGATGCAATCTCTTGCTTCAGCACTCATTTAATATATTTATGTGTGATATAATGAGTCCTGTCTTCTGTATTGATTGTTCTGTTGATGTGGGATGGCAGTAAAAAAGCCCATGCCAGCAGATCTTTCAATCACTTTTCCTTTTACCCCTGCCTGTTCGGCTCCATAAAATTTAAACAAACCATCTCAGAATAGACAACCCAGTACATTAGCCTGCTAAGTGGGCTATTTAAAGAAAAATACCAAAGGAGCCGTCAGTGTTGTTTAAAGCTGCCAGCTTACTGAAAACCATAAACTGGAGGCCTGTCTCTCATACTTCACACATCCATTACACTGCTAAACGCTATGCCCCATAACATAACTGCACCGTGATGATCCTCGCGCACAACATATAAACACTTCCTAAACGGGATCCAAGCAAACACCGTACATACCGTAGCGTGCTACCCATGTAGGCAAGTGCTTCAGCGCCCCCCATATAGGGGTTGTAAGTACTATATAAATGTTACAATGCAATGCAATCTATGTGATATTTATGGACCCCAAAGTTTGTTTGAATGTGAAGGGAATGTTCCCAGTGCATAATGCTACAGGAGCACTGATTCACTATCACCTAAGCCCCCAGACAAGTGAAAAACTATGCCACAGGAATCCCATGCCAGAGCTCATTTGGTGGCGACCCCTCACACCGAGATAAATAGAAAAGGGCTGCCCCGATAACATCCAATAAATTCAGTAAGTGAAATATGCATTGGAGCTCTGTTACCCTGCCTTCAAGGAGCAGAGGAGCACCGAGGCAAAACAATAGAGCCTAATCCCTACTGGCGGCAGGGGCTTGGTGGATTACTGGTGCGGGTGATAACGAGACCTGCAGTGCTGCAGCCTTCCCTATGCGACCTGAAACAAAGCCTGGCCAGAAGGAGAGGGCTATGCCTTATGCCTGTAGGAATTCCCACTACCACAACCAGCCATCCCAGGTTGACTTATTAACTCCACTGACACTGGAGGATGGACAAAGAAGTGGCGCCATTCATATCTTGAGGTGACAAACGCTGAGCAGAAGTGATTGAGTCAATGCTCTGTGGGTGCGAATGATCACGGATTCTGTGAGGCTGCTGCCTTGCCACGGGGGCACAATGGAATACCCAGTTGGATGAAGAAGAAGAGGAGCACATCCCAAACTTTCAGGACCTTATGCTACCATAAGCGGCCAACCTAGATGCAGCTTTGAGTTTTACCATCGCACATTCTGGATGGCGGGACGTGGAGAGATGTCCCTAAGAGGCCAAACTGGCAATTTAAAAAATAAGAGGTGAGAGGTCATCACAGTTGCTGCAAGGCCCACACGGCCCTCATAATACCCTGCACACAGGCGATCAGACTGATCGTCCCCTTCGAATCCACTGGGTTGTAGTGGGTCTGACTACCTCCATTGCAAAAGCAGAGTTTCTGTGCATTACAGCCACTGTGACCCACAGCAGGACCCATCATGTTTCATCTACCTCAAAGGGCAGCAATTGCTAGATACGCACAATATAAATCTATCTATTAAGTGAAACAACTGAGCTAGAAAAGCAGAAAATAATCATTAAGATCTGCACGGCATAGACTATAATGGAGAAAACAACAGACCCCAAGAAGCTTAAATTACCTTTTGTGTCATGCCACACTGGTAAACAAGATAGTTTGGAAGTCCCCCCAACTACAGGGCATGACAATCAAACTGACATGTAAACTAAACTGGAGGTGAAGACACTGCTTAAAATTATGGAACATGGAAACTAAAGATAAACATGAGGAGATGGTCTTAAAGGCAATCAAGAAAACTACTGAAGATGGATAAAGTGCTTTCAGTTCTCAAGGGCAAACCAAAGACTTTGAAGCAAGATCAAGGTGTAATAGGATTCCAGAATCAACAGACACAGGAAAAATTGAGACGTTTATTGAGGATGTGCTGTGTGAGAAGGTCATCCTTTTGCCCTGATCACTCCCATTTTTTGTGGCTGATACTGGTGGTTACTGACTCTGACTGTGCCCTGGACTCTGCTGACCTCACCCAGGGCAAATGCTCTGTGTAAAAGGAATATGCAAATCAGGCATAATTATAATTGGCTATGACAACCTACGTATAAGCCCCTAATATAACATAGGGCATGGAGGATTAGAGACCCAGTGGATTTAGTACGCTCTAGTGTGTACTGCTGTAGTGCCTGCTGTCATTTTAAAGGCAGCCCTGGTTTGCAGGCTGTTTTTAAAAGTAAATTATATGAAAATTCGACATTGGAATTAAAAGTACTTCTAAAGTCTCAAACTATCTTATTTTTACATATATATTACCCCTAAGGTCTCCCCTAGGGGCCTCAGGGGTAGGGTGCCTTGTTACTATAAGCAGGGACATTATAAAAGATGATTTATATTCCCTGGTGGGGGAAAAGGTGCCAATTTCGTTTTCCCCTTGTAGAACAGTAGCTCTATAGGCCAACATATACGAAGACTTTATTAAAGTAGAACTGTCTCTAGGAAAAGGCTACAATTTTTATTCTTGGATTTAAAATGATAGTTAGAATAAATCCAGCAATTTGCCACTGTTCGATTTATTATAACTATCCCAGAAAATAAGTTATAGAGCTTTCTTTTCTGTGAGCCTAAATCCAGCCTTCCAGCAGCTCTTATCTGATTGGCCAACCTCTGCCAGGCTGAGCAAAGCTTCCTTAATGAGGTGTGAAGTGGCCTGCATTGAGACAATGAAAAATCTGGTGAGGGAAGATCTTCAAGCTGCCGAGCAAAAGACATGAAGGGGGCTGGGTAGCCAAACTGATCTTCAAAGGAAGAATGACACTTAGGACAGGACACAGGCTCACCCCCATTTCCTGCCACCCCAGCCAGATAGGCGCCCCAGTGACTTGATTAGCAGAGGGGCTCGAGTGGGAGTGTTAATGGAAATAAGCTACAAGAGTGTGATGGCTTAGCCAGATCTTAACACCAAAGAGAGATTTCCTCCACCTTAGATTTAGGAAGAACAGCGTTTCCTGGGATTGATTTTTGCCACACTTCACCTGAAGTGGTAACCCAGGAGGGGAGCACCCTGAGCCACATTGGCATGCCTCCCCCGCCCACCCCCCCACCCCTGCTTTCCAGCCCAGGAACAATTAATGAATATGGGAGAGTTGCCCAGCAACTCAGAACACTGCCTGAACTACAAGGAAAAGGACTGCCCTGCTGGAGCCCTGGTCTGCACCCCAAAGGACTGTACCTGCTGCACACTCAGGAACTACAGCTCTAAGGACTTTGCCTGGCGTCAAGAGAGTGAAGGTGTGGACTCTCTGAAAGCAACGGGTTAACAGAGCTTCACCTGCAACATCTCCACCAAGAAGGACCCAGCTGACCACCTTCAAATGAACTTTTGAGGATTTACCAGGCACAGTCTGGGAAACATAGTCCCAACATCCCAAGGGCCTTTTCCGAGCTCTACACCCTTGGGTTGGTGTTGTGGATTAGTGGAGGGCCAAAGATGGACTTCTGGAAGGAGATCCATAAGTTTGGAGAAGATTGGAGAACTTTGGGAAAAAGCTCCAAAGGTGACCAACGCATCGACGATGTTGAATCTTGACCCGGCCTGAAATTCACGTTCTTCCTACTGAAGCCCAGGAACTTTTTCCCATTGACGAAACTTCCAGGAGTTGACCGGGGGCTCATGCTGAGCCAAGCCGAAGACATCGCTTCAGATACCAGACTGACGAGGAGCCTCCACTGATGATGAGAGAAAAAGCTCCAGAAAAAAACGACTAGGTTAGAAGGTAGAGCTTTGACCAAGGCCTCCCGCTCAGTGATTCCAAGCAGGGCTCCATTGACCTCAGCCTGATATTGTGACTTGGTCCCGGTCAAGCGTGACCAGATGTCCTCAGCTGGCGCTATTGGTTTTTATGCACTAGAAAGCACATTGTATGAATAAATTCATATATCCAGTTTCCTACATTGGATTTTTGTCGTTGTGGTGTCATTTTAAAGATAAAATTTATTTCCTATCTTTATGAATTGGTGTTGAATTTTTATTGTGTGTTGTGTCTTACTTACTTAATGTATTGGTGTTTTTAAATGCTTTACACACCCATCTCCTAAGTAAAGGCTGCCTGCTCATTGTCAACTACCAGGGGGTCAAGCGAGGGATTAATTTACAGAGACACTGACTGAACCTTCTATTGTGTTTTTGACCTTGTTACTAGTGGTAGGTCCCAACTTATCACTACTAATAAACCACTTTCCAACATGCTGATATCCCTGTTTGGATCTGAACTTTTCTCTGACTTATTCTTGGTGGAGAGAGAGCACTCCACTAGAAGCCACTGCCAGACCTATTATTGCCAGGCTCCTAAACCTTTGATACAGAGGTCTGGTCCTCCAATTAGCTAGAAAGTTGAGGGACCTCCAGTATAAGTGATCCAATGTGTCACTCCAACCTTACCAAGCAAATCCACCTTTGTGTCCAACTCTTCATTTTTTCTGGCACCTCCAACAAGGGCTGACCTATCGCAAAAGAGATCACCACCTGTGATTTCCAGCCTGGGAAGCATTCTACCATGTCAAAGCTGGGAGGCCTCTCCAACATAAAATAGAGGCCAGTCCATCAAAGGCACGGCTTCCACATTTGCATTATTCACTGGAGTGCCCTGAAAGACATTTGCAAAGCAGCAACGCGGGTTACCAGTGAATACAGTTCATTAGCTTTGGGCTGTTTCAAAGATTCACATGTGACACATCCTTCTCCCCTTTTCTGAAGATGTAAGTCACTTCTGGTGAGTTAAAAAAATCTGACACAGCCTCTGTAAGCAATTGGAACTAAGTCCTAAAATGAGGTGCATAGAGTACAACATTTCTATAACTACCTCAAAGTTATTTTAGTGTATGTTTATACATGCATGCTAACATTGACTACCAAGGGTTCTCAGTGAGAAGGGGAATAATTCAAGCATTTGAATCTTTACAGAATACCAACAATCGAGAACTGTAACTACAGGCAAAAACCTTTCTCCTGCAGTGCTGTCTTCTGGGACAATCACATGCAATACCCCTTGACCTATCTTTTCACATGGAAGATTGCTGGTTTCATTATCTTGCTGGAAAAAAATCTGTGGCGTAGTGGTATTTGTATTGTCTCTCTAACATCACAAAACCTAGTGGTCCCCTATTCCAATTGAGTTAGATAGGTTGAAAAAAGTGTTTCAAGTTTGTCATCAAAGAAAATATGTAGTGGAATTAAAGATGTCAGTACTGGAAGGATATTGTCACTTGTTATGTAGCTATCGCTACTTATGTTGTTCCAAATAGTACATTATTCCTGCATACCATAATGAATGTCTCTTGTTTGCAGAGTGATCCCCGCTTCACTGAGGAGTTTGTGTCCCACTTGGAGATGGAACTGGAGCAATCTCGACTACGGGAGACTGAAACCCTTAGTGCTCTGAAGGAGATGCAGGACAAAGTCCTGGACATGGAGAAGGTGGGGCACATATCTGTTTTTGCTGTCAGCAGAAATGACCTGGTGCTAACAGTATCTTTAGAGGCTGTCCTTACAACACAGAAACCAGTCTGTGTGAAAGTTGTACTGAAATAGGTCCCTAGCTGGCTTGGACAACCCACAATACATTGCTTCACACAGATAACAGGTTGAAAACCAGAATAATTCTGCTAACTGTAGTGGTCCTTCTTCATGGACAGTTCATTGACATTGGGCAACTCAGATAAAATCCTTTATGAGATTTCGTTTTTCAGCAACAGTTTACCGGCAGTTAAGGAACTATGGGCCAGATGTAGGAAGAAACCAAATTGCGACTTGCAATTTGCGAGTCCGTGCGACTCGCAAATTGCAAGTCGCAATTTGGTATGCAGAAAGGTGTCTCAGACACCTTCTGCAACTCGCAATGGGGTCGCAAAGACCCACCTCATTAATATTAATGAGGTGGGTCGCAGTTTGCGACCCCATTGCGAGTATGGGCACTCACGGGGATGGTGGCCTGCTGGAGTCAGCAGACCACCATGTCCGTGACTGCTTTTTAATAAAGAAGTTTTTTTTTTTTCTATCTGCAGCCCGTTTTCCTTAAAGGAAAACGAGCTGCACTTAGAAAAAAACCCGAAACCTTTTGTTTCGGTATTTTTCAGAGCAGGCAGTGGTCCATAGGACCACTACCTGCTCTGAAAAATTATTTTTATTTCCATTCACAAAGGGGAAGGGGTCCCATGGGGACCCCTTCCCGTTTGCGAATGGGTTACCATCCACTTCAAGTGGATGGTAACTGCGATTTCATTTGCGACCGCTTTCGCGGTCGCAAATGAAATTGAATAGCATTGCGAGTCGCAAATAGGAAGGGAACACCCCTTCCTATTTGCGAGTCGGAAATGCATTTTGCGAGTCGGATCCGACTCGCAAAATGCATTTCTGCATAGCAAACAGCGAAAGACGCCGTTTGCGAGGCGCAAACACTTTGCTACATCTGGCCCTATGCTACCAGTTGGGTAGTGGACTGTCATACAGTTTGTGAAGGTTTCAGGAGTTGTGGAGAACTGAAAGGAAAGGTAGAGGGGAAGATGGATAAGATAACATGGGGACCAGAATCGAAATTGAGACACCTGATATAAGTGATCAAAAGTGGAAATATGTTAATAAGCTTTCAGTATGTGTTTAGGTGATGAGCAAACTATCGGAATGAAGAAAAATTATAATTTTAATGCAAAATGTTAACCATCTCAGCTCGTCATAACTCAGTGATTTGTATGTGTACGAATTTGGTCTTCTAGTGAGGACCATGTACCTGATATGTCATAGAGGGCAGCTCAGTAGAACCAATTACATCTAATGCAGTTGGATGATTAAGACACGGTGAAACGTCTTTACTTTAATCAGAAACTTTGAATGAGATGTCAGTGAATATAATCATTCATACTGCTCTGTAACAGTTTGTCATTGTCAGAGGTCTCAAAAAATAAAATGCCTCCTATGTGTGTTGTAGAAAATGGGACTGAGACTGAGCACAAAGCCAGCTAATTTATGCTATCATGGTGCCACCCTTCCAAAAGTAATGTGAACGAGATATAGGGCCTCATTCCGACCCTGGCGGTCTATGACCGCCAGGGTGGAGGCCGGCTGAAGCACCGCCAACAGGCTGGCGGTGCTTCATTCAGTATTCCGACCGCGGCTGTGAAGCCGCGGTCGCCCAGCTGGGTCCGGCCGCCATGGGGATTCCGACCCCCTTCCCGCCAGCCTGTTTCTGGCGGTTTTCACTGCCAGAAACAGGATGGCGGGAACGGGTGTCGTGGGGCCCCCTAACAGGGCCCCACAAGGACTTTCACTGTCTGCATTGCAGACAGTGAAAATCGCGACGGGTGCAACTGCACCCGTCGCACCCCTGCAACTCCGCCGGCTCCATTCGGAGCCGGCTTCATTGTTGCAGGGCCTTTCCCGCTGGGCCGGCGGGCGATCTTTTGGCGGTCGCCCGCCGGCCCAGCAGGAAAGTCGAAATGACCCCCGCGGTCTTTTGACCGCGGAGCGGTCTTTTGACGGGGTAACTTTGGAGAGTGGCTGTCACTGTGACATAGGAGGATGGCCTCCATGGCTCTTTGAAGTGGTGGTTTCGTTGGCATCAGGGAGTCGTGAGTCTGGACAGTTTTAATGATTTTAAGTTTATACCTTTATTATCGAACTATAATAAATGATTTACTTGCTGTTTCACAAATGGGTAAACCTAACAAAAGATATATCTTACTGAAAAGAAAGATGGTGGATAATTGAGAATGATTTCACTTACATTGCCTATTGCATTACAAAATTAAGCACACTGTGCAAAAGCAACATTTTCCCTCATTTTTGCTCATGCAAGCCAACCAAATAGCAGTTCTTATCAAGTACAAGACTGTGAAGTGATTGCTGCACTTAGTACCACTTTTTTTCAACAGAGAGGTGAAATAGATGGAACTACTGAAACTAATGGAGGCCAAAATCTAAAACAAGCATTGGCAGAGCCAATAAGGTTCACCTACTTTCTAAGAGCTATTGGCTTTGCCAATGTCTTTTAGCCATGGTGTACAGCAGAGTGGTGTAGAGAGGAGTGACATACAGTGGGGTTGGAATTGTGTCCCTGCTTATCACTACTAATAACCCACTTTCCAACATGCATAGAGTAGAGTGATGTAGAGTGCAGTGGCATAGAGTGGTTTGGCATAGAGTAGAGCTGAGGAGCAGAGGATGGAGTGGGGTAGACTCAAGTGGCGTAGAGTGGAGTGGCATGACATAGAGTGGTGTGGAGTAGAGTTCTGTAAAGTGGAGTGGCATAGAGGGAAGTGTTGTAGAGTGGCATTGTGTGGAATGGAGTTGAGTGAAATGGCACTGTGTGGAGTGGCATAGAGTACAGTGGAGTGCACTAGAGTAGAGTGGACTGGCATTAAGTACAGTGGCATACAGTGTTGCAAAGTAAGTGCAGTGGTGTAGAGTGGCATATGATACACTGGAGTACAATGCAGTGGTGTAGAGTTTTGCCGAATAGAGTGACGCTAAGTGCATTACAGTGGTGTACAGTGCAGTGGCATAGATAAAGTGGGATAGAGTGGTGCAAAGTAGAGTGCAATGGCACAGAATGGTGTAGGCTAGAGTGGGGCAGAGTAGAGTGATGTAGAATGCAGTGATACAGAATAGAGTGCAATGATAGCAATGGCCGAGAGATGAGTGACATAGAGTGCCATGGGGTTATGTGCAGTGGTGTACAGTAGAGTGGAGAAGAGTAGAGTAGAGTACAGTGCTATAGAGTAGAGTGAAGCAGAGGAGAGTGCAATGATTTTGAGTAGTGTAGAGTGTAGTGGCATAGAGTGATGCAGAGTAGAGTGGCATAGAGCAGTGCAGAGTAGCATAAAGTACAGTGTACAGTGCAGCAGCGCAGAGTACAGGGGCGTAGAGTGCAGTGGCCTAGAGAATGGTGTTACTTAAACTAAAGTGGTGTAGAATAGTGTAGAGTACAGTGGCGTAGAGTGCAGTGGACTAGAGAAAAGTGGTGCAGTGTAGATTGCAGTGACAGAGTACAGTGGTGCAAGGTAAAGTGTAGAGTGCAGTGGCATATAGGGTACGGAGTGGAGTTTAATGGCTGCATGAGAGTAAAGTGCAGTGGAGAAGAGTGTTGCAGAGTAGAGCACAGTGGCATGCAGTGAAGTGGTGCAGAAAGGAGCAAAGTGGCACAGGGTACAGTGGCATAGAGAAAAGGGTAGGGCGTGGAAAGAAAAAGAGACAGCATGGAAGTAGAATGGGTGAGAAGGTACAGAAGCTACATGGATGGAGATATAGGAGGCAGACTGAAAACACAAGCACTAATATGAAGTGCTTGAACACAAAGAAAAAGTTTAGCTCTAAAAATGGGAGCAGTGGATGGACACAAGCACTTGTTCCAGGGGAGGGCCACACACAAAGAAGAGGACATGATGCCCATATGCCATGACAAATGGGAGCCAAGCAAATGAGAGTGACACTGAAGCAAACAAATGGTAAGCTATGGGCGGGTGTAAGCCTACTATATGCAAACAACATGTCTCGCAAAGACAGCGCATGCACTGTCTAGGTGAAACCTAAAAACTGGAATCGAGTGAAGTGTTAACTTTAAGTGAAGACTAAGACTGAATTTGAGGTAGGACCATAGAAATAACCACTAGTGCCAAATTAACACGGGCACATTACTTATCCAAATATACAATAAGTACGAGAGACACAACCAGGGAAAAGTAGGATCCTTAAGAACTAAACTAAATCAGTAAGACCGCCAAAGTAGGGTAAATGTTGCCACCAATATTATGAACTTGCACGTAGCAAGACATGTTAGGGTGTACTTGTGTAAAATCTGCTTGCCCTTTTATTCAAATAGGTATCCCAAAGTAGGGTGGGCATTACAAGGCATGTTCGTCCGAAGCAGGCTCCCTAAACACTCACAAAGAGCAGTCTTAATATACAGAATAATGAGGGAGCATGCATATTCAAATAATTATCCTGGGAAAGATTCACCATGCAGAAACTCTTACTCTCTTTCGTACAGTATCTCTTATCAAAGATAAAGAGCCACAAATAAGTGAAAAACTGTGTAGTGGCATTGTTTTATTAGGAGTGCAGTCACCTGCACCCTGAAGACATTGACCCTCCAGCTCTTGTAACACGCTAGTCTTTAGAAGCCCTGATTCCACAAAAAAATCTTGGAACTTCCAACTCTTTTAACCCATGTCAAAGGATTCCAGACCAGTTTCATCTAACTCAGATAAACGCAAGACCAACCTAAAATAAAAGATTATCCAATGAAGACTAAAATGTTTTATGAAACTTTTCAAGAGCCTCCTTGGGGCAGCAGGGGATATAACAAGCTTGTGAACGACTAGTAAAACGTAATACCAGAAAGCTATTTTTGTAGGTATTAAGTGGCATATTTTCTGTGCAACATTCCACCCGAGTGGTGTCAGCACTTCTGTGGATCTCCTGGAACAGTTTGTTCGAATTTTATGTTGTTGTACGGTATATGTAAATACACAAATTACAAGTTTGTAGGATGAGCTGCTTGTTTCAGCCCCGATCTCATTTTCCCAATCTCTTGGCATATCATTAGTACACCATTTGTGATTTGCTTTCCTTTATGGTCTCTGCTACATTTAGAAATGTGAAACCTCAAAAGATCTGTATCTGGGTGTGATTCAAAACAAACAAAACTCAGTCTGTCGTGGCATATGGCCAATTTAGCCATCCTTGCTGCTAGATATCGGACTACAGTGTTACATCCTGTTAATTTGCGCGCATGTCACAAAATATAGGTTCCAAACATATTTGAGCTAAATCTTTACGCTACACAGTGAAAATTACTCAGCATCCGTTTCCTTCACTATCGATTTTGGAAGGCTTGGGGCCACTGTGCTCTAGACGTGAATCACAGAATGCGAAACTCAGCCATGGTTTTCAGAGTCTGCCTTTTAGTTGATAATCCACTTTTATTAAGTTTAATTCACAAGGCATCTTCAACCAATACAGAAATAGCATCATGAGGGTTGTGTCAAAACAAACCATTGAATTATCACAGTCATGCATAACAACATCCGCATTCCAGCGGTAGTCCAGGTTATGCCCACCACCCACCCCATATCTGATAATGCTTTTGGGGGCAGCCTCTTGCCTCATAGATCGGTTTTTCTTCAGGAATACATCAGTCAACACCCTTCTTCCAAGCTGCCAGTGACGGGGGTCTGGTTTCTTCCAAGCTCGGGCGATGTTTCATCATCACCAAGGAGGTCACACCCATGAAGTCCCTTTCGACTGGCACACCCCTCCTCTCCCCCCATGAGTCCTCCATGAGACCCAGCAGAGCCACTCAGGGACTCAAGTCTATGTGGTGGCGCAGCATCCCCAAAATCTCCTGCCCCACCCTCCTCCAGAAAGATGACCAGTCCATGTGAAAGAAAGAAGTCAGCAGTAGCAAAAGAACATATCGTACATCCGGCTTGCACCACACAGCTCATCCGCAGCAGCCTCCGGGGAGTGTCATGTGTGTCATATGGAAATAGTTAATTTAGATCACCCGAAGTTTCAAGGAAACTGTTCTGTTGGGGCCAAGCATGCCTCCCTCCAGTCATCATCATCATCATCCAGCTCAATCGCTCAGCCCTTCCATCTGCGGCAGAGAAGGGTGAATTGATCAGGCGCATTGATAAACAGGAAACAATAGATCACCGATATGGCTCCCTTACCCAACATTCCCATCACTAGCATGGCCTCAAGGGGGCTGTACTCGGGATCTGAATATCTATTGGGAGGTGGACTCACAAAGCGTGGTGCATTTGCAAATACCAAAAGAACTGTGTGTGGGAGAGACTGCATTGGCCACACAATTCCTTAGAGGACATCAATGTCACCCCTTAGCGGACGTCTCCCAAGTGTGATATTCCTATTCTGTCCCAGCAGTCGAACCCTGAAAGAACCAACACCTGTCTTCGCCAAGTACTCTGCCTTAGTAGCATCAGGTCTGTAAGGTGGCGGTTCTAGCAGGTAAGGTGCAAGGCCGCTCTTAAGCAAAGCTGTGTCACTTGGATGCAGGAGGGAGTTTATGGAGGTATGGCGTTGCCATATAGCAGGCCAGTAAGGCCCTTGAAACCCATGAGATGCAACTCAAACTGATATATTGAATCGCCCCATCTCCCGGAAAACCACTTGTTGATGGGGACCAAACGCACTGCAAGGTAGTAGCCATAGATATCTGTCATACCTAGTCTGCCGTCGAAAGAGAATTTTCACGCTTAGGCAAAAGCCAGATGGTGCCACCCCCTCAAAAGAATGCAGTCATCTTCGAGGTCAGTGATCAAAACCATGCCTGGGGAATCGGGTGAGGAAAGTTTGTCAGAATATATCGGTTTCGAAGATGACACATCATTCTGAAGACAACAATACTCTCTCTCTCTCTCTCTATATATATATATATATATATATATATATATATATATATATATATATATGTATATATATATATATATACATATATATATATATATATATATATATATGACCTGTTGGCAGTTACCAGTAGGTAGTTATAGTTAGGACCTAGTTTCCGTAGAAAAGGCATTTTTAACTTACCTATATCTGTGGCACAGCTTGACAAATCTTCAAAAAATGTACAGAAAAAAGTGCTCTGTAGAATCTTGTTGTGCATGGAAATGTTTTGGGGTGATCCATTAAGCTGGGGCTGAGAAAAGGAGAGGTAAAGAGGTAAAAAAAAATGTTTTCCATGTTAATTCCCATAGACTCTTTAGACATGCCTGCAGCCCGAACCGCTGAACAGAATTACACCACATTTGACAGAAAAATAGCTTTTGGTTGGCACATAAGTCTTTTTTTAATTTGGTGTAAATCAGAATTTGCTAATAGTACGGATCTCAAGCAGAGATCCGATTGGCTGCCAGCACTTCAACCAGGAAGTGTTGGCAGCCATTTTGATACTCAGCTTCAGCTGAGTCTCAAAGAAGAAAAAAAGGACAGGGGGTAGGGTACTGTTACCCTACATCCTAGCCTTTATTCAGGGGTCCCCCAGGGCTAAAAAGCATTTTTGTAAAGAATTGGGGTGAAAATCGTGACTATTTATGAATTTTGCCATGATTAATTTTTTTTTTTTAAAAAGCAGGCACTGTCACCCACGCTTGTTTTTATTTTTGCCCTCAGGTGGGACAGGTCCTGGGATCATAATATTTTAAGGAGGGGACTCACTGAGCCCCCCTCCTAAGGCTCACTAAAGCCCCAGGGATCGCCTCCTTCCTGGGCTATAAACATAAAGTATGCGGGTGGCCTGTGTGGCCCTCCCCCACAACCTGGGACAGGCAAGATGCTTCACATTGAGGATTAATTTCTGTGAGATGTGCATCATGCCAGAATGAATCCTGCCATGTATATTTATCAAAGAAGAGGCCACCGTTTTGTACAAAATGTCCACCCAACAGCTACCTCGTTGGGTAAATATATAGTGCATCTCCTGCACTACAGCTACGTAAGGGACGTAAAGCAAATGCCTCCATGACCTTCTATGTCTGTAACTTTGCCAATGTGATTGTTCCTCGAGCATCTTCATCTGATAATTTTCAAGGTGGAACTGCAGACCTGCAGTTTCTCCTTGAAAAGATATGTATTTTTTTAGTTTGGGGGACCGTGAGGGGAGGTCCCGGCCTTGCCAGCCAGCTCTCATCTACAGCGGGAGTCCGCATTGCTCCTGCAAGCAGGGAGCTGCTTTAAATAGCTGCTCCCTGCTTGCGGGAGCACTGTTTTTATGTCTTTCCCTGCACGCATATTTTCGGGCAGGGAAAGAGATGAAAACTCTGCTTACAGCAAGCAGGAGCTGTTTGACAGCTGAAAGCAGAGTTATGTTTGCTTTTGTTGGTGGTAGCAGTCAGCAAAAGCAAACAGCTACCTCCCGATGGTGTGCGTTTTGGGAGGTAACAGGAGCCGGCCCTGGGGGGAGTGACGGTCCCAAGGGTCATCTATGGCTCTACGAGGGGGGCCATGCATTTCATTTTAGCCCTGGGGAGGTGGTGGTCCCCAGGGCGGTCGTGGTCTCCGGGACCTGGAGTGCACGTTGGACCCCCTTCATTAACTTACTTGAGCCCCAGGGATATGGGATGACACTCAGCCCTCCCATACATTATCTTGATTGCCCTGGGGAGGTGTGGTCCCTGGGACTCAGGGGTGCGCTTCACCCCAGTTATTCTGTTGATTGCCCCGGGAGTTGGCCGTCCCCGGGGCATGGGGGGGTCCGGACCCCCGCGCAATACATTAAAATCATTGCCCCAGGGAAGTGACGGTACCCGGGACTGCGCGGGGACCATTTCAGGCCCTGCATATTTTTACAAATTTGCCCCGGGGATGTGGTTTCAACGCCTTTGTATAGAAAGAGATATTCAAGGTGCTCACCTTGGCTCAGGTTCTGTCTGTCCTGGACCTCGAAGACTGGATGGTAATGTTGGACCTTCAGGACATGTATTACCCCATTCCTGTCCTGCAGCTCCACAGGCATTACCTGTGGTTCCTAGTAGGCCACAAGAGTTTCCTGTTCGCTGTGATGCCCTTTGGCCTCACCAGTACCCATCAGGTGTCCGTGAAAGTGATTGCAGGGGTTGCAGCACACTTGTGGAGGTCATGGGTCCCAGTCTTTCCCTACTTTGGTGACTGGCTGTTGAAGGCAGGCTCGCCCCAGGCAGTCGTCACTCACCTCCATACTACGGTGAACCTTCTGCCCTCACTGTGGTTCACTATCAACATCCAAAGTCACATCTGACTTCTCAGAGGCTTCCTTTCATTGGAGCCATTGTGGGCATGGTACAGTTCAGCGCCAACCCTCCAGAGCGGAGAGTCCAGGGCATCTGCAGTATGACTGTGATGTTT
This sequence comes from Pleurodeles waltl, assembly GCF_031143425.1. NCBI lineage: Eukaryota > Metazoa > Chordata > Amphibia > Caudata > Salamandridae > Pleurodeles > Pleurodeles waltl. The sequence goes on along the minus strand of NC_090443.1, from coordinate 444,356,181 downwards.
CAGCCTCAGTCCTGAATTTTGGTTAGAATGACCCCGAGACTGCTTGATCTGATGGCCACCTACATCCTGCTGTTGAAGCTCACTCAATGACATTTTCAGACTCTCAAGTGGGATCTGAATTCCCAGTGGACAGCACCAGGAGAATTTCTCTGACCTGCTTCTGATTTTGAAGTACACTGCAAAAGATCTGCATTGGTGGTTGACATACAGTGTTTAGATCAGTGACAGACCCCTCTGCCTTCCTAACCTGGAGCTGACCGTGATGAAGCATCACTTTTGGGTTGGAGAGATGGGGATCAGGGGACTCCATGAGCATCTCGGCTCCATTCCATTCTTCCCGACCTGAGAGCTATCTGCTCGGCAGTGAAGGCCTTCTTCCCGCTCATGAAAGGAAAGCTGGTTCTGGTGTTCGCCAACAACACCACCGCCATGTGGTATTGCAACAAACAGGGTGGAGTGGGGTTGTAGACCCTGTGCCGGGAGGCCCTGCAATTCTGGACGTGCCTGGAGCACCATGACATCTTCTTGGCCGTGTACCACTTGGAGATCTCTAAACACCAGAGCAAGCAAGCTCATCTGTAGATGCCTTGCGGATCACAAAAGGCATCTACTTCCCAAGATGGCACAAGGTATTTTCTGAGAATGGCTAGAACCTTGGCTCGGTCTATTTGCCACTGGTGAGAATAAGCGTTGTTGGTGCTGTTGCACTGGAGTTTCCAAAGTGGCTCTCGCTTGGAGACTTGTTCTGCTTAGACAGGATTCCTGAACTCCTGTATGTCTTTCTGCAGATAATGCTCATGCCTCAGAATCTCAAGAAGATCAGAATGGACCAAGCCCAAGTCATCTTAATGGCTCCGAACGGAACAAGGAGAGTTTGGTGCCCTGAATTCCTCAGCATGAGCATTTGTCCTTCTATCAGGATGGCCTTTTTGGTGGATCTTCTGCTGCAGCAACAGTATAGGGTTCTGCACCCAAACCTGCACACTGTCCACCTTCGTGTGTGGAGATTGAGCGGAGCCTTTTGAATGCCTTCGATCTTCCTCCGGAGCTCCGGGATGTCATACTGACAGCCAGACATCCCTTATCCCAAACTGTATACGCCTGTCTTTGTGACTAATTTATGACTTTGTGTTCCTCCCATTAACTTGATCCAATTTCTGCTTCCTTGTTGGAGGTGCTATTGTTCGTGCTGCTGTTAGCCATGCAAGACCTTGCCTTGGGCACTATTTACGGTTAACTCACCTCTCTGCTTTTTTTTAACTGCTGGATCAGCCCACGCTGTTTAAGTCACCTATTGTGACATGTTTCCTTAAGGGCTTGCAACATTTGTTCTCGCCTACCCATTTGTCATGGCCCAGTGGGACTTCAATCTGGTTCTAACGTCCCTCATGTGTTCCCCATTCAAGCCTCTGCATAGCTAACGACCCTTGAAACAGTATGCTTGGTGACCATAACATTGGTCAGGAGGGTCAGTGAGCTCAGACTCTTTTGGTTACACCTCCAAACACTGGCTTCTACCCAGACATGTTACTCCTTTGCCAAAGCCAAAGCATCAAGGAAGAAAGAGGGGAGACTCTATAAATTTGGACCCAAAAAAACGAGCCCTCTCTTTTTGCATCGATTGCAGCAAAGAACACCGGGTTGACGATCTGCTTTTCTCTGGGATTGCTGTAGCGAAAGAAGGCAAGACAATGCAGAAACAAACCATCTGTCGATGGATTGTACTCCACATCAAAATCTGTTACTCACTAGTTAAGAAGCAGCCTCCAGAGGGCTTGTGGCTCATTCGACGTTGGCCAAGACCACAACCACTATATTAGCATGTGGGGCATCTGCCTAGCTGTAACTTGGGTGCCACTCAGCATGTTCATGAAGCACTGCTGTTTGAACAGTCAGGTCCTTTTGGACGGGCACTTTGCCCATTCAGTCCTCCAGGGGTTCCTGGCTTGAGCCGTTTGCAGACCCACCTGTAGGGAAGTATTGCTTGGGTATCCATTCTCAGGTGAGGAATCTGCAGTTAGAAGTCTCTATCAGAAGTACAAGTTATTTACCATTGGTAAATCTTTTTCTGGTAAATACTCTAACCGTATGTTCCCACCGACCCTACATCCTCCCCATTCCATGAAATGCGCTCTTCAACCGAAAGCCTTGTTAGTTTCTGCATACTGGTCACACAGGTTTAAATCGTGGCTCCACATTTGTGGCACAGAAATATTCACTAAATAAACTGTCAGTGCGAAGGGGTGGGGCCTGAGTAGGCTTCACACACATCACTTCTGGCTCCGAAACAGAGATGCTCAACTCCACCTACCAGTGCGCAGAGGTTCTTCTCAAGATTTTCCGGATCCAGTGATGGCATGGGAATATTCTCAGGTGAAGAATCTCCGGTTAGATAGACTCTGTGCTGGCTGAAAATCTAGCTTTTACCTATAGAAACTGACACTCCAGTGCACACAGTGTTGTACTGGCACTGCAGCTCTAAGAATTCCAGAAGTTTGTTTGGAGAGACTACCTAGGGGAGAGAACTAAGATTTATTGCTTAATAAGTTGTACTTATTCTTTTGGACTTTGTATGTCAACTCATTACATTGTGAGGTCACTCTAGTGGACACAATTTGGGATTTGGATGCTTTAATGTAAAGATCATGACACAAAGTCATCTTTTTATGTTTACCTTTAATGGTGATTTAATTCCATTCTTGCAGAATCTTTCAGTAGGGATATATTAAGCAAAATCAGTCTGTTGTGGAATGTGTAGGCTTTGTGGTTGGCGCTTGGCTAGGAATGTGTGACACCATTAGCATCGATATTCCCTCCTATCTTTGCTATGAAATGTAAATGTAATTTGTCTCCTCACAGAATTTGTAATTCTTGGTGTTTGAAACACACCAGTACTTCACTATAAGAATGCCACAATGTTTTTTTTCCTTTCTCAGAGTGTTAAAAGTTTATATAGTAAGGTACTTTACATTGCAGAAGGGTATCACTTTATACACTGCAGTAGATGCTCACTTTAAGCAAAATAACACATTCTGTAGAATTAGTTTAGCCCTCATCTTATCGGTTAGCAAATGTGGTCTGTGGAGAAGGTAGTAGCTATGGAGAAAGTTTCAGTGATGGTTAGGTTGGGTCTTGGGATGGATCAGTTTTTTTTTTTCTGCTCCCTCCTTTTTTCATATTTCAACAGCTGGCTGTTAGCAGCCCACTACAGGGACGGCTCTATTGTACTTTCATACAACACTTGTTTTTATTTATCATTAGGATCTCCAGGTAATTTCATGTTTACTCCAGTACACGTTCACACATTTCTGGATGCCACCTTCACAAAGGCAGGATAAGTTTCCCATTTGGAGGAGAATGTAGTTTTGATTTTACTATGGTGTTGCAATACTCTTATCATCTGCTCCTAATACTCATCAAATTTCATCTCCCCTAGGTTCAGTGGTGTTAGCATTATAGTTCTGATGGCACGGCTTCATGGAAGGCATGTATAAAGATGTCTGGAGAATCAGTGGTCTTAATAGAAAGGCATTTTGAACCACAGGCTTGACTTTTTTCCTAGCTTCAGGGCAGTCTTTGTCGTTGATGTTGTAAGGAAAGAGGAGGTCTTTACCATGTGATTCCCAATATATTCATAAAAGAAAGAATATCGCTGTGCATGGGTGAGATCCTAAAATATCTCCGCATTTGACAGATCCCATAATACAAAGATTAATAATTTGTCATGTTCCTTAATCCAACCAAAAAAGGAAACCTGCTTAGAAAAGGAAGATTTACGTTCTTCCAAAAAGTTAAATCAGCAGTACATTTAACTGAGAAACACCACTTTACTTAATGTAAGCTACATAATATAAAAACAGGAAATGCACCGATGTAAGACCATACAAGTAGCAAAGATTCACCCATGCCGCATTAAGAATCCTGGAAGAATGCACTTCCCCATTATATCCAGCCGTGTCATTTAGGAGGACACAGAGAAGCGGTTCTCCTCAAGGGATTCGATTCCTGCAAAGAGGGACCAGCTTATTCAGGTGACTACGACACTTGCATAAAAGCACAATAAATCAATGTTGAAACATCAGTGGAACAAAATCATCTGGTCGCATTATTTACTTATTAAGTAGGTGGTCGCAAACAAGATGTCTGTCTGACTTTGGATTTGGAAAAAACAAACTTTTGGCTGAAGATATTAAAAGTCAGGAGGCTTGGCTATTCATGAGATTTTTTCAAACCTTCAGCAAGGCTGTTGAATGTAGGCTGTAGATTTTTCAGATGCTGATATTCATCTGTCCATATGCTTAAGTTATAGAGGTGGTCATTACAACCCTGGCGGACGGTGTTAAAGCGGCGGTAAGACCGCCAACAGGCCGGCAGTAAAAAATTTGGAATTACGACCGTGGCGGAAACCGCCAACAAAGACAGCCACTTTAACACTCCGACCGCCAAGGCGGTACAGACAAACAGCTCCGCGGTCACCGCCAACAGATAGGCGGAGGACAATGTACCGCCCACACTATTATGACAGGCCAATCCGCCACCTTTTCCGGGGCGGATACACCGCGGATAAAAACACGGCGGAAACAGGAATTTCGAAGGGAAAACGCTCACCTCTACACACTCCACGAGGAAGGAGGACACCATGGAGCCGGAACTCCATATTCTCCCTGCGATAGTCTTCCTGCTCCTGTACCAGGAGCACCAACGCCGGCGGCGAAGACCACGGTGAGTACTGCACCTACGACACAGGGGAGGGGGGAGGCAAAAAACAGGGGGACACACACACAACACCCCCACCCTCACCCACTACAACACACACACCAATGCATATCTATACATTACAGTCACACCCCCCAACCCCCTCAGAAGGGAAATGAGTGAAACTATTGTAATATATCAAAATTCAGTAAACAAAAATATACATATATACACTATTAACGAAATATACACCAAGATTAGTAGTCCAGGTATTGCACCATTTATAGTCCGTGGACCACTGGGCCCAAAATGCATGGGCGAGGCCCACACATGATACCAGATCAAAACAGAGAGAACACTGCAGGGGCATCAGACAGAAATACAACAGGCACCTCAGGGGAAAGGGAAGGGGGGGGCACCTCAGCCGGATGAGTGCATGATGCCAGATCCACGAGGGGCCTCCATGCCCATTGACGTATCCTGGGGAGTGCAAAGCCACAGTCTCTCAAGTCATACAGTGGGTGGTTTGCCCACTGCTGCATCCTGGGGAGTGCAAAGCCACTGTCTCTCAAGTCTCTACAGTGGGTGGGTTGCCCACTGCTGCATCCTGGGGAGTGCAAAGCCACAGTCTCTCAAGTCTCTACAGTGGGTGGGCTGCCCACTGTTCAATCCTGGGGAGTGCAAAGCCACAGTCTCTCAAGTCTCTACAGTGGGTGGGTTGCCCACTGTTCCATCCTGGGGAGTGCAAAGCCACAGTCTCTCAAGTCTCTACAGTGGGTGGGTTGCCCACTGTTCCATCCTGGGGAGTGCAAAGCCACAGTCTCTCAAGTGGATGCCTGTCTCCACTGGTTCTGGAGGGGGCTTGGTGCCCAGAGTGCTTCATCCTACCAAGGACAGACGGAGTGGATGTCTTTATCCACTGGTTCTGGAGGGGGCTTGGTGCCCAGAGTGCTTCATCCTGCCAAGGACAGACGGAGTGGATGTCTTTCTCCACTGGTTCTGGAGGGGGACTGGTGCCCAGAGTGCTTCATCCTGCCAAGGACAGACGTAGTGGATGTCTTTCTCCACTGGTTCTGGAGGGGGACTGGTGCCCAGAGTGCTTCATCCTGCCAAGGACAGACGTAGTGGATGTCTTTCTCCACTGGTTCTGGAGGGGGACTGGTGCCCAGAGTGCTTCATCCTGCCAAGGACAGACTTAGTGGATGTCTTTATCCACTGGTTCTGGAGTGGGCATGGTGCCAGAGTGCTTCATCCTGCCAAGGACAGACGGAGTGGATGTCTTTCTCCACTGGTTCTGGAGGGGGACTGGTGCCCAGAGTGCTTCATCCTGCCAAGAACAGACATAGTGGATGCATGTCTCCACTGGTTCTGGAGTGGGCTTGGTGCTCAGAGTGCATCACCCACCCGTGACGGTCCCTGTTGCGTCAGTGCCCCTACCGCTCATGGGCTATCGGTGCTTGCCCTGTTCAGCGGTGCTTGAGTTGGCGGTGCCTGCCCTGTTCCGCGGTGCTTGCCCTGTTCAGCGGTGCTTGACTTGGCGGTCCTTGCCCTGTTCAGCGGTGCTTGCCCTGTTCAGCAGTGCTTGACTTGGCGGTCCTTGCCCTGTTCAGCAGTGCTTGACTTGGCGGTCCTTGCCCTGCACAGCGGTGCTTGCCCTGTTCAGCGGTGATTGACTTGGCGGTCCTTCCCCTGTTCAGCGGTGCTTGACTTGTCAGTCCTTGCCCTGTTCAGCGGTGCTTGCCCTGTTCAGCAGTGCTTGACTTGGCGGTCCTTGCCCTGTTCAGCGGTGCTTGCCCTGTACAGCGCTGATTGACTTGGTGGTCCTTCATTGCCCAGCTGGGCTGGGGCTGACGGTCCTTCATTGGTCAGCTGGGCTGTGGCTGGCTGGGCCCTCCTGTGCAGCTGGGCTGTGGCTAGCGGGGTCCTCCTGGGAAGCTGGCCTGTGGCTGGCAGGGTCCTCCTGGGCAGCGACGATGGGGCTGGCAGTGGCCTCCTGGGCAGCGACGATGGGGCTGGCGGTGGCCTCCTGGGCAGCGACGATGGGGCTGGCGGTGGCCTCCTGGGCAGCGACGATGGGGCTGGCGTGGCCTCCTGGGCAGCGACGATGGGGCTGGCGGGGCCCTCCTGGCCAGCGGGGATGATGGCAGTCTTCTCCGCCGTGCTGCTCCTCCCAGACTTGCCGGCTTTCTTCTGGTCCTTCCCCACCTTGGGAGGAGTCACAGCTGAGTCCACACTCCCACTGGGACCCCTGGGAGCAGCTTGGGTGGCTGGAGTCTTCCCCCTCTCCCGCCGGGCACGGGCCAACTTCTGGTGCTTCTCAGGGGGGGGGGACTCGCTGTGCTGTGGCTCCGTGACACACTGGCTGTCCTGGTGGCCGTTGCACTCCACATACCTGTGACAACAGGCACCACTGGTCCCAGAGATTTTGTGGCTGAGGTGCAAGTTCGTGACCTATGAGTTGGATGGGGGGGTGGTGTGAAATAGGTTAAGGGTGGACAGAAAAAGTTGTTTGGAGACACTGGGATGGGTAGCTGGAGGGGGTTTGGGAGTGAAGGAAGAGGTGGTGGTTTTAGAAGGTGTAAGTTTTGTGGCTTTGGGTGCAGGTGCATGCGCTGGAGGCTGTTGTGAGGTGGATGTATGTTGGGTGGGTGTGTGCCTGCGTTTGTGTATCTTCGGAGGGGGCGTCCCAGACACACTGGGAGAGGACACAGGGGACGTGTGAATGGTAGTGGGGGTGGTGACTGCACATGAGCGGGGTGTGGTGGTGGGTGTGCTGGTGCGGGACATAGTGGCTGTAGAGGTAGTGCATGCAGGTGTGAGTGTAGACGAGACTGGGAGGGAGGAGGGAGACGACGAGGAGGGGGACACTGTGGAGGCAGTGGATGTTGGTGTGTGATGCTTGCGTGAGTGCCTGTGGGATGTGTGGTGCTTATGTTTGCCTGAGCTTCCCTTGTGTGGTGAGGTGTGTGCAGGCTGGTCTGATGGTGTGCTTGGGATAGGCAGAGGTACAGGGGATTGGGTCTGGGTGGAGGGAGTTGGAGGGGGGAGGCTAGACACAGGGACAATGGCTGCCATCAGTGCTGAGGCCAGAGTTTGAAAGGATTGGTGAAGGGTCGCCTGACCAGAATGAATGCCCTCCAGGAATGCATTGGTTTGTTGCAACTCCCTTTCTACACCCTGGATGGCATTCAAAATGGTAGAATGCCCAACAGTTAGTGACCTGAGGAGGTCAATGGCCTCCTCACTGAGGGCAGCAAAGGTGACAGGGGCAGGAGCTGAGGTGCCTGGGGCGAAGGTGATGCCCACCCTCCTGGGTGAGCGGGCACAGGGCGAATGCTGAGGGCTGCTGGGAGGGCCGTGCTGGTAGGGGGGGGGTGGCGGCTCTACCTGTAGAAGTGGGGGGCACAGATGTTGCCGCCACCACAAGGGAGCTCCCATCGGAGGACAAGTCTGTGTTGCTGGTTTCAGCTCCTGTCCCCGCCGTGGTGCTCCCCTCACCCTCCGTCCCACTGGTGTATTCAGAGTCCGTAGTGTGGCCCTCCATGGCCATGTGGGATGCAGATCCCTCGTGCTCCGATGCCACTGCTCCTCCGCCTGATGATGCTAATGCACACAAGAACAGGGAGACTGCAAAAAAAGGGGGGGGGAGCAGAAGAAAGACATGTTGAGTGCATGGCTTACCGGTACCGTTGGCGGACATGACAGACACAGAAGCCCCCTGAACTACGTCGCGCTGTTGGGCTCTACAGTGCAATTCCTGGGAAATGGCCTACAAGGCTATGGACGACATATTCACACATAGATGACACAGGTGCATGAATAGCTGTACTTGGCACTCTACAGAGGTGGGGTGGGGGGCCACAGGGCCATGCCTTACGAAGGGGCCTAGCCTACGGAACTCGCCCTGGCCTAGGGAAACCCACAGCCCTCCTCCCCCACCCAGACCCCTCCACTGAGCGCAAAGTCAGCTGAATGAGAGTGTACTCACCCCCTTGTGTCTGCTGTGATGCCCTCAAGCGCCCATCCAACTACGGGTAGGCCACTGCCAGGATCCGGAACATCAGGGGGGTCATGGTTCGACGGGCAACCCTCCTACGTTGGGAGGCCATCCCCAGCTGAGCCTCCGCCATCTTCTTGCTCCAGCGGCAAATGTCCTCCCATCTTTTCCGGCAGTGGGTGCTCCGTCTGTGGTGGACCCCCAGGGTCCGTACGTCCTTGGCGATGGCACGCCAAATATCCTTCTTCTGGTGGGCGCTGACCCACATGAAATGTACAGGGGAAGAAGAGAAGTCATTAACAACTGCGCCGTCAGAGTGAGTGGCCCCCATCCCTACCATTGCCATGTGGCACATGCACTCACAGTCTTTCATGCACGCAGAACTCTGCCCCCTTCCTTCTTACAACCAGCCCTCTCCACACAGGCATAGCCCATACAACATGTTCCCTGTGTACTTACCTGTTGGTCTGGAGGACCGTAGAGCGTGTACTGGGAGGACCCCATCGACGAGCTTCTCCAACTCCTCCGATGTGAAGGCAGGGGCCCTTTCCCCAGACGCACAAGCCATTCTCTCTTCCAGACCGAGGTCACAGTAGCACTTGCAGTGTAGGTCCTCTCCTGTCGAAGATCAGGTATCGAGTGATTATACAGATAGAAAATGGCGGTTACGTCCGCGGCGGTCACGTCCACGGCGGTGAGTACCATCAACGCCGGCGTACATCGTCATTGGCTCCTGGGACCCATAGGGTCCAATGTTAACCAATGCAGCATTGCGCCGCAGTCTCCGACCGCCTACCGCGACGGTGTACAACGCCAGCGCAGTTACCTTACATCCCATTGTCCCACTTTACATGTTAGGCAGCCGCCATTTCAGGGGCCCACATGGCCCACTTACCAACTGCGTCACACATACCTAGGCCTAGTCTCAACACACATACAGGCCACATTTTGGGTATGAATGGTGTTCTGTGTAGACTGTGGGTATATACCTCTGAGTTGTTTGACTCTGTGCTCGCTGTTGCCCTTCGTAGGCACCGTCTGCTGGGACATGTGAGGAGATGGCGGATTCCTCCGGTGTACCGACCGCTGGTGGACCTGTCGACAATGGAGGAAAGAAATTTGATTATCACCTACAGGTTTGACCGTGCCACAATCCAGGAACTGTGTACACAGTTGGAGCCTGACCTGATGTCAGCAATCCGCCATCCCACAGGAATCCCCCCTCAAGTGCAAGTGCTATCAGTGCTCCATTTCCTTGCAAGTGGGTCTTTTCAAACAACTGTGGCCATGGCATCAGGGATGTCCCAGCCTATCTTTTCCAACGTATTGTCCAGAGTGTTGTCTGCCCTGCTGAAACACATGCAGAGCTACATCGTTTTCCCTCAGGTGGAGGATTTGCCTACAGTGAAAGGTGACTTCTATGCCCTTGGACATATCCCCAACATCATAGGTGCCATTGATGGGACACATGTGGCTTTGGTCCCCCCCACAGGAGAGAACAGGTGTACAGGAACCAAAAGAGTTATCATTCCATGAATGTACAGATGGTATGTTTGGCAGACCAGTACATCTCACATGTGAATGCCATGTTCCCTGGCTCAGTGCATGACGCCTACATCATGCGGAATAGCAGCATCCCTTATGTGATGGGTCAACTCCAGAGGCACCGTGTGTGGCTATTAGGGGACTCTGGTTACCCCAACAAGTCATGGCTACTGACCCCAGTGAGGAATCCCAGGACCAGGGCAGAGGAACGCTACAATGAGGCCCATGGGCGAACTAGGAGGGTGATCGAGCGGACCTTCGGCCTCCTGACGGCCAGGTTCAGGTGCCTCCATATGATAGGTGGATCCCTATTCTACTCACCAAAGAAGGTGTGCCAGATCATCGTGGCCTGCTGTATGCTTCACAACTTGGCTTTGCGACGACAGGTGCCTTTTCTGCAGGAGGATGGTCCAGATGGCGGTGTTGTGGCAGCAGTGGAGCCTGTGGACAGTGATGAGGAGGAAGCAGAGGAAAAAGACCTGCAGAACAGGGACTCAGTCATCCAGCAATATTTCCAGTGAAACACAGGTGAGAATACATTCCTGCCTACTACATGTACTTTTACACTTCTACCTCTATCCTGTCTGTCGATTTCACCCAGTGTATGGTCACTGAGTTGTCACTTTCCCTTACGGTTTCACAGGTGTGGGTCCCAACGTGTGTCATCTGCTTAGATTCCTCATGGACTAGAGCTGTGTGACATAGGTATGTTGACATTGCTATTTCATTAACATTTTGTCACTGTAATTGCAAATACACTATTTTGAAATCACAGACAGACTCCAGATCTTTTGGTGCTTTAGGTGTGTTTATTTAAATATAAAATATTGGAGGGGGAAGTTAAATGGTGAGGGGTGATGGCGAAGGAGTGTCCATGGCAGAGTCCAGTCTATTAGTCTCACAGGTGCATTGCCCATATGGGCATAGGAAGTGGAGCTGGGGCAGTTTCAATATGGACAGGGTGACAAAGTGGGACATTGGGATGACAATCAGGGTGGTCTCATTTCTTGGCGGGGGTCTTGGCATCGTGCTCTGTCTTGTTCCTGGATCTCAGGGACCGTTTGCGGGGTGGTTCTCCGTCTGCAGGGGGTGGGGTGCTGGTGTGGTGGTCCTGTGGCGGTGCCTCCTGTGCACTAGTGCCGGCGGAGGTGGTGGGCAGTTCATCGTCCATGCTAGTGTCAGGGGCCCCTTGTAGTGCCACAGTGTCCCTCCTGGTGTTCAGTACTTCCTTCAGCACCCCTACGATGGTGCCCAGGGCGGAGCTGATGGTTCTGACTTCCTCCCTGAACCCCAAATACTGTTCCTCCTGCATGCGCTGGGTCTCCTGAAACTTGGGCAGTATCGTTGCCATCGTCTCCTGGGAGTGGTGGTATGCTCCCATGATGGAGGAGAGGGCCTCGTGGAGAGTGGGTTCCCTTGGCCTGTCTGCCCCCTGTCGCACAGCAGCCCTCCCAGTTCCCCTGTGTTCCTGGGCCTCCGTCCCCTGGACCGTGTGCCCACTGCCACTGCCCCCAGGTCCCTGTTGTTGGGGTGGTGTGTTATCCTTGGTTCCCTGTAGTGGTGGACACACAGCTGATTGACGTGTCCTGGGGACGGAGGTATGGGCACGCTGGGTGGGTGCTGTGCTGGTGTTTCCAGAGGGGGGAAGGTCTGTGGTGGCCTGTGCCTGTGTGAGGGGAACCGACTGTCCCGAGGCCCACGATGGGCCGGGCTGGTCATCTAGATCCAGGTGGACAGAGGTGCTGTCATCACTGTGGGCCTCTTCTGTGGGTGGAGTGGAGATGTCTGAACCCTCCTGTCTGGTGACGTTGGGTAGTGGTCTTGCAGGGGTGTAAAGGCATGATTATTGCATCTGTGTGTGTCATGGTGTGCAGTGGGTGGGTGACCGTGTACCCCAGTGCTGGCATTCCTGTGTGGGGGCTTGTGTGATGATGGTTTAGGGGGGTGTACGGGTATGTGCAGTGGGCATGCTTTAGTGATGGGTGTCCATGCGTTGGTGTTGCATGCAGGGCTTGGTGTTGGGATGTGTGGTTTGTGATATTGGTACATTTGTGAGGAGAAGGAGTGATAGGGGTGGGGGCGAGGGTGGGGGTTTGTGATAGCATACAGGTAGGGTGGGGGATATGGTAGTTAAAGGTTTGACTTACCAGAGTCCATTCCTCTACTGACTCCTGCGAGGTCCTCAGGATGCAGAATCGCCTAGACCTGCTCCTTCCATGTTGTTAGTTGTGGGTGAGGAGGTGGGGGTCCGCCGCCAGTCCGCTGAACCGCCTGGTGGTGTCTTGAGACTACGGAACGCATCTTCCCCCGTAGTTCGTTCCACCTCTTCCTGATGTCCTCCCGATTTCTTGTGTGTTGTCCCACTGCGTTGACCCTTTCGACTATTCTTTGCCATAGCTCCATCTTCCTTGCAATTGAGGTGTGCTGCACCAGTGATCCAAATAGCTGTGGCTCTACCCGGATGATTTCCTCCACCATGACCCTGAGCTCCTCCTCCGAGAACGTGGGGTGTCTTTGCCGTGCCATGGGGTGGTGTGGGTGATGTGTGGGGTGGTGTGTGTGGTGATAAGTGTGGTGATATGTAGTGGTGTGTGGTGTTTTGTGCGTGGAAGTAGTGTGGGTGATGGTGTTGTGTGCCTGTGGATGCTAGTTTGTGGATGGTGGTGTCTCTCTCTGACCTTCTCTCTGTAATAGTGGTCGTAGGGGTTTGTGGGTAATGTGGGTGTGTGTTTTATATTGTAATGGGTGTGTGGGAGTGGTGTGTGTGTATGTGTATCAGGTGTGTGTAATTTGAATTGTCCAATGTGGCTGTGTTTTGTAAGAGTGTGTGTATTTTGAGCGCGGCGGTGTGTACCGCCAATGGAATACCGCGGTTGAAAGACCGCCGCGCGGATTCGTGTGTCGTGATAGTGTGGGTGTATTTCTGTTGGCGTGACGGTGGAGGTTTTGTTTTCGCCAGTTTAACACTCTTTGGTGTGGCGGACTTGTGTGGGTGTCTGAATATTGTCGGATTCCGACATGTGGGTCATAATAGCTGTGGCGGAATGCCGCGGCGGTGTGTTGGCGGTCTTCTGCACGGTGGTAAGCGGCTTTTACCGCCAATGTTGTAATGACCCCCAGAGTTTTCCTTCAAGATTGCTAACAATCATTATCAATACTGAGCCCTTCATTGTAGAAGAAAGTCAGCCTCTAGAAAGTTTTCAAAAGTTGTGGCAGTACTACCATCATACAGTGACAGGCAAGGTGTGTTTATCCGTACATGGACGACTAGTTAATCAAAACCTCTTCTCGTCCCAAATTCCTTCAGGAATAGTTGACAGCAGATTTACTTTCCAAGTTAAGTTTTCACTTGAATGTCAAGAATCAACATCAGTTCCGACACAAACATTTCTATTCTTAGGAACGTCCTCGAATCAGGAAAAGGAAATTTGTCTCTTTATCAAGATAGGTTTTTTTTGCCATTCATCAGAAATGCCTACTTCTTTTAACAGTACAGTATCCTTTTGTTTGCCAAGTGTCATCTATTTTGAAATCCATGGCCTTGTGCATCTTTCTAGCCTGGGATGCTGTGTTCCCATGAGACCTCTGCAGGAATGATTGAAGGTTCAGTGATGGTAGGACTCAGGATAACATGGTACAGCTATTCTGTTATGCCATCCGTTCTTTGAAGTAGTGATACTGGAGGAAGAATCTGCTGGCTGATGTAGCCGTCCATTTTGTGATTCCTTCACAAACTGTGGTCGCAGTTTCCTCATTAGAAGCTTGTGGTGCTCATATAGGTAATCTTACCACTCAAGAGGTGTGGTCGTCAACAGAGAAGGAATACCATATTAACATGTCGAAGCTGAGGGCAGTTCACTTTACTTTGGAATCTTTCTGGCCATTGATCAAGCAGGCCCATTTGCGCTTCAGTCAGACATTATGTCCACTGTGTACTGTCTAAGCCAGGAACCGGGTGACCAAAGTCCAGGTTATTCTCTCAGGCGGCTCAGAGGATTTGTCACTGAATGATTTCAAAAGGAACCTGACTGACAGTAATGTATCTTCCAGCACTGCAAAAACACAAAAGCAGACAAATTAAGTGGTTATTTGTTAGGAAAACAGGACTGGGTTCTAAACAACAAAGCCTTGGCAGATACATTTTTTGCTGGGGTTATCCAGATATAGACTCGTTTGCTACAGAACATAACACAAAATGCCCTGTTCACACCTCTGAGATTCCAGAAACTCAGTCCAAAGGGAAAGCCCTTTCGATAAGGTGGTTGCAAATATTTCTTTACTTTTATTTCTCTGATATTTAGGTGATCACCAAGCTCAAACTCAACTGTGTGAAGATGATTATCATTTGATGTGGATTGAGGACGCTAGTGGTGGAACAAAGACCTTCAGATGTCCATTTTACCAAACAAATGACTTCAAATCAGGTCTGATCTGCTGTCCAGGATGTTGGGCAGAATCGTTTTTCCAAGCCTACTTTTGCTCATTTTTACTGTCTGCCTCCTCATGTCCTGCAAAATGGAGGCTTTAGGTTGCCTTATGATTCCATGGATATTCTTAGGGAAGTGAATCTCCCTTCCACAAGTCTGTCATGTGCATTCAATGGAGGAGGTTCTGCATAAGATGTATTAACTGCAGGTAAACCTGAGAACATGCAGGAAAATACAGTATTCCTGTTTCTATCTTCTGTATCTGGTAGAATCTGGAGGGTGTCTTATGTTAGAGTACATTTGAATGCCATCATTGCTCACCATGAGTCTCATTCTCTGACATTTTTCTTCATTCTACATAATTTCCACCCTCAGGTGAGATTTGGTGTCTACAGCTACAGAAACACATGATTTCTTGTAACTTTCCTAAGCTGCAACCAACACCTGTCAGATTTGCAGCGTGGTAATGTGGGTGGGAATTGATGTACCATTATCATTCAGACCCTCACTTGTGAAAATGTTGGCTTCCTCTACTGCCTCGTCCTTTTACCACTGCTCTGTTCTCATTGCTGTTTTACACGGTACTGAAGAGAGGATTACAGTTAATGGTGCAGCAGCTTTTGCAAAAGCCATATATTTATGGGGTTTCTTTATTTTGGTGCGAAGGACACATTTTCCAAAGTGTCTTAAAACACAGAAACATTTTATGTAGTGCTCATCAACATTCTTTGACTTTAAATTATTATAAGATAAAAGGGTTATGAAGTGGCTTCATCACTGCAAGTTACAGACTTACTTAGATTTATTGAAAGCTTTATAGAGTACTACATGTCCTATTGTACCCACTTTTTTAGCCTTGTCAGGCAGTTGGCAGTGGAATGTCCTCAAGTTTGTCTGGCCAGTCCGTCAGTGAAAGGGAAGCAGGGCTGTAGTGGTCTGTATACATGAATTTGTCTGCTTCGGCATTGCGTACCTCTGCTTGGTCACACACTACTTAAATTTGTTTATGAACTTTTAACAGAACTACTGTACATCCCATGGTGGTAGGTAAAGGTCATTCAGCCTACCCACCTTTTGATTTATACAAATTTCATATTCTTGCCACTTTTTAAAAGCTACCTTAAGATCACACGCTTAAGTCTCCACGATCCTTTCTAAATGTGACCAACGCATGCATATTTTATGTTTTCATACAGCTTCTTTCTACAATCATTTTTGGACAAGAGTTCTCAGTTTGCCTCATCCCTAGATTTTGATTGTAGGAAATGCCCTTCTACATGTATATCTTTATATATTACTGTCACTGAGGAGGAAAAGTAAGATGGAAGAAAAACACATATTAATTAGCACAACAAATAATCTCAGTAGTACTCAAATTAGTGAATGTGTCCTCAGTGATAAGACATTTAGCAACAGTTTCTATATGAGTTGCTAGTACACACCTATGATTAACAACATTTTAAGCGTTTCACTATGTCCCATTTAGTTTTTCATATGGGTTGATCTAAGTCAGTTTGAAGGACCTAGAAGAGATTTAATATTAATATGCAATTCAGTCTTTTTCATATTACCTTTTTTTCTGCTGCTTGTTACTTAGGCAAAACATATTGCACTTGTGCTTTTCAGTGGCTCAATTGAAGTGCTGCAGACACCTCCATTGCTTCAGCTTAATAATGTTCCCACTACATTAGCTAAACATAATTCATAAGATTTATTGTTGATTAATTCATTTGTGTCTGACTAACTCCAAAGAGAGTTATATTTGAATCCCACATCACCTTATCTTGTGTAATAGTTAGTACAAATTATGTAACCTTTGTCTGGATAAGTTTCAGACAACTGTTATTCAGTTCATTTTAATAAATGCATCTTCAAAAAGTGTATGTATGGCACTCATAATAGAATAATGTTGACAGCTGAATCACACACATTCCAAAGTATTGCTGTTAACTTTTTACCATTGTCTTAAAAGCCCTCAACATTCCAGGAGCCTATTTTTGCGTTTGGATGCTATCACTGCTCATACCCTTCTCCGGAACCTTTTTTGGTATTCCAGTGATTAAAAATTGACAACTGTTAGAAGGACTTTTCTTTGAAATTGAATGTGCTGTGCTCAGTTTCATTAGACCCTCCCTTTCATTGAATGCACAAGACCTTTTGTGGAAGATTGCTTTTTTAGTGGCTATCACATCTGCAAAAGGGTGAGTGAGCTACAAGTTTTTTGTACCAGTGAGTGCAGTGGTCTGACTTAGCTGTATAATGATGTCTGTTTTTTCATTTTTACCTTTTCTGCACCATCTTGTGCTCCTTCTGAAGCCAGTTCTACCTCCTTGTCCATGGAGATCGCATTAATTTGCACAATACACTGGCACCTTTGTGTCCCCAGTTGCTTGGCGCAGGGGTGAATCTTTCATAGGTTTGCATCAGTTTGCATTGCAGCTAAAGAGAGAGGGAAATATTACATAAGTTCTTCATATCTTTCATTATTCTACAATACAAATAATTTTGAAGGCCTTTCGACTAAGCCTGAGGCATTTCCAAGATCAGAGCTGTATTTCTGACATTAAAGCATTGCCACCAGTTTTACTCCATATGAACTGAAAACAAGAGGTGCCATTAATAATCACTTTAAACCTTGATGGATATTGACGAAATGCATCATATCTTGGACTTTAAAATGTGGATATATATTGACATAATTCCTAAAGCCATTGATTTTTTTTTTTTTTTTTTAATATATGGTCTAATCATTGTCCTGATCTTTACAACGGATTGGTTTCTGAATAGCAGTGAAAATGTTCTTAATTCCCATATAAAATAAAGGATTATCTAAAATATTTTTGGCTTACAAGAGTCCTTTTATAGAACTGAGTGATTTTTCGATGGGGCCACTGACTTTCATCATTTAGATCTAAATTGGTTCACGGGACTCTTGACATTATCACATATTAATGAATCACAATGGACCTTAATGCAGTGATAATTTCAACGTGTTATGGAATCCCAATTGTCTGTATATTCATGTGTTGTGAATGGTTTTCCAGGCATTCTACCTGAACATAAAAAGCCTCCATTCTTTCTCAATACATCACTTTCTTGTATGTTGGTTTGTATAGAAATTTGCCGGTCTTCCAGTTTAGAGCCATAGTTTTTCACTGAGTTCATTTATTTCTGCTCTCTGATCAGCCTGCAGCTGAAATCTAATTTGAATATCAGCTAGCTGGAGATTAATCACACGGTTTTGCCTCAGCCTTTCTCACTGCGTTATATATACAGTATCCTGAATATGCTTTAAGAGTGCCATAGTTTCAGCTAAAGAAACTCTCCTGGATTTCTTAAAAGGCCCATGTTAAAATTCCTGTATGTTAATGGTGATGTCTGTAAGCACCAGTTCCTGATTTATGTATAAATACATTAAGATTAAAAGCCCAGTGAATTTCCTATCTGTCTCCATTTATTCCCATAAATTAGAGGCACCATGTTACCAAGATACCAGTCCTGCACTTATCAAGCCAGTGCACTTTTTTCTCTTGCTTCACAGTAAAACCAATTGGGCCACTGTAGCTAGCATGCAATGCATCTTAAAAGGAAGGCTATGTTATCCAATATTGGATCTTTCATAGATTCACATGCTTGAATCCTTCCCCGTCAAAGTGGAAGTCCCACGGTACCTTAGAAAAGCAATATGTAAGAATCACATAGGCTGTAATGGCAGCAGCTGTTATTTGAATAGCCTATCTGTGTCCTTTTGGAAAAATAACCAAACCTGACCATTGACCAATCAGGTGCCAGCACCCTCTCGAAAACTCCAAAGGGAGGCTTTCTCCCTCAGATTTTCTACCGCATGTTGTGTGAAGGGAGTCCCTCTGAGCTCTGCTCAGTGTTTTGCTGTGGAAAATGTTTCCTTCAACCTAGAGATATCAGACTATTCCATAAAATGCCCTTTTCACCCTTGTAGATCCTGTGGCAATAAAAGGCTTCATATTGATGAGCCTTATATAGACTGCCTCTATTGCCTGTACTCTTTAGCATCAAGCAAAAGACTGTAAGATATGGCACACTTTCTCATCCAAGACTCTGAGGGACAGAGAAGGAAGACTTCCTTTGTGGCTACAGGCAAAGTCGAGTTCTTGAGGTGATGACAGTGACAATGCTTCAAGACCCCAGAAAATGTCAAGATCTGCTGACCAGGGGCATTCTGAATAAAGCAGGAAGACTGCTAAAACTCACCTTAAAGAGCCCTCAAAGGAGAACTCACACTTAGTCCCACTGGGTCAGCCTCCTCACAGCCATCTACCCCATATTCTAAGAAAAAGGGAACTCATCATTGTTTTTCTTAGTTTGAGCCATTGATGCCAAGAAAACCAAAAGTCCAGTTGATGATGACACCACCGTCGATGATGACCATCACACCTACTGTAAGCACCGTCTCGTCGACGAGACCATCATCATCGCTAACATCATCGACGACTGTGTCTGAAACAGTGGATTCGACATCACCACCAATAAAGAGAAATCCTCGTTGACTAAGCTGATATCTGAACTGTCAATGAAGACAGAGTCACAGTCTGTATCTCATGCATCAACAAAGGTACCGACGACAAGGCCACCATCGTCAAAGCCATTGACTAAACCATCATGAATGACAGCACAGTCGACGGCCACGTCATCGTCGACCACAGCACCACTGGCGGTGTCAACGATGGCGAGACTGTATGTAGTAAAAGAAATACCAGTGCCACAATACACCATTGCTCCCACCGCTTCAGACCCTGCTGATCCTTGTACCACCATCAGAATTATCAAGGTAACAAGGTCTACATTTCATCCTGGGGACACATCTCCAAGCAAGGTGTCCACTTTAGTGGCCAGCCACCGCTTGAACTGGGAAAAGTCTGAGGAAGAGGGTCCATTTGGAAACCCCCACAGTCCATCAGAATTGCACATCAACTATTGGGATGACGAAGATGAACATGACCAGCACGACTATGAAGCTTATTATACTCCTACTGGCAGGTAATATGAACCATTTCAATACACTCACCAACGCAGTACAGTTCAGATGCCTATGTCTCTCATTCAAGACCATGCTGCAGGACTATAAACGGAGGTTCCTGGATCCTATTCTGGACCTGCACCAAGAAACTTACCTCCACCTCCGCCAACTCCTGCAATAGCCATTCCTCCCAAAGATGATGATACCTCCTCTGAAGAAGAGAGAGAACAGGGGGTGATTATTGCTCCACTGCATGTTTATGATGAGTAGGATGATTATTTGGCCCCTACATCACCGCCACCCCTCCTCATCCATCAGATTCTCCACCTGAGGGCATCGGAGGGTTCCACAATCTGATGGATAGAGCTGCCATGCGTTTCCATTTACCATCCTCTGTCTCACACACATATTGCTTTTTTACATGACTTCAGAGAGGAAGCCAGAAAGTCTGTAAGGGCCTTCCCTATAATTGCTTATATATAGCATGAGGGAATTAACATAATGAAAAATCCAGCCACAGTGTCACCAGTGCCACCTCGTCTGGATAAAAAATACAAGGCTACAGAGTACTCTCCAGCATGATTGGTAGGTCATCCAAGACCAGACTCGGTTGTCTCACAAGCTGCCTAAGTTGCTCCAAGAATCTCTAAACCCCAATATCAGCTCCACCGGATAAGGAAGGGAGACATTTGGACAATATTGGGAAGAGAATTCTTCTTTTTGTGAGCCATTACTGTCCAGGCAGCAAATACTTTAGCAATATTAGGTTGCTTTGACCGACAAATGTGGTCTGATGTATGTGCCTTCCTTGATTTCATTTCTGAAGACAAACAACTAGAGGCTAATAAAATACTGCAGGAAGGTGAACACACTTCTGCAGAAATAATTGATTGTGTCTTGAATATTGCATCTACAGGTTTCTAACAACTTGCTGGGGCAGCAGTCTTACACCATCAGAGTTGGCTGAAGTCCACATCTTTTAGACCAGAGGCCCACTCCAGGATTTTAGACATGGCCTATGACGGGGAGACTTTGTTTGGCAAGCATTTAGACAATGCTTTCTTGGCAATCAAAACGGACACTGATACTGCTAAGTCTCTTGGTTCTCTGCAATATAAAAGATTGCTCTTTCGAGGAGCCATGGGGCAGACGTTTCACATCTTACAGAGGTGGTTATCAGAGACAACAGCAGCTTCAGTCGCAATTCAGGTCTACCAGTCATCAAACCTATCGCCAACCTCATGCAGCAGCATACAGCAGACAAGGAGGCAGGCAGAACCAGCCCTCCGAGGTTGAGATACTACCCGCAAACAATGATTTCTATTGAGTACCAGCTTCAAATACTTCCCCTCATTGCAACCAAGTTGGCGCAAACATCTCACATTACTTGCATCAGTGGAAGAAAAGAAAATCAGACATGTGGGTGTTGGACATAGGGGGTCATTCTGACCTCGGCGGTAAAAGTCGCTTACCGCCGGCCAGAAGGCCGCCATAACACCGCCGCGGCCGCGGTAAACCGCCACGGTCATTCTGACCCGCAACTGGCAAACCGCCAAAAACCCGACATCCACAAAAATCCGCCACACCAAAGGTCAGCGGGAAACTGGCGATGACCAAACCTCCACCGTCACGCCAACAGAAATACGCCCATGCCATTCCGACCCACAAATCCCTGCAGCGGTCTTTCAACTGCGGTATTCCATTGGCGGTACACACCGCCGCGGTCAAAATACACACACCTTTACAAAACACATCCACATTGGATAATTCAAAATACACACACCTGAGACACATACACACACCACTCCCACACACCCAATCCAGTATAAAACACACACCCACATCACCCACAAACCCCTACGACCACAATTGCGAGTGAAGGACAGAGAGAGAGAGCACAGCATAGAGTACACCATCACACAGAGGCAAATCACAACATCACCCACACACTTTCCACGCACAAAACACCATACACCACCACACTCACCACACTCTACAACACATACACCACCCCTCACCTCATCCACACCACCCCATGGCACCCCAAAGACACCCTAGGTTCTCTGACGCAGAACTCAGGGTCATGGTGGAGGAAATAGTTTGTGTAGAGCCCCAGCTCTTCGGGGCACAGGTGCAGCACACCACCATTGCCAGGAAGATGGAGCTATGGAGCAGAATAGTGGACAGGGTCAACGCTGTGGGACAGCATCCACGCAATCGGGATGACATCAGGAAGCGGTGGAACGACCTACGGGGGAAGGTGCGTTCCATGGTATCAAGGCACAACATTGCGGTGCAGAAGACTGGCTGCGGACCCCCACCTACTCCCCCAGAATTCACAGCATGGGAGGAGGAAGTCTTGCACATCCTGCATCCTGAGGGCCTCGCAGGAGTAGGCGGAGGAATGGACTCTGGTAAGGCAAATCTTCACTACTTCATTCCCCCCACCCCACCTGCATGCCAAATCATACCCCCACCCTCACCCCCATCACACCAACTCCTTGCTAATGGCTCACCATCACAACCCACCCATCCCAAAACCTAGCCCTGCATGCCTCCCCAAAGCATGGACACCCATCCCCAAAGCATTCCCACTGCACACACCCATCACCCCCACAAGCCACCGTCACAAAAGCCCCCACAAGGGAATGCCAGCACTGGGGGACACGGCCACCCACCCATTACACGAAATGCCACACACAGAAGCAATAACCATCCTCTTATACCCCTGCAGGACCCGAACGCCACCACACTGCCACGGAGGGTCCAGAGATGTCCATCCCACCCCCAGAAGAGGCCCCCCAGTGATGACAGCAGCTCTGTCTCCCTGGACCCTGATGACCAGCCCGGCCCATCGGGGACCTCGGGACAGTCGGTTCCCCACAGACAGCCACAGGCTACACCAGACCCAACCCCCTCTGGGAACACCAGCACAGCTCCCACCCAGCGGGCCCATGCCTCTGTCTCCAGGACACGTCAATCAGCGGTGTGTCCACCACTACAGGGCACCCAGGTTGACCCACCACCCCAACAACAACAGGGACCTGGGGGCAGTGGTAGTGGGCACACCGTCCAGGGGACAGAGGCCCAGGGAAACAGGGGAACTGGGAGGGCTGCTGTGCGACAGGGGGGGACAGGCCCAGGGAACCGACTCTCCAAGAGGCCCTCTCCTCCATCATGGGAGCATACCACCGCTCCCAGGAGACGATGGCTACGGTACTGGCCAGGTTCCTGGAGATCCAGGTCATGCAGGAGCAACAGTACATGGGGTTCAGAGAGGAACTGAGGAACATTAGTTCCGCAATGGGGACCATCGTCGTGGCCCTAACCCAGATAGTCACCACATTGCGGGACCATGTGGCACCACAAAGGGCCCCTGTCACTAGCCTGGACCAGGAACAGCCTACCACCTCCGCCGGCGCTAGTGGACAGGAGGCCCCCACACAAGACGGGCCACCAGAACCCCACCTCCTGCAGAAGAAGAACCACCCCGCAAGCGGAACCTGAGATCTCCCAAGAAGACAGAGTAGGATTGCAAGACCCCCGCCAGCAAACGATACCCCCTGATGTCATCCCACTGTCCCACATTGTCACCCTGTCCAACCTTGAACTGCCCCTGCTCCATCCTTCCACAGGCATATGGACAATGCACCTGTGCGACTGAGAACTGGACTCTGCCATGGACATTACTCCACCATCACCCATCCCCATTTTACAATCATGTTCCATAAATTTAGCACTTGAATTAAATCACTTTTTGCACTAAAAAAATCTGGAGTCTGCTTGTAATTTGAACAAATGTATTAGACATAACGGTGCCAAAATGTTCAGTTACATTGTGATGACAACATACCACTGTCACACAGCTGTAGTACATGGGCAAACAAAGCAGAGGTCACGCAGCGGGGCCCACAGCTCTGAAAACGGAAGGGAAAGTCACAACTCAGTTAACAGGAACTGGGGGGGAACTCAGACAGTAGAGAGGCAGGAGACTTTAAGTAAATGTAAAATGGCGTGGTTGATTCGTACCTGTGTGCTACTGAAAATACTGTTGTATCACTGTGTCCCTGTTGTCTGTGTCGTCCCCGTCGTCCTCCTCCTCTTCACTCTCCACAGGCTCCACAGCTGCTACAACACCACCATCTGGACCATCCTCCTGCAGGAAAGGCACCTGGCGTCACAAAGCCAGGTTGTGAAGCATACAGCAGGCCACGATGATATGGCACACCTTCTTTGGTGATCCCTGTCATATGCAGGCACCTAAACCTGGCCTTCAGGAGGCCGAAGGTTCTTTCTATAATCCTCCTAGTTCGCCCATGTGCCTCATTGTAGCATTCCTCTGCCCTTGTCCTGGGATTCCTCACTGGGGTAAGTAGCCACGACAGGTTGAGGTAACCAGAGTCACCTATTAGCCACACACGGTGTCTCTGTAGCTGTTCCATCACATAAGGGATGCTGCTATTTCGCATGATGTACGCGTCATGCACTGACCCAGGGAACTTGGCATTTACATGGGAGATGTACTGGTCAGCCAAACAGACCACCTGGACATTCATAGAATGATAACTTTTTCTGTTCCTGTACACCTGCTCACTGCCACTGGGGGGAACCAAGGCCACATGGGTCCCATCAATGGCACCAATGATGTTGGGGATATGTCCAAGGGCATAGAAATCACCCTTCACTGTAGCCAAATCGGCCACCTCAGGGAAAACAATGTAGCTCCGCATGTGTTTCATCAGGGCAGACAACACTCTGGACAAAACCTTAGAAAACATAGGCTGAGACATCCCTGATGATATGGCCACTGTTGTTTGGAATGATCCACTTGCCAAAAAATGGAGTACTGACAGAACCTGCACCAGAGGGGGAATCCCTGTGGGTTGGCGAATGGGGGACATCAGGTTTGGCTCCAGCTGGTCACACAGTTCCTGTATAGAGGCTCGGTCAAGTCTGTATGTAAGTATGACATGTCTTTCTTCCATTGTCGACAGGTCCACCAGCGGTCTGTACACGGGAGGATTCCTCCATCTCCTCGCAAGTCCCAGCGGACGGTGCCTAGGAAGGACAACATGGAGCACAGAGTCAAGCAACCCACAGGTACGTAACCACAGCTTGCACAGTACACGATTCGCTATGCATTGAATGGCTTGTATGAGTGGCAATGCAAGGGCTAGGCCTGTGTGACGCCGTAGAAATTCAGCCATGTGGGCCCTTGAAATGGCGGCTGCCTGACCTGTGAAGTGTGACAATTGGATGTGAGGTCAATGCGCTGGCGTGGCACACCATGGCGGTAGGCGGTCGAAGACCGCAGCACAAAGCAGCATTGGTTAACATAGAACCCTATGGGTCTCAGGAGCCAATGACGATGTGCGCCGGCGGTCGCGGTACGCACCGCCGCGGGCGTGACCGCCATTTTCTAACTGCTTAATCACTCGAGACCTGATCATCCACAGGAGAGGACCTATACTGCAAGTGCTGCTGTGAACTCGGTCTGGAAGAGACAATGGCTGCTGCGACTGGGGAAAGGGCCCCTGCCTTCACATCTGAGGAATTGGATAAACTCGTTGATGGGGTCCTCCCCCAGTATGCGCTACTCAACGGTCCTCCAGACCAACAGGTAAGTACACTGGGAGCACGTAGTATGGGCTATGCCTGTGTTGAGTGGGGTGGATGTAAGATGGTGGGGAGGGGAGCGTATGAGGATAGCAACGCACGACAGATGAGAGCATGTGCCACATGGCAAGGTTGGGGAGGGGGGGCCACTCACATCGACCATGCAGAAAAGTGATGATATTTCTTTTTCCACCCTGTCCATGTCACATAGGTCAGTGCCCATCAGAAGATCGACATTTGGCGTGCCATCGCCAAGGACGTCCGGGCCCTGGGGGTCCACAACAGACGGGGCACCCACTGCCGCAAGAGGTGGGAGGACATCCGCCGCGGGAGCAGAGGCTCTGCTGGGGATGGCCTCCCAACGTAGGAGGGGTGCCAGTCGTCAATTGACCCCCCTGATGTCCCGGATCCTGGCGGTGGCCTACCCCGATTTGGATGGGCGCGTGAGGACATCACAGCAGACACAAGGGGGTGATTATCAGCACATTCTGCTATATTAGCGCACAGTGGAGGTGTCTGGGTGGGGGAGGAGGGCTGTGGCTATCTCTAGGCCAGGGCGGTTTCTGTAGGCTAGGCCCCTCCGTTAGACATGGCCCTGTGCCCCCGCCCCCCACCTCTGTAGGGTGCTAAGTACAGCTATCCATGGCCCGGGCTCACCTATGTGTGCATTTGTCATCCATAGACTTGTAGGCCAAGTCACAATAATTGAGTAGTGTACCCCGAGTGCGCGGCGTAGTGCAGGGGGCTTCTGTGTCTGTCCTCTCCGCCAATGGTGCCGCCAATGCATGCACTCAACATGTCTTTCTTTCTTCTCTTCCCCCCCTTATTTTTTGGTTTTCCTGCTCATGTGTGCATTAGCATCATCAGGCGGAGGAGAAGTGGCATCGGCGCACGAGGGAGCTGCATCTCACATGGGCCCGGAGGGCCCTGCAACCGACTCGGACTTAACCAGTGAGACGGAGGGCGAGGGGGGCTCCACAACGGGGACCCGTGGAGACGTCAGCGACACCGACACGTCCTCGGAAGGGAGCTCCCTTGTGGTGGCGGCACCATCCGTGCCCACCGCTAAAACAGGTACAGCCGCCACCCAGCGCACCAGCTCCGCCCTCCCAGCAGCCCCTCAGCTTTCGCCCGTTCCCGCTCGGCCAGGAAGCCGGCCATCTCCTTCGCCCCTGGCACCTCAGGTCCTGCCCTAGTTACCCCTGCTGCCCTCAGTGAGGAGGTCATTGACCTCCTCCGGACGCTCATTGTTGGGCAGTCTACCCTTTTGAATGCCATCCAGGGGGTGGAAAGGGAGGTGCATCGGAGCAATGCATACCTGGATGGCATTCATTCGGGTCAGGCTGCCCATCAGCGATCGTTCAACGCTCTGGCCTCAGCACTGACGGCAGCAATTGTTCCTGTGTCTAGCCTCCCCCCTCCAACTTCCTCAACCCAGTCCCACTCCCCTGTTCCTCTGCCTATCCCAGACACACCTACAGACCAGCCTGCACACACATCAACACCCAAGGGCAGCTCATCCAGACATAAGCACCACAGATAACACAAGCATTTACACAAGCAACATCCACATGCAGACACAGCAACACCCACTGCCTCCACTGTGTCCCCCTCCTCCTCGTCTCCCTCCTCCCTCCCTGTGACGTCTCCACTCACACCTGCATGCACACCACCATCAGCCAGTACGTCCATCACCACCACACCCACCAGAACAGTCCGCACACGTGCAGTCACCACCCCCACTACCATTTACACGTCCCCTGTGTCCTCTCCCAGTGTGTCTGTCACCCCCTCTTCCAAACCACACAAACGCAGGCAGCCACCCACCCAACAGCCATCCATCTCACGACAGCCTCCGTCACAAGCACCTGCACCCAAAGACAGCACACTTGACTCTCCTACAACCACATCCTCTTCCTCCACTCCCATACCCACTACAACTACCCGTCCCTGTCTTTCGAAATTGAATTTCCTTTCCAACCTTGACCTCTTTCCAACAACTGACCCACCCCCTCCATCTCGTAAGAGTCTAACCAGCACCTCAGCCACCACAAGCCCTGCACCTACTAGGACCATCGTTCAGGGCTAGTGGAGTCCACCAGCTCCTAGGGCAGGAACATCGGCCAGCAGCAAGGGGACAGCCAGCCCACCCCCTGGGAAAAGAAGCAAAAAAGTGAAGGGCCGGCGCCACAGGCCTGAGACGGCTGCCCCCAAGGACACCAGCCTTGCACCGTCACCTGGCCCATCCACCAAGGGAGGCAAGGGCCCCAGAGATTCTTCCAAGGAGGGCAAGGGTCCCAGAGATACTTCCAAGGGAGGCAAGGGCCCCAGAGATACTTCCAAGGGAGGCAAGGGTCACAGAGATTCATCCAAGGAGGGCAAGGGCAGCAGGGCGAAGAAGTCCGGCAGCAGGCGAGCTGCCCAGGAGGGCCCCACCAGCCCCATTTGGGGTGTGACGGAGGACACCCACGGGCCCAGGAGTCCAACACAGGAGGGCCCCGCAAGCGATAGGTCGGATGGCGACTGAGCGGGAATGATTGCCCAGATCTGGTTCCCTAGGAACACAAGACAAGCACCGCTGACCAGGGCCCCGCCGTGAGAAGCACCGCTCCGCTGGGCCCCGCCGTGAGAAGCACCGCTGAACAGGGCCCCGCTGTGAGAAGAACCGCTGAACAGGGCCCTGCCGTCAGAAGAACCGCTGAACAGGGCCCCGCCGTCAGAAGAACCGCTGAACAGGGCCCCGCCATGAGAAGAACCGCTGAACAGGGCCCCGCCGTGAGAAGAACTGCTGAACAGGGCCCCGCCGTCAGAAGAACCGCTGAACAGGGCCCCGCCGTCAGAAGAACCGCTGAACAGGGCCCCGCCGTCAGAAGAACCGCTGAACAGGGCCCCGCCGTGAGCAGCACCGCTCCGCTGGGCCCCGCCGTGAGAAGAACCGCTGAACAGGGCCCGCCATGAGAAGCACCGCTCCGGTGGGCCCTTCCTGTCAAGCACCTCTCCGGTGGGCCCTTCCTGTCAAGCACCGCTCCGCTGGGCCCTTCATCTCAAGCACCGCTCCGCTGGGCCCTTCCTCTCAAGCACCGCTCCGCTGGGCCCTTCATCTCAGGCACCGCTCCGCTGGGCCCTTCCTCTCAAGCACCGCTCCCCTGGGCCCTTCCTCTCAAGCACCGCTCCGCTGGGCCCTTCCTCTCAAGCACCGCTCCGCTGGGCCCCGCCGTCTCTGCACCGCTCCGCTGGGCCCTTCCTGTCCAGCACCGCTCCGCTGGGCCCTTCATCTCAAGCACCGCTCCGCTGGGCCCCGCCTTCTCCTGTCAGGCACCGCTCTGCTGGGCCCTTCATCTCAAGTACCGCTCTGCTGGGCCCTTCATCTCAAGCACCGCTCTGCTGGGCCCTTCATCTCAAGCACCGCTCCGCTGGGCCCCGCCATCTCCTGTCAGGCACCGCTCCGCTGGGCCCTTCCTGTCAAGCACCGCTCCGCTGGGCCCTCCATCTCAAGCACCGCTCCGCTGGGCCCTTCCTGTCAAGCACCGCTCCGCTGGGCCCTTCCTGTCAAGCACCGCTCCGCTGGGCCCTTCCTGTCAAGCACCGCTCCGCTGGGCCCTTCATCTCAAGCACCGCTCCGCTGGGCCCTTCATCTCAAGCACCGCTCTGCTGGGCCCTTCCTGTCAAGCACCGCTCCGCTGGGCCCTTCATCTCAAGCACCGCTCCGCTGGGCCCCGCCGTCTCCTGTCAGGCACCGCTCCGCTGGGCCCTTCCTGTCAAGCACCGCTCCGCTGGGCCCCGCCGTCTCCTGTCAGGCACCGCTCCTCTGGGCCCTTCATCTCAAGCACCGCTCCGCTGGGCCCTTCCTGTCAAGCACCGCTCCGCTGGGCCCTTCATCTCAAGCACCGCTCCGCTGGGCCCCGCCGTCTCCTGTCAGGCACCGCTCCGCTGGGCCCTTCATCTCAAGCACCGCTCCGCTGTGCCCCGCCGTCTCTGCACCGCTCCGCTGGGCCCTTCCTCTCAAGCACCGCTCCGCTGGGCCCTTCATCTCAAGCACCGCTGGCCCATTGGCAGGGCCGGATCTGTGTCGGGCAGGGCTTCACAAAGCACTCTGGGCACCATGCCTCCTCCATAACCAGTGGAGTCTGTAATCCACCAGATGGACTGTGACTTTGCACTCCCCAGGATGGTACAGTGGGCAATCCACCCACTGAAAAGACTTGTGAGACTGTGGCTTTGCACTCCCCAGGATGGTACAGTGGGCAATCCACCCACTGTAGAGACTTGTGAGACTGTGGCTTTGCACTCCCCAGGATGGTACAGTGGGCAATCCACCCACTGTAGAGACTTGTGAGACTGTGGCTTTGCACTCCCCAGGATGGTACAGTGGGCAATCCACCCACTGTAGAGACTTGTGAGACTGTGGCTTTGCACTCGCCAGGATGGTACAGTGGGCAATCCACCCACTGAAAAGACTTGTGAGACTGTGGCTTTGCACTCCCCAGGATGGTACAGTGGGCATGGAGGCCCCTCGTGGATCTGGCGTCGTGGACTCATGTGGCTGAGGTGCCCCCCCTTCCCTTCCCCCTCAGGTGCCTGTGGTTTTATTATCTGATGCCCCAGCATTGTTCTCTCCAATGGAATCGGGTTTCGTGTGTGGGCTTTGCCCATGTGTTTATGCACATAGGCCCACGGACAATGGCATGTAGCCAATATGTGCCGGACTTTTGGACTATGTTCATGTTCTTCATGTTGTGATTTATTTGTTTTAATAATCTAATATTTCACTTAAGTTCAAATATGCTTTAATATACTTCTATTTTAATGATCATTTTATTTTGTCTTTGAATTATTCCGGGGGGTTTGGGGGGTGTAAATCTGACTTGTTGCTCTGCATTCGTGTGTGGGGATTTGGGGGGGGGTTGTCGCGTATGTGTGTGCCCGTAATCTTTTCTCCTCCCCCCTCCCCTGTGTCGTAGGTGCAGTACTCACCGTTGTCTCCTGCGGCGGCGTTCGTGCTCCTGGTAGAGGAGCAGGTAGACAATCGCTGGTAGGATGTTTAATTCGGGTTCCATGCTGTCCAGATTCCTCATGGAGTGTATAGAGGTGAGCGTTTTCCCGTTCGTGATCTGTTTCCGCTGTGTTTTTATCGGCGGGTCTCCCGCCCCGGAAAAGGTGGCGGATTGGTGGGTCGTGATAGGGTGGGCGGTACATTGTCTGCCGCCTGTCTGTTGGCGGTGACCGCCGCGCTGTTTGTTTGCCCCGCCGTGGCGGTCGGAGTGTTAAAGTGGCGGGCTGTGTTGGCGGTTCCCGCCAGGGTCAGAATTCCATTTTGTGGACCGCCTGCCTGTTGGCGGGTTGGCCGCCGCTTTAACACCGACCGCCAGGGTCAGAATGACCCCCATAGTGTCTTCCGGTCACACCCTGGAGTTTGAGCAGAAACCTCCAATCATCCTCCGAAAGGAGCACATCCACCTCATCTTCACTTCCTGAAACGAGAAGTTACTCAAATGCTCTCCAAAGGAGCAATAGAGAAGGTATCCTGTCATCAGAAAGGCCTAGGTTTCTACTCCTGATTCTTCCTGGTGAGGAAAAAGACAGGAAAACAGAGGACAATTTTAGATCTCAGACAGTTGAACAAGTTTCTGCTCAAACAATCCTTCTGGATGATAACCCTCTCGGACACCCTGCACCTTCTCAACAGCGGGGATTATATGACATCGCTGGATCTCCAGGATGCCTATTTTCACATTCCGATTCATCCCACGCATCGCAAGTACTTCTGCTTTTGCTGTAGCTGGTACCCATTATCAATTCAGGCTTCTACCTTTCGGGTTAAAAGACTCACAGCAGTCACGTTTCCCAGGGTTTGATATTCCTTATCACAGTTCCAGACTTCATCATTACTACGGGCGCTTCTCTCGAGGGCTAGGGCGGTTATATACAGGACATGTGCATTCAGGGAAAGCGGCCCGAAAATCTAAAATTTATGCACATCAATCTCTTGGAATTGAACGCCGTTTTCACACACTAAAGGCCTTTATCCACGGATCTCAGGTTGATCACTGCTAGTCCGCACGGACAACATGACCAGCATGTTCTTTATAAACAAACAGGGAGGAACACAATCCCTATCCCTTTCAAAAGAAACTGAACTTCTCTGGGATTGGCTAACATTGAACAAAATTTCTCTCAGGGCAGAACATGTGTCTCATCAGGACAGAAGACAGTTGTCACGAATGGGAGCTTGATCAACAGGAGGTGAACTGGATCGTCTCCCGCTGGGGTCGATCAGCTCTGGATCTCTTTGCTACAGGAGAGAACGCCAAATGACAGTTTTACACCAGTCAATACCCTCTCCAGGGATTGTGGGGGAATGCCCTTTTGCTGCGATGGACTGGGATCTTTGCATGCGCTTTCCCCCCACTTTTCCATTGATTCCCAGGGTTCTCAGAAAAATGAAAGTGTAACGCTGCCAGCTCATCTTAATAGCTCCCAGATGGCCCAGACAGCACGGGTTCACGGAGCTGATTCTCTTGTCTGTAACCAAACCTATTTCACTTTACAAGAAGCGAACACTACCAGCAAAGAACCAAGACCAGATATTGTATCCGGAAATAGCCTTTCTCCACTTTGCCTGCCTGGCTCCTGAGTTCTATGAAATCAGAAACATGAATATCAATCAGGAATGTAGAGAGGTACTCTTCAGCGTGCAAGACAAAAGTACAAACAAAACTTATAGACTGAAGTGGAAGAGATGCTGTGTTTGGTGTCAACAAAACAATTTGCATCAATTCCAGGCTTCGCCTGAACAAATCACACCTTATATCCTCTTGCTCGCTAAATCTGGACTCGTCTTTGTTTCCGTGAAAGTCTACCTGGTGGCAATCTCAGGATAAGGATGTTGTGCAAGTACTGTTTCTCTTTCTTCTGTCAGGCTCATCAAACAGTTTATGAAAGGGTTATTTCGTACTTTCTCTCCTGTGCACCCCCCCACTCCTCCAGAGTGGCATCTCAACATTGTTCTTGCTCAGCTTATGAAAACTCCATTTGAGCCGATATATAAAGCTGAACTAAAATTTGTCACATGGAAGGTCGCTACTCTTCTTTCTCTTACCTCTACCAGAAGAGTCAGTGACATACAGGCTTTTATGATTCAGGAACCATTCCTGTGTTTCACGAGTGACTGTGCTTTTCAGAACAAATCTAAAATACATTCCGAAGGTTCCATCTCAGTTCCATCTTAACGAACCCATCATCCTGCGGACATTCTTTCCCAAACCCACCTACGCCAGCTGAAAGAGCTCTACATTCTCTAGACATCAAACGATGTCTGAAGTTTTATCTCCACCACACTAAGTGGCTATGTAAAACAGGTCAGATATTGATCTCCTACAGTCAAGGACGTACAGGAGTACCTGGAAGGAAACCAGCAATAGCACAGCGGATTTCAGCAAATATTCAGTTCTGCCACTCTAAAGCTGGCAAACCACCGATCAAGAAACCTAAGGCACATTTCACAAGCGCAATGTCAACCTCTGCTGCTCTTTTCACAGGCATATCATTGGATAAGATATGCCTGGCTAAGACATGGAAGACTACCCATTCCTTCTTGCAGCACTACTGCCTGGAGTCAGCACATCACAGCGATTCGGCAGTAGGACAAGCAGAGCTGTGCCATCTATTTCAGTAAGGTGAGCCTAATTTTTTAAAAAAATGTTAGTATGTTATCTAATGCTTATTTTGCTTCTGTGTTTCAACAAAGCATATATATGAAAATTAGTATGTATGCATATTTATTGTATTTCCCCTACAGACTACTGTAAACCATTTTTTCTATTCACCCAACATCCAGTAAGGGTCGTAATATTTGCCTTAAGTACTGCTTGCTATTCTGATTCAAACATTTGAACCTATGAAAGATCCAATACTGGATAAGAAAACAAGTTACCTGTAACAGCAGTTATCCAGTATTGGTATCTTCCATAGATTTACATGCGACCCACCCTTCTCCCCTGTGAGGCTCACCTTTTACCTCATTGTATGCTTCACTCTTGTGCTCGAAAATCTGAGGGAGAGAGCTTCTCTTGGGAGTATTCTAGAGGGTACTGGCGCCTGATTGGTCAATGGTCAGGTTTGGTTCTTTTTTCAAAAGTACACAGATAGGCAATCTTATTAATGGTTGCTGCCGTTATAGCCTATGTGATTCTTCCATACTGCTTTTCTAAGGTACCGTGGGACTCCCACTTTGGCGGGGAAGGATTCAAGCATGTGAATCGATGAAAGATACCAATACTGGATAACTGCAGTTACAGGTAAGTAACTTGTTTTTTTCTTGAAAATGTGGTGTCCAGGTAACATTGAATAGTCTGACCACCTAGTAATGAGAAAAGGGAGTACTGGTCTGGAGTTTTCCTTGCAAGTGGTCACTGCAATGCTGAATATAGGGGAAAACATTGGGAAACTGTTCTTTTTCAGACTACAATAAAGAGGAGCAGGTTAGTCAGAAGGCTATAAAACCAGATAGTTTAAGAGGATTGTCGTCTTCTGTCTTACTCTCTCACATTAGTTCCATTTACTCTGTCCAAACTAGGGTGGGGGCGTTGTGAGCAAAAAAACAATGGATTAAACCCAGATCTGTGACTGGGGGGTGAATGTTTGATTTGTACAGCATTCTGTCCAAGTGGGAAGGGTATGTCAGACATGGGTCCCGTGCTCATTGTACCACTAGATTTAACCTAGCATGGATGATGAGGGCTGATACCCTAAAACTGATCCCAGGATGGTTGTTTGGGGTCCAGGGAAGGACCTGGCCTGGCAGTTTGGGCTGGACTTTTCCCATGGGGAGCAGGGTCAAGACTGATTTACATATGGTTGGGTCCAAATTATAGAGGTGTGGTGAACTAAAAAAAACAATGGATTAAACCCAGATCTGTGACTGGGGGTGAATGTTTTATTTGTTCAGTATTCCGTCAATCATCTATTCTTTTTGATTTTGACGCCCTAAGTGGGAAGGGTATCCCCAGCTGTTGGTCCCGTGCTCACTGTGCCACTGGATTTAAGCTAGCACGGCTGATGAGGGGTTGATGCTATAAAACTGATCCCAGGATGCTTGTTTCTAGTCCAGGGAGGACCTGGCTTGGTAGTTCAGGCTGGACTGTTCCCATAGGGAGCACGATGAAGAATGATTTGCATATGTCTGGGTCCTAACTAGGGTGGCATGGTGAGCAAAAAAACAATGTATTAAACCCAGATATTTTACTCAGGGAGTGAATGTTTGATGCGTTGAGCATTTTGTCCATCATCCGCTCTTTTTTGCTATAGTTTCAGCTAAAGAAACTCTCCTTGATTTCTTTAAAGGCCCATGTTAAAATTCTTATATGTTAATGGTGATGTCTGTAAGCACCATTTCCTGATATACGTGTTATTTTGTGGGAAATAATTAACATAGTGTATGGTGATATCACTCTTGTAAAGAAAAGCAAAGTCTCAAGCAATATTTTTTTACAAGTTCATTTTCAAACATTGAAAACGTCATCTATGAAATTTATGTCAGGGTCCCACTCCTAGGCAGAGATATTAATTTGTTGATGATTACAAAGAAGATAGCTAAGATGAATAACTTAAGATGAAACGCTTAGTGAGTTTTCTAGCTCCATTTATACCCATAAATTAGAGGCACCATGTTACCAAGATAACATTTTACAATCCTGCACATATCAAGCCAGTGCACGTTTTTCTCTTGCTTCACAATAAAACCAAATTGGACTACTGTAGCTAGCATGCACTCACTGCATGTTAAAAGGGTAGCTTAGTTGTTGGTAATGTGGTGTCCAGGTAAAATTGAATAGTATGAGCACCTAGTGATGAGAAAAGGGAGTATTGGTCTCAAGTTTTCAATGCAAATGGTCATGGCAATGCTGAATATAGTGGAAAAACTTGAGAAACTGTTATTTTTCAGGCTACAATAAAGAACAGCAAGTTAGTAAGAGAAGGCTATAAAACCATACTGTGTAAGAGGGTTGTTGCCTTTAGTCTTCCTCTGTTGCCAAGCTATCACTTCATAGATGACCTGTCACCCTCTTCTCAGTTTCCTCTTTTGTGCGGGCCGCATCTGGGGCTCTATGGACTCCTTCACCCACAACCTATCTCTATTGTTTGTCAGTTAGCTCTATCTAGGCTAAGTACAAAAACCTTACTGGATCGACAGTGAGTAAAGACTGTGCTTCCTCCCTGGCAATATTCATATCTGATAGAGACTTCTAGCTGCAGATTCCTTACCTTTGAATTTCCCAGCTGCCAGACTGGATCTGTAAACCTTTGTGTAAGCAGTACTCCTGCCTGTCGTCAGATGGCTTTATTTGTTTCTGCACTGCGTCGTTGCCGCTGGAAGTGACATTGCGGTCACCTATGTAGGCGCCACTCAGGTGCACGGACGTCAGTTCTTTTCTTTCCATGAGTGTATAGAAGGAATGTCTTCTGGGAAGGCAAGTTTCGAGCCATGTGGCGCCTGTCATTGTGCTATGTATCTTGGGCACGACCCAACGTTGTGCTTGGAATGCCAGGCCATGGTGTTGTAGGCTTTGAGGGAGCAGTCCCTAAACCTGCTTGCGGCCCGGCGGTCGATGCAAGGAAGTGCGACTCCTAGGAGATCTCGGTCCCGATCGAGGCAAATGTCACTGTACCGTTCCCGGAGCACCTAATCCTCTTCATCACACTTGAGGTCGTCTGGACACTCTGAGAAGAGGCACAAGAAGAAGTGAAAACGGATTTTGATTTCTCGTCTGTCAGCTGACGTGATGAATGGAGCATCGGCGTTCCAGGCACGGTTCTGCTGAGCCCTTGCTAGGTCAGACTCTGCGTCTCCCTCATTTCCAGGAGCCAGAGCTACCCCACACAAATAAGACTTTTCTGAGGCCATGTGCCGCATATTCGAGTGAGACGACCCCTCCGGAGCATTTTTGAACCTCGCGAGGTCAGAGGAGGCCCCATCAGGTTGTGCACCAACAGCTCCAGCCTCAGATCCGGATCAGCACTGGTTGTGCCAACGTGACCTTCCCCAGCGTCAGCCCCATTCTCCTCCCAGATGACTTGGAACGGCAATTCCGGTGCAGAGAGGGCCCTGTGCCTCTAAGTCGTTGCCTGAGCATTTTTTGGAGCAGCAAGGCTTGGGGAAAGGCACTGGACCCTTTCGAATACCAGTTATACACCCCTGGAGAAAATTAGGACTTATATGAGGAACTTGGAGATACCAGTGGGCTGGACACCTCTCCAGGTACTGGCTTGATCTCTCCACCTACCATGGCTGCTGGGGACGGACCATCTTACTCAGTGGTGGTGGAGAGGGCAGCTGAGGTCCTTGACCTTGAACTTCCCTCAGTGGCAGTCAAGACTAACCTCTTGATAGAAGTGCTTCAGCCAGGGGCATCCTCATCTCAGCCCCTCTTGCCCTTTAATGAAGCACTGACTGATGTCCTGCTGAGAACTTGGTCCAAGCCCAGCACCGGGGCTCCTGCAAACAGGACTATTGCCGACCGCCATTGCCCTGTCCTGGGTGATCCTAGTTTCTTCTACCAACACCCAACCCCTGAGAGTTTGGTAGTCCAAGCCTCAACTTCCCATGGCACATTCCCTATTGCTCTGCCAGACAGGAAATCCCTGGGAGAGATGCAGAGAAGTTCACAATCAGGTGTGGTTTGGACATGACTGACTCGCTGGGCACAGTGGTTTCATTGATAGTGGCCTTGAGGTGCCACGCCTGGCTGAGAACGTCTGGCTTTTCAGAGAATGTCCAGGCCAACCTTATGGGCATGCCCTGGAGGAAAGTAGCATCTTTCTGGTATAGATGCCCCAATTTTTTCCTTTGTGTACAGCCTTGCAGGGTCTGCATGCTAGCCTGTGCTGCTGCTGACCCCAGACACTATTCTACTTTCTTGCTGCTGAGCTTAACTCGGACAGGGGAAGGCAGAAAAAAGGTTTTTGTGTATAAGAGAGGTGTGACCACCTCTCCTTTAGAAATAGGTGTCAGTAGGCAGGGGTGGAGATGCCTCTGAGCTCTACCAGACTGCATTGAAGGGCACATTTTGTGCTCTTCTTGCTTAAACCATTTTTCTCTAGTGCAGGAACCCCCCTGGCTCCTGCTCTGGCATGAAACCACACAAAGCACAGGGAAGTAACCACCCCCCTGTCCAGCTCCTCCCCTAGGAAGGTGCACAGCCCTCTACCAGGTGGCCACCTGATTCTGTCATCTTGGTATTATGATGAGCATCTAGCTAGTTAGTCCAGCTGTGTGATGCCTCTGACCCCCTCTGAAAGGTGGGTCCCTACAGAAAGTGTCCAACCCCCTTCCCGGGTTACATAAAGGCCCACCTGAGGGTGGGACTCTATATTAATCTGCAAGACTTCATTAATCTTCTGCAAGTCTCCTCTGCAAGACACCTCTGCATCCTGGACACCGGAACTGCTGCTGTTCTTCATTGGAACTAAGAGCAAGACTGTAACCAGTAGGAGGGCTCCTACTGCAACTTTGTTTCCAAGTTCTGCAATACTTCTGCAAACCCAATGGCCGTGCATCCTCCAGAGTCACAGGGACTCTGCCTGCACTTGGAAAACAAGAAGGAATCTCCCTTGGAGTATAGAAGTCACTCCCCTGCACTTTCAGGCACCTCAACAACAACAACCTGTTTGTGGATCCTCCTGTCCCACGGACTCTCCAAGGCTCTACAACACAGGTGGGTGTTCTGCGGATCTCCAGACATCTGACCTGTCTGCTTGTTGGCCCGCCAGTCTAAAGAACTCTTAGCTCCAAGAAGCCCCAGCATTTTGCACTACACAGCTCCAAGAACGATGTCTTCTCTGCAACTCCTGTGATGTGGGTATCCCTCTTTGTTGTGCTGCCGAGGCCTCAGGCCTCGCTGCGACTCCCTGTCCTGGCTGCCAGAGGGTCCTTTTTGGGGCACCAACAATTCCTGCTGGCTCTCCTGCTTGCTGAATGCTGGCCCTGACTTACCTGCCAAGGTTGGGTCACTTGGACCATGATGGTCCCCACAACTCCTGCAAACTCCATGCAACGCTTCCCTGCATTTGCCAAGGCTTGTTGGTGGTCCCGCTGACCACTGACCCCTCTGCAATTCGACAAATGGCATGAGACAGCTCGTGGATGATTCCTGGGAGCTTCCTGCATTGCCTTGACGCCACAGCTGCACTTCTTCATCCACTGTCCAACAGGAAAGCATCTCCGAGAAGGTGGGCATTGCCCTCCTGCACGGCCTGGGTACCTCCAGGTGGTCTGGACTCTGTCCCCTCTTTCCTTAGGTCCTCTTCTTCAGGAATCCACACCTGGGTTCCACTGACCTGGTCCACGTGTCACAACAGCAGCTGGACAACTGAAGTCCCCATTGACTTCAACAGGAGGTTCCAACACGACTTGCCCCTATGTACCTGGGCTCCATGGTGCAGGTACTCCACTGTTCTGGGTATCCGCATGTGGGGGCGCTATCCAACCTCCCTTGTTCCTCTGGGAAGGGTCCTAAAACGCAAAAAAATCCAACTGTGACTTCCACATGTTATCCTATGGACACTGACCCGAGATTACAGTCTGCATACAGGTAGCTGAGGAATCCTACCTACTTACCCTTGGGGTTTTATCACTTCCCCAGTCCTAAGGGTCCTTAGGTTGTAGTGTTTGTTAGTTCTAGAGTGTGTGTTACAATAAATATAACATTTTTTTTTTTTTTTAACACTGGTGTGTTTTTTTTTGGTCTGTGTGTACATCCCTGACTGACCTGTGTGGTATTTGAAACCGTTTTGCTCTCCACAGCTACTTTTCGAGAGCTCTGAATATCTAGAACCCCCTACACTTTCACTAAGGGTTTCCTGCACTCAGTACAGGTTCCTCACCTATAGGTGTACACCATATACTGAGCCGGCGTCCTACATGTCCTTCGACAGGACTTGTCTCTTCGGAGAGAAGGCAGACTCTGAGCTGGAGCACTTCAAGGTCTTGCGGGCTATGGCCAAGTCCTTGGCTTCTCCATGATACCTCTCTCAAGTCTGCCTTTCGCCGCTTTTGTGGCTGCGCAAGGGGCTCGCCACCACACCAGCCCTATGCCAGCCACTGTCCTGTGCAGGCTCCCCAAGCTGTGCGAATACCTGGATGCAGTGCATTTTGACCCCCTGGGTCTGGTAGCCAGAAGTCGTCTGCCACCAACCACTCGGCAGCTGCAGCCTTTAAGCCCTCCTAGTCTGGTTCTGCAAGAGCATGGGTGCCCAGTTGGAGGGAGAATCCAACATCATCTCCTACGCTGGCAGTCCATTACATCGGACAAATGGGTCATGCAGATCATTCGAAGGGGCTTTTTCCTCCCTTTCTAATCTTTCCATCCCCTTATACCGCCAACATAAGAACGACTTGCAGAGGATCATCTGATCTTGCTCCGTGAGGAAATTACAGCTCTTTTGGCCAAAAGAGCTATAGAGAGGGTTCCTATCAGAAGTAGGCAGTGGTTGATATTCCTGCTGCTTTCTGATTCCCAAAAAGAACAAGCGTCTTTGCCCTATTCTAGAGCTGCGAACCATTAATCTCTTCCTCAAAGAGGAGAAATTCAAGATGCTCACTTTGGCTCAGGTCTTGTCTGACTTAGACCAAGGAGACTGGCTGGTAGTGGACTTGCGGGATGTGTACTTTCACATCCCCATCCTGCCTGCCCAGAGGCATTACCTGCTGTTCAAGGCAGGCCACAAGCACTTTCAGTTCACCTTGCTCCCCTTTGGCCTTACCAGTGCCCTTCAGGTGTTCACAAAGATGATGACAGGGGTCCCAGCTCATCTGCGCAGGTCAAGGGTTTCATTCTTCCCTGACCTCAACAACTGGCTGTTGAAGGTGGGCTTGCCATAGGTTGTTGTCTCCCATCTCCAGACTACGGCAAACCTTCTGCATTCACTGGGATTCGCTATCAATATGTCAAAGTCACACCTGACTCCTCCTCAGATGCTCCCTTTCATCTGAGCTGTTCTGGACACAGTGCAGTTTAGGGTTTATCCTCCCTAGCAACGAGTCCGGGATATTCAGGTTGTGATACCGATGTTTCAGCTTCTGTCCTGGATTTTGATGAGAATGACTCTGAAGCTCCTAAGGCATGGCCTGCATCATGCTGGTGCACTATGCCAGATAGCATATGCAGGCTCCGCATTGGGACCTGAAGTTCCACTGGGCGCAGCATGAGGGGAATCTCTCAAACGTGGTCCAGATCTCAGAGGGAACTGCAAAGGACCCGCAGTGGTGGCTTGCGAAGTGCGATTGGGTCAAAGACAGACTGTTTCAGTCACATAAAGATTGAGAGGAGGAGGAGAATAGAGAG
Organism: Pleurodeles waltl; assembly: GCF_031143425.1. NCBI lineage: Eukaryota > Metazoa > Chordata > Amphibia > Caudata > Salamandridae > Pleurodeles > Pleurodeles waltl. The sequence goes on along the minus strand of NC_090443.1, from coordinate 444,315,564 downwards.
CAGTTATATAACCTCTTATATGTGAGAACAAACACAACCAAATATGACTGCTGCAGCAGAGAAAAGCAATTATGGTCTTCTTTTTAGGCAACCATCCTTGAGGATCAGTTCTGCCTTTTCTGGCCACAGGAGGATCTTTTCTTTTATGGAAGAGGAAGCCTCACACACTTAATAGTGTCATGCTTCATTATCGGCTTCCTCTCCCCACCCTGCTATTACAGTGCCATGAGGGCAGACTCAACCACCTGCTAACTCAGCGCAGGAGGTAGTTCTTAAGTAATAACTGGATAAAAACTGAGATCCACACAACTAAGCTAAAAATACCTTGTGTTGCCCCGGCATTTCACCTTTATTAGTGGGGAACACAGGTATTGTTAAAAACAGGAAATTATATCTTGTCAATTATTTTTATAGTCAACTACTAAACAGCCAACATGTTTCTGCCCATTTTTATAAGCCCTAAGGGGTCTCTGGCATTCATCATGGTCATGGATCCCTACTTCACCTTGCTACCTTGTTTAATGATTTTCCCTCCTCTAGAAAGCAAGGAAACCACATGCAAGAAATCCTACCTCAGAAACTAGAATATCTTGGGCCGCCAATAGGGACATAACAACCCAGAAACAAAGTTGTAAAGGGCATCTCTGTTAATAATAGGGCAACCCTAAAAAAAAAAATGTGATCACACGTGACACTCCACACTTCTTGGCAAACGCTAGTGATAAGTAACCCAAGTCATGCATTAACCCCCTAAAACTTGAAGAGGTACTATTATACTTCTGTGTAACAAGGAGGGAAGCTATCTCTCCTACTGCTAATTTTGTAACCCTTGATAGAAATGTGGCTATTCACAGGCTAGTCGCTCTTACCCTATATTTAGGGACCTTCGATTTCCTGGTCAGGGAGAGGGGCAGCGCTCTTTATAGTCACACTCTAAAAAAAAAAAAGGAGGCAGAAACACAAACCAAAGACATCTCCAGACCGGACGACATTTCAGCAAAATTGCTATTTTGTGTAGTTCAAAAACGTCACACAGCAAACATATTCAGTCAAAACCTGAAACTCGGTGCCCCAGTTCCCTTTAGGTGGGCACGCCCAGTCTTGTCCACTCTGTTATGCACCACAACAATGCCACATTAGCCAGGGAATACTGCCCCCAAGGCAATGAGGACAACCCACTTCATGTATTAAATGTGGGCTAGGGCCCCAGACACAAGTCCCAAACAGAGGGTATCCAGCACGTACAAACCCACATTCTGCATTTTTAAGTCTGACAGAGCTAGAAAGATAACACACACCACACGCTCACCAATAATGGATAAAGCCCCCAGGTGGGTCGCCATGTTTTAACACCCTCCACCCCCAGCAATATGAAATTAATGGTGATGCAGTAAACCAACGTATACCACCCCACACTGTAAAGCGGTCAGAATCCACAGACATGGAAACACGACTTCCCCTTGAGAGCAGTAGTCGGTGAGATATACCCACATACGCTACATAATGAGCCCTCGTACTCACTACTCTAAAAGATGCGTTGGTCCTTCAAACCTATTCTGACCCCTCGCTGTGCCGAACTGTTGACCAGGCACAGCAGAGGACCGGCTTTTTAAACTCAATCAGAGCTCAATTAGTTTGTTCAGCTGCAGGCGGAGGACTTGCCTCAGCTGCCTTGGGAGGATACATCAGTGTGCACACCCAGGGGCAGGCCGGGAAATAAAGTCTGCCGCTCAGCCAGGGGGAGAATATCATAGTGCCTAGCTGAGCAGCTCACCAGCAAGTCCCCATACATACTGAAAGAAGGAGATCTAAAGTCCACGTGCAGACACGTAACACACAAGTTACCTAACAGGGCTTATAGCCACTATAGATGTGAGATCAAATGTGATGGTCTTCATAGCACCTCTAGAACAGAAAGAGTGTTTTTTCTATATATACACATCACACCACGTTAATTACTCAAAAGACCATTCCTGTCACTGGGCAAAGTCTGGGCAGGTTATTTTGCATGGCACTGTTACCAATAATAGAGGTACAAGTGCTACTCAGGACATATTTTTACGCTTGTTCCAAAAACCATACTCATGATAGCTGCAGCAAAGAAAGGGGTTTTGTATATATCACGCCATATTTATTACTCAAAGGATCATCCCGCTCAATGGGCGAGGTCCGGCTAGGATGTTTTTACATGTCACTGTTCCCAAAACTAGAGGCCCGAGAGATACTAGGGACATATTTTCACAATCTTTTATTACTCAGTCCAAAGAAACCATACTCATGAGGGCCCCAGTGGGAGATTTATGAGCCTCATTCTCCAGGAAGGATGATTTTCTGGACATTTAGTCAAGTTCTTATACTCCCCCACGGGACCTCATCATTAAGACCAAACAGGTCTGTCCGAAGGCGGTAAATCCATTGTTGCTCAAATAGTAGCAAAGGCTTTGTCATATCAGGGCGTGTTTGCTCTAGTTTCTTCAGTACATCCTACTCCATTTCATTCTCACCATGTCCCTTATCGCCATAGTGTCTGGTCAGCTTTGTCGAAACCCTTCTGAACCTAACGGTGCTTCGATGTTCCACAATTTGTGTCCATACATTCCTAGAGGTCATGCCTATGTAAAGCGAATTGCATGGACATCTGATCAGATATACATTTTTTGAGTTGCAGTTAGTTAAATGTTTCAGCTTCCATTGTGTCCTTAGACCTACGTCCACCTCTTTCATCCTTCTTGTGAGTGGGCAGACAGCCACCACATTAGGAGTGGCCTTAAGGAGCAGGTACATTCCAGAGGTTCATCTGGTTCCCCTGTATTCTCTTTTTCCTCTGGCATGTATGTGCCAGAATGTTTTTGAAATTCTTGGCTCTCTTGAAGAAGTACATGTGTCTTTCTAAATCAAGACGACCTGACTGTAGGATCTTCCAACATTTGTTGGTAATCCTTTGTAATCTATTTGATGGTGGGCTGAAGGTGTTTACACAAATGAATCTTTCTTTGGCACCCTCACAAAGGACATCAGCAGCTGCTCCCTGTTATTGTTCAGAGCCCTTTTTTTGTTTGCTTTTTTAATCGACCTGCTGGGAAAAATTATTTTCAAGGAGACTTCCAGATGGTCTTTTGGCATGTGACTTATACTTAATTAAGTAAGAACAGTTGTTTCGTAATCGCAGAAACTGCCCCACAGGTAAGTTCTCCCTTAGTGCCTGTGGGGGAAAACTGTCAGATCTCAAGAGGCTATTACAGTCTGTTGGTTTGTAGAAGACCTCATTTTCAAGAGATCCTTCCTTTACCCTTATGATTAGATCTAGGAATGGTAACTCCCCCCACTGTACCTGTCAAATTTAGGAAGGGGTTCAGTGGATTCAGCCACTCCACTCCTGAATGGTCTATTAGTTACTAATGAATTTGTCTGGATGATAAGTAGTTTCAAAAAGACTGGGCACTTGTAGCTTGGAGGTGTACATGTGACTGGTTAAATTCTCATCATAAAGACAACAAAAAGGTTGGGTGATGCTCGGCTGATTAAGATTAAGACTAATGAAAGTAACGTAAAAACAGGAGTGAGCACAGTCGCTTAAGAAAAAGTTTGAGGAATCCAATAAGATAATTGCAGAGTATAAAGAGTAACACAACAAAAGATCAAAAAGTTTCAGAAGGAGCTCCAAAAATTCTCCTTTGAAAAAGTATATTCCTATTTAAAGGGCAATTATGTACCAAAAACTATTTCCAATTCAAACACCTCCTCTGGGAGTAGCTCCTCTTCAGATATAGATGATGACCTGAGAAGTGGTAGACATCAGAGGAGGAGGTTGGGGTGACGCAACTCACAGTTATCCTCAAGTTTTTCAAGATTTTGCAATACCCCAGAACACTAATGCATGGGGTGGGGCGCCAAATTACAGCATCCCTCCGGGATATGGAATGACCAACTTTCTGCTCCCTCAAAATCAGCCATGATTTCACCACAGTAATCCATATTTTTGAGAGAGAGGCCGAGGCAGAGGAGTTGGGAAAAGAAGAGAGAGGGGTATTGTTGCAGGACAGAAAGACTCCACAAGAACAGAACCAGTCAGTAGATGCAACTCCCAGGACAAACAAGTCCTGGATATACTGAAGGACAATGTGATAAATTTCAGCAAACGAGTCTCAGAGGAAGTGGAGACCGGGGTTTTGAACAAAGACCTTGGTTTAGTTCCAACACGTGTGACATGTTTAATTTAAAGACTGAGGTAGCAGAGTTCCTAAGTAAGATACAATAGAGGGTGTGTTCTTTCAAGATAGACCCAGCCCTGAGTATGAGAAAAATACTGGTTTACGTCCCAAGTCCAGTTTCTTGCCTCCTTCCTTTGAGATGTCACCAGAGCGGTTGGCCTCTAAAAAGGCGGTCCACAGGGAGATTGATAAATTAAGGGAAGAGATTCTGAACCATTTCTGTAACATGAATAATGAAGAAATGAGATCCATGCGCTCATTGGCAAGAGATGAGTATATCGTAATAAAACCAGCAGACAACGGGGTAGCAGTGGTTATCTTTCCTGTGGATATGTATATAGCAGAGCGTTAAAGACTTCGAACAATGAACTCAATTATCACTAGCGTTTGCCATGAAGTGTGCAGTGTCACGTGTGATCTTACAGTTTTGTTGGGGGTTGTCCTAGTATTAACAGAGATGGCCTTTACAATTTTGTTTCTGTGTTATGTCCCTATGGGTGGCCCAAGATATTCTAGTTTGATCTGAGGTATGATTTTTTGCATGTGGTTCCCTTGCTTTCTAGACTGAAGGGAAAATAATTAGACCAGGTAGCAAGATGAAGTAGGGATCCCTGACCTGGCTGAATGCCCCAGACACGTTAGGGCTTATAAAAATGGGCAGAAACATGTTGGCTGTTCAATAGGTGACTCAAAACATAATTGACAAGATATCACATTTTCCTGTATTTAACAATACCAGTGCTCCCCACTACTAAAGGTGAAATGCTGGGGCAACACAAGGTAGCTTAGTTGTGTGGATCCCGGTTTTTATCTAGCAATGACTTATTAAGAACTCCCTCCTGCGCTGAGTTATGAGGTGGTTGAGTCTGCCCTGGTGACACTGTCCTACTAGGGTGGGGAGAAGAAGCTGATGATGAAGCATGACACTGTGAAGTGTGTGAGGCTTCCTCTTCCATAAAAGGAAAGACCCCCCCCCCCCACCGAGGTCAGAATAGGCAAAACAGATCCACAAGCAGAGGGTTGTCTAAAAAGAGAACCATAATTGGGTTTCTCTTCTGGAGCAGTCATATTTGGTTATGTTTCTTCAAAGACAGACTCCTCTCTCTTCCCCAACCAGATCTTACAGTAGTGACAAATGCATCAGGAACGGCCATCTGGGAGAGGTGGAGATCAGAGGACTCTGCCTCTGGAGGAATCCGGATTCCACATAAACTTTCTGGAGCTCTGGGTGATTCAGCTATCAATGAAAGCATTTATTCCCTCTGTCAAGTGGAAGTTAGTGCAAGTGTTTACGGACAGCACTACAGCCATGTGGTTTCTGCAACAAGCAGGGCAGGCTAGGGTTGTGGACCCTTTGTCCAGAGGCCCTGTGCCTCTGGGCATACGTAGATGGAACTGCATGGCATAACCCTGGTGGTTCAACAGCTGGCAGGTTCTCTAAATGCCAGGGCAGTCGAACTCAGCCGTTGATACCTAGAGGATCATGAGTGGCGTCTTCATTTAGAGGTGGCGCAAGGACTCTTACAGCAGTGGGGAGAGGCTTGATTAGATCTGTTCGCCTCTGAAGAGAATGCACGTCAGCAGGTTTGCTTGTTGGAGTTTCCAAGGCGGCACTCGCTCAGAGATGCTTTTCGTCTCAAGTGGAGTCCAGGCCTCCTGTATGGCTTTCTACCCATACAACTACTGCAGAGAGTTCTAAGATCAGGAATGACTGGGCCCAAGTCAACCTTGTGGCACCAGACTGGTCATGGAGACTCTGGTAACCCGAGCTTCTGAAAATGAGCATCAATCCTCCAATCAGGCAGACCCTTCAAGAGGATCTTCTGTCTCATCAGCAAGGGAGGGCCCTCCACCCGAACCTGTGAACTCTCCGCCTCCTTGCATGGAGGTTGAGCGGGGACAGCTGATAGCTTTTGACCTTATTCCAGAGTCTGTCAAGTTATCGTGGAGGCCAGGCAGCCCTCCACCAGAACGCTATACACCTGCCGTTGTCAAACATTTATAAATATTTTACAGAATAGTCTATCAACCCTCTTTTCTCTCTTTATTCTTACCCTTGACCAGCAGGGCTCTGCTCTGGGCACTCTTAAGGGTTGTCTCTCTGCTCTGTCTGCCTTCCTGCAGCTGCCTGACCAACCATCTTTATTTAAGTCTACTATTGTAAATAAGTTTCTGAAAGAGCTTATACATATGTTTCCTACCTCGCCCTTCATGATGTCCCCTCCACATGTCTTACCGTCAAAGCAGCCTTCTTACTGGCGATAACATCTGCCTGGAGGCTGAGTGAGCTGCAGGGTTTATCATCCAAGCCTCCCTATCTTTCTGTGTTCCCTGGTAAAGTGGTGCTTTGCACCCAGACCTCTACCCTTCCAAAAGGGCTGACTCCATTCCATCTTTGGCAGTCTGTCACTCTTCCCACCTTTTACGCCCTCCACATCCCTCTAAAGAAGAGGAGCGACTCCACCGTCTGGACCTAAGAAGAGTGTAGTTCTATTTTGACCTCACAAAGGAGTTCCAGGTGGGCGACCAACTCTTTGTAAGGGTATGTTGGAGTGAAAAAAGGTCAGGCAGTACAGAGATAAATCGTTTTGCATTGGGTCATTCTCTGATCAAAATCTGCTACGTCCTGCCTAAAAAGCAGCCTCCTGAGAGCTTAAGGGCCCATTCCACTAGAGGAAAAGCTGGAACTACGGCGTTAGCTCATGGAGTCAGGGTCCTGGACATCTTCCAGGCAGCAACACGGGCGTCCCTGCACACGTTTGCCAAACACTAGTGCCTGTCCAGTCAGGTCTTCAGGGACAGATATTTGGCCCGTTCGGTCCTGCACGACTCTCTAGTTCAGAAAATTTGTCTGCACCCCACTACAAGGAGGATATGGCTTAGGTATCTATTCAAAGGTAAGAAATCTGCAGCTAGAGGTCTCTAACAGATGAACAAGTTACTTACCTTCAGTAATGCATTATTCGGTATCAACAATATCTAGCTGCAGATGCCATACAAACCCACCCATGCCTTCCCGCTCTGCGGCAGATTTCTAGGGCTAGGGTTGTTCCCCTTTTCAGGGCCCTAGTTTTGACACACATCTATATGTTCACTTCATGGCTCTACGCTTCTGGCGTGGAAAGTCGTGAAAAGTACCTAATGTCCACGTGCCTGGGTGACGCCTAATTAGGTGACCGCAACTTCACTTTCAGTGCCGACAAGACATGGAGCCACCCGACGGCACGCAAGGGTACTGCTCATCCAGAGGTTTGCAGAACCAGTCTGATGCCTGGGAAATTCAAAAGTAAGAAATATGCAGCAAGATATTATCTCCACCAGATAACTTGTTACCAAAGGTAAGTAACTTGTTCATTTGTCCCCTTATTGTGTCCAAGTGCACCTACCATCCTTTGCATGACTAATGGGGTATGCAGCGTGGTGTGTGGACTCTTTATTCCATCTCTTCTGGTTGTCCCTACCCTGAATTCCTAGGCGATAGGCAAGTAAATATAAAATGTTGATAGATAATCCTTCCCTCAAAGTCCCCAGCTTTTGAATTCCCTCCAGGTGTAAGGCTATAGCTAGAAACGTTCCTCTGCCACCAAGAAACAGTTCCCTGGCTCCACCAGATGGAATGAGTTTCAACTCCCATCTACCCGAGATGTGATGACACCAGAATATATTTAAGGCACCACCAGCACGCTGGCAGCTGTTGTAATTTTTCTGCATTTTATCAGCACAAGTATGGAGCTTTTCTCATTGCTTCACCAAATAAATTGCTCCTTTTTCAACACCAAATCGGTCAGATGTCCTCTTCTGAGATTTTAGGGCTCAAACTCTGTTGCAAATGCTGTACAAAGATGTCCTTGTTGGACCCACATGCCAGGTGCATGTGGTGCCTGGGTTCAGAACATTACCTCTCTGCCTACAACTCCCATTCATTGATGCAGCCAAAGGTAATCAGAGAGTGGTGAACAGAGGTATTTTTGTTCCAGGCCCACCTTTGCAGTCCCCTTCAGCTAAATACCCTGACGGAACGATCTGCTGAAAAAATGCAAAAAGCACTGTACGATGGAGAAAAACCCTTGGTTTCACTAGGGAAACAGTCCTTAGACCATTTGTAGTCTTAATATAAGTCCTTGACATCAGGCTTTTTCTTTGTTGCTGGAGTGATTCCAGCATTACAGATTTATGAAACTGAATTTCCCGACCCCATTGGCCAACCCCCATGCAAGTCAACGCGTTTCGGCAAGCCATGGTGGCTAGCTTCAGGATGGCTCCCTTGCCCAGTAAACAACTCCCCTAGGGTAAGCCCTTTACCCACCTCAGTGGTTCTGGCAGCTTCAAAACGTATTCCTCCAAACTCTATGGCTCAACAAGCCCCCATCTTGGGACTGCTTCTTACAGACCAAGTACCTCCCAAGCCACAGACCTCTGTGCGCTTGGCTACACTTAGTTTACAAACATCAGTCTTGGTCTCTGATCAGATTTTGTCACCGCCATCACCAAAAACCTCAAAGTCACAAGTTATCCAAGTGGTCAAAAAATGGATTGGCTATGTTCTGATGATGAATCTTTTGCACAGCGCCTCACTAGGTCCCAAAGATTTGCCCACTTGAAGGAACTCTTCGGTCCGAATCCAGTGTTCTAGGCATGGGCAATAAACATTATGGCCTTACAGAGGACGTTGATTCGGAGGCAGATAACTTCCCCGTCGTTTCTTACAATACAGATACTGGAAGGCTTAAAGTTTGCGCCAGGGCCCAACAGCCCAGAAGTCAATCCAGTTAACCAAATAAAGTTCCACTCATGAAGGATCTAGGTGATGCCATCAGCAGCAGCAGTCCCTGTCACTGGCATGTTCTGTTCTCACTGCTGCCCGCCATTAGCAACAACAGCAGCAGTTTCTGTCACTGGCATGTTCTGTTCTTTCTGCTGCCTGACTTCCCCCTGCTATGCCAGCAATTCCAGTGCAGGCAAGTATGGTCTCTCATTTCTCCTCCTATTGACAGACGATCACGATGGATCACTGGTCTCTACAACTCATCTGCAATGGATACACCCTTGTGTAGGAAGCTGGCTCTGTATATACTATACCAAAATAAGGTATAGTGTGCACAGAGTCCAGTGGATCCGCAGAGGCTTTACAGAGGCTAAAGTAGATTATATAAATGCTTTCTTTTGTGTTAGTGTGGTTCAGCAGTTAGATTTATCAGAGTGTAGTGCTAAGCATTTGTTGTACACACACAGTAAAGAAATGAGGCACACACTCAATGACTAACACCAGGCCAATGTTTTATGTATCAAAAAATATACTTTGTTATTTTATTTGTAGAACCAAAAGAATATTTGTTACAGGTAAGTACAGTTTTAAGAATGTATCACTTTCAAGTATCAACAACAATGTGTTTGGAATTCACAGATAAAACAGTTCACAGGTAAGTTATACTTTTCAATTTCAAAGTAGACAGTGCAACTTCTCATACAAAGCAATGAGTCCTAGGGTAGGAACAGTAACAACACAATTTGCAGGTAAGTACACGACTTATGATCCCAGTCTCAGGAGGTTAGGGTATCCACCGGGCAAAGTTTAGGAAGATACCAAGGGTGCACCACCAGCAACACTAGGCTGGCCAGGTGCAGAGGTCAAAGTTGGTGTCGGGTGCCCAAAGGAATCCTATGGAGACAGGGGGCCCTTAGAAAGAAACAGCTTGCAGGTAATTACCCGCAACTTCAAGGCACAGACCTGGGGTGTTTAGTTCAGTACCAGGGGGGCCACAGGTCAGCATCCAGCACACACCCTCAGTGGCACAAGGACGGCAGGGTGCGACCACAACGTTGGGCGCCTAATTCTTCTTCAGGGAGGAACCCCAGGGATCAAAAAGATGCTGCAGGCTTGGTCCAGGGAGTCGAGTGAAGAAAACAAACGGCTGGACAGGTAAGTAGAGAGCCCACTGAACGTTGCTGGACCATCAGTTGAATTCCCCAGTGCCAGGGGGCTGCGGGTGCAGGGGTACCTTTAGGCGTTGGGAAATCTTCACCAAATTCAGTTGCGGTCCTGGGGTTCCTCTGGAATTAGGCTGCAGACGGTGTCGCGTTGGTCAGGAGGGGTCAGCCCAGGGTGGACTTGAGGTTGGAATCGTCTGGGGACCTTCTCTGGACCGGTGGGCCAGCTGGACTCGGGCCGTGGGCGTTGAGTGCAGAGTGAGTAGGTCTCGCAGATCCGGGGCGGTTCAGGAGTCCTTCTTGGAGGTTTCTTCGTGGACAGGGCCGATGTCCTTGGGTATGCAGGCAGTCCTCAGGGGTTTGTAGAGGTCGCTGGTCCTGCAGGCCGAGTTGTCTTGTAGCAGGAATTTTGAAGCTGCCGACAGACCAGTAGGGCTGTGGCCAAGTCATTTGTCATCTGGGGGTCTTTTCAGGTCACCAGGAATCTGAAGAGCAAGGTTCAGGGGAGCCCCTTAATACTAGCTTTAGGGCTGTTACATGGGGTCAGAGGGCAGTAGCCAATGGCTACTGTCCCTGAGGGTGGCTAAACCCTTCTTGTTCCCACTCCCTTTGGGGAGGGAGGCACATTCCTATCCCTTTTGGCTATCCTCCTCCAAAACAAGATGTAGCATTCTGCAAAGAAGAGGTCACCTCAGCTCTGGGCACCATAGGGGTGCTTCCAGCTGAGGTGGTCACTTGTCCTTGTGTTTACTAATTTTCACGCCAGACCTGCCGCCAAAAGTGGGTCTTGTTCCGGGGAAGGTGGGTAATGGAGGGGCAGGCATCTCCACTAGCTGGAGTGCCCTGGGACAGTGTAACAAAAGGCTGGAACCTTTGAGGCTCACTGCCAAGGTGTGCAGTTCCTGCAGTGGGGAGGTGTAAAGCACCTCTACCTAGAGCAGGCTTTGTCTCTGACCCCAGAGAGCACAAAGGCACTCTCCCCATGCAGTCAGAAATATGACTATTAGTGGCAGCTAACACTAGAGGGTTGGGTGAAATACAGGTGGCATCTTTAAGATGCCCTCTGTGCATTTTTCAATAACTCCAACACTGGCATTAGTGTGAGTTTATTGAGCTGAGATGTTTGATACCAAACTTCCCTGTCTTCAGTGAAACCATCATAGAGCTGTGGAGTTTGTAATGACAAACTCCTAGCCCATGTACTCAGTACGGCCACACTACACTTACAATGTCTAAGAATGGACTTAGACACTGTAGGGGCATATTGCTCATGCAGCAATGCCCTCACCTATGGTATAGTGCACCAAAGACCTGCTAGAGGAGTGACTTACCTATGCCACAGGCAATGGTTTGTGGGCATGGCACCCAGAGATGGATGCCATGTCAACTTTACCTTTTTCTCACCACCAACACACACAGTCTGCAGCGGCAGTGTGCATGAGTTTGGTGAGGGGTCCCTTAGGGTGTGGCACAATACATATTGCAACCCTTAGAGACCCTCCCTGGCCAGAGGGCCCTTGGTATCAATGGTACCTTTTACAAGGGACTTAGCTGTGAGCCAGGGGTGTGCCAGATGTGGAAGCAATGATACAGTTTAGGGAAAGAACACAGGTGCAAGGGCCTGGTTAGCAGGATCCCAGGACACACTCAGTCAAGTTAGCATTCAGTATCAGGCAAAAAGTGTGTGGGGGTGTAACCATGACAAAAAGGGCATTTTCCTACACCTCGCCTTCCTGTCCTTTTCTTTTGGCAGTCCAAATTCAAGATGCTTTCTCTGAGCTTCATGGCTCTAATTGTGGGGAATTGGCTAATGTGCTTGGGCCGACAAGATGCCTACTTTCATCTGCAGACTTTAACCACATATAAGCACTGCCTGATGTTTACTCTGGTTCCCAACACTACTTGTTTTTGGTTCTGTCATTAGGATTGGTGACTCCTCTGTGACAATTATCAATATGATGGCAGTATTGGTGACTTCACAGCAGAGATCACGAGTCTACATACCCCCTTCCTTGGACAAGAGGGTGGTGAAGGCAGATCTTCTTTGGTGGTTATGGAACATCTTCACCACACAGTGACTCTTCTTTATGATGTGGTCTTCAAAACAAACACTGAGAAGTCCCGTCTCGCCCCACACAGAGGCCGACATTCATAGAGATAATGCTTGACATAACTCTAAAGAGGGCCCTTCCTCCTTTTCAAAGCATTGCGTGTATTCGGGCTATGATTCTGATATTTCAGGCTCAGGCACTAGTCCAAGAACAGGATAATAGTTCAATGTCGAGGAGGGGCTGATATTAAATAGGTTGAGGATATCAAAGCGGCATGTCAGTTATTTGATTTGGTGCTGAATATTGTATCTGATAGAGACATGTAGTCATAGATTCCTTACTTTAGAATCCTCCCCAGGCACAAGACTGGATCCAGAAACTTTTTTCCCATAGCATGTCTGCACGTTGGAAAAGGGTGTTGCGTGACTCCGTATCAATGTTATCCACTGGAAGGGACAGCAGCGAAGTCCAATTAACCCCCTCACCGACGTCGGTTCCTTCTTTTCCATGCTTGCAATGCAGATCTGGTAACTGTTGGTCAGGCCGTTTACGGTCTACTTCAACATTTTTGTCGATGGAACAATGTGCTTTTTCCAGTGCATGTCTCGAGGTTCAAACCCTTTAGGTCCTGTGGACAGCAAATGGCGGCTACGTGCTCCCACTCAATTTCTATTTGGTGCCTGGGCGAGCACCATGACGCCGAAGAGTGCAGCTCCTATCGTCAGCTTCAGCCGAAAGCTCTGCAGGAGCGTCGTATGAAGCTTCTGGCCGCATGGATGTCCGAGCAGTCCCAAACTTCCCAGAAGTTGACCACTGTCTCCTTCTCTTATTGGCGTCTGTTCAAGGAGTTGTTTTTGTAGACGTCATTCTCCATCGACTTCACGAGGTAAGTCACAGTGCAAGCGGTCAAAGTTGCAGACTTCACCGCTTATGGCCTCCCACTATTCCTCAGGTGAAGAGTTGAGATCCGGATCTAATCCTCGTCTCCCTCCTTTTAAAGGGGCCAGGGTGACTCTAAACCAGATGCGTAAGTATTATGTTTCCTTTCACGCAATCTTTGGGTAATCACCTTCCTCTGGTGCACCTGTGGGACCAAAGAAGGTGCAAAATGCCTTGACTGTGTCCACATCTGCGGTTTCACCCTCGGCTTTAGTTAGGCCTTCAGCTTCAATTGACAAAACCGTTATGGTGCCGGTGCACAACCCTTTTGGGTTTTCACCTTCGACGCCTGTATTGGATCAGCCAACTCCAGCTGCTCCGCTGGTGGCACCGATCAACAGTGAATCCCTCTCCCCATCTGAAGTTGAAATCAACGTTGAGGAATCACCTTCACACCTCTGTTCAATGTCTGGTATGGCGCCAGTCATGCAGGTTATCCCTGATCTCCCTCCACATGTTAATCCTTCTGAGGGATATGGTGGAGAGGCTGTGTAAGAGTTGAAGGGTATACCACCCATTTCAGATATTCATGAGCCTCATAGGACAGCTGGCTGGCTGACGTAGCTGTGGTTAGTGGCTTGGATTCCTCCCCAGCATCAGGCCTACCTTCCCCCCCCCCCCGAATCTGCTATGGAGGCAAGTTCCTCTGTTGCTAACATGCTGAGAAAGGTTGCTGTCGTTTTGGATCTAACAGTGCGCATCCTCTAATTGAAATCCTCCATCTGATCGTGCTATATCTCACGATCAATGACCGGCTTCTGGTGATCCGGCTTGTCTCCTAAGACATCCTACTCATCAAAGTTTAGTGGTACAGGCTGCTTTTGCCTCCCATGATAGTGAGTCTCTCCCAAATGCCACATCTGATAGAGATTTCAGGAGTCTAGATGTCTGTGGCAGGCATTTTTCCCTCTACAAGATCCGCTTTACGCTCGATTAATACAGCTTGCATTCTTGCTGTCTCTCACATTTATTATGGGACTCATTGATAAGCATCTTGCCTACACTTCTGGATGATATCAGGAGCATTCTTACCCCTATGATTCAAGATGGCCAGCAAGCAGCTAAACCAATGATTTGCTGTGGTATGGATACTACTGACTTTGTGGGTTGAGCTACGGGTTCTTCAGTTGCACTACGTCGCTGTCCATGGTTACGTACCTCTGGATTTTCTAAGACAGTTCAAGCCACGTTGTGCTCAGTTGTTCAGTGCTATCAGTAATAGGATCCTTCAGATGCTTTGAAAGTGGGCTGGATAGTTAGTTGGATTATATATCTGCTGAAGTAATATATTTGGATTTGACCCCAGACCAGACAGCTCTTAAAGTGCTCACAATCCCTTTCTTGAAGTATCCAGTGTTTCCTTTGCTAGAAATCTCAGTCTTGGAGTGAACGTGTAGGGGTAAAATTAACTGTGATGAAAAAGTTATATTACCTTAATATTCAAAATAATAGCAAAAATCAAGGGTTCACCCGACCCTGAAAAGTGCGTCCTGCACTTCATGCTTGTGCTGCCTTTCTGATTGGTGGGCAGGAGTAGTGGAGGCGCCGCTGGTGATGGTGCTCATTTATAGTGGGCCCGGTTGCGACCTGTAACAGGGGAAGATTGCGAGCCCCAGAGGTTCGGATCCTAGATGGGGATGGGCCTCTCCTGCGTCTGGCGGAGCTCTATGCCGGCGAGGGGTGGAACCTTCTCCCTTGGGACAATAATCGCCGAAGACACATAGTGGAGACCTTCATGGGAGGGACCTGCCCGGTCCCAATCTGAGTGACGGCCTGCTGTGGCCTTCATGGTGTGGGCTGGCTGGGCTAGATGTTGGCCTGCCCGTCCGTGCATGGACTGATAACAAATAACAGCATATCTGGCAGGGCCGACTACTGCCTTGGAGGCCCCTGTCCCTGACAGTAAGTGAAGAGGAGGAGCGCCCCGCAGTGGCGTTGGGATCGGCACGGATCGGGCCGAGAGCCGCCACACAGCGGATCGCTTGTGTCTGGGACAGCTGGAGCGGTAGCGCCGACCCCTGGAATTCCGCTCAGTTGGTTGTGGCCTGCAGGGGACAGTTTGATCTTTGGAGCCCGCTCGCGGGTCTACACTGTTCTGCAGGAGGAGCCGCCCAGATACACAGAGATGACCTGTTCCCAGAGAGACAACTTGGGTGTCCGGGGTGAGCGACTGGACGTGTCCTGCATCGTGGAGGGGTGGCCCACTGGTGCTGGTTGAAGCTCGGGACATGGTGCTTGATTGTCTTGGGGCCTTTATCTCTTGGCACACATGGGTAGGAGTAAGTATTAGGGCACCCCCAGGGTAATACAGTGGAACATTTTGCGATTCCGGCCTCTGCATCTCAATGCGCCATTCCTCTGGCCGAGTGGGGCAGGGTGCTGACCAAGAGACTGGGGAGCTCTTGAAAGTAGAGTTGTTGCATACAAGGCTCCCGGTTAGTCCCTGGAAAATAAAATAGAAACTGTGGCCCTTCGGGGCAATCTCCTGTGCACTGACCTCTGTAAGGTCTCCGATAAAGTTAGTCTGGCGGATGGTTCGATTGAGGAGGTGGCCCCTCTGAAGAAGCAGGTGGCTGCGGCTGAGTCTCACTCCGGGGCTCTGGAAGCTAGGGTGGAAGATGCAGACGGACTCTCTTGCTATCATAATGTATGATTGCTGGGATTCCCTGAATGGCTGATCTCCAGAGACAGGAGCCCCCCCCCCACAGGAGAGGTGTATGGGGAGACCTTAGCAGCTCATAGAGAAATTAATTCCCTTTGTGATACACTAGATAAGGCTGGCCTTAAATCATATTCCCAAATGTTACGCAGGGAGGGAGATGATTGAGACACTTAAAGGTGCTTTATAAACCCTGATTTGATTTGACATCCTGTTGGCATTACAGGATCACCTTAAGACAGTCTATGGAGCAGACCCACAGGATAACGATGGTAGGTTGGAGGAATTCCTGGCCTGGTTGAGGCTTCCTCACTTACAACAGGAGACTGCTTAAGAAGAAGAGGAGGATATCTCCTTGGAGGAAGTGAGTACAGCCATAAAGGCACTTAACAAATCCAAAGTGCTGGGCTGTGACGGCTTCCCGGTGGAGTTCTATCACGCCTTTGCTCCCACCGTGGGGAACAAAGTACTGGAGGTCTACCAGGAGGCGAAGCGAGAGGACCTCCTTCTGCAGACCATAAGAGAAATGGTGGTGTGCCTGATGCTAAAGCCCAGAGGGGACCCGGTTGACCGTGTTGCATACAGGCCTCTCACTATGCTTAACATAGATCTTAAAATACTATGTATAATATTTGCAACGAGGTTGGCTGGGGTGATTTGGGACTACTCCATGAAGACCAGTGTGGTTTTATGCCAGTACCTAGCACCGCACACAACCTTCACAGACTGACACGTTCTACACTAGAGCGTTGGGGTGAGAAGGCCTTGGTCTCCCTAGATCTTGAAAAGGCATTTGACATCGTGGAGTGGGCCTTTTTGGTGGTGGTGCTGCGGGGCATGGGGTTTAGACCCAATTTCTGAGCATGGATACACCTCCTATACACTGCTCCGTCTGTGCACATAAGGGTGGGTGGTGAACTTTCAGACGTTTGGCCTGTGGTATGAGGTACTAGGCAGGGGTGTCCTCTTCCACCCCTCTTGTTTGCCTTGACAGTTGAACCCCTTGCATTGTTGCTGCGACTAGAGCTGGCACCTTGGGGGATTAAGGTGGGCAATACAAATCATGTTATTTCACTTTATGCAGATGTTGCATTGATCTGTCTACACACACCCAGGGTGTCAGTCCCCATCCTGATGCAGTTCAGTGTGGTCTCTGCACTCAAGGTCAATATTCATAAGTCACTGCTATTCTCACTAGGTGACTTGGTGAGGAAACGGAGAACACAGCTACCAGATGTGGGTCTTCGTTGAGAATTCGAAGACTTTCGATATCTGGGTCACACATACTGAGGCACAGCACAGGTGACATAATGTAGCTAGGGTATTAAAGGGATTGGAGGGCTCTGTTAAATTGTGGAATAAGCTCCCACTCTTGGTGATGGGCAGGGTGGCCCTGGCAAAAATGGTCTTCCTCCCTCGCTTGCCTTTACCTTGTGCAAAAATCTCTGTTTGCGTTAGAGGATTGTTTCTTTTTCAGGTTAGCTAGCCTATTGATTTCTCTTCTGTGGGCAGGTAGACGCAACCGTGTGGATGAAAATGAAAATGAGAAACAATTTTCATGTCACTTGTGCTGTTTATGGCCAATTATTAAGTCGATGTGTGATACCGTTAACACTGAAATGGGATTAGAACTTGGAAAGATGCAGTACTGATATGTAAAAGTGTAAGTGAAGCAAAAATTCTTTGTTGAGTTGCAAATTGCAGTCAGCAATGCCTGGAGAATAAGGGAATCTGTAATGTAAATAAATACTTTAGTATCTTATTCACTTGATGTGAATGACTGGACATTACTGCTGTTGGAGGACAGTTTTATTTTTATTTTTTTAACAAGGGGTAGCACTATTTCATGCCTTAGGTTTTTAAGCTTTATGTTTTTTTATGATTTGTATTTGTGTACATTGTGTCAATTGTATTTAGCTTCCAAATAAACATATTTTCATAATGAGGTGTTAAGCAATTGTATTTTGTGACATAGCAAAGTAAGCATGTTTTGGAAGGTTTTTGGATCCAATTCATTAGTACAAAAAACGTTTTCATATTTTTTGTCACACATATTCGTCTCTTTGAGACTAGCAATTTATAATTCTCCTGCCTTTCCCCCTACCTTCTGCTCAGCGTGGTCAGTTTTCTGGACGTAAATGCAGTGTGAAGCAAACAAATCTTATCAATCCTTTGGACTTGCAACTTCAGTAGTGGATTTTTAGCTGAATCCTGGTTGGTGGCTAAAATGAGAAATATCATCACCAACCTTGGGAAAGTTTAACTTGGAATATCTAAAGGAGCAGTCCTAGTGCAGAGCCGTTTCCCTTTCAACCAACCACCATTAACAATAGAATGTGCTTTTTACTCTCTTTTGGTTTTAGACTAGAGTACTCTTAATAGCTTACACCAAAGCTGTGTGGAATGTTATGCAAGAAAGTGAGATATTTTTTGTGAACAAGCAACAGATTTGAGAGAGCTGGCCACACGTGTTTTGGTGCCACCTCTTTGTTTGGATGTCATCATTGGCAAAAATGGAACTGCATCATATCAATCTGGGTCTGGGTTATTATTTAGGAAGCAATTGCTAGACAACATGCAGATATGAGAGACCGACTCCTAGTTTTGATCTGAGCCCTTAGCAGAGTGCCTATACATACGCAAAACAGCTCTGTAAGTGAAGCCTGACAAGGTACATTTACAACAGAAATGTATGACCACTGCACAATTATGCAGGTCTTCAGGTCAGCTACAGAGCTGTGCGAGCATTTATGCTATCATCTGGATGGAGAAAAATGGATCCTTGTGGGTCTTCCAAAATCCTCTACTGCTCCCTGTAGGAAGATGGCATGGTGTGTGGTGGACAGCTATGGTGTTTGCACCTCATACCAGGTCCAGACAACTCCTATTAGTGACACAATGTCTAGGAAGCCAGGGCTATCTAGTGGTATCTGTGGTGGGCAGCCAAGACTTATCTAGGAGGAGTGTAAATCACTTGCATTACCACAGCAGTCACACAGTAACTAATCACACATTTTTTGATAAAGACATGTTATTAATTTTCAGGAAGGAAAAAGATCAATGGTACAAACATTTTAACAAGGAGCCAACGTGGCGCCTAACATTGGTCAGTCCCGATTCCCAGCTCCCAGGCATCACAATATAAGTAAGGTCAGACACTACCTAGGTATTCACTGCGGCCTCCCACTTCCCCCATATCCTGTCATATTTATTCGGGCAACCCCTGGCCTCGTATACCAATTTTTCACGTTGTGCACACCAGTCCATCCCCCGCCTCCATTTAGCCAGTGCTGGGGCACCTCTGGTTTTCCAATCTGCCATTATATCCTTCTTAGCCACCAGACATGCCACCCCGAGGAAGGTTCGGTCTGATCTTCTCAGCCCGATGTCTCCCATGATCCCCAATAGGAGGGGCAGTGGGTCCCTTTCTATGTTTCCCTGTAGGGCTCCCGAGATCTCCTGTAAGACCTCTCCCCAGTAGGTCACTATAACTGGGCACGTCCATACCATGTGAAAGAAGTCGGCTGCGGGGCTCATGCATCGCGGGCACTCCGCTGTGGGTTGGAGGCCCGCCCGGTGTAGTCTGGAGGGAGTGAGGTATGCTATGTGGAGGTAAAAGGTCTGTATTAACCGGAAGCGGGTGGCCATTGATAGGGTACGGGGGGCCATCAGTGCTTCGTTCCAATCCATCTCTTCCATAGGGCCCACCCATCCCTCCCATCTCTGGCGGAGCCCCCTAGGGAGCTGGCAGAGTGAGCGATCAAAGAACGGTAAACCTGGGAAACACCACCCCTACCCAGGTTCCCCATCAGTACCTTCGCCTCCATGGGGCTATATTCGGGTATGTTATCTCCTACCTGCATGTGTACTAGTAGGGCGTGCCGGAGCTGGAGATACTTATGAAATTGTGTCCTATTTAGGGAGAAGAGTCTCTGTAGGTCCCCAAATGATCGCATGTGTGACCCTTCCCAAACATCGCCCAGAGTGGAGATTCCTATATTGTCCCATTTCTGGAAACCCTCCAGGTTCACCACTTCTTTTAGGTGCTTCCCGTGCCATAGTGGGGTCCGTTGGGTAAGGCGCCCCCACCACCCTGACAGTTTCTGGGCCATTCGCCAACCCAACAAAATCACCTTGGTCACTTCCGGGATGTCCCGGGAGATCGGGCCCCCATATAGGGTGTCAAAGATCCGCGGGTAGCCCAGCGATCGGAGTTCCAACCGATACGCCGGGTCCGACCACCCGCCCCCAACCCAGTCGTTGATCACGAGCAGGTGCATCGCAAGGAGATAATAATGAATGTTAGACATGCCCAGTCCCCCGTCGTAAACATCTCTTTGACAGGTTTTGAGCGCTAGGCGTGGGCGGGTGTCGTTCCACATGAATTGACGTGCCAGTGAATCCATCTCACTAAACCATCTCTTAGGGATGGGGTGTGGGAAGTTTTGCAATAAATAGAGGACTCTGGGGTGGATCATCATCTTGTAGAGTGCTATTCTGCCAAGCAGATTTAAGGGGAGAGTCTTCCAGCGCTGTAGGTCAGTTCTAATTCTTTTAGTTAGCGGCGTCATGTTGAGCTCCCATGTCAGCTCAGGGAGTAACGAGATATGTATTCCCAAATACTTAAAACTGTTCCTTCGCACTGGGATGTTGTGCTGCCAGTCCACACAGTCCCGGGAACGATGTAGGGGGACCAAAAGGGACTTATTGGGGTTTAGGATCAGACCCGAGGCCTCTGCGAAGAGGCTCAGAATTTGTAGGACGCGGGGACCGCTTTTAGCAGGGATAGAAATGTACAGTAGGACGTCGTCTGCGTATAACGCTATTCGGTCCTCTGGGCAGGCGGGCCAGGACCAGCCCTCGATCAAGGGGTCTTCCCTTAGCAGTATTGCCAGGGGCTCTATTGTTAGTGCGAAGAGCAGGGGGGATAGCGGGCATCCTTGTCGGGTGCCGCGACCAATGGGAAACGGGTTGGAGACCACTCCATTCACTTGTACCCGGGCCGTCGGGTTAGAATAGAGGAGCCTCACCAGGCCTCGGAATTTAGGCCCGAGCCCATTGCCCTGCAGCACTTGGTCTAGGAAGGACCAATCCACTGTGTCAAAGGCTTTTTCAAAGTCGAGCAGGAGTAACGCCAGGGGGGTGTGTGACAAGGTCCTGTGGTGTGCTAGTGCCAGATGTAATCGTCTAATACAATGTCGGGTACTTCGGGTAGGCATAAAACCGCATTGGTCAGGGTGAACCAGGGTGGGCATCACCTCCCTCAGTCTGGATGCAAGGATCGTGGACAGCACTTTGATCTCTGTATTCAAAAGTGAAATGGGCCGGTATGCCGAGCAGTATCGCGACGGGGGTTGGGTCTTGGGGATCACTACAATTGTGGCTTGGTCGATCTCATTGGGGAAGCAACCCTGCCTTTCGGCTTCTTCGTACATATTGAGCAAGTGGGGGCCCAGAATGTCGCCGCATCTATTGTATAGCTCCGCAGGGAATCCATCCGGTCCCGGGGTCCTGCCCGGCGCCAGGCTAGCGATCGCGTTTGTAACCTCTGCGAGGTCGATGGATTCATCTAGTCTGTCCCTTATCGCAAGGGGAATTCTTGGGAGAGTTATGTCGTTTAGGAGGGGGGACTCTCTCTCGGCACTGGGTCGAGGGTGTTCTGCGTATAAGCGCGAGTAGTAGGAAGCAAACCTTTGCGCGATTTCAATGGGTGTTTTGGAAAGCGAACCTGAATCCTCCGCAATTTCAGGTATGACCCTGTTGGCTAGAGGGCGGGTGGCTAGCCAGTGTAGGATTTTCCCGTTTTTGTCCCCCCAGCCATATATTCGTGCTGCCGAGGCCCTCCAGATATGTTTTGCTGATTCTAGTGTTATGTGCTTAATTTCTTCTCTAACCATAGTGAGCTGTCTTAAAATAGAGGCCGACGCTGAGGTCGCTTGTTAGCGTTCCAGGGTTAGCGCCTTGGCCTCCAACTCAACCAGTTGTGAATCTCTGTCCCGCTCGCGTGAACGCAGGAGGTATTTGGCTTGTCCTCTGAGAGTGGCCTTGTAGGCTGCCCATATTGTACCTGGAGATCGGACCGATCCCACGTTCAGCTCGAAATATTGGGCGAGGTGGTTTCTGATTTCCTGGGTATAGTCGTTGTCCTGTAGGAACCATGCGTTCAGGCGCCACATCGGGCGTCTAGTGGGGTCCGTACCGCCCAGCCGGACGCGCACTGGTGCATGATCTGAGACCCCGCGGGGGAGCAACTCCACACCCGTAACGCTGGTAATGTCTAGGGCGGGCATAAATACTAGGTCAATTCTGGACTGTGTCGAGTGAGCAGCCGAGGTATGTGTATAGCGGCGTTCCCTAGGATGCCAGATTCTCCATACCTCGCACAGGCCGAGGCTCTCAGCCCAGCTGTTAAGACTCGAGGCCCGGGCGGATCTACTAGCAGTAATTTCGCCGGATACGTCCAGACTAGGGTTGAGGATGGCGTTGAAGTCCCCTCCCAGCAGGGTGATACCCTGGGGGAGACCCGCTGCCACATGGCGGAGCGAAAGTAGGAATGCGTCAAGTCCTGCCGGAGGCCCGTACGCACATACAAGGTTTATCGGTGACCCGTGAAGAATCCCATTAACTACTACAAATCTGCCCTGGGGGTCGGATTGTGTGGCTGTAACCACCATGGGTAGTGAGCGGTGGAGCAGAATGGCCACCCCCCTGGATCCTCTAGAGAAGCCCGCATGAAACACTCTGTCGTACCCTCCCCGTGCAAGCATGGGGCACTTGGTCCCAAGGAGGTGGGTTTCCTGTAGTAGGACCACTGAGGGGGAGTATCTGCGGAGGGTATTGAATACTGCGGATCTCTTGATCTTATCTAGTAGGCCATTTACATTCCATGAAATAATCTGGGTCAGTGAGGGCTGTGCGTGGGTTGCATGGGTGTTACATGGTTTGAGTGCCTGTCTGTGGACCCCGGGACAACTGTTTTAAACACAACAATGAAATACTAAAATAATAAAGAAAACTAATCAACATTTTACTATCTAAACCCATTTTAAACTCTTTACCCCCCAATCGCCCCCCTCCCCATACTCCCTCCCTGGAAGCATCTGTCGCCCAAATACCCAACCAGTACCTGACAGCCAGAAGGACTGTCGTTGGGGTGGAGTGGTGGACCCCTCCATTTAGTCGGATCAATTGCAATTTAGCGGACATAGTTCAAGTTTAGCGCGGGATGCGCTGAGGAATAGTAGCGCCAACCGCAGTGGCTC
The DNA here is from genome assembly GCF_031143425.1 of Pleurodeles waltl. NCBI lineage: Eukaryota > Metazoa > Chordata > Amphibia > Caudata > Salamandridae > Pleurodeles > Pleurodeles waltl. The sequence continues at coordinate 444,292,514 of NC_090443.1, read as the reverse complement.
CTCCACGGTCTCCGGTCGCGCGCCGGCGCCCAGGATCTCCTAATGTATCCCAATAGGGACCCAATGGTTCAAATCAGCCGAGCACCGGGGACTGGCTCAGACGGTTGTCATCCGTGGCTTGTGTTGTGTCCCGGGGTCCCGGGGGTCCAGCCGGGGTTTTCTCGGTCTGTGTAACGGAGTCACGAGCCATCCCGTCGTTAATGGGAGTGCCCGAGTCCCTCTGCTTCCCTCTACGGGATCTGGTGCTCCTCCGGGGTTTCCCCAAGGGGGCGGGGATCCTCGTGGGAGGTCCCCCCGACTGGTTTCAGGGGACCCCTCCCGGCTCCGAGGCCTTCCTCCGTTAGCCAGTCCCACGCATTCTCAGGAGATTCGAAAAAGTACGCTTTTCCGGCCATGAGGACCTTAAGTCTCGCGGGGAAGAGGAGCATGTATGAGAGCTGCATTGCTCTGAGCTTTTGCTTTACCTGCTCATACGATCGGCGACGGGTCTGAATTTCACGGGTGTAGTCTGGGAAGATCAGGATTTTATGATTCTCCCATTGGAGGTCTCCGGTGCGTCTGGCTTCTTTAAGGATATTGTCTCGGTCTTTAAAGTTAAAGAAGCGTGCAATCATTGGACGTTTAGGGCCGCCCGGAGGGGGCCGCGGGGCAAGGGCCCTGTGTGCGCGCTCAACTGCGAACCAAGGTGAAAGAATTTGATCTGGCATCCAGGTCTTAATCCACTGCTCCAGAAATTCAGAGGCCTTATCTTCCTCCACGCCCTCAGGGAATCCCACAAAGCGCAGGTTGTTGCGCCTTGATCGGTTTTCAGCATCCTCTGTGCGGCGGTGCAGCTCACTAGTTCGAGTTTGTAACTGGGCTACCCTGGTTCTAAGATCGGATAATTCGTCTTCAGTCTGGGAGACGCGGGCTTCCACATCGGTGATCCGACTCACCGCATTTCTGAGGTCCTGACGAATAAGGCCCATGTCCTCTCGCACTTCCCCGATTTTGGTCTCTACGGCTACTTGCGATGATTGGATTGCATGGAGGATGGCATTCACTCCATCCGGCGCGGGACCTCCACCAGCCGTGTCTCCTCCTCCCCGGGAACCCGCCGGCGTCGTGAACTGGTCGATCTTTTGCTGGGAGGCCGGGGGCTGTTTGTTTGCCTTGTCTTTCCCCATTTTGGCGTAAGAGACGGGTCAGTTATATAACTTCTTGGGGTGTTCCAAGTCGTGTCTCAGCAGGGCTTTTTTGTGGCGGGCAGGTATGTGTGGTCGCGGTCTTTTATATGGAATGCAGAGGATGCAAGTCCACTCCTCCCCCTGGGAAAGCCGAGTCGTCGGTGCAGCGGGGGGGCCCCCGGGGGCCTACCCCGGTGTGCCCGGGGCCACGTCGAGTGGCCACCGGCTCAGGTTCGTTGAGGCGTGAGTTAAGGGCGCGGCGCCCCGGTAGTAGGTCCGCCACCGCTCCAGCCTGGCTGCTGGTCCCACGGCTGTTGTTGATGGGTATGCGTTAACTGCGCTGCGACCGCGCAAGCTGATGGGGCCCAAGGATTTTGATCTTGTTGTTCGGCTCGATTAACACCTCTGAGGCACTCTGCAGTAGGCCCCACCTGTGGCCCACCGTGGACCCTTAGGCACCGGAGTTTTCTTCAATCAGGGGGCCAGGGGGGCCTCGTCACAAGGATATTGTGTCTGTCTCTGTTCAGGCAAGTCCCAGGGGGTCTCCCTCTTGGAGCGTCCCGGAGCCCGGGTCCCAGCTCCACTATCGCTCTTGCGGCCTGCCGCACACTGCTCACCTCACTTGGAAGCCCGGGGGGCCCCCACCGCAGGGGGCGTTCCCATCGCGGCTCCTTCGCCGCCCGGGCGGATCCGGTGGAGATCAAGTCTTCAAAGCGGCTCGGACGCCGCAGCTCCTGCAGCCGGTGCCGCCAGGCAGGCACGCGGCGCCGCCCGGGACACCGCGACACCGGGAGCCCCGTTTGCAGCTCGGGGCAGCGCCGTCCTTTCAATCCACCAGGGCCCACGCTCCAGGGCCCAGCGCCGGCTCCCTCCCGGCCACCGCTGCACCCCCGGTCCAGGGCAGTTGCGTCAAGGAGCAGGCAGCTCCGAGTCAGCCCTCCCGGGAGGTTTCGGCTCCGACGGCCATTTTCTCACTCCGGCCGCGTCGCGTGAACGGGGCTCTGCTTCGCCGCCACTCACCACATCAGGACCCCCACGGGACGGGGAGATCGCAGGGATGGTCGGCACGGCACCATTAGGTCGCTAAGTCGTGGAAATATCGGGCGGATGACGGAGGGGTCCAGAGCACACTCAGAGTGCGACCGCCATCTTGACGGCCGAAGCCACGCCCCCCCACACAGTGTTACAAAAATAAAGGTACTTTATTATAGTAGCACTGAACTAGATTACTTATAGACAGTCCCCCGACTGGAGGTAAGTCCACACTATACATTTATCTACACAACAAGTATTAATAATTAGCATGGAAAAACAACAAGCATTGGCAAGAAATAGTAAAACAAATAGCTAGGGCCCTATAGGGGGGCCTACCATATACTAAAATAGTGGAATGTAAAGTTAAGTCCCCCACCCAAGGATGTAGAATAGTTAGAAGGGAGCTGTGAGAACTCGGTACCCCCAAGATGCGAGTACCTAGGTGACACCAGCGACCAGGAGAGCAGAGGTAAGTTACCTGGTCTTCCCAAAGACTAACAAGGAGACTTGGAGAAGAAAGATTGCAAGACCAGGACCAGCCCAGTGGAACCCAGCAGTGTATTCCAGAAGGAGAGGACCTGCAAGAGAAAGGGACAGAGTCCAGTCCACACAGGAGTGTCCAGGTGGGGCAGGAGGCACTACCCACCCTTCTGTGGATGAAGATCTGGGTTGTCGAGGGAAGGTGAAGATCAGCTTTGGAGCCCAGGAGCTGCAGGGAGGTCCTTAGAGTTGTGAAGGTGATATCAGATGCCGGTCGCTGGGTCGCACATGTTGAGTGGTCAGGAGGACCACCAACAAGCCATAGCAAATTCAAATCTGGGCACAAGAGGATTTGCAGAAAAGAAGAGGACCAGCAAAGTCCAGGGGACAGAACCGTTGGAGGGGAGTCCGGGCTGACCCTCAGCAGTCGGAAGATCCAGCCGAAGCAGTTTCAGCCCCCACAGGCAACCCATTGGCAGCAGGTACAGTAAGTTGCATTGAAGCCCAGTGAGCACACCAGGAGAGGAGTCCCACGTCGCTGGAGCAGCAGAAGGCAGACTGTCCTTGCAAGGATGAAGTGCTGGAGGCCAGACCTACTGGGAGCCTGAAGACCCCTTGGAGCAGAAGTCAACAAACCTTGGTTGCTGCAGGAGTTGAAGTGTAGAGGGGCACTGTCCACCAAGGAGAGGCAAGGCTTCATCATCTCCCAAGATGTACAGAGGGCAGAGAACCAAGAGAACCACTCAGGACCACCACATATGTTGGAGGATCCATGCAGTTCCTGTGGAGAGCAGATCCCAGCAGCCGGACGTCATTGCCTTGGGTGCCTGCAGAAGCAGGGGAGTAACTCCTTCCATCCAAGGGAGTTTCCTTCTCACTTATGTGGTGCAGGTGAAGTCTTCTCGACCCCAGAAGATACACAGCCGTTGAAATGTTGCAATTACTGGAAGGAGCTGAAGAAACAATGTTGCAAGGCGAGGTCGTCGCAGGAGTTGCAGGCTTGTTTTGTTCCTGTGAAGTCCAGTAGCGGTTCTGGTGGCCAGGAGCAGACGAGGTTGATGCAGAGGAGTCCTGGTGGAGTCCTGCATGCCGAATCATGAGACCTACCTGCCCCTAACAGGGGACTTGGTCACTCTGCAGAGTGACCACCTATCAGAGAGGGTGTCACGGATGTCAGTCACCTGTCCTGCCCAACCAGATGCTCCCATGGGCCTCTGTACATCTTGTTTCCAATATGGCAGAATCAAGTGGCCACCTGGAGGAGCTCTGGGCACCACCCCTTGGGTGGTGATGGACAGGGGAGTTGTCACCCCCTTTCCTTCGCATTGTTTCGCATCAGAGCATACCTGTACTGGTGCAAACCAGATTATGCAAGGAGGACACCAAATGTGCCCTTCAAAGCAAGCCGGTAATGTGGGGAGGCTACTTCTTCCCAGCCATGTAACACCTATTTCCAAGGGAGAGGGTGTTGCCCCTCTCTCCTACAGGAATCCTTCGTTCTGCCTTCCCCTGCTTCACCTAGTCAAGCAGCAGGAGGGCAGAAATCTGTCTGAGGGGCTGCAGCAGTGTGGGATGCCCGCAAATCCTGGAAGACTGGTAGGAGCAATACTTGGGGGGCCTCTAAGGTGCCCCTGGAGTGCGTGGAATCATGCCATCAATAATGACACTAGTATTGGGGTATGATTCTGACATGTTTGATACCAAACATGCCTAGGTTCAGAGTTACCATTATGCAGCTGGACCACCTGTGTTGACCTTTGGCCAGTAAACAGGTAAAATAGCCTCCCCACATTTACGAAGTCCAGTGCATTGGAACTGGAGTTTGCAGGGGGCACCTCTGTTCATGCAAGAGTGCCCACACACACAGGAACCTGCCCCCTACCCTCTGGGCTAGGAGGGCCTATCTTAGGGGTTACTTACTTACCTGTTGCATTGACCAGCAGTGAAAGGGTGCATGCACCTTTTCACGCAGGCTGCACTGGCAGGCCTACAGACTTAGTTTGCATGGGCTCCTATTGGTGGCATTATACATGCTGCAGCCCATGGGGGAACCCCTGATGTACCAATTCCCTGGGTACCTAAGTACCATATACTAGGGACTTACAGGCGTACACCAGTGTGCCAATTTTGGGGTGTAAAGGGTACCAAAACAACCAAATTTAGAGGAGAGAGCACAATCACTGTGGTCCCGGTTAGCAGGATCCCAGTGATAACAGTCTAAACACACAGATAAAGAGGCAAAAAGTAGGGTAACCATGCTACAAAGGGTGACTTTCCTACACTCCTATCTGGGCAATGCTTTTTTGCTGTGGCGGAATCTAGTTTCTGGAGCCAAGAAATCAGACAATACTACACCACCCTTACATCAGCTAGAATTACATTCAAAGTAGCCTGCATAAATCATAACAGCTTTTAAGTTGGTTTTCGTTCTTATCTGTAACATACATTTTACACTACAGTAGGCCTGTGGTTGACAAGGAGCAAAGTTTTCTTAATACAGGCTAACGTAATTGAAGAAAACTAAATCCTAAACCAATTATGTTCCTGCTTGGATCCCAGATGGTAGAACGTGTTACCGGAACACATGGGACTGAACTCGGACCTCCTGGCCTTCAAAAGGGACTAAAAGTCTGACTTTTTCAAACTTTACCTCATAGAACCACTGTCTGTTTATGCTTATCTTTTTTGTTACATGATAGTCACTGCTTAGTTGTTTCTCCTGTGATACCTGTTGTTATCCCTTCTTACTGCAAGCCTGGCTATTGTAAAGCACTTCACTGCCCAGTGACTAAGTCTTTGCTCTATAGGTTCCACAGTGAAAAATAACTCATTAGCTTGCAAACATCATGTTAATATTTCCCCTCTAGAGGCTGGGAATCCTCAGTAAAGGGTTTCAACCTGATGATGAGGAATATTCAGGCATGTTAATCAACAAAAGATACCAGTGCCTAAGAACTGTAATTATTGGTAGATAACTGTTTCCCTCTCTTTGCTCACAATTATTTAAAATCAATAACTTTTCTTTGTGAGTTGAAGTGTTTGCAGAAGCTGGCCTACTGCTTTCACAGTGTGAGATTGGACTTATTTCTCCCAGTAAAACCTACGTTTGTTGGAAAAGTATAAGTATCTAGCTTAGTAAAATATTGCCAATTGTATTTAGAAATAGTCTTTGTGGTGTAGTTAAATCTTTTTTCATAATTGAAATACACCATGATGAGAGAAATTAAGTTCTGCAGAAATTGGGTAATTTTCCGCTCTATTTTGACCTCTGATATTTTTCTTTATCTCCTTGCAGAAGAACAGCTCTCTTCCAGATGAAAACAACCTGGCACGGCTGCAGGAGGAACTTAAAGCCCTGAAGATGAGAGAATCAGCAGCTGTGACCTCCATGAGGGAGCAACAGCAGCAGGTGAAAGAGCTGAATGACAGCTGGCAGGTGAGTTACCACCTCCCATGAACTGACCGCTGTAACTTGCATATACGTACCCAGACTTGTTTTTTTCTGAGGCACAAGTATGTCCACAGGGGTCTAAGATGTTTTACGGTGGACATTCTCTATCCAACTCTGTGCACCAGTGGCTGCTCTTTTGCAAAATCTCTCCAGAGAGTGGACTCCCTCACCCAATAACCATTCAACTTGTTTAGTTATCACCTACCAGGCAGCTTTTAAACGTTTGCTGCCCATACCAAAAACTTACAGGGGGCCTGGAGCGCACCCATTGCTTATCAGTAGTTGCCTTTATTGTCACTTTAGTTTGCTAGCTTCTTATTCAATGGCTTGACTTCCTCTTCTTGTGTTTGTCCCTCCCCTGAAGCATAGCCTTTTTACCATCCTTTTGGTTGGCTGACATATGTCCTTGCTTTGCTCATATTTAGGGAACTACTTTTTTTTCTTTTTTGTTAAGCACTCAATGAGTGCATATGCTTTCTTTCTCTCTTGTGCTGCTTATCTCTGCTTTGTACCCCTTCCCCCTTTGCTTCCCCTTCACCTGCCCCTCTCTCACTCCTGCGTTGCTACCCCTGACCTTTCCAGTCCTTTTAAATACAGTTATTTAATTTTGCATTTTTTTTTCAAGGGGCTGGCAGCTGCGATTCGCTATCAGGCATTGTTAAGAGCTTTGCGTGTCTCTGTTGCTCTCTCACCCGGGTCCCTAGTCCTCCATCATAGATCGGTAAATAAATAAAAAATTGGCGACTGCATCATTCTGTAGTGTGGCAACCATGCATTTGCATGTGTCATAACACTAGCTGCATTCATCAGCAAAATGATGGGTCTAGCAACAACAGGACATCGACAAATCCATTTTGCTTTTGCCAATGCAGCACAGCATAGGCAAAAAACATTGGCACAGCCCCTCCCAATCAGGCTTCAGAAGCAACCACAGCACCGAGACTGCACTCCTCGCTGCAACAGACAACATCTGCATTCTACTCGACTGCGGCAAAACCACAGCCCTCATCCTCCCGGACCTCTCTGCCACCTTCAACACCATCTCCCACCACACCCTCTGCACTAGTCTCCATGATGCTGGCATCCGCGGCAAAGCATCAGAGTGGATCCTTTCCTTCCTCACCGGCCAAACCCAGAGAGTGAGGCTTCCCACCATTCGCCTCAAAACCTATAGAGATTCCCTGCGGAATTCCTCAGGGCTCCTCTGTGAGGCCCACCCTCTTCAACATGAACATGGTCCTGCTCGCAAACATCATCAGAAACCACGGACTCAACATCGTCTCCTACGCCGTTGACGCGACACCCAGCTGATCCTCTCCCTCACTGACGAACTTACAGCCGCTAAGAGCAACTTTCACAATGGGATGAAAGCAGTTGCTGCCTGAATGAAGGCCAGCTGCCTCAATCTCAACTCTGACAAAACCAAAGTCCTCATCCTGGGCTCCACCCCCTCTGCCTGGGACGACTCCTTGTGGCCCACAGCCCTGGCCCCTGTCTCTCCCCTCCCGCCATACCCACCGACCACGCACGTTAACTCAGCATCATCCTCGACTCCTCGTGCTCAATAAACTGCCGGATCAATGCAGTCTCATCCTTGCTTCCACAGACTCCACCTGCTTCAAAAGATTTTCAAATGGACCCCCCCGGAGTCCAGGAGAATTGTTACCCAGGTGCTCACCAGCAGCAAGCTCGACTAAGGCAACGCACTCTACGCCGGCACCACCCAAAAACTCCAAAAGAAATTGCATAGAATCCAGAACGCCACAACAAGACTCATCCTGAACACACACACACCCGGTACCCCCATGCACATCACTGGTCACTTGAGAGACTTTCACTGGCTCCTGATCAACAAAAGAATCATCTTCAAGCTCCTCACACATGCCTACAAGGCCCTCCACAACATTGGACCCTCATACCTCAACCATTGCCTGTCCATCTACACACCCACCATCATCTCCTCTCCACCCAACTGGCCCTGGCCACCACCCCAAGGATCCGCAACAACTCGACCGGAGGTAGATCCTTCTCCTACCTCACTGTGCAGACCTGGAACTCTCTACCTCTGAATCTTAGGCAATCATCCTCACTGCCTCAATTCAAGAATGACCTCCAGACATGGCTCTTCAACTGAACTGCAACATCCCCCTCCCCTAGGGCCTTGAGACCCTAACAGGTGATTAGCCGTGCTTTACAAGTACACTGATTGTTCGCTTGATTGTTTAATTGTTCGAACACGGATAAGAATAGCATCTTTTGCAGTTGGGAAAAGGTCTGGCAATGCCTTAAAATGAGTTTGTTTTCATATAATGGCACATCTGATTCAGTGTTTTTATGTATGTTATTGTGATCATGGGCGTAGGAACTGTGGGGGACACGGGATTTATTCCCCCCAGATTTTGGAGCTGAGGGGCACTGGGGACGAGTGGGAAGGGTACGGGGGCAAATGATCCAGAAGTTTAAAAAGCGACAGTACTGCAGTCCCTGATTAAACTTTATTCGTTTTCAGTGCATTAAAAGCATGAAAACTAAAAACAAATTAAGTTTAAACCTGGCTGCTGACTTTTCCGAATCCAGGATCACAATCTCTGTTGCCTGGGCTGCTACAGCTTCCATAATACCAAGAATTCTTATCTGGTCTGTGTGCTGGTCATTCAAAGGCCTTTCAAATGTAGAGGAGGCTTTGTAGTTTTAATTGTTTCTTGTGCCCCCTGCAGTATCAAGCTCTCTTCAGCCCCCTTCCAAGGTGTCATTTAAGGACTTGATGGAGACAGATAGACAGGGATGAACGACTTTACTAGCAAATCTCTCCCCATTGACAAATACACTGCACTAGTACCTTGTCACACTCTTAACTACTACAAAGGAGAGGTTATACAAGTTTCCTTTAAAATATAAATGAGCAAGACAGTTACATTGTATTATTATATAGGTATTTCTATTGTGCTTCGTATTCCTTGTGAGTCCCAAGGAGCTGTAACATAAATATTTGATAGAATATAAATGTGAATGTCTTTTTTTAATTTTCTTAGCACCTTAAAACCATTCGTAACGTAAGACACTATTTAATCAGAATATTTTATGGAAAACGTTATTTTCTGTCATCAGTTGCAATAACTGATTTTATTTAATGGCCTTGCCCTCCATATCCATCCGCTCTTCTCTATCCAGGTGACTGTTGCGTTTAGCAAAGTATGTTATGAGTGCTGTATGCCCTGTTGCACTATAAAGTGCTTGTCGTATTTTCCTTCTACAGAAGATGCTTTGAGAGGGATTGGGTGAACTTATGGACCTTTAACTGCATGAAACACTGGATTTGCACCTCTGAAGGTTGGAATCCTTCATCTCATAGCAGAATAGTCCAAAAATAGGCCACGAGGCACTCACACACTTCCATCCATACGTTAGAATCAGTCAAGAGCAACCTATCTCTCACCCCTTTTCACCTCAACTTCATGCAAAAGAGCAGAGAAATCACAAGTTAGGAGCATAACTCTGATCACACATACAACATATATGCAACCTTTGGGCATTAAACCTGTACTAATGAGGTGAAACCTTTCCCCATACAGTATTAGGATTGTAAAATAGCAACATGATGAAGTAATACCATCACAAAAAGTGTCACATTATGCTGCACAATTTGCTTTTTATTGCTGCATAATTCAGTTAATGCTGTCACATAATTTAGTCCTCTCTGATCTTTGGGCAACCAACCCATTGTTCTGAAATTAAACCTCAGTTGGCTAATATGGAGGTGGATAAGCCAACAAATTAACTAGGAAAGACGAGCCAAGGGTCTGGCTCGCATCTTAGAGCCTGTGCATGAGCCAAGCACTGAAAATATTCACCGAGTAAATCATAGAGCAAACATCACATAAAATATGACAAAGTCTCTTCATAATTGTTTATTTCCTTAAGATAAAGCTTTGACAGTAACAGAGAGCATTTCAGCACTCCACCGGGAAGTAATTGTTAAAAGTGATTGTTTTCTACCCCTGGTAGTCTGAACTCACATACTTGAATGTGCTCTCGTTGGTGATAATGAAGGAATAATAGTTTTGGTGAAATAAACGTTTTTTCCCAAGATCACACAGTTTAGGAGGGAAAGCTGTGATTAATTAAACTTTTCTGGTTTCACTTTGTACAAATCAGCCAGTAAATGGGTATTTATTTGTTCATACTTTTGTTAAGGCTTTATTTTGTCCCCTTAGTGCATTTTAGTGCAGTTTTTTAAATATAGCACAAACTCAAACTGAAGGTCTTTGAGCGCTTTATATGAGCACCAGTTACATTATAGAAGATCACATGCCTTGTTTACTGGCATGGGGAGATGAAGTGATTGGCCCTGAATCACAGGATGTTAAGCCAGTGAGGGACTTGAACCTAATTCCCCAGTTCCACATTCAGCAGCACTCACTGTAATGCCACATCCTGGGTAGGAAGACGGCAGGCTGAAGCCAATGGTCAGCTTAGTATGGGCTCGAGGTCCCAACAGGACTTTGAGCTGAGCGAAAGCCAGGCTTCCAGCTTGAGCCTGGCTTGAAATTTCAATGTCTTGCCCACCTTTAATTTCCATACAACCATCCATGGTTTTTGATGCAAAGCCTTATTTATTAAAATAAAATAAAAAGTAGCTAGGACTTTGTACCAAAAATGTACACCTCCTTGAGGCAAGCATAAAGAATGAGTACAGTTTTTTTTTCTCTAAACTTTGGAAACTTTATATGTGTACAGCACCTTCCAGCATACATACAGTGGTCAAAATATTAAACTATGTTAAAGCATTGTTTTTGTATAGAATGTTACCCTTACAGTACAAAAACGTATGCTTGACATCAAACACACACTCCTGTGCACTAAAGTGCATGGCTGTGTGCACTGGCTCTAAGCAGATAAATGTGCGCCAGCACAGGGAGAGGCAAACCTAGAGTCATAGCTTAGTGGATATGGTGCTTTTCTACTCTCTCTTATTGATGCAGGAAAAACAACTTTGGTTACTGTGCTATGTTGTATCAAAAGTTACAAATTTGCCCCTCAATGTTTAACTGCTTACAGTACTTTCAAAAAGGTTTTTTAGCTCAACACCTTCAGATTGTACCTAGTGCAAACCTTTCCTGGACTATTAATAATCTTAGAATGCTGTTAAAAGAAGAATAACTCTCTGATACCATGATACTTCAAATGAATCTATGAATTAAAGGCTGTACTGGCTCCAAAGGAGTCCTTAGATTTGCTTATTAACCAAGCATCACCCACGCTCATCTCGTTTGGCATATTTTACTATATTGAATTTCTGTGACCAGCCCACAAACCATTGCCACATTTCTCATTCTTTCAAGCATATCACAACATTTGGTACACTGTCTCACACAGCACGCGTTATGTGTTTGTATGACTCGTCTTACACACTTCATCTCGTTTTTGCAAATATACACACACATGCATGCATCTGCACTAATTCTTCCAGCTGATTAGACAGCAAAATGTAAAAGTTGTTTTTATTGTGTTTTATATTTTGTGCAGTGTCTGTGCATACAGTGCCTCATTCTCCACCTTGCGGCCACAGGAAAGCAAGCAATGTACTTCAGCTGTCTATGGTAGTATCCTCACTCCCCCTCCTGTGCTATGATAAAGCAAATGGCATCAGAGTTATTTGTTGAAAATATGATTGACCATGAGCACACCACTTTTTAGTGGGGATCCTGGGAATAAGAATCATTGTTCCTGATTCCACATTCCTCACAGCACTGCAGGTGTGGTAGGTTCTGAGGAAAATTCCCTTGTGGGCAAATGCCGCTGCTGGGAGCTTTGTCTCTGAAAAGACTATGGGCTTCAGTGATGTAACAAAGGCCCTTGCAGTGCGGGGATCCCCAAGCTCCAGGGCCTCCCTCAGCACAGTACCCTGTCCTGAGAGCTCCTGAGTGAGCCCAGAGGGGGGGTGGGGCTCCACATACTGTGCAGGGGTGGGCTCCTCAAGTTTTGTTACACCAGTAGAGGACTTATTGTAGAGAATGATGTATGGACTGAAACCTCAAAAGTGGGCACCAATACTCACACAAGACACCATTGCTCAGTACCAAGAAATTGACCATTTTCTACCCTCACCTCAGTTAACTATATTATCAAGTATGTTTAACTACTCTTCAAGGCCAGAACTTGCAGTCATACTTCGAAAAAAATGCTTCCAACAGAGACCTTTTTAACATAGATTTTGCAGAGAATGAGTTTTGGGATAGGGGAGACAACATGGCGTGCTGCGTAGCAGCAGCGCACTAGAGCAGTACCTGGGTTTCCCAGCCGCTGAGATGAGAAGCGGGACGCCCGGACGAACGCAGGCTGGAGGTGCAGCTGGATGTGTCGGCTTGTGTTGTGGGGGTCGAGGGCTCATCTGGGAGGCTCCAGTGACCCGTGCAGGGTTACAACCTGGTGCTGAGCTGCCCTGGACCTTCGTAGAGGCCGCAGAGCGGCTGCACACATTCCCCTCCGGGGGGACGGAGGCAGAGTCAGCACAAGCAGGATGCTTTCGGCAGTGGCGTCTGGAGACGCCGGTGAGGTTGGAAAGGCTGAGAAGGCAGATGGCGAAGTGTATGGTGACAAGACGTGGGAAGTGTGGCTTGTACTGGAACAAAGGCTGGGGTTCGGCAGAAAGAGGTAGGCTGGCACTTCAAATCTAAAACAGAAGATAGAATCAGTTTAATGAGGAGAATTTCCTGAGAAGGAGCAAGTTCGACAAACACGACAGTCTCAGCTCAGAGGTGAAGCTGTGCATGAGAATAAACTAGGTAAAAGTATTAAGAAAAGCACAGCTTCTAAACCTAAAATTACCCCTTCGTTAAGGTCATATTTCAAAGCACTGCTGATGTTGACTAGCACTAGTGCCCTAAGTGTATTAGAGCAGGTACTGAAAGAGAGGGCCTTTGACCTACAAGACATGGAGGTCATAGAGGGGAGCGGCACTAGGGAGAATACGTACTTGGCTTCCGGGGAATCGGGTAACCCCAAAGACATAGGTGGGAGCAGTGGAAGTAGTAGTGCGTCCACTGATGCTCAGTTGTGTAGTGGTACAGCGGTTCCTCCTGCAAGAGCCACCTCCGCGTTAATCTTGCCATCTGGGCCCTCTCAGGAAGTCTCCGATCTAACAAACAGCCTGGCCCATTGTATGCCCGCTTTGGAAACCATGATCTTATCTCTCTCAGATCATATTAAAAAGGGATTTGCAGTCTCAGAGGTGAATCAAGGGGAAATAAGGGTTGCTTGCGATACTTTGGAGAAGAAATTTGACCTCTTGCCGATTAGAACTCTGGGTCTTGAAGAGTCAGTTGGAGCTATGAAGGATGAATCGCAGAAGAATAAAGAGGAAATTGAGCTGTTAAAAGGGAAGAAGCAGGAATTGCAGAATAAACCAGAGCAGTTGGAAAATAGCTCTAGAAAGAACAATTTGAGAATTTTAAATGTACCTGAAGGAGTGGAAGGGGATGATTTAAAGACCTATGTGGTCATCAAGACAGTAGTCTCGGTGGAGGAAAGTAAGGAAGAGATCGCAAATGATATTCAGAGGATTCATAGAGACCCATTCAGGAGAAACCACAATAGGAAGAAGCCGCAAAAAAATGTGATCAAGTTTCAAACGTATGTTCTAAAAGAAAAGATTCTGACCAAAGCGTTAAAAATGGAAACACTTAGTAGGGAGCATTTCTCCTTTGAGATTAAGTCTGACCAGTCTAGGGCAACTTTAAATAAGCACTGGGAGCTAGGGAGACATCTGGAAGAATTAAAAAAAGTAAGGCGCGTCAGCTCAACTCAAATTTCCGGCATCCCTCCAAGTAATGCATAAGAATGAGATGTACAACCTCGGACATCATAAAGCAGCGTATGATTTGCTGGAGGTCATTAGGAGTAGTGATGCAGACAATTGAAGGGCTAATGTGGGTAATGATGTGTGATGGCTGGGAAACCCACAAGCGCTCTTAAAACTGTCTAACATCAGTCCATTAAGTCGGGGGTTCTCCGAGGGTGGGGGGTAGTGGGGGGCACAGGGTGGGGAGCATGTGGAAGAAAAAAAGGAAAAAAACGAATTCACCTTAGCTGATACTATGTGCAATTTAATAGATGGATAACACGGGCGGTTGCCAGGGGGACAGTAATAGATTAATTCAAATTATGTCCTGGAATGTTAAAGGTCTGCATACTCAAGGGAGAAGTAGTAAGATTCTGCAGTATTTTAGGTACCCCCCAGCACACATATTAATCTTGCAAGAAAGTCATTTAACTAGAGCAGAATCTATGGAACTGTTTAAGACTCAAAGATGGATTCAGTGTTTTGCTTGCACATAACATAACTTTAATACTAAGGGGGTCGCAATTCTGATTAAACAACAGGTTAATGCAGCGATGTTGGAGGTGCTATCAGATAGTTCAGGGAGATGGATCATAGTCAAATTACAACTACGTGGCAGGAGACTCATGTTGGTAGGGTTCTATGGTCCTAATTGTGATGACCTAGAGCCACTCTGAATGGTTTTCTTTGAGCTCTTGGGTTTTCCTGACCCAGTCATAATGGCTAGTGACTTTAATCTGGACTCGAATAATAAACTAGATAGATCAGCGAAGTGTAGATCGATAGAGACCCCGAAATCATAGCAATATCTTAGGGGGGGGGCGAAGAGGGAATTTAGGCTGTGTGATCTGTGGAAGGCCGAGAGCTGGTGTGAAGAAGGGTTTTTCCTATAATAACAGGAAATATGGTCACGCCTCCTGGGTCAATTATTTTTTGGTAGACCAGCTGCTGTGTGATTCAGTTGAAGGTATCGCGTATTTAGCAGCTCATCTCTCGGGCCGCGCAGCTGTAGTATTGAAAATGGGTCTATTTCAGGAAACAGGAATGAGGAGGTGGACCTTTGATCGTACACTGCTGTTAGATAGCGAGGTTATAGCTTACCTTCGTATATAGACAGAAGACTTCTTTAAGGCTAACTTGGGGTCTGCCCCTGTGAACGTCGTGTGGGAAACCTTTAAGGCTGTGATCAGAGGGAAACTTGTGAGCCTTTCTTCCTATATGAACAAACAGTATAGGAATGAGATAAGCCTTCTAGAAGCAGAAATGCTTAAATCTGAGGGTCAATTAAGGAAGAGTGCAGAGGGGGGTGACAGGTCTGGTTTGGAGAGTAGGGTAAGTCAGCTGAAGCAGCAGCTTGAGGTGGTATTACAAGCTAGGATTTCCAAGAGATGGGAAGCCAGTAGATTCGCTCATTTTGAGTACGGGGAGAGTGTAGGGAAATTGTTAGCCTGCAAGATAAAGAGGAAACAAGTACGGAACTGCATTAAGGAAATTATATCTGAGCATGGGGAGAAATTCATCGACAGTGTGAATATAGAGAAAGCTTTTCATAGGTTTTTTACTCAGTTACATATGGAGGAGATGGAGGTGAGTGAGGAAGACGTAGGAGCCTGGTTGGGGATGGATACTGTACCTTCTCTTACATTGGAGGAGCAGGCTCTCCTCAATAAACCTATTTCTCAGGAAGAGATAAGAGCAGTCTTGAAAGAGAGTAAAGGAGGGAAAGCTGTAGAACTGGATGGTATCCCTGTGGAATTTTATAGAGTTTTAGGGGAATCTATAGCACCCGTCATATTGGACCTGTTTAGAGGGATTTTTGAGGAATGGCAGCCGTTATGAGCCTCCTGGAATGCAGCAACCATCTCATTGATTTTGAAGCCAGAAAAGAGTCCGACGCAATGTGAGTCGTCTAGGCTAGTATCATTGCTGAATAGCAACAATAAGTTATTTGCTAAAATACTTGCGGCCAGGTTAGATGGAGTGATGAACGGCTTAATACATCCAGATCAGAAAGGGTTCATTAGAAGTAGATTTCTACATGACTTGAAATTTAATTTGATTGGGGAGATAGATATGGCTACCACTTATGCTGCCCCTTTGGGTGTTATGACCTTGGATGCAACTAAAGCCTTCGATAGAGTCAACTGGGGTTATTTGAATATGATTCTCAAGTGTTACAACTTGGGTGAGAAATTTTGCAAGTCTATTGGTCTGATTTATCATGTTTCTTCGGCTAGGTTACTGGTGAATGGAAATCTAACCACTGCTCTTAGGATAACCTGGGGTACTAGGCAGGGTTGCCCCCTGCCTTCCCTGTTTTTCAGTCTTTATATCTAACCCTTGGCTAGAAAGATCAGGCAGAATTCTTGACTAACTCCCTTCCACTGCAATGGGTGGGAAAAAAAAAATCTAATTAAATGCAGATGATCTTGTCGTATACACTTCAGATTTGTCGACAGCTCTTCCTGTAGTATTGTACACGAGCAGAACAGAGAGACGGGAGAGGAAAGCATACCAGGACTCACCCGGAACCGGACTTGGAAACGCCTCAGGAGCTCCTCGCGGCTCCTCTCGCGGACCCCTGCGGAGACTGCCCGTTTGACCGGGTGCGGCTTGTGGGGGGGGGGGGGGGCGAGGAGGGCGCAGTTGCTGCTGTTCCAGTTTAGCTGCGGCTCGACATCAGGATACCGGTGAGAGGTGCTCTCTGTCCCCCTGGACCCCCTGCCTTGGACCAGGGGGATCTTGGGAGCTGGTTGAAGGCTGTGGGGTGCGTGGTAGTTGAGGGGGGCGGCAGGTGGTGGTGGCGGTACAGGAAGGGCTGGGAACAGTCAGGTGTGGGGTGTGAGTGCTACACCCCCCGTCTGCTGTGCCTCTTCCTCTTCGCAGGTTCTTTTTGGCTTGCCCACTACTTACCCACCTTGCTCCCCCTTTGCACCCCCGCCTCACTCCAGCCGGATTATCACTCCAGTACATCAGTGTTTTGGCATTTCAGACGCGCTCGTGCCCCCCCCCCCCGGCCCTCATCAGTCATCTAGTGCCGGTCAATTGTCTAGCTGGCTGACTGGCTGCATCAAGCGTTCTTAATCCTCCACTTGGTGTGCTCGTGCCCCTCCACTGCCTCAACCATTCATTCATTGCTAGCCTAGTGCTAGTTACAACATATAGTCGTGGAGGAGAGGCGGCACCCTGAACACACAGCTAGAGCGGGCAAATAGTTTGGTCCACCGGGAACTTATTTATTGTATTATTCAAGACTAACCCGAATAAATTTAATCACAGATGGCTGTTCCTTCAGCGTCAGCAAGCCAGCCTAATGCATTCTGGCAATCTTCGGGTCGATCCCGACGGGGGGAGGACGAGACCTCCAAAAAGAGCAAAACATTTCCATCCAGTGAACTCCCCAGTAGTATGTTCAAGCCCCTCTGGAACTGAAGGGACACAGCCCACTGAACAGAAGGAATCCAACATGGAACCATCCTCAATGCCATCAGCAGGAAAAGTGGAGTATAAAATCACAGACTTCTTTTCCATTGAGCATTCACGCTCGCAGGAAAATAAAGGACCAATAGATCTAGCCGATGCTGTGACCGGGAAAAACTCTGAGAAGGATCTCCGTCTGGGAAGTCATTCTTCCACACTGCAAGAGCCTGAGAGGTTGGCCTTTGGTAAGGAGAGCTCAGAGGTTGAAACTGACAGACCAGATTGTTCAGGGTCAATTCTAGACCTAGATTTCAGTGTCTGGGAGGATTCACTTCTAAGCTTTCAAGCAAGGAGGGAGCCAGATCCACCGGATTTGAGTGGGACTCCTGACCATCCCTTGATAGAACTCATTGACACAGACTCCCTTGAGGGTGACACAAGCACAGAACAAGGAAAAACCATTCATTCCCATGAAGCTAGTCAAAAGCATGAAGCAAATATGTTGCATACCAGCATTTCCCTTAGCCCGTTTCAGGATAGTACCCGCAATTCCCAGTTCCAGTCAGATGTTCCAGCCAACACGTGGACACACTTCTGTCAACATTGTATGTCATGGCAACTACAATAAAGCACCAGGCAGATAAGCAAGATATTCAAGTTGATTTACTTAATATCATGGCTAAATATATCGTGGGCATTGATTCAAAACTACAGGCCCTTAATGATTTGATTCAGAGAGCCCAAAAACAGAATTTTATACAACAAGTGGTGGGTGACTGTGCGATATCAGGGGATAATCCCCAGACCATTGTTCTCAAACTAAATGATATACAAGCGGAGGTCAGAGCACAGGCCCTAAGTACAAGGGAAAGACTCTGTGTTTTAGAATTTGAAGAATCAGGAAAAGGTGAAAAAGAAAATAATATCATGGAAAATTTGTTAAGAGAACACTTTAATGTATCGCCCCTACAAGTTATGACACAAATAGAGCCCGGAAACACAAATGGCAGTTCACATGAAGGGGCCTACCAATTAGGGAACCATTGTAAGAATTCAAGTATCCTTAGAGAAATTGAGGTGAATACTCCCCATAATGCCTCACAAAGCCCAGTATATTCAAGGTCAAAAAGGGAAAAGAAGAAGCAAAGGAAAGCAAGGCAAAACACAAAACTAGTTAAACAGAATAATATATGTCAATTTGTTTACACATTACAAACAGCCAGTTGTTAGTAATGCTAATACTTTGCCATCCGATATGAAGTTATCCGCAACGGTCAAGGAATGTCCCAGTTCAGGCCTAAGTTCTCAAAGTGTTTTTGTATCTTTAGCAACAGATGACCAAAGACACAAGGAACAAAGCCAACTTTTTGGTCAATCAATGGCTGAGAAAAATACAGCTAAAGTGTCATATACTACCAGTAAAGCGATTAATAAAAGCCCAGTTCCCAGGGTATACACGCCAGTAAATTCTCAAATAAATACAGAGTCTAACGTAATAGTAGACCATCAGCATTTAAGATCAGAGGATATCAATCAGGAACAGGAAAAGGTGGGAAAGGCCCAAAGGGGGAATGAAATTAGTCTATCCAGTTCCAACACACTGGCAAAATATCTGTTGCAGCATCAATCGGATACAGGTTATAGACATTCGATCCAGAACAATGAAGCATCCACAAATGCCTTGTTGATGGCAGCGCCCACAGGTGCACAAAAACAACTTCTTATTCCTCATTTTAAATCAGAGGGAAATTTTGCTACCCTGAATAGAGGAAACATTCTTAAATTAATTGGGGAAATAAGACGCCTATCTCACATCTCATCAGTGGATCTGCTCTCTGTCGAGTTTAAACCCCACCCTCTTGGGAGCGATCAAGAAGCCACACTCACAACTTGGTCCACAGTAGGCCATGTGCATGAATTAATGTCACATACTGATGCTTTTTTGTTATGGGGCATCGAATTACGTCAAATAGACCGCCCTCGATACCCAGGTCCACTGCGGGGCCCCCAGGAACAGTAACAAATCAGTGTTAAGAGGGGCGACAGGGGCAGATATAATCCCTTTGGCAAGGGGAAACTTATCAGTCGTGAAACACGATGGTGAAACAGGAATAGGCCACATATTTTTGGCCTCCAAAGAATCTCACCCTTTTATTCTACAAAGAAATCCCTGACAGTAGTCAAAAAATCAGGAATCGGGGTGTAGTTAATCCGTACATTAAAATTTGCTCATGGAACATCCATGGTATCCAAACACTACTATATGATCAGGAAGTCCAAGCCTTTCTTCAGGAATATGATATCATTTTACTTCAAGAAACCTGGTGCACAGAGCTTATTGCGGTGTCTGGGTACGACACCTCATGCATTCCAAACATGGCCATGCGAAAGGAGGCCTGGCGACCTTGATTGCCACAGCCCTCATATGCCATAAAATCCCAATTCATATAGAATCAAATTGGATTCAAGCAACCAAGATCACATTAGGCAGCCCACAGTTCAGCCAATTAGATCTAATCCTTATAAATGTGTACATTCACCCAAAAAAAGCTCTTAAAGGGGGGGGACTGGCAAAACTGTGTGAATTTATTAAAACTATACTGAGACAATACAAGGAGTCCATACTGATTATTAGTGGTGATTTCAATTGTAATTTATTGTCCCCAAAAGGAGGAAACGCAAAAAAACAAGGGGTTTGCGCCCAAAGATATCAGCTTGAAAAACTAGGTCTAACTTTACTAAATGGAAACAGCGAAAAGGATTCTCCGGCATCTGTTACCTTTGTAAGTAGGAAAAGAAGTTCAACCATTGATTACACCTTTATAATTTTCCCTGCAAGGGCATTGGTAAGGAACTTTCAAATCAAATTCAGCATGGAGAGTGATCATCTCCCACAATCATTGGAACTAGCATATAAACCTGAGTTGCTACAGTCCTGGAATTATTTAATAAAACCCCCAGAGTTGTTTAATCTTAAGAGATTGAAATGGTGTGAGAAGGAAACGGCATCAGTGATTGAGGTGTTCCAGATGGCTGGTGCCCTGGGTGAAAGAAAAACACTTGCAGATATACAACAAAAGGAGCCGATCCTCAATGTAGATTGGAATAAAGACTGGGCCGTGCTATGTTGCAACCTGCTGGCAAAATTCCCAGCGACCTCCAACTCAAATCTGCTGGGGCTACACCACGTACACAAAAGGGACCGTGTTAATCAACCTTGGTTCAATAAAGCTTTACGCAATCAGAAATCACATATTGCGTGTCGAACCATGAAAATGGTAAAAGCAATCCAACGAGGGAGAGACGAAGAAAACCGTATTTTATGGTCTCTGAAAAAAAAGTATCGTCTTGATTGTTGGGTCGCAAAAAGAACCTATCAGGAACATGCATGGTCCAAATTATTATGGACAGTCAAATAGTAAGCCCTTTGGGGGCTGGTGAACGATTTGGCAGTGGGGAAAAGCAGACATTGTAATTCTGGGATATCACAAGCAGCCTGGGTGAGTCATGTCAGTAGTCTGTACGGGCTGGCAACCAAGCCGTCAAAAGGTGGAGCCAGACTTCTTCCCACAGTGATGGGGTGCGAACTATCAACAAGTAATAATCAACCATTAAATCCCCAAGTTAAGGGAAGGAATTTAGACATTGCCGAAAAGGATGATCAAATGCAAGTTTGGAAGCTAGAGCAATTAATCGGCCTGATTAAGAAATTGAAGTCGGAAGGGGCAGTTGGACCAAATGGACTTCCAAATGCAATCTTTAAAGCTGACCCAGTATATTGGGCACAATATTTTCTGCCACTCTTTAACGCTATCACTCACTCCAAACAGGTCCCAGAATCCTGGAGAGGAAGTATAATACGCACTGTCTATAAAAGTGGAAATCCCACTCTTCCTTCAAATTATAGGCTGATAGCCCTCACTGACGTAGAGGCCAAGCTATACGGCTCATGTTTGCTGCAGCATCTTCAAGCCTGGGTAGATGAAAATAAGTTACTCCCAAGGTTTCAAACAGGCTTCTGGGCAGGCATGGGAACGTCATCAAATCTAATTGCACTCTTCCTTACAGTGGAAAAAGCCAGGCACAAGAGGTTGGGCCTCTATGCATGTTTTATTGACCTTAAATCAGCCTTTGACCGGGTTCCACAGGAAAGATTGTGGGCTAAGCTGGCTAAATGGGGCATCCCCAACAACCTACTGAGGGCCATTATGGATCTCTACACTGATACCTGGGTCCAGATTAAAATTGGAAACAGTTCAAGATTAACAAATAGAATACCTACAAAATCAGGCTTAAAACAAGGTTGTGTTCTGGCACCAATTCTTTTTAATTTATACCTGGCAGACCTCGCTGGCATGTTAGCACAAGTGAATAGCCTCCCCCCGACATTGGGTGCAGAGAAAATTGGGTGCTTACAATATGCAGGCGACATTGTCCTGCTGAGCCATACTCCCCAAGGACTGCAACAAATCATATCAGCGCTCAACATCTTCATGACCGAGCAAGGCCTGGAAATTAATCTAGATAAAACTAAACTGATAATGTTCTTAGGGGAAAATTATAAACAATTCAATTGGTACCTGGGAGTCAAAAAAGTGGAGATGGTGCAGTCGTACAAACATTTAGGTGTTCACCTTGAACCATCCCTGAAATGGAAACGCCAATTACAGTCGATGAAGGCAAAGGCCAATTCATTAACGCATAGCTTTAACCTGCTCAAAAAGAAGCTGGACTGTTCAAACTGGTCCCATTTATTAAAGATTATGTCTGTTCAGCTGCTTCCAGCCATCTCCTGTCACCAGTCAGGTTAAAGCATATAAGGCCATTTTTAACATCCCGAAAAGTGCCTCCCCGGCGCAGGTCAGACTGGAGTTGGGCCTAAAAAATCAACGTTTCCAGCAACAGGGCGCCTTCCTTAAATCATCGTGGAAGCTATGTGCGGCAGAGGATTCTTCCATTCTCTACTCCTGCTGGCAAGAAGTGCAGGCGCAGCAGATTGGTAAAGTGAAAGGAACATGGGGAAGCTATCTAATCGAGGTTATTATTAGCCTGGGAATGGAAGAAGCCTGGAAATGTAATATTGGGAAGGCTGAATTTAACAGATTAGTTAATAAGACGGTTCACTCACTTTCGCTTATCACAGACAAAGCCATCCTGGCCAAAAGACGGCATGCCTGGGCCGTCCTGGGGTCCTATTCGCATTTGTCCCCACAGGGGTACTTGGCCAACCACTTTTCTGTTCACATCAAACATCAATTCCTGTTATACCGTATGGGTTTCTTTGTCACTAAAGATCACCCTTCCTGGAAAGGCCAGTACATCGATCAGAATTGCCACCTATGCGGCTATAAACAAGAATTTTTGCTGCATGTTTTTTGTTTTTGTCCCGCTTTAGGTCTGGAAAGGAGGATACTGCTAAAACATGATTTTATAGTTAATAATATCCGTTCATGTAGATCGGCGGTAATATTCTGGCTCAAGGGTGAGTCCATTTCATTTTGCTGTAAAGGGGTAACATTTTTACAATTGCTCCATCAGAAACTGAATGAAGCGGACTTGGGAAAACTGCTGTAGGTTAGTTCTCAAAGGTTGACCGTATAAGTTTATTCTGGTTAGAAATGTTTTTTAGCTATCAAGATTTTTAAAAAGTTTATTTTATTTTAAATAGTGTTATTTTTATTGCGTAATGTGTTTGTTATATATTTCATTGTTTTTTTATTAATCAAGCAATACATTTAAATCTAAATCTAGCAGAAAATGTTGGGAAAATCTCCAGATATCATGTCAGTGCCAGGAAAACTGAGATAATGGTCTGGAATCAGCGTACGGACCACTGGCAGATAAAAAAGTGAAATGAGATATCTAGGTATTCAGATCGTGACGGATCTGAATACTCTGGGCTCTGGGTGAGTGTGGCAAATTAATTCAGGAGTGGGTACATGTTCTTCTGACACTATTAGGAAGATTCGGTTTGTTAAAAATTGTGATCTTTCCTTAGCTAAATTTTTTATAAAACTCTATCCCATTAGAAATGAATAAAGTATATGTGGACATATTTCAACAAGCCATACATTCATTTATATAGACGTTTAAAGGTTCCAGAATTTAGTGGAAAAAGCTTTGCAGTAGGAGAGAGAAAGGGGGTCTTGCCTTCCCCGACTTGCAATATTATGCATGGTCATTCCATCTTAAAAACTCAAGGATGCTTTTCACCTTTCCAGACTCTTCGGTGATTGGAAGTATGTGTAAGGCCATGTTAGGTTCTTTCAAAGGGGCAGCAAAGCACTTCTTATTGAAATTTAGGGATCCAAAATACTTCAAAATGGTAAAATTTAAGCTATTACAAGATCTGGCTAAAGTCTTGTACAAAATGTTAGGGCAAGCAATGATGGCTCATTACTATAGTCAGCGTGCCCCCATTTGGGAATCTCGGGGGACCCCAGAGTGTTTGGATGATGTGTTGGCGGTGCCTATCAGTGAGGCGGACATAGAGTATTGGGAAGATCTTTTTAGGGACGGGTCACTGCTGTCCTGGGAAGAACTAACAGAAGTAACAAGGGGGGAATCTCTCCAGATTGAAGTACATCCAACTGAAAGGTTGGGCACAGGGTATCCGTGCAAATTTGGGAACTACGAATCAACTGGATGACAAACTACTTAGAAGCCCCTCAACCTCCAAGGAGGTTTCAGTTTGGTATTGGGAGATCCTAGATATATTGGATGGTGACTTGAAGCTGACGGAAGCCCTCTGAAGAGAAAATATGCCTCAAGAGCAGGTTCAATAATGGTGGCAAGTTTCAATACGAACTTTGTTTGACATAGTGAAATCTGCCCCCTTAAGGAGAAATAATCTTATTTTCTTTACATAGAGACTCTCTGTCCCCACATAAGCTCTTGAAAATGATGAAAGGGGGAGTGGTCAAATGCGCTAAATTGTGGTATGCAGAACGCCACCGACATTCACATGTTTATGGAATGCCTTGCAGTCTATTTGTTCTGGCAACAGGTGTTCAAAACTGTTTCAGCTATCCCCAGGCAAGATATAGTGGTGAACCTTCCCTTGATTATTTTTGGGTTATGTCAGAACTCTGGAGAGAGGAGTAGGGTTGTGAAGAATTTTGTCTTTTATTCTATGTTTTTGGCCAGAAGGGAAATCTGTCAAAAACGAGCGGGAGAGGCGCCCCCTTGCACAATGACTGGCTCAGTGCTCTTTTCCACATTTCGAAAACAGATCTGGCAGTGGGAATTTCTGAAAAGAAAAACAAATTGTGGTTACCATTGGTGGAGTGGAGGGGTAACCAGGAATATCAGTTGCAATCAGGTTTTTTTCCATGCTGTCCGATGATTACACATCACTCCTACTCTCCAACTTGTTGGTTGTTCAGCTTACTTAAGAGGGCTATGTGAGAGGGACTCTGCCTCCTTGGTATCAGCCTCCTTCGTATATTAGAGGGTGTGAAAGGATCAGGTTCGGAGATGGCTTGAGTCTGAGGTGAATGAGGACAAAAAAAAATAGGTTGAGAGCCTACAACATGTCATCTTAGTTATTCCACTGTATTCTTTAAGGCTGAGAGAACTTCATTGGTCTCCACGGATGGAAAACTTGGTTGTCAATTATGTCCCAGAAAAGACTGAATCATGTCATATGCAACATATATAAAGAGATGATGGAATCATTTGACATACAGACATTAGCAAAAGAATTTGACCTCCACACTGAATGATACAAGAAAATACTTGTTTTTTCAAACACAAGTTCAGAAGCAGAAAGAATGATTTCTGATTAACCCAGATGCATTTTGAGGTTTATGAATGTGGCTAAGAAAATGTTGTTTATTCTTCCTTTTTTTCTTCTACCACCCTTGTTGCTTGATTCATAAAGGAGCAAGGATCATGTTTTTAACATGTTTTCTAATTGCTTTCCAGAACTTAATAAAGCATACTTACAGACTTTGATGACGTGCCCTCCTTTCTTGCTATTGTACTTCAGAACTACATGACTGTATACATTTATCAAAGCCTGCTGCTGTTAGACAAGGGGCGCCTTCTACAGGGTCAGTCAAAAGTCCCCAAGGCTGCCCCTCCCCAGAAATGTAGTCTCCTACACCTCTGATCGTGATGTCATTTCCCAACAACCAAGATGTGTAGCATTTTAAAAACTAAGCAGTAGCAAGATGGGTGAGGGGGCACTTCAGAGTTAAGGTAGAAAAGCACCTTATCCATTAGTGCTTGGCGCCCTTGAATTCTGACACTGAGTGAGGCCAGTATGGTGTGTCTGTTCTGGCATTGCAGGCAGCGGCATACAGTTTCTTGTTAATTAATTTGTCTTGCATTTCTTTTCTCTCGGGTGTCCGTCCCTTCAGACTCACACATCGCGAACAGGAGGGCGCTGGAAGGACTCTCCCCGGAAGAATGCCCTGGCTGACCTCCAGGATGAGATGATGACAATACGTCTGCGAGAGGCACAGTCCCAGGCAGAAAGCCGGGAACTTCGGCAACGAGTGGTCGAGCTAGAAAGCCAAGTAAGCGTCTGCCTCCACCTAGATCAGGCCCGATGTGTGCGGTGTGCAAGGGAAAATATATATTTTTTAAAGTGCCAACATACACATGGACGCAGAAATCATGCTTTCTAGTTTATGTTGTAATTGGCAATGTGTTTTGCAGAAAGAAAGGCGCAGCGTTAAATAATGCTTCTAATCTTGGGCATACTTGCAAGGGTAAAAGGGGAAGCTTAATGGTGTGACACCGACAGTGTGCATGTGAAACAGGTGTTAAGTGGAGAAGAGGAGGCACAGGAAAGATAGCTGTCCGAAATTTGAAGAAAAAGTATTTAAACCATCAAATAAACAGATTTAAACTTTTAATGAGCACTATCAAGTTTTCATTTTTTTAATAACCAAAAGTAACGGAATGTATACATCATTGTCGTGCTATAAATTTTGTGGCAATGTTTACAAAAGGAAAAGTCAAGCTAGGATTGAGTATTATGGTTTTGCTCATGTTTGAAGGCGTAGTTGTTCTCTTAGGTATGTTCTAGATAAAATCACATGTTCTGTTTTCGGTTATATTTTGTCAGAGCTCAATTTTGTCAGAGCTCATGGATCTGTATTTTCGCTTTATTTCAGAATCAGATAAACGGCAATCTCTTAAATCGCAAGGAGCAGGAATTCAGGGAGCTGCAAGAAAAGCTGCAATCTACCACAGCTCAGAACAAGGGGCTGCAGACACAACTGAGTGAAGCAAAGCGGAAGCATGCTGTATCTGAATGTAAGGTGAGTATAGGAACAGGGCTGAATGCGGCCTGGAAGCAAGAAACAATTGAACAGATGCATGGAAAATGTAATAAATCAAGTAACAGACGCGTATAGTGAATACCAGAGAAAGAAAGCCCAGTGCGTAAAGTTATTACGGAAAACCGACAGCCGAATGTGCAGAAACTACAGGGAAGAAAACCTGATGTGCAGGGTGAGTTTAGGAAACGGGGGCCTAAATGTGCAGGGTAACCGCACGAAAATTAACACCCTACATGCAGTTGCTCCGCGCGGTGAGAATTTGTGTACCTTATTTGCACCGCCTCCGCTCCCCATGTATGTGCTTGGCTGGGGCGGGGAGAGTTACTTCCGGTCCGACGGCGTACCTGTCAAGTTTTGGGTGGTCCTAACAGCTCTAGCATGAGTTGGAGGAGGACGATTTACTGCAGATCTTGCGGTATGATTTGCAGTATCTTATTCATAATGCGGTCCAGGCAGCTTTGAGTGAACCTCAGACCATAAAGCAGAAGTGGGGTTATTGATGAGGATATGGACAACTCCGCTAAGGGCAAATATGTGCATGGGGAAATTTTCCTGACATGTTGACACATGTTCTCGAAGTGCTAGGCTATGAACCCAAAGCTCTGGTGGATGATGGGTTGTACTCGCAATACAGTTCCTCGGTGGTGGATGATTTACCCCTGCATGACATTATCAAGGAATTCCTTCTAAGGATTGTAAGGATGCTGATAAACAAGGTATTCCCCGTTTTCTGAGCAAACGTTATCTTCTGGCTTAATTTGATGAACAGTTTCTGCAGATGCCGAAACAACTCAATTTTGTCCTCTATAGCGTCTTCCTCCTCATTATCATCTGAGGAGGAGACGCTGTTGAATCCTGTTGAGAAGAAGGTGGAGGCTTCGCTGAAGGGCACTTATGCAGCTTCTAATTTTGGGATAAGGGCCAATACATAGCCTGCCTATGCATCACAGGTCCTCATTAAAGACTTTGAGAGACCTGTTTGGTTGCTTTCAGGACCAAGGGGACCCAACGCCTGTCCTGGTTTATATGGAGGTGTTGGCTCAGTTCCTCTTTGGTGTCCGTTTCAATACCTTGTGGGCTTTTCCCTTCATGGCTGGAGCTGCGGTGGCATGGCGCAGGTCTCTGTGGACGAAACAGTGGCAACTGGAGGCGGCACGAAAGGCATTGATCCATAAATTGCCGTTTGAGGGTCCTAAGTTGTTTGGGGATAATTTGAATGCTATACTGCAAAGGCCCGCTGAGGAAAAAATAATGTCGAAGCCTTTTCAGTCTGTTCAGAAGAAGAAATCTTTCACAAACAGAATTTTCAGGCAGTGTTGTCCTCTTCTCATGCCTTCTGAGGATGGGCTCATGGTCAGAGAGCCACATTCACCAATAAATCCTGACCCCCGAATCAGCAGTCCTAGGGAGCTAGTCAGAAATGACTATCCCAGAGTTTGGGCCGGACTGTGGGTTTTCCAGGATTAATGATTCCAGTTGATTTCCGACCAGTGGGTTTTAGCAATCATCAGCCACAGTTATCAGATTCCCTTTGTCGGTCCACTTCTGATGGGTCAGTTTCTGGATAACCCATTATCTAGAGACATCCAAAAATGAAATGCTATCTTATGAGGGGTGGAGAAGCTGCTCAAAGAGGGCAATCATTAGAGTACCGCCAGCAGAGGAAGGACTGGGTTTCTACTCCATTCTGTTCTTAGTATGCAAATCAGATGGTTGTCTCAGAAGATTGGTGAAGGTGGAACTGTTTAGATAAACACTTTGCAGCCCATCCTCCCTCTGATCCAGCAGGGCACTTTTTTTATTTTTGGTGACCTTGGATTTAGACAATACTTATTTTCACTTCCTTTTCCATTCAGGCAGCCAGAAGTTTCTGAGATTTGCGGTGAACAAGGTTAATTTCCAGTTCCATGTATTGCCAGTTGGTCTGTTGACTGCTCCTCAAACCTTCACCAAGCTTCACCAACCTTCAGTGAGCTGTGGGTGTTTTGCAACTTCGAGGGTTCTAACGTGTTTCCATACCTTGACGATTGTTTGATATGTGCTTTCTGTCTTCCTAAGGCTCTGATGGTGGTGGAGGCAACGATTGCCCTGCTTCAGCAGTTGGGATTCAGACTGAACCTTGTCAAATTACAACTAGTCCCTGTTAAGCAGTTGCAGTTTAATGGAGCAGCATTCAACATTCAGATGGGGTCCTTTTTTCTGCCTTTTGCTCGAGAGACTGCAAAGACTCCTGTCAGTTCTCTTGTCTCATCAGTCAATTGCAGCCCAGAGTTGGTTAATGTTCCAGGATTTGATGGAGTCCACACTACTGCTGGGTTCTCTGGGCTCCTCTTTACCTGAAACCTCTCATCAATCATCTGTTATCCCACTGGAATCCCTCCCTTGCAGATCTCGACTCCCTGGTTCTCCTTTCTCCTGCTCTGTTTCAGGACTTGGGTTGGTGGCTACCCAGTCCCAACTTGGAAAAGGGTGTCAGTCCTGAACTCCCTCCTCTGTTGCTGCCAACAGATGCCAGTCTGTGGGGTTGGTTCGCCACTCTGTGGACTTTGGAGGCAAAAGGGCAATGGTCTTAAAGGGACAGGGTTGGTTCTTCCAGTTAGTGGGAGTCGACTGCAATGTGGGAAGCAATTTAGGTGCTTTTTATGACCCAGTTGCAGGGTGTGAATCTGCTTATTCGTACCAACAATCAGGTGGCTTGTTATTTGAGTCACCTGGTAGGTACACAGAGCTCCCCTCTGAATCATCAGGCCTCCCTGATTTGCATCTTATAGCAATGGGGGCCAGTTACATTCAGGGTCAGCTCAGCTACCAGCTAGACAGCTTGAGCAGCAATCTGCCCTCCTCTGTCCTTTGCCATCTGTCTATACACCTCCTCAGGGACATTTGTCTCATGTTCTGGGATCCATAGATCAACCTCTATGCCTCTCAGCAAAATGCCCTCCCTCCGAAGATTTGTTCGGAAGTAGTTTGTCCTTAGACTTGGGCAGTGGATGCCCTTTTGATTACTTGGCCCTTGGATCTTCTGTATGCATTCCCTCCAGTTGAGCCCCCTAAGGGGGCTTCAGAAGATTCAAGTGGAGAAGGTGTCTGTGGTCTTACTAGTGGTCTCGTCGCCTTTAGTTTCCCTTGTTGCTTGAGTTGTCCTGGGGCAGTGTTGTCAGGTTACCAGTGACCCTATCCCCACATCAGTTTCAAGTTCTGTCCTTACCCCATCTTCGTCAACTGAAATTGATGGCTTGGCTCTTGAACGCTTAGTGTTGGAGATGATGGGGTGCTCTTCTCCGTTGGCAATGGATATTCAGAAATCCCATAAAGATTCTACACTTAAGTCTTATAATAAAATCTGGAGCTCCTTTGTGAAGTGGTGTGCGGTTCATAGGGTGGATCTGGTTACAGGGGATCCAGTGAAGATTCTTGAGTTTCAGAGGGATAGTTTAAAAAAAAAAGAATTTGGCCCCCTCTACTCTGGCTGCTCAGTGGGCAGCTGTTACAGCATGAAGGGGTGGTGCGCTGC
Organism: Pleurodeles waltl; assembly: GCF_031143425.1. Lineage (NCBI taxonomy): Eukaryota > Metazoa > Chordata > Amphibia > Caudata > Salamandridae > Pleurodeles > Pleurodeles waltl. Next base: position 444,262,315 of record NC_090443.1, on the reverse strand, counting down.
TCTGGATGGTATTGCTCCTTTGGTGGTGCGATAGTTATGGAGTTATCGGCTCTGTCGCCCAATGTCTCCATTAATTGTCCCTTCCTGGGACCTACCCACAGTTCTTTAGGGTCTCCAGTTGTCCCAATTTGAGTCTTTGCTTGAAGCTGACTTGATATGGTTGTCTGCTAAAATGGCGTTTTTGTTGGCCATTACTTCGGCTCAGCGATTAGGAGAGCTGGGGGCTTTGCTGATGTTCTATCCCTATTTGCAGATTTTGCCAGATAGAGTAGTTCTGAGGTTGTATCCAACCTTTGTTCCTAAAACTTCATCATGGTTCCATTTGCAACAGGAGTTATTCTTCCTGACTTTCCTGCTGAGGATGATGGTCAGTCCGCTCCTCTTTGGATGTTAGAAGGGCACTTCAGATCTATTTGCAGCACACTCAGGATTTTCGCCTAGCTCCTGTCTGTGTCTTTTGGCAGGGTTACTAAGGGAAAAAGATGGCTGCTTCTACACTCAGTAAGCGGGTGCACCAGGCAGTTTGTAAGGCATGTAAGTCCTTGAGGTTGGATTCCCCGACCCATGTTCAGGGACGTTCTACCAGATCTGTTTCCACTTCATAGGCTGAGGCTTCAGGAGTATCTATCCAGGAAATCTGTTGGGCTGCCACCTGGCAGTCACATCACACTTTAAATAAGCACTATCATCTGGATGTGTTGTATGTTTCAATGGATCATTTTGCTGTTGGTGTTGTCAAGGCAGCAGTGTCATAAGCTTGATTTATTAAAGTTGGGTTTTCATACTGTCTCTGTCTCAAGCTTCTTGCTTGTGTTTGGGCTTGCGAAGTCCTCATGCATTAATGACTGGGACAAGGCGGTCCTATGAGGGAGCAATGAGCCGTTGCTTACCTGTTACCTTCATCGCCCATATTACGGTCCTCCTCGTCCCAGTCATATCCCATTGCCCTGCACCCCTCTCCCCGCGTTGCTGTGTCCGGTCTTGTTGCTAGCAGGCATGGTGGCAGGTGCGGGGGGCTTTTATTCTAATAAAAATAAAAAACAGACTAGCGTGTTAGGATACCTGTCGTGAGATAGGACCTCCTCATACAGTATGGACTGGGACAAGAAGAACCTTAATTGGGGTAATGAAGATTACTGGTAAATACATTCTCATTATCAGAAATCAAGGGCCAAATGAGCAGAGTATCATCATGAAAATAATTACCAAATGAGTAGGGTAACTTATTGAGAGCAAATATCAAACATAGTGCTCAATGAAATTTCGCAAAAACTCACAAATTCTGATACTTTGAGTCACTGTGGAAACCCAAGGTCAAAATGTGCAAGATGATCACAGTGAACCCAGAGCACTATGACTACTGGAGACAAGTATCTCCATACATAGTTACTATTGGAAACCAAGGGCCTAAATTGTATTGATTACAGGAAACAAGATCCCAGTGCGGTGGGACTACAATAATTATTGGCAAGTCTAGAATGAGTAGAGGAAATCAAGAGCTTAATACTGCCTGCCATGGTGATCATGGGCAATTGCATGATTTGTAGTGGAAACCAAGAGCTGAATGGAGGAAGGCTACCAGAACCATTGTCAAATGCAAGATGAGTAGAAAGAACTAAAGCCATATGCAAGCTGGGGGCTGCAAGAACCATTGACAAATGCAGCATCACTATAGGGAACCAAAAACCCATTTTGCGATGAGTACAAGAAATTAATACTCAAATGTTGCATGCAAACAGAAAAACAGGTGCTGAATGCAGAGGGCTGTAGGTGCTATGGCTAACTGCAGAATCCGCTGCATATTGAGAACAAAAAAACAAGGGCCAAATGTGCTATAATAAGAAACCAAGAGCCAAATGCAGAGGGGTATGCAAACCATGAGTAGGTAGAGGATCTGTGCATGGAAAAAAAATCAAAAGCTGAATCAGTTAAAAAAAGACAAATGTCACATACATGCTGTCAAATTCCCTTTGACACAGGGCAAGCAGGAGCTACTGGGCCCAACCATGGGGTTTGAAATGTTTTCTCCAGTATTGGGGTATCTTTCATAGATTTGCATGCTTGAATCATCCCCGTCGTCGAGGTTTATTCTTAAGCAGTAGAAATAATTGGCATAGTTTACAAAGACATTGTTTTTAACAGCTCATCCACATCATTTAAAAAGAACCGATCTTCAGCCAGCCAGGAGACAGCAGCCTTTAGAACACTTCCAGCAGAGGCATCTTCCCTCAGATTTGAAGCACTAGTGTGAACAGTTACTACGTGGCAAGAAGGAGAGCCTGTAAGGAGAGGAGGGTGGGCCATGTGTGAATCTATGGGAGATTCCAATACTGGAGAAAGACAGTTACAGCTAAAAAACCAATTTTTTCTCCAGTATTGGAGTAATTTTCATGGATTCACGTGCTTAAATCAGAGTAGCAGGCAGTAGTTTAGGCAGTGTCTAGAAACTAGGCTCTCTAGAGGTAGCTGTGGATGAGCAGCCAAGGCTTATCGAGAAGACATGCAAAACTCATGGAATACCACTGTAGTCACACAGCACTTAAACATATGAAAGAAAACACTAAGGGGGTCATTACAACCTCGCGGGCGCCAGAATACGGCCATTGCTGGTGGTATTGCTGGCTCCCTATTTTGACATTTCCGCTGGACCAGCGGACGGTAACTGAGTTACCGTCCGCTGGCCCAGCGGAAATGTCACATCAACATTGCCGCCGGCTTGTAATTGAGCCGGCGGCAATGCTGATGTGCAGCGGGTGCAGTAGCACCCATCGCGAATTTCACTGCCTGAAATTCAGGCAATGAAATGCGCGACGGGGCTCTGCCTGGGTACCCCTGCACTGCCCATGCCAAGTGCATGGGCAGTGCAGGGGCCCCCAGGGGCCCCCTGAGTCCCCTTACCGCCAGCCTCTTCCTGGCAGTGCAAACCACCAGAATCAGGCTGACAGGAGGGGAGTCATAATCCCAAGGGCAGCGCTGCTTGCCCTGGCGGATTAGCACTGCCGGGGCTAAAATGGCGGTATACCGCTGACCCCGGCGGTGCGACCGCAGCTCTACTGCCGCGGTCCAAATACGCAGGGAGGCACCGCCAGCCTGTTGGCGGTGCTCCCATCGTTTTGGCCCTGGCGGTCATAATACCTGGATCTGATAGAGACTTCTAGCTGCTGATTTCTTACCTTAGAATTCCCTGCAGTCAGCTTTGAATCTGGAATTTTTCTGCTGAGCAGTACCCTGCACGTGCCGTTGGGTGGCGTCGTTTGGATCCGCGTGGTGTCGTTCTGCTCCACGTGGCATCGTCAGCGTCGTTGGAGCCGTCTGCGACGTCACGGTCTTCTACATAGGCACCACCTCGGCACTCATATGATAGTTCTTTTCCTTTTGCACTGGTTAAGCTCAGATCCGGGAAGAGCTACCCTTTTTCTTCGACGGTTGTCGAGGTTTTTGGCTTGATTGTTTGAACATGTCTTCTAGAAAGACTGGATTCAAACCGTGTGATGCATGTCATCGCACCATGTCGGTCACGGATCAACACAGAGTGTGTCTCTGGTGTTTGGAGAAGAATCATGACTCAACTTTGTGTTTGGACTGTCGGGCCATGGCTCTGAAGGCCTTCAGTCGATGCTACTCTGAGGAGGTCACGGTCCTGCAGTAGGAGGAGGTCGCAGCACCGCTCCTGGAGCCCCAAGCCCTCTTCCTCGCATTCAAGGTAATCTGATCATTCAGGTAAGAGGCACAAGAAGAAGAAGAAGTCCAAGTGGACTTCGACTTCGCCATGCCCGTCGGCAGACAAGGCGTCTAGGGAACGTCGACGTTCCGAGCCTGGTTTCGCGGAGGCGTCGCCAGGGATGACTCCACATCTTCCCCCTTTTCCGGCGATCGGAGCAACCCCCGCTCAATTAAAAGAGTTTTACGAGGCCATGCGCCTTGTTTTAGAGCGGGCAGCACCCTCGGGTGGGTCTTCGGACCCTGCGGGGTCGATATGGGCCCCATCCGGTTCGATGTCCACAGCTTCGGCCTCAATGCTGTTGGGGACCCCAGGGTTCGATAGCGGAGCCGGACCGACACCGGTCTCACACAATCGACCTCCTCCGGCACCGGGTCCGACGTCGACGCTTCCTCTACCACCGACGTCCACTGGTGGTAGCCCCATCCTCATTCCGGATGATCCAAAGCCAGAGCGACGTCGTATGACGCCGACTCTGACAACGCCGATTAGGTCCAGATTATTACCTGCACCTTATTTTGAACAGCCCTGCACAGGAAAGAAGTTTAAAAGATTTTCTCCAAGCAAGTCCTAGACAGGCTAATGGACTGGGTCCAAGCCAATCAGGTCCTATCTCCCCTCCAGGCTGGCTTTCGTTCAAGAATTAGCACTATGGACCAAGTTTTTAGATTCTTCCTGTTACTATGGAAATACGTCACTTTGGCCAAACAAAACTTGTATGTTGCTTTTGTTGACCTAAAGTCCGCTTTCAATCTTGTTCCAAGACAGAAATTGTGGGAAGTCCTAAAGAAAATTGGCGTCCCGATGAATTTGGTGTACCTAATTCAAAGATTGCACAAGAACACCTATGCTCGAGTAAGATGGGGCAGTCAGGGGGAACTTACTGATCGCATTAATATCAGGCGGGGGTACGCCAGGGCTGTGTCCTGGCACCCACTCTTTTTTCGCTGTTCATTAATGAAGTGGTGCAAGTTGTAACAGATTGTCAAAACGATGCCCCTTCATTGAACGATATAAAAGTTCCAATTCTTTTATTTGCTGATGACTCCCTCTTGATCTCTAAAACGCCTATGGGCCTTCAGGTCCTCCTGGATAGGTTCAGTGTGTTTTGTGCAGACCATGGATTGGAACTTAATTCTAGTAAAACAAAACTGATGATCTTCGGTCTTGGTTGCACAAAACAATGTAACATCCTATATAACGAGGTTCCCTTGAGCAAGGTATGCTCTATTGATTATTTAGGGGTGAGAATCAGCAACGATATGAACTGGCAGGCCCAGGTAGGAAAAAGCCTAGCTCTCTTAGCACACAGGTCAGGGGCAATATTCCGTTTCCAAATGTCTAATACTGTGAAAGTTGTTTCCCCAGCTATTAAAAGTTATCTAGCCAAGGCTCAGAGTGCTGCGGTCTATGGCGCTGAGGTCTGTGGTTGTTCCAAAACTAGCAAGTTATCTGTGGGGGAAAATAATTTTGTAAGATCGCTCTTGGCATGTCCTCGTAGCACGCCCTTGGTTCCAGTATTTTTGGACCTAGGGTTCCCCCACATTTCTGATGTAATAGCTTTAAGGCCTTTAACCTTTTGGGTTCGCATCTGGACTACCCCTGAATTAGACATATACAAGGAGTCTTTGCAAGACTTATTGGATAGACCAAACGTACTTTCTATCTCTTGGTTCAAGTATATTTCAGAATGGTTCCATACCTTGGGACTCAGTCATTTCTGGAGCCAGCCTAATAATCTAAGGAGGGTTCACAAGGACCACTTAAAATCAGTTTATTGGTCCCAGGGAAAAATATCTGTTATGTACTTCACATGGTAGGCTGACGTCTCAATTTCTCGATTACCAGTGGTTTCCCCACTTTGAACCCTTCTTGGATTTAATTACTGATCAACTAAGTAAAAGTTTGTATGTTCGGTTCAGGTATGGATGCCTCCCTCTGAAGTCCTTTTCCAGTTCATGGTGCTCCACCCCGCTATCTGATCAATGCCCAAGCTGTAACGGTTCTGTGGAAACTGTAGTGCACTTTATGTTTATTTGTCCTGCCTATGGCACTGCCCGGCGGAAATGGCTCCGTCCGGCTTGCAGGAATATGAGGTTGAGAACGTGCAAAGATGCCCTAAGGTTGATGTTGAGAGATTGCTCCTCTTTCCTAACTTGTGCGGTCAGCAAGTTCCTTGCGTCCGCCTGGCACATACGTACACATTTTTTAAAAGATCACAGTGATTTGTTATTAATTGAACACTGATTCTAATTTATTTAGCTCAATAGTTTTACTCATTGACATTTTTATAAAATTATTGATGAGGAAGTTAAAGGCAGCCAATAATAAGGAATTCTGACTTTTCCCTCTCATATATAGGATGGGAGACACATGTGCAGATCTCTCATTTTATTTTGATCTCATCCTCATTATTTACTTTTTAATCTTATTATTATATATTTATTATGTATAGATCATGGTTTTATTGTTGTAAGTTATTGCTTTGATGGTTTAATTAGACCGAATAAAGCTTGTGTGACTTGAAGTGGGAGGGGTCTGAGGACCCTTTGGAGTGTGAACTGGAGCATGAGCAGGACTGGTATGAAGATCTAGGGGACACGTCTCCAGATACTGGCATGCTCTCTCCTCCTAAGATGGCTACGGAGGAGGGAGCTTCTTATGCTATGGTGGTGCGTAGGGCAGCTGAGGTCTTGGACCTAGATTTGCCCACGGTGCCAGTCAGGAAGAATCTCCTGACAGAGGTGCTTCAGCCGGGGGTGACTACATCAGAGCCGATGTTGCCCTTTAATGAGGTCCTAACGGACGTCCTTCTGGGAACATGGTCCAAACCCAGCACAGGGGCTCCTGTGAATAGGACAGTCGGACGCCGCCATGGACCTGCTCCAAACGACCCTAGCTTCCTTACCCAAGACCCTGCCCCGGAGAGCTTGGTAGTCCAAGCCTCCACTTCCCGTGGTGCCTATCCTTCCCCTCCCCCGGATAGGGAATCCAAGAGGCTGGATCGGCTGGGAAAGAAAATGTTTTCTTCCTCCAGCCTGGCATTGAGGTCAGTAAACACCTCTTGCCTATTGAGCCGTTTTTCCCATACTTTACGGGATACGGTGGCACAGGTGCTGCCCCAGGTCCCGGAGGGCATACGGGACACACTCATCCAGGCTGTCAAGGATTGGAGAGATGCAGCCAAGTTTACAATCAGGTGTGAATTGGACACGACCGACTCGCTGGGTAGAGCGATTACGTCGACAGTGGCCCTACGTCGCCACGCCTGGCTACGCTCGACTGGCTTTTCAGGGGATGTCCAGTCAAGTTTGATGGACATGCCTTTTGATGCCTCTCGCCTTTTTGGTGGGACAGCAGACTCCGCACTTGAGAGGTTCAAGGATTCTCGAGCTACAGCCAGATCCTTGGGTCTCCCAGCGCCAGCTCGACAGCAGTCTCTCTTCCGTCACTTTTGAGGCTTCGGAAGGGGCGCAGTGCCACGCCAGCCACAACTCAACCACCGTCCTCAGGCTTCACACCATCCTGGGAGAGGGCGTTGTTGTGGTACCACCACGCAGCCCCCCTCCACTGCGCCCAAGCCCTCCGAGTGTGGTTCTGCAGGACCATGTCCATCCAGTTGGAGGGAAGATTCAATTTCATCTCCCTCACTGGCATTCCATCACAACGTACAAATGGGTCTTGCAGATCATACGGCAGGGCCATTCCCTCCCCTTCCAGTCTTTCCCTCCTTCTATACCTCCGACAAAAGAACAGCTGATGGAGGACCATTTGGTTTTGTTCAGTGAGAAAGCTACGGCTCTCTTGGCCAGGGGAGCTATAGAAAGGGTCCTGATGTCAGAAGTAGGCAGTGGTTGTTATTCCCGCTACTTTCTGATTCCCAAAAAGAACAAGGGCCTTTGCCCTATCCTGGATTTAAGGGATGTCAATCTCCTCCTCAAGAAGGAGAAATTCAAGATGCTCACTCTTGCTCAGGTCTTGTCTGCCCTAGACCAAGGAGACTGGATGGTAATGTTGGACTTGCAGTATGCGTATTTTCATATCCCCATTCTGCCTGCCCCCAGGTGTTACTTGCGGTTCACGGTTGGCCACGAGCACTTTCACTTTACTGTGCTCACTTTCGGTCTCACCAGTGCCCCTCGGGTGTTCACAAACTTGATGACAGTGGTGGCAGCTCATCAGCGCAGGTCAGGGATTTCAGTCTTCCCCTACCTAGAAGAATGGCTGTTGAAGGCTCCCACGCCCCAGGATCGCGTCACCCACCTCCAGACGACGGAAAACCGACTGCATTCACTGGGGTTCACTATCAATGTGCCGAAGTCACAACTGACTCCCTCTCAGAAGCTCACTTTCATCAGAGCTGTTCTGGACACAGTGCAGTATCGGGCATATCCTCCTGAGCAGCGAGTCTAGGATATTCAGGTTATGATACCGATGTTTTGGCCTCTATCCTGGATTTCGGTGAGACAGACTGAGGCTGTCGGGACTCAGGGCTTCCTGCATCCTATTGGTCAAGCATGCCAGGTGGCATACGAGGGCTCTGCAGTGGGACCTGAAGTTCCAATGGGCACAGCATCAGGGAAATCCTACCAACGTGGTTCAGATCTCAAAGGGAACTGCAAAGGATCTGCAGTAGTGGTTAGTGAACTGCGATTGGGTGAAAGGCAGACTCCTCTCCCTTCCTCAACTTGATCTCACAGTAGTGACAGATGCGTCACTTCTGGGATGGGGGGCCATCTGGGAGAGGTGGAAATCAGAGGTCACTCTGGCGGAATCCGGGCTCCATATCAACTTGTTGGCGCTTCGGCCGATCCAGCTAGCATTAAAAGCATTTCTTCCTGTTGTGAAAGGGAAGGTAGTGCAGGTGTTCACAGACAACACTACCGCAATGTGGTACTGCAACAAGCAGGGCGGTGTGGGTTCGTGGATCCTTTGTCAAGAGGCTCTGCGTCTTTGGACATGGCTTGAACAGCAGGGCATAACCCTGGTTCAACACCTGGCAGGCTCTCTGAACGCCAGGGCGGACAAACTCAGCCAACGATGCTTAGCGGATCACAAATAGTATATCCATCTGGAGGTGGTGCAAGGACTCTTTCAGCAGTGGGGAGAGCCTTGGTTAGATCTGTTCACCTCTGTAGAGAACGTGCAATGTCAACAGTTTTGAGCATTGGAGTTAGGGGGCTATCACTAGGCGATGCTTTTCATTGCGAGTGGAGCTCAGGCCTGTACGCCTTTCCGCCCATACCACTTCTGCCCAGAGTTCTCAAGAAAATCAAGAACGACGCAGCCCATGTAATCCTAGTGGCTCCGGATTGGGCACGGCGAGGCTGGTATCCAGAGCTTTGCAAAATGAGCATCAGTCCTCCAATCAGGTTGCGTCTTCAGGAGGGATCTTCTGTCGCAGCAGCAGGGGAAGGTTTTCCACCCGAACCTGTCAACTTTATGGCTTCATGCGTGGAGGTTGAGCGGCGACAGTTGATGGTTTATGACCTCCATTCCGAAGTCTGTGATGTCATTCTGGCAGCCATGTGTCCCTCTACTAAGTCGATTTACGCCTGCTGGTGAAAACGTTTTGTTTCATATTGTACAGAGAGGTCTATTGATCCTCTTTCTTCTTCTTTATCTAATGTCCTTTTGTTTATTCTATCACTCGCCCAACAGGGTTCCTCCTTAGGGACTCTCAAGGGCTATCTTGCTGCCTTACCGACTTTTCTATGTTTGCCCGACCAATCATCTTTGTTCAAGTCTCCCATAGTACAAAGATTTTTAAAAGGGCTCGTGCATATGTTTCCGTCTGTGCCTTTTGTCATGCCCCAGTGGGATCTTAATCTTGTACTTACTTTTCTAATGTGTGCTCCTTTTGAGCCTTTACATAACTGTCCTCTCTGGCTGCTCACTATCAAGACAGCCTTTTTGGTGGCAATTACATCTGCCAGGAGAGTGAGTGAGCTGCAGGCTCTATCTTCGAAACCGCCGTATCTCACTGAAGGAAGTTGGCTCTGTATGTACTATTTCAAAGTAAGAAATAGCATGCACAGAGTCCAAGGGTTCCCCTTAGAGGTAAGATAGTGGCAAAAAGAGATAATTCTAATGCTCTATTTTGTGATAGTGTGGTCGAGCAGTAGGCTTATCAGAGGGTAGTGTTAAGCATTTGTTGTACACACACAGGCAATAAATGAGGAACACACACTCAAAGACAATTCCAGGCCAATAGGTTTTTGTATAGAAAAGTATATTTTCTTAGTTTATTTTAAGAACCACAGGTTCAAGATTTACAAGTAATACTTCAAATGAAAGGTATTTCACTTAGGTAACTTAGGAACTTTGAATCAGCAAAATAGCATGTACAGTTTTCACAACAATGGCAATAAGCTATTTTAAAACTAGACACAGTGCAATTTTCAACAGTTCCTTGGGGAGGTAAGTGTTTGTTAGTTTTGCAGGTAAGTAAACCACCTACAGGGTTCAAAGTTGGGTCCAAGGTAGCCCACCGATGGGGGTTCAGAGCAACCCCAAAGTTACCACACCAGCAGCTCAGGGCCGGTCAGGTGCAGAGGTCAAAGTGGTGCCCAAAACGCATAGGCTTCAATGGAGAAGGGGGTGCCCTGGTTCCAGTCTGCCATCAGGTAAGTACCCGCGTCTTCGGAGGGCAGACCAGGGGGGTTTTGTAGGGCACCGGGGGGGGCACAAGTCAGCACAAAAAGTACACCCTCAGCGGCACGGGGGCGGCCGGGTGCAGAGTGCAAACAGGCATCGGGTTTGCAATGGAGTTCAATGGGAGACCCAGGGGTCTCTTCAGCGAAGCAGGCAGGCAAGGGGGGGGTCCTCGGGGTAGCCACCACCTGGGCAAGGGAGAGGGCCACCTGGGGGTCACTTCTGCACTAGAGGTCGAATCCTTCAGGTCCTGGGGGCAGCGGGTGCATTGTCTTTACCAGGCGTTGGGTTCTTTGAAGCAGGCAGTCGCGGTCAGAGGGAGCCTCTGTATTCCCTCTGCAGGCGTCGCTGGGGGGGCTCAGGGGGATCAACTCTGGCTACTCACGGGCTCGCAGTCGCCGGGGAGTCCTCCCTGTAGTGTTGTTTCTCCGCAGGTCGAGCCGGGGGCGTCGGGTGCAGAGTGCAAAGTCTAACGCTTCCGGTGGGAAACGTGTGGTCTTTAAAAGTTGCTTCTTTGTTGCAAAGATGTTTCTTCTTTGGAGCAGAGCCGCTGTCCTCTGGAGTTTTTGGTCCTTTTAGATGCAGGGTAGTCCGCTGAGGATTCAGAGGTCGCTGGACCCTGTGGAACGCGTCGCTGTTTCAGTTTTTCTTGAAGTGGGGAGACAGGCCGGTAGGGCTGGGGCCAAAGCAGTTGGTGTCTCCATCTTCTCTGCAGTGCTTTCAGGTCAGCAGTCCTTCTTCGTCTTAGGTTGCAGGAATCTATTTTGCTAGGTTCTGGGAGCCCCTAAATACTCAATTTAGGGGGGTGTTTAGGTCTGGCGGTTTAGTAGCCAATAGCTACTAGCCCTGAGGGTGGCTACACCCTCTTTGTGCCTCCTCCCTGAGGGGAGGGGGGCACATCCCTAATCATATTGGGGGAATCCTCCATCTGCAAGATGGAGGATTTCTAAAAGTCAGAGTCACCTCAGCTCAGAACACCTTAGGGGCTGTCCTGACTGGCCAGTGACTCCTCCTTGTTTTTCTCATTATCTCCTCCGGCCTTGCCGCCAAAAGTGGGGCCGTGGCCGGAGGGGGCAGGCATCTCCACTAGCTGGAGTGCCCTGGGGCGCTGTAACAAAGGGGGTGAGCCTTTGAGGCTCACCGCCAGGTGTTACAGTTCCTGCAGGGGGAGGTGAGAAGCACCTCCACCCAGTTAAGGCTTTCTTACTAGCCACAGAGTGACAAAGGCACTCTCCCCATGTGGCTAGCAACATGTCTGGTGTGTGGCAGGCTGGCAAAGCTAGTCAGCCCACACTGGAAGTCGGGTATGTTCTCTAAGATGCCCTCTGGGGTGTATTTCACAATAAAATGTACACTGGCATCAGTGTGCATTTATTGTGCTGAATAGTTTGATACCAAACTTCCCAGTTTTCAGTGTAGCCATTATGGTGCTGTGGAGTTCGTGTATGACAGACTCCCAGACCATATACTCTTATGGCTACCCTGCACTTACAATGTCTAAGGTTTTGCTTAGACACTGTAGGGGCATAGTGTTCATGCACCTATGCCCTCACCTATGGTATAGTGCACCCTGCCTTAGGGCTGTAAGGCCTGCTAGAGGGGTGACTTATCTATGCCATAGGCAGTGTGAGGTAGGCATGGCACCCTGAGGGGAGTGCCATGTCGACTTAGTCATTTTCTCCCCACCAGCACACACAAGCTGGCAAGCAGTGTGCCTGTGCTGAGTGAGGGGTCTCCAGGGTGGCATAAGACATTCTGCAGCCCTTAGAGACCTTCCCTGGCATCAGGGCCCTTGGTACCAGGGGTACCAGTTACAAGGGACTTACCAGGATGCCAGGGTGTGGCAATTGTGGAAACAAAGGTACAGGTTAGGGAAAGAACACTGGTGCTGGGGCCTGGTTAGCAGGCCTCAGAACACTTTCAAATCATAACTTGGCATCAGCAAAGGCAAAAAGTCAGGGGGTAACCATGCCAAGGAGGCATTTCCTTACACAATCCCCCCCCCCCCCCCCCCCCCAAACGAAAGATGATGAGACTAACCTTTCCCAAGAGAGTCTTCATTTTCTAAGTGGAAGAACCTGGAAAGGTCATCTGCATTGGCATGGGCAGTCCCAGGTCTGTGTTCCACTATAAAGTCCATTCCCTGTAGGGAGATGGACCACCTCAACAGTTTTGGATTTTCACCTTTCATTTGCATTAGCCACCTGAGAGGTCTGTGATCAGTTGGAACTACAAAGTGAGTACCAAAGAGGTATGGTCTCAGCTTCTTCAGGGACCAAACCACAGCAAAGGCCTCCCTCTCAATGGCACTCCAACGCTGCTCCCTGGGGAGTAACCTCCTGCTAATGAAAGCAACAGGTTGGTCAAGGCCATCATCATTTGTTTGGGACAAAACTGCCCCTATCCCATGTTCAGAGGCATCAGTTTGCACAATGAACTGATTGGAGTAACCTGGAACTTTTAGAACTGGTGCTGTGCACATAGCTTGTTTCAGGGTGTCAAAGGCCTGTTGGCATTCTACAGTCCAGTTTACCTTCTTGGGCATTTTCTTGGAGGTAAGTTCTGTGAGGGGGGTCACTATTGATCCATATCCCTTCACAAACCTCCTGCAGTACCCAGTCAAGCCAAGGTATGCCCTGACTTGAGTCTGGGTTTTTGGAGCTACCCAGTCCAGAAAAGTTTGGATCTTGGGCTGGAGTGGCTGAACTTGGCCTCCACCTACAAGGTGTCCCAAGTAAACCACAGTTCCCTGCCCTATCTGACATTTGCATGCCTTGATAGAGATGCCTGCCGCTTGCAGGGCCTTCAAAACCTTCTTCAGGTGGACCAGGTGATCCTGCCAGCTGGAGCTAAAGACAGCAATATCGTCAAGATAAGCTGCACTAAAGGACTCCAAGCCAGCAAGGACTTGATTCACCAACCTTTGGAAGGTGACAGGGGCATTCTTTAAACCAAAGGGCATAACAGTGAACTGATAGTGCCCCTCAGGTGTGGAGAATGCTGTCTTTTCTTTTGCTCCTGGTGCCATTTTGATTTGCCAGTACCCTGCTGTCAAGTCAAAGGTACTTAAGTATCTGGCAGCACCTAGTATGTCAATTAATTAATCTGCCTTTGGAATGGGATGGGCATCTGTCTTGGTGACAGAATTAAGTCCTCTGTAGTCCACACAAAACCTCATCTCTCTCTTTCCATCTTTGGTGTGAGGTTTGGGGACCAAGACCACTTGGCTAGCCCAGGGGCTGTCGTAGTGCTCAATGACTCCGAATTCCAGCATCTTGTGGACTTCACTTTGATGCTTTAATTAACTTGGTCAGGCAGTCTGAAAATGTTGTTTTTGACAGGCATGCTATCTCCTGTTTCCATATCATGGGTACACAGGTGTGTCTGACCAGGGGTTAGGGAAAAGAGCTCAGCAAACTGTTGCAGGACCTTCCTACAGTCAGATTGCTGTTGGCCAGAGAGGGTGTCTGAATAGATCACTCCATCAACTGAGCCATCTTTAGGATCTGTGGAGAGGAGATCAGGGAGAGGTTCACTATCAGCTTCCTGGTCCTCATCTGTTACCATCAACAGATTCACATCTGCCCTGTCATGAAAGAGTTTGAGGCGGTTCACATGGGTCATCCTTTTGGGGATCCTGCCAGTGCCTAGGTCTACCAGGTAGGTGACCTGACTCTTTCTTTCTAGCACTGGGTAAGGGCCATTCCATCTCTCCTGAAGTGCCCTGGGAGCCACAGGCTCCAGAACCCAGACTTTCTGCACTGACTGAAACTCAATCATAGCAGCCTTTTGGTCATACCACATCTTCTGGAGTTGTTGGCTGGCCTCAAGGTTTTTGCTTGCCTTTTCCATGTACTCTGCCATCCTTGAACATAGGCCTAGTACATAGTCCACTATATCTTGTTTAGGCTCATGAAGAGGTCTCTCCCAGCCTTCTTTTACAAGAGCTAGTGGTCCCCTGACAGGATGGCCAAACAGAAGTTCAAAGGGGGAAAACCCTACTCCCTTCTGAGGCACCTCTCTGTAGGTGAAAAGCAGACATGGCAAGAGGATATCCCATCTCCTTTTGAGTTTTTCAGGGAGCCCCATGATCATGCCTTTCAATGTCTTGTTAAACCTTTCTACAAGACCATTGGTTTGTGGATGGTATGGTGTGGTGAATTTGTAAGTCACCCCAACCTCATTCCACATGTGCTTCAGGTATGCTGACATGAAGTTGGTACCCCTGTCAGACACCACCTCCTTAGGAAATCCCACTCTGGTAAAAATACCAATGAGTGCTTTAGCTACTGCAGGGGCAGTAGTAGACCTAAGGGGAATTGCTTCAGGGTATCTAGTAGCATGATCCACTACTACTAGTATGTATTGGTTCCCTGAGGCTGTGGGAGGTTCCAGTGGACCCACCATGTCCACACCCACTCTTTCAAAGGGGACCCCCACCACTGGAAGTGGAATGAGGGGGGCCTTTGGGTGTCCACCTGTCTTACCACTGGCCTGACAGGTGGCACAGGAGACACAAAACTCATTTACCTTCTGGGACACGTTGGGCCAATAGAAATGGTTAACTAACCTTTCGCAAGTCTTGGTTTGTCCCAAATGCCCAGCAAGTGGAATGTCATGAGCTAAGGTCAGAATGAACTTCCTAAACCCCTGAGGCACTACCACTCTCCTAGTGGCACCAGGTTTGGGATTTCTTGCCTCAGTGTAGAGGAGTCCATCTTCCCAATAGACTCTATGTTTTCCAGTGATAAATTATTTTGGACTCTTCAGCAGCTTGCTGCCTAAGGCCTTCAAAAGAGGGACAGGTTTCTTGCCCCTTACACAACTGTTCCCTTGTGGGTCCCCCTGGGCCTAGGAGTTCAACCTGATAAGGTTCTAACTCCATGGGCTCAGTTCCCTCAGAGGGCAGAACTTCTTCCTGGGAAGAGAGGTTCTCTTTCTCTTGTTGTGTTGAAGCTGGTTCCCCAGTCTTCTTTCATTTTCTCTTGGAGGGTTGGGCCCTTTTTCTAGGCTCCACCACCACTTGTTCACCCTGAGCCTTGCACTGTGCCCTTGTCTTGACACACACCAGTTCAGGGATACCCAGCATGGCTGCATGGGTTTTGAGTTCTACCTCAGCCCATGCTGAGGACTCCAGGTCATTTCCAAGCAATCAGTCTACAGGGATATTTGAGGAGACCACCACCCGTTTCAGGCCATTGACCCCTCCCCACTCTAAAGTTACCATAGCCATGGGTGTACTTTAGTCTGATTGTCAGCGTTGGTGACTGGATAAGTTTGTCCAGCCAGGTATTGACCAGGGGAAACCAGTTTATCTGTCACCATGGTGACACTGGCACCTGTATCCCTCAGGCCTTCTACACTAATCCCATTAATTAAGAGTTTCTGCCTGTATTTTTGCATTTTAGGGGGCCAGGCAGCTAGTGTGGCTAAGTCCACCCCACCCTCAGAGACTAATGTAGCTTCAGTGTGAACCCTGATTTGCTCTGGGCACACTGTTGATCCCACCTGGAGACTGGCTATTCCAGTGTTAGCTGGAATAGAGTTAGAAGTGGAACCTTTCTTGGGACAGGCCTTGTCTCCAGTTTGGTGTCCCTGCTGATTACAGCTACGACACCAGGCCTTTTTGGGATCAAAGTTTTTACCCTTGTACCCACAATTGGATTGTGAAGAGGCTTTGGACCATCCCTCCTGATCAGAATTTTGGGGCCCTATAGAAGACTCTTTACTTTTTCCCTTGGATGTCTCAACACTCTTCCCCTGGGGAGTCTTTGTGACCCCTTTCTTTTGGTCACCCCCTGTGGAAGTCTTGGTCACCCTAGTCTTGACCCAATGGTCCGCCTTCTTTCCCAATTCTTGGGGAGAAATTGGTCCTAGGTCTACCAGATGCTGATGCAGTTTATCATTGAAACAATTACTTAACAGATGTTCTTTCACAAATAAATTGTACAGCCCATCATAATCATTTACACCACTGCCATGAATCCAACCATCCAGTGTTTTAACTGAGTAGTCAACAAAATCAACCCAGGTCTGGCTCGAGGATTTTTGAGCCCCCCTGAACCTAATCCTGTACTCCTCAGTTGAGAATCCAAAGCCCTCAATCAGGGTAGCCTTCATGAGGTCATAGGATTCTGCATCTTTTCCAGAGAGTGTGAGGAGTCTATCCCTACACCTTCCAGTGAACATTTCCCAAAGGAGAGCACCCCAGTGAGATCTGTTTACTTTCCTGGTTGCACAAGCCCTCTCAAAAGCTGTGAACCATTTGGTGATGTCTTCACCATCTTCATATTTAGTTACAATCCCTTTAGGGATTTTCAACATGTCAGGAGAATCTCTGACCCTATTTATGTTACTGCCACCATTGATGGGACCTAGGCCCATCTCTTGTCTTTCCCTTTCTATGGCTAGGATCTGTCTTTCCAAAGCCAATCTTTTGACCATCCTGGCTAACAGGAGGTCATCAATGCTTCCAGAGTTGCTGGACTCTCCTGTGAGAAGCAGCATCTCTGACTATCACTTGTGGAGACAGGGTTTGAGGGACCCTGGGCTCCCTATCTAGGACTGGAGGATGGAAAATCCTCCACATCACTAGCTTCCCCCTTTGGGAAGGTATCATCAGAGGGGTTGTTTTTATCAAACTCTGCCAAAAGCTCCTGGAGCTGTACTTTGGTAGGGTTTGAACCAGTCTTTATCTTTCTTATTTTGCAGAGAGACCTTAACTCTGACATCCTAAGATGCAGGTAAGGGGTGAGGTTGAGTTCCATCACTATCTCTTCTGCAGTAGACATTATGGGGGTCATTTTGATCTCGGCGGTCTTTTGTCAAGACCGAGGAGGGACCGCCGTGCTGAAGACCGCCATTCGTGGCGGTTTTCTGCTCGGCGTATTATGACTGTTGGCAGTTCTCCGTCCTTTTTCGGACTGAAAGCCGCCAACAGCCATACTGGCAGTCGGCGGGGAAGTGGAGGTTGCTCCACCTCCACCACCACGTCAACAGCACACCGCCCACCGAATCACGTCCTGTGATTCGGCGTGGCAGTGTTCTGTTGACGGTGTGGTGTCGGCGGAGGAGCCCCCATGGATCGCATCCCCTCCTGGAGGATCGACGGACCAGGTAAGTCGATCGTCTGTTAGGGGAGGGGGGTGGGGGGTGTTGTGTGTGTGCATGGGGG
Organism: Pleurodeles waltl; assembly: GCF_031143425.1. Lineage (NCBI taxonomy): Eukaryota > Metazoa > Chordata > Amphibia > Caudata > Salamandridae > Pleurodeles > Pleurodeles waltl. Next base: position 444,244,766 of record NC_090443.1, on the reverse strand, counting down.
TGTGCATGTGTGTATGTAGTGGGGGGGTGTGAGTACCGGTATGCTTGCGGGGTGTTGTGAGTTTGGGAATGAGTGCTTGTATGTCTGTAGGTATGTCTGTATGGTTGTGTGCATGTATGTTTGAATGTGGGTGTGCGTGTCTGACTGTGTGTGTGGATGTTGGCATGTATGTCGGTGTGTGTGCGTGTATGTGTGTTGGTGGTGCTTGCGTGCGTGTCGTGTGTGAATGAGTGATGTGATGTTGGGGGTCGGGGTGGGGAGGGGGGGTCCTTCCACCTTTGGGGGGTGGCAGGGGTGGTGGGGGGTGTAGGGGAGGGAGTCGGGTGGGGGAGACCCCTATCAGTGCCAGGGATGGAATTCCCTGGCACTGATAGTGCTTACCGCCATGGATTTCATGGCTGTTCCTTCCAAAGCGCTTGAAATCCATGGCGGTCAGCCGGGTCCAAATACCGCCGGCGGTGTAGTGACGACCGCCGGACTGGAGACCCAGGCAGGCAGAACGGAGAAGCGGCGGATGACCATGGCGGTAACCGCCATGGTCATAATTGCAAAAATTTGACCGCCAGCCTGTTGGCGGTCTTACCGCCGCTTCTCCGCCGTCCGCCAGGGTCGTAATGACTCCCTATGTTTCTAAAAGTTGGAATACTTTTTAAGAATCTAAAACTATCTCTAGAACTTAATTCAAACTTTTACAAAACTTTTAAACTCTAAAAGAAATGCTAACAGGGACTAACCCAAGGCCCTAGCAGGACTTTTAAAAATTTAGAAAAATAGCTCAAATTCAAAAATCTGTTTCTAATGACAATTTTTGGAATTTAGTTGCGTGATCAGGTATTGGCTGAGTAGTCCAGCAAATGCAAAGTTGTGTACCCCACCGCTGATCCACCAATGTAGGAAGTTGGCTCTGTATGTACTATTTCAAAGTAAGAAATAGCATGCACAGAGTCCAAAGGTTCCCCTTAGAGGTAAGATAGTGGCAAAAAGAGATCATTCTAATGCTCTATTTTGTGGTAGTGTGGTCGAGCAGTAGGCTTATCAGAGGGTAGTGTTAAGCATTTGTTGTACACACACAGGCAATAAATGAGGAACATACACTCAAAGCCAATTCCAGGCCAATAGTTTTTTGTATAGAAAAATATATTTTCTTAGTTTATTTTAAGAACCACAGGTTCAAGATTTACAAGTAATACTACTAGTCCTGAGGGTGGCTACACCCTCTTTGTGCCTCCTCCCTGAGGGGAGAGGGGCACATCCCTAATCCTATTGGGGAAATCTTCCATCTGCAAGATGGAGGATTTCTAAAAGTCAGAGTCACCTCAGCTCAGAACACCTTAGGGGCTGTCCTGACTGGCCAGTGACTCCTCCTTGTTTTTCTCATTATCTCCTCCGGCCTTGCCGCCAAAAGTGGGGCCGTGGCCGGAGGGGGCAGGCATCTCCACTAGCTGGAGTGCCCTGGGGCGCTGTAACAAAGGGGGTGAGCCTTTGAGGCTCACCGCCAGGTGTTACATTTCCTGCAGGGGGAGGTGAGAAGCACCTCCACCCAGTACAGGCTTTGTTACTAGCCACAGAGTGACAAAGGCACTCTCCCCATGTGACCAGCAACATGTCTGGTGTGTGGCAGGCTGGCAAAACTAGTCAGCCCACACTGGAAGTCGGGTATGTTTTCAGGGGGCATCTCTAAGATGCCCTCTGGGGTGTATTTCACAATAAAATGTACACTGGCATCAGTGTGCATTTGTTGTGCTGAGACGTTTGATACCAAACTTCCCAGTTTTCAGTGTAGCTATTATGGTGCTGTGGAGTTCCTGTATGACAGACTCCCAGACCATATACTCTTATGGCTACCCTGCACTTACAATGTCTTGCTTAGACACTGTAGGGGCATAGTGCTCATGCACCAATGCCCTCACCTATGGTATAGTGCACCCTGCCTTAGGGCTGTAAGGCCTGCTAGAGGGGTGACTTATCTATGCCATAGGCAGTGTGAGGTTGGTATGGCACCCTGAGGGGAGTGCCATGCCGACTTAGTCATTTTCTCACCACCAGCACACACAAGCTGGCAAGCAGTGTGTCTGTGCTGAGTGAGGGGTCTCCAGGGTGGCATAAGACATGCTGCAGCCCTTAGACACCTACCCTGGCATCAGGGCCCTTGGTACCAGGGGTACCAGTTACAAGGGACCTACCTGGATGCCAGGATGTGCCAATTGTGGAAACAAAGGTACAGGTTAGGGAAAGAACACTGGTGATGGGGCCTGGTTAGCAGGCCTCAGCACACTTTCAAATCATAACTTGGCATCAGCAAAGGCAAAAAGTCAGGGGGTAACCATGCCAAGGAGTCATTTCCTTACACTCACAATATATATTGTGATAAATTAGTCCTCAGAACTCGTGCCTCTTTCCTTCCCAAGGTGGTGACCCCTTTCCATCTGGGTCAAAATATCACTGTGCCCACCTTCTTTGCGCCACCCCATCCCTCTATGGAAGAGGAGCATCTCCATCGGCTGGACCCAGAAAGAGCGTTATCGTTCTACCTTGACCGCACAAAAGAGTTCCAGGTGACGATCAACTCTTTGTGGGATACTTTGGCACAAATGGTCGGGCAGTACAGAAACGATCCATTTCGCGCTGGTCCCTTCTCTGTATAAAAATTTGCTACGCTTTGGCCAAGAAGCAGCCTCCAGAGGGCTTTAGGGCTCACTCTACCAGAGGAAAAGCTGCTACCACTGGGTTAGCTCGTGGCGTGCCGGTACTTGACATCTGCCAAGCATCAACGTGGGCTTCCTTGCACACTTTTGCAAGACACTACTGCCTGGATAGCCATGTGAGGAGAGAGGGGCATTTTGCCCGCTCGGTGCTGCAGGACTTCCTGGTGTGAAATATATCCTCGCGACCCACCACCAGGAGTTATAGATTGGGTATCTATTCTAAGGTAAGGAATCTACAGCTAGAAGTCTCTATCAGATGAACAAGTTACTTACCTTTGGTAACAAATTATCTAGTAGAAACTTTATCTAGCTGCAGATTCCTTACACCCACCCTGGCCTCCCCACTCTGCGGATATATATTCATCATGTTTTGGTATTTTTGCCTTTCTTAAGGGCATGTCTTTTTCTTCAAACAATCAAGCATACAACTAAAATGTTTGTTGGTTCTTCCATGACTCTGCGTCACGTGGAACCGGACGACGCACGTGGATCTGAACAATGCCACCCGACGGCTCGCCCAGGGTACTGCTCAGTATAAAAATTCCGGATTCGAAGCTGACGCCAGGGAATACTAAGGTACGGAATCTGCAGCTAGATAGAGTCTCTACCAGATAATTACCGAAGGTAAGTAACTTGTTCTTTATGCACAGAGGCACCAAATGTGCCCTTCAAAGCATACCAGTGGCTTGGAGAGGCTACCCCTCCCAAGCCATGTAGCACCTATTTCCAAAGGGAGGAGGTGTAACACCCCTCTCCCAAAGGAAATCCTTTGTTCTGCTTTTCTGGACTTGAGCTGCTCAAGCAACAGGAAGGCAGAAACCTGTCTGTGAGGTGGCAGCAACTTGGGCTGCCTGGAAAACCTCAGAAGGCTGTAGGAGTAATGCTGGGGGTCCTCTAAGGAGCCCCCAGAATGCACGGAATCATGCAACCAATACTTACAAAAGTACCTATGTTTGGAGTTACCATTATGTAGCTGGACATAGGTAGTGACCTTTGTCCATTTTGCACATAAAATGGCATCCCCGCAATCACGAAGTCCAGGAAAATGGACCTGGACTTTGTGGGTGCACCTCTGCTAGTGCAGGGGTGACCCCTCACACAAAGGTACTTGCACCCTGCCCCCTGGGCTAGGAGGGCCTGCCATAGGGGTGACTTATAGTGACCTGGATGTAGTGAACTGACCGTGAAAGGGTGCATGCACCTTTTCACGCAGGCTGCAATGGCAGGCCTGCAGAACACTTTGTATGGGCTCCTTATGGGTGGCCTGCTATATGCTTCAGCCCATAAGGATCCCCCTTACTCCAATGACCCGGGTAACATATACTAGTGAATTATATGAGGGTACCAATATGCTAAATGTGGAATTAAATACAGAGTTTTGGGAGAAAGGGCATAATCACTGTGGTCCTGGTTAGCAGGATCCCAGTGAACACAATCAAACACATTGACATCAGGTAGAAAAGAGGGTAACCATGCCAAGAAAGAGGGTACTTTTTCTACACCTTTTTACATTGAGAGTGTGCAAAGTTTTCTTAGCAGGTGTCTGCAGGTTTGGGAAGAAAGTGCATAGCACAACAGACTAATTGAGATGAAAGTCAGTTGGTACTTTGAGTATGAACCTGGGATTGGTCCAGAAAATTACCTTATTATCCTTAAATTGCAGGAAAGGTTCTTTAATCGTGATCGCCTGGAGCCCGCTCTCTTTTCTTGCAGAAGTTAATGCAAGATACAATGCAACTTTCCATGTTAAGAACTCTAGATCAGTTTTGTGAATCGGTTTGAAAGAGCTTTTCATAAGTTGGGATAACACAGTGTTGAGTTGCTCTGTTGGTGGAGGTGACTTTATTGGAAGAAATACTATAAAGAGCCCCTTAAGAAATTGCTTAACTAGTTTATTTGACCATAAAGAAGGAAAAAAGCAGTCCTCCTGTAGCTAGAAATGGCTGCCAGATGCGCTCTGATGAAAGAGCATACAAGACCTGCTGTGGCAGGAGAAAGGAGGTGTGGCAACATTTGTTCAGAAGGCGCCAAAATAGGAGGGACATTTGAGGCTTGACACCATACGCATAAACGTTTCCATTTTAAACAATGGGTTTTGTTTGTAGCTTCAGCTCTGACCCTTGCGAGGATATCCCTGCATTCTTGCAGGATATCTAGGTGTTGCAGCTCATTGTGTTCAGGAGCCGTGCCTATAAATGTAGACAAATCTGGTCTGGATGAAGAACCTGCCCGTTGTTCATTGATAGCAACATTTGCTTTTTATGAAAAAAGAAGTACTTTTAAACTAACACAAAGTAAAGTACAACATTCACAGATGATACACAGAGTCCCCCGAGATCTCAGATCTATTGCTTCATTGGTGGGACCCTGAAGTCCCACTCCCCTCTTCACTAGCTGTAGTGGTTAGTCCCCATTCACTATAGGCAACATCTTCCATGCACACAGGCAATGACCTGAATGGTGCAGCAGCCGTTTCCTCAAAGCTCACCATAGGGAATCAATTGCCAGGACCCTTCACTGGATCTCGCTCCTTCCAATGCTCTCCTCTTCTTCGCAGGACACACTGGTTTTGGCAAGCACAATGGGGATGGTGCCCCACACTCCAGGGTCAGGTGGTCTTGGAAACCCTGGGTGCTGTCCCCTCACCCAGCTGGGAGACTAGCAGGCCTTAGCCCTTAGTGCTGATCACAGGCAATCTTATGGAGCATGTTGGAAAATGGCCCTCTCTGAAGGGTCACCCTAAACTTTTTGCCTTTCTCCTCCTTTTCTGACCTCATTTTTGTTGACACTTTACCACTGTTAACCAGTGCTAAAGTGCATCTGCTCTCTCCCTAAAACATGGTAACATTGAGTCATACCCAATTGGCATATTTAATTTACCTGTAAGTCCATGGTAAATTGTACTGTAAATTAAATGCTACTAGTGGGCCTGCAGCACTGATTGTGCACATAAGTAGCCCCTTAACCATGTCTCAGGCCTGTCATTGCAATCCCTAGGTGTGCAGTTTCACTGCCACTTCGACTTGGCATTTAAAACTCCCCTTTTTCTGCATATAGGTCACCCCTAAGTTAGGCCCTAGGTAATCCAATGGGCAGGGTGCTATGTAAGTAAAAGGCAGGTCATGCACTTATGTGTTTTACATGTCATGGTAGTGAAAAACTAACAAATTCATTTTTCCACTACTGTGAGGGTGCTCCTCTTATAGACCAGCATTAGAACTGCCCCCATATATGTTTAAATGGTAGCTTCTGATCTCGAAGGCGTAGCCCTGTCATGTTTAGTAGTGCCAGAATGGTGATAAAAAATCCTGCTTACCGGTGAAGTTGTATTTAATTTTACTATTTTAGAAATGCCACTTTTAGAAAGTGGGCATTTCTCTGCACTTAATGCCACCTGTGCCTTACAGCCGGTCTCTAATCCACGTCTGGTCTGTGCTAGTTGACAGCTGCTCTTGTGCATTCCACCCAGACAGCCATAAACACAGGACACTCAGTCACATCTGCATACTGAATGGGTCTCCCTGTGCAGGAAGGGTGGAGGGTCTCTCTCTTACACTTTAAAGACCAGTGGCCTGCCTTCACACAAGGGACTGATAACCTTCACAGGGATCCTGGCAGAGAGGACTGGGCTTCTCCTCCTTGCACAGCTTGACTGGCTGCTGAACAGATGGCAGTTTTGGGGAACTCAAGCTCCCCTTCTTTTTGTTCATTTCCAGAAACCAAATGTAGTTTACAGTCTGAGTCTTTGAAGATTATGCTGAGGGTCTGCTTGATGTCAGCCGCAACGATATGTGTATCAAAAAGCTAATCCAAGGCATCAGCCCTAGTCTTTATGACTCCCTTATCAGCCTCATCTCCTTCCTGAGAGGTGCCTAGGCCCCTTCCCAGTGAACTTTCTCTGAATCAAAGAGCCCCTTTTGAGGTGTTCACAAATCTGTGTGAGGGATTTCTCTACCGCTTCTCCTCATGTTCCTCCAGTCAGCCCTGGGTCTCACCAATTGTGGGATTTTTCTACCGCTTCTCCTCATTTTCCACCAGTCAGCCCTGGGTCTCACCAAAATGGAACCCAGAGTTTTCCATGTATTGTACCATTCACAGGCACACATACACCCAGCAAAAGGTTATAGCACACAAGTGGTGCACATCACTATATCCTTTAAGTATTGTACCATTCATAAGCACACATACACCTAGAACATGCATATAAAATACAGTTTCTGCAAAACTCTGCATTTTATCTGTATTGTACCACTCACAGGCACACGTACACCCAGAACATGTATACTACACATGCACTGTGCAGTACTAAACACCACCACTCCTGGTCCAAAAAGACCTCAATCTGTGAGAAAGGCCTGTGTCATGGTACACACACATGATCACTATATTCGCCCAATGACAACAAAAATCAGCATTCGAGATCCAGAAATTATTACAGTTGGGGCACTTGGGGCAAGAGTGAAGGCCCATAACAATGCAGGGGACTTGCCTGTTCCAACATATGTTGAGCACCAGAAAAGAAGGACCAAGAGAAGGATGAATTCAAGGAAATAAGTGCTGGCCATACCTGCAAAATGACAGCATGGGAGCCAGGGACTTGGTGCAAAAATAGTGCAGGAAGCAAATGTCAAACACAGCTGAAGCACTCAGATTAGGGACTAATGCAGTTGTGCGCGAGACAACGAAGTGGCAAATGCAGAATGAGTTCAGAAAACTCAGTGCAAGGTGAATATGGAAAACTAGAAACTAATCAAATTGTACTACTGTAAATTAGAGTCAAATGCAAGGTAACCTACTTCCGTAAACTTCCCACTAATTCCACTTCTTTTCCATATTAGAGTAAAGAGGAGGTTATGGCTGTGCGCTTGCGAGAAGCCGACAGCATGGCTGCAGTTGCTGAGATGCGGCAGAGGATAGCAGAGCTGGAAATTCAGGTAAGGTTGACACACCAGTATAAGACATACTTCCAGATTTAGGCAAGAATAGCAGCGTTACTTGCTGAGCAATAGATCCAGCTCATTGAGCATGAAATTGAGTAAACTGATTTTGACCCCACCCTTATATCTGAGCTGCAGACTAAGTTTACGATGTTAGAACATTTTTATGCACTGTGGAACCTTATTAATTGTCACAAATGTTAGAATAATTCCCTGCTACGTGTGGGCACCCCAGAACTCTTGATCCACAAATTCTCTCTAGAGAAGGTGCACCAAATTAACATGTCCACATAAAGGGGCACCTTAATAGCCTGTCAAGGATAAAAATGCCATTACAAAACTACACTGCAACACTCTAATCGTAAACTGTAGCTTAAAAGTGTGCTGTTTGAAGGTAAAAAGAGGCATGAAATGTTAGCAAAGTAAAAATAATGACCTCCTGTGTCTTTTTAAAAAGTGTAGGTTCTTCCAAATCCAGCAGTTGTCCCTCAACGCCATTTCTTTTTCCAGTCATGAAAACCTGACTTAGTAATGCTGTGATTGTTGTCCCCTGAGACATAAACGTTTGACACACAGGATAGCCTGTGATCATTAAATGTTCCATCCACATTTTATGTGCAGTGTTGCGACTGTAATGCACTTATCATATAACAAACTCAACATCTACTAAGTTCTGAAGGAGGATGAGCATGGCAAGCAGGTCAAGCATTTACCCATAAATACCATAGAATTTCAGTATCTGGGTGAGTGCAGCGCCAATGGGTTTGAATCTGTAAGTGAAGATGATGTCTTTGTCCTCATCAGAGTCCTGACTAATCCTGCATAATTGGCAAGTGAACCAATACTAATGGCTTTCGTCCTTAGTTACTTAAGCTCATGAAAACGTTTAATTCATGCACCATTAGTGCACTTACTGTGCTAAATCCAACTCCTTCCAGTGTGTTGATGCAAGTTGGGGGTGTCCAAGTATGCCTTCCAAGGCCTCATTCCTTGAACTGAGTGAGCATATCTACCTTTGAAACTATGGCAAACATGCTGGGGAATACTGCCTAGCCTCCCTAAACCAATAAGCCAAACAAATGTCCTGTGGGACTAATGCAACAACACTTCTGTGTTTGCTTTGAAAGTGTGAAAACTCAGTTATTAACTTGTAGTATACCCACTGTTATTGAAAAAGGGTACAGGACACAATGGCCCTCATTACAACCCTGGCGGTTGGTGTTAAAGCGGCGGTAATATTGCCAAAAGGGCGGCGGTAAAAAAAAAAGGGATTTTGACCATGACGGTTACCGGCATCCAAAACCTCCACTTTAACACACCGATCGCCAGGGTGGTAACGACTGCTGGGCTGGAGACTTTGGTCTCCAGCCCGGCGGCCATCACTAGACCGCCGACGGTATCAGGACCCCGCATACCGCCATGGATTTCGTGGGGTTTTGTACCGCCATGAAATCCATGGCTGTAGGCAGTATCAGTGCAAGGGAATTTGTTCACTGGCACTGATTGGGGTCTCCGTCTCCCCCTTCCCTGAGTCCCCCCCCTACAGCCACGACCCCCTTACCACCCCCCAAAGGTGGTAGGATCCCCTCCCCACCCCTTCCCCCCCACACCCACAGAAACCCCCACACACACCCCCACATCCCACTACACGCACACTCACACCACTCACACACATACACGCGCACATACATGCCCACATTCATACACGTCATGTTTCCCATACACACATTACACCGCCCGCATGCATACACGCACTCACACAACCCCTCTACACACTCACACCCCCATGCATGCACACACCACACAACATCGCCCATAGCGCTTCTAATCAATAGTCATAAGTACTGAATAGTCCCGCCCACGCGCGGGAACCCCAGAACACTTTTAAAAGATATATATCTATCTGTGTGTGTGTGTGTGTGTGTGTGTATATATATTTCTCTTCCAGGGGATCCTCATCAATAGTCATAAACATTGAATATTCCCGCCCTTGTGCGGGGACCCCGGAGCATATATATATAAAATACATACATATTATCATGTGTAAAACAGCAATGCAGGCTATAATCATAAATAGGCTAAAATGCTTTATTTCTATGCAAGTTTTTTTTTTTTTTTTTTTTCTTTTTATATTATAAAATCACAATAGATCATAAATATCTACCTAAGCCCCAAAAACTGGACTTAGGGAAGTAAACAGCAGTAAATAGCAGAGAAAAATAGAAAAAACCACATTGAAAAACAATGAAGCATTCTTAGCCAATAGGCTGCATGCAGGTTAACACAGGAGAACCATAAAAACTTTGGCACCGTGCCTTTAAGACCCTGAGCACCTCCAGTATCCCACCATGCCTCAGGGGTGAAGGGAAGGTGACAGTTGGTTCACAGTTAGGTCAGTTCTTTTTTCCGGCTTCTTCTGAGAGGATCCTGGAGCATTGAGCTCTCAGTTTTTCTGAGTTTTTTCTTCAGAAAAATCCTTAAAAATAGTGTTTTTCCTGTTTACTCGACAGATAACATCTTTTGTCTGAGTTTGCCAGTCTTTTCTGACAGAAAATGCCATCTCTTTTTGTAAAATGTCCTTCTTGTGGGAAGAAGAAAGCCCAGTCAGACCCACACTCTCTGTGTATTGTCTGCCTGCCACAGAGTCACTGTCCTGACACCTGCAAGTATTGTAAGAAGATGTCAAGGAGGACTCTCAAAGACAGAGAGAAAATCAGGCTACATGGGCTTCAGGAGAGGAAAAAGTCAACATCCTCTTCACTTCCCAGCCCTACAACAGAAGGAATGGCCAGATCGACGTCGACAGGTAGGATTGTGCCTGTTTGTTCTCCATCGACGTCATCGGCGCCACCGTCTCACCGGCATAGATCGCCGTCGACGGTGACCAGACCGACGTCGAGAGACAAAGCGTCGAAGCATGGACAGCACAGGGGTACATCTCCGTCGACGGCAGGCCGCCGTTCGGCGTCGAGCCATCTCCGGCGCTCCCGTTCGCCGTCGAGAACATCTCGTCCCTTGGCGTCGAAGGACACGACGCCAAAAACACCACGACGGCATGAACATCCGCCGTCGACCACTCGCCACTCAACGTCGAGACACACGACGGCGAGTAGGTCCAGGTCCCGCGATCGGCGTCAAGACATTCAACGTCGAGGCCTTCGACGTCAAGACCTTCGACGTCGAGAACAGACCAGCCATCGCAACTTTCGACGTCGAGGATGCAATCGACGTCGACACAACCTTCAGCTGTGTCACAGGCAGTAGAGCCAGCGGATAAAGCTCCCTCACCGGTGGTCTCTATACGGAGTGCATCATCCCATTCCAGAGCGGGCTCATCGGGGCATGTTTCTCCCATCACTCTATCACCTAGATGGTTAGAGAGCCTGAATAGGCCGGCAGCATCCCCGGATTCCCAATACTCTAGGATGTATTCTCCTACTGCCTCATTACCTAGAACGCCATCGCCTACAGCTAGAGCAGGACGGGCTCGTTCTGCTTCTCGTCAGCCGACCACAAGACCTGCACACTCTGCTACAGCTTCTCGTAGCAGGTCTCGTTCCCGAAGGAGAACCAGGTCGCGAACACCACACAGAAGATCACCTTCTTGGTCTTCTTCAGGATCGTCTGTTGGGCGCTACTCCCCCACACTGACAGATTCTCCACCTGCTAGGATCTCACCGGTGGATGATATCACCACTTTTAATGAGGTTCTTTTAAGAGGAGCGCAGAAACTAAATATTGAGGTACCGGAGCCGGCCACCTCATCCTCAGTTATCTTTGAGACCCTACAACACAGATCAGTCTCGAGAAAACTGCTGCCACTAGTACCGGGTTTGCTGCAACCTACTATGGACACCTTTCTGACTCCAGCCACTCTCAAGTCTGCCCCGGCTAGGATTCAAAAGAAGTACAAAGCTCCGGAGCAAGATCCTTTATTCCTGCGGAAGGATCCGCCACCGGACTCTGTTATCTTAGCCGCAGCCAGAAAAACACACTCTGTGGCATCATCTTCCACAGTCCCCCCGGATAAGGAGAGCAGACACCTAGACTCCCTGGGGAGAAAGATGTGCGGTACGGCGGCATCTGCTATGAAGGTCTCCAGCGCCTCAGCACTTCTGGGCAGATATGACCGCTCTCTGTGGGACTCACTCCACAGATTTACAGAAAAGTTGCCCAGGGAAGATAGACAGGACTTCCAGGAAATCTTGCAGGAAGGGGGCCTAGTATCTAACCAGGTCATCAGCGCGGCGGCGGACGGGGCGGATTTGGCTGCGCATGGGTATGCGCACGGAATCTGCGCTAGGAGGTCTTCCTGGCTACGGCTCACGGGTCTGAAACAGGAAGCACAGCAACGCATTTTAAACCTCCCATTCAGCGGGAATTCGTTGTTCGGTACCCACGCGGATGAAGAGATGGCCCGAATGAAAACGGAGGTGGACACTATGAGGGCAGTGGGCCTGGAACGTAAGAAAGACTTCAGGCGGAGGTACAGGCCGTACGACAGACGACCATTCCAGCAGAGGGTTCAAACCCCTCACTGGTCTCAGAGGCCACAACAACGACAGGGACGTCCCCTGTTTCAGGCACGTAGACCCACAAGAGACCGAGGGGCAAGTAGACCTCAACAGTCTACAGCAAAGACACCAACAAAGCAATGAAGCATTGCTTCCCTCAGCACTGTGCACCACTCCGGTGGGGGGAAGTATTACGCATCATCTTCACGAGTGGCACTCCATCACAAGAGACAAATGGGTGCTCAATATTGTCGAACATGGCTATTCTCTCCTTTTCAAAAAACCTCCGCCACACTTTCCACCAGCAAGATGTTTTCCTTCTCATCTCAGCCTGCTACGCAAGGAAGTTCTTGCACTCCTACAAAAGAAAGCTGTAGAAAAGGTTCCTCCGGCACAAAAAGGAAAAGGGGTGTACTCCCGTTACTTTCTGGTGGCGAAAAAAGGTCAACAGGGCATCTTCAGGCCAATTCTGGACTTACGGCTCCTGAACAAGTACATAAGAAAACAGAAGTTCAGGATGCTAGCCCTTCACCAGATTGTTCCGCAACTGCATCAGGGAGACTGGATGTGCTCCATCGACCTACAGGATGCATATTTTCACATCCCAATAGCATCCAAACATCGGAAATTCTTACGTTTCCAGATAGCGTCACAGCACTACCAATTCAGAGTCCTACCATTCGGCCTGAAGTCTGCACCCCGAGTCTTTTCAAAATGTGTAGCAGTGGTAGCGGCACATCTTCGAAGGTGAAAAATATTCGTCTACCCCTACCTGGACGACTGGTTATTGAAGGCTTCCTCTCCGGATCAGGCGAGAAAACATCGAGACATTGTACTAAGAACTTTCGAGTCTCTAGGTCTTCAAATCAACCACAACAAGTCAACCTTGATTCCAACACAAAACCTCCACTACCTGGGAGCTATACTAAACACAGAGCTCCAAAGAGTGTATCCTTCGGAGGAACGACTTTTATCAATCCACAGGAAGTGTCAACAACTATTAACAGCCGATGCACCTACTGCTCGTCAGGTGACATCGCTTCTGGGCTCCATGGCTTCATGCATCTTCATTGTCCCGAATGCCAGGCTACACATGAGGCCCCTTCAGGAGGCATTAGAGAACAACTGGAGCCAAAAAACTGGTCGCTGGGAGGACAGAGTACGACTACCAGCAGCGGCTTTTCAATCACTACAATGGTGGATGCACAGACCTCACCTGTCGATAGGCTCTCCGTTTCACCAGACAATTCCAGCCGACACTCTGGTAACGGATGCGTCTCTTCAGGGTTGGGGTGCTCATCTGGGTTCCTTCCAAGCTCAGGGTCTGTGGTCCGACAAGGAAAAGAACTATCACATAAATCTACTGGAGCTCAGAGCGGTCCATCTGGCTCTCAAATCTTTCTCTCCATTGGTTCAGGGGAAATCTCTCCTAATTCAGACAGACAATACAACCACAATGCATTACCTGAACAAACAGGGGGGAACAAGATCACTACCTCTGTCTCGAGAGTCCCAAACGATATGGCATTGGCTCCTGGCCAGGGGAATGTCTATCACAGCGATACACCTGCCAGGTCAGCAAAACGTAGAGGCAGATTTCCTGAGCAGACATCTAGAAGACGCGCACGACTGGGTCCTACACGACGAAGTCGTCGAGGACATCTTCGGTCAATGGGGTCGACCCCAGTTGGATCTCTTTGCAGACGAAGCAAACAAGAAATGCCCAGACTTCGCATCCAGGTTCTGCCGTCCGGGACCTCAAGGGAATGCCCTGTTGATCAACTGGTCAGGGATATTTCTCTACGCCTTTCCACCGATTCCCCTCATACTGGCAGTAATCAACAAACTTTACAACTCCAGAACCAGAATGATTCTGATAGCGCCACAATGGCCCCGCCAATTCTGGTACACGGATCTACTCAACTTATCGGAAAAACCTCACAGGAGGTTGCCGTGCAGACCGGATCTCCTGAGCAGAATGGAAGGCAGAATCCTACATCCCAACCTTCCCTCTCTGAGCTTGACAGCATGGCTCCTGAATTCCTACAGTATGGGCACCTAGGGCTCTCACAGGAGTGCATGAACATCTTGAAATAGTCAAAACGACCTTCCACGCGGCGTTCTTACGCTTTTAAGTGGAAGAGATTTTACATCTGGTGCTCTCAACAAGGTATAAATCCCATACGAGCTCAGGAGGATGTCATACTGTCCTATTTGCTTCATCTGGCGAAGTCTGGTCTGCAGGTATCTTCTATTAAGGTTCATTTGTCTGCAATTACAGCGTATCGTAAGTCGCCTTCTCAGGAATCCTTCTTTACGATACCTGTAGTCAAGGATTTCTTAGAAGGCTTGAAAAAGGTTTTTCCTCCCATTCGGAGACCTTCTCCTCCATGGGAACTGAATGTAGTCCTGTCAAAACTTATGGGCCCTCCCTTTGAACCTATCCACAAGGCCTCTTTACAGCACCTTACGTGGAAGACGGCTTTTTTGGTGGCCATTACTTCAGCGAGGAGGGTCAGCGAAATTCAGGCTCTGTCTTGCAGAGAACCGTACACGGTTTTTCCCGATAATAGAGTGGTTCTGCGAACTCACCCATCTTTCCTTCCGAAGGTGGTGTCAGAATTCCATATCAATCAGACTATATCTTTACCGACTTTCTTTCCCAATCCGGAGACTCCGGCTGAGAAAGCATTGCATTCTTTAGACTTGAAAAGAGTGCTGAAATTCTATTTGGACAAAACAAAACCGATTAGACATTCTAACCATTTGTTTCTGAATTATGGTCATTTAAGAACAGGAGAGGCAGCGTCTAAACGAACGATATCAAGATGGATTGTGTCTTGTATTGTTAACACTTACCAACTGGCTAATAAGCAATTACTGGCTAGGCCAAAAGCGCATTCCACAAGGGGAAAAGCGGCTACTGCTGCCCTCCTTAACAATGTACCAATTTCCGAGATTTGTAAGGCTGCTACATGGAAGTCTGTGCATACCTTTACTAAGCATTACTGTTTAGACTCGGATGCAAGAGCGGATGCCCAGGTGGGGCAGGCCTCTCTTAGAAATCTATTTGCATGAATATGTATTCTTTCCTGCACTTCTTTCAGACAGTCCGCAGAGTTTAGGGATGGGCTTGCTAATCTATTCAATGTTTATGACTATTGATGAGGATCCCCTGGAAGAGAAGGATAAGTTTTTTTTTTTTTTTTTTTTTTTTTTAAATCTGTTTATTAAACACATCACACGAATAACCGTACATGTCACTCGAATTAGTAAGAGAATAAACATTTTTCCCTTGTCATGTGCCACTGCACGTACTTGTAATTCCCATACAGTACGGTTACATTTTTAATGTACTGACATACAACTTAACTTGAAACAATTTAGAACAATAGCAGTAGGCATATCTATAGTTTTACTTAAGTATATTTAATAGTATTCTAAGTGACTACGGTAACATTCAGCTATATAGGCATGAGGTATGTTAGTGCTTGTTTGCATGTTATATGGTTTGTATTGGGGCGAGGGCAGGGGTAACAGGGCATCGGCCTCTTCTGTCAATTTGTGTGTTTATGTCTGGGTGAAGTTGCGCTTGTTATCCAACTGTACATTTTCGGGCTGATATGGCGAGGTTAGTTAAGGTACTACGTCAGGTGTGATATGTTTTTTTTTTTTTTTTTTTTT
This sequence comes from Pleurodeles waltl, assembly GCF_031143425.1. NCBI lineage: Eukaryota > Metazoa > Chordata > Amphibia > Caudata > Salamandridae > Pleurodeles > Pleurodeles waltl. Next base: position 444,228,926 of record NC_090443.1, on the reverse strand, counting down.
TTCGTGATTGCTTAGTATTTACTTACAGGCTGTTTTGTTCATGTCACGTATTTCAAGGGGGGTATTTATCATCTCTAGACTCTATTTGTACTACAAAGTGGTCCCAGTGTTCGGCACCCTCTTGTATCTGGCCTCTGAGTTGCAGCTGTTTTAGAGTGTGGGCCTCCGCTAGTGTGGAGCAGTGTAAGGCTGCAAGCCAAGCGTGATAGGGTGGGGCATTAGGGGCCTTCCAGTGTGTAGCGATCAATCGTTTGTATATTACAAACGCAAGATCTATAAACTTGTGAGTATGTTTTTCATTCTTGCCCCGGCGACGTATGCCCAGCAAGCAGGATTCTGGTGTGGGAGGAAGCGTGTTTTCTATTATATCTGCAACCGTCTCGGTGATGCGGCACCAGCCAGTATGTATTGCGCGGCATTCCCAAACCATATGGTAGAAATTTGCTGCAGGGGTTGCACATCTAGGGCATTCTGGTTTAGAGTTTGGGTATATTTTGTTGATACGGGACGGAGATAGATATGCTTGATGAATATAATTGAATTGGGTATATCTTAGTCTAACGTTACGGGATACAGTTTTAATCGTGGTAAGGGCAGCTTTCCAGGACTTCTGGTCGACTGGTGTGGGGAGGACCCCATCCCAGCGGCTTTTAACTTGGGTCAGAGCAGTACAGGTATCTGTAAGGAGTATTTTATATAATTTAGTAATGCTGCCCTTTATATTTCCTTTAGTGAGTAATGAGGTGAGTAGAGGGGATTCGTCGGGTTCATTTAGGTTGCGCCCCCAAAAGTTTTGTAGAAGTTTGTTAATGGCATTAAATGTTAAGAAGGCCCCAGGTTGCATGATACCGGCAGAAACGAGTTCTGCAAAAGTGCTTGCTTTAGAGCACGAGTACAGGTCCCCCGTGTTCAATGTCTTGGTTACCCGTATATCATGGTGCTGGGAGAGAGCTTGGACGCCTGGTAACTGAGCCAAAGGTATTGCAGGCGAGTAAGGGGGAGTTGGGGTTTTGCCCTGAACATATCTCCGCCAGCAGTATCTGGCTGTTTCTACCAGGGGATTTCTGTTAGATGGGTAAGGAGGTTTGGACATAAGTGATGTCAATATCGTTTGTGGTGCCACACAAGACATTATCGCTGTACATTCTGGGGTGGGTGGTTCATTAAGCCATGTGGTTATCCATTGGAGTTGGGCTGCTGCATAGTATAACTCAAAGTTCGGCATGCCGAGTCCACCTTCCTCCTGTGGATATTGTGTAATGGCTAGGGCTACTCTCCGTCTGTCCCTGCCCCACAGCAAATCTGTTAGCAGGGAATGTAGTTTATGAAAGAATGAACGTGGTAGGGACAATGGGAGCGCCATGAAATAATATAAAAATCTAGGTAATATTAACATTTTAGCTATGGCCGTTCGGCCCATGGGTGATAGTGGGAGGGAGCTCCAAAATGCCATAGATCCCCGAGTTGAGCGTAGCAGCCTATCGAAATTGCCCTCGCGTAGGTCTGTCATGGAGTGGTAGACCTGAATCCCCAGATATTTAAAGGTCTGGTATGCCCATGTCAGTTGGTGTAGTGGTAATAACGTTTGCTTCTCAGTGGGTATACGGGTAAGCGGGAAAATACATGATTTCGCCCAATTAACGCATAGGCCAGAGGATAAAGCAAAGTTATCCAGGATTTGTATAACTTCTGTGAGGGAGGAGGTATAGTTCCGCAAATATATTAAAGCATCATCCGCGTATAAGGAAATAATATGGTATATGTTGGATTCTCGGATGCCCCATCTGCTTGCCCAGCTGCGGAGTTTAATTGCCAATGGCTCCATAGCTATTGCAAATAATAAAGGGGATAGAGGGCATCCTTGTCTAGTGCCTCTTCCGATGGGGAACGCCTCTGATATCATTTGGCCCGTTTTAACGCGGGCTGTTGGTTTTGCGTATAGCGTGGCAATCCAGTTGATGAAACCGGTTTGAAAGCCGAACGCCTTCAGTGTGCGGAAGAGATATTCCCATCCGAGCGTGTCGAACGCCTTCTCTATGTCCAATGCCACAGCCACTGCCTCAGTTTCTGTGGCATTGTGTAATATACGTATTAGGCGTCTTATGTTTAGAAAAGTGTTCCTCCCTGGTACAAATCCAGATTGATCATGATGGATTAAGTCTGATAAATAAGGGAGTAGCCTATTTGCTAGGATTTTCCCCAGGAGTTTACAGTCAGTATTTAACAGGGAGAGTGGTCTATAGGATTTGACATCAAGTGGGTCGCGTCCTGGTTTTGGTAGCACCATTATCAATGCTTCGCGCATGGAATCTGGCAACTGCTTTCTATTTCGTGCCTCATTAAATACCTCGATCAAAGGCTGTAGGAGATGAGCGGATAATGAGCTATAATATTCCATTGGTAGTCCGTCTGAGCCAGGGGTTTTACCACGTGCCATTTGAGAGAGAGCGAGAAGGATAAGTTACTTACCTGTAAATCCTAGTTCTCTTCCAGGGGTATCCTCATCAAAGTCATAAACAACCCACCCTCCTCCCCGGACTCAAGTCTCCTAGAAGTGCAGGACAGATTATCTTTCTGATCAGTTACACAGATTGTCACCGTAAAAAAGTACTGACCTAACTGTGAACCAACTGTCACCTTCCCTTCACCCCTGAGGCATGGTGGGATACTGGAGGTGCTCAGGGTCTTAAAGGCACGGTGCCAAAGTTTTTATGGTTCTCCTGTGTTAACCTGCATGCAGCCTATTGGCTAAGAATGCTTCATTGTTTTTCAATGTGGTTTTTTCTATTTTTCTCTGCTATTTACTGCTGTTTACTTCCCTAAGTCCAGTTTTTGGGGCTTAGGTAGATATTTATGATCTATTGTGATTTTATAATATAAAAAAAAAAAAAAAAAAAAAACTTGCATAGAAATAAAGCATTTTAGCCTGTTTATGATTATAGCCTGCATTGCTGTTTTACACATGATAATATGTATGTATTTTATATATATATGCTCCGGGGTCCCCGCACAAGGGCGGGAATATTCAATGTTTATGACTTTGATGAGGATACCCCTGGAAGAGAACTAGGATTTACAGGTAAGTAACTTATCCATATATATCTATATATATATATGTTCGATGGCATGGGTAGCTGCACATACACATGCTTTGCATAAGTTCGCCATCTAGTGTTGGGCTCGGAGTGTTACAAGTTTTTTTTTCTTCGAAGAAGCCTTTTCAAGTCACGAGATCGAGTGACTCCTCCTCTCGGTGATAGTGCGTATGGGCATCGAGTCCTTTGTTAGATTGTTTTCTTTCCGCCGTCTGGTTCGGACGTGTTTCCTCTTGATCCGGTGAATCTCGATTCGGTAATTCAAAACGTATTCTACTCTTTCTATAATATCGTCGGTATTGTTTTCGATCGTGTTTCCATCTATACATCTATTCTTGCCCTTACAAGGGCAGCGCACTTTAAGGGCCGACTTCAATGTGAGTCTGATCTTCGGTGAAGAACATGCCCAAGAAGAAGTACGGCAAGGGGCAGTTTTTTCGCCCAAGACTCTGACTCCAAAGAACATTCAGATGACGACAGCCACTACGGGCCTGCAGCGCAGTATGTGAGTACAACTGCCCCATCACACCACACAAAATGACTAAAAAGACTCCAGCACTGGTCGTCGGGCCTCCACTGCCTTCGGGCCATGGTCAGATTACAAAAGAAAGTCTGAATGACCAACCTTTGGTTTCGGCACCGAGATTTAAGAATAAGGTGCACTCAGCTTCGACCAAACAGACTCCTACACCAGACTCAGAGTCGAGCCGAAAATCTGAAAGCACTTCTTTGGAGCTGAAAAGATCAGCACCATCTTCAGAGCCGAAAAAGATTACACCATCTTCGGAGCCGGCACTTTCGGTTTGAGTTAAAGAAACTACTTCTACCCAGGAGCCATAGACTTTCAACCTACTTTAGAGGTGATGGATGCCAAACAAAGAAAGTTACTTATTCAGAAGGACACAAGAAAAATAATTGCCTCCCCTCCATTGACCTTTGAAAAGGAAATTGACTTTTAGAGACACTTCAAAAGATGCACCTCCATCAAAGAAGGTCTTCAAGCACAAACAAAAGGGAGAGACTTCAATGCAGAAACAGCTTTCACCACCACATTCTCCTGTTCCTTCTTCCACACCACCTCCACCACCATCACCCACATATGAGGCACAATTATAACCACAGACATCCTCAATTTCACCACATGACGTTAATTTTAGTGATGACTTACAGGACACAGATCCATGGAATACATATGACTCTGATCCCATTTTATCAAATGACCCTCAATTTTATCCTGCCAGACCCTCCCTACCAGAAGACAGTATAGCATGTAATCAAGTAGTGGCTATAGCAGCAGCATACCATAATGTGCAAATGCACACTGACCACATAGAGCAGGATTTTCTGTTTGACACACTGGCATCAACACATAAGCAATATGAATGTCTTCCTATGTTCCCAGGCATGCCCAGACATGCTTCTGATATCTTTCAAGAGCCTGTTAAAGCTAGGATTATTACTCCTAGAGTGGACTAACAATATAAACCAGCACCCTCAAGCCCTGTGTTTATAAGCGCTAAACTACCTCCTTATTCCATTGTAGTTGGTGCAGCGAGGAAAAGGGCTAACAGTCAGTCCACAGAAGATGCCCCTCGTCCTGATAAGGAAAGCAGGAAAATAGATGCAGCTGGGAAAAGGGTGGCCTCACAAGCTGCAAATTACTGGTGGATAGCCAATTCACAAGCTCTTTTGGTTAGATATGACAGAGCACACTGGGACGAAATGGTAGAGCTATTAAAATATCTCCCTCTAGAACACCAAAAAAGGGGACAGCAAATAGTTAATGAAGGGCAAGCAATATCTAACAATGCTATTAGGTCTGCTATGGATGCAGCTGATACAGCAGTTAGATCAGTTAACACCAGTGTGCTTATTAAGAAACATGCCTGGTTAAGATGTTCAGTTTTCAGACCTGAGATACAGCAGGCAGTTTTAAACATGCCCTTTGATAAGCATCATTTATTTGGCTCTGAGGTGGACATAGTAATAGACAAACTTGGAAAAGATTCGGAAACAGCTAAGGCCATGGAGATTTGCATACCACACCCACCAGGGGTAATTTTCGTAGACCACAATTTTGAGGGGGTTTCAAACCATCGGCTACTGAAACAGCAACCATCCATCAAAAACAATCCTCACAATTGTACACTTGAGGGTCATTTAGAGGCTCATATAGAGGATCCAGTAGTAGAGGAAGAAGTAAACCTTCCACACCCAGAGGTTCCTCACGATCTAACAAACAGTGACTTTCTCACCGTCCCCACAGTGCACACATCTCCTGTGTGGGTGGAAAACTGGTAAATTTCTATCCCCCATGGCACATCACTACAGATAAGTTGGTTCTGTCAATTATCCAACAAGGGTACTGTCTATAACTAATTTCTACTCCACCAAACATTCCACCTCGTTCACACAAACTAACTCAGGAGCATCTCATTCTATTAAAACAAGAAGTACAATCGCTTCTACTCAAGGATGCAATAGAGGTGTTACCTATATCTCAACAAGGGAAAGGAGTATATTCTCTATACTTCCTTATACCAAAAAAGCATGGTACTCTCAGACCAATCTTGGATCTCAGACCTCTCAATCAGGACATCCTCTCAGAGCACTTCCACATAGTCACTCTCAAGGATGTAATTCCCCTTCTATAAAAACAGGACTACATGACAGCATTAGATTTAAAAGATGCTTATTTCTATATTCCCATACATCCAGCACATCACAAATATCTAAGGTTTGTGATAGCAGGCAAGCATTACCACCTTTGGAGTAACAGCAGCACCAAAGGTATTCACCAAATGCCTTGCAGTGGTTACAGCATCCCTCAGAAGGCAACATATACATGTCTTTCCCTATCTGGACGACTGTCTCATAAAAGCCAGCACCATTCAAACCTGTCAACAGCATACACAATCAATACCCTACACAGTCTAGGGTTCACAATCAATTAACAAAAATCTCGTCTCAAACCAGCACAGATACAACCGTATCTGGGAGCAATTCTGAGCACTCAGTCAGCATTAACGTACCCAAACCCACAGAGAATTCAAGCTTTACACAATCTCATATCACACCTGCAATACAATCAGACTTACACAGTAAGGTTTATCATGAAGCTATTGGGAATGATGGCATTGTGTATAGCAATAATACCCAATGCACATCTAAATATGAAACCCCTAAACAGTGTCTCTCGCAACAATGGTCTCAGGCACAGGGTCAACTTCACAATCTAGTTTTGTTGGACTGCCGGACTTACAACTCTCTGCAATGGTGGAATCACACCAACTTATTAAAAGGGCGGCCATTTCAGGACCCTGTGCCACAGACCATAATCACCAGAGGTGCATCAGTGGCAGGTTGGGGAGCTCATCTGAACAATCTTACTATACTGAGAGAATTGGACTCAGTACCCCATAAACCACTTGGAATTGTTAGCAGTGTTCTTAGCACTCAAAACATTTCAGCCACAGATCACGCACAAGACAGTGTTAATAAGAACAGACAACATAACAACAATGTATTGGCTGCAAAAACGGGGGGACACACTCATCCCAATTGTCCCTTCTAGCACAGACAATTTGGATTTCACTATTCACAATCGCATTCAACTGCTAGCAAAGTATATCTCAGGGATACACAACCAACTAGCGGACCTCGTAAGCAAGATGCAGCAACAAATACATGAATGGGAGATTCACCCACAAGTAATTCAGCAATACTTTCAAATGTGGGTAACACCAGACTTAGACCTTTTCGCAACAAGCGAAAACACAAAATGCCCAAACTTCGTGTCCCGGTACACACACCCTTGTTCCAAGGGCAATGCTCTCTGGATCAATTGGTCAGGGATATTTGCCTACGCTTTTCCCCCTTTCCCACTAATCCCATTTCTGGTCAACAAAATCCGTCACACCTCCCTCACTATCATACTCATAGCTCCCGCTTGGGCACATCAACACTGGTACACATCACTGTTGGATCTGTCTGTAGTACCACATTACAAGCTTTCAAACAGACCACACCTATTAACTCAGAACAAAGGTCAAATCATACATCCCAATCCCACTGTGCTAAACCTGGCGATTTTGCTCCTATGGTCATAAAATGTGGATATCTACAGCTTCCATCAGAATGTATGAACATTCTAAAAGCACGCAAACCTACAACCAGACAGTGCTATGCAGCCAAATGGAAACGTTTAGAATACTACTGTCAACCTAAAAACATTGATCCACTTAAAGCATCAGTACAGGATATTGTTTACTATTTGCTTTACTTACAGAAAGCAAATCTTGCATATTTATCTATTAAAATTGATTTAACAGCAATATCAGCCTACCTCCAAAATAGACAGCATATCTCTCTGTTTAGAAATCCTGTCATAAAAGCTTTTACGGAAGGCTTTAAAAGAGATATTCTACCTGGAGCTCCACCAGCTCCTGCCTGGAATCTTAACATTGTGTTCACAAGGCTTATGGGTCCACCATTTGAACCCATGCATTCTTGCGCTCTTCAATTTCTCTCATGGAAAGTTGCTTTCCTGGTAGCAATTACTTCCTTAAGGAGAGTTAGTAAAATTCAAGCATTCACTTTGGAAGAACCTTTCTTCCAAATTCACAAACACAAAATAGTACTTAGGACAAGTCCAAAATTCCTACCAAGGTGGTTTCACCATTTCACATCAGTCAGTCAGTGGAATTGCCAGTCTTCAGTTGCTAAAAGAGCTCTCCACACTCTTGATCTTGGAAGAGCTCTCATTTATTATATAGACAGAACAAAAGATTTTAGAAAATCTAAACAACCTTTTATGGCTTTTTAACAGCCTCATAAGGGTAATCCTATTTCAAAAGAAGGCTTGGCCAGGCGGATAGTAAAGTGTACTCTAACTTGCTATATTCAAGCTACAAGGCAGCTATTAGTAACTTCTAAAGCACATTCTACTAGGAAGAAAGGAGCTTCAATGGCATTCTTAAGAAAATACCAATGGCAGACAAATGCAAATCAGCCACTAGGTCCACACCACACACATTTACTAAACACTACTGTGAGGATGTGCTATCTTGCCAACAAGCAAATGTCGGTCAAGCGGTGCATAAAACACTATTTCAAACTACTCTAACTCCTACAGGCTAGCTGCTCCTTATTTTAGGAGGGGACTGCTTTTCAGTCTATGCAAAGTATGTGTATCTGCAGCTACACATGCCTTTGAACAGAAAATGTCACTTACCCAGTGCACATCTGTTTGTGGCATGTAGTGCTGCAGATTCACATGCGTCCTCTCTCTTCCCCGGATGCCTGTAGCCGTTGTGGTAATTTCTTATGTAAATATGTATATACATTGCATGGACAATTCTTCACTCCTTACTTCACCCTTCTGCGGTAAAACAATCTAACAAAGGACTCGATGCCCATGCGCACTATCAGCGAAAGGAGGAGTTGCTCGATCTCGTGACTTGAAAAAGCTTTTTAGAAGAAAAACAACTTGTAACACTCCAAGCGCAACACTAGATCGCCAACTTATGCAAAGCATGTGAATGAGTCGGATCCGACTCGTAAAATGCATTTCCGACTCGCAAATAGGAAGGGGTGTTCCCTTCCTATTTGTGACTCGCAATACTATTCAATTTCATTTGCGGTCGCAAATGAAATCGCAGTTACCATCCACTTGAAGTGGATGGTAACCCAGTTGCAAACGGGAAGGGGTCCCCATGGGACCCCTTCCCCTTTGTGACTGGAATTTTTTTTTCCAGACCAGGCAGTTGTCCAATGGACCACTGCCTGCCCTGAAAAAAAACGAAACTAAAGGTTTCAGTTATTTTTTCCAAGTGCAGCTCGTTTTTCTTTAAGGAAAACGGGCTGCAGATGGAAAAAAAAAACTGCTTTATTAAAAAGCAGTCACGGACATCGTGGTCTGCTGACTCCAGCAGGCCACCATCCCCGTGAGTGCCCATACTCGCAATGGGGTCGCAAACTGCGACCCACCTCATTAATATTAATGAGGTGGGTCTTTGCGACCCCATTGCGAGTTGCAGAAGGTGTCTGAGACACCTTTGTGCATACCAAATTGCGACTTGCAATTTGCGAGTCGCACGGACTCGCAAATTGCAAGTCGCAATTTGGTTTCTTCCTACATCTGGCCCTAAGTTTCTATAGAAAGTATTTTTTTTACTTGCCTATGTTTTTGGCGCCGCTTGCCAAATCTTCACAAATGTGACGCTCACGTCTGCTGCTGCCTGGAAAGTTTCGGGGTGATCTGTCAAGCGGGGTCCGAGAAAAAGGGGGAGTCCCAAAACGTGTTTTCTCCATGTTAAATCCCATAGGGATTTTGTACAGGAATATCGGCTGAACCACTGGACGGATCTATACCAATTTTGGCAGAAAGCACCCTTTTTGTTATTTGGTGTAAATCAATCGTTTCTGAAATATTAAAGAAAATTCCAATCTGTATGTAGGGTCGCAAAGGCTCACCAAACCCTCCCGATGTTGTGCTGAGATCTGATTTTCTGCCAGCACTTCAATTGGGAAGTGTTAGCAGCCATCTTGGGACTCGGCCGAGTCTCTGAAAAAAAGATACAAATTAAGATAAGGGGGCAGGGCAGTGACACCCTGACCACTCAGCTCTGGGGCTGGGGTCCCAACAGGACAAACCCAGGACACAAAATTACTTTTAGTTGTTGTTGTTTTTGCTACAAATTTGTGACGGTTTCCTCTGTTTCCCTGCTCCTAGACATGCAGGGAAACAGAGGAAACAATTGCTCTCACAGACAGGGAGCTGTATGTTTAGCAGCTCCCTGTCTGTGGCAGCAATGCTGGCTCCCACAGGAGATGGGGGGCTGAGTGGGACTGCAGGGGCCTTGAGGCTACCCCTCTGGTTCCTTTGCAAACTTGGTGCCCTGGAGGGCACCCAGGACAGAGGGCCGCGCCCCTGAGGATGGGGTCCCCATGTCCTAAATCAGCTAGGGGCCACACGCCTCCTCCCACTCCCATAAAAAATAATAAGACTGGGCCCCAGGGGATGGGGTCCCTGGGGCTGAGATAGTCCCTGGGAAGGAGGACATGCTCCCTCCCCACCCCATCTGCCCCCACCCCACCAGCTCCACCCCACCACAAAAAAGTATATGGTGAGGCCTGGCCACGGGGATGGGGTCCCCAGGGCCGAGATCGGCCCGGGGAGGGGGCTGTACGGCCATCCTCCTTAATTAATTGAAGGCTGGGTCCCGGGGGTGGGGTCCTCGGAGTCAAGATTGGCACGGGGAGAGGGGCTGCACATTCACCCCAATGAGGTAGCACTTACTAACTTGTAGAAAGTGCTCCAGTTGGATAGACACTTTGTGAAAACTGTGGACTCTTCTTGGATAAAGGAGCAGGTGAACTCCATTCTGGCCATGATGCTCTTTTCACAGAAATTAAAACTTGGCATGAAGCACTTACAAATATAAACGTAGCGGATGCCACAGTTGAAGCTCCACTTCTGGAAAGGACAAATGATCCTAACTCTTGGGCTTGGCGAATGCAAAGCAAGTGTATTTACCTCATGGTTCCATATTGAAAAACAATCGGAAACCCTTTGTGGAGATGAATGCATCTTTCATCTATTGGAGTGCAGTCAGACACTCTCACACCCAAATATACCCTCCCACACAGCCACTTTCACACGGAGATACCCTCTCACACGCAGAAAGACAGGCCCTGCGGCCAACTCCCGCTGTGCATGGCCAAAGACTGTACGGAGCATGGGGCAGGGTGGTTAGTGGGGTTGGCCAGAGGGACTGACCGCAGCCCAGGCCCTGTGGCCAAACCCCTCTGTGCACTGCCAAAAGCTGTGCACTGTGGTGGCTGGATTAATGTATAGTATTGAAAATTACTTTGTTACAAAAACCATAGAAATTCGCTGAAAAAAACAAAGGTTACAGGGACGTTATGTTAGGTTCTGATTTTACTTGCACAAAAACATAGAAATTCAGCAGTTATAGTTAAAGATATTTCAAGTAGCTATAACTCGCGGCCTAAGGTAACTATAACTCGTGCCCTCACCATGCACTGCTAATTACCCCAGATATTACAGCACTCACAGCAACTTTTATAACGTCAATAAAAATATCAGTGAAACATTAGAAGTTAAATTATTGAAGAAAAACTGTGCATGTTCAGGGGGAAAGTTATAGTTACCTTAGGCTGCGAGTTATGACACTTGAAATAATTCTAAATATAATTCCTCAATTTCTATGGTTTTGTGCAAGTAAAGTCAGAACCTAACTATAATGTCCCTGTAACCGTTGTTTTTTTAATTGTGTTTATGTATATATATAGCCTTTATATGAAGTGGATGTATTGCAATCAATTGGCAGTACATAGATTTATATATATTTATTTATATATTTATATTATTAATTAATTGCATTTATATATCAGGCTTTTAAAATTAAAACTAAAATCAAAATCAAAATTAAAATTATCAGGTATAAGTGGGCAATATGTGGACATCAAGAGTAAAAGGAAAAAGGAAAAATGAAAATTGAGAAAGAGAAGAGAAAAAAATAGCATACATGGGATTTGTTTTGTATTCAAGAATTGTAGACTGTGATTACAATTAATTAATTTTTTTGTGTTCACAGGTGACCAGACTATATTTGTGATAATGTATTATAATATGAGAGAAATATATAATGTCACATTTTCAGTTCATAGTTTATTTCAAAACATGCACAGGATTAGGAGTTTCTCATTTTTAAGTTAAAATTGTGACGTTATAAAATGGCCGCTCCATTTGCACTTCTCTTGAGCTATGCAATGAACATCAAAGAAGGACTATATGGTTTAAATAGTTGAGTGTAAAATGTCTGCCAATGTCCTGTTGAAGGCTTCGGCCGAAACGCGTAGACATTTGGTTGGGACAGCGTGTGTGTCTTTTGAATGGTGAGCACATTGTCGACCGTTTTTTTGTGCTTTTTGTACCAACTTTTGCTGGTGTGATTTACCTGCAATCTAATCTTTTTTCAATAAACAGCAGCCGATGAATCTATCGAGAATAAGTGTTTTTTTGAGTATTTTACCAGCTGGTATTGAATGATGTGCAGCCCTTGGTGTGCGATTTAAATACACCATTTTTCTGGATATATATATATATATATATATATTTATTTATTTATTTGTATTAACTTCTGTCGGTCATCAGTAGGTAATTATACGTAGGACCTAGTTTCCATAGAATAATTATACGTAGGACCTAGTTTCCATAGAATAAGTGTTTTTTGACTTGCCTATACCTTTGGCGCCGTTTAAAGAATCTTTGCAAATTTTTCCAAATAAAGTGTGCCCAAGGGTCTTGTGCATAGAAAGTTTTGAATTGATCTGTCAAGCAGGGGCTGAGAAAAAGGGTAGGGCTTAAAAAAATTGTGTTTCTCATTTCAATTCCTATCAGGATTTTGAACATGACTACAGCCTGAACCGCTGGACAGAATTGCACTAAAGATGGCAGAAATTTAGCTTTTAGTCCAGAAAGAAGCCTTTTTGTTATTTGGTGCAAATCCGTTAAGTAGTTTTTGAGATATTAAAGGAGAGCCAGATTTGTATACTTAGGTGAAGTCCAAGCACAGATCTCATCGTGAGATCTGATTGACTGTCAGCACTTCAACCAAAAATTGATAGCAACTATCTTGGGCCAATATACATGATAGTACCCATTGAAATTCATTTTAGTGAATGGCAGGTTTTGAGGGTCAGAAAAAGGAGAACATACAGAGGTTGATAACAGATTTTAGTTACAATATAAATAATTTGTTGCTAATGTGATTTTACCCTGTAAAAAAAAAAAAAAAAAAGTTTGCTGGGATTTCATGAGTTATGTTTGAGAAAAAACTACTCATGATTTTCCCATAGAGGTTGTGGAAGGTGCTCCATAAGCTATAATAAAGAGCATAGTTTCTGTAAACTCACACTTCTTTTCTCAGCCATATGAGAATGAAGTCTGACATTCTCAGTAAAAACATGTACTTCCAACAGGACAGCCTGTCACTTGATTCCCTTCTGTTCTATTGCAGTCTCCCAGAGTGTTCTAAAGAGCTACGAGAGCACTATCAGTCTTACCTATGACAAAAGTGTGGCGCACTTGAAGCCATCAAACTGGTAAAACTTAAAACATTTCATTTAGAAAGGAATAAAATGAGGATGTTCCTTTTGTCATAGACATTATGGTTAGTGCTGTAGAAAGAAAAATTAGGCTACATTATAAGTGAACTCTCAAATATCTTCGTCTTCTATTTCATGAAAACATTCTGACATGTAGACTGAAACATGCACATTCAGAATGTATGCCAAAAGTGTAGCACATCTGACAGCCATCATGATGGAATCGAAGTGGAAAACTAAAAGCATTTTCTACTGAGAATACTGCGCCAGAAAAAAGAGCCCAAATGTAGCACAAATACCAAATGTAGCCTAAGTATAGCCCAATGACAGAAGTGTGCAAAACTCTTCCATTTTTTAAAATATATATTTAGCACAGACTTGATCTGAAGGTATCGACATGCTTTACGTGGGCATCAGTTAAATTGCACAAGAACACATAGCTTTTCGGCTTTAGGCATGGGGCAATGAAGTGATTTGCCCAGAATCTCAGGATGTCAAGCTGATGTTGAAACTCGAACCTGATTCCCCAGTTGCAAAGTCTGCAGCTCTGGCCGTAACATCACATTCTCTCCCCTGGATGCAACATATAGTCAAGTGATCACCTGGATAAAAAAACATCAAGATAGCAATTTTAAAGTGCTTTGTCACTATTTGAGAACTCAGAAAACATGTACTCATTTTAGTTCTTTAGAGCACTAACCATACTTTCTATGGGAATAAGACCCTTTCATTTTTAAAATTTCTAAAGGGATTGCTTTAGCTATTAGTTTGGATTACATCAATATGACGTCTGGTGTGCCACACTTATGTAATGCATATAGAATGTTAGCAGTCTACTTGTTCATTAGAATACTGTGGGAAGGCACATGTCGGGGCACGGACTTGGATAATTGAGGGCAGGGATGAGGGTGCAGAGGCAAGAAGTTGACCACTCTGGGCAGGCGGGAGGGGGAGTGGCAGCACAAGGGACCATGGAGGGGGGAGCGGAAAGAGGAGCAGGGACAAGAAACCAGCCATGCAGGACAGGCAAGAGAGGCTGTGGCAATATAACAGACTATTGAGGGCAGAAGGAAGAGCCCATGGCAGTACAATCATACATGCCAACAGACCCTAAACAGGTTTTATTTTACCTGTCTCCTGCCTAAAATTTCCTCTTTGTCAAAGCAAGTCGGTGGGTGAAATCATTTCTCCAGCTATGTTTAGTAAAATCTCCATCTTACTAAGTTCAAAATGTTGGCAAGTGTGGTACATTGGATAACTGAGGGCAGGAGGAATAGGGTAGAGACATGGACTTGGATAACAAAGGGCAGGAGGTAGATGGTAGGGGCCCCAAACTGGCCTTACAGGGCAGGTGTCAGGGGTTGCAGTAGCACAATACACCACACAAGGCAAGTGGGATGGCAGTGCAGCACATCGAACCATAGAAAGCAGTGGGGAGGGCACAGGGTCATGAGAAAGCAATGGGGAGGGAACAGGGTCATGCACATGTACAACAGAGAGCAGAGGGGAAAGAGGCAAGGGCAAAAAGTTGATCATTCCGGACAGAGAGGAGGGACAGTTCCAGTATAACAGATAATGAAGGGCAGGAGGGAGGGGACAGGGGCACAACAGTAGACCAGACAAAACAAGAGGGAGGGGAAAGGGCCCTACACATGGAAAAAAGAGAGCAAAGAGGCAGGGCTGGAGCAGCATGCTGACCAGCGAGGGCAGACGGGATGGGCACTGGAAGCACAACACACCATGGAGGGCAACAGTGAGACTACAATGGCAAACACACACAGACAGCAGAGCGAAGGTGGGAGGGAGTCAGGGACAGAAAGCTGACAACACAGGGCAGGTGAGAGGGGCTGTGGCAGCGCAGGCCATGCACAGCAAGCAGGAAGGTTAGTGGCAGCACAGGGGCCGTGGTGGGCAAGAGGGAGGGGGCAGGGGCATACACCAAGGGCCATGGAGGACAGAAGAGATGGGTAGGGGCTGGACACAGGCAAGAGGGGACAAGGAAAGAGCTTCACAACAGACCATGCAGGATAAACAGGAGGAGCAGTTGTAGCACAACAGAGCATGGAGGGAAGAAGTGAGTGACAGCAAAATGAACCATGGAGGACAGGAGGGAGGGGATAGAGGCATGGAACTCGGAAGGCAAGGGTGAGGTGGCAGGGACAAGCAACAGTCATCTGACTATGCTAGGCAGGTGAAAGGGGCAGTGGCAGCTCAACAGAACACTCAGAGTAGATAGTAGGGGCAGTAGCAGGTTAATGGAACATGGTTATCAAAAAAAAGGGAGCAGGGGCAAGCACACAGAGATCAGAGGGCAGGGGGAAGGAGGGGGAGAGGCAGCAAGCTAAACATAGAGGCTAAGCAGAAGGCACTGATGGGGCATAGAACTAGACAGTGGAAGGCAGGAGGAGTGTGCAGGGACATCAAGGTAAATGGAGGGCAGTGGCAGTATATCGGACCATGAAGGGCAGGAGGGAAGGGGCTGGTGCATGGACTCTTACAACAGAGGGTAGGGAGGAGGTGGATGGGGCAGGAAGCTAACGGAAGGGCAGTAGCAAAACAACGGCGACACTGCGCTGTAATGAGGGAGCAGGGGCATGGACTTGGACAATAGATGGCAAGGAGGTGTGGGGGCAGGAGCAGCAAGCTTGGGTGGGGCCAGCACAATGCCAGGCCAGTCCCTGTGTTCATCTCACCCCTCCAACATGCACTGCAATGGCCATTTTACTTAACATTAAAAAAATCCTAGAAGTTCACTAAAAAAAAGCAAGGGTTACAGGGACGTTATAGTTAGGTTCAGATTTTATACGCACAAAACCATAGAAATTCAGCTGTTACAGTTAGTTATTTCAAGTAACTATAACTCGCGCCCTAGCCACGCACTGCTAATTACCCCAGATATAACAACACTCATGACATCTTCGATGAGCTCATTGATATATCACTGTAACATTTGCAGTAAGATTATTGATGAGAAAACTGTGCATGGCGAGGGCGTGAGTTATAGTTACCTTAGGACACAAGTTATAGTTACTTGAAATAACCCTAACTATAACAGCTGGATTTCTATGGTTTGTGTGCGTGTTAAATCTGAACCTAACTATAATGTCCCAGTAACCTTTGTTTTTTTTTGTTAATATATATATAACTGCAGCCTATAGAAATGGTCAGATTACATTCACCTTTTCTTTTAAAATTCATAACAATTAATAGAATTTGTCATGCAAGAAAGAGGCTGACTATAGGAAGCCTTCCACAAACCTTTATTTTAAAAGCAAAAGGAAAGGGAATATGAGTCATTGATAACCACTAGGCTGCATTCAAAGAGTAAAGATATAACTGGCACTGTGCCTTTAAGAACCACACAGTACTCCTGTATCCCATTACGCACCACCGATGACAGATAAGTTAATTTTTTCGGCTCCTACAGTTAGGATCCTGGAGCACTGAGATCTCCTATTTTGACTAAACTAGTCAGAAAAATCATTTCTAAAAGGTTACAAAACTTGTTTTTGATTGTTGCCAATATCTGCTATACTGACAGACTTTTTTCTGACAGATTTGTTTTTTTATCCTGTCACAAATGCCTTCACTCTTTGTGAAGTGCTCTTGGTGTGGGAGGGAAAAGGCCCAGACTGATCCTCATGTAATCTGCATTGTCTGCCTGCAGGAGTCTCACTATCCTGACTCCTGTCCTCACTGCCGGAAATGTATCAAGGCGTAATCTGAAGGCAGAGAGAAGATAAGACTTCATGGACTACAGAAGAAAGGAACATCCATAAGAGGCCTGGGGGAAATGTTACCTTCCTCCAAAGAGCCCTCCTCCTGCCCCCCCAGTGAGGCAGAGCAGAGACAAATGCAAAAAAACAGGTACTGCTGGACGTCAGGAGGTAGGACATCAAAGAAAATACCTGCCGGCTCCCCATTGGGAACCCTGTCAAAAGTGAAGTTGGTGCATCGTTTTACATCGGAGCACCCCCAGCATTTGATGTCGAAAACCACATTGTTGTCAAGAAGGCATCACCCGTGGATTTCGAGACTTTCTTTGGCACTGAGACGATGTTGAGAACACCCTTCGCCATCAAAGTCAACATCTGTTTCAACACTCATTGACATCGAAAGCTCACTTGATGTTGACGTCAAGAAACTTCACACCCTCAAAACACCATAAGTCATCGATGTTGATGCTGCAGTCAGCAACAGCAATGAGGCCTACTGACATGACATCAAAGGAGAAGAGGTTGACATTGATAAATAAAAATGTTCCTGAAACTCACATCTAGATAAAATTCCCCAGGCAACATTTTGCAATGTTGGCTAAAAAGCCTAAAGAAAACAATGCTGCCTGCAACTTCTGACTTCAAATATTAACAGGCATATTCTCCATCCAGACCTCGTGCTCCATCACGAGAACAAGAGATCACCTCCACCACAGTTCTCACCAATTACTATATCAGTTCCTCCTACAACACAACATAGGTGTGTGCCTCCACAAATGTCCAAGGTCTGAAGTTCTTATCGTCACCACTCTAGATCTTGAACAACAGATTCCATTAGGCATAGATGTAGAACAGCATCCTTTTCCACATCCTCTAGATCTTCAATTAGAGACTATTCGCCTACTCTTTCTGACAAAGCATCAACAAGAGTGTCACCAGTGGTTGACCTGTTGACATTTAATGAAGTTGTAATCAGGGGTGCAACAAAGTTAAAGAAAGATATCCTGAAGCATCCTACAACATCTTCTGTGGTCTTTGAAACTTTACATTACAGAACAGCGTCACGGCCACTCTTGCCTCTTGTACCTTATCTGATTGAACCAGCAATGCAGCTGTTCTTAACACCAGCAGCCTTAAAGTTTGCACCAACTTGGAACATGAAAATATATAAAGCTCCTGATAAGAACCCATTTTTTCTCCTGGCCGCCCCCCCTCTGGATTACCTTATTTTGACTGCTGCACACAAATCCCATACTACGGCATTGTCTTCAACCTTGGTACCACCGGACAAGATAGCAAACAGATGGATGCACTGGGTACGAAATGTGTGGAACATCTGCATCCTTCAAGAATGTGGCTAATGCATCTGATCTACTTGGACAATATGACAGATCCCTATGGGATTGATGGACACAATTCACTGAAAAGTTGACAAAAGAGGACACGCAAGACTTCCTGGAGGTCCTCAACTAAGGTGGCTTGATTTCAAATAAAACCGTAAGTGCAGGTGCATCTGATCTGGCCTCACACAGATATGCACATGGGATATGTGCAAGAAGATCTTCTTGGCTAAAGCTCACGGCTAAAACCTGGGGCTCACCACCACATAATTAACCTTCCTTCTCTCGTAATACTCTCTTTGCTTCTCATGCGGATGAGGAGATGTCCAGGATGACGACTGAGCTTGACACTTTTAAAGCGGTAGGCCTTGAAAAGAAAAAAGAATTCCGCAGGCGCTACAGGCCCTACGATCTGAGATTTTACCAGCAGAGGGTTCAAACCCCTCACTGGCAGCAGCACCAGCAGCAGACACGTACCCACTGTCATCCTCGTAAACCATCCAGAGAAAAGTGCCCACAGCAATTACAGACTGCAGCCCCATAAGAATCTGCTGCAAAGCAAAAAGATGTTACTTCCCTGTTCCCCACTCTGGTTGGGGTTAAGTATTGCCAAACAATGGGAAGAATGGAAATCCATCATGAACGACATATGGGTCTTGAATATTGTGCAGAATAGCTGTTCTCTACGCTTCAAGTCCCCTCCTTCGACTGTCTCTCTGGCAAAATCATCCCGGTGCCAATTGGACCTCTTGCAGTAGGAAGTCAACACTTTACTGCAAAAAGAGACCATAAAGGAGGTCCTGTGTTATCAACAGGTATCAAGAATCTACTCTAGTTACTTTTTATTAAGACAGAAAAGATCAAAGCAAGAGTTCAGACCCATCTTAGCCCTAAGTGTACTCAACAAGCACATTGACCAAGAAAAATTCAGAATGCTAGCTTTGCACAAAATCTATCCACAATTGCAGCAGGGAAATTATATGAGTGCGATCGACCTTTTGTATGCACATTTCCATATTCCAATCTCCTCAAAGCATAGCAAATTCCTACGTTGCAAGGTAGGCTCTTGGCATTACCAGTACAAAGTACTCCCATTCAACCACAAATTAACTCCACAAACATTCTTAAAGTGCATGGCCTTAGTCGAAGCATTCCTAAGGAGACAGAAGATCTTTGTGCAGCCTTTTCTCGATGACTGGTTGATAAGAGTTCCTCTCCATCCCAAACAAAGGAGCATTTTCAAGTTTGTGTCAAGACTCTCTCAAGCCTGGACCTTCGAATCAGTTTTTAAAAATCTCCTGTCGATCCAGTCTAAAAGATACAGTACTTAGAGTTCATACTCGATACACAGTCCACAAGTGTGTATCCTTTGGAGTAGAGACTGTCATCCTTGACTCTACCCCTCTATGTTGCACTTTTCTGAAGTCTCATCAACCTTCTGCAAAACAGCCAGTGTTCCTTCTGGGCTCCATGACCTCTTGCATCTTCATAGTGCCAAAGACATGACTGCACATGAGACCTCTACAACAGTGTTTGGAGGACCATAAGAATCAACTTCCCAACCGCTGGGAGGCCAAACTCTGGTTGACACAAGCTGCATGCCAATCTCTCCTGTGGTGGTCTCAGAGGATCAGTATCATGGTGAGAGCACCATTTCACCAGGAACCATCCACACAAACACTGATTACGGGTAACATGCCTCCCTCCAAGGATAGGGAGCTCATATGGGTTCCTTTCGGACTCAGGGTGTCTGGTAGGACAGAGAGCAAACCTACCACGTAAACATGCTGGAACTCAGAGCAGTCCATCTAGCTTTGAATTTTTTCCTTCCAGCTCTCAAGACAAACTGCATCCTTCTTCAAACTAACAACACGACAACCATGCATTACTTGAACAAGCAAGGAGGAGCTCCCACTCACCCTCTCTCTCAAGAAGCACAGACCACCTGGAAATGGCTACTAGCCAGGAATCTCACAGTAACAGCCATACATCTGCCAGGAACTCAAAACATAAGGGCAGACAATCTCATTCACAGTTTCCAAGACAATCACGACTCAGTTCTCAACAACTACGTCTTGCACGGCACCTTTGTGGGGTGGAGATATCCTCAAATAGACCTCCGCAGATGTCAATACCAGAAAATGCCACGCTTACGTGTCCAGGTTCCCTCAACCAGGGTCACAGGGGAATGGCCTTTTGATAAGTTGGTCAGAGACATTACTCTACGCCTTTCCACCAACTCCTGTTACACCAGGATGATTCTCGTAGCCCCAAAGTGGCCTCTCTAGTGGTGGTTCACAGACCTACTGCATCTCTCATCGAGTCCCCACAAGAGACTTCCTTATCAACAGGATCTCCTGTCCAAGTTGGAGGGACAGATAATGCATCTCAACTTCTTGTCCCTGAACTTGACAGCATGGCTCCTGAATTCCTCTAATATGGACATTTAGGACTTCCTAGCTATTGTATGGACATTCTTTAGGAGGCTAGGAGACAGTCCTCTAGATGTTCATATGCTTTCAAATGGAAGAGGTTCTTTTTGTGGTGTACACAAAATGGTCACAACCCAATTTCAAGTCAAGAGGATGCATTCATCCCATATCTCCTTCATTTGGCTAAATCAGAGCTACAATTCTCTTCCATCAGTGTACACCTAGAAGCTATTCCATCTAATAGGAAATCTCCCTCTCAATCTTTTTCTCAGAATCCCAGTGGTAAAATATTTTCTTGAAAGGCTCAAAAAGATTTTTCCTTCAGTCAGAAATACTTCTTCATGGTAACTCACAATTGTCCTTTCCAAATTGACGGGCCCTCCATTTGAGCCAATCAATAAAGCCTCTTTACAGCATCTCACCTGTAAAGCAGATTTTTTTGGTGGCTATCACTTCTGTCAGTAGCGAAAGTGAAATTCAAGCTCTGTATTCAGAAATTCCATACACTGTCTTCCATTCCAACAGGATGGTCATGAGAACTCATCCCAATTTTTTTCCAATGGCAGTTTCTGAGTTCCATATCAATCATACTATCTTACTACCTACATTCGTTCCTAACTCTTCAAATTCAGCTGAAATGTCTCTACAATTTCTGGATGTTAAGAGGGTGTTAAAATTCTACTTCAACAAGACTAAGGCTATTAGGAATTCAGATCACCTGTTTGTAAACTATACTCCTGTGTGTACAGGTTTAGACTCATCCAAACCGTCAATTTCTAGATGGATTGTTGCATGTATATTACTGTCTTACCAGCTTGTAAAGAAATCATTACCAACTAGACCTAGTGCGCACCGTACTAGAGGAAAAGCTGCTATTGTGGCTCTGTTGAGAAATGTACCGATTTCTGAGATATGTAAAGCTCCTCCCTGGAAACCTGCCCATACCTTTACTAGGAATTACTGCGTGGTTTCAGATGCTAAGGCAGACACTCAAGTAGCACAGGTTTTGTTAAGAAATCTTTTTGGTTAAATGTTGGAGCTGTTTTCTGGTTTCTGTCCACTTCTTGTGGGATGGGCTTGCTATTCTATTCAGTGCTTATGACTATTGATGAGAATCCCCTGGAAGAGAAGGATAAATTGCTTACCTGTAATCCCAGTTCTCTTTCCGGGGAATCCCCATCAAAGTCAAGCAACCCACCCACCGCCCGTACTGAAGCTATTACAGCTCTCCACAATTGTCTGTGTACAGAATCCTTTACTTTTCTGTACAAATGACCTGACATAACTGTCACCTATGGTGCATGATGGGATACAGGAGTATTATGAGGTTCTTAAACTCTTTGAATACAGCCTAATGGTTAGCAATGCCTCATTTTCCCTTTTCTTTTGCTTTTACAATTAAGGTTTGTGGAAGGCTTCCTATAGGCAGCTTTTCCTGAATAACATGAATTCTATAGATTACTATAAATTTGAGTAGAAAAAGTAAATGCAATACGACCATGTTTACCTGTTCTATAGGCTGTCGTAATATATGTGTGGTATGTACTATATGCAAGTTATGTTCTTCATGTATATATAATATTTAAAGTGCTCCAGGGCCCCTGTGTGTGGGTGGAACTATTCAGTGCGTATGAATTTGATGAGGATTCCCCTGGAAGAGAACTAGAATTACAGGGAAGCAACTTATCCTTACTCTGGTTCAGGTTGGCAATCAGGGTAGTCCTTGTGTAGTATACATAAGTTCCCTAAAAATCACTTCAAAATCTAGTCAATCTAACATTTTGCCACACAGGTTATTCCGTGACAACGTGGCATAAGTTCCATACACCATTATGTGCAGTGTGGGGACTGTAATGCACTTGTTAATCAGTGAACAGAACACCTACCGCATTCCGACGGTGGATAAAGGTGACGATCAGGGCATAAGAAAGTCCATGATTTCTTCAAGTAGAGATACTAAAATTCTGCATCTGCTTGCCTGGCCAAGTAGTGACCCATGGAAAGTATTTATTTATGCACAATAATTGAAAGGTTTACCTAACGGCAGCACCACTTCAGTCAATGTCCCAGTGCTTCACTTTTGTATGATACAACGTAAAGCAAGTAGGAAAATGCAAGGCTGACTGAGAAGGGCACTGGGAACAGTAAACATGACTCTCCTGCCTTTTTCCCTGCTTAGAGCAGACTTTACAATAACAACATGGTTGAGCCTTTTTAGGTGCTTCAGGAATGCGATCTACAAAGTGTCAGTCTTGCAGCCTTGCCGCGTCCTCCAGAACATATGAAGTGGAGGATGCTGCTTTTGTAGCTGTGAAACTTTAAATGACGGACAACTGAAGGTCAAGGAAAGGTGGCTTGACGCTCATGGAGTGAGCAGCCACAAGGAAGAGCTCTGGCCCGGGCCCTCTGATTGCAGCCCATCCTGACTGCATCGCCGGAGGCACCGGCAGTGCCTCCCGTCTGCGGAGGCTGAAAAGACGGGAGCCCGAGTTTTTGTAGGCCAACCCGTCCGAAAAGCGGGGTTTGAAGAGAGGAGACCAAGGCGACAGCGCGCCGCCTGACTTTAAGATGGGAGAGCGCTGCACTGAGCGGACTCTACCCCCAGATGGGCTCGCGCCGGGCGGTCGCCTAGTGGGGGGGGGTCTGTCGCCAGAGCTGGGGCGAACCCCGGGCCGCAGAGGGTGCCAGCCGGAGGCGGCAGAGGCCTGGAGCCGCCTGTCCCTAAAATGGCGGCCGCGCCGGGCTCCATTGAACTGATACGGAGCCCAGCCTAATAAACGAGGGGTGTCCTGGGCTGACCATAACCCCGAGGCGCACACCGGGACCACCAAGACGACGCCGGGGGACCCGCTCGCCCACGGGGGCCCTGTGGAGCAGGCTAACCATCGGGTTGGACGTGGGGCCCCTGCGCGACTCATCTTCCCTCCACATTCATCGAGGGGAGAGCCCTGCAGGCCAGAGGGCTCTGGGTGCCCACCTGCGGGCCTGGGGGAGACCAAAGTTGGAGCGGACACCAGATCGAGCTGGAAGACTCGGACCACGCCGCCGGACGACAGCGTAAGGAGTTGAGCTGCGCAGCCATCCCTAGCAGCTCTAGCTGGGGTTTTCAGCAAAACTGATCCAGAACTACGGACCCATCTCCCCCACAGGATGGGCAAGCTGGGGAAGAAAAAGGACACGATGGGCAAAGCGGGTGCGCAGCAGACCTGCTCCGCGTCCCCCCTGCTGGGCACTGCGAGTCAGGGAGGATGGGGATCTGCCTGAGGGTCCCTCACTAGGAGATATAATGCAAGCCATCATATTCTCCAGGGAGAGCCCTGAAACAAAGATTGACTCATTGGCGGTAGACCTAGGACTGCTCCGGGAGGACCAGCACCGCCTCCCGGAGTGAGTGATGGCGACAGAGCGAACACTGGATACCTTCAGTCCCGAGCTGACAGCGGCCGAGGGTCGAATCACTAAATTGGAGAAACAAACAGAGATCCTAATGGCCCGCGCTGAAGATGCGGAAAACAGATCCAGAAGGAACAACATTCGCATAATAGGTCTCCCCGAACAAATCGGCCAGCGCACCCTCCCTGAATACTTGGAGCGTTGGAACTCTGAAACTGTCGCGCCAGAGAGCCCCTTGCACTTTTTCACCCTCGAGAGGGCCACAAAGGTTCCCCGCGCGCGCTTCCCCTCCGGGGGCCGCGCCGCGACCCAGTGATAGCCCGCCTACTACATTACAGAGATCGGGACCACATCCTGGCACAAGCCAGAAAGGCTGGAGAAATAAGGATTGAGAACGCCCTGATTCGCATCTTTTCCGATTTCTCTAGAGAGGTGCAGAGACAAAAAGCAACGTACTCGGAAATCAAGAAGCGCCTGAGGCAACTGAATATTCCATACGCAATGCTGTTCCCCTCCACGCTGAGGGTGGCAGATGGCCGGGGAGCGCAGTTCTTCCGCACACCACAGGAGGCGAGAGACTGGTTGGAGGAACGGGAGGGCCCGACTGAGACGGAGGCTGCCCGCGAACCCAGACCCCGCTACTGTCACCGGGGTGTGAGAGAAACCAGGTGGAGGACTGTGGCACCCAGGAGGAGGCAGAGGCGAAGAGGCACTGAGCCACAACGGCAGTGGCCTCCTTCAATCAGGGAAACAACAGCCTGCGCTCGGCTGGCACGGAGAGAGAAGCGGGGGGATCGGACTCGGAAGCGGAGCCTGCAGGCTCGGCTGCAATGAGCCTGGAGCTACCGGTGGTGACACCGGGAACCTCGGACTGCATTATCTGATGGTCAGCCCCGGCAATCGACATTTTCACTTTTATAGGTCTCCAGACATCTGAGCCACGCGAATCATGAGGCATGCACTAAGACACAGAAGTGAATTCCGGGCCACGGGCTCGGTACCTCGGATGGCTTGAGCGTTCTCTTTCACCTGCCCACCCAGAACTGACTTATGTTTGAAACAGTTTAGATGGCGAACTGTTTTACCTCCTGTCCTGGGGAAGGGGAGTTGAGGGAGTTTTGGTTGTTAACAGAGTGGAATGTTAAATACCCTGCCTGTAGTGTGCCACTGTCCGTAGGAAGCGATGGTCTGGGTCACCTAGTCGGGTGGCAGATGTGTGAGGGGAGATGGTCAGTGGATATCTATAATGGGTGATCCGCAGCCGTATAAGGTGATCTCCTGGAATATAAGAGGGATGCATAATATGACCCAACAATACAAGGTATATTCCTATCTGCGTAGAAGAGGGTTACATGTAGCAATGTTGCAGGAGACCCACCTGACGGCCACGGAGGGCGCAGCACTGCACAGGAGGTGGAGGGGCCAATTATTCTATACAACTTACTCAGCATACGCAAGGGGCATCTTGATATGGGTCAGGGCGGTAGTCCCGTTCCAGTTTACAAACACACAGACGGACCCTGGCGGGTGCTGTGCAGTGGCCTCTGGCCGGCTGGGAGGACAGAACATAACGCTGATCAACGTATATGCTCCTAACATAGAACAGGGTGCGTTTCTTACCAAACTATCAGCCATACTGGCGCCTCACATGACACACTCAGCGTTGATTGGGGGAGACTTTAACTGTGTGGCCAACCCTGGCATAGACAGGTCCCACCGACTGCTGCGAGATTCCCTGGTACATGCGCTTGCTAAAAAAATTCACTGCGTGGTAGACAGAGTGGCATTTGGTAGATGTAGGAGGTTGCCTCTGCATGTACTATTTCAAAGTAAGAAATAGCATGCACAGAGTTCAAGGGTTCCCCTTAGAGGTAAGATAGTGGCAAAAAGAGATAATTCTAATGCTCTATTTTGCGGTAGTGTGGTCGAGCAGTAGGCTTATCAGAGGGTAGTGTTGAGCATTTGTTGTACACATACAGGCAATAAATGAGGAACACACACTCAAAGACAATTCCAGGCCAATAGGTTTTTATATAGAAAAATATATTTTCTTAGTTTAATTTAAGAACCACAGGTTCAAGATTTACAAACAATACTTTAAATGAAAGGTATTTCACTCAGGTATCTTAGGAACTTTGAATCAACACAATATCATGTACAGTTTTAGCAAAAATGGCAATAAGCTATTTTAAAACTAGACAGTGCAATTTTCAACAGTTCCTGGGGGAGGTAAGTATTGGTTAGTTTTGCAGGTGAGTAAAACACCTACAGGGTTCAAAGTTGGATCCAAGGTAGCCCACCGTTGGGGGTTCAGGGCAACCCCAAAGTTACTACACCAGCAGCTCAGGTCCGGTCAGGTGCAGAGGTCAAAGTGGTGCCCAAAATGCATAGACTTCAATGGAGAAGGGGGTGCCCTGTTTCCAGTCTGCCAGCAGGTAAATATCTGCGACTTCGGAGGGCAGACCAGGGGGTTTTGTAGGGCACCGGGGGGGACACAAGTCAGCACAAAAAGTACACCCTCAGCGGCACGGGCGTCCGGGTGCAGAGTGCAAACAGGCGTCGGGTTTGCAATTGGTTTCAATGGGAGACCCAGGGGTCTCTTCAGCGAAGCAGGCAGGCAAGGGGGGGGGGCTCCTCGGGGTAGCCACCACCTGGGCAAGGGAGAGGGCCACCTGGGGGTCGCTTCTGCACTGGAGGTCAGATCCTTCAGGTCTTGGGGGCTGCGGGTGCAGTGTCTTTACCAGGCGTCTTTGAAGCAGGCAGTCGCGCTCAGGGGGAGCCTCTGGATTTCCTCTGCAGGCGTCGCTGGGGGGGGCTCAGGGGGGTCAACTCTGGCTACTCACAGGGTCGCAGTCGCCGGGGAGTCCTCCCTGTAGTGTTGGTTCTCCGCATGTCGAGCCGGGGGCGTCGGGTGCAGAGTGAAAAGTCTCACGCTTCCAGCGGGAAACGTGTGGTCTTTAAAAGTTGCTTCTTTGTTGCAAAGTTGCAGTTTCTTTGGAACGGGGCTGCTGTCCTTGGGAGTTCTTGGTCCTTTTAGATGCAGGGTAGTCCTCTGAGGCTTCAGAGGTCGCTGGACCCTAGGGGACGCATCGCTGTTGCAGTTTTTCTCAAAGTGGGGAGACAGGCCGGTGGGGCTGGGGCCAAAGCAGTTGGTGTCTCTGTCTTCTCTGCAGGGCTTCATGTCAGCAGTCCTTCTTCGTCTTCTGGTTGCAGGAATCTATCTTGCTTGGTTCTGGGGGCCCCTAAATACTCAATTTAGGGGTGTGTTTAGGTCTGGGGGGTTAGTAGCCAATGGCTACTAGCCCTGAGGGTGGCTACACGCTTTTGTGCCTTCTCCCTGAGGGGAGGGGGGCACATCCCTAATCCTATTGGGGGAATCTAGCAGTCAGAGTCCCCTCAGCTCAGGGCACCTTAGGGGTTGTCCTAACTGGCCAATGACTCCTTCTTATTTTTCTCACTATCTCCTCCATTGATACCTTCCTGAGCACGCCAGAGGTGCAGGCGCGGGGAGTGGAGTATCTTGGGAAAACCATTTCCTATCATAATCCGATCCTATTGCAATTATCATAGACATGAATCACCACATGCATACCCACCTGGCGGCTTAAACCTGACTCGCTGATGGACCCCGCTTTCCAAGAACCGATTAGGGAGCACATAAACAACTACTTCGAGAACAATTAACCCACCGCCCCTTCACCGCAGACACTCTGGGAAGCATTTAAGGTGGTAGTGCGTGGTCGCTGCATGTCAACTTCCATTGGTGTCAGAGGGTCCTTATTGCGGGATATTGCTGTGGCAGAGAAGGAACTTAGGTTGCTAGAGAAACTCCAGAGTAGCGGGGAGAGGAGCAGACAGCCAGGTACAAGGTAGCGGAGCATACTGAGACGCTAAGGTGCTTCAACTATAAACAGTACATGGCAAGAGCTCACTCTGTAAGGGATAAGTCAGGGGGACTGCTGGCATGATTGGCCAACCCCGCCAAGAGAGGAACTCCCATAGTGGAGATCACTACCCCATTGGGGGATAAGCTTTATCACCAAGCTGACATAAACTCCTACCTCCGCAACTATTATACTACCCTTTATACAAGTTCGTACCACGGGACGAGATCTGAACTACAGGATCTCTTGTCGGCACTGCCACCCCAGACCGATGAAGCGCATGGAGCCCTGGGCGGGGAGATCGAGCTGTCGCCGATCGGGACTGCCATAGTGGGACTAGCTCGTGGGAAAACTCCTGACACGGATGGACTGCCCATCGAGTTCTATGCAACTTACGCACGGATACTCACCGCCAAGTTGGCGCAGTTGTATAACAAGGCACGCGTGACGGTACACCTACCGGGCTCGACGGGTGAGGCTCTAATCGTACCATTGCTCAAACCGGGCAAGTCTCCTGATGATAGCAGGGCTTATAGGCCCCTCTCCATGCTTAATAAAATATTGAGTTGAGTGCTTGCAACGACTCAATATTTGACATGACTATATATGACACAACTGGTTCACCCAGATCAAGCGGGAATCATTCCTACTAGGGGCACTGCTCAGAGCATACAGCGGCTGCTTTATCTTATGGATTCAGCTGCTTCTTCGGAACCTGGGTCAGGAGTCCTTGCTAATGATATAGAGAAAGCATTTGATAGCCTGGAGTGGGATTACCTATATGCGGTCCTTGCACACATGGGGCTCGGGGAAAGTTTCATCAAATGGACACAGCTGCTTTACACAGACACCAAGGCTAGGGTTAGGACGGACACAATCATCTCAGCACAGTACTCGGTCGGCAGGGGTACCAGACAGGGGTGTCCGCTGTCGCCACTGTTGTTTGCTCTGGAAATGGAGCCACTGGCCGCTCAGGCCAGGATGGTCACCTGGTATCGAGGCCTGACTAGACATAACTGGCATTATGCGATCGCACTATACGCGTACGACCTACTCTTATTCTTACAAGATACTGGCCCAGAGAGGGAAGGGGCACAAGCCCTGTTGGCGAGCTTCGGACGGCTATCGGGATGGCCGGAGGGTCAGTTGGCAAAAATCATTCCTATTCCCACTGGCAGCGGGGTGTGCACGGCCGACGGAGCTGGGTGGCGTGACATGGGAGCCATGTTGCATCACGTACCTTGCCGTACAAGTATATCACTTTCAGTCAGATATTCTAGACGGCAACATTGGAAAGGCGGTCGGGGCTCTTCGGTTTCTGGGGCTCGCTCCCGCTCTCGGTGGCCGGACGGGTTGCACTCCTTAAGATGGTGGCGCTGCCCCGACTGCTGTACTATTTTGCGGCAGTACCACGCTGGGTGCCGCAGACCCCGTTCAGAGAGCTGGACATGGCAATCACCGCATTCATATGGGGGGGAGACGCAGGGTGGCACTAACGACCCTGAAGAGACCTCAGACGCAGGGCGGGTTAGCGGTACCTGACTTCGAGGTCTATTACCTTGCCGCACAGCTGCATTGGCTGGCACGGTGGATGGGGGATGGCGGCACTGGAGAGAACATAGAGGGCCTGGTGGTTCCCCCTACTGCCGTGCTGTCTGGAATCCTTTTGAATGCAGTGAGAGGAAGACCGGCTCTGACTGCTGAGTCTTCCGTTGTCCGTCGGTGCTGGAGACAATGCCTCCGGAGGACAGGCCTGATCGCGCCATACTCTCCTAACATTCCATTGTCTTGGCTTCCCTGGCTACCTAGGGCGGGAGAGTGGAGGGGTCTACTCTTGTGGATAGATGCAGGGGCTACACAGGTGGAGGGGCTTGTATATGGAGGGCAGCTTGTTACCCTTTGAGGATTTTCGGCAAGAACATGATCTTCCACGGGCTACTTCCTGCTACACCGGGCACTCACTTGTTCCGTCGGGTGGCACTGGTGGAGGGGAGCGGTTGAACCCCCCCATCAAGGCCTCAGCACTTATTTGCTAGCTACAGGATACACACACAAAGCAGTCACCAGACTCTACAAGATAGTTGGGAATGAGGAGGGGACTTCCCTGATTGACCTGAAACAAAAGTGGGAACACGATCTGGGGACTCGGATAACAGACTCGGACTGGGATCATATCCTGGAAAGAACGCCCAAAGTATCCAGTAACGCTAGGTTCCAGCTCATACAGTTTTACGTGCTCTACGGGGCTTACCTCACCCCACCTAAACTACGAGATCACGTTAGAGTAAGGGAAGCGGGCTGCCCCCGGTGCGGCACGGAGGCAGCGGATTTTCTCCATATGCTGTGGTCTTGCCCACAGCTGGAGTACTACTGGGACACAGTGATTGCGGAGGTGGCAAATATTATTGAGATTGAGACTGCACGCACACCTGCAAGGTGCTTGCTGCATTGGTTCCCTCACACACCCAAAATCAAGGTGACTAGTAGGTTCCAAGACCAGCTGACAAGGAAGTGGAAGAACCCGGGGGGCCCACAGCTCACAGACTGGAGGAGGGAACTCAATAAATGGATAGATAGTGAAGGATCGGAACTGCACACGGAACTAAGGAAGGGATTGGGATCCCCTGAGATGAAGGAGGCTTGGAAACAGATTACTATAGCGCTACAGAGGAAACACCTGGCCCTGGGCGGGGGGGGACCCTCACAGATCAATGCACCTGACAACTGATACCCTCACAGAGGACAAACCGAACTGCACCCGTAACGAACAGAGCGGATCCCCGAGAAATTAGACTAGGATATCTCACATGTCCTGTATGACCACGCACGAATGGACATAACACCTCACCACTACAGGAGGCAAGTTAAGGGGGGGCAGCAACAAATAGGCCTAGCAATAAGCATTCTTAAATAGACAGGCACAGTGTTAACTAATAAACGCATCATGGTCTCCTCACCACACCACAAATATACACCTACTAACCTGATGAGGGCAACAGACAAGCCGGAATTAACACTGACAGAAGGAACAGTAATAACGACAGTATCAACAAAGGCAAGCGGAAATTGTTATTGAATTGCGATGCACATAGCTGTTATGTTTCAAGCTCTGTGAAGAAATGATCAGCTGTCGGTAACCTTCTTAAGCATAACGCAGTACTACGGCCTATTTTGTTTTGTATTTCTTCCTTTTCTTTTACTTTCCTCAGTAAAATCTGTTTTTCAAAAAACTGAAGGTCAAGGATGCATTGTATGTTGCGAACTAGATTAGGTGACTAAACAGTTTCCTGTACCATGTGCAAGTTTTACAAGTCACATTTTATGGATCAAACAAAACTGGATGTTCTTATCCACTCTGCCCATGTGCTTGTTGTAATCAAGTATACAGGTGGGCTTGTAAACCTCTGTCATCTGACCCCAAATTGTGACAGGAGAAGTGCTCTCATCATGAATTCTAGTGAGCACGTATACATCATGCCTATCCGAGAACTTCACAGTGAGCAGTTAGTTGGAGCTCAATGCAGTGATTTGGGATTTCTGAAACTCCTTGCAGTCAAGCTCCTACTGGAATCCTTTGTGGCGACAACAAACTGTACTACAAGCCACAGTGCTAGCTTTGTACAGCTCACCGAACAGCACTACTCCAGTATAGAAATTGAGATGCTTCCATACAATCTTTCCTGTGACTCCTAGCAGGGTTTAGAGTGGAGTCCTTCCCTGTATGCACTATCAAGCTGTACAACTAGCCAGTAGAGCTCTCACATAGCATGTACAGTTTGATGCCATAGCAAGCTCTTTTGCTAGCAATGTACTGCCCAAACTGCAGCCGCCCTTTGTACAGGATCAAGGACTCATCAATAGCTATATTCTTTCTAGGAGTTTAAATCTACAGAAACCTGGAAGATAAATGTTCCACGACAGGCCGAATTTTGAACAACCTGTTATGGTCTGGATGGTCCGTGGGCGATGCAGCAGAACTGTCATTGAAATGCAGCATGCGTTGCAGTAGCAAAAAGCGATCTCTGCTTATGTATGATGCGAAGATGGGGGTTACCCAAACCGTGCTAGTAGACCAGTAGGACTGCAACCTTGGTTTCTGTACTAACCCTATTTTGAGCATAAGGCCCAAAAATATCTTCAACTCCTAAAGGGAAGTGGGAGTCCACTGGCATGCCCTAGAATGAGGCTCTATAGTACCTCGATTCTCCCTCAGAAATTGGTTGACACACAGATTTACTTGCTGCACAGTTTGCTTAAGGAAGTCAACATCCAAAAAGAGATGGACGTTGTTAATTGGCAAAAAGTTAGCTGTATTGACTTTACACCAGTGAAAGGCGGGGTTTGGGGCTGAACTAAATTGGGGGGGTTGCAAAGAGAGCACTCCATCTGTGCTTGCCGCCGCACGTGCCTGCTCTCTGCATTGGTCTAACCTGCTATGGCTGCCCTGCTGCACAGACGGTGCTTGCGAAGGGACAACATGACCACCAACATTGTGTCCCTCAGAATTGCTGGAAGGTGAGTGGTTGGTTGGGCCTCAGCTGACTTAAAAATCACTTTCAGATTCTGATCCATTTTCCTCTCCCTCAGATGCTGTTTCAGTCTCTGATTTTGCCTCGCCCTGTCTTCCATAATCCGAGTAGGGGCTTAGCCAGCAGTCATCCACCGAAACACCATCTCTACTATTGGCTAAAACTGTCCTCCTAAAACACTATCCTACGTAGAAGGCAGATTTGTTTTTCTAAAACTGTGGGTGGGTTTGTGCATGTGAGATATGGGCAACAGTTTATCAAGAGACCTTACCTTATCTTCTTTCCTTAATAAGTAACTTCTCCAAATATACAAAAAAAAACAAAAAAGTCACAGTATTACTTCACCTGGACACGTAACCAATATCACTACAAACTTAACTTCACTTATGCAAAACTTTATTGGCTGGGGGGGTCGACTCCCTTCTTAAATTAAGGGCCGGCTTAAGGGCGTTGTGACCAGTGCAACCACTTGCAGGGGGCACTGACCTCAGGTGAGGCACTATGTTTATCATATTTATGA
Source organism: Pleurodeles waltl (assembly GCF_031143425.1). Lineage (NCBI taxonomy): Eukaryota > Metazoa > Chordata > Amphibia > Caudata > Salamandridae > Pleurodeles > Pleurodeles waltl. The sequence continues at coordinate 444,195,883 of NC_090443.1, read as the reverse complement.
TTCAAAAGCACCTGTGACAGAGTTCCTTGTGCATCTAGTGTTCAGGCAGCAATAAACATGTCGAGATAACTCTTGTGATTTATGTTCTCCCTACAGAAAGAGAGAGATCAATTGTCTAGTGGCAGTTTTAACTCCACATAAAGTAACACAGAGGGGTTAATATGCCTGCTGGAAAGAACAGATCTGTTTTTTATGTGGATAGCTACGTGGATTAGTAAAGCCAGCATTTTCAAACAAATTAATGTATGTGAGAGAGGGCTATGGAGAGAAGAGAGGTACTTTTGCCAGGAGCTAGTGAGGGAAATGGAAGCGGCTAGCGAGGAGGGTGCAAAAAAACATTGGTCGCCACTAGTTCTAAAGCCGACCCTTCCAACATCACTTCCCTTTTTTTTGTTTGAAAATGTGTGGCTGTGTCCCCCAGGAGAACAACAAATTTACTAAAAAAAAAAATAATAATTAGGGGCCAACGGGGGTAGGCCCATGCCCAGAAGGGCTGACACCCTGACAATATCATCCACCTATTTTTTTAAATATATTTTGTAAAACTTATATTTCCCTGGGGGTCGCGATTGGCCCCCAGGAGAAAAATACCCATTCTTTTAATAAATTATGCCCTCCGGATGGGGGCCGACCGATGCCATGAGGGCTGCACCCAACTTACAAAACCCTGGTGGCCTAGTGGGGGGAGGGGTGCCAAAAGAATTGTTGGCATCAGGCACCCTGCCTACATTACTTTCCTTTTTTTTCCTTTAAAAGTGTGGTGCCCCTTTGTGCCGATTGTGGCCCTAGAAGAACAACATATTTCCCAAAAATTAGGGGCCCAGCGGGGGGTCGTCTAATGTCCTTAAGGGTGGACCCCCTGACTATTATAAAAATACACATTTGCTACAGTGCCACAAGGGCCGATCCCTATTTACATAACCTGGTGGCCTGGGGGGATTCCAGCAAATGGATGGTGGCACAAATGCGATCCACAGCCTGGAATCTGTTTGTAGGAGGCATCTCTAGAAATGGGAGACTCTCCCCTTTCCAACGATTCCTCCCATAACAATGGGGAGGCATGCAAAAAAAAAAAAAAACAGACATGGAAGCAGCTCTTAGGTGCTGCTCCTCACCACTCCGGTGAGGGTTTGTGATGTCAGATTGCTCACCTGGAATGTCACCAGGGGTCAGTCTTGATCCGGATATTTTTTGCAAGCAGTACCCCTGCGTGCCTCTGGGTGGCGTCGTTCAGCTCTGCTTCTGTTGTCAGCATTGTCCATGCTAGATATGACATCGCTGGTCCTATATGGGTGTGACCCTGACCTATTTAGGGGCTACCATATCGCGGGTCCTAAAGAGGCGCCACTAGAGCCTCCTTTCTACCAAAAGTGGTTGAGCCCTTCCGTAGATGCAAATATATGACCTTGCCTACTTTTTATGCACCCCCACATCCTTCTAAGGAAGGGGAGAGACTACACCGCCAGGCCCCAAAAAGAGCATTGGCGTTCTACCTTGATCATACCAGCTCCGGGTGGATGATCAACCCTTTGTTGGTTATGTGGGTGCGAAGAAAGGTCGGGTAGTGAAGAAGAGAAGCATCTCCAGATGGGTCGTGGTCTGCAATAAAATGTGCTACGCAGTGGCTGAGAAGCAACCCCCTGAGGGCTTGCATGCTCATTCTACTAGAGCTAAAGCAGTGACCACTGTGTTTGCAAGCAGAGTTCTAGTCCTTGACATCTGTCAGGTGGCAATGTGGGCATCTCTGCACATGCTTATCAAGCACTGCTGCCTGGACCGTCAGGTCTGTAGGGATGGGCACTTTTCCCGCTCGGTCCTGCTGGACTTTCTAGTATGATCTTAGTTCACAGACCCACATTGGTGGATGGTATTGCTTGGGTATTTATTCTAAGGTAAGGAAACTGCAACTAGATGTCTCTACTAAATGGACAAGTTTCTTACCTTTGGTAACGCCTTAGCTGGTAGAGACAATATCTAGTTCCAGATTCCTTACCTTAGAATTTCCCCAGGCGTCAGTCTGGATCAGGAGATTTTTCTCAAGCAGTACCCCTGCTCTGGCATGAAACTGGACAAAGTAAAGAGGAGTGACCACTCCCCGTCCATCACCACACCAGTGGTGGTGCCCAGAGCTCCTCCAGGTGGCCACCTGATTCTGCCATCTTGAAACCAAGACCAGAAACCCCTGGCAGCACTGTGACGTACTGTGCCAGATGCCAGTGGGTTGATTGTGGGATCTGCAACTGCTTCTGTTGGCGCTCCCGACTGCTGGGAGTCACCTTGGACTCCCCTTCTTGGGTTGAGTTCCCTGGGCCTTGCTGGTCCTCTTCAGTCTTGTAATTCTTCTTTTGCTCCTCCTGCATTTGCCAAGGCTTGTTGGTAGTTATTTTGTGCTACTGACAATATGCGACCCGGCAACCGACGTTTGACTCCATCTGCACCGCTCAGAGGACTCCTCTTCAGCTCCTGGGCCCCACAGCTGTTCTTCTTCCCTCTTTGACTTGGCTCTGCATCCACAGAAGGGTGGGTAGAGACTCCTGCCCCCACTGGACACTACATTGTGGACTGGACTCTCTCCCCTTTTTTTGTAGGTACTCTTCTACCGGAATCCACCTTTGGTTTCTTCCTGTTTGGTCCTATTCTCATACAATCCTTTTTCTAAGTCCTTCTGTTAGTTCTTGGGAAACTGGAAGTCCTGGTCGCTGAGGTAACTCTGGTGCTCACCTCTTGAGATTCCTAGTTCCTACAGCTCCCCTCTCACAGCTCCACATCCTTGGGTGGGGGACTGTATCTCACCTTCCACTTTCTTAGTATTTGGTTTGGCCCTCCCCTGGGGCCCTTTCTATTTTTACTGAGTATTGTCAATGTTTGTTGTTTCTATGCTGTTTACTAATTGCTATTATGTTTATAATTAGTGTGTACTTGGTTCCCCTATATGTATTCTAGTGTTATGTTACCATAATAAAGTACCTTTTATTTTGTAAAACTGTGTGGTTCTTTCATGTGCGATAGGTAGCTGTGTGACTATTGTGGTATTGCAAAAGCTTTATATGTCGTCTTGGCTGCTCATCCACAGCTACCTCTAGAGAGCCTTGGCTTCCTAGACACTGCCTACACTTCACCTGGTATAAGGTGATAACACCATAGGTTCTCACCACACACCAAGCCAGCTTCCTACACCGATCACAATACAGAGACATCCTCCCAGATCGGTTTGTATGAATGTTTGAAGTGACTGTGACTGAGCACAATTTTTGTATTAGAACAAGTAATTAAATAAGGATTCTGAGCAATCTAGGGATCTAATCTGTTAACCTCTTTAAAATGGTAGGCTTAGAAAATTAAAAAAATTAAAAAGTACAGAAAATACATGTACAAGCCTTACAACTAGCATTATTCACAACAGACCATTCACACCCCTCAATGACTTCAGCAGTATCAACAGTACCTGAAACACCCTATATGCTTTGACAGTCTGCAAAAGGAAGAGGCAGCCATCAAACTTCAGCTGTTGTAAAAATTTCAGCTAATCAACGACTCCTCACTGCCGCCTTTTCCATTCAGCATTTTGCAGAATAAGCATCAAAACCATCTAGAAATGTAGATGAATAAAACAAGAGAAATGGGTGCTGAAAACTGTGCAAAATTGCAATTCTTGGAGGTCCATGCATATCCTCCAGCCACTGCTCTAAAGAATATTTCTCAAATACTATTGACATTTACAGAAACTGTAGCTCACTACTCTTCCGTGCAAAATGCTGGAGAAATAGTCCTTCATTCCCAAAAATGAAAAGGAATTTATTCCTGTTAGTATCTGGTTCGAAAGAAAGGTTCAAAGAAACTATACTGACCCATTCTAAATATAAGAACATGAACAAATATCTAAGGGAATTAGTGTTTCAAACATTGTCTTTTGATCAAATCTGCACTAAATAAAGAAAGAAATGTTCAAATGTATTTTTTATAACATCTGCCCCAGTTCCATCACAGAGATCTGATGTGAACCTCTAGGGGCTTATTTTTCACTGTTCATTGTACAAAAAAATCTCAGGTTTATGAGGTTTGCGGTGATCAATGTACACTATTAAGGCAGAGTTCTTACTTACAGCCTCAAGTCAGCTCCAGGAACATTTTCAAACTATACTGAGGTAGTTACTGCACTTCTCAGGAAGATTAAAACTTTTAGGAATCCCTATTTGGATGATTGGCAACCACTTAATTGGAGACTGAATACTAAATAGATGCATTTTGACCATCTTTTTTCCATTAGTCTTATGCTTCTGTCCGTAGAAATAAACAACAAGGCATTGGTAGGAAAACATATTGATCTCAGCTACTGGCAATCATACAGGCCACATTCCAGACCGTCATTTTTCGCTCACTTTGCAATTCTTGACAGAGACCCACCTTAAGCAAATCAGTCATGGTCTTGCTCCTACAGAAAAAGACCAGCCAAAAAGGCCAGGCCAGTGCCCTGCCAGATGGGAACACAAGGAACCCCAGGCTGTTTTCAACCTGCTGCCAGCCTTCTCTCAGCTATAAGGAAGGTAGATTAACCTGGGGAAGTTTCTGCCTCCTATTTAGTCCTCTCCCTGTTGCATGGTTGCATGAGGGTGTCCACAATAAGAAGAAATCAAAAGCCCAAATCAATTCTCCCTTACACTGGTGAGATACTTGATGTCAAAGGCACCAGCATCATGCTTGCTGTCGCTAATTGTGTCAAGACAATTGTTGGTGACAGGAAGATCTTTGGTACAGAGATTACTGTCCTACTGCCTTTCTGTTTCACGGTAAGTAAAAATTAAGTCATATAGATAAGCAGTGAAGACTTTGAGAGGAAGTTGTTTTTGAAGATGACTCGGGCTTTGACTAGACGATTGCTATTGGGGAGACATTCAACAATGAGAGGAAGATCGTCATCAGGATTGATAGTGAGAACAAGGTGGAGGCATATCCCATCAAAGCAGCCTTCTTTAGATTTTAGGCAGGTTAGGTTATCTTGTTCTCTGTCTCTGGGTAACTCATAATAAACAAACCATTTGCTGCATCTCAGATCCCTCCAAGAAAAAGGGTTAAGATGATTAATCTGGAAGACTCCACTTAACACATATCACAAAACATGTCAGCTCCTTTTTCTCAGATTGTGTACTCTAGGGAGCATCTGCAGGAGCCACAGGAAGTTCCTCTTCATACAACATCCCCTTTTGAGCCTTCACTTTAGACACTTCCCACTAAGGGACTGATTTAGAGTTAGGCGGAGGCGTTACTCCGTCACAACGGGGACAGCTATTTAGTCTGCCAAAATAAATATCCCACTATCTCCTATGAGATTGTTAGAAATATGGTCTCTAGTTATCAGTGGTTTGCACCCTGTCCAAATAGGGATCCTCACTCTAGTGAGGGTAAGGGAGACACACAGCTAAGATAACCCCTGTTCACCCCCTTGGTGGCTTGGCTCAAGCAGTTAGGCTTATCTCAGAGGCAATGTGTAAAGTATTTGTACACATACACACACAGTAACACATTGAAAACACTGTAATAGTACTATACACCAGTTTAGAAAAATAGGCAATAGTTATCTGAGTAAAACAAGACCACAATGACAGAAAATCAGCATACTTAAGAAAAGATACACATTTTCTAAGATTAAATGTAGTATAACACTTAAAAACTCGATAGCTCCAACAGTCCAGCGCCACCCGTGAGGGAGCGTGGTTGGCCACCGATTCCTGTAGATGCCAGTTACAGTACCTTGGAAAAAGAAGAGGAAACAAAGATGTTGCACAGAGTCAGGAAGGTGAGGCGTCGCTGGAACCGTTGCGGCATCGGTTGCTTACTGCCACTGTGGAGGTGAGGCATTGGTTCCGTACTGCTAAGCAGGGGAGGTGAGGTCTTGGTTCCCTTTGGTTCCAGAGGAGATGATGCGGTGTTGGCGACAAGGTGGGGTAGATTAATCCAGCAGGTCAAGACGTGAGGCATCCGGTTTGCGGTGTTTGCTGTGGCAGAATTGAGTGCCACGGACATCGGTGACACTGCACTCTGGCCTCACGCTGTGGCTGGACTTCAGAGGCACTGCAGCAGCATCAGGCCTGCGTTGTAGGTCGCGGTCGTTTCACTCAGCGGAGCCCACGGCTCCAGTGAAGGCAGCGGCGCGGGGCCAAAGAGCAGCATCCGTTCTGACATCGTTTTGGAAGTCGATGCACTTGTTTCTTCCTTGTTGCACCAGAACTTACTACCAAGGACCCAGGAAGTGTATTTGGCACCACTTGGTAAGTCAGGACTCTCAGCAGGAGAGCCAGTGCACTGGCAGATGAAGTCTTTGATGCCCCTGTGACTTCTTAAGAGGAGGCAAGCTCAATCCAAGCCCTTGGAGAACCTTTGGAAGCAGCATGCGAAAAGCCAACTCCAGCCCTTTCACTCCCAGGACAGAGGCAGCAAGAAGCAGGCCATAACAACAAAGCAGCAGGCAGCGTGGCAGTCTCTCCTACAGCATGCAGCTCTTCTTCCGGGCAGAATTTTGTCGGTCTGTAATGATTCTTACTCTGTGGTGTCAGAGGTCCAATACTTATACTCATTTCTGTCTTTGAAGTAGGCAAACTTCAAAGAGAAGTATTTGTAGGGACAAGACCATGCCTTTCCCTGCCCTGCCCCAGACACACTCCAGGGGGTTGGGGACTGCTTTGTATAAGGACTGGTACAGGTGCAGGTGTCCACTCCTCCCATCACTCTAGCTCAGGAAAACCCATCAGGATATGCAGGGCACACCTCAGCTCCTTTTGTGTGACTGTCTAGAGTGAATGCATAAACAACCCAACTGTCATCCTGACGCAGGCATGTATTTCACAGATAGGCAGAGAAACAGAATGCTTAAGCAAAAAAATGCGCACTTTATAAAAGTGGAATTTTCAAACCTGCAATTCAAAAACCAACATCACCAAAAGATGTATTTTTAAATAGTGAGTTCAGAGACCCGAAACTCCATATCTCTAGCTGCTTCCAAAAGGAAATTACACTTCAAAGATATTTCAAGGCAATCCCCATGTTACCCTGAGAAGTAGGCCTTGCAATAGTGAAAAACGAATTTAGCAGTATTTCACTATCAGGACATGTAAAGCTCACCAGTATATGTCCTACCTTTCAAATACACTGCATCCTGCTTATGGGGCTGCCATTTGCCCACTTTAAGGGGTGACTTACATGTAGTAAAAGGGAAGGTTTGGGCCTGGCAAGTCAGTGCACTTGTTAGGTTGACATATCAGTGTACAGCTGCATACAATGGCACTGCAGTGGCACTGCAGTGGCAGGCCTGAGACATGTTTGCAGGGCTACTCGTGGGTGGCACAATCAGTGCTGCAGGCCCACTAGTAGCGTGTGCTTTACAGGCCCTGGGCACACAGAGTGCACTATACTAGGGACGTATTAGTAAATCAAATAAGCCAGTCAGGGATAAACTATTCACCAATACATTTTAGACTGAGAGCATATGCACTTTAAGTGCCCAGAGTCCTAAAGCCAACAAAAACAGGTCAGAAAATATAGGAGTAAGAAGGCAAAAAGTTTTGGGATAGCCCCGCAAAAAGGGCCAGGTCCAAAGGGGATTTATATTTCACCGTTGTGACAGAAGAACCCCTCCACCAATCTCTAAATCAGGCCCTAAATCATAGTCTGCAATAAGATCTCCTAAGACTGTTTTGCCAGTGAATAGTATATTAACTTACATTAAGTTTGCCCAGAAACTATTCTAAGTTGAGCATCCCATTTGAGGCTACCTCTACAATTGTTTTTGAAATCCCACACAATAGAGCACCCCCAAGACCGTTGATGCTCTAGGTTCCGGTCATGAACAGTTTTCAAGCTCCTTTTTATTCAAAAGTAGAAATCCACAGGCTGCTAAAAAATACAGGAGTCCTGACAAGACCTAATTTTCCTCCAAACAGATGCTGCTCTAAATGCACTTATACGAGCGGCTAAGAAAAAGGTTTCTGTTCCTGGCTTCACACCAGATTGATTAAGAAGAAATATGGATTTGGCAGGCAGCAAAATATGTGTAATCTCAGCTACAACCCGTAAAGGTGCTATTTTTTCTGCCCTCTAGGAAGATGTGTGCATTGTGGGACATATCATCATCATCATTATCAGAATACTTTATTCGGCTCAAAAGAGCCATAAAAGACGCAGTCAGTTACAAGCATCATAATCAAAAAACGTAATGAATAAAATAACAGTGTCACATATGAAAATAGATTAAAACAGTTAATAGCAATTATGAATTCGGATAGCAGCATTTATGAAATTTAGCACCGCCTCTATTGTCTCCTCTCTGCCCAAATCCTGGAAATAGGAAAAGGCAGGGTAGCTGTGTCTGATACCCGAGAAAAGAGGGGCCGGGCGTAAAAACCTTCTTCTGGGGACTCTGTATAAATTACAAAAAAGGATAAAATGAAAGGTACTTTGATGCGAACTACCATCACAACCACATGGGGGTAGATTCTTAAACCAGGTATCTGGAGTAGGAAATGGCAATAAACAATGTATAGATTTCAGGCGGAATCTAGTAAGTAAAAACCTAAGATATACATATTACCAGTTAAATCCTGGATATGATTAAAGTGACCCCACCCCCCTCCCCCCATCCTGGCAAGGAGGTAGGATTCTGGAAATAATCCTATGCCCCAAGACGTGAAAACATGGAATTTACATATCTAATCCAAAGGATATCCATAGAGCGCTCCAGTGACAAACAGTCCCTGATCACAGATCTGCACAAATGGGCTTCAGGATTTAGCCATGCTCTTAGCCAGAGCAATAAAGGTTGCATTCTTATATGATCGGCTGTATCCTTCAGCCCCACTTCATCATGGCAAAAAGCAGCTGGAGTGGATTGAGGGACAGCTAACAGCCTTCTCAAACACTTACTTTCCACTACCTGTAGACTTGAACAGTCTGTGTAATCCCACACCCCGGCTCCAAATGTAGCAATTGAAAGACATTTGCTTTTAAAAATTATCATCATTTCCTTAACTAGTTTATGTGCCAGTTCCTTTGAGAACCTAAACACTGCATCAATGGCGCTTTGAAAATGCATAATACGAAAAGTTATTAGAGATTTCCAGTTAAAATCAACATCGACTGGAACCCCCAGATAAGAAGAAGACTTTATTCGGTATGAAACAATTCAACCATTAAAACATACAAACAATACTACACGAGCCAATAACAATAATACAATGTATTAAAAAAATATCCATCAAATTAAATCAGATAAAACCAATTCTTAGAAAAACTCTACACTGCTGCGCCAAGTAATAGCTTCCCTCAGAAACGATCCCAACCCCCTCCACACCAGTGCATCTGAGGCCATTTGCAGCCACATAAAAGCAGGACGATATTGCACAAAACCCTTGGGCCTCAACAAAGGTAATAAAAAACTAGTTCTAAAAGGTGCATAAAAACACAGAATAATGTAAAATGGGATAAGGTCTGCAAGGACACCCCGTCACAAGGACAAGGTCTAATAGATTTTTCGCCATACTGGCCTAACGGGAAACATAGATTACTTCTAAAGATCCCCAAACGATATCGAGTAATGAGAGACCGTTCACTCACATCATTTATCTCTAAGAGATAGGACTCAGGGCCCGCCCCCATTTTTAACATAATAAAATCCCTGACCGATTTTTTTCTTAAAACATCCCCCTCTCTTTGTGCCCCCTGAATTCTAAAAAAAAAATTGTCCTTAACCCAATTTTTATCACGGCTAGTCAGACCCTCAGGAGTGTCAAGCAAATCAGGCCGCCCCAAAACATGGTCCGTCTTTCTTATATACGCCAGCCAGGGAATATTCTTTACATTGTCACAGGCCAGACAATCCCTTAAAAACCTCCCTAGTAAAGGTTGCATGTTCATTCCTCCATATAGAGATCCATAACAGAAGGGGAGCCAACTGGAGAGTTTCTGATGGATACAACTACCTGTGGATTCCTCACCTCATGAATACTCCCATGGCGCCAGCATTTGACGGAAATCTTCTTACTAGTCTCTGCACGTCGACGAGGACGTCACTCTAGCCCACGCGACGCCGTCTGACGTCATACAGGCAATAAGAAGTCCTCGCCGACGTGCCGATGACAGTTCCCTTTTTTCCGTGCATTCGAAACGGTTATCTTCGAGGGAGTTACTGTTACCTTCGTGGTTACAGTGTATTGTCTGCTGCGTAGTCTTCTCTGCGGTAACAATGTCTCAGAGGAAGTCGGGTTTCAAGCCCTGTCGAGAGTGTGGGGGCAAGATGTCAGTTACAGATCCTCACTCCGACTGTCTATGGTGTTTGAGCTCCGACCACGACGTCTCGACTTGCGATTCATGTCAACACATGAATCCGAAGGCCCTCAAAGAGCGCGAGGCCAAGTTATTCATGGCAAAGTCAAAGAAGAAGGAGAAACATCATAAGAAGTCTTCTTCGCCAAGGTCTCACCGGCGTCATCGAGACTCCCGGCGCCGTAGAGACTCACGACGTCACTCCAGCAAGGAGTCTCATTCGAGGTCACCTTCGGCTCGGCGTCGGAGGACTTGGGAGGTCAGCCCCACGTTCTGATGGATACAACTACCTGTGGATTCCTCACCTCATGAATACTCCCATGGCGCCAGCATTTGACGGAAATCTTCTTACTAGTCTCTGCACGTCGACGAGGACGTCACTCTAGCCCACGCGACGCCGTCTGACGTCATACAGGCAATAAGAAGTCCTCGCCGACGTGCCGATGACAGTTCCCTTTTTTCCGTGCATTCGAAACGGTTATCTTCGAGGGAGTTACTGTTACCTTCGTGGTTACAGTGTATTGTCTGCTGCGTAGTCTTCTCTGCGGTAACAATGTCTCAGAGGAAGTCGGGTTTCAAGCCCTGTCGAGAGTGTGGGGGCAAGATGTCAGTTACAGATCCTCACTCCGACTGTCTATGGTGTTTGAGCTCCGACCACGACGTCTCGACTTGCGATTCATGTCAACACATGAATCCGAAGGCCCTCAAAGAGCGCGAGGCCAAGTTATTCATGGCAAAGTCAAAGAAGAAGGAGAAACATCATAAGAAGTCTTCTTCGCCAAGGTCTCACCGGCGTCATCGAGACTCCCGGCGCCGTAGAGACTCACGACGTCACTCCAGCAAGGAGTCTCATTCGAGGTCACCTTCGGCTCGGCGTCGGAGGACTTGGGAGGTCAGCCCCACGGTCACGCCGCATCCATCGACGCCGTTGCCCTCTCCGGCGTCACCGACTTCACCTGGTCAGGCGTCAGTGATTGAGGTGGTGCAGCCTCTTGTGTTTTCTCCGGCGTCGCAGACGTCGAGGCCGGCGTCGGGGTCGCCTTCGATCCAGGCACCCCAGTATCCGGCTTTTCCCACTCCTGGAGCCGATAGTACCGCGTTTCTTAATGCGATGTATACCATCTTTCAGCAGATGGCTCCAGGAGCTGCTCCGGCTGGTCCTTCGGGGCCCTTGGCCTTTTCGTTGGGTGATCCTGCGCCTCTTCGGCCGGCACCCTTTATGCCCTTTCTCCCTTTTGGGAATGTGGGCTCGGCGCCGGTGCCGGCGTCGGTGGCCGCTCCGGTGGCTTCGGATGTTTCGGCCCCGGAGGTTGCCCCTCCGTCGAAGTCAGGATTTTGCCCTGTGACTCCGGTTGGTCCATCGGCTCCAAGACCTCGTCCTCCGGCTCCTGCCTCGGCGCCGAAGCTGCCTGTGGCGCCGGACGCGGCGTCAGATGCTTCTGGAGATCGGCGCCGTTCTTCGACGTCGGCGGAGGCCATGTCGACTCCGCGTATCGAGGAGAGACTTCATTCGAGGAGGCGTGCTCTCCGTCTTTTAGAAGAGCAAGAGTACCAGCGAGTCCTAGAGGAGGGAGAGATTGAGGACTCTGGAGACGGACTGCATGGTCTGGATACAGCCAGTGGGCTGGACACTTCCCCTGAGTGGGACCTTTCATCTCCAGGGGAATATACGGAGGAGGCTGCTTCCTTTCATGCTGTGGTGAGGAAGGCAGCGAGCTTTTTGGACCTGCCTTTGCCGGTGGCAGAGGCAAAGCAGAATTTGCTGACAGAGGTATTGCATCCGGCCTCTGCTGCAGCTGAGCCTCTCTTGCCATTTAATGAGGCTTTGCTGGATCCGGTGTTGGAGGTGTGGAAGAAGCCGGTGTCTTCCTCGGCCGTTCATAGGGCTGTGGCCAGGAGGTATCGAGCTGCACCATCTGACCCTGGCTTTCTCTCTAGACACCCTACGCCGGAGAGCTTGGTGGTGCAAGCCTCCTGTTCCTCAAAGTCAGCGCCTGGTTCCTTCCCGACGGTGCCTGGAGACAGAGACTCCAAGAAACTGGATGCGCAGTCCAAGAAAATATTTTCGTCATGCAGTTTGGCGTTGAAGGCCACCAACGCCACGTGCATTCTGGGGAGGTACATCCATGCGCTGATGGATGATATTTCGTCTTCATTCACGGAGCTTCCCCAGGGTCTTTTGGATGTGGTCTCGGACGCCCAGGCTGCCGCGACCCAGATTATCCAGTCTGGGCTGGACACGACCGACTCGGTGGCCAGGGCGATGGGCACGGCTGTGGTGGCAAGAAGACAGGCCTGGCTCCGAAACTCAGGGTTCTCTGCGGATGTGCAGTCGACCCTGCTGGACCTCCCGTTTGATGGGGACAGACTGTTTGGAGCCAAGGCAGATTCGGCCTTGGAACGATTTAAGGAGAGCAGAGCCACAGCCAAATCGTTAGGACTGCAAGCTCCTTCTTCCTCTGCCTCTTCTAGAATTTTCAGGAGGTTTCGGGGATTTGGGCGTGGCTCTTATTCCTCTTCCTTTCGGGGGAGGTTCCAGCAACCCGCCTCTTCCCTCCCCTATAGGTCATTTAGAGGGAGGGGGAGGGGTGGGGTCCGTACCAGAGGAGCCTCTCAACAGCACTCTGCCTCTTCCTCGTCCTCTGGAGGGGTGCAGCAGGGGAAGCAGCCTTAGGCTTCCACCGTTTCCCACTCACTCCTCTCCTGTAGGGGGAAGATTACAGCGTTTTCTCCACAAGTGGAGGTCTATCACAACGGACACTTGGGTTCTCGGCATTGTGGGAAAAGGCTACGCCCTTCCCTTTCGGGAGTTCCCGCCCCTCATCCCGCCCCGCCCATCTTATTGTTCAGAAGAACACCTCCTGTTGCTAGAACAGGAGGTTCAAGTCCTCCTTTCAAAGGGCGCGGTAGAGTTGGTCCCAGAGCAGGAAAAGGGTCGAGGTTGTTACTCAAGATACTTCCTGATTCCCAAAAAGGATGGTCAGTTGAGACCAATCCTGGATCTGAGGATCTTGAATTGGTTCCTCAAACAGGAAAAGTTCAAGATGCTGACCCTAGCACAGGTGCTTTTGGCGTTGAACAAGGAAGATTGGATGGTGTCTGTCGACTTGCAGGATGCTTACTTTCATATCCCGATACTCAAGTCGCACAGGAAGTATCTCCGGTTTGTGGTAGGGTCGCAGCACTATCAGTTTGCGGTCCTCCCGTTTGGTCTTACTTCAGCACCTCGAGTCTTCACAAAGGTGATGTCAGTGGTTGCGGCGGAGCTCAGAAGGAAGGGGATAGCAGTATTCCCTTACTTGGACGACTGGTTAATCAAAGCCAAGTCCCCGGAGCTTGTGTCGCATCATCTGCAGTCAACAACCCAGTTGTTGTTCGACCTGGGCTTTTCGGTGAACGTGCCCAAATCTCACCTGGAGCCCTCTCAGCGCCTCCTGTTCATAGGGGCAGTACTGGATACAACATTGAGTCGAGCCTTTCCTCCGCCTCAGCGGATTCAAGATATTCAGGAATTGGTTCCAATGTTTCGAAATGGAGCGGTAGTTCCAGTCCTCAAGGTCCTTCGTCTGCTCGGTTTGTTCGCCTCCTGCATTCTGTTGGTCACGCATGCTCGCTGGCACATGAGGGCTCTTCAGTGGTGCCTCCGAAGGCAGTGGTCTCAACACAAGGGAGATTTAGAAGGTACTGTCAAGATCTCCAGAGATGCTGCTGTGGAATTGAAGTGGTGGATTGCGGGCAACAATCTTTCACAGGGGAAGCCGTTCGCGCAGTCGCCACCAGTGGCCACGGTAATAACGGATGCCTCCACCCTAGGATGGGGAGCTCATCTGGGGGATCTGGAGATCAAAGGGCTTTGGTCTCCAGAGGAACAGGTGTTTCATATCAATCTGTTGGAGTTACGGGCTGTACGTTTGGCTCTCAAGGCCTTCCTCCCATCCCTTCGTGGTCAGTCGGTACAGGTCCTGACGGACAATACTACCACGATGTGGTACATAAACAAACAGGGAGGAGTAGGGTCGTACCTTCTCTGCAGAGAAGCTCTTCGGCTATGGTCCTGGGCAAAGGACCATCAGATTTGCTTGGTGGCAAATCATCTGGCCGGGGTCTTGAATGTACGTGCGGACAGTCTCAGTCGCCAATTCTCGGCAGACCACGAGTGGCGTCTCCATCCAGATCAAGTCTGTTTAATCTTCCAGATGTGGGGGTTTCCTCGGATAGATCTGTTTGCCACTCGGGAGAACGCGCATTGCCCGTTATTCTGCAGCCTCCAGTATCCGATGCAGGGAGCGTTGGGGGACGCGTTTCAGATAACCTGGTGCGACCAGTTGCTTTACGCGTTTCCCCCCATACCCTTGATTCCTCGAGTGTTGAGGAAAATTCGCCAAGACCGGGCCCAAGTCATCTTAATAGCTCCGGATTGGCCAAGGAGGGTATGGTACTCCGACCTTCTCCAACTCTCACTGTGCCCTCCGCTCCGTCTCCCTCTCAGGGCAGACCTCCTCTCGCAGTCGCAGGGGCAGGTTTTACACCCCAACCTCCAGAGTCTGCACCTACATGCTTGGAGATTGAACGGGGCAACCTGAGTTCCTTCTCTCTCCCGCCTGATGTAGTGGATGTTATCTTAGCGGCCAGGCGACACTCCACTAAATCTATCTACGCTAATAGGTGGTCTAAATTTGTTATGTGGTGTGGAGAGAGACAGATTGATCCCTTACATGCTCGTCTGTCACATGTTTTGTCTTTTGCACTGTCTCTAGCGCAGAAAGGTTGTGCAGTAGCTACCATTAAGGGTTATTTGTCGGCCTTGTCAGCCTTCATTTGTCTTCCAGACCAACCATCGTTATTTAAATCCCCTATTGTTCTCAGATTCTTGAAAGGTCTTCTGAATCAATATCCTCCAAAACCATTCGTTATGCCTCAATGGGATTTGTCCTTGGTCCTGACTTTCCTTATGGGGTCCCCTTTTGAGCCTATGCATTCTTGCCCCTTAAGGTATTTGGTTATTAAAACAGTATTCCTGGTAGCTATAACATCTGCAAGGAGAGTGAGTGAGTTGCAGGCCTTATCGGTTAAACCCCCTTATATAACGTTTTATGGGGATAAGGTGGTGTTGAGGACCAAGGCTGCTTTCCTTCCGAAGGTTGTTTCACCCTTCCATTTGGCTCAGACAATCACTTTGTCCACGTTTTATCCTCCGCCTCATCCTTCAAAGGAGGAAGAAAGACTACATCGCCTGGACCCAAAAAGGGCGTTGAGCTTCTATATCGACAGAATGAAGGATATCAGGCTGGAGGATCAGCTGTTTGTCGGATACGTGGGCAAGAGGAGAGGAAAGGCAGTCCACAAGAGAACACTCTCCAGGTGGGTTGTTCTTTGCATTAAAATCTGTTACTCTTTGGCAAAGAAGGATCCGCCTGAGGGCATTAGAGCTCACTCCACCAGAGCTAAGTCGGCCTCTTCGGCCTTGGCCAGGGGTGTTCCTGTGGTTGACATCTGCAAGGCCGCAACTTGGTCGTCCCTTCACACTTTTGTGAAACATTACTGTTTGGACTCTGAGGTCAGAAGGGACGGTCATTTTGCACGGTCAGTGCTGCAGGATTTCTTGGTTTGACCATTTAGGCACCCACCGCCGGGCGTGGTACTGCTTTGGGACTCTATTCATGAGGTGAGGAATCCACAGGTAGTTGTATCCATCAGAAGAACGAGTTACTTACCTTCGGTAACGACTTTTCTGGTGGATACATTAGCTACCTGTGGATTCCTCACGGTCCCACCCGCCTCCCCGTTGCCTTTTTGGTCTCTCCAAGCAATCCTTGAGGGTGCTCCTTTTGGTCTTCAAAGTTGCAATACATTTTGCATGTATGATATTTGTATATATGTGTATATGTATATATAAATCTATATATATATTGGGTATATACATGATTCGTATGTATAAATATATTTATTTGTGTAAAAAAAAAAAAAAAAAAAAAAGGTTATATTAAATCTACAGCTATTTTATTGCAATGTTGTGTGATTTACAATATTAAGAGATGTTGCTTTGCTCTTTCATTGCATTGGGTTATTATTATTATTCTCATGCACGTAAAAAATGTTGGTACTGTCATCGGCACGTCGGCGAGGACTTCTTATTGCCTGTATGACGTCAGACGGCGTCGCGTGGGCTAGAGTGACGTCCTCGTCGACGTGCAGAGACTAGTAAGAAGATTTCCGTCAAATGCTGGCGCCATGGGAGTATTCATGAGGTGAGGAATCCACAGGTAGCTAATGTATCCACCAGAAAAGTCGTTACCGAAGGTAAGTAACTCGTTCGTCACGCCGCATCCATCGACGCCGTTGCCCTCTCCGGCGTCACCGACTTCACCTGGTCAGGCGTCAGTGATTGAGGTGGTGCAGCCTCTTGTGTTTTCTCCGGCGTCGCAGACGTCGAGGCCGGCGTCGGGGTCGCCTTCGATCCAGGCACCCCAGTATCCGGCTTTTCCCACTCCTGGAGCCGATAGTACCGCGTTTCTTAATGCGATGTATACCATCTTTCAGCAGATGGCTCCAGGAGCTGCTCCGGCTGGTCCTTCGGGGCCCTTGGCCTTTTCGTTGGGTGATCCTGCGCCTCTTCGGCCGGCACCCTTTATGCCCTTTCTCCCTTTTGGGAATGTGGGCTCGGCGCCGGTGCCGGCGTCGGTGGCCGCTCCGGTGGCTTCGGATGTTTCGGCCCCGGAGGTTGCCCCTCCGTCGAAGTCAGGATTTTGCCCTGTGACTCCGGTTGGTCCATCGGCTCCAAGACCTCGTCCTCCGGCTCCTGCCTCGGCGCCGAAGCTGCCTGTGGCGCCGGACGCGGCGTCAGATGCTTCTGGAGATCGGCGCCGTTCTTCGACGTCGGCGGAGGCCATGTCGACTCCGCGTATCGAGGAGAGACTTCATTCGAGGAGGCGTGCTCTCCGTCTTTTAGAAGAGCAAGAGTACCAGCGAGTCCTAGAGGAGGGAGAGATTGAGGACTCTGGAGACGGACTGCATGGTCTGGATACAGCCAGTGGGCTGGACACTTCCCCTGAGTGGGACCTTTCATCTCCAGGGGAATATACGGAGGAGGCTGCTTCCTTTCATGCTGTGGTGAGGAAGGCAGCGAGCTTTTTGGACCTGCCTTTGCCGGTGGCAGAGGCAAAGCAGAATTTGCTGACAGAGGTATTGCATCCGGCCTCTGCTGCAGCTGAGCCTCTCTTGCCATTTAATGAGGCTTTGCTGGATCCGGTGTTGGAGGTGTGGAAGAAGCCGGTGTCTTCCTCGGCCGTTCATAGGGCTGTGGCCAGGAGGTATCGAGCTGCACCATCTGACCCTGGCTTTCTCTCTAGACACCCTACGCCGGAGAGCTTGGTGGTGCAAGCCTCCTGTTCCTCAAAGTCAGCGCCTGGTTCCTTCCCGACGGTGCCTGGAGACAGAGACTCCAAGAAACTGGATGCGCAGTCCAAGAAAATATTTTCGTCATGCAGTTTGGCGTTGAAGGCCACCAACGCCACGTGCATTCTGGGGAGGTACATCCATGCGCTGATGGATGATATTTCGTCTTCATTCACGGAGCTTCCCCAGGGTCTTTTGGATGTGGTCTCGGACGCCCAGGCTGCCGCGACCCAGATTATCCAGTCTGGGCTGGACACGACCGACTCGGTGGCCAGGGCGATGGGCACGGCTGTGGTGGCAAGAAGACAGGCCTGGCTCCGAAACTCAGGGTTCTCTGCGGATGTGCAGTCGACCCTGCTGGACCTCCCGTTTGATGGGGACAGACTGTTTGGAGCCAAGGCAGATTCGGCCTTGGAACGATTTAAGGAGAGCAGAGCCACAGCCAAATCGTTAGGACTGCAAGCTCCTTCTTCCTCTGCCTCTTCTAGAATTTTCAGGAGGTTTCGGGGATTTGGGCGTGGCTCTTATTCCTCTTCCTTTCGGGGGAGGTTCCAGCAACCCGCCTCTTCCCTCCCCTATAGGTCATTTAGAGGGAGGGGGAGGGGTGGGGTCCGTACCAGAGGAGCCTCTCAACAGCACTCTGCCTCTTCCTCGTCCTCTGGAGGGGTGCAGCAGGGGAAGCAGCCTTAGGCTTCCACCGTTTCCCACTCACTCCTCTCCTGTAGGGGGAAGATTACAGCGTTTTCTCCACAAGTGGAGGTCTATCACAACGGACACTTGGGTTCTCGGCATTGTGGGAAAAGGCTACGCCCTTCCCTTTCGGGAGTTCCCGCCCCTCATCCCGCCCCGCCCATCTTATTGTTCAGAAGAACACCTCCTGTTGCTAGAACAGGAGGTTCAAGTCCTCCTTTCAAAGGGCGCGGTAGAGTTGGTCCCAGAGCAGGAAAAGGGTCGAGGTTGTTACTCAAGATACTTCCTGATTCCCAAAAAGGATGGTCAGTTGAGACCAATCCTGGATCTGAGGATCTTGAATTGGTTCCTCAAACAGGAAAAGTTCAAGATGCTGACCCTAGCACAGGTGCTTTTGGCGTTGAACAAGGAAGATTGGATGGTGTCTGTCGACTTGCAGGATGCTTACTTTCATATCCCGATACTCAAGTCGCACAGGAAGTATCTCCGGTTTGTGGTAGGGTCGCAGCACTATCAGTTTGCGGTCCTCCCGTTTGGTCTTACTTCAGCACCTCGAGTCTTCACAAAGGTGATGTCAGTGGTTGCGGCGGAGCTCAGAAGGAAGGGGATAGCAGTATTCCCTTACTTGGACGACTGGTTAATCAAAGCCAAGTCCCCGGAGCTTGTGTCGCAGCATCTGCAGTCAACAACCCAGTTGTTGTTCGACCTGGGCTTTTCGGTGAACGTGCCCAAATCTCACCTGGAGCCCTCTCAGCGCCTCCTGTTCATAGGGGCAGTACTGGATACAACATTGAGTCGAGCCTTTCCTCCGCCTCAGCGGATTCAAGATATTCAGGAATTGGTTCCAATGTTTCGAAATGGAGCGGTAGTTCCAGTCCTCAAGGTCCTTCGTCTGCTCGGTTTGTTCGCCTCCTGCATTCTGTTGGTCACGCATGCTCGCTGGCACATGAGGGCTCTTCAGTGGTGCCTCCGAAGGCAGTGGTCTCAACACAAGGGAGATTTAGAAGGTACTGTCAAGATCTCCAGAGATGCTGCTGTGGAATTGAAGTGGTGGATTGCGGGCAACAATCTTTCACAGGGGAAGCCGTTCGCGCAGTCGCCACCAGTGGCCACGGTAATAACGGATGCCTCCACCCTAGGATGGGGAGCTCATCTGGGGGATCTGGAGATCAAAGGGCTTTGGTCTCCAGAGGAACAGGTGTTTCATATCAATCTGTTGGAGTTACGGGCTGTACGTTTGGCTCTCAAGGCCTTCCTCCCATCCCTTCGTGGTCAGTCGGTACAGGTCCTGACGGACAATACTACCACGATGTGGTACATAAACAAACAGGGAGGAGTAGGGTCGTACCTTCTCTGCAGAGAAGCTCTTCGGCTATGGTCCTGGGCAAAGGACCATCAGATTTGCTTGGTGGCAAATCATCTGGCCGGGGTCTTGAATGTACGTGCGGACAGTCTCAGTCGCCAATTCTCGGCAGACCACGAGTGGCGTCTCCATCCAGATCAAGTCTGTTTAATCTTCCAGATGTGGGGGTTTCCTCGGATAGATCTGTTTGCCACTCGGGAGAACGCGCATTGCCCGTTATTCTGCAGCCTCCAGTATCCGATGCAGGGAGCGTTGGGGGACGCGTTTCAGATAACCTGGTGCGACCAGTTGCTTTACGCGTTTCCCCCCATACCCTTGATTCCTCGAGTGTTGAGGAAAATTCGCCAAGACCGGGCCCAAGTCATCTTAATAGCTCCGGATTGGCCAAGGAGGGTATGGTACTCCGACCTTCTCCAACTCTCACTGTGCCCTCCGCTCCGTCTCCCTCTCAGGGCAGACCTCCTCTCGCAGTCGCAGGGGCAGGTTTTACACCCCAACCTCCAGAGTCTGCACCTACATGCTTGGAGATTGAACGGGGCAACCTGAGTTCCTTCTCTCTCCCGCCTGATGTAGTGGATGTTATCTTAGCGGCCAGGCGACACTCCACTAAATCTATCTACGCTAATAGGTGGTCTAAATTTGTTATGTGGTGTGGAGAGAGACAGATTGATCCCTTACATGCTCGTCTGTCACATGTTTTGTCTTTTGCACTGTCTCTAGCGCAGAAAGGTTGTGCAGTAGCTACCATTAAGGGTTATTTGTCGGCCTTGTCAGCCTTCATTTGTCTTCCAGACCAACCATCGTTATTTAAATCCCCTATTGTTCTCAGATTCTTGAAAGGTCTTCTGAATCAATATCCTCCAAAACCATTCGTTATGCCTCAATGGGATTTGTCCTTGGTCCTGACTTTCCTTATGGGGTCCCCTTTTGAGCCTATGCATTCTTGCCCCTTAAGGTATTTGGTTATTAAAACAGTATTCCTGGTAGCTATAACATCTGCAAGGAGAGTGAGTGAGTTGCAGGCCTTATCGGTTAAACCCCCTTATATAACGTTTTATGGGGATAAGGTGGTGTTGAGGACCAAGGCTGCTTTCCTTCCGAAGGTTGTTTCACCCTTCCATTTGGCTCAGACAATCACTTTGTCCACGTTTTATCCTCCGCCTCATCCTTCAAAGGAGGAAGAAAGACTACATCGCCTGGACCCAAAAAGGGCGTTGAGCTTCTATATCGACAGAATGAAGGATATCAGGCTGGAGGATCAGCTGTTTGTCGGATACGTGGGCAAGAGGAGAGGAAAGGCAGTCCACAAGAGAACACTCTCCAGGTGGGTTGTTCTTTGCATTAAAATCTGTTACTCTTTGGCAAAGAAGGATCCGCCTGAGGGCATTAGAGCTCACTCCACCAGAGCTAAGTCGGCCTCTTCGGCCTTGGCCAGGGGTGTTCCTGTGGTTGACATCTGCAAGGCCGCAACTTGGTCGTCCCTTCACACTTTTGTGAAACATTACTGTTTGGACTCTGAGGTCAGAAGGGACGGTCATTTTGCACGGTCAGTGCTGCAGGATTTCTTGGTTTGACCATTTAGGCACCCACCGCCGGGCGTGGTACTGCTTTGGGACTCTATTCATGAGGTGAGGAATCCACAGGTAGTTGTATCCATCAGAAGAACGAGTTACTTACCTTCGGTAACGACTTTTCTGGTGGATACATTAGCTACCTGTGGATTCCTCACGGTCCCACCCGCCTCCCCGTTGCCTTTTTGGTCTCTCCAAGCAATCCTTGAGGGTGCTCCTTTTGGTCTTCAAAGTTGCAATACATTTTGCATGTATGATATTTGTATATATGTGTATATGTATATATAAATCTATATATATATTGGGTATATACATGATTCGTATGTATAAATATATTTATTTGTTTAAAAAAAAAAAAAAAAAAAAAAAAAAAAGGTTATATTAAATCTACAGCTATTTTATTGCAATGTTGTGTGATTTACAATATTAAGAGATGTTGCTTTGCTCTTTCATTGCATTGGGTTATTATTATTATTCTCATGCACGTAAAAAATGTTGGTACTGTCATCGGCACGTCGGCGAGGACTTCTTATTGCCTGTATGACGTCAGACGGCGTCGCGTGGGCTAGAGTGACGTCCTCGTCGACGTGCAGAGACTAGTAAGAAGATTTCCGTCAAATGCTGGCGCCATGGGAGTATTCATGAGGTGAGGAATCCACAGGTAGCTAATGTATCCACCAGAAAAGTCGTTACCGAAGGTAAGTAACTCGTTCATCTTGTACAAACTTGAGGTCTAATTCCAAATAAAGGGAAAAACCAGAATTGTTTTGGCCAACTCCCAATAGCCTTCTACAGAAATGATTTTCTTCTACAGTAGGGGCTTGAGTATCCACATGCCCCCAGAGTGCTGCACCATACAACAGGACAGGAAGACATTTTTGCAAGTAAATTTCAAGCAAAGGCTTGATAGGTTTACTTCTTACTCTTACAGCAAAATCAAATGTAGCACCAACTGTAGCATGGAACAGCATACCCCTTCTGGCAATACAGGGTTTCCAAGAACCTTCATCGTCAAAAATGACCCCCTAAATATGGGAATTCATGGACCCTGCTAATAATTTGATCTTCAGTCCTTAACTCCCCCACCCTACTCAAGGGTCTACCACATACCATGAAATGTGATTTCTTATAATTAATCTCTAGGCCCAGAACTGACATAAAGGAGGCATAAGCTCTACTTCATGGAGACCATTCATAGTGCGGGCCATAAGGACCGCATAATCTGCATACGTCAACACAGGGACATTAATACCATTCACCTTAGGGACATCCCTGCAATGTTCCATCAGGAAGTCCGACAATCCATTTGTATATAAAAGAAACAGAGTTGGGGCCAAAACACACCCCTGGCGAACGCCCCTTGTGAGCTTAAAAGCCTCTGAACATTCCCCGTTAATCCCCACCCTCACATTTGCAGCCGTTCCTGAGTGGAGATACCGGAGCAACTCTACAATATTAGGATCCAACCCTAACTGATTTAGCCTCTCCCACAGTATAGTCCGATTTACCTTGTAAAAGGCACAACTAAGGTCCATAAATGCAAGATAGAGGGTGCCCTTCCTTGCTTGCGTATATTTCCCAATCAGCATCAATAAGTTACGGCACTGTTCCCACGTGCCAAGCCCTTCCCTGAATCCGTACTGATCCCGGCTAAGAATTTCATTTTCTACCATCCAGGCCTCAATACGCTTTAAGATGATGCGCCCCAGAATCTTCGCAGGAGAATCAAGGAGGGAAATGGGACGATAAGAGTTAGGATCGTTCCGGTCACCCTTTTTAAATACTGGGATAATACCAGCTAGCCTCCAAGAGGCAGGAATACCCACAGTAACTGCCGCATTAAGGACATTTAAAAGAATAGGTGCCCATAACTGAGGGCAGGACTTATACAGATCCATGGGGATCGAATCCGGGCCCGGGGCTTTATTACTAGCACTACCCTGGAGTGCATCAGTAACCTCCTGGAGTGAAAACCTGATCGCTAGGTTAGGAGCCACATCATACTCATTCTCCCGGTTATTTCTTAGGGGGATCCCCCTCAAAAATTCTGCAAAAATAATTTATCCAGGCATCCGGGCGATATTGCAGCCCAGGCCCTCCGATGTTTCTGTTGCAAAAGAACCTCTATTCACCACCTTCCAAAACAACCCAGGATCCTTCAAGACTGTTGCCCGCTCCAGCTCATCCCAAGCTTTTTCTTTCTATTTTATCTTACTCTCCCTCAAGGCAATTTTATACTTAGTCCTTGCTTCTTTCACAAGGGCCCTGTCTCTACGGTATTTCTTGTGGGACGTTTTCATGTTTGCCCTAGCATCATAACAGGCCTTATCAAACCACCCACATCTGCGCTTACTAGGGCGGCTACTTGTTGAAAGTAAGCAATCTCCAACTCCTATGTTTACTACAGTTATTGCATCCATCACTTCCTTAGGGCTAGGGGTATCAACCAAAAGTATTTCCATGAACAAATGTAGGTTGTCCCCCACCACCCTTTCTACAACTTGTTGTGGATCTACCTGATTCCAACCAAGTTGCCTGCCCTGATCTCTTATCCTCACTGATGCGGGACCTCCCCGTCCTAATTTACATAGTGACCCTGGGAGTTTAAAGCATACTGTAAGGGGATTGTGATCACTAATGCACTACCCTAGCACCTCTCCACCAATCATCAGATCTTTATCAATTGTGGTGCCAAACCCTCTTCCCACATAAGTTGGGAGTTGACAGGTATCCACTACTTCCAAATTACAGAAATTCTGAAGGCCCATCTTCCTCAGTTCCTTAATCAGGACCCTGCCTCTGGAATCCTGCACACCATCCGCTGAGTAATCCTCCCAGTCAAACTCGAAAGGATTTACCACTGTACTAAGACGTCCCAGCTTTGCATTAAAATCTCCTGACACAATGGCACAGAATTCCAGCCTGTAGGAAGATGGCTCTGTATACTATTTCAAAGTAAGAAATAGTGTGCACAGAGTCCAAGGGTTCCCCTTAGAGGTAAGATAGTGGCAAAAAGAAATAATTGTAATGCTCTATTTTGTGGTAGTGTGGTCGAGCAGTAGGCTTATCAGAGGGTAGTGTTAAGCATTTGTTGTACACACACAGGCAATAAATGAGGAACACACACTCAAAGACAATTCCAGGCCAATAGGTTTTTATATAAAAAAATATATTTTCTTAGTTTATTTTAAGAACCACAGCTTCAAGATTTAGAAACAATACTTTAAATGAAAGGTATTTCACTCAGGTATCTTAGGAACATTGAATTATCACAATAGCATGTACAGTTTTTGCAAAAATGGCAGTAAGCTATTTTAAAAGATGACAGTGCAAAAATCAACAGTTCCTGAGGGAGGTAAGTATTTTTTAAGTTCACAGGTAAGTAAAACACTTACAGGATTCAAAGTTGGGTCCAAGGTAGCCCACCGTTGGGGGTTCAAGGCAACCCCAATGTTACCACACCAGCAGCTCAGGGCCGGTCAGGTGCAGAGGTCAAAGTGGTGCCCAAAACACATAGGCTTCAATGGAAATAGGGGTGCCCCGGTTCCAGTCTGCCAGCAGGTAAGTACCTGCGACTTCGGAGGGCAGACCCAGGGGGGTTTTGTAGGGCACCGGGGGGGGGGCACAAGCAGGCACAGAAAGTACACCCTCAGCGGCATAGGGGCGGCCGGGTGCAGAGTGCAAACAGGCGTCGGGTTTTCAATAGGAATCAATTGGGAGACCCGGGAGTCTCTTCAGCGATGCAGGCAGGCACGGGGGCTCCTCGGGGTAGCCACCACCTGGGCTAGGCAGAGGGTCGCCTGGGGTCGCTCCTGCACTGGAGTTCGGTTCCTTCAGGTCCTGGGGGCTGCAGGTGCAGTGGGTTTCCCAGGCGTCGGGTTCCTTGAAGCAGGCAGTCGCGGTCAGCGGGAGCCTCTGGATTTCCTCTGCAGGCGTCGCTGTGGGGGCTCAGGGGGGTCAACTCTGGCTACTCACGGGCACGCAGTCGCCGGGGAGTCCTCCTTGTAGAGTTAGTTTTCCGCAGGTCGAGCCGGGGTCGTCGGGTGCAGAGTGGAAAGTCTCACGCGTCCAGCGGGAAACGTGTGGTCTTTAAAAGTTGCTTCTTTGTTGCAAAGTTGCAGGTTTGTTGAACAGGGCCGCTGTTCTTGGGAGCTTCTTGGTCCTTTTAGATGCAGGGTAGTCCTCTGAGGCTTCAGAGGTCGCCGGACCCTGTGGGATGCGTTGCTGTTGCAGTTTTTCTTGAAGTGGGGAGACAGGCCGGTAGGGCTGGGGCCAAAGCAGTTGCTGTCTCAGTCTTCTCTGCAGGGCTTCAGGTCAGCAGTCCTTCTTCGTCTTCAGGTTGCAGGAATCTGATTTCCTGTGATCTGGGGAGCCCATAAATACTGAATTTAGGGGTGTGTTTTAGGTCTGGGAGGTCAGTAGCCAATGGCTACTGTCCTTAAGGGTGGCTACATCCTTTTTGTGCCTCCTCCCTGAGGGAGGGGGGCACATCCCTATTCCTATTGGGGGAATCCTCCAAAATCAAGATGGAGGATTTCTAAAGGCAGGGGTCACCTCAGCTCAGGACACCTTAGGAGCTGTCCTGACTAGTGGGTGACTCCTCCTTGTTTTTCTCATTATCTCCCCTGGACTTTCTGCCAAAAGTGGGGCCTGTGTCCAGGGGGCGGGCATCTCCACTAGCTGGAGTGCCCTGGGGCATTGTAACACGAAGTCTGAGCCTTTGAGGCTCACTGCTATGTGTTACAGTTCCTGCAGGGTGGAGATGTGAAGCACCTCCACCCAGAGCAGGCTTTTGTTTCTGTCCTCACAGAACACAAAGGCTCTCACCCCAGGGGGTCAGAAACTCGTCTCTCAGCAGCAGGCTGGCACAGACCAGTCAGTCCTGCACTGAAGGATTAGGTAAAATACAGGGGGCATCTCTAAGATGCCCTCTGTGTGCATTTTTTAATAAATCCAACACTGGCATCAGTGTGGGTTTATTATTCTGAGAAGTTTGATAGCAAACTTCCCAGTATTCAGTGTAGCCATTATGGAGCTGTGGAGTTCGTTTTTGACAAACTCCCAGACCATATACTTAATATGGCTACAACTGTACTTACAATGTCTAAGAATAGACTTAGACACTGTAGGGGCATATTGCTCATGCACCTATGCCCTCACCTGTGGTATAGTGCACCCTGCCTTGGGGCTGTAAGGCCTGCTAGAGGGGTGACTTACCTATGCCACAGGCAGTATTTTGTGTGCATGGCATCCTGACGGGGATGCCATGTCGACTTTGCCTTTTCCCCCACCAACACACACAATCTGCAATGGCAGTGTGCATGTGTTAGGTGAGGGGTCCCTTAGTGTGGCACAACATATGCTGCAGCCCTTAGGGACCTTCCCTGGTCACAGGGCCCTTGGTACCACTTGTACCTTTTACAAGGGACTTATCTGTGTGCCAGGGGTGTGCCAGTTGTGGAAACAATGGTACATTTTAGGTGAAAGAACACTGGTGCTGGGGCCTGGTTAGCAGGGTCGCAGCACACTTCTCAGTCAAGTCAGCATCAGTATCAGGCAAAAAGTGGGGGGTAACTGCAACAGGGAGCCATTTCCTTACACAGCCTCACCCCCTCCATTCTACACGTCAACACCTGAAGAACGGAGAAGAGGGCTCCAATTTGACACCCCACATCCCACACAGCTTTGTAAAAATTTACCAACAGAACATTAAAATTATTAGAAAAAAATCACCCATACAAGCAATATACCCTGGTGGTTACAGTTGATTTGGAATTCCCCCACTATCTTAGAAAAGCGGATTAGTGTAACCAGGCCACCTTTCGAATGGCCTCCAAGGGACTGCACAGCTGGGACTGCAAATCTATCGTACCTGTCCCAAACAGCCAACCCATCCGACCATGTTTCCTGGAGCATAATAATATCGTAATTATCCAAACACTTAACCTAACCCCCAGATAAGTAAAATTAGGGATCTTAAGTATTTCTGCACCCTCCAAAACAATGTTTTTGCTTTTTGATGACTTTGGGTCACACTTCATCACATATGATTTTGTTCTATTCATTTTAAGGCCAAGATTACCCATAAAAATATTAAAAGCGTCTAATAGGGATTGCAGGCCATTTGCTGTCCTTGAAATAAGGACAGCATCGTCCGCGTAGAGTAATACTAGTAATGGCTGAGAATTAATAATAGGGGGATCCTTCCCCATCCTACATAGAAAAAAAATCTCCTCGGCCATTAATATAAAGCAGAAAAAGAAAAGGGGCCAACACACAACCCCATCGAACTCCCTTCAGAGAGGTTGTATTCAGTAAGATCATCCTCCTGGGTAAAACGGACCCGAGTGGTGGTGAAGTCATGAAGTCTACTGAGTAAAGAGATCAAGTCTTCATCAATTCCCATATCTGACATGACAGACCACAATTTGTCTGTCAGCTGTGTCAAAGGAACAAGATAGGTCCATGAAGGCTAAATGGAGACAGCTTTTTTTTTTAGCTTTGGTGTATTTCTGTACTGTCAGGGTTAGGTTGAGAGTCTGTTCAATTGTGCCCAGCCCCGGTCGAAACCCAAACTGTACCTTCAAGAGGCTATTGGGCTCCTTAGCCCAATGTTCTAACTTGCTCAATAGCACACGCCCTAAAATCTTGACAGAACTATCTATGAGAGAAATTGGGTGATAACACTGCGGATCTGCTCTGTCCCCCTTCTTGAAAACAAGCACAGTTATCTCCTCACTCCAGGTGTCTACCAAGGGGCCCATCATAGCAGCCCTCAAAACATTAGTGAGAAGAGGGGCCCAAAATTCGGGCAGAGCTTTATATGTGTCAGCTGGAATTCTATCTGGACCAGGAGCTTTGTCAGAGGGGCAGTTTTGAATAGTCTGAAATACCTCAGATACTTCCAATAAATTATGAGGAGCAGTTATAAATGCATCCCCACCTTTGACAAACCCAGTCAAATCTCTCTGCAGAGTATTAGCTTCCGTTTTCAAATTTTTAGAAAAATGCTCTAACCAAACTTGCGAGTGGACGAATGTGTCTATTATCGAATTATCTTTCTCTGCAAGTGGGGAGGAATTAACCACCTTTCAAAAAGCCTTCACATCTTTACTACTACTGGCCTCAATTCATCCCAAGCAAGTTTCTTCATTTTTTTCTTCCTAGCAGCGAGAGTACGCTTAGAAACCCTTCTAGCCTTTTTAATATCAGATTGATTGCGTGGTACAGAATTAATGATCTTCTTTATATCTTTGAGGGCAGATGTGCATGCATGATTAAACCAGCGGGGATTTCTATTTCTATTAATACTTGACTGCTGTAATTTATCAGCCAGATAACTTGTTATAGCAGAAAAGGCCTCAATAATATTTAGTGCTGAGGCATGTTCACCTAAGGCAGTCATGATCTCTTCCTTCTTGTTCTTCATCAAATCTATATGAAAACTGTGTTTATCTACCTTACCCCACTTGGTTATCGTGCCTTTGCGCCTAATGAAACTCAAAGCTGGCTGCTGTGACTCGCCCTCATACCCTCATTATAGACATCCCTTCATTGGGTTGGGCTGATCAGAAGTATTGTGGCATGGGTCCTGTTCTGCATGTTGGAGCTGTGGGTAGTCCCTCTTGCATTGAAGGCTTTATCCCTTCCATCCCAGAGGCTCTTATTCATGTTCTTTTAAAGAACACCTCTGTTCTTTATATCAACTCACAGAGCAGTTTTGCGTCATGAGTTGTGTTGGGCTGTGATTCGGCTTTGGCAGTGGGTCCAGCACAGGGTATTTTCCCACTAGCGGCACACCTTGTATGCACCCTCAGGGTGAGGTTCAGATCCTCGTCCCTTCTTGAAGGTCTACGAGTGGGCCCTTTACCCCGAAGTGACAGGAAAGATCTTCTCAAGATTCAAATTTCAACATGTGTTTAATACGGTCCAGAACAGCAATTATCCTGAATTTTGGGCATACACTTCGCTCTGAATGCTCCCCTGTGGGATGCCTTCAGCTTCAGTTGGGCACATGACCTGCTTTATGCATTCCCAGACCCTGCTTCTACCGAGGGTTCTCCAAAATAAGAGGTTCAAGAAAGCTTATCCTGATTGCCTCAGACTGGATGAGGAGAATTTGGTATGCCCATCTGTTGGAAACAGCACTCTGCATCTCCTTTGTCTGGGCACAGGGGGATATCCAGTTCCTTCATCCCAATTCACAAGTTCTCCGGCTGTACATATGGAGATTGAGTGGTACCAGCTAGATACTGTCTACATACTGTCTGAAGTTTGATCTGTTATCTTGGCTGGCTGAAAATCCATTCGTGCACATCACTAGAATAAGCTTGTTAAGTGGTGCTCCCTTTTCAGTCCTACCTCTCTGACCTGCTGGGCTTCACACTCTTTTCCTGAAGGGCCTACCACTGGCTACTGTAAAGGGTTATTTGGTTCCCTTATCCGTCTTCATGTTTCCCTCTGACCAGACTCCTTTGTTTAGGTTTCCACAAGTGGCGCGTTTTCTGAAAGGTTTACTTTACTTTTTTCACGCACTGTTTATTGTTCCCAGTGAGATTTGAATCCCCCAGAGTGTTAACATTCCTCAACAGATCCCCATTTGAGCTGTTGTACTGTGGTCTGGTTTCACATCTGACTCTGAAACTTTTTTTTCATTTGGCAAAGGCTGCGGCCTGTGGGGTCAGTGCACTTGAGGTCCTCTCAGCATGTCAATCATTCAGATCATATTACCATGATAAACTAGTTCTTCCTGTTTCCCGTCTTTCCTTCTTTCTGAAAGGAGCATCTGCCTTTTGCATGGGCTGTTCCATCACTCTTTCTTTCCTCCACCTCATTCCACCAAGAATGAGGAGTAAATGCATAGACTTGATCCCATGCATGCAGTGTCTTACTATTTTGACTGTACGACAAAGTAGAGTGGACAGTATGCTTTTTGTGAGCATTGCCTAGCCAAGAAGGGTAAAGATGTTCTGCATTGTAATATCCTTACTGATAGTCCTAAACACAGAATATTCCCATGCATATGCGGGGATCCCGGTACACTTTTCTTCAAATCTTGACAAAACATTGTTAGTTGGGGGTAGCACCTCAGTCACCATAAAATTAAATTGCCTCCAGTAAGGAACGACAAGCCTGCTTTTTACTGAAGTAGTCTGTGCTAATACGGTATCTAATCATTGTAGTGAGAACACATTGCAGCATTTGACAACAAGGCAGCACCAAGTTGAATAGAAGTACTTCCATTGAGCACCTGCAGAGGAAGAAAAAATTAAGTAAAAAAGGAGCCTATCAAATCAAAATTTTACTCAGTGTAAGAAAACATACACTGTTACTTTAAGGAGTCAGCAGCTTCCCTTCCCAGCATGCACTGAACTGGCAGTTTGCCTCAAAGCCTCAGTTCTGTTTTTCTCTTGCTGAGAGGATCTCTGAACACTCTCTGGGTTTCTTTATCCAGTTTATTATTTGACTTTTGATACAAAAAGTTCATTCTTCTTGCTGCATTCGAAACCTTTGAATCTATACTGCGTTTTCACCATTTTTCCTTCAAGGGTGGTGATTCTTTTCCCCAGAATGCCTTTACTTTTTGTGAAGTGCCATGCATGTGGGCAACAAAAGGCTTCATCAGACCCACATGCAGTGTGTGTTGTCTGCCTGCTTTTCACTCTGTCAAAGAGTGTGAATTTTGCCAGAAAATGTACAGGAGAGCCATAAAAGATTGTGAGAGTCTCTGCTGGACAATCTGCGACAGGAGGAAGAGAAGAAAAAAAAAAAGAAAGATGACAGAGTCTGAATCAAGAACCTCTCACATCAAAGACTTCCAGAGGGGAAGATCTAGCGAGAGAAGACATGAAAAACATTGTCAGCACCATTCTGGGCGCTGTCACTGCCCTCAAGAGCACAGGTCGATGTTGAAGCAGGCTTCTGCACCAACTAGCTCCCCATCGAGGAGCACGACAACAGCATTGCTGCCAGCACCTCAGGTAACTTTAGGTTTACCTTTGGCATCGCTCTTTGTTCCGACACTAGAGCCGTTGATTGTGAAATTATCGACGCCACTGACATATCACAGTTGGACATCGAGAGTTTTGGTTTCTTTGATGCTGACGTCTAGACAGTCAGTGTTTTTTTTCGTTTCTGACACATCAACTAGGTGATGATAGTGGGACTCGACCAGCTTTAATAATTCCACATGATGATCCTGCTCAGGAATATCTTCCTCCTTAACTTGCCTCCAAGACCTATTTCTCCTATAAGTACTGTAGTTAACCCATTGGAATCAGAGTCAAGGGCTGCACCAACATTGTCTCCACTTAGTGAAGGCCATCCACAACATTCTACGCTGAGACATTCGACCCCAACAACACATAAAGGACAACTTCTCAGTCTCCTTCACCAGTTAGAAGTTCCAATTTCTGTGGCAGCATTACCTTTAAGGTCGTCTTCTGTAGATTACGTTCTGACTTTCCAAGATGTCTTAGTAAGAGGGCCATGAAGATTAATATACAATTACAAATGCCACAAGTCTCATTTTCTGTCCAAGTGGAGTCTCTGCAACCAAGAGCTTCACCAAGACCTAACTTACCCTTGGTAATTGCAGAGCTTACGGAATAAAAGTTCCTTCCCTCCATCCACTATTAAGGCAGCAACTCCTCAAGTTTATTAAAAAAAATACAGGAGTTCAGAACAAGACCCTATCTATCTGAGGCACGTCCCCAAACCCCATTCAGTCATAGTTTCTGCAGGTAGAAAGAAACATCCTTTGGTTCCTGGGACTTCAGTCGCTCCTGAAAAGGAAAATAAAAGACTGGATGCAATGGGAAGAAAAATGTGTAATTCTACTGCTGTTACCTTTGAAAACTCCAGTGCATCTTCCAGTGACATGCGACCGAGCCTCAAAGAAATCTATGGCTGTGTCTGCAGAGGATCTACCAAAAGATAGGAGACAGACTGTTACGTTTGAAAACTCCAGTGCATCTGCTGGTGACCAATGAGAAACACTGGCTATGTTTGCAGATGATACACCAAAAGATAGGAAATTTGATTTTATGGAAATTGCACAAGAAGGTCAAACTATCTCAGATCAGTCCATCAGTGCAGCCATAGATGAAGCAGATTTGGCTATTACTAAATACTGCAGTGGTATATCTCTCCACAAATTGTCTTGGCTTAGACTGACTTCACTAAAACCTGACTCTCAGTCAGAGATTATAAATCTCTCTTTCACTCGTCCGGTTCTCTTTGGTCCCCTCATAGACAAAGAAATGGAAAGAATGAAAAAAGAAGCAGAAACCATTAGAGAAGTGGGTTTAGAGCAGAGGAAAACATTTTACCGTTCCCAATATTATCGCAGGGACTACAGACTTCAGTCTAGATGAGCGGTTCTATCCTGTCAATGGTATTTCCATTGTTAGCCTCAAGGTCACCGACAGCAACAATTTCAACCTAGGAATAACCAAGACAGAGGACAACATCAACAACAGACTTATCACCAATTCTCCTCTCATGACAAGGCCAGAAACAAAACATGCAGAATTGCACTCCCTCTGTTCTGATGGATACAACTACCTGTGGATTCCTCACCTCATGAATACTCCCATGGCGCCAGCATTTGACGGAAATCTTCTTACTAGTCTCTGCACGTCGACGAGGACGTCACTCTAGCCCACGCGACGCCGTCTGACGTCATACAGGCAATAAGAAGTCCTCGCCGACGTGCCGATGACAGTTCCCTTTTTTCCGTGCATTCGAAACGGTTATCTTCGAGGGAGTTACTGTTACCTTCGTGGTTACAGTGTATTGTCTGCTGCGTAGTCTTCTCTGCGGTAACAATGTCTCAGAGGAAGTCGGGTTTCAAGCCCTGTCGAGAGTGTGGGGGCAAGATGTCAGTTACAGATCCTCACTCCGACTGTCTATGGTGTTTGAGCTCCGACCACGACGTCTCGACTTGCGATTCATGTCAACACATGAATCCGAAGGCCCTCAAAGAGCGCGAGGCCAAGTTATTCATGGCAAAGTCAAAGAAGAAGGAGAAACATCATAAGAAGTCTTCTTCGCCAAGGTCTCACCGGCGTCATCGAGACTCCCGGCGCCGTAGAGACTCACGACGTCACTCCAGCAAGGAGTCTCATTCGAGGTCACCTTCGGCTCGGCGTCGGAGGACTTGGGAGGTCAGCCCCACGGTCACGCCGCATCCATCGACGCCGTTGCCCTCTCCGGCGTCACCGACTTCACCTGGTCAGGCGTCAGTGATTGAGGTGGTGCAGCCTCTTGTGTTTTCTCCGGCGTCGCAGACGTCGAGGCCGGCGTCGGGGTCGCCTTCGATCCAGGCACCCCAGTATCCGGCTTTTCCCACTCCTGGAGCCGATAGTACCGCGTTTCTTAATGCGATGTATACCATCTTTCAGCAGATGGCTCCAGGAGCTGCTCCGGCTGGTCCTTCGGGGCCCTTGGCCTTTTCGTTGGGTGATCCTGCGCCTCTTCGGCCGGCACCCTTTATGCCCTTTCTCCCTTTTGGGAATGTGGGCTCGGCGCCGGTGCCGGCGTCGGTGGCCGCTCCGGTGGCTTCGGATGTTTCGGCCCCGGAGGTTGCCCCTCCGTCGAAGTCAGGATTTTGCCCTGTGACTCCGGTTGGTCCATCGGCTCCAAGACCTCGTCCTCCGGCTCCTGCCTCGGCGCCGAAGCTGCCTGTGGCGCCGGACGCGGCGTCAGATGCTTCTGGAGATCGGCGCCGTTCTTCGACGTCGGCGGAGGCCATGTCGACTCCGCGTATCGAGGAGAGACTTCATTCGAGGAGGCGTGCTCTCCGTCTTTTAGAAGAGCAAGAGTACCAGCGAGTCCTAGAGGAGGGAGAGATTGAGGACTCTGGAGACGGACTGCATGGTCTGGATACAGCCAGTGGGCTGGACACTTCCCCTGAGTGGGACCTTTCATCTCCAGGGGAATATACGGAGGAGGCTGCTTCCTTTCATGCTGTGGTGAGGAAGGCAGCGAGCTTTTTGGACCTGCCTTTGCCGGTGGCAGAGGCAAAGCAGAATTTGCTGACAGAGGTATTGCATCCGGCCTCTGCTGCAGCTGAGCCTCTCTTGCCATTTAATGAGGCTTTGCTGGATCCGGTGTTGGAGGTGTGGAAGAAGCCGGTGTCTTCCTCGGCCGTTCATAGGGCTGTGGCCAGGAGGTATCGAGCTGCACCATCTGACCCTGGCTTTCTCTCTAGACACCCTACGCCGGAGAGCTTGGTGGTGCAAGCCTCCTGTTCCTCAAAGTCAGCGCCTGGTTCCTTCCCGACGGTGCCTGGAGACAGAGACTCCAAGAAACTGGATGCGCAGTCCAAGAAAATATTTTCGTCATGCAGTTTGGCGTTGAAGGCCACCAACGCCACGTGCATTCTGGGGAGGTACATCCATGCGCTGATGGATGATATTTCGTCTTCATTCACGGAGCTTCCCCAGGGTCTTTTGGATGTGGTCTCGGACGCCCAGGCTGCCGCGACCCAGATTATCCAGTCTGGGCTGGACACGACCGACTCGGTGGCCAGGGCGATGGGCACGGCTGTGGTGGCAAGAAGACAGGCCTGGCTCCGAAACTCAGGGTTCTCTGCGGATGTGCAGTCGACCCTGCTGGACCTCCCGTTTGATGGGGACAGACTGTTTGGAGCCAAGGCAGATTCGGCCTTGGAACGATTTAAGGAGAGCAGAGCCACAGCCAAATCGTTAGGACTGCAAGCTCCTTCTTCCTCTGCCTCTTCTAGAATTTTCAGGAGGTTTCGGGGATTTGGGCGTGGCTCTTATTCCTCTTCCTTTCGGGGGAGGTTCCAGCAACCCGCCTCTTCCCTCCCCTATAGGTCATTTAGAGGGAGGGGGAGGGGTGGGGTCCGTACCAGAGGAGCCTCTCAACAGCACTCTGCCTCTTCCTCGTCCTCTGGAGGGGTGCAGCAGGGGAAGCAGCCTTAGGCTTCCACCGTTTCCCACTCACTCCTCTCCTGTAGGGGGAAGATTACAGCGTTTTCTCCACAAGTGGAGGTCTATCACAACGGACACTTGGGTTCTCGGCATTGTGGGAAAAGGCTACGCCCTTCCCTTTCGGGAGTTCCCGCCCCTCATCCCGCCCCGCCCATCTTATTGTTCAGAAGAACACCTCCTGTTGCTAGAACAGGAGGTTCAAGTCCTCCTTTCAAAGGGCGCGGTAGAGTTGGTCCCAGAGCAGGAAAAGGGTCGAGGTTGTTACTCAAGATACTTCCTGATTCCCAAAAAGGATGGTCAGTTGAGACCAATCCTGGATCTGAGGATCTTGAATTGGTTCCTCAAACAGGAAAAGTTCAAGATGCTGACCCTAGCACAGGTGCTTTTGGCGTTGAACAAGGAAGATTGGATGGTGTCTGTCGACTTGCAGGATGCTTACTTTCATATCCCGATACTCAAGTCGCACAGGAAGTATCTCCGGTTTGTGGTAGGGTCGCAGCACTATCAGTTTGCGGTCCTCCCGTTTGGTCTTACTTCAGCACCTCGAGTCTTCACAAAGGTGATGTCAGTGGTTGCGGCGGAGCTCAGAAGGAAGGGGATAGCAGTATTCCCTTACTTGGACGACTGGTTAATCAAAGCCAAGTCCCCGGAGCTTGTGTCGCAGCATCTGCAGTCAACAACCCAGTTGTTGTTCGACCTGGGCTTTTCGGTGAACGTGCCCAAATCTCACCTGGAGCCCTCTCAGCGCCTCCTGTTCATAGGGGCAGTACTGGATACAACATTGAGTCGAGCCTTTCCTCCGCCTCAGCGGATTCAAGATATTCAGGAATTGGTTCCAATGTTTCGAAATGGAGCGGTAGTTCCAGTCCTCAAGGTCCTTCGTCTGCTCGGTTTGTTCGCCTCCTGCATTCTGTTGGTCACGCATGCTCGCTGGCACATGAGGGCTCTTCAGTGGTGCCTCCGAAGGCAGTGGTCTCAACACAAGGGAGATTTAGAAGGTACTGTCAAGATCTCCAGAGATGCTGCTGTGGAATTGAAGTGGTGGATTGCGGGCAACAATCTTTCACAGGGGAAGCCGTTCGCGCAGTCGCCACCAGTGGCCACGGTAATAACGGATGCCTCCACCCTAGGATGGGGAGCTCATCTGGGGGATCTGGAGATCAAAGGGCTTTGGTCTCCAGAGGAACAGGTGTTTCATATCAATCTGTTGGAGTTACGGGCTGTACGTTTGGCTCTCAAGGCCTTCCTCCCATCCCTTCGTGGTCAGTCGGTACAGGTCCTGACGGACAATACTACCACGATGTGGTACATAAACAAACAGGGAGGAGTAGGGTCGTACCTTCTCTGCAGAGAAGCTCTTCGGCTATGGTCCTGGGCAAAGGACCATCAGATTTGCTTGGTGGCAAATCATCTGGCCGGGGTCTTGAATGTACGTGCGGACAGTCTCAGTCGCCAATTCTCGGCAGACCACGAGTGGCGTCTCCATCCAGATCAAGTCTGTTTAATCTTCCAGATGTGGGGGTTTCCTCGGATAGATCTGTTTGCCACTCGGGAGAACGCGCATTGCCCGTTATTCTGCAGCCTCCAGTATCCGATGCAGGGAGCGTTGGGGGACGCGTTTCAGATAACCTGGTGCGACCAGTTGCTTTACGCGTTTCCCCCCATACCCTTGATTCCTCGAGTGTTGAGGAAAATTCGCCAAGACCGGGCCCAAGTCATCTTAATAGCTCCGGATTGGCCAAGGAGGGTATGGTACTCCGACCTTCTCCAACTCTCACTGTGCCCTCCGCTCCGTCTCCCTCTCAGGGCAGACCTCCTCTCGCAGTCGCAGGGGCAGGTTTTACACCCCAACCTCCAGAGTCTGCACCTACATGCTTGGAGATTGAACGGGGCAACCTGAGTTCCTTCTCTCTCCCGCCTGATGTAGTGGATGTTATCTTAGCGGCCAGGCGACACTCCACTAAATCTATCTACGCTAATAGGTGGTCTAAATTTGTTATGTGGTGTGGAGAGAGACAGATTGATCCCTTACATGCTCGTCTGTCACATGTTTTGTCTTTTGCACTGTCTCTAGCGCAGAAAGGTTGTGCAGTAGCTACCATTAAGGGTTATTTGTCGGCCTTGTCAGCCTTCATTTGTCTTCCAGACCAACCATCGTTATTTAAATCCCCTATTGTTCTCAGATTCTTGAAAGGTCTTCTGAATCAATATCCTCCAAAACCATTCGTTATGCCTCAATGGGATTTGTCCTTGGTCCTGACTTTCCTTATGGGGTCCCCTTTTGAGCCTATGCATTCTTGCCCCTTAAGGTATTTGGTTATTAAAACAGTATTCCTGGTAGCTATAACATCTGCAAGGAGAGTGAGTGAGTTGCAGGCCTTATCGGTTAAACCCCCTTATATAACGTTTTATGGGGATAAGGTGGTGTTGAGGACCAAGGCTGCTTTCCTTCCGAAGGTTGTTTCACCCTTCCATTTGGCTCAGACAATCACTTTGTCCACGTTTTATCCTCCGCCTCATCCTTCAAAGGAGGAAGAAAGACTACATCGCCTGGACCCAAAAAGGGCGTTGAGCTTCTATATCGACAGAATGAAGGATATCAGGCTGGAGGATCAGCTGTTTGTCGGATACGTGGGCAAGAGGAGAGGAAAGGCAGTCCACAAGAGAACACTCTCCAGGTGGGTTGTTCTTTGCATTAAAATCTGTTACTCTTTGGCAAAGAAGGATCCGCCTGAGGGCATTAGAGCTCACTCCACCAGAGCTAAGTCGGCCTCTTCGGCCTTGGCCAGGGGTGTTCCTGTGGTTGACATCTGCAAGGCCGCAACTTGGTCGTCCCTTCACACTTTTGTGAAACATTACTGTTTGGACTCTGAGGTCAGAAGGGACGGTCATTTTGCACGGTCAGTGCTGCAGGATTTCTTGGTTTGACCATTTAGGCACCCACCGCCGGGCGTGGTACTGCTTTGGGACTCTATTCATGAGGTGAGGAATCCACAGGTAGTTGTATCCATCAGAAGAACGAGTTACTTACCTTCGGTAACGACTTTTCTGGTGGATACATTAGCTACCTGTGGATTCCTCACGGTCCCACCCGCCTCCCCGTTGCCTTTTTGGTCTCTCCAAGCAATCCTTGAGGGTGCTCCTTTTGGTCTTCAAAGTTGCAATACATTTTGCATGTATGATATTTGTATATATGTGTATATGTATATATAAATCTATATATATATTGGGTATATACATGATTCGTATGTATAAATATATTTATTTGTTTAAAAAAAAAAAAAAAAAAAAAAAAAAGGTTATATTAAATCTACAGCTATTTTATTGCAATGTTGTGTGATTTACAATATTAAGAGATGTTGCTTTGCTCTTTCATTGCATTGGGTTATTATTATTATTCTCATGCACGTAAAAAATGTTGGTACTGTCATCGGCACGTCGGCGAGGACTTCTTATTGCCTGTATGACGTCAGACGGCGTCGCGTGGGCTAGAGTGACGTCCTCGTCGACGTGCAGAGACTAGTAAGAAGATTTCCGTCAAATGCTGGCGCCATGGGAGTATTCATGAGGTGAGGAATCCACAGGTAGCTAATGTATCCACCAGAAAAGTCGTTACCGAAGGTAAGTAACTCGTTCTTCTGTATCCTAGTCCGGTAGGAGGGAGTGTCTCCCATAATTCAATAGAGTGGAACTTGATAACCACAGACAAATGGGTCATACAAATTATTTAGGAGTGGTACACCAATTCTCCTCTCATGACAAGGCCAGAAACAAAACATGCAGAATTGCACTCCCTCTGTTCTGTATCCTAGTCCGGTAGGAGGGAGTGTCTCCCATAATTCAATAGAGTGGAACTTGATAACCACAGACAAATGGGTCATACAAATTATTTAGGAGTGGTACACCATCCAGTTAAAACATCCTCCACCTGCAATACTTCCAAAGCCAGCACCAAAACTCCAGTTATCACTAATGAGAAAGGAGGTACAATCTTAACAACAAAAACAAGCAATGAAACCGGTTCCTTTCTCTCAAAGAGGAAAAGGTATTCAAGATATTTTACCCAAGAGAAGCAAAAAATAAAATGGATTCACGCCTATACACGACCTAAGTCAGGCAATAAGCATGTCAAAAGATACAAGTTCAGGATGTCACCACTGCATCAGATCTATCCACAATTGATGAAAGAAAACTGGATATATGTTCTGTGGATCTCCAAGACACATATTTTCACATACCCATTGCAAAGAAACACAGAAAAGTCTTAAGATTCGGTGCAGGGAAATCTCCTTATCAGTACACAGTTCTCCCATTTGGTCTAAAGTTCACACTCAGAACATTCTTGAAATGCATGACAGTGGTTGCAGCTTCACTTCGGGAGAAAGAATATCTTCGTTTGCACTTATCAAGACCATTGGCTGATAAAGGCTTATATTCAAGCACAATCGGATTTCAATATGACCAAACTCTTGACAAAACTGGGTTTGCATATCAATTACGACAAATCAATGTCTTCACCTCGTCAACTTCTAGACTACGTAGGAGTTACCTTGAACACTACAAAAGGAGATGTATATCTTTCGGAGCAGAGAGTGTCTACCATTTTTTGTAAATGTCACCTACTGCTTGAGGTATATCCAACAGCTCAACAGATTTCATCCCTACTAGGGTCCATGGTGTACTGTATTTATCAAGTGACTAATGCACATCTCAAGATAAGACCCCCTACAGCAGTGCCTCTAGGACCAATGGTCTCAATGGAAGGACAATTGGGACAACAAAATCTTTCTCACAATACAAGCCAAGCATTCTCCGATGTGGTGTTGCACATTTACTGAAAGTAGCCCCTTTTTTCCAGGATCTTCCAAAACAAACAGTAGTCACAGATGCTTCCCTGTGGAGAGCACATTTACAATACAAGGCCAGTGGTCACAAAAAGAGCAAATGTACCACATGTTCTAGAAATAAAGGCGGTTGAGCTAGCCTTGAAGGCATTTACACCATCCCTTGTGACCAACAGGATACATTTTCAGACAGATAATACCACAGCTGTCCACTATCTAAACAAGCAATGGGGTACCAGATCAAGGATCCAGACTTTACAAGCCCAATTAATATGGCATTGGTTACTGGCAAAAAACGTATTGATCCCAGCAATTCACTTACCAGGCATCCAAAATTGCCATGCAGATCTACTAAGCAGATACTTTATAAACAACCACGAATGGAAACTAGACAATACGGTTTTGCAAAGGATTTTCCAAGACTGGGGTTTTCCCAATTTAGACTTATTCACCAGAAGAGAAAATGCAAAATTCCTAAACTTTGCCTCGAGAATGTGGTAATCAAACTTGTTGGACAATGCTCTTTTGATCAGTGTGTTTCCTCCTATTTCTTTAATACCATCAGTACTACTCTAGCTCAAAGCGTTGGATGCCTTAATGATTTTAACAGCACCAGAATGGCCCAGACTGTGGGGATATCCAGAGCTAAGTCACCTCTACATCAGGCCCTACAGGAGGTTGCCGTGCAAACACAACCTTCTGTTGAGGATGCAAGGGAAGATTTTTCAACCCAATGCACAATCCTTCAATTGGGAGCATGGCTCCTGAAATCAGTCTATATTGTCACTCAAATCTTTCTCCAGACTGTATGACTATTCTTAAGGAAGCAAATGAACCAAGCACAAGAGCATCCAATGCCTTTGAAAGGAAAAGATTTGTCATATGGTGCCTTCAAAACAAGAATGTTCCAATTAAATACCAAGAAGATGTTATCTACCATATTTACTTTATTTGGTTCATTCAAAATTGCAATTCAGCTCTATAAATGTACATTAAGCTGCAATAACCACATATACAAAAGGACCAAATCAAAGATCATTCTTTACTACATCAGTGGAAAAAACTTCTGAGAGGGACTATAAAAGACGTTTCTTCCTATCCACCAGCCTTCTCCTCCTTGAGAATTGAAACTTAGTTTTGTCTAAATTAAACTCTTCTCCTTTTGAGCCTATACATAAGGCCTTAATGCTGCATGTCACTTACAAGGTAGCCTTTCTAGTGGTTATTACATCAGTGAGAAGAGTTAGCGAGTTGCTCTCTGTTCTCCAGTATTGGATCTTTCATAGATTCACATGCTTGAATCATCCCCGTGGTCAAGGTGGGAGCCTCAAAGTAACCTCAAATACACATAGCAGTACACTTTATACACTAGGCCCCAAGGGCCCCCTTAGGTTCTTTTATAGTCTATCCCTGTCGTTTTCCAAAAAAGACCCAAAATTGAACCTCAGCCAATCAGGCGTCTACCCCCTCTAGAACACTCCCAACAGAGGCTCTTTCCCTCAGTAATCCTTTCTGACAGGAATTTTTCTCTCAGGAAATTTCACTTTTACCATCTCAATATGTCTCAGCAGACTAAGAAGGGTCTGTTTAGGGATTGTGGCAGCTGTGGCATGAAGAGACTTCACGTTGATGACCCCCACAAAACGTGTATCTACTGCTTGCATCCTGACCACAAGGTGAGAGACTGTAAAATCTGTCACACCTTTAGTCAGAAAACCCTCAAGGACCGTGAGGGTAGGCTTCTGTTGTGGCTGCAGAGACAGAAGGTCATGGAAAATCCATCTTCAGATGAGAGTGAAACATCATCTCGCTCCCTCAAACGACCTGGAGAGAAGGGAAGACTATCTGAGGAACCACCAAAGAAAGTGGTTAAAAAGACAAAGTATAAATCTATGTAGAAACAGGTGCGCCAGGAGCCTGCTACCTCCGGATCAGATACCCAGGCAAAACTCTCAAAAAAGGTTCGTTCAGAGCCTACGACGCGTATGGGGAAAAAAGGCACCCAAAAAAAGTACCTCTCTGTCCCTGTCGCCGACGAGGGATCCGGTAAGGCCTTCCTCTGATGCTTCCAAAAAATGTCCGTCGACGACGACCCAGTCGAAGACGGTATCGA
The DNA here is from genome assembly GCF_031143425.1 of Pleurodeles waltl. Taxonomy (NCBI): domain Eukaryota; kingdom Metazoa; phylum Chordata; class Amphibia; order Caudata; family Salamandridae; genus Pleurodeles; species Pleurodeles waltl. Next base: position 444,153,638 of record NC_090443.1, on the reverse strand, counting down.
TGGTCACGACGACGACAATGACTTCGACGTTTATTACGGCGGTGTCTCAAATGATAATAACATCATCGCCACTTTCATCGACGACGATTATCACTGCTAAAATATTCAAGAAGGCATCGACGACGAATACATCGTCGACAGCGGAGGCAGCAATGGTCCACCCGTCGACGACAACACTCGTCGAGGAAGCACCTGTCCACGAGGATGAAGAAGGCGCTGTTGACGAGCACACCTGCGTCGTTGACGAGACAACCGTCGACGAGAGACCGTCGAGGGCACCACCGTTGACGAGAGGACTGTCGACGACGAACACTGAACTGTCAACGGCAGGGATGGAAATTTCGTCTACCCAATCGTCGACCATCATGCCCCCCTCTGGAGATTTCGGAGCACAGCATGATTCGATAAGATTCCTCCCTCTTTCCTTTATCACCACGGGAGAAAGAACATCACCAATTCTTCCAAGACATACGTCTCCAAACAAAGGGGGTTATTCTAACTTTGGAGGAGTGTTAATCCGTCCCAAAAGTGACGGTAAAGTGACGGATATACCACCAGCCGTATTACGAGTTCCATAGGATATAATGGACTCGTAATACGGCTGGTGGTAAATCCGTCACTTTTCCGTCACTTTTGGGACGGATTAACACCTCCTCCAAAGTTAGAATAACCCCCAAAGTCTTGCCATATCCCCCGCAGCATCTCCTGGATGATGATGAGGACAATTATTCCCAGGATGACGGAATGTTCGGTGCAGCCAGTAATAGTCCATCTCAGCTGCATGTAAAATGCCAGGACTTGGATGAGGAGGAGGAAGGGCAGCAGCAGCTCTATTATTCCTCAACTATATATCAACGGAACTCTTCATACCCAACGAGGGAACAGGAATCTTCTTTCCCCGTGCCTAGGTCTCTGGTGACAGATCTACAGGATATGCTAAAAGACTACTATAGGTGTTTTCCACAGTCAACGCCGGTAACTCCATCTAGACCTTACAGTCAGCGGGCACCTATGCAAACCCCTCTTACCAGTCTCCCAGGAACACCGCACAGAAGTGTCCCATTGGTTCCACAGCCACAAGATGACCACATCTCGACGGATGACGAGAGGGAAGAAGGAGAGATTTCGGAGGCGGCTCCTAGTGAGTGGGATGACTACCTCATTCCCACACCGTCACCGCCGCTGGCAGGACCAGTTGATTCAACCCCTGAGGACATCAGGGGTTTTCACAATTTAATGGAAAGGGCGGCCAAGAGATTCGACTTGCCTATAATTTCCCAGGAAACAGATTGTTTCTTATATGATTTCAAAGAACCATCAAGGAGATCAGTAAGAGCGATCCGAATAGTGGATTTCCTATGGCAGGAGGGCTTGAAGGCAATGAAAAATCCCGCCACAGTGCCTTCCCAGATGCCAAAGCTGGAAAAGAAGTACAAGGCCCCTGACAACACTCCAGCCTGCTTAATTTCACAACCAAAGCCGGATTCCGTAATATCCCAGGCTGCACAGCGTTGATCAAAAAACCCTTCGGCACCTATCGCAGCACCTCCAGACAAAGATGGGAGGGGGTTGGATAATATTGCTAAGAAGTTCTCCTCCGTGGTGGCGATCACAGTAAAGGCGGCCAACTCCTTGGCCATACTAGGGAGGTACGATCGCCAGATGTGGGCGGACATGTCAGCTTACGTAGATCTCTTACCTGAGTATGTCAAAGTGGAAGCAAAGAAGGTGCTGCAGGAGGGTGAGCGGATCGCAGCGGAAATCATTGACTGTGTGATAGACATTTCCTTAACAGGATTCCGACAGCTCGCAGGAGCAGCGGTCTTGCGTAGGCAGGGGTGGCTCAAGTCTACATCCTTCCGTCCAGAGCTGCATTCTGGATATGGCTTATGATGGGGAAAGTCTATTTAGGAAGCATGTGGACGACATGCTACAGTCCATCCAAACGGATACTGACACAGCGAGATCGCTTGGTACCTTGCAGTACCGCAAGCAGCCCTTTCGTGGGGCAAGGGTTGGAGGAAATTACTCCTTTTGAGCGGGCTTTCAACAGTACAGACCCCAGTATCAGTCCTTTACGACAGGACCCAGACAGCAATACAGCCAAGTTTCAGCAGCATTATCGATTCCCACCTACTGCTGCATATAGGCACCCAGTGAAGGGAAGTCCGGCGCCACGGGGAAGAGATACCGGCAGAAAACAATGACCAGCTAGCCATTCTAGCTTCCTACGCTACCAGGGGCTAGAAGATCGGGGGTCGCATCACTTCTCACTTCCTTCGTTGGAAAGCCATAACATCAGACAGGTGGGTGTTGGATGTAGTGGCCAGAGGGCATACTCTGGAGTTCATACAGAAACAACCGGACGTCACTCCGTCGGGCACTCCACCTCCACGATTAGCCCAACTCCTCAAGGAAGTACAGGTGATGCTATGCAAGGGCACAATAGAGCTGATCCCTGCTCCTCGCAGGAACAAGGGGTTCTATTCACGCTCTTTCTGGTAAAGAAACCTTCAGGAGACTGGCCCCCCATTCTGGACTTAAGGTCACTAAACAAGTTTCTGAAGAAACAATCGTTCAAGATGGTAACCCTGCAGGACATCTTGTGCCTCCTGAGTACCGAAGATCATATGGCATCCCTAGACCTCCAGGATGCGTATTTTCATGTTCCAATACACCGCAACCATCAAAAATTCCTCACCTTGAGGTGGCTGGTATGCATCTACAGTTTCGGGTCCTTCCTTTCGGTTTGAAATCAGCCCCCAGAATTTTTACGAAGATGCTGGCAGCTCATCTCCACCAGTCGGGCATGTAGGTGTTTCCCTATCTCGACGACTGGCTCATCAAAGCACCCTCAAAAGGCCAAGTGATGCGTCACATCTCTCTCTGCCTCCAGTTGTTTGACGATCTGGGGCTTACCGTCAATTACCAGAAGTCGCATCTTCGCCCCACACAGACATTGAACTTCTTAGGAGCGGTACTAGACACTGTCCAAAGCAAGGCATACCCGTCTCAGGAAAGGAAATTAAAGCTCAACAGGTTGGCCCACAACCTCTCGGCAAAAAATTGCGTTTCAGTTCGCACTTACATGTCATTGCTGGGAATGATCTCGTCATGCATTCCGCTGGTTCCAGACTTCAGACTGTATATGCGGCACCTGCAAGAGCAATTGGATGTCCAATGGTGCCAGGTTCAGGGCTCTTTCGAGGACAAAATTCTCGTCACATCGGAAATGCGAAGAGCCATGGCTTGGTGGGCGACACCGGCAAATTTGTCCAGCGGTCTCACGTTTCTTTATCAGGTACCTCGCTATATCGTGACGACGGATGCCTCCCTCGAAGGCTGGGGTGCCCACCTTCAAGATCTTCGAATCAGTGAATAATGGACTCCAAAGAACAGCCAACTCCTCATAAATCAGCTGGAGCCCAAAGCAATAGATTTCGCTCTAAAGGCTTTCTTACCAAGGCTTCAGGGCTCGAATGTCTTAATCAGGATGGACAATACCACAAGCATGTTTTATCTAAACAACCAGGGTGGCACAAGGTCTCTATAGCTCTCGCAGCAGGCTCAGAACATCTGAAAATGGGCCATAGCGCACAACATTTCTCTGAAGGCAGAGCACGTTCCAGGACACACCAACGTGCTGGCAGATACCCTGAACAGGCAATTACCCCCTACCACGAGTGGGAACTAGACCAGGAGATTCTGGACCAACTCTTCCAGTTATGGGGCAGACCAAACATCAATCTGTTTGCCATGTTCGAGAACAAGAAATGTCCTTACTACCCAAGCTGGCTTCCCCAAAGAGGATCGTGGGGGAATGTGTTTTCACTGAGATGGTCCGGCGTTTATGCCTACGCTTTTCCTCTGATCCCACTGATACCGAGAGTCATCAGCAAGATGAAGGAGGAGGGTTGTCACCTCCTATTAATAGCACCAAGGTGGCCCAGACAGGTGCGGTTCACGGAGATCCTCATGCTCTCGGAACAGCCACATGTGCTACTCAAACGGAAGCCATCCCTGTTGACAATGCACCGGGCCAAGTCAGACATCCGGATCCGTCATCTCTCCACTTATCGGCCTGGCTCCTGAGTTCCATGAGTACTCCACCGTAAACGTCTCTTCGGAATGTAGGGAGATTCTAGCCAGAGCTAGAGCGAATACTACCAATAGGACCTATAGGTTGAAATGGAAGTGTTTTTCTCTGTGGTGCGCAGCTGAAGGGATCCATCCGATCTCCTCTCCTCCAGAACAGGTACTACCGTACTTGTTACACCTAGCAAAGTCTGGACTCTCATATTCTTCCATCCGCATGCACGTGTCGGCAATTTCAAGATATTGCATATCTCAGAATACTGTTTAGTTATATTCCACCAGAATTGTGAAGAAGTTCCTGAAAGGTCTGTTTTGTGCTTTTCCACCGGTGCGGAAGCCTCCACTGTTGTGGTCCCTAAACGTGGTCCCGGGGCAGCTCATGAAACCTCCTTTTGAGCCCATCCATAGAGCGGAGTTAAAGTTCATTTCATGGAAAACGGCGTTGTTGCTGGCTCTTACTTCCGCCAAGAGAGTGAGTGACATACAGGCATTCACTGTCAAGGAGCCTTTTCTTCAGTTCACCACTACTAGCATAATTCTGAGAACGAATCCTAAGTACATTCTGAAAGTGCCCTCAACTTTCCATTTGAATGAACCGGTTTATCTTGAAAACCTTTTTTCCTAATCTGCAGACAGTGGCAGAAAAGGCATTACATTCCCTGGATGTTAAAAGGTGTCTGAAATTTTACCTACACAAGTCTCAGAGCTTACGTAAGTCAGACCAGTTGTTTGTGGCCTTTGGAGAAGCAAGGAAGGGCCTTCCAGTATCCAAACAGCCTGTTGCCAGGTGGATTGGCCTAGCGATCCAATTCTGTCATATTCAGGATGGTAAACCTCTCCACAGCAGGGTAAGAGCCCACACGACAAGGGCTGTAGCCACATCGGCTGCCCTCTTCGCAGGGGTGCCCCCGCGGCACATCTGTAGAACGGCCACATGGTCCAGCCAGCATACGTTCACGAAACACTACTGTCTTGAGGAGACGAATAACATGGACACAGCGGTGGGACAAGCAATTTTGAGGCATTTGCTTCGTAAAGGTGAGCCTCTTGAATCATCCCACCTCCGCAAACAGGGTAGGTGAACAACGGTTTTCTTATTCTAATCAAGGTTACATTTTTGTCTATTTCTAATGCTTACGGTAGTGCTTGATTATCGTAGCATGCTACATGTTTGTTGTAATGCAGAGATCTATGCTTATTATGACTGATTGTTACTTTCCGAAGAACATTGTTCCGTTCCCATTGAACACTAACTGGAGGTACTGTTACTCTTATTTCTATTGTTATTATGATGTTTGTTCGGATTATAAAGGTACAGCTACATGTCTACTTAATCAATGTTACTGCTCGCTACTCTAATTCAAGCATGTGAATCTATGAAAGATCCAGCACTAGAGGTGCCCAGGGCTTGTAAATAAAATGCTACTAGCAGGCCTGCAGCACTGGTTGTGCCACCCACATAAGTAGCCCTGTAATCATACCTCAGACCTGCCACTGCGGTGTCTGTGGGTGCAGTTTTGAATCTGCTAATTCGACTTGGCAAGTGTACCCACTTGCCTGGCCTAAACCTTCCCTTTTCTTACATGTAAGACACCCCTAAGGTAGGCCCTAGGTAGCCCCGTGGGCAGGGTGCAGTGTATGTTTATAGTAGGACATATACTAATGTGTTTTATATGTCCTGACAGTGAAATACTGCCAAGTTGCAAGGCCTATCTCTCTCAGGTTAACATGGGGGCTACCTTTAAATATGATTAAAGTGTAGATTCCCTTTGGGAGCAGATAGGCATGTGGAGTTTGGGGTCTCTGAGCTCACAATCTTTTAGTGAAGTTGCTTTTGAGATTGTGTGTTTGAAAATGCCACTTTTATAAAGTGGGCATTTTCTTGCTTAAACCATTCTGTGACTCTGCCTGTTTGTGGATTCCCTGTCTGGGTTAGTTTAACAGTTGGGCTGTTTGCACCTCTGAGACAGTGAGACAAAGGGAGCTGGGGTGTAGCCTGCATATCCTGATGAGCCATCTGTGCTAGGAGGAAGGCCAGGAGTGGTCACTTACACCTGAAAAGGGCTGTGCCTGCCCTCACACAATGCAGTGCCCAACCCCCTGGAGTGTGTCTTGGGCCTGGCCTGGGCAAGGCAGGATCTCACAAACAAGAGAGACTTTCCTTTGAAGTAGGCCTAATTCAAAGGCCAAAATGGGTATAAGAAGAGCACCCAAACCCCTGAAAATTTAGATCACTTCTGAATATCAAGAGGACCCTATGCCCGGAGAAGAGCTGAGGAGAAGTGCTGCCCTGCCTGTGACTGTGCTTTGTGGAGCTATCCTGCAGTTGCTGCTTCTGCCTGCGCAAGGTGACAAAGACTGGACTTTGTTGTGCATTCCTGCTTGTGAAGAAATCTCCAAGAGCTTGTCCTGAGCTTGCCTCCTGTGTTTGAAGTCTCAGGGCCATCAAAGACTTCCCCTGCCAGCACCTGGACTCTCTGCTGAGACTCCTGTCCTGCCAAGTGGTGCCCTATCCAGTTCCTGGGGCCTTGAAAGGGGAAGCTGGCAGACCAAGACTGAAAATCCATGCACAGACCGCATGCTGGGAAATTTTCGATGCACCTTCCGAGAAGCGACTGAGAAACGACGCGCTGCCGGCTTCGCAGCTGAAATCTACACTCCACCTGCATCACAGCTGGAAAATCGACACACGCGGCTGGAGAAACGACGCGCAACACCCGCTGACGGAGGCTGATAATGTCGCAACTCACATTCTGATACCATGGGGCAGGATTTTCAATGCAAACCTCGTTGGGTGCGGAAAAACAACACAAAGCCTGGCGGGACCCGAGGTGCCCGTTCGGATCAACACTTCGCTTTCCTACAGAGAGCAAAATTGATGCTCGCCGATACGACCGGAGGAGGAACAATGCACGGTCTCGCTTGCGAGTGAGAAATCGACACATCGCTGGCCTTTTCCGACGCAGACTCGCCTGTGCGGTGTTATCTTGACGCAACCCAGGTACTTTTTCACGCTAACAGCGTTAGCACTGTTTTCTCAGGGTTTAAGACTCTTTTTGCTTTTTAATTCATAGCTTGACCTGTGTATGCTGGATTTTTGTCGTTTTGGTCTTGTTTTGTTTAGATAAATATTACCTATTTTTCTAAACCTGTGTTGTCATTTTGTAGTGTTTTTACTGAGTTACTGTGTGTGTTGCTACAAATACTTTACATCTAGACTCTGAAGTTAAGCCTGCCTGCTTGTGCCAAGCTACCAAGGGGGTGAGCGAGGGGTTAACTGAGGGTGATTCTCCTTTACCCTGACTAGAGTGAGGGTCCTTCATTGGACAGGGGTTAACTTGACTGCCAACCAAAGACCCCATTTCTAACAAAGATGAACTTCTTTCATATATATATATGAGTAACCAGATGAAGAGTGAGACCACACTTAGTTTGAACAATCTCCCTGATCATAGCAAAGCCGCCTTCCTTCTTATTATTCTCTGGACATCTGACAATAGCAATGTGTCGCATGATGCATCATACCATGTCAGCAGCGCAAAGCCCATCTTAAAATAGATAACTGGTGAGAGGATTCTGGAATAAAGGGATCCTGTATCAAGGACTTAGTTAAGTGCATCCCTGGCACCAGAGTACCTGTCCTCCCTCCAGCCTTCCCATAGATGTTCCCAGTTGTCCGCAAACTTCTAAACACATGCGTGTTACTGTCAAAAATCAGTCTGGAAATACATTAACATATTTGCACAGCGGCACCGGTGAGCCCTCCACAAGCTTTGTACAATTAATATTCATCAGTTGCTTCAACTAGAAAATATGACGCTTTCAAGACAGAGCGTTCTGCGCAACTTGCTTGAATCTTGGTCGGGCATAGCAGCTTCGCGTTTCCAAATCTGACAAAGCAATGGCAAAGCGGCAGTTTGGGGTAAATTACCTTTTTAGTACTGTTAGGACTTGTATTCCCTCCTTCACAACACCCATTCACCATCCCTTCATTTAACACATGGTACAGGGCAGGCAGAAGGTTTTGTGGGACCCTGGTCACAAAGGTCTTGGGTTCCTCTCCGATGCTCGAGCGTCTCATTCTAAAGCAAAACATGGTCCTGGGTCACACATTTGGAGGCAGGTCCCTTAAATGTCGCCACCTAGTGGTGACTGATGTTACCTGCTACATCGTGACTAAAACACCAATTCCGACTATGCCTGCTTTGGTTATATATAAATAAATAGGTTTAGCAGCGTTAGCAGTGTGGAGTCCTATAAAGAGCAGGCACCCAGTCCCAGCTACTCTACCCTTGTGACGTCTCTGATATGCCTAACACATCGGAAGCATATATGAACGTAGTGTTGTGAGAAGGAGACACACAGGTTTGTTGTGGCACAGGCTGACAGAGAGACATTCGCACCTTCAGGCACAATAGTCATTTTAAAGTCAGCATTTTTTTGCAATGTTTTTCTGATCCTGTGTAGAGAGGGAAAGATAGTGAGGTATAACTGTGGAACAACCAGGAAGTACCTTTTCCTGTTAATCTGACAGTGCAACTGCCACCAGATGTGAATGCCATTCTTTTATTATTATTTTTTTACAGAAAGAAGAAGGAATGATTCAGGGAGAGCTTAATAATTCTGACTCCTCCCAGTATATCAGAGAGCTCAAGGATCAGATTGATGAACTGAAGGCTGAGGTAAGAGCATGTTTTCCTACATGCAGTTTACTGAGCTGTATCATTTTTTTACTTCATTTTCATTTTTGCAAATCTGCACCAGTTATACTTTCCCACCTCCTCCAAGGCCTTAAAGAGAAAAATCTCTCAATTTTTAAATATGGTTTGGAGTAAATATTTTAATTGGAATGCCTAGTGAAGCTAGATAGGGAACACATATGTTCCTGAAAGATCAGAATATTTCATTTGGAAAGGCTCGATAAATCTTTCCCCAAAAGTGTGTTCGTCCTGCTTTTTAATTGCTCAGTTTTGGCACTTTGTTTCAGATCAGTCTGCAGGATTGTCAATAAGGAGGTCCAAACATTCCACTCGCAGAGAGGAAGTGATGAATGCACAGATTATGAAGAAATGTAGGTAGAAGGTACAGGACATAATTCAATCATAATGTAAGAGGCAGAGAGAGAAATCAGTCTGGTGATGGGGAAGAGAGCTGCAAGGTGTGGTGTGGTGTGCTGTGCAAGACAGGTTGGGTAGAAACTGCAAGGTGCGCACATGCTTCTATTGGAATCAATTTGTAAGGAGGGTGCTGACACCTGCAAGTGAATAGCCAAGAATGAGGTCTTGTGAGGAGGCTAGCATACAATGTGGGGCAGCGGGAGAAGGACAGCACGGAATGTGATGATTTGGGAAGAGGTGAGGACAGAATATGATGAAATTAAGGCGAGATCAATAATGGTTAAGAAAGGGAGTGGACAGCATAGCATAATGCGATCAGAACAGTGCAGCGCAGAACCGTGTGAGGATTGAGTAAATAGAACTGATATTTATTGTGCAGAGTAGAGGATTGAAACTGGAACTAAAGAGAAAACCAGCATCCAATTTGCCTATCTGAATAGTACCTCAGAGTGTGTTGGAGACAGCACAGACAGTTGCGTGATTGGATAACAACACTGTAGTACGCATTGATATAGAACACCAGTGTGTTGAACAGTGCGGTGTACAGCAAAGGCACTGGATAGCACAGTGTGGTGTGTAACAAAAGCAGATAAGTCTTGAGATGGGAAAATGGGTTGCATGGTATGAGGGTGAGAGTGGCACACTACACTATGAAGGAGTAACAGCACATTGAAATGTTGGGAGGATGAACCAGAAAGAATACCTGTAGGAAGCTGACCTGGTGTGTGGTGGGTACGTGTGGTACTTACACCTTATACCAGGTCCAGGGTTTCCCTATTAGTGAAATGTAGGCAGTGTCTAGAAGCCAGGCTCGCTAGAGGTAGTTGTGGATGAGCAGCCAAGGCTTATCTAGGAGTCATGTAAAGCTCATGCAATACCACTGTAGTCACACGGCACTTACACACATGAAAGAAAACACTCAGTGTTACGAAGATAAAGGTTCTTTATTACAGTAACACAGCACTAAAACACTAGATGGGCACTACTCCAATAGGAGGTAAGTAACACCAAATATATACACTAGTAACCAGAAATAGGCATTAATAGCAGTAGAAAACAGTGCAAATAGACAATAGTGACCTTAGGGAGAGCCCAACCCATATGCTAAAAAAAATGGAATGCGAATACAGGATGCCCACCTAGGTAAGTGGAATGTGTAGAGGGGAGCTGGGAGGAACTCAGAAACCCCAAAGGTAAGTACCACAGTGCCCCCCATCAACCAAGAAGAAAGGAGTAAGTTGCTGGATTTTCTTCAAACCACTAAAAGTAAAGAAATGAGGATATTGCAACACCCAAACAAAAGTGCCAGAAACCAGCGGTGGATGCCTGAAGCAGAAGACCTGAAAAGGAAGGGGACCAAGTGCAGAAGTTGCAGGAGTGTCCGGTGGTTACAGGAGCCACTACCCACCCATCTATGGTTGCAGGTGTTGGTCAACGGTAGGACGAAGACAGTCAGCAATGCAGCCCTGGAGTCAGTGAGGAGTTCCTGGAGGATGCAGTCGACGTCCCACGCCGGATGAAAGATTGCAGTCTGTCTGTGGCATGGAAAAGCCACCAACAAGCCTTGGCAAAGGCATAATTCACTGTGGACGAAAAGTGAGGCTGCCGAGAACCAGCAAGGTCCAGGAGGGCTCAACCCACGGGGGTAGTCCTCGGGGAGGCTCTGCCTTGCTGGGGGGACCCTGAGCAAGGCAGAGAGCCCACATAAGAAAAGGAGGCCCCCACAGGAGACCCACTGGAAGAGGAACCAGGAGTCGCAGAGGAGCCCATGCAGCACAACTGAAGAAGGGTCCAACGCTGCAGAAGAAGCACGCAAAGGGATTTCCTCGAAGGGAAGAGTGCTTTGGGCTGGGGCAACACGAAGCCTGAAGATCCCTGAAGGAGATGCCAACAAGCCTTGGTAGCTGCATGAGACGCGGTGCACGGAGGTACTGTCCTGCGTGGGAAGGCAAGGGCTTAGCTTCACCAAAGTTGGACAGCTGGTAGAGGGGACCAAGGGGACCACTCCAGACCACCACCCATGATGCAGGATCCACACAGCTCAGGATAAGAGGAGATCCACGCAGCACGTTGTCATTGCAGTTGGTGCCTGCAGATGCAGGGGAGTCACTCCAAGGGAGACTCCTTCTTCCTTCCCGTGCAAGCTGAAAACTTGCCACCCTCAGAGGATGCACAACCGGGGAAATGTTGCAGAAGTTGGAAGGAGCCGTGGAAACAGTGTTGCAAGCAAAGTCTTTGTTGTGGATGCAGATTGTCGGTTCCTGGAGGGTCCAGTCTCAGTTACAGTGGCCAGAATTCAAAGTAGAGGTTGCAGAGGAATCCTGCTGGAATCTTGCAAGCCAAATCTGAGGACCACCCAAGAGGGAGACCCTAAATAGCTCTGAAAGGGGGATTGGTCACCTAGCCAGGTGACCACTTAACAGGAGGGCGCTCTGATGTCACCTGCCTGACCTGGCCACTCAGATGCTCCCAGTGGTTTCTGCCCACCTTGGATTGAAGATGGCAGAATCAAGGGACCCTCTGGAGGATCTCTGGGCACCACCCCTCGGGTGGTGATGGAGAGATGAGTGGTCACTTCCCTTCCCATTGTCCAGTTTCGTGACAGAGCAGGGACTGGAGGTCCCTCAACCAGTGCAGACTGGTTTATGCAAGGAGGGCGCCAAATGTGCGCTTCAAAGCATACTAGTGGCTTGGGGAGGCAACCCCTCCCAAGCCATGCAACACCTATTTCCAAAGGGAGAGGGTGTTACCCCCTTATCCGAAAGGAAATAATTTGTTCTGCCTTTCTGGCTTGAGCTGATCAAGCAGCAGTAGGGAAGAAACCTGTCTGAGGGTTGGCAGCAGCTTGGGCTGCCCGGAAAACACCAGAAAGCTGGTAGGAGCAATGCCGGGGGTCCTCTGAGGAGCCCGCAGGGTGCATGGAATCATACTTCCAATACTGGCAACAGTATTGGGGTATGATTCAGACATGTTTGATACCAAACATGCCTAGGTTCGGTGTTACAATTATGTAGCTGGACATAGGTAGTAACCTATGTCCAGTACACTTATAAAATTGAGTCCCTGCACTCACGAAGTCCATGAAAATGGAGCTGGAGTTCATGGGAGAACCTCTGCTTATGCAGGGATGCCCTCTCACACAGGTACTGGTGCAGTGACCTGTAGTGCAAAAGGGTGCATGCACTTTTTCACGCAGGCTGCAATGGCAGGCCTGCAGATACACTTGCATGGGTTTCCCAATGGGTGGCATAATACATGCTGCAGCCCATGGGGAACCAGTGCCCTGGGTACCATGTACTAGGGAGTTATAAGGGCGCACCAGTATGCCAAATGTGAAGTGTCTGTGGTGCAAGCAACCAGATTTTAAGGGAGAGAGCATAGTCACTGGGGTCCTGTTTACCAGCATCCCATTGAACACAAACACACTGACAGGCAAAAAGTGGGAGTAAACATACCAGAAAGAGGGTACTTTCCTAAGGAACCACCCCCACCACCCCCACCCCAAACAAAGGACAGTAAGGCTAACCTTGCCCAGATGAGTCTTCATTGTCTTAGTAGAATATCTGGAGAGTCCATCTGCATTGGAGTGGTTACTCCTAGGTCTATGTTCCACTGTATAGTCCATTCCCTGTAGGGATATGGACCACCTCAACAGTTTGGAATTTTCACCTTTCATCTGTTTTAACCACAGAAGGTGCTTGTGGTCTGCTTAAACAAGGAAGTGAGTGCCAAACAAGTATAGCCTCAGCTTCTTCAAAGCTCAAACCTCATCAAAGGCCTCCCTTTCTATGGCTGACCAATGCTTTTCCCTGGGGGTCAACCTTCTGCTTATAAAAGCTACAGGTTGGTCTTGGCTCTCTCTGTTTAGTTGTGACAAAACTCCCCCAACCCCTACCTCAGAAGCATCTGTCTGAACTATGAACTACTTGGAGTAGTCAAGGCTTCTCAAAATAGGTGCAGAGCACACGGCCTGTTGGAGATCTTCAAAAGCTTTTTGACAGCTAGCTGTCCATAAAACTTTATTGGGCAGTCTCTTTGAGGTGAGATTATTATGAGGGGCTACAGTGGAGCCTTAGTTCTTAATAAACCTCCTATAGTACCCAGTGAAGCACAAAAAGGGGGAGTCCAATCTAAAATGGTTTGAATCTTCCCCTGTAGTGGCTGAATCTGGCCCCCATCTACCAGGTGTCCCAACCTTCCCCTGCCCTATCTGGCACTTAGAGACCTTGATAGTGAGGCCTGCTTTCTGCAGACCCTCCAAAACATTCTATAGGTGGACGAGGTGATCCTCCCCGGTGGAGCTACAAACAGCTATATCATCAAGATAAGCTGCACTATAGGCTTCCAATTCTTGGAGGACTGTATTCGTCACCATCGGAAATGTGACAGGTGTATCTTTCAGTCCAGAGGGCATCACTATAAAATGATAATGCTCTCCAATGGTTGTAAATGCTGTCTTGGGTTTAGCATCATTTGATAATTTAATCTACCAGTAGCAAGCAGTTAAATCAAATGTGCTCAGATACTTGGCACTTCCAGTGTATCTATTAGCTCATCTGCCCTAGGGATATGATGAGCATCTGTTTTTGTTACAGTGTTGAGCCCTCTATTCAACACAAAACCTAATTCCTCTATTCCCATTCTGGGAGTCAGGGTTCGGGACCAGCACTACTGGGCTTGCCCAGGGGTTGTCAGAGTGCTCAATTACTCCTAGGTCTAGCATCTTCTGAACTTTAGATTTGATGCAGTATCTCACATGGTCAGGTTGCCTGTAAACTGTCCTGTGTGTCAAAGGTGTGTTCACACCAAGTGGTTTGACCAGGTGTCAATGAGAACAGTTCTGATAACTATCCCAGGAAATTCCTGTAGTCTTCTTTTTGTGACTCAGAAAGGCAGCCAGCAAGGACCATCCCATCAACTGAGCCATCAGCTGCAGTGTGGGAGAAGAGGCCAGGGAGAGGGTCACTCTCTTCTTCCTGTCCCTCAACAGTGGCCAAGAGCAGGGTCATATAAGCCCTGTTGTAGTAGGGCTTAGGCGGTTCACATGAAGCACCCTGAGGTGGCTTCTGGGAGTGCCCAGTTCTACCAGGTAGGTAACTTCACCCTTTTTCTCCACTATTGTGTAGGAACCACTCCACGTGTCCTGGAGTGCCCTAGGAGCCACAGGCTTAAGGACCCACACTTCCTGTCCTGGCTGGTATACAGTCTCCAAGGACAGCCTTCTGCTCATGCTATTGCTTTTGCAGCTCATTGCTGGCCTGAGTGTTTTTAGTGGCTTTCTTCATATACTCAGCCATCCTTGATCTGAGGCTAAGTACATAGTCCATTATGTCTTGCTTGAGAGGTTGCTCCCAGCCTTCTCTTACAAGATAAAGAGGACCCCTAACAGGGTGCCCAAACAGAAGATCAAATGGTTCTGTAGCCCACACCCTTCTGAGGGACCTTCCTACAAGTGAAGAGGAGGCATGGCATTAGGGGATATCATCTCCGCCTAAGTATTTCAGAGAGTCCCATGATCTTTCCTTTGAGAGTTTTATTAAACCTCTCTACCAAACCATTGGTTTGGGGGTGGTAAGGGATGATGAACTTGTTAGTAACACCACATTCCTTCCACATTGCTTTTATGTATGCAGCCATGAAGTTTGCTCCTCTGTCTGACACCACCTCTTTAGGAAATCCCACTCTTGAAAATATTCCAAGAAAGGCTTTCGCCACTGCAGGAGCTGTAGTGGTCCTAAGAGGAATAGCTTCTGAGTACCTGGTGGCATGGTTCACCACCACCAGAATTAATCTGTTCCCATATGCTATGGGAGGGGGAGGGTCTAGGGGGCAAGCAATATCCACCCCAATCCTCTTAAAGGGTACCCAGACCACTGGAAGTGGAATTAAGGAGGCCTTTGGGGTGCCACCTGTCTTGCCACTGGCTTAACAGGTTACACAGGAGCAACAAAACTCCTTTGTGTCTTCTGACATTTGGGGCCAGGGAAAGTGAGGGACAAGTCTGTCCCAAGTTTTGCTTTTCCTTTGGTGACCTGCAAGGCGAAAGTCATGTGCCAGGGTCAACAAAAATCTCTGTTCTGCAGAGGGACCACTAACCTCCTGGTAGCACTAGGTTTGGGTTCCCTTGTTTCTGAGTACAAGAGGTTGTCTTCCCAATACACATTCTGGGTGCTACTGATATCCCCTGCCTCTTGAGTGACAGGTTGCTGCCTCAAGTCCTTCAGTATAGAGCAAGTCCTTTGTGCCCTGCTGAACTCCTCCCTGGCAGGCCCCCCTGCACCCAAGAGCTCAGCTGTGTCAGCTTGTAGCTCCTCTGGTGTAGGTTCTGCCAAGGGAGTGGATTTGTCCCCCTCTGGGGTGGAATCCTCACTGGAGGTTGGAGTAGGGGGCACCTTTTTGCTCTTCCTACTCTTAAGTTTGGGAAGTTCTTGGGCCATTATTCCAGGCTCCAAGTTTCCCTGCTCTTTTTGTTTCTTGCAAAAAGATCAAGTGATGGACGGAATGCTGAACAATGTCAAACATTCACCCCCAGTACAGAGATCTGGGCCTAAATCCATTGTTTTTTTGCTCCCCATGCCCTTCCAGTTTGGACCCAGCCATATACAAATCAGTCTTGACCCTGTTCCCCATGGGAACAGTCTAGCCCAAACTGCCAGGCCAGGTCTTTTCTGAACTGGAAACAAGCATCCTGGGACTGGTTTCAGGGTATCACCCCTCCTCAGCCAGGCTAGCTTGAATCCAGTGGCATGAAAAGCACTGGACCCACGCCTGGGCATACCCTTCCCACTCAGGGCGACAAATGTAAAAAGAACAAGTGATGGACGGAATGCTGAAAATATCAAACATTCACCCCCAGAGCAGAGATCTGGGCCTAAATCCATTGTTTTATTGCTGCCCATGCCATTCTAGTTTGGACCCAGCCATATGCAAATCAGTCTTGACCCTGTTCCCAATGGGAACAGTCCAGCCCAAACTGCCAGGCCAGGTCTTTCCTGGACTGGAAACAAGCATCCTGGGACCAGTTTCGGGATGATCCGGAGCGGCGTCGTACAACGCTGACTCTGACTTCGACAGCGCCAATTGGGCTCAGATCATTGCCTGACCATTATTCTGAAGAGACAAGCACAGGAGAGGAATGGGAGGGGTCTGAGGACCCTTTAAAGTACAACTTAGACCATGAACAGGACTGGTATGAGAATCTCGGGGAGGCCAGTGGACTGGACACATCTCCAGATACTGGTATGCTTTCTCCTCCTAATGTGGCTACGGAGGAGGAAGCTTCTTATGCTATGGTGGTGCGTATGGCAGCTGAGGTCTTGGACCTAGACTTGTCCACGGTGCCAGTCAGGACGAATCTCCTGACAGAGGTGCTTCAACTGGGGGTGACCACATAAGAGCCGATGTTGCCCTTCAATGAGTCCCTAACAGACGTCCTTCTGGGAACATGGTCCAAACCCAGCACAGGGGCTCCTGTGAATAGGACAGTCTGCCGCCGCCATAGACCCGCTCCGAGCGACCCTAGTTTCCTGACACAACACCCCACCCCGGAGAGCTTGGTGGTCCAAGCCTCTACTTCCCATGGTGCCTTCCCCTCCCCCGGATAGGGAATTCAAGAGGCTTGGAAAGAAAATATTTTCTTCCTCCAGCCTGGCATTGAGGTCAGTAAACACCTCTTGCCTATTGGGCTGTTTTTCCCATACTTTATGGGATACAGTGGCACAGGTGCTGCCCCAGGTCCCGGAGGGCATACGGGACACTCTCTCCCAGGTTGTCAAGGATGGGAGTGATGCAGCCAAGTTTACTATCAGGTGTGGATTGGACATGACCGACTCGCTGGCAGAGATATTGCATTGTCAGTGGCCCTACGTCATCACGCCTGGCTGCGTTCAACTGGCTTTTTGGGGGATGTCCAGTCAAGTTTGATGGACATGCCTTTTGATGGCTCCCGCCTTTTTGGTGAGAAGGCAGACTCTGCGCTTGAGAGGTTTAAGGATTCTCGAGCTACGGCCAGATTCTTGGGCCTTTCAGCACCAGCACAACAGCAGTCTGTCTTCTGCCCCTTTCGCGGCTTCGAAAGGGGCGTGTTACCACGCCAGCCACAACTTAGGCACCGTCCTCAGGCTTCACACCATCCCAGAAGAGGACATGGTCGTGGTACCATCAGACCCAGAAGGTCTGGCCAGAGGTCGGCTACCACACAGCCCCCCTCCACTGCGCCCAAGCCCTCCTAATGTGCTTGTGCAGGACCATGTCTGTCCATTTGGATGGAGGATTCAATTTCATCTCCCTCACTGGCATTCCGGACAAATGGGTCTTGCAGATCATACAGAAGGGCTCTTCCCTTCCAGTCTTTGCCTCCCTCTATCCCTCCGACAAAAGACCGGCTGATGGAGGACCATTTGGTTTTGCTCCGCGAGGAAGTTTCGGCTCTCTTGGCCAAGGGAGCCATAGAAAGGGTCAGAAGTAGGCAGTGGTTGTTATTCCGGTTACTTTCCTATTCCCAAAAAGAACAAGGGCCTTTGCCCTATCTTGGATTTAAGGGACGTCAGTCTCTTCCTCAAGAAGGAGAAATTCAAGATGCTCACTCTTGCTCAGGTCTTGTCTGCCCTAGATCAAGGAGAATGGATGGTAGCGTTGGACTTGCAGGATGCGTATTTTCATATCCCCATTCTGCCAGCCCACAGGCGTTACCTGCGGTTCAAGGTGGGCCATGAGCACTTTCAGTTTATCGTCCTCCCTTTCGGTATCACCATTGCCCCTCGGGTGTTCACAAAGGTGATGGCGGTGGTGGCAGCTCATCTACGCAGTTCAGGGATTTCAGTCTTCCCCTACCTCGACGATTAGCTGTTGAAGGCTCCCACGCCCCAAGCTCTCGTCACTCATCTCCAGGCGACGCCAAACCTCCTGTACTCGCTTGGGTTCACTATCAACGTGCCGAAGTGACACCAGACTCCCTCTCAAAAGCTCACCTTTATTGGAGCTTTTATGAATACAGTGCAATATCGGGCCTATCCTCCGAGGCTCGAGACCAGGATATTCAGGTTATGATACCAATGTTTCAGCCTCTATCCTGGATTTCGGTGAGACAGACTCGGAGGCTGTTGGGACTCATGGCTTCCTGCATCTTATTGGTCAAGCATGCCAGATGGCATATAAGGGCTCTGCAGTGGGATCTGAAGTTCCAGTTGGCACAGCATCAGGGAAATCTTACTGACATGGTTCAGATCTCGGAGCGAACTGCAAAAGATCTGCAGTGGTGGTTAGTGAACTGCTATTGGGTGAAAGGCAGACTCCTCTCCCTTCCCCAACCAGATCTCACAGTAGTGAGAGATGCGTCACTTCTGGGATGGGGCTGCCATCTGGGAGAGGTGGAGATCAGAGGTCACTGGTCTCCTGCGGAATCTGGGTTCCATAGCAACTTGTTGGAGCTTCGGGGGATCCGACTATTAAGCATTAAAGGCATTTCTTCCTGTTGTGAAAAGGAAGGTGGGGCAGGTGTTCACGGACAACACCACCGCAATGTGGTACTGCAACAAGCAGGACAGTGTGGGGTCGTGGACCCTTTGTCAAGAGGCTCTGCATCTCTGGACATGGCTGGAACAGCAGGGCATAACCCTGGTGGTTCAGCACCTGGCAGGTTCTCTGACCGTCAGGGCGGACGAGCTCAGCCGAAAATGCTTAGAGGATCACAAATGATATCTCCATCCAGAGGTGGCGCAAGGACTCTTTCAGCAGTGGGGAGAGCCTTGGTTAGATCTCTTCGCCTCCGTAGAGAACGCGCAATGTCAGCAGTTTTGCGCGTTGGAGTTTCCAAGTGCACGTCGCTTTTCGTCATGAGTGGAGTTCAGGCCTCCTGTACACTTTTCCGCGCATACCACTTCTGCCCAGAGTTCTCAAGAAAATCAGAAACGACCAGGCCCAAGTAATCTTAGTGGCTCCGGATTGGACATGGAGGGTCAGGTATCCAGAGCTTCTCAAAATGAGCATCAGTCCTCCAATCAGATTGCCTCTTCGGGAGGATCTTCTGTCGCAACAGCAGGGGAAGGTTCTCCACCCGAACCTGTCAACTTTGCGGCTTCATGCGTGGAGGTTGAGCGGCGACAGTTGATGGTTTATGACCTCCCTTTCGAAGGTTATGTCATTCTGGCAGCCAGGCGTCCCTCTACTAAGTTGATTTACACCTGCTGATGGAAACGTTTTGTTTCATATTGTACAGAGAGGTCTATTGATCTATCTAATAATATCCTTTTGTTTAATTTATCTCTTGCCCAACAGGGTTCCTCTTTAGGGACTCTTAAGGGCTATCTTGCTGCCTTATCGGCTTTTCTGTGCTTGCCCGATCAACCATCTTTGTCTCCTATAGTACAAAGATTTTTGAAAGGGCTGGTGCATATGTTTCCACCGGTGCCTTTTGTCATGCCCCAGTGGGATCTTAAAGTTGTTCTTACTTTCCTAATGTGTGCTCCTTTTGAGCCCTTACATAACTGTCCTCTCCGGCTGCTCACTATTAAAACAGCCTTTTTGGTGGCAATTACATCTGCCAAGAGAGTGAGTGAGCTGCAGGCTTCATCATCAAAACCGCAGTATCTTACAATGTATCCTGATTAAGTAGTATTAAGAACTCATGCCTCTTTCCTCCCCAAGGTGGTGACCCCTTTCCATCTGGGTCAACATATCACCCTGCCCACCTTCTTTGCGCCACCGCATCCCTCTAAGGAAGAGGAGGGTCTCCATCGGCTGGACCCAAAAATAGTGCTATTGTTCTACCTTGACCGCACAAAAGAGTTTCTGGTGGGCGACCAACTCTTTGTGGGATATGTTGGTGCAAAGAAGGGTCGGGCAGTACAGAAACTGTCCATTTCGCGCTGGGTCTTTCTCTGAATAAAGATCTGCTACGCTTTGGTGAAGAAGCAGCCTCCAGAGGGCTTGAGCGCTCACTCTACCAGAGGAAAAGCTCCTACCACTGTATTAGCTCGTGGCGAGCCGGTGCTTGACATCTGCCAAGCGGCAACGTGGGCTTCCTTGTACACGTTTGTGGGACACTACAGCCTGGATAGCCAGGTGAGAAGGGAGGGGTATTTTGCCTGCTCGGTCCTGCAGGACTTCCTGGTATGAAATATATCCTCAAGACCCACCACCAGGAGTTATAGCTTGGGTATCTATTCTCAGGTAAGGAATCTGCAGCTAGAAGTCTCTCTCAGATGAACAAGTTCCCTACCTTCGGTAACTAATTATCTGGTAGAGACTCTATCTAGCTGCAGATTCCTTACACCCACCCTAGCCTCCCCGCACTGCGGCTACAAATATATATTTATTTATGTATATATGTTTTTGTGTTTTTGCCTTTCTTAAAGGCATGTATTTTACTTCAATCAAGTGAAAAAACGAAACTAAATACTGTTGGTTCTTCCATGACTCTGTGCTTCTGGCGTGGAAAGTTGTGGGAAAAGAACAGAAGTACACGCGCCAAGGTGGCGTCTATATAGACAACCCTGACATCACCAACGGCTCCAACGATGCTGACGACGCCACGCGGAGCCGGATGACGTAATCGGATCGGAATGATGCCACCCAACGGTGCACGCAGGGTACTGCTCAGCAGAAAAATTCAGGATTCGAAGCTGACGCCAGGGAATTCTAAGGTAAGGAATCTGCAGCTAGATAGAGTCTCTACCAGATAATTTGTTACTGAAGGTAAGTAACTTGTTCTTTTTCGCCACCCCTTTTTGGGAAATATCCTTTCTTATGTAGAAAAAAAGTCAAAGCACTGTGATTTCTGTGTTAAGCTGTCCAGGAGAAAACTCAATGAGAGTGGGACGATTAGACTTCACTGTAAGCATAAAGACAATATTTGTCAAGATGTGGTGACTAGCAGTGCAGAGGAAACTTGATAAAGGGCCCCTTAACCATACCTCCTAGTTATGTCTCTGTCAACTCCTCAAGAGGGAAGTCAAGCAAGATGCTTCACATCACGAACCGTGTTGTTGCTCGTTGACATCTATGATGTAGAGGCTTATGATGTTGAAGTCTTTAATGTTGCTATCTTCCACTTCTGCGTACAACCTTTCCTCTCAGAAGACCTAAACATTCAACTCCAACCTTGTCTCTGAGATCTGTACAAAAAGCTCCAGCCTCTCCTCGAAGAGTTCATTGGAGATTTCCTTGAAACAGAATTCCAATTACCAATAACTTTTCCTTAGCATTGAATCTTTCACAGATTTATATGCTTGGCTTATTATCCGTTATCTGATAGAGACTTCTAGTTGCAGATTCCTTACCTTAGAATTCCCTAAGGCGTCAGACTGGATCCGGAGATTTTTTTTAGAGCCGTACCCTTGCGCCCCGTCAGGCGGCATCAATCGACTCTGTGACCGTTGTTGGCTTTGCGGTCGCAGTGATGACATCACGGTTGTATATAGGCACCGCCCTGGCGTGCTGACGTCAGTTCTTTTCTTTCCGTGCCAGCCTACGCGCAGATCCAGAGAAAAGCTACCCTCAGTCACATTTTGACTGGATTTTCAATCCATTTGTTGACTTTTTTGACATTATTGGTATGTCAAGAAATCTTCCTGTAAGACCAGATTCAAGTTGTGTGACTCCTGTCATTGTATGATGTCAGTGACGTATCCGCACCTTGTATGCTTGTTGTGTCTGGACCACGACCCAAGGTCGTGCTCTGAATCGGGCCATAAGGGAGCGGGCCCTAAAACTCATGGCACCCTGGTGGTTGGCTCCTCCCTCGCAGAGGAAGGTCACAAGACCGTTCCAGGAGCCATCAACACTCGTCCTCGTCCCACTGCAAGTCCTCTGTACATTCAGGTCAAAATGTCCTTCGTCACCCCATTGCTCAGCCGATGCGACGCGGAGGAGCGTTGTCCTGCTAGGCCTCCGTCCTTGGAGCCTGCTTCTTGGTCGTATCCACGCCTCCCAGAGTTTCAGGGAGCCTGAGTCATCCCTGCTGTACTCTGGGAGTTTTATGATGTTGTGCGCCTCATATCTGGGCAGACCAATCCTCCTGCGAAGCCTTGGGCCCAGTAGGGTTGACAAGGGGCCCCCTTGGGTTCCGCGTCGGCGGCTTCGGTCTCTGCTCCAAAGGGCACCCCAGGATCCTCATCTGACCTGACTCTGGTCGTCCCATTGCGACCTTCTCCAGTGCCTGTGCAGAAGTCGACACTCCCGATGTTGGTTGGACTCATGATCGTCGATCTCATACTTATTCCCGACTCTGACCCGGAGGCGGAACAGTGTTGCTCGACGCAAGTTCGGACTTTGACAGGGACATCACTCCCCGGGTTGGATTCTGACCCGTATACCTATGGTTATGGGTACGGTGAGAGTATGGAGGTGTCGCTGGACCCTCTAGAATACCAGCTTGAAGACCCTTACATGGACTGGGCTCAGGAATTGGGTGAAGTCAGTGAGTTGGACACCTCCCCTGACTCTGGCTTGCTTTCTACCCCTACCGTAGCTATGAAGGAGAGTGCCTCCTACTCAGTGGTGGTGCAAAGGGCGGCCGAGGTCCTGGGACTGAGATGTTTCAGCCCAGGACTTCCACATCAGAACTCCTATTATCCTCAGAGAGGCCCTCACTGATGTCCTTCTGGGGATGTTGTATAAACCCAGCACAGGGGCTCCTGTCAACAGGACAATTGCCCGCCACCATAGGCCTACACCTAACGACACCAAATTCCTGACCAACACCCTATGCTTGAGAACTTAGTCATTCAGGCTTTCTCCTGTTCTGGCACACTCCCTTCCGCAACCCTGGTCACGGAATCAAAAAGACTGGACCAACCGGGGAAGAAAGTGTTCTCTTCCTCTAGTCCGGTATTGCGGTCCGTGAACACTGTATGCCTTTTAGGTCACTACACCCATACTTTATGGGATACGGTTGCACAGGTGCTACCACAGGTTCCGGAGGAGTCCTGTGCCATTTTCTCCCAAGCTGTTGCAGACAGTAAAGACGCAGCCAAGTTCACTATTTGATGTGGACTGGACACCACTGACTAACTGGGGAGATCGGTTGCATCAACAGTAACCCTTCGGTGCCACGCTTGGTTGAGGACATCTGGCTTTTCAGAGGATGTCCAGCAATCACTTATGGACCTGCCCTTCGATGGCACCTGTCTTTTCAGAATCAAAGCGGACTCAGTGCTCAAGCTCTTTAAGGAGTCCCAGGCTATTGCTCACTCCCTTGGCCTCGCAGCTGCTCCTTGCCCCCTCAGTCTGCTTTTTACTCCTTTTGTGGCTATGGAAGGGTCACCCAGCCACGTCCATTTACCTGCAACCACCATGCCATGCATGCTGACCAGCCTTTGCGTGGCCCACAGCGTGGAATCCAACAAACCCCCTGACCCAAATCATCCCCCCCCTAACTCCGCTACAGCCTCCAAGCCTCCCTAGTCCGTCGCTCCATCATGGACCAGTTGGTGGAGGGATTCACCATCGCCTGCCCCACTGGTAATCCATCACGACAGACAGGTGGGTTTTACAAATCGTCCAAAGGGACTACTCCCTCTCCTTCGAGACTACTCCTCCAGCCATGCTACCATCCTCTGATCGGATGGCAGAGGATCACTTGGCACATCTCCGCGAGGAGGTTACGGCTACCTTGGCCAAGAGAGCCATATAGAGGGTCCCTGTGACATCAATAGTTCGAGGTTGTTAATCCCACTACTTTCTGCTGCCCAAAAAGAACAAGGGCCTTTGTCCTATCCTAGACCTCCGGGCCCTCAATCTCTTCCTCAGGAAGAATTTCAAAATGCTCACTCCGGCTCGGGTCCTTTCTGCACTGGACCCTTGGGACTGGATGGTAGCGTTGGACTTGGAGGATGCCTTTTTCCATATTCCCGTCCTGTCTGCCCACAGACATTACTTTCAGTTTGTGGCAGGTCACAAGCACTTTCAGTTCACCTTGTGTCCTTTTGGCCTTACCAGCGCTCCTCGGGTGTTCACAAAAGTAATGGTTGCAGCTAATCTGCGCTATTTATGGATTTCAGTCTTCCCCTACCTTGACAACTAGCTGTTGAAGGCGGGATCGCCCAGTACATTTGATATATAAGATTGATATAAACTTACAACTGTACTTACCTGCAGCAAAGATCCTTTTGGTTCTAAAAATAAAGTAACAAAGTATATTTTTGCGATATAACAACATTGGCCTGGGGTTAATCATTGAGTGTGTGCCTCATTACTTGACTGTGTGTGCACAACAAATGCTTAGCACTACCCTCTGATAAGCCTAACTGCTCGACCACACTGCCACAGAAGAGAGCATTAGCCTCTGTTAACCCTCTGGGGATCCACTGGACTCTGTGCACACTATATCTTATTTTGGTATAGTATATACAGAGCCAGCTTCCTACACAGGATATTCAGGCTATGATACCAATGTTTCAGCCTTTATCCTGGATTTGGGTGAGAATGACTGAGGCTGCTGGGCCTCATGGCCTCCGGCATCCTGCTAGTCACACATGCCACATGGCATATGCAGACTCTGCAGTGGGCACAGCATCAGGGGAATCTCTTCGACATGGTCCAGATCTCAGAGGGAACTGAAAAAGATCTTCAGTGGTGGTTAACTAATCGAGATTGGGTCAGAGGCAGATCCCCCTCCCTTCCCCTACCAGATCAGACAGTGGTGACAGATGCGTCACTCCTGGGATGGGGCGGCCACATGGGTAAGGTGGAGATCAGAGGCATCTGGTCTCCAGCGGAGTCTGGGCTCCACATCAACCTTCTGGAGCTCAGGAGGATCAGCCTTGCATTGAAAGCATTCCTTCCTTCACTCCAAGGGAAAGTGGTGCAGGTGTTCCTGCACAACACCACTGCCATGTGGTACTGCAACAGGCAGGGCTGGTTGGGATTGTGGACCCTTTATCAAGAGGCCCTGCATTTCTGGACATGGCTTGAAAGTTAGGGCATATCCCTTGTGGTTCAACATCTGGTGGGCTTTCTGAACACCAGAGCAGACAAACTCAGCCATCAATGCATGTTCGATCACCAATAGTGTTTCCATCCAGAGGCGGCGCAAGGTCTCTTTCAGCAGTAAGGAGAGCCTTGGTTCGAACGGAGAACGCGCAATGTCAGCTGCTTTGGGCATTGGAGTTTCCAAGGCGGCACTCGCTCAGCAATGCTTTTCGTCATGAGTGGAATTCGGGCCTCCTCTATGCCTTTCTGCCAATACCACTTCTGCCCAGAGTTGTCAAGAAGATCAAGAACGACCATGTATATGTAATTCTTGTGGCTCCGAACTGAGCACGGAGAGTATAGTATTCTAAGCATGGCCATCGATCCTTTTGTGAGACTGCCTTCTCTGAGGATCTTCTGCCACAGCAGCAGGGGAGGGTTCTCCACCCAAATCTGTCCAGTCTCCATCTTCTTGCTTGGAGATTGAGCTGTGGCAGTTGACAGCTTTCAACCTTCCTCCCTAAGTCTGTGATGTTATCTTGGCAGCCAGGCGCCACTCCTCCAAAACATTATACACCTGTCTTCGGCATAAATTTGTGGCATGGTGTACCAACAAAACTGTTGATCTACTTTCTGCACCTCTATATGAGGTTCTTTTGTTTGTTCTCTCTCTTACCCAGAAAGGCTCTGCTTTGGGCACCATTATGGGTTATCTGTCTGCAATCTCTGTCTTCCTGATCAAGCCTCCTTGTTTAAATCTCCCATTGTTGTGAGATTCCTCAAAGGTCCCTTACCCATATGTTTCCACCTACCCCATTCATAATTCCCTAGTGGGATTTGATCCTGGTCCTCATTTTCCTCACGTGTGCTTCTTTTGAGCCACTTCATAATTGTACTCTTCAGCTTCTCGCCTTAAAACTGGCCTTCATTGTGGCCATCACTTCTGCATGGAGAGTGAGTGAGCTACAAGCTCTTTCTTCGAAGCTACCTTTAATCTCTGTCTATCCTGACAAAGTGGTGCTTTGTAATAGGGCATCTTTCCTCCCTAAAGTGGTCACGCCCTCTCATGTAGGCCAATCCCTCACCTTGCCTACTTTTTACACCCCCCTTCCCCCAAATACTTCTCATGAAGAGGAGAGACTCTATTGTCTGGATCAAAAAAGAGCGCTGGCGTTCTACCTCAATTGTACCAAAGACTTCCGAGTGGACAGTCAACTCTTTGTGGGTGGGAAGAAAGGATGGGCGGTGCAAAAGAGAACCATCTCCAGATGGGTTGTTCCCTGCATCAAAATGTGCTACGCTATGGCACCCCCCTGAGGGTTTGAGTGCTCACTCCACCAGAGGAACAGCTGCAACCATTGCATTAGCATCCAAAGTTACAGTCCTGGACCTCTGCCAGGCAGCAGCGTGGGCATCCCTGCACACGTTCACCAAACACTTCTGCCTGGACAGTCAGGTCCGCAGGGACGGCTCTTTTGTCCGTTTGGTCCTGCAGGGCTTCCTAGGATGATCGTGGTTCGCAGACCCACCTCTGGGGATGGTATTGCTTGGGTATCTATTCTAAGGTAAGGACTCTGCAACTCGAAGTCTCTACCAGATGAACAAGTTACTTACCTTCAGTAACAAATTATCTGATAGAGACTCTATCTAGCTGCAGATTTCTTACACCCACCCAAGCCTCCCCGCTCTGCGGATATATACATCATGTATTTATATTTTTGCCTTTCTCAAGGGCATGTCTTTTTCCTCAAACAATCCAGCGTAAAACTGAAATGCTTGTTGGTTCTTCCATGACTCTGCGCTTCTGGCGTGGGAAGTTGTGGTAAAGAACTGACATACGTGCGCCGGGGTGGTGCCTATATAGAAGACCGTGATGTCACAGACAGCTCCAACGACTCTGACGACGCCACACGAAGCCAGAGGATGCATGCGGATCCAAATGATGCCACCTGACGGCATGCGCAGGGTACTGCTCAGCAGAATAATTCCGGATTTGAAGCTGACGCCAGGCAATTCTAAGGTAAGGAATGTGCAGCTAGATAGAGTCTCTACCAGATAATTAGTTACCGAAGGTAAGTAGCTTGTAGGAAGAGGGTTTAGACCTACCCCCAGAAGAGTTTTGTGAGCCTGATGAAGACTCCTTTTTTATATTTAGATTGTCCCCACCTTTGTCCTGATTCTTGGAAGAATCCTTCTTCTGGTGATCACCCCCCAGTGTGAGTCATTCTACCCACTCTGGTGTGAACCCATTTGTCTGCCATATTACAAAATTCTTGGAAAGTGGTCAGATCTGAGTCCACCAAATGCTGATAAAATTTATCAGATATGTAATTGTTAAGAATGTGCCATCTCATAAGAAGATTTTACACGGTCTGATAGTCATGTACTTTTCTGTCATGTAACCAGCCTTCCAAGGCCTTGACAGAACTGTCCACAAAATCTACCCATTCCTGGCAGGTCTCCTTCCTGGTTTCCCTGACTTTTATCCTGTATTCTTCTGTGGTTAACCCAAAACCTTCAAAGAGAACATCTTTAAGGGCCTGAAAGTGTGCCTGCGTCTTCCTTCCTGACAGTGAGGAGTTTGCCCCTGCCCTGGTCATTAAAGGAAAGCCACACGATGGCTGCCAACTGTCTTTGAGGGACCTTCTGTACTCTACAAGCCCTCTCCAAGGCAGTGATCCACCTGTGGATGCCTTGTAAGGTGTGACAATTGTACTCCCTGACCCTGGTTTCTCTAAAGCAGTTGCTGCCACCATGGGGTATCAACCCCAAATTCTGCCTTTCCCTTTCCACTGCCAAGGCCTCTCTATTTAGGGCTAACTTGTTGCTGTAGCCTCAGCCTGGCCTCTTCTAGCCCCAGTTTGCTGAATTCCCTATCTAGGGATTCCCTCTCTGAGCTACAGTAGTTATTCTCATCAGATACTGCTGAGACATGGGTGTGAACAGATGAGGAGGATTTACCCCTCCTCCTGGAGACCCTTTGCACCAAAGTGGACCTACTGGTGTGTGTCCCCTTTTCACTGCCATGACTGTTCCCTACAGATATGGTGTGTTCCCCAGTTTTTTTCCTGGCCCTCTCCAGTGAAATCTAGGTCTACCCTATTAAATACTGGAGAGTCAGTCTCTACCTCCTGCTCTTCCTGGCTTGCAGTGCTCTGGCTGGAGGAGCAGTCCTAGGAGTATATTTGTTTGGATTTCTCCCGGTCTTCAGCTTCCTAGAAGCACACATCTGCCTCAATTCCCAAAAGGTGCAGCCCTCATACTGTGATTCTGAAGTCTGAGCTGCGGCTCCTGTTGTAGACATGTTACCCAGAGTAGTGTGGGTGCACCTATCTACTCCAAGGAGTTAGACTTTCTTAAAGTTTAGAGAAAGGGCTTTGCTGGACCCCCAGCTTACCTAAGCTAGAAGTCTAAAAACGTCCTTACTACCAAGTGTAGTGTATTCTGTCCTAAAGACTAGTAGTGACCTTTCCTGTGGAAAGTCACTGGTGACAAAGTGGTAAGGCAATTGGAAGTGTTTTATCCCACCGCTGCACCACCAATGTAGGAGGTTGGCCTGATGTGTGGTGTTGGCACCTTATACCATGTCCAGGCAACCCTTATTAGTAAGTGTTAGAGTGTCTAGGAAACCAAAGCTCTCCAGTTGCAGCTGTGGTGAGCAGCCAAGAGTTATGTAGGAGGAGTGTGAAGCACTTGCAATACCACAGTAGTCACACAGTAACTTATCACACATGAAGGGAACCACACAGTGTTTAAAAAATAAAGGTACTTTATTTTAGTAGCACTGAACTCGAATACTAGAGGCAATCCCCCCTTCCTGGCAGTAGGTTAACTCAAAATATACACAGGTATGTATTCAGGATTAGCATAAAAGCATTAGAAATAGCAAGAAATAGCAAGGGCCCTGTAGGGGGCCAAGCCATATACTAAAATAGTGCAATGCGAGAATGGGCCCCCACAGAGGATATGGAGTAGTTAGCCAAGGGCCGGGAGAGTATGGAACCCCAGTAGGTGAATTTCCAGGAGAGCAGAGGTAAGTTACCTGGTCGTCCCATTGGCTAACATGAGGACTTAGAATTGGAGCAATGCAGTCGCCGGATTGCAGACGGGTCAGCTATCAGGAGGACCATCAACATGCACAAGCAAATGCAAGTTGGATCTGAAGAAGATTTGCAGGGCTGGAGGGTACCAGCAAGATCCTGGGGACTCGACCCTTGGAGGGGAATCTGGGCTGATCCTAGGAAGACAGGAGAGCCATCAGAAACGGTCAGAGCCCCCATGAGCAACCCACAGGCAGCACACCTGAAGAGTAGTCTCACATCGCTGGAGCAGCAGAGAAGAGATTGTCCTTGCAGAGGTAGAGTGC
The DNA here is from genome assembly GCF_031143425.1 of Pleurodeles waltl. NCBI lineage: Eukaryota > Metazoa > Chordata > Amphibia > Caudata > Salamandridae > Pleurodeles > Pleurodeles waltl. The sequence goes on along the minus strand of NC_090443.1, from coordinate 444,124,151 downwards.
TGGGGGCCGGGGTTACTTGGAGCCTGAAAGTCACTCGGAGCAGGAGCCAACAAGCCATGGTTGCTGCAACAGGCATGGCACACAGAGATTTTGTCCTGGAGGCAAGGACTATCTATCTCCCAAGTTAGACATAAGGCAGAGAGGACCAAAATGACCCCTTAGAACCACCACCTGTGTTGGAAAATCTTCACAGATCCAGAGGACAGCAGATCTCTGCAGTCAGTGTGAGTCCTGGTGGAGTCTTGCATGCCAAAAAGGTGCTTGGACCCAGGGGCCTCTGCCCATCTTGTTTTCAAGATGGCAGAATCAAGTGGCTACCTGGAGGAGCTCTGGGCACCACCCCTGATGATGGACAGGGCAGTGGTCACTCTTCTTTCCCTTGTGAAGTTTCACACCAGAGCAGGGGGTCCCTGAACTGGTGCAAACCAGGTTATGCAAGGAGGGCACCAAATGTGCCCTTCAAAGCAAAACCGGTTGCTTGCGGAGGCTACCCCTCCCCAGCCTTGTAACGCCTATTTCCAAGGGAGAGGAGTTTACACCCCTCTCCCACAGGAAATCTTTTGTGCTGCAATTCTCTGGTCAAGCTGGTCAAGCAGCAGGGGGGCAGAATCCTGTCTGAAAGGCTTCAGCAGCTTGGGCTGCTCGCAGACCTTGGAAGACTGGTAGTAGCAAACCTGGGGGGTCCTCTAAGGAGCCCCCAAAGTGCATGGAATCATGCCACCAATACTGGCATCAGTATTTGGATATGATTCCAACATGTTTGAAACCAAACATGCATAGGTTCGGAGTTAGCATTATGTAGCTGGACAACTGGTAGTGACCTATGATTCGTACATAGCTAAAATGGTTTCCCCACACTTATGAAATTCAGGGAATTGGAACTAGAGTTCGTAGGGGCACCTCTGCTCATGCAGGGGTGCCCAAACACACAAGGACCTGCACTCTGGGCTAGGAGGGCCTACCATAGGGGTGGCTTATAGTGACCCGCAGTGAAAGGGTGCATGCACTTTTCACGCAGGCTGCAAATGGCAGGCCTACAGACACAGTTTGCCCGGGTTCCCATGTGTGGCATAATATGTGCTGCAGCCCTTGGGGGACCCATGGTGTACCATTGGCTTGGTTACCTAAGTACCATATACTAGGGACTTACAGGGGTACACCTGTATGCCAATTGTGGTGTGTAAAGGGTACCAAGGCAACCACATTTAGATGAGAGAGAGAGCACAATCATTGGGGTCCTGGTTAGCAGGATCCCAGTGAAAACAGTCTAAGCACACTGACAACAGGCACAAAATGGGTGTAACCATCCCAAAAAAGAGTGACTTTCCTACAGGGGGAAAGATGGACGACCCTGTATGGGTTGATTTGATGGCAGATTTTCACATCATTTGTCTCCAAACAACATGGGCAGCTGATTTGCTTGAATTGGATGGTTATCAATCATTTTGTGTCCCAGCCTGCCCCACCAGTTCAGGCAGGGCAAAGGGAGGGTTGGTAATGTTTGTAAGCAATGCTTTTGTTGGGAAAATCACTAAACAGTACACTGGTTCCACCTTCTTTCAATGTATCCTATTCGCTCTTAACCTAGTCTGGGATCTTTTGCTAATTAATTATTATAACAATGTTTTTGATGACTCTGCCCATCTCGTCCTTGACGTATTGGAGAATATTATCCGGGGCCTTATGAATTACCCTAGAAAACCCTTGAGAGATTGTTTGGGTAGGGGATTTTAATGCTTATTACTGTCCTATGTCTTTAGTCTCAAATTGTGGGCTTAGAGAATGTAGGGAAGACTCCTTTACCCATTTTAATCATTATATTTATGTAAATGCTCTTAATATGTTTATTGTCAAATTTTACCTAAGCATGCTAAATGGAGAAGGGGAGGGGAGTGATTTGCTACTGAATTTTTCTGGCCGAATCTGTCCAACAACTATTGATTGCAACTTTAGTTCTGAGATAGTTGGGGGCTCTTGGGGATTTTCAGGCCACTTTTTCTGGCTTTAGTGACCACGCTTTAGTGTCTTGTAGATTTAAGAGGGTGGATCTGGCTGAGCCCCGGACCCGAACCAGATATCAGCCCTTCTTGGGAAATAACAATGGTTTCACTATTAAGTGAGCCAGAATAAATAGCGCTGACTTTCTCCCATCAGTACTGCACAATAATCATAATGCCTTACTATTTGTTTAGATCCAAATGCAGAGTCCGACAAGATTGAGAAGGCTTTTGGGTGGATTTTTAAGGCCATTAGTGAAGCACTGACTGCCCCTGTTAAGACAAAGAAGTTTAATGGTGGGGGGTGGTTTGATTCTTTTTGCATGAAGGCTCTTGCTACACTTCATAAGGAACTACGCGCGGAGCCAAGGGATAGCTTGCAGATTAGGCAAGCCAGGGCAGAGTACCAGTCAGCCAGAATGACTGGGGTTAAAGAGATAAGGGAGAAGGCATGGGATGATCTTCAGCAAGCAAGTCAGCTAAATGATTGTGCGGCTTTTTGGAGGGTTGTGAACGCCCCATTTTTCAAAGAAATTACTGATAACTCTACGGAAGTGCATGTCCAGCGGCGCAGTGGGTGGTGCATTTTTTTGATCTGTATTTGCCCTCGCTGGAGGACATAGGGGTGGTGGTCGCATCTGGCAGTCTGGTGTTTTCCCCGCCCCTGTTGTTTGACCTTGAAGAAGTAAAAACTGCTTTGAGGGGATCTTGTCCAGGTAAGGCGCAAGGCCCCAACGGTGTCCCATTGGATCTCTTTATGGATTGCCAGGATCTGTGTGCACCACTATTAACAAATGTTTTTAACACATTTGCGAATGTCAGCTACCCCGCAACCTGGTTGGAGGCTATTATTGTGTGACTTACAAAGCAGGTGACAGCAGTGCTTAATTTGTAAATAAAAAGGTGCCGGTGCCCAAAATCCTCCTCTTAAACACGTGGCTGCTGCAATTAAATGTGCAAGCACCGAATACTGTGGCAGCGTAATCCCGAAGTCATCTCGGACCTTTTCAATCCATTTAAAGTCACTCCCTGCCCCTTCTGCTTACACTTGCAGCTTTCTGCTTTCTCTCATTGTGACCTTTTTCGTTTTTCTCTTCCTCCGTCTTTCCCAAGCGTGTCTTTTGCTTGCAGCCAATGCTTGAGGCAGAACACTAAGTGCCGGCCCTCAAAAATAAGTGCCAGTGCTCAGCACCGGAAAGAACAAGCACAAATTAAGCACTGGGTTACAGAGCCCTTCCAGTGAGTTATAGGCCCATCTCATTGTTGGACACTACTGTTAAAGTCATGGGCCGAATTTTGCTTCATAGGGTGGAAGAGTGGGCACAATTAAATAATATCCTTGCCAATACGCAATATGGTTTCAAAAAGGGAATGAGAACCATTGACAGATGTTTGAATTTGGGTTTAGATATTTTTAAGTGTGCTTTGGTCAAGCAAGGCACAGTGTTCATGACTGTTATGGACCTATCAGCTGCTTTTGATTGTGTAACCCATTAGAAGCTTTGGGAAATTATGTCTATGATGGGTTTGGAGGAGGCAATTATTGCCTTTATTAGGCAACTGTATACAGGGACCAAAGCCTCTGTATGTTATGGCGGAGGTGAGGAGTGCACAGACACTTTTGAAGTTAGTCAGGGTGTAAGGTAAGGATGCGTCCTGGACAGGTTTCTTTTTTCCTTGTATACAAACATAATTGAGGCAGTACTTACCTCTAGGCCCACAGATATCCCTTGTGTGGGTGCTCGCCACTTGCCAGTTTTACTCTATGCAGTTTTAATTGTTAGAACAGGGCAACCCTGCAGAGCCTAATTGTTAACTATGTTAATTTTATGGATTAACTTGACCTTCATGTTAATGTGAAGAAGACGTTTATAATGAGATGTGGTAAGCACCCAAAAAAGACCCTGCATTTCTATATTAAGAATGTTAGAATTGAAGGGACGCCTTCCTTTGCCTATCTAGGGATTTTATTTGACAGCAAAGTGGCATGGAAACAGATGGTGGAAAACAGAGCGGCACCGTTAGAAAAATCTGTAATGGGGCTACAGCGCTTTTGCAAGAAATTAGGTGCAACTCTAGTCAAAGAGCTCATGTCTATCTATGAGTTTAAGTCTGTTTCAGTGGCCTGCTTTGGGGCAGGCAAATGAGGGATGGTTGAGCTGGAGAAGATTAAAAGAGCTGAAAACTCTTTTATTAGGTAGTGCTAGTGGTGCCACAAGGGTGCTCCACGTTTTTGTGTCATGAGGAGCTTGGCATACCCTATATTGAGAATACAATTAAATTAGCTCCTCTGTTGCTGTGGCGGGCTGTCTGGGCAAAATAAACTGTTTATTTGAATGTTTGATTATAAAGGACTGTTTGGCTTTAGATTGGGTCCTTAATACCCTGTGGCTTGCCTGTGTTAAATCGATGCTGGAGCAAATTGGACTTATAGAGTTTTTCACCTCCCCTAATACTTGTAGCTCCTTTTCCAAAAAGAGTTTGAAAGAGAGGTTTGCGGTTTGGAGGAGGTTGGTGCGAACTGTGGCTAATCTACACAGATTATCGGTTCAAATGTATCAGCAAATTTCATATCAGGAAGGGATTCAGCCCTATTTGTGTGAGATACAGAATAGGCAGCCCTGCTTTATTTTCACAAGGTTTCTCTGCACCTTCTTTCCCTTGATAGTGGGTTTCCCTCCCTAGTGTAATTTGCATACTGATTTAGTTCTCTGGTCTTGTGATGGCAGCTCTATGCAGACAACTTTTCATATTATGTTTTTATGTCCTTTGTATCGTATTCCTAGAAAAAAGCTCCTGTGCCTGCCACTCAAAGCTATGAATCATTGCCAGTACTGTCACTTCTACAGCAGCTGCAGTCACGTTTGGTTGGCCCCACTTTTACAAAAACATTTTGGCAGGTGGTGTTTTTGCGAAGAAGCTTGGCCAGTTGATTTCCGCCATTGATGTTTTCATTTTTGCTGATGGTTTTTTAAGGTTAAGAACATGTTTCCGCTTTTTAGCAGTTTTTTTCTTTTTATGTATTATTTATTATTAATTCTTTTATTTGTGACATGCTTTTATGCTGCTTAAGTGAAGCGAATAAAGTTTTTCTTGACTTGACTTACTCTGAGTACTCAACAACACTCCCCAAGTTCTGACAGAGTCTTCTTCTCCACGTTCTCCTCAGTGGTAAGTTTGCCATCAATTCCGCCAGTCACTCTTTATCAGCTACCACAGTCACCTCTCCCGGTGGGATCTCTACCAAGGCACTCTAGATCTCGCCCCTGTCATACAAGACCTTGCAGCAATAGGTCTAGAACAAGCACATGGTTAAGATCTAGCTGTCCGCTCTCCTGAGCGAACACTCTCAAGGCGAAGCCAGGATTTTTAATCTAGATCGAGATCCTCCCAATGTCATCACACAACCTCCTCTTCAAATCTATATTCACCAACATTACCAGACTACCTTCAGTGAGAATATCTCCTGTTTATTATATAACCACTTTCCAGGATGTTCTGATCAGACACACCAACAAATTAAATATTGATTAGCTGACTAGTACAGCCACCGTTTGGGCAATCTTTGAAATGCTCCATCAAAATTCTGTCTCTAGATAATTGCTTCCTTTGGATTCAGATCTCTGAGAACAAGCTGTAGAACTATTTTGATACTGGGCTTCTGTTAAAGCTGCATCATTGAACATACAGAATACATATAAACCTCCAGATTAGAATCAATCATTTCTTTTCACAGATCCTACACCAGACTCCTTTGTCATCTCTGCTGCCAGGTAATTGCGTGCCACTTGCCCCATTGTTTACTGTTCCAAGGAAAGTAAAAAGTTGGGTTTTATGGGCAGAAAAGTGTGACGTAATTCTGCAGTCACTATCAAGCCTGCTAGCATGTCTGCTCTTGGCCGATATAATATGTCTCTTTGGGACTCTATTCAGCAACCCATAGAAGTCCTTCCCAGAGACAAGCATCACGACTTCCAAGAAATTACCAACAAGGGCATGATGGTGTCAAATCAAACAGAATCAAGCAGCCAACACCTCCACACTAGCATAACATAAATATGTCCACTTCCCAACACTGAAGTTTATACTTCCCTTTTTATTTGGTAATTAGGCTGATGATGACATGTCTTATATGAAGACTAAAATCGACACACTGACAGATGTTGGAAGGAATATAGGAGACATTCTTATAGACCCTATGACTGCGGATACGTCCATGAGAAGTTTCAAACCCCTCATTGGCTCCAAGGGCAGCAACATCAACAGCCACAGAGACATCAACAGCACAGGCATTACTCAAAGTCAGATGAGGTCATCAACCATCTGCCCAAGCCACTAAACCAGTTATGGGTGGCAAGCAGTTAGTGCTTTCTTCCCCCTCCCCCTGCTAACCATTCTAGTAGGGGGAAGCATAACATCTTATATGGAAAAGTGGTGAAAGAAAATCACTGACAAATGTGTTCTGAATACTGTAAAACATTGACACTGTCTTAGATTCATGTATCCATCACCATCCATTCCACCAAATAAATTATCCATGTTCCATTGGTAAAAACTGCAGCATGAATTCTCTTTCCTCTTGCAAATAATTGTGGTAGTAAAGGTCCCCGCTCTTCTCAAAGGAATGGGACTTTATTCCTGTTACTTTTGGGTGAAGAAGAAAGGATTGAAGAACAAGTACAGACCCAGCCTGATACGAGGCTTCGAGCTGCAGATTCCTTACCTTAGATTATGCCACAGGTATCAGACTGGATCTGGAAGTTTTCGAGCAGTACTTCTGCTCTGGTAGGTGTTATTGTTCAGGTTCACAGTAGTGGCGCCAGCATTGTCCATGCCAGAAGTGATGTGAGCAGTGCCTGTATAGATGCCATTGAGCGCACTCACCTCTGTTCTTTTTATCTCTGCCAGTCAGGGCAGATCCGGAGAGAGCTACCACCCGTTCATTCTCTGACTGACATCTTCTCAACTTTTTGTCAAAGCTTTTTTTTACATCTCCTGGTGTGTTAGGATTGTCTCCTAAGACGTCACCAGGCTTTAAAACATGTGGTGACTGTCACAGGCAGATATCTGTGACAGACCCTCATTTGATTGGCCTCTGGTTCTTGGAGCCCTTCTTGTGTTCACCAAGGTGATGGTGGTGGCCACAGCTCATCTGCGCAGATCAGGGGTTTCAGTCCTCCCCTAACTCAATAACTGGCTGTTGAAGGCAGGCTCGCCCTAGGCTCTCTTCTCCCACCTCCAGACTACAGCAGGCCTACTGCAGTCTCTGGAGTTCACTATAAACATGCCAAAGCCACACTTGACTCCCTCTCAGATGCGCCCTTTCATCAGAGCTGTTCTGGACATGGTACACTTTCGGGCTTATCCTCCTGAGCAGTGGGTCCAAAATATTCAGGTTATGATACTGATATTTCAGCCTGTATCCTGTATTTCTGTGAGATTGACTCTGATGCTCCATGGCCTCCTGCATCCTGCTGGTGTCACATACCAGATGGCATATGCAGGCTCTGCAGTGGGACCTGAAGTTCCAATGGGCGCAGCATTAGGGGAATCTCTCTGACATGGTCAAGAGCTCAGAGGGAACTGCGCGAGATCTGCAGCAGTGGCTTTTGAACTGCTATTGGGTTAGAGTCAGATCCCTCTCCCTTCCCCAACCAGATCTGACAGTAGTGACAGATGCTTCTCTCGTAGGGGATTTCCACTGCACCAGGTCACTTATAAGTCACCCCTGTAGCAGGCCCTCCAGCCCTGAAGGAAGGGTGCAGAATAACCGTGTGTGAAGGCACCCCTGCACTAGCAGAGGCGCCCTCACGACCATTTTCCCGGACTTTGTGAGTGTGGGGACGTTATTTTACGCGTGTACTGGACATAGGTCACTAACTATGTCCAGCAACATAATGGTTACTCCGAACATAAGCATTTCTGGTATCAAAAAGTTGGAATCATACCTCAAGGCTTTAGCAAGCATTGGTTGTATGATTCCATGAACTCTGGGGGCTCCTTAGAGGACCTCCAGTATTGCCATTACAGCCTTCTGAAGTTTTCCAAGCAGCCCTAGCTGCTGCCACCTCTCAGACAGGTTTCTGCCTTCCTGTTGATTGAGAAGCTCAAGTCTACGAAGGCATAACAAAGGATTTCCTTTGGGAGAGGGGTGTTCACCCTCTCCCTTTTGAAATAGGTGTTATAGGTTTGGGAGGGGTTGCCTCCCCAAGCCATTGGAAATGCTTTGAAGGGCACATTTAGTGCCCTCCTTGCATAATCCAGTCTACACCAGTTCAGGGCGCCCCAGTCCCTGCTCTGGCGCAAACCTGGACAAAGGAAAAGGGGAGTGACCACTCCCCTGTCCATCACCACCCCAGGTGTGGTGCTCAGAGCTCCTCCAGAGGCTCCCTAGGTTTTGCCATCTTGGATTCCTAGTTGGCAGGGAACTCTGGGAGCATTGAGTGGCCAGTGCCAGCAGGTGATGTCAGGGCCCTCGCCTGATAGGCGCTTACCTGTTTGGCAGATCAATCCCCCTTTCAGCGCTATTTAGGGTCTCCCCTTTGGGTGGTTCTTCAGAATTCTCTGCATCCTCCACCTCAACTTCTCACTGAAGAAACTGCATCTGGACCCTATAGGAACTCTACAAACTGCAACAAAGAAGCAAAGACGACTTCTGCAACATTGTATCTTCAGCTCCTGCCAGCAACTGTTTCCCGTTCATGCATCCCCAGAGGACAGCCTGTTTTCAGCCTGCACCAGAAGAGCAAAGGAATCTCCCTTGGAGTGAAGGAGTCACTCCCCTGCTTCAGCAGGCACCTCACCCAGACTACCGGCTGTGTGGATCGCCTCTCCTGACGAGCTGCGTGGATCCTGCATCACGGGTGGTGGACTGAAGTGGTCCCGACAGTCCTGACGTCCTACTGTCCAACTTTGGTGGAGGTAGGAGCTTGTCTCCCCAAGCAAGACAGCACCCCCGTGCACCGCATGTTTTGCAGTTGCCAAGGCTTGTTGGCATCCTTCCACGAAGTTCTTTGTGCACCGTGCAGCTCCAGCCCCCACACTCTATCATTCGACGCACATCTTCCTGAGTGGTTCTCCGACAGGGTGGGAGCCCTTGTTGTAGTGTTGTGTGGGCTTCTTTTTGCACCGCCTTTGTCCCCGTGCTGTGGGACTCCTGTGTGCGCTGTCTGCTCTCCTGAGAGCTCTCTGAGTTGCTGAGTGCCCCCTCTGACTCCCTCTTCTGGGTAGAGTCCACCAAGTCTGTCATGATCCCAGGCAGCACCATTTTCCGCTACCCAAATTTTTTTTGTGTGCCAAGGCTTGTTGGTGGACTCCAGCGACACAAACGAGACTGCAATCCTCCATCCGGCGTGGGACATCTCTTGCACCAACCAGGAACCCGACTCCGTCTTCTTGGGTGCAATACTGACTTTTCTTCTTCACCAGTGGTTCTTCTTTTGCACCTTCATCTGGTTAGCAGAGGCTCCTGTTCTCCCTGGACTCTTCTGTGCTTCTTGGACTTGGTACCCTTCTTCCACAGGTCTTCAGGTCCAGGAATCCACTGTTGGTGTCTTGCAGTCTCTTCTGTTTCTTGCATAATCTTCTTTCTTGTGTTTCTGGGTGTTCTGGGAAAGTTACTGTGCTTTACTGCTTTCCTGGGCTCTGGGTAGGTTCTAGTACTTACCTTTGGCGTTTTCTAGTACTTCCAGCGCCCCTCTACACACTACACTTGCCTAGGTGGGAAAACAACGTTCACATTCAACTTTCTTAGTATATTTGGTTGTGTTCCCCCTAGGCCCATTTCTAACTATTGTGATTTTTACTATTTGCACTGTTTTGTAACTGTTTTTACACCTTTTTGTTTGCATACTAATGTATATAATTTGTATAAATACTTACCTCGGAAAGGAGTATGGTCTCTGGTATTTTTGACATTTGTCTCACCAAAATAAAGTACCTTTATTTTTGTAACACTGAGCATTTTCTTTCATTTGCGTGAGTACTGCATGAGCTTTGCATGTCTCCTAGATAAGCCTTGGCTGCTCAGCTACAGCTATCTCTAGAGAGCCTGACTTCTAGACACTGCCTACATTTCACTCATAAGGGATAACTGGACCTGGTATAAGTACCTTAGGTACCCACTACAAACCAGGCCAGCCTCCTACATCTACCAAGTTATATATCCTAATGGGTGTGAGAAACCTGTGGACTATTGGTACTGGTTGCAAAACTGAAGGCTGTGGCGTGCTTCTTCTGGTTAAGAATGAGGATTTGCTGGTGGAAGCAAATGTTGGTGAAGAACAAGTTACTTACCTCCAGTAATGCTTCATCTGGTAGAGACTGTCTATAGCTCCAGATCCTCTTCCTTTAAATTTCCCACGCGTCAGACTAAATCTGGAAACGTTTGTGAGAGCAGTACTTCTGCACGCTGTTTGGTTCTGCACATCATCATTGGCACCGGAAGTGACGTTGTGGTCACCTATATGGGTGCAACCCAGGCACGCAGACGTCAGTTACTTTTCACAACTTTCCACCCCAGAAGTGCAAAGCCATGAAGTGAACTGACAGATGTGTGTCAAAACTAGGGCCCTGAAAGAGGAACAACCCTAGCCCTAGAAATCTGAAGCTAGATATTGTTTCTACCAGATAATGCATTACCAAAGGTAAGTAACTTGTTCATCTGATAAAAGACTTCTAGCTGCAGATTCCTCACCTTTGAATGGATACACAAGCCATATCCTCCTGAAGGTGGGCTGCGGACAATATTTCTAAACTGGAAAAGTCCTGCAGGACCGAACAGGTGAAATGCCCGTCCATAGGGACCTGACTGTCCAGGCCGTAGTGTTTGGCAAACGTGTGCAGGGACACCCATGTTGATGACTGTCAGATGTCCAGGATTGCAACTCCACCAGCTGACGCTGTGGTCACAGCTTTTCCTCTGGTGGAATGGGCCCTCAAGCCCTTGGGAGGCTGCTTTGTAGCCAGGGTGTAGCAGAGCTTGGTAAGAGCATGCCCCTGGGTGAAAAGGTTTATTTTTGTAACGCCCAACCTTTTTTTTTTCGCTTCAACATACCCAACAAAGAGATGGCCATCCACCCGCAACTCCTTTGTGAAGTCAAGGTAGAAATACAATGCTCTTTTTGGGTCCAGTCGGTGGAGTCACTCCTCTTCTTTGGAGGAATGTGGAGGAGTGTAAAAGGTGGGCAGGGTGACATACTGCCCAAGATAGAATGGAATCACCACTTTCAGAAGGAAAGAGGCTTGGCTGTGAAGCCCCCTCTTGTCAGGGAACACAGTAAGATAAGGAGACTTGGATGATAAAGCCTGCAGCTCACTCACCCTCTGGGCAGATGTAATTGCCACTAAGAAGGCTGTCTTGATGGTGAGCAGCCGGAGGGCACAACTGTGTTGTAGATTGAAAGGAGCACACATAAGATACGTGAGAACCAAGTTCACATTCCACTGGCATGATGAAGAAGGATGGAGGGAACATATGTACAAGCCCTTTAAGAAAGCTACTTACAATAGAGGACTTAAATTAAGAGAGTGGGTCAGGCAGCCGCAGGAAGTCGGACAGAGCAGAAACATAACCCCTAAGGGTGCCCAAGACAGAGCCCTGCTGGGAAAAGGTAAGAATGAAGAGAAGGATATCAGAAAGAGAGGCAGAAAGAGGGTCACAAGACTTTTCTGTACAATATTTTACAAACATTTGCCAATGTCATGCGTATACTGTTTTGGTGGAGGGACGCCTGGTCGCCAAGATAATTTGACATACTTCAGACGGAAGGTCAAAAGCTATCAACTGTTGCCACTAAATCTCCATGCAAGTAGGTAGATTGTCGACAGGTTTGGGTAGAGGACCCTCCCCTGCTGCTGTGACAGAAGATCCCCCCCCCAAAGGAGCAGCCTGATCTGAGGATCAATGCTCATCTTCAGAAGCTTGTGATACCAGACTCTCCATGCCCAGTCTGGAGCCACAGGAATGGCTTGGGTCCAGTGGTTCCTGATCTTCTTGAGAATCCTGGGCAGAACTGGTAGGGACGGAAAGGCGTACAAAAGGCCTTAACTCCACTCAAGATCAAAAGAGGCCTTTGAGCGACTGACACATTAGAAACTTCAGCAAGCAAAATTGCTGACATTGCGTGCTCTCTTTGGAGCCGAACAGGTCTTATCAAGGCTCTCCCCACTGCTGAAAGAGTCCTTAAGCCTCCTCTGATTGGAGATGCCACTCGTGATTCGCTATGCATCGACAGCTAAGTTCATCCACCTTGGGGTTCAGAGAACCTGCCAGGTGTTGAACCACCAGGGTTATGCCTGCTGTTCCAGCTATGTCCAGAGGCACAGGGCCTCTTAACTAGGGGGAAAATCCCACCCTGCCCTTCTTGTTGCAGTACCAGATGGCAGTGGTGCTGTCCATGAACACCTGCACCATCTTCCCTTTGGCAGCGGGACAAAATGCTTTCAATGCTAGCAGAATTGCCAGGCGCTCCAACAAGATTATGTGAAGTCCAGATTTCACCAGATACCAGAGTCCTCTGATTTCCACCTCTTCCAGATAGCCGCCCCATTCCAGGAGAGACCCAACTGTCACTACTGTCAGATATGGTTGGGGAAGGGAGGGGAGTCTGCCTTTGACCCAATTACAGTTCGTAAACCAACACTGAAGGTCTTTTGCAGTCCCTCCGAGATCTGGACCATGTTGGAGAGATTCCCCTAATGCTGCACCCACTGGAACTTCAAGTCCCACTGCAGAGCCCACATATGCCATCTGGCATGATTTACTAGCAGGATGCAGGAGGCCATGAGGCCCAGCAGCCTAGGAGTCATTCTCACCGAAATCCAGGACAGAGGCAGAGACATCGGTATTACAGAACAAGTTACCTTCGGTAACACCTTATCTGGTAGAGACATATTCTAGTTGCAGATTCCTTACCTTAGACTTTCCCCCCATGTGTCAGTCTGGATTCGGATATTTTTCTCAAGCAGTAACCCTGTGTGCCGTTAGGTGGCGACGGTCAGCTCAGCGTCCGTCATCGGGTGTGCTAGATATGGCAATTTGGGACCTATGTAGGCATCACCCCAGCACAATGATGCCCGTTTCTTTTCACAACTTTCCACGCCAGAAGCGCTCAGCCATGAAGAACACTGACCAATGGTGTGTCAAAACTGGGGCCCTGAAAGGGAAGTACCTGTCCCTAGAAATCAGTTTGCAGAGTTGGGAGGATGGGTGGGTAGGTACGGAATTTTGCAACTAGAATATGACTAACAATAAATCTTTACCAAAGGTAAGTAACTTGGTCATTTGCTAGAGACTTCTAGCTGCAGATTTCTTACTTTAGCATGGATACCAAAGCAATACCATATCTCAGAAGAGGATCTGCAAACCAAGATCATATTAGGAAGTCCTGCAGAACCAAACGGGCCAAGTACCCTGACTGTCTAGACCAGGGGTCTTAAAACTGGGGGGTGGGTTCTCCTAGGGGGGCTCAAGTGATCCTGCCTGGAGGGAGTGGGGTGCTCAAGTGATCCTTGGGGAGGGAGACCAGGCTCTGGCCAAAAGCAGGATTATGCTAACAAAAGGGCTTTGTTTTAAGTTGAAAAAAATTGAGCAGCAGTTAACCGCTTAGTAATGGGCCATCACTAACCTGTTTTGCCACCTACATCCAAGCTGGGTGTATGTGTCAAGAGGGAAGGGACTTCAACTGCTCTTCAAAACCCTTGCTTCTAATAATCAAACTGTGGACACTTTTACATGTAAGAAAGGCCTGTCTGACCAGAAAAGTATATGTTTGGCATTATGCATTTGATCGCATTTTTAAAACAGTAACAGGACTTAACTGCAATGTTTAAAAATAAGTGTAGACAAATTTAAACAATGCCAATTTAATAGAACAATTGTGAAAAACTCGGAGGAGGTGGCCGATGATTTTTCTTCCCACTGGGAGAGGCGCAACATAAAAAAGTTGGAAGACCACTGGTCTAAACAGTACTATCTGGTGAACGTGTGCAGAGATGCCCAAGGACTGGAACTCCGTGTGCTACGCAGTGGGTGCAGCTGAGGCTCTGGTAGAATGAGCACGCAAATCCTCTGGGGTGTTGCTTTTTAGCCAATGCATAGCACATTTTAATGCAAAGAACAACCCATCTAGAGATGGTTCTCTTCTGCACTGCCCGACCTTTCTTCGCACCCACATACCCAACAATGAGTTGATCATCCACCTGGAACTCTTTGGTATGATCAAGGTAGAATGCCAACTCGCTTTATGGATCCAGGTGTTGGAGTCTCTCCTTTTCCTTAAAAGGATGAGGGGGTGCGTCAAAAGTAGGCAAGGTGATAGATTGTCCTACATGAAAGGGCGTGACCACTTTTGGCAAAAAGGAAGAACTGTTGCAAAGCTCCAATTTGTCAGGATAGATGGAAAGAGAGGATAACTTAGATGACAATGCCTGCAGCGCACTTACCCTGCGGGCAGACGTAATGGGCACATGGAAGGCTATTTTTAATGTCAGAAGCCTGACAGGAAAATTATGGAGCAGCTCAAAAGGAGCACACCTTAAGAAAGTAAGAACAAGATTCAAATCCCTTTTGGGCATTATGAATGATGATGGGGGATACATATGGGTAAGACCCTTAATGAAAGGAAAATAGGAGATTTAAACAAAGACAGTGGTCAGGTAATCTCAGAAAAGCTAGGATGGCAGACAACCTTTGAGAGTGCCCAAAGCAGAACCCTGCTGGACCAAAGAAATTATAAACAGGAGGACGTTGAAAACAGAGGCAGAGAGGGGGTCAACAGACTTGTCTGTGTACCATGCCACAAATTCGTTCCATCAATAGGCCTATGAGGTTTTGATGGAGGGACGTCTGGCTGCCAAGATAACATTACAGACTTCAGGCAAAAGGTCAAAAGCTGTCAAATGCTGGTGTTCAATCTCCACGCAATAATGCGGAGCCTGGACAGGTTCGGGTGGAGAACCCTACCCGGCTGCTGCGACAGAAGATCTTCTTGAAGGGGCTGTCTGATAGGAGGATTGGTGGCCATGCTTAATAGCTCGGGATACCAGACTCTTTGTGCCCAATCTGAAGCTCAAGGATTACTTGGGCCTAGTTGTTCTTGATCTTCTTGAGAACTTTGGGCAGAAATGGTATGGACGAAAAGGCGTACAGGAGGCCTGAGCGCCACTTGAGATGAAAAGTGCTGCAGAGCGAGTGCCGCCTTGGAAAACTCCAATGTGCAAAATTGCTGAAATTGTGCATTCTCTGTGGAGGCAAACAGATCTACCCAAACCTCTTCCAACTGCTGAAAGAGATGGAGATGCCATTTGTGACTGACCAGGCATTGGCAGCTGAGTTAATCTACTCTGGCTTTGAGAGAGCCCGCCAGGTGTTGAACATCCGGGGAAATGTTCAAGACATGTCCAGAGGCGCAGAGCCTCCAGACAAAGGACCACAACCCCACCCCACCTGCTTCTTGCAGTACCACCTGGTGGTAGTGTTGTCCATGAACACCTGTACTACTTTCCATTTAAGAGAGGGAAGGAATGCTTTCACTGTCAGTCTAATTACCCTGAGCTCCAAAAGGTTTACAGGGAGCCCGATTCCGTTGGAGACCAGACACCTTTAATCTCCACCTCTCCCATGTGGCCACCTCATCGCAGGAGAGATGGAATGGTTTCTTACCTGTAACTCCAGTTCTCTTGTAGGGGTATTTCCATGATAGTCATAAGCACTGAATAGTTCCGCGCGCCTGCGGGGACCCCGGAGCACTGATGTGAAGTATATTCTTAAGTGCAAATACCAGCCCTTTGAAAAAAGGTCTGTCAAAAAACACTTAAGAATAACACTGTGCAGCCTATGTGAACAGCTACACAGGCCAAATTGTTAAAAAGAAAAACAGTTGTAGTGTAAATTCACGTTTAAACATCTATTTATTCTAGAAATGTAATAACAAATACATTCTCATATTCTATTTACACCTCTCATGAGAATAAAACAATGCAGGCCAGTGTAGCCCATAGGCTGCCATTATACAGAATGTAAATAGAGCTGTGCTTTTAAGAAAGTAAAGTCTTCCTGTTTCCCATCATGCACAGCAAAAGGCAGTTGCCTCAGTTCTTTTTTCCGGCTCCTTTCTGACAGGACCCTGAAGCATTGAGCTCTACCTCACAAAGCCTTTTTTTTACAGAAATTCATTCAAAATCTTTTGAATTTCAATTTCACTCGACGTTTTTAATATTGAGTGATCATTTCCTACTCTTTTCTGTTAAATTCTGACAGAATTTTGAGGTTTTTCTAGTTTAGAAATGCCTTCACTTTTTGATAAATGCCCTTCTTGTGGCAGAAAAAAGGCTAAAACAGATCCACATCGGGTCTGTATAATTTGCCTTCCATCCAGCCACAAATCGGAATCGTGTGACATCTGTAAAACTTTCTCCAGAAGAACTCTTCGTGATAGGGAGAAAATCCGACTTCAGGCAAGAGAGGACAGGAGAAAAAGTTGTCATTCTACCACAGAGCGAGGAGAAGGTCAGTCTTCTACCAGGGCTCACCCTGTTTCCTCTGTAACTCCTACCAGACCTGCTCAAAAACGGCACAGGTCTCCGACGACGTCATGGGCGTCGACGTCGAGACAGGGAACGGCGCCAACATGCTCGCCCTCGAGGACTGGTTCACCGGCGAGGAAGAAGCATAGTTCGCCGTCGACAGCCATTTCGCCGTCGAGACGGCGTGGACGCTCGCCGTCGAGAGGATCTGGGTCGCCGTCGACACGGCGAGGATGCTCCAAGTCGAGGAGATCTGAGTCCGGTTCGCCGTCGACACGGCGAGGGCGATCGGCGTTGAGGGAGAGGGCTCGCCGTCGGAGACGTTCGGCGTCACCAAATCGACGTCGAGGGTCGTCGTCGAGAGGTTCTCAACGGCGAGAGGAATCGACGCCAAGAGGCACTCACCGTCACCGCACTTCGACGTCGAGGAGTGTGTCGACGTCGAGGCGACAATCAAAGAGACCTAGAAGGGTTTATACCAAGTCAGAATCCTCGGCCTCACTCATCCTGCTTCCAGCGTCTCCACAGCTCTCTCCTCAACAGTCGCCGTTGCCGCAGACACCAGTGACACCAGTAACACCTACGGCTCCTCTTCCGGCTCCTCCTTCAGAGTCTGTTCTGAGGACTCCAACGCGATCCATAAGGCATTCTGGACATTCCTCTAGACGTTCATCTTCCTCTCGGCACCACCGTCATAAGTCACGGCAGAGATCTCAGCATTCACATCATAGACATTCTTCTTCGTCTACACGGGACTACTCTCCAACCCTATCGGACTCACCGTCCCCGAGAGTGTCCCCCATAGATGATGTGAATACATTCCAGGAGGTCTTGGTGCGAGGGGCGACCAAACTGAATATCCCGTTGGCGGTACCTGCCCCATCGACTTCAGTAATCTTCGAGACCTTGCATCAGAGGACATCTTCGAGACCTTTGCTTCCACTGGTTCCGGGTCTTATTGAACCGGCAATGGATATTTTTCTTACACCGGCCGCAACGAAGTCTGCTCCTTCCAGACTTATTAAGAAGTATCGTCCACCGGAACAAGATCCTCTATTCTTGAGGTCGGACCCAGTACCGGACTCGGTGGTTATAGTAGCGGCAAAGAAATTGCACTCTACATCACCGTCTTCCTCCTCACCTCCGGATAAAGAGAGCAGAAAGATCGATGCTGCAGGCCGAAAAGTATGCTCTACTGCAGCCATCACAATGAAAGCAGCCAGCGCCACTGCTTTATTAGGGATATACGATCGGGCCCTCTGGGACTCTATACTGCAGTTTGCGGAGCATCTTCCTAAGGACAAAAGGGAAGATTTCCTGGAGGTCGTGGGTGAGGGAGCCATGGTTTCTAACCAGGTAATAAGTGCTGCGGCTGATTCTTCGGTGCTGTCCGCACATAACTACGCTCACGGAATAGCGCTAAGAAGACATGCATGGTTGCGATTAACATTTCTCAAACCAGAAGCACAGCAGAGAATACAGAATTTACCTTTCTCAGGCTCCACTTTGTTCGGCTCTCATGCCGATGACGAGATGGCCAGGATGAAGTCTGAGCTAGATACTCTAAAAGCGGTAGGCATGGAACGCCCGAAAGAACAACGAAAGGTATTCCGTCCATATCAGCGAAGACTTTTCACCCACAGGTATCAGAAACCACACTGGATGTCTTCACGCCCCCAGCAGCAGCAGCAGCATCAAAGGGTCTTCTCCACACAATGAAGATCGACAATGGGTCGTTCAACACCACAAACTCAGGCAACTCGACAGGCTCCCGCGTCTAAGCCCTGAATCTTTGCTTCCCCCTCCTCCGTTATCCACTCCGGTAGGGGGAAGTATCTCAAATCATCTGGACGAGTGGCTACACATCACAACAGACGCCTGGGTATTGAATATTGTGCGACATGGTTACGCTCTCAGATTCACCAGTCATCCACCATCTGTTCCACCCAAACCACACAGCCACCACCTCGAAGCTCTTCAGTTAGAAGTCACTATTCTATTACAAAAAAGAGCCATAGAACCCGTCCCGATCAGGCAGCAAGGGAAAGGGATTTATTCGAGGTATTTCCTTGTGCCAAAAAAAGACAAGCAAGAGTTTCGTCCCATTCTAGATCTAAGGACAGCAAACAAGTGGATTCGCAAAGAGAAATTCAGGATGCTATCCTTGCACCAAATTTACCCACATCTTCGTCAGGGCGACTGGCTCTGTGCGATAGACCTTTGCGACGCTTACTTTCATATTCCGGTGACCAAGAAACATCGAAAATTCCTAAGGTTCACCGTCGGAAAACGTCATTACCAATTTGCGGTTCTACCCTTCGGCCTCAAATCAGCGCCGAGAACTTTTTCCAAATGCATAGCGGTGGTAGCCGCCCACTTGAGGAAACATCGAATATTTGTCTACCCCTATCTAGACGATTGGCTCATAAAGGCCTCCAGTTATCTAGAGGCGCAACAGCATTTCAAATGGGCTCTACAGCTGTTACAGAATCTCGGTCTTCAAGTCAATCTCCTGAAGTCCACAGCAACGCCTGTTCAGAGGTTGCATTACTTAGGGGCCATTATAGATACCAATCTATGAAAGGTGTTTCCTTCGGAGGAACGACGATTATCGATTCTCCAAAAGTGCAAACAACTACAGGAAACTCCACAGACCACGGCGAGAGTAATAGCTTCTCTACTGGGCTCGATGGCGTCTTGTATCCATCTCGTTCCCAATGCTCGCCTCCATATGATACCCTTACAGGAAAACCTGGAGGATCAATGGTGTCAACTGATGGACGATTGGGAGAACAAAGTCCTCCTTTCTCCCCACGCCCTACAGTCCCTCAAGTGGTGGTGTTCACCCAACAATCTCTTGGTGGGGATTCCGTTCCAACAACAGCCTCCAGCTCAAACCATCGTAACAGATGCGTCACTGCTCGGATGGGGAGCGCACATGGAACATCTTCGAGTCCAAGGCAAGTGGTCACAGAGAGAGAGTCTCTATCATATCAACCTGCTGGAGCTTCGCGCAGTCCACCTTGCGCTCAAAGCCTTCCTTCCCTCTCTGAGAGCGGAAACTCTCCTTCTCCAGACGGACAACGTGGCCACTATGTACTACGTAAACAAACAAGGAGGCACCAGGTCCAGGATTTTATCCAGAGAGGCTCAGACAATCTGGCATTGGCTTCTAGCCAGGAACCTGTCGCTAGTGGCAACTCATCTGCCTGGCATCCAGAATGTTCAAGCGGATGCTCTCAGTCGCGTAATGGACGAGAACCACGAATGGGTGCTACACGACGTCGTTCGTTCCATTTTTGCACTATGGGGTACCCCCTCTATAGACCTATTCGCAACCCCAGAAAACAAAAAATGCCAAAACTTCGCCTCCAGATATTACAATCCAGGGACACTGGGGAATGCCCTGTGGATAAGCTGGTCAGGAGCATTTCTTTACGCCTTTCCACCGCTTCCCCTGATTCCGGCGGTCCTCCAGAAGTTATCCAATGCTCAGTCCAAAATGATCCTAATTGCTCCGGAATGGCCACGCCAATGGTGGTTTCCAGACCTTCTTCACCGGTCACTCAAACCACACATCAGGCTGCCTTATCGTCCGGACCTGCTCACGAAGTTCAGAGGGCAGATATCTCATCCCAACCTCTCATCGTTGAGTTTGGCAGCATGGCTCCTGAGCTAGTGCAATATGGACACTTGAACCTACCTCAGGACTGTATGGAAATCCTGAAAGAAGCAAAGCGCCCTTCCACACGATCGGCTTACGCAAGCAAGTGGAAGAGATTCTGTGTGTGGTGTTTAGACAACAACATTGACCCGGTATCCTGTGGAGAGGAATCTATCCTGCCATACTTGCTAAGTTTGGCAAAATCGGGCTTACAATTGTCATCAATAAAGGTACACTTGGCGGCTGTAACGGCATACAGAAAGAGCCCTTCACAAACTTCCTTTTTTCGGATTCCCATTATTAAGGACTTCCTGGAAGGTTTAAAAAAGGTCTTTCCTCCCATTAGAAAGCCATCTCCTCCATTGGAACTGAATGTTGTCCTATCGCGTCTGATGCTACCTCCATTTGAGCCAATACATAAGGCATCACTTCAACATCTCACATGGAAAACTGCTTTTCTTGTGGCAATCACTTCAGCGCATAGGGTCAGCGAAATACAGGCCCTTTGCGCTCAAGAGCCCTACACGGTTTTTCATTCTGCGAAAGTGGTAATGAGGACTCATCCAAAGTTTTTACCAAAAGTCGTCTCCGACTTTCATGTGAACCAAACCATTTCATTACCAACTTTCTTTCAAAATCCAACTACTCCTGCTGAGAGAACTCTGCACTCTCTGGATGTAAAGTGGGTTTTGAAATTTTACTTGGACAGGAAAAAATGCTTACGTAAATCACAACAGCTCTTTGTTAACTATGGCCCAGTTAGAACAGGGTTGGGCACGTCTAAGCAATCTTTATCCAGGTGGATTGTTTCATGTATAATGTTATGTTATCAGTTAGCGAACAAATCCCTTGGTGGTAGGCCAAAAGCCCACTCTACTAGAGGGAAGGCAGCTACTGCAGCCTTGATGAGAAATGTCCCTTTGGCAGAAATATGCAAGGCTGCCACTTGGAAGTCGGTCCATACCTTTACTCAGCATTACTGCCTTGATACAGACGCTAGGGCAGATGCGCAGGTTGGACAGGCCTTGCTTAAGAATTTATTTGCATGACTCATGTTTTTTCTCAGTATTCTCCTGTCTACTCCACCGCGGTTATGGGGATGGGCTTGCTACTCTATTCATGGAAATCCCCTACGAGAGAAGGAATGGTTTCTTACCTGTAACTCCAGTTCTCTCGTAGGGGTATTTCCATGATAGTCATAAGCAACCCTCCCTCCTCCCCGGTGGAGTTGACATAGAACAGGTTGCCATAAATGTTATCGATGTTGGTACTCCAACAAATGTTTTGTTCCTTCATATCAGGTTACAAGGAGTGCATGCACCTTTTCACGCAGGCTGCAATGGCAGTCCTGCAGAAGCCTTTGCATGGGCTCCCAATGGGTGGCAAAAGATATGCTGCAGTCCATAGGGATCCCCTGGAGCCCCAGTGTCCTTGGTGCCTAGGTACCATATACTAGGGACTTATAAGGGGGCACCAGTATGCCAATTGTTGGTGAAATACTGGGTTACCGGTATGCAACAACCAAATTTAGAAGAGAGCGAGCATAATCACTGGGGTCCTAGGTAGCAGGATCCCAATGAACACAGTCAAGCGCACTGACATCAGGCAGAAAATGGGGGTAACCATGGCAAAAAGAAAGGTGATACATTACATTTAATGTAAAAATTAAAACTATGAAACCAATTTAAGGAAATATAAATGGATGGAAAATTAAAGAAACATTCTAAAGATAATTTCAAGGAAAAATCACAAACTAGATTGAAGTCTAGGGAAACGTTTTTATTTGGTTCAGGGATGGGTGATGTTTAGGGGTGATGAGGATTTTTTTGGTGTTAGGGATGGGTTGAATTCCGGTGTAGAAAAGGGTTTTTAGGCTTGACAGACAGGTTGAGTGGAGGAGTAGTGAGGTGTTTTTTAGGGAGAAATGGATGTGGTTTAAGACGGTGAGGGATTTTTAAGGTTCACAGGTGAGTGGAGTTTGTGTGGTGAAAGCTTTTTAGGGCTCAGGGATTTGTGGATTGCAGGGGTGGTGAGATGTTTTTAAGGTTCACTGATGGATGGAGTTTGGGGACGGTGAGAGTATTTAAGGTTCAGTGATGGGTAAAATATAGGGATGGTGAAAGCTGTTTCAGGCCAAAGAATGAGTGCTGTTTAGAATGGTTGGGGCTTTAGGGGTCAGGGATGGGGGAAGTTTCTGGCCCGAAAGAGTTTTAGGGTCAGCAATGGGTGGAGTTTAGATGTAGAATTTGTGTGTTTTAGAGTTCAGTGATGGATGGTGTTTTTAGAGTTCAGGGATTAGTGGAGTTTAGAAAGGTATTAAAGGTTTTGGGGTTCAGTAATTGGTGGGGTTTAGGCATTTGAAAAGGGTTTTTAGTGTTCTGTTTGGAATTGGTGGAGTTCAGGAGCAGTGAGGGGTTTTAGCAGTCAGGGATGGATAGAGTTTAGGCCAGAAAGGGCTTTGTAGGTTCAGGCAATGGAGGAATTTAAGAGTCAGGGATAGCCGGAGTTAGGTGTACTGAGGGGTTTTTAGGATTCAGAGAAGGTTGGAGTTTAGGGGTAGAAAGGGCTGCTTTTAGCGTTCAGGGATGGGTGGAGTTTGGGGGTCATGGGTGGGTGAAGTTTAGTCATAGCAAAGGTTTTTTAAGGCGGCAGGGAAGGGTGGTGTACAGGGGTTTTCAGTGGGTCAAGTGAAAGTTCCACCAGCGAACCAGATGTACATCTCAACTGAAGAAGAAAGCCAGCATAACAGGCCTAATCGGTGCACAAATGCAACGGAGCACTACAATGCTGTCCATTACTGGGTATGAAGTGATCATTGGGGCTAATCAGAGACTCCAGGTCTGATTGTGGCTGATTTCATTGTGTCACTGAAGATGTTGGTTTAACCCCTTTCCACCCCAATTCCTCCATCGCCCTTTCAGATAGCCTCACTCATGAGAATGGCATCATCAAAACTTAAACAAGTAATGAATGCTTATGCATACCAACTGTAATCTAGTGCTCTGAAGAAGGTGGGTGTCTGTATGCTAAGATTTCTTTAATAAATGAATAAATAAATCAATACAACTGTTTATAACATAGTCTTTGAAAATTATTTGAGTGTTGTTTGCCTCATTAAACATGTATGTTCTGTGTCTGTGGTGGAAGCATTCATTATGCGTGGTAGGATTGTGGTTCTTCCCTTAGATAAACTTTGGTTTCCATAAGTTCTGTATGTAACGTCAGCAGTTAAAATGAAGATGGATTCTTGTTAACTTGGTATTTTTTGTTATGTTTCTCTCATTCCAACCCAAATCCCCACCTCCTCCCTCCTGCCCTTTCATTGAGTTTAGATCCGTTTGATGAAAGGACAGAAACCCACCATGGCTTTTGATGGCATTCACATCGTGAACCACATGGCAGAGGATGATGATGAGGACTCACTCCACTCTTCTGATGAGGAGCTTCTTGGTAACCCAATGGTGGTTGGCACACTGCAGGATGCCCTTTACCCTTTGTCCCCCGGCAACGCTCGCTTCCTCCGCGGCCTTGAGAGTTCTGTCAAGGACAGCGATGGTAGCACAGACAGCGAGGAGCAGGAGGACCTACATTTTCCTACGGTTGATGATGCAGAGACTAAAGCTGACATCCTTTGTTCGCAGGTTTTCACTAACTAGAAATGTTGGGCCTTTGTGAACATCTTCGGTGGGCATCTGAGGCTACAGACAATGTAAACAATTGGCAGACCACAGCCAATGGGTGCTCTTCCTAGTGTTAATTGCAGAACATTTCAAGCAAAGTCAGTGGATGAGTTACCCACAGGATACTACATAATTATTTTGGTAAGAATATCTTTGGCTGACCAGACAAGCCCATGGATTGGCTTCTTGCAGCCTTGCACGAAGCACTGAGGCACCAGCGCCTATGTTAAGTGAGAAATGTTTCCTTATTTATGGGTCATTTGGTTTCCCAGGTGGACACCACATTTTAATCAACAGGCAGGTCCAACAGCTTGCAAGGTTTTGTATTTATTTTATTTTTTGCCCTTCCTTGGCTGCAGTACCCCAGGGGATGCACTATTTTCTTTCTGTTTTGAAGACTTTGAGAAACTACTTGGAAGTATTTGTTGTGTGAAGGGCTTGTGTCATATTTCTTCATCGTGAGCCTCCCTGTCACTATGCTTCCTCTTGATGTTCTGTGCTGGCTTTTTTATCTTGAGATTAGATGCACTCACAAAAAGGATTGGCAGAACCATTGCATACTGGTTAGCATCCAACTGAAACTCAGAATAAATAAGAAAGGTCTTTATATATTTCTTATTGATTTACACTTGGGCAGATATCACTGACTCTCTGTTAAGCAGAAACTCAGAACATTTGGACCAGTTGGCCTGTGACACTGTCCCCTTCTCTAAAGATAACTACACTATTCTTGCAGTTCCTTCTTCCCAAAAAGCTCGGCATAAGTGCACCACAGACAGAACTGGAAAGCTTCACTAAAAGATTGTCACCACACATAAATGTCCATCCTTTTGCACAGGACTGGGCCTCTAACTGCAATTCATAGACACACTAGGATTGTTCAGTTTTTTTTTTATCATCAAGATGCAGGCAAAGACTTCGGACTCTTCACACTTTTCCATTGCCTTTTCTTTTTACACTCTCTTCCCTTCCTGAAACAGTTGTTTTTATTACAATTCGATAGTTTACAATGTGGCAGATTTTCTCGCCTCACAGAAGTCTGCATATTTTGATTAGGGATTATTTTTAATACGCTGTGACTATTCTCAGCAGGAATCTATCTGCAGTTGGTGAGGAGGAGTTTTGTGTCAACGATCAGAAAGATAGAGCAAGATAAGGCTGCCTTCAAGTACCTGTTGGTTGGAAAGCACGCTAGTTCAAGAGTTCATCAGGTTTCAACTGACCTATTAGTACCTGAAAATATAATTATGGTACTGCAGAGGGGTGGTCCATCCTCAAACACCACCCAAAATGTGCAGAACACTCTGGGGCTGATCAGGAACCCAGGACTTATTTCCTTTGGAAGGTCAGTAGGTCTTGTCCCAAAGTCCTTCCTTTATTTGTTAAGCCCATTTGCCTTGACGGTAATGGTATGTGTATTTAAGTTTTGTTTAGCGCTGTTGTATTCGGTAGTCAAAAATAAATGCAGGCATCTTACTTTACAGTCTCACTATTCAGTCAGCGAGAAAGGTGTTTCATATTCTCCAATGTGGGGTTATATTCCAGGCCATTCTTTAGATGATCTTCTCTGTATCACAAAAACACACAGCTGGCGTCGAAAGACGTAAGTAAATATAACAGAGCAAAGCAGTTGTGTGCTAATACTATTGTTTGAAGTATAATCGTGGTCTCGACTTCTTTTGATACCGGAGGCTGAACACCAGTCTGTACCGAAAACTGCCAACAAAGAACCTTTGCGTTCCAGTTAGAATAGGAGTTTGAACCATCCCAGTATTGTTCATTCCCACTCCAACAGATATTCTCAAGTTTTCAAAGAATACAGTATTCTGAATCTTCATTCTTTTCACCTCCTCCTCCTCCAATATTTTTACTATGTGTACAACGTTCAGTGTTTATTGAAACAAATGGAACACTGTTCTTTACTTCTGTTGCTAGTTACATCCAGTGCCACAGAGACTCCAGAGCATCACCTATCATCTAAGCAAGAGATTGTTCCAGACCCTATGGACCCTAGAAGCAATTTGGCAAAGCAAATGACAGATGTGCCCATGAGGTGACAATTTTTAGATGGTTTTATAGCAAGTTTAGAGTTGCCTCAACCAAACATAGGCCATACTCCAGCCCCACTTCCTCAACCAGTGAAATAGCACTTATTATTTAATCTGCGGGAAAGATTTTCAGACATCAGGCTCTCATTTCAAAGAATCAGTATTCATTTTTCATTAGGGCCAAAGTGCTAAAGGGAGTGACTCTCTGTTTTTAATTACTTTTTGATTAAATTTCACATACAACCCGAAGTAACCCTTCCAGTCTTTCAACCTGGACCTCATGTTTTACTGACTACGGCAGACTTCAAACTTGGCTATGTTCAGGGCTCTGTACTGACAAGAAAGATTGAGCCTGTTATGGTGGTTAGATCACCTGTTAATCGCTTAGGGTGGTTTCACCCAAGGCAGCAAAGCGAGAAAGGCTGCTATTACCAGCTGGAGAATCTTCCATGAAAGGGTTTATCCTCTCTCAGAATTTAAATCTGATCCACCATACATTCAACACTGATTTTTTAAGGATGTGCTTACCAGGAATTAGTAGCGCATTTGCCTCAGCCACCTCATATGCTTTTATATGCATTATACACTGGAAGTATTCCCTCCCACCTTCCCAAAGACAGTTGTTTGCAACATATTTGATTAAAACCTGATCAGGCATATGCTCTTCCTCTGGTCAGTATTTGTGGGGAACCAGGTTCTCAACCAGCTGTAAATAGGGACAGCAAGAACAGCATACTATGGAAATGTATCTGTATTGTAATTCTGGTGGATACTTCTGCCACGGATTCCTCACCTTTGGAATATTCCAAGGCCCCAGATTGGGTCCGTAAAATTTTCGAACAAAACCTCTGGCATGCCACTAGGTGGAGCTGTCTAACTTAGCTCCGACCAAGTGCTGCAGTAGAAGTGAAAGAGCAGAGCCGCATATGGGCTCAACCTCTGTGTACTGATGTCAGTTCCTTTATCTCTGCACGTATCCAGAGAATCTTCCCAACTTTTTGGATGTCTATAAAATTCTCAGACCGTGTACTAGGTAGGGAAAAAAAATTTCCCCTCCACCCAAATCTCTATGGAGTGCCTTTTTGTCCCAGGGAGCCTCATAGGCAATTCTGCTGGCGGGCCCATTCTTGGCACCAACTGATCCGCAAAAACTTTTCCTGGCCCTGTTCCAACTTCCACTCAGTCCCCAAGATCCACACTGGTCCCTTTCATTACAGCATCCATTCAAGATGCAATCCTAAAGTCATTCTGCAATCTGAAGCTGACGCCTGCCTGAACCAGCTTGTATTATGCTATGAAAAAAACAAATGAACCAAACACCCAACCTCCTCCATGACACGAGGACTACCAGAGTTTGGACGCACTTTTCAACACTAGTTCAGATGCTGTCCAAGGGTTGCAGCACAATGCCCATAATGTTGATGGTGACGATGAAGAGGCGGCCGACTTACTCCCCCGTCAGGGACCTACAGAACGCAAAGGGTATTGGATAGCTCTCCAATAACTGAGTTGCAATACCCACTTGGTCAGCCACATGAAGAAAGTGCATCTTTTGCATTTGCAGGGCAGTGGAAGTCTGTGACCTGCAACTACCCACTGAAGAAAAAAAAAAATCCAACCTACTTACTGAAATTCTCTACCAAGGGCCGGTTTCTGCAAAGCCTCTATTGATCTTCAGTGAGCCACTTACAAAGACTATCAGTCCCACTTGAAAAAAAACATGCTCGCCCCTTCCAGTCAGTAGACGTTTATGCCAGGTCTCTGTCACACTGTCATTGCCGAGGCACAGCCAATAACAACTGAACCTGATGCCAAGTTTTTTTCCACAACACTAGTGGGATCAGAGCCTGGAGACCGTTTGGCTGCAATTTGAATGTCTTTCAAAGCTTACATCATGTCCCCGTGGCGTTGACAGTGATAAGGAGGTGGACAACTTACTTCTCCCTCAATGTACAGATGTAGGACTTTATTTGGACCCACCAAAAGAAAGTGGGTTGGATTCCTCTCCTGAGATGGTGTTGGACTCACCACCTGGTCCAATAATGGAAGAAAGCTCTATGATATATTTTCCAAAGGTGAAGAATCTGCAGTTAGAATTGTCCACAAGAAGTTACTTACCTTCTGAAATGCTCTTCCTAGTGAATACTAACTGCCATTCTTCACTGTCCTCCTACCTGCCCATTCTTGGGTGGGTGGGTGACTCCTTCACTTGATGAAAAGGTCCCAAGTTAGTTTTTAGCGCAGTGTCACTTGCAATTTGTCCAAGGTGATCTTCACCTGAGGACCCAGAAGTAGAGCAACACAGAAGCTGATGTCCATGTGCAGGGTTGGCACCTATAAGGAACTGCACTCCATCACTTCTAAATGTAGCGTGAGGCTGTCACAGAGCTGGACAGTGCCACCTAGTTAAGCTCGAAAGTTATTCCTCACTTCCAGTCTGTCATCTAGGAATGTTTTAAAGGCGAGTAATATGTGGTTATAAAGAAAATCCACCAAAAAGTGTTACTAAAGGCAAGTTTGTTGTTTTCCTGCCACTATTATTTTTCTAAGTTCAGTACAACTATAATTCAACCATGTTAAACTCTAACCCCACTTTGTAGAAAAGAAACATTTCAGATAGAGGTTTCTAAATGTAGATTGCTCACCTTGTGAACTTCCCCAGACACCGTAACGGATCAGGAAACTTTTGTAGCAATTCCTTTGCACGTCCACAGGTTGCATTTTGCGTCTCCGTGTCAGTTTCTTCCCTCCCCGGATATGGCAGTCAGACTTCTGTTTATGTGGTACCTCCTCGTGCTGATGTCAGTTCCTTTCTTTCTGCGCCTGCTGACGTGGATCTGGAGCTTCTTGAATCCTGTTACATCCGACAAAGATTTTCCCCTGAAAACCTTTCTTAGGTGTGCAGACAATTTTGAATCCCAGAGCTACAGGATTTAAGCTGTGTCGTGGCTGTAACTGATAGATGTTAGTAACGGACTCCCACAACAACGATGTTGCTTGTGCCCCAAACATGTCTCACGTCATGTCTGTGCTTCGCTAAGTTGAAGAAAAAAAAATCTGGAACTTTGAGGGCAAACTGGCTGTCGGCGAACTCTGTTGCTTCAAAAAGAGATCGCAGTCAAAGTCACGGTGGTCCCAGTCGAGTCAAGGGTACAAATGTGCTTCCATTCCCACGATCGTTCATCTTTGAGGACACAGGGCTCAAGTGAGTCCAAGAAGCACAAAAAAAAAAAAATCCAAGCATGGGGCTCCCACATCCCTCCACTGCCACCATTCAAAGTTGCTCAATGCACCAAGTATTTCTAGGTTACAGATCCGCTCCTCCGACACAGACCTGATTCTGACACTAGTTCCGCTTCTGCCTTTCCCAGAACAGAGATTAACACCACAACAGTTACATCAACTTAAGGAAGCTGTAGAAGAGATTTTGGGTGCCGCACTGTATTCGTCTGAAGCCCCTCTGGGCCCCACAGATCCAAGGGGGCTTCCAATTAGGTTATCCTCTGCGAATCCATCCTCAACAACAACAGATTTCTCACTGAATCACCCTTCTCCGTCTTCTGCGGAATGGACTCAGACCACTTTAAAAGATTTCAAACCTGAAGGTTTGCACATGCCACATTCTGATCTCAGTGGCTTGGAATCTGCCGGCGCAGGGTGGAGATCATTAAGAAACCGATGTCAACACACGGAGGTGGCTCATATATAGAGGTTTCAACGTCATCTCTGGGGCGAGAAGGACCTGATGCGGAGCAGTACAACAACACCTGTCAATACACAAGGGAATTGCTACAAAAGTTTCTGGAGTCAGTTTAGTGCCTGTGGAAATTTGCAACCTGAGGAATCTGCGGTCCAACGGAAAAGGTGTTACCAAAGATAAGTTACCTGTTCTTTTAAACTTTATTGGGACGGTTGATGCTGCATGGATTGGGTTGGGTGCACATATGAGGAGGGGCACCTTGCTCTGGGTTTCTGTTTAAAGTGTCAGGATCTTTTGGAGGAACATCTTCTGGAACTGTCTTCAGTGTTAGCATTCTCAGCATGATGGAGCTAGAGTCAAAACTAAGTACCCAAATCATCCTGTTTTGAAACTGGAGTACACCCACATGATTGTAAAGGCTTCCCCACACACATATTAGAGCCGCCCCATGGCTTAGACACTAGACGCATGTCTTCCCCATTATGCACTTCATGTGGTGCCTGGAAAGAAAAGGGGCAAAGATTCAGTTTAAGGCTTGGTGAATAGTTCACAAAACCTTGTAAAATTAAAGGACTTTGTTTCCTGGCTAATACACTTGTTTTGTACTACTGTACTGGAAGTTTAGTGTTAGCTGGATATGCTCTAGTGATAGGTTCTCACTTGAGGAGATCCAGTTTAGAAAGAAGAGCATTTTTGGTTCAGATGACAGTCTGGAATTACCTCTCCCATGAGATGTTAGCACTTCAGAACCAAAAATAACTTAAGAACCTTTCTTTTCCAAAATTAACACCAGTACAGAGAAATAAGAATGAAATTAGTTATTACAGGATTGTTTATTTTAGTGGTCTTATCCATGCCAAAAGGTCCCCACATGTATATGTCTTGCTTTCCTCAAAAAAGTGACCTGCATCTTCTTCTCTCTTTAGTCAGAAAACTAAAATAACTGATTCAGGGGGTCATTACAACCCTGGCGGACGGAGTTAAAGCGGCGGTAAGACCGCCAACAGGCTGGCGGTCTTTTTTTGAGGATTATGACACCGCCATGGTCATCCGCCGCTTCTCCGTTCCGCCCGCCGGGGTGGAGACGACTGCTGGGCTGGAGACCTGGGTCTCCAGTCCGGCGGCCGTGACAATACCGCCGCCGGTATTTTGACCCGGCTTACCGCCGTGGATTTCCAGCGGTAGGAACCGCCATGAAATCCATGGCGGTAAGCACTATCAGTGCCAGGGAATTCCTTAACACTTAATGGGGTTCTCCGCCACCCCCCACCCCCACCCCGACTCCCTCCCCTACACCCCACACCACTCCTGCCAACCCCCAAAGGTAGCAGGACCCCCCTCCCCACCCCGACCCCCGACATTACCTTACACATGAACACCCGACATGCCCCCAGGCACCACCAACACACATACACGCACGCACACCGACATACATGCCAACATCCACAAACACAGTCAGACACACACACCCACATACAAACATACATGCGCACATCCATACAGACATACCTACAGACATACACGCACTCATTCCCAATCACACAACACCCCCGCAAGCATACACGTACTCACACACCCCCTCCACATACACCCACGCACACCCCCATGCACACACACAACACCCCCCTCCCCTAACGGACGATCGACTTACCTGTTCTGTCGATCCTCCGGGAGGGGACGGGAGCCATGGGGGCAGCTCCGCCGACACCACACCGCCAACAGAACACCGCCGTGGCGAATCACAGGACGTGATTCGCTGGGCGGTGTTCTGTTGGCGTGGTGGTGGAGGTGGAACATCCTCCACTTCCCCGCCGCCCGTCACTATGGCTGTTGGCGGCTCTCCGTCAGAAAAACGACGTAGAGCTGCCAACAGTCATAATACACCGAGTGGAAAACCGCCACCACTGGCGGTCTTCAGCACGGCGGTCCCTCTGCGGTCTTGTAAAAAGACCGCTGAGGTTGTAATGACCCCCTCAGTGCGCTACAGCAATTTCCTGTCATCTAAATTTCAATTCATATTGAGATTTCTCTTAATTTATCGGCAGAGACCTGCCTTCCCTTCCACCCCTGCCAGATCATCCTCCAAATAAAGGGGTTTATGAACGTTCATGCTGGCGGTCTAAACATAGACCGCCAGCCCCTAGAAGACCCTGCCGGCCCTATAAACAACATTCCGCTGGGCCGGCGGGTGTAAACTGTGTTTCTGCCAGCCGCCCCAGCGGAATGCTGGGCCTGGACATTGCAGACGGCTCCACATGGAGCAGTCGTCAGTGCTGCAGTGCGGCGAGTGCAGAAGCACCTGTCACGCATATCACTGCCCCTAAATCGGGCAGTGACTTGCGTAGTGGGGCTGTGCACGGGGGCCCCTGCACTGCCTATGCCAAGGTACATCTTCTGAAAGAATTCCCCAGTCAGTATTTTCCTCCATGGATCTTCTGTAGAAGTAGTAATGTATTTTTATCTCCATGGTGACTCAGGCTCTCACATCTTTCTAGCACGCTCAAGTCTAATCGTGTCCGGAGGTTAGAGGAAGTTAAGTCTCTACCTCCACTCAGGTCTTTGTCTGGAGTGTGTATCCG
This sequence comes from Pleurodeles waltl, assembly GCF_031143425.1. Taxonomy (NCBI): domain Eukaryota; kingdom Metazoa; phylum Chordata; class Amphibia; order Caudata; family Salamandridae; genus Pleurodeles; species Pleurodeles waltl. The sequence goes on along the minus strand of NC_090443.1, from coordinate 444,091,957 downwards.
ATCAGCAGAAGGCAAGTACAGCAGAAGTAGTAGGAACTTCCTGGGAGAGGAGTTTTAAGAAGTGAGGAGAGTTGTTCTGCTGATGGGGAAAATGGTAGGTAGGGACACAGACATGTGGGGTAGAGACACAGGAGCAGCAGAAGCTGCTGCTCAAGGAGGAGTTCAGCAAAAGCTTAGCTATCACTAACAGCAGGGGGCACACCAGAAAACAAGAGGCTGAAGGTAAAATCGGAAAAGTGTCTATAGCACAAATTAAGGTGGGCAGACAGGAATAAATGGTGTTTTCCAATGGATAGATCTTTCCACAAATTCTTCCTTAGGAATTATCTTCCCTGGTGTCAGACTGATCTAGAAAAGTGTTTTCCCAGCAATGCCACTCCAGCTTTGCCAAGTGGCCCCACGTACCTTCAGCTGTGACTCAGGACATGGTGACAATGGAATAGATTAGTTGTCAACAGACTCAATGGCACCTGATCCACTTTTTCTTCAGTTCCTTGGTGCTTGTCTGGAACACTCTTGTGGTGACTCACTGATGAAATTCTGCATCCTTTAGACAGCAACTGGGTCAAATGTCTCCTCCAAACTTTGTAGTTCCAAGCCATTTTACATTTAACAAGATGATGTCCCTTTTGGATCCACATGACAACTGCATGTGGTGCTTCAAATTTGAGAATGACCCACAGCATGCGATTCATAGCACTTAAAAAGTCATCAAAGCTGCTAAAGTGTTTCCTTACCTCTCTGGCCCAGCTTCAAATAAAATTTTCTCATTTACAACTATAGTACAAAATACTGCTGAAGCTTTAGAATTGACCATCTCCTCTGCACCAGCAAAATATAACATTTTGACTGAGATCTTGCAGCGCTCATTAGCGCAGCCATTGCTTCCATTCAGTGGAGACCTCTTGGATACTGTCATGGCTGCTTGGAAGAAATCATTTTCTGACAGACTTCTAACCCCAGATTTCTCACCTAAGACTACTCCCCTCGGATTGGACTGGATCTGGAAAATCTTGAGCAGTTCGTCTGTGGGCCGGTAGGTGGCATCAATCAGCTCCATATTGGTGCCACCCACATCAGAAGTGACATCACAGTGTCCACATAAGCATCACCCTGCCATGCTGGTATCATTTCCTTTCTTTTCCGCCCAACAGTGCGGATCCAGAGCGCTACCTTGGTCCCTTTTTGACCACTTTTTTGACCTTTGGTATTCTTTTTTCGAGCTTTGCTCCCAGTGTTTTAGAGACATGGCTTCCAACAAACCCACAGGGTTCAAAATATGTGGAGAATGTCACTGACAGATGTCTGTTTTTGACCCACACTTGGCTTGTCTGTGGTACTTAAAGTTGAGCCTGTGTCATCTGCATGCACTTCAATCTGAAGGCGAATCACGAGCAGGCTTTGAGCCTCCTGGTGGCGCTCCAGAACAAGGCTCCACACAGACTCCAGTATTGTTGTCATGGGTCATCGCAAGGCCACTCTCGGAGCTGATCCCGCAGATGATCCTCTTCATAGTCGAAGGTGTCTTCCTCTAAGTTCAAGAAGCAGAATCCAAAGTAGAAGCACTCTTTTACCTCCCTGTCTAAACACCTTGATTCTAGACCCCGCTTCCACACACCACCTACGGTACCAGCAGTCCCCTAGAGGAGCCAGCAGAGAACTGATTTGAGGAGCTGGACGATTCTAGTGGTTTGCACACCTCACCGGACTCTGGCTTGCTTTCCCCTCTAGGCCCTCCTCCACCACCACTGTGATAGGCAGGGTGAAAGAGCACCTTGATCTGCAGCTGCCAGGTATTGATGTCAATACCAACATCTTGATGTAGGTGCTTAACCTTGGACCCTGTTCGGCTTAACCACTGCACCCTTTTAACAAACCCCTCACCGATGTCTCCCAGGGGGCTGGGTCAAGCCTTGCACAGGGACTGCTGTACATCGCAAGATTGCTCAACCCTGTTGCTCTACCCTAGGAGGCCCACCTTCCTTTTCCACACCTCACCCTGGAGAGACTGATTGCGCAGGCCTGAACTTCAGAGATAAACCCAAATGCGTTCCCTACCACTCCACTATAGACCTTAGGAAAGCGTTGTTTCTGATGGATACTTCTACCATCAGATTCCTACTTGTAGAATAACCCCCGGCATCAGACTGGTACCAGAAGACTTCAACGCAACCAGGTCACCGGTAGAGGGTGCTGGAATCAGTCAATGATGAAAGTGACGTCATTTGGCACCACAGAGGCCATAAAACACCTGCCCTGGCCCATCAACATTAGTTTCCTTTTTTCCACGCCTTTGACACGGATCCGGAGCTTCACTCTGAGGAATTTCCTCACCAAATTTTACAGTAACACAGTACCAAAATGTCTTCCTATAAGAAGTCTGAGTTTAAACCCTGTAAGGGACTATGAGGGGCAGATGTCCATTATGGGCCACCAGGAGGTCTGTCTGTAGTGTTTGGAATCTGATCACAACTCAAAGGCCTGCTCCTCGTGCTTCAGTAGGCATCCAAAGTCCATGACCCAAGTGAATTACGAATGCCAATGCCAGAAACGTTCTAGGCACCGTTACTGCTCTCTTCGGCCAAGATGAAGACGAAGCATAAGAAGAAGTAAAAGAAGCATTCCAAAGGTAAGTCGCCTTGTTGCTCTCCATCTCCCACAAGACCATCGTCCTTTGATATTGAGCTGGTTGACTTGACACCATTAAACTGACTACTTGTCATGTGGACCCGGCTCCACTCAGTCCCCCATGTCCAGAGCCTTCTGCCCCAGCACATCCATCTACCAGTGCAGACTGCAACCTTTCCTGATTTCCTGTTTCTGGGATCGGAACCGGCAGCATTCCTTAACACTATGAATGCAATACTCGCTAAGGCCTCAACACCATCCTGCGCACCTTTGGGCCATGCTACCCCACTGCATCTGACGCTCTTCCTGCCATTTCAGCCAATGCTCTTTGGCACTGCACTGTTGGAAACAGTACCTGCATCACATTGCTTTGACCCAGCGCTCCACTTCTCAGCACTGCAGCTAGTCCTTGGACGATGATGCCCCTGCCGCCACCACTTCCACTGACAGCAGTGCCTCCTTCGGATCCAGACATGATGGCGAGGAGGTTGCTTGAAGAGGAGGCTCATAGAGCATGCCTCCATGTAATCTTAGGTATAGATTCTGAGCCGGTGGAGTATTTCTATGGTGATGACCCGATCAGGAACCTTCTGACTTTCAGGGCCTGTCTTCAGTCAGTGGCTTGGACACCTCACTGAAACTAGATTATGGACTTGCCAGATGCCAGTGGTCATGTCTTAACACAAGATCATTTTGAAGGCTGCAGATGAGTTGGACTTGCAGTTGTCTACGACAGAGATGAAAACCAATATCCTCACTTAGGTTCTTCTGCCCTTTTCAACCTCTTTGGAACCCCTTCTCCCCTTCAATGAAGATCATCATGGTGGCATGGAGAAGCCTTCCTCTACTCCGGTGGTCAATATGGTTGTGACCTGCCAGTATTACTTCACTCCTGACGATCCAGCCTTCTATCCATTCATCCTTTGCCAAAGAGCTTGGTCCTCTAGACTTCCTGTTCAGGGGCCCATTTGTGCAGCGCCTTCCCTACTGACCTGACTGGGAGTCATATTGCCTGTAAGTCTTATTCAACCTTTTCTGCAGGAGTATGGTGTTGAAGTCCCTGAATGTGAACTGCCTTCTCGCCCGCTACAACCACATGTTATGGGGCATGTTCCAGCCAATATGAAGGAACACTTTAAAGAGCTCATTGCAGATGGGCAGAATGCCTCCAGGCATATTATTAAGTCTGAAGTTATGAAAGATTGACAACCCACTAGAAGAATTCAGGATTTTTATTGATTGCAAATTCAAACAAAGTTTCTAAACATTTGATCCGAGAGCCTTGAGGTCCATGGTTATTTTTTTGGTGTCCATTTCAAATAAAAGTCGTAGATGTTTGAGGCAACAAAACAGAAAGCTGGCACGTGTTTCGCCCCGGGTGGTGTATCTAACTGGGGCTTTTACAAGGCTCCATTATTGGGAACATCTGTAGTTGGTCAATACATTCAATCCATCCATGGGCAAGATGCCATACGTCTATGTCCTGGGATGAATCACACATTGCTTATGTGCATTAAAAAAGAAAGAGAGAGTTGGGCCATGGCAACTTGATTTCTTAGAACCATATTAAGTCTGGATTGGACACCGTGGACTCCGTCTCCAGAGCCATGGATACCTCAGTGACAGTGCAACACCATGCTTGGCTCAGAATGTCCAATTTCTCATCCAATGTTCATGTAAACCTGATGGACCTCCCTTTTGATAATGTGTGCTTCTTCAGGGACAAAGCTGACTGATCGCTGGAGCGATTTAAGACCTATAAAGCCATGGCTAGCTCTTTGGGCCTTCACCTTCTGCCTTTGACAAAGAACTTTTGATCTTATTGCTGCTTTTGCGGTTTCAGGCAAGGATCCTTATCTTGCTCATGGCAGTACACACTGGTGATCCAACAGCAGAATTCACTCATCCACCAATACAGAGGAGTGGTAGAGGTAATGGCTGCGGATCCCCCTTCTCCTCTTCCTCTTCTTTGTCTCCAGCACCACAAGGAAAGCAGCCCTAGTTTGCTTCCCCAAGGCCACACAGAGCCTGTGGGAGTGTGGTGTTCCATTTTCTTCCAGCCTGGAATGCCATTTCTTTCAGACCATTAGGTCCTTCAAATGGTGGCAAAGAGCAGAACCCTTAACTTGCTTCAGGTTCCACCTTTCTTCCCTCCCACACCTTCTTCGCACTGCCAGACCTTTTGGCCATTCTACAGATGGATGTGGCAGCTCTCCTCCCCAGGGGAGCAGTGGAGTTAGTGCCAGAGACTGAAAAGGACTAAGGTTGTTAAACATGTTACTTACTGGTGCCCAGGAAGGATGGCGTTCTGCATCCAATTCTGGATCTCAGGAGCCTGAGCGTCTTCCTCGAAAAGGGAACAGTCAAAATGCTAACCCTAGCTCAAGTTCTTCTGGAGTTGGAGCTTGTAGACTAGATGGTGTCCCCGTCTCTACAGAATTCATACTTGCATATCCCTATCCTAAGATCTCATCAGAAGTGCTTGCATTTTGTGGTTGGTTTTACTAACTACCCTTTAGCTTGACGTTGGCACCTCAAGCCTTCATTAAGGTGATGGCAGTGGTTGTGGTCTAGCTCAGACCGTCAAGTTTCCTAATTTTCCCACACCTGGATGACTGGCTCCTCAAAGCCAGCTTGCCAGACATACGCCCTCATTATGAACACAGCAGTTGAAACCGCTGTGTTCATGCTGGCGGTCAAACTACTGACCGCCAGCGCCCCCCGGATCCCCGTTGGCCTTATAAAGAACATTCCTGTGGGCCGGCGGGCGGAAACATTGTTTCTGCCCGCAGGCCCACAGGAATGCCTGGCCGGGACATTGACACCAGCTCCACATGGAGCCGCCGCCAATGCCTCTGTGCGGTGGATGCAGCTGCACCCATCACGCAAATCACGGTGCACCCCTTCCGCCAGCCTTTCCCTGCCAGGGAAACCCACCAGAGAAGGGCTGGAGGCTTAGGGATCATTATCCGAGGGGCAGCACCGCTGCCCTGTCGGATAATGATTCCGACTGCTGCCAGGCTGCCTGACGGAGGCAGCCTGGCGGTGGCAGCCTGGCGGTGAGTGAGGGCCGCCATAAGGTTCATTATGTGGCGGTGTGGCCCGCCATGCCAGCTGGCAGGTTTTTCCGCCACCGCCAGCCTGGCGGGCCACACCGCCAGGTTCATAATGACCACCATAGTGTTGCTGTTCAGTCTGGGCTTTTCAATCAATAAGCCCAACCAATGACACCAGTTGATAGCGTCGGTACTGCACGCCGCCTGTCTCCACACCTTTCCTCTGCTACAGAGAATCACAGACATCCAAGAGATGGTTCAGTTTTTCCAACAAGGCACAAGAGTCCCAGTCCTATGCTTCCTAGGTCGGCTGGCTTCTTGCATTCTTAATCATGAATGCATTTTGACACATGAGAGCCCTGCAGTCTTGCCATGGCAAGCAGTGGTTCCAGGCAGGGAGAAATGTGTTGGACTTCATAATGATCTCCCCCAGCACTGCGGCAAAGTGGCTTGGGGTGGGAATGAGGTGCACATAATTCATGGGATAGCCTTCACTCCCTGTTCAACCATGAATATGGTAGTGATCGATGCCTCCATCTATGGTGGGGAGATTAGGAGCCCTGGTCCCTGGAGAAGTAGGTGCTTCACATCAATCTGCTGGGACTGCTGGAGATATGTCTGGCACTCAAGGCCTTCCTCCCCTCCATCATGGGTCTGTTTGTCCAGATCTTGACTGGCAACGCAACTGCGATGTGGTACATGAACAAGCAAGTGGGAGGTAGTTCTCACCTTCATTGCCTAGAAACATTGAGACTGTGCTCTTGGGCACACTGCCAAGGGACCTGGTTCACTGCCAGTCACCTAAAGGGTTCTCTGAATGTCAGAGCCTACAGCCTGATCCGATGTATCTTACCACTCAAGAGTGCTGGAGGTAGTCCAGGACATCTTCACTCGGTGCAGCAGTTCTCAGGTTGACAGTACTCATTGCCAGCAATTCTACTTCCCCCAGTATCAGTTAAGAGGAGCCTTGGGGGACATGTTTCAGTCATACCCTTGATTCCTTGAATTCTCAGGAAGATGCACCAAGACCAGGCCCAGGTCATTCTCATTGCTCTGGATTGGCTGAGAAGGAAGAGGTATGTGGACCTTCTGCGCTTCTACACATGTCCCCCACTTCGTCTTCCACTCACGCCAGACCTCCTCTCTCAGTCGGGGAAATGGTTCTGCTCCCCAATATCGGAGACCTGCACCTGCATGCTTGGACCCTATCTCCTTTGGTTGGTACTGCAATCCTTCATTAATGTAAGTCTACCCTTTTGCCTCAAAGGCTTGGAAAATACAGAGGGAACCTAATGTTTACGCACCACGGCGAGCTCTTTATGGCCTTGGTTACTCCGTCTGATGTCCCTTCCCAAGTCGACTAAGTCCAGCGCCCTCCACGGCGACCGTGTTGCTTTGAAGTTTTCTAGATCCAGTCTGAGTTTTTCTACAAGTGAAGAATCTGCAGGTAAATAGAGTATCCACTGGAAAGAGAGTGACCAGAGTTAACTTGTCTTTTCTTCTGTTTCACCAACGTAGCCTTGTGGTCAGTGAACACTGCTCGCCTCTTGAGCTGATATTCCCACGTCCTGTGGGACACGGGTGCACAGCTTCATCCCATGCTTCTTGAAGAGGGTTGAGCTATCCCTAACCAAGCCTTAGTGGGTGGATGAGATGCACCGAAGTTTTCCATCAGGTGTGGGCTTGACACCATGGACTCTCTAGGCGGAGCCATGGCTTCTATGGTGGTGCTATGTTGCTATACCGCCTTATGCCCACCAGGTTGCTGTGGGAATGTCCAGCTGTCCCTGATTGACATGGCCTTTGATGGCTCCAGTCTATTTGGGGAAAAAGCTGACACAGGAGTGCCGAATTTCGCAAGATCTTTCAGGCTTTCTCTTTCTGCCTGGTCTCAGCAGCAGTTCTTTCTCCCCCACTGCGGATGTCATTAGGGCACTTATGGGCATTTGCAATATCAGCTTTACCCGCCAGTACAGCAGCCTGCCCAGTTCTTTCATGGATGAGGTTGCAGTTCCCACAGAGGATGCAGGAACAAGGTCTAGCCAGCTGTCCAGTCCTCCCCACACCCATCAACTGAAGTCTCCAAGACTCTTTTGTGCACCTTCTATCCGGTACTGCCATCATGTTGGTGGCAGGGTCAAGGACCACATGCCCCAATGGTCTGCAATTACCTCTGACAAGTGGGTTCTTCAGATTGTACGGAAGGAGTGCACCCTCCCATTATTAGAAACCCCTCCTCCTTTGCCACCATTTCAAGAATGGCTGCCAGAGGACCATCTCTTCTTGCTCCTGTCTGTTCAAGTTGTGACACATATTTTTGAAAGGTTTACAACATTTGTTTACTCCTACCCTTTTCAGGATGCCCCAATTGGGCCTCAATCTGGTCTTCATGTTTCTCATGTGTTCCCCCTTCAGGCCAGAACACAGATGTTCTCTGAAGCTCTTGACTGTCAAGACCATCTTTCAAGTGTCCGTTGCATCTGCGAGGAGAATTAGCGAGCTTCAAGCTCTGTCTGTTCAACCTCCGCATACTAGCTTTTCTCCTGAACAAACTGGTCCTCCGTACACATATCCTTCCTGCCGAAGATGATCACTCACTTTCATGTTGGTCAGAGTATTACTCTACCAATTTTTTTCACTCCACCTCATCCTTCTAAAGAGGAGGGTAGACTCCATCGCCTGGACTTTAATAGAGCTCTCTCATTCTACATTGAACGCACCAAAGATTATCAGGATGACAATCAGCTCTCCAACAGGCAAAGGATGCGCAGAATTGACCATCTGTCATTGGATTGTATTCTGCATCAAAAACTGCTGCACACTGGCCAAGAAACAGCTTTCTGAGGGCTTACTTGCACATTCTACGAGGACCAAGGCCGCTACTACTGTGTTGCCATCCGGGTACCTGTCCTGGACATTTGTCGAGCAGTTTCCTGGGCTTCACTCCACCTGTTCATGAAGCATTACTGTTTGAACAGCGAGGTCTGTTGAGATGGGCATCTTTCCCATTCGGTCCCCAAGGACTTTATGGTTTGAGTCAGTTCGCAGACCCACCTTGTGGAAGGTATTCCTTGCATGAGTATTTATTCTAAGGTGAAGGATCTTCGGTTAGAAGCCTCTATCAGAAGAACAAGTTACCTTCAGTAACACTTTTTCTGGTAGAGACCATCTAACCACAGATTCATCACCATTCCTACCATCCTCCCCACTTGGCAAACTGGGCTCTTCACCCAAAAGATCTCATTATACACTGCACCATAGTCAGAAATAGCTGTTGAAGAAATTGAGGACAGCGTGCTGGGTGGCACTTATGTGGGCACTCCAATGTCACTTCTGACGTGGACGACACCAATGCAGAGCTGGTCGACTACACCTACCGGCATGCAGAGGTAATGCTGAAGATTTTCCAGATTCAATCTGAGTCCTGGTGAGTATTCGAGGGTGAGGAATCTGTGGATAGAAAGCCTCTACTAGAAAAAAACATTACTGAAGATAAGTAACATGTTCTTTGGGCCCAGCATTAAACAGACAGCCAGATTAAATAGACCAGCAGCAGTGATCCTTAATTTTTGTCCTCTAGCATGTCATTGGAAAGTCTGGGTGTGTGCAAATGTCCCCCTGGAAGTAGAACTTGAATGCCTTCCCTACAACGTAATGGGGAGTTGGAGAAACATCACTCTATGGGCATAAATGTCCTTGCTTCTGGCAGTCTGGCCCTCTGCATTGCTAATGCCACTTGTTTTCTGGCTTTATATGTTCATACTGTGCGGGGGATGGCAAAATCTACAGTGATTTCTTTGCCAGACCATATGAAAAAGGATTGGGCGGACTTGGTCAATGACAGATTGGTTGCATCCAGGTAGGTCTAGTAGTGTGGCCTAGACTCTGCATACACCATTTCTAGATCAGTGGCAACAGCTGTTAACCTGCATTGGCATGCTTGGATGCATTACACTGACTTCCCCTGAATAGTCCAATCCACACTCTTGGATATTTCCTTTGATAGCGAGCCACTTTTCGGAGAGAAAGCCTGCAGCTATACGGCATCGTTTAGGGATGGAGTGGATCTCAGGCACAATAATAGCAGATGCAGCTCTGTGCCATCCTCTGCTGACTTTTCTCCCTCATCCCCTCTCTGACTTCGCCCCTCAATCCACAGAATCATCTTCTGTTGAAGGAAGGCCACCAATGTTTCGCTAATTGAGAGATGATCGCAATGCATTGCTTTGTCATCCAGCTGATCTGGAAGGGCTACACCCTACCGTTTCTGTCCCTCTTTCTATACTGCACTCCTTTCACCAGGATATCATTTCCAGTGCACTCAGGAATATTTTGATTCAGCAGGACAATGGCAAGACTATTTCCCTGAACCAAGTCTAACTGGCCATGAACATGGGAGAATGGTCGACGTACCTGGATGATTAGGACACCTATTTCTATCATCTTCTTCTCCCTGTCCACAGACCTGCCCTGAATTTCATGGTGGGATCTCAGTACTGGCAGTTCACCATTCTTCCATTCAGAATCATAACTATTCCAAGCATCTCTAAAAAAGTTATTGGTGATTGTAGATGCTTCACTGTGACGTTTAAGTGTCCATGTATTTATGTAGTTAGAAACAATTGACTAGTGAAAGGGAAGTCCCCGATGCTGCCCAGAGAACACCTGTAAGTGGACATTAACTTTCTTCTTAGCTTGGACTTTACCATCAGTGGTCAAAAGTAGCACATTTCTCCTACACCGCTCCTCACCTTATATGGGTGGTTCTGGACATAACCTGCATCGAGGGCTTTCCTAGTCCGCAGGTGATTTAGGATGTTCAAGAAATGATTCATAGATTTCTGACTCGTGCTCAGACCCTGTTTCTGTAGGTCTTGGGTCTTCTAAGCTTTGTACACCCTGTTGGTGCCAGGACAGATGGTGGATGAGGGCTCTTCAGTGATGTATGAGTCACAGTGGCTCCAGGATGAAAACAGTCCCATGGCTCAGCGACAGATCTCCAACTCTGTTAATTCGAATTTGCAGTGGTAGATGGACTACCCCAACTTCTGGTTCAGGCCAGGCAACCCATGGTCACAGATGCCTCATTGCTATTTTGGGGTGCCCGTCTGGGCAACATAATGGCACCAGGTCTTTTATTAGAGCGTCACCTTTACATAAATATACTTGAACTGTGGGTGATCAACTTTCAATAAAGGTGTTTCTTCCTTTATCTCAGATTTGTTGTGGACAATACGACCACCATCCATTATATCAACATATATGGTGGTATGGGGTTGGGCACACTATGTTGATAGGCAGTTTGCCTATAGAAGTGAGCGCTGCAATGGGTAATCTCTCTGGTAAATGCTCACCTAGCAGGATCTCTCAATGAGGACGGATGGTCTCAGCAGCCTCTCAATAGACCACTGTGAGTGCAAGCTGCACCATGAAGTAATGGAGGTGGTTTTCTCCACGTTGTGGATTCCGTTTATGGAACCTTTTTGTCATGCACCACAACAGGAATTTTACTCAGTTTTGTGCTATTTTCTTTCCCTCTGAATGGTTCTCTGGGGAATGCCTTTAGGTTTAACTGGTCTCAGGTCCGTCTACTACATGCATTTGCACCAACCCCTCCTCTGTCAAGGGTGCTGCTGAAGGGTACAGGATGAACGAGCACAGCTGATTATGATTGATCTAGATTTCACGTGGGAGCTTCCATGCCTCTCTGTTGGCACTGAGCATGAGGTCGCTATTTCATCCACAGTGCAAAGTGCACCCGGTCTTGCAAGAAGATGTTCTGGTCCTCTGCCCCAAGCACCAGATGCTGCAGCTGCATGTTTGGAGATGGAGCAATTCCAAGAAAACTCCATTTACCTTCCTGATGAGGCTGCAACTGTCATCTTAATGGTGCAGAAGCCCACTACCAAATTCACCTGCACGTTACTGAATTTAGTTTGTTCTTTAGTGCAATGTAGAAATCAACCCCTTTAAATCTCTCTTTTCTAACGTCTTGCCATTTGCATTGTCCCTTGCACAGCAGGGTCTGATAGTGCTTACAGTCAAGGGCTATTTGGTGGCCCTATCTGCCTTCATGTGTCTGCCTGATTCATCTTCTTTACAGACTACCTCTAGTGAAACTTTTGTTCCACAAAGGTATTGGATCTTTAATTTGACTTTCTTGCTAGCAGCCCTGCTCAAGCCAATGACAGTTGTCTGTTGTGACTTATTGGCTTGAAGACAATACCTTCAGTGCATAAGGTCAGAGAACTGCAGGCCCTATTAGTTTGTCCACCTGTCATAGATTTTTACCCTGATTAGTTGGTTCTTAACACCTTCCAATCCTTCTTACCCTTTTGATTTTCATATGGTCCAATCTATTACTGTTTTATCTTTCTTCCATCCTCCCAATCTAATCAAGGGAGAAGAGCAACTGCTCAGAAAGGACCCAAGATATGTGGTTTTTCATACATTTACAGCACTCACCAGGACAAATGGGATAATCAGATTTTTGGTGTTTGTCAGAGTTAAAAAGGGCAAGGCGTGACCAAAATCACCATTTCATGCGGGGTCACTCTCTGTATCATGATCATCTACACCTTGGCCAACAAACATCCTCCTGAAGGCAGTTGTGCCCATACCACAGGGACCATGGCTACCACCACAGAACTCTCCAGAGGCCCCAGTTGCTGACGTCTGCTGGGCAGCGGCATGTCTATTTTTTCATACTTTTGCAAAGCAGTACTAACCCCACAAGCATGAAGCAACTGCATTTTGCCCATAGTGAGTTGCATTATTTTCTTTGTTTACCTGCACTACCCTACCTCACCTCCCATGGGTACCATAGGAATGGTGGGAAGTTAACTCTTTGGGGGTCATTTATAAGATGAGAAATCTGCACAAAGATGTTTCCATCAGAGGAACAAGTTATTTACGGTTGGTAACAATATTTCTGGTTGATCCAGAATCTTTCAGGAAATTTGTGGCCTCCATCCCCTCTTCCCTGATCAGTTAGTGCTGTGAATAAGAATATACAGAGGTGTGCAAAAGTGTTATGTATGTGCTGTATGTGCCCATGTCATTGTTCTCTTTGTTCCCCTCCGCTCACCTCAGCAGGGCAAGGGAAAAGTTCAGGAACAAATGCCAGCGTGTTGGTAGGCTCTAAATATACTCTGGTGTCATAATGTCTGGAGACAGAGTTGCAGTTGAAGCTGGAGTGAGGCTTTTCTGGACCAGTCTGACACCTGGAAATATAAGTCATGAAATGAGGAGTCTGGGGCGATTGTGTATCCACCAGAAATATTGTTACCAAAGATAAGTGTCTTTCTCTTTGGGTAAGGAAGGAACAACAGAGGGGAGATACCAGAAATGGAAAAACTACAGATAAGGTATAAACAATAAAAAAGAATATTAGAGGAGAACGAGTGACAGTTAAAATTAAAGGGAAAACATGTAAGTAGTCTTGGAGTGTCACTAAATATAGACCAAGTTTTGTCATCTAATTTTTAACTTTAGTCAGTTTGAACTAGAGATGAGTTGGACTTTGTTCTCTCAATCGCCATGCTTCTTTGATTCAGCTTGTCATGGTATCAAACAAGTTAACGTCATATGGATACAGGTTAGGGAGCATGTCAACTTTTAGAAATATAATGATCCCAATAAAATAAGGAAATATTATATTCACTCTCAGGTCTAGGTGTTTAAACCACTTGCACTGTAGTGATTCTGTTTTTGAGTGCCCTTTTCATATTCAGAGCACTTTTGGGGGCAGAACAATGAAAGACTATGCCTAGTTTCTCCTTCATATTTGTGACTTTGCTGCAATTTAGGTGTTAGGAAATCTGCAATTTCAATAGCTATCATCCTTCAAGAAATCAGGTAGAAATGTTTTGCCTGCGTAATCCAAGGCATTTTTCCAACACATTCCCTCTTTATGGGGGTGTAAAGTTTTTCTGCATAACAACTTTTGGCTCTCATCGGAGGCAGGTTTTGGCAAAGGTCCGTCCCGCAGGGGGCATATGGGGCCAGCTCATTAACCGCCGCCGGGGACCGGAAATTATGATTCAAAGCCGCCTCAGCGGCAAACCAGCAAAGGACAGCATAATTGGAGTGGGCCAAGTACGGGGGTTATAGAATTTTTTTCTCAGGCACCTGAGTTGCCTCTATTCTCTTTGTGCTCTCCTGCCGCACTTTTAGCTTACTTCAAGGCACAGCTCTCATTCCATACATGGAAAATGGTGTTCAAAAATAGATTAATCTGGCACTGCTTGTGATCGCTAGGAGTTATACCAGAGTCACTGGATTTTCTTAGGAGAAGACTTCCCAATTCAGACTTTTAAATAAATTCCAGGTATAGGCTTGTCAGTTACTAAGCTGCCTTTTGTTTCTTCCCTTTAAAAACATGTCTTTGTGTTGTATTGTGACAGCGTCACTTGTGATGGAGGTCCAATCCCGGGTTTTCTCAAGTGAGAGAGCTTCCTTGTTGAGCCCACTAGGGCGATTTAGGCTTTTTTTGACATGCCCACACACAGTCAGCCCAGAAGTCTGTTGAACAAGATTGGACTTAAATTCCTTTGAACATTTTTATGCGTCTCTTTCTTTCACTGGGGCATTTGTAGAGACTTTAGTGAATGTGGTGAAATAAGGAGCCAGTCACAATCAAAACCTCGTTTTTTACTTGTTTGAAGAACGCAGGTGTCATCTAAGAACTCACTAGCATGGTGGCAGCATAAGATTGTAACAAGTTCAGAAGTATTGCTGAGGCAGTCAGTGCATACTGAGGTGCACAAGTATCAAATGTATCCCCTCTTTCTTGGAATTTAATAGAGTGTGGTTCAGTGAGGTCATTCTGCTATTAATTGTTTAGTACTTCGATGGCTGCATCCCATCATACTGCAGGCGGATGTTCAATATTTATGGAGAACCTCATGGAGTATAATTTTTTCTTGATGTCTTTTACACTCACTGAGCCTCTCCCCTACATTACCCTTATTGAAAGTGTTCTGTTTTAATCTATTTACTGATTAGAAAGCATTAACGGTAGAGAGAGTGAGCTAGAGACATTCTCCATGTAAATTAGCAAAGCTCTGTTTTGTTTTCATATTCTGTGGGATTTTATAACTTAGGTGAAAGGAAACGCTAGGGATACATTTACTGAAGAGTGGGAGAAGCTGGTATATATCACAGGGCCCTTTGCTATAAGATCCATTTCATTCACGCACGACATGCTTGCTTTTTTTTTTAAGCATCTGAGCCTGGCGAGACTGGCCTCACTGTGGCTTTATTACATAAACATTGTAAATAATTTAGAAGGTTTTGTCTTACAAAGGCAAATATTTTACACCCACTTGTTTACTTATTTACCAGTGATTTTTGTCCATGCAGAGTTGGTGGTGTCTGTTGAAACTATAATTGCAAGAATTGCTATAATGTAAGTTCTGATGGCTACTTCTAACTGCAGATTCTTCACTTTAGAATATTCCTACACATCAGGCTGGATGCTGAAATTTTCAGTTAGTAGCTCCTCTGCCTCTCTAGTTGGGGATGTGTGCCTCCACGGTGACCTCGCACTCCCACAGAAATGATGGAGAGGAGCCTTATGTCGGGACCACTCCTGCATACTGAAGTCAATTCCTTTCTTTCAACATCCTTCAGTGCCAATCTGGAGTCCCACTTCCAACTTGTCCATCTTGAGATGATTTTAAAACTTTTCTCAGACTGTGTGCTATGGAAGAAATGTCTCCCCACAAAAATGAAAGGGTTCAAACTGTGCCTTGACTGCAGGATGCAGATGGCAGCCATGGATCTCCCAAGGCTGTGTCTGGGCCCCAGTCACAACTCCAGGTTGTGTGACATGTGCGCTCTGCTGCACAGAAAGCCTATCAGAGAGCCAGAAGTGAAGCTATATATCTCGAGTCTACAGACTCCGAATTTGATCCTCATTTAGTCCCAGAGCCCTAAATTTCCTAGTCTTCATGCACCTTGCTGTAGGTAGAGACCTTCTAACAGACCATGTACCAGATTTCTAATTTTATTATGCTACTGGCTTCCTCTGCAGCACATTCGATCTGTAGGTGCCTCCACTCAAACTTTCGCCAGTGGAGTTTTCCCCAGCTCTCTCAGTCACAGGGTCCCACACCTATACCTTTTGTGTTGCCACTGCTGACAACTCCACCGGTGCCGTGCCAGACCCAGCTGATGTATGATCCCGAACTGGGATGGGCCACCCCAGGGCTGTCGGGCTATGACATCACTGAAGCACAGCTAGTAACAATTGAATTAATTCCCAGCCTCTTTACACCAGGTCCCTATGGCACCCGTAATGATGGGGAGGAGGACAACTTACTCCCTCCTCATTATACAGATGAAGAATTTTTTGCTGGACCTTCAGAATGCAAGTGGGTTGGATACCTATCCAGAAACAGAGCTGGACTAACCACCTAGTCCACCAATGGAAGAATGTACTTCTTTTACATTGTGATGCACAGGGCAGCCGAAGTCCTTGACATACAACTGCTCACTGTTGAAACAAAGTCTGATTTGCTCAAGAAATCCTCCCACCATGGTCACTCCTCACCGAGGCCCATTGCCCTTCATGGAGCTCTTCAAAGGCTCCTTTAAGGTCGGTTGGGCAGAACGATGTTCGGTTCCTCCAGTTATTTGATCTGTGGCTAGGTGACTTAAACCTGCCACCCCTCCCCGTTGACCTTGAATTTCTCATTCAGCCCCCAACTTCAGAAAGCCCGGTGGTGCAGGAGTCAACCAGTAAGGTGAATCTAAACTCCTTTTGTTCCAATAGTCTGGACAATAAATCAAAGCGCCCAGGCACTCTCTGAAAAAATGTTTTCAGCAGCTAGCTTAGCCTTGCTCTCTCTGAACGTGGTATGCCTCCTGGATAGATTCACCCATACACTGTAGGTCATGCCCAGTGTTATCAGGTATGTCCAAACATCTCTAATGAACATGTCTTTTCATGGTTCTACAATGTTTGGGGAGAAAGCAGACACAGCGCTGGAGCACTTTAAAACAGCCACTCAGCGGTCTACTCCCTGGAGTTTCTCTAGCCTGTCTGACAATTTCGCAAACAGTACAAGAAATTCAGTTACTGCGCCAAACTGCCCAGGTTTTTTTGTGGTTCCAGGTTAAGTAACGGCAGAGTCTAACACATACAAGGGAACCAGAAGAGGCTTAACGAACTGCCATGCTAGCCTCACTACATAGCAACACACACCAAATGCGATCTTGGAGATCACCCGTATTTATGGGGTTGGAAGGGATACATTTGGATTAATGTTGTGAATCACAAAGTGTTAGGCTGGAGTTAGTCGGAGTGCCATGCATTTGGTTGTGTTGCTATCTTTCTACTCCTCCCTGCTGCACCATTGGCCAACGCACTCTGATTTGCTTTTCCAGATCTACAACCAGCCGCTAGGAGACATGATGCAGTTTTTTCCTCCCCGGTTAAAAATCCACTGCATCCTACTACAACTTGTTCAAAGAGACTTAGGGCCTGATTCTAACTTTGGAGGACGGTGTTAAACCGTCCCAAAAGTGGCGTATATACCACCTACCGTATTACGAGTTCCATAGGATATAATGGACTCGTAATACGGTAGGTGGTATATCCGCCACTTTTGGGACGGTTTAACACCGTCCTCCAAAGTTAGAATCAGGCCCTTAGTCCTGCCATTTAGTTTGTTCCCCCATGCCCCATTCCCTTGTTCTTAGGACAAGGTGCACCAGACTATGCCACAATCCAGGAGGCCAATCTTCTTCTTGCCAAGGTTGTGATTAAGAGTGTAGCAGAGTCCGAGATGGGCAAGGGATTTTATATGCATTCTTTCCCTATTTCCAGGGATAGAGGCTTTAGAGCCATCCTAGACCTAGAAGGAGAAGTTCAACCTGCTCACTCTAACTCTAGTTATGTTTGCTTCAGACCCAGAAGACTACATGTTGTCTTTCGACTGCCTGAACATGTATTTTCATTTTTCAAATACCCATTGTGCCGACCTAAAGGCGCTATCTGCAGTTCACGGAAGGGTCAAAACACTTCAGGTTTGCCATTCTACCATTTGGCCTGACCTGGGCCCGCCAGGTTTTAAAAAAAGTTATGGCAGCAGTCACAGCCCATCTTTGGAGGTCGGAAATACATATATTTCTGTATGTTGATGATTATCTACTCATAGGGGGCTCACAGCTTACCAAAGTCATTCCCGATGCCTATGCAGAGAATCCCTTTCTAAGGCCCGTTCTTGACACAGTGGCATTCAAGGACTTCACACCACTGCAGCAAGTCTGGGACTTTCAGGATATAATCCTGCTGTTTTGGGCTCATTTTACCCCTGGGTCTCCTTGAGGATGGCTTAGAGGCTTCTTGAGTTCCGAGGACCCAGCGACCAAATCCTTTTTTTCAGGGCAGTGGGAGAAATTCTGGCCTGGGGTAGGGAGCGTCATCTTTGTCCTCTTCAGGACAAACTTTCTGAAGCATTGTTTATCAATGATCCAGCTAGGCTTTGCGTTGAGTCCAGTGAAAGGTTACATGTTGTCCAGTTTGGGCTTATCTAATAGAGACTTCCAGCTGCAGATTCCTTACCTTTGAATTTTCCAGGCTTCAGGCTGGGTCCAGAAACGTTTTTGTGAACAAGTACCCTTGTGTGCCGTTTGGTGGCTTCATTCGGTTTCGCGCAGCGTTGTTGGCGCCGGAAGCGACATTGCGGTCACCTGTATAGGCGTCACACAGGCGCACGGACGTCAGTTCTTTTCTTTCCCCACCAGTTAGCGCTGATCCAGAGTGGAGCAACCCCATTGGCTATTCTTGACAGGCTTTTTAAAAAAACATTGTTGAATATTTTTTGCGAAGTATGTTGAGATGTCCTGTAAGGTAGGGTTTAAGCCATGTTGCACCTGTCACTGCACCATGTCAGTAATGGACCGCACCTTGTGTGCTTATGGTGTCGCAAGCACGACCATGACTCAGTCATGCTCCAACTGCTGGGCCATGGCACTGAAAGCTTTGAGAGAGTGGTCCCTAAAACTGCTTGCTGTCCGGCAGAGAAAACCTGTTAGCACGACTTCTAGGAGGTCTTGGTCCCTATCGAGAAGAAGGTCACGGAACCACTCCAGGAGTCCCAAGTCCCCTTCTTCTCATTCAAGGTCCTCAGGACACTCTGGAAAGTGGCACAAGAAGAAAAAGTCATCGTAACAGTCTTCGACTTCACCTAGTCTGGCAGCCAACGTGACGCGTGAAGAACATCGGCGTTCCAGGCACAGTTCTGCAAAGCCATTGCCAGATCCGACTTGGGCCAACCCCTCTGGAGCGCCTTCGGGACCCACGGGGTTAGAGGAGGCACCGTCAGGTTCTGCACTAACAGTTCTGGCCTCTGCTCTGATAGGGTGTCACGGACCTGATCTTGGATCCGGATTGGCGCCGGTCTGGCCAACGCAACCCCTCTGGCGTGGATCCCAACGCCGATTTTCTTGGGGTCGCCAGCCCTGTTTCATCCCTGACGAGTCAAAACTACAAAGATCGACCCCGGGTCCGACAGGGCCCAGTGGCTCTAAGTTGTTGCCTGAGCATTTTTTGGAGCAGCCAGGCTTTGAGGAAGAGTGGGAGGGGTCACTGGACCTTTTGGAATACCGGTTACACACCCTTAGTGAACATTTGAGCTGGTAGGAGGAGCTAGGGAGATGTCAATGGCCTGGACACATCTCCAGATAATTACTTGCTCTCTCTCCCCCACCGTGGTCACAGAAGAGGGAGCATCTTACGAAACAGTGGTGAAAAGGGCTGTGGAGGTCCTTGACCTCAACCTTCCCTCAGTGGCGGTCAAGAGTAACTGTTTTACTGATGTGCTTCAGCTTGGGGCTTCCTCATCCGAGTTTATATTGCCTTTTGAATCACTGACTGATGTCCTGCTGGGAACTTGGTACAAGCCCAGCACAGGGGTCCGGTAAATAGAACATTGCCGCAGCCATCACCCTGCCCCAAGTGATCCTAGTTTCCTTACCCAGCATCCAACCCCTGAGAGCTTGGTAGTCCAAGCCTCAACTTCCCATGACGCGTTCCCTGCCTCTCCCCTGGACACCAGACAGGGAGTCCAAGAGGCTCGACACCTTAGGAAAGAAAATGTTTTCTTTCACCAGCCTAGCATTGCAGTCTCTGAATAACACATGCATTTTGGGTTGCTATTCCCACACAATGTAGGATTTGGTTGTGCATGTGCTGCCACAGGTTGCCGAGGAGGCCCAGGCCATTCTCTCCCAAGCAGTGAAAGATGGGGGAGATGCAGCAAAATTCACCATCAGGTGTGATTTGGACACGACTGACTCGCTGGGCAGAGCGGTTTCATTGATAATGCCCTTGAGGAGCCACACCTGGCTGAGAATATCTGGCTTTTCGGGGGATGTCCAGGCCAGCCTCATGGACATGCCCTTCGATGGGACTCATCTCTTCGGAGAGAAGGCAAAATCTGCTTCAAGGACTTGTGGGTTACAGCCAAGTCCTTGGGCCTCTCAGTGAAACCTCGTCCCCCAGTCTGTGCCTTTTGTCTCTTCCGTGGCCACAGAATGGGCATGCCACTGTGCCAACTCTATGCCAGCCACTGCTGGTGTTCACTGTAAACGTAATGTGCTGAAGTCGCACATGATTCCTTCTCAGATGCTCCCTTTCATTGTAGCAGTTCTGGACACAGTGCAGTTTTGGGCTTATCCTCCCGAGCAGCAGGTCCGGGATATTCAGGCTATGATACCGATGTTTCAGCCTCTGTTCTGTATTTCGATGAGAATGACTGAGGCTACTGGTCCTCATTGCCTCCTGCATCCTGCTGGAGAAGGACTCCAGAGGGCATATGCAGGCTCTGCAACGGGACATGAAGTTCCAGTGGACGCAGCATCAGGGGAATCTCTCTAACATGTCCAGATCTCGGAGGGGACTGCAAAAGACCTGCAGTGGTGGCTAAAGAATTGCATTTAGTCAGATGCAGACTTCTCTCCCTTCCCCAACCAGTTTTCAGAGTGGTGACACATGGGACGCTCCAGAGATGGGGACGGCAATCTGGGAGAGGTGGAGATCAGAGGGCTCTGGTCTCTGCCGGAATCAGGACTCCACATCAGCTTGCCGGAGCTCTGACTGATCCGATTGTCATTGAAAGCATTTCTTCCACCTTTCAAGGGGAAGATAGTGCATGTGTTCATGGACAACACCACTATCATGTGGTACTGCAACAAGCAGGGCGGGTTAGGGTCGTGGACCTTTTGCAAAGAGGCTCTCCATCTCTAGACATAGCTGGAATAGCAGGGTATAACGCTGGTGGTTCAACACCTGGCAGGTTCTTTGAATGCCAGGGCGGACAAACTCAGCCATCGATGCCCAGCAGATCATGAATGGCGCCTCCATTTGGAGGTGGTGCAGGGACTCTTTCAGCTGTGGGTAGAGCCTTGGATAGATCTGTTCACCTCTGAAAGGAGCAGGCAATGTCAGCAGTATTGTGCATTTGATTTCAAGGCAGCAGTCACTCACCAACATTTTTCGTCTTGAGTAAAGATCAGCCCTCCTGTACGTCTTTCCGTCCATACCACGTCTGTGTTCTCAAGAATATCAAGAACGACTGGACCCAAGTCATGAGAGTCTGGCATCCTGAGCTTCTGAAAATGAGCATCGATCCTACGATCGGGCTGCCCTTTCTAAAGGATTTTCGGTCGCAGCAACAGCAACTCACCTATTTCTTGCATGGAGATTGAGCAGCGACAGTTGATATCTTTTGACCTTCCTCCTGAAGTCTGTAATGTTATTCTGGAAGCAAGGCGTCTCTCCACTAAGATGGTATACGCCTGCAAAAATTTGTAAAATATTGTACAGAAGTCTGTCAACCCTCGTTCTTCCTCTCTCGTCTGGCCAACGCATTTCACCCATTCAGACCTGCAGAACTTCTTTGTATAGAATATTTGTCCACAGCTCACCACCAGGATAGTATGGCTTGGGTATCTATTCAAAGGTAAGGAATCTACAGATAGAACTCTCTATCAGACGAACTTACTTACCTTTGATAACGCATTGCCATGTAGAAAATATATATAGCTGCAGATTCTTTGCACCCACCCATGCCTTGCTGCTCTGGGGACACATTTCTAGGGTTAAGGTTAATCCCTTTTACGGCTCTAGTTTGAACACACATTTGTCAGTTCACTTCATGGCATTGCAGTCCGGGCGTGGAAAGTTGTGAAAAGTAACTGACATCCACGTGCCTGGGTGGCGCCTATATAGGTGACCTCAACGTCATTTCTGGCTCCAACGGCACCACCACACATACTCAAACTAAGCCACCCTATGGCACGCAGGGGACTCATGCAAAAGTTTCCGGATCCAGGCTGATGCCTGGGAAATTCAAAGGTAAGAGATCTGCACCTATATATAGTCTCTACCAGATAGTGCATTACCGAAGGTAAGTAACTTGTTCTTTGTGTTTGCTAGACCAGCCTTCTCTCGTCAGAGGACCTGTTTTGAGGCAGTTCCTATAAGGCCTAACACATATGTTTCCCTCAAAACTTTTGTCATGCCACAAAGGGACCTTAACTAAAAATTTTCATGTGCTCTCCTTTTGAAACTATGCACAAATGTTCCTTACAGCTTTTAACCATAAAGACAATATTTCAGCTTTGCATTCATTTATGTGCTCAACATGAGTAATTTGCAGGGTCTATCAGAGTAGCCTCCTTACAGCACCTTCTTCCCCAATAATTTGGTGCTCATAACCAGTCATCTTTCTGCCTAAATTAGTATTGGCCTTCCACATAGGGCAGCCCATCACCCTACTGACATTTTTATCTCTTCAGCTTATCTCCTGAAAGAGGGAGAGAGACTTCAGCAGCTGGACCGCAAATGAGCCTTAAGTTTCTATGATGACCTCACTTATGAGTCAGTGAACAGCTCTTAGTGGGGTTTGTCATTGCCAGAAAGGGAAAGGCAGTGCAGAAGAGATCTCTATCAAGGTGGAGCATCCTGTATATAAAGATCGGTTATATTCTAGCAAAAAAAGAGCACCCTGAAGGCCCACTCTGCCAGGACTAAGGCCATTGCAACATCATTTGCTAGGGGAGTTGTTGTCTGGCTGCAACATGGACATCAGAGCACATGTTCACCAGCACTACTGCCTTGACTGCCAGGTCATTGTACCTGCTAGGTTCTGCAGGATGTTTAGTGTTGAGTCCACTTTTAATACACTCCACCTTTTGAGGGATACTGCTGAGGTATCTGTTGAAAGGGGAGCAATCTAGAGTTAGTTGTATCCATCAGAAGATCAGGTTACTTACTTTTGGCAGTGCTTCCTAGTGGATACTCTCTAACCAGAGAGTCCTCACCACTCTTCTGCCTCCCTGTTCTGCGGAGTGAACATCTACACACTTAAAAAAAAAAAAAAGCAAAAAAGACTGTTAGATTTCAACACACTGAACTATAAATAAACTCACATGAGAAAGCAAGGGTGGCACCTATATGCAGCTTTGCTCTGTCACTTCTGGGCCAATGCAAGAGTGCCACAGAGTTGCAGCGCTTGGGAGTTACTGCCTTAAAATCTCTGGATGCAGTCTGACTCCTGGAAATATTCTAAAGGTGAGGAATCTGCGGTTAGGTGATTATCCGCCTCAAAGAACATTGCCAAAAGTAAGTAATCTGTTAACAACAGTAAATCTATTCTTATTCTGTTTCAGAAGCACACTTTAAAAAGGAAAGACAAATAGAGATAGTACCTTGGGTGATCCTTCCTTCCAGCCTAGGCCTTCCAGCACTTTGGAAAACTCCTCTAAAATGCAGTTCTGGAGGACCCTAGTATTAAACTGACAATAGTCGTAGAGCTTTAAGAGCTCTCATCAACTCAGTTGTATCTTCTCCTATGTGTTTGGGCATATCATGTATGGTTATCTCCAGGAATGGTATCTCCTTGCTACAGGTTAAGCCCTGAGGGGTGGGTTGATGTGCAATACACAAACACATTACAAAAAAGCCATTTACAAGCCCTAGACTAGTTGAATATTCAATTGGTATGTAAGACTGGCACTTGGTTGGTATGCTGTGGTGTCTACCTCAATTTGAACACCAGAGAACACCAGCCCTGCAATGTCCTAACCTCAACTCTTTCTGAGAGTCAGGATTGAGTCTCGTGACCTTTGAAATGCTCTGTCAAACGCCACTCCAAACCCCTTTGACCAGTTAAACGAAGAAGAGGAAAGGGAATATCAACATTGGAAATGTTGTCTCTTGTCTGTTCTTATTAGATATGAAACGAACATTTGTTTTAATGGTAAAAATGCTACCCTTTAACCCTTCTTAAAAACTGAAGCTGGTTCTGGTCATCTAAACCTGTTATAATAGAGATGAAATCTGTAACTTCTTAAGACTACTTGTTGCCTGTATGATCTCTCACAAGTGGAATGCAGCTTTGAAGTGTCTTTTACTCATACTTGCAGCATGATTTACTCTGATGGTCTTTCCACATATATTGCCTCTATTTCAAGTGTTAGTGGAACTGGTGTTGGCTAGAGGTGCTGGGTAGATATTGAGGGATCTTTAGCTATGTATTTGAGTGTCATGGGAGTCCTTCCCCCGTTTGCATGTATTTGATTTGGTGAAAACACCTATAGATTAGTGAATGGTTAATGATTCAGGCCTCCTCAATTGTTACTTACTCCATTGAGAGCTCATGCCATGTCCAAACCAGACCTTCTTCCTGTCCCTTCTGTTATGGTTACTGGTCTCTGCATGTACTGATCTGCTTGCGGCGGTGAAGATTAGGTTATTCATCAGGACTGTTAAGTAATTGCCTTCTTGTGGCAGTGATCGAGCTACCACAGCCATGTACTCATTAACATTGTCTAGACAGTTGGTCTCAATGGATAGTTCCCACTCTAATTCCAACATGGATTAGAGTACTTAGTTGCCTCTTCTCAGCATAACATTTTGTTATTTTGAGATGCCTTTCCAAAGAACAGATGCCAAGGAACAGAAGCAATTTCTCAATCTAATTTATTTTTTGCCTTTTTTGTTTTAACTTTTTGCAAGGGGATTTTTAACTGTGGCTGTCCTGCAGGCTGCTTCAATCCCTCATCACTTATGACACCATAGGAAGATCAAACATGCAGCCCCGTACTAGATCCTTATCTGATATAGATTTCTAGTTGCAGATGCCTTGCATAAGAATTTTCCCCAGGCGTCAGACTGGATCCGGAGGTTTGTCTTCGAGCAGTACCCTTGCCCACCGTAAGGTAGCGTTGGTCGACTCAGCGTCCGTCGTTGGTGTTGAGGTCGCCGGTATGATGTTACAGTCGTATGTAGGCGCTACCCCGGCGCGCTGACATCAGTTCTTTTCTTACTGCGTCCGCCTACGCCCAGATCTGGAGAAGATCTACCCTCAGTCTCAGCCTTTTTGGCTGACTTTTGTACCCTTTTGTCAAACTTTTGACTTCTTGGTGCATCAAGATGCTTTCCTGTAAGACCAGATTCAAGCCATGTGACTACTGTCACCGCATGATGTCGGTAAAGGATCCGCACTTCGTATGCTTGTGGTGTCTGGAGCGCGACCATGACCCGAAGTCCTGCTCCAACTGCCGAGCCATGAATCTGAAGGCTTTGAGGGAGTGGTCCCTAAAGCTCATAGCGGCCCGGAGGTTGGTTCCGCGTCGCTCCCAGTCTCGCTCGAAAGGAAGGTCACAAGACCATTCTCTGAGCCATCACCACTCGTCCTCATCCCACTTCAAGTCCTCAGGACCTTCGGGTCACAAGAGGAAGAAGTCAAAGAAGAACACGTGCTCAGGAATTGGGTGAAGCCAGTGGAAATAACACCTCCCCTTACTCTGGCATGCTTCCTCCCTCTCCTGTGGCTACGAAGGAGGGCGCCTCCTACTCGGTGGTTTAAGGGCAGCCAAGGTCCTGGGCCTCAAGGTGCCCTCAGTGGCAGTCAGGACTAACCTCTTGACTGAGCTGCTTCAGCCTGGGGCTTTCACATCAGAACCCCTATTGCCCTTCAATGAGGCCCTCACTGATATCCTGCTGAGGATGTGGTCTAAACCCAGCACAGGGGCTCCTGTCAACAGGACAATCGCCCACTGCCATAGGTCTGCACTTAACGACTCTAAATGTCTGACCCAACACACTGTCTGATATCTTAGTCATTCAGGCTTCTTCCTCTTCTGGCGCATTCCCTTCTTCACCCATGGACAGGAAATCAACACGACTGGACCAACTTGGGAAGAAAATGTTATCTTCCTCTAGCCTGGCATTGCAGTCTGTGAACACTGCATACTTTTTTGGGCGCTAACCCATACTTTATGGATACAGTAGCTCAAGTGTTCCCACAGGTCCCGGAGGATGCCCAGCCACCACCCCTTTTTCCCCTCCTCCCCTTCCCCCCTGCAGCCTCCAAGCCTTCCTAGTCCGTCGCTCCATCACAGACACGTTGGTGGCAGGATTCACTATTGCCTGCCCCACTGGGAATCCATCATGACGCACAGGTGAGTTTTGTAAATTGTCCGAAGGGTCTACTCCCTCCACTCCGAAACTACCCCTCCTGCCATGCCACCATCCTATGATCGGAAAACGGAGGATCACTTGGCACTGCTCTGCGAGGAGGTTACTGCTTTCTTGGCCCAGGGAGCCATAGGGAGGGGCGCTGTGCCAGAAGTAGGTCGTGATTGTTATTCCCGCTACTTTCTGGTGCCCAGAAAGGGCAAGGGCCTTCGTCCTAGCCTAGATATCCGGGCCCTCAATCTCTTCCTGAGGAAGAAGTAGTTCAAAATGCTCACTCTGGCTCAGGTCCTTCCTGCCCTGGACACTGGAGAATGGATGTTAGTGTTGGACTTGCAGGACGCTTAGTTCCATATTCCTGTCCTGCCTGCCCACGATGTTACTTGCGGTTCGTGGTAGGTCATGAGCGCTTTTAGTTCACAGTGCTCCCCTTCGGCCTTTCGAGCGCCCCTTGGATGTTAACAAAAGTGATGGTGGTGGTCGCAACTCATCTGCACTGGCTAGGGATTTCAATCTTCCCCTACCTCGACGACTGGCTGTTGAAAGCGGGCTTTCCACAGGCTGTTGTCTCCCATCTCCAGACTACGGCAGATCTCCTGCATTCGCTGCAACTCACTATAAAAGTGCCAGTCACATCTGACTCCCTCTCTGATGCTCCCTTTCATCTGAGCTGTTCTGGACACAGTGCATTTTCAGGTTTATCTCCCTGAGTGGCCAGTCCAGGATATTCAGGCTATTTTGTTTTGGCCTCTATCCTGGGTGTCGCTGAGAATGACTCTGAGGCTGCTCGGCCTTGTAGCCTCCTGCATCATGCTGGTGACGCATACCAGATGGCATATGCAGACTCTGCAGTAGGACCTGAAGTTCCAGTGGGCGCAGCATGAAGGGAATGAAGGGAATCTCTCCAGCATGGTCCAGATCTCGGAGGGAACTGCTCAAGATCTGCGGTGGTGGCTAACGAACCAAGATTGGGTCAGAAGAAAATCCCTTTCCCTTTCCCTTCCCCAACCAAATCAGACAGTAGCGACAGATGCATCACTCCTGGGATGGGGCGGCCACATGGGAGAAGCAGAGATCAGAGGTGTCTGGTCTCCAACGGAGTCCGGTCTCCACATCAGCCTTCTGGAGCTCAGGGCAAACAGGCTTGCATTGAAGGCATTCCTTCCCTTTCTCAAAGGGAGTGGTGCAGGTGTTCACAGACAACACTGCCATGTGGTACTTGAACAAGCAGGGCTTTGTCAAGAGGCTCTGCATCTCTGGACATGGCTGGAACATATGGGCATATCCCTGGTGGTTCAACATCTGGCAGGCTCTCTGAACGCCAGAGCAGGCAAACTCCCCCATCAATACATGGTCGATCACAAATGGCATCTCCATCCTAAGGTGGCATAAGGTCTCTTTCAGCAGTGGGGAGAGCCTTGGTTAGATCTGTTTTCCTCTGCAGAGAACGCGCAGTGTCAGCTATTTTGCACGTTGGAGTTTCCAAGCAGCACTCACTTGGTGACGCTTTCAGTCTTGAGTGGAACTCTGTGCCTTTCCGCCAATACCACTTCTGTCCAGAGTTCTTAAGAAGTTCAAGAAAGACTGGCCCAAGTAATTCTTGTGGCTCTGGACTAGGCACGGAGAGTATGGTTTCCCGAGCTTCTGAGCATGGCCATCGATCCTCCACTCAGACAGCCTCTTTGAGAGGATCATCTGTCGCAGCAGCAGGGGAAGGTTCTCCATCCAAACCTGTCCAGTGTCCATGTTCTTGCATGGGGATTGAGTGGCAGCAGCTGACAGCTTACGACCTTCCGCCTGAGGTCTGTGATGTTAACTTGATAGCCAGGCGTCCCTCCACCTAAACGGTATATGCCTATCGTTGGTATAAATTTGTGGCATGGTGTACCAACAAAACCGCCGATCCCCTTTCTGCACCGCTGTATGAGGTCCTCTTGTTTATTCTTTCTCTTGCCCAGCAGGGCTCTGCATTGGGCACCCTTAAGGGTTATCTATCTGTAATATTTGCCTTTTATGGACTTCCTGATCAACCCTCCTTGTTTAAATCTCCCATTGTGGCGCGACTCCTTAAAGGTCTTACCCACATGTTCCCGCCTACCACGCTCATAATGCCCAGTGGAATCTGAACCTGGTACTTACTTTCCTCATGTATGCTGCTTTTGAGCCTCCTCATAATTGTCCTTTCCGGCTCCTGGCATTAAAAACAGCCTTTCTTGTGGCCACCACCTCTGCACGGAAAGTGAGTGAGCTACAAGCTCTTTCTTTAAAGCCACTCTTCATCTCTGTCCATCCTGACAAAGTGGTGCTTCTTACTAGGGCCTCTTTTCTCGCAAAAGTGGTCACGCCTTTTCATGTAGGCCAATCCATCACCTTTCCTTACTTCTTATCCACCCCCACATCCTTCTCGTGAGGAATCTCCACCGTCTGGATCCAAAGAGAGAATTGTATTCTGCCTCAATCGTACCAAAGACTTCTGGGTGGATGACCAACTCTTTGTGGGTTATGTTGGTGCGAAAAAAGGATGGGCAGTGCAGAAGAGAACCATCTCCAGATGAGGTGTTCTTGTCATCAAGATATGCTACGCTTTGGCTAAGGAGCAACCCCCTGAGGGTTTGTGTGCTCACTCCCCTAGAGCAAAAGCAGCAACCACTGTGTTACCACCTGGAGTTCCAGTCCTGGACATCTGTCAGACAGCAACTTGGGCATCCCTGCAAACGTTCACCAAACACTACTGCCTGAACAGCAATTCACTATAATGCTGCTCTGTTGGCCGTACGGTCCTGCAGGACTTCCTAGTATGATCTTGGTTTGCAGACCCACCTCCGGGGATGGTATTGGTTGGGTATCTATTCTAAGGTAAGGAATCTGTAACTAGAAGTCTCTTTTAGATGAACAAGTTACTTACCTTTGGTTAAACATTATCTGGTAGAGACATATTCTAGTTGCAGATTTCTTACCGACCCACCCATCCTCCACGCTAAGCGAACTGATTTCTAGGGACAGGGACTCCCTTTCAGGGTCCTTGTTCTGGCGCACCAATCACAGTGTTCTTCACGGCTCTGCGCTTCTGTAGTGGAAAGTTGGGAAAAGAAACTGACGTCAGCCAACCGGGGTGGTGCCTATGTGCAACTGCGACGTCACAATGGCGACCACAATGCCAACAACGGATGCAGAGTCAACCGATGCCACCTGACTGCGCACAAGGGTACTGCTCAAAGAAAAATCTCCATACACCTGAGGGAAATTCTAAGGTAAGGAATCTGCAGCTAGAATATATCTCTAACAGACAATTTGTTACCAAAGGAAAGTAACTTGTTCGTCAGCGGAGAAGATCCATATTAATCTGGCTGGCATCCTTGGTGGTGTATGGTAAAAGAATATAGAAGCCTAAACTTTGCATCTTTAGTGCTGTAATGCGTCACTTCATATCATTTGACGTAACGTCTGATTCATAAAACTTAAATCAGTGTAGGGAGGAAAGCTTGCTGAAAGGTGAAAAATGGGAAAAGGTTGTTTACTGTTAAATTTAGTAGTTAAAATAATAACAATAATTAATTATATGTAAACTCATTTATCAAAAGAAAGCAACATTAGCCTAATTAAGGCATCGGTCTGTTGCAGTCTGTGTATCTATGATTCGTTTAACTGAAAAAAAGTGAATCCTTTGAAAGATTACACATAGTTTAAGCATTCCGTTTCCACTTAAGAAGTGACCCTCCGGAATTAAATGCTCATTATTGGGTAATAACGGGGGGAGATGGATGCATGAGTTTTTGTTGTGTGTGCGTGTGCGGTATGTTTGTTAAACTGATTACATCAGTATTTTTGTGCTGTCAGTCCATCACCGTTTAGCAGCACCACATTGACAATTCACATCCTAATGCAAGGGATGCGCTGAAGAAAGCAGTACTGACTTCTCTTTGAAAATCATCCTCATGCAGCTATTCACTCGAGGGCATTTTCAACGATAACTTAAAACAGTGTTGGCTCTCATTGCTACATGGATGAACATTGCCAAATACAGACCAATCTCAGTAGACCAATTGCGCAGCTACACAAAGCATGGTGACCTGACACCAATCTAGTTTTACATAAAGACAGGCAGTTTTTACAGCCGAGGAAGGATCAGCATATCGCCTTGTAAACCTTTGTTTTGAGTTGGCGCGCTCCACCAAGTAATTAAAACTGAATACGGCTTCCGGGCTCCGCACTGGTACTATCCCAATGGCTTTATCTCCTGAGATGTTGGAACTTAGTGCTTTCATTCTTTCTCCATATCTGTTTTCAGAAATGTTCTTACTGCTGCTGTGCTTTTTTAAAAGAAAACATGTGCCAAATGATTCTGCCTACACTGTGCGAAGCGCTATAGACTCTGAGACTTCTGAGCCAGGGCCTGGTCATGTCGCTCGCAGCAATCAAAAATCTGTCTGCGTGACCTTTTCCACCATTAACACACACAACACAAATACACAAACACACGCACACCCACCCAACCACCTTCTATTATGACACATAGGTGTTATAGACAGTACATTTTGTCACCTAGAAAACAATCAAATGCGTAACCTATTCTGGTTTTGCTTTCCTGCTGTGTAACCAGTTGCCTCCCAAAAAATCAATCCAGCAGTCAGGTGTCTAGCGCATATAGGGCGAGAGGGATAGAGGCTGGACCCAATAGCACATAGCTTTAGGATTTGCTGAAAATCCAGCCAAGCACATGTCGAATACAAGAACAGCATTGGTGGGCTGGAACCACCTCTTCTGGATGGAACAAGAGTGAACTGCTAAGAACCTTACTGTCTATGGGCCAACGTATTGAGCCTACTTAGGCCACAGCAATGTCTGAGATCCGAAGCTTATTCAATGATGGTAGCCGGTGGAAAGGCCTTCTAACACCAGTGACTGTCCAAAACATCCCTAAACTATGGCACCACTCCACATTATGAAGAGCAGTTATAGTGTTTAGCTGTAATTTCTTGATAACTGCTTTGTAGCAGATCTTACAGTGCCCAGTACTTTTACACATGTAGCTCACTTCTGTTGTTTAAAGTTAGAACGTTCGAGCCAGTTCTGTGATAAATTCAAGTCCATGTTTTAACTGGGCAAAAAAAAAGTCTGTATGCAAACACTACCAAAACGTACTGGCTCTGGTTCTTCTTTTAAGCGTCAACTCCTACCAAAACGGACTGGCTCTGCAGGTATCCAAGGTAAGAAACCCGTCATTCAGTGCTATCTTCTGTAAGTGGTGCCTCACTAGGCAAGACCAGTTGGTTTGAATCAATGAGCTTCGTTCATTTTTCAGAGTAACACTACAAGCACACAAATCCATTGCATTGTGTTTTTAAATTCAGGGCTAAACCTAGACATGTTTTTTAAATATGAATGAAATAAATGGCTAGCACTACAGTACCCTGACTTCATCCAAGAACAACTAAAAAATTAAGATGAGTCATACTTAAATCCAACACCACATGACCAGACCATGGCCCAGAACTCTTGGTGGTAGGCCAGAAAACGTTTAGGAGAAAATTGAAGGTGGACATATGATGAAAGATTGTCTGTTATACAAACGTATACAAACGCTGCCCTTTTTTATTGACTGAAATGACTATGTAGCATTCAAAGGATGGCGCTTGACATAAAACAATGTACTGTAAATTGTATCCTCCCCTTGGCCCTTTCTCATATATGTCTCTGAAGTAACTGTGCTCTGCTTTCCTAACCGTTGACATTTCTTCTACGCCATGGTGGACATTCAACAGGACTTCATTCCTAACTACTTTAAAAAATAAAGAATTTACATACATTGTCTTACTAATTTGTGGTTTCTTGTTCCAATGCCTTTCAGACTTTCAACATCCAACCTAGAGGATGAAACAAAAACCTAAATAAAACAAGAGTAGACCAAGCCCTAGAAATGTAACGTGTAATCAGTGTAATAGAGTACTGTATCTGATAGAGACTTCTAGCTGCATCTTCCTTACCTTTGAATTCCCTGGCGTCAGCTTCGAATCCGGAGTTTTTTCTGAGCAGTACCCTGCGCGCCGTCGGGCGTCGTCGTTCGGATCCGCGTGCGTCGACCAACTCCGCGTGCGTCATCAGCGTCGTTGGAGCCGTCTATGACGTCATGGTTGTCTATATAGACGCCGTCTCGGCGCGCGTATGTCAGTTCTTTTCCTTCCGCGCCGGTTAAGCGCAGTTTTGAAAAGAGCTACCCTGCTTCGACGGTTTGTCGACGCTTTTTTGACTGTTTGGAGTCATGTCTTCGAGAAAGACAGGATTCCAGCCGTGTGGTGCGTGTCATCGCACCATGTCGGTGACGGATCCGCACTGAGTTTGTCTTTGGTGCCTAGAGAAGGACCACGATTCCACCTCGTGCTCCGACTGTTGGGCCATGGCACCGAAGGCCTTGAGGGAGAGATCCGTTAAGCTTCTTGCGGCCTGACATTCGTCTTCGGTCGGCGCGACTCCGAGGCGGTCATGGTCCCGCAGTAGGAGGAGGTCACGGCACCGCTCCCGGAGCCCCAAGTCCTCTTCCTCACATTCGAAGGTCTTCCGAAGGTAGGAGGCACAAGAAGTCCAAGCGGACTTCGTCTTTGCCACGCCCGTCGGCCGACGCGGCGTTTAGGGAACGTCGACGTTCTGAGCGCAGTTCTGCGTAGCCGTTGCCAGGGTCGACTCCGAGTCTTCCCCCCTTTCTGGGGACCGGATCGACCCCCGCTCAGATAGCAGAATTCTACGAGGCCATGCGTCTCGTTTTTGAGCGGGCTGCACCCTCGGGTGGGTCTTCGGGCCCGTGGGGTCAGCAGGGGCCCCTTCAGATTCAACGCCGGCGGCTTCGGCCTCAGCGCCGTTGGGGACCCCAGGATCCGATAGTGGATCTGGACTGGCGCCAGTCTCTCACTGTCGGCCTCCTTCGGCACCGGGTCCGTCGTCGCCGATTCCGCCGCCGGCGCCCACCGGTGGCAGCCCCATCCTTATTCCGGATGATTCGGAACTAGAGCGACGTCGTACAACGTCGACTCTGACTTCGATGGAGCCAATTCGGCCCAGATCATTGTCTGAGCATTATTTGGAACAGCCAGACACAGGAGAGGAATGTGAGGGGTCTGAGGACCCTTTAGAAACTGGATTGCAACAGGACTGGTATGAGGATCTAGGGGAGGCCAGTGAACTGGACACGTCTCCAGATACTGGTATGCTCTCTCCTCCTAATGTGGCTACAGAGGAGGGTGCTTCTTTCGCTATGGTGGTACATAGGGCAGCTGAGGTCTTGGACCTAGATTTGCCTACGGGCCAGTCAGGACGAATATCCTAACAGAAGTGCTTCAGCCGGGGGTGTCAACATCGGAGCCGTTGTTGCCCTTCAATGAGGCTCTTACAGACATCCTTCTGGGTATGTGGTCCAAACCCAGCACAGGGGCTTCTGTGAATAGGACGGTGGACTGCCACCATAGACCCGCTCCCAGCGACCCTAGTTTCCTGACTCAACACCCCACTCCTGAGAGCTTGGTTGTCCAAGCCTCTACTTCCCGTGGTGCCTTCCCTTCCGCTCCCCGGATAGGGAATCCAAGAGGCTGGATCAGCTTGGGAAGAAGATGTTTTCTTCCACCAGCCTGGCATTGAGGTCCGTAAACACCTCTTGCCTATTGGGCCGTTATTCCCATACTTTATGGGATACGGTGGCGCAAGTGCTGCCCCAGGTTCCGGAGTGTGTACGGGACACTCTCACCCAGGCTGTCAAGGATGGGAGAGATGCAGCCAAGTTTACGATCCGGTGTGGCTTGGACACGACCGACTCGCTGGGCAGAGCGATTTCAGCATCAGTGGCCCTACGTCGCCACGCCTGGCTACGTTCTACTGGTTTTTCAGGGGATGTCCAGTCCAGCTTGATGGACATGCCTTTTGATGGCTTTCGCCTTTTTGGCGAAAAGGCCGACTCCGCGCTTGAGAGGTTCAAGGATTCTCGAGCCACGGACAGATCCTTCGGCCTTTCAGCGCCGGCACAACAGCAGTCTGTCTTTCGCCCCTTTCAAGGCTTCAGAAGGGGTATGGTACCACACCAGCCACCGTCCTCAGGCTTCAGAGCATCCCGGAAGAGGACGTGGTCGTGGTACCATCAGACCCAGAAGGTCTGGCCAGAGGTCGGCCGCCACACTGCCCCCCTCCACTGCGCCCAAGCCCTCCTAGTGTGGTTCTGCGGGATCATGTCCGTCCAGTTGGAGGGAGGATTTGTTTTCATCTCACTCACTGGCTTTCCATCACCACGGACAGGTGGGTCCTGCAGATCATACGGAAGGGCTACTTCCTTCCCTGCCTGTCTTTCCCTCCTTCTATCCGTCCGACAAAGGAATGGCTGATGGAGGACCATCTAGCTTTGCTCCGCGAGGAAGTTGCAGCTCTCTTGGCCAAGGGAGCCATAGAAAGAGTCCCGATATCAGAAGTAGGCAGTGGTTGTTATTCCCGCTACTTTCTGATTCCCAAAAAAAACAAAGGCCTTCGTCCTATCATGGATTTAAGGGACGTCAATCTCTTCCTCAAGAAGGAGAAATTCAAGATGCTCACTCTTGCTCAGGTTTTGTTTGCCCTAGACCAAGGAGACTGGATGGTAGCGTTGGATTTGCAGGATGCATATTTCCGTATTCCTATCCTGCCAGCCCAGAGGCGTTACCTGCGGTTCAAGGTGGGCCACGAGCACTTTCAGTTTACCATGCTTCCTTTTGGTTTTACCAGTGCCCTTCGGGTGTTCACAAAGGTGATGGCGGTGGTGGCAGCTCATTTGCGCAGGTCAGGGATCTCAGTCTTCCCCTACCTAGATGATTGGCTGTTGAAGGCTCCTACGCCCCAGGCTCTCGTCTCCCATCTCCAGACGACGGCGGACCTCTTGCATTTGCTGGGGTTCGCTATAAATGTGCCGAAGTCACACCTGACTCCCTCTCAGAAGCTCACTTTCATCGGAGCTGTTCTAGACACAGTGCAGTATCGGGCATATCCTCCCGATCAGCGGGTTCAGGATATTCAGGTTTTGATTCCGATGTTGCGGCCTCTATCCTGGATCTCGGTGAGACAGACTCTGAGGCTGCTGGGACTCATGGCTTCCTGCATCCTGTTGGTCAAGCATGCTAGATGGCGCATGAGGGCTCTGCAGTGGGACCTGAAGGTCCAATAGGCACAGCATCAGGGAAATCTTACCGACGTGGTTCAGATCTCGGAGGGGACTGCAAAAGATCTGCAGTGGTGGTTTTTGAACTGCGAGTGGGTCAAGGGCAGACCCCTCTCCCTTCCCCAACCAGATCTAACGGTAGTGACAGACGCGTCACTTCTGGGGTGGGGCGGCCATCTGGGGTAGGTGGAGATCAGAGGTCACTGGTCTCCGGCGGAATCCGGGCTCCACATCAACTTGTTGGAGCTTCAGGCGATCCGGCTAGCATTAAAAGCATTTCTTCCTGTTGTGAAAGGGAAGGTGGTGCAGGTGTTCACAGACAACACTACCGCAATGTGGTACTGCAACAAGCAGGGCGGTGTGGGGTCGTGGACCCTTTGTCAAGAAGCTTTACGTCTCTGGACATGGCTGGAACAGCAGGGCATGACCCTGGTGGTTCAACACCTGGTAGGTTCTCTGAACGCCAGAGCAGACGAACTCAGCCGAAAATGCTTAGAGGATCACAAATGTGTCTCCATCCGGAGGTGGTGCAAGGACTCTTTCAGCAGTGGGGAGAGCCTTGGTTAGATCTGTTCGCCTCCGTAGAGAATGCGCAATGTCAGCAGTTTTACGCGTTGGATTTTCCAAGGGGGCTATCGCTAAGCGACGCTTTTCGTAGCGAGTGGAATTCAGGCCTCCTGTACGCCTTTCCGCCTTTACCACTTCTGCCCAGAGTTCTCAAGAAAATCAAGAACGACTGGGCCCAAGTAATCCTAGTGGCTCCGGATTGGGCACGGAGAGTTTGGTATCCAGAGCTTCTCAAAATGAGCATCAGTCCTCCAATCAGGCTGCCTCTTCGGGAGGATCTTCTGTCGCAGGAGCAGGGGAAGGTTCTCCACCCGAACCTGTCAACTCTGCGCCTTCATGCGTGGACATTGAGTGGCGACAGTTGATGGTTTATGACCTCCCTCCCGAGGTCTGTGATGTCATTCTGGCAACCAGGCGTCCCTCTACTAAGTCGATCTGCGCCTGCCGTTGGAAACGTTTTGTTTCGTATTGTTCAGAGAGGTCTATTGATCCTCTTTCTTCTTCTCTGTCTAACATCCTTTTCTTTATTTTGTCTCTCGCCCAGTAGGGTTCCTCCTTGGGGACTCTCAAGGGCTATCTTGCAGCCCTATCGGCTTTTCTTCATTTGCTCAATCAACCATCTCTGTTTAAATCACCTATAGTACAGATGTTTTCGAAAGGGCTTGTACATCTATTCCCGCCTGTGCCTTTCGTTATGCCCCAGTGGGATCTTAATTTGGTTCTTACCTTCCTTATGTGTGCTCCCTTTGAGCTCTTGCATAACTGTCATCTTCGGCTGCTTACTATTAAGACAGCTTTTTTGGTGGCAATTACATCTGCCAGAAGAGTTAGTGAGCTACAGGCTTTGTCATCAAAACCGCCGTATCTCACAATCTTTCCTGAAAAAGTGGTTCTCAGAACTCGTGCCTCTTTCCTCCACAAGGTGGTGACCCCTTTCCATCTGGGTCAAAATATCACCCTACCCACCTTCTTTGCACCACCGCATCCCTTCTCAGTATAAAAATAGGCTACGCTTTGGCGAAGAAGAAGCCTCCCGATGGCTTGAGAGCTCATTCCACTAGGGGAAAAGCTGCTACCAATGCGTTAGCACGTGGCGTACCGGTGGTGGACATTTGTCAGGCTGCAACGTGGGCTTCTTTGCACACGTTCGCAAAACACTACTGCCTGGATAGCCAGGTGAGGAGAGAGGGGCATTTTGCCCAGTCTGTTTTGCAAGACTTTCTTGTGTAAAAATCTCCTGCAGACCCACCGCCATGGGTTATAGTTTGGGCAACTATTCTAAGGTAAGGAAGCTGCAGCTAGAAGTCTCTATCAGATGAACAAGTTACTTACCTTCGGTAACGAGGTATCTGGTAGAGACTCTATCTAGCTGAAGATTCCTTACACCCGCCCAAGCCTCCCCGCTCTGGGGACATTTTTCTGATGTAGATATGTTTATATTTGTATATATGTATTTATGTGTACATATGTATATTTTTGATCTTGGCATCTTTTTGCCTTTCTTAAAGGCATGAAATAATTTTTTACTCCAAACAGTTAAAGAGGTGAAATACATGATAGTTGGTTCTTCCATGACTCTGCGCTTCTGGCGTGGGAAGTTGTGGAAAAGAATTGACGTACGCGCGCTGAGACGGCGTCTATATAGACAACCGTGACGTCATAGACGGCTCCAACGATGCTGGCGACGCACGCGGATCCATACGACGCCACCCGACGGCGCGCGCGCAGGGTACTGCTCAGAAAAAACACCAGATTCGAAGCTGACACCAGGGAATTCTAAGGTAAGGAATCTGCAGCTAGATAGTCTCTACCAGATACCTCGTTACCGAAGGTAAGTAACTTGTTCATTTCGTCAAAAACTACTCTAGAATTGCTATACAAGAATAAAGTTCTCTTCCAGGTGATCCTGGTCAAGTCATAAACATTGAATCATGGAAATTCA
Source organism: Pleurodeles waltl (assembly GCF_031143425.1). NCBI lineage: Eukaryota > Metazoa > Chordata > Amphibia > Caudata > Salamandridae > Pleurodeles > Pleurodeles waltl. The sequence goes on along the minus strand of NC_090443.1, from coordinate 444,054,110 downwards.
GCAGTTATAATTATACTTATAGTTATACTTATTGTAGGAAAGTAGGATCTTTCTGACATGGTTGCCCCACTTTTTGCCTTGTATCAGTGTGTTTTGACTGTAGTACATTGGGATCCTACTAACCAGGACCCCAGTGTCTGTGTTCTCTCCCCTAAATTTGGTTGGTAAGCATTTCTTACACCCCACAATTAGCTACTGGTGTATCCCTGTCAGTCCCCAGTATATGGTACACCCGGGGTCCCCCATGGGCCGCAGCATGTATACAGGGGCCATGCAAACTGTCTACAGGCCTGCCACTGCAGCCTGTGTGAAATGGTCTATGTACCTTTCAGCCCAGATATAAGGGTTACCTTATATCATGGTCACAGCAATTTGATCCTATAAGTCGCAAGATTCTAAGTGTGAGGGCACCCCTGTATGAGCAGAGGTACCCCTACAAACATCGGAACCCAATTTATTGGCTTAATAAGTGTGGGGAAACCTTTCTAAGGTATGTAGTGGACTCTGGTAATTACAAGATGTCCAATTACATAATGGTTTCTCTGAACCTGCTCATGTTTGGTATCAAACATGTTGAAACCATGCAACTACACTGGTTCCAGTGTCAGTTGCATGATACCATGTACTTTGGGGGTTCCTTAGAGGATCTGCTAAATCCGGTTCCATCCAATATAGGAGCACCCAGACTCCCGCTCCGGCACAAAACACACAAAAGACATGGAAGTGACCACCCCCTGTCCAGCTTCTCCCCTATGGGGGTGCCAGAGCTCTGCCAGGACGCTGCTTGATTCTGCCATCTTGGAAACAGGATGGTCAGAGGCCCCTGGAAGCAGCTGACTGGTCAATCCAGTTGAGTAGCATCCCTGACCCCCCAATAGATGGGTCACCACAGAAGACGTCCAACCCCCTTTCTGGGTTACTTAAGGGCTCCCCTGAGAATGGGACCTGTAAGGAAATGGCTCCCTATTGCAGTTACCCCCCACTTTTTGCCTGATACTGATGCTGACTTGACTGAGAAGTGTGCTGAGACCCTGCGAACCAGGCCCCAGCACCAGCGTTCTTTCACCTAAAATGTACCATTGTTTCCACAGTTGGCACACCCCTGGCACACAGATAAGTCCCTTGTAAAAATTACCAGTGGTACCAAGGGCCCTGTGACCAGGCAAGGTCCCCAAGGGCTGCAGCATATGTTGTGCCACCCTAAGGGACCCCTCACCCAACACATGCACACTGCCATTGCAGATTGTGTGTGTTGGTGGGAGAAAAAGGCAAAGTCGACATGGCATCCCCCTCAGGATGCCATGCACACAAAATACTGCCTGTGGCATAGGTAAGTCACCCCTCTAGCAGGCCTTACAGCCCTAAGGCAGTGTGCATTATACCACAGGTGAGGGCATAGCTGCATGAACAATATGCCCTACAGTGTCTAAGTCCATTCTTAGGCATTTTAAGTGCAGTGTGGCCAGATTGAGTACATGGTCCGGGAGTTTGTAATTACGAACTCCACAGCTCCATGATGACTTCACTGAAGACTGGGAACTTTGGTATCAAACTTCTCAGCTCATTAAACGCACACTGATGATGCTAGTGTTGGAAAAATGCAGAGTGAAAAATGCAGAGTGCATCTTAGAGATGCCCTCTGTATTTCATTCAACCCTCTAGCGTGAGGCGGACCGGTCTGTATCGACCTACCACTAACAGACAAGTTTCGGACCCCATGGCGTGAGAGCCTTTGTGCTCTCTGGGGTCAGGGAGAAAGCCTGCTCTGGGTAGAGTTGCCTCATACCTCCCCACCTGGCGGTGAGCCTCAAAGGCTCCTGCCTTTCATTACACTGCCCCAGGGCACTCCTGCTAGTGGAAATTCCCCCCACCTCCACCAGGACCAAGGCCCACTTTTGGCAGCAGCTCAGACAGGAAAATTAGTAAACACGAGGAGGAGGGACCACCTCAGCTGGGACCACCCCTAGGGTGCCCGGAGCTGAGGAGACCCCCTCCTTGCAGAATCCTCCATCCCCAATGTAGCCACCCTCATGTACAGTAGTCATTGGCTACTGCCCTCTGACCCCTGCAGATCAGAGGTGTCTGGTCTCCGCTGGAATCCGGGCTCCATATCAGTTTTTTGGAGCTTAGGTCGATCTCACTGGCTTTAAAAACATTCCTTCCCTCTCTCAAAGGGGAAGTAGTGCAGGTGTTCACAGACAACACCATCACCATGTGCTACTGCAACAAGCAGGCAAGGGTGGGGTCGTGGACCCTTTGTCATGAGGCTCTGCACGTATGGGCATGGCTGGAACATCAGGGCATTTCCCTGGTGGCTCAATACCTGGAGGGCTTCCTGAATGTCAGAGCAGATTAAATCAATGCCTGATGGATCACGAATGGCGTCTCCATCCGGAGGTGACGCAAGGTCTCTTTCAGCAGTAGAGAGAGCGTTTCTTAGATCAGTTTGCCTACTCAGAGAACGTGTAATGTCAGCAGTTTTGTGCATTGAAGTTTCCAAGACAGCACTCACTCGGCAACGCTTTTCATCTCGAGTGGAGCTCAGGTCTTCTGTACACCTTTCCGCCCATACCACTTCTGCCCAGAGTTCTCAAGAAGATCAAGAATGGCTGGGCCCACATAATCCTTGTGGCACCAGTGTGGACGAAGAGTCTGGTATCCCAGGCTATTGAGCATGGCTATCGATCCTTCGATCAGACTGCCCCTTCGGTAGGATCTTCCGTCGCAGCAGCAGGGGAGGGTTCTCCTCCTGCACCTGTCTAGTCTATGTCTTCTTGAGTGTGGATTGAGCAACGGCAGTTGACAGCTTTTGACCTTCCGCTCAAAAGCTGTAATGTTATCTTCGTGTCCCTCCACCAAAACGGTATACGCCCAGTGCATGAAACACATTTGTGGCATGGTGCACAAACAAGTCTGTTTTTTTTTTTGTTTTTGTTTTTTTGCTTGAATCTTTTTATTTCTTTTTCATATAGAGAAATTCAAATGTGTATCATATATGTCAACTACAGTGTGGAATTTAGGGTTGCAGCATCCAGGACACCACATTTTATGTTTTCAATCATTTTGACCAACAGTGAGTGTTACACTTGTGGACGGTTAGAATGTACAATCAGAACTGAGGTGGTGGTATACTAGGAATATGAGACATCACATGCCACCAACTTGGGGGATGATTATCAGCATGAGAGAATTAAAATATCATTACATCATCTCGGCAGGTGGCTAGCTCGCACTGCAAAGAAGTTAAGATTCAGCATACATTTTAATTAATATAACAATACAACACGAACCTGCTCTAGAGTCCGTTTCCTGTCTGCCCACCCCCTCCCCTCATATACCTCTGCATCTTCACCCCATCAATCAAACGAGACACGCCACCCGCAACACCTCATCCCTGCTAGAAGCCAAGGGAAATTTGTGTAATCCTAAATTATCTTCCCTCCCCAGCACCATCCCCTCCGCCCACACATTAGACAAATTCTTCCAGGCTTCTATCGAAGGGGGCTTTGCAGATTTCCATCGCCTGATGAGGAGTCGCTTAGCCATCAAAAGGCCCAGATCCAGGAATCTCGTGGACTCCTTATGCTTTTTAGCTCTGGGAAAAAGGCCCAAAATAGAGGCCTCCCACGTGATCAGCTGTGGACGTGCCATGCAAATCGGTAGCTGCGCCAACACCGCATGCCAATAATTGCATAATGAGGGACAGGATTACAGCATGTGCAACAACTCGGCCGCAACTAACTTGCAGCTGGGGCAGGCTGAATCCGTACACTGAAAGTACCGGTTAATCTTTGCTGGCGTAAGATAGGCTCTATGGAGTATATAGAATTGGATCAGACGAAATTGTGGATTGCGCTGAATATTTGTGTGGCTTTTCAGGACAGCTTCCCACTCCTTATCTGTACAGGGCCTAGCCAGGTCACATTAAATGGCCACCTCGCCCCATAACATGCAGATATTGAACCAAGAGGTGCATTGGCAGTTCAGTGGAAATGTCCCCCCAGTGCTGAGACAGCGACACTGTCAGGGAGTTGTACAATAAGAACTGCCCCAGCGATAAGCCTACCTCCTCTGCTAGTGTGTCAAATGGGGTTAGAACTCCCTCTGTGTATAGGTCTTCTAGTGTATGCAATTTGACGGCATGCCAAGATTCCAGCTCCGTCGAAGTCGTGAGCCGCGTTCCGCGTGGCATGCCCAGTAAGGCCAGAGCCAGGGCATAAGGGGTGACTGCGTGTGTCGGCACAGACTCCTGTGTTAGAAGTGATGTGTGACATCCACCAGGAGAAAGTTTGGCGCCCTAGCTCCTGTGTTTGGGTGAAACAGGTGTAACACTTCTGATAGTGACCATGGCTGTGTCACTGCTGCTGTGTCTGACAGCTGGAGTGCAGAAAGCCACCTTGCCACCCACTGCAGCTGGGAGGCCAGATAATACTGCTCCATGTCAGGTACTGCCAGTCCGCCCCTTTCCACTGGCGAGTACAACTTTGTCAGTGCACCCTACAACGGCTTGATAAATTCCCTAATTCTGGACTGAAGTTCTCTGAAAAATGTAGACGGGATAGGGGAAGTTGGTTGGAGAAATAATAAGCATCCGAGGGAGGACCACCATTTTCAGGAGCACAATTTATCCCATCACAGAGAGCAGCAGTGTTTGCCAGAACGTCATTTGGGCACAAATAGATGTCACCGCCAGCTTGAGGTTTCGATCCCACAGGTCATCTACTGGGTATACATTAAAGCCCCAGTATTGAAATGTCCTGGGCTGCCAAGGAATGAGTACACCCAATAAGGTGAAGCCAGGATCTGGCCAATTGGGGCTAAAAGGGAAACAGCACGATTTTGTCCAATTGACTCGTAAACCTGACAGTACGGCAAAACGCTGCAGTATGTCTGCAACTTCCTCAGGAATATTGATGTCCCTACAATACAGGAGATCATCTGCGTACAGCGAAACAGTATGCCAACTATCCCCCAGTCGGATGCTCCAGGCCTCCCCTGGACTGTGGAGTTCTGCCACCAAGGGCTCTATCGCCAACGAGGACAGCAGCAGGGAGAGGGGGCAACCCTGCTGAGTCCCCCTGCCTACCTCAATTGGTTCTGAGATAGTTGAGCCAGTTATGACCCTGAAATGTGGATGCGTATACAACAATTTCACATGTCTTAAAAAGCCTGGGGCAAAACCCAACTGGCACAGCACCGCAATTAAGAAGGGCCATTCCAGTGAGTCGAAGGCCCTCTCCAAGTCCAACACAAGGAGCAGCCCGCGCCAGGCCAGTCCTGAACAGAGTATCTCATGACCCGGAACAGGCGCCTGATATTCAGGGAAGTGTTACGCGCCGGCACAAAGCCATTCTGATCAGAGTGGATCAGGTGAGGCACCAGGGGCGACAGCCGCATCTCTTATCAGTTTAGCCAAAAAGTTATAATCTGTGTTAAGCATCGCCAGAGGTCTGTATGATCCCAGCTCTGTTGGGTTTCTGCCCGGTTTAGGGAGGGATATTTGTAGTGCCTGGGACACCATCAGGGATGCCGCCGACAATCTCCTCAAATAGTGACAGCAAGCGAGGTGCAATTATAGAGGAGTATGTCTTATAAAACTCTGACGGGAGGCCGTCAGGACCTGGGGTTTTGCCAGCAGCAAATGCATGTATACTGTCCTGTATCTCTGCTAAGGTTAACAGTTCATCTAATTTCTCCCGCTGATCTTCAGTGAGGCAGGGCAACTGGAGCAGGGAGACGAACCCCTCCAAAGTTTGCAGGCCCCGCTGGTGCCCTTTATTGATACAGGGCTGCATAGTAATGTGTTAGCTCTTCATGTATCTCGCCTTGAGTGTACAGCACATCACCCATTGCCGAACGTAGCTTCAGAATAGGGGTGCGTTCCTTCTCCTGTCGCATCAACCAGGCCAATAACCTGCCTGATTTATCAGCCACAACTTGTGTGCCTGCCGAATGAGCTGTATAGTTAAGACAGCGCATCCTCTCTACCAGGGACAGGTGTTGTGCCCTCTTGTTTGCGAGTATGCGCATCCCTAGAGAGTTCTGGATAGCTCATTTTTCATGTTGCAACAGAGTTTTTTTCTACTCTGAATAAGTCACGCTCAGTGGACTTGTGCATGTTCCATTGCATGCCCAGGCTTTGTCCTCGTATGTAAACCTTGAACGCATCCCACTCAATGAGTCCAGACGAGGCAGTGACAGAATTACGTCAAAATATTCAACAATAGCTGTGCCAAGAGATGTCCTAAAGGGGGCATCCTCTAACATCTGCGACCGCAGTCGCCAGGTGGGAGCAACAGAGACAGATGTATTGCACCCCATTTGTAGGAGCTGGGGATTGTGATCGGAGTGCGTGCGGCCAAGGTAATCCGTCTGTAGCACTGCGGAGCACAAGTTATCTGAACAAAGTATTCTATCAAGTTGCACATGTAGCTGATGCGCAACTGAGAAAAACAAATAGACTTGCGTCTCAGCATTGCAGTGTCTTCACGAGTCCACCTGCCTCCAGTGCTGCAGCAGCACCCTGGGTGCGGTAGGCAATGGTGGGAAGGACCTGTCAAAATCAGGGTCCAAGACACTACTAAAATCTACCACTAGCCATGGGAGGCCGCTCCAGCGGGAGAGGGCTCCAGACAGACTATGGAGGAAAGAGGCCTAATCTGTTTTTGGTGCATGTACAGACCCCAACAACAATGCCTGCCCTTCTAAGCGTCCACACGCAAACACAAACAGACCCTCAGTGTCTGCCTACCACTCCTCCACCACAAACGGGGTGCCCGGCCTGAGAGACTGTAACCTTGCACTCCCCAGCAAAGGATCATGGGCAAGGAGCCCCTTCCAGAACCAATGGGCAAGTTCTCGACTTCAGCTGAGGTGCCCTTCACCCCCTTCGGTGCCTGACCACTTCCAAAATGATGCCCTCTGCACGGTTCTGTGTGGATGTTGTCGGGAAACAAGCTGGGCCCTGGACTGTGCCCTGTGGCCATGTGGGCCCTTTGCACTTTGGACTGGTCATTGCAGGGAGGCTGCAGGATCATCCTTTTACCTCTGGAGCATCCCATCTTGAGAGCTGAGTGGGATCCATCCCCTTCCTGGTTGGTGGAATGGGATCCTTCACTGTTTTGCCTCCACGACTAGGAGGTGCCTCCACTGTCCCCATGGACTGTTTGGCTGAGGTGCTGGGCTGGGTCGTTGGGACCCTGCTCTTATGGGCAGGACAGGGGGAGGAAGGGGAAGAGGTCAAGTTGGGCAAGGAAAAGCTTCTTAGGGACGGTGGGGCGGGATGAGGGAGGAGGGGTGGGAGTGGTCAGAGTAATAAGTCTGCTGGACTTGGATGCAGGTGCATGGGCAGTGTGCTGATGTGAGATGGATGGCTATTGGGTGTCTGAGTGCCTGTGTTTATGTCATTTAGGAGGGGGGACAGACAGGGTGGGAGAGGACACAGGGCGCGTGGATGGATGTTGTGGAGGTGTCTGCAAGTGAGGTGTGTGTCCTGCTGGGTGTGGATGTTGAAGCAGTGCATGCACGTGTGAGTGTGGATGTGACTGTGAGGGAGGAAGAGGAGGAGGAGGAGGCAGTGGATGTGGTTGTGTGTGCAACTGTCTGGTGTTTGCATGAGTTCTTGTGGACTGAAGTGTGGTGCCTGTGTTTGACTGTGCCACTCTTGTGTGATGTCTTGGGTGCATGCTCTTCTGTATGTGTGCATGGAATGGGTTGGGGTTAAGGAGACTGGGACTGGGAAGTGGTAGTTGGAGAGGGGAGGGTAGGGACAGGGACAATGGCTGCCATCAGAGAGGAGGCCAGAGCCTGAATCCATCTCTGTTGGGCTGCCAATCCACTGTGGATGCCCTCCAGGAATGCATTGCATTGCTGCATCTGGTATGCCAGCCCCTGGATGGAATTCACAATGGTTGACTGCCCTACAGAGATGGATCTCAGGAGGTCAATAGCCTCCTCACTCAGGGCAGCAGGGCTCACTGGGGCAGGACCCGAGGTCCCTGGGGCAAAGGAGATGCCCACCCTCCTTGTTGAGCGGGCACAGGCAACTCGCTGAGGGGCTACTGGGAGGGCGGTGTTGGTACGGGGGTGGCAGTTGTACCTGCAGCTCGGGTGGTCACAGAGGTGTCGGCCATCACCAGGGAGCTTCCATCGGAGGGGGTATCTGAGTCAGTGTTGTCACCTCCTGTCTCCGTCGTGGTGCTCCCCTCGCCCTCCGTCCCACTGGTTCCCTCGGTGTCGGTGGACTCTGCCTCCTGGGTCCTGTGGGATGCAGCTCTTTCTGTCGCCAGTGCAGCTGCTCTTCCACTAGATGGTGCTAATGCACACATGAACTGGATGACAGAAAGAGAAAGGGGGAGAGAGAGAAAGGGAGCACTGGGTCAATTACAGCACCAACACCACATTTGGCATACACAGTGCTGTCACACACAGGGATCAGGATTGAGCACTATGCATTGCACTGGCATTCAATTGGCTAGATGCCAAAGCAAGATGAGGGCCAACCACCGCCAACTGCACCCCTCCTGGGACCCACTAAGCCCTGTCTGACATAGAATGCAACCTAGCTAGGTTACCTGTATTTGCTATACATCCATTACTCTCGAGCTGGATCACGCTGCAATGTCTGACCTGGCATTAAGGGGCACCCACTAACTCACACCCACCACCCAGATACCAGGCCACCTACCAATTATTGTTGTAACGCCCACTGTACTCACCACCTTGTGGCTGCTGTGATGCCCTTAAGCGCCCATCCAGATCCAGTTAGGCCACCGCCAGTATGCGGGACATCGGGGGGGGGGTCAGGTTCCGACGGGCACTCTTTCCTCGTTGGGAGGCCCTCCCCAACTAGGCCTGCGCGGTCTTCCGTGCCCAGCGTCTCAGGTCTTCCCACCTTTTCTGACAGTGGGTGCTCCACCTTCTGTAGACCCCCAGGGTCGCACGTCCTTGGCGATAGCACGCCACAATCCCTTCTTTTGATGGGTGCTGACCTGCAGAGGCGATACAGACTGGAGGACACCATTACACATACAGTCCCACCTGTCACACATATGACTCACCAATCCCGTTTCCATCTCCATAGGCACACACATCACTCGGTGCCCACTATGTACACTACCACCAGACTTACACCCCGATGACATGATGCTTGCACACACATCTACATGCATCGTGCCCAATTTGTACTCACCTGTTGGTCCGGAGGCCCATACAGCAGTCCATACTGGGGTAGGACCCCATCCACTAGTTGCTCCAACTCCTCCGAAGTGAAGGCAGGGGCCCTTTCCCTGGTCATATGGGCCATGGTAGGTTCCAGACAGAGGTCACAGCAGCACATGCAGTGTAGGTGTTGTCCTGTGGAAAGTCAGGAAACAAGTGAGGATTTAGATAGAAAATGATGGTCACGTCCGCAGCGGTGTACACCGTCACCGCCAGCGCTGACCCCTATTGGCCACTGTACTCCATAAAGACCCATATTAGCCAATGAGGCATTGCACGGCGGTGCAAGACCACATCCACCACTATGCCTAACGTCGGCGGAGTTACCTCACTTCCACCTGTCCCAAGATACAGGACAGGTGGTCGCCATTTCATGGTGGTGGAGAACAATCAGATTATCCATAACTGTGTCATTGCTTAGAATTGGACGTCCATTGCCACTCCCACTGTCCCATCACATTGATGCTGTGTATGTACACTGAGGTGGTAGTTCCATTGTTCAAATTGTGACAGCCTAATCACTCTTGTGTCCCTTTCGATACCTACCGCTGCGGATGAATAGGAGGAGGAGACAACCCCCCCACCCCCTGTGTACAGACCCCTTTGGAGTTGGCTACGCTGGAGGAGAGCCACATTATGGAGGACAGTCACATTATACTCACCTATATACTGGACAGGGCCACAATCACAGAGCTGTGTGCCCAATTGGAGCCTGATCTGATATCAGCTGTCATCCCACTGGGATTCCCCCTCTCAGTGCTCCATTTCCTGGCAACTGGTTCTTTCCAAGTGACAGTGGGCTTGGCAGCAGGAATGACACAACCAGTGTTCTCAGTCGGGCTGGCAAGGGTATTGTCTGCCTTGGTGAAACACATGTGTAGCTACATTGTTTTCCCCCAGGTGGAAGATTTGGCCACTGTGAAGGCAGAATTCTATGCAATGGGTCACATCCACAATATTATTGGGGTGATTCACTTTACACATATTGCATTTGTCCCCACCCCCCCCGCCAGAATGAACAGGTGTTCAGGAATCAGAAGAGTTTCCACTCAATGAATGTGCAAATGGTATGCCTGGCGGACCAGTACACCTCCCAAGTCACTGGCAAGTATCCTGGGTCGGTGCATGACGCCTTTGTCCTGAGGAATAGAAGCATTCCAAATGTGATGGCCCAATTACAGAAGCACAGGGTATGGCTAATACGTGAGCCAGAGTCCCCACCCACTGTATGTCAGTGTATGCCTTCAGGTGTTATCCCCATAGCATTGTGTTAAGCTAATGTTTATCCCTCAATACTTGCAGGTGACTCTGGCTAACCAAACCCTATCATGGCTCCTGACCCTGTGAGGAATGCCAGGACAGGAGCTGAGAACTGTTATAATGAGGCACATGGGCGAACCAGAAGAATAATCAAAAGGACCTTCGGCCTCCTGAAGGCCAGGTTCAGGTGCCTCCATCTTACAGGTGGATCCCTGTGCTACTTACCCGGGAAAGGTCTGCCAGATAGTTATGGTATGCTGCATGTTGTACAACCTGGCCCTGAGACGACATGTGCCTTCTCTGCAGGAGGAGGAGACTGGAGATGCCCCTGTGGCAGCAGAGGACCCTGAGGACAGTGAGCCCGAGGAGGCAGAGGATGAGGATGTGGACAACAGGACATCAGTTATACATCAATACTTCCAATGACTCACAGGTGAGGTAGTGGAACTGGTCATTGCTCTGACAATTGATTTCATCTGTGTGACTGTAGCATCATGGCATTCACTTCCTTTGCATCTCAACTTACTGTCACCTATGCCATGTCACTTTGCAGATGTTGGTGATATGACAACAGTGTCTTGATGTGATTACTACAGACAGTTTCAGGTCATTAATTGTATGCTATCACAGTGTTCAGATCATTTGCACTTGATGTGACTGTTCCCCTAAATTCACATTCTCAACACATAAAATACTGTCAGTCAGGTTGTGTTCAAGGGTGTTTATTGTAGTGCTATAAAATTGAGGGAAAAGTGCAATGGAATGAGGTGATGGTAGTGGAAAGTCCAGGGTATTGTTCCAGTCTGTTTGCAGCACAGGACCAGTGTCCAAGTGGCCATGGGAGGGGAGCAAAGGCAGTTCAAAGTGGACAAGGTGACAGGGTGGGACACAAGGGGGACAATCAGGAGAGAGTCATTTCCTGGTGGTGGTCTTGGTCATGGCAAGTTTCAGTGGCTTCTGTCTGGGTCACAGGGAACATTTACGGGGTGGTTCACCTTCTGAAGGGGGAGGGGTGCTGGTGGCCTGCGGGTCCTGTGGCGGGGTCTCTTGCCCACTAGCTGCAGTGGAAGTGGAGGGCTGGTCAATAGACTGGCTAGTGGTAGAGGCCCGCTGCTGTGCTATCGATTCCCTCATGACGTTGGCCGTGTCTGCCAGGACCCGTGCAATGGAGATCATGGTGGTTTTGAGGGCCTGCAGGTCCTCCCTGATCTCCTGATGGTGTTCTTCCTGCAGCCGCTTGTTCTCCTGTATGTTGTGAAGGATCTGGCTCATCATGTCCTGGGATTGTATGTAGGCCTGGATAGTCAGTTCCCTGGGCCTGTCCTCCCCCTGGCGCACAGCGGTCCTCCCAGTGTTCCTGTTCCCCTGTGCCCCTGCCCCCTGAACGGTGTGCCCACTGCAACTGACCCCAGATCCCTGATTGTCTTGGGGGTGTGGTGTGGACTGTGGTCCCTGTACAGGTGGGCACACTGCTGATTGACGTGTCCTGGTGTCGAAGTAAGCCTCAGCAAGGCCTACTAGTGCAAGGGATTCGCCCTTCTCTGCACAAAGTCCTCAGACCATATAGGAAGAAGTTGGCACAGAAACTGAAATAAAAGACAACGTTTATTAAACCTCATGAGGTGGTACTACAGTTCAAACAGCACCCTGCGGTAATGTTTGAAGTAGCACACTGAACTAAGAGAGCATGGTCCTTTTATACCCACGCAGTGGCTAAAAAGAAGGGGGTACAATTATAGAAGCAAGACTTACATACATGTAAGGTCATATGGAACTGCCCAATCAACAGGTAGGAGGGGCTAACAGTTTTCAAGGACTAGTTGACACATTACTGTCTGTTAATGATTACTAACAGCTGCAGATCTTACTGGGCATGTGCAAAAGTGGGAGATGCTAAATATAACTTGTCACTAGACAGATTTTCAAGAGTAGTTAACAGAAAGGTAGGACAGAGCACATGGCAGCATGTGACAGAGAAAATGGCTGCCATGAATACAAGATGGATTCCGCGAAATGTTCACAATAGTTGCTAAATACAAGATGTCTTCTGCTAATGCTTAATCTAATCGCTATTAAATTACAACAGACGACCCTTTCAGCATTAGCTGAAGACATTCGTCTTTCTGGGATAATCTAAATATTCATCTTGTATATTTATGCTCATCATTTCAGCTATATCCTTATCTGACGTGTTGTGCTTTCATTTCTGTAATATTTCTTTTGGTAGGCATACATGCAGTAATAAACATGGAGCAGATCATTGGACCACACTGAATACAGATACAGCATGTAAAAAATATTGCAATCATTACACACAGGATAGTCAGTAGTTTCCAGCCCTAAGCGGAAACAAGAGCCCCAAACCATCCAGAAAAACTCTAAGTACCAGTCTCTGTATGGATTTCTGCAGCAATTTAGATATTGCATCATATACTGAAGGTGAGTGATCTGGAATGAAAACGCAGCAACTACTACCGATGATGCGACATGCACTACCTTGACCAGCTAATATCACATCTAGTACCATACGATTTTGGAGCGCTACAATCCTCGCAATTTGGAGCTCCTCTGTAATATTCCCAAGTGCCAGAACTGCCTGATTGGTAACAGCTTCCACAACCCTAGTCAATCATCTCACTTTCCTACTGTTTAACGCATCACCCACAAAGGAGAACAACCCTAAATTAAAATCAACATATTGTTGCAGGCTAGTGTCCGTTTGGTCTACCTCATTTGTACTTATTGTCCTTTTATATCTATTTTTAAATATGTCATTGAACAGTTTAAAATCTTGGTGATATGATGCAGGGGCCAAAATCACAGGGGGTAATAGAAAAGATACATAACACACACCTGACCACCCAACAGGTAGTTGGTAATATCCATAGTTACCTCAAACAAAATATGTATTATGTGAAGCTTTAAAACGACTATTATTTACACCCTCAATAGTTCAAATCAAGGTACAATCGCTTATCCCCACTGGAATTCGCCCAATGCTACGTATACATAAATCTGCTTTAGTTTTTGTAACAGAAATCACAAATTGTTCTTTCTTGTCAGAGTCTCTTATATTTGTGAAGACATATGGTTTTGAAACATTGTACGGTTGATACTCATCCCATTCCCATTTAGTTCCTTTGGCTTGGGGATACCCATCTTTGTCTTGGTAGCATACTTTATTAAGGCGAAAAAGAAGTCCGCCCTCTGTACGTTTTCCAGATGCAAACAAAAGCATATACCAAGCTTGACAAGAACCATTGTGTGAAAAAGGAAGAGGAATGAAAGGTGTTCCTCCTTTCTTTTGATGCGCAGGTATCATTCCACATACCCAACAGTTAGTAGTATTTGTAGCATTATGAGTATGATGCAACATCTGAATGAAAGTATTATTGAAGTATGATTGACGGTGCTTCTGCTCCTGATAGGGAAGCGTAAAGTAATAGTGATCCTCTGATACTGAAGTAGTGGCAACAAAAAACTCACGAGCAGGAGCCTTCTTTTCAACAAACCAGGTGATTATTGCTATAACCACCACAACAACAACAAACCCCATAGTACTAATGATCAGTTTGTTATTCATTTTAGCAACAGTGATAATCGACCCTTTCAGAAATTAATTAAAAACAATTGTTGGAGCTCTTATCCCTGGGCAGCCACTGATTTCTTCACCACGGGCCAAGACGGGTGTCAGTACTCTAATGCATGGCTGATTTCCCCCCCCCCTTGCCACATTGGCTCTCCGTTTCACTAACCCAGAGCAGTAGCTCAACCAGTTTTCTCCTGCACTACGGGGTCTTTCCTCGGTCTCAAATTATATCCCGACACACCAGAAATCGTATGGTCTGGGAAGAACTCCGCAGATTAGTCAGGTGATATAGCACGGCCTTTCGCTGTAGTCAGAATCTCTCGATGATCGGTCAGCACAGCAGGTTCCACCAAGGTAGGTAGCACTCTCTTGCAGTGAGTACTATGGACCCAATTATTTCGGTTCGTCACTCGAACTGCTGTTCTTGTCGCAAGGAGCACCTGCTCTGGGCCTCGCCACCTTGGTTCCAAGCTGCTTGATCTTTCAAAGGACTTAATCATCACCTGGTCACCAGGTCGGAGTTCATGGCCTTCACCTGTAGATCTGTCAGGAAGTGCTTCTTGAACCTGTTGATGAATAGAAACCAAATTGTCGGTTAACTGTGCCAAATAATCATTCATCAGGACACAAGGTACATCATATACAGAATTTGGCTTAGGAACTCCCCAAATGTTCATTGGCCTTCCAAACACTATTCTGTAGGGGGTAAAGCTTAATCGAGAGTGTGGCACTGACCTAATAGACAATAACGCCAACGGTAATGCATCCAGCCAAGTTAAGGATGTGGAAGCCTGTATCTTCGCTAACTTCAGCTTCAAAGTAGCATTATACCTTTCCACCAACCCTGCTGATTGTGAGTGGAAAACCACATGGAACTTCTGTTTGATCCCTAATCCTTTCAGGACATACTTAATAACTTCCCTAACAAAATGAGGTCCGTTATCATTCCATAAAAGTCTGCAAACACCAAATCTAGGGAACAATTCTTTCAAAAGCACCTTTGCTGTGGTAATGGCAGTATTATCCTTTGTGGGGTACGCCTCTATCCATTTACTGAAGGCACATACCACCACCAAGACATACTTTAAATTATTGCGGCGTTCAAGCTGAATATAATCCATTTGAAGAACTTCGAAAGGTGCAGTTGGTGTAGCAAACCCTCCCGCAGGAGTTCGTGTCCCTTTTCCAGGATTGTATTGTAAACAGATCAAACAAGACTGTACTACTCGCTTAGCTGTACTGGAAATTTCTGGATGCTCCCAAACTTGCGTAAGCAACTTTGTTATTGTTGAAGCTCCAACATGTGCCAGCCCATGTGCCATCTGAACCAGAGGTTGTACAAAAGCTATAGGCAATTTCCATTTATCCATCTGCTTATTCCGCCAACAGCCCTCATCATCCAATTCTCCTTCTTCAGACCATTGCTCACGTTCTTTCACAGAAGCAGATTTCTGTATATCTTAATACGTCTTGTCTAGCATTATGCCAACGTTTAGCTTGTGACTTCACTACATACATAGAAGTAGTACTTCGCTGCATCGCAGTCTCACGTGCTACGCAGTCCTATCTCATCAGTCACTTTCTTGTGTGCACTACATTTCACAATAGCTAGTTTCTTTGGATATGTCGATGCAGTCAAGAGGTTATGCACCAATTCTCCGTGCATTATCTGCATCCCGTGGGATGTGAGAAAGCCTCTCTCCTTTCAAAGCAAACCAAAATCATGAGCCACTCCAAAAGCATAGCGGCTGTCTGTATAAATGTTCACAAATAAGTCAGTACTAAGCTCACATGCTCGTGTCAAAGCTATTAGTTCAACTGCTTGAGCTGACATTCTGTGGTATACGAGCTGTCTCCACTACCGTGTGTATTGTGGTGATTGGATATGCAGCTGAGGTCGCACCGTCTGGCAACTTCAAACAAGACCCATCAACCCACAATCCCCTGTCTACATCTGGAAGGGGCGTATCTTGTAAATCAATACGACCCTTTGTCTGTTCTTCGATAAGGAATATACAATCATGTGTTTCTTGGGACTGAGGCTGAGTCACCGGCTATGGCAACAAAGTGGCTGGATTTAGTGTTGCACATCTCTTCAGTGTAATGTGAGGAGGCAGCAATGTCAATTCATATCCTGTCAGGCGACCGCTAGTTAAATGTTGTGTGTTTGTTTGATTTAAAAGAGCATCAACCGCATGGGTTACTAACACCAACAGCTTATGTGACAAAACTATCCCTTCACTCTGACGTATTGACACAGCTGTTGCGGCAACTGAACGAAAACACCCAGGCAACGCTCGAACGACAGGATCAAATACTGCTGAAAAATATGCACAGGGACGCTGCTTATCGCCATGTGTCTGTACTAAAACTGACAATGCACATCCATCTTTCTCATGTACGTAAAGTGCAAAAGGCTTCGTCTAATCTGGAGTACCTAACACTGGTGCTGAACAAAGGGCTTGTCGTAGCTGCCGGAAAGCAGTCTCACATTCATCTGTCCATGGGAGGGGCACTGGGGTATCTTTAGTCAAAAGTGCTAGCAAAGGTTTGACAATGTGTGAAAACCCTAATATCCATTGCCTACAAAAAGAAGTCCAAGGAATGCACGAACATCTTTCTGAGTAGAGGGTACTGGTGTGTCTAAAATTGCTTGAATACGATCTGATGTAAGTGCACGGCCCTCCTTACACAAAAGGTGACCTAAAAGGGTTACCTTTGGTCTACAATATTTGCAATTTCTTTTGTGACACTTTATGATGGTGTGAAGCAAGAAAAGAAAGTAAGGACAAAGTGCACTTTTCACATTGCTCAGGGTTATCATCTGCCAACAAAATATCATCAACATATTGTATGAGAGCCACACAAAACAAAAGAATCAAGTTCTTGTTTTAACGCTTGACTATAAATACTAGGACTCTCAGTATAGCCTTGAGGAACTCTGCAAAATCTATATGATTGTTTATTCAAAGTAAAACCAAACAAATATCGTCTGTCAGGATGAATAGGGATCGAAAAGAAAGCATTCTTCAAGTCTATCACAGAGAACGTAGTTGCTGTTGGGGGAACCAAATTAAGAAGTGTTGTGATGTCAGATACCACAGGATATTGTGGTACCACAATCTTATTGACTTCTCGTAAATCAATAATGAATCAGTAAATCCTAGTATCAGTATCCTTTTTCAGAATAGGAAGAATCTGACTGTTACAAACATTATACGGAACTTCCTCAACAACTCCAACTGCAATAAGATTATGCACAATTCGTGAGAGTGCTTCTTCGCCCTCCTGTGAAATTTTGTATTGAGGCAAACGTGGCAATACAGCTCCCTCCTTGACACTAATATGTACCAGTGGAATAATCATTTGTCCCACATCAGTATCTGAAGTAGCCTACAAAGTACTAGGGAGTGAAGCTAATGCAATATCTTCTTTAACAAGACCAACTCTTTCCATCACAGGATGATTATCATTCAAAATAACATGCATCCCTTCAGTAGAGCATCGTATTGTAGCCCTGAAATACTTGAGCATATCAAGACCCACAATATTGTCTGGTGTATTTGGAGAAAGCAAAAATGGACATGGAGCAGTACATTTATCAACATGAAATGCAAGTGTTTGTGACAATGTGCTAGGGGAAGGTGTTCCATCGAAACCTATCGATGTAATGGTTAAGCCAGACAGGGGAGCCCTTGGAATCAATTATTTAGACAAGGCGCTACGAATAGCTCCTGTGTCAACCAGAAACTGATCAGTAGAACCCAAAACATGTGCTGTAACATAGGGACCCCTCTGATCTACTGGAACTTCAACTGATTCCTTACCCCATCCTAGGCAATCCTATGCATAAGCAGAATCTTGGAAATCAGGCTGCACATAGTTAGACATCTGGTATTGGTTCCGTCTATCAAAAGTGTTAAACCCATCCTGCCCTCGTACATTAGCATCAACCCTAGCATGATCATTCGTGCTTCTTCTAGGCCCTGAATATCCTGAGCGATTTCTCATTTGTCCCCGACCATGTGAACACTGCTGAACACGTAGTGCTGGACAATCAGCAGCCCAATGCCCAAATTTCTTACAATACGCACACTGATCAACAGACAAATTCGAACGAGTGTAAGAAGTGTAAGAAGAAAATCCATAAGATCCACATCCACCAATATCACTACCTCTAAAAGGCAGACCATAAGCTTGAGCCAACATAACCTTGGTCTTTAATTCTTTAATCTTTTTATCCTTTTGCTTCTAATTCCTGACGTTCATAATACTGAGCCATAGTCAAAAGAGAAACCGGAGTAGAGTTAGTCCATGAACTTTCACTAACTTTTAGATGACTAGCTATCCCTGGTAACAGATTTGCGACATATTTATCGACAAACAAATGTCTGCCCGTACCATCTGACAATAACTAGCCGCTAAAATCATGAAATGCTTCTTCAAACCGTGTAAAGAAATCAGAGATCGATTCATCTGCCTTTTGCTTACAAGACGCTAAAACAGTCCAATCTATCTTTTTAGGGGGAATAATCGTTTTTAACTTAACTAATATGGCTGCGGAAAGATCTAGATTCAACTGATATGGCTTTTTCGCAGGTTCCCTATCCCCGTCCATCTGTTCTAATTCTTTCCATGACGCCCCAAAAACTACACGATCATCAACTTTACGAACAGTTTTCCATATATCTGGCAGTAATATCAATCCGAAAAATAAATCAATGTCCGCCAAAGACATAGTACAAGAACTAATTGCTCCCTCAACTTCCTCATAAAAGGCGGCGGGATTTTTCCGCGGGTCAGGTAATGCTGTTTTAAGTGCCATCACATCTGCCCTATTCCAAGGATTATACACCCAATTATAAATAAAATAACCCTTAGCATCAACAGAAGTTTTATCATCACTTGTACCCAATCCTTTAGGAGGAACATACAAAGGCGCGGCCTCCCGCATTGGTTTCGCGTGAACTATCATAGTCTTATCTGTTCCGAAGATGGAAGCTTGCACCCTGCCGGTCTGAGATGTCCGTGCAACTACGTCCACGGCCCTTTTCTCCTCTTGCAAACGGACTGCCACAACACATTATTTCACCAAATGCCTGATTGCATCAGCCACATGGGAGAAAAAAAAAGACCATCACGCATTTGCTTATGATCAGCTGCTACATCATCGGGCTGTAACTCATCAGAATATTTCCGAAATAGTTCAATAACTTCTGTGCCAAATGCCTCAGTAAAATATAGCTGCTCCTTTTCCGTCCACCCTTTCATGTTGTCTAAAAGACCAGAAGCAGAGACAATGCTACAAATTGTTTTTCGAGCAATAGATCTAAGCTCAGATGCACGGTCAGCAGGTAACATAGAGCGACTGTCTCGTATCTTCTGTTGCTCCGAACCGGAGACCTCAGCTAACTCATGAGGGGCAGAAGGAACGACATATGGAGTTGGAGGGTGAGCTAGTAACACAAAACATTGTGTGGTTTATTAAGGATAGGATAGAGAGGTTGCTTAACAGTGTATTGGCCAGTTACCTGTAATTCACGTTCTTTCTCTCCTAGCTCCTTTAAGTCATTTATTTCTTTCTTTCTCATTTCCAATGCTTTCACATATACATTCTTCCGCTGCTCTTTCTCAAGCAAAGCTTGCTCACACTTCACTCGTCCATGCACTTCTTTCTCCCACATTCGTACACAGTCAAACATATCTTGCCTAGACCTTCGCTTACACATACATTGTTCCACATACTCAATCTTTCGCAAATCAAATGACCCATGCATAGGCCAACGTAACTCGGGATCCGCACGAGTGTATTTATTCCATAATGTGCTGTACATTATAGAAGAAAGACCATGTTTAACATACATATCACTATTGGGCGTCCCCTCTGGGGGTGCCGGATGCGATTCTTCCAGTCTCAAATTGGTACCATTACAAAAGCAACACATCCTACGAAGTGCGCTAAAAACAGGCATGCCAAAAATAGTGCAGAATATGCAATATTATAATTAAAGTAGCACTTAAGGTGCCGTTCAAATCAAAATTAAATTTGGAGAAAATTCTCCTCATTACCTGCCTATATAACTTGCAATTTATATATCAATTCAAAGGACACAAATTGACTAGTCACCCAAAACATGAGAGCCACAGTAAGTGGTGCTAAACTTCATTACCAAACAAAGGCATCAAAACCCACAGCAAGTGCCGTAAAACGGCTCTTACCAATCACAGGGCGTCCAGGTTCCAACTGCCAAGTTCTAAAATTTACCAAATGGTCACTGCATGACGAATGAACAAAAAGGATCTCAGTCGAGGACCGGCGCCACCTGGATGGTCAAATCAGAAAGAAGGGAAAAAAGACTCTGGTCTCCTCAGGCATTGATCTTCCACAGCGAGATCCCAATCCTTCGTCGCAACCAATCTGTTGGGCGTCCGAGTTGATGATGAGTCCCTGTTCGGGTGCCAATTTGTCGAAGTAAGACTCAGCAAGGCCTACTTGTGCAAGGGGTTCGCCCTTCTCTGCTCAAAGTCCTCAGACCATATAGGAAGAAGTTGGCACAGAAACTGAAATAAAAGACAAGGTTTATTAAACCTCATGAGGTGGTACTACAGTTCAAACAGCACCCTTTGGTAATGTTTGAAGTAGCACACTGAACTAAGAGAGCATGGTCCTTTTATACCCACGCAGGGGCTAAAAGAAGGTGGTACAATTATAGAAGCAAGACTTACATACATGTAAGGTCATATGGAAATGCACAGTCGACAGGTAGGAGGGGCTAACAGTTTTCAAGGACTAGTTGACACATTACTGTCTGTTACTGATTACTAACAGCTGCAGATCTTACTGGGCATGTGCGAAAGTGGGAGATGCTAAATATAACTTGTCACTAGACAGATTTTCAAGAGTAGTTAACAGAAAGGTAGGACAGAGCACATGGCGAGCACATGGCAGCATGTGGCAGAGAAAATGGCTGCCATGAATACAAAATGGATTCCGCGAAATGTTTACAATAGTTGCTAAATACAAGATGTCTTCTGCTAATGCTTAATCTAATCGCTATTAAATTACAACACTGGAGACAGAGGTGTGGGGATGCTGGGTGGGTGCTGTGGTGTTGGATACTGATGGGGGAGGCTCTGTGGTGGACTGTGAGTGGGCTGGGGTGACCGACTGTCCAGTGGTCCCTGATGGTCCAGGTTGTTGATCCAGATCCTGAAGTCCAGAGTTACTGTCATCACTGGGGGCATCTCCTGTTGGGGGACTGGATAGGCGTGGTACCTCCTCTACGATGACATTTACTGGGGCACCTGCGGGGATGTAAGTGATGTATTATGCTTCATGCCTGTGACATATTGTACATCCCCAGCCTACCCTCAGTCGTTGCAGTTGCCCTGCCACCTTTGTTTGAGTATGTTGATGTATTGTGGCATTGTTAGTTCCCCTACGCTGTGCATGCTTTTGTGATGGGTGTCTATGCAGGGCTGGGAGGCCTGTCCATGCATTGGCATTGCATGCAGGGCTTGGCATTGGGGTTAGCCATATGTGTAGGTGCAGTGTGTGGGATGGAGTGGAATGATGGGAGTGAGAGTGTGGCATGCAGGTATGGGGGTTGATAAGTAGTAAATGTTGACTCAGCAGTGTCCAGTCCTCCAGCAACTCCAGTGAGTCCCTCAGGATGCAGTAATGCCAAGACTTGCTCCTCCCATGCTGTGAGCTGTGGGGGTCCACCTCCAGTCCTCTGTATGACGAGCTGGTGACTTGCTGCTTTGGAACGTACCTTACTCCGTAGGTCATTCCACCTTTTCCATGGCATTCACCCTTTCCATGATTCTCCGCCATAGCTCCATCTTCCTGGCAATGGATATTTGCTTTACCTGTGCTCCAAACAGCTGTGGCTCTACCCTGACTATTTCCTCCACCATGACCCACAACTCCTCATCTGTGAAACGGGGGTGCCTTTGTGAGGACATGGGTGTTGTGTGGCATGTGTAAGTGTGTGGGTGTTGCGTACTGTGGTTGGGTGTGCGAAGTGGGGTGCGTGAGGGATGAATGGGTGTATGTGCTGTGTGTCTAGTTGTTGCAGTGGTCTTGGTGTCAGTCTGGTGGCAATAATTTGTATTCGTAAATGTTTTGGGGTAATGTGGGTGTGTGTTTTATAGTGCTGTGGGTGTGTGTGTGTGGTGTGTGTATGAGTGTAAGGTCTGTGTTTTTGGTATTGGCCAATGTTGTGTGGTTTAGTATTTGGGTGTCCGTTCTAAGCGCACCGGTGTGTACCACCAATGGTTTACTGCCATTGCATGTTTGGCGTGGTGATTCGTGGATCATGATGTAGTGGGTGTTTTTTTTGTTGGCATAGCGGTATGGGTGTTGGTACCGACAGTTTACCACTGACCTTTGGGCTTTCGTATTTGTGTATGTGGAAGTATTGTGTCGGATTGGTGTGTGTGTGTGTCATAATATGGCGAATGGATATTCGCCACCGCTCCGGTATGTTGCCAGCCATCACCGTGGCAGTAAGCGGGATTTACTGCCAATGTCATGATGAGGGTCTACCTATATGTGCTACATCAGCTCTCACTACAGTTACATCCTAGTCCAAAATCTCATCTCTTTGCTCAATTCTCATCCTTGCTTCTAATAAGCGCTGTAACTTTACTTTTTGCCTTCCTAAGCCTTGCCTGACTCCAGACTGTCTTCTATCCACTTGGCTGCTTTGCAGGGCATTACTTTTACAAAACATTTTTGCTCATAACTCAACCTATGGTGGTCCTAGGACATTGGTACCACCTTCAAAACAATCACCACCATGTGCTCTTTCTGTCGAGGTCCTCTCGGGGTCCATGCACTAGTTTAGTGGGGACCCCAAAATAATAACCTCTCCCACCAGTCAGTGAGTTTGAGCTCTCATGGCTGGAACTGTTGTTTTACAGTTGGGAATAGCTTGTGTTTTAAGGGCCTTGTTTGTTGTGTCATTGCTTTAGGCCTACTACCCCTGAAAATGTGTAATGCTCTACACCCTCTAGGGGTTAAATATATGGTTACAGTGCATTCCTTTCTGACATTTTCTTTTTTGTGTTGTTGTGCCTGCTAGGGGCTAACTATATAGTTATATGACTATGGTGGTCATTACAACCCTGGCGGTCGGTGTTAAAGTGGCGGTAAAACCGCAACAGGCCGGCGGTAAAAAAAATGGAATCACGACCGTGGTGGAAACCGCCAACATAGACAGCCACTTTAACACTACGAACGCCACGGCGGTACAGACAAACACCGCGGCCGTAACCGCCAACAGACAGGCAGAACCCAATGTACCGCCCACAGTATTACAACAGTCCAATCCGTCACCTTTTCCGGGGCGGAGTCACCGCAAACAAAACACGGCAGAAACAGGACTTGGAAGGGAAAACGCTCACCTCTACACACCCCACGAGGAACCAGGACGCCATTGAACCAGAACTCCAGATACTCCCAGCCTTTGCATTCCTCTACCAGGAACATCAAAGACGGTGGCGAAGACCACAGTGAGTACTGCACCTACGACACAGGGGAGGGGGGAGGGAAAAAAGATTGACACACACACGCATCACCCCCACCCTCACCCACTACAACACACACACAAGTACATGTTGATACATTACATTTACAACCCCCAACGACCCCTGGAAGAATGCAAGGACAAAAGGAAATGAGTTGAATGTTTGTAATCTATTAAAATACAGTAATAAAAAAAAAATATATATATATATATAAACTATAAACAAATATATACACCAAGAATACAAGTCCAAGGTATTCCACCATTAAGGTCAGTGGACTACTGGGCCCAAAATGCATGGGTGAGGCCCACACAAGATACCCGAACAAAACGGAGAGAACACTGCTGGGGCATCAGATAGAAATACAATAGGCACCTCAGGGGGAAGGGAAAGGGGGGCACCTCAGCTGGATGAGTGCACGACGCCAGCTCCACGAGGGGGGCTCCATGCCCATTGATGTATCCTGGGGAGTGCAAAGCCACAGTCTCTCAAGTCTTTTCAGTGGGTGGTTTGCCCACTGCTTTATCATGGGGAGTGCAAAGCCACAGTCTCACAAGTCTCTCAAGTGGGTGGTTTGCCTACTGCTTTATCCTAGGGAGTGCAAAGCCACAGTCTCACAAGTCTTTTCAGTGGGTGGTTTGCCCACTGCTTTATCCTGGGGAGTGCAAAGCCACAGTCTCTCAAGTGGATAACAGTCTCCACTTGTTCTGGAGGGGGCTTAGTGCCCAGAGTGCTTCCTCCTTCCAAGGACTGTGGTAGTGGATGCCTTTCTCCACTGGTTCTGGAGGGGGCTTTGTGCCCAGAGTGCTTCATCCTGCCAAGGACTGAGGTAGTGGATGCCTTTCTCCACTGGTTCTGGAGGGGGCTTTGTGCCCAGAGTGCCTCTTCCTGCTCGTGGCGGGCTCAGTAGCGTCAGAGCTTTTGGCGCTCATTGGCCTGCGGTGCTGGTGACGGCGGTGTCCTGTGAAGTGGTGCTTGTGGTGGCGGTGTCCTTGGCAGAGGTGCTTGTGGCGGCGGTGTCCTTGGCAGCGGTGCTTGTGGTGACGGTGTCCTGTGAAGCGGTGCTTGTGGCGGGTGGCGGTGTCCTTGGCGGCGGTGTCCTTGACAGCAGTGCTTTTGGCGGCCGTGTCCTTGGCGGCGGTGTCCTGTGAAGCAGTGCTTGTGGCGGCAGTGTCCTTGGCAGCGGGACTTGTGGCGGCGGTGTCCTTGGCAGCGGTGCTGGTGGCGGCGGTGTCCTGTGAAGTGGTGCTTGTGGTGGCGGTGTCCTTGCAGTGGTGCTGGTGGCGGCGGTGTCCTGTGAAGCGGTGCTTGTGGCGGCGGTGTCCTTGGCAGCGGTGCTTGTGGCGGTCTTGTCCGCCGTGCAGGTTTTCGTCGACTTTCCTGTTTTTCTGTGCCCCTTCCCCACCTTGGATGGTGGCGCAGCTGTCTTCCCACTCCCAACTGTACTCCTGGGAGAGGCTTTGGTGGTAGATGTTTTGCCTCTCTCCCGCCGGGCAGTGGCCAACGTTTCTATGCTTTTGAGGTGGGGGACTGTCCGTGGTCTGGCTCCTTGGCACACTGGCTGCCCTGCTGCTTGGTGCACTCCAGAAGCCAGTTACTGCTGGCACCACTGTTTCCACAGATGTTGTGGCTGAGGTGCTGGGTTGGTACATGGAAAGGCGGGCCCTAGGGGACTGAAGGGGTGGGGGAGGTGAGGGGAAGAGGTCAAGGTTGGACAGGAAAAGTTTTTTGGACACACTGGGACGGGTAGATGGAGGGGGTTGTAGGAGGTGTACGTTTGGTGACTTTGGGTGAAGGTGCATGGGCTGGAGGCTGTCGTGAGGTGGATGGCTGCTGGGTGGGTGTGTGGCTGTGTTTGTGTACCTTGGGAGGTGTGCTCACAGACAGGACACAGGGGATGTGTGAATGGTAGTGGGGGTGGTGAGTGCACGTGAGCGGGGTGTGGTGATGGGTGTGCTGGTGATGGACGTAGTGGCTGAAGATGTAGTGCATGCAGGTGTGAGTGGAGATGAGACAGGGAGGGAGGAGGGAGACGAGGTGGAGGGGGACACAGTGGAGGCAGTGGATGTTGGTATGTGTACATGGGTATGATGCTTGTGTGAGTGCCTGTGGGATGTGTGGTGCTTATGTTTGCCTGAGCTTCCCTTGTGTGTTGAGGTGTGTGCATGCTAGTCTCATGGTGTGCTTGGGATAGGCTGAGGTACAGGGGTTTGGGTCTGGGTGGAGGAAGTTGGAGGGGGGAGGCTGGACACAGGGACAATGTCTGCCATCAGTGCTGAGGCCAGAGTCTGAGAAGCTCGCTGTTGGGCTGCCTGACCAGAATGAATGCCCTCCAGGTATGCATTGGTCTGTTGCAACTGCCTCTCTACACCATGGATGGCATTCAAAATAGTAGACTGCCCAACAGTGAGGGACCTGAGGAGGTCAATGACCTCTTCACTGAGGGCACCAGGGCTGACTGGGGAAGGGGCTGAGGTGCCTGGGGCGAAGGAGATGCCCACCCTCCGGGGTGACCGGCCACAGGGCACACGCTGAGGGGCTGCTGGGAGGGCGGTGCTGGTAGGGGGGTGGCGGCTGTATCTGTAGATGTGGTGGGCACATAGGGGCCGCCACCACAAGGAAGCTCCCATCATAGGAGGAGTCCATGTTGCTGGTCTCAGCTCCTGTCCCCGCTGTGGAGCTCCCCTCACCCTCCGTCCCACTGGTGGCTTCTGACTCCGTTGTGTCGCCCTCCAGGGCCTTGTGGGATGCAGCTCCCTTCTGCTCCGGTGCCACTGTTCCTCCACCTGATGATGCTAATGCACACAAGAACAGGGAGACCACAAAAAAGGGGGGGAAGACAGAAGAAAGACATGTTGAGTGCATGCAATACCGCTACCGTTGGCGGACACTACAGACACAGAAGCCCCCTGTACTACGCCGTGCACTTTGAGTTCCCTAATTAATCCCAGGGATATGGGGTACAAGGCCTATGCCCGATTGCTGCACACATGGAAGTCACAGGAGCTTGACTAGGTGTAGTTGGCTCTGAGCACAGGTGGGGTGGGGTACCACATGGCCGGCCTTACGAAGGGACTTGCCTACTAAACTCGCCCTGGCCTAGGGGAACCCACCTCCCCCACCCAGACACCTCCAATGCGCGCTGAATCATCAGAATGAGAGTGTACTCACCCCCTTGTGGCTGCTGTGATGCCCTCAAGTGCCCACCCAACTCCGGATACGCCACCGCCAGGATCCGAAACATCAGGGGGGTCATGGTGCATGGGGCACCCCTCCCACGTTGGGAGGCCATCCCCAGCTGGGCCTCCGCCGTCTTCTTGCTTCAGCAGTGAATGTACTCTCATCTTTTACGGCAGTGGGTGCTCCGTCTGTGGTGGACCCCCAGGGTCCGGACTTCCTTGGCGATGGCACACCAAATATCCTTCTTCTACAGGAATAGTACAGGGGAAAAGGAGAAGATATAACCGTCTGCACCATCACAGTCATTGGCCTGCATCCGTACCCTTGCCATGACGCACATGCACTCACTGTCGTTTCATGCATGCCTCATTCTCCCCCCCTATCTTTCATCCACACCACTCCACACAGGCATTGCCCATTCGGCATGCTCACAGTGTACTTACCTGTTTGTCTGGAGGACCGTAGAGTAGCGTGTACTGGGTAAGACCCCATCCACTAGTTTCTCCAACTTCTCCGTGCTGAAGGCAGGGGCCCTTTCCCCAGACACATGAGCCATTGTCTATTCCAGACTGAGGTCACAGCAGCACTTGCAGTGTAGGACCTCTCCTGTTGAAGATCAGGCATCAAGTGAGTGATCAGAGAGAAAATGGCGGCGACATCCGCGGTAGTGCGTACTGTCACCGCCAGCGTACATCGTCATTGGCTCCTGGGACCTATAGGGTTCAATGTTAACCAATGCAGGAATGCGCCGTGGTTTTCGACCGCCTACCGCAACGGTGTACAACGCCAGCGCAATTACCTCATATCCCCTTGTCCCACATTACAGGTCAGGCAGATGCCATTTCAGGGGGCCACATGGCATTAATTTTAACTGCGTCACACGTATCTAGGCCTTGCATACACACTAATACAGGCACATAGCGGTTTTAAAAAATTGTGGAATAAAGTTGTGTTTACATACCTCAGTGTTGGTTGACTCTCTGCTGGCTGTTCTCCTCCATAAAGCACGTCCGCTGGGGCAGGTGAGGAGATGGCGGCATCCTCCGGTGTACAGACCGCTGGTGGACCTGTCGACAATGGGGGAGCGACATGTAATTGTCACCTACAGACTTGATCGTACCACAATCCTGGAACTGTGTGCCCAGCTGGAGCCAGACCTGATGTCAGCTATTCGCCATCCCACAGGAATCCCCCCCCCCCAGTGCAGGTCCTGTCAGTACTCCATTTCCTGGCAAGTGGGTCTTTTTAGACGACAGTGGCCATAGCATCAGGGATGTCTCCCATGTGTTGTCCAGAGTGTTGTCTGCCCTGCTGAAACACATGCGCAGCTACATCGTGTTCCCTCAGGTGGAGGATTTGCCTACAGTGAAAGGTCACTTCTATGCCATGGGACATATCCCCAACATCATAGGTGCCATTGATGGGACACATGTGGCCTTGGTCCCCCCGCAGGAGTGAACAGGTGTACAGAAACCAGAAGAGTTACCATTTGATGAAGGTGCAGATGGTGTGTTTGGCCGACCAGTACATCTCCCATGTGAATGCCAAGTTTCCTGGCTCAGTGCATGACGCTTACATTCTGAGGAATAGCAGCATCCCTTATGTGATGGGGCTTCTCCAGAGGCACCGTGTGTGGCTATTAGGTGGGGACATGGACCCTATACAGTGTGACTAGGTGTCTGGGTCTGGGAATGTCCCTGTGGGTTAGTGTGTGTCTAACAGTTGTCCCTCAACATTTCCAGGTGACTCTGAGCCCTGTGAGGAATCCCAGGACGAGGGCAGAGGAACGCTACAATGAGGCACATGGGCGAACTAGGAGGATTATAGAAAGAACCTTCGGCCTCCTGAAGGCCAGGTTCCAGGGCCTCCATATGACAGGTGGTTCCCTATTCTACTCACCAAATAAGGTGTGCCAGATCATCGTGGCCTGCTGTATGCTTCACAACTTGGCATTGCGAAGACAGGTGCCTTTTCTGCAGGAGGATGATCCAGATGGCGGTGTTGTGGCAGCTGTGGAGCCTGTGGACAGTGAAGACGAGGAAGCAGAAGAAGAGGAAATAGACAACAGAAACACAGTGATTCATCAATACTTCCAGTGAGACACAGGTAAGAAGACATCACTGCCTGCTACATCTGATATCATTCTTCTACCTCCCATCTGTCTGTCACTTTCACCCAGTGTATGGACCCTGAGTTATCACTTTCCCTTTCAATTTCACAGATGTGGGTCCCACTGTGTGACATCTGCTTTGTTTCCGCATGGACTAGAGCTGTGTGACATAGGTATGTTGACAATACATTGGATATACCATTTTTCCTCAGTTATTGCAAATACACATTTTCGAAAGCACAGACTGACTCCAGATTGTTTTGTGCTTTAAGGGAGTTTATTTAAGTGCTAAATATTGGAGGGGGTTGTAAAATGGTGAGAGGTGATGGTGGAGGAATGTCCATGGCAGCAGAGTCCAGTCTATTAGTCTCACAGGCGCATTGTCCAAAGGGGCATAGGAAGTGGAGCTGGGGCAGTTTAAGGATGGACAGGGTGACAAAGTGGGACAGAAGGATGACAATCAGGGTGGTCTCATTTCTTGGCGGGGGTCTTGGCATTGTTCTCTGTCTTTGTCCTGGATCTCAGGGACCGTTTGCGGGGTGGTTGTCCATCTGCAGGGGGTGGGGTTCTGGTCCTGTGGTGGGGCCTCCTGTCCACTAGCGCTGGTGGAGGTGGTGCGCAGTTCATCGTCCAAGCTAGTGTCAGGGGCCCTTTGTTGTGCCACAGTGTCCCTCCTGGTGTTGACGAGTTCCTTCAGCACCCCTACAATGGTGCCCAGGGTTGTATTGATGGATTTGAGTTCCTTCCTGAACCCCAAATACTGTTCCTCCTGCAGCCGCTTGGTCTCCTGAAACTTGGCCAGTACCGTTGCCATTGTCTCCTGGGAATGGTGGTAGGCTCCCATTATGTTGGAGAGGGCCTCATGGAGAGTGGGTTCCCTGGGCCTGTCCTCCCCCTGTCGCACAGCAGCCCTCACAGTTCCCCTGTGTTCCTGGGCCTCTGTGTCCCCTGAACCGTGTGCCCACTACCACTGCCCCCAGGTCCCTGGTGTTGTTGGGGTGGTGGGTTAGCCTGGGTTCCCTGT
This sequence comes from Pleurodeles waltl, assembly GCF_031143425.1. Taxonomy (NCBI): domain Eukaryota; kingdom Metazoa; phylum Chordata; class Amphibia; order Caudata; family Salamandridae; genus Pleurodeles; species Pleurodeles waltl. Next base: position 444,024,194 of record NC_090443.1, on the reverse strand, counting down.
AGTGGTGGACACACTGCTGCTTGACGTGTCCTGGGTACAGAGGTATGGGCCCGCTGGGGGGAAGCTCTGTATTGGCCTGTGACTGTGTGAGGGGAACCGACTGTCCTGAGGTCCCAGATGGGCCGGGCTGGTCATCTAGATCCAGTTGGACAGAGCTGCTGTCATCACTGTGAGCCTCTTCTGTGGGTGGAGTGGACATGTCTGGACCCTCCTGTCCGGTAATGTTGGGTAGGGTTCCTGCAGGGGTGTAAAGGCATGATTATTGCATCTGTGTGTGCCATGGTGTGCAATGGGTGGGTGACCCTGTATCCCAGTGGTTGCATTCTTGTGTGGGACCTTGTGTGATAATTGTTTAGGGGGGGTGTGGGTGTGGGTATGTGCAGTGGCCATGCATTGGTGATGGGTGTCCATGCTTTGGTGTTGCATGTAGGGCTTGGGGTTGGGATGTGTGGTTTGTGATAGTGGGACATCTGTGAGGAGTTGGAGTGATGGGAGTGAGGGCGAGGGTGGGGGTATGTGATAGCATGCAGGTAGGGTGGGGGATGAAGTAGTAAAGATTTGACTTACCAGAGTCCATTCCTCCAGCTACTCCTGCGAGGCCCTCAGGATGCAGTATAGCCAAGACCTGCTCCTCCCATGTTGTTAGTTCTGGGGGAGGAGGTGGGGGTCTGCCGCCAGTCCTATGAACTGCAATCTGGTATCTTTAGACCACGGAACGTACCTTCCCCCGTAGGTCATTCCACCTCTTCCTGATGTCATCCCGTGTTCTTGGGTGCTGTCCCACTGCGTTGACCCTGTCGACGATTCTGTGCCATGGCTCCATCTTCCTAGCTATGGAGGTGTGCTGCACCTGTGATCCGAATAGCTGTGGCTCTACCCGGATGATTTCCTCCACCATGACCCTGACCTCCTCCTCAGAAAACCTGGGATGTCTTTGCGGTACCATGGGGTGGTGTGAGTGATGTGTGGGGTGGTGTGTATTGTGATGTGTGGGGTAATGTTTAGGGGTGTATGGTGTTTTGTGCGTGGATGTTGTGTGATTGATGGTGTTGAGTGCCTGTGGATGCTAGTTTGTAGATGGTGGTGTCTCTCTCTGGCCTTCAGTCGCAATTGTGGTCGTAGGGGTTTGTGGGTGATGTGGGTGTGTGTTTTATATTGTATTGAGTGTGTGGGAGTGGTGTGAGTATGTGTATCAGGTGTATGTATTTGGAATTGTCCAATGTGGTAGTGTTTTGTAAATGTGTGTGTATTTTGAGCACGGCGGTGTGTACCGCCAATGGAATACCGCGGTTGAAAGACCGCTGCGTGGATTCATGGGTCGTGATTGTGTGGGCGTATTCTTGTTGGCGTGACGGTGGAGGCTTTGTTATCGCCAGTTTATCACTGACCTTTGGAGTGGTGGACTTGGATGGGTGTCTAAATTTTGGCGGATTCCGAGCTGTGGGTCATAATAGCTGTGGCGGAATTCCGCGGCCGCGGCGGTGTGTTGGCGGTCTTCTGCATGGCGGAAAGCGGCTTTTACCGCCAATGTTGTAATGACCCCCTATGTTTCTTACAAATGCTATTTTCACTGTGGTCTCCTCTAGGGGCTGTTCTAAACATAATATTCATATCAACATACCAAAATATTAGTGACATAGAAACTTGCCCCATAATGCTTTGCAGGGCATTACTTTTACAAAACATTGTTGCTCATAACTCAGCCTGTTGTGGTCCTAGGACAATGGGATCACCTTCAAAATGCTCTTTCTGTCTACATCCTCTCTGGGTCCCCACACTAAGTTAATGGGGACCCCAAAAAAATAACCCCTCCCACCATTCAGTGTCTTTTATGCTTTCTCATGACTAGAACCTTTGTTTTACACCTGGGAGAGGTTTTGTTTTAAAAGCCTTGTTTGTCATATCAATGCAGTAAGCCTGTTAGCCCTAAAAACGCCCTCTACGGGATAAGTATATGGTTATACTGCATTACTTTCTCTTGTTTTTTCATGTGGTTATGTCGCGTGGGCTCTCATTATCCTAAATGAGACTACTGGATTTCTAGGTAACAGGGTCTTTCCTGGTGTGGGAGACTGAGTCTGACCCACTTAGAAGTATCCCTGTCACCTTCAATCCGGTTTTGCTCCGGCTAACTAGCAGTGCCTCATCTCTCCCAAGGGGGAGGGATGATTGGGCAGCCGAGCGTATTACATCTTTATAACTTCTCAGGCAAGTCGTGGTCACTCAGGTCCCAACCAGCTCTCTCATTTACAGGATGATCCCATATACAAATGACAAAGGCAGTTTAAGTTTTATAGATTATTTTTAATAAAACGACTGCATTTTGGATATTAAGGCGTGAGCGGCAATAACCAGAACCATACAACACAGTAGGATTGAAATAGTCACAATGAGAGTGAAACATAAAAACAACGCTATCATGTTGTTAATAGATTCTATTCTCTGTCAGTTATATTTCGAGCACAGCATGTTAAGCTACTAACTTGCCTTTCAGATTCCCCGGGAAGACATCAACCATCATACCTGAGCAAAGGCCTGTGATCTGGTTCAGCATCTGCAACAGGGCAGTCAGCGTCTAGTTGTGGTTCCCTGGTCGGAATCTCCCTCTTGCGTGTATTAGGACAAGGAAGTGTTTTTATAACTAACATGTGAGTGTGATCACAAAATGTCCCTACGCAAGAATGTATCCAAAGACTAAACTCCTACCATGTCTATCGGCAATGTACCAGACTGTATCCTTGACTGGAGCCCAGAGTGAGCAAGAATGTGTTATTTTGAACTCCAGTGCTGAAGTAGGCTAAACAGTGTGATATCAAAAATAAAACAAGACTGTAGAACTGGCTATTTGACAAATAACCGTACGAAGCTGAATAAAATGCATTTAGAGCAACGTGCACAGAGGCCCTATGCTGCAAGCAAAGGAATAAAATACATCCAGGGCAAAGTGCACAAAGGCCTAACGCCTGAAGCATACGCGCAAAGGATACATAAAAACCACCACACTACACCCTCCCCTTGTCGGTAGTAAGTGGTTCTAATCAAAAGGAAAAACAATAATAATATGCCCCAGATGTAAAAATACACAAAATATATATTTCGAGAAGTCCAGAGGACAGCAAAGCACAGAACCATATTTAAATTTTTAAGCATGTGACGGTAAAGCTGAATCAATATAATCTCAATTTAGAAGAAAACCCAATTTCAAATGGAAGCCACGGAAAGCAGGATATCCTCCACTTCGGCAGATGTCAACACCGGAAAATCCACGCCAAATACTATCATGGAGCAGGTGTGTTACAAAGCCCCAGAACCATCCAAGGCGGCATCCCGAGTAGGGCCTATGAACGAGACAATACCATCTTCCTCCAGGAAGGGAATCTCATAAACTGCCTCACGAAGCAAACGCAACCGCAGTGCACATGTCTGGGAATGAGCCCTAATCGGGAACATCAACAGATTAGCATCAACCACTGGGGGGCGCTGCAGTGAGAGACAGAGAGCCATTGCATGTTCAAACGAGCACCAGAGGCACTGAAACACGGGTTGCACACAATCCAAAACTGGTCGGAATGACAGAGACCAGTCACACTCCAAATGTCCCAGGAGTGTTGCTCCAAAATGCTGCATCATGCACTCATGACACAGCTGCGCTGATGGGAGCGCCCATATTGGATCTTGTCACGGCGGGACAGCCATTACGGAAGAACAACAGCAACAGCAAAACACCAACCAATAAAGCCAAAGTTATCGCAAATCCTCCAAAGATGCTTCTGAAAATAGAATGAATAGCCGAAGGTATCAAACCGAATATGGAAGAGAAGGCATGAGCAAACCCAACACCAACGGCTTTAAAAAAATGTGCAATTCCAGCAGTGCTGGACGCATTAAATATACGTCCCACGAGTTCACCAAAGTGGCTCGGAAAGTTAGTATTTAAAAGGGACTGTATTTCTGCTGATGACCTCGCCACCTGAAGCGCGTAGGTCTCGCGTGCAGATGTAAGGGCCACATGCTTTTGAAACAATAGAGCCTTTAGTCGACTCAACTTGTCGAAATTCACCTTGGAAGTAGCAATGTGAGGCCAGATGTCTGCTACGTCCCTAAATTGAGTGGGGGTAAACACCACATTTCCGCAACACGTAACGGCCTTGGTGACAACGACCACGTAAACTATTCCGGCATGCATGCCACAACAGGCTTCACTGTTAAGAAGGACGTAGCTGCCGTTTGAAAGCACCTGGAATGTGTTTCTAATCACGGGGACTGGAACTCCCTTCAGATAGCAAGCTAAATTCGCAACCGAGGCATTACACGCCCCATGCAAGGACAGCTGCTTACAAACCATCGAATGGCTGACAGAAGTTTCACATTCGCTACCGCTAAGAAAAACCTCCCTCATACCATTAAGACATCTGTATAAAAAGGGAAGCTCCCACACCTCATTTATGTAACTGTCTCCAAATTTCTCATATCCGCCCACCGTAATATGCTTCAAACAAGAAGTGAATTGCAGAGTGGAAATAGGCAAATTTATAACCCCGTGTATCAACCATTCGGCTGACGGAATCTCAGCCACAGTAAAAGGCAACTTCTCCAACTTTTCAATATTCAACATAACATATGTTGCTTCCTTTTTAGCCATCAGCTGCTGCTGAGGCGTCAAATAAAGGAAAAAAAATCTCCCTGGCTCTGATGTGCTGCCACGGAACGCGACCCGCCTTCAATGTCTGTAGAGTCCAACCCAACTGCATAATGGACCACATTTGACTCTGCCCATGATATAAAGAAGACATATCTGATCTAATAATGTCTATAGCAGAGGAAACAATGTTGTCAATCGTATATACACGGTCGGACAGGGTATGCATTCCATTATCCACAACAGACAAAGCTTGTTTCAAATTCTCCATGATCTATCTGCCTCAACCGGGCCGCTGCCTCCTGTTGTGAAAGTTTCCATATCTCATTGTACACTTCATTCAAAAAACGTTTCTTCCGGGGCACTCTTGGACCTGACAAAAAATCTTGCAAGTCAGTATAATTAGACAGTAACATGAGATTTGTCTTAACTGCATCTAGTGTGGATGACTTTAACCATTGTTGACAAAGTTTCCCCACGCTATATGTAGTAATTGTATCAGCATGTTCAGGTGATATGTAGCGAGGGTCTGCCCTACTGGTCCTGAAACACCCCCGAGGAGGTGACAAAACATTGATGACACCCGTTAGTGTCTATGGGCCACAATAACCACCCGCCTGGACGTGTCAATGAAGTGTTAAGCGTACCATCTGGACCCAGTCTGTAAGCTCACTAAATGTGGCATTAATATAATGTTGCCAATCTTTCAGCTTGGAAGGGACAGGTATGCCAGGCATATTTAATTCTCTAATCGTTGCTAAGCCTAAACAGCTAGTCTGTTGTACAGTGTCATTTAAGAAAATCATCTGGACAGGAATAATACATGCCCTAAACAATGTGTCCCTACCCCGCATTTGCCAATTTTTCGTTCCCCAAACACTTTTCAAATGAATAGTTTTGGACCAGTATTCATACCCCTCAACCGATAGCTTGGATACAAACAAATTTGAATACAGTAATTTAGTATCAGTCAACAACATTTGCTCATTAACATGCAGAGTAACTCTAAAATAATATGACTTAGCATTCTGTTGATGATGCCCAGAAAAATATGCAAATTTGTCATAATAAGTTTTAGAACTCCCCTGTGGAGGAGTCGGGCAATGTTCCCATTGCATATACTCAAATATTGATTTAGGGCTACTGGCTTTATGAATAAAGTGGTGTCCATAATAATTTTAACAAAACATGTCACCATAATTATCTCTAAACTGGTAAGCATCTTCATTTTTATAGACAGTATAATACTGCAATTCTGTCAACATAGAATCAACTGTCTTCACATCCCAATCATCAGATACAATGCCTGGTATAACAATATAATTCATTGATAATTTGAGAACATACGGTATTTGAATTACAAAACATTACTCTATCCCACACAATCCCATCCGGAATTGGTACGGCAGAAATGTTCACAAAGGACAAGTCCCTTCGAACCATATGTGATGAAAAATGCAGTTTCAACACCTTCTCCACCTGCTCAATCTCAGATCGTTCAGGAAGAAAATGACCATGTATCACCAGAAAAAAGGTGACAACAAACCCCAGCCATAGGGAAAAAAAGCCATCACAGTCATGAAAAGCCACAGATAGTTCCAAGGAACAACAAAATACGTATGTTTGAGCCAATACAGCAGCTTACGTGGACCCAGGGCTGGTCTTGAAGAGGACGAAGAGTCAGACACAGTATCATCAGTGTTATTAAAGCAGCCGGAGGCAGTTCTCGCAAAAGGTGCAACCGTAAACAAAGGAGCAGATCGTGTCTCTCGCCGTGGTACGCTGTAGATAACACCTTCAGCAACATCAGTAGTCACAGCAACTTGATCAAAAGATTCCAAATCATTCGCCGTTAGTGGAACAATCGCAAGATCAGCTTCCACCCTCCCCAAGCTCGGAGAGGAAACAGCATTGGTGCTAACCACCTGCAGCGGAACATCATCCCCAGTAGCGAGAGGGATTCGGGAACTACTGGGCGTTCCTCTTGGTCTGCTGAGCAGAATCGGCCACATGTTGTAACTTGACATTGTCGATTGATACAAAGCGGTTTTCTTTGGCCCCTTGCAACGGCGGCAAAATCACAGTTCTTGTGCTGTGGATCCCTAGTACAGGGACTGGCGCCCGATACGAAGGGCCATATTCTTTTTTCACTGCAACCTTTTCACGCACAAGATCCCCAACTCTGGGAATCCAACCAGTAGGCATTACTGGTTCATCCTTAATTCCTGTGGAGGCAGCACTGGCAAAAGAGTTATCTTCACGGAATTGTTGTAAATCCTGCAAAACAGTGACACGATCATTTATGTCAAATGGCGTATCTGCCACCTCCACACCAGGACCATATAGATCAGGAACATACATTTGTGTTCCAAACAGGCACTCATATGAAGTACGACCCCCCAGGGACCTTCTAGGCAAGTTATTCAGTGCTCTCTGTACTCCATACAGGTGGGCTAGCCAGCTACGACCCGTACCTATAACTCTGGCCGTAAGGATTGCTTTAAATCGCGATTTAAACGCTCCACAACAGAATTTCCCTCGGGATGAAATGGAGACGAGAACTGGAGCTGGACCCCCCAACAAAGCCATGGCGTCCCTGAATGCCTTAGAGGCAAAAGCAGGGCCTTAGTCCGAATGAAAAGCCGCAACTGCATATGTATCGACAAAGATGTGCAGATCTTTAATAACAGTTCGAGCGTCAGCCGAGCACTGTGGCCAGACCCACACTAATATGGAGCACGAATCTACAGCTACCAATATATATTTGTATGCACTATCTGGTGTCAGCGGACCACAATGATCCAAGTACACACACTGTAATGGTTTATTTGATATTAGAAGGGGCGTCTGCTGCGGGCGTCTAGCCGTGGAAACTTTAATTTGTTGACAGATGTCACAACAAAGGACATACTGCTTTGTCTCTTTATAGAGACCAGGCCACCAGTAACGGTCCTGTAATAGTGAAATAGTGGCTGCCACGCCAGCATGTGCAGATGCCGCCCCCTCATGAGCTGCAATAATCAATTGAGGTCGCACAACTTTATTGGGCATATCACGTATACCAACGCCTGGGATTTTAACTTCAGCGTTCAGCATACCACCCATGGAATAATGATATTTAGAAGGGAATCCTTTAGGATATGGCGTGCCATCAGCCGTAGCCTTTATGGCAGCCAAAATCTCTGTGTCTGATTTGGAACTCGAACGAGTTACTGCGGCCACAGTGGCAACTGCCACTGCCGATTTTGCGGCTTCATCAGCCAAAGTATTACCAGCAACATGTATTCCAACGCACTGGTGTCCAAGTGTATGCACAACATGGACCTTAGGAAGCGTTTCCTTCAGATCCGCAACCTTCCCCCACAGTAACCTGTGTTTTATGGTGTTGCCCTTGGAATCTCTGAACCAGTTTAACCTCCAGTAATGCAAATATTAATTGAAAGACTGAACACAGTAATAGGAATCACAAACAAGTAGCGTATACTGTGCCGGATCAGCATGTTCCAAGGCTAACAACAGAGCTTTCAGCTCAGCCAACTGTGCCGTACACTCCCCCAATGTCTGTGTATAAGTATGTTGGGGGCAGAACTTCTCCCCCTCCATATAGCCGCTCACCACCACACATGCAGCAGAATACCGTTGTTTAGTTCCCATCGCAGGTAGCGCAGGGCCATCGGTGTACATGACCACTTGATATTGATCAATAGGCAACGTGCCAGCGGGAACTGTGTACTCCATTTCATATTGAAGAAATTCCTGAGTCTGCAGTTTAGGGTCAAAAATGTAATCTACATCAGTGGCTGTCAAAGACGTAGCCCATTGTATCCATTGCGGGTGTAGTGCTTTCGCATTAGGAACACTCGCTTTTGTAACAGCTTCTAAGGCTGGAATCGGGGAAACGACAATGATGCGTTGGCCCTGGGCAAGAGGTCTTTCCTTAATCACAGCCATCTGTACAGCAGTTAGAATTTTCTCTGTTTGTGCAAAACGTTGTTCTGCAGCAGAATACAAGTGAGACTTGTATCCTATCGGGACTGTCTCACCCTCATTAAAGGTGACATACGTAAACCCAACGGCCCCAGCTATAACCCTGATGACCAGATGTGTCTTATTGTCCCATGTGTGTAAATGCTTAGCAGCTAAGAGATCAGTTTGCAAGTCTCGAAGAATATGTGTATGCTCAATCGTTTAAAATCTACTCAAAAAAATTGGGCGAATCAACTCGTATAATGGCTGTATACGTGTAGCATAATCAGGAATGTAAGTTCTGCCAAAATTTAAAAATCCCAACAACGACTGGAGTTTCTTAATCGTATTAGGAGGTTGCAACTGTGCACATTTTTCCAAAAAGTGTGGCGCTAAGCTCTTGCCCTCATTCGACAGCTCATATCCCAGGAAAATGACGCTGAGGAAGGCAATTTTCGACTTTTTGAAGTTAAATTTGTAGCCAATTTTAGCAAATCCCAGAACAATGCAGGCTACCCGCCTTAAATGTTGTAGTAACTCGTCATCTGTCAGATATATATCATCGACATATGACAAAGCTTCAGGGTCCAACTTGTGCAAAATCTCAGTCACACGAGCCGGAAACAGTCCTGGGCTATTCTTATACCCCTGAGGCAAACAACAACAAAAATTCTGAAAGCCAAACGCACTAAAGCTAGTAAAATCCCTACTCTCGGGCGCTATATTCTGGCAGAAGAAACCATTCAAGATATCTAAAGTCGTTTTGTATTTTTTACGCACAATATTATTCATGAGCGCTGCGCTGTGTGAATTTTGTATGGCATATGTGCGTGCATGTCCATTTAAATGTCTGTAATCCACCACTATCCTATAAGAATGGTCCGGTTTAGCTACAGGGAATAAGGGATTATTCATCGGCGAGACACAGGGTTCAATTATCCCCTGGTACTCCAATTGTGTAAGTATGTTCCTTACCGATGCCCTTGCTTCAAATTTTATAGGATATTGCGGTTGTGGTGTATATGTAGCCAATAAAGGCCAGGTAGGACCATCGTTACTTATTGGACCTAGCCTAACTGATGCTATGGTGTGGGGTAGGGCGCCATCAAGCCAATTATTATGTTCTTGATAAGATAAAGGTATTTCTAAATACGCATATGCCCTGTATTGTCCAGGGGCATTCACAAGAGTAGAATTGTGAAATGTGTGTGTATTCCCAGAAATACTACCCAAGAATAAAAAAGTTTTGTTCTATAGGCTGCATGGGCGTCCACCACAAACGTGACTGGTTCGTCAGACCATGTGATAACAGATGTACCGTGAGCGGGTGTCGCATATTAGCTGCAATGTTCATTACTTGGGGATTCGCCATCATATAAACAGTGCTAGTTCGGAGAAGGCACACCAATATCGGGCTTTCCTTTCAGAGTTCAAGCTTGAACAACCATCCACAATAACTAGGATCTACCTATATCGTGGTGGCGGAAGTCCTGAGTGCCACGGACGTCTCCGTTAACAGAACCGAGGATTCAATATATATGAGACCGAGAGAGTCAGTCGGACCCGAAAATTAGAGCCTGACCAATCGTTGGCGACGCCATGTCGCGTGGGCTCTCATTATCCTAAATGAGACTACTGGATTTCTAGGTAACAGGGTCTTTCCAGGTGTGGGAGACTGAGTCTGACCTACTTAGAAGTACCCCTGTCACCTTCAATCCGATTTTGCTCTGGCTAACTAGCAGTGCCTCATCTCTCCCAAGGGGGAGGGATGATTGGGCAGCCGAGCGCATGACATCTTTATAACTTCTCAGGGAAGTCGTGGTCACTCAGGTCGCAACCAGCTCTCTCATTTACAGGATGATCCCATATACAAATGACAAAGGCAGTTTAAGTTTTATAGATTGTTTTTAATAAAACAACTGCATTTTAGATATTAAGGCGTGAGCCGCAATAACTAGAACCATACAACACAGTAGGATTGAAATAGTCACAATGAGAGTGAAACATAAAAACAACGCTATCATGGTGTTAATAGATTCTGTTCTCTCTCAGTAAGTTATATTTCGAGCACAGCATGTTAAGCTACTAACTTGCCTTTCAGATTCCCCGGGAAGACATCAACCCTCATACCTGAGCAAAGGCCTGTGATCTGGTTCAGCATCTGCAACAGGGCAGTCAGCGTCTAGTTGTGGTTCCCTGGTCGGAATCTCCCTCTTGCGTGTATTAGGACAAGGAAGTGTTTTTATAACTAACATGTCAGTGTGATCACAAAATGTCCCTACGCAAGAATGTATCCAAAGACTAAACTCCTACCACGTCTATCGGCAATGTACCAGACTGTATCCTTGACTGGAGCCCAGAGTGAGCAAGAATGTGTTATTGAGAACTCCAGTGCTGAAGTAGGCTAAACAGTGTGATATCAAAAACAAAACAAGACTGTAGAACTGGCTATTTGAAAAATAACAGTACGAAGCTGAATAAAATGCATTTAAAGCAAAGTGAACAGAGGCCCTATGCTGCAAGCAAAGGAATAAAATACATCCAGGGCAAAGTGCACAAAGGCCTAAAGCCTGAAGCAAACGCGCAAAGGATACATAAAAACAACCACACTACAGTTATGCTTTCTAGGGGCTAACAATATGGTTACGTGACCATGTTCCTTACAAAGGATATTTTAACTATGGTGCCCTCCAGTGTCTGTTTTGAATATTACAGTCTAATGATAAACGTTTATTTCAGATAAAGGTTTATATGATAATTGTATATGTTTTAATAATCTCTCCTTATTACAGTTGTGACCATGATTCAGGCCAACTTAACAACCTTATTACACTATGACTGTTTGAACACTCTTGATATATTTGGGTGACCCTTCTAGTTTATTTCTCCTCTGTGGCTGTCTTGTGTCTTTTTGGGGGGAAATTGTGTTAGCCATCCAGCAACTCTGATGGTACGGTAGTGAAAGTGGTATTCTATTGGAATTAGCATGGCAAAAATTAGGATGCTAAATGGCAAAGTTTTCATTTTTTTGCTGAAGATAGAGGAAGAAAGTAAATGAAAGTGCTTTAGTTATATGCAGCGTCACTGGAATTATATGTTAGGAAATGACAAAATTATGAGGGAGGGCTGACCAATTTATGTGGCAAGAAAAGTCCATGAGTTTACAGTGCCAATAGCTCTAACTCAAGCAAATTTGTGACCTATTTCGGTGCAAATGCGTGTTGCTAAAAGTGGTCATGCCCTTACATGTAGGCCAAATGTAGAAGGCTGGCCTGGTGTGTGGTGGGCACCTATGGTGAGACTGAATTTACGGACAGTCCGTACGCAAACTTTTCACATCTCCAAGCGGAAGCGGGAGCCATTGGAGCCGGTGGAGCCGGTCTGCGGCGTGCGGCGTGCGGAAGAGCAGCTCCGTGATTCGGAGAAGAGTTCCGGTTCCGAGCCAACAGCGCGGGTTCAACGCTGAGCACGGAGCCGAGCACGGAGCCGAGCGGAGCAACCCGGTGAGCACCCAGCGCTCCTCCCCTCCTACCCCCCTCGCACGGGGGGGTCCGCGGCTTGCCTGACAGCCAAGATCTGACACCCGAGCCTCCGCCGGTGCCCCGCAGCACACAGAGGGCTACGCCCCCCCCCCCCCTCTGCGGACCCCGCGAAAGCGGCCCGATCGCAGGTGCGGCTTGCGGTGGGGGGTTAGGGGCTTAGGGGCCACAAACATCATATATTCTCCTTTTTACAAACCCCTGGTGACAAGAAGGAAGCACCTCTTCGAGGACGACACGAGGCTTCAGGACTCCAGGCACCGGCCCTCTGGCCTCTGCTCCAGGTGCTGCCCGCAACCCCCAGCAAGAGGCAAGTGAGCGGTGAGCAACAGAGGCCAAAGGGGCAAAGGGGCCAAGGGGGGGCAAGGAGGGCAACAGGGCGGGGGAAAGCCGCACCAGGGTCTGGCACCGGTTCCCCGCCAGGGCACGCAGCACCCCTTTCCCCGTCCCACCCCCGGCACTCCCGCCAGGCAGCTCGTGGCCTCACCCCCCCCTGCCCTGCTCCCCCTCCCGCCCTCGCACCCGGCACCTCCCCCAGGGTAGCCAGGCCCAGTAACGGAGCGGAAGGGACCAACACGGTCCATTAAGGACTGGCACGGTCCGGCAACTCCGAACTCTGCACCTCCTCAGGACCCAGACCCTCAAAGGGCCCTCAAAAGCTCCAAACCCCCCCGGGGGTAATCGCACACTCAGAACTTAACGTCCATTAAAGTTTCTTTTTGGAGAACAGCACCCTCAACTGCCTCTAAACAACAAAAAGGCCCCCCCCAAAAAAAAAAAGCTCAACAAGCCCCTTCTCCCTCACCCCAACAAGCCCGCCCAAAATCACCCCGCTCTAAAGGCAGCAAAACCTACCGACCATGAGATCAGGCAAAGCACGAGGCAGTATTACAAACCGTCCACCTAAACAAGGAAAGAGAAAAAGGAAAGGAGACCTGGCTCTGGATGAAGTAACCCCAAAAAGGAGAGCAAGCAGCGAACAGGATCTCCCCCTCTCCCTCCCATGCAGAAAGCAAAATCTAACAAAGGGCACATGCGGGGAGGCGAACAAAATTCCAGCATGGAAGAAACGATCTGGAGAGAACCCGGCTTTTGGAAGGAGGCGACCCCGCAGGAGGGGGTTCCAGAGTCCGCAGTCTCCTCCAAGCATCACAAGATAACCAACTATTTCACTACTACTGGCACCAACACCACCAGAAAAAGGATTGACTCCCGGCTCCATCCCAAACAAATTTTGGGGAAATAACCTCACCCTGCCAAGACTGGTAAAAAGCAAGGAAGCAGCGAAAAGAAACTCAGAACGAATTCACCCCCTCGCCTCCCCCTATCGCCAACAGTAGTGATCAGGAAAAATCACCCCACGAAACCAGCTGCATCACGTATAGTCCAGGACAATGCGGTACCAGCAACTCTGACACCAGGACCCTTCCTCAATCCTAGGCAAGACATAACTCTATGTAATAACTCCCTAGATGCCATTAAGCACCAATGGACATCTAGTCCAGCGAAACTACCCATCCTGGACTCAGAACTGGTAGCAATCGCAGAACATTTAGAACAAGAATCTCAGGAAGGTGGCCCATTCTGTCAAAGCCCAAAACTTCTCTCATTCCCAACATACAACGGCGATAAAGAAGAACAGGACCTCTGGGGTATAGAACAGGTCCCCATAAACAGACCAGCAAAAGCAGAAACAGTGACAGCCATACAGAAAGCCCCCCATAAAACAACAATAAACAAAGTACTATCAAGTGGTCGACAAGAGCCCGACCCAAAATCCCAAGCCACAGGGGCAGTCAGATCAGAAGAAATGTGGGCTGCAATCCTAAATTCAATGCAAGCAACGGTCATGGCGCTGCAATTTCATTCAAATAAAATCGACATTCAAGTTGACTTGCTAAACACCTTGGCAGTATTTGTCTCCGGGATTGACAGTAAGCTGGAAAAATTAAACGCACTTATAACAAGGGCGCAAGTTAATCACTCTAATGACTATACAATCTGTTCCTGTAAAGAGGTAGTAGAAAAGATATCTCAACTGCCGCAAATCTTAGAGGGAATACTTCAAGAAATCTGCTCCACCAGGAAGGATGAATATACATGTACTAAACCGCTTGCCACCATTCTGAAAGCCACCCCGAGGGAGCATAAACAAAAAGAGCAGCAGCCCCTTCCCTCCCTGGCGCCCGCACCATCAATATTAAGTGAAGAGAGAACATTGGCTGACAGCCGCCAACTAGCAAGCGCTCGTATGGAACCCATGGTGAATCATCCTCCGCTACAGTCCATCAATAAGCCCGGGAACCCTGAGTCTCCCACAACCCGGACCCTCTCAAAAAGAGAACGAAAGCGGGCAAGGAAGGGAAGGAAGTCCGCCCGACTTTATCAACTCAACTCGTCAAAGGATCCACCTAAAGACCAGGCGACGTCAAATGGAGGGTACAATAGAGACATTATTACCCACATAAGTACAAACTCTAACACAATAGTAGATGGGATAACATTCCCCGCTTCAGCAGACACCACCCACTTAACAAAGTCCCCCCTGAGATCACCCGAAGCAATTGGCACTACAACGAACCCCTAGCCCCATAAGGGGTCAGCAGAGCACAAAATTAAAACCAATTACGCCTGCGCTGCCCCCCCAACTAACACTGGTCAATGTGGACAGCAAGACTGCAATTAGTCAGAGGGAAGATGAGCATAAGGTTCAAGACCGGCACATAGAGCAAAATCAGTCACTTATAACAGACATGAATACCCTCCAGTTATCCTGGATCCCAGAATTCACTTCCAGGTCCTCCACAGACGTTCTTAATCGCTCTTCTATCTTAAGAATCATAAAAGCCTTACCGGATCTTCAGTCTGTGGCCTCGGAGGACCTCGCAGCTATAAAATTTATTCAAGCAAGAGGCAACCAACACACAGATCCAACACTCACCATCTTCTCGGCTCCAGATATCCCAAAGCGGATCCTGAAAAGGAAGGGCCTATTGAAAGCCTGGGGCATTGAGGTAACCATCTACAAAGGAGACCGCTATCCAACTCCGTTACTAGCCCGACAATACCAGGGAACCTCCAAAGGAACATGGTCGGTTCTGAAAGGAGTACATCAGGACAGCAGACCCATCGAAGAAAGGTGCAGTGAGGAGAACCCACCTACACACCCGCTGACAGTCCAAGTATGGAGAGAAGAAGGGAGGGAAAGAGTGGTTTTGGGTCAACAAAAGTACCCAGAAAGGGAATGGGTAGCGACGGTTTTACCTCCAAGACCGATGGGCAACAATTGAATTGGTAAGGATCAACCCGCACTCGGCATTTTATCCATCTGCTCCTGGAACATCGGTGGTCTTCGGTCAAAACTGGAGGATCCCGCAGTAATACATTTTTTCAGCACCTTCGACATCTTACTCATACAGGAATCCTGGGCAATGGAATCAATACTGATAATCGGATTCATGGAATATCTTAACCCAGCAACGAAAACAAATAGGCCCGGTAGGCCAAAGGGAGACCTTGCCATCTACGTTAGTACCAGCCTTTTAGTAAAAATCTCTGAGCATAAGGAGGAAAACCAACCTTTCCAACTTCTCCAGCTAGACGATTGGGGGAAAAACACACAAGAGCCATTGATTCTGGTCAACACATACATCAATCCAAAAAAAAAAAAAAAATGAAGCAAATACATTTTTAACTCAACTATTAAGGATAAAAGGTACAGTAAAATCAGCTTTCTGGTTAATATCGGGCGATTTCAATCTCGGCTTATTCCACCTCCCCACTGAGGATCACACCCAAACAGTGGCAAGAATGCCCAGCCAAACACTCCACAAAAAACTCAGGAAAGACAAAATAGGGGAGAGTTTCATACGCACCTGTGAATTAGTAGGCCTCTTCGCACTAAACGGACGGAAGTGCCCCGATATCCCACCGGCATGGACAAGATTCTCTGGGAAATCAGTCTCCTATCTAGACTACACTTTGGTGTCCCCTGCTTTATATAAGTTAGTAAACACCTTCACCATCATGGACCGCACGGAAAGCGAATATAAGCCACAGGTATTTGGGATCTGTGCATCACCGCAAAAAACGGAGAAAGTGGCAGCCCTAAACGGGACACTAGGTACCGAAAATCTAAAGCGACTTAAATGGTCCTCAGACACCATCAAAACTCAGTCAGAAGAGGCCCTACGAAAGCTAGAACCAAATACCACAAGTGGGGCAAAACTGACAACAGTCTGGGAGAACTTTGCCCTAGATCTTATTAAAAAAGATTCCCTACGTAACACAAGAAAGGAAGCGCAATTGAATCACCGCCAAAGTTCACTTTTACCGTTGCCAGTGCGAAAAAGGAAAGCAGCTGTAGTGAAATTACTAAGGTCACTACGTAAATGCCCAGATAATGTATCAACACTGACTGCCCTGAGAGAGCAAAGGAAATTGTACAAAAGGGATCTATGGTCCTTTAAAAAAGGCCAACAGGAGGTCTTGTGGGCCAAACTACATTTTGCGACTAAAACATCTGATTCCAAAAGATTTTGGAAAATCATCAATACAATAGACAATGGCGCAAAAGCAGGCAATAATGCAAACATAACAGAGGAAGTATGGGTATCCTACTTAAAGTCCCATCTAAAAGAACGGATCATCGAAGAAGGCCCTCATATTCAGTCACATATGATTAGCTGGGAACCCAACATTCTGGAACCCTTGAAATTTACGGCTCCAGAACTATTAAAAATCATTGGAAAGTCACGAATGGACTGCGCCCCTGGCCCCAATGGCCTACCGCAAGCACTATTTAAACAAGAAACAGAAAGATGGGCCAATTTCCTGGCAGCAATGTTTAATGACGTGATCACAACTGGCAACGTCCCGGCATCCTGGAAAGGCTCAATAATCCACCCCATATATAAGGGTGGGTGCGTGCTCTCCCCAAGCAACTACAGACTAATCACACTTTTAGACGTTGACCTCAAGTACTTTTCCTGCTGTGTGCTAAAACATCTAGAAACCTGGATTACAGATAACAATATTCTACCCTTTAATCAAACCGGGTTCACCAAGCACCAAGGAACATTAACAAATCTTATGGGGCTAGGCTTGATCATAAACAGAGCAAAAGCAAAGGGGACTTCAACCTATTTATGTTTTGTTGACTTTAAAGCTGCTTTTGACTGTGTCTCCCGTGGCAAATTGTGGGCCAAATTACTACAGTGGGGGCTGCCACATTCTATTTTAAATGCCATCAATATAATATACTCTGATACTTGGGTGAAGGTTAAACTGGGGGAAGGCTCTCACCTATCCAGGGCAGTCAAAACAACAGTGGGGGTGAAGCAAGGCTGTGTATTGGCCCCAACACTCTTTAACCTGTACATAGCAGACCTCCCCTCCAAGCTAAATGGTCACTCATCCCACTCTCCCTCACTGGGCGGTCAACAAGTATCCAACCTACTATATGCAGATGACCTACTACTAATCAGTAATACCAGAATAGGCATGCAGAAATTGTTAAAGGCATTAGAAGAATACTCGGGCTCCAATGATTTTGAAATTAATCATAAAAAATCTAAAATGATTACCTTAAACCGCAGGCCATCCACCCAAGGTAAATGGCATATGAATGGGAAAACCCTAGAGGAAGTAACATCATACAGATACCTAGGATTGGTGGTGGATGCTAGAGGTAATTACACGGCACAAAAAGAAGCAATAAAAAACAAGACGCAGGCCCTTACTTACGCCATTTGTAAGCTAGCAAATTCAATCTGTGGTCATGCTCTGAACCCATTAACAGCTGTAATGAGAGCGAAGCTACTTCCAACTATCACCTATGGGACCGAAATAATGAGGGGGATGGAAGTAGGACTTCTGGAAAAGCTTCTGATAAAAACCTATAAACGCGTTTTTCGGCTACCTGGGCGTGCATCGCCAGCCCAGGTCAGACTGGAATTCACGCTGGTCAAACAGTCGTTAGCCCGACCGGCGGCATACATTAAATGCTGCTACAAATTGTGCCGCGCTACAAAGGGGTCTTTACCCAATCTAGTCTGGCAGGAAATTATCCTAGAAAGAGGGAACTCCAACTATATAAAATATCTAGAAGAAAGTAAGAGTCTTTTGAAATTAGATGAGGTATGGAACAGGTCCCTACCCATCCCCATTTTCAACAAAGCAGTGAATAAAGTGAGTAAATTACAGAGCTGGCTAGAAGATAAGATCTCACTGACCAAAAGGGAGCATAGTTGGTTGATCCTTAATTCCTACAAAACATTTAAAGAATCACCACTTATGGCGGGCTCGTACTCACGGAAAATCAAGAAATCCTTTCTCAGACTTAGGCTGGGTGAAGTCCCTACTTTAGACCTCTTGCCAAAATGGAAGAAGGAGCGGCAAGTAGACTCACAGGAGTGCCGTCTCTGCCATCTAGCAGATGAAAACCTGATGCATGTGGTCTGCATTTGTCCAGCCATGACGGCCGAAAGGAGACTCTTGCTGAAAAAAGAATTTAATGGCTTAAGAATTAGATCCTGCAGACAAGCACTAATTGCAGCTTTTAACCCTCAAAATACAATATTGAACATTAGGCTGGTTCAATTTTTGGAAATTTTCACTCATAAAACCACAACCTCTCGAAACAACCAGATAGAGGGAGGGCGGAAACAATAGTGAAATCCCTATAACCCGCTTTTGAACATCCTAAAGAAGGGAAGGCCCCTATGTAGTCCACAGGGTTGCTTAGCTCGTGTCGTAATAAAGCCCGGTTTCAACAATCAGACGTAAGTAGGGGTAGATAAATCTGATAGAAGGCCTCTTCCCACTCTGTCCTATTTTTACCAATGCCTCATTTGTCTGCTACTGTTCTCCTTAAATATCTCGGGGGAAGGATATTTCATATAGCTTTTCATTTTAAACACAGTATTTTATCTGCCGTTGTATTTATTTTACCCACAATAAGATTGTTCTGTTGTCCCATTATTAATACCTAAAGCACTAGTATGTTCCTTTCTTAAAATCTTTATATAGAAGAAAAACCCACTAACCACTTCACCTTAAGCTAAAGAACTGTAATTGCCTTTTTGCACTAAAATTGTTCTGTTAAATGTTTATGTGGAAGGAAAGTTTTATGGTTTTAATTAACTGATAAACTTGTGTTTTACCTATGGTGTTGGCACCTTATACCAGGTCCAGGCAACCCTTATTAGTAAGTGTTACAGTGTCTAGGATGCCAGGGATCTCTAGTGGTAGCTCTGGTGAACAACCAACACTTATCTAGGAGGAGTGTGAAGCACTTGCAATACCACAGCAGTCACACAGTAACTTGTCACACCTGAAATGAACCACACAGTGTTGCAAAAATAAAGGTACTTTATTATAGGAACACTCAACTAAAATACTATAGGCAATCCCCCCTTTCTGGAGGTACGTACACACAAAATGTACACAGGTAAGTACTAGGAATTAGCATAAAAACATTAGAAATAGTAAGAAATAGCAAGGGCCCAAACCATATACTAAAATAGTGGAATGCAAGAATGGGTCCCCCACCAGAAGATCTGGAATAGATAGCCAAGGACTGGGAAAGTATGGAACCCCAAATGGTAAGTATCTAGAAGACCCCCAGTGACCAGGAGAGCAGAGGTAAGTTACCTGGGCGTCCTTTAGGCTAACATGGGGACTTGGAATTGGAATAATGCAAGAAAAGGACTTAGGCTGGTGGAACCCAACAGTGGGTTCCAGATGAAGAAGACCTGTAAAAGAAGGGGACAGAGTCCATTCCATGCAGGTGGGGCAGGAGGCAATGCCAAACCTTCTGTAGGTGAAGATCTGAGTCGACGCTGGTGGATGAAGTCCAACTACGGAGTCCAGGAGCTGCAGAGGAGTCCCTGAAGTCGACTAAGAGCTGTCCCTCACCGAACGCCGGATTGCAGATGGGTCGGAAATCAGGAGGACCACCAACAAGCAACTGGAGCTGTTGAAGATTTGCAGAGCTGAAGAGGACCAGCTAGGTCCTGGGGACTCGACCCTTGGAAGGGTGTCCGAGCTGACACTAAGAAGACAGGAGAGCCAGCAGAAGCAGTTGGAGCCTTAACGAGTAACCCACTGGCAGCAGGCACAGTAAGTCAGTGAGACCCGCGCATCACAGCTGAAGAGGAGTCCCACGTCGAACTGTTCTTGCAGAGGTAGAGTGCTGGGGACCAGGGCTACTTGGAGCCTGAAGATTTCTCTGAGCAGGAGTCAACAAGCCTTGGTTGCTGCAACTGTTGCGTTGCATAGGGATTCCGTTCTGTAGGAAGAGACAAGGCCTCACCTTCTCCCAAGTTGCACAGAAGGCAGAGAGGACCCACCAGAACCATCACCTGTGTTGGAGAATCATCGCAGGTCAAGAGGACAACAGATCTCAGCAGCCAGATGTTGTTGCCTTAGGTGCCTGCAGATGCAGGGGAGTGACTCCTTCACTCCAAGGGAAATTCCTTTTTGCTTATTTGGTGCAGGCAAAGTCTTTCCAATCCCCAGAGGGTGCACAGCCGTGGAAATGTTGCAAGTTGCTGATGGGAGCCGCAGAAACAATGTTGCAAGGTGAGGTCATCTCGATGTTGCAGACTTGTTGGGTTCCTGTGAAGTCCAGCAGCAGTTCCGGTGTTCAGGTGCAGAAGAGGTCTTTGCAGAGGAGTCCTGTTGGAGTCTTGCACACTGAATCTGGGGACCGACCTGCAGGGAGTCCCTAAATAGCCCAAAAAGGGGCTGGTCACTTTGCAAGGTGACCACCTATCACTGGCGTCATCTGCCTAATCTGATCATTCAGATGCTCCCAGGGGCCTTTGCCCATCATGGTTTCAAATGGCAGAATCAAGTGGCCACCTTGAGGAGCTCCGGGGACCACCCCTGGGGTGGTGATGGACACAGGAGTGGTCACTCCCCTTTCCTTTGTGCAGTTACGCGCCAGAGCAGGGACAGGGGGGGTCCCTGGACTGGTGCAAACTGGATTATGCAAGGAGGGCACCAAATGTGCCCTTCAAAGCAAGCTGGTGGTGTGGGGAGGCCACCCCTCCCAAGCCTTATAACGCCTCTTTCCAAGGGAGAGAAGGTTTCGTCCCTCTCTTACAGGCAATCATTTGTTCTGCTTGAGCTGGTCAAGCAGTAGGAGGGCAGAATCCCATCTGAGGGGCTGCAACAGTATGGGCTGCTCGAGGACTCTCGAAGACTGGTTGGAGCAATACTGGGGGGCATCAGTATTGGGGTATGATTCTGACATGTTTGATACCAAACATGCTTAGGCTCAGAGTTACTGTTTTATAACTGGACCACAGGTAGTGACCTATGGCCAGTACACTTCCAAAGTCAAGGAAATCGGATCTGGAGTTCGTAGGGGCACCTCTGCTCTTGCAGGCGTGCCCACACACACAGGAATCTGCACCCTGCCATTAGGGCTGGAAGGGCCTACTATAGGGCTGACTTACAGTGATCTGGTGCAGTGACCAGCAGTGAAAGTGTGCATGCACCTTTTCACGCAGGCTGCAAATGGCAGGCCTGCAGACACATGGGCTCCCATGGGTGGCATAATACATGCTGTAGCCCATAGGGGATTCCTGGTGTACCAATGCCCTGGGCACCTAAGTACAATATACTAGGGACTTACAGGGGTATACCAGTATGCCAATTGTGGTGTAAAAAGGGTACCAAGGCAACCAAATTTGGAGGAGAGAGCACAATCACTGGGGTCCTGGTTAGCAGGATCCCAGGGAAAACAGTCTAAGCACACTTACAACAGGCAAAAAGTGGGGGGTAACCATGCCAAAAAGAAGGACTTTCCTACACCAATCTATCACCTTGCCTACTCTTTACGTACCCCCTCCTCCTTTTAAGGAAGAGAATAAACTCCACCCACTGGACCCAAAAAGAGCGTTGCCGTTCTACCTTCATTGTACCACAGAAATCTGGGTGGATGATCAACTCTTTGTTGGTTATGTGGGTGCGAAGAAAGGTCAGGCAGGTCAGAAGAGAACCATCTGTATATGGGTCGCTCTCTGCATTAAAATGTGCTATGCATTGGCTAAAAAGCAACCCATAGAGGGTTTGCTCACTCACTCTACTAGAGAGGCAGCTGCAACCACTGTATTAGCATGCAGAGTCCCAGTGCTGGACATTTGTCAGGCAACAACGTGGGCATCACTGCAGACGTTCACCAAACACTACTGCCTAGACATTCAGGTCCGGCGGGTCGGGTACTTCACCCATTCGGTCCTGCAGGACTTTCTAGTACGATCTTAGTTCGCAGACCTTCTCCGGGGATGGTATTGGTTGGGTATCTAGTCTAACGGGAAGAATCTACTACTAGAAGTCTCTGTCAGATGAACAAGTTACTTACCTTCGGTAACCCTTTATCTGGTAAAGGCATCTTCTAGTTGCAGATTTGTTACAGACCCACCCATCTTCCCTGCTCTGCAAACTGATTTCTAGGGACAGTGACTTACCTTTCAAGGCCCTAGTTCTGACGCACCAGTGATCACTGTTCTTCATGACTCCACGCTTCTGGCATGGAAAGTCTTAAGAAGAAACTGACGTCAATACCCCAGGGTGACACCTATATAGGTCCCTTGACATCCTATCTGGCACACACAACACCGACATCGGAGCCGACTGACGCCACCTAATGGCGCGCAGGGGTACTGGTTGGGAAATATCTCTGGATCCAGACTGACGCCTGGGGGAAATTCTAAGGTAAGGAATCTGCAAGTAGAATATGTCTCTATCAGCTAAGGCATTACCGAAGGTAAGTAACTTGTTCAATAGTTTTGAAAAATTCTTGAAGATTCCTCAAACGGCACCAAAGTTATTGGGAAAACAAAAAAAGATCCATCTGTGAAAAAACTTGGTCCTCACTATAAAATACCTACTAGCTATCGCCATTAGGTAATATATATATAAAACCTACTGGCTGTCGCAAGTAGGTAGTAATAGTTGGGACCATGTTTTCATTGAAAAAACGTTTTTGGACTTGCCTATGTCTTTGGCACCATTTGACGAACCTTGACAGAATTTTCCAGAAAAAGTGTGCTGGTGATTCTTGTTGCGTTTCCCATGTTAATTCCCATAGGAGCATTGAATACGACCACAGCCCAAACCACTAGATGGAATTACACCAAATTTGGCGGGAAGCTCGCTTTCAGTACGCAGATTACGCTTTTGCTTATTTGGTGTAAATCCGTTCAGTAGTTTTTGAGAAATTGAAGGAAATCCAAATTTGGATATTTGTGGCTCCAACGACTTCGCGAATAATGACAAGCTCATGCAGGGAAATGCAGACCTCTGATTGGAAGCCAACATTTCAAACCAAAAAGCGTTGGCAGCAATTTTGGGACTCTGCTTTAGCCGAGTCCCACAAAAAAGTAAAAAAAAAAAAATACAAATAAAAAAAAAAAGACAAGGGACCAGGATAGAGTAACTATGACCCCTTAGCTCTGGTGCTGGGGTCCCTGAGGGACTCCTCCAGAGCAAAAAAGCACTTTAAAAAACAATTGCCGCAAAATTGCAGCGTTGCATGAATTCGCAGTAAAAACATTTTTGAAAAAAACAAGCACGGGCTCCTGTGCTTGTTTTCTTAAAGCCCCCAGTTAGGCCAGATCTTGAGGGCATATAAAAAATAAGGAGGGGGTGCATGTGGCCCCTTCCTGCCTTATTATTGCCCCTGGGACCACCACCTCCCTGGGGCTTATGATTTGTAAAATGCAGGGTGCCACGTGGCTCCTCCCGCTCCCCAGGGACCACCACCTCCAGAGGGCAAAATGTAGTATTTCAAGTGTGGGGGGAGAGAGGGGAGATCCTGTGGACCCCCTGAGCCCTGAGGACCACCACCTCCCCGGGGCTGACATAGAATTTAATGCAGGGGCCCTCCTGCCCCCCGCAACCCTCAGCCCCGTGGACTGCCACATCCCCGGGACCAAAGATAGTATCAAGTGTGGGAGGGGGTGTCCGCCCCTCCTGCCACAGCCGTGGGGACTACCACCTCCCCAGGGCTAAATTTAAATGAGATAGGGGGTCCATTGAAGACCCCCTACCCTGAGGACCACCACCTCCCTGGGGTGAAATTGAATTTTGGAGGGAGGTGGCCGTGGAGCCACAGAGTAACCTGGGGACTGCCAACCCTGGTGCCGGCTCCTGCTATGTCCCGGGGTGCCCACCCCCGGGACATAGCTGTTTGCTCTGACTTGGTGGCAGCTTTGACAGCTGCCGCCAAGTCAGAGCAAACACACTGGTCACAGTGAGAGTGAGTTGTCAAACAGCTCTCCCACACTGCGAGCGGAGGTTTCCTCTGTTTCCCTGCCCACGGGTAGGGAAATAGAGGAAATAATTGCTTTTGCAGACAGGGAGCTGCATCTTTAGCAGCTTCATGTGTGCAAAAGCACGGGCGGCTCCCACAGGACTGCAGGCGGAGCCTGAAGGCCCCACTAGTCCTCAGCACACTGGGTGGCCTGCGGGTCACCCAGTATTGATGGCTGAGGATGGGGTCCCAGGGGCCGAAATCAGCTGGGAGAGAGGGATTGAGAGGCCCCTCTCCACCTAAAAAAAAAAAAAAGGGAAGGGTCAGGCCAGGCCCCAGGGCTGGGGTCCCCAGGGCTGAAATCTGCTAGCGGGGGGCTCCCCCCAAAGAAATATACAAAAATAAAATAAAAGGTCGTGGCCCCTAGGGATGGGGCCCCCAGGCAGAAAATGGCGTGGGGGGCTGCGTGCCCCTCCATCTCCCCCTAAGAATTATTCTTTAAAAAACACTGTCTTGGGAGATGGGGTCTCTGGGGCTGAAATCAGCCAGGGGAGGGGGGCCGTGGGGACCTCTCCCCCAAATAAATATAACAAAAATAATAAAAGGCCAGGCCCTGGGGGATGTGGTCCACATGACTGAAAACGGCCAGGGGAGGGAGGCAGCTCATCCCCCATCCTTCAAACAGAAAAAATAATAAAAGGCCGGGCCCCGGGGGGTTGAGGTCTGTAGGAAAGTACCATCTTTCTAGCATAGTTACCGCCACGTTTTGCCTGATATCATTATGTTTAGACAGTAGTTCACTGGGATCCTGCTAACCAGGACCCCAGTGTCTGTGCTCTCTCCTCTAAATTTGGTTGCTTGGTAACTTTCTTACCCCACAATTGGCATACTGGTGCACCCATGTAAGTCCCTAGTATATGGTACTTTGGGACCCAGGGCATTGGTACAACAGAGGTTTCCCATGGGCTGCAGCATGTATCGTGCTACCCATGGGAGCCCATACTAACTGTGTCTGCAGGCCTGCCATTGCAGCCTGCGTGAAATGGTGCATGCACCTTTTCACCCCCGATGTAAGCCTTGTATCGCGGTCACTGCTCTGTAAGTCACCCCTCTGGTAGGCCCTCAGCCCAAGGGCAGGGCACTCCTGCATGAGCAGAGTACCCCTACAAGCCCCACTTTCCACTTTCTGGGCTTTGTAAGTGCGGGGAAGACTTTTTCAGACATGTAGTGGACTCTGGTCAGTACGAGTAGTCCATCTACATAATGGCTTCTCTGAACCTAGGCATGTTTGGTATCAAACATGTTGGAATCATGCATCAACACCAATGCCAGTGTTAATTGCATGATACCATGTACTCTGGGGGTTCCTTGGAGGAGGCCCCAGATCTGCCTGTACAGCCTTCCAGTGCCTGCCTGATAGCCCACGCTGCTGCAGACCCACAGACACTGTTGTGCCCTTGTGCTGCTCATTTAGCTCTAGCAGGTTGCATGATACCATGTACTCAGGGGGTTCCCTGGAGGATGCCCCAGATCTGCCTGTACAGCCTTCCAGTGTCTGCCTGATAGCCCACGCTGCTGCAGACCCACAGACACTGTTGTGCCCTTGTGCTGCTCATCTAGCTCTAGCAGGGGGAAGGCAAGACAAAGGATTTCCTGTAGGATGGAGGTGTGACCTCCTCTCCTTTAGAACTAGGTGTCTCTGGACTGGGGTGGGTTGGCCTCTCCATGCCACCAGACTGCTTTGAAGGGCACATTTGGTGCCCTCCTTGCATAAAAAGGTTTGCACCAGTGCAGAGACCCTTGGTCCCCCCTCTCAAGCAAAACCACACAAAGGACAGGGGAGTGTCCACCCCCCTGTCCAGCCCTTCCCCTAGGGAGGTGCACAGAGCTCTGCCAGGTGGCCAGTTGATTCTGTCATCTTGCAAACAAGATGTGCAGAGGCCCTTTTAAGCATCTGACTGGTTAGGCCCAGTAGATGATGTCCCTGACCCTCTCTAATAGGTGAATCACTGCATAGAGTGACCAACCCCCTTTTAAGGTTACATAAGTGCTCCCCTGTGGGTGGGTCCTCAGATTCGTCAATCAAGACATCTTCTGCTCCTGGCCTCTGCAACCGCTGCTGGTCTGCCTTGGAACCAAAACAAGTCTGCTTCTGGTGGGAAGGCCCCCATTGCAACATTGTTTCTTCAAATCCAGACAAGAATTCTGCAGTATCCAAGGCTGTACATCCTCCAGAGTCACAAAGACTCTGTTTGCACCTGGAAGCACGAAGGAATCTCCCTTGGACTCCCTTGCATCTGAAAGCACCTCAAGGCAACGACGACCGGCTGGTGGATCCTGCTGTCCCATTAACAACATGTAGGCTCTGCTCACAGGTGATGGTTCTGTGTTCCTCTTCGCGTTCCTCCTGTCTTCTGGCCCACTTGGGAGATTTTGGGCCCCTGCTGCAGCCATTGGAAAAGCACCCCTAAGCACAGCGACTGTTGCTCCTGCCAAGGCTTGTTGGCTCTTCCTCCACGAGATCTTCAAGCACCAAAAAGCCCCAGCCTCCAGCATTCTGCAACTCGAAGATCAACCTCCGTTTTGCAGCTCCTGTGACATGGGACTTCTGTTGTACTGCTGAGGCCTACTTGTGACCCCCTGTGCCCATCACCTGTGGGTCTCTTGTGGGGGCTCTGATGACTTCTGCTGGCCTCCCTGTGTGCTGAGGGCCAGTCCTGACTCCCCCTCAAGGGTATAGTCTCTTGAACCTTGCTGGCCCCCAAAACCTTGCAAATCCCTCTTCAGCTCCTGCTTTCATTTGCCAGTGCTTGATCGTGGCCTCGCTGGTCACTGACCATCCTGAAATCCGGCGACCGATGTTGGATAGCTCGTAGGCAACTCCTAGTATACTCTGCAGCTCCTGAACCCCACAGCTGAACTCCTTTCTTCACCAACCTGCCGGAACGTCACCTCTAGGCGGGTGGGCATTGCCACCTGCACTACTTAGGCACCTGAGAGGGGTCTGTCCCCTTCCTTTTCATGTTTCCCACATTCGTAATCCCTCCTTGGGTTGCAGCCGGCCTGGTGCACGGGTAGCAATAGCAGCTGGACAACCGAGGCCTCAATTGACTTCAGCCCTATACATCCGGGTCCCCTGATTTAGGCACAACTGACTTCTGGGTATCTTTGGGTGGGGATACTCTCTACCTTTCCTCCTTTCTTTGGGTTTCCTTGGGGTCCACTGGGAAAGGTCCTGAAACTCACGAATTCCAACTGTGACTTCCCTGTGTTAGTCTATGGGACAACCAGGTAGGCAAGTATATATTATATTGTGTGTAGATATCTCAAAAAGGGAGATATACCAATACTATTCTAGTAGTTAGTTAGTGCTGTAATAAAGAATCCTTCATTTTTGCAACATTTGTGTGGTTCTTTCTTGTGTGGGAGTTACTAACTGACTACTGTGGTATTTCAAGTGCTCTACATTCCTCCTAGATAAGCTTCAGCTGCTCGCCTCAGCTACCCATAGAAAGCTTTTGCTATCTGGACACCTAAACACTATCACTAAGGGTTGCCTGGGCTCAGTATAGGGTACCACACCATAGGTTACACCATAAACTGAGCCAGCCTCCTTCAGGGTCCCTGGGGCCAAACTCACCTTCCCGCCCCAAATAAATATTAAAAGGCTAGGCCATTCTGGCCTACATGCATATTTGACAGAAATTAAATCTCAACAGGATGCACTTAAAAATATAAATGTAGCAGGTGCCCCAGTTGAAGCTCCACTGCTGGAAAGGACAACAGCTGTGTGCAGTGTCGAGTTGGGTGGTTAGGAGAGGTTGGCCGCAGGGACTGACTGACTGACTATTACTCGTGCCCTAAGATAACTATAACTCAAGCCCTTGCCATGCAGTGCTAATTATTCCACAAATTACGCTACTCATGACATCTTTGATAACATAATTGATAATATAATTGCAATATTTGCAGTAACGTTTTTGACAAAACAAACGGTGCATGGCAGGGGCATGAGTTATAGTTACCTTAGGGCACGAATGTAGGACGCTGGCTCTGTATATACCATACCAAAGAAAGGTATAGTGTACACAGAGTTTAGTGGATCCCCAGAGGCTTTACAGAGGCTAAAGTAGATAATACTAATGCTCTCTTTTGTTGCAGCGTGGTCGAGCAGTTAGGCTTATCAGAGGGTAGTGCTAAGCATTTGTTGTGTACACCCAGTAAAACAATGAGGCAAACACTCAATGACTTACTCCAGACCAATGTTTTGTGTATCAAAAAATATACTTTACTTTATTTCTAGAACCAAAAGGATCTTTGTTGCAGGTAAGTATAGTTTCAAGAATGTATCACTTTCAAGTATCAAATGCACTTTGTTTGAAATTCACAAATAAAACATTTTTCAGGTAAGTAATACTTTTCAATATCAACCGTAACCAGTGCAATTTTCATTAAAGGCAATGCAGTCCTAGGGGGAAAAAGTACATACACAGTTACAAGGTAAGTACTAGACTTACGGTCCCAGCCTTCGGGGGGGGGGGGGGGTTAAGGTGTCTAGAGGGCAAAGTTTAGGAAGACACCAAGGGTGTTCCACCAGCAACACAGGGCCGGCCAGTTGCAGAGGTCAAAGTTAGTATCGGGTGCCCAATGGAATCCTGTGGAGTGTGGGGGCACTTGGAAGTGAACAGGTTGCAGCTAAGTACCCGCAGTCTCACAGCACAGGCCTGGGGGGGGGGGGGGGGGGTCGATGGGGTTTAGATCAGCACTGTGGTGGGGGAGGTGGAAACAGGTAAGCACCAAACACACACCCTCAGAGGCACAGGGGTGGCCGGATGCAGGGTGCAAACACAGCACCCAATGCTTTTCAATGGAAAATTCCAGGTTCACAAAGAGGCTACAGGCTTGATCCAGGGGGTCGGCTGAAGAAGACCAATGGCTGGACACTCTCAGCGGCACAGGGGTGGCCGGGTGAAGGGTGCAAACACATCGTCGGGCGCCCAATGCTTTTCAATGGGATACTCTAGGTTCACAAAATGGCTGCAGGCTTGGTCCAGGGGGTCGGCTGATGAAGACCAATGGTTGGACAGGTAAATTGTGGCTCCTCTGGACGTCGATGTACCGCCAGCTGGGTTCCTCAAGGCTAGGATGCAGGGGTTCCATTAGACGTCGGGTATCTTCACTGGATCCGGTTGCGGCCTCTGGAATTAGGCTGCAGGCATCGTCGTGGTTGCCAGGAGGGGCCAAACCGGGGTGGGTTGAGGTCGGGAGCACCGGGGGGCTCTCTCTTACCAGGTGGGCCACCAAAAGTGTGGCCTGGTAGGAGGGCGGGCATCTCCACTAGCTGGAGTACCTTAAGGCAGCAGAACAAAAGGCAGAAGCCTTAGAGGCTCACCGCCAAGTGTTGCTGTTAATGCAGGGAGGAAGTGGGAAGCACCTTCACCCAGAGCAAGCTTTGTCCCTGACCCCTGAGAGCACAAAGGCCCTGACCCCATGGAGTCAGAAACTTGTCTGGTGGTGGCAGGCTGGCATAGACCGGTCAGGCACATACTAGAGAGATGGATGAATTTCAGGTGGCATCTCTAAGATGCCCTCTGTGTGCATTTTTCAGTAAATCCAACACTGGCATTGGTGTGGGTTTATTGAGCTGAGAAGTTTGATACCAAACTTCACAGTCTTCAGTAATCCATCACGGAGTTCTGGAGTTCATAATGACAAACTCCAAGCCCATGTACTCAATATGGCTGCACTGCACTTACAGGGTCTACGAATGGACTTAGCTGCATGAGCAATATGCTCCTCCAGTGTCTATGCCCTCACTTGTGATGTAGAGCACCCTGCCCTTAGGGCTGTAAGGCCTGCTAGAGGGGTGACAAACCTGTGCCACAGGCAGTGGTTTGTAGACATTGCGCCTAGGGAGAGATACCATGTCGACTTCAACTTTTTCTCTCCACCAAAACACACAATCTGCAATGGCAGTGTGCATGTGCTAACTGAGGGGTCCCTTAGGATGGCACAATACATGCTGCAGCTCTTAGGGACCCTCCCTGGCCACAGAGCCTTTAGTACCACTGGTACCTTTTACTAGGGACTTAGGGCCATATGTACGAACACTTTTTCCCATAGGCACAGAATGGGGAAAAACCTTTGCTACATCTGGCCCTTAGCTGTGTAACAGGGGTGTGCCAATCATGGAAGCAATGGTACAGTTTAGGGAAAGAACACAGGTGCTGGGGCCTGGTCAGCAGGAACCCGGCACACATTCACTCAAGTTAGCATCAGATATCAGGCAAAAAGTGTGTGTGTGGGGGGGGGGGGGGGGGAGGGGTAACCATGCCAAAAGGGGCACTTTCCTACACAACCCCCTCCCAAATGAAAGAGGATAAGACTAACCTTTCCCAAGAGAGTCTTCATTGTCTAAGTAGAAGATCTTGGAAAGTCCATCTGCATTGGCAGTTCCAGGTCTGTGTTCCACTATAAAGTCCATTCCCTGTAGGGAGATGGACCACCTCAAAGGTTTTTCACCTTTCATCCGCATAAGCCATCTGAGAGGTCTGTGAGTACCAAACAAATACAAATATGGTCTCAACTTCTTCAGGAACCAAACCACAGCAAAGGCCTCCATCTCAATGGCACTCCAATGCTTTTCTCTGGGGAGCAACCTCCTGCTAATGAAAACAACTGGCTGGTTATAGTCATTGTTATTGTTTGGGGCAGGACTGCTCCTATCCCATATTCAGGTGCATCTGCCTGCAGAATGAACTGCTTAGAGTAGTTTGGAGCTTTGAGAACTGATGCTGAGTACATTTCCTCTTTCAGGGTGTCAAAGGCCTTTTGACAACTAACCCTCCAGTTTACTTTTCTGGGCATCTTCGTGGAGGTGAGTTCTGTGAGGTGGGTGACAATGGACCCATATCCCTTCACAAACATCCTGTAATATCCAGTCAAGCCAAGGAATGCTCTGACTTGAGTCTGGGTGGTAGGAACTTTCCAATCCAGAATTGTGTGGATCTAAGGCTGTAAGGGTTGCACTTAGCCTCCACCCACAAGGTGACCCAGGTATACAACAGTTCCCTGCCCTTTCTGGCGTTTGGATGCCTTATTAGTGAGGCCTGCAGATTGCAGGGCCTGGAAAACCATCCCAAGGTGGACCAGGTGATCCTGCCAGATACAGCTAAAGACAGCAATCATCTAGATATGCTGCACAAATGTACTCCCATCCAACAAGGACTTGATTCACCAACCTTTAGAAGGTGGCTAGGGTATTCTTTAAACCAAAGGGCATAACAGTGAACTGATAATTCCCATCAGGTGTGGAGAATGCTATCTTTTCTTTTGCTCATGGTGCCATGCAAATTTACCAGTACCCTGCAGTTAAGTCAAAAGTACTGAGCAACTTTGCTGCACCTAATTTGTCTATTCGCTCATCAGCCCTGGGTATGGGGCGAGGATCTGTCTTGGTGACAGAGTTAAAACCTCTATAGTCCACACACAACCTCATGTCATTCTTTCCACCCTCGGGATGAGGCTTGGGGACTACAAACACTGGGCTAGCCCAGGGGCTGTCAGAGGGTTCAATAAACCCCTAAATCCAGCATCTTGATGCTCTCCTTAATTTGGCCATACTGTCGATAGATCTTGGCTTTGACAGGCAAGTTGTCTCCAGAGTGTCCACATCACAGTTACCCAAGTGCGTCTGTCCAGGAGTTAAGGAGAAGAGCTCTATATACTGTTGCAGGACCTGCCTGCAGTCAGCCTGCTGTTGGGTAGTGAGGGTGTCTGAGTAGGCAACTCCATCAACTGACCCATATTTAGGACTGTAAGAGAGGATGTCAGGATGGGGTTCACTCTTGGCTTCCTAATCCCTCATCAGTAACCATCAGCATGGTTATATCAGTCCTGTTACAGCAAAGCTTGAGGCGGTTCACATGGATCACCCTTTTGGGTGTCCTGCTAGTGCCCAGGTCTACCAAGTAGGTGACCTCACTTTCTTTTCAATAATAGGGTAAGCGCCATTCCACCTGTCCTGAAGTGTCCTGGCAGCCACAGGTTCCAGAACCCACACCTTCTGCACTGGTTTGGACTCTACCAGTGCAGCCTTTTGGGCATACAACTGCTTCTGGAGCGTTTGGCTGGCCTCAAAGTTTTTGGATGCTTTCTCCATGTACTCTGCCATCCTAGAATGTAGACCTCTTACATAGTCCACCACATCTTGCTTAGGTTCGTGGAGAGGCCTCTCCCAGCCGTCCTTCACAAGAGCGAGTGGTTACCTAACAGGATGGCCAAACAGAAGCTCAAAGGGCGGAAAACCCTACTCCCTTCTGAGGCACCTCTCTGTCGGTGAAAAGCAGGCGTGGGAGAAAGACATCCCAGCTCCTTTTGAGTTTTACAGGAAGTCCTGTGGTCATGCCTTTAAATGTCTTGTTGAACCTTTCAACAGGTCCATTGGTTTGTGGGTGATAAGGTGTTGTGAACTTGTAGGTTACCCTACACCCATTCCACGTGTTTCAGGTAAGCTGACATGAAGTTGGCACCTCTGTCAGAAACCGCCTCCTTAGGAAACCTGACCCTGGTAAAGATAGCAGGGAGATCCTTTGCTACTGCAGGGGCTGAAGTAGACCTAAGGTGAATTGATTCTGGATACTTGGTAGCATGATCCACTACTACCAGTATATGTTGGTTTCCTTCGGCTGTGGGTGGTTCAAGTGGACCCACTATGTCCACACCAACCCTTTCAAAAGGAACCCCAACCACTGGTAGTGGAATTAAGGGGGCTTTAGGGTGACCACCTGCCTTTCCACTGGCTTGGTTTGGCCCTGATGCCCAGCTAGGGGGATGTCATGGGCTAAGGTGAGGATGAATTCCCTGAACTGTTGAGGCACTGCCACTCTCCTAGTATCACCCTGTACTCAGCTCTGTGCTCTGGTTTTCACACACACCACCTCAGGGATTCGCAGCATGGCTGCATGGGTTTTGAGTTCTATATCAGCCCATGCTGAGGACTCCAGGTTCATTCCCTAGCAGACATTCAACTGGGATTGCAGAAGATACTACTACCTGTTTCAGGCCAGTAACCCTAACCCCTCCCCATTCTAAGGACACCTTAGCCATGGGATGTACCTTAATTACATTATCAGCATTGGTAACTGAATATATCTGATAGAGACTTCTGGTTGAAGATTCCTTACCTTTGAATTTCCCCAGGCGTCAGACTGGATCCGGAAATTTTTCTTCAAGCAGTACCTCTGCGCGCCGTCAGGTGGCATCAGTCAACTCCGCTGGCATCTTTGGCGTCGCGTTCACCATGATGATGTTGTGGTCGTATATAGGCGTCACCCTGGTGCGCTGATGTCAGTTCTTTTCTTTCCGCACCAGCCTACGAGCAGATCCAGAGAGAGCTACTTCAGTCATTTTTTTACTACATCGGCACTTTTGTCGAATTCTTTTGATGAGTTTGTGGATGCGTCGAGGGATGCCCCCCAAGACCGGTTTCAAGCCCTTCGATTCCTGTCACCGAATGATGTCAGTGATGGATCCGCACCTCGTGTGTTTTTAGTGCCTGGAGCGCGTTCACAACCCGAAGTCTTCAGAGTGTCGGGCCATGAACCTGAAAGCTTTGAGGGAGCGGTCCCTAACGCTCATGGCAGCCCGACACTCAACTCCCCGGCGCTCAGGGTCTCATTCGAGAGGAAGGTCTCGAGACCGACCGCGGAGTCACCACCACTCTTTGTCCTTGAAGTCATGGGGACATTCGGGTCACAAAAAAGAAGAAGTTAGAGAAGGACAAGCGTTCTTCGACTTCACCCCATTGCTCGGACGATGCAGCGTGGGAAGAGCGTCAACGCTCTAGGCCTGTGTCCTTGGAGCCTTCATCTGGGTCAGATCTTCGCTTACCCGACTTCCCGGGAGCCGGAGCCACCCCTGCCCAGCTTAAAGAATTTTATGAGGCAATGCGCCTCATTTTTTGTCAGACCGACCCACCTTCGGTGCCCCCTGGCACTGGTGAGTTGGTGGGGGTCCGCTCGGGTTCGAAGTCATCGACTTCAGCCACGGCTCCGGAGGGCTCCTCCGGATCCAATTGCGGATCCGTCCAGGTGCCGGTCATGCCACATCGACCTTCCCCGGCGTCGAGTCAGACGTGGACGCTCCAGATGTCGGTTGGGCCCACAATCGGTGTCGATCCCATCCTCATACCCGATGACCTGGAGCCGAAACGCTGTCGCTTGACGCCGATTCTGTTCTCTGTGGGCTCTCCTGGCCCTAAGGTTGATCCAGACCCTTATGCTTATGGGTATGGAAATGGGGAGAGTTTGGAGGGGACGCTGGACCCTTCAGAATACCAGCTTGACCCCCAAATGGACTGAGTGCAGGATTTGGGTGATGCCAGTGGTGTAGACACCTCCCCTGACACTGGTATGCTCTCTCCTCCTACCGTGGCTACAGAGGAGAGTGCCTCATATTCCATGGTGGTGACAAGGGTGGCTGAGGTCTTGGACCCCGAGCTACCTTCTGTGGAGGTAAGGCCTAATATCCTAACCGACGTGCTTCAGGCGGGGTCTTCCTCTTCCGAACTCCTTCTTCCCTTTAATGGGGCACTGACAGACTTCCTTTTGGGTACTTGGTCCAGACCCAGCACAGTGGCTCCAGCGAACCGGACAATTGCCCGCCGCCATCGGCCTGCGCAGACAGACCCAAAATTCCTCACCCAACACCCCACGCCTGAGAGCCTTGTCATCCAGGCTTTCTTTTCATCTAGTGCATTCCCTGCCGCACACCCGGATAGGGAATCAAAAAGACTGGACAATTTGGGGAAGAAGTTTTTTTCTTCCAACAGTCTAGCGCTGTGGTCCATGAACACCACATGCCTTTTGGGCCCCTATTCCCATACTCTCTGGGATACAGTTGCGAAAGTGCTGCCTAGAGTCCCGGAGGAGGCCCAGACTATCCTTTCCCAAGCCGTAACAGATGGGAGGGATGCAGCGAAGTTCATGATTCGTTGTGGACTGGATACGACAACTCTCTCGGCAGATCGGTTGCATTGACGGTGGCATTGAGACGCCAAGCCTGGCTGAAAACATCTGGCTTTTAAGGGTATGTCCAGCAATCTTTGATGGACATACCCTTTGATGGCACATGTCTCTTCGGAGACAAGGCGGACTCAGTGCTCAAGCCATTTAAGGATTCCCGAGCCACATCCTGATCCCTTGGCCTCACGCCGGCTTCTAGACCCCAGCAGTTCCGCCTTTCGCCACTTTCGTGGCTACGAAAGGGACACTCAACTGCGTCCTTTCCTCCGTCCATCGACCCGCGCATTCTGTACAGCCCCTGCGCAGCTGTGGGATCCCACGTCCCCGGGGATCAGGGAGCCAGCGGGTCCCCCAGTCCACCCCAGCCCTGGCTTCTGCCTCCAAACCTTCCTTGTCTGCGGGTACACCAGGAACCAGTTGGCGGCAGGATTTGCCATCACCTGCCCCAATGGTAATCCTTTACCTCAGACAGGTGGGTCCTCCAGATTGTCCAAAGGGGCTACTCCCTTCCCTTCGAGGCACCTCCTCCAGCCATGCCACATTCATACAATCGAATATCGGAGTATCATATGGCGCTTCTTCGCCAGGAAGTCCAAGCCCTTTTGGCCAGGGGAGCTATAGAGAGGGTTCAGTTGCCAGAAGTAGGTAGTGGTTGCCATTTCCGCAATTTTCTGGTCCCCAAAAAGGACAAGGGTCTTCGTCCTATATTAGATCTTTGGTCCCTCAACCTCTTCCTCAAAAAGAAGAAGTTCAAAATGTTGACATTGGCTGAGTTCCTATCTGCCCTGGATCCTGGAGACTGGATGGTAACGTTGGACTTGCAAGAGGCATACTTCCACATTCCTGTCTTGCCGGCCCACAGACGTTACCTATGATTCGTGGTAGGTCACAAGCACTGTCAGTTTACTGTGCTCCCCTTTGGCTTTACCAGTGCCCCTCGGGTATTCACAAAAGTGATGGTAGTGGTGGCAGCTCATCTGCGCAGGTTAGGGATCTCAGTCTTCACCCACCTCGACATTTGGCTGTTGAAGGTGAACTCGCCCCAGACAGTCGACTCCCACCTCCAGACTACGGCAAACCTTTGCATTCGTTGTGGTTCACTATCAACATGCCGAAGTCACACCTGACTCCTTCTCAGATGTTCCCTTTCATCGGAGCTGTTTTGGATACGGTGCAGTTTCTGGCATATCCTCCCGAAAAGCGAGTCCAGGATATTCATGGTATGGTACCACTGTTTCATCCTCTGTCCTGGATTTCAGTGAGAATGACTCTGAGGCTGCTGGGCCTCATGGCCTCCTGCATCCTGCTAGTTCAAAAGGCCAGATGGCATATGAGGGCTCTGCAGTGGGACCTGAAGTTCCAGTGGGCGCAGCATCAGGGCAATCTCTCTGACAAGGTCCAGATCTCGAAGGAACTGCGAGAGACCTGCAGTGGTGGTTAACAAATCAGGATTGGGTCAAGGGTAGATCCCTCTCCTTTCCCCAACCAGATCTTACAGTCATGACAGATGCGTCACTGCTGGGATGGGGCGGCCACATGGGAGAGGCAGAGATCAGAGGCCTCTGGTCTCCGGTGGAAACCGGGCTCCATCAGTCATCTGGGGCTTCAAGCGATTCGACTAGCATTGAATGCATTCCTTCCCTCTCTGAAAGGGAAAGCAGTGAAAGTGTTCACAGACAACACCACCGCCATGTGGTACTACAACAAAAAAGGCAGAGTGGGGTAGTGGACCCTTTGTCAAGAGGCTCTTCGCCTCTGAACTTGGCTGGAACATCAGGGCATTTCCCTGGTGGTTCAACACCTGGTGGGCTCCTTGAATGCCAGAGCAGACAAGCTCAGCCGACGATGCGTGGTCGATCACGAATGCCGCATCCATCCTTTGGTGGCGCAAGGTCTTTTCCTTCAGTGGGGAGAACCTTGTTTAGACTTGTTCGCCTCTGTAGAGAACGCACAATGTCAGCTGTTTTGCGTGTTGGAGTTTCCATGGCGGCAGTCGCTCAGCGATGCCTTTCGTCACGTGTGGAATTCAGGCCTCCTGTACGCCTTTCCACCCATACCACTTCTACTCAGAGTTCTGAAAGAGATCATACAAAACTGGGCCCAAGTTATATTGGTGGCTCCGGACTGGGCACGAAGATTCTGGTATCCTGAGCTGTTGAGCATGGTCATAGCTCCTCCGATCAGACTGCCTCTTCGGGAGGATCTTCTTTCTACATGAGCCCCCTCGCCAACATCGTACCCAAGCACGACATCATCATCACCTCCTACGCCGACGACACCCAACTTATACCCTCCCTTACCAAGGACCCCGTCAGCGCCAAGACCAACCTACAAGAGGGTATGAAGGACGTCGCAGATTGGATGAGGCTCAGCCGCCTAAAGCTGAACTCTGAAAAAACGGAAGTCCTCATCCTCGGCAACACCCCGTCCGCCTGGGACGACTCCTGGTGGCCCACGGCCCTCGGCACCGCACCGACCCCCACAGACCACGCCCGCAACCTCGGCTTCATCTTGGACCCTCTTCTCACCATGACCAAGCAAGTCAACGCCGTGTCCTCCGCCTGCTTCCTCACCCTCCGCATGCTCCGCAAGATCTTCCGCTGGATCCCCGCCGACACCAGAAAAACCGTGACCCACGCCCTCGTCACGAGCCGCCTGGACTACGGCAACACCCTCTACGCCGGGACCACAGCCAAACTCCAAAATCGCCTGCAATGCATTCAAAACGCCTCGGCCCGCCTCATCCTAGACATACCCCGCAGCAGCCACATCTCCGCACAACTGAGACACCTGCATTGGCTCCCTGTCAGCAAAAGGATCACCTTCCGACTTCTCACCCACGCACACAAAGCCCTCTACGACAAGGGACCGGAATACCTCAACAGACGCCTCAGCTTCTACGTCCCCACCCGCCTCCTCCGCTCCTCTGGCCTCGCACTCGCTGCTGTCCCTCGCATCCGTCGCTCCACGGCGGGTGGGAGATCTTTCTCCTTCCTGGCGGCCAAGACCTGGAACTCCCTCCCCACCAGCCTCAGGACCACCCAGGACCACTCCGCTTTCCGGAGACTCCTAAAGACCTGGCTGTTCGAACAGCGATAACCCCCCCTTTTTGCCCTAGCGCCTTGAGACCCGCACGGGTGAGTAGCGCGCTTTATAAATGTTAATGATTTTTTATTTTGATTTTGATTTCGCAGCAGCAGGGGAGGGTCCAAACCTGTCCCCCCTCTGCCACCTTGCATGGAGATTGAGCAGCAACAGTTGACGTCTTTTGACCTGCCATCTGAAGCCTGTAATATTATCTTGGCAGCCGGGTGTCCCTCAACCAAAACTGTATACACCTGCCATTGGAAGAAATTTGTGGCATGGTGCATCGACAAATCTGTCGATCCTCTATCTGCTCCTCTTTCTCAAGTCCTCTTCTTTATTCTTTCCCTTGCCCAGCAGGGGTCTACCCTGGGCACTCTTAAGGGATATCTTTCTGCTATCTCTGCTTTTTTGAGGTTACCAGATCAGCCTTCCTTATTTAAATCTCCTATAGTTGGTTGGTTTCTTAAAGGCCTCACACATCTCTTTCCTTCTATCCCATTCATCATGCCTCAAAGGGATCTAAACCTGGTATTAGCATACCTTATTTGTGCCCCGGTTGAGCTGCTTCACAGCTGTCCTTAACGGCTTTTAACCATCAAGACTGTCTTTTTAGTTGCCATTACCTCTGCCCGCAGAGTAAGTGAGCTCCAGGCTCTGTCATCTAAGCCACCTTTCCTGGCCTTACACCCTCACAAAGTGATACTTCACACAAGGGCTTCTTTCCTACCTGAAGTAGTGACACCCTTCCATGTCGGGCAGACCATCACCTTGCCTACATTTTATGCACCCAACATCCCTCTCATCCATTGTCTGGACCCAAAAAGAGCGTTGGTGTTCTACCTTGATCATACCAAAGACCTCCGGGTGGACGATCAACTCTCTGTGGGACATGTGGGTGTGCTTATGCATCAAAATGTGCTACGCTCTGGCTAAGAAGCAACCTCCTGAAGGTTTGCGTGCTCACTCCACCAGAGCTACCGCTGCTACCACAGCACTAGCACAGCCTTCCAGTCCTAGACATTAGTCAGGCAGCGATGTGGGCATCTCTGCACACTTTTACCAAACACTACTGCCTGGACAGTCAGGTCCAAAGGGACGGCTACTTTGGCCATTCGGTCATGCAGAACTACTTTGTGTGATCTTGGTTTGCAGCCACCACTGGGGATGGTATTGTTCAGGTATCTATTCAAAGGTAAGGAATCTGCAACTAGAAGTCTCTATCAGATGTACAAGTTACTTACCTTTGGTAATGATATATCTGACAGAGACATATTCTAGTTGCAGATTCCTTACCGACCCGCCAATCCTCCCCGCACTGCAAACTGATTTCTAGGGACAGGAATTTCCCCTTAAGGGCCTTAGTTTTGGCGCACCACTCTCAGTGTTCCTCATGGCTCCGCGCTACTGACGTGGAAACTCGTGAAAAGAAACTGACGTCAGCGCGCCGGGGTGGCGCCCATATACAACCGCAACGTCATCATGCCGAACACGACACCAACGACACCCGCAGAGTCGACTGACGCCACCTGACGGTGCGCAGAGGTACTGCTTGAAGAAAAATCTCTGGATTCAGTCTGATGCTGGGGAAATTCAAAGGTAAGGAATCTGCAACTAGAATATGTCTCTACCAAATATATCATTACCGAAGGTCAGTTACTTGTATGTTTGTCCAGCAATATACTGTCTTGGGGAAAACAGTTTTTCTGTCACCATGGTGACACTGGCACCTGTGTCCCTCAAGGCTTCTATTCTAGTCCCGTTAACCAAGGGATGCGTCTGTATTTGTTCATATTAGAGGGCCAGGCATCATGAGTGGCAACCTCTACCCCACACTAAGACTAAAATAGCTTCAGTGTCAACCCTGATTTGCTCTGAGCACACTGTAGATTCCACCTAGAGACTGGCTATACCAGTGCTAGCTGGGGCAGTATTAGGGGAATTATTTGGGGGATATGCCAAGTCTCCAGTTTGGTGTCCATACTTTCTACAGTTGAAACACCAGACCTTTTTGTGATCAAAGTTATTACCCTTGTACCCATGAGCGGATGGTGAAGAGGTTCGGGTCCACCCTCCTGAGCAGGTTTTTGGGGACTTTAGAGGACTCATTAATTTTAGCGTTAGGTGTCACACCACCCTTCCCCTGGGAGGCTTAGTAACCCCTTTCTTTTGGTCACCCACAGTGGAAGTCTTGATCACCATAGTCTTGACCCATGGTCTACTTTTTTTTCAATTCTTGGGGAGAAATTGGACCTCGGTCTACCAGATATTGATGCAGCTTTTCATTTAAGGAATTACTTAAGATGTGTACTTTCATAAATTATAGAGCCCATCACAATCATGCACTTCACTTCCAGTTAACCAACCAACTAGTGTTTTCACTGAGTAGTCTATGACGTCAACCCAGGACTGACTCAAGGTTTTGTGAGCCCCCCTGAACCTAATTCTGTACTGCTCAGTGGTGAGTCCAAAGCCTTCAATCAGGGTAGCCTTCATGAGGTCATAGGACTCAGCATCCGCTCCAGTGAGTGTGAGGAGTCTATCCCTACACTTACCAGTGAAGAGTTCCCAAAGAAGAGCTCCCCAGTGACACTTTTTCACTTTCCTCATTCCACAAGCCCTCTCAAAGGCTGTGAACCATTTGGTGATGTCATCAACATCCTCATACTTATGGACAGTCCTTTTGGGGATTTTAGGGTCACAAGATTGTTCTCTGTCCCTAGTTATTAAGTTGTTGCCACCATTAATGGGTGCTAAACCCAATTCTGTTCTCTCCCTCTCTATAGCTAGGAGTCTATCCTCCAAAGATATTCATTTGGCCAACCTTGCTAAAAGGCTGTCCTCAGTGGAGCCAGTAGAACCTGACCCACCTGTGTGAGGTCTAGGTGCTGTGGGTACTATTCTTGGGTACAAGGGTACAGAGGCCCTGTCCTCCCTAAATAGGTTATGAGGGGGGAGGTCATCCTCCTGATGCCTAACTTCTTCCCCATCTGAGGGAAGATCATTCTTCTCAGCAGGTTGTTCCTTTGTCTACTCTGCCAAGAGCTCCTGAAGCTGGACCTTGGTAAGGTTGAAATCAGTTTTAATCTTTTTGAGACTGCAGAGAGACCTTAACTCTCTCATCTCGAGATGGAGATAAGGTGTCAAGTCGAGCTCCATAGCCATTTCTTCTGAGCTGCTCATTATGTTATTCAGATTGGGGATTTCTTTTAGGAACTAAGACTAATTCTAGTTACATTACCCCTAACTATAGTAACTTTTTTAACTTTGAAAAAAATTGCAAAGGGGACTGTGATGGGCAGATGCTGGCGCAATCGAACCTGCCATATCCCGAGGGTGTTTCCACCAGTGACACTTACAACCCGGAAGTGCAGTGTGAAGTCACCTATCCCGAAGCACTTCCGGGTGACAGCAGGCAGAGGGAGCCGTTTCGCGCCGTCACCCTGCTTGAAAAGGACGGCTTGAAGGCAGTGAAGGCGCACAACGTGGATTTCGGAACGCTGATCCGTGGAGACACAAAGGAGGACGACGAAAGCAAAGGGAGCGGTGGACCTCTCTGCAAGGAAGGCCCAGCAGACCCTAACAAAGACGACTGGGCGACACGAACCAGCGGCGCTGGAGGCGCCAAGCGCAAGCTCTGGCCACGCTTCGGGAAAAGCGTGGCGCCTTCGGTTGTGTGCACTTTGTGAGCAAGAGGGCGGGCGGGAGAACCAAAAAAGGTGGGGAGGAAGGGAATATAAATTACCATTAAGGGGAGGGCGAGGAACACTTTTTTTTTTTGTTTTGTTATGTTTAGGCAGTGGCTCTATTCTTTGTTTAATTTCTTGGCGTTTGGTTCTGGTACGAACCCTGCAAATAGTTGTTTTGATTTATAACCCTACCAGGAGGGAATATTTTGGTTATTCCTGAGACGTAACGACTTCAGGAAAGTCAAAAAAAGGGGGTGCATTAAAACCTATATTCGGACAGGCAACAAAATATAAAGCAATGTACAGTGCAACTCGATCAGATCCTTAAAGAGAAAGGAATTTTAACAGTGAGGAAAGACAAAGAAAACCAGGAAAGTCTAGAGACACCTGCGATAGCCCAAGGAAAAGAAGGAAGAAAAGGAGCCAGGAGAGTGGAAAGAGAAGAGAGAGAGAGAGAGAAGAAGGAGGAGGAGACAGCAAGTACAGGAAACAGAGACAGAAAGAAAACAGACTAGGGAAGGAGATGGGAGAAGTCAAATAAAGGACAGTCCAGTCACCTCTATCTGTTTCGCTCTTTTCCCCACATGCGCCTCCTGGGAGCCCTATAAAGAGAAGACAACGGGAAGAAATCAGAAGCAGCATTCACCATCCACACCTATAAAACCAGAACTATTTGGACAATTCTTACACCTAATAAATATCACCATAGCTTCTGATCACTGGCTATTTGTCATCATTGCGCCGCCCTGTTACAGGGACTTAACAAAGGCCTTAGCAGGACTTTTTAAAATCTGGAAACATTGTCAATTCAAAAATCAAATGATTCTAAAGGCAATTTGGGA
This sequence comes from Pleurodeles waltl, assembly GCF_031143425.1. Taxonomy (NCBI): domain Eukaryota; kingdom Metazoa; phylum Chordata; class Amphibia; order Caudata; family Salamandridae; genus Pleurodeles; species Pleurodeles waltl. The sequence goes on along the minus strand of NC_090443.1, from coordinate 443,981,146 downwards.
ACTTAGTTGTGTGATCAGACGTTGGCTTAGTAGTTCAGCAAATGCAAGGTCGTAGACCCCATCACTGATCCACCAATGTAGGAAGCTGGCTCTGTATATGTTATACCAAAATAAGGTATAGTGTGCACAGAGTTCAGTGGATCCTCAGAGGCTTTACAGAGGCTAACATATATAATACTAATGCTCTCTTTTGTGGTAGTGTGATCGAGCAGTTAGTCTTATCAGATGGTAGTGCTAATCATTTGTTGTACACAAACAGTCAAGAAATGAGGCACACACTCAATGACTAACTCCAGTCCAAAGTTTTATTTATAAAAAAATATACTTTGTTACTTTATTTCTAGAACCAAAAGGATCTTTGTTTCAGGTAAGTATAGTTTCAAGAACGTATCACTTTTAAGTATCAAATGCACTTTGTTTGAAATTCACAGATAAAACAGTTTTCAGGTAAGTAATACTTTTCAATATCAAAAGTAGTGCAATTTTCATTGAAGGCAATGCAGTTCTAAGGAGGAAAAGTACATAAACAGTTTACAGGTAAGTACTAAACTTACGCTCCCAGTCTTCAGGGGTTAAGGCATTCACAGGGGCCAGGTTTAGAAAGTCACCAAGGATGCATCACCAGCAATACTTGGCTGGCTGGGTGCAGAGGTCAAAGTTGGTGTTGGGCGCCCAATGGAATCCAATGGAGTCTGGGGCACTCAGAAGTGAACAGTTTGCAGCTAAGTACCTGTGGACTCAGGGCAAGGGCCCTGGTGGGGTTTAGATCAGCATCAGGGGCACAGGTAAGCACCAAACACACACCCTCAGCAGCACAGGGGCGGCCAGGTGCAGGGTGCAAACACAACATCGGACACCCAATGCTTTTCAATGGGCTCACAAAGAGGCTACATACTTGGTCCAGGGGGTCGGCTGAAGAAGACCAGCAGCTGGACAGGTAAGTTGAGGGCCCTCTAGACATCAATGGCCAATCAGCTGGGTTCTCCAAGGCTAGGGGGCTGCGGGTGCAAGGGTACCTTTAGGTGTTGGGTATCTTCACTGGATCTAGTTGAAGTCAGGGGGGTCCTCTGGATTTAGGATGCAGGTGTCGTTGTGGTGGCCAGAAGGGGTCAACCTGGGGAGTACACTCGAGGTTGTGGTTTCCTGGGGACTCTCCTTGGTCAGGTTGGCCACCTGGACTCGGGCCGTGGGCGTCAGGTGCAGAGTGGGCACGACTCGCGGATCCTGGGGGTTTTGGAGTCCTTGCTGGAGGCTTATTTGTGGACAGGGCCGCTCTCCTCAGGAAATCTTAATCTTTAGGGATGGCAGGCAGTCCTCCGAGGGTTTGCAGAGGTCACTGGTCCTGCAGCACGAGTCATCTTCTTGTAGCAGGAGTCTTGAAGCTGCAGACAGGCCAGTAGGGCTGGGACCAAGTCAGTTGTCATCTAGAGTCTTCACTGCTGGTGCGGCTCTTCAGTCCTCCTTCTTCTTTAGGTCACCAGGAATCTGAAGAGCAAGGATCAGAGGTGCCCCTAAATACTAGATATAATGGTGTTAAAGGGGTCAGAGGACAGTAGCCAATGGCTACTGACCCAGAGGGTGGCAACACCCTTCCTGTGCCCACTCCCTTTGGGTAGGAGGGCATATACCCAACCGTATTGGCTACCACCCTCCAAAACAAGATGGAGGATTCTGCCAGGAGGGGTTCACCTCAGCTGTTGTGGACACTCCTCCTGGTGTTTACTAATTTTCCCTCCGGACCTGCTGCCAAAAGTGAGGCCTGGTCTGGGGGGCAGACATCTCCACTAGCTGGATTTCCCTGAGGCAGCAGAACAAAAGGCAGGAGCCTATGAGTCTCACCGCCAAGTGTTCCTGCAGGTGGAAGGTTTGAAGCCCCTCCACCCAAAGCAGGCTTTGTCCCCTGAGAACACAAAGGCTATCACTCCATGGGGTCAGAAACTTGTCTGGTGGTTCCAGGATGGCATAGACTGGCCAGCCAACACACTAGAGAGATGGGTGAATTTCAGGGGGGGGGATCTCTAAGATGCCCTCTGTGTGCATTTTTCACTAAATCCAACACTGGCATCAGTGTGGGTTTATTGAGCTGAGTAGTGTGATAACAAACTTCCCTGTCTTCAGTGAAGCCATGATGGCGCTGTGGATTTTGTAATAACAAAATCCCAGCCCATGTACTCAATATGGCTACACTGCACTTACAGGGTCTAATAATGGACTTAGACACTGTAGGGGCATATTGCTCATGAAGCTATGCCCTCACTTGTGATGTAGTGCACCCTGCCTTAGGGGTGTAAGGCCTGCTAGAGGGGTGACATACCTATACCACAGGCATGCCACCCATGGAGGTGTCTCTTAGGGTGGAACAATACATGATACAGCCCTTAGGGACCCTCCCTGGCCACAGAGCCCTTGGTACCACTGGTACATTTTACCAGAGACTTAGCTGTGAGAACACAGGTGCTGTGGCCTGGCTAGCAGGATCCCAGCACACACTCCGTCAAGTTAGCATCAGATAGGCAAAAAGTGAGAGGGTGACCATGCCAAAAGGGGCACTTTCCTCCACACTGCATGCCTTTTGGGCCATTACACCCATACTTTTTGGGATACAGTTACGCAGATGCTGCCACAGGTCCCAAAGGAGGCCCGGGCCCTTCTCTCCCAAGCTGTTGCTGATGGGAGGGACGCAGCTAAGTTCTCGATTCGATGTGGAATTGACACTACCGACTCACAGGGAAAATCCGTTGCATCAGCAGTGGCCCTTCAGCACCACACTTGGTTGAGGATGTCTGGATTTTCAGATTGATGTCCAGCAACCGCTTATGGGCTTGCCCTTCACTGGTATCCATCTCTTCGGAGACAAATCAGTCTCGGTGCTCGATCGCTTTGAGGAGTCCTGGCTTACGGATCGGATCCTTGGCCTCACAGCCCCATCAGTCTGCTTTTCGCCACCTTTGTGGCTATGGAAGGGGCACCCAACCGCATCCATTTTCCTCCAGCCACTGTGCTGCGCATGCCATTCTGCCCAGCTTCTGCGTGGCTGAGGATGGGGGATCCAGCGTCCCCATGGGACAAGGAGCCAGAGGTCAGCTTAGTCCATACACCGCTCCCACATACTCTCCCTCGCTGCTGCAAGCTCCAAACCTTCCTAGTCCATTGTCCCATCACTGAGCCAATTGGAGGCAGGATTCCCCATCAGTTGCCCCACGATAGACAGGTGGATTTTGCAAATTGTCTGAAGGGGTTACTCCCTCCCCTTGTAGAGTACCTCTCCTGCCTTGCCACCATCCTACGATCGAATGACAGCACTTCTCCGCAAGGAGGTTACGCCACTCTTGGCCCCAGGAGTCATAGAGAGGGTCCATGTGCGAGATGTAGGGCAAGGGCCTTCATACGATCCTAGACCTCTGGGCCCTCAATCTCTTCCTCAGGAAGGAGAAGTTTAAAATGCTCACTTTGTAATAACAAACTCCCAGCCCATCTACTCAGTATGGCTACACTGCACTTACAGGGTCTAAGAATGGACTTAGACCCTGTAGGGGCATGTTGCTAATGCAGCCATGCCCTCACTTGTGATGTAGTGCACCCCGTCTTACGGCTATAAGGCCTACTAGAGGGGTGACTTAACTATGCCACAGGCAGTGGTTTGTGGGCATGGCACCCAGGGAGGGATTCCATATCGACTTTAATTTTTTCTCTCCACCATCACACATTCTGCAATGGCAGTGTGCATGTGTTTAGTGAGGGGTCCCTTAGGGTGGCACAATACATGTTGCAGCCCTTATGGACCCTCCCTGTCAACTAGTACCTTTTACAAGGGACTTAGCTGTGTGCCAGGGGTGTGCCAATTGTGGAAGGAATGGCACAGTTTAGGGAAAGAACACAGGTGCTGGGGCCTGGGTAGCAGGATCCCAGCACACACTCCGTCAAGTTAGCATCAGATATCAGGCAAAAAGTGGGGGTGTGACCATGCCAAAAGGGGCACTTGTAGGAGGCTGGCCTGGTTTGTAGGGGGTACCTAAGGTACTTACACCTTATATCAGGTCCAGTTATCCCTTATTAGTGAAATGTAGACAATGTCTAGAAGCCAAGCCCTCTAGGGTTAGTGTGGATGAGCAGCCAAGGCCTAACTAGGAGACATGCAAAGCTCATGCAGTACCACTGTAGTCACACAGTACTCACACACATGAAAGAAAATGCTCAGTATTACAAAAATAAAGGTACTTTATTTTGGTGACACAAATGCCAAAAATACCATAGAGACTATAATCCCTTTGAAGGTAAGTAATACACAAATTATATACACTAGTATGCAGAAATAGCTATAAAAACAGTGCAAATAGTGAAAATTACAATAGTTAGAAATAGGCCTAGCGGGAAGACAAACCATATACTAAGAAAGTGGAATGCAAATGTATGTTTCCCACCTAGGGAAGTGTAGTGTGTAGAGGGGCGCTGGGAGTATTAGAAAACACCAAAGGTAAGTAATAGAACTCACCCCAGAGCCCAGGAAAGCAGGAGTAAATCACAGTAACTTTCCTAGAACACACAAGAACACACATGAGAAAGAAGATTATGCACAAATCAGAAGAGACTCCAAGACACTGCATTCCTGGAACTGAAGTCCTGTGGAAGAAGGGGACTAAGTCCAAGAAGCACGGAAGAGTCCAGGGAGAACAGGAGCCCCTGCTAACCTGGATGAAGGTGCAAAAGAGTAACCACCGGTGAAAAACAACAGTCAGTACTGCACACAAAAAGACGGATGCGGGTTCCTGGTTGGTGCAGATGATGTCCCATGCTGGATGGAAGATTGCAGTCTGGTTTGCGTCACTGGATTCTGCCAGCAAGCCTTGGCACACGCAAAGCTTGCGGTCATGGTGCTGCCCGGGTCCAGGAGGGACCTGGTGGACTCTACCACAGAGGTAAAGTCAGAGGGGCTCTCAGCAACTCAGAGAGCCCTCGGAAGACCAGGCAGCATGGACAGGAGTCCCACAGCATGGAAACAAAGGAGGTGTAAAAGGAGGCCCATGCAGCACTACAACAAGGGATCCCACGCTGCTGGAGAACCACTCAGGAAGCTGTGCATCGCTGGCTAGAGTGCTGGGAGCCAGAGATGCACAGTGCACGAAGAACTTCGTAGAAGTTTGCTAACAAGCCTTGGCAACAGCAAAACACGTGGTGCACAGGGTACTGTCTTTGCTTGGGGAGGCAAGCTCTTACCTCCACCAAAGTTGGACAGTAGGACATCAGGATCATTGGGGCCACTTCAGTCCACCACCTGTGATGCTGGCTCCACGCAACTCATCAGGAGACGGGACCCACGCCACCGGTCGTCAATGCAGAGAGGTGTCTGCCGAAGCAGGGGAGTGACTCCTTCACTCCAAAGGAGATTCCTTAGTTCTTCTGGTGCAGGCTGACAACAGGCTGTCCTCTGAGGATGCATGACCTGCAAACAGTTGCAGTTGCTGGCAGGAGCTGAAGATACAATGTTGCAGAAGTCGTGTTTTCATCTTTGTTGCAGTTTGTAGAGTTCCTGGAGGGTCCAGATGCAGTTTCTTCGGTGAGAAGGTAAAGTAAAGGTTGCAGAGGATTCCTGCTGGAGTCTTGCAATCCGAATCTGAAGAACCACACAAGAGAGAGACCCTAAATAGCCCTGAAAGGGGGATTGGTCAGCTACACAGGTAAGCACCTATCAGGGGAGAGCTCTGACGTCACCTGCTGGCACTGGCCACTCAGAAGCTCCCAGAGTTCCCTGCCAACTTGGAATCCAAGATGGCAAAACTCAGGGACCCTCTGGAGGAGCTCAGAGCACCACCCCTGGGGTGGTGATGGACAGGGGCGTGGTCACTCCCCTTTCCTTTGTCCAGTTTTGCGCCAGAGCAGGGACCCTGAATCGGTGTAGACTGGATTATGCAAGGAGGGCACCAAATGTGCCTTTCAGAGCATTTCCAGTGGCTTGGGGAGGCTACCCTATTTCCAAAGGGTGTAACACCCCTCTCCCAAAGGAAATGCTTTGTTCTGCCTTCCTGGGCTCGATCTGCTTGAGCAACAGGAGGGTAGAAACCTGTCTGAAAGGTGGCAGCAGCTGGGGCTGCCTGGAAAACCTCATAAAGCTGTAATGGCAGTACTTGGGGGTCCTCTAAGGAGCCCACAGAGTGCATGGAATCATATAACTAATGCTTGCAAAAGCATGGGGGTATGATTCCTGTGTTTGCTGAACATTGTTTACCCCTCCATAGGATAACATTGAAAGAACATTGAAAATTGCACTGTACCTATTTTTCAAACTACAAAGTATTTATGCTTAAAAGTCTACTTACCTGATTACAAAGTTCTTGGGTTTGAAACATATAAGAAGAATAGTTATTTTTTTAAAATTGGTCTTGGATTTATTGTTTGAGTGTATGTCTCAATTATTGCCTCTGTGAGTACAACAAATGCTTAGCAATACCCTGCGATAAGCCAAACTGCTTGCGCCCACACTACCACAAATAGAGCATTACTCCTATCTCCGTTTGCCTTTGCAATACCAATTAGGGATCCACTGGACTCTGCACGTGTACTTCATTTTAGTGCACTATATAGAGAGACCGCTTACTACAGTGAAGATATTACCACTCTTGAAAGATGTCTTGCAAGACATCATCTTTGAGAACCCAGTCGTGATTTTCTTGGAAATTGAGACTGAGATCATCTGCCTGCACCTTTTTAATTCCAACAGATGAATGGCCATTATTGTGAGATTCCTGGCTAGTAGCAATTTTCAGATGGTCTGGGCTTGTTGGGAGAGAGGGCGAGAGTGAGTTCCTCCCTGTTTGTTCAAGTGATCCATGGTTGTCGTATTGTCGGTTTGGAAAAGGATGCAGTTTGTTGTGAGAACTATAAAGAAAGATTTCAAAAACAGGTGGACTGCTCTGAGTTCCAGCATACTGATGTGGTACGTTTGTTCTCTGTCTGACCACACACCCTGAGTCCGAAAGGGAACCTATGTGAGCCACCTAAATACTCAATTTAGGGATGTTACTGGGAGTACCAGGCGGTAGCCAAAGGGCTGACCACCTTTAGGGTGACTATACCCTTCTTATGACCACTTCCGCTGGGAAGTGGGCACAACCCTAACCCTAGTGGCCTAATTCCTTCCAAGCAAGGTGGAGGAATTTCAACATTAGTGTCCAATTCCGCTCATTCACCTTAGGGGTAGGACTGGCATGAAGCGGGCACTCCTCCTAATTTAACTAATTTTCCCCCCTGCGCTGGTGCCAAAAGTGGGGTCAGGATAGGGGATTTGTCATGTCCACCATCTGGTCTGGACCATTCAGTCAGCACACTAGTAGATGGTAAGTATAAGGTGCCCTCTGTGTGGATTTTTAAATAAATCCATCACTGGGTTCTATGAGGGTTTATTAATCGGAGATGTTGGATACCAAACATCCCAGGATTCAGAGAAGCCATCGTGTAGCTGGGAAACTCTTTATGAACAGTTTCCAGCACATGCATTTAGAACGGCTTCCCTATGCACATGTTATGGTGCTCATTATGAACATGGCGGGAAAGACCGCACCACCGGTGGTGGCGGTAGCTACCGCCAACAGGCTGGCGGTCCGGACTGCCAAATAATGAAGCACATGAAAAACAGCCAGCGTGAAAACCACTTAGAGCAGAGGAGTGTCGACATCAGGCCGACAGAAAGGCCCCACCTGCCCAACAACTAATGAAGCACAAGACCGCCGTCCGTTCCTGGGTGGGAACCACCGCCACGCTAAGCCTGGCGGAAATGAACAAAATAAAAAGAAACACTCACCGTAGGCGCACACAGCACGCCGAAGCAGACATGGAGAGAGAGTTGGAAATAATGCCAGTGCTGCTCCTTGCCATATACCTCCATGACTGTGACTGCCGACAAAGACGACGACAGTAAGTACCGCAACCTAACAAACAAGGGGAGAAAGGGCACAGTTACACACCCAAGCACTCCACCCACCCTGCAACGCACCCCCAACCCCTCACACCATCACAAGCCACATGCACCAGAACAAGTGGTACGCACCCGACACAAGGCCAATACAACCTGCCCAAAGTACACACATGTGTACACCACACCCCCACAATGAAGTGATGAACCACGTCTCCAGAGTGTGCTCTCAACCGTTAATAATAATTTAAATAAGGCCATTGGCCAGTCCAACTGTAAAGGGCTGAAGGGCCCAAATGTCCCGAACTTGACTCCCACATGTGCTCATGGTACTCCACCATAAAGGGACATCAATGGGGCAGCCAGGCACCTCAGGGAACAGGGGCAGGGATGGGGACTTATGTTTGGGAGGGGTGGGGGCTTGGGCTTATGTTTGGGAGGTGGAGGGGGTTTGGGTTTGCCCTTGGAAGGTGGGGGAGTGGGCTTGGACCGGGGGGGTGGCAGATGGTCCTAGGCCAGCACGTGGCTTCTTGCTCACTGGGGAAGGGGCACGGGAATGGGAAGGGCGTACTGGGGCGGACTTCGACATGGAAGGAGTGGACAGGGCGAGGAGGTGGGCACGTTTAGGGACGAGACGGGGTGGGCCAGTGGGTTTGAAAAGGTCAACATGGGACAGGAAAAGTTTTTAGGGGCAGTTGAGGTGGACATAGAGGAAGGTGTGGGAGTGGAGATAGAGGGAGTGCTTGTAACTGGTGTAGGTGTGCTGGACATGGATGCAGGTGCCTGTACAGTATGCTGAGGTGTGGTGGATGTGTGTTGGGTGGGTGTCTGGGAACGTTTGAGTGTATTTGGAGGGGGGGTGGACACAGTGGGACAAGACAGACTGCCAGTGTACATGGATGTTGTCTGGGTGTCTGCAGGTCTGGTGTGTGTGCTGCATGTGTCAGTCAATGTCGTTGTGGTGAGTGCCGGTGTGGATGTCTGATGTCGTGGTGACTGCAAGAATGGGTCCAGGAACAGTGAATGAGGGTGTAGTGCTTGTGGGTGTGCATGTTGAGATGACAGACAGGGAGGCGGGAGAGGTGGACACACTGGGGGAAGTAGATGTTCTCATGTGTGCTTTTGTATGTTGGCTGTGTGTATGCCTGTGGTGGGAAGTGTGGTGCTTGGTGCTTGGGTTTCTGTGTATGCTTCTTGTGTGTTGAGGTGTGTGCATGGCTGTCTGAATGTGTGCTTGGGACGGGTGAAAGGATTGGGGTGCTGGAAGTGGCAGAGGTGGTTAGAGGAGGGACAGAAATACCAGGGACACTGGTTGCCGTCAAAGAGGAGGCCAGAGCCTGAAAAGATCTCTGTAGGTCAGACATGGCATCATGAATGCCCTCCCTGTTATCATTGCATTGCTGCATTTGGGATGCTAGCCCCTGGATGGCATTCACAATGGTTATCTGTCCTACATAGATGGTCCTCAGGAGGTCAATAGCCTCCTCTGTGAGGGCAGCAGGGCTGACTGGGGCAGGAGATGAGGTGTCTGGGACGAAGGAGACGCCCACCCTCCTGGGTGAGCAGGCACGGGCAACTGGGTGGAGAGCAACTGGGAGGGCGGTGATGGTATGGGGTAGCGGAAGATGACACTGAATGGGTCGGCCGACTAGGGTCCGCCACCATCAGGGAGCTCCCATCGGAGGAGGTATCAGAGTCCCTACCTCCATTGATAGTAGCATCCCCTGTGGTACTCCCCTCGCCCTCCACTGGTCCCCTTGGTGTCAGTAGGCTCTGCCTCCTTGGAACCGTGGGCCGCTGCATCCCCACTCAATGGTGCCAGTGCTCCCTCGCCAGATAATGCTGATGTACACAGACAACAGAAGAGTACAGGGGTTGGGAGATAAAACATGAGAGATATCTGTAAATACCTGAATTGATGTACAAATTTGGTGCACTCACACTCCCACCCAGCTTACACACCAACACGCAGCACCTACACTTATAGTCATGCCTATGCCTCTGACTAGTGGCCACAACCCTAACATACAACTCTTCTCCCACATGACACAAGGACCTGATGAACTGCAGACATGCCCCTAATCATCTCAGTGCCCATAGGGGCCGGGATGCTCTTAGACACCTGTCAGAGTACCTGGCACTAGATAGCATACATACTACAGCACCCTCAGACATCCATCAAAGAGGCATGATTTGGTGTTGGTACTCACCCCCTTGTGGCTGCTGCGCAGCCTTCAAGCGCCCATCCAAATCTGGATATGCCACCGCCAGAATGTGGTGCATTAAGGGGTGTCAGGGCCCGACAGACACCCTGTAGCCGGGCGATCCCGGCTACGAGCGAGGCGGATGACGTATCGGCCGAGGCCGATACGTCATTTCCGCGTTCTCCCGTTGCCAGGGAGACGCGGCCCGAGAGCGGCAGGCGGGACAGCGTTGCCCGGGAAACTACATCAGTTTCCTGGGCTGCCGACACACAAGAGGGAGACGCGCTGGGACGAGAGGGGAGAGAGAGGAACACAGAGACAAGGAGGCACAAGAAGAACGAGGAGGGACAGAGGACCCGGAGAGAAGTAGAAGAGGAGCTGGAGGAGGGAGCGAGAGCAGAAGAGCTCCAGAGCCTGGAACCAGGAGACCAGCAGGAGGAACACGACCAAGCCAGCCACGACCCTGGAGGGTCGTGGCTAAACAAGGTACGGTCCTTTTGGACAAAAAGGAGGGAAATTGGAGGAAAGGGGACTGGGGAGGGGTCATAGAGGAGGGTTGGAAAGGGAGGTAGAGGGAAGGGCACTATCATTAGCTCACCAGGGTCACTTATTCCTACACTAAGGATAGATGTGTTCACACTATTCCCTAAACCACTCCCCACCGGCACCAACCCCCTCCTGTTGTGTGTACCACCTCCCAGTCCAGTGATAAGAGGAAGGGAAGAACCCCTATTAAACCCTCAATACTTACCTTAGCGTTTTTCCCTTCTATTTCCGGCACCACCCTGGACTCCGACGAGCGAGCAAGGCAGATGAGTCACCTGTAAAATAAGAAGCAAGAACATACAGTCACGAACCTGGGGAAAAAGACACGAAAGAAGAACAAAAGCAACGTAGAAGGACAATAAGACTTGTGGTTGTGTTAAATATACCATACTTCCCGTATAACTAAAAATAAACCACTTACCATTAACGAAATAACGCTTTAGTGGTCTTCATACTGTTCGACCTGCGACAGTGGTGTCAGAAGTGGGATATTACCTGTGTGGCCTCCTCGCAGTAATCGAACAGTATCACAATGAGTGACCAACCATCATTGGAGGATATGATAAAGCAATTGGCCGAGGGCCAACGTCATCTCCAATTAGTGTGGGAGGCCCACCAGCGAGAAGCTAAAGAGGACAGGGAAGCATTACAGTCGGCTTTGAAAAGTCAGGCGACCATCCTTGCGAATAATCAACTGGTCCATGAGACGGCCATGAAAAAATTGACTGAGACTATTGCTAGTAGTAAAGTGCATCCCAATGTCCCAAGCTCCGTGTTACAGAAATATCAAGACGGAGAAGACCCCGAAGCCTTTTTTACTAATTTTGAGAGAGTCGCATCATCCGCCCAATGGCCAGAGGATAGATGGGGTCAGTATGTCGCCCCCTTACTTACGGGGATATTACAAGCAGCATATCAAGCAGCAAACCCGGGTGGAACCACGCCATACCAAGAGATAAAGACTAGTATCTTAGAACGTGTGGGACATGACACAGAATACTATAGGGTTAAATTTAGAAAAATCAAATGGGGACCGAATGAAGATCCCCGAACCTTTTATTATCGGGTAAAGGATTTGGCCGTAAAATGGTTGGGTTCTTCCGGAAATAGTAGGGAGGAAGTGATTCAAACAATTGTCCTTGAACAATATTTAGAGTCCCTGCCTACCACCACTAAGCACTGGATCCGTCAACACCCAAAGGTGACTACTGACATGGCAATCGATCTAGCTTGTGCTTATCATCGCTCCACCGATGTGAGAAATATGCCAACCCGACCCAGCCTAAAGCCAGGACCTTCCAATCCTAAAATTACGCCAAGAACCTTTTCGGAGGAACCAGCACCTCCCCGGTTTCCTAACCCTCCACCGGTAGCAGGACCCCAATGTTACAGTTGTGGGGAATGGGGCCACATTGCCCGGATGTGTCCCAGGAAACAGGATAGTAGTGAGCCAATGGAAATCGGAGTTACTAGGCGACGGGTACTGTGTACCGGAAGAGGTCACCAGAAGTTTAAACAGCTTCTGAAAGTCAACGGGAAACCATTATGGGCCCTTATTGACTCAGGGTGTAGCCAGTCGGTGGTGAGAAAAGACATAGGGCCTGATTCCGAGTGAGGCGGGCGGCGGTAGCCGCCTGCCTCGCGGGAACCGCCATATGGCCGCTCCGCGGTCGAAAGACCGCGGAGGCCATTCAGGCTTTCCCGCTGGGCTGGCGGGCGACCGCCAGAAGGCCGCCCGCCAGCCCAGCGGGAAACCCCTCCCCACGAGGAAGCCGGCTCCGAATGGAGCCGGCGGAGTGGGTATGTGCGACGGGTGCAGTTTGCACCCGTCGCGTATTTCAGTGTCTGCATTGCAGACACTGAAATACACAGTGGGGCCCTCTTACGGGGGCCCCTGCTGTGCCCATGCCATTGGCATGGGCACTGCAGGGGCCCCCAGGGGCCCCGCGGCACCCCCTACCGCCATCCTGTTCCTGGCGGGCAAACCGCCAGGAACAGGATGGCGGTGAGGGGGTCGGAATCCCCCATGGCGGCGCAGCAAGCTGCGCCGCCATGGGGGATTCCCAGGGCAGTGGAAAACCGGCGGGAGACCGCCGGTTTTCCTTGTCTGACCGCGGCCAAACCGCCGCGGTCAGAATGCCCGGCGGGGCACCGCCAGCCTGTTGGCGGTGCTCGGAATGACCCCCATAGTAGATGACCGAACAGAACAATGGGTGAATATATGTTGCATACACGGAGATAAGGAACAATACCCTTTATATGACGTCACAGTAGAATGGGGAAAACATCAGGATGTCTTACCGATGGGTATAATATCCAATCTGATTGAGGAGTGTATCATTGGAACTGATTATGAACATTTCCAAGACATACTGGATTATGTTTGACAGCCTAAACTGACACAGGATTGGTGGAGAGACGCTCCTTTTTCCGATAGCAGTATAGAAAGCCCCACAATCCGAAGGAAGTTATCATGCAGGGAGAAACAAATGGAAAAGTTGAATTACTTGGGAAAAGAGAGATCAGGATCGAACACAGGCGTTATTGCAGAAACACATGAAGTCCCTGTCAGTTTCCCCCATCAGCAAAGAATAGATCCTTCTCTCGCCCACGCCTGGAAGTCGGCCAGAGAAGAAGAAACCGAAGAGGTGGGTCCCTACTTCCTCATTAAGAAAAACCTCTTATATCGGATAACCACTACTGCTACCGGAGAACATAAACAACAATTAGTGGTACCCGATCATTATAGAAATCAGGTCCTAACGATGGCACATTGTCAACCCGGGGGAGGTCATTATGGGAGGGAAAAAACAGAAGAATATCTTCTTAGACGGTTCTATTGGCCGGGGGTGTTTGCTCACATACGTAAATATTGTTCCCAATGTCCCAGATGCCAACTCACTGAACCCGGCAGACCTAAGAAAGCACCTCTGATGCCCCTACCCATCATAGACATCCCCTTCAGTAGGATAGGAATGGACCTGATTGGACCTGTAGTACCATCCACAAAGGGCCATACGTATATCCTAGTCATGGTTGACTATGCCACACGATACCCCGAGGCCGTTCCCTTAAAAAGTATGACAACTAAGACAGTGGCCCAGGCAATGATAAACATTTTTTCCCGAGTCGGGTTCCCGCATGAAATACTCACCGACCAGGGGACTCCTTTTATGTCCACTCTCATGAAGCAAATATGTAAGACCTTAGGTATTTCCCAAATACGTACCTCGGTATATCATCCACAGACGGATGGACTAGTGGAACGGTATAACCGAACAATAAAAACCCTATTGAAAAAAGTGATGGAAGAGTCAGGGAGAGACTGGGATCAAAAATTACCCTTAGTATTATACGCTATTCGAACACATGAACAGTCCTCTACAGGTCACAGCCCATTCGAGCTGGTGTTCGGAAGACAGCCGAGATCTCTTCTTGACATGGCCATCGAAACATGGGAAGAAGAGGCAGAAGAAGGGGGAAGGCCCCTTCTAGAGTATGCCCACAATTTAAGGTCACAGCTACAAGGTCTATGGGACACAGTCAAAGTAAATATGGAACAAGCTCAAAGCATTCAAAAACAATATTATTACCGAGGGAGCAAGTTAAGGGTTTTACAACCAGGAGATCAGGTTTTAATAATGCGTCCAACCTCAGAACAAAAACTAATCGCCAAATGGCAGGGTCCCTATAAGATAATAAGAGCATTATCTCCGGTTACCTACCTGGTTGAATTATCAAACACTCCCCAGAAATCACAGATTTATCACATAAATCTCCTTAAAAAATGGGAAGAACCAAACCCCTCGAACACTGCCAGCGTGTTGGCAGGATTCCTATGTCCAAATAATAAGTCAAATATTGAGTTCTGTCCAACCGAACACAGCAACGGGGAAGATCTACCCCCAGTAAACGAAACCTTAACAAAAGCAGAACAGGAGCAGGTATACGGCTTACTAGATCACTTCCGAGAGTTGTTTTCAGCATTGCCAGGTAAAACCACCTTGATAACCCATAAAATAAGAACCATACCAGGGAAAATTGTGAGGTTACGGCCGTATCGTATTCCTGAGGCGAGGAAGCAGATTATGGAGGCTGAAATACAGAAAATGTTAGCACAAGGGGTGATTGAACCGTCAAATAGTCCCTGGTGCTCCCCGGTTGTTTTGGTGCCAAAACCCGATGGTACTATTAGATTCTGTATTGATTTCAGGAAGCTTAACGAAAACTCCATGTTCGACACATATCCTATACCCAGAGTTGATGACGTATTAGAGAAACTAGGAAAAGCCAAATATATGACTACCTTAGATTTGACAAAAGGGTATTGGCAGATTCCCTTAGCCACAGAGGATAAAGAGAAAACAGCGTTCGCCACCCAGTCCGGTCTGTATCAGTTCACTGTGCTACCATTTGGTCTCCATGGAGCACCAGCTACATTCCAGAGGTTAATGGATAAACTCTTAAATCCCTTCCAGTCTTTTGCAGCAGCCTACCTAGACGATGTAGTGATTTTTAGTGAAACCTGGAATGATCATCTAAAACATTTACACCAGGTTTTCCACACTCTTATCACCGCAGGATTAACTGCCAATCCTAAAAAGTGCGTCATAGGAACACCCGACATATCATACTTGGGCTACAAAATTAGTCAAGGGAACCTCAAACAAAAAAAGTAGAGGCCATACTAAATGCACCTAAACCGACAACAAAGAAAGAGTTGCGATCCTTCTTAGGATTAGTAGGCTACTATAGAAGATTCATACCTGATTATTCTACATTGGCCGCCCCTCTCACGGACCTTCTGTCTAAATCCCATCCTAATAGGCTAGCCCCCTTTTCGGAGCAACAGAAAACCAGCTTTGACCAACTAAAATCCTTCCTGACCAAAGACCCGATACTCCGGTGCCCGGATTTTTCGAAACCTTTCCATCTCTATACTGATGCCTCGGATGTGGGTTTAGGGGGAGTATTGGCCCAACCCGACGGGGAAGGTAGGGATCATCCGGTTGTCTACGTCAGTAGGAAGCTGTTTCCCCGGGAACAACACTATCCGACCATTGAAAAAGAATGTCTGGCCATAAAATGGCCCGTGGATACCTTACAATATTACCTTCTAGGCCGACCCTTCATACTTTTTACGGATCATGCTCCCCTCACGTGGTTATCTGCCCATAAGGATACCAATGCTCGGATTTTACGATGGTTCCTTGAACTGCAACCATTTTCCTTTCAGGTCCGTCACATCCCAGGTCGCCTACAGGCCCCGGCTGACTATTTATCTCGCTTCCCAGACGCTGCTACGGTCCTCGAGCAGGACCTTTCATGGGGAGAGGTATGTAGCCGGGCGATCCCGGCTACGAGCGAGGCGGATGACGTATCGGCCGAGGCCGATACGTCATTTCCGCGTTCTCCCGTTGCCAGGGAGACGCGGCCCGAGAGCGGCAGGCGGGACAGCGTTGCCCGGGAAACGACGTCAGTTTCCCGGGCTGCCGACACACAAGAAGGGAGACGCGCTGGGACGAGAGGGGAGAGAGAGGAACACGGAGACAAGGAGGCACAAGAAGAACGAGGAGGGACAGAGGACCCGGAGAGAAGTAGAAGAGGAGCTGGAGGAGGGAGCGAGAGCAGAAGAGCTCCAGAGCCTGGAACCAGGAGACCAGCAGGAGGAACACGACCAAGCCAGCCACGACCCTGGAGGGTCGTGGCTACACAAGGTACGGTCCTTTTGGACAAAAAGGAGGGAAATTGGAGGAAAGGGGACTGGGGAGGGGTCATAGAGGAGGGTTGGAAAGGGAGGTAGAGGGAAGGGCACTATCATTAGCTCACCAGGGTCACTTATTCCTACACTAAGGATAGATGTGTTCACACTATTTCCTAAACCACTCCCCACCGGCACCAACCCCCTCCTGTTGTGTGTACCACCTCCCAGTCCAGTGATAAGAGGAAGGGAAGAACCCCTATTAAACCCTCAATACTTACCTTAGCGTTTTTCCCTTCTATTTCCGGCACCACCCTGGACTCCGACGAGCGAGCAAGGCAGATGAGTCACCTGTAAAATAAGAAGCAAGAACATACAGTCACGAACCTGGGGAAAAAGACACGAAAGAAGAACAAAAGCGACGTAGAAGGACAATAAGACTTGTGGTTGTGTTAAATATACCATACTTCCCGTATAACTAAAAATAAACCACTTACCATTAACAAAATAACGCTTCAGTGGTCTTCATACTGTTCGACCTGCGACACACCCCTTCCTCGTTGGGATGACTTCCCTAACTGGTTTTCCTGGCCCAGCGCCGCAGGTCCTCCCACCGCTTCCTGCTGTGGGTGCTCCGCCGGTTGTAGACTCCCAGGGTCCACACCTCCCTGGCGATGGCCTGCCAGAGTGCCCTCTCCTGATGGGCGCTGACCTGTATGGGACACACAGAAAACAAAAACAGAGTTCAGAAAATGGCCATGTGATACCGTTGGCTATACGTCCCCTAGGGGTCGGACACTTCACATGATTATTTCACCACCTCACTCACAGTACTTGCCACACAATCTACGCCTGTGCAGGTACATATCGACCACACATGCATACAGGCATTCACCACCATCACACACATCCATGCACGTCATCTGCCTACTCACCTGCTCCTCTGGTCGCCCACATAACTTGGCATACAGGGGTTGGACCCCGTCCACCATCTTCTCCAGCTCCTCCGTGGTGATGGCTGGGGCCTTTTCCCCTGTGAAACGTGCCTTTTGAGTAACCAGAGTCAGGACACAGCAGCACACTCAGTGGAGTACTTCTATTCTTGGGATCTGGGAGTCAAGTGAACCTGGGGTGACGACATGGTGTACGCTCGGCAGCGGTGTGCACCGTCACTGGCGATCATGATATGCCCAGGTTCCCCATTGACAACCATGTTAATCAATGAATGGTTGCGCGGTGGTGAACACCGCCTTACGCCATAACAACAACCTCCAGCGGAATGAGGTCACTTCCACTGCTACATATCTGGATGGCAGGAGGCTGCCATTTTGCTAGCACGACACAGATATTTCCTGGTCATGGGCCCTATACAGGCCCTATGGACCCCAGCCCTTAGTAGCATGCCCACATGAGTGTTTGTTCCCCACAACAGTCCAGACATAACACTTCATGCATGTCCTAACAGTTGTACATCATACATCGCCTGTGTGTAACCTACATATTGTACTGCAGTTATTCATACATAATATGTTGTGCATATGTATGTGTGTCCCTCACATATGTTCTCTTCCCCCCCCCCAGGTACAGACCCGTGTGGCGAGGGAGGGCCCCATCTGTATACAGACCTCTTGTTGATTTGAAGATCATGGTGGAATGTCACATCATTGTCAACTGCAGACTCAATTCTACTACAGTCCATAAGCTATGTGCATTACTGGATCCAGTACTGAGACCGGCTAATCGGAATCAGCATGCCATCCCTACCGAAGTGCAAGTGCTCTATGTACTCCATTTTATGGCCACAGGCTCATTTCAGGTGACAGTGGGCATGGGTGCAGGGTTCTTACAGCCAATGTTTAGCCTCATCCTGTCCAAATTCCTGGATGCATGTGTACTATACCTGCAGACATATGTGAAGTTTCCCCAAAGGGCTGAACTTCCTGCCATCAAGTCTGACTTTTATGCCTTTGCTAACATTCCCCATGTGATTGATGCCATCGATGGCACCCACATAGCTCTCATCCCCCCAAGACTAAATGAATCAATGGCACCCACATAGCTCTCATCCCCCCAAGACTAAATGAACAGGTGTACAGATATAGGAATAACTTCCACTCAATGAACATACAATTGGCGTGTACTGCAGACCAGTACAAATCACATGTGAATGCCATGTTTCCAGGATCAGTCCAGGATTCATTTGTCCTGAGAAACAGCAGTGTACCATACATGATGGATCAGCTACAAGGGGACAGAGAATGGCTAATAGGTGAGTGTGTATGACACTGGTTCTGTACATAGCTGACAGCCAGGCTGTCTGCAAGTAATGGCAGCTTCTTACAATCCTTTTTCAAACACTTTTGCAGGTGATTCTGACTATCCCAACATGCAATGGCTCCTGACACCTGTGAGAAATCCTAGGACAGATGCAGAGAGGAATTACAATGAGGCCCATGGACATACTAGGAGGGTGATAGAGCGAAATATAGGTCTCCTGAAGGTTAGATTCCATTGCCTCTATCCCTCTGGGGGTTCTCTGTGCTATGGCCCGGAGAAGATGTGTAGAATAGTGGTGGCATGCTGCACAACATGGCTGTGAGGAAAGCTATCCCCCTACTGGAGGAGGAGGGTTCTGTATATCCAGACATGCTTACTCTGAGAGGGGATGAGATTGATGGTGAGGATGAAGAGGGGGAAGATGTCCTCTCCAGGAATCAGCTGATCCAACTATACTTCCACTGACTATGAGGTACTGTTCACTGATGATGTTGTCTGAAATGCATAATGTCTGTCTGACTTATTCACTATGGGGATGTGGGGTCAGTAGTCATTGACACTGTTACCTAAATATTAAGGTGGCATGTGCCATGGAGACAAACATGGTGTACATTTCTGACTAATTCACTATGGGGATGTGGAGTCTGTAGTCATTGACACTGTTACCTAAATATTAAAGTGGCATGTGCCATGGAGACAAACATGGTGTACATTTCTGTTAATTTCACACAATGTTGTGCGTGGGGTGCCATTCCTGCAATAAAGCTCCGATTATGGAATTGACTGGCAAATGCATTCACATTTACAATTGATTCATCATTATGACAGGGGACATACAAATTGGTGTACGTGTGTTTTATTTTGTGTCCTTAATGCATTGGTGCGCATTACAGAGATAGGGAGTGGACTAATGGTGGATGTCCATGACAGGTACATGGGCTGAGTGAACGGTGGCAGTGTGTATAGGTCCATCTGTCCCTTGCAAGTTACGTTGCTATTGGCAGGTAAGTATGGTGGCACAGTGGCACACTTGGGAGACAGTCCATGTCAGAGTCACTTCTTAGTGGGGGTCTTGGTCTTGGCAGGTGTTCCTGTGTCATATCTGGGTCTGAGGGACCGTTTGAGTGTCTGGTGCTGGGTTGCACGGGTAGGGGTGCTCATATCCTGTGTGTCCTTTGCCAGTCCCGCCAGTCCAGTTGCTGCTGCTGATGTTGATGGCTGGTCTGTGTCCTGGGCAGTGGTAGGGGCTTCCTGGATTGTGGGGGTCTCAGGCTGGGTTAGGTGGTGGTGCTGCAGTACCCCTGGCCATAGTGGCATTCAGTTGTTTCCAGTGCTCCATGGTCTCTTGATGTTGGGCTATCTGCAACCTTTGACTCTGTTAAAGGGTGGCCAGGATCTGTCCTGGGTATGGTGGTATGCTCCCAGGACCTCAGAGATCACCTCCTGGGATGCAGCATCCATCCTTTGGCCTCCACCCTGGGCCACTGATAGCCTCCCACTGGGCCTAGCCCCTGTGCCTGTGTCCCCTGCACAGGTCTGGCGGTACCACTTGTACTGAGGCCATCGTCATCCTGCCTGTTAGTAGGTGGTGACTCTGGCCTCTGTACTTGTGGTCTGGCAGTCTGTGGCCTGGAGACACTGGTGTGGGATTGTTTGGCCAGAGCTGATGTTGGTGGCTGGGTGTTTGTGATATCCTGGGTGGGGCTGCTGGAGGGTGACAGTCCAGGACTGTGTGACGGGCCAGGGTATTCCTCACTGTCCATACATCCCTCTCCAGTCTCCTGAGTGGGGCCTCTGTCTCCATGTGGGGCGCTGGCACTCCTTGGCCTTTCCGTCAGGGTGGCATGGGTAATGATGCCTGTGGAGGGGAATGGACACGTATGTTACATGTACTAAATCAAATCAGGATGCACAGCTCTGCCCTATTTTGTGCAGTTTATTCCCCTGTTGGGCCATGCAGGGACCTACTGTGGAGTTGCCATTGTATTTTGCATGGAATGTGGAGGTGCATTGTGGGTGGTGTAGTGCCATTGTGATTCCTTGCAGGGGTATGTGGCTGTGCACAGGGGAGGGAAGTGAGCCTGTTAGTGGGTTTGTGTGACTGGATGTAGTGTTTGTGGCCTGGGTGGGGTAGTGGTCCTGGTGGTAGTTGGAGGGGTGGGGTGGTGCATGCATTACAGATGTGTTGGATATGGGGTAATTGTAGATGACTTACCCGAGTTCATTCCTCCAGTGTGCCCAGTGAGGCCCTCAGGGTGCAGGATGGCCAGTACCTTTTCCTCTCGGTGTAGTCGGGGGGTAGGTGGTGGTCCTCCCCCAGTCTTCTGGACCGCAATCTTGTGCCTCGATGCCATCAACCTCACCTTCCTGCGCAGGTCATTCCATGTCTTGCGGATGTTGGCCCTCATGCGTGGATGGTTTCCCACTGCATTTACCTAGTTGACAATTGTCTGCCATAACTCCATCTTCCTGACGATGGGTGTGTGCTGGACCTTTGCCCCGAAGATTTGTGGCTCAACCTTGAGTATTTTGTCCACCATTGTTCTTAGCTTCCTATCTGTGAAGCGTGGGTGCTTAGGGGGTGCCATGGTGTGTGTTTTGGGTGGTGTGTTGTGTGGATATTGATGAGGGTGCTGTTGTGAGCTGGGTGTGTGACTTGTGTGATGTTGGGTTCTATGTCTGCGTGTTGTGTTGTCAGTCTTAGTTGTCCTATTGGCGATGCAAATGATTGTGGGGTGTGCATGTGAGTGTTTTATAGTGTTGTAGATGTGTATCAGGTGTGTGGGTTTCAAACTTGCCAATGTGTGCATTTCTTGCAGTTGGGTCCCATTGTTGCCCGTGGTGGTCCGTACTGCCAATGGTCGTTCGGAATCCACTATCCACCGCAGTAATTTGTGCATCTTTATTTGTGTGCTTGGCAGTGGCGTGGTGGGGTGTGCGGACTTTCCTCCATCAAGGGCCCTGTGGTGGCGGGTGGTAGCAGAATTTTTGGCAGTTTCTCTTTTTGGCATCATTATATGGCGGGTTTCTGTTCACCGCCAATGGCTGTCTTCTGTTTGCCGCCGCCACAGCGGGCAACGGTGTTTACCGCCATGTTCATAATGACCCCCTATATCTCAGAATCAACAGAGACATAGCAGCGACATATCTGCTCATGCATATATGCCCTCAACTGTGCCTTGATGCACCCTGCCTTAAGGGTGACTTATACCTGGCAAATGCAGTGATATGGGACTTGGCACACAGGGGTGCGTAAGAAGTTGTGTTTTCAATTTAACCTGCACTAACACAGGCAGTCTGCAATGCAATTCTGCAAACAACTTTGGGGAAAGAGATCCGACACTCTGGACTTGATTAGCAAGGACCCAGTGCACTAACTGTCAAAGCCACATCAGAAACCAGGCAAAAAGTCGGGGCTACCCAGGTGAAAAAGGGTGCTTTCTTACAAGAGGATTTGGGATTATTACCTTAAACCCTGTAAACCAATAAGGGTTGCCTGGGCTATTCGCATAGTGTCCCTTTACTTTGGTACACTACATAGATAGCCAGTTTCTTACACTGATCACCTTCCCTCTTCAAATCCCCTGTTGCTAACAGATTCTTGAAAGAGTTACAACTCAATTCCACCTTCACCCTTCATTATGCCTCAATAGAACCTTAATGTTGTGCTCACTTTCCTCATGTGTGCCCCCACTTAAGCCTCTGCATAATTGTCCCCTCAGGCTTCTTTCTATCACAAGGGCTTTCCTTGTGGCCATAACATCTGTCCAGACGGTCAATGAGCTTCAGGTTCTTATCATCAAAGCCTCCATATCTGAGCATTTATCCAGGCAAGCTGGTTCTGCAAACTAGGCCCTCTTTTCTGCCAAAAGTAGTCATCCCATTTCCTGTAGGCCAGTTCATCACCTTGCCTACTTTTTACGCTCTGGTACATCCCTCCAAGGATGAGAAGCAACTTAAATAGAGCATTGTTGTTCTACCTTGACCGCACTAAAGAGTTCAGGGTGGAGGACCAGTTCTTTGTAGAGTATTTCAGAGTGAAGAAGGGAAAAGCTGTGCATAAACGGACCATCTCACTTTGGATCGTGCTCTGTATGAAGTTCTGCTAAACATTTGCCATAAAGCAACCTTCTAAGGGTTTGCGTTCTCATTCCACTAGAGCAAAAGCAGTGACTACTGCTTTAGCACACCAAGTTCCAGTCCTGGACATGTGTCAGGCAGCAACATGGGCCTCATTGCAGACATTCACCAAGCCCGTTCACTTGGACAATCAGGTTCATCGAGATGGGCACTTCCCCTTCTGAAATCTGTCTCACAAACCCCCCTCTAAGAAGGTATTTTTAGGAAACTAGGCTTTTTTTCAGGTTGTCCGCACTTTTTGCACCATTTTAACTACTAGCTGCTGGTTTGAGACTCTGACAGTGCAGTGGGTTCCTGCTCAGCAGTACCCAGTGCCCGTGTTCTTCCCCTAAAGGTTCAAATGTCTAATTGTACCCGATTGGCAAGGGTTTTAGCACCCTATAAGTCCCTAGTAAATGGTACCCCTGGTACCTTAGGGCATGGGTACTAATGAGGGTCCCTTAGGGCTGCTGCATGTATTATGCTATTCTAAGGGACCCGCAGTCAAACACATGCAGACTGTCATTGCAGAATGCGTGGAATAGTGCAAACCATTTTGAAAACACAACTTTGTCCATACCCACTGCATGTAATATATGTAAGTCAGCCCTAAGGCAGGGTGTATTATATGACATTTAAGGGCACATCTGCATGAGCAGATCTACACGTGACGCCTAGTTTCATTGTTAGATATTGCAAGCATCCAGGAAGTCGTTCTGAGGACATGTACTGGGCACTGGTCATTACGAGTTACCCAGCTACATGACGGCTTCACTGAAAACACTGGTGTTTGCTGTCAAACACCTCTTCATAATTAATTCATACTGATGCCAGTATCAGATTTATTATGACATGCGCCCAGAGGGCACCTTAGATGGTCTCCCTGGAAATCTTCTAGTCCCTTAGTGTGCTGGCTGACTGGTATTGTCCAGCCTGCCACCACAGACAAGTTTCTGACACCCCTGCAAGTGAGAGCCCGTGCTCTCAGAGGCCAGAAACAATGCCTGCTCCAGGGGAAGGTGATCAGACGTCCTCCAGCAGGATGGATAGTGATTTGGCAAATCAAGGCCAGGGACTTCAAAGCCTTTACCTCTTTTGATATGCGGCTATGGCTTCCCCAAGACTTGGGGAACACCACCCCCTGCCCTGAGGCCCATTGGGCACCAGAGCAGGTGGGAAATTAAATACTCAGAAGGCTAGGGCTAGGCACACCCCTAAGGTGGGTCACCTGAAGTGGAAAGTAGAAGAAGGGTTTCACCATTTTGGTTTTGGTGAAACTAGAGGACTCTGGGTTAGGGTTATGCCCATCCCCCACAGAAATTGGTCATATAGGGGGTGTAGTCACCGAAGGGGTTAAGTAGCCCACTGCTTACTACCCTACACTCAACACCCATAAATTGACTATTCCAGGGTTTCCTTCAACACCAGATTGACAGATTCAACTATCGGGAACAGAAGACAGACAAAGAAGAGCAGTCACCACGAGAACAGAGGACTTACACTGGACTTGGCGTCAAACTGCCCTGCTGCTGGTAGTTCGACAAGTGCACCAACCCGACTCGTCCAAAAGCTGTGCCTCCACCCAAGCCCTTGTAGGACTGCCCAGCGCTTCGCCAACCATCTAGCATTTCCCTTGGGCTAGAGGAGCCACCCCCATGCATCTGCAGGCACTGACTGCATCTGCCCGGTAAAAGGTTTTGCTGGCCATTGGGCTCACATAGGGGACATCACACCTGGAGGAAGTTTTAGTTTCTGTGGGAGGACAGCCATGTCTCTCTGTCGAGTTTTGAGATGTTAGACCCTCCAGGAGCTCCCCCCTGCACCAATACCCGGAGTACAGGAGTACTTGCAGCAACCAATGCTTGTTTGTGTCCAGTCCGGACACCACCAACACTGACAGTGCGGTCGAGCAGCGTAGGTTTATCAGAGGGGAGTGTTGAGCATTTGTTGTGCACACAGAGTCAATAAATGGTACACACACTCAAAAAATTAATGCAAGACCAGTTTTGAAAAATAACAGATTTCTACATACATTTAGACCCCAAGATCATCAATATTGGATAAGTACTTTATACATTATTGATTTTTACAAGAAAAACAGTAAAAATTGCAAAGCTGTCAGATTTGTGGCATTAGTAATAGTCTATGGGAGAAACATACAATGTATAGGTATACTTGCAATCAGTTGTAGAGGGAATCCTTTAGGACTTAAGTTACTGGGGGGCCAAGGCCTGAAGAACCACCAGAAGTTTGGGTTTACCTGCCCTGGTGTGTCTGGACGCAGAGGTGCCGCCACAGCAGTAAAAGTTTCAAAGGACCTGTCAAAAAAAGCATCTGCAAGGGGGCACTTAGGGGCAAGGAATGTGTCCCCCTCCCCAAAGAGAGTGGGCGCTGGAAGGGTATAGCTGCCCTCAGGGACAGTAGCTATAGAAGCTGTTGATGTTGCCCACTACCCCCAGTAGATATTGTTTAATGAATAGGCCCTTAATTAATACAACTTGTATCCCTTAAATGTTAACCTAGGGCACAACTGCTTCTTTAATCAGATAGTGTGTGTCAGAACCCCATTCAAAGGGCCATGGAGCATGTGGCAAGCTGGGGCTACTGGGGTCAATCTCGGGGGTCAAGGCCTTTTACTTCTGATATCCCAGGGCCCAACCTACTATGGATCCTGAGGGATTGGCCAAGTGCTCCTTAAGAACTTGACTCTCAGTAGTAGATATGAATGAGCAGTCTAAAGCTCCCTCCGGTGAGCTGAGGGGGGTGGTACAGATTAGTGACATGGCTCACAACTGAAAGAGCAGCAGCAATAAATCAGTGTGTAGCCAAATAATTACTTTTATATCAGAAAGAAGTATTTTCTTTCACACTCTGATCATTCAAAGCAAAGTCACAGCACTCACAGCCAACAACACGTTTCTCCCTGGAGGTTGGGGCTTTATTGTTTTACTGGAAAGTCCCTGTCCAGTTGCACCTCATAGTGTGATCAGAGTTTTTCCCCATTTACTTGTGGCCACATGCAGGGAATACTTTCTAGCAGGCATTAAGTCAAAAGTGTTTTAGCACAGCAGCACTTTTAATCAGTGAGTCTTTCTGGACCTTGTAGGCTTATAACAAGTCTTACTTGCTCCGGCAGAGAGGAACCATGCCTTGTCTTGGAGGATGTCATGTCCGTGGGCACTCCCAACAGCTTCCATCCTGCTCACGTGTGTCTGCTGCACACAAGCATCGCAAGAGCACTCAGCAGGTGCAGGCTCTCCCTTTATCCTCCGCGGTTGTGCTCCGGCAGCGATCAGAGATGTTTCTGCACTCTCTCTGCATGGTATGTGTCCACGCTTCCAAAGAGGGGAAATTATTCAGATAATCCTGATCTCTATCCCATTGAGACAGCAATGCTTTCACAGCGTCATCACTAGATCCATGGGGTCAGGTCAGAGGCAGTTCTAATTATTCCTGGTGATCCAAGGGGAATCGCTGCTCACAGTTGATGAGCTCCTGCCCAATCTAGACGGCACAATTGTTCCCAGCAGCTCATTCTGGCATACAGGGTTGCTGCGCCACTGTCACACAGGGCTCTGACTTTTATCCCATGGATGTTCTTATCATGCGGCCTCTCCTGGCATATGTGGTCACCGCTGCAGTGTCGCACAGGCATCAACCCTTCTCTCCAAGGCAGTGTTTTCCGTGGCAGCCCCTCTCGGCACACTGGGTGACACAATGGTGCCACACAGGCTTCCGCCTTTAACACATGGCAATCTTTACATGTCTATCTTCACTGCGGCCATCTCCTGGCATACAGGTGTCACTGACTAATTTCTGCACATGGCAATGACCTGATCGGTGCAGCTGCCATCTTCTCACACCTTGCAGTAGGAGTCCACAGGACAGAATTCCCCACTGGACCTTGCTGCCTCCAACACCCTCCTCTTCCTCACACGGCACACTGTTCTTGGCAAGCAGGCAGGCATTGGTGCTCCAGGCTCCACAGCCAATGGTCTTGGTTTTCTGGGTGATGTCCCCTCACCCAGCATGGAGAGTAGCAGGCCTGGACCCCCAGCCCTGGTGACAGGCAGAAATCATGTAGATCTTCCCTTCCTCACACAAACAGTCTGGCTGCTGGGCAGATGACAATTTTTGGGGTCTCAGCCTTCCCTTCTTGTAGTCAATTTCCAAACACTAAATATGATTTAGGGTCTAGATCTTTGAAGTTTTATGTTGAGTGTTGGTTTCTTTTGAAGTACACACTTCTCTTCCTCTTCAAAAGCTGTCACAGCAGGAGAGACTTCAAAGCTGATAGACCCACATTACAGGCCAAGGGAGTTATGATTTTACACTCGGACATCAGCCACAGTGATATGTGAGTCAAAAGGTTAATCCCCAGCTCCCAGCCAGACTATTTATGATTACCTTATCAGCCCCATCTCCTACTTGAGATGTATCCAGGCCCCTTCCTTGTGATCTCTCACTTAGTCAGAGAGCACCATTTGAAGCGTGCAGGGGAAGCCTTGCCCTCCCTCTCCACTGTAGACTTTGTGTTGCCATTCCAGGCACATAAATAGCCAGCCAGCACACACATTACCATGCACGTGCTGTGCAATGGCTACACCCTTCATGTACTGTCCCCCTTGCAAGTACACATGCACCAAGTACACCTGCACTCACCATGCATGTGCTGCACAGACTGCTCTATCCATGTACTATACCCTTCTGAGGCACACATACACATACAACCACACAGTCACCACTCCTGTACTTAGCAGCACTTTACACCTAACTGATGTAGGCCAAAGAGAGAGTTAAGCACACAGCAGTATAACTTTAAAAAGTGAGTGCGTCTGTAGGCCACACTCCAGTGACACAGGTTAAGAAGGACCTCTTCACTTCTACTGATCACTAAACAGTATTCTGGCACCACCATGCCCATGCTGCTTAATTCCTGGTGAAAGTAGTAACCTTCCTCCACTGTGAGGCTAGGGCTTTGAGTGCCCCTTCCAGTACAACAAGACCACAATCTGTGAGACAGGTCTAAGTCATGGCGCACAATCATGAACAGCGTTTGCCTTTGACAACAAAAATCAGCATTAGGGATCTAGATAACAGTACAGTTGGGCACTCCATTACCATGCAGAGGTCTTTTTCGTCCTAAAAGTGTAAGCATTTTGTGAAATCTGCAGTGTGAAGTTCACACCTTTATAGTTTAAAACAAGCATACATATGAGTGCCTTTACCATACTCTGGGTTTTCAGGTTGGTAAGGACAAAGATAATATATAAATAGGTTACACATTCTGTCAAGTTACTAGATAATTGTTTTAGCCTGTCGCATTTCCTTCATCTAAATAGTTTGTAAATTAGATAAAAGCTTCCCCCAGATATTCAAATAAAGGTTACTGTGATGGTTTAACGCCACTTATGAAATAATGTTAAAAAACACCATATGATGATCATCCTAAATGAACATATACTCTTTGAGGATAAACATTTTACTATCGTTAAACCACAGAGCAAGCTGCACTGAACCCCTCAGACACCTGTAAAACCCGTAACTTCTCAGAAAGCATGTATTTAATTTTTCTGTATGAAAGGCAGAACTTGCTTACAGTTTCATGATTAGTTAAGCCCCACGCTGGGAAAACATAAAAGCGGCATACCCTTTTTATTGAGGTAGCCCTGATAACACCAGAAAATATATTTAGAAATGTGATCGGCTTGGAAGAAGCTTCACTGGTGTCCTTTGTGGTTTCGGATGGAACAGGAGCACTGGAACATATGTGTTAAAAGAGCATGATGTTGTGTTGCCCTTTGATGTTCGGCTCGATGCAGAGGACATAGTTGAGGTGAATTATTTTGGTTGCAGGGCCTTTATATCCTTGCCATGCCAATATTAATTTATTGTATGTTTGGCATATTTGAGTTTTAGCTTCCAAGTTGTTTTTAGTTTTTTTATGTTTTTGCCAGCTCCTATTTTATATACTGCATTTACCCACAGAAAATTGATATAGCACACAGGTCACCTTTTTAATATTATGCAGTCTTAAGTAGAATAGTCTTTAAAAAACTTGATACAGATTTGTCCCAGGAGAGAGGTAGCAGGGAAAGGAACTGAATCACAAATACGTATCTTATGGCCTTTGACTACTGGCTGATATCCAACTCAGTGAAATCCAATCTGACTGTTGACAGGATTCAACAAAAATATTTTCCACTGAAGAACGTGTGTGAGGTGGTGGCACATGAATAAAACAGTGTCTCCAAAATTTCTGGCAGTAATTTGAATATTTTCAGTGCCACAAGATTAGACACGAGGTTTCTACCTTAATTCCAGTGAAGTAAGCTAGTTCTGATAGGGAATTATAACTGCAGAATACTCACCTTATGAATAGCCCCAGGTGTCAAACTGAGTCCGGAAACCTTCGTAGCAGTTCAGTGCATGCCAGTAGGTGGTGTAGTGTTGCTCTGTGATGGATTTGCCCTGACCCACATATGGCCTCAGGGCCCTTATGTATGCGACACCTAAATGAGCTGACATAAGTGCCTGCTGACATGGATCCCGAGCTTTCAAATCATTTCTGACAGGGATTTTTTTTCCTCAACAATTTTTGCAGTATGCATGTGAAAATCACACACCAAAAATTAAAACTCCAAACATGGGTTCCCCTCGTCCTGTCATTCCCATCATTCGTAGTTGCATGGCACTATAGGCACCTACAAGTCATAAAGTCAGTCTGTATACCCAAAACAGACCAATCTGCTGGTTTGATCCAGCCCAATCCGCAACAGACAGCAACACCACAACAGCTCCATGAGCCACGGCTGGTCCTGGATACAATGATTGGTTCTTCACCTGGTCCCTCTGGAGAGCTTTCAGCCCAGGGATCTGAGATGGATGTCAGTTGGGTTCCCTCAGGTGGATCCTTCCCTGGCACTGACTGCTCCACACAACTTTGACCCAACACTGGTCCCTCATTCAGATCCAGCTTCACGACCTGCCCTCTCCCTACCTTTGTCATCGACTCCACTGGCTCTGAGACCAGCGCCACGCCCAGGGCTACCTACGGTGCTGAGACTGATGCCACCAGCTCTTGACCACATCACTGATGTCTGACGTGAATCCAGTAGTTTTATCAGATTGCGAAACAAACCTACCTAGACCCCAACACTATGCTCAGTCATAACCGGGTATTACTCCACAAGGTGATTATGATAATGATGTTCAGGATGAAGCTTATCATGCTGATTGAGACATTTTTGGAGACTTAAAGGACACATGTGGTTTGGACACCTCCCCAGACATTTGTCTGTCCTCACCGAATCCGGTTCTAGCAGCCAAGGACTCTGCCTCATACTTCTAACCATAGATTACTCACCTTTAGAATATCCCCAGTTCTGAGACTGGATCCAGAAGATTTTTCAGCATAGCCCTGCATGTTGATAGGTGGTATTGTGAGACATGCATCGACCCCACTCCACCCCAGAAGTGATGGCTGGAGCTTCATACCCGTCGCACTGAAGTGTGCTGATGTCAGCTACTGTCGTTCTGCTCCTTCATGTATGGATCTGGAGCTAGCTCCTAATTGTTTCTCTGGGAAGTGGGCTTAACCCTAACCCTAGTGCCTTCCAAACAAGATAGAGGCATTTGAAAAGTAATGTCCGCTTCAGCTCGTCCACCGGGGGAGCAGGACTGGCATGAAATGGGCACTCCTGCTAATTTAACTAATTTTCCCGCCTGTGCTGCCACCAAAAGTGGGGTCTTGACAGGGGGTTTGTCATCTTCGTCATCTGGGGAGACCTGGATCGCATTACAGCATAACCTTTAAAGCGCCCCGTTGTAGAATGTCCATCCTGCCTGGAGAGAGGAGGTCACACTGCTGCCCATAGCAGGCCTTTGTCTCAGGCCCTCAACAGCGCTAACTTTCACCTTGGGGGGCCAGAAACGTGGCTGTAAGGCCTGCTAGAGGGGTGACTTACATATATTGCCTGTAGTGTATAGGGGTCGTGGTGTACAGGCTGTGTGCCAGGTCGTGTTTTCAATTTTGGGAGCACCTTTTCATGATTGATGTAATATGTGAGGTCATAAGCAGTGCATTACGGGAGCACAAGTTATAGGTAGGTCAGGTAACTATAACTGCTGAATTACACTGGTTTTGCATGAGTGAAATGTGAACCTAACCATAACGTCCCTATAACCTTTGCTTTTTTGTTTTAGTGAATTTCTAAACTTTTTAATTCTATTTCCTAACTAGAACATCCCTGTAACCTTAGTTCTTTTCCAGTGAATTGCTAAGGTTTTTTAAATTATTTTCCTAACTGTAACATCCCTGTAACCTCTGTGTTTTTGTCTGTGAATTTATATGGTTTAAAAAAATTATATTTCATAACTATAATGCCCCTGTAACGTTTGTTTTTTTAGAGTATTTAAATTGTCTTTTGTGACTATAATCTGTACGGTTTACAACGGGTGTGTGACTGCTTGTATAGGTTGATAAGTGGGTGTATGAGTAGGTGTATGGATCTGTCAGTGAGTCTGCAAGATGTTTTGTGGGTCTGTGAATGGGTGCATAAGTCTGAGTAGGTCTGTGAGTGAGTGCATGAGTGCAAGTGGGTCTGTGAGTGGGTGCATGAGTCTCAGTTGATCTGTGTGTGTGTGTGTGTGAGTGGCTCTGCAAGTTGGTGCATGAGGGTCAGATTGGGTCTGTGAGTGGGTGCGTGAGGGTCTGAGTGGGTCTGTGACTGGCGAGTGAGGGTCAGAGTGGGTCTGTGACAGGGTGGGTGAGGGTTTGAGTTGGTCTGTGAGTGGGTGCGTTAGAGTCCGAGTGTGTCTGTGAGTGGGTGCATCAATGTCTCAGTGGCTCTGTGAGTGGGTGCGTGATGGTCTGAGTGGGTCTGTGAGTGGGTGCTTGAGGGTCTGAGTGCTTCTATAAGTGAATGTTTTTTTTTTTCCTTTTTTTAATTGGCGTTATATGCGAATTCGCCACAATGTTACATGGGGGCGCACTGAGCGTCACAACGTATTCACGAATATTGCACAGCATACACAAAAATACTTTTAAGGACATAATTTCACAGTCAAAGACCCCTATACCACAGCCCTCGTAGCAGGATGCCTCCACCCTGACCCTTTATGCCACTTTTCATTTTGTTTTTTCAAGCCCGGTTATCGTGTCTTACCTTAAATGGTGGACACAACTTTCTGGTCAGGTTGCAGCCATCCAAATCACAGCATTCCTTTTGGCATGCACATTCGTGAATAGGTCGCCAAGACATTGCGCTGGATGAGCAGCCCTACCTATACAAATGTATTTCCCCTTTAATATCTCAAAACTACTGAACAGATTTACACCAAATAACAAAAAGCATAATCTGCACATCAAAGCCTACCTTTCTGCCAAAATTTGGTGTAATTCCATCCATCGGTTTGGCTAACAATATATATATATACTTATATATATATATATATATATATATATACATACATACATACATATACACACGCACACACACACACACACACAAACACAGGCTCCCTCTATTTAGTGCTTATGACTTTGATAAGGATTCCCCTGGAAGAGAACTAGGATTACAAATAAGCAATTTATACTTCTCCAAGTCCTGGAAGAATAATGTTGCACCTTAATAATACAATATAGTACTGCCAATGGATATTCACTTTTTACTTGAACTTCTTCCCAGGAGTCAGACTGGATCAGCAATTTTTTTTCTTAGTTTTGTCCACTATGGGTTTAACATGGCGCTGTTTGGAGTCTATGATATCTTGCAGCTCCACTGAAAATGACGTGTCATGTATCAGTGACCTTGGTTGCGCTCCCCCAACCAGCATGAAATACCAAGCTATTGGGTTTCGCAACTTTTTTATTTGACAATTTTAATCCTTTTTCATAAAAAATCCTAAATAATTTGACACTGTAAACACCCAAGTGTAATTCAGATTGAAACTGTAAGAAAGTAGGTTCTTTCTGACATGGTTGCTTCCACTTTTTGCCTGGTGTTGGTGTGTTTTGACTGTAGTACACTGGGATCCTACTGACAAGGACCCCAGTGCCAGTGTTCTCTTTCCTAAATGTGGTTGGTAAGTACTTCTTATACCCCACAATTGGCATACTGGTGTACCCCTGTAAGTCCCTAGTATATGGTACCTAGGTACCCAGGACATTGGTTTTCCAGGGTTCCCCATGGGCTGCAGCATGTATTATGCCATCCATGGGAGCCCATGCAAACTGTGTCTACAGGCCTGCTATTGAACCCTGTGTGAAATGGTGCATACACCTTTCACCCCAGATATCCCAGATATAAGGTTTATCTTATATCACTGTCACTGCACTTTGACTCTGTAAGTCACCCCTAAGGTAGGCCTTTCAGCCTAGGGGCAGGGTGCATGGTTCTACGTGTGAGGGTACCACTGCATGAGCAGAGGTACCCCTACAAACTACAGACCTCCTTTGCTGGGCTTTGTAAGTTTGGGGAAGCCATTTTAAAGTGTGTAGTGTACACTGGTCCACACAAGATGTCCAACTACATAATGGCTTCACCGAACATCATCATGTTTGGTATGAAATATGTTGGAATCATGCAACTACACCGATTCCAGTGTTATGTGCATGATATCATGTTCTTTGGGAGTTCCTCAGAGGATCCCCCATGTCTACTTGTGCAGCCTTGCAGGGTCTATGTGCAAGCCAGTGCTGCTGCCGACCCCAGTCACTGTTGTGCCTTTCTGCTGCTGAGCTTAACTTAGGCAGGGGAAGGCAGAACAAAGGATTTCCTGTAGAGATTAGGTGTTACCACCACTCCTTTATAAATGGGTGTCTGTGGGCTAGGGTGGGAGTGCTCCTGAGCCCCACCAGGTGGCTCTGAAGGGTACATTTGGTGCCTTCATTAGAAAACCGATTTTCTTCAGTGCAGGAGCCCACGTCTCCCCCTCTGGTGTGAAAACACACAAAGGACAGGGGAGTGATCACCCTCCTGTTCAGCTCCTCCCCTACAGAGGTGTCCCAAGCTCTGTCAGGTGGCCCCTTGATTCTGCCATCTTGGAAATAAGATGGGCAGGGGCCCCTGGGAGCATCTGACTGGTCAGTCCAGCAGAGAAGCATCCCTGACCCCACCCTCCCCCCACCCCAGATAGGTGGGTCACTGCAGAAGTTGTCCAAACCCTTTATTGGATTTCTTATGGGCTCCCTTTAGGGTGGGACTCTAGATTACTCTGCTAGATTCTTCTCAAGACACTTCTGGGACCTGGACACCAGATTCTGCTGCTGGACTTTACTGGTAACCAAGACAAGACTGCAACTGGTAGGAGAGCTCCTACTGCAATTTGTTCCCTAGGTATTGCAAGAACTCTGCAACTTCCCTGGCCGTGCATCCTCCAGAGTCTCAAGGACTTTGCCTGCACTAAGGTGAGGAAGAAGGAAATCTCCCTTGAAAAGGAGGAGTCACTCCCCTGCGTCTGCAGGTACCTCAGTGTCGACAACTGGTTTCTGGATCCCACTGTCCCACAGACTATTCGAAGTTCTGCAACACAGGTGGTGGTTCTGTCGCTCTCCAGAGGTCTGACCTGTCTTCTTTGCAACTGAGAAGATTGTGATCCCTCGTTGGAGCTGCTTGGATGGAAACCCTGTGCACCGCGTCTGTTTGTCATTGCCAACGCTTGTTGCCTCTTTGGTCTAAAGACCTCCTAGCTCCAAAAAGCTACAGTCGCAAGCATCAAACAGCTCCAAGACCAACCTCCTCCCTGCAACTACTGCAACATTGACTTCCATCTTATTTGTGCTACTGAGGCTTCCTCATGACTCCCTGTGCCTGCTGCCAGAGGGTCCTCCTGGAGTCTATATTGATTCCTATTGGCTCTCTTCCTTGCTGACAGCTGACCCAGACTTATCTGTAAAGGTTGAGTCCGTTGGACCTTGCTGGTCCCCACTTCTGCAACTCTTCTTGCAACTCATCTTTTGCATTTGCCATGACTTGCTGGTGGTCCTGCTGGCCACTGGCCACTCTGCATTTCGACATCTGGCATGGCACTGCTCGTCCCACGACAGATCCTTCTGCATCGCCTGGATTCCACAGCTTCATCTCCAAGAATTCTTTCGTACAGTGAACTATCCACAAAAAGGGTAGGCATTGCCCTGCTGCAGCCCTTGGGTGACTCTGGGTGGCTTGGTCTCTGTCCTCTCTCTTCACAGGTACCCCTCATTCAGAATCCACACCTGGGTTCCACTGATTTGGTCCACGGGTCACTGTAGCACTGCATAGCCAAGGTCCCCATTGACTTCAACAGTCCATTCTGACACGACTTCACCTCTGTGCAACTAGGCTCCCTGTTGTAGGTACTCCACTTCTCTGGGTATCCACTGGTGGGGGCACTCTTGAACCTTCCTTGTTCTAAAGGATTTCCTCAGGGTCCTCTGGGAAGGGTCATGAAACATGAGCAATCTAACCGCGACTTCCCCTTGTTATCATATGGACACCTGACCTGGAGTAATATCTTTGCACCCGGGCACCTTGGGGATACCTAGTTACTTACCTTTCTGTTTTAGTACTTCACCAGTCCTGAAGATTCTTGGGTGTTAGTCTTGGGTAGTTGTGACTTTCTCATCCCATTTTTTTAGTATATGATTTTGTCCCCTCCAATAGGGGCCATGTCATTTTATGCTTTTACTTCCCTGTTTCTAAGTATATTTTTGTGTGTATACCAAAGTTAGTTTAGTACCTGTGTTTTAATAAATAATACATTATTTTTCTAACACTGGTGTGGTTCTTTCTTGAGTAAACATACATATATACATATTTTTGTGTATATATATCTCTGGTTAGGAGATATACCAAAGTTAGTTTAGCGTCTATGTTTTAATAAATAATACATTATTCTTCTCACACTGGTGAGGTTCTTTCTTGTGTGAACATCACGGACTGACGTTTGTGGTATTTGCAATTGCTTTACACCCTCTCCGATAAGCCTTAGCTGCTCTCCACAGCTACCTTATGAGAGCTTTGGTAATTTGGAACCTTTTACACAATCACTGAGGGTTGCCTGGACTCTGTACAGGGTGCCTCCTCTATAGGTGTACACCATATACTGAGCTAGCCCCCTACAGAAATCATGCAAGATTTGTAAGTAACATATTCCAGTTACAGACCATGCACCTCATGCATCTGGTACCTTGGCAAGGACTTTGACCCTGCAGCGTGCGACCTATGCCAAACGATGCATCCCAAGCTGTTGAAGTAGAGACAGGCTAAACATTTTATAGTCTTGTTTAAATAGCTGTCAATATCTTCTTTTAGGTTAGAGACCAGATCCAGAGGTATATTCCTGCTTTAGAGTTTGACGGATGCAAGCAGATTGTCAAAATAAACAGCTGTTCAATCTTACGTCGCCATAAAGCTCTGCCTGCCCAGTTTGGAGTTTGACAGGTGAAAACTCATCTGTCTGCCGTTTTTGCAGCAACACTCAATACCACTTCAGAAAATCTACCTTTTCTGCAAGGTTACTTTGAATTTTTAACCTTTCTCTGGATTTTATATTTTTACTGTCTTTAGAACTCTGTGCACTTTACCCTTGCTTACTAATAGCAAAGTGTTGGTGCTCACCGTTTTAACATGTGTGCTCTTAACTGATATATTTAATTTTCCAATAAGTCCCTAGCGTATGAAGCAAAGGTATCCATGGCCTGAAATCTAAATGCCTCTAGTGGACTGCAGCAAATATGTTCTTGTTGCAGTGCCCATATGGCTTCAGGCCTATCATTGTAGACTGACTGTCCAATGCAGCACATTTGCTAGGACCTGTCAAAATAAACACTTTTTGACAGGTTAAAAACTCACTTTTACATACTACTAAATCACCCCTGTGTAGGTGTTATTGAACACAAGACCAGGTGCATGCTATTGAAAACTGAGACATGTAGAAAACTGATATTTTTTGACGGAGGCTTCTAACCACAGATTCCTTACCTTTTCAATGCCCCCCCCCCAGATGTCAAACTGGAACCAGAAAATCTTTAGCAGTACCCCTGCATGCCTGCAAGTGGTATGGATGGCTCCAGGTCATTGTCGTTCCATGCTTGATATGACATGTGCTGACATCAGTTTCTTTCTTTCCTCACCAACAGCTGTGGATCCGGAGGTACACTTCATTTCTATTGAGACAGTTATTTTGACTTTCCAAAACCTTTTTCAGTGTGCAAGGGTCTGTGTTCATATTTACAGGTTTCAAACAGTGTGGGGAGTGTCGCATACACATTTGACTGACCCACATTTGGTTTGCCTCTTGACAGACAAGGACTCCAAGGCCTGCAGTCACATAGTCTTAAGTCAACCGAAGGTCGTTTGGGATCGAGAAGTGGAGCTCTTCCTCTCGAAACACTGCAAGCATTCACTTTGTGCCTGGTCAAGGTCGAAGGCCAAGTCATGGTCCTGTTCCTGAAGCAGGTTTCACAACTGATCGTTGTCACGAACAAAATTCTTGGGTAAGTACAAGAAAAACATAAAGATATCCAAAGGATCTTTGCCCATCTAGTTATTTTTGATCTCCTGAGAAGGTGCTAAAGAGTCATCGTGCCTCTAGGTCCCACTCCCAAAGTTGTACCACTTCAGATTTGATTCCAGCCCAAAAGAACAGAAATTCCTGGAACTGTTGGTGAAGCCATGGTGTAACTCTTTGGCAAATTACTGACTCCCTCTGGTGCATCTATAGGCCCCAAAAAGCCATGAGGCCTTCCAACCCTGATTCCGCTGGAGGGTTCACTATCTGCGCCAACTGGGCCCACTGGGTTAATATAAGGATATAGACTGACCTCAGTACAGGGTCGATCTCTGGCACCACGACCCACCAATACTAATGCCGGCACCATCAACTCCATAGTGCTGGCCGATGGAGAGACAACTCCGCCCTGATCTGGGCTGTGGCCATGCACAGGTTTAACTGCATTACAGACATTTAGCCAACCTTGTGGCTCTGATATGGTGCCTTTGCCCTGTCGCAGAGCACAAGTCCTACACAAATTGTTTCCCACAGACTCAGACAATAATGGCAATGAGTTTGGAAATTAACTTGCCAAACCCTATCTGGAGGACAATGGTTATGAGGACCTCCCAGATGCCAGTGCTCTTGATACATCCCTAGACACTGGATTGGTTTTGCCTCCAGGCCCTGCCAGGAGAGGAAGCACCTTGTCCGTCATGGTTATGCAGAGGACGGCAGGGGTCTTAGATCTTCAGCTTGCTAGAACATTTACGTTTTACCAGAAGTACTTCAGCTGGGCCACACCAGCTCTGAGTTTCTCCTTCCCTTTAATGAGACCTTTACAAATACTCTTTTTGGGACCTGGCCAATCTCTGTTCAGGGCCCCCTGTCAATTGGCTGGTGCCCAGGGGCCATCTACCTGCTCTAGGTGACCTGGAAATCGCCACCTAATACACTATCCTGGAGAGCCTTGTGTACAGAATGGATGTCCAAATCCTGCCAAATTTATACATACTACTCCCCCTTTTTGGGAGTCAAAACGAATAGAGACCTTTGGAAAGAAGGTCTTCTATTCTACGACCTTGGCTCTTTGGTCTATAAACACCAGGGCCCATATTTATACTTTTTGACGCTAAACTGCGCTAACGCAGTTTAGCGTCAAAAAGTTTTGCGCCGTCTAACGCCATTCTGAAGCGCCATGCGGGCGCCGTATTTATGGAATGGCGTTAGACGGCGCAATCAGACCGGCGCTGCCTGGTTTGCGTGGGAAAAAACCACGTAGACCAGACAGCGCCGGCGTAGGGGGAAAATGGCGCATGGGCGTCTTAAAATGGGGCAAGTCAGGTTACGTCGAAAAAATCGTCTTAACCCGACTTGCGCCATTTTTTAACGACGCCCATCCCCCATCAACATGACTCCTATCATTGTAAAGATAGGAGTCATGCCCCCTTGCCCAATGGCCATGCCCAGGGGACTTCTGTCCCCTGGGCATGGTCATTGGGCATAGTGGCATGTAGGGGGGCACAAATAAGGCCCCCCTATGCCACCAAAACAAAATATAAAAAAAAAGAAATTATACTTACCTGAACTTACCTGAATGTCCCTGGGGTGGGTCCCTCCATCCTTGGGGGTCCTCCTGGGGTGGGCAAGGGTGGCAGGGGGGGTCCCTGGGGGCATGGGAGGGCACCTGTGGGCTCATTTTGAGCCCACAGGCCCCTTAACGCCTGCCCTGAGCAGGCGTTAAAAAGTGGCGCAAATGCGCCGTTTTTAGCCACTCCAACTCCCGGGCGTCTCTTTTGCCCGGGAGTATAAATACCACGTAAAGGCCTGGGAGTCATTTTTTAGACGGGAACGCCTCCCTTGCATATCATTAACGCAAGGAAGGGGTTCACGCTAAAAAATGACGCACATTCCGGGAACTTTGGCGCTATTCGCCTCTAACGCCATAGTATAAATATGGCGTTAGTTGGCGTTAGTTTTGCGTCGAAATTGCGTCAAAAAAAACGACGCAATTTCGGCGCAAACGGAGTATAAATATGGCCCCAGGTGTCTCCTGGGCCACTACTCTCATACTTTAAGGGACTCAGTGGCCCAGGTTCTACCAAGGGTCCCTGAAGTAGCCCATGCTAACTTTTCACATGCTATGCAGGACGGCCGTGAGGCAGCCACGTTCACAATCCCCTATGGGTTGGACACATGTAGGCATGCCTGGTTGTATTCCACTGGATTTTCCCGAGGACGTTGAGGTGAGCCGTATGGACATGTCATTTGACAAGTCTGCAATGCTTGAAAGACAGCAGGGCCATAGCACGTGTCCTGGGTCTTTCTGCTCCCTCACAACAGCCACAGCATCAGTTTTGACCCCTCTTGTCATGGTAGGGACTTTCAGTATCACCAGCAACCCCAGTAGGTGGAGCTCTCAATCCAGTCTTTTCGTGGCAGTGGCCTAGATACCATCCTACCACATGGACAACAAGAGGGCGCGCAGCCCAGTGTCCCACTCCTCCAACTGCCACAGCCCCCAAATCTCTTTAGCATGCCCTTGTCGGCACACCGCCACCCTGATCTGAAATTTATTTGCCAGGGTAGCCGGCAAAACTTTGGAAAATTGGGTCCTTCAAATTGTTTTGTGAGGTTACTCCCTACCATTCCTCGAGGTCCTGCACATCTTCC
The DNA here is from genome assembly GCF_031143425.1 of Pleurodeles waltl. Lineage (NCBI taxonomy): Eukaryota > Metazoa > Chordata > Amphibia > Caudata > Salamandridae > Pleurodeles > Pleurodeles waltl. The sequence goes on along the minus strand of NC_090443.1, from coordinate 443,941,245 downwards.
ACTCATCTTTGTTGTAGCAGGAAGTGCAGGTTCTTTTGACAATAGAAGACAAAGAAAGGGTACAGATGCCGGAAATGGACCCACATGACTGCCTGGTGCCAAAAAAGGATGGCGGCCTTCATTCCATTTTAGATCTCTGCCCTCTCAATGCCTTACAACAGAGGAACAAATTCAAGATGCTTGCTCCGGCACAGTTCTTGTCTGCCCTCAAGTTTCAAAACTGCCCTCGACTTTTGAGACCATCAGGACACTTATTTACATATTCCCATTCTGCAGGCCCACAAGCGTTACTTGTGGTTCACTGTGGGCCAAGAGTACAACAGTCAACATGGTGAAGTCACAGCTGACTCTTTTACAGATGCTCCCGCATATTAGAGCCATTTCAGACGTGGTGCAGTTTTGTGCCTATCCTCTGGATGGAGAATCAGGGGCATTCGGCCTGTGTCCTTGATCTCAGTAAAATCAACTCTGAAGCTGTTGGGACTGACGGCCTCCTGCTGATTGAGCATGCCAGGTTGCATTTGTGAGCTCTGCAGTGTTGTCGAATTCCCAGAGGCAACAGCAACATATATCAGAATAGACCTCAAAAGATCTGCAGCGGTGGTGGCAGCACCGTGACTGGGTCAGTGGCTTACTGTGTCCCTACCACAACTGACAGTGGCGACCAATGCATCGCCTCTAGGTTGGGACGGCCTTCTGGGAGAGATGGCGATCAGAGGCCTCTGGTTTCTGATGGAGGCTTGGTTCCACATCAACATGTTGGAGTTGAGGGCCATCTGCTTGGCGTTGAAAGCCTTCCTGCTGTCTTTCAAAGGGAGTCATGAACAAAACCACTGCAATGTGGTACTGCGACAAGCAGGGCAGTGTGGGTTTGGGGACCCTCTGCCTCTGGACATGGCTGGAACACCAGGGGATTTTCCTGGTGGTGCAGCACCAGGCTGGATCTCTGAATGCCAGGACGGACAAAGTCAGCTGTTGACGCTTAGTGGATCACAAATGGTGTTTGCACTCTGAAATGGCACAAGGTCTCTTCTGTGAATGAAAGGAACCTTAGCTTGAGCTGTTCACTGCTGCCATGAACGTGCAGCGTCATCATTTCTGTATGTTGGAGTTTCCAAAGAGGCTCTGACTTAGAGACATGTTTTGCTTAGAGTTGAATTTGGGATTCCTGTATACCATCTTGCCGATACCACTCCTGCTCTGAGTTCTGAAGAAGACCAGGAACAACCGGGTTCAAGACATCCTAGTGTCTCTGGATTAGGCCAGAGAGTATGTTATCCCCAATGCCTGGGCAACAATATCTGTCCTCTGTTCTGCCTGCCCTTTAGGGAAGATCTCCTGTTTCAACAGCAGTGCAGGATTCTGAACATTAACCTACCCTTCTTACACGCCCATACTCAGAGATTGAATAGTGACAGTTGAGTGTTTTTGACCTTCCTCTGAGGTTGGTGATATCACATTGGCAGCCAGGCAGCCCTCAAACAAATCTGTATACGCCTGCTGTCGAAGTAAGTTTGGAGCAGGGAGTGTTTTTAAACAGATCGACCTGCTGTCTGAAGTTTTGTTGTTTGTATTGTCTCTTCTCCCACCTAGCCTTGCTTTGAGCACTGTTAAAAGGTACCTGTCAACTCTTTCGCCTTTTTACGTTTGCCAGATCATCCCTCATTATTTAAATCACCTTTTGTGATGCGTTTTCCTATAGGGTTACAATCAAGATTTCCCCCTTTTTACTTTTGCGGACCCAACCCTCCTTTTTGTCCAAAGGTTTTTGGTCAAACCATCACGCTTCCAGTGTTTTTTTTGCTCCAGATCACTCTTTTAAGGAGGAGGAGAGACTCCACTTGCTGGATCCAAAAAAAGGGCTCTTAGCTTCTATATTGATCGTACCAAAGAGCACTGGGTGGACAATCAGCTATTTGTTGGTTTCACTAGAGTAGGGAGGGGCAAGACTGACCAGAACAGGACCATCCCTTGCTGGAGTGTGCTTTGCATTAATATCTGCTATGGACTGGTAAAAGAAAGCTTCTGAATGTGTGCAGGCTTATTCTACTAGAGCCAAGACTGCAACTACCGCTTGGCATGCAGGGTGTCTGTCTGGGACATTTGCCAGGCATCTAGGTGGGTGTTGCTTCATACATTCACAAAACACTGCTGTCTGCATGGCAAGTCCATCTAGATGGGCATTTTTTGGTTTGAGCCTTTTCACAGACCAACCACCTGGTATATACAGCTTTGGTATCATTTCAGATGATGAGAAATCAGCAGTTAGAAGTCTAACAGAAGAAGTTACTTACCCTCTGTAATGATCTTTCTGGGGAGGCTTTATCTAACTGCAGATTCCTCACTGATCCTCCCACCTCCCCTATCTGAGAACGTGCCACTTTCATTAATAAGATCCCACTTTAGAGACCTGCAGACTAATCTTAATTGATCGCTTTTTGGCTCAGTGTCTGCAGGCATGGATGGATCAGAAAGCAACTGAATCCATGGGTGACCCCTGTGTAAGCCCAGGCATGTCATATCTGTCGAGGAATGACATGGAGCCATTGGTACCACCCCCCGGCGTGAAGGAGTACTGCTAAAGATTTTCTGGAACCAGGCTGATGCCTAAGAAAAGATTCAAAACATGAGGACCATGGGGTTAGATAAGGGTCTCTACCAGAAAGATCGTTACTGTAGGTAAGTAATTTATTCACCATGACCTTATAGTGACAAGGCTGAAAAAGCTACCTTCATTGTGGCAGGCTTAGCTGTTCTATGAAGAAAACCAGAGTGCTTGTTAAATTTCGTATTGAGGAATCTCGGGATCTTGGGAATGGGATCAGCTAGAAAATGAATTAGCAAATATTTGTAACATTTATTAACAATCCAATTCAATGGTGAAGCTGTATTTTTAATAAATATTCAGGATGCATAACTTTTCCCTGCCTGAAGTTCCTGGTGGCTAATTTGCGTTGGCTCTCTCACTTTTCCCAGTCAGTGATTAGCCTTGAATAGATTTGAAAGGCATCCCAGGAGCAAACAAAAGGCTGGTCTAAATGGACAGACATGACCCCTCTAAACTTCACAGAGTATGCATGGTAGGGCTGTGGGCATCCTTTTTGACACTATTCTGCCTGACACATCTTCTGGCTTGACATATAACATTTGAGATGCACTTGAAAGGGGGAGAACCTGATGCAAAGAAAGTTATTGTGTATCCACTGTCTGGTTCATGAAGGATTCTTATTTTTCCTATCAGACATCTGTGAATGGGTTTTTGTGGGTACAGTACCTGTTCCAAAGTAGATTTTAGGGTTAGATGTGGTATATTACTAGGATTACCTTAATACACTCCCCACACACACACAACCTAGTGCTCAGAGCCTCAGTTTAGAGTGGCCCAAGACTTTCTCCATCTTGAAAATGCCCTGACACATTGCATTTTGGCCTGTTCGCAGTACAGTAAACAGAAACTACTAAAAGAAAGTGAGTAGGCCTGGCCCCAGGAACTTTTACCCTTTGAATGTGGCATCTCCAGGCACCAACTTCAGAACACTTTCTGAACCTGCAGAAGATCCCAAGAGGATTAGACCTGCTGTCTGAGACTCAAAAGGTCCCCTAAAGTACTGAACCTACTCCCTCTTGTACCCAGGACAAAGACGTGTATGCTCACGGTCATTTGGCTGATCCCTTCTGTGACTACAGTGAGACAACAACCTGCAAGAGGCCTCTTCCTTGAAGTACCCAACTGACAAATGGCAACTGGACCTAGACTGTACCCTGCTGTAAGCCTCTGTCTTACACCCTGTGAGCCTCTAAGTGCCTCCCAAGAGTTCCTGGTGTGGGTGGGTGGGCTTTAGAGTTGTACCCATGTGCTGGATTAGGACATAAAAGACTGAGGGCTTGATTTAGATCTTGGTGGAGGGAATACTTCGTCACAAACGTGACAGATATCCTGTCTGCCTTATTACGATCGCCGTAGGATATCATAGGATCATAATAAGGCGAACGGGATATCCGTCACATTTGTGACAGAGCATTCCCCTCCACCAGGATCTAAATCAGGCACTGAGTCAGAATGTAAAATAATTATCCAGGACAAACCTGGTTGTTATAGCTGATCTGCACTCCATTGTGTGTAGCATCAAATTGCACCTAGGACACGGTCTGCAGAGACCACTGACTGTCGTAGGCACTTTGTGCTTTTTGGTGCTATTTCTACTTAAACATTAAAAATGTAATATCTCCTATTCTCCATGTTGGATTTTTTTCTTTTTTTGTGTAATTTTGTTTATTAAATTTTTACTCTAGTTTTCTTAATTGGCTGTTTTTTTAAATTGTTTTGCATTTTAAATTTATTACTGTTTTGGTACTGCATTAATAGCTTACACATTGCTATAAGTTACGTTTGTTTGTTATCCGCCATACGTACCAGGGGATTTAGCTCAGGTTAATATATCAACTTTGAGGGTACACCTTGACAAGGGTTGTGATTATTCTTTGAGGTAGGTAGGTGCCCACCTCAAGTAATAATCCAATGTGTTGAAACCACAAATAAATAGCCAACACAGAGGTTGAAAATAATTACATGTATGTAAATTTGGAAAAATGCAACAAAATCTTCATCCGCTGGAAATTTCAAAATAAATGTAAAATAAAACAAATGTTCAAAGTGTATTCAGAATAAAAATCCAAGGGGAAATAAATAGTGTCCAATCATAGTCTCAAACGTTATTTTCCCTTTAAACAATGTTCAAACCTTGGTGCTTGCATTCCAACATTCCAAAAAGGCTCCTCCATGTGGGGCTCTCAGTGCTCAAAGAGCAGATAGCCAACCGGACACCTGTTTTTGGGATATGGTTTGGTCTTTGGGATTTTCAGGGGAGAGATACTATCAACTGAGCTTGGATATTCTGGGGAGGAATATATTGGGCGGGTGGATATCTTTAGGTATGTTGAGGTTTGGGACATGATAAAGTCTTGGGAACATGGTGAGGGTTTTAGGCAGATGGCAGTATTTGTGAAGGAACTTGGGCAGGTATGGGAATTGGAGGTGGAGGAAATAGGGCTGATGGAGGAATAGGGGAAGTTGGAGGTATTAGAGCAGTTGGAGACATTGGGGCAGGGCCCTCCCTGTTGGGCAAACATGGCATGGCATTAGTCATCTAGGATGTCAGTTATTCCCTTACTGATACCCTGGATGGTACCCACCAATGCCATCTGGCCCACAGAGAGGTCCTTAAGAAACTCCAATGACTTCTACAATACCAGTGTTGGTGAGATGGTAGCAAGTGGAGAAGAGCCAAGGATGACAAAGGGGTGAAGGAGACCCCAGTCTGTCTTTGAACTGGGTGCTGACTTTGTATTGGGGGGACGGAAGAGGGGGGAGGCAGACACAAGTGGTAATGGTGTTGGCATAAGGTGTCTTCTGCTACCTTAAGGGGTTGGCAAGAATCTGAACCCTCTGACACAGAGGGTGATGTGGACTCATAGCCACCTTCCTCACCATTATTGCCACTGGGTTCTTTGGCGTCTGAGTGTCCTGTTCAGATCTCCCAGTGGTCCTCCAGCTGTTCCATCAAAGGATGGTCAGGGTCTCCCCTACTTTTTCTGTTGTAAGCTGAAAGCCAAAGACAGCTGTTAACCCCTTAACTCCAAGGCTTTTCCACCAGTGCTGCGCCCTTTTTATTTTTGCTATTTGAGGTACTTTACACTTAAGCCTTTGTTCCACATAAGACAGCCACACCAAATTCGAGTCCTTTTATTGCAACATTCTGGGGATTATAAAGGTACCCAGGGTATGTAGATTTTCCTAAAAGAAACTGACAAACTCCCAAGATATAGCTAAATTTTTCTAAACATGAGAAAAGAGTGCTTTGCAAGAGAAGAAAGATTTTTTTTCTCTAACAATAGCAGCAACTAAAGTTTGTTTGCTAATATCACCATCTTTCAGGAACAGGTATTGCAGTAACAAACATTGCCACAGTTTGTAGCATTTTTCTAAGAGGTAGCCACATTTTCTTACTTTTATTGGTTCCAACCTTTCTGCAGTTTGTGGTAGAAACGTGTGAAGCTCATGGGTGACTCCACAAGGCAATGCATTTCTGAAAAGCAGACAAAATTTTGACTTCAACTAGGAGCCACTTGTGTAGATTCCTTGAGGTTTCCCCAAAGAAACGAACTGTTGAATTAAAACAATCATAAACATTAGTTGGAAAAACATCCATTTGTGGCAACATTTTCACCTGTCACTTCTTGTCACAATGGTCTTCTTCTAAAAGCAATTTATGCTGGATATTTCTCCCTGCAGATTCCTCACCTGTAGTTCAAGCCCAGGCGTCAGACTGGACTTGGAAACTTCAAAGCAATGAGGTCACTGGTACAGGGTGCTGAACTCACAGGGCGCAGGAAGTGACATTGGGTGGCACCACGAGGGATAAAACACCTACCCCGGCGTATCAACGTTAGTTCCCTTTTTCTGTGCCTTCGATGTGGATCTGTACCTTTGATTCTCTAAGGGAATTTTTCCTCACAAAAAATTTCAAAAAGCAGTACTCTAAAAACGTTTGGATTTAAACCATGCAGGGAGTGTGAGGGACAGATGTCTACCATGGACCCCCACACTGTTTGCTATGGTGTCTAGGGTCCGACCACGACTCCAATTCCTGGTCCTGGTGCTTTCCATGCACCCAAAGGCCATCAAGGAACATAGGGCCAAGCAAAATACAGCCAGGGCAAAGAATGAACAGCACCGTACAAAGTTCTCAACATTGTTTCCAATCTCCACCTTCTTCATCAGGTAAAACAAGAGAAAACATAGGGGAAAGGAGAAGTAATGCTCCAGAGGTAAGTCCCCTCGTTGCTCACCATCGCCAACAGGATTTTCATCCTTGGAGCCAGAACTTGTTGACCTGACGCTGGTAGATCCTCCATGCAGACCCACTCCTTCCATAGACCTGGCTCCAGACAGGCTTCGATTCCAAGAATCCTTGGCATCACTGCCTCCACCTCAAGGACCGCTGTCTTACCTGGAATTCCCGATGCTGGGATTGGATCCAGTGGCGTTCTTAAGCACAGTGTTTTCCATCTCCTCTAATGCAGCAATGCCTTCTGGTATCCCTTCAGGCCCTGCAACCTCTACACGCATGCCACTGTTCATGCCCTTCAAGCCAACGTCATTCAGAGCCTCCATCTTACCATTTTAATCCAGTGTAATGCTTCTTGCCACGACAACCATTGCAGTGGATGGCACCGTTTCTGCCTCCACCACCTCCGCAGCCACCACCACCTCCCTTGGCAACAGATATGACTCCGCCAGTGCTGCAAGCCAATGTTGAGACCCAGGTCTGCTCTCTGAGCGAGGCCCACAAATTGATGAAGCAAGGCTTACACAGCTCGCCCCCATTAGACTTTTTTTTAACAGACTTGGATCCTCTATATGATGATCCTTGTACTGATCAGGACCAAGAGCCTCTTTATTTTCAAGGCCTTTCATCGGCCAGTGACTTGTATACCTTCCCTGAGTTAGCCATGGAATTTCTTGCAGGTCCACCAACACTGAAAGTTGTCTCACTTCATAAAATCATGCTAAAAGCAGATGTTTTGGGTTTACAACTACCTACCACTGAAGCAGACTTGCATCTTCGTTGAAGTTCTCCTACCTTCTCAGCCTCTTCCAAACCTCTTCTCCCCTTCGGTGAGGATTTGCTGGAACCCATCATGGTGGCTTGGGAGAAATCCACCTCAGCACTGGCTGTCAGTTGGCTCGTGATCCACTGTTGTTGTCCTGTTCCTGGAGATCCAGCCTTTCTCTCCACACACCCTTCACTGGAAACTTTAGTCATCTGGGCTTTGTGTTCAGGAGCCCAGTGTGGTGGTGCCTTCCCTACAACCCTTTCTAACCGCGAGTCTAAACGTCTGAAGGCCTGAGGTCTTTTCTGCTGGGAGTGTGGCCCTCAAGTCTCTTAATGGGAACTATTTCCTCAAATGTTATGACCATGTGTAATGGGACATGGCTCAGATGGTGCTACCACATGTTCCCACAGACATGAAGGATCGCTTCCAGGAACTCATAGCCGATGGACAGAATGCATCCTGACATCATCAAACCTGGGCTGGACACAACAGATTCTGATGCATGAGCCATGGGCACCTCAGTCACGATACGATGTTATGCTTGGCTATGGACATCCAACTTTTCCTCAGACATCCAGTCCAATCTAATAGACCTCCCCTTTGATGTAGTTTGCCTTTTTAGTGACAAGGCCAATTCAGAGCTGAAGCATTTTATGACCTCTAAAGCCACCGCACATTCCCTAGCACTATTACGCTTCCGAGCAGAGACTATTGAGCATTTTGTGACTTTCAAGGCTTTGGGAGAGGAACAGCCTTTTGTTCCTGATAGCACCGGCTTGTGCTCCAGCATCAGGCAAACCCAATCACCAGACAACACCGGGAGGACAACGAGGAAAGTGGGGGGGGGGGGTCAGATCCATCTTGCAACTCTCCTCATCCTCCACACAACAAGGGAAGCAGGCTAAGTTCTCTTCCCAAATCCTACACAGCACCTGTGGGAGGGCTGATGTCCCTATTTGTCTCAGCATCGAAGGCAATTACTTTGGACCATTGGGGCCTTCAAATTGTAGAAAGGGGAACACCCTTACCTTCCTTCAGGTTCTGCCCTATCCTACCACCTTCCTTTTCTCCTCCTCCCGAACATTTGTCCCTTCTTCAGCAGCAGGTCTCCCCTGCAAAGGAGCAGTGGAGCTAGTCCCACAGATGGAAAAAGGCAAAGGTTTTTATGCATGTTACTTCCGTGTGCGCAAAGAGGACGGAGGTCTAGGTCTGATTCTCGATCTGAGGAGCCTGAACGTCTTCCACAAAAAAGGAAAAAGTTCAAGGTGCTGGCCCTAACTCAAGTCTTACTTTTGTTAGAGCTTGGAGACTGGATGGTGTCACTCGATCTTCTGGATGGATACTTCCACATCCGTTCCTGTGGTTGCATCAGGAGTACTGGCGATTTGTAGTGGGTTCTATGCCCTGCCAAATTGCGGTACTGCCCTTTGGTTTGACTTAAGAATCTCGCATCTTCACAAAGATGGTGGTGGTGGTTGTGGCCCATCTCAGACAGTTGAGTATCTTTAGTTTCTCGTACTTTGACGACCCCATACTCAAAGCCATCACGCTGGGCATGGTGTCATGCCATTTGCAGTCAATGGCAATGCTGCTGTTGGACCTGAGCCCAAATCTCACCAGTGGCCCTCCCAACGACTCAAGTTTATAGGGCCAGTACTGGACACCATCATTCTCCATGGCTTTCCCCTGTCACAATGAATACAGGACGTTCAGGAGATGGTTCTATCCTCTCAGCACGGTGCAAGAGTTCCAGTCCCAGTGGAGGCTGGTGCTTTTTTAAACTGGTGTGGCAGAAAGCTTTAGTTGAATTTAAAGTGATAGTGTGAGAGATTCTAGATAATCAGAGCTCTCAGAGGGTAGTTGTGGAGAGCAGCTAAGGCTTATCCAGGAGGATGTAAAGCAGTTGCGAATACCAAACAGGCCAGGCAGTGATATACACACAGGAAAGAACCACAGCAGCACTTTTTTTCCCTTTTTTCATGAACATATAAAAATATACTCAGAAACAGGTAGGTAAAAGCATAAAGTAACATTGGCCCCTCTTTGGGGGGGGGTGTGGACAAACCATATACTAAAAAACAAATGAGATGCGAAAATCACTACCAACCCAAGTTACCACCCAAGTCCCTTAGGACTGGAGAAGCAGTAAGACACCAAAGGTAAGTAGCTAGGATTTCCCAGGCAACTGTGTGCAGAGTTGTAACCCCGGGTCAGTTGCCATCGGGTAACGTGGGGAAGTCATGGATGGAGTTTTGTTTTCAAGTTTTAGTACCCTTTCCAGAAGACACAGAGGAAGCCCGTTGGGACAAGGGAGGTTCAAGAGTGCCCCCAACCATGGATACCCAGAGAAGTGGAGTACCAGCACCAGGGAGCCCAGATGCCTAGGGGTGAAGTTGTGTCGGAACCTCCAGTTGAAGACAATGGGAGACCTCCATTGTCCAGCTGCTGTAGTGACCCGTGGACCAGCTCAGCAGAACTCACGTGTGTATACTAGAAGAAGAGGACCTAAGGACAGAGTCCAGACCACCCAGAGGTGCCCAGGTGGAGCAGGGGGCAATGCCCACCCTTCTTGAAGAGGCTTTCCTGTCGGACAGTGGTCATAGAAGTGCAGCTGCGGTGTTCAGGCGATGCAGGAAGATCCCATGAGTCATCCAGGAGCTGTCCCACACCGGTCGCCGGATTGCAGAGAGGTCAGCAGAACCACCAACAACCTTCAGCAAATGCAAGATCGTATTGCACTGAGTGTCGCAGAATTTCGGGGACCAGCAAGGTCCAGGAGACTCTACCTTTGTAGGTAAGTCAGGGCCAGCCCTCAGCAAGCGGGAGAGCCAGCAGGAATAGTTGAAGCCCCCAACAGGACCCTCTGGCAGCAGGCACAGGGAGGCCTCAGCAGCACAGCTAACGGGTGACAGTGTTGCAGACCTTGCAGAGAGCATGTCGTTCCTGAAGTTGTGTAGTGCTGAAGACTGGGGCTTCTTGGAACTAGGAAGTCTTCAGACTGAAGAGCCAACACATCTTGGCAACGACAAACAGATGCAGTGCATAGGGGTTCAAGCCAGGGTGCTCCAGTGAGGGACCTCAGACTTCTCAGTTGCAAAGAAGACATGTCAGACCTGTGGAGGGCCACATGACCATCACCTGTGTTGTAGAGCCTTGGAAAATCCATGGGACAGCAGGGTCCACAAACTGGTCATCATCGTTGAGGTGCCTGCGGGTGCATGGGAGTGACTCTTTTACTCCAAGGGAAATTCCTTCTTGCTTTCCTAAGTGCAGGCAGAGTCCTTGTGGCTCTGGAGGATGCACAGCCTTAGAGGTTGCAGGGTCCTTGCAGTGCATGAGGACAAAGCTGCACTAGGTTGGCATCAAATGTTCCTTTCAAAGCAGGCTGATGGCGCTCAGAGGCACCCCCACCCTAGCCTAGAGACATATATTTCTAAAGCAGAGGTGGTAACCCCTCTCCTCTACAGGATATCCTTTGTTCTGCCTTCCCTTGCCCCAGTTAGGCTCAGCAGCAGGAGGGCAGAACAGCATGTGGGGTCGGCAGAAGCACAGGCTGGCATGCAGACCCTGCAAGGCTGTACAGACAGTCATAGGGGATCCCGTAGAGAACCCTCAGAGTACATAATATCATGGAAGCAACACTGGAATTAGTGTAGTTGCATGATTCCAACATGTTTACTACCAAACATGCCTGTGTTCAGTGAAGCCGTTATGTAGTTGGACATCTCATGTTGACCAGTGTCCACTACATACCTTAAGATGGCCTCCACACGCTTACAAAGCCCAGACACTGGAGACTAGAGAATGTAGGGGCAATTCTGCTCAAGCAGGGGTGCCCTCACACTGAGAATCATGCATCCTGCTCTTGGGGTGAAGGTCTTATCTTTGGGTTAACTTATAGGAAAAGAGGGCAGTGACCGTGATATTAAGTAACATTGTATCTGGGGTGAAAGGTGCATGCACCTTTTCACATATGCTGCAATGGCAGGCCTGTAGTCCTAGTTTGCATAGGCCCCCATGGGTGGCACAATGCATGCTGCAGACCATAGTCTAGGGACTTACATGGGTGCATCAGTAGGCCAATTGTGAGGTGTAAAAGTTACATATCAACTAAATTTAGGGGAGGGAACACTAACACTGGGGTCCTGGTTAGTAGGATCCCAGTGTACTACAATCTAAACATACTGACCCTTGACAAAAAAGTGCTACTTTCCTACTTAAGCCCCTCCTATTCCCTCACAATGAAAGAGGATGATTAGCCTTACCCAGGTGAATCTTTATTTTCTAAATGGAAATATCTGGAAAGTTCATCTGCGTTGGGATGGTTACTCCTAGGTCTGCGTTCCACTGAAAAGCCCATCCCCTGTAAGGAAATGGACCACCTCTAAAGTTTTGGATTTTCACACTTCATCTGTTTGAGCCATAAGAGGGGCTTGTGGTCTGTCTGAACAACAAAGTGAGTGCCGAACAGGTATGGTCTCAACTGTGGCCCAGACCACAGCGAACCGCCTCCGTCTCTATAGCTGACCAACGTTTCTCGCTGGCGGTTCAGCCTCCTGCTGTTTTCAAGCTACTGGTTGATCATGGCCCACTTCATGGAGTTGGGATAGTACTGCTCCTATTCCTGTTTCTAAAGCACCTGTCTGAACAATGAATTGTTTTGAGTAGTCAGGTCTTTCAAGAATTGGAGCTAAGCACATGGCCTTTTTCTGGGCATCTAAGGCCTTTTGACAGCTAACTGTCCAGTTTACCTTTCTAGGCATTTTCATAGAGGTGGGATCATTCAGGGGTGTCACAATGGACCCATACCCCTTTACAAAATTTTCTGTAATACCCAATCAGGCCCAGAAAAGCTCTGACCTGAGTTGAAGCAGTGGGAGCAACCCAAACCACAATGGTTTGGATTTTGCTCTGTAAAGGTTGAACTTGGCCTCCACCTACCAGGTGGCCCAAGTAAACAAATTTGCATTGCCCCATTTGGCATTTGCTAGCCTTGATAATGAGGCCTGTCTTTTTCAAGGCCTCAAGTACACTCCTGAGGTGGACCAGGTGATCCCGCCAGGTGGAACTAAAGACAGCAGTATCATCTAGATATGCTGCACTAACGTTTTCCAGGCCTTCCAGAACCTGACTCACCAACCTCTTAAATGTGGCAGGTGTATTTTTCAAACCAAAGGGCATCACAGTAACTTGGAAGTGCCCACCAGGAGTTAAAAATGCAGTTTTTGGTTTGGCAGCATCTGTCAACCTGATCTGCCAATAGCCTCCAGCCAAGTCAAAAGTAGTGAGAGCCACAGTATCAACAAGTTCATCTGCCCTTAGTGCAGCATTGAGACCTCTGTAGTCTACACAGAACCTCATCTCTCCTCCCCCTCCCCTCCCCCCGGGGAATGAGGTTTGGGTACTAAAACTGCAGGACTAGCCTGTCTGAAGGCTCAATAACCCCCAGCTCTAGCATCTTCTGGATCTCTACTCTGATGCAGTCAATAACATGGTCAGGCTGCCTATAGATGTTGCAGACTATTATCTGTGCCCACATTATGGGCACACCAGGTGGTCGGTCTGGGTATCAGGGAGAAGAGTCCCAGAAACTGAGTACCTATCTGCAGTTAGTTTGTTGCTGGGCAGTGAGGCTGTCAGCAAAGACCACACCATCTACTGAACCATCAACAGGGTTGTCGGAGAGAGGATCAGGGAGAGGGTCACTCTCTTCTTCCTGTCCCTCATCAGTGGCCATGAGCAAGCTCATGTCAGCCCTGTCAGAGTAAGGTTTCAGGCGATTCACATGAAGCACTCTTGGGTGCATCTTGGAGTGCCCAGCTCCACCAAGTAGGTGACCTCACCTTTCGCTTCAACAATTGTGTGGGGGCCACTCCACTTATCTTGGAGTGCTCTTAGGGCCAAAGGCTCCAAAACCCACACCTTCTACCCTGGCTGGTAAACAGTCAAAACAGCCTTCTGGTCATGACATAACGTTTGCAGTTCTTGGCTGGCCTCAAGGTTTTTATTTGTCTTCTTCATGTACTCAGCCATACATGAACGTAGGCGTAATACATAATCCAAAATATCCTGTTTGGGAGTTTTGAGAGGCTGCTCCCATCCCTCCTGCACAAGACAAAGAGGACCCCTAACTGGATTCCCAAACAGAAACACAAATGGACTGTAGCCCACTCCCTTCTGTGGAACCTCTCTGTAGGAAAGTAGAAGACAAGGTATTAGGACATCTCATCTCCTCCTGAGTTTTTCAGAGAGTCCCATAACCATACCTTTTATGGTTTTGTTGACTTTTCCAACTCAGCCACTTCCTTGTGGATGGTATGGGATGGTGAATTTATAAGTTGCACCACACTCCTTCCACATTGCTTTCAGGTAGCTTCACTCACAAGCAAGATAGGACCAATGTATTTGTTGGTTCAGTACCGGCTTGCGGACCAGGGACTCCTGTCAGCCTGCACAGCAGACTGGGAGTGCGGAGACACTGATGTTGCTCGGGGGTGCACGCCTGAGCGGCAGCCAAGATTGCCTGCAGAGCGGTCTTCTGAGGAGCCTGACGCAGATTGGAGTGGAGCACAGAGGACCGTGGCTGTGAGGCTACCTGTCGCTCAGCTGGAGCATGCTACGCTGGAGGACTGGACTGGGTTCAGCCACGTGGCTACTGTACCCAGAGGGCGGGTGCTGTAGGCAGCTTGGTTTCTGCAAGGTTTGGAGACCACCAACAGAATAACTCTTAAGTTACCTGCCATACTGGGGAATGTTTGCGTGGCTCTGCGCTTCCAGGGTGGAAGCAATGGACTTTGTATTTTAAAAATGTTTTTTTTACAGACCTTATCATCCCCTTTCCGGCATCCCAAGACCTTCTCTCTCTTGCCACCCTTGGCGCAGCGCATTTATAAAGAGACCCTAACGCACTCAGCTGTGCGCTAAGCGGAACGTGGCTGAGACCTGATGCTTGCCTCCTAAGAACTGCTTAGATACCGGCGAGACTGTGCTCTTTGCTGCTGCCTGCAGGGGGCGACCTATGCTGTGTTGCTTTGTGGATCTGATGCGCTGAGTCCTGGGTTGGACCCTGCCATGGATACTGCCCTGCACCTGAGAACCACGCACAGGCATTATTGGGGGGGCCCCAGCACGTCCTGTGCCACTACGTGCTGAGCTTCACCCCTGCTGTGGGTGCTACCGTGGCTGGCTTTGGCCTGGCTCAGTGCCTGTGTGACCTGTATCGCTCTGCAGGCTTGCATGCAGTCGTCAGCTGCTCCGCTGAAGACTGCAATAAAGAAATCTGATGGAAAGCAGACAAAACTTCATTTTGAGGCCAGGAAGTCAGCCAGATTTCAGTGTGACAGGACACATGTGATGCCCTCCGTGCATAAACCGGTTTCCTCCAGTGCAGGAGCCCCAGGAACAACAGACCATAGAGGACATTTCATAAACAGGCAACATGAAGTCCCTTCTGATGACCATGCAAAGCACTTTGTCCTCTATTGACAGCAAGATGGACAACGTGTGCCAGGTTGGATTCTCTCACCAATAAACTGGAAAAACAGGCCAGATGAACAAATTATTTTGGTTGTGGAAGACACTGTGCACACTAAGAGTGAGCAGCTGTTACAAATGGAAAAAGTATTGAAGATTATAGTGGCTAACAATGAAGATCTTGAAGCTAGATCTAGGAGGAACAATCTGCGGATAGTGGGAATTCCAGAATCCACAGATACTAGTCTCATGGAACAATATGTTGAACACCTCTTCACTACTCTCTTTGGCACAGATTCCTTCTCAAAGCTATTGGTAGTAGAGCAGGCGCACAGGTCCTTAGCTGCGAGGCCTCTGCCGGGGTGCATCTCCCGGTCCGATAATTTCTCACCTCTTGAACTACAGAGATAGGGATGCAGCCCTGAGGATGGCGCAGGAGGAACAAGCACTTAAATTTGAAGGCAATTAATTATCTATACACCCAGACTTCACTGGGGCTGTGCAGGAGGCCTGCAAGAAGTTCAGCAGAATCAAGTGGACACCTGGCAGAGCTCTGGGAACCTTCCTAGGGGAGGAGCTGGACAGAGGGGTGGTCCCTCTCATGTCCTTTATGTGGTTTCCCGCCAGAGCGGAGGCCGGGGGGCTCCTACACTGGAGAAAGCCGGTTTATGCACAGAGGACATTACATGTGCCCTTCAAAGCAGTCTGGTGGTGCTCAGAGGCACCCCCACTCCAGCCCAGAGACACCTATTTCTAAAGGAGAATTGGTAACACCTCTCCTCTATAGGAAATCCTTTATTCTGCCTTCCCTTTACCGAGCTAGGCTCAACAGCAGAAGTGCAGAACAGTGTCTGGGGTCAGCAGCAGCACAGGCTTGCTTACAGAGCCTGCAGGCCTGTACAGGCAGACATGAGGGATCCCTTAGGGAACCCCAGAGTACATGGTATCATGCAACTAGCGCTGGAATCGGTTTAGTTGCATGATTCCAACATGTTTGATACCAAAAATGCCTAGGTTCAGTGAAGCCATTGTGTAATTGGACATCTCATGTTGACCAGTGTCCATTACATTCCTTAAGATGGCTTCCCCGCACTCACAAAGCCCAAAAAATGGAGTCTGGGCTTTGTAGGGTCACCTCTGCTCAGGCAGTGGTGCCCCCATACTGATAACCATGCACCCTGCCCTTGGGCTGAAGGGCCTACCTTAGGGGTGACTTATAGGGTCAGAGTGCAGTGACCGTGATATAAAGTAACCCTATATCTGGGGTGAACAGTGCAAGCACCATTTCACACAGGCTGCAATGTCAGGCCTATAGTCACAGTTTGCATGGCCCCGATTGGTGGCACAATGCATGATGCAGCCCATGGGGGACCCCTTGTGTACCAATGCCCTAGGTACCT
This sequence comes from Pleurodeles waltl, assembly GCF_031143425.1. Lineage (NCBI taxonomy): Eukaryota > Metazoa > Chordata > Amphibia > Caudata > Salamandridae > Pleurodeles > Pleurodeles waltl. The sequence goes on along the minus strand of NC_090443.1, from coordinate 443,924,755 downwards.
AAGTACCATATACTAGGGGCTTATAGGGGTGCACCAGTTTTGCAAATTGTGAGGTGTAAAAGTTACATATCAACTGCATTTAAGGGAGAGAACACTGACACTGGGGTCCTGGTTAGCACAATCCCGGTGTACTACAGTCTAAACATACTGACACCAGGCAAAAAGTGGGGGTAACTATGTCAGAAAGGTGCTACTTTCCTACACCTTCCCTTGCCCAAACCTTATTTACTGTATCCTTCAGAGTGTTCCCTTTCTGTAAACAGGGCTGTAACTCTTGTTCTTATCTGTTAACATTTGGTGTGCATTCATAGACCAAGGTCAAATGTCAGGTGCAGTCTTGCAAAGGCACCGGTTTACTTTTAGCTCTCCGACTGCAAAGTGAGAAGATTTATTTGACAATCTTACTGGATACTTGGGGTAGGAAAGAGGTTTGTTTCTACCATACAACAACATTTAAATGAACTGTGTAAGTATTTCAGAATATATCTGTGACCGGGCGGGTTCAAGGACCACACGTAGAGGTTGGATTGGTTTGTTTTGGATGTGATTTATTATGGTTTTACGACAAAATAGTTCTTCATATACGTGGCTTTCTGATGCTGTTTAATGGTTTCGTTTGTTGTCCTTTCCCTGGATTTCACCTCTTCCTTGGTTTAATTCTCTCTGGCAGGGCTCCCAGGAAGCACATGTGGGGAAGAGAACAAGAAAGGTATTGGTAAGTTCCTTTTCCTTCTTTTGCCTACTTCTTTCTTTTTCTATCCTTTACTTTTCTCTCTTCTCTTATATCCCGTGGGTTTTTCTCTACCTTTCGGGTTATTTACGAGCTTCTTGAGTGATCTGTCTCTCTCTCTTTCTCTGGTATTTCTGCTATCTGTGTTGCTCTGTGTCTCTCTGATTTTCTAGACGTATCTTTTGCTATACTGTTCTTTCTTTGTTTTCCTTTTTTTTTTCTTCTACTGCTTCTTCTCTGGATCTCTCTGGTTTTGCCGTTTTTTATTAGGTATCCTTCTTCCCTTTTTCTGGTCATGTCCTCCCACTCCCCCTTGTCTCTTGTTCCCTTCCACTCCCATCCTCCCACCCCCTCTTGATTGTTGTTCCCTTCCCCACCCGACCTCCTGCCTTCCTGTTGCGCCCGTTTTTGGGCTCTCTCCACGCACCTGTGGCTGCCACACTTCTCCGGAAGCGTGGCGGGTCGGATCGCGTCATGCTTCCTGGGACGCCGAGATGGCCGTTCCGCCGGATGCCTCCTCTGTTCCTTCCTGCTAGAATTCCTCCGTTCCTCTCTCCAACGCCGCGCCTTCCTGCTCCTCCGTTGCGCCCCGCACTCTCCACCACTGCCTGCCTTTCAGCTCCTCCAGGTCCCGCCTTCGTCGCCGGAAGGGCTTCCTGATTGGATTCCTCAGCATGAGGATCCGGGGCACTGTAGGCAGCGGCAACACCAGTCGGGTTCGTGTACGGGCCACCTCGGGCCTGCCCGTCACAATATCCGAATTAAGAACACAAATGAAGCACATTTTTGTTCATTCTGAAGTGTGTTGGAAACAAATACCTTAATATGATCAAAACAAATTGTTACACAAGGTGATGTAATTTCCCCACACTTTCTTCTGTGCACTCTATAGTATTCAAGCTGTATGTCTGTGCAAATGTAATGGTCATTTCATTTGAAAATGTGTTGTCTATAATGGCAGAGTGCTACCACACCATGAATACTCCACCACTCTACGCCACTACAGTCTACGCTCAGGAGTTCGCTCTTTACTGCATGACCACCATGCTTAAACAGTAATGTACTGCATATCCCTGTGAACATGAACGTTTAGAATTTGATCATATGTATATAATCTAGATGTGTATTTCTTTGAACAAATATGTATGTATAATAACAGTTTTTTCCTCTTAATATATATATATATATATATATATATATATATATATATATATATATATATATATATATATATCTGTATCACAAACACACGTTCCCAACTGGAAAAGAATCACTCAAATCTCCTTGTGAGTGCAAAGGTGATTAAATGAAGCCTCTCCCGATGCGTTTCGGTCCCAACGGACTTTCATCATGGGTAACGGACTAAAGTGACCATCACACATACATACAAAATATAGTGAAAACAGTGAAAGGGCTCGTTCAGCGTCAGTTCACATGGTCACCATCTTGGAATGGTTTTAGTAAAACAAACAAAACATATGATCATACTATAACTGCATGTGCATAACAATTTTCTTATTCAAAATGCTATGATGCATCATCCAAATTTCAAATTTTACCAATCAAAACACAATCCATCTAACCTAGTGATTAAATTTGTTTTTCTTCTTAATTAGTGTTTATTATGTCTTTTGTATCCCTAAATTGGGTTTGACTGTAGTTGGACTCTTCCAGTCACTAGGCATAATCTTTACATAAATCTAACATAACATATATCACAAACATTTAATTTCCATGCAGATAAAACATTTTTATAAAATCAAAATACAAACTACACTAAGGGCCTGATTCTAACTTTGGAGGACGGTGTTAAACCGTCCCAAAAGTGGCGGATATACCACCTACCGTATTACGAGTCCATTATATCCTATGGAACTCGTAATACGGTAGGTGGTATATCCGCCACTTTTGGGACGGTTTAACACCGTCCTCCAAAGTTAGAATCAGGCCCTAATTGTAGTTACAGTAATTGTATCTCGCCCTAGTGGTCTTGTTACCCTGCACATACTAGGAATATGATAGTGGCTTATAATTGTCATAATATTGCCCAAGTGGGCATAAAAATAGACTTCTTGATTTTGTTTGTCCAAAATACCATGAGTTGATCTGAACAAAAAATTAATGAAAATAATTCAAATCAGTTTAAATCCATGGTTATTAAACTACCTGATGAAGCAAAGATTCAAGAAAATATCGTCATATCAATAAATCAATATAAATGAACAGCCATTTCTTCATCCAAAATTAGTCCCCGCGGAATCCTTGTATCAAACTGTAAAATGTATCTTGATTCTAATACTCATAGTTGTTTTTCTTTGTCCCCTCCTCTGCTATTGACTTCCACTTTATCAACTACCATAAATTGTAGTAAATTAGCATTGCTAGAATGAAACTCTGCAAAATGTCTTGCACCAGTGTATGTGGCATCCTTGTGTGTGATGGCTCTCATATGTTCCTTAAAGGGCCGCTCCCCGCAACATGAAATAGTCCAAAAAAGAAATCCCTGGTGTCTAGTGGGCATTCCTTTCCCCCAATGCCCCTTTCACTAACAATCTCCACCGGCCGCAGGAGAAACTTACCTGTTTCTCTGTCGTCGCCTGGAAGCCATTTGCTTGGCCTCTAATGATGTCAGTGCACAATTGCATGCTGACGTCCTTAGATGAGGGCGAGTGTGGAAGGGGAAGCGATTCCCCTACCATCCCTGCCCATGGGAGGGGGGTGGGAGGCTGTCGGAGGGAGCGCTAGTGCTTCCTCCAAGGGCCGGGTGCAGGACGTAACGGTTACGTCCTCGGCACCCGAGTGGAACTGCCAAGGGTGGAACTGTTACGTCCAAGGCACCCGAGGGGTTAAGTTTGAATACGTTAACACTTCCATGTCCATTTTATATGCCAGTACACACTGTTTCTATTGGAGGACCAAAACGTGGCAAGTGAAAAGGGACTCAAATGCTGTCATCCTGGTTCCAATACTCATTAATTGGCCTATCATTTTTAGGCCGATCTGCCCCCAAGGAGGGCAGAAACCACTTGAAGCCAGGGATTGTTTTTGTGTGGGGGGTCCCTGGGGCAAGGGTCGCCCCCTCCCAAAGGTGGTAAAGCACAGTTGGGCAGTTCTGCCCCCCCCCCCTTAGGGGCAGATCGGCCTATTTTCTTTAGGCCCATCTGCCCCCAAGGGGAACAGGAACCACTTAGCGCCTGGGATCTTGTGTGTGTTTTGTGTGGGTGGGCGGCCACTTGGGCAAGGGTCGCAGGGACCTTGTTTACAAATGTCGGCCCTGGACCGGCCAACGAGTACCCTGGGGGCACAGATGGGAGCCAAGGAACAGACATCCGCAAACCTGGATATCTGGGTGAAAACAGAACTTGAGAGAGGACTGTGGGCGCGTTGAGAGAGAGAAGAGAATGCAGAAGACACACATGGAGACGAGAGCCCGGGAGAGCGACTGGGCCCGAAGAGCGAAAGGGAAAACCCAGAAGCCAGAGAGCCGACCTGTAACCGAGGCACAGGTACACCAGTGGTTGAACAGTGTTTGGATGCAACTTCCCGCCACGTCCCTGGAGGGACGTGGCTATCGCAGGTATGTACCTGATTCTTGAGCCCAATAGCCTATTTTACAGGCGAGAGAGGAAGGCGGGTGGTTTGGGACAAACGCTGGGAGGGAGTAGAGACAAACCCAGCATCAACAACCTAGTGATTGCTGTCACTCTACCTATATATACTCAAGGTAGAAAGATAACAACACGATTAGTTTTTTTTTGGTTTTATTATTTTTGTTTCTTGCTTCCCCGTTTCTACTAGCCCTCACTAAATGGCTACTGTGACGGTTACAAGCTCGGAATTAAAACCACCAGAGATAGCTTTAAGTCTGCAAGAGAGCACCCCAACACAGCAGTGGGAATCTGGGCACCCATTATTTCCTTTTCAGTTCTGTCACCCACCACCCCACACCTTCCCTCCTAACCCTTACAAATAACACTCGAAGCAAACCACTCAACTGTCTTCCCCTTTGTTATTTTTCCTCCTGACAACGCATCCTTGCTGCTCCTTCCTGATGTCGGCGAGCCTACAGCCGAAGAAGATCCTCTAAAAAAGGAAAGCCGAGAAAGACAGAGAGACCTAAGGAAGTAAAAAACTAAAGCGAAGAGAACACAGACTGTTAAGGACACTTAAGATAATAGAATACTTTGTCATATCAATAAAAGAACATTATTAGAAAAAGTAATGGGACTCCAACAGAGTTATTCACCTCTCCCCTACAGTAACGCTATTCCCCAGCCTCTACAGTGGTGTCAGAAGTGGGACAGCGGTATCGGGAGAGAAAAAGAGACTTTACTCCATCCTGTGAAATGGGACCCAAACCCACGATTGAGGATATGATCCAGCAGTTGGCGGAGGGACAACGCCACTTACAGGTCGTGTGGGAGGAACACCAAAGGGAAGCCCGGACGGACAGAGAAACTCTTCAAAGCGCTTTAAAGAGCCAGGCCACAATCATAGCGAATAACTAGCTTGTTCATGAGACCGCCTTGCCGAAAAAGACAGATACAATAGCAGCAACACGGGTCCATCCCAACGTGCCTAGCTCTGTCCTCCAGAAATATCAAGAAGGTGAAGACCCTGACGCGTTCTTCACCAACTTTGTGAGAGTTACAACATGTGCCACGTGGCCACAAGATAGATTGGGACAGTACGTGGCCCCCTTACTGACGGGTAATCTACAAGCCACCTATCAAGCAGTTAACCCTGGGGGTACTACCCAGTATGCAGATATAAAGAAAAGCATACTGGAGCGGGTTCGCTTTGACACTGAGTACCACAGACTTAAATTTATAAAAGCCAAATGGTGTCCATCAGAGAATCGCTCTGCACTTTATTTCCGAGTAAAGGATTTGGGACTGAGGTGGTTGGGGCCTGTTGGTACCGACAGAGAGGATGTTATTTGGGTGATCCTCCTTGAGCAATACCTGGAAGCCTTACCGTCAGCCACCTGCAACTGGATAAAACAGCACCCCAATGTGGATACTACCACAGCAATAGACCTGGCGTGTGCATACCATCGATCTGCTGACTTTAAAGCCGGACCATCCATAGGAGCCAACCCACCCAGTCGACCTCTAGGGCCCTTATACCACCCTACCCTTCGCAAAAGTCCAGAGGAAACGTTTATTCCCAGATTCAAAGAGAAAACCCCTACCCAACAACCATAATGCTACAGTTGTGGAGAGTGGGGTCACATCGCCCACACGTGCTCTCACAAAGAAGAAAAGCCAGAACCCATAGAAATTGGCGTTACCCGCGGAAGAGTATTTTATACTGGAAAAGAGAATTCCAAGTATATAAAAGAGATGGCCATTAACGGACAGAACACTACCGTCTTGGTTGACTCAGATTGTAGTCAATCTGTTATTAGAGCAAGCCTGGTAGACTGAAAAGCTCAAACACCCAGGAACATGGTCTCTATATGTTGTATTCATGGAGACATGAAGGAATATCCCTTGGTCTCTATCTCCATTGCATGGGAAGAACGAAGAGACATAATAAAGATGGGAGTTACTGACAATTTAGTAGAAGAAGTCATTGTGGGCACTGATTATACATATTTTTCTGACTTACTTCACCGTATACAAACTAAAAACCAGGTGGATTGATGGTGGGAGGATGCTCCCTTTGCCGGAATACACATAAGTCCTGGGGAAGATTGATATAAACCTAGCAGAAAGGAGAAAAGAGAAGGAAAGAAATTACATCAATCAAAAGAAGAGACCACCAAAAGGGGGGAAGCGAGAAGGATAGCAGTCACCTCTCTTCCTTCTTTTCGTAGTAGCCAAAGAGAGGATCCCACCCTACAAAATGCATGGAGGTCAGCTGCATCTGAGATAACGGGAGAGGGGGTCCCTATCTTCTTGTTCAAAAAGGTCTCCTGTATAGAATAACGAAACCTAATAACAGGGAAAAGAAGCAACTAGTGATTCCGGAACCCTACTGCACTCAAGCCTTACATCTATCCCATAGTCACATGGGGGGGGGGGCACTTTGGGAGGGAGAAGACAGAGGAATATCTTTTACGCCGTTTTTACTTGCCTGGGGTATTTTCACAAATCCGACCGTTCTGCCAACAGTTCCCCAAATGCCATTTGATAAACCCTGGCCCACAAAAGAAAGCACCCCTGTATCCGCTTCCTATTATTGACATCCCGTTCTCAAGGGTAGGTATGGATTTAGTAGGCCCCCTCATTCCCTCCTCAAAAGGGTATACGTATAACCTTGTGCTAGTCGACTACGCAACCCGGTACCCAGAGGCTATACCTCTGTCCAGTATGACCACTAAAAGTGTGGCTCATGCCATGGTCGGGTTCTTCTCACAAGTAGGATTTCCCAAGGACATTCTAACAGATCAGGAAACCCCGTTTATGTCACAACTAATGACTCAAATATGTCAAATACTGGGCTGAAACACATACGGACCTCCGTATATCACCCCCAGATGGACGGCCTCGTGGAGAGGTATAACTGTACCCTAAAGACCCTCTTGAAGAAGACTATCTCTGAGTCGGGGAAGGACTGGGACAAAAAGCTGCCCCTGGTCCTTTATGCGAAAAGAACTCTGTACAATCCTCTACGGGTCATAGTTCTTTTGAGCTGGTTTTCGGTTGCCAGCCCTGAACCCTCTTAGACATGGCAGCAGAACTGTGGGAGGAGGAAGAGGGTGGGGACAAAGCCCTCCTAGAATACACCCAACAACTAAAATCCAAAATCCAGACCGTATGGGAGGATGTACGAGTACATCTTGAGAAAGCTCAAGAAAAACAAAAACAATGCTATGACAAAAACACCAACCTCAGGCAACTACAACCCGAGGATAAGGTCCTCATATTATTACCTAGCTCGGACAATGAGCTATTAGCGAAATGGCAGGGTCCATATAAAGTTCTGGGTGCAGAGACTTCTGTAACATATACCATTGAATTGTAAGAAAACCCAAAGAAAACACAGATATACCATGTAAACCTACCGAAAAAGTGGGAAGAACCTGAAGACACTGCAACTCCTCTGCCAACAGGGTTTCTTGTAAAGACGGTAAAAGAGTTCGAAATCTGGTTATAGCTAACAGACCAGGACACAGTAACCGATACCCCCCTCAAAAACACCTCCCTTTTAGCCGATCAATAACAACAGCTGAACTCTCTCCTCTCCAAGCACAAATCACTATTTTCCCCGATACCCGGGAAGACAACCCTGATATAACAGCATATTAAATCCCAACCAGGAAAGGTTGTTTGTCTCTGACCATATCGAATCCCAGAAGCCTGAAAGCAGTTAGTAGAACAGGAAGTGGAAAAGATGCTACAGATGGGCATTATAGAACCCACCATGAGTCCATGGTGCTCCCCAGTAGTTCTCGTGCATAAACCGGATGGGTCCATCTGGTTTTGTATCGACTTTAGGCAACTGAACACTATATCACAGTTCGATACCTACCCCATCCCACGTGTTGACGAACTCCTAGAACGACTAGGCAAAGCCCGGTACATGTCCACATTGGACCTTACTAAAGGTTACTGGCAGAGTCCGTTATCAACAAGGGACAAAGAGAAAACGGCTTTCTCTACTCCATCAGGCCTCTATCAGTTCACTGTCCTCCCTTTTGGATTACACAGAGCCCCAGCCACCTTCCAAAGGCTCATGGATAACTTGTTACGCCATCACACCGCGTATGCTGCCGCTTACCTCGATGATATAGTGGTCTATAGTGAATCAAGGGCTGAATACATAACTCATTTAGACGAAATATTCTGCCTCTTACAAAACGCAGGGCTCACCGCCAACCCTTCTAAATGTAAACTAGCCTGTAACGAGATCGCTTACCTTGGCTATTATATAGGAAGGGGCCAGATTAAACCCCAAATGAGTAAGGTTGAAGCCATTCTCTGAGTACCCACCCCATCCACGAAGAAAGAGTTGCACTCCTTTCTAGGATTGGTAGGTTACTATAGAAGGTTTATCCCACACTATTCCACCCTGGCTGCCCCTTTAACTGATCTCTTAAAAAAATGACAACCCACAAAGATGAAAACCTTGACTCCTGCCCAACAACACAGTTATTCCATCCTGCAGGGAAGCCTGACCACAGAGCCAGTGTTCCGTTGCCCAGACTTCCAAAAGCAATTCTATCTACAGACTGATGCTTCTGATGTGGGGATAGGGGCCGTATTGTTTCAAAAAGATGAGAATGATAATAGCCACCCCATCGTATTCATAAGTCGAAAACTCCTACCACAGGAACAGCGTTACCCGATAATCGAAAGAGAGTGTCTAGCTATCCAATGGGCCATTGAGAATCTCCAATATTATCTACTAGGGCACCCCTTTATACTACATACCGATCATGCTCCCCTCACTTGGTTGTCCTGCCATAAGAATACTAATCCACGGATCCTACGTTGGTTTATGGAATTCCAACCATTTACCTTTCAGGTACAACACCTACCAGGAAATCAATTGTGTACTGCTGATTATCTGTCGAGATATCCCCTTGACCAGGAACTCGAACAGTCCCCTTCTAGGAGAGGGGTGTGTAACAGGGTCACGGGGACCCTATTTACGAATGTCGGCCCTGGACTGGCGAACCGGTACCCCGGGGGCACAGACGGGAGCCAAGGAACGGAACAGACATCCGCAAACCCAGATATCTGGGTGATAACAGAACTTGAGAGAGGACTGCGGGTGCGTCGAGAGAGAGAAGAGAACGCGGAAGACACACATGGAGACGAGAGCCAGGGAGAGCGACCGGGCCCGAAGAGCGAAAGGAAAAACCCAGAAGCCGGAGAGCCAACCTGTAACCGAGTCACAGGCACACCGGCAGTTGAACAGTGTTTGGATGCCACTTCCCGCCACGTCCCTGGAGGGACGTGATTATCGCAGGTACGTACCTTCTTCTTGAGCCCAATAACCTATTTTACAGGGGGGTAGTTTGGGACAAACACTAGGAGGAAGTAGAGACAAACCCGGCATCAACAACCTAGTGCTTGCTGTCACTCTACCTATACGTACTCAAGGTAGAAAGATAACAACACGATTTGTTGTTTTTTGGTTTTATTATTTTTGTTTCTTGCTTCCCCGTTGCTACTAACCATCACTAAAAGGCCGCTGTGACGGTTACAGGCTCGGAATGAAAACCACCAGAGATAGCTTTAAGTCTGCAAGAGAGCACCCCAACACAGCGGTGGGAATCTGGGCACCCATTATTCCCTTTTCAGTTCCGTCACCCACCACCCGCACCTTCCCTCCTAACCCTTACAAATAACAGTCGAAGCAAACCACTCTCCTGCCTTCCCCTTTGGTATTTTTCCTCCTGGCGACGCGTCCTTGCTGTTCTCTCCTGATGTCGGCGAGCCTACAGCCGAAGAAGATCTTCTAAAACAGGAAAGAAGAGAAAGACAGAGAGACCTAAGGAAGGAAAAACCTAAAGCGAAGAGAACACAGACTGTTAAGGACACTTAATATAATAGAATACTTCATCATAACAATAAAAGAACCTTATTAGAAAAAGTATTGGGACTTCGACAGAGTTATTCACCTCTCCCCTACAGTAATGCTATTTCCCCAGCCTCTACAGGGGGCAATATATTTTGTGCCATTTCTGCCCCCCCCCCCCTTGGGGCAGATCAACCTATTTTTTTAGGCCGATCTGCCCCCAGGGGGGCAGAAGCCACTTGAAGCCAGGGATTGGTTTTATGTGTGTTTTTTGTGATGGGGGTGGCCCCTTGGGCAAGGGTTGCCCCCCCTAAGTGGGCAAAGCACTGTTGGGCAGTTAATTTCTTTTTGTAGGCCCATCTGCCCCCAAGGGGGGCAGAAACCACTTTGTGCCATGGATCTTATGTGTGTTTTGTGTTGGGGGGGTTGCTCCCCTTCTGGGCAGATCAGCCTATTATGTTTAGGCCCATCTGCCCCCAAGGGGAGCAGATGCCACTAAGGCGCCAGAGATTTTTTTAGTTTTTTTTTTTTTGTATGGGGGGCGGCCTCTTGGGCAAGAGTCGCCCCCCCCCAAAGGGGGCACACAACTGTTGGCCATTTCTGCCCCCCTGGGGGGCAGATCGGCCTATTGTTTTTAGGCCCATCTGCTCCCAAGGGGGACAGAAACCACTTAGCACTATAGATCTTGTGTGTGTGTGTGTTTTGTGTAGGGGGGGGCCCTAATGGTCATTTCTGCCCCTCTTGGGGGCAGATCGCCTAATATTTTTAGGCCCATCTGCCCGGAGCAGGCCAGAGACCACTGGACACCAGAGAGAATTTCTAAATGTTTGGTGGCGGGCTGTTTGTCAACTGGGGAAGTTTTTGCATTTGTGATTGTAACAGTTTATTTCTCCTTTTTTTGTTCTAGTTCAAAGCTTTTGCTTCCTTTGCTGTGACTCCTTGTGGTTTTGGCAGTGGTTGACCTACAGTTTGCGAAATTGCATGTTTTAGGTAAGAAAAAACAATTGTTAGGTATCTTTGTATCGGCAGACCGAGGGGAACATTGGGTGGTAGTAAATTTGTACTGGCACAGTGAACCTACAAAGATTGGGTTTGGTAGGCTTCCTTAGCTGACCGGGACCAAAAATGCAGGTGCCCCCCCCTGCAAAAACAGGTAGTTTAGTAATAGATCATTTTGATGTGTCCACGTTGTGTTTTGGGTTGGGGCATTTCGTGTCGCGGGCACTAGGCCTACCCACACAAGTGAGGTACCATTTTTATCAAGAGACATGGAGGAACGCTTTGTAGAAGGACGTCTGTTGCTCCACTCAGATTCCAGAACTTTCCATCCCTGAAATTTGAGGAAAAAGTGTTTTTTTTTGCCAAATTTTGAGGTTTGCAAAGGATTCTGGGTAATAGAACCTGATGAGGGCCTCACAAGGCACCCCATTCTGGATTCCCTAGGTGTCTTGTTTTTAAAAATGCACAGGTTTGGTAGGTTTTCCTAGGTCCCGGCTGAGCTAGAGGCCACAGCGAGGCACTTTCCCAAAAACACATCAGATTTCAATGTAAAAAATGTGATGTGTCCATGTTATGTTTCCTGTTGTGGGCATTAGGCCTACCAACACAAGTGAGGTACCATTTTTATCGGGAGACTTGGGGGAACACAGAATAGAAGAACAAGCATTATTGCCCCTTGTCTTACTCAACATTTTTGCCTTCCAAATGTAAGAGAGTGTGTAAAAAAGACGTCTGTTGCCCTGTAATTCACATACTAGTATGGTGACCCGGGAATTCAGAGATGTGCAAATAACCACTGCCTCTCAACACCCTTTTCTCTTGCCCATTTTGGAAATACAAAGGTTTCCTTGATACCTATTTTTGACTCTTTATATTTTACCAAGTAAATTGCTATATACCCAGTGTACAATGAAAACCCATTGCAAGGTGCAGCTCATTTATTGGCTCTGGGCCCCTAGGGTTCTTGATGAACCTACAAGCCCTATATATCCCAGCAACCAGAAGAGTCCAGCAGACGTAACGGTATATTGCTTTTGAAAATCTGACATCGCAAGAAAAAGTTAAAGAATAAAACGTGGAGAGAAATTGCTGTTTTTTTCACCTCAATTTCAATTTCAATTTTTTTATTTCAGCTGTTATTTTCTGTAGGAAAACCTTGTAGGATCTACACAAATGACCCCTTGCTGAATTCAGAATTTTGTCTACTTTTCAGAAATGTTTAGCATTGGTTTCACACCCATTTCTGTCACTAACTGGAAGGAGGCTAAAAGCACGAAAAATAGTAAAAATGGGGCATGTCTCAGTAAAATGCCAAAATTGTGGTGAAAAATGTGGTTTTCTGATTCATGTCTGCATGTTCCTTAAAGCTGGGAAGATGGTAATTGTATCCGTAAAACCTTTGTTGATGCCATTTTCAGGGAAAAAACAACATGCTTTCTTCTGCAGCCCCTTTTTCCCTTTTTTTGCAAAAACAAATGAAATTTTAGCTGTATTTTGGCTAATTTCTTGGTCTCCTCCAGGGGAACCCACAAACTCTGGGTACCTCTAGAATCTCTAGGATATTGGAAAAAAGGTAGCTTATATGGACAAAAAGTTATGACGGCCTAAGCACGAGCTGCCCCAAATAGCCAAAAAAAGGCCTGGCACGTGAGGGGGAAAAGGCCTGGCAGCAAAGGGGTTACGAATTGAGAAAGGCACATGTTGCTAAACACCTCTTCTTAAAATAAATAAGGAACTGACCCCCATAAGTGCTTCATGCCGTTCTTTGTGCAGATTTACATGAGTTCCATCCTAATGTTTCATGGACAGTAGCACACGCCCTGAGTTCGATGGAATCGTTTTGGAAGTGTTAATTTGCAAACTGCCTTAACCGCCGCCTTGGAGTGAAAGGAGGTACTTATCTTGTTGACAATGTCACAAGTTATTGAACTTGAGGATGTGGAATCATTGAATTAACACCTTCGAAAGGTTCATGCCATTTTCCATTGTGGCTGTGGCAAGGGGAACTTTGTTAAGGATCAACAGTTTGTTTGAGGAGGCACAACTGTTTGGGGGATGTGGCAGCCCAATCTGATTGAGATTTCTAGTTGCAGATTCCTTACTTTAGAATCTTCCCCCAGGTGTCAGACTGAATCCAGAGATTTTTCTTTGAGCAGTACCTTTGCGTGCCGTCAGGTGGCGTCGGTCGACTCTGCGGGCACAGTTGGCGTTGTGGTTGCCATGATGATATTGCGGTTGTGTGTAGGTACCACCTCGGTGCGCTGACATCAGTTCTTTTCTTTCCTCTCCAGCTTATGCGCGGATCCAGAGAAGAGCTATCCCTAGCCATTTTTTCGCTAACTGCGACACTTTTGTCGATTTCTTTTGACGAGTTTTGGATGCTTCGAGGGATGTCCAGAAAGACCGGATTCAAGCTCTGTGACTCCTGTCACTGAATGATGTCTGTGAGAAATCCGCACCTCATCTGCCTCTGGTGTCTGGAGCGCGACCATGACCCAAAGTTGTGCTCCAAGTGTTGGGCCACGAACCTGAAAGCTTTGAGGGAGTGGTCCCCGAAGTTCATGGCAGCCCAGCACTTGACTCCATGCCGCTCCCAGTCTCGTTCGAGAGGAAGGTCAGGAGACTGGTTGCAGAGTCATCACCACTCTTCCTCGTCCAAGTCATCTGGACATTCGGGTCACAAGAAGAAGAAGACGAAGAATGCCAACCGTTCATATACTTCACCCCGTTGCTTAGACGACACAACCTGGGAAGAGCGTCATCGCTCTAGGCTTCTGTTTTCAGAGCCTCCGCCTGGGTCTGCTTCATGCCTCCCCGACTTTCCAGGAGCCGGTGCCACTCCTGCTGAACTCGAGGAAGTTTATGAGGCCATCCTCATATTTTGGCAGACCGACCAACCCTCAGCACCTTTGGGCCCAGGGGAGTAGGTGAGGGCCCCCTCGGGTTCCAAGTTGATGGCTTTGGCCCGACTTTGGAGGGCACCTCCGGATCTGTTTCTGGATCCACCCTGACGCTGGTCATGCCAACGTGGCCTTCCTTGGCGTCGGGTCAGACATCGAAGCTCCCAACGTCGGTTGGTCCCACAATCAACATCGATCCTATACTGATCCCCGACGACCCGAAGCCCGAACTGCGTCGCTTGATGCCGTTTTAATTTTCCATGGGCTCTCCTGGGCTCAGGGCAGATCCTGACCCCTATTGCTATGCATATGGGTATTTATACAGAGGTAGTGAAGAGGGGTCGCTAGACCCTTTAGAATACCAGCTTGACCCTGACATGGACTGGGTTCAGGATCTGGTTGACACCAGCAGGTTGGACACCTCTCCTGATGCTGGCATGCTTTTTCCCCCTACCGTGGGTACGGAGGAGAGAGCGTCATACTCTATGGTGGTGAGAAGGGCTGTTGAGGTTTTGGATCTCAAGCTTCCTCCTATGGAGGTCAGGACTAACCTTCTGACTGGGGTGCTTCAGTCAGGGGCCTCCAATTCAGGACCCCTCCTTCCCTTCAATGAAGACCTTACGAACTTCTCTCTGGGTACCTGGTGCAGACCCAGCTTAGGGGGTCCTATGAATAGGACTGTTGCATGCTGCCATCAGCCTGTGCCGACCAACCCAATATTCCTGACCAAACACCCTATGCCTGAGAGCCTTGTCATCCAGGCTTCGTCATCCTCTGGTGTATTCCCTACCACTCCCCCAGATAGGGAATCAAAAAGATTGGATAACTTGGGAAAGAAGATGTTTTCTTCCGCCAGTTTAGCACTGGGTCTGTGAACACTGCATGCATTTTTCGGCCGATATTCACATACCCTCTGGGATGCAGTCACGCAAGTGCTGCCTCCAGGACCGCTCTCTCCCAAGCTGTTACTGATGGGAGAGATGCAGCAAAGTTCATGATTCATTGTTGACTGGCTACGACGGACTCATTGGGCAGATCGGTTGCATAGACTGTGGCCATGAGGCGCCACGCCTGGTTGAGAACATCTGTCTTTTCAGGAGATGTCCAACAATCCTTGATGGACATGCCTTTTGATGGTACCCGTCTCTTCGCAGACCAGGCGGACTCACTGCTCGAGCGCTTTAAGGATTCTTGGGCTACGGCTCGGTCCCTTGGCCTTGCAGCTGCTCCTCACCCCCCACAGACTGCCATTCGCTCCTTTCATGGCTATGGAAGGGGCACCCAACCACATTCCTTTCCACCCGGCCACTGACCCGCGCATGCTGTACAGTCTCTGTGCGGACACAGGATCCCACAAGCTCGTGGAACAGGGAGCCAGTGGGCCTCCCAGTCCACCCTTGTCCCCTCCTCTGCCTCCAAGCCTTCCTAGTCTGTCGGAACATCCTGGACCAGTTGGCGGCAGGATATCCCATCACCTGCCCCACTGGGAATCCTTTATCAGGGAGAGGTGGGTGTTACAAAATGTCTGAAGGGTCTACTCCCTCCCCTTCAAGACGTTTCCTCCACCCATGCCACCATCATACGATCATCTATCAGAGGATCATATGGCACTTCTCTGCGGGGACGTCAAGGCTGTCTTGGCCAAGGGAGCCGTAGAAAGGGTCCCTGCATCTGAAGTAGGTCATGGTTGTTATTCCCGCTACTTTCTGATGCCCAAAGAGGACAAGGCCCTTTGCCCTATCCTAGATCTCTGGTCCCTCAATCTCTTTCTCAAGAAGGTGAAGTTCAAGATGGTAGCCCTAGCTCAGGACCTTTCTGCCCTGGACCTTGGAGACTGGATGATAGCGTTGAACTTGCAGGATGCCTATTTTCACATTCCCGTCCTGCCGGCCCACAGACGTTACTTATGATTTGTGGTAGGTCACAAGTACTTTCAGTTCACCGTGCTTGCCTATGGCCTTACCAGCGCCCCTCGAGTGTTCACAAAAGTGATGGTAGTGGTTGCAGCGCATCTGCACAGGTTAGAGGTTCCAGTCTTCCCCTTCCTTAACGACTGGCTTTTGAAGGTGGACACGCCCCAGAAAGGTGTCTTCCACCTCAAGACTACGGTAAACCTCTTGCATTCGCTGGGGTTCACTATAATCATGCCATAGTCACATTTGACTTCCTCTCAGATGCTCCCTTTCATCGGGCTGTTCTGGACCCAATGCAGTTTCGGGCTTATCTTCCTGAAAAGCGAGTCCGGGATATTCAAGCTATAAACCTGATGTTTTCAGCCTCTATCCTGGATTTCGGTGAGAATGACTCTGAGGCTGCTGGCCCTTATGGCCTTCTGCATCCTGTTGGTCCAACATGCCAGATGGCATATGCCAGCTCTGCAGTGGGACCTGAAGTTCCTGTGGCTGCAGCATCAGGAGAATCTCTCTGACATGGTCCAGATCTTGGACGGAACTGCAAAAGACCTGCATTGGTGGTTGTCGAATCAAGATTG
The DNA here is from genome assembly GCF_031143425.1 of Pleurodeles waltl. Classification (NCBI taxonomy): domain Eukaryota; kingdom Metazoa; phylum Chordata; class Amphibia; order Caudata; family Salamandridae; genus Pleurodeles; species Pleurodeles waltl. The sequence continues at coordinate 443,908,161 of NC_090443.1, read as the reverse complement.
GGTCAACGGCAGATCCCTCTCCCTTCCCCAACCAGATCTCACAGCAGTGTCAGATGCGTCACTCTTGGGATGGGGCGGCCACATGGGAGAGGTGGAGATCAGAAGCCTCTGGTCTCTGCTGGAGTCCGGGCTCCACATCAACCTTTTGGAGCTCTGGGTGATCCAACTCTTATTGAAAACATTCCTTGCTTCTCTCAAAGGGAAAGGGGTGCAGGTATTCACCGACAACGCCACCGCCATGTGGTTCTGCAACAAGCAGTGCATTGTGTGGACGTGGACCCTTTATCAAGAGGCTCTTCACCTCTGGACATGGCTGGAACGGCAGGGCATTTCACTGGTGGTTCAACATCTGGCTGGCTCTCTGAACATCAGAGCAGACAAACAGCCGTTGATGCGTAGTCTATCACGAATGTCGTCTTCATCTGGAGGTGGCGCAAGGTCTCTTTCAGCAGTGGGGAGATCCTTGGTTAGATCTGTTTGCTTCTGCAGAGAACATGCAATGTCAGGTGTTTTGCACGCTGGAGTTTCCAAGGCGGCACTCGCTCGGCGACGCTTTTCATCACAAATGGAGCTCAGACCTCCTGTACGCCTTCCCGCCATACCACTTCTGCCCAGAGTTCTTAGGAAAATCAGGCAAGACCAGGCCAAAATAATTCTGGTGGCTCTGGAATGGGTATGAAGAGTCTGGTATCCCAAGCTATTGAGCATGGCCATCGATCCTCCGATCATACTGCCCTTCGGGAGGATCTTCTGTCGCAGCAGCAGTGGATGGTCATTCACCTGAACCTGTCCAGTCTTCCTCTCCTTGCGTGGAGATCGAGCAGTGGCAGTTCATGGCTTTCGACAGTCCGCCCAAAGTCTGTAATGTTATCTTGGCAGCCAGACGTCCCTCCACCATGCCACAAATGTCTTCCAACAACAGGCGTATATAAGGTATGCGCCTGTTGCTGGAGGAAATTTGTGGCATGGTGCATCAAAAAGTCTGTGGATCTCCACTCTCCTCCTCTCTCTGAGGTTCTCCTCTTTATTCTCTCTCTTGCCCAGAAGGGCTGTTCTCTGAGCACCCTCAAGGGGTATTTGTCTGCCATCTCTGCCTTTTTAGGGCTGCCAGACCAACCTTCTCTGTTCAAATCTCCCATTGTTGGGATGTTTCTCAAAGGACTCACACATATGTTTCCTCCTATCCCGTTCATAATGCCCCAGTGGGATTTGAACTTGGTCCTCACATACCTCATGTGTGCTCCTTTCAAGCCTCTCCACAACTGTTATCCATGGCTCTTGACCCTTAAAACTGCCTACTTGATTGTCATCCCCTCTGCTCGCAGAGTGAGAGAGCTCCAGGCTCTCTCTTCAAAGCCACCATTCCTAGCAGTCCATTCTGGCAAGGTGGTGCTTCATACCAGGGCTTCACTGCTTCCCAAAGTGGTGACTCCTTTTCAAGAAGGCCAATCAATCACCTTGTCTACTTTTTACGCACCCCACATGACTCTTGATGAGGAGAGACCTACTACCTGATTCCAAAAAGAGTGTTGGCATTCTATCTAAATCATACACAGATTTCCGGGTGGACTATCAACTGTTTGTGGGTAATGTGGGTGCAAAGAAATTAAGGGCAGTACAGAAGAGGACCATCTTGCGATGGGTAGTCCTCTGCATGAAGATGTCCTATGCTTTGGCGAAAAGCAACCCCCTGAGGGTTTGCGCGCTCATTCCACCAGAACAACTGCTCCTACCACAGCATTAGCATGCAGAGTGCCAGTCCTGGATATCTGCCAGGCAGTAACATGGGTGTCTTTCCATACGTTTACCAAGCATTTCTGCCTGGACAGTCAAGTCCGCAGAGATGGCTACTTTGGCTGTTCGGTCCTGCAGGACTTTTTGGTGTGAATTTAGTTTGCAGCGCACCACGGGGATGATATTGATCAATATCTATTCTAAGGTAAGTAATCTGCAACTAGAAGTCGCTATCAGATGTACAAGTTACTTACCTTCATTAACGATTTCACTATGTAGGAAACTGGCCTGGTGTGTGGTGGGTACCTATGGTACTTACAACTTATACCAGGTCCAGGTATCCCCTCTTAGTGAAGTGTAGGCAGTGTCTTGAAGCCAGGCTCTCTAGAGGTAGCTGTGGATGAGCAGCAAGGCTTATCTAGGAGACATGCAAAGCTCATGTAATACCACTGTAGTCACACAGCATTTACACACATGAAAGAAAACACTCAGTTGTACAAAAATAAAGGTTCTTTATTTTTGGTACAAATCACCACAAAATACTAGACAGGTGACCCACTCCTAGGAGGTAAGTAATACACTAAATATATACACTAGTAATCAAAATCAGACATAAAAAAGGTTAGAAAACAGGGCAGATAGCAATAACCAATAGTGACCCTAGGGAGAGCACAAACCATATACTAAACAAATGGAATGTGAACAAGGTACCCCCACCTAGCTAAGTAAACTGTGTAGAGGGGAGCTGGGAGTACTAGAAAACTACAGAGGTAAGTAACACTGGACTTTCCCGAAACCACCCAAAAGAAGAAAAAGAAGACACCCAGAGAAGACTGCAAGAAAACCAGCGCTGGATTCCGGAAGAAAGAAGACCTGTGAAGAGAGGGGACCAAGTCCAACAGTCACAGTGGAGTCCAGGAGGAGTAGGAGTGTAGGGAAGAGCCACTGTTGGCATGGTTACCCCCCCCAACCCTTTGCCTAGTGTTGATGCCAACTTTGATTGAAAGTGTGCTGGGATCTTGCTAATCAGGCCCCAGCACCAGTGTTCTTTCCCAAAAACTGTACCTTTGTTTCCACAATTGGCACAACCCTAGCACACCGTTAAGTCCCTTGTAAAAGGTACCCATGGTACCAAGGGCCCTGTGGCAAAGGAAGGTCTCTAAGGGCTGTAAGCATGTATTATGCTACCTTAAGGGACCCCTCACCAAGCACATGTACACTGCCTTGCAGCTTGTGTGTGCTGGTGGGGAGAAAAAGACAAACTCGACATGGCACCCCTCTCATTGTGCCATGACCACAAACCACTGTCTGTGGCATAGGTAAGTCACCCCTCTAGCAGGCCTTACAGCCCTAAGGCAGGGAGCACTAAACCACACGTGAGGGCATAGCTGCATGAGCAATATGCCCCTAACGTGTCTAACTCCATTCTTAGACATTACAAGTGCAGTGTAGCCATACTGAGTATATGGTCTGGGAGTCTGTCATTACGAACTCCACAGCTCCATAATGGCTTCACTGAATAATGGGAAGTTTGGTATCAAACTTTTCAGCACAATAAACCCACACTGATGCCAGTGTGGGATTTATTGAAAAATGCACACAGATGGCATCTTAGAGATTCCCCCCATATATGAGCCAAACTGCTAGTGTAGGACTGACCGGTCTGTGCCTGCCTGGCACTTTCAGGCAAGTTTCTGACTACATGGGGTGAGTGCCTTTGTGCACTCTGTGGTCAGAAACAAAGCCTGTCCTGGGTGGAGGTGCTTCACACCTCCACCCTACAGGAACTGTAAACCTCGTGGTGAGCCTCAAAGGCTAAAGACTCGGGTTACAGTACCCCAGGGCACTCCAGCTAGTGGAGCTGCCTGCCCCCTGGACAAAGCCCCACTTTTGGCCTCAAGTCCAGTGTGAAAATTAGGGAAAACAGGGAGGAGTGACCACCCCAGCCAGGACCCACCCCCTAAGGTATTCAGAGCTGAGGTGACCCCCTCCCTGCAGAATCCTCCATCTTGGTTTGGAGGACTGGGACAAATAGGATTAGGTTTGTGCCCTCCTCCCCAAAGGGAGTGGGCAAAAGGAGGGTGCTCGGACAGTAGCCATTGGCTACTGCCCTCTGACCCCTAAAACGCCCCTAAATCTAGGATTTAAGTGCCTCCTTGTACCCAGCTCACCAGATTCCTAGTGACCTGACAAGAGGAGGACTGCTTAGTTGTAACCCTCAGCAGAGAAGAAGAAAGACGACAACTACCGGCCTGTCCCCTACTTCAAAGAACCTGCAAAAGAACAGCAATGCATCCAGTGGGACCAGCGACCTCTGCCAAGTTCTAAAAGACTGCCCTGCAACCAAAGGGTCAAGAACTCCCATGGACAGCGGCCCTGTCCAAGAGGAAACCAAAAACTAAACACTCCCAACTCACTCCGAATGCGCGAGTCCTAACCACTCTGCACCCGATGCCCAGGGCCCATGTCCAGGTGGTCCAACCAGCTAGAGAGGATCACCAGACGATTCCAAGCAAGTGCCCACCCTGGGTTGACCTCTTTACCCCTCCACGATGACGCCTGCAGAGTGAATTTCCGAGGACCCCCTGACTGCAAAAGCAATGTTCAACAGGCGGCCCTCCTCTCTGTCCAATCGGTAGTGTACCCGAGACACCCCCTGGACCTCGCCTGCAGCCTCTGAGTGACCCCCGGGGTACCCCCATAGACCAGCATTGGAAACCCGATGTCCTGTTTGCACCCTGCACCCATCTGCCCCGGTGCCGCTGAGGGTGTGTGTTTGGTGCCTATTTGTGGCCTCTCCTGTGCTCCTCTAATCCCCCCTGGTTCCCCTCCGAGTCGTGGGTACTTACCTGCAGGCAGAGCTGATTCTGAGTACCCCCTGTCTCCATAGGAGCCCACATTAAAATTGCTATTCTTTGACCTCTGCACCTGGCCGGCCCTGTGTTGCTGGTGGTTGGTGTTTGGGGTTAACTTGAACCCCAACCGGTGGCCTTCCTGAAACCCAGAGACTGGAACTGTAAATGTTGTACTTACCTGCAAATCAAACTAACATTTCTTCCCCCAGGAACGGTTTCTGAAAATTGCAGTGTATCCATTTTAAAAACAGATTATTGCCAAGAATTAAATTTTTTTATAACTTATCAATTTCAAACAAAGTACTGTTGATGCATGTGTGAAATACAAATCTATTGAAGTACTTACCTGCAACTTGAATCTTGTGGTTCTAAAAATAAATTAAGAAAATATATTTTTGCTATATAAAAACCATTGGTCTGGAGTTAAGTCATTGAGTGTGGGCTTCTTCTTTTGTCTTTGTGTGTACAACAAATGCTTTGCACTACCCTCTGATAAGCGTAACTGCTCGACCAAACTACCACAAAAGAGAGCATTAGTATTACTTACTGTAGCCTCTGGTAAGCCTCTGGGGAACCCCTGGACTCTGTACATGCTATATCTCATTTTGATATCGTATATACAGAGCCAGCTTCCTACAAGGAGGTACTACCCACCCAGTTGTGAATGCAGGAGTTGGTCGACGGTACTGAAGAAGAGGTCATCACTGCAGTCCAGGAGCTGGAGAAGAGTTCCTGATGTGTGCAGAAGATGCCCACGCCGGAAGGAAGATTGCAGTGGGTGTTGATGCAGGTTTTTCACCAACAAGCCTTGGCAAAGGCAAACTTGCGGTTAGTGGGAAAAGAGGTGCCGCCAGTGACCAGCAAGGCCCAGGAGGACTCATCCCAGGAGGGGGAGTCACAGGGGACTCTCAGCATTGCAGAGAGCAGAGGCAGCACCCACAGGAGTCCCACATGATGGGGACACAGGAGTTGCAGAAGGAGCCCACGCAGCTCTACAAAAGAGGATCCTACGCTGCAGGAGGCTGTGCTTTGCAGGATGGGGGCTGGAGCTACACATTGCCTGAAGATCCCTTGGAGGAGATGAAACCAAGCCTTGGCAGATGCAAGAAACACGGTGCCTGGGTGTACTGTCCTGCATGGGAAGGCAAAGGCTTACCTCCACCAAAGTTGTACAGCTGGCAGAGAGGACCAAGGGGACTACACCCGTGATGCAGGATGCACGCACCTCAGCAGGAGAGGGGATCCACGCAGCCGGTTGTCCCTTGTCATAGGTTCCTGTGGTTGCAGGGGAGTGGCTCCTTCACTCCAAGGAAGATTCCCTCTTCTTCTTTTGCAGGCTGAAGAGTTGCAGTCTTCTGAGGATGCACGATGAGGAAATTGTAGCAGAGCTGGCAGGAGCCCTGGAAACAAAGTTGCTGAAGAGTCCTTTCTTCTTGGAAGCAGTTTGTCAGGTCCTGGAGGCTCCAGTCGCAGTTCCGGAGGCCAGAAGCCGAGTGAAGGTTGCAGAGGATTCCTGCTGGAATCTTGCAAGCCGAATCGGAGGACCCACCCAAGATAGAGACCCTAAATAGCCCTGAAAGCGGGATTGGTCACCTAACCAGGTAAGCACCTATCAGGAGGGGGCTCTGACGTCATTTGCCTGGCCACTCAGATGCTCCCAGAGTTCCCTGCCAACCTTAGAAACAAGATGGCAGAACCCAGGGACCCTCTGGAGGAGCTCTGGGCACTACTCCTGGGGTGGTGATGGACAGGGTAGTGGTCACTCCCCTTTCCATTGTCCAGTTTCATACCAGAGCAGGGACTGGGGGTCCCTAAACCGGTGTGGACTAGTTTATGCATGGAGGGCACCAAATGTGCCCTTCAAAGCAAACCAGTGGCTTGGGGCGGCTTCCCCTCCCAAGCCAGCCACACCTATTTACAAAGGGAGAGGGTGTTACCTCCCTCCATCAAAGGCAAACCTTTGTTCCGCCTTCCTGGGCTTGATCAGATCAAGCAGCAGGAGGGCAGGAACCTTTTTGAGGGGTGGCAGCAGCGAGGCTGTCCGGAAAACCTTGTAAGACTGGTGATAGCAATGCTGGGGGTCCTCCTAAGGAGCCTCCAGAGTGCATGGAACCATACTTACAACGGTATTGGGGTATGATTCGGACATACTTCATACCAAACATGCTCAGGTTCAAAGTTACCATTATGTAGCTGTATATAGGTAGTGACCTATGTCTAGGTGTATATAGGTAGTGAAAATGGCATCCCCGCACTCACAAAGTCCAGGAAAATGGATCTGGAGTTTGTGGGGCCCCATTCTACTAGTGCAGGAGTGGCCTCACACCACAGGTACCTGCACCCTGCCTACCATAGGGGTGACTTATAGTGACCTGTAGTGAAAACGGGTGCATGCACCCGTTTCACGCAGGCTGTAATGGCAGGCCTGTTGAACCCTTTGCATGGACTCCCTATGGGTGGCAGAATAACTGCTACAGCCAACAGGGATCCCCTGGAACCCCAATGCCCTGGGTCCCTAGGTACCATATGCTAGGGACTTTCAAAGGGAAGGGCAGTATGCCAATTGTGGGAAGAAAAGGTTAGTAGCAACCAAATTTAGAGGAGAGAGCATAGTCACTGGGCTCCTGGTTAGCATGATCCCAGTGAACACAGTCAAACACACCGACAACAGGCAGAAAATGGGGGTAACCATACCAGGAAAGAGGGCACTTTCCTACAAGCTGGTAGAGACATATCCTAGTTGCAGATTCCTTACTGACCCGCCAATCCTCCCCGCTATGCAAACTGATTTCTATTGACAGGAACTTCCCTTTAAGGGCCCTAGTTTTGGCACACCATTCTCAGTGTTCTTCATGGCTCAGCGCTACTGGCATGGAAAGTCGTGAAAAGAAACTGACGTCAGTGCACTGGGGTGGTGCCTATATACGATTGAAACATCAATCCCAACGACCGCCGTGGAGTCGACTAACGCCAACGGGAAAATTCTAAGGTAAGGAATCTGAAACTAGAATATGTCTCTACTAGATATATCGTTACCAAAGGTAAGTAATTTGTACTTTAGGGTGAAAATTTTGAAAAGACTGGATCCATCGTTTGTGTGAGAAAATATCCATAGAATTCCAGACGATTCTGCCTTTTGAAGAAGGAGTGATTTATGGATGAAATTGTGACTTTTATTAATACATGTTGAGGAAAGACCGTCAAGGACTCTCAAGCTACGGTCAGATCCTTGGACCTCTCGGCCCCTGCTCGCCAGCAGTCTGCCTTTTGCCCCTTTCAAGGCCTTGGAAGGTGTGTGGTACCACGCCACCCACAAGTCAGCCACCGTTCTTCATCATCTCAGCATCCAGTGCAAGGACAAGGTTGTGGTGCCTTCAGACCCAGAGGGTCTAGCCAGAGGTCGGCCACCACCCAGCCCTCCTCTTTTACAGCACCCAGGTCCTCCTAGTATGATTCTGCAAGACCATGCTCGTCCAGTTGGAAGGAGGATTCAATTTCACTCCCTCACTGGTGGTCCATAACATTGGACAAATGGGTCTTTCATATCATACAGAAGGGCTATTCCCTCCCTTTCCAGTCTCGCCCTCACTCTATGCCTCCATTAAAAAAATAAAAGGTTGATGGAGGATCATTAAATCTTACTCCGCAAAGAAGTTACGACCCTCTTGGCCAAGGGAACCATAGAAAGGGTCCTGATGTTAGAAGTAGGCAGTGGTTGTTATTCCCGGTACTTCCTCAAAAAGGAGAAATTCAAGATGCTCACTCTTGCTCAGGTCTTGTCTGCCCTAGACCAAGTAGACTGGATGGTAGTGTTGGCCTTGCAGGATGTGTATTTTCACATCCCCATCCTGCCTGCCCACAGGTGCTACTTGCGGCTCAAGGTGGGCCACGAGCACTTTCAGTTTACTATGCTCCCCTTTGTACTCACCAGTGCCCCTCGGGTGTTCACCAAGGTGATGGCGGTGGTAGCAGCTCATCTGCACAGGTTAGGGATTTCAGTCTTCCCCTTCCTCGACAACTCGCTGTTGAAGGCTCCTGCGTCCCAAGCTCTCGTCAGCCACCTTCAGACGATGGTGAACCTCCTGCATTCCCTGGGGTTTATTATAAACGTGCCAAAGTCACCCCTGATACCCTCTCAGAAGCTCTGTTTCATCTGAGCTGTTCTGGAATCAGTGCAGTTTCTGACTTATCCACCAGAGCAGCGAGCCCAGGATATTCAGGTTATAATACCATTGTTTTGTCCTCTATCCTGAATTTCAGTGAGACAGACTGTGAGGGTGTTGGGGCTCATTGCCTTCTGCATCCTGTTGTCAAGCATGCCAGATGGCATATGAGGGCTCTGCAGTGGGACCTAAAGTTCCAGTGGGTGCAGCATCAGGGAAATCTTACCGACACGGTTCAGATCTCGGAAGGGAACTGCAAAAGACCTGCAGTGGTGGTTAGTGAACTGCGATTGGGTCAGAGGCAGACTCCTCTTCTTTTCCCAGCCAGATCTCACAATAGTGACAGATGTGTCACTTCTGGGATGGTACGGCCATCTGGGAGAGGTGAAGATCAGAGGTCTCTGGTCTCCAGCGGAATCTGGACTCCATATCAACTTACTGGAGCACTGGGCAATCCGACTGGCATTGAAAGCATTTCTTCCTGGTTGTAAAAGGGAAGATAGTGCAGGTGTTCACAGACAACACCACTGCGATGTGGTACTGCAACAAGTAGGGCGGCGTGGGGTCCTGGACCCTTTGTCAAGAGACTCTGCATCTCTGGACATGGCTGGAACAGCAGGGCATAACCCTGGTGGGTCAATACCTGGCAGGTTCTCTGAATGCCAGGGCAGACGAACTCAGCTGTTGGTGCCTAGTGGATCATGAATGGTATCTGCACCCGGAGGTGGTACAAGGACTCTTTCAGCAGTGGGGACAGCCTTGGTTAGATCCGTTCGCCTCCACAGAGAACGTGCAATGTCAGCAGTATTGCGTGTTGGAGTTTCCAAGGCAGCAATCACTCTGCAATGCTTTTTGTTGCAAGTGGAGTTTAGGCCTCCTGTACGCCTCTCTGCCCATATCACTTCTGCCCAGAGTTCTCAAGAAGATCAAGAACAACCAGGTTCAAGTAATCCTAGTGGCTCTGGATTGGGCACAGAGAGTCTGGTATGCTGAGCTTCAGAAAATGAGTATCACTCCTCCAAATCAGGTTGATCCTTCAGGAGGATCTTCTGTATCAGCAGCAGGGGAAGGTTGTGGAAGGAGACAATTGTGTTAGTAAATCCTCTTTGGAGAGCTCAGGCGTGGTACCTATTCTGCCTGGACTGTCAGTGGCATTTCCAACTTGGTTACCATAGTTTCCAGAACTTTTGGTAGGTCCGACAGGGGAAGTTCACTAGTTAATAAAATCAGGACAGTTGAGGCTAGTGGCATGGAGAATTTCAGGAGAATATGGGAAGCTGAAGGTCTTTCAGAGCAGGCTTCATCTCTTATTAGAACATTGGAACGTTGGCAGCTCCATTGTAAACAATGGAGTGCTGCGGGCTTTTACTGGCCGGTAAAAGCCCGCAGCGCCAACATTCCAGTGTTTGCTTTGTTCACAGCAACAGCTGTGAACAAAGCCTCACGGAGCCCGAGGGGATTTCAGTCCCCTCGGGCTCCGTGAGGAATTTGTTTTATTTAATAGAACATTCTGCCCTGAGTGGCAGAATGTTCTAATAGCCTTAGAACCTGCCGTAGCGGGCTCTACCGGCTATTAAAGGCCCTCTCCATTGTTAAAGGCCCTCGCCTTCGGCTCGGCCCTTTAATAGCCGGTAGAGCCAGCTACGGCAGGTTCTAAGGCTATATTAAAGAATCCTGAGCTCCAGTTAAAAGAAAGATTTATAGATTGGCAGGGCAGAAATGGGTTTGTTGGTGCATGGAGAAAGATTCGATTCGGTTTCGGTATCTTCAGTGGAGGTGGTACATTTTATGACAGTGAAGTTTAAGGAAGGATTGTCTCATAGAACAATGAATGTTAAAGGTCAGCTATTGCTGCTGGACATCAATTGGTGAACAGTTCTTCCGTTGGTCAAGATACAGTGGTATGCGGGTTGATGAGGAGTATGAGATTTAGCCAACCCACCAGTTTCTAGATATAATTCTGTATGGGATGTGTCTAAGGTTTTGGATTTTTTGACAAGTTGGGATTCTAATAAATGATTGTCTTTGAGAAATATATCCATGAAGTTGACAATTTTGTTATGCTTGGTCTCATTTAGAAGGGTCTCAGATGTGAGAGCTCTGGATGTAACAAGTAGAATTTATTCACCAGAAGGTATATGTTTCTATCTTTCAAGAAGGACAACAACAAATTCATTTTCAATTTTATAAACATGCTTTAAGGAGAAAGAGAGATTGTGTGTGGTTAGGTGTGTCAAGGAGTATCAAAGGAGACCTGCACACATGGAACCAAGTGGAGTGAATCAGCTGTTTGCAGGGTATTCTTCATTGTGCTGATTGGTCGAATGATGTGACTTTCAGGATATTTTATTTTAGACCTGTGGCAAATTGTTAGGCACCTGCTGCACAACGGATACCTATGCCCCTGATTCATGTCATCATAGTTACCTGAAACTGTCCTAGCTGCCCCCAGTGACACGGCTGCATCACAAGTTGCACCTAGGGCCATAGGAGAAGCGCCTGGGTGTCAAACTAAGATGGAACTAAGGAGAGGGAGTAAGCAGCTCGGTCTGGGCGTAGAGTCTCATTAAAGCTACACATGCAACATTAAGTGAGTTAAACAAGTTGAAACACGTCAAATCTGTGGATCCCACACCGGGATCCTATTGTTTATGTAGGAGACACTGAAAGCATGCATGGGCGGGGTTCCTGAAACCATACACTGCGTGAGGCAACCCAAACCGTTGTGCACACTTTACATCCTTAAATGAGACCCACTAGGCTTTGAAACCCTATGTTGCAGTAATTGCAAATAAACACAAGCAACACACAGTGCACTGGATTTAAAAACTCCAGTGATCGGCAATCAAAGTAACCAGTGTGTTTCTCAAAAAAACAAAAAAATGTATGTTGTTGAAACCATCAGCTGCCAACAAACACAGCATTCCAAACACACAAGCCGAGGCAGTAATCTAAAACAAGCAACAGCGAAGGAGAAGAGACGGCCTCATCATGACGTAAATTACATTTTAAAAAGGGGGAATATACTTTAAATATTGTAACATTAGCGATTTTCTCTATGCGTGGACAGCACGTAAGAAAATCAATTGTCTTTGCACCACAGAGGCAGGGGGCAGAAATAGGCGCCCTCACAAAACAGCCTCTAACATTTGACCTTAGTCTTTAAATGCTGATTACACATGTAACCAGAGAAGAACATGATTTAGCGCCCTGTTAACAAAAACAGACTTGAGCCACTGAAAACATCCTGTGCTCTGGTCAAATGCTATTAGCTCAGAAAAACGTAGTCCCCTAGCACATGTTACATTGGCACAAGTGAAAGGGTACAAGTACTGGGGCCAAGCTCCAGAGCAGTGTACAACTGTGGAAAAGGTGGGACAAAGAGCAAGGATTGACCACAAGCAAGCAAGGATTTTTTATGGACACTGAAAAAAACCAGTGAAAAAGCAGAGAGCCCACAAAGAAGTATAGAAGTATGTACTAAAGTATATACCAGAGGTCTCCAATGCTTGACCTAACAGCTCTTGAAAACAGTCAGGAGTTGGAATTCCTGAAAACAAATGTAGGCCTGTCAACTGAACATTAGCATCATTGGAAGCCTGGCACTAGAGAGGGACATTATAAAGAATCAAAAACTAGTTTTCTTTCCGCCTTTTCTAGGAGGCAATCTCGAGTCTGAAAAATGAAAAGGAGCTAGGACCAAACCTTATCTCAAATGAGTTGTTCAAAACTATTTCAAACGGACTTGTGGAAATGTGTTCCTTCCTGGAGTCCTGGCTTAGCTGTTTCATATTCCCGATATACAAAAAAAAGGAAGTTGACAGGTCCATAATTTCTTCACATGCTGTTTTGGAAAGGCAATACTATCCTATGCTCCAAATGTAACACATATAAAAATAGACTTGCTCACCACCTATGAAGGAGGAATATGGTTAGCCACGGAGGAAATCCTGGATTTTGGAACATTGCAGAGGAAACTTTGAAGATCCCTGCTTCAGATCCCATAGTGTACACCATCAGCAGCCCCTACCCCCCAAGCAGAATGTGCATTCACTTTGGTAAACCTGCAATGCTCAAAAAGGGTCATGGCACAATTGGGCTATTGTAGTGAAGCACACATAGGCCCTCATTATGACTTTGGCAGTCTTTCTTGAAGACCGCCAAAGCCACGGGCGCCAGGAGACCTCCAGTGCTGGCTGTCTCCCACCTGCCGTATCACTCCCAGATTTCTGCCACACTTTGGGTGGAAATCCGGCAGTAGTGCTGGTGGGTGGAGGCGCTCTGGCGGTTCCACCACCGACCCTGCCCTGCCAGTAGGGCACCTCCCGCCATATTATGGCGGGGCGCTGCCTGCGGTGGAAGCACCCCATCTCGCTCCCTGCTGGACGACCTTCTCCCCAGAACAGGTAAGGTGATTCTCCGACAGGGGAGGTGGGCGGCAGGGTGGGGGGTGTTGTGTGTGTGTGTGTGTGTGTGTGTGTGTGTGTGTATATGAGTGTGCGATGTCTGCATGTGTGTGCATGAATGTGTGTTTGTGTGGTTGTATGCATGTCTGTATGTTGAAGTGAGTGTGTGTATGCGTGTGAGTATGGGTGTTTGGATGGTTGTGAGTATGCATGCATGAATGCGTGTATGTTTGGAGTTGTGAATGCGTGTATGTTTGGAGTTGTGAGTGCATGTATGAATGGAGTTGTGAGTGCATGTATGAATGGAGTTGTGAATGCTTGTATGCATGGAGTTGTGAATGTGTGTATGGATGTTGTGAATGCGTGCATGGATGCGTGTACGTAAGTGTAAGTGAATGGGTGTATGCGTGGTGCGTGTCGGTGTGTGTGTGCATGTATGCGGGGAGGGGGGCGATGTGGTTGAAGGGTGGGGGGTAGAGGAGGCAATGTGCACAAAGGAGGGGTGAGGGTTGAATGGGATGGGGCGATGTGGCTGAAGGTGGGGAGGGGGTCTAGTGCCTGCTGGGGATGGGGAGGGGGAGCAATCTACTGGTGACAGGGAAGGAATTCGCTGTCACCAGTAGCTGTTCCGCCATGGTTTTCGTGGCAGTGATACCGCCCCAGAAACCATGTCGGAAGGCCGGCTCCTAACACTGCCGGTGGTCTTTTTTGGACCGCCAGGTTGGAGATGATCATCTCCAACCCAACGGTTCCGACCGCCATGGTGGTGAGTGGAGATGTGGCGGGTTGGCTGAGGCCAACCCGCCACACTTATAATGTGGCAGTCTGCACCTCCAGCCTGTTGGTGTTAGGACTGCCACATTTACCCTGGCGGTCAGAAGACCACCAGGGTCAAAATGACCCCATAGTCTCTTGATTAACATATGCTGGGAATAATTTGTTGATCCCAATAATTATTCTTCCAAGGATGATCTAGTGGTAGCAAGATGCAAGGACTCCTGCTTCAGATTTATTTTCCACTGGTTTCCCTAAAGGTTGGAGTCTCATAAAACAATACTAAAAAGAGAACATATCAGACTAGGCTCAACTAGTGAGAATGGCAGGAAAAAATGAACATGGTCAAGATTATACCTTGGATAGAGGCATATGAAGTATTGCCACAACAGCAGCTATATATCTGCCCATCCTGCAAGGTTGTGATTAACTCATTAATTTTGCCCAAGCAAGACCCAAATTGTTGGACTCTCAAGAGTAAACCCACCAATGGAATAAGTCCTTGGAGCCACAATGCCTCTGCAAAAAAAACTGAAAACACTGAATGTCCTCTAAGAATGTGAATGAAATCAAACAGTATAAAAATCTCTCTGGACAACGTGATAATGTAAAATCAGTCAGAAGAATATATGCACACTTTCTCCCTGAAATTGCGCAGAAAGTTAGAGCATTCTTCAAGACATCCCTGAAGACAAGAAATAGAAAATGTCGTTGACCTTTCTCACAAAGGAGAAATTAGGAGAGTAAAAACTTTGCTAAGCATAGATTGAACAATGCGTGCTAATAGGACACCTCTTCAGGAAATCATGGACAAAACACTAAGGTGGTCATTCTGAGTTTGGCGGGCGATGGAGAATGCCCGACAAACTCAACCCGCCACCTGATCGCTAATGCCGCCAGGACACCACTGGCCCTATTCCAAGTTCACCGCAGGGCTGGCGGGCGGAAACAGTGTTTCCACCCGCTGGCCCTGCGGTTAAGAGGACCTTAACATTGACACTGGCTTGGAATCGAGCCGGCACCAATATGGAGGTGCAGCGGGTGCAGCATCACCCATCGCGCATTTCACTGCCCGTAATTCCATGGTGGACTGAAATTAAACCCAGCTAAATCCCTGAACTAAATGGAATAATATACAGTTGGACATGGTCAAGAACACCGGAACTAATGCAAGTCAATGGGCAGGAAGAGATGAATGTATTTTTTCACTGCATGGGTTTCTTTACCGAGTACAACCATGTGGGTCTGCCCTACTTTCAAATCCTAGGACATGGCTAAAGAGACTGTTAATGACAAATGATATTGGGCAAAAACGTTTCAAAATGAATCCATCTTATAGAGACTTCTATCAGCAGATTCTGTACTTTTGAATTTCCCACGCCTCAGACTGGATCTGGAAACTTTTCCATGAGCAATACCCTATGTGCCTTTGTTTGGTTCCGTGCAGTGTCGTTGGAGCCGGAAGTGATGTTGCACCATGCAGGCATCAGTTCTTTTCTTCCAGCACCAGTTAGCGCTGATCTAGAGAAGATCTACTCTCTCTCTCTCTCTCTTTTTGACAGTTTTTTTTGGCTTTTTGTTAACAATTTTTTATTCAAGCCTTGTGGCTCATGTCACTGTCATGTCTGTTCCGGACCCCATCTGGTCTGTTTATGGTGCCTCGAGCATGACCATGACTCACAGTTGTGTTCAGACTGCCGGCCATGGTGCCAAAAGCTTTGAGAGAGCGGTCCCAAAGCTGTTTGCGGCCCAGCAGTCAACGCTAGGTATCGCGACTCCGTGGAGATCTCAGACCTGATTGAGAAGGAGGTCACGGGACTGCTCCAGGAGCCCCAAGTCCTCTTCGTCACACTCTAGGTCCTCTGGACACTCGGAGAAGAGGCACAAGAAGAAAAAGAAACCTAAGTGGACTTCGCCTCGTCCGTCGGCAGATGCAACGAGTGAGGAGCATCGGCATTCCAAGCACAGTTCTGTGAAGCTGTGCCAGGTCCGACTCCACGCCTACTCCCCATTTACTGAGCTGGAGCGACCGCCGCTCAGTTGATAGATTTCTACAAAGCCATGCTTCTAGTGTTTGATCCGGCTGACCTCTCTGGAGCACCTTCGGGTTCCGGACCAACGGCCCCGGCTTCAGCTCCGGGGGGGTCTCACATATCTATTTTGGATCTGGATCGGCGGTGGTTGTGCCAACGCGACCTTCTCTGGCACCATTCCCGATTCCAATGCTCCCAGCGCCAGATCCAATCTCTTTACCGATGACTCACAGTTGGAACGGCTTAGATCAACGCCGATTCCGGCAGAGCCCAGTGGCTTTAAGTCATTTTGCCAGAGTATTTTCTGAGTGGCCAGAAATGGGAGAATGAGAGGGGACAATGGACCCTTTAGCATACAAGTTACACACCCTTAGTAAAACTTTGGATGGGTACGAGGAACTAAGAGAGGCCAGTTGACTGGACACATCTCCAGATACTGGCCTGCTCTCTCCCCTCACCGTGGCTACGGAGGAGGGGGCATCTTACGCAATGGTGGTGAGGAGGGTAGCGGAGGTCCTTGACTTTGAGCTTCCCTCAGTGGCAGTCAAGACCAACCTCTTGACGAAAGTGCTTCAACCTGGGGCTTGCTCATTTGAACCCCTTTTGCCCTTTCATGAAGCACTCACTGATGTCCTGCTGGGAACTTGGTCCAAGCCCAGCACAGGGGCTCCTGTGAACAGGACAATTGCCATTGCTCTGCCCCAGGTGATCCCAGTTTCCTCACCCACCACCCCTCCCCTGTGAGCTTGGTAGTCCAAGCCTCAATTTGCCGTGGCATTTGCCCTGCTGCTCCCCCGGACCGGGAATCCAAGAGGCTGTTTTCTTCCACCAGCCTAGCATTGCGGTTGGTGAACACTGCATGCCGGTTGGCATTTATTCCCATACCTCGTGGGATACAGCTGCATAAGTGCTGCCACTGGTCTCAGTGGAGGCCCGGGCCATCCTCTCCCAAGCAGTGAAGGATGTGAGATACAGGGAACTTCACCATTAGGTGAGGTTTGGACACGACTGACTTGCTGGGCAGAGCGGTTTCCTCGACAGTGGCCTTGAGGTGCCATGCCAGGCTGAGAACATCTGGCTTTTCAAGGGGATGTTCAGACCAGCTTTATGGGCATGCCCTTCAACAGGACTTGACTCTTCAGAGAGAAGGCCGACTCAGTGCTGGAAAGCTTCAAGGACTAGCGGCTACGGCCAAGTCCTTGGGCCTCTCAGTGACACCTCACCCCCAGTTTGTCTTTTTCCCCCTTTGTGGCTAATGAAAGTGTGAAGAACTGCACCAGCCCTATACCACCCACTGTCCTGTGAAGGCTCCCCCAGCTGTGAGAGAATGTGGATGTGGTGCATTCTGACCCAGAGGATCTGGTAGCCTTAACTCATCTGCCACCAGCCCCCTGGCAGCTGCAGTGTCTAAGTCCTCCTAGTCTGGTTCTTCAAGACCATGGGTGCCCAGCTGGATGGAGAATTCAACATCATCTGGAAGATTTGAATGATAAGGACGTTTTTGCTTTAATAGAATCGTTAGGCTGTTTTGAACTGACTCAGAGGGTAATTCCGGCTACCCACATAATTGGTCACACCTTGGATGATATTTTCTCGAATGACTTCAATCTAAACTACGAGGCTACATTTTCCCTAATCTGGTCAGATCATATGTGTAAGGAAATGCCTTCCTTTGCATGGTTACCCACTGACTGTTTGCCTTTTGTTGATGCCAGTTATGATTGAAAATGTGCTGGGACCCTGCTAACCAGGCCCCAGCACCAGTGTTCTTTCCCTAAACTGTACCTTTGTTCTCACAATTGGCACAGCCCTGGCACACAGATAAATCCCTAGTAAATGGTACCCCTGGTACCAAGGGCCCTGTTGCCAGGGAAGGTCTGTAAGGGCTGCAGCATGTCTTATGCCACCCTGGGGACCTTCACTCAGCACCTGCACACTGCCTCACAGCTTGTGTGTGCTGGTGGGGAGAAAATGACTAAGTCGACATGGCACTCCCCTCAGAGTGCCATGTCCACCTTTCACTGCCTGTGGCATAGGTAAGTCACCCCTCTAGCGGGCTTTACAGCCCTAAGGCAGGGTGCACTATATCACAGGTGAGGGCATGAGCACTATGCCCCTACAGTGTCTAAGCAAAACCTTAGACATTGTAAGTGCAGGGTTGCCATAAAGAGTATATGGTCTGGGAGTTTGCCAGTTATGAACTCCACAGTTCCATAGTGGCTACACTAAAATCTGGGAAGTTTGGGATCAAACTTCTCAGCACAATAAATGCACACTGATGCCAGTGTGGGATGTATTGTAAAATACACCCAGAGGGCAGCTTAGAGATGCCCCCTGAATACCAGTCCGACTCCTAGTGTTAGGCTGACCAGTTTCAGCCAGCCTGCCACAACCAGACGAGTTTCTGGCCACATGGGGAGAGTTCCTTTATCACTCTGTGGCCAGGAACAAAGCCTGTACTGGGTGGAGGTGCTTCTCACGTCCCCCTACAGGAACTGTAACACCTGGTGGTGAGCCTCAAAGGCTCATGCCTTTTGTTACAGCACCCCAGGGCATCCCAGCTAGTGGAGATGCCCGCCCCTCCGTCCACTGCCCCCACTTTTGGCGGCAAGTGTGGAGGAGATAATGAGGAAAACAAGGAGGAGCCACCCACCAGTCAGAGAGCCCCTAAGGTGCCCTGAGCTGAGGTGACTCCTGCCTTTAGAAATCCTCCATCTTGAGATTGGAGGATTCCCCCAATAGGAATAGGGATGTGCTCCCCTTCCCTTAGGGAGGAGGCACAAAGAGGGTGTAGCCACCCTCCAGGACAGTAACCATTGGCTACTGCCCCTCAGACCTAAACACACCCCTAAATGTAGTATTTAGGGATGACCCTGAACCCAGGAAATTAGATTCCTGCAACCTGAAGAAAGAAGAAGGACTGCTTACCTGAAAGCCCTGCAGAGATGACGGAGACACCAACTGACTTGGCCCCAGCCCTACCGGCCTGTCCCAAGACTCAAAGAACCTGCACAGCGACGCATCCGACAGGGACCAGTGACCTCTGAGGACTCAGAGGACTGCCCTGAAGCCGAAGGACCAAGAAACTCCAGAGAACAGTGGCACAGTTCAAAAACAGCAACAACTTTGCAACTTTTTAGCAACTTCCAAAGAACTTTCTCTTCCCGCCGGAAGCGTGAGACTTCTCTTTCTGCACCCCATGCCCCTGGCTCGAGCTCCAGAGAACTAACACTGCAGAGAGGACTCCCAGGTGACTATGATGACATGAGTAACCTGAGTCAACCCCCCTGACCCCCCACAGCGACGCCTGCAGAGAGGATCCAGAGGCTCCCCCTGACTGCAACTACCTGGTAACAAGGAACCCGACGCCTGGACCAAGCACTGCACCCGCAGCCCCCAGGACCGAGAGGAACCACCTTCCAGTGCAGGAGTGACCAGCAGGCAGCCCTCTTGCTAGCCCAGTCGGTGGCTGGCCCGAGAAGCCCCCCTGTGCCCTGCCTGCATCGCCTAAGTGACCCCTGGGTCCCTCCTTTGCTTTCAATAGCAAACCTGATGCCTACCTTGCACACTGCACCCAGTCACCCCCGTGCCGCTGAGGGTGTTTTGTGTGCCTGTTTGTGTCCCTCTATATAATCACTAAAGGTGTGGGGTAGTAGGGAACAGAAAGTAAGACTGGGTCAGTCTTAAATCGGTGTTGGTTAGGTGGCTTTGGATCCTAACGAGGGGGAATCATTGTTGGAGAATATCCAGACAGGGGGGGTGCTGTGTAGTCCCACAGGGGAAGGGGGAGTCTCCCTTACGGACTAGGTGGTCTCACACACATAATAGTGTCATGCTTCATCATATGACCACCTAGCCCCACCCAAGCAAGATGATACTGCTTGGGCGGACTCAACCTCTTGGTTAAAAGAACCGGAGGGAGTACTGAAATTAAACTTACTGGATAGTTACTTAGATCCAGCTGAGGTGAGTAATAAAATTACCAAGCATGTCACTGATAGTTGCTGCTAATTTTAATATAGGTGCATGCTGGTAAGACTAAAAGCAAGGGGAAAAGGCTCGTTGGAGAGTAATGTCTCCTGGAGTCTAAAATAAAAAATGGATGACCAACATGTTTCTGCCCTCACTAGGTGCTGGTAGGTCAGGGGCATTCGTCAGGGTCGGAGCACACGCAATAAGTGGGGTGCTCAAAGTGGATAATGAATGGCCTACCTGAACGGGTAGTTCACGGTGGGGTAGGTCTGTGATAGAAGATAGATAAACCACAATTATTCAGAACATATTTAGAGTGAGAAAAACGTGGCAAACCACTGCAAAGCACACAGCACAAGGTGAAAATATGTAAAAATAATAAAAAAGGCAATCACACACGCATGCAGATGTGACTTACCAAGGGGTAGGGGGCGATTTGCCTCTGGTCTGGCTAATGCCGGGGAGGGGTTTTCCCTTTTAGTCACACTCTGAGGAGATTAGGCATTTAAGTAGGGAAGAATGGGGAGAAGAAGATAAAAAATGTGTAGAGCAAGGGCAGAACATAAGGGCGCAAGGAAGACCAAGATAGGGAAGTAAGGAAAGACAGGGAAAGCAAAAACAGGGACATAGGGAAGGGAAAAGGGGAAAAAAAGAGGGGGGGGGGGGCTAGGGTTGACGGTTGGTGACAGAGAAAGGAAGAAAGAAAAAAGGAAAGAAGGAGAAAAGAAGAAAATGAGGGAAAAAAGGACACAGAGAGAAGAGAAGAAGGAGAAAAACTGGAAAAAAGGAAAAAAAGGGGGGGAAAGGAACAGGGTAGGAGCTAGGCAGAATGAGGGAAATAAGGGTGAAAGAAAATATCCAAGGGGCCAGGGAGGCCAACACTTACCACTCCAAAGGGAATACCATGGGGGGTACCTACATGCCGGAGCCAGGCCGCTCTGGTACTGACTGAAGGGTGATCGGCAATATTATGTCGATCAACAACCAATAGGTGAGAGGCTGGGGGCGGGGTCCGGAGGAGGGATTGTCAGGTGTATCGGGCGTGTTGCCTAGAAGACTCCCGGTGCTCGAGGAGTAGTTCTGCCACGCCCATAGACCGGCCGCACCCCTGTGCGGGGTGCGCCGGTGCTTCAATGCGGAATCCACCCGCGGGACCTCTGAGAAAACGAGGCCCGCGGGAGACATGCTGGAAGATGCGATGAGGAGGCGTCGCGGCTGGCAGGCGCGGCGAGCGTCCTGCCGAGATGCGTCGCGGGAGGCGCGGCGCGTCATGTACGCCCGCGGGACTCTGGGAATTGTATCCATTTTCTCCTTTTTTCTTTCCCCTTTTTTCCTTCCCCCACCCCCCCCCCCAACCCCCCTCTCCTCCTTTCCCTCTCTGTTCCCCCGGCTCCCCCCGCCCGCCCCGCCCCTCCTCTTTTCTCCTCACTTGGCCTGGGCGTCCTACATAGACTACCAGGCGCGCTCCACGGGACTCCAATTCCCAGAGTCCCGCGGGCGTACATGACGCGCCACGCCTCCCGCGACGCATCTCGGCAGGACGCTCGCCGTGCCTGCCAGCCGCGACGCCTCCTCATCGCATCTTCCAGCATGTCTCCCGCGGGCCTCGTTTTCTCAGAGGTCGGGTGGATTCCGCATTGAAGCACCGGCGCACCCCGCACAGGGGTGCGGCCGGTCTATGGGCGTGGCAGAACTACTCCTCGAGCACCGGGAGTCTTCTAGGCAACACGCCCGATACACCTGACAATCCCTCCTCCGGACCCCGCCCCCAGGCCCCCAGCCTCTCACCTATTGGTTGTTGATCGACATAATATTGCAGATCACCCTTCAGTCAGTACCAGAGCGGCCTGGCTCCGGCATGTAGGTACCCCCCATGGTATTCCCTTTGGAGTGGTAAGTGTTGGCCTCCCTGGCCCCTTGGATATTTTCTTTCACCCTTCTTTCCCTCATTCTGCCTAGCTCCTACCCTGTTCCTTCCCCCCCCCCTTTTTTTCCTTTTTTCCAGTTTTTCTCCTTCTTCTCTTCTCTCTGTGTCCTTTTTTCCCTCATTTTCTTCTTTTCTCCTTCTTTCCTTTTTTCTTTCTTCCTTTCTCTGTCACCAACCGTCAACCCTAGCCCCCCCCTCTTTTTTTCCCCTTTTCCCTTCCCTATGTCCCTGTTTTTGCTTTCCCTGTCTTTCCTTACTTCCCTATCTTGGTCTTCCTTGCGCCCTTATGTTCTGCCCTTGCTCTACACATTTTTTATCTTCTTCTCCCCATTCTTCCCTACTTAAACGCCTAATCTCCTCAGAGTGTGACTAAAAGGGAAAACCCCTCCCCGGCATTAGCCAGACCAGAGGCAAATCGCCCCCTACCCCTTGGTAAGTCACATCTGCATGCGTGTGTGATTGCCTTTTTTATTATTTTTACATATTTTCACCTTGTGCTGTGTGCTTTGCAGTGGTTTGCCACGTTTTTCTCACTCTAAATATGTTCTGAATAATTGTGGTTTATCTATCTTCTATCACAGACCTACCCCACCGTGAACTACCCGTTCAGGTAGGCCATTCATTATCCACTTTGAGCACCCCACATATTGCGTGTGCTCCGACCCTGACGAATGCCCCTGACCTACCAGCACCTAGTGAGGGCAGAAACATGTTGGTCATCCATTTTTTATTTTAGACTCCAGGAGACATTACTCTCCAACGAGCCTTTTCCCCTTGCTTTTAGTCTTACCAGCATGCACCTATATTAAAATTAGCAGCAACTATCAGTGACATGATTGGTAATTTTATTACTCACCTCAGCTGGATCTAAGTAACTATCCAGTAAGTTTAATTTCAGTACTCCCTCCGGTTCTTTTAACCAAGAGGTTGAGTCCGCCCAAGCAGTATCATCTTGCTTGGGTGGGGCTAGGTGGTCATATGATGAAGCATGACACTATTATGTGTGTGAGACCACCTAGTCCGTAAGGGAGACTCCCCCTTCCCCTGTGGGACTACACAGCACCCCCCCTGTCTGGATATTCTCCAACAATGATTCCCCCGCGTTAGGATCCAAAGCCACCTAACCAACACCGATTTAAGACTGACCCAGTCTTACTTTCTGTTCCCTACTACCCCACACCTTTAGTGATTATATAGATTTCTTTAGGGAGGCGGTGTGGGCTAGCAACACTCCCAGTGCTCTCCTTTTGTGTATTTGTTTGTGTCCCTCCCCAGTGCTCTACAAAACCCCCCTGGTCTGCTCCCCGAGGACGCAGGTACTTACCTGCCAGCAGACCGGAACCGGATCACCCCTGTTCTCCATAGGCGCCTATGTGTTTTGGGCCCTCCTTTGACCTCTGTACCTGACCGTCCCTGTGTTGCTGGTGCGGTGACTTTGGGGTTGCCTTGAACCCCCAACGGTGGGCTGCCTATGCCCAGGAGACAGACTGTGTAAGTGCTTAACTTACCTGAGAAACTTAACCAAACTTACCTCTCCCAGGAACTGTTGATTTTTGCACTGTGTCCACTTTTAAAATAGCTTATTGTGATTTTAACCTATACTGTGTGTACTACTGTTTTAAATCAAAGTTCTCTACTTACCTGTGTGAAGTACCTTGCATTTTATGTACTTACCTCGAATCTTCAATCTTGTGGTTCTAAAATAAATTAAGAAAATATATTTTTTCTATATAAAAAACTATTGGCCTGGAGTTAAGTCTTTGAGTGTGTGTTCCTCATTTATTGCCTGTGTGTGTACAACAAATGCTTAACACTACCCTCTGATAAGCCTACTGCTTGACCACACTACGACAAAATAGAGCATTAGTATTATCTAATTTTGCCACTATCAACCTCTAAGGGGAACCCTCGGACTCTGTGCACACTATCTCTCACTTTGAGATAGTATATACAGAGGCACTCCAGCACTGCTACAAGGTACTAAAACGCCAACACAGACCAAATCTATTTGTTTATGTAATAAACTAAATACAATTGCTCTGATAGGATGCCTTAATCAAACAATACCAGGAATTAGTCAAATGCAGCAGCTGCTAGCTACCACAAATGGGTGAGCAGGGAAGTATTGAAACTAGTACCCGAAAAAATAGTGAAGTCTCATAGGATGCAACCATCTGCACTGTGATTCTCTCCTGCACGTACAGTGACGAAACAACAATGCTGCAGACTGGAGGGAGAATGGATACGCGATTATAACAAGGAAAGCAGAGATAATTATTGAAGAGGTATTGGTGAATACAAAAATCTGATCTTGAAAGAAAAGTCCAAATTCTATATGGCAAGAATTGAACTGGCCTCGAATTCCCCAAAGGAATTCTTCAAAGTAGTTCAATGCCTCTTAACCCCATTTTCGCTCTTCTGCCACCATTCTAATCAGGAATTTTGCCATAGTCTAGCTCATTTTTTTTAGAAATGAAGTAGAAATAGTTTATAAAGAATTTGATTCCACCCAACTAGCCAAGTGTCCTCAAACTGTGACACTAGGATAGCAAGTTTTCATGATTTTCCACAATTGAGTATTGATCAAGCTCATTGACCAAGTAAAATGGGGAGACCCATCCGACCCTTGTACACCTAAGGTTGTGCAGGTGGTCACAGACTGTATTGCCATGGTCTTGACGACCCTGCTGAATGCCACTATCACGACCAGCACTTTTCTTACTGTGTGGAAAAAGGTCTCACTCTTACCATTGTTAAAAAAAATCTTCATTGGATACCTTTGAGAAGAAATATTTTCACCCTATCTCAAGACTCCCCTTTCCTGCTAAAATACTGGAAAACATTGCAATGTTAGTTTATCAGGATACTTGAAAATAAACAACCCTTTGGAGATGGCGCAATATGGTTTTAGATCTGGTTTCAGCACTGAAACAGCTTTGATTGCTGGCTCAGAAGAGATTAGAGCCATAAAAGACAAAGTAGTTAGAGCAGCTGTGATCTTATTTGATCTTTCTGCCGCTTTGGACATGGTCGGTCACTTGATTTTGTTAGATTGACTGACATTGGAATCTCGGAATCAGCATAGAAACTCATTGCTTCATCTTTAAATGATTAAAAAACAGTCATTGGCTCTTGGAAATTTCAGCTTAAAATCTTTCTCCTTCCCCTGCGTGGGCTCCCAAGGGTCATTGCTCAACCATATGCTTTTTAAGGTAAATCATCCTTATTAAACAAAATACATATGGATCTCATAATATCAATACAAAATATCTGTCACAACGATAATGAGATAAACTTAAAAGGAATTGTAAAAGCTGTTGAACATTTTAAAGTGTAAAATGGGGGAAAACCATAAAAAACAGAACAAGACCAATGAAAAAAAAAGATACAATGGGTATTGAAAATCTAAAGAACAGTAATATTCAGTAAAGCATAAAATGAGCTAAAATTAGATTCCATCAAAAACAGATATAACAAACAATTAATGGCGGCTTAAAATTCTCAGATAATGTACAATTAGTAGAATTGCAAGCAACAGTATTCAGATAATCAGTCAAAGGTAGCCAGTACAGATCTCTATTTATGGAGGGGCAGCATAAGGAGGTAAAAGCAATGTCTAGTCTGTGATAGTAGCAGATATTATACCACCAAGGAAATGTTGGATGAATTTTTCCAATTAAGACTAATTTGCTGAAAGGCTAAAGCTAACATGAGATCCAACAACTTTATATTATCATCTGAAACAATGTGGGCAAAGAGGCTACCTAGAAACAGCACTGAGGGAGATAATTCGGATTGCAAGTGAAAAATGGCGGTAAGCTGAAGCCAAATTTTTCTCCGGAAGGAGACAGTGGGAGGACACTCAAGGAGAAGATGCATAAGGTCACCCTTTGAGCTGTCGCAAGACCAACAATTTGAAGTTGAAGATACAGAACATTTAGCTATAGTAGAGGGGGGGAAATAAAGTCTGTGGTAAACGAAAGAAAAGTGACTCTGTGGTACAAGCTGATCTAGATATTCTATAAGATCTATGCCATATCTTATTCCAGAAAGGAATAGTCCAGGAACATCCCAAATCCGATTCCCATTGTGATTCAATTTGAGACTTAGGCTGCGTCAAAACAGGAGATTGAAATGTTTGTAAATAATTGATGCCTTAGAAAATGAGGTAAGAATGGATGACAAAGAAAAGGGTAATTCCGAAGAAGAAGAGAGGGAAGGCAATGAAAAAAGTGCATCAAGAATAACATTAATGAGAAGAAGATATTTAGACATAACTGAATTAGGACAATGAAATAGAAGTTGGGATTGTGAAAATGAAAGTGAAGTATCATTGGAAAATAAATCTTTGACCCACGCTATACCTCTTTGTCGCCAGGATTTCCAAAACAAGGGTTTTTTATTGATAGTGATGAGACAGTTATGCCAAATAGGGGAATTCAGAAAAGAGGAATAAGTGACGGTTGGAGGTAAATAGTGAGAACGCAGAAGAGCACAAGTATGTTTAAGAAGCGGGTAGGAGATAAGCGAAATATTATAAGAAAAGGATACCACTTCACAAGGAGAAATATCCAACCATAAGGGAGTAAACATAGAACTTGACAAGGAGATCCATCTATAAGCTTGACGCAAACAAAAGGATTCATGATACAGTCTAAAAACAGGAAAATTGGCTCCCCCCTCCTGTTTAGAATGGCGCAGGCGACTAAGAGAAATTCTAGATCTCTTATTATTCCAACGGAATTTAGACAATCTGGAGTCCAATTGTTTATAAAAAGTAACAGGCAAAGGAATCGGAATCATGGACAGGATATATAAAATGTTAGGAGAAATCATCATTTTGATAGTCAAGACGACCCCGCCACGATAAAAATAAGGTATTCCATAACAGAAGGGATCTATCAACCTTCTCTAAAGCATCAGAAATATTACTTCAATGGATTTTTTTAATAGAAGAGATGCACCAAATACCTAAATATTTAATCTTAGAAGTATTCCAATGAAAACCATTAACATCGAATGATGATTTAAAACAAAGTTTTGTTAGAGGAAGGATTTCAGTTTTATCCGAATTTATCTTATAACCTGAAAGCAAAGAAAAGTCTTCTATTTCCTGAAGTAGAGATGGAATCGAGAGTTCAGGGTTTGAAATATATAAAAGTATATCATCTACATGTGCCGTTAATTTTAAATGTTTCTCACCATATTGGAAGCCTTCAATTTTAATGTTATTTTTAATACAGGATAGAAATGGCACTAGGGCTAGGATAAATAGGAGTGGAGAAAGTGGACATCCTTGATGAACGCCACAACGTAATACAAAGTATCTGGACAGTTTCCCATTTACCAATATCGAGGCCATTGGGGATTGATATAGCAAAGAGATTAATGAAATGAAATGAGGCCCTAAACCATGCCCGGCTAAAGTTTTTAATAGAAAAGACCAGTCTAACTGATCAAACGCTTTCTCAGCATCTATGGAAATTGCTTCTAAAGAGTACGGAAGAGCAGAAGCCTTGCTGAGTACATTGAAGAATATTCTAGAATTGTCAGAAGCGAGTCTACCTTTGACAAAAACCAGTTTGTTCCTTACTTATCAGCGCAGGTAAAGGGGGATCAAGATGTAAGGCTAACAATTGTGAAATTTTTTTATAATCTGTATTGAGTAGAGAAATTGTCCTATAATTTTTACAGTAAGTATGATCCTTACCTTCCTTTGGAATTATACAAATCGAAGCTTTTTGAAATGTTCCCCCTGTACAGCCAGAACCCTTGAAGAATCAAAAGTGCTGTAAATGTTTGGGAAGCAAAAAGTCATAAAAATGTAGAAACAATTCCACTGTAAATCCATCCGGACCAGGAATTTTACCTTTTTTTTAGAGACTGAAGGGCTTTAAAAATTTCTGATGCAGAAATATCAACTTCAAGTCGAGAGACATCAACTAGAGTTTTATTAGGGTGTGGAATTTTCTTTAAATAATCATCAATCTGTAAGGAGGTCGGGACTGACTCAGGAGTATAAAGAGTCTGATAATAATTGACAAATTCAGCTAATATACTATCATCTTTAAAAAGGAACTCACTATTATCTGTAAGTACAGACTTCACTGTGTGGCGTTGCTTTTGTATTTTTAAATAATTAGCCAGAAGTTTCCTCTCTCTAGTTCGACTCCTATAATAGCGGGCGCTACTTCATAGAAGAAAAGAGGAGGCATTATCCATTGAGGTTTTATGAAATTGCAATTTTGCCTGAATAAGTTCTTGTAGATTAAAATTTGAAGAGGAAGAATAATATTGATGTTCTAAACGCTTAATTTTGAGAAGTAGAGTTTGATGCTGTGCATTAAAAAATTTCTTTTTATTAGAGACAAAATTTAGTATATGACCACGACCAGCAGCCTTAAACGAATCCCATACCAATTGTGGGGAAACATGAGGAACATCATTAAATCAGAAAAATTCCTCCGCAAAGTCAGCGAAGGATGTGGAAAATTTAGAGTCTAGTAACAATGAATTATTAAATTGCCCCTATTGGATTTGAGATGCACCGGGATCAAATCAAAATCTTTGATGACTGGAGCATGATCAGAGATTACTATAGGTTCAATGGAGGAATTAATAAGATTTTGGGAAAGTGATTTTGAAACAAAAATATGGTCAAGTCTAGATAAGGAGCCATGTGGTGGAGAATAAAACGAAAAATCTCTACTATCAGGATTACAAGTTCTCCATGACTCAATTAGATTACCTTGTGAGAGAAATGTCTTAAATTGTTTATGCATTTTATGAGGAGAAAATTTAATTACAGATTGCCTATCTATAAAAGGGTCAATACTTTGATTACAATTCCCTCCAAGAAGAATAAATTCATCATTATAATGCAGATGTTGTTTAGTAACATTAGGCCAAAAAAGATAATCTGAGTGGTTCGGACCATAAATATTGCCAATGGTCATTGTAATTCCATTAATACTTAGCTTCACAAAGAGCCATCTACCATCGGAATCCGAGTCTTGCGAAATAACCTTAACTAACAATTTTTTATGGCAGAGCACAATAACACCATTCTTCTTTGTGTATGTAGGAGAAGTAAAAACATTGGCCACCCAACCTATTTTAAGTTTCAGTGCTTCAGAATCCGTTAAATGTGTCTCTTGTAAAAGAACCAAGTCTGGATTATATTTAGCTAAATGGGATCAAATTATCTGCCTTTTTATTGGGTTAATAAACCCTTTGGCATTCCAAGAAATGACTCTGAATTTTACGTCACTTAACCATATATATACATGCAAGGTCTTGTACCGTAAATAACGAAAAATACAAATAGGGGATAGGAAAACCAGAAAAACAGAGAAGAAGGAGAGTAAAGGGGAAACAACAAGAGAAAAAATAGAAAATATTCAAGAGATAAAGAAGAGACAGTACATGTCAAATAAAGATGACTGCAAAAACATACCTGAGATGAATGAACAATGGGACAGGGGTGGTGACAGCACAGACTGAAGATGGCACAGCAAGGAATCGGAACACATCAATGGACACATGATACGCGCAAAAAATAATGATATATATAAGACACCAGGAACCTGTGGAAAGAAACAAAACGTTAACAAAAAAGACATATATTCACACCAGTATAATATACTATCATAGACTGTATATGAAGGACCATCAACTGTATCCCAATAGTAATGAACAGGGACATCATAGATTAAGAAAACACAGATAGTCAACGTGTAGAAGGGCCAGCTGTGTCTATAGGGTTTGTAGAATGTAGTCTTAGGAAATCGCAAAGCGCTGCAGGAGAGGTATATGAAGTGGTCTTATTTTGATATGGCACTTTGAACAAACACGGATGGAATAATCCAAAACGAGCTCCAAGTCTGAAAGCTGTGGATGCAGGTCCAAAAATTCTTTCCTTCTGTTTGCTGTAATTTTGGACACATCCTGTGAGATGAAGATTTTATTTGTTTGCCAAGAGATTTGTTTTTTGGCTTTTCCAGCATTAAGCACTCTCAATAGATCAGTAAATTCAAGAAAGAAAATAATCACGCCTCTTGGTTTAGATATGGAGGAACGCGGAGGATGATGGCCAATGCGGTGTTCCCTTTGGATGTTTAAGACTGTAGATGATGGTGGGTCCAATAACTTTGGAAAGAATGATGCAAAAAAATTTAATTGGATAACTCCCTTCAAGACCCTCAGGTAATCCATAAAGGCGAAAATTATTGTGCCTGTTTCTGTTTTCCAAATCCTCCGCAAGTGTCTTCAATGTTGCCACTTCCTTCTCCAAGTTAGCAATTTTATTTGTTTCATCTTGCACATCACTGACTCTTTGCTCTAAAACAGAAAATCTTCCATTTGAGACCACTTAGTATCAAGATTCTGTATCCGAGAATTAGTTTCTCCAATAAAAGGACGCAGTGCATGTATTTCGTCCAGCACAAGTTCAGGAGAGATCGGTGAGGGATATTTTACTGGTGAAGGTGGGTCTTGTTTGACCCTCTTATGAGTAGTTGTAGAGATATTCTAGGAGACTTTAGGCAAAGAAGATAAGGAAGACATCTTTGACTTGGCAGAAGAAGACGCTGCAGCAGAAGTATCCAATTGTAAAAACCGTGAAAGATTATCAGTTGAGGAGAACTGATGTGACAGAGATTTAATTTTCTTTAGTTTGCCCATAAAAAATAAAAATCCTTCAATAAAGAAACGAGTGGCCCAGGTACTCCACATGTATATTGATGAGATAATAAAAATAAATTACATGGTTTGCGCAGAAAACTGGGAACAAAACCATCAAAGGTTCGAAAAACAAGCAAATAAGAACATCATAGTGGTGAGTAATAGTTTTCAAAATGGCCGCATTTTCTGAGGAGAAATGTAGAAACCTTTTTAAAAGTCAAAAAAATAAGCTAGGCGGCATTTAAAACATGAAAAATGCTCACCAACAGATCCAGCAGGCAATTATATGTAAGGCGCCATGTCGTAAATGCGTCTGATGATGCGTGGAGCTCCATTAATTAGCGGCCATCTTGGCTGGCAGCTCAAGCGCGCTCCCCAACCATACGCTTTTTAATATTTATGTAGCACCATTGGGAAAGCTAATCCACTCCACGGCTTCACTACTCTAGCCTACGCTGACGATACCCAGATTGTGGTCTCCATCCCAAGCAATGAGGAAGAAGTGGCCGACAGGTTTAATAAATGCACGAAGGGGCATGTCCAACATGGCGCTTTGATTGGATGCAGGACCGCAGAGCTCTGCCGTCACGATATGAAACAGCGGCGATCCCACGCCTCCCAGAGTACCCAGCTGGAGGAACACACGCAGTGGTGGACGGAGTGCAGGGCAGAGGAGAAGAAAAGACGTGGGAGGGTCCACCCAGCTCAAGACGGTGGGCTCAGGGCTGGAGGGTCACCGCAAATAGAAATGGCAGTCGCTGCTCGACTCTGAAGCACAATAGGAGTGCTGCTGCTCCGGTCGGGGGTAAACCACCAGAGGATTGCCAATGGGGGCCTGGCGGTACGAGGTCCCGGCCCGCTGGAGTGTCCCATTGTGCCCGGAGCGCCACAGAGAGGTTACGAATCAGGAGAGAGGAGGCCGCAGAACAGACAGGTGTCAGCTGACAGAGACCTAAACGCCACTGGGTGAGAAGAGGAGTGGAGGGCAGGGAGCGGAGTCTTCATTCGCCCACTGCAATGGCAAACTTGAAGGAACCTGGTGGTCACCCAGGGAGCGTTCTCCCCCCCCCTTCCCCAGGACTGCAGTGGTGAAAACAGCAGGTGGGGTGTGCCTGTGGACAAGATGGCAGCCGCGGCGGGTCTCTAACTGAAATCGGACTTGCCATGGCCTAGGTGACCCCTGGAGGGAAACTGACGGAGGCATGGAAGAGATGAGGCCCAGCTTGTGTGGCCTTCCCGGGCAGCCCAGAGAAGCGAGCCAGGAACGGGGAGGCGGGAGCAGGCAAGACTACCCTGAACATTGTGGGCCACTGGAGGGCAAACCTGGGCAATCTGGCCTGCTTAGTAGGCCTAGAGGGAAAGGGCCCCCGACTCAAGGGGGAAAGATACAGTAGGTGAACTCCAAACTGAGGGCTAAGGAAAAGGGTGTGAGAGCAGGAGCAGGGAGGCCTAGATGTGCAGCAGTGGGGGGGTCGTGGAGGCACGAAAACCCCTGGAGAGACCTCTGGAGAGCCCCAGAGCTGTTGAGGCTGAATCCTCGTTCCACCTCCCCAGTGCCGGTGAGGGACGCCTGTTGGGTGTGGAGAGGATGGGTTGAGGTTGACAAATCCAGACTGAGAGGCCCAGGACAACTTGCTGGATACAATGCCATGCCTGGGATCAGGGCCTCCAACACACATCGCAGCGTGACCCTACCGTGCCACCGAGGACAAACTGATTATACCTCACACACTCACTGGGTGAGTCGGGGTTGTCCCATTTACTGGGAGCCGGAGAGACGGGGCGCAATGAGAGGGGTGGAGCAAAAAGGACAACGGTTGGCCTCTGATAACTAACATGTAGGGTCGGATGGTGGTGCCTCCTTCTGCTCCTCCCTTATCTGGCAGCATGGTGAATGCTCACTCGATGAGGAAGGACACCTTCATCAAAGACATGTTTACAAAGACCACAGGAAAGAAGACAGATCGAACTGAGAAGGGCTCCCAAGACACTGAGCCCTGCAGAGGCTATACCAGACGTCACCTCAGATGTGGGCGTTCCTGTCACACGGTCATTTTTACCACACTGAGATACGATATAGCCGCCCTGAAACAGGAATTAGCAGCAGATTTGAAAGACATTAGACGTAACATGGGCGAATTGGAACAAAGCGTTAACTCCTTGGAGAGGGCACAAGATGATTTGGAAGAGGAGTTGGAGGAATCTAGGCGTGAGATTCTCAGCGTTAGAGACAAAACAGCAGACCTCAACTAACAGCTGGAAGACCTCGAGAACAGATCAAGGCAGTGTAATGTATGCATCAAAGGCGTCCTGCTCCAGGCCGATGCTGGGAGATTGGAGGGCTATGTCATCTGGCTAGTCCGTCATTTGGCTCCGGACCTGGCGGAGCAAAACATTACCCTAGACCGTACAGACGAGTGGGTCGGATGGCCGGATCACTCCCTGGGACAACCACAAGACATTCTAACATGCCTACACTACTACCGGCAAGAAGATGTCATCATGGCAGCTGTGAGGAACAAAAACTTCAGTGACTTTGAGGGCACCAAAGTGTGGCTCTATCAGGACCTCTCCTCAATCACCCTACAGAGATGAAGAGATTTGCGGCCCCTCACTGGCCTCCTACGCGAAAAAGTGATAAAATACAAGTGAGGACATCCTTTCTGCATCATCTTTGTGTGGAACAATGAAATGCACAGCCTGCGCATCATGGAGGAGGCCCACTGGTTGCTGGATGGGGAGGCCCTGGATTTGGGGGGCACCCTTGCGCTCGCCTGGGGAGATCCTGGGCCCCACCTGCCTGGAGGGACAAGAAGAAAACCCACAAACCAACAGCCCAGGAGAGAAGCCGTGAGCTGTCGGTATTGCTCCAACAGCTACCGCAGAGGGAAAGCGCATCAGATCCAGACAATGACTAGGAAGCGGCCCACTAGAAAGCGGTCACTGTGCTAGACTCACTCTCGGTAGGGACACTCGGACGGCCCGGTTCACATCACCTCAGCAGCAACCAATAACCATTGGCGGTGGAGCTCGCCATACATCCTTAGTTTGATGAGGGATTTTGCCAATGACACGGAGCCCAACAATACACCACAGATGCAGGTTCCCAGGCAGGGAACCAAATGGTTAAATTACTGTTTATTTTATTTTATGTTTTTTTCACACATAACTTACACGGGTGTGGAGGCCACACACTATCTACACACGCAGCAGACAACGGACAGACCAGAGGAAGGGGCACTAACTCCACCCAATAAGGCGAGTAGACTAGACAGCATGCTTATGGTTAAGGTCTTAAGTTGAAATGTCCAGGGTTTGAATGTCCCGTCAAAAAGAATCCTACCTGGATCAGTTACCACTGAGCTGCCTTCCCGACCTAGATTCCACAGTGCCAGGGAAAGATATTGGCATTGAGTATGTTCTGCAGGCTATACAAATGCTTACCCTGATAAAGCACTGGGCCCTGATGGCTACGCAGCTGAAATCTATAAGACTTTCGCTTCAGATTTAGCTCCCATCTTAACTAGACTCTATAACTCCTTTAGTGTAACTGGCACGCTCACAGACTCCACGCAACAAGCTATCATTACAGTTATCCCCAAACAGGGCAAAGACACTACCTTGTGCTCATCCTACCGACCTATCTCACTATTAAACATAGATGCCAAGATCTTTACGGGAATCCTGGTATCCTGGCTTGGTCCACATATGCAACACCTGATTGACCCAGACCAAGCATGGTTTATACCAGAGCGTAATTGCAGTGACAACACTAAACAACTGTGTCACTTAATTGACAAGTCCCATTGGTCTCACACACCGATGGCACTCCTCTCAGTCGATGCTGGGAAAGCGTTCAACAGAGTTCACTGGCTGTACCTACAACTGGTTCTCACTAAAATGGCTCTTGGATTGAGATTCCACCGATGGGTGTGGGCTAGCTACAAGCAACAAAGAGCAGTGGTCTGCATTAATGGCACGCTATCCTCCCCCTTTGGTATCAATAGGGGAACCTGACAGGGCTGCCCATTGTCACCACTATTATTTGCCCTCTCTATGGAGCCTTTTGTAGATCGAGTGCGACTCAGGATAGCATAAGGGGCCTAAGGATGGGAGTCAGAGAGCACAAGCTTGCGCTTTATGCAGATGACGTGATGCTCATACTGATGGACCCCCCAGCCTCCTTGCCCCCACTTGTGGAGGAACTGGAGAAATTTGAGGGGGGCTCGGGATTTAAAATTAACTACGCAAAATCCAATATAGTCACAATTACTCTCCCCAAGGTAGACCAAGGCCCCCTGGAACACTGCTTCCCCTTTACATGGGTTCCACAGGGAGTAACTTATTTGGGCCTTCAAATACTTCCAACACTGGGCAGCATGGCAGACAGTAACTACACAAGGCTTTTGCAGGGGGCCAAGGCAGACTTGGTGTCATGGAGGAGGCACCTGCTCTCATGGCTGGGTCGACTGGCAGCAGTTAAGATGTCACTGCTTCTGAAATTGCTTATGTCATGTTGACCCTACCGCTTCAGCCTCCCGCCTCCATTCCCACTAAACAGCAACAGCTTATTGAGGATCTTATCTGGGGTGGCAAAAGGACATGGATTGCTGGAAAATACACCTACCTGACCCCTGAAGAGGGTGGACTAGGCATTCCCTGCTTAAAGAAATACTAGCAGGCAGCTCAACTAAGGCATATGGTGGAGGGGGCCACACCCCGCACGGAGAAGCATTGGTGCTTCATTGACCAAACGGGGGCAGGCATCCACATATGGAAAGTATCCTGGTTACCTAAGTATCATAGGCCACCTGGTGTCTACATTTCACCTGCCTGAGAGCCACCATGGGTGTCTGGAATGCAGTTCAGACCCGCCATAACTTATCATCTCCCATCTAACCCCTAACTCCCTTTTAGGTAATCCAGAATTTCCCCCCGCAGCACGAGGTGCTTCCTTTGTCACTTAGCAGTTGGCGGGTTGTAAAAGGCCGGGAGATGAATTTGACATGGAGGGCATTATGGACTTTCCGCAACGTCAAACCTATTACAGCCTTCCCTCCCGTGTTTGGTGTCAATACCTGGCACTGAGGCATTGGCTACTACAGCCAAACATCTGCATTCATGCGAGTCGCCCTCTGACTCGGTTTGAAAAATGGCTGATTACCTGCTCAGTCGACAAGCGCATACTCTCAGATATGTACAAATTCCTTAGTACCAACATAGAGCTCTGCAAATCCCCAGCACAGATACACTGGGAATGTGAGTGCAAATGCTCCTTCACTGACAAGGAGTGGAAGGGCATCTGGCGCAGAGAAAATAGCTTGGCAACTAGCGTTATGGGTAAAGAGACATTGATTAAAACGGTCTATTACTGGTACTACACACCAGCTAGAGTAGCCAAGTGGAAGAAGAATACTGACTGGCTATGCTAGAGGCACTGTGGACAACCGGGGACCCTTGTGCACATGTTGTGGTACTGCCCCAAAATTCAGACATTCTCGGATGAGGTATTGGCTGATATTAATAAAATCTAGCACACGGACATACCTTGATTCCCTAGCTATATTCTCCTGGGCCTACCAAACCCACTCACATACCCTCTGCAATCACCGAGGGGGAGGGCGATAACGCTTGCACTGAAAGCGGCAAAACAAGTCATACTGACAAACACCAACACACCTAAATTGAGTCTACAAATTGCAGAACCTCCTGGTTATGGAGCAGCTAACTGCTAAGATAATGCATGCACTACCACGGTTTGAGAAAGCATGGCGAAACTGCGTGCGTTTTCTGTCCAATGACTTCAGAGAGCTCACATGCCCCACCTACTTATGCATCTTGGATCTCACACGAACACTGCACATTAATCCCTGACTTAGAGTGGTGGGGCCTGCCACAACCCTTACTTATGTTCCGAGGTTTAGGACAACAACCATTAGAATTAGTGAAGTTGTTTTTGGTTCATTCCCCTGTTCCCGG
The DNA here is from genome assembly GCF_031143425.1 of Pleurodeles waltl. Lineage (NCBI taxonomy): Eukaryota > Metazoa > Chordata > Amphibia > Caudata > Salamandridae > Pleurodeles > Pleurodeles waltl. The sequence goes on along the minus strand of NC_090443.1, from coordinate 443,871,636 downwards.
TTTTCCGCTGCCCTGCTGAATCCTCCATGGCGGCGCAGCTTGCTGCGCCGCCATGGGGATTCAGACACCCCATACCGCCATCCTGTTCCTAGCGGTTCGCCCGCCAGGAACAGGATGGCGGTATGGGGTGTCGTGGGGCCCCTGGGGGCCCCTGCAGTGCCCATGCCAATGGCATGGGCACTGCAGGGGCCCCCGTAAGAGGGCCCCACAATGAATTTCAGTGTCTGCTCAGCAGACACTGAAATTTGCGACGGGTGCAACTGCACCCGTCGCACCTTCCCACTCTGCCGGCTCCATTCGGAGCCGGCTTCCTCGTGGGAAGGGGGTTTCCCGCTGGGCTGGCGGGCGGCCTTCTGGCGGTCGCCCGCCAGCCCAGTGGGAAACACAGAATAACCGCAGCGGTCTTCTGACTGCGGTGCGGTATTCTGGAGGGGGGAACTCTGGCGGGCGGCCTCCGCCGCCCGCCAGAGTTAGAATGACCCCCTATGTGTTTTATCCCACCGGCAGCTGTATGTAGGTGGACATATGTTGTATTTTCTTGTTATACCAATAAACAGATTTAAATATATAAATGCATGAAAATGATAGTCAGTTGGATGAACGCTAACTGTCTGAAACTAAATTCAGAAAAAACATAAGTCCTTATTTTTGGAAAATAATCCACCTTTTGGGGTCACTATTGGTGGTCTCAAGGCCTGGCTCTCCTCCAGAGCTTGTCTCCAAGGTAAGAAACCTTGGAGTAATCTTGGATGCTGACTTATCTTTTAAAGAGCAAGTTAATAAGTTTACATCATGCTGTTTTGTACAGCTTAGGAACTTAAAGAAGGTGTTACCTTTTATTCCTTTTCAGCTTCAAAAATCCCTAATCATCACTCTGCTTTTTAATGAAGATTGAGTATTGTAATGCCTTATTGTAGGAAAGCACCCTTTTTGGCATTGTTAGCCCCGTATTTTTGCCTAGTATTTGATGAAGTTTTGACTGAAGGTGCACTGGGTTAAAGCTAACCAGGTCCCCAATGCCAGATCTCTTCCCCCAAAACTAAGAAGTTGTTTCCCCAATTGGCAAAACCTTTAGCACCCTCTTTAAGTCTCTAGTAAATACTACCCCTGGCAATTGGGGCCTGGGGTACTAAGGAGGGTCCTAATGGCTGCAGTACAAATATTGCCACCCTAAGGGAATCTCACCAAACATATGACAGGCTGCCATTGCAGGCTGTGTGTCTTGGTGCAGATAAAAGTGAAAACAGGACAGCCTGCGTGTCATGTCCCCCTTACACTGCATATAATACATGTAAGTCACCCCTTTAGCCAACCATACAGAGCTAAGGCAGGGTGCATTATATTACATGTGAGGGCATATCTGCATGAGCATATATGCCTCTGCTATGTCCTTGTTGATTCTCAGACTTAGTAAGTGACCAAGGAAGCCATTTTAAGTACATGTGCTGGACACTGGTCACTATGAGTTCCCCAACTACATGATGGCTTCACTGAAGATAGGGATGTTTGGTATCAAACATCTCATATTAGTGAGCCCACACTGATGCAAGTGTTGGATTTATCAATACATGCACCCAGAGGATGCTTCCTGAAAGACTACTAGCTACTAGAGTATTAGCTGACTGGTCCTAATCAGTTCAGCCACCTTGCCATGTTTCTGACCCCCTAAGGTGACAGCATGTGCTCTCGGGTCCCAGAGACAAAAGCCTGCAATGAGTGGGGGTGTTGACACCTCCTCCAGGCAGGATGGACATTCCAGGGCGGGAAGCTTCAAAGGCCAAGCCCCCTTTGTATTGTGACCCAAGTCTCTCCAAATGGCATAGATAACCAACTCTCCTGTCCAGACCTCCTCTTTCGTCAGCAAGACTGGCAGGAAAATTAGGCAGAGGTGTGGCCACTTAATGCCAGTCCCACTCCTAAGGTAGATTAGATTAAATGGACACCACTTTTTATATTCCTCCATCTTGGTTTGGAAGGAATTATGCCACTAGGGTCAGGGTTATGCCCACTTCCCAACGGAAGTGGTCATACAAAGGGTGTAGTCACCCTAAAGGTGGACAACCCTATAGCTGCCACCTGGCACTCCCTGTAAAGCCCCTAAATTGAGGACTTAGGTGGCACCCCTGAACCCCAGAACTCAAATCCCTGCTGACTTGAAGAGGAAGGACACAACAGAGACACAAAAGGCAAGAACAAAGATGCGTGACGGACTCAGCGCCAACCCTGCCAGCCTGCCTGTGGACTTGGACAATTGTGAGAAAGACGCCCTGCCCTCCAGCTGCTGAAACTTCCAAAAGCCTGGGAAGGCTTCCAGCCTCCACCCCAGCACAGGACCTCCTCTGGAGTAGTGGAGCTGCTCCCCTACATCCTTGCAGGCACCAAAGAACTGCTGAAGGGACTCCAGACCATCAGAACCGTTGCTGGACAGCACCACTGCACCTGAGCCTCCCAGACCTTGTTGCAGTGGACCAGTGATGCCAACCTGATCCCCAGCCTCTCCAGCAGCAAAGTCTATCATGGGTTTCCCCACTATGACCTTCACACTGACACCTGCAGTCGCTTAGTGCAGGCCGTCACCAACCGCGACCTCCTCTGGTGACGGTAATCCCGACGGTCCACTGCACCTCTGCACCTGGATGCCCCTGAACCAAGAAGAAGAGGACCACTGGAGTCACTGCATTCCCCCAGGCTCGTGAGAATTGAGCGCACTTGCTGGTACACCTGGACTGGTGCCTCAGTCCATGCCTGAAGCCTGTTCTGTGGGCCCCCCTTAACTGCAACTGCCACCAGTGATGGACACCCGACAGTCCAAGAATCCTCTGCAACCAGGCACCCTAGACCAAGGAGAGGAGGACCACTCATGTCCTGACGTCTGACAAGATCTGAACCCACTCTGTGGCTCACCCAAACAGGGTGCCCAGTCCTAGCCTGCAGCCTCTTTTGACAGTGAGATCATGCTAGGACCACATTGGGCACCCAACACTGTTTTGCACCCTACACCTGGCCACCCCTTTGCCGATGAGGATGTACTGTTAGTGCTGCCTTGGACCTTGCCCACTACTCACCTTAACCCCAGGAGATTGGTCCTGTAAGTCGCTGTACTCAACTTGTTTGCTGACTTTGTTTTCCTCCCATAGGTTAACATCGAAAAACTCCAAAACTGCACTGTGTCAATTTTTGCAAGTGGAAATAATTTATGCTTAAAAATGTGCTTACCTTGTAACAAAGTTCTTAGTTTCAAAACATATATCAAAAGAAGTGTTATTTTTCTAAATCTGTCTCGGATTTATTCTTTGAGTGTGTGCCTCACTTATTGCCTCTGTAAATAAAACAAATGCTTACTACTACCCTCTGATAAGCCTAACTGCTAGCTCAAACTACCACAAAATAGAGCATTAGTCCTATCTACCTTTGCATCTGCAAACCAGTTGGGGATCCATTGGACTCTCTTCTTTTTAGTGCGCCATATAGAGAGCTAGCTACACTTAGATATGGTCATTCAACAAGCGGTACTAAAATAACTAAAGACACTGCAGAATTCAGCTTTCTGCCTCCAAAGAAAATCCCTAAATATATGTCAGTAGCAAAGGTCCTATGGGATCTCCACTGGCTCCCTGTAAAGAAGTGTGTGCCATTCAAAGTACTTTGTCTAGGCCACAAGGCTTTGTATAGTACCAGACCTAACTAACTGGCGAGAACAATTAGGTGGTACCAACCATACAGAAACCTGAGATCAACAGCATAATTTTTTGTTTCGGCCCTCTGAACAATCAAAGCCTTTACTTGCTTTGTCTATACCTCTGGTCGCTGTGGAATAAAATGCCATTACACCTTACAAATCAATCAAAATTTCTCAGTTTTCATAAACTGCTGAAATGGTGGCTGTTTACCAACCCTCTCTAATGTTTTGTGCCTCCAAGCAATGATTGGTCCCAGTATGTGTGTAGGTCTCAAGCACCAATACACCCCAGGGTAATTGTGTGCTTTAAAAATTCAGTTAATTCATTCATTCATTTATTCATTCATCTCCTTCAATGGCAGCCAATTACATCAGACAAATGGGCCTGGCAAATAATCTGGCAGATAATTCGGAGGGACCTACTCCCTCCCTTTCCAATCTTTCCTTCCCCCTATACCGCCAACACAAGAACGGCTGGAGAAGGCTCATCTGACCCTGCTTCAGGAGGAGGTTACAACTCTCTTGGCCAAGCGAGCTATTGAGAGGGTTCTGATATCAGAAGTAGGAGGTGGTTGTTACTCCTGCTACTTTCTGATTCCCAAAAAGAACAAGGGTCTACGCCTTATTCTAGACCTGTGAACCGTCAATTTCTCCTTCGAAAAGGAGAAATTCAAGAGGCTCACTTTGGCTCAGGTCTTGTGTGCCCTAGACCAAGGAGACTGACACTGTTGGCACGGTTACTCCCCCAATGTTTGCCTAGTGTTAATGCCAATTTTTATTGGAAGTGTGCTGGGACCCTGCTAACCAGGCCCCAGCACAAGTGTTCTTTCCCAAAACTGTACCTTTTTATCCACAATTGGCACAGCCCTGGCTCATGGTTAAGTCCCTTGTAAAAGGTACCCAGGGTACCAAGGGCCCTGTGGCCAGGGAAGGTCTCTAAGGCTGCAACATGTATTAAGCCACCCTAAGGGATCCCTCACTCAGCCCATGCACACTGCCTTGCAGCTTGTGTGTGCTGGTGGGGAGAACAAGACAAGGTCGACATGGGACCCATCTCAGGGTGCCCTTTCCCTAAACCACTGCCTGTGGCATAGGTAAGTCACCCCTCTAGCAGGTCTTACAGCCCTGTACCCCAGGTGAGGGCATAGCTGCATGAGCAATATGCTCCTACAGTGTCTAAGTCAATTATTATACATTGTAAGTGCCGGGTAGCCATATTGAGTATATGGACTGGGAGTTTGTCATCACAAACTGTACAGCACCATAATGGCTACACTGAATACTGGGAAGTTTGGTATCAAACTTCTCAGCACAATAAACTCACACTGATGCCAGTGTGGGATGTTATTGAAACTTAGAGATGCCCCCTGCATGTTGGCCAAACTGCTAGTGCTGGACTGACTAGTCTGTGCCAGCCTGCCACTACCAGATGAGTTTCTAGCCCCATGGGGTGAGAGCCTTTGTGCTCTTGGAGGCCAGAAACAAAGCCTGTCCTGGGTGGCTCAAGCCTCGTGTTACAGTGCCCCAGGGCACTCCAGCTAGTAAAGTTGCCCGGCCCCTAGCAAAGCCCCACTTTTTGGCAGCAAGTCTGGCGGGAAAATTAGGGAAAGCAGGGAGGAGTGACCCCCCCAGCCAGGACCACCCCTAAGGTGTCCAGAGCTGAGGTGACCCCCTCCCTGCAGAATCCTCCATCTTGGTTTGGATTATAGAGACCAATAGGGTTAGGAATGTGCCTCAAGAAGGGTGTAGCCAGCCGCTAAAAACATCCCTAAATTTAGTATTTAAGGGCATCCCTGAACCCTACTAATCAGGTTCCTGGTGACCTACAAGAAGAAGGACTGCTAAGCTGAAACCCCAGGAGAGAAGAAGGAACATGACAACTGCTTTGGCCACAGCCCTACAGCCTGTCTCCTGCTTCAAAGAACCTGCAAGAACAACAGTGACGCATCCAGTGGGCCCAGCGACCTCTGACAACTCCAGAGGACTGCCATGCACCCCAAAGGACAAAGAACTCCCAAGGACAGTGGCACTGTCCAAAAGAAACTTTCAATCAAGGACTCCCACCTCACTCCGGATGCGTGAGTCCTGACCCCTGTGCACCTGACGCCTACGGCCAGTGTCCAGGTGGTCCACCCAGCAAGAAAGGGTCCCCAGGTGACTGGGAACAAGAGCCCACCCTGGGTTGACCCCTCAAAACCCCCACAACGACGTCTGCAGAGGGAATCCCGAGGACCCCCTTACCACGACTGCCCGGGACAAAGATATCCGACACCTGGAGAAGCACTGCACCCGCAGCTCCCAGACTCGAGAGAAACCGACCACCAGTGGAGCAACGACCAGCAGGCGTCCCTTCTCCCTAAACAGTTGGTGGCTTGCCCGAGGAGCCTCCCTGTGCCCTTCCTGCAGCACCTAAGTGACCCCCAGGGTCCCCTCATAGAGTTTAATTGGAAACTGGGTGCCCTGTTTGCCCCCTCCACCCGGCCGCCCCCTGCCGCTGAGGGTGTGGGATTGGTGCCTACTTGAGCCCTCTCCAGTGCTCCTTTAAACCCTCCTGGTCTGCCCTCCGACAATGCGGGTACTTACCTGCAAGCAGACCGGAACCGGAGTACCCCCCCGTCTCCATAGGGGCCCACGTTATTTTGGCTCCTGTTGGACCTCTGCACCTAACCGTCCCCGTGTTGCTGGTGCTGGGTGTTTGGGGTTAGCTTGAACCCCTAATGGTGGGCTACCTATTCCCCGGAGACCAAGACTGTAAGTTTACCTCAGAAACTGTACTTTATTTTCCTCCCTCAGGAACTGTGGAAAATTGCACTGTCTACTTTTAAAATAGCTTTTTGCCATTTTAAAGAAAACTGTATGTACTGTTGATTTGATTCAAAGTCCTGAATATACCTAGGCAAAGTACCTTTCAGTTTATGTACTTACATGCAAACTGAATCTTGTGGTTCTAGAAATAAATTAACAAAACACATTTTTCTATGTGAAATCCTATTGGTCTGGAATTAAGTCATTGAGTATGTGTTTTTTCTATTGCTTGTGTGTGTGTACAACAAATGATTAATACTACCCTCTGATAAGCCTAACTGCTCGACCACACTACCACAAATAGAGCATTAGTATTATCTATTATTGCCTATGTCAAGCCTCTGGGGAACCCCTGGACTCTGTGGACACTATGGCCCTCATTACGACCCTGGCGGTTGGTGATAAAGCGGCGGTAATACCGCCAACAGGCCGGTGGTGATAAATATAAAATTATGACCACAGCTGAAACCGCTCAGACAGACAGCCACTTTAGCACACCGACCGCCAGGGTGAAATCAACAGGCATGACGGCGGTAGCCACCTAAAGCCAGACTGAAGACAATGTTCCACCTACTGAATTATGAGACACCAATCCACCTCCTTTTCAGGGGCGGTACCAACAACATCAAAAGCCTGGCGGAAACAGATCTCAGAAGTCAAAAGGACTCACCTGTGGAGACTCAGGGAAGAACCACTCCGCCATGGAGCCCGAGTTGCATGTGTTCCCCATGATCTTCTACCTTCTGCACCATTACGAACAACAACGCTGACGAAGACGACCATGGTGAGTACTGCCGCCTAGCACACAGGGGAGGTAAAAGAGAGTGACACACACACATACGCAACACCCCCAACTCCATACACACAAGCAGATGCAATAACGTTACATATTCACCCTGTACCCCTCAGGAATAATGCAAGGACAAAAGGAATTGATTAAAGTGAATGTAATAAGATAAAATAGTATAAATACATGCATCAAAGAGAACACTGCAGGGGCATCAGGTCGAAAATAGACAGGCACCTCAGGGGGACGGAGAATGGGGGGGGCACCTCAGCCGGAAGATGGTACAACGTCACTGGTCCTGGAGGGGGCAACATGCCCATCACTCTGTCCTGGGAAGTGCAAGGCCACAGTCTCTCAAGTGGGTGATTTGCCCACTGGTTCTGGAGGGGCATTGTGCCCAGTGAGCTTCTTCCTGTGGAGGATGGGGCGAGTGGATAGTCTCTTCCACTGGTTCTGGAGGGGGCATTGTGCATTGTGCCCAGTGAGCATCATCCTGTGGAGGATGGGGTGAGTGGATGGCTTCTTACACTGGTTCTGGAGGGGGCATTGTGACCAGTGAGGTTCATCCTTTGGAGGATGGGGTGAGTGGATGGCTTCTTTCACTGCTTCTGGAGGGAGCACTGTGCCCAGTGATGCAGATCTTGGGGAGTGCAAGGTCACAGTCTCTCAGCTGGGTGTCAGACCCAGAGGATTTTCTGGGGCCAGGCCGCACAACAGCACATAGCCGCAGGACTACACACTGTCTGCCGGCGGTGACGGCTGCTCAGTGGCGGCAGTGGTGCTGCTAATGGTGGAGCTGGCAGTGGTGGGGGGAGGCTCCAGCCCTTCCCCTGCAGCTTTGGACGGCTGCCCACGGGGCTGCTGCTGGTGGTGGTGCTGGCAGTAGTTGGGGGAGGCTCCAGCCCTTCCCCTGCAGCCTCGGACGGCTGCCCACTGGGGCTGCTGCTGCTGGCAGTGGTGCTGGTGGCGGTGCTGGAGGTGGTGGGGGGAGGCTCCAGACCTTCCCCTGCAGCCTCGGACGGCTTCCCACTGGTGCTGCTGCTGGCAGTGCAGGTGGTGGTGCTGGTGGCGGAGCTGGCAGTGGTGGGTGGAGGCTCCAGCCCTTCCCCTGCAGCCTCGGACGGCTGCCCACTGGGGCTGCTGCTGCTGGTGGTGGTGCAGGTGGCGGTGCTAGTGGCGGAACTGGCAGTGGTGGGGGGAGGCTCCAGCCCTTCCCCTGCAGCCTCAGGCGGCAGAACCACCATGGTTGGTGTTGGGGGCTCCGATGGAGTCCCAGCACCTGGCCTCTTGTCCTTTCTGCCTGCTGGTGCAGGCCCTTTGCCCTTGCCTTCAGCAGCCGGGGATTGCTCCTTGCCCTTCCGTTTAGCAGCTGGGGGTGCCTCCTTGCCCTTCCGTTTAGCAGCTGGGGTTCCTCCTTATTCTTCCTTTCAGCACTTGGCACAGGCACCCTTTCAGTGTGGCTGGCTGGGGCCCGGGATCCTCTCCCACCTGGAGTAGCTGTGGACACAACAGTGCCCGTGGACTAGGTGGCTGAGATGCTTGCCTGGGTTTTGACTGCCCTGGCCTGACGTGAGGGATGGAGGAGGGGAGGGCTAAGGAAGAGGTCAATGGTGGAGAGGAAAAGCTTCTTAGGGACATTGGGGTGGGAAGAGGGAGATGGTTTGGGAGTGGAGGAAGAGGGACGGGTGGTAGGAGGTGTCTGCTGTGTTTGGGTGCAGGTGCACTGGCTGGATGCTGTTGTGAGATGGATGGATGTTGGGTGTCTGAGTACTTGTGTTTGTGTACTTTGGGAGGAGGGGGAACAGACACAGTGGGAGAGGACACAGGGGATGTGTGCATTGAAGTGGGGGTGGTGACTGCCAGTGAGAGGCCTGTGCTGTTAGGTGTGCTGGTGATGGGGGTAGCGGATGAGAATGTAGCGCATGCAGGTGTGAGTGGAGATGCAACTGGGAGGGAAGTGGACGACGAGGGGGGCCACAGTGGAGGCAGTGGATGTTGGTATGTCGGATTCTGGATAGTGTTTGTGTGAGTGCCTGTGGGATGAAGTGTGGTGCTTGTGTTTGCCATGTCCACTCTTGTGTGTTGTCCTGGGTGCATGCTCGTCTGACTGTGTGCATGGGATAGGTTGGGGTTGAGGGGAATGGGATTGTGTAGAGGAAGTTGGAGGGGGAAGGCTAGAAACAGGGACAATGGCTGCCATCAGAGAGGAGGCCAGAGCCTGGATTGATCTATGTTGGGCCGCCATGCCAGTTTGAATGCCCTCCAGGAATGCATTCATCTGTTGCATTTGGGCTGCCAACCCCTGGATGGCATTCACAATGGTTGACTGCCCAACAGAGAAGGATTGCAGGAGGTCAATAGCCTCCTCATACAGGGCCGCAGGGCTAACTGGGACAGGGCCCGAGGTGCCTGGGGCGAAGGAGATGCCCACCCTCCTGGGTGTGCAGGCACGGGAAACTTGCTGAGGGGCTGATGGGAGGGCGGTGCTGGTATGGGGGTTGCTGCTATACCTGTAGATGGGGTGGGCATAGAGATGTCCGCCACCACCAGGGAGCTTCCATTGGAGGAGGAATCTGTGTCTGAACTGTCCCCTCCTGTCTCCGTTGTGGTGCTCCCCTCACCCTCCGTCCCACTGGTGCCCTCGCCTTCATTGGATTCGGCATTCTGAGTCCTGTGGGATGCAGCTCCCTCCGTTGCTGCTGACTCTGCTTCTCCGCCAGATGATGCTAATGCACATTAGGACAGGGCAACAAAACAAACAGGAGGGGGGAGACACAAAGAATACACTTGGTCAACGCCACCAACAACACCACCATTGGCGACACACAGGGAACAGCCCTACGCACTAGGCAATGCACTACCAGTCACAATACTAGTCACCAGCCCATGGATAGTGACACCTAACGCCAATTGCAGCATAGCTGAGACCCACAGATCCCTGCCCAGTATTGGATGCCTACTAGCTTGGTTGCAGTACTTTCACATCAGAACCCTACCCAACATGGGATCAACCCTGCAATACCAGGCCTGGCCTAGGGGTACCCACAGGGCCCACACACCCCACCCGGATCCCACCCCACCATGCGAAAATTGTATATTGGGACTTTGTACTCACCCCCTTGTGGCTGCTGTGATGCCCCCAAGCACTCATCCAGCTCCGGATAGGCCACTGCCAGTATGTGGGCCATCAGGGGGGTCAGGGTTCGACAGGCACCCCTTCCTCGTTGGAGGCCATCCCCAGCTGGGCCTCTGCAGTCTTCTGTGCCCAGCATCTCAGGTCCTCCCACTGTTTCCGACAGTGGGTGCTCTGCCTGCCGTAGACCCCTAGGGTCCGCACGTCCTTGGCGATGGCACGCCATATACCCTTCTTTTGATGGGCGCTGACCTGCAGGGAAATGGACACAGGGAAAGGTATTAGTCCGACCATCCTGCCTGTTACACTCATGGCCCACCATGGCCCTTCCCATCCCCAGTAGCACCGACATGACCCACCATACATACTGCACGCTGCCCAGGGCCCATCCACCACCCCCCCCTACATGAGGCCTTCACACACAGCACTCCATGCATTCATGCCACATGCATGGTGTCCACAGTGTACTCACCTGTTGGTCTGGAGGCCCATACAACATTCGGTACTGGGTTAGGACCTCATCCACCAGTTGCTCCAACTCCACTGAGGTGAAGGCAGGGGCCCTTTCCCCAGTCACACGAGCCATGGTCAGTTACAGACACAGGTCACAGCAGCACACGCAGTGTAGGTCCTCTACTGTTGAAGGTCAGGTAGCAAGTGAGTGAACAGATAGAAAATGACAGTGACATCCGCAGCGGCCAGCGGTACATCATCTTTGGCCAATGTACCCCAATTGGCCCAATGTTAACCAATAAGGAGTTGCAGTACGGTTTTTGACCGCCTCCCACAACAATGCACAACGTCAGCGGAATTACCTCATATCCACCTGTCCCTCCTTACAGGGCAGGCGGATTGAATTTCAGGGGGGGGCAGGCCATGGATCCTAACTGCGTCACAGTACACAACTGCACCATTTGGACATCTCCAACAAAATAACGTTACAATCACAATATGCATTGAACTGTAGTGGTTGGAAATAAGAGATAATGTCCAGCTGCTCACAATGTTGCCTCCTAGATTGCAAACGCCGCGGATAAACAGGAGATGGAGACATCCCCCTGTGTACAGACCCCTGGTGGACTTGGCAACAATGGAAGATAGGCATATTATCCTCACCTATAGACTGGACAGGGCCACAATCACAGACCTTTGTGCCTAATTGGAGCCTGACCTAATCTCTGCTATCCGTCACCCCACTTGGATCCCCCCTCTTGTGCAAGTGCTATCAGTGCTCCATTTCCTGCCAACTGGCTCCTTCCAAGTGACAGTGGGCTTCGCAGCAGGAATGTCTCAGCCAATATTCTCAATAGTGCTGACCAGACTGTTGTTTGCCCTGATTAAACATGTGCATCTACATCGGTTTCCCCCAGGTAGAGGATTTAGCCACAGTGAAAGCTGATTTCTATGCAATGGGACAAATCCCCAACATTACTTGGGCAATTGAAGGAACACATATTGCATCTGTCTTCCCCCTCCTCCCCCCCCGGCGAAATGAACAGGTGTTCAGAAATCAAAAGAGCTTTCACTCCATGAATGTGCAGATGGTGAGCCTGGCGGACCAGTACATCTCCCACGTCCATGCGAAATATCCTGGGTCTGCATGATGCCTTTATCCTGAAGAATAGCAGCATCCCAAATGTGATGGCTCAACTCCAGAGGCACAGGGTGTGGCTAATAGGTGAGCCCTGGTTCCCACCCAGTATATGTTGGTGTATGGGTATGGTGTGATCCTTAAGGGTTAGTGTGTGGCTAACAATTGTCCCTCGATATTTGCAGGTGACTCTGGTTACCCCAACCTCTTATGGCTTCTGACCCCTGTGAGGAATCCCAGGACATGGGCAGAGGAACGTTACAATGAGGCAGATGGGTAAACAAGAAGAATTATAGAGAGGAACTTTGGCCTCATGAAGGCCAGGTTTTGTTGCCTCCATCTAAGAGGTGGATCCCTGTGCTACTCACCCAAGAAGGTCTGCCAGATCATCGTGGCATGCTGTATGTTGCACAACCTTGCCTTGCGACGCCAGGTGCCTTTTTTGCAGGAGGAGGAGGAGGCTGGAGATGGCCTTGTGGCAGCAGTGGACCCTGTGGACAGTGAAGATGATGAGGCAGAGGATGAGGATGAGGACAACAGAAGTGCAATAATTCATCAATACTTCTAATGACACACAGGTAATACGGTGTACATTCACATTTAATTGACAGTTTTGTTTTTGACGTTGTCACTGGCAGGCTGTTTTTCCCACTTCTATGGCCACTCACGGTACCCTTTGGCATCTCTATTTTCAGATATTTGTGCTCCACTATCGCTCCTGGTGTGTTGACTGCAGCCAACTACAGGTCTTTCCTATGTATACATTACTGTTCAGTTGAATTGCAATGTTTAAACCTTCTTAAACAAATACATACTTAAATCATTTGACATACTCTATACATATATTTTTTCAAAGGGTGTTTATTTAAGTGCTAAGAAGTAGAGGGGGTAGTGGAATGGGCTGGGCTGATGGAGGAAAGTCCAGGTTAGAGTCCAGCCTATTTGTATCACAGGTGCATTGTCCAAGGGGGCATAGGAAGGGGAGCAATTGCAGTTCAAGGTGGACAGGGTGACGGAGTGGGACACAAGGGTGACAATCAGGAGAGTCTTATTTCCTGGCGGGGTCCAGGCAATAGTCTCTGGCTTCTGCCTGGAGCGCAGGGAACGTTTGTGGGGTGGTTCTCCTTCTGCAGGGGGAGGGGTGCTTGTGGCCTGTTGTTCCTGTGGCGGGGCATCCTGTCCACTAGCGGCAGCGGAGGTGGAGGGCTGTTCGGTGGTTTGGCTAGTGTCAGGGGCCCGGTGGTGTGCCACTGCCTCCCTCATAGTGTTGGCCATGTCTGCCAGCCCCCATGCAATGGAGACCAGGGTGGTGTTGATGTCCTTCAAGTCCTCCTTGATCCCCAGGTACTGTCCCTCCTGCAGCCACATGTTCTCATGCAACTTGTCCAGTATCTGGCCAGTGTATCCTGGGAATGTTGGTGTGCTCCCAGGATCGTGGTGAGTGCCTCCTGGAGAGTCGGTTCCCTGGCCTGTCCTCCCCCTGGCGCACAGCAGTCCTCCCAGCTTCCCTGTTGTCCTGTGCGTCTGTCCCCTGTACCGTGTGCCCACTGCCACTGACCCCAGCTCCCTGATCGTCCTGCGTTTGTGGGGTGGCCTGGGGTCCCTGTAGAGGTGGACACACTGCTGATTGACGTGTCCTGGGGACAGAGGTATGGGCCTGCTGGGTGGGTGTTGTGGTGGTGTTTCCTGAGGGGGGAGTGTTAACACCAGGACAGTACGCGCTCTACGGGCATCTAGAATGCAAAAACCCAACACTCGCAAGATAATGTAATTTATGCATTGTGATGCTATGTTATTCTTTAACCTTTTGCATTGCAGAATTCCATCCAAAAGATTAATTTTTAAGGTGCTTATAAATACTGTACATTTGCAATGTATTGCTGCAGACATTCAGAGTGTGTTAGGGTGTGGTCCCTTTCCAGGGCCTTCTAGAGACTTTCCCTGCAACATGCCTGGGCATGGTTCTAGGCTGGGCCAAGACTCTATAAAAGAGAGTCAGCCCAACTTCCAGTGCTCACTATTCAGAGGTCCCGGTGCAGAGCAGCAGCTTCTTCCTGAGCTCCTGTCCCGGCGGCCTATTTGGATTTTCCAGTCTTCTGCACTCATCTCTCATTGGTGATCACTGTTTCAAGGCGGTAAGACGGTGTTTGGACATTTCCCAACACCGTAATTGAGAATTTTCATATTCTTGATTTTAATTCTTAAATGAATAACAGATTACTTGTGCGCTGCCATTTTTTGACATTTAAATGGTGGTTTGCAAATAGGGAGGACGTGCAATTTATTCCATAAAGATTTGACTTCGTTATTACATTGTTGTTCATTGCGCGCTGATATTTCTTGACATTTACATGATGTTTTACGAGTTGGCAAGACGTGCAACTCGTTTCATGAGCATTTGACTTTGTTGTTCATTGCGCGCTACCTTTTCTTGACCATTGTATGGTGGCATTCGAGTCGGCGAGGCGCGCGATTCACTTCTCGTGTGTAGTTCGTGCTGTTCACTGTGCGCTGCCATTTTCTGGCGTTTACGTGGTGGCATTCGAATCGGCAACACGCGCGATTCTTTCCTTGAGTGTTTTTTCATGTTATTCATTGTGAGCTACCATTTCTTGTCGTTTGCATGGTGGCATTTGAATCGACAAGACGCGCGATTCTTTCCCTGAGTGCTTTTCGTGTTGTTCATTGTGCGCTACCATTTCTCGGCATTTGTATGGTGGCATTTGAATCGGCAAGAAGCGCAATTCTTTCCTCGTGTATAAATAGTTTAAATTACTGTGCGCTACTATTCTAGGACATTTTCTTGGTAGCATTTCAAGTTGACACGTTGCGTGATTTATTCCTTGAATTTACTTTGTGTGATTTCATGGTGCACAATCCTTTATGGTGTTTAATACTCATATAAAAGTCTGCAATGTGCGCAATTCACTTCCCAATGTTTTTTCTGAGATGAACACAACAATACCAGAGTTCTAGATGTAATGCTGTGTGTTCCTGATATGTATTCTTAAAAGGAGATTCATATGGTTGTTTAGAAATTGCTCAGAGTGTTTCCTGATTCTCATGCTAAAGAAAGTACTCGAATCTGAAAGTCCTATTTAATTTTTCCTGTTTCCTCCTCAGGTATTCGGTCATCTAAAGCCTAGTCAGTTTTAGGACTATTCTAGGGTTGTTCATGTTTTTCGGAAAAGACGAACCTTAGAGTTGTAGCATGGTACTGAATTCATGAGATGTAATTTTGATGTTGTGTTTTACCCTTTTGCTTCCTACAGGTCTCCTTCCCAGCTGTTCCCGTCCTAATCCCCTTTTCCCCACTTGGACTCTCTTAGACTCTGTGATAAATCTAATCAGAGTATTGGAGCTGTCTTGTGGTGGAAGTGTTGGGAACGTGCACAGACCCTGAGCATCTGGTGACTCTGACAGGGAGACTCTGTGGTGGTGTGTGACTGTGCCTGGGTAACCGACTGGCCGGAGATCCCTGATGGGCCAGGATGGTCATCCAGATCCAGGCGAGCAGAGCGGCTGTCATCACTGTGGCCTCTTCTGGGGGGGGGGGACTGGATGTTGCTGGAACCTCTTCTCCGGTGACATTGGCTGGGGTACCTGTGGGGATGTGAATGCAGTGTTATTGTTTCTGCATGTGACATATTGTGCATGGGTGTGTTGCCCTCTATGCTTGTTGTTGCCGTGGCAGATTTGCCTTTGTGTGAGTTGCTATTTGGTGGGCTAAGTGATTCTCTCCAGTGTGCATGCAGTGGTGATAGGTGTCCACGCAGGTCTGTGAGGGGTGTCCATGCATTGGTGTTGCATGCAGGGCTTGGTATTGGGATGAGTGGGTTGTGATGGTTGGGTATGTGGGAGGTGGTGAAGTGATGGGAGTGAGGGTTTTGGTTGGGGGTTTGTGATGGCATGCAGGTAGGGGGGTGATAGTGATAGAGATATGACTTACCAGAGTCCAGTCCTCCTCCTAATCCTGCTAGGCCCTCAGGATGCATGACTGCCAAGACTTGCTCCTCCCATGTTGTTAGTTGTGGGAGAGGAGGTGGGGGTCCACCGCCAGTCCTCTGTACAGCTAGTTGGTGTCTTGCTGCCACGGAACGCACCTTCCCCTGTAGGCTGTTCCACCTCTTCCTTATGTCATCCCTTGTTCTGGGGTGCTGTCCCACGGTGTTGACCCTGTCCATGATTCTCCGCCATAGCTCCATCTTCCTAGCAATGGATGTCTGCTGCACCTGTGATCCAAATAGCTGTGGCTCTACCCAGATGATTTCCGCCACCATGACCCTTAGATCCTCCTCTGAGAACCTGGGGTGCCGTTGTGGTGCCATGGGTGTAGTGTGAGTGGTGTGGGTGAGGGTGTGTGGGGTGATGTGTTGGGGCATGTGATGTAAGGTGCGTGGATGGTGTATACGTGATGATGTTATGTGGCTCTGGTTGTGTGGGTGCTCTTGCTGTATGTCTCTCTGATGGCAATTCTTTCTAGTCGTAAGGGTTGGGGGTAATGTGGGTGTGTGGTGTTTGTATGGGTGTCAGGTGTGAATTGTCCAATGTGGTGTAGTTTTGTTTGAGTGTGTGTATTTTGAGCGCGGCGGTACGTACCGCCAATGGTTTATCGCCATTAAATGTCCGCAGCAGTGATTCTTGGGTCATAATGTTGTGGGCGTAGTTCTGTTGGTGTAACGGTGTGGGTTTGGATACTGCCAGTTTATCACTGACCTTTGGGCTGGTGGACTTATGTGTGCGGCTGTATAGTGACGGATTGGTGTGTGTGTCATAATATGCTTGGTGGTTAACCGCCGCCGCGTCGTTATGTTGGCGGCAGTCAGCATGGCGGTACGTGGGATTTACCGCCAATGTCATAATGAAGGCCTATATCTCACTTTGACATAGTATATACAGAACCAGCTTCCTACACTGACTGATGGCGTTGGACTTGCAGGATGCCAACTTTCACATCCCCATCCTGCCTACCCACCAGAGTTACCTGCGGTTCAAGGTAGGCCACGAGCACTTTCAGTTCCCCATGTTCATCTTTGGCCTTACCAGTTCCCCTTGGGTGTTCACCAAGGTAATGGAGGTTGTCGCAGCTCATCTGCTCAGGTCAGGGGTTACAGTCTTTCCCTACCTCGCCAACTGGCTGTTGAAGGTGGGCTCGCCCCAGGCTGCAATCTCCCACCTCCAGACTATGGCGAACCTCTTGCCACTTGCTGGGGTTCACTATAAACATGCCAAAATCACACCTGACTCTTTCGCAGACGATCCCTTTCATCGGACCCAGTGGAGTTTCTGGCTTATCCTGCTGAGCACAGAGTCAAGGATATTCAGGTTATGATACTGATTTTCAGCCTCTATCCTGGATTTCCATGAAAATTATGCTGAGGCTGCTGTGCTTCATGGCATCCTGCATTCTGTTGGTGAACTATGCCATCTTGCATATGTAGGCTCTGCTGTGGGACCTGAAGTTCCAGTGGGCTCAGCATCAGGGAAATCTTTCCGACATGGTCAAGATCTCAGGGGTTAACTGCAAAAGACCTGCAGTGGTGTCTGACAACTGCAATTGGGTCAGAAGCAGACTCCTCCCCCTTCCCCAACCAGATCTAACAGTGGTGACAGATGTGTCACTCCTGGGGTGGGGCGACCATCTAGGAGAGGTGGAGATCAGAGGACTCTGGTGTCCAGCAGAATCTGGAGTGCACATCAACTTGATGGAGCTCCGTGCACTCTGGCTAGCATTGAAAGCATTTTCTTCCTTCTGTCAAGGGGGAGTTAGTGCAGGGGTTCATGAACAACACCACCGCCATGGTTCAGCACCTTGCAGGTTCTCTGAATGCCAAGGCGAACTAACTCAGCCATCGATGCCTAGCGGACCACAAGTGACTTCTCCATTCGGAAGGGGTACAAGGACTCTTTCAGTGGTGGGGAGAGCCTTGGTTAGATCTGTTTGCCTCCAAAGAGAATGCACAATGTCTGTAGTATTGCACATTGGAGTTTCCAAGGTGGCTATCTCTCAGAGATGCTTTTTTATCTCTAGTGGCCTCCTGTACGCCTTTCCAACCATACCACTTCTGCCCAGAGTTCTCAAGAAGATCAGGAACATCTGGGTCCAAGTCATTCTTGTGGCTCTGGACTGAGCACCAAGAATCTTGTATGGCGAGCTTCTGAAAATGAGCATTGATCCTCCGATCAGGATACCTCTTTGGGAGGATCTTCTGTCACAGCTCAGGGTCCTCCACCTGAACCTCTCAACCCTCTGCCTCCTTGCGTGGAGATTGAGCGGTGGCAGTTGATGGCTTTTGACCTTCCTCCCGAAGTTTGTAAAGTTATCGTGGCCACCAGGCGTCCCTCCACAAAATGATATATGACTGCTGTTGGCAAACACGTGTAAAATATTGTACAGAAAAGTCTATTGACCCTCTTTCTGCTTCTCTTTCTGAAATTCTTCTCTCATTCTTAACCTTGCCCAGCAGAGCTCTGCTATAGGTGCTCTTAAAGGTTATCGGTCTGCTTTAGCAGCCTTCCTGTGGCTGCCTGAGCAATCCTCTTTATTTAAGTTCATTTTGCAAATAGGTTTCTCAAAGGACTTGTGCATGTGTTTCCCCTTCGCCCTTCATTATGCCTCAGTGGGACTTGAACCTGGTACTCATGTACCTCGTGTGCTCCATTCAGGCCACTACACAATTGTCCCCTCCGGCTGCTTACCATCGAGACAGCATTCTTAGTGGCAATAACACCTGCTGAGAGGGTGAGTGAGTTACAGACTTTATCATCTAAGCCTCCCTATCTTATGGTGTTCTCTGACTAGGCGGTGCTTTGCACCTGGGTCTGTTTCCCACATAAAGGCAGTTACCCCATTCTACTTTGGACAATCTGTCACCCTGTCCACCTTTTACACTTCTCCACATCCCTCTAAAGAAGAGGAGTGGCTTGGACCCCAAAAAAACATCATTCCACCTTTAATGCACAAAAGAGTTCTGGGTGGATGACCACTTCCTCATGGGCTGTGGCGGGGCTGATAAAGTTTGGGCAGTACAGAAAAGAACCATTTCACGCTGAGTCTTTCTCTGTATCAAGATTTGCTATCCCTGGCTAAAAAGCAGCCTTTTGAGGGCTTAAGGGCCCTTCGTGCCAGAGGAAAAGTTGCAACCATGGCATTAGCTCATGGAGTCCCAGTCCTAGGGATTTGCCAGGCAGCAACGTGGGGGTCCGTGCACACGTTTGCCAAAGACTATTGCCTGGATTACTCAGGTCTGCAGGGATGAGCATTTTGCCCATTCGGTCCTGCAGGATTTATTAATCTAGGTAAATCCGTCTGCAGCCCACCGCCTGGTGGACATGGCTTGGTTATATATTCAAAGGAAAGGAATCAGCGGCTAGAAGACTCTATCAGATGAACAAGTTACTTACCTTCGGTCACACAATGACTGGTAGAGACAATATCTAGCTGCAGATACCTTAGAGACACACCCATGCCTCCCAGCTCTGAGGACAGATTTCTAGGGTTAGGGTTAATCCCTTTCAGGGCCCTATTTCAGACAGACATTTGTCAGTTCACTTCTTGGCTCTGCACTCCTGCCTTGGAAAGTTGTGAAAAGTAACTGATGTTTGGGCACCTGGGTAGCACCTATATAGGTGATAGCAACATCACTTCCAGCGCCAGCGACCCCGCACAGAACCGAACAAAGCCACGTAATGGCACGCAGGGGTACTGCTCATGCAAAACTTCCCAGATCTGGTGTGACACCTGGGAAATTCAAAGGTAAGGAATCTGCAGCTAGATATTCTCTCTAGAGGATAACGCGTTAGCAAAGATATGTAACTTATTCATCTCTGCATGGGGTTCTTAATCCATCACGATCACATGTGCCTGCTTTCTCACACTTTTTCATTACAAGGTCCCTTCAGAAACACAATTCTTCCAACAATCTTTTGCCTCTCCCTCCCTACTTTGCTCCATTTCTGAATTGCTCCAACAAACATTTTTTAACTTTTGTATGCAAATATCTAAATGACTGAATGCAAGAATAATTTAAATTGTCTTAAAGACAAGCTCGCCAATTGTTCCAAAAGTAATAAAGAAATTCTCTTGGAAATCGAGCTGTAACTTTTCAGAGAGTTTGTCCAGACCATACGAAGGTAAATAGACTGCATTAGCTGTGCATTCCACATTCGACATAGGATATGGCAGCAAAGCAACTAAAGAACTATAAAACTATTCAGGACATTTATAATGCAGTCATTTAGCTAATCCTTAATACTTTCAACGAGCACTATGGCGTGTGCATTCATTCTAACAGGTAAACTAACACAGGACAGGTGAAGCCTCTAAACCAGCTTCTATAGGGTTGTGTTGGAAATGTCTCTCTCTGCAGATTCACCCCAAACCTTTTGCCTTCCTCCTACTACTACTTTTTGCTAGAATTTTGTTTGTTGGCCTTACGACTCTGTGCACTTAACCAGTGCTAAAGTGCTTGTGCTCTCTCCCAGAGAACATGATTTGATTGGCATGGACCTGATTGGTATGTTTAATCCACATGTAAGTACCTTGTAGAGTGGTATACCATATAACCAGGGCTGTTAATTAACTGCTACCAGTGGGTCTGCAGCACTTATTGTGCCACCCACTTAAGTAGCACTTTGAAACATGTCCCAGACCTGCCATTGCAGCCTGAAGGCAGTGTCCCACTGCCATGTCGACTTGGCATTTAAAACCCCTTGCCAAGCCTTCAATTCCCCTTTTACTGCATATAGGTCATCCCTAAGGTAGGCCTTAGGCAGCCTATAGGGCAGGGCACTGTGTAATTACAAGGCAGGATATGTACTTTTCTGTTTTACACGTCCTAGTAGACAAAAACTCAAAAATTCATATTTTTCACTACTGTGAGGCCTACCCCTTCGATAGGAAACATTGGGGATTCATTATTAGATTTAAAAAGCTGTAATTCCTAAACCAGAGTTGGTAGATGTGTCATGTTTGGTATCTTTGAACTTGTAATGAAAAACCCTCTATAATGGTAAAGTTGTATTTATAATTATCGATGTTGAAAATGGCACTTTTAGAAAGTTGTCATTTTCCTACCCTTAGCCCTCTGTGCCTGCAGTCTGCCTTAGGTCACATAACTGGGTGCAACTGACAGTCGAGACTTTGTGAATTCACTCTGGGCAGCCACACTATTGTGGGATTAGCAGAGCCTGAATTGGCCATTAACTGGCTTGATAGGGGCGGGGCTAAACATAGCCCCACTTGCACATGAATAGGCTGGACTCTGCCACCACACAGTAGGCTTAACTACTCTGTATTGTCAGTACTAGGAGCCCGGGCAGGGAACCCTTCTGGAAACTTTTCCCAACTTCTAAGAGCAGCGCACCAGGGTATGAAAATAGGGCTCTCAAGCCTACTCTTCAGTTCACTACTGGACCTGCGGAAGGACTCCCAGAGGACTGCCTGCTGCTATGACCTGCTATGCACTCTGCCAGACTGCTGCTGTATCTGGAAGAACTGCTTTGCTGCTTGGAACATGCCTTCAGAGGCCAGCACAACTCTGGAGCCTTGCATCTTCACCTGCTCCCAGGACTTCTAGAGGTGACTCCAAGGACTAGTTTTGCTGGCACATGTGCTTCTCTCCCCTCATCCACACTCATGTTGCTCTCTCTTGCCCGAGTGCTTCTTCTGACCGTTCTCCATTTTGTTCTCTTTTGCCCTCAAATTCTCTCCTTCATGTTGCTTTACCCCACTCCTGCCTTGTTGCCCCACCCCCTGCGATGTTGCTTCATTCCCACCACCTACCCAACCTGCTCATCTGCTGTAAAAAAAAAATTAAAGCAGTCTTGCACCACGTTTTAAACAAGCGCTTTCATTGCACTTTTTTAATTCACTGATCCATCTCATATCAGTAAATAGGAAAATAAAAAGCCTATGTCCCTTTGCATGAGCACGCTTGTGTTTTGAGCTGATGTGTGCAACTACAAAATGACACACTTCTTGCGTCTTTCTTTAGACAGTGGCACACCAACCACGATGCCATACAGCATAGATAAAAATCATTGGTAATAGGCAAGACCTATTGGCTTTGTCAGTGCTTGTTTTTATTAGAGACGGGGCCTTCTAACGGAGAATAGCAGAACAGATGCCAACTATGGGTTGCAAGAGAAGTGGGGTGAAGACCAGAACACTTGTGAAGTAAAATTTGATCTTGCTGCAGAGATTTCACCCTTTGTACTCAAGGTTTGCTGGTGATGATCAAGTAGCACACTATCTTTTGAATCCGGATAAATGGTCAATATAGGTGAAGTTTTTCTCATCACCTTCAAACTTACAATGTAACTTAAAAATAGTGTGAAATTTTGTTAACAGAAATATGTGTACGCATGAAGATGTGAGGTCCCACACTGGATAGATGGAATGAGGTTGTTTATGCCCAGCTCATTTTCACACCCAGTAACACGTCAACACCCACGGATGGTGGAGCACGGGCCTTCTTTACGATCCATTAATGTAAAAGCAGACAAAACCCAATTTATAACTAACATTGACTATTATGTGCCTTGTAGACCTCTGACCCATCTACCAAAGCTGGCTTTAGATAGAGGAAATGATGTGTGCCCTTCTGGAGTACCACCAACCAGGCTGTGGACTGCTCATGGAACCAACAGTTGTGGTCCTTTGTCAGGTGAGGGGGCATCAGATCAAAATGCTTTGCGTTCTTTTTCAGGGGTTCCAGGATAAACAGATTCCTGGGCTCAGATTATAACGAGTAGCGCCTTTTACAGCTAATATCCAGGAACTTTTCCTGACTATAAAGCCTAGAACTGAAAATCAAGTATTGCCCCACAGCAGCAGACCCTCGGGGCAATGCAATTGAGCGGTCCGTGGCTTATTCGTGGAGTAGAAACTCAAAACTCAATGAGATTTGTGAAAACAGCCAAGAAATCATTGTCCTGTCAATACTTCTATTTAAAAGGGAAATACGTTACTAATTCAATACAATACATAGTTAATTGCGAGTAACTGTATGGTGTGCAGTCATCCAGGAAGTAAATAGTGTGCTGCGACACCAACTAGTATTGGCTTGGCCGTTGCCATTGGTAAATATAATGTAGATACAATGAGTGTAAGTTTAGACATACTGCCCCCTTGGCCAAAAGAAGTAGGTAAGGATCTTGTAGTACACCTCTGAGATCCCTTTCTACCCTTCACAAAGGGACTCTTCACTAGGTGTTTGGTAGAGCCTGAATTGTCTCAAAGTTATTGTAATATCTCACCGTTGCACTGTACCATGTGTTTTTAATCCTTAGCAGGCTAACTCGTGTTCTGCTGGCTTGAGGTAGAAGGGGCTACAATGATCCCAGGGGTGTATAGTCTCACATGGCTCACCGAGAGGGACCGAGCCTACTCCACCCCAGGTCTGCATAAATGCACCTCTGATTGGTGAAGACAGGGTTATTCAAACACCAATGAGGGGGAGGCCTTGCTCAGATCACAGAAGGGTGGATTTTCACTTGAAGGTCTTACTCAAGCCCAACATAATAGCTCCAGCCAACGCAAAAAGCCAATCCAAAATCGAAAGCCAATGTAGGGATAACGGTCAATGTGATTTTTATCTAGAGCCAGTCTTCCAAAGGCACTGCGGCTCTCCTTGTAAGGCTGCCGAGTGCAGTGGCGATCCTTCTGTAACTCTGCGCCATCACAGATTCCTCAACATCTTTTGTGAGAACTGTCTATTACTAGGACCAAGCAATCACAGGCACTTGCTTCTGGGCACGCCACAGAGGCAGTAGGCTCTCTAGGCCAGACCTTATTTCTTGGGGGTGCAGACCTTTACCTAGGGTGCATCAGACTGCTTCCAGTTCTTCCTGCTCCAGTTCCTCTTATTCCTCCTTTTCTATGCAGCCTCTCCATCGTGCAAGGTTATCCTCCAGTACACCTCCTAAGCATCCTCAGCTCGTCCCCAGTGGGTAGCTCTTCTTGTGGCTGGCAGCAGAACGTCCAGGGGCTGAACCTGACAAAGTGGAGTTTACATTCGGTGCCCCCAACCCTGGAAAACAGAAGAGTTACTCAGCCTCACCTCCTGTGGGACCCCGAATTCTGGCAGATGTGAAATCTTAGTACGCAAACTGGTGGTTTATGCTCCATACTTATACCAAGTTTGCA
Source organism: Pleurodeles waltl (assembly GCF_031143425.1). NCBI lineage: Eukaryota > Metazoa > Chordata > Amphibia > Caudata > Salamandridae > Pleurodeles > Pleurodeles waltl. The sequence continues at coordinate 443,847,493 of NC_090443.1, read as the reverse complement.
GACTGATCTTGTGTAATCCAGAAGTCTCAGAAGATCTCGGGAGTGCTTTCGAGGAGTCTTGCAATTAAGATTTCAGTCTGGCAGGCCCCCTTGACCTCTGTTTTATGTGCTGTTCAAATGCAGGGAATCAAAATGGATTTCCGGTCTGCTACGATTGTACACAAACGATTGCACCTCGCACATCTGACCACGCATAGACAGGCTAAACATACTTGTGTTCCATATGAATGGAGAGAAGGACCAGGTTGAAAAACGCCCACAGACCCATTTAAAAACATGAGGCCTGAAAGGTGATAGTTAAAAAGGCCCATACTGCCACCACAATCTTATGCTGTCACTAGTGTCACTCTTCCACAGCCTAGGCATGCTCAATTAAAAGAGGGTGCACATTTTGTTCCTCTCCAGACCACACCCTTGCTCTGGTTCGCATTCCTTGTTAAAGTTGGACATGCATTATTGTTGTGAGTATTGAGGTCAAAAATACAGAAAAACCATCGTACACGTCCTATGGGAAACACAGACGAGAGGTTCATACTCTACCAAGTCTTGCAGGTGACCTTTTCCGTCCAAGCTATTGCCACTTTGGATGGCCTGGTAATTATCCTTACAGCAGTTCCTTTTACCAGCCCCAAAGATCCTCCCCAATAGATCTAATTATGTATCCCTGTAGCTAGCGAGAAAGGGTCCAGCCAAATTATCCTAACTTTCAGGCTATTACCTGGTAACGAGATGTTTCAGATATACATATGGAGCTTCTGTGACTTTTTAACAATGCATCTGACTGTGAGAATTTCATTAGGCAGATGTTAGTTTATAACAGACCCTAAAATAGATTCTCATCTATCACAAGAGACTCTTAGAGGGGCCCGCCAGACTCTTATGGGATAAGTGTCATGAGCCGCTTTTAGAGCCTCATGAAATCCTGCCAGATCCTACAAGACTTGCATGGTGCTCTGAACAAACCAGAACTACATACCATCTACATAAAGCATCACTTAACTAGGAACCTCACATAGCCCCATCGGGCCATCACAGACATTACAATAGACCTTCTAAGCACATCAGAAACTCACGGCTGCATCAGAACTCTGCCTAACTCCATTTGAACCTCACAAAGCAGCACAGTAAACTCAGATTTTGTAAAATAGGCACATAGCCAATTAAGACCTCACAAAGTGCCATTAGAATCTCTCCTAACCTCGTGAGACTCTCAAGAAGCCTACGTAAACCTTCATACACTCTATATAACTCTTTCATATCCTCTCCACACTCACCGTTAAACCATTTCAGATGCCCTTTTTTAGAAATGGGGTCTCTGGTTGACAGCCAGTTTGCACTCTGTCCAAGCAGGGACCCTCACTCTAGTCAGGGTGAGGGAGATATACACTTGGATAACCCCTGCTCACCCCCTTGGTAGCTTGACACAAGCAGTCAGGCTTATCCCAAAGGCAATGTGTAAAGTAGTTGTACCAACACACACAGTAATATAGAGAAAAACTACAAAATGGACACCACACAGGTTTAGAAAAATAGTAAATAGTTTTCTAAATAAAACAAAACCAAATATGATAAAAATCCACCATACACAAGTAAAAATATGACTTTAGCAATTAAAAACACAAAAATAGTGCCTAGAAGCACAAATGCTGCAATCTGATGTAAAGCAGCATTGTGACAGAGTCGTTTCCCACAATGCTACGTCACTGGCACCGTTTATGGAGTCACCCGGACCCCCAGGTACAATACTTTAACAAACGTGGGGAAAACAGACCAGTACACGGAGCCGGGGAGCAAGGCATCACTGGATGCGATGTGGCGGCGGTTCTGGTGCTGCGAGGCAGAAGAGCGGAGGCGTCGGGTCCTTGCTGCAGAGTAGTGGAGGTGAGGTGGCTTCGGTTGTGAGGAGTCAGTTCCTGGGCACCTCTGGCAAAGTCGAAGTCCCGATACTGCGGGGTGACTTCACGGGGTCGCGATCAAGTCAAAGGGTAACAGGCGCTGCAACGGAGTCGTGTGTCACGATCGTCGGGTGTACGACACTCCAACTCACAAGTTCATGCGGACGTCAGCTGCTGCAGCGGTGTCAAACCTACGTTGACGGTAGGGTTGTTGTGCCTTGGCTAGGTCCATGGGTCCAGGTATAGACGGCATTGTAGGTTTCATGCAGTGGTGTCCTTAGTGAAGTCATATGGCGGCGTCCAGAAATTTCACCAGAAATTCACTTCCAAGGGCCCAGGAACTGGAATAGCACCCTCTTGCAAGCTAGAAGCTTCAGCATGCAGACTTAGAAGCTGGTTGGTGAAGCTGTGACGGAGTTGGGTGTCATGAACATCGGGTGTACGACACTCCAACTCACAATTTTGTGCAGATGTCAGCAGCTGCAGCGGCATCAGGCCTACGTTGACGGTGGGGTTGTTGCGCCTCAACTAGGTCCATTGATCCAGGTGTAGGCGGCGTTGCAGGTTTTGTGCAGTGGCGTCCTTAGTGAAGTCGCACGGCGTCGTCTGGAAATTTCACCAGAAATTCACTTCCAGGGGCCCAGGAACTGGAATGGCACTCTCCTGCAAGCTAGAGGCCACAGCATGCAGACTCAGAGGCTGGTTGGTGAAGCTTTTGCTGTCCCTGAGGCTTCAAAACCAGGAGGCAAGCTCAGGCCAAGTCCTTGGAGATACCTCTCAAGCAATAATGCACAACAAAGTCTAGTCTCTGTACCCTTTCACAGGCAGAAGCAGCAACTACAGGATAGCCCAACAAAGCACAGTTACAGGCAGGGGCAGCACGTCTCCTCAGCTCTTCTCCTGGCAGAGGTTCCTCTTCAATCCTTGAAATAATCTAAAGTCTGTGGTTTTGGGTCCAGTACCTATACCCATTTCTGCCTTTGAAGTTGCCTAACTTCAAAGAAAAGTGTGTTGTTTACAGGATCCTGCCTGGCTCCAGACGCACAGACTGCGGGTTAGGGACTGCTTTGTGTGAGGGCAGGCACAGCACTTTCAGGTGTAAGTGACAACTCCTCCCTCCAGCCTAGCCCATCAGGATGTGCAGGTTACACCCTGAACCCTTTGTGTCACTGTCTAGTGGAGATGCACTAACACCCCAACTGTCAGTCTGACCCTAACAAGGATCCCACAAACAGGCAGAGTCACAGAATGGTTTAAGCAAGAAAATGCCCACTTTCTAAAAGTGGCATTTTTAAACTAACAATCTAAAAACCGCCTTCACTAAAAGATGTATTTTTAAATTGTGAGTTCAGGCACCCCAAACTCCATATTTCTATCTGTTCTCAAAGGGAAACTGCACTTTAAGGATATTTAAAGGCAGCCCCCATGTTAACCTATGAGAGAGATAGGCCTTGCAACAGTAAAAAATGGATTTGGCAGTATTTCACTGTTAGGACATGTAAAAACACACAAGTACATATCCTACCTTTAACATACACTGCACCCTGCCCATGGGGCTACCAGGGGCTACCTTAGGGGTGTCTTGCATGTATAAGAAGGGAAGGTTTAGGCTTGGCATGTGAGTGCACTTGCCAAGTCGAATTGGCAGTTTGAAAACTGCACACACAGACACTGGCAGGTCTGAGCCATGTTTACAGGGCTACTCATGTGGGTGGCACAAACAGTGCTGCAGGCCCGCTAGCAGCATTTGATTTACAGGCCCTAGACACCTCTGGTTGTACTTTACTGGGGGCTTACTTGTGAATCAAATATGCCAATTATGGAAAAGTGAATTACACACACAGTTTCCCATAGGGAGCACTTGCACTTTGGCACTGGTCAGCAGTGGTAAAGTGCCCAGAGTGATAAAAACAGCAAACACAGAGTCCAGCACACAGCAACAACCTGGGAAGTAGAGGAAAATGTTAGGGAAGACCATGCCAAGAATGCCATGTTTACATTTCCATATAGACCCACTAGATCCTCACATGGCCTAAAAGGCCCTTGCATAGCCTCAAACGTGCCACCACACACTCCCACAGACCCACATGCATCCAGCTATATTATAAAGTCATATCGCCCAATGAACCTTCACACACCACCAGCAAGCCCGTAGGCAGCCATAGAGGCCTTTAACCCACTCTCAGCTGATTCACATAGTCCAACATGGCCCTCACACTCTCTTAAAACTTCATCAGGCCCTCAAAGACCCTGCAAGAAAATCTCATAGCCTCTACTATACCATCACTTCGCCCACAGGATAACATAGAGCCTCTATGATTTTCGAATATCCTCAAGACACACAAAACCGATTGAAACCCATCATGCTCTCAGGATCCCTCCATAACTTATTTGACCTTTAGAAAACTTTCAGCCCATCATCATGTATCACCAGCAGATCCTATCATAAAGGCAATCCTACTCATTCCTAGCCCAAGAGCCGACGGACATGCATCTCTCTCACTTTCTAAAAGTCCCCAACACACCATCATTATACGATATCCCCGGTCCCATCTGATTTTTACAAGCCTTATGACTCACATTGACCCTTCCGGTTCCCTTTCACCTTCACCCTTTCTACTGTCACTCACCTTCTATCCTGACTTCTGGTTGTCCCTTTCCACCGCTCATTGCCCTTCTCACCTCATTTCCCTTCATTGCTCGCTGCTGAGTCCTTTATTCCTTATTCACTGCTCTCTTTTTCTCATTTCTCATTCCTTGAATTATCCTCATCTCACTTGTTCAATTGCCTTCAATATTCTTCTTGACGCCCCTTCACCTTTCTTCACTCCTCAATTCATCACTTCACTCCTTTTAACTTCCTACCACTATTTTCTTAACTCCTCGCCGCTCATCTACACTCTTTAATTCCTTAAACTTTATTCCTATCACTTCAGTCCTCCTCTCCACTCTATGCTCCTCACTCCTTCTCTTCTACCCGCTGAATCTTCATCCTCACTGGTTCATACCTCTTGATCTCACTCTCCTTTACTGTTAATCTCCCCATTCTTGCTATGTTTCCACTCTTTCCCTTCTCCTCACTCCTCTTCCTCCTCCTCACTTCTCTCTTCACCTTGACCTTTTTCTAATTTTTCATTCTTCTGCACTCGTTTTTGTCACTTTTTGTTTTCATTCTTCACTTTTTCTTTACTGCTGCTCATCACTACGTCTTTACATATTGCTCCTCAGGCCTCTCCACCTCTCCACTTCTCATGTTTCTTCCTTATGCCAGTGTTCTATTTGTACCTTACTACTTCTTTTCATTCCTCGTTCAAGTTCACTGTACGCCTCCATTTTAGTCTTAAGTTTCCTATTCATCTTCCACATGCTTCACTTATCTTAAGTCCTCACTCGTCTTTTCCACCATGCCTTATCTTCAGAAAAAAACAGCACTGTATCAATAGCTGTGGGTAACTAATCAGAACAAGACATAGCACAGCAGGATAAGGTTAAAAGAAAAGCCCATAGTGACGGAGCCATATTACAGTGGGCTGCAAGTAAAAATTCAGAATTAATCGCAGTGCTTTTCTGGAAGTAGGGGAGCAGCCACACATGATGCTGCTGTAGTGCAGGTGATTATCAGTGGTTGATTTTGCTTAATGCCTGTCACTGCTTTGTTTTAGTTTCACCAAGACATGTTGTTTACACACAGGGCCCTCACAGCCCGCCTATAGCGTACCATTTGTTAGCTTCAGCATCCCTCATGTCCCTCGTCACCGTTTGTCACAGCATGCGGATGTCTTGTCCTCTTCTTGCGTTTGGGCCTCCCCTGGAGCATGGACCAATTACTCGTGTCCTTCCACTGCTCCTGTTTCTAGAGCTACTTTTTCTTTGCGTTTAAGCACTCCATATAACTGCTTGTGCCTTCATTCTGTCTCCCATATCCCTAGCTTCTTTTCCCTCACAACCATCCCCCTGTTCTTTATGCCACTGCACTCTACTCTGAACTCTTCAGTGCACCACTCTACTCTGCTGCTGCAATCTAAGTCACTGCAATCTACTCTTACCACTCTACACCACTGCAGTCAACAGCACTCTATGCCTCTGCACTTTATGTCCCTACTGTCTGTCATACTACTCTGCCCCACTCTACTCTATGCCACTACACTCTACAACACTCTACTCTCCACCACTCCGCTCTACAACACCCCACTCTATGACACTCTAGGCCAGTGCATTGTACATCACTGCACTCTGTGCCAGTGCACTGTACACAACTCTACTGTGCACCACTGAACTGTATGGCACTCTACTCTACTGTCCACCACTGCACTCTACGCTATTGCATTCAATGCCACTCTAATCTACTCTGCACCACTCCAATTTATGCCACTCTACTCTGCCACACTCTACTCTGTGCCACTGCACCATTCTATGCCACTGCACCACTCTACTCTACACCACTGCACTCTACAGCACTCTACTCTGCCCACTTTATTCCCTAGCACTCTACTCAGCACCACTCTATGCACTGCACGCCTCTCTGCTGTAGATCACTCTATGCCACTGTGCTGTACACTACACCACTTTAAACCACTGCACTCTACATACACTATGCCACTGCACTCTACTCTGCACTGCTACACTCAATGCTACTACACTCTATGCCACTCTACACTACTCTGCACCACTCTATGCCACTGCACTTTACCGCAGCACACTAAAGACCACTCTACTTTGTACCACTCAGTGCCACTGCAAATTTAAACCACTGCACTCTACTCTGCACCACACAATTCTACACTACTGCACTCTATGCCAATCCACTCTACGCCACTCCACTCTGTCACCCCACTCTACTCTATGCCACAACACTCCACACAGTGTCACTCTGTGCCACTCTACCCCACTCCACAGTGTCAATCTACTCTATGCCACTCTATTCATCACAGCTCTAAGATACTCTATTCTATGCCACTCCAAGCCACACACACCACTCTACGCCATGCCATTCTACACCACAATACACTCTACCCCACTCAACTTTGTTCAACTCTTCTTTATGCCATTCCACTCTACGCCACCACCTGCTACACCACTGTACTCTATGCCAGTCCATTTCACTCAAAACCACTCCACTCTACTTTTATGCCACTCCTGTACGTCACTCTATGCCATTCCATTGCACACTATGCCACTCCACTGTACTCTGTGCCCTCAAAGCCAATCTACTCGACTCTGCAACACTTCATACCACTCTGCGTCATGCCACTCCTCTCCATTTTACTCCACACTGTAGTACGACATGGCTAAAAGACATTGCCAAAGCTAACAGCTCTCTCGTAGGTGAAACCTATTGGCTTTGCCAGTGCTTGTTTAAAACTGCTTTGAGATTGCCAAAACACATGGGAACAAGTTAACCTGTTCTCCCTTAAGAGCACTCACATACATGCTCTGTAGCAAAAAGTTTCCAATTTCATAGGGTCTATAAAAAACTAGAGGTAGGTGGAACTCATGGAGTTTCACTCCGCAGAATTCTGCAGTTACTTAAAAACTCAAGATTCTGCAGAGTTCCGCCAATGGCTGGTAGATATGTATGTTGCACTGCAATTTAGTGTCAGTAGTGCGATCAGTGCTGAAAATTCACCACAAACTGTGCCATGTGGTGCACAAGGGTGAATGGCCATTCGAGTTAATTTTGTTTCCACTTCATTCTACTTGAGCAGCGCAAATCTACTTGAGAAGCAGCACTCTGACCGTAACCACCCACCAAATGAAATAGTGCTAGGAGACACTAATCTCGCTTGTGCTCACATTTCTGGAGCCTCGAAGGAAAAAAATTCACCACAAGGGAAATGGCAGAATTTGGCATGAACTCTGCGTTACAAGAGTAACGCAGAGTCGACAAATTCTGCCAATTTGGAATGAAACATTCTGCTCACCCCCAATAAAAACAGCCATTGGACAGGGAAATGGTTAATCATTGTATGCATCTCCATGCCATAGTCTTCAGACACTATGGACTGGCCGATGTACGGATAATGTTGCAGGTGAGAGGGAGTGCAACAGGATTACTAATTTGTATGTAGGAGAAACACTAAGTATGGGGTGGGAGAGTAGAAGTGTTTGTGCCGTCTGAAGACTTCTGGACTGAGCTCAGATAGGAATTCATTAAGGTGCTTTTGCAGCACAAGATGACACTTGATCAAAGTGTAAGTGGGGGATTAAAGATTCCGACATTCCTATGTTTAAAGGCAAAATCTCTTGGAAAGTAGTGCATTGTCTGAGAGCCTGCAGGAAGCCCATTTCGAGATCTAGAAAAAGTGAGTCTAACCTCAAGGGTGTTCTCCCTTGCACAGTCTGAACAGTATGTCATATATAACATGGAGTTGGGGGTATGGGGCTATTTCTTGGGTACTAGGGTGCCACAGGAGGAAAGAGAAAAAGAAAGAGTCATACAGACCGACCATAGCTGTAAGCAGAACAAGACACAGGCAAATGCATCTACTATTAGAAGCAGCATGGGAGGGATCTCTTTAATTATAACTGAGGCTGGCGATTAGAGAAAACGTGAATTCCACCACTCACACGGGTCGCGTAGTGCAGTGTCAGAAAGCTCCACGTGAAGGGTTTTTCTTAGTCTTGGGGCCTTTTTTTGAGTTCGGCAGATGGGTTTTACTATTTTAGGGTAGAAGAATAAAGTACTTCCTTTGTCATGAGGGAGTAACTGCCCGCTGAATTTAGAGATGTCTACCAGCCCGGTGGACATCTCTTGCATTAGCACAAACTGCTGTCATGGCGGTTCCTGTTAATGCATTTAAAGTTTACCAGACTGCTCCTTCAACATGGTGAAATTGTATGGCAAACATTATTTTTTTTTTTTTTTCAAAAACGAAATGCCAAAGCGTTTTTTTTTCTCCCAAATATAAAAACAAATGTCCCTCCTCGCCATGGGAGCTTCCTCCCATGGCAAGGGGGTTATTTTGCAGTTTTCATTGCACCTTACTGCCAGTTTTTACCTGGCAGTGACAGACAGTAAAAACTTGCTACTTGTTCACGGACAAATGGCAAAACCGCTGACAGCCCAACAGAGTACAGAAGAGTATGTGGCTGCGATGGAGTAGTCTTTGCCTTCGACATACAGAAGGCCGCCTGTCTCTAAATAAGGCGGCCGGACCTTCAGTTTGAGGGTGCTCGTCGCCTTTGCGACTGAGTATCCTCTCTGACAAACTCTACATCAGTCCTCTTGACCAGAGTCTCTCTATTACCTGCAGGGGCGGGGTGTTGCATACCAAATATTCATTTTAATCACTGGCTCTGTAAATGTAACTGTTGTGGATACTCTAAAAATCTGACGTGGATCCGTTCCTCCTTGCCTGACGTTGGCCACTGGTCACTGCCCATATGGTAGCTCATGAAAACGAGCGTTTTAATGTCTTTCTGAAAGGAAAAAAACTGTCGAGCTGTGCGTGGTACGGGATATGGGAACCATCCCAAGGAATGATAGACAGGCACACGCTTTATGGCTCAGCTTGTAGGAAGTGCTACTCTCTTTGTGCGAAACGAGCTCCTGTCCAGATAGGCGGCAATAAGTGGATCCAGTCACACCACAAAAATGTTGATACACACTGCGGAAATTAGGTTACAGTCAAACTTAATGTGACTTATTCTTCCTTTTTCCTTGCCGCGCCCCAAGATGTGTAAGAGGCCCACGCCTTCACTTCTCACTGTGGTTATTCCCTTGAGCACTACCCTTCTGCACAGAGAGGAAGCAGCTTGTGGTTTTTAGAACTCAGGCGTGAACGAATAAACATCATTCTCTTCAGCCTCGGCGAAGCAAATCCTTCCAGGTCTGTGAGCCGCGGTGGGTTTACCCCGAACAATCAAGAAAAGAAACACTTCACACAGACTGGCACCACCGTGGGTCAACTCTGGAGGAATCCAGGTGCAACAAATTACATAGACTGGTGCAACATTCGCTAATGCTGGCTAGTTTCCGAAGGCAACAAAATATTGGCAAAAGAGCCACGATGACTAACCTCCGACATATCCAGATACAACTAATTACTTCCAGTGGTGCCATGGCAACCAACCTCAGAGAGATGCTGAGACGACAAAACCAACGAGTCCATTCCAGATAACTTCAGAGATATCCAAAGGCAATAAATTGCGTCCAACGACTCATTACGGTTAATCAGGGGGAGAGAGAGAGAGTTCAGGAGCCAACAAATCACACATAATGGCAAAACATTGGGCAATCTGCTGCAGCATATAGAGGCAACGGCATAGCCGTCTTGGCTAACCTCCGGTAAATCAGATCAAAAGGGAACAAATTACATCCAACAGAGCCAACCTGGACCACATGATAGATGTCGAGAGACAACAATTTGCACAGACTGGTGCCACAATATTTATTCTGAGGTACTGAAAAGCAACATATTATACAGAACAGAGCCACATTTGCAAACCTCTAAAACATCCAGGGGCAACAAATATCATCAAACGCGGCTACTTCCCTGACCTTCAAGTATTCGGACAAGAAGTCGCATCAAACAGAGAGCCCTGTCAGCCAATCTCAGAGTTATCCAGGGACAAGAAATCGCATCTACATAGCGCACGCCTGAAAATCTCATGTCCAGGGGCAACAAATCACAATCAACCGCAACTAATCACAAAGACTACTACCCTGTGGTACTTCATGTCGTTTCCACATGCAACAGGTCACACTGGAATGTCCAGGGAGCTATATTGAGGCTACGAATCACACCCAACAAAGGTATGCTGGGCAACAAATTACATATGATGATACAAGGGATCTCAATTACATCCCAGGAGCCACAGTGAGCTTCAGTGAGATATGCAGGGTGGATGGGGGGAATGCTGCTCCCCAAAAGGCTCGTTGGGATATCACTGGCACTATACAGGCACAGCACATGACACTCACTGAGAAACATTGAGTAATGCCGAAATTGCAGAGAGACAATAATTTACAATCCATTCGAATATCTGGGATATCCTCTTAGTAATCCACGGACAGCACAACACATATCGAAGAGACATATTGGGCCACTCCTGGTGTTATCCTAAAACAACAAATTGCACTTTCCAGAGACAGGCTGCCTATTTATGACGAGTTCTAGAGACAATTAATACTCCCTGGGCGAGCTCGCAAGAGGCAACACAGTGTATCCCTGGATCCATCATCAGAGTGCAGGTACAGTGCACATTTCTGTTACACATAAAACAGCCACATCTGTAGTGCAAGCTTCTCCCTCACATAGAAGAGGAGTGACAAAGGTAGAAGCAGCAATCCAAGCTTAACCGACAAAAGGAGGGATGTCAAAGTCAGCAGAGGTGCATGCTTCCTTTGACATAGAGCCATTGCATCAACGAACAGCAGCACGATATTTCTACACACAGAACGAGCACAGCACGAGCGATAGCTGTGCCAGCTTCTGTCACACAAGGAGTGCCGCACATACAACAGCAGTGCAAGGTTCCTTAATGTGTTTAACAGACGCTGCGAGGTGCAGCAGAGCAAGCTCCCATCCTACACAGAGCAGACACAACATAAACATCAGCAGCGTGAGATTCCCTCATGCAGACAACCGACACGAGGGAGGGAAAGGGACCGTCCGACAAATGGACCCCCTGAAAACCACGGTATGTACACACTCAAGTCCACTTAGAAAGTAGGTAACACCGGTCCTATACAAATACAAATATAGGTAATTAGGGTACCTGGATAGTAAAATAAATTGACATGATCCAGCTGCCAGGCAAGGGTCCTGTCAGATTATATCTATGCGAATCACAGCTAAATGTGGGAGTAAGTGAATACCGAGGATCAAGTAAGCACCTGGAGCACTTTTCTTGTGCAATCCTCAAGAAGCAGAATCAATGGGACTTGAGAGTACTCACTCAAGTGCAAAGGTTTTCAAAAAAGCTGTTGAAAAGTAGATGAAGAAAAGGAATAGTTTTTTCGTTTTTTTTGGGTGGGGGTTATAGTTATTTTTTTTAAATGCCGATGTCCTAATCACTGTTCGCCCTAAGGTGCGCACTGCGCCAGCAACTCAGCTGTAATTATTCTCCACACAGGGGGCTTTCAGGACGGTTCATTGCACCGTGATGTTGCACACAGATTACCGGAGTGACCGTATTAATATTTTGAAAAGACCAGACCACGCTTTAGTTCTCAGGTCTACTGAACCAAGAGTGCCTACTTCAGTTCTTATAGCCAATTCGGACCTCTTATCTGGCTCGACTCTTCCTATTAATGTGCTGGATTGCCCACTTTTGCTATTGAACTGGTATTTCATCACAGTCAAGTTGACCCCAGAACTCCTCCACATAAATCAAAGTAGAAACTGGAGGCTGCATACCACTTATAGATTTCCTAATAGAAGGTAGGCTAACCTGAGTCTAGAGCCAATCTTTAAGCACAGGCCTTTTGCATCCATGTTCTTGCCCTTCTCCATTTGTAATTATTCCCCAAAGCACTGTGGTGATTTATTTTATTTTGCCATGCAACTGTGAAAATACAAATTGGTATTACTTGTTCATGTTGTTGACCTCATGGACTGTGAGGAAACAGCCTTGCAAATCAAGAACGTCCTACTACCACCTGAAAGTCGTTTCTGGCTTATCTAGAGGGCAAGTTCAAAATTTACTGTGCAGTGTAACTGTGTTGTAATGGTACAGGCCTATCTGTACTTAGCACCGTCGGGCTAGACTACATCACCACATTCATTCTCAAGAGTTTTAGAGAGATCAAGTGCATAAGAGTGTGTCTGAGTGAGTGACGAAAACAGAAATTAAGCGAAGGAATGTAAAGGAGTTAGTCAAAAGTCAGAAAGCAGGAAAGAGTAACTTATAATAAGTGAAAATGTGCGTTTGAGGGAATGATAGAGAGAGCACAAACAGCTCCCAATAACAGGAGCACCAACAGTTTTGGTCATTCCCATGGCCATACCCTTTGGCTGATTGCACATTCTGCCACTCTGGCATTTTCACTGTAGACTGCATCCTGGAAGTCTGCTTTTAGAGCTGGATGGAGTGCTTTTACCCATCCATGAAGGTCCATATAGCCCTATTCTATGTATTGCCTCCTGCCGTGTGGGCTGGGTTGAAGATTTGTTTTGTTGAAAAGGCAGATTTTGATTTTCAGTCCGTCCCCATATATACCAATGTCGCACTTGCCTCAGATGTATCAACAATTCCCCATCCTGGACAATGCTGCGAATGGGGGCATGTGTTGAGGGTGTATGAGAGGATGGCTCATCACACAATAGATCAAGTGGCTGAGCCTACAGTCTGGAGATATCTACACCTAGAGGGAAGAATCCAGTTGCAGTGCATAGAGCCAGCATCTTGTTCGTTTTGGTCAGAGTCCTCTCGTTGGGCAATCAATATGAGCCTTGAACTGTCAGTCACAATTATCAGTAACTAATCTGACAACACACAAAATAAACAATTGATGCACTAGGGACACTTGCGTGAGAAAGTGAAGAATAATTTAATACAGATACTGATGGGCGAACAAATGATAATAATGTGTAGCACGCATTAGTGGCTCACATTCTCTACACGCTAACTGCAAGAATTCTGTGGTACAGTACCTGGAAGGCATTCTGAATTATGTAACTGTTGGACTAAGTGCATGCTCTGCGACTCAGTATCTCTAATTAGCTTATTTATGTATTAAGGTACTTGTTTTTATTAGAAGATATGTGGAAATAACTATGTTTTCCTGCACTATTCTTGAAGGCAAGTACCACTACTGGTAGCACTCTTACGTACTGATTTGTATTATGTCACGGTTGCGCCCGCCTCTCAGAAAATTGTGCACACAAACATTGCATTGCTGCACACTGAGAGAAAGTAATTATAAGGAATATTGGTCCTAGTTCAATTTATTAGGCCTATGTATGAGGTAAAAGAACAGATACTTTTAATTTGAATTAACTACTTTCTAGTGAAATTTTGCTACGAGGCCCTCAGAAGTTTAATAAACTAAGGTAGGCCAAGCAGGCAAAGCGTATTATTGGGGGTTGGGGGAGATGTTCCTGAGAGGCTTTCGGACAATAAACCACCACCTTCTCCAGGACCATCATTACAAGGCAGTGCTTAACCTGAGCTGGTAGTTGCAAGTGTTGAACCCAACACTCATCTTTGGGAAACCGGGACTTAACTTTCATCAACAAACCTTCAGCCAGATCAAGAGAGAAAAAGGCAGAAAGAGGAAGATAAAGTTAAGAAAAGAGTGATAAAGAGAGAAAGCACAGGTTTAAAAGAATCTGGTAGGGTTAGAAACAGAGACCAGAAGTGTAGAGTGGAAGGAGAATGTGCTGAAATCAAGGCTAGGAGACCTTGGCGTTCAGCAAACCCCGCGTTTGACAGTGCCGACGGTAGGCTGCTAAGAGACGTCTGGGACCATTTACTTATGCTTTTTCCTAACAAAATGAATGTTTGGACCATGGGCATGATCATTTCCTATAAAAATGTCTTTGCTATCCAGGTACGCTAGTCACCTGCATCGAGATAGGGCCGACAGTGAAGTTAGCAACAATGAAAGCTTGTATCACACAGGAAACATGCACAGCAGTGTCAGACTGCTTCATGCTCGGAAAAAAGGATCAGCACAGGCAGCAGCAGTGTAAGATGCTCTCAGGTACTGCATATGTAATTGTAGAGTAGGCTTCACTTACTCAGACACAGCACAGGCAGAAGCAGTATAAACCTCCCTTGCACACATAAAAGGAAACTTGCCGACAGTCTCGGTGCAAGCTTTGCAAAGACACCGGCATACACTGTACAGCAGACACAGTGGGAATGCAGGTTCCATCACACAGGGAGCAGGTCAAGCGCAGGCAGAAGCAGCAACACAAGCTTCCCTGATGCACAGACCAGGAGCTACATGGCCAGCAACAATGCAGGCTTCACTCAGACACGAACAGGTCTAGGCAGGCAGATGCGGCACTGCAAGCTTCCCTATCACAGGCAGAAGCAACAATGCAAGGTTCATCGTGCACCTGGTGCATGGGCAGTAACAATGCAGACTTCACTCAGACGCAAAAAGGTATATCACAGGCATAAGCAACAATGCAAGCTTCCCTATCACAGGCGAAAGCAACAATGCAAGATTCTGTATCACAGGCAGAAGCAGCAATGCAAGCATTCATCACGCACCTACTGCATGTGCGGCAACAATGGAGACGACTCGAACACAAAAAAGTCTATCACAGGCATAACAACAATTCAAGCTTCCAATCACAGGCAGAAGCAGCAATGCAAGCATTCCCTGTGCACCTGCTGCATGGGCAGCAACAATGCAGACCCCTTGGACACAAAAAAGTTTATCACAGGCATAAAAGCAATTCAAGCTTCCAATCACAGGCAGAAGCAGCAATGCAAGCAT
Source organism: Pleurodeles waltl (assembly GCF_031143425.1). NCBI lineage: Eukaryota > Metazoa > Chordata > Amphibia > Caudata > Salamandridae > Pleurodeles > Pleurodeles waltl. The sequence goes on along the minus strand of NC_090443.1, from coordinate 443,832,202 downwards.
TCCTCGTGCACCTGCTGCATGGGCAGCAACAATGCAGACCACTTGGACACAAAAAAGTCTATCACAGGCATAAAAGCAATTCAAGCTTCCAATCACAGGCAGAGGCAGCAATCAAGCATCCCTTCTGCACCTGCTGCATGTGCAGCAACAATGCAGACCACTCGGACACGGAAAGGTCGATCCGAGGCAGTTTAGCACAGGCTTCTCACCAAACTCTTAGAGGAAGCACAGCACATGGTTTGCCCAAATGCACCAAAAGTGTAATACAGGTGGCAGCAGTGCAACCTTTTCTCACACACAGTATACGTGTAGCACAGAGCCTAGCAATACAAGCTACCCCTACGCATTGCACAGCCTCAGCACAGAGAACAGGGCTCTTGATTTTCTTTACACAAAAACTATAAGCATCTGCAATGCATGCTTCCCTCGCACTGCACAAATAGCACCAGTCAAGAGACGTCCAGGCTGCTGCCACTGCACAGACAATAAACACAGGCAGCCTTCCTTCAGACTGAGGATAGGCACGGCTTTGATAGCACCAGCACAAGTTCCCTCATAGAGAACCGGGCAAGAAGTCAGAGCAGCGTTGTGAGACTCCCTCAAGCAGCACGGGATTCTCTCATACGAAGAGCAGGGCAGACCAGCGTACCCTACAGCTGACGCATACCGAGTATTGCAGAGGGGGTAATAGTGTGGGCCCACCTCCACGGAGAAAATGTGTAGAACGGACAGCAGCGCGCGACCCACCTGCACGCAGTACGCAAGCACAGCATGCAGTGCGGCCCATCAGTCTTCCGTCAGACAGAATGCAGGGTGCAGCATGGGTCAGCAACAGCACACGTTTCTGTTACACAAAGAATATGGTGCACACAAACATCCCCACCATCTAGCGCACGCATGTATGTACACACTCCAGGCACAGCACATGCAGCAACAGCTCATGGCCTTCGACACGCCAACAGAGAAAATGTGCAGCGTGGGATACAGCATTGTAAAATCCCCCTAACATGTCCGCACAGAAAATAGGCGTAGCGCGTGAAGCAACATTACAGCTTTTCCCACTATATATATATATATGTATATATATATATATATATAGATATAGATATATCTATAAAGACCTTGCGTGGCGCTAAGTGGCTTCATAAACCTCGAGTAATGCAACATAGCGCAAATCACTGCATTGCATTACTCTGCGCCAGGGAGGCGTTTACAAGGTTGTTGAGAGGATGTGCCCATGCACCATCCATGGAATTTGACACAGTCCTAGATTTACCAGGAGTTGTAGACCTAGAAAAGCGTCAAAAACCTATGTCTCCCCAGGTGAGGATGGAGAAACATCTTTATTTTGCCTTGTTTTTTCCTTTTTCTATACGTGCTGCAATGTGCAGCAAACATGGAATGAGGAAAAAGCTGCTCAAGATTGTTTTTGTACAGTAAGGTGCCCCTTCCTTACAAAACAATGCTGCATGGTGCAAGGGTGCCTGCATTGATACTAGGTGGCCCATTGCGTGCTAGCGCAGGGGAAAGGACAGGGATGCATAGTATTGACTTGAATACTGCACATTCCTGCCCTTTCTCTGTGACGCAGCGCAGCAAGGTGACCTGCTGCACCGCGCCACAATTTCAAAATATGCCTCTAGAAGTGCAAATTGTCCCCTGACCCAAACTTATACACTCAGAAAAGGTGCAACATAAAATGCATGAGTGCAAAGTTACTCTCTTATATACATGTTCTCAAAAGGTGCAGCACTAGACACATCAGTTCAAGGTTCTTTCTCAACACTCACACCTAAAAGGAGCAGCATGAGTGGCAACAGTACAAGGTAACCATGTGGCACACATACATTCAGCAGAAAGTGCAGCGTGAAATGCACCAGCCCAAGGTTCCCCTTACACACACTCACACCCTTCTCCCCCTCCCCCCATTAGAAAAAGCAGAAAAAGGTTCTCTGACCGAAACACACAAACAAGGTGAGGAAAAACAAAATAAAAACACACAAAAAATCAGAGGTACCTCAACCTTTGACGTTCCTGGATCAAAAAAAGATCTAAAAAAGAGACTGGTTTGGTGCCATTTGGGTACTGCACACCCACTCAACGTGGCACATGACCTAATTTGAAGCATGCCACCTCGGGGGTCAGTGCATCCGATAAAGGATATTCTTTAAACCGCTGACATTCAGTGGCTCAGGGGTAAAAGTTCCTTTTTATGGGCATACGAATAGGAAGATTACACCATTTTTGATTGAGCAAGGAAGATATGTACACACAGTATGACAACTGTATTTTATGTTTACAGGTATGCCGCGTTCCTTCCTGGTAAAAAGTAAGAGGGTGCTCAGCTACAAAGGGCACAGATTGGAGCCGCTGGTGCCGAGTGGGCCTGGTGAGTACAGTGTTGTGTCATGGAGAGAGCTGTGTTGATCTTCAGAGGTTGCATGAGGTCAGTGTTAGTGTGAGGATACGGAAGAGGTGCGCGTAGTCAATGGGCAGAGGAATATTAGCGGATGCCTCCTGTCCATCGCAGTAAAAAGCACACTAATCTGGATATTCGGGCACCTGACTTGATGGTGCTGCTTGCCTACGTACCTTTAGGTAAAGGTTTTTCCCTCGTGGAGAATCCATTGTAGAAAAGGCTAGAAATGATCAGCCACTTAAAGTGGCCACTTCGGCAGACAGGCCACAGTTTGAAATTGTACTAAGTGTGAACATTCATACTATCTGTGAAACAACCACTCAAGCAAGCCAGAGGAAGGTCTGAGTGGAGGAGATACTCTAAGGGGCATATTTATACTCTGTTTGCGCCGTATGTGCGTCAACATTTTTGACGCACAATCGGCGCAAACCCTGCCCCATATTTATACTTTGACATCCGACCCTGCGGGCATCAAAATTCCACCATATGCGTCATTTTTTGGAAGGGGGAACCAGCCTTGCGTTAATTATATGCAAGGTAGGCGTTCCCTTCCAAAAAATGACTTTAAGGCTTGTGCCCCTTATTTATACTCTGACGTCATTTTGACGCACAGGAGGGGGCAGGCCTTAAAAAACGACGCAAAGCCTGATGGGCGCAGTTTTTTAATGCCTGGGTCAGGGCAGGCGTTAAGGGACCTGTGGGCTTGGAAGGAGCCCAGAGGTGCCCTTCCCTGCCCCCAGGGACACCCCCTGCCACCCTTGCCCACCCCAGGAGGATACCCAAGGATGGAGGGACCCATCCCAGCGTTTGCAAACCCATGGAGACATCAGTGGAAGAATGCAGACCACTAAGGAAGGAATAATACACATGAGAATGAAGGTTAAATTGTGGATCCTTGGAATCCCAAGGCAGGAAAAAGCATCTGGGGCCTTTCTACTCAATACATTGCATGAGTGCACAATGTCCCACTGCAGTTCTCCCCAGCATCCTTAGACAATACATTGCATGAGTGCACAATGTCCCGCTGCAGTTCTCCCCAGGATCCTTAGACAATACACTGCATGAGTGCACAATGTCCCACTGCAGTTCTCCCCAGCATCCTTAGACAATACACTGCATGAGTGCACAATGTCCTGCTGCAGTTCTCCCCAACATCCTTAGACAATACACTGCATGAGTGCTCAACGTTGTGCTTCAGCTCTCTAGCACACATAAAGAACTAACTGGTTCAATCAATGGTATCATGAGAGATCTGATAAGACGTAGACCAGCTGTCCAGTATGGCTGGTTCCAAAAAGCTTATAGGCTGGCTAACAGGCATTTAAGGGAGGTGCTTAATACTAGGCCACATAACCAATTGCGTATTACTGATGCCAGGAAGACATACAAATTAGATGTTAGGAAGCGGAAAGCCGAACTTAAGAAGGCTTCCTGGGAACACCTTTTGTCCACTTGTGCTTCCCGGGACCCTAGAGGCATTTGGGCCATTGTGAGTGGAAGACAATCTACGTTTGCTGTTACAAATGATATAGTTTCTTCCTTTAGTATCCCATTTTAAAAGGATCTATGAGCTTGGCACTTAGAGTTCAGGTTCAAACTAGAAGAACTATATAAGGCAATTCGGTCTAGTCCGTCCCATGAAGCATCTGGACCATTACAGTACCTCTGTAATGCAGAAATAGACTTTTGGGCTTCTGTTTTAACAAATGTGCTCAATGCTGCGGTGCAGGTAGGACTCGCTTTGTCATGGAAAGCTGTAGTAATAGCTCCTGTGTTTAAAAAAAGATAATAGACAAGATACAGTATGAAGTAGACCTATCTCCTGCATAATTCAGTTGTGAAGGTAGCGAGATGCATCATCCTAGAGCATGTAGAAACTTGGGCCCATTCCCACAATATTTTGTGCCCTGTTCAATATGGGTTCAGGGAGGGTAAAGGCACAATGGAACAGTGCCTGAATTTAAAGCTTCTGAATGAGAAATATGTGACTGCTAAGCAGGAGTCCTTGTTTCTTGCATTCATGGACTTCAGCAGCGCCTTTCACTAGGTGAATAGGTCAAAAGTATGGAACAACCTGATGGTGCTTGGATTACCTGATTCACTGGTCAACCTTTTAAGGGCTCTTCACTCGGATGTAAATGCATTAGTGAGATTTGGTTCTGGCGGTGAATGCACGGATTTGTTTGTTCTCCCACTAAGAGTTAGACAGGGGAGTGTGCTGACTCCTCTCCTTTTTTAATGTATATAAATGATTTAAACAGTTTTTGGTCAATTATGGGAAAGATCTGCCTATGATAAAGTCAATCCCTGTTCCCTTTTTTATTCTATGTGGATGAAGCCGTACTGCTGGCTCGTATGGCTAATGGGGCTTGAGATACTTGCTGACCTTTTTGTTGGATTGGGAGGTGAATAGCAATAAAACACACTATATGGTGTGAGGGAGGAAACCTTTCAAAACTAGAGTAATCACTATTGAAGGAAATATGGTCACCAGGGTGCAGGAATTTCCTTAATTGGGGGTCTCATTTGATCATCAGAACAACTGGTTGTCTTGTATATCTAAGCGAGGCCCCTGTTTTTCCTCGGCCTGTAGTGCCCTATTCAGCTTTTCAAAGATGATAGTTATTAGGCCTATTGCCCCTTTATTGCCAGTTTACAAAATGAAATGCCTCTCGGTGCTTCTGTATGGTTCTGCTATATGGGGGTTTTGGAACTGTAAGTCGATCCAACAGGAGGAGGATTGTTTTTTAGTCAGTTGTTGGGTCTCCCCCCTAATACCTCATTGCTATGGATCCATGAGGAGTTGGGTCTTGATTATGTAGGGAAAGATGCAAGGGTGGCCCCAGTGCTATTGTGGATCTCCGTATGTGTGGAGAACATACAGGTTTTAATAAAGATGTGGTTGAGGATCACTTAGGGTGTACATAAAGCCATAAGATACCATGGCTGAACTACATTAATTCAGTGGCGAGGTCCCTAGATTGACCCACCTGTTTCTCAAACCACATCTCCTTAGTAAGGGTGACAGAAGGTCAGTAAAGGAGGGGCTCTTTAAGTATTGAAATGACATAAGGGAGTCAGAGGCTAATTTGAGATCTACCTGTAGATCAGGTTTATCTATACAAACAGTTACAGGCCCAGAGCCTTATCTTTCTTTCTGTTTGTCATCCATGGAAAATATCATTGTTAACTACATTTAGGCTGGGGTCTATCCCTACACTTATCTGTTTTCCACCTGGTCAGTTTGATCCCAATAAGTTGGAGGTTTGCCCCTTGATGGTTGTTCTCTTCAGACATTGGAACAGTTAGTGCTGTTTTGCAAATTTTAAGATATTTTACGATGTAAAATATTTAATACCACTTTTAAGGTTTAGGGGTTTTCGCAAGTTTTGGACAGCATTTTTGTACCTGAAGTTATTACTGGACCAACTCACAATATTGTCTGTTTTCTCATATCTGAAAAGAGCATTACACTGAAACAAGATTTTGAATACTTAGTAGCTAACTGTGAATCTTGATGGATTGCACTTGGGTGGAAAAATGATGGAGGTTAACTATTTTTTATCTAATATTTGGATTGTAAATATGAGGTTATTATGTATAGAAATTTTAATGTGATTTTTGATGGATGACACCTGGAAAGGAAGTTGATGGAGGTCTCCTTCCTAATTTTAATATTTGTATTGTCAATATTAGGATTTTATGCGCTGTAATTTGTAATGTGATTTTATGTTTTTATCTCTTTTATGATTATGACAAATAATCGAATAAAGATTTATTCATTCAGATTATTGCTGAGATTAATGGTATGTGAATATATCTTACATGGCTATCCTAAAAATATGGCATGTAATTGATCCTCCTGGGCCTGTATCGGGCACAGATCAAGATTAGATATTTCCCCCAAGTCAGGTGGATGTCATGAAGTTTAAATCGCAGTAACGGCGCAAGAAACTCCACCCTACCTTAGTGCTGAATATTGACCAACTATAATCCATTAGGGAAAATACTTGACTTTAAATTGGTTAGATGCTTTGAATCGCCATCTAAAAACGGCAAAGAAGGAAAAAACTATGCGTATAGTTGCATAAGAGATTACAGCTACTGTAAATTCCAATCCAGCAGAATGGAAGTAATTTGGCAACCAACAACAGCACTGTGAAAGAGAAATAGAAATACTTATAAAAAGCACAAAGAGCTTAATTTCTCAAACAGGCATTGGCAAAGCTAGGAGCTCTGGCTACAGTGTGCCAACACATGTAAACACAGACATTCACAAATGTTGTTTATGTGTGTTGCATAAACAAACTGTTTACTTCATTAAGGCCTTCCCTATGGCTTTGCTAATGCTGCTATAAAAGTATCAAAAAGGATTGCTTTGTGCAAAGAATGCATATGAGATAAAAAATTGAATGTGACAAAGTTTAATTTAATTTTCATATGTAAACTAGACACTGATAAAGTCCAGTGAAGCACTTACTGGCAGGTAGGATATGTCAAATAACCAATAGAATGAGGTGAGTGAGAAAAACTCCTCTGGGTGGAAACAAAGCCCACTCTGGTGGTAATAAAATGTCTTTGAGGCAGCTGTGCTGTCAACCCAGACACCTAAAAGGAGATAGTGTTCCAAGTCATTGTGTGGTGCATCCACGCAAAGAGTTGCAGTGACACTGCAAGCAAACACGGAAATCTGTAAAGCAAGCACAGCAACCACTGAAAGGTGAAAAGAACTCTGCGAAAGGAAGAGTATGCTGTGAGGTGTGGACAGATTCTGTTAGTGCTAAGCAGGTAGAGGCCACTGTCGTGGCAAGAGTCTACTTACATGTTTGAAAAAAAATAATGGAGCCTTTCGAGAAAGAGGCTTGTGATGCGATTTGCTTTGTGCAATGAACATGCGGCAATAGATGGTTTTACTCTTGAGAGGTTAATGTTTGGCAACATAAGGCCACAACCGGTATCAGATGGCAGAGAGGCAGTCAGAGTAAATTTCGGTAGGTGGGAAGGCAACAAAGAGAACAACCATTGGGATTTTTGGTCGAATGTGTAACAAATAGGGTGCAATATGTAACAACACTGAGAAACCCACCATCTCAGTGCTTCTGCCTCAGGTCTCTGTCATTATAACAGAGCCTATGGAGATCACAAGGATCTTCTGTGGTGGGGTTTGTGGTGGTCTACGATACAAGATTATGTCAACTAATGTACCTAACAAAAGCTTGTAAATGCTTGTGTCCTGCATATTTTAGTTGTGTAAAGGTGTCCCACCGATAGGAGGACAATGGCCCTTCTGGTCCTTTCCCCATTCCTTTAATTGCCATATTTACCTCATCACATGAATTTTTAGGGGTTTCTTCAGACATGATGGTGGAGGGGGTTGTCGCAATGTGCATCACTGCATGCTCTTCTCACCTAGAATCATCTTCCAAAGATCTTGATGCAAGCAGAAGTGGAACCGTCTACTTAGAACCCAATGTTGATCCACTGATGGCGTACCCAGGAACTGAATATCTCAATGAAAGCTCTGAAGAAAGGGTTCTCTATCCATTCACTCCCCTCAAACAACATTTCATCAAGAAGCACAAGTCGCTGGACATTTGGCCTTGTCTGGCCTCTGAAGGTATTACTTTATGATGGTCTGTGATTCAGAAGATAAAGTCAGGCTTCCTTCCATCACTTTTTTGTATTATTCACTATTTCACCTTCAGCACACAGGAAAGTTCTCTATTTTACATAATTATTGACATTCTATTCCAAATAAACATAGTTATTATGTACTGTTCAATTTCTTTATTATTGACCATTATGTGGCTCATATAGTCAAAGTAAAAGGCATATAGGCGGTGATTCTAACCGCGGCGGGCGGCGGTCGTGGCCCGCCATGCGGTTACCGCCAAATGACCGCACCGCGGTCACAAGACCGCGGCGGCCATTCTGGCTTTCCCGCTGTGCTGGCGGGCGACTGCCAAAAGGCCGCCCGCCAGCACAGCGGGAAAGACCCAGCAACAATGAAGCCGGCTCCGAAAGGAGCCGGCGGAGTTGCTGGAGTGCGACGGGTGCAGTAGCACCCGTCGCGAATTTCAGTGTCTGCTAGGCAGACACTGAAATTCTTTTTGGGGCCCTCTTACGGGGGCCCCTGCAGTGCCCATGCCATTGGCATGGGCACTGCAGGGGCCCCCAGGGGCCCCGCGGCACCCCCTACCGCCATCCTGTTCCTGGCGGGAGACCCGCCAGGAACAGGATGGCGGTAGGGGGTGTCAGAATCCCCATGGCGGCGGAGCGCGCTCCGCCGCCATGGAGGATTCTCAAGGGCAGCGGAAAGTCGGCGGTACACCGCCGACTTTCCGTTTCTGGCCGCGGCTGAACCGCTGCGGTCAGAATGCCCAGCGGCGCACCGCCAGCCTGTTGCCGGTGCTACCGCGGTCATTCGCCCTGGCGGTTTTTACCGCCAGGGTTAGAATGACCACCATAATTACTTAAACTAGGCTTTCCTGCTTTATGTTTAAACCTATGATAACTGGTCAAAATTTCAAGTCCCAGAATACAATGTGATGTTGGTTAAAAGGTCAGGGCTGATTTAAATAGTAACAAATGACATGGGAAGACTTGGGAGCTATGAACCTAAATCCAGTAACAGCTATGCCCCTTTTATGCAGTCAGGTAGAGTGCAGAAAAATAATGCTAAGAGCAAGGGTTCAGTTTTTTTTTTAATGCAGGGCTACGAATGTTTCCCAAGATACTATACTTTTGGCAGGGTTGACCACTCCTAAAATGTTTTAATGTTTAATAAGGAGTAGGCGAACAGCCCCGCAATTGTGTCTGGGTATTTATTCAGTAAAACATTTGAATATTACTCTGTCTTCCTTTCTTTGTCCACGAATAGTCTTGTAAAGCAGACCGAGTCCCAAGACAGTGAGTGTGAGGTGATAAGATGTGAGAGAGCCTAAGAGTCTCAGTGAGAGTGCAATACACGGGCCTCTATGCTCTGCCCAATCTACCATAAGTTCATCCAACACACTGCCAGTGGAAAGACACTTCATATATTGCCATACTTTTCCTTTACGTTAAATATGTGTTTTATGGCAATAACTGCAAAACATGTTTTGTAAATATTTAGAAAAACACAATTTTCTCTATTTTGGAGTTAGACAGCTAAATAAATACCAGTACTACAGATTTGTTTTTTTTAAAGTGTGGAAAGTCTGAGAAAACACCACAGAACTCCACAGAAAACAGGAAACTGTAACAGTAATTAAAGAACAAGACTCCATAGTCTCAGTTACTCTGCTGAAAAATGATCTGCCCCACTCAGTGGACACTTTTCCCTTGTATTTTAATTTTACTACATTCAAGGTAGGTACAGTTGCCAGCCTATGCAATTTGAGTAGCATGGTTCCTGGCCAGTTTTGAATATAGAAGAACAAGGGCTAAGGTTACAGAAGCTATTGTGGTATATTTGATTATTCTTTGTTTCACTGTAGGCATTATGGGAACCACTGGAGTCCTGTTCAAACCCTACACCTCAGCCATATGCCCAAGCTCGAAGGGGAAAGAGTTGCCTCAAAAGATCAATCTGCCTTTGCTGGAACCTCGGGGGAAGAGCAGTCATCTGCGGACACCCCGATGCCAAGAGAAAAGTGCTTGGCACCAAGGATTGCCACTGTTTTTCCTGCAGTCCTCATTTCGGTGTTCAGAGTGTGACAAGGTACAGCGTACATTCACTCCATCATACTTAATGAAAGAATGTTTGAGGGTATTCTGGCAGAATCATGTAAAAGTACAAATCTTTTGCCGTTAGGAATTACTGCAGGTCAGCATTGAGGAATGAGGCTGTTGGCAGTGCGGTGTGTATAGCTCCAACCATCGAAAGACACGAGGATTGAGTGCTTCGCAAGAGCATAGCCTGTGCGAAAAGGGGTGCTGGAAGGCTCTGTAGGGAAGCTATGGGGATGAGCCACAAAACGATAGAGGTGCACTCGGGCATGTGCGGAAGGTTCGTCTGAGGAGCCACCGGAGGTGGTGCAAGTGACGTGTGAGATGAAAGAAAGGGACGCTGACTCAGTAGTGTGTGGATTTGGTCACAGTACAGGACTAAATGAGGGTTCGGTACAGCGTCAAACACTTTAAGTCAGTTTCTGCTGCTGTGACCCCTACCTCCTTCTATTCTAGAAGTTCCAAACGCCTCAGACACTCAATGTGCATCTGGAGCAGTCTTCGAGCTGTGCGCAGGTGTCTTCCTGTGGATTTTGTGACAAAAACGGTGCCCACCTGTTGAACCCGCAGCATCCGGGCCTGTTGTACACCTGCAAGGTGAGTGACGCTCTGACCCTGTTAGTGTCTCTTTCATCTGAGTGCCTGCGGAGCAGGACTACCGTGTCCAGAGAGCACGGGATTCAACCAATTTCTGTATGATTGCAGACATGTTTGTGAGTGAGCGATAGCACGCGCGCAAAGTCCCACACTCAAACACACTCTGACGTTAGTGGAGCCATGATTTTAAAATTATCCCCAAGCCTCCCTGAAATGTATAGAAATGCTGACACGGAGAGACAGTAACGAGATGACCCCATTTGGAAAACCTTTTAGCTGAGCCGGCTTTAGCGCTGGTGCCGCCCAGTTTGACAGTCCCAGCCCCGGAAATCCTCCACGGATTTCCTTACTACCATTCTCCATCAGTGCCGCTCATCTCTCCATAGCCCCTCTCTTGCAGGCATTATATATATTTTTTTTATAGCGCTGCTCACTTCAGTGTAGTCATAGCTCGTTACATCACACACACATACAGAGACACTGAACTACACGTGTGTAAATCAGTCTATAGGAAATGTTACATAAGACAAGGAGGATTGCAAGGTGTAGGCATCAGGTGTATTCTATACTGGTAGGCAGTATATTTTAGTAGTGGTTGGCCTAGAGAAGCACAAATTCAGGATTTAAAACGAATCACAGTGGTTGGCTTTACTAATAAGAATGTATTTCTACCTAAATAAACCTGTTAGAAATGGGGTCTCTAGTTACCAGTGGTTTACACCCTGTCCAAGTAGGGACCCTCACTTTGCTCACAGTAAGGGAGTCACACAGCTAAGCTAATCCCTGCTCGTCCCCTTAGTAGCTTCGATCTAGCAGTCAGGCTTATCTCAAATGCAATACACACACAGTAACACAGTGAAAACAGTACAAAAGGATTCCACACCGTTTAGAAAAATATCTAATATTTATCTGAATAAAACAAGACCAAAACAAAAAAACTCCAACATACCCAAATTAAGATATCACTTTTTAAAGGTTTAAAATAGTCTTAATCCATAGGAATCAATGTTTATACCCTTTTGACACACAGTACCTGGGATGCGTCAAAAACAAAGACAATGCGGGCCGAAGAGAAAGTGAGGCTGAAAAGCAAATCGATGTGTTGGTTCCTTACTGCACAGGGGAGGTTTTGCATCTATTCTTTCCTCGCAGGAGAGGCAATGCGTCAGTTACTTACTAGCAGGGGAGATGTTGTGTTTATTCTTTCCTTGCAGGAAAGACAATGCATTGATTTCTGGACATTACTGCGGTGTGGGGTTGATGAGAAATTGACGCTCTGGGGATGATGTGTGGAAATCCAGACACGCTGAGTAGATGGAATTGTGCTAAAACAGGTGCTGCATCAATTCTGCAGCTGTGAGACCAGCGATGTGTCAATTCTTCAGCCGCAGGACAAGCGCTGCATCAATTTTTCTGCCACAGCACATCAGTGTGTGCAGTTTCTCCTTCAGGTCACCAGCTTCTACTTCCAAGGGCCCATAGATTGGAGTTGGTACCACTTGGCAAGTCAGGACTCTCAGCCGAAGAGCCCAGGCACTGGTAAATGAAGTCTTTGCTGTCCCTGCGACTTCTTAACAGGAGGCAAGCTCAGTTCAAGCCCTTGGAGAACCTTGGAAAGCAGGATGTAGAAAGCAGAGTCCAGACCTTTCACTCCCAAGACAGAAGCAGCAGGCCCAGCACAGCAAGGCAATAGGAAGAGTGTCAGCGCTCCTACAGCATCCAGTTCTTCTTCCTGGCAGAATGCCCTTAGTACAAAAGGATTCTAACATTTGGGGTCAGAGGTCTCGGTACCTATACCCATTTCTGTCTGTGAAGTAGGCAGAGTTCAAAGAGAAGTTTTTTTTAGTGCACAGGACCTTTCCCTGCTCTGGCCACAGACACACTCCAGGGGGTTGGAGACTGCTTTGTGTGAGGACAGGCACAGTCCTATTCAGGTGTAAGTGTCAGCTCCTTCCACCACTCTAGCCCAGGAAGACCCATCAGGATATTCCGGGCATATCTCAGTCTATTTTTTGTGACTGTGTAGAGTGAATTCACAAACAGCCCAACTGCCATCCTGACCTAGATGTGTATTCCAGAGGCAGGCAGGGGCACAGAATGGTTAAGGAAGAATATGCCCACTTTCTAAAAGTGGCATTTTCAAACTTACAATTTAAAAAACAACTTCACCAAGAGATGTATTTTTAAATTGTGAGTTATTATATGTAATAAAAGGGAAGGGTTGGGCCTAGCAAGTGGGTGCACTTGCCAAGTCGAAATAGCAGTTTACAACTACACACACAGACACTGCAGTGGCAGGTCTGAGACATGTTTACAGGGCTCCTCATGTGGATGGCACAATTAGTGCTGCAGGCCCACTAGTAGCATTTGATTTACAGACCCTGGGCACACATGGTGCACTATACTAGGGACTTTCTAGTGAATCAAATATGACAATCATGGATAAACCAATCACCAATTTAGACAGAGAGCACTTGGACTTTAGCAGTGGTCAGCAGTGGTAAAGTGCTCAGAGTCCTAAAGCTAGCAAAAACAAATTTCAGCATAGGTTAAAAAACTAGGAGGTCAGAAGCAAAAAGACAGGAGAAACCGCACCAAGAGTTGATACGTTGACAGGTCTAACAAAATCTATTTTATCAACATTAGGATAATGTAAAACTACAGCAAAACATAACATACAGATCTATACCATGCAGTTTGCATGCAGTTCTTTGATGATGGAAGTTCATAGGTCACTGTGCTATATTAGGATTGTGACTTATGAACTACAAGTAACAAAAGCAGTAACCCACTGAGCTACCTACATAAAATACAGTTCTGTGATCTGGATAGTACACATTCTTTTCAGCAGGCATATTAACCCACTCAAGTGATGTATGCAATACCATTTATAGGCGCCACCTCAGAGTGCTGAGGTCAAGTCTTTCCTTTCCACCATAGATAACACAGATTCATGAAGAGCTACCCCTCAGTCTCTTTTTGATTGGCTGCTTTGAAAAAAAACTTTTTTGAGAAATTCTTTCTCCTGGTGTGACAGGATGTCTCCCAAGAAACCGGCTGGTTTCAAACCCTGTGGTGCCTGTCAGAGTCAGACATCTGTGACAGATCCCCACTTGGTCTGTCTATGGTGCTTCAAGAAAGACCATTACTGGAAGGCCTGGCACGATTGCTGTGCCACGTACCCAAATGTAATGAGGGAGTGCTCCCCGAAACTCCTCGCCGCCTGATGACTCCACGGCGATCAAGTACCCAGTTGCATAGAAGGTACCAGGACACCTCGCAGAGCTGCACAGTGTTCATTGTCCCACTCGAAGCCGTTGTCTGGTAAGTCACACAAGAAAAAGAAATCTAAGAAGTCAAAGAGATCTCAGACTTCTCTCCATCTGCCCAAATACCCAGAAGAGACACGGATGCATCAAAACTCCAGACCTGTGCCTCCCCAGAACCCCAACCAGGGTCGGCTCTGCAATTCCCTGATTTCCCCAGAGCCTGAGTGACCCTCGCCCAACTAAGAGAGTTCCATGAGGCCATGCACCTCATATTTGGACAGCCTACCCGCTCTTGAGTGCCTTTTGGCCCTTATTGCCAGTGGGTGTTGGATCTGGAGTGGCACTGCCAGCTAGGCTTAGGCCTTCGCCTGTACTTTGACGATGCCATCACCATTGTCCTCGACTTCGACGTCGAACCCACCAGTGTTGCACAACACTGGTTCTGGCACTGTCCTAGCACATGCCTTCTGGGACTGAGCCAGGGCTTTTTGTCTTTGAGAGACCTAAGACAGGGGATGAATGGGAGGGTCATGGTGACTGATTAATATATCTCCACCCATCGGATGATACTAAGGGACACCTGGTATGTGGATCTGGGAGATGCAAGTGAGTTAGATATCTCACTTGACACTGGCTTGGTCTACCCTCCTACTGTGGCTACAGAGGAGGGGGCCTCTTTCACTATGGGGATGCGTAGGGCAGCTGTCTTCTTCGACCTTGAGCTGCCCTCAGTGGCAGTCAATACTAATGTCTTAACAGAGGTGCTTCAGCCAGGGACTGCCCCTTCGAACCCTTGTACCGCTTTAATGAAGCCCTCACCAACGTCCTTCTTGGGGCCTGCTCCAGGCCATGTACAGGGGTCACTGCCTCACTCCAGGGGACCCCCGTTTCCTCATCCAGCACCCCACTCCAGAGAGCTTTGTTATCCAGGCCTCCAATTCCAGAATCAACCCTGGTGTGTTCTCTTCCACTCCACCAGATAGGGAGTCCAAGAGGCTGGATACCTTTGGAAAGAGAATGTTGTCTTCCGCCAGGCTAGCACTGCAGTTGGTAAAGTCTGCATGCCTCTTGGATTGTTACTCCCACACAATCTGGGATTTAGTTGCACAAGTGCTTCCTGTGGTCTCAGAGGATGCCTGAGTCGTGCTCTCTCAGGCTATTGCCAACGGGAGGGATCAAGCAAAGTTTGCCAGTCGCTGTGGTCTGGGCTCAACTGACTCGCTGGGCAGAGCAATTTATTTGTCGGTTACCCTTCGGCACCATGCCTGGCTGCGGAAAGTTGACTTTTCCAGGGATGTCCAAGCATCACTTTTGAACATGCCCTTTGATGTCTCCTGTCGCTTTAGAGAGAAGGCAGATTCAGCTCAAGAGTGCTTTACGGACTCCAGTTTTTCTATGGCCCCTTTCCAACCCAAGTCTGCCTTTTGCCCTTTCGTGGCCATAGAAGGGATTTCAAATCATGTCAATACCCTCCAAGTCACCACTGTCAGCAGACCTCCACACGTTTTCATGGCTGAGGATGCGGTCGGTTATTGTTATATAATATTTATAGAGCGCAGCTATTACCTCAAAGGTATCATCCTGGTGCTTGCCACTTTTAGAAGACTACAATTAATTCAGTGAACTGTACCATTAATTATGTGGGAATAGCCAGTTTTAAGTGCTTTCATAAATTGAAAGAGGGCCTTACTATTTCTCAACAATACTGGTAATTTATTGCAGAGCTGTGCCACCATAACTGAGAATGCTTACCCTCCCTGTCATACTTCCAGAAATGTAGGAATACAGAGAAAATTTACAGTGGGAAAAATGGGTTTCTTGAAGGTACTTATTGTTTGAATTTCTTTTGCAGCGGTTTGGGACCCTTTTTCTTGAATGCTTTGAAAACTATGCAAAGTGATTTAAACGCTAACCTTTTCTTTATTGGGAGCCAATGAAGCTCTTTCGTAGCTGTGAAGGAGAATTACATTTTTGACTTGTTCAGTGTTAATTTTGCGGTTGCTGCTTGTACTCTATACAATCTTTTTATGTAATCTTGTTCTCCAAGCAACACCACATTGCAATAATCAAGCCTGCTTAAGATGGTAATTAGTATCAGTGTCCTTGCTTGTGTGAGTAGAATAGGTAAAATTTTCTTCAAGTTACGAAGTTGTGCCAAAAAATTAGCTGCTGTCTTATTGACATGGCTCCCCATGGGTAACTTGTTATCAGAAATTACACCATGATTCCAAACCATCAGTGAAGCTTCTAAGTCTTAATCATTTGTCAATGGCCTGAAATTAGTCTGGAGTTCTGTTAAGGATTTATTGGTTTTATCTCCAATAAACTTCAAGGACTTATTGCTTAACCATTTTGCAGTGTTCCTCAAGTAATTGTGGAATGATTCAAATGAATCTGGTTTGTTCTTTGATAGGACAAAATCAATTGTGTATCATCTGCATAGTTAACAAGACTAATATCATGAGACCTAATAATTATTAATAGACGCAAATAAACTTAAAAAAGGATCGGATTAAGTGCCGAACTTGTGGGAACTCTGTACTCTACTGTTTTGAAATCTGAAAGATATAGGGGCAGTGAGATAACCTGATTTCTGTCTGTCAAATATGATCCTATCCATTTCATCACTTTTCCGTCTATTCAAATCTTTCCTTGTCTTGAGGGTAATACCTTATTAATAACCATGTCAAATCCAGCTGATAGGTAAAGTAGTATCAATATCGCTGTTTGACTTCTGTCCAGTGTCATCTGCAGCTCATCCATAGCCAATACCAAGACTGATTCAGTGTCATGAGCTGGCCTGAAGCCAAATTGCTCTTGTTCAAGAATATTTTGGTCTTTTAGATGCATTGACATTCTCTTATGTATCTATTGTTCCAGATTTTTAACAGGAAAGGTAATTGAGATAATATAATTACTGAGCACCAAATAATTCACTGTGGACTTTTTTAGTAGAGTTACTGTTGTTTTTTTCCCATGTCTGAGTGACTTGTCTCATTTCTAACGATTGATTATAAATCTGTAATAATGTTGGATATAATCCTCAGACAGGCACTTCCACATTATAGGCAGTAGAGGGTCTACTCTAGAGCCTGGTAAAGTAGACATCGCTATAGATCTAAAGCTTTTTTCTCTCATTAACTCAAAGGTTTCTAGCTTATTGGGGCACATGTTTCAAGTGTCAGCCACTTTAAGGACATCCACTGTTGGCTGATTTATTGCTGGAATGGTATTTTCACAGATCACATGGGACAGATAGCCAGAGGTCAGGCCAGTCCACCATTCCCCTGGCAGCTGCAGCTTCCAGGCCCCTTTAGTTTGCCCTCCTGCCATCACCAGCATTCAGTGGGCGCAGGTTGCACCATCACCTGCTCGTCTGGAGGTCAATAACATCAGACCGTTGGGTACTACAAATTGTACAAAAGGGGCTACTCCATCCCCTTTGTGGCTACCCCTCCTCCCATGCCACCCACTTGTAACCAGTTGACAAAGGACCATCTTACCTTACTCCACCAGGATGTGTCAGCTCTTTTGGCCAAGGAAATTATAGAGAGGGTGCTGGCATCAGAAGTAGGTCGTGGTTGCTATTTCTGCTACTATCTGGTGCCCGAATAGGACAGAGGCCCTCATCGTATACAAGACCTGCAACTTCTCAGGCTCTTCCTAAAATAGGAGAAATTGAAAATGCTCATGCTTGCTCATGTTCTATCTGCCCGGGATGAATAGTGGATGGTAGCGTTGGTTTTGCAGGATGCTTATATTCACATCCCTATCCTGCTCGCTCACAGATGTTACCTGCAGTTCACAATGAGCCAGGAGCATTTTCAATTTTCTGTGCTCTCCTTTGACCTCACCAGTGCCCCTCTGGTGAACCTCTTGCACTTGCTGGAGGTCACTATCAATGTCTTAAAGTCGCACCTGACTCCCTCTCAAATTCCCCCTTTCAGTTGAGCTGTTCTGGAACGGCAGGTCCAGGATATTCAAGGTATGATACCGATGTTTCAGTCTCTATCCTGGGTTTGGGTGAGGCAGACTCTGAGGCTGCTGGGCCTCACAGCCTACTGCATCCTGCTAGTAAAGCATGCCAACTGGCATATGTGTGCTCTGCAGTGGTACTTGAAGTTCCAATGAGTGCAGCATCAGGGCAATCTCTCCGACAAGGTCCAGATCTCAGAAGAACTGCAAAAGATTTGCAGTGGTGGCTGACGGAGTGTTATTGGGTCAGCAGCGGACGCCTCCCCCAACCAGAAATGACTCTAGTGACAGATGTGTCACTCCTGGGCTGTTGCGGCCATCTCGGAGAGGTGGAGTTAAGAGGACTCTGGTCTCTGGCGATGTGTACACTCCATATAAACTTGTTGGTACTTCGGGCAATTTGTTCCACATTGAAGACCTTTCTACCCTTCAACATGGGAAGGCTAGTGTAGGTGTTCACGGACAACTGCATCGCCATGTGGTACTGCAACAGGCAGGACGGGATGGAGTCATGGACATTTGTTAGGAGGCTCTGCATCTCTGGACTTGGCATGAATCCCAGGGCATCTCCCTGATGATTCAATATCTGGCAGGCTTTCTGAACACCAGGGCAGAATCACTCAGACGTTGATGTCTAGTGGATCACAAATGGCATCTCCATCCGGACATGGTGCAAGTTCTCTTTCAAGAGTGGGGAGAGCCTTGATTTGATCTATCCACCTCCACAGGGAATGCGCAGTGTCAGAAGTTCTGCACCCTAGAGTTTCCAACGCAGCTCTGACTCAGAGATGCATTTCATCTCAAGTAGATCAGGAATGACTGACCAGGCCCAAGTTATTCTTGTGGCTCTGGATTGGGCATGTAGAGTCTGCTATCCTGAACTGTTGAGCACTGGTATGAGTCCTTCGGTCAAGCTGCCTCTTTGGTGGGATCTTCTGAGGCAGCAACAAGGGATGGTCCCTCCCCTGCACCTGAACCTGAACCTGCACACCCTTTGGCTTCATGCGTGGAGAATTGAGCGTCAACAGTTAACAGCCTTCAACCTTCCTTCAGAAGTCTATGATGTTATTCTGGCAGCCAGGATTCCCTCCACCAAATCGGTATATGCCTGCTGCTAGGACAAATATGTGGCAAGATGTGTATTGAGAGATATTGAGTCCCTATCTGCTCCTCTTTCTAAGGTCCTATTATTTGTTATTTCTTTGGCCCAGCAGGGATCAACTCTGGGCACAGTTAAGGGCTATCCTTAAGCCATATCTGCATTTTGTGGTTGCTGGACCGACCTTCCTTTTTAAGTAACCTGTTGTGACGAGATTTCCCAAAGGTTTGCAACAAGTTTCCCCCAGGCCATTCATCATGCCCCATTGGGATCTGAAGCTGATCCTCACGTTCCTGATGTGTCACGTTCCTGATGTGTCACTTTCCTGATGTGTCACTTTCCTGATGTGTATGCCTTTTGAGCTGTTGCACAACTGCCCTCTTTGATTATTGACTATCAAAACCTCTTTTCTGGTGGCTATTACATTGACAGTAAGGGTCAGTGAGTTGCAGGCACTCTCGGTGCATCCTCTGTATAATATTTTCTACCCTGAAAAACTGCTTCTCTGGACACTTGTCTCCTTCCTTCCGAAGGTTCTCAATTCTTTTCATGTAGGTCAGACCATCACCCTGCATAACTTTTTTGCCCTCCTAAGGAAGAGTCTCCAACATCTAGAGCCAAAAAGTGCATTATTTTTCTACCTTGACCTCACAAAATAATTCCGGGTGGATGACCAACTATTTAAAGGGTACATCGGGCCAATAAAGGGAAGGCTGTGCAGAAACAAACAATCTCCTGATGGACAGTGCTCTACATAAAGGTCTGTTAGGCATTGGCGAAGAAGCAACCACCTGAGGGCTTGTGTGCTCATTTTACCACAGCCAAAGCTGTGGCCACTGCATTAGCTAATGGAGGTCCAATCCTGAACATATGTAAGGCTGCAGCATGGGCTTCACTGTACAAGTTTACTAAGCACTACTGCCTAGACAGTCAGGTCCGCCTGGATGGGCATTTTGCCTGTTCAGTCCTGCAAGACTTCTAGTCTAAGTTGGGTGTGCAGAACCATCTCTAAGGAAGCATTTCATGGGCATCTATTGTAAGGTAAGGAATCTACCGCTAGAAATCTCTATCTGATGAACAACTTACTTGGTAACAACGTATCTGATAGAGACTCTATCTTCTCACAGATTATTTACTGACCCTCCTATCCTTCTCGCTCTGTGGCCTGATTAAAGGAGGTAGGCTTTCCCTTGCAAAGGGCTCTAGAAATTCACACCAGTGGTCAGTCTTATTCATGGCTCCACACTTCTCATGTAGAAAGTCGTGAAAATGAATTAACGTCAACGTGCCAAGGTGATGCCTATAAAGGCACAGTGTACATCACTTCAGACGTGGACGACGCAGAGCCGAACGACGCTACCTAGCATTGTGCAGGGGGTACTGCTTGGAAATTTCCATAAGCAGTCTAATGCCTGGGAATAATTCTAATGTAAAGAATCTGCGGCTAGATAGAGTCTCTACCAGATGAGGCGTTAACGTAGGTAAGTCACATGTTAATTTTGGCTTCTCTGAACAATCTAGTATTGATCTGGCAGAGTTGGGTTTCAGTTCCATATTGGCTGGGTTTAATAAGGGAAGATCTTCAGAATCCCCTGTATAATTCAGTTTGACATGATATAATTTTCTATTTTCAGGAACCGATTAGCAATATTTCAGCTGCCTTACTCCCATCTCAGATGTGTAAATGTAGTGCAGTTACACTCCTGTGATCTTGTAGGAAAGCAGCTGAAGCTGCATCGTCATTATCTCATGTAATCAAAACGCATACCTGACCCCTGGCTTACTATGGGTGCATGAATTTGCAGGAGCATCACAATTCTCACTTTTGTTTCTCTAACATGATTGAAATATCTTTGCGTCCATGCATGAACTTTGGTAAAATGAAATAAGTCATGTTCAGAGTACATTTCCAAGAAAACACTTTAAAAAATGTTCTGGAATTCTCAGCATGGCACCCTTGTAATAACGCATCCTGGACATATGATCATTCTCTGCAGTTGTTACTTTGCAGATTGTTTTAGACATTGATGAAGACAAGTTGTCAAAGCCTATCCACATGCTAGCATAATATACTCAAGTAAGTCTTTAATGAGGCTAATCATAGGGCTCTTTTGCACCCCAACTTCAGCAAAAATGTGAGGACATTAATGTAGATTTTATATTATCTCAGTCACATTTGCAGCCCTGTGTATTTGATTGGATTTTCTCAGTGGTGGAGGATGCCCAAAGTACTGGAGGCATGGACTCCGATGCACCACGGAGTCCTCAGTGAAAGCAGAGCTGGAGACAGGGACTTGAAATCAATATATCTTTGCAACTGTGCAGCTGATTTAGATACAGGATGCAGTTATGGACTAAGCATGACCTCAAAGGGTGCTGTCAAAGCTCTAGGAGATAAATGGGGCCAGGCTCTGGTTTTCCTGCAGTGCTAGAAGGGTCAGGGACAAAATGGGCTCACCAAACAGTGGAACTGGTGACAGTCCTTCTGGGCCCTGAGTGATGCAGACAGCTGTATGTGTTTTTTTTTCTGTACAGTACCCTGGCATTGCTGTGTCCTTGAGTGGCACAGACTTCTCAACTGCAATGTTTTCTACATGTCTTCATGCAGCTGGGCTGTTCAGCTCTTTCCCAAGAAGTCTGTTCTCTGTAGTCCAACACCCCACTTCAGCAACAGACATTGTTGTTTGAGGGGGTCCACCAGGACTACATCTCACAAAGCATCCAAGAGGATTCTTCTTCAATACTCAGTCCACAGTCTGGCAGAAGGGTGGTAGTCGCGGAGACTTTAGGCCAGAATCACAGTTCCCCTCAAGTATACCCACTCTTGACATATATGTTAATGATTTGTAAATAAATGGTTATGGGTGGCATACTAAAATTTTAACATGGGGCAGACCCTATCCCCCACTCACTGCCACCAATCCCACAAAGCCCAGACAGAGAGTGTGATGCTCTGGAGGCAAATTCGATGCAACATGAAGGTACATCAGTGGTCTTTATGGATTGTTGGGCTCACTGGAGGAATACAAAGCAAATACAGATTGTAATAGGAAAAACAATAAGGGCAGGCAGCACACTCTTTGGAGCCATACAACGGACCTTTTGTCCTAACATGGACTTCCTGTCTTTAGAGACTTTCACAAAACAAGCATATTTATCAATGCTGTTCTCATCAAAAGACTGGGATGTATACTTTTCGGTTCCTGAGAGCGCCCCATGCGCAAAGTGTTAACCAGTTCCCCATGGTTGACACATTTTACTTTCATATGGACCTTGTACACCTAGGTAAAAGTGGTGTATTTTGATCTTCCTGAGGCAGTGTCTTCTGTTCATGAGTATATCCAATAGATACCTGGTTTCTTGGGGTTGCTGCACCTCCACTCCACTGTGTGTCACCAAGGCTCATATAAGAAGAGTGTCTCTTGATTCTCCTCAGTCACACAATCTTCAACCCTGGGTGGGCCCTATAAACCCATGTATATAGGAGATTGATTGATCGTCTTGTGTAAGAGTATCTCTGCTCTTGAGTGCATCATCTAAGAATGGTGTTTGTTGATTTTCATTGGGTGATGCCTTTCCTTAGCATTAAGCTACAAAATTACCCTGTTCACCAAGCACAACAAGGACAGCTCACCTAAGTCATCATAACAAAAAAATGATGGTAAGTACTAGAGGATACGTGTAAATGCGGCTTGGTTTACCACATCTTTCTGCTTCATGCCATGGTTAAGCACAACCACACGTTTACTACCACATTTGAGGCAAGCCTCTGAACTTCACACATAACTCCAAAGTACTTCCATCATAGACCACAATAAGAAACACACCATTCTACAAGCCATGCATAACAACCTGAGTAGATACTCGATCACCCCAAAGGCACTTTGAGGCATCTTTATGGGTAGGAAAGTGTTATACATATGCTATGTGTAAGATAGTACTTTACAAAGCCATTACCATTACAAAAAGCCGTTACCAGAGCAAATCTGTGTAAGTATGATTATTATCCAATGAACATGATATGGCATTGCATACAGAAACTGGTAGGAAGTACACTGTGTTAACTATCTGACACATAGAAAGTGAGCCTAAACCAATGTACATTTATTCTAATGAGTGTGCAATTGGACAAACTAAGGAACATTAATTGTAACCATAGGGCACATTTTGAGACTGAACATCTGTGTATTACGCACCAATTAACTTTACGCATTATTATCATTTACTTAATGCAAAGTTTCTGTTAAGAGACAGGCTTGGTGTAAGGATGATTGGTGCCACAGGCAAACATTTTCCCTTAAAAGGGCTATATTTGAAGCTTCCCACTGCAGTAATGGACTCTTTAATTCTTCTTCCTGATAGTCCTAAAAGGCAACTGTATGTCACATAAGGTGCCTTTGAATAAACTCATTATAGTTGAATATTCACAAGAAATAACATGACTTCATGCATTATTTGGGAAAGGGTATGATTCGTATAGGGTATGTTTTAAAATTATAAAATCACTTCAAAATGTGTTTCAGCTTTTAAACGTTTTATTCTCATATTTTTGCCCTGTAGCCATTGTAAAACTAACTTTCATTATAACAGATGTATCATACTGTATTGTAAGTGCATTTATATAATGTTTAAAATTCTCAACAAGGCACTTTACAGTGAGTTGCACACTACTACTGGAAACTGTTTCAGGGGTTCTGCTTTTGCAGAACTGTACCATGGGAAAACAGAATGTCAGAATGTAGGCGCTGTGCCACTTCTGCCAAATCAGTACTGTCACACCAAAATACCTAGCTAACACACAGTGCCTTAATTGCATTCCTAACCTCACAGAGTGCCAAGCAATTGTGGTAACCCAAAAAGCACAACACTCTAACCTCCTCTTACGGAACTGTGGTGGAACAGTTTAGTCCTTTTTTCGTACATTATCTAAGTCATACATATCCATAGCGACAGTAAAAAAAGACACAATTAAAATACATAATATATATCTATTCCAAGTAATGTAGTCTATTATCAAAGCAAATTAGATGCGATTATAATACTGGAAATAATTATAAAAAAACAGAATAGCAGTTAGAAAACTGTATAACACAAATAGTGCCACTATAATGCAAATCTAGTGGCCTAACCCTATCCTTTTATGTAATGCACAGGAAGACTATATTATTAGGGATTTCTGGGAGCAGGAAACCCATACCTCTGTTTGTATAATAAAGTGGTCCTCATAGGAAGTGTAAATTCAGTTTACACACCTGTTGCACTGATGGGTCAGCTCTGCTAGAGTCTTCCTCTCTAAAGCTAAACACTACCGGACCTAATTTATAACATTAGCTTGATAACGTGAAAAGCTACTGCCTTGTGTCTATAGGAGCCTGGGAACAATTGCTGGACAGAAAAAAACACCTGGCTCTTGTTGTGCCTGCTGAGCAGTCAGAGAATGTACAGACAGAATTCCAGGAAAGGGACTGCACAACAAGGGACATTACAGTGTGTTTCAAAACAATGACACAAAAGAAAAATATGCAATGTCTGACAACATAGATCAGAAACATCATGATAACTAGAATGCCAAGAAATTCGCCATAACTATAGTGAGCCCATGAATGGGTCTCATGAGACACATACCCCTCCTCCTTCCCCCAATGGAAGGGACAGCAATATAGCAAAGAAATAAAATAAAAACAAAAATAAAAGCCAAGCAAACAATGCAATACTAGAAAGCGTAATATACAAAAAATATAAAAACTATTTACAAAAGAGCCAGTGAGAATTTCGAAAAATTGGCCAAATTAGTTGGGGTTGAAGGCACCCAAGATCTCTCTTACAAGTCAATGAGTGAATGGTTAGTGAATTTAGGATGGATTCCACCTCCGCAGATGATAGCTGAACAGCTCCATTCAATAGCTCAAGAGAACAGATATGATTCTCATTATCAGCCGATGTTGAGGTAATGGCCGGTTGTGCTGCCTCTGTGTTATCTAAGTCAGAGATAAGTAATCCTGGTGCAGTGGGAAGAAACTCATCTTAAAGCAAGCACACATTCACTGGACAATTCCGGAAATGAGTCTTTTCTGGACTCATCAACTGATTTATGTCCATAGGAACAGGAGGTTGCAGAGTAAGGCTGATTTTCGGTGCCCATTCAAAGGGACACCATAGCCAGCGGAACACAGGTTGAACACAGGTGTACCTAGGTAGGTATGACAGTGACCAGGCAAAGTCTAGTTCCTGGAGTAATGGGACTTCAAGCCACTTGATCATTGGCCTAACCCATATTTCCTTCAAGTTCTGTGTTTATGCATACATTGTTGTTTTTGTTAGAAACACAGACAGCATTGCAATATTCAGAAAGTGGGAATTAAGTACACTGCCATTTGTCTTTAAATTGTACTATAACCGGATAATTCTGTTTCACAACAGACAATGTCAATGTACTAGAAACTATATTGATGGAATCCCCCAAATCATTAATTTATGCTTTATTGTTTACCCCAATACAATAATCTCACAAGATACACCTATGCTGTCATGATTTGTTCTTACCATTCATTGTGAATTGATCTTATGAATTTTCCTATATATAACACAAGAGGAATGTCACTATTGGGCATCATTAGACTCAGTCGAATTTATATGAATATGTGATCTCCAATAAGTTCCCTTGTAGGCATCTTTACCTGACAAACAGATCATGCGCCTACGGTACTGATAGATTGTTGGGAGGTCCAGCATTATCGGGCTTTGGGCAGGCACATCAATTGTAGAATAACAAAAATAAGACCAAAATTCTGCAGATGCAGAATAACACCAAGGGGATGCCTCCAAAAATATTGGATAATAATGAATGAGTGAAAGCCTATATAATTCTAAAAATATGCTGGAAGGTACTGACCAAGCCAATGCCTATGGTTTTAAAGAAATGTGTTATGCCGGCAGTATTGGACGCATTAAAGATGCTTTTTTACTAACTCACTGAAATGTTATAGGAGGTTTGTAGATAAGAGTGACTGTATTTCACTAGACGTCCTTGCGACTTGAAGTTCAAACGTTTCTGTAGCCGAAGCTAACACTACCTTTTTTTGAAACAATAAGGCTTTGAGTCTGCTTAGCTTATTGAAATCTGCCTTCAAAGTTGGAATGGAAGGCCATAATGAACTATCAAGAACCGCATGTGTGGGAGGGAAAAGGACGTTATTACAACATTTCACTAGTTGAGAAACCAAAATAATACAGGGGATCCCAGCATTCATTCTGCAACAGTCCTGATCATCGAAAATTAAATAACTGCCATTGGAAAAAACAATAAGAATGGGTAAAATTGGGGGAATGGAATTCCGGTTAAAAAACAGGCCAAATTTGGAACAGACACATTACAGGAGCGATGAATGGTAACATGTTTGCACACAAGTGAGTGGCAAACAGAGGAGTCACACTCCTTTCCAGTAAGGAACACCTCCCGACCTAGCCGTTCACAATGATATTCAAAGGGAAGTGACCACATCTTGTGAATGAAGCTCCCACCTAGGGCTTGGTATCGGCCCACAGGGAAATGTTTCATGCAAGAAGTGAACTGGAATGTTGAAATAGGAAGGGATATTACTCCATGTATTATCCAAACTGCAGATGGTGTTCCTGCAATGGTGAACGGTAGCTTGTCTAACTTCTTGATATGTAACATTGTGTATGTGGCATCTTTTTGAGCCATGGGTCTTTGTTTTCAGATCAGATTAAATGGCAGAAATAGGTGACTTGAATTACGGTACCACCAAGTACTGGAAATTGCCCTTTCTCCAGGGTTTCCCCTGTCTTTTTGGCTTTTGACCTCCTGTTTTTTGATCCTCTGCTGAATTTTGTATTTGCTGACTCTGGGCACTTTACCACTGCTGACCAGTGCTAAAGTGCAAGGGATCTCTGTCTAAATTAGATTGGTAGTTGGTTTATCTACAATTGGTATATTTGATTTACTAGTATGTCCCTAGGAAAGTACACTGGAGGTGCCCAGGGCCTGTAAATCAAATGCTACTAGTGGACCTGCACACTGATTGTGCCACCCACATGAGTAGCCCTGTAAACATGTCTCAGACCTGCCGCTGTAGTGTCTGTGTGTGCACCCACTTGCCAGGCCTACACCTTCCCTTTAACTACATGTAAGTCACTCCTAAGGTACCCCAGAGCAGCGTATTTCAAAGGTAGTACGTGTACTGGTGTGTTTTACATGTCCTGATAGTGAAATACTGCTAAATTTGTTTTTCACTATTGCAGGGCCTACCTCCCCATAGGGTAACATGGGAATTGCCATGGAATATCTTTTAACTGTAATTGCCCATGGGGAGCAGATAGATATATGGAGTTTGGGGTTTCTGAACTCAAAATTTTAAAATACATATTTTGGTGTAATTGTTTTTTAAATTGCTAGTTTGAAAATATCACTTTTAGAAAGAGTGCATTTTCTTCCTTAACCATTTTGTGCCTCTACCTGGCTGTGTCAGGATGACAATTGGGCTGTTTGTGAACTCACTAAAGACAGTCAAACAAAGGGAGCTGAGGTGTGCCCTCATACCCCAATGGGTTTTCATGGGCTAGAGTTTTGGGAGGAGCTGAGCCTGTCCTTACACAAAGCAATCTCCAGCTCCCTGGAGTGTGTCTGGGGACAGGACAGGGAAAGGCAGGGTCTTGTGCATTACAAATACTTTCCTTTGAAGTTTGCCTACTTCAAAGGCAGAAATGATAATATGTATTGGACCTCTGAGGCCACAGCTTCAGAACACTTCCAGACTGAGGACAGTCTGCCAGGGAGAAGAGCTGGATGCTGTATGATGAACTGCCACTCTGCCTATTGTTTTGCTGTACTGGCCTGTTGCTTGCTGCTTCTGCCGTGGTAGTGAAAGGAATGGACTTTGCTTTCTACATCCTGCTTTCCATGTTTCACCAAGGTTCGAATTGAGCTTGCCTCCTGTTAAAAAGTCTCAGGGACATAAAAGACTTCATCTGCCAGTGCCTGGGCTCTTCTGCTGAGAGTTCTGACTTGCCAAGTGGTGGCAAATCCAGTCCCTGGGCTTGGAAGTGGAAGCTGGTAACCTGAAGAAAAATCCATATACCGAGCCGTTGCAGCAGAAAAATCTATGCAGTGCCTGTACCGCAGCTGAAAAATTGACGCAGCACCTGTCTTGCGGCTGCGGATTTAATGTATCTCTTGCTTAAGTACAGATTCATCTTTGCTGTGCGTCTGGACTTTCCACGCATTCCCCCTGGGCATCATTTTCTTCATCAAGCTGCATTGTAGTAAGGATTCCACTCATCGCCTTTTCTATGAGGAAAAGAATCAACGCATTGCCAACCTGGTGGGAAAAGAATCAACGCATCACCCGCACGGCGGCAAAAGAATCAACGCATCTCTTGCTTTTCCGACACATTACCTTCTTTGCGGCCCGCATCGTCTTTGTTTTTGACGCATCCAAGGTATTTGTGTTATAAGGATACAGCTATTGATTCTTCAGGATTGAGTGATATCTCTACTTGTGTAGGTTGGATTGCTGTGGTTTTGGCCTTGTTTAACACAGATAAAATTGGCTATTTTTCTAAACTGGTTTTGAGTGCTTTTGTTGTGTTTTTACTGTTATTGTGTGTGTATGAACAAATACTTTACACATTGCCTCTGAGATGATCCTGACTGTTCGTGCCAATCTAATGATGGGGTGAGCAGGGATTATCTTAAGTGTGTGACTCCCTCACCCTGACTAGAGTGAGGCTCCCTACTTGATCAGGGTGTAAACTGACTGCCAACTAGAGACCCCATTTCTAACACCAAGGTACGCAGCCATTTGTAAGGACTTGTATAATGCTAAATTGCATTATACACATAAGTTGACTATTCCCATGGTACAGCACAGACATATAGGGGGTCATTACAACATTGGCGGTAAAAGCCGCTTACCGCCGTGCAGAAGACCGCCAATACACTGCCGCGGCCTCGGAATTCCGCCACAGCTATTATGACCCACATCTTGGAATCCGCCGAAATTCAGACACCCACACAAGTCTGCCACACCAAAGGTCAGTGATAAACTGTCGAAAACAATTTCTCCACCGTCACGCCAACAGAAACACGCCCATGCTATCATGACCCACAAATCCACGCGGTGGTCTTTCAACCACGGTATTCCATTGGCGGTACACACCGCCGCGCTCAAAATACACACACATCTCCAAAACACCACCACATTGGACAATTCAAAATACACACACCTGATACACATACAAACACCACTCCCACACACCCAACACAATATAAAACACACACCCACATCACCCACAAACCCCTACAACCAGAAATTTTGAGGAAGCCGAGAGACAGAGAGCACAGTAATTGAGAACCCCACCACACAGAGGCACACAACACCATCACCCATACACCATTCCACGCACAAAACACCACACACCACTACACATCACCACACACATCAACACATACACCACCCCACACATCACCCACACCACCCCATGTCACGCCAAAGACATCCCAGGTTTTCCGAGGAGGAGCTCAGGGTCATGGTGGAGGAAATCCTCCGGGTAGAGCCATAGCTATTTGGATCACAAGTGCAGCACACCTCCATAGCCAGGAAGATGGAGCTATGGCGCAGAATCGTGGACAGGGTCAACGCTGTGGGACAGCATCCAAGAAATCGGGAGGACCTCAGGAAGAGGTGGAACGACCTACGGGGGAAGGTGCGTTCTGTGCTCTCCAGGCACAACATCGCGGTACCGCAGACTGGCGGCTGACCCCCACCTCCTCCCCCACAACTAACAACATGGGAGGGGCAAGTCTTGACCATCATGCATCCAGAGGGCCTCGGAGGAGTCGGTGGAGGAATGGACACTGGTAAGTCAAATCTTAACTATCATATCCCCCACCCTACCTGCATGCTATCACACACCCCCACCCTCACCCCCTCCCCTATCACTCCAAATCCTCCCTAATGTACTAATAACACAAACCACCCATCCCAACATCAAGCCCTGCATGACAAAACTAAGCATGGCCACCCCTCACTAAAGCATGCTCACTGCACATACCCATAACAACCCCCTAACCATCATCACACAAACCCCCACACAGGAATGCTTGCACTGGGGTACACACACACCCACCCATTGCACACCATGACACACACACATGCAATAATCATGCTCTTATACCCCTGCAGGACCACTACGGAACGTCACCACACAGGAGGGTCCAGTCATCTCCACTCCACCCACAGAAGAGGCCCACAGTGACGACAGCAGCTCTGGCCAACTGGATCCAGATGACCAGCCCGGACCATCGTGGGCCTCGGGACAGTCGGTTCCCCTCGCACAGGCACAGCCCAACACTGACCTTCCACCCTCTGGTAACACCAGCACAGCACCCACCCAGCGGGCCCATACCTCCGTACCCAGGACACTTCAATCAGCGGTGTGTCCACCACTACAGGGAACCCAGGATAACCCACCACCCCAACAACAACAGGGACCTGGGGGCAGTGGTAGTGGGCACACGGTCCAGGGGACGGAGGCACAGGAACACAGGGGAACTGGGAGGGCTGCTGTGCGACAGGGGGCGGACAGGCCAAGGGAACCCACTCTCCACGAGGCCCTCTCCTCCATCATGGGAGCATACCACCACTCCCAGGAGACGATGGCGACGGTCCTGGCCAAGTTTCAGGAGACCCAGCGCATGCAGGAGGAGCAGCATTTGGGGTTCAGGGAGGAGCTCAGAACCATCAGCTCCGCCCTGGGCACCATCGTAGGGGTGCTGAAGGACATACAAAAGACCATGAGGGACACCGTGGCACTCCCAGGGGCCCCTGACACTAGCATGGACGATGAACTGCCCATCACCTCCGCCGGCGCTAGTGGACAGGACGCCCCGCAACAGGACCAGCACCTGCAAGCAGTCCCTGAGATCCAGGAACAGGACAGAGGAAGATGGCAAGACCCCCGCCAGGAAATGAGACCACCCTGATTGTCCTCCCACTGTCCCACTTTGTTACCCTGTCCAGATTGGAACTGCCCCAGCTCCACTTCCTATGCCCATATGGGCAAAGCACCTGTGAGACGAATAGACTGGACTCTGCCATGGACATTCCTCCACCATCCCCCATCACCATTTTACAACCCCCCTCCATTTTTGAGCACTTAAATAAACACCCTGACACACATTGGTAACCACACCTCTGAAACCGTAATGGAAAGGTACAACTCAGTTACCAAATCCTGCTACTAAATGACAGACAGGATAGAGGTAGAAGTGTGAAAGTGAATGTAATAGTAAAAAAAAATGTTCTCACCTGTGTGTCACTGGAAATATTGCTGTATGACTGACTCCCTGTTGTCTATGTCTTCTTCCTCAGCTTCCTCCTCATCACTGTCCACAGGCTCCACAGCTGCCACAACACTGCCATCTGGACCATCCTCCTGCAGAAAAGGCACCTGGCGTCGCAAAGCAAGATTGTGAAGCATCGAGCAGGCGATGATGATCTGGCACACCTTCTTTGGTGAGTAGAATAGGGAACCACCTGTCATATGGAGGCACCTGAACTTGGCCTTCAGGAGGCCGAAGGTGCGTTCGATCACCCTCCTAGTCCGCCCATGGGCTTCATTGTAGCGTTCCTCTGCCCTGGTCCTGGGATTCCTCCCTGGGGTCAATAGCCATGACAGGTTGGGGTAACCAGAGTCCCCTAATAGCCACACCCGGTGCCTCTGGAGTTGACCCATCACATACGGGATACTGTTATTCCGCAGGATGTAGGCGTCATGCACTGAGCCAGGGAACATAGCATTTACCTGGGAGATGTACTGGTCTGCCAAACATACCATCTGTACATTCATGGAATGATAACTCTTACGGTTCCTGTACACCTGTTCACTCCTGCGGGTGGGAACCAGAGCTACATGGGTCCCATCAATGGCACCTATGAAGTTGGGGATATGTCCAAGGGCATAGAATTCACCTTTCACTGTAGCCAAATCCTCCACCTGAGGGAAAACGATGTAGCTCCTTACGTGTTTCAGCAGGGCAGACAACACTCTGGACAACACGTTGGAAAACATAGGCTGGGACATCCCTGATGCCCTGGCCACTGTTGTCTGAAAAGACCCACTTGCAAGGAAATGGAGCACTGATAGCACCTGCACTTAAGGGGGGATTCCTGTGGGATGGCGTATTGGTGAGATCAGGTCTGGCTCCAACTGGGTACACAGTTCCTGGATTGTGGCACGGTCAAACCTGTAGGTGATGATTAAATGTCGCTCCTCCATTGTCCACCAGCGGTCGGTACACCGGAGGATTCCGCCATCTCCTCACATGTCCCAGCTGACGGTGCCTAGGAAGGACAACAGCGACCACAGAGTCAACAAATTCCCAGGTATGTACCCACAGCTACACAGAACACGACACCAAATACAAAACTCTTCCTGTATGTGTGTTGAGTGTAGGCCTAGGTATGTGTGACGCAGCAGTAAATGAAGCCATGTGGGTCCCTGAAATGGCGGCTGCCTGACCTCTAAAGTGGGACAATGGGATGTGAGGTATCTGCGCTGGCGTTGTACACCGTCGCGGTAGGCGGTCGTAGACCGCGGCGCAATGCTGCATTGGTTAACATTGGACCCTATGGGTCCCAGGAGCCAATGATGAAGTGCGCCGGTGGTGATGAGACGCACCGCCGCGGACGTGACCGCCATTTTCCTTCTGTTCAATCACTCGATACCTGATCTTCGACAGGAGAAGACCTACACTGCAAGTGCTGCTGTGACCTCGGTCTGGAAGAGACAATGGCTGCTGCGTCTGGGGAAAGGGCCCCTGCCTTCACTGCTCAGGAGTTGGAGAAGCTCGTGGACGCGGTCCTCCCCCCGTACACGCTACTCTACGGTCCTCCAGACCAACAGGTAAGTACACATGGAGCACGTTGTATGGGCTATGCCTGGGTGGAGAGGGCTGGATGTCAGTAGGAAGGGGGCAGAGGTCAGGGAACATGAAGGACTGTGAATGCATGTGCCACATGGCAAAGGTAGGGATGGGGGCCACTCACTTCGACGGTGCTGTTGTTAATGAATTCTCTTCTTCCCCTGTACATGTCATGTAGGTCAGCGCCCACCAGGAGAAGGACATTTGGCGTGCCATCGCCAAGGATGTCCGGACCCTGGGGGACCACCAGAGACGGGGCACCCACTGCCGGAAAAGATGGGAGGACATTCGCCGCTGGAGCAAGAAGACGGCGGAGGCTCAGCTGGGGATGGCCCCCTGATGTTCCGGATCCTGGCGGTGGCCTACCCTGAGTTGGATGGGCGCTTGAGGGCATCAAGGGAGTGAGTACACTCTCATTCAGCTGACTTTGCGCGTAGTGGAGGGGTCTGGGTGGGGGAGGAGAGCTGTGGGTTTCCCTAGGCCAGGGCGAGTTCCGTAGGCTAGGCCCCTCCGTAATGCAGGCCATGTGGCACTCCACCCTACCTCTGTAGAGTGCCAAGTACAGGTATACATGCCCCTGTGTCATCTATGTGTGCAGATGACCACCATAGCCATGTAGGCCATATCCCAGGAACTGCATCTGTAGAGGCCAAGAGCACGGCGTAGTGCAGGGGGCTGCTGTGTCTGTATTGTCCGCCAACGGTAGCGGTACGCCATGCACTCAACCTGTCTTTCCTCTGTCGTCCCCCCCTCTTTTTATGGTCTCCCTGTTCTTGTGTGCATCAGCATCATCAGGCGGAGGTACAGTGGCACCGGAGCACGAGGGAGCTGCATCCCACATGGCCATGGAGGGCCACACCACAGACTCTGAATACACCAGTGGGACGGAGGGCGAGGAGAGCTTCACGTCGGTCACCGGATCACCAAACAGCGACACGGACTCGTCCGCCGATGGGAGCTCCCTTGTGGTGGCGGCACCATCTGTGCCCCCCACTTCTACAGGTACAGCCGCCACCTCCCCTACCAGCACCGCCCTCCCAGCAGCCCCTCGGCATTCGCCCTGTGCCTGCTCACCCAGGAGGGTGGGCATCACCTTTGCCCCAGGCACCTCAGCCCCTGCCCCAGTCACCCCTGCTGCCCTCAGTGAGGAGGCCATTGACCTCCTCAGGTCACTCACTGTTGGGCAGTATACCATTGTGAATGCCATCCAGGGTGTAGAAAGGGAGTTGCAACACGGTAATGCATTCCTGGAGGCTATTCATTCTGGTCAGGCTGCCCTTCATCGAACCCTGCAATCTCTGGCCTCAGCACTGATGGCAGCCATTGTCCCTGTGTCTAGCCTCCCCCCTCCACCTTCCTCCACCCAGACCCAGTCCCCTGTACCCCAGCCTATCCCAAGCACACCATCAGACAAGCATGCATACACCTCAACACACAAAAGTAGCTCAGGCAAACATAAGCACCACACAACCCACAGGCACTCAAACAAGCATCACCCACATACAGACACAACAACATCCACTGCCTCCACTGTGTCCCCCTCCTCGTCATCTCCCTCCTCCCTCCCAGTGTCATCTACACTCTCACCTGCATGCACTACATCTACAGGCACTAGGACTCGCACCAGAACACCCAGCACCACACCCCGCTCACCTGCACTCACCACCCCCACTACCATTTACACATCCCCTGTGTCCACTCCCAGTGTGTCTGTGATGCCCCCTCCCAAAGTACACAAACGCGGGCACCCACACACCCAACAACCATCCACCTCACGACAGCCTCCAGTACCTGCACCTGCACCCAAATCACCTAAAGTTACACCTCCTACAACCACCTCCTCTTCCTCCACTCCCAGACCCCCTCCAGCTACCCATCCCAGTCTTCGTCAGCAACTCTTCCTCAGCAACGTTGACCTCTTTGCCACAACCCCCACCTCTCCAATTCATAGGTCCTGTAGTAGCACCTCAGCCAAAAAAAGTCCAGTACCAGTGGTGCGTGTTAAAGGTGTGTGGAGTGCACCGGCCACCAGGGCAGCCAGTCTGACACGGAGCCAAAGCACTGCCAGTACACCCCCTGTAAAGCACCTTAAGTTGGAAAGTGGACGACGGGACAGGGTGAAGACTCCTGGCAGCAAAACTGCTCACATGGGTCCCAGGGGGAGTGCCGAGTCAGCTGTGACTCCTCCAAAGGTGGTGAAGGGCCAGAAGAAGACTGCACAGTCTGGGAAGAGCAGCACGGCGGAGAAGGGCGCCATCCTCCCCGGTGGCCGGGACGCCACCGCCAGCACTGTCGTCATTGGTCCGGAGACCACCGCCAGAGTCAGTACCCAGGAGGGCAGCACAATCGTCACTGGTCCAGATACCACCGCCAGAGTCAGTGCCCAGGAGGGCCGCACAATTGTCACTGGTCCGGAGACCACCGCCAGAGTCAGTGCCCAGGAGGGCACCACAATCGTCACTGGTCCGGAGAGCACCGCCAGTGCCCAGGAGGGCAGCACAATCGTCACTGGTCCGGAGACCACCGCCAGAGTCAGTGCCCAGGAGGGCAGCACATTCGTCACTGGTCCGTAGACCACGGTCAGAGTCAGTGCCAAGGAGGGCAGCACAATCGTCACTGGTCCAGAGACCACCGCCAGAGTCAGTGCCCAGGAGGGCAGCATATTCGTCACTGGTCCGGAGACCACCGCCAGAGTCAGTGCCCTGGAGGGCACCACAATCGTCACTGGTCCGGAGAGCACCGCCAGCATCAGTGCCCTGGAGGGCCCCGGCAGCCACATCCCCGCTGGGCAATGAGGGACCGTCATGCCACACACCAATGCACAGGTCAGACAGCAAAGTCAAGCACCGCTGAACAGGGCACAGACCGCCATGGTAAAGCGCCGCTGAACAGGGAAAAGACCGCCATGGTGAAGACCGCTGAACAGGGCAAAGCACTGCTGAACAGGTCAGAAACTGCAAAGTCAAGCACCGCTGAACAGGGCACAGACCGCCATGGCAAAGCACCGCTGAACAGGGAAAAGACCGTCATGGTGAAGAGCGCTGAACAGGGCAAAGCACCGCTGAACAGGTCAGAAACTGCAAAGTCAAGCACCGCTGAACAGGGCACAGACCGCCATGGCAAAGCAGCGCTGAACAGGGAAAAGACCGCCATGGTGAAGACTGCTGAACAGGGCAAAGACCGACATGGCAAAGCACCGCTGAACAGGGAAAAGACCGCCAAATCAAGCATCGTTAGCCCATGTGCAGCTGGGACAGTGACGGAACAGGAACCGTCACGGGGAGCCTGATGCAGTCTGGGCACCAGTCCCCCTCCAGAACCATTGGAGACTGTTATCCACTTGAGAGACTGTGGCTTTGCACTCCCCAGGATGGAACAGTGGGCAACCCACCCACTGTAGAGACTTGAGAGACTGTGGCTTTGCACTCCCCAGGATGCAGCAGTGGGCAACCCACCCACTGTAGAGACTTGAGAGACTGTGGCTTTGCACTCCCCAGGATCATGCAGTGGGCAACCCACCCACTGTAGAGACTTGAGAGACTGTGGCTTTGCACTCCCCAGGATGGTACAGTGGGCAAGCCACCCACTGTAGAGACTTGAGAGACTGTGGCTTTGCACTCCCCAGGATTGAACAGTGGGCAAGCCACCCACTGTAGAGACTTGAGAGACTGTGGCTTTGCACTCCCCAGGATGGTACAGTGGGCAACCCACCCACTGTAGAGACTTGAGAGACTGTGGCTTTGCACTCCCCAGGATACATCAATGGGCATGGAGCCCCGTCGTGGATCTGGCGTGGTGCTGTAATCCGGCTGAGGTGCCCCCCCCTTCCCTTCCCCCTGAGGTGCCAGTTGTATTTCTATCTGATGCCCCTGCAGTGTTCTCTCCGTGTGTGGACAGGTATCTAGTGTGGGCCTCGCCCATGCATTTTGGGCCCAGTGGTGCACGGACATTGATATGTGCATACCTGCACTACTAATCGTAATGTATCAATTCTGGAATGTGTATATATATCTGTATAAATTAGCTTACTGTATTTTGCTATATTACAATGGTTGAACTGATTTCCTTTTGTCTTTGCATTCTTCCGGGGGGGGGGGGGGGTTGTGGGTTGTTACTGTGCTGTTTGCACATGCATTGGTGTGTGTGTTGTAGTGAGTGAGGGTCGGGTTGGGGGTGGGGGTGTTGCGTGTGTGTGTCCCTGACTTTTGCCTCCCCCCTCCCCTCTGTCATAGGTGCAGTACTCACGTTGTCTTCGGCGCCTATGTAGATGGTGATTGTAGAGGAGCAGAAAGACAAGCGCAGGGAGTATTTGTAGTTCGGGCTCCATGGTGGCCTCCTTCCTCGTGGAGTGTGTTAAGGTGAGCGTTTTCACATTGCAAAAGCTGTTTCCGCCGTGTTTTTATCCACGCTGAATCCGCCCCGGAAAAGGTGGCGAATTGGCGGGTTGTGATACTGTGGGCGGTACATTGTCTCCCGCCTGTCTGTTGGCGGTGACCGCCGCGCTGCTTGTCTGTACCGCCGTGGCGGTCGGAGTGTTAAAGTGGCTGTCTATGTTGGCGGTTTCCGCCACGTCATATTTCCCTTTTTTTGTCCGCCGGACTGTTTGCGGTATTACCGCAGCTTTAACACCGTCCGCCAGGGTTGTAATGACCACCATAATGTTGCATAATATCAATAACTGATGATACAACGTTATTCAAACTGTAAATTAGAGAACACAATGTGTTAATGCTCTTATCAACAACAGCAAGTACTTCATCCAGATTATCTTGATCAATTTGCCCTAAACGTGCAGTGGCCTCCACTTGTGACAATTTTCAAATCTCATTATAGATTACATAAATAAATCTTTTTGAACGTGGAGACCTAGGACCCAATAAAAAATCAGGGAGGCCCATGTCCTTTGATAGGAGAGAAAGATGTTGTTTTACTGCAGACAGTGTGGAATGTTCTAACCATTGTTGACATAACTTCCCCACTGAATGAGTGTTGAGATAAGGAATAATGGGGGTCAGGCCTGCTTGCCTTGAACCCCGGTGAGGAATTAAAAAAATGAGAATGACAGCGATTTGTGTCCTTTGGCCACAATAATTACTTATTTGGGCTTGCAAGTGTAGAGTTATACGTGCTGTTTTGGACCATTTAATTGAGCTGTTCTTCAGTGTAATTTAATATATTCTGCCAGTTGTCAAAATGGGCATTATTGGTAATATTGGGACCATTCATGTCCTTAATCTTTGTAAATCTCAGACATGTAGTCTATTGAACTGTATCATTCAGAAAAATAATTTGTGTAGGGATTAAACAGGCTCTAAACAGTGTCTGTTCTCTGAATCTGCCTTGGTTTGCTTCCGCAAATAGATTTCATATATATGTTTTTTGAACTCTCATAGCATTGTACAGCTAATGTGTTAACAAAGGAGTCTGCATATATGTGTTTGATTTGTGACAACATGTATTTCTTTGCTGTTGAGGGGACTAACTTAAAATAGAATGATGTTGGGTCAGTTATATTGTGAATGGAAAAATATGTAAATTTAGCTCTGTATTTTTGCCCTGTTAGGGAGTTGGACAATGTTCCCACTGTGTATAATTGAAAATTGTACACTTAATGTTAGCCTTTATGTAAATAGTGATAATTGTGGTAATAGAACATGAGCCTCATTACGACTTTGGTAGTCTTCATAGAAGACCGCCGAAGCCGCTGCAGCCAGCAAGTATGCTTGCCACCCTATTAGGAGTTTTCCGCTGGGCCACCGGGCGAAAATAGTTTTTCCAGCCGTCGGCCCAGTGGAAAACTCACCACAACATTAACTCCGGCTTGTAATCGAGCCAGCAGCAATGTTGTGGTGTGCCGGGTGCAAAAGCGCTCGTCAAGTATTTCACTGCCCAAAATTCGGGCAGTGAAATGCATGATGGGGCTGTCCATGGGGGCCCCTGCACTGTCCACACCAAGTGCATAGGCAGTGCAGGAGACCCCATGGGGCCGCAAACACCCCCTTTCTGCCAGCCTTTGCAAGAAAGGGAGACCGCCATGCAAAGGCTGTCAGAAAAGGGACTCATAATCCCCAGGGCAGCACTGCCCTGGCGGAGTACAAATGTAGAGCCTGGCAGGCTTCCGAGAGGTGGCAACCTGGCTGTGCAGGTGGTTAAACTGTGGCATATCTGTCAAGGTCATAATAGGGCGGTCGGACTGCTTTGTCTGTGGCGGTCCGACCGCCATCGCGAGTGTTGCTGTCTTGAGACATTCATTATGGCGAACCCGCAACGGGTAGGAATTGCAGTCATTATACAACCGCCTCTTATTGCACATTTACTGGCACATTGACTAACAGTCCGGGGGGGTCCAGTCACATTTGTTGCTGAGGCTCACACAGCCTATAGAACAGAAACATTTTATTCTTGGGTCACATTTCTAGCAGCTGATGGGAACACAAATACATATCAGCACTATACACCTGCGAACATATCGGCACAATACAGAGATACACATATCTAGAAGTACCTCTATCTTATCAAGAACATATTAATTGGCTTGATGGTACCCTACCCCATACAATTTAACATGTTAGGTTAGGTCCTATAAGTAATGATGGTCCTACCTGGGCTTTATGGGCCACTTATACATCTCATCCTGATGTAGCAACCTTGGTGGTAGCTGAAGTCCGTCGCTTATACGCTGAACTGACGGAAATATACAGACAATTAGTACAGTTTGTAATGCAAACATTGAATACAAACAGAGCATGTGCTGCTCTGGTGCAACCACATGCAGTAATGCCAGGCATTAATCCTGCGACTGTACATTCGACCATGGGTAAAGTATCCAACAAACGAGAAGAAATTCCATTTTGGTTAGCTCAAAAAATAAATGCACTGGAAGAAGTATTTTCCCATATGGGACTCAGAATATTAACTATGTGCTTGCCATTTGGGATGGTTCCCACAATAGATAACTGTAATACTTGGGGCACAGTATTTGCCATGCTCTATACTACCACACACGTTACAACAACACTTGCTAATTTACCGGAAGTGTTAAAAGAAATTCAAGATGAATACCGGGCTGCCCTGGCCCTGGACTTACGGACGCAACTAATGGGCAACTTTACAACAGTATCCTCAATTATATTAAGTAACCTTGAAGGGAAGCAGTTGCACTAGCGGTGCACATGCAGCTCCGGGACGTTCCTCCACAGGATCAAGAACGTGAGCTACCAAAGATTATCGCGGAGACCTACTGTAGTATTGGTCGAGATAGTCTAGGGGCCAGACCTACAAAACCACAGTTACAGGGCAAATCTATTAAAGATTCTACCAAGCGAGCTCCTGAGAGCACTAAAACTCAAGGACAAAAAACAACAAATACCCCACAGAATAAATATAATCTCAGAAATAGAGATAATATAAAAATGCCTGGCAGATGCCAATATACTGATAAACACCAATCTCGTTCCTTTCAGGACTCACCGGAAAAAAGCAGTGAGAGAGGTGGGCGGTCAGAGAGAAGAACTGAGCATGTGAAACCGAGACAGGAATCACAAAGCTCAACAGAAGTTTCTGTTAAAAAAGAAGAGAAACTTCCCCAACAAAAACCCCAATTCAAAAAGAAAAAGGTGGCAGCAGTTGCAGTTCGTCATGCCACTCAAGAAGATGGCTCTATTGAAAACAAAAAGTGAGCATTAGCGCTATTAGACAGCACAGCAGAGGTCACAATAGTTCGCCGGAATGTTCTAGAGCACCTAGCGGTGAAAGCAACTGATGACTTCCTACAAGTTGAAACTGCAGACATGCGTGTCTCCACATCTGATTGGGTGAACAAAGTCAAGTTACAGTTAGAAGACATTGAGCGCACAATGGACGCAATCTTTTGGGACAGGGTCGTAAACATATAATATGTTCTACTGGCCGAAAAGGATTGGCCTCCTGGATTTGTCCGAACTTGTCCATATGGGGAAGATGTTGTCAAACTTTCTTTCTCACCCCTTGTTCCAGAGGAGCTCGCAGAATCCTACGCCATTGATTGGGCATTGGCACAGGCACCCGCATGATATCACAACCACGTAGGGTAGGATAAAGACTCCCCCTATCATGTAATCCCTATTACAAATCAACCCTAACCACATCCCCAATATTCAATAAAACATGATGCAAAAGCATCTGTGAGGGAAATCCTCACACAACTGGAGGAACAGGGCGTAATCGAACCCTGTGTCTCACCAATGAATAATCCTTTATTCCCAGTAGCCAAACCGGACCAGTCTTACAGAATAGTCTTAGACTACAGATATTTGAACAGCCATACATGAACATACGCTATACAAAACTTACATAGCACAACACTCATGAACAATATAGTGCGCAAAAATACAAAACAACACTGGATATTTCCAATGATTTCTTCTGCCAAAATACAGCGCCTGAGAGTAGAGACCTAACAAGTTTCAGCGCACTAGGCTCCCAGAATAAATTCTGTAGTTTACCCCAGGGGTATAAGAACAGTCCAGGACTGTTCGCAGCTCGTGTTACTTCGATATTGTACGACATTGATCCTGAAGCATTGTGCTATGTAGATAATATTTATCTCACGGATGATGGGCCACAAATTCAATTTAAAAAAAACTAAAATAGCCTTACTTAGCATCCTGTTTTGGGGAAATGAGCTATCAAGTGAAGGAAAGAGCCTAGTGCCACAATTCTTAGAAAAATGCGCACAATTACAACCTCCAAATACAATTTAAAAACTCCAATCCCTTTTGGGTTTTCTAAATTTTGGCAGAACTTACATTCCTGATTACACATAAAACCTTTATATGACTTAATACGTCCTGACTTTTCAAGTAAATTTAGGGCAGTGCATTCTCAGAGCTTTGAAACAGACATGCTTGCAGCACATATCCTACACACAAGGAACAAAAGAAAACATCTGGTCATCAGAGTAATTGCTGGTGTCATTGGTTTCACCTATGTAACTTTTAATGAGGGCGATTGCATACAAATCACATTTGTATTCAGCAGCAGAACAACGCTTTGCTCCCACTGAGAAAATTCTCACTGCTGTTCAGATGACTGCCATTAAAGAAAGACCACTAGCCCAGGGGAAATGCATTATTGTTGTCTTT
Source organism: Pleurodeles waltl (assembly GCF_031143425.1). Lineage (NCBI taxonomy): Eukaryota > Metazoa > Chordata > Amphibia > Caudata > Salamandridae > Pleurodeles > Pleurodeles waltl. The sequence continues at coordinate 443,790,066 of NC_090443.1, read as the reverse complement.
CTGATTCCAGCCCTTGAGCCTGTTACCAAAGCCAGTGTTCCAAATGCTAAAGCATTACATCCGCATTAGATTCAATGGGCAATGTCTTTGACAGCCACTGATGTTGACTATATTTTTTACCCAAAATTACAAACTCAAGAATTTTCGCAATATGAACTAGAATACCCAGTTCCAGAAAATGCATTGCCTATTGATCAGTATCAAAGAGTCATGTATACCGATGGCTCAGCACAACCTGCATTTGCCACAAAACATCAGTATTCCCCTGCTTGCGCAGTCGTAAGTGGCTACATGGAGGATAATACATTTTGTCCCCAACATACATTCACGCAAACCCTAGGGGATTGCACAGAACAACTAGCAGAGCTAAAGGCTCTGGTGATGGCACTGGAACACACAGATCCTACACAGCTAACACTGATTGTTTGGGATTTGTATTACTGTGTCCTGTCCTTCAAAGAATACCTGCATTACTGGCTCCAGAATGGGTTCAGAGATTCTAAAGGCAACACCATTAAACACTTCTGTGGGGGAAAGTAGTGGATCTAAAGGAAATGCTACCAAACGTCCAGGTTGTACATACACTTGGACACCAACGTATTGGAATACACGTTGCTGGAAATACACTGGCTGATGAAGCCGCCAAATCAGCAGTAGCTATGGCTGCTGTTGCTGCAGTAACCTGTTCTGGAGTGAAACCGGACGATGACATATGGGCTACCGTGAAAGCTACGGCTGAAGGCAGGCCCTATCCAAAAGCATTTCCTGCTAAATATTCCTACATAATGGGAGACTGCCATGAAGCTGAAGAAAAATACCAGGCATGGGGGTTTGAGTAATTCCCAACAAAGATATAAGATCAGAGTAGGGGGTAGCATCTGCCCATGCTGGTGTGGCAGCTACAATAGCATTATTGCAAGCACGTTATTGGTGGCCAGGTCTATACAAACAGGCCAAGCAGTATGTCCTTTGTTGTGACATCTGCCAACAAATTAAAGCTTCCACCGTCAGACGCACACAGCAGACACCCCTCCTAATTTCCAACAAACCTTTACAATGTGTGTACTTGGACCATTGTGGTCCCCTAACACCGGATAGTGCATACAAATACATTTTAGTCGCATTTGACTCTTGCTCCAGATTTCTATGGGTGTGGCCACAACGCTCGGCTGACGCTCGGACTGTTATTAAAGATTTACAAGTCTTTATCTGTACATATGCAGTTGCGGCCCTGCTTTCGCCTCAAGGGCATTCAGGGACGCCATGGCTTCGTTAGGGGTCCAACTCCATACTCGTCTCCATTTCATCCCGTGGGAAATAGTGTTGTGGAGCGACAAAACCGTAATTTAAAGCAGTCCTTAACAGCCAGAGTCTTAGGTACGGGTCGTAGTTGGCTTAATCACCTGTATGGAGCCCAGAGACCACTTAATAATCTGCCTAGAAGGTCCCTGGGGGGGGGGGGGCGTACTTCATACGAGTGCCTGTTCGGAACTCAAATGTCTGTTTCAGATTTCAATGGTCCTGGCGTGGAGACGGCAGAAACACCTTTTGACATAAATGAACGTGTCACTGTCTTGCGGGAATTACAACAGTTCCGTGACGACAGTGCTTCTGCCAGTGCTGCCTTCGCAGGAATTAAGGATGTACCAATAACACCCACCGGCTGGATTCCTAAAGTTGGAGATCTAGTACATGAGAAAGTTGCTGTGAAAAAGGAGTTCATTCCTTCTTATCATGCACCTCTTCTAGTCTTGGGAATACACTGTACCAGAACTGTCATTCTACCACCGTTGGCTGGTGCTGAAGAAAAAAAAATTGTATCTATCAACAATGTCAAGTTACACCATGTGGCTGATCCTGCACAGCAGACCAAGAGGAGCAGTCAGTAGTTCCCAAATCCCTCTCACTGCTGGTCAAGAAGTCCCTATACTAGTTTTGAGCAGCAACACTGACACCTCTCCGAGCTTGGGGAGGGTGGAAAATGATCTTTCATTAGTTCCTCTAACATCCGTTACAACAAACAATACAGAAATCTCTGATCGATTTGACACAACTTCAACACAGACGGTTGGCGTCATTTACTATGGACCACCGCCGGAGACCCCTACCAGTTCTCCTCCTACAAATATGGCTCCAGTTTTTGCATAAACTGCTTCTGGATACTTTGCCAATGTCAACAACACTTTTTTGGACTCATTTGCCTCTTCTACACCTGAACTGTCAAAAACACGTAAGCTGATAAACTGGTTTAAAACAAATTACTTTATTTTCTCATGGAACGGTCTGTGGCTTTCCTTGACTGTATCAGCTCTCCTTCTTTGGATTGGCTTTGTTATAACATTCTTTCTCTCAATACATGGTCATTTTCTTCCTGAAAGATCAGCAGTTGAACTGGTGGATGAGGTCCTAAAACCCCATTTTTCTTCTCACAAAGTCCGCATGTCTTTCATGAACATTTCCACTATACCAATTCCGGATGTAATTGTTTGGGATAAAGTCACATTTGATATACAGCCCCACTGAGGTCATTCAAATACCATATGTGTTTAAACTTTCAATGAACGATGTAATAATACCCGGAGCTGTTTCTGATGACTGGATTGCAGTACCATACTTTATTTAAAAATGTGGATGTTTATCAATCTAAAGAGAATTATGATGATATGTTTTGCTATAATTATAATGGACACCATTTCATTCATAGAGCAAGAAGCCCAAAGACTATCTTTAATTACATAAAATGGGAACATTGTCCAACTCCACTACAAAGGAGTTCTAAAATGTATTCTGAAAAGTTTGCATATTTTTCTGGGCACAATGTTAAAAATGCCGAGTCATAGTATTATAAATTGCCATCAGTGTAAAATGTACACATATTATTGACAGATACAAAATTCATTTATTCGTCTTCCTTTGTTTCCCGGTTGGCTATAGAAGGCTATGACTATTGGCTGAAGTCGATTGACTTAAAAAGTGTGTGGGGAACACGAAATTGGCAAATAAGGGGGAAGGAAGGTTTATTTAGACCATGCCTGATACCTGTTCAAATGATATTTTTAAATGAAACTGTACAACAGGCACATTGTTTAGGCTTAGCACCCAGTATTCCTGCCCCAGCAAAATTTTACAAATGGCAAAAGTATATAAATGCAACTCAAGATCAGCTTGATGAATGGTTCCAGAATGGCACGTTTAATACTTCACTGTCACGTCTTGGCGGGTGGTTATTGTGTCCACTAGATACCAATGGGTGTCATAAATGTTTTATAAACTCCACAGGGGGTTTTAGAACTAGTAGGCCGGACCTTCGCTATGTGTCATCCGAACATGCAGGTATAGTAACAACAGACAGTGTAGGGAAACTATGCCAGCAATGGTTGAATAGTTCCTCACTAGATGCTGTTAGAGAACCCCTCAGTCTCCTGTCTAATAACACTGACTTACAGGACTTCCTGTTAGGCCCCAGAAAACAACACAGAAAGCGTTTCTTATATGCTGTCTATAATGAAATTTGGAAGCTTTCCCTACAAGAAACCGCTGCCGGTTAAGGCAAATATACCAGGAAAACTTACAAAAGGCACTAGCTGTTGTAGATAATGGGATTAATACAATGTCCGACCGGATATACACCTTAAACAACATTGTCTCTTCTGCAATAGACATAATACAAAGTGCTATATCTTATTTACACCATGGACAGAGTCAACTACGGTCCATTATGCAGGTGGGTTGGACATTACAAACATTGAAGGTAGGTCGCGTTCCCTGGCAACAGCGCGAGGGACATATTTTCTGCATTTAAGTTAATGTGACAACAACAACTAATGGCTAAGAAAGAAGCGACTTATGTCATGTTAAAAATTTTAAAGTTGCCTTTTACTGTGGCTGAAATATCATCTGCTGAGTAGTTAAAACACGGGGTCATTAATCTGCCTATTTCAACACTTCAATTCACGTCCTGCTTAAAACACATTCCAGTAGGCAGATATGAAAGGCTGGGAGATAGTTACATCCATGAGGTGTGGGAGCTGCCCTTCTCATACAAATGTCTCAGTGGCATGAAAGAGGTATTACTTAGCGGTAGTGAATGCAAGACTTCTGTTAGCCATTCGATGGTCTATAAACAGCTGTCCTTGCACAGGGCGTGTAAAGCTTTGGCAGCAAACTTGGCTTGTTATCTAAAGTGAGTTCCAGTCCCCTTGATTAGACATGCGTTCCAGGTGCTTTCAAATGGCAGCTATGTTCTCCTCAATAGTGAAAACTGTTGTGGGGTGCGAGCTGGAATAGTTTATGTTGTTTCGGTCTCTAAAATTGTTACATGCTGTGGGAACATACTTTTTCCTCCTACAAGAGAGAGGGAAGTAGCTGAGATTTGGCTCCATATTGCTACTTCCAATGTGAATTTTGACAAGTTGAGCAGACTCAAGGCCTTATTGTTCCAAAAACATGTGGCGCTCACATCTGCATGCGAGACCTACACATTTCAGGTGGCAAGGTAATCAGCAGAGATACAGGTTCCAGGTGCTTTCAAATGGCAGCTATGTTCTCCTCAATAGTGAAAACTGTTGTGGAGTGAGTGCCGGAATAGTTTATGTTGTTTCGGTCTCTAAAATTGTTACATGCTGCGGGAACATACTTTTTCCTCCTACAAGGTAATCAGCAGAGATACAGTCCCTTTTAAGTACTAATTTTCCAAGACACTTTGGTCAGCTCGTGGGATGGATATTTAATGCATCTAGTACTACTGGAATCGCAAATTTCTTTAAGGCTGTTGGTTCTGGTTTTGTTCACACCTTCTCCTTTATATTTGGTTTAATACCATAAGCCATCCTCTCAATATTCTCCAGTATTTTCGGGGGATTTCCGATATCTTTGGCTATAATAGGTGGCATTCTGTTATTGATACTGTTTCTGTGCAATGGCTGTCCCGCCGCAACAAGGAGGACTGAAAGCGCTCCCACCAGTGCAGCTGTGTCGTGAACGCATGATGCAGTACTTTAAAGCAACACTCCTGGAGCAATTGGAGTGTGACTGGTCTTTGTCATTCAGGCCGGTTTTGCATTGTGTGCAGCCTGTATTTCGGTGTTTCTGGTGCTCGTTCAAACATGCACTGAAAGTTTGTCTTCCTTCGCAGCGCTTGCTTTCATTGGACGCTGATCTGTTGATGTTCTCGTTGAGGGCTCGTTACCAGACATGCGTGTTGAAGGTACGTTTGCCACAGGAAGCTGTTTATGAGCTGCCCTTCTTGGAGGATGCAGCTCTAAACTCATTGTTAGGCACACCACGGAATGCTGCTGCCTTGGCTGGAGCTCAGGCTTTGGAACACGAATGCTCCTTGGTTTTCCTTGGCAATGAACTTCCTACTTTACCACCTGCCGAAATGGAAGATTTCCTGTCTTCAATCATCCCGGATTTAATTGGCAACTTCCAAAATGACTCTGACTTTTGAAATTCTGCCTTTTTTACACCACAAGTTAACATTTTTAAACTGTTCTTTTTATACATGCTCAAGTGTCTTTTTAACTTGTCATTATTGACATTTCTATATATTCCTTGGGTTAGATTTTAATAGCTTTTATATATTATTAGGCTTTGAACCACCTTTGAACCGGAATGGGGAGGGTGTTGTGTAGCCATTTTAGTTATAGCTCCTTGCATTTTATTTTAGCAAACGAGGCCTGCAGCTGTGCACTTTAACCTAGATATATTTTATTCAGCTTCGTATATTATTATAACAATAGCCACATTTGCGGTCTTGCTTCATTTCTCTCAATCTAGCTGTTCTTTGCCTAGGTCAGCACCGTGTTCTTAAACAAGACATTTCTTTCACTCTGTGCTTCTCTCAAAGCTGCAGTAAGATAGGTTGCCGGAAAACGTGGTAACCTTTTGTCGCTATTGTTCATAGAAACATACACATCCTCACGTAGGGACATTTTCTCAGAACATCAGATGTTTTATCGTAAAAACACTTCCATGTCCCATACATGTTAGAGGGAGATTCCAGCCAGATGACCATGACCGTGTGCTGATTGCTGAACGCTTCGCTACAGCTGCTTATGCAGACATCAGGCATCTTGCTTAGGTATGGGATGATATCTTCCCAGGGGAACATGAAGGGCAGAACTAGAGCTTAACATGCTGTGCTCTAATATTGCCGAGGTAGGAATTATATTAATGACTCTAGTGACCATATGGTTGCATTATTTTTATGCTTTACTCTCCTTGTCACTATTTTAATCCTGTCATGCTTTATCGTCCTGGTTATTGAAGTACATGCTTTATTATCTAAGATGCAGTTGCTTCATTAAAACCTTATTGAAATATATACTGACTCTCCTTGTCCTTGTATATGTGAGACTAATGTAACAGAGAGAAACAAATGCGATCTGAGTGACCACGATTTCCCTGAGGAGTCAATTGTGTCATGCGCTCGGCTGCCCAATCATCCCTGTTCTTGGGTGGAGATGAGGCACTGCTAGTTAGCCAGACCAAAAACCCATATTAGGCCGACAGGTGTCACCTGTAGTGGTTTCAGACTCAGTCCCTCACACCGCAGGCGATTCTGTCACTCAAATCCAGTAGTCTCATTAAAATAAGGAGAGCCTACGTGACACTCCTATCTGCAATCAGACCTTCCTCCTCGATTGTACTTTGTCAGGCGAGTCCTGGAAGGAACGACAAGGACAGGTATCAGTGTCCTGATATCTGTCTGGGGTTTTAATCTGTGTGCGATCACACAAATTATATTTTCTCTCAAAAGTCTCCGGTGGAGGAGAACCTTCTCGAGATTTAGCCTTTCCTTTAGGTCTATTTTTGTCCCACTGTTTTTTTCAACAAACTCTGAGTTTTGTTTGGCAGTGCCTTTTCTTGCACTAGGTTTGCCAAGTTGTGGTTTAGGTGGTCTTATCCCCAAATTATTGCAACCAATTGAAGTTTAAACTTCAGTTATAATGGTCGGCAGCTCACTTTCCTGCTCGGCAGCAGCAACCCCAGTGAGCCTCTGACATGTAGCCAGAGCTGCAGCTTCACCCTTGATGTTTGATAGACTCATCTCAGAAACAAATGGAACATTTCCCACTAATTTCATACCCAAATCAAGGGCTGGGCCGGCCCCATACTTATCCTGCACTTGCTTCAGGACATCCGGTAATGCCACCAGAGACAGCGTGCCGTGAGTTAGGGTATAGACTGCTCCAAAGACTGTTACCCATATGTTACTGTTCATTATCTGGGGTACCATCCCATGGGGTAAGCACATAGTTAATATTCTGTAGTTGTCCTGTGGTCCCGTATGGGTAAACACAGCCTCAATTTGGTCTATTTTGTTGGCAATCCAAAAGGGAATTTCTTCACATACTGTGGGCAGTTTACCCATAATTGCATTGATAATCACAGGACTGATTATTAGAGCAACAGACAAATGTGGTACACCCGCCACTGCCACTTGCGCAGGAGCAGCCAGCAAAGTTCGCATAACAAGCTGAGCTAGCGGTCGGTAGAGTCAAACAAGGTTAGTGTATAACTGCTAATGAACAGCAGTAGCCAAGTTATGTAAATCAGGATAAAGTGTATAGCCAGCTAAGGCTGGCCAAGTGGCCCCTTCATTACTATGGGGTCCCATGCATACAGGGGCCAGTACATTTTCTAGGGAGCCTCAGACCCAATTAGTATGTTCCCAATGTGTAAGTGGTATCTATAAGAGTGCATATGCTCTGTATGCATTAGGTGGTGCAATATTAGTGTATTCATGAAAATGATTAGTATTAGCATCCACAGCCAGAAAGTTGACCCAAGAATAAAACACTTCCATTCTGGGACCATTGTGTGCGTCAACCAGGAAAATAAAATCACTGCTTACATTAGTGAGGCTGCAAAATGTGACATGTTAATATACAGCTGGCCTGCAGTTTACTGCAATTTGAACTGGTTGTGGTGGAGCTACCATCTTAAAAACAGAAGCGGTAACAAAGAGGTAACACCAAAAATGGGTAATCCTTTTAAAAGTCTGAGCTCAAACAACCACCTGTATAAAAAAAATGCAGTGGAGGATAAATACCACACACCACGGACATCTCCATTGAAGGTCTGAGGGCACCTTGAATACTGAGGGGTACTACTCATGTGACCCATTACTTAACCAGACACATCGTTGGTAGCGCCATGTCACAAGTATTCCGCTTTTACAGAACTGTGCCATGGGACAACAGAACATCAGAAGGCAGGGGCTGTGACACTTCTGCCAATCAGTACTGTCGTACCACAAATACCTCGCTAACTCACAGTGCACTCCTAATCTCACAGAGTGTCAAGCAATTGTGGCAACACAAAAAAGCATGACAATCTAGCCCCCTCTCAAGGAACTGTGGTGAAACAGGTCAGTCCTTTTTGTACATAATCTCAGTCATACATATCCATGGCAACAGTAAAAAAAAAAGACACATCGAAAGTACACTTTATATTTATTGCAACTAACATAGTCTATTGCAAAGCAAATTAGATGCAGTTACAATACTGGCAATAATTATAAAAATCAGAATAGCAGTCAGAAAACTGTGTAACACAAATAGTGTCACCATAATGCAAACCTAGTGGCCTAAGCTTATCCTGTTATGGTATGCGCAGGAAGACTATTATTATTATTATTATTAGTGATCTCTGGAAGCAGCGAACCCCATACCTCTGTTTGCATAGTCAAGTGGTCCTCATAGGGAAGTGTAAACCCAGTTTACACAGGCTGCATGCCCTGGAGAGCATCTGTTCCACAGATGGGCCAGCTCTGCTAGAATCTTCCTCTCTAAAGCTAAACACTACAGGACCTAATTTATAACATTAGCTTGATAGAGTGAAAGGCTAATGAGTTATGCCTGTAGGAGCCTGGGAACAATTGCTGGACAGATAGAAAGCAACACCTGGTACTTGCTTCGCCCGTTGAGCAGTTGGAGAATGTACAGACAGAATCCCAGGGAAGTGGCTGCACAACAAGTGACATTACAGTGTGTTTCAAAGCAATGACACAAAAGAAAATGTGTAAGGTGTGATAGTGCAGAACAAACATGATATATACTAGAGTGCTAAGAAATGAGGCGTAACTATAGGGAGTCCCCGAATGAGCCCCATGATAAAACCAAGGTTAGTAGTTAGTCTGGTGCATTATTGGTTTATTAGGTTTAGCCTTGTGCATCCAAGGAAATAATTCCATGCATGTTCTTCTGTTTCTTTTTGATAATTTAAAGGGAATTAGATAACAGAAGGGGCTTTGTGGCATCATGGAGGTTATTAAAGCAATGAACAGAGGGACTAAAATGGACTACGTATTATTGGGTTTCAGAGTGAGTAGGGATATGATCAAGGGAAAAGAGTGTACCAAACACCCCACTTTGAGGTTTTCTGTAATGCAGATTTCAAGATTAGGCAGAAAGATGAAGAGCAGCAGGGGGGCAGGGATTTCCAAAGGCTTGATATACTATAAATGAGGTTTAGAGAAGAGGTCAGAGCAGCATCATACGCATGATGGTACATGGCTTTTTGGTTCCCAGGCTCAGCCCAGCACAAAGACGCTGGCAGGGCGGGGAGGCAGGCAGGGGTGGGGGCTGGGGATGGAGATGTAGTAAAGCTTTCTCTGCCTAATGGGTGTTGCGCACCTGGTATGGGTTGTTCTGAATGCAGAGTGCTTCATCCTGCTGCCTCAGAGCCGGTTCTCTAAACCTGTCCTAGGGTGTCAACCAGACTTTGAATTACTTGTGGTTCCTTCTTCGGCCAGGTCCCTGCCAAACGTCTGTCTGAGCCATGCTTGAAAATGAGTTGTGTCACTTGCGAAGTCAGCCTGGACTTTTGGAGATGGAATGTTGTTAATCTGGACGTATGTTTTGTGCTCTCCACAGCAGCTCATTGAATTACACCAGAGATTCTGTCTGAGGGGAGTGGCGACTATAAGACAGTACAGGGTTCTGAGGAGACATTTAGAAGGAACCTATTTCATGGTACATGCTTTTCAAGCAGTGCTTAATTTGTTACAAAAATAAATAAGTGCAGGAGACCAAAGTTTTTCCTAGGAGCCACCTATGGATGCGCTGAATGTCAGGGTTGCAGACTTCTTTCACCCACCACATGCCTCTCTCTTCCGCCACTGCATGCCTTTAGTTTCTTTAAATCACTCTTGCAGATTATTTTTCATACCTGCTTTCTCCCTCTGTGACTCTTTTCCTATCTTTCTTTTCTTCTTTTTCCTTATTCTGTCTTTCTTGCTTTTTGGTATAGCTCAAAGTCAGATGATGAATAATAAGTCCTGGTGCCCTCCATCTGCCACCACTTGCACAAATGAAGCACTGTGTTCAGGTGCGGTCAATAGAGATCTGTTACCAAGAAACCATATACTTCCCCATTTGTTCTTGCAAATAATAGTCTTTGCACTACTGTGGCAGAGTCACTGTTGCTTGTGTGAGGTTATACGTAGCGGCACAACAGTGCTGTAATCGATTATTGAGGGCAGAGGATAGTCTCTCATGAGCTCAACCCAGTAAATGATAGCCAAAAACTGGAATCAGTGGTGCAGATGTAAAGACGGTAACTCATTCCTTGCTCAAGACGTCTGGGTCACTGATTTGTTGGTAAATTTCCATTTGTATGTTATAAAAATGACCTTTAAAATGTTGATTACATTTAAGTTGATTTGAAATTGCAGGTATAATAGTTTTATGTCCTTCATTATGGACAATTCCAAAAATGTTGAATCTTAAAATTCGTTTATGGGAGGCATAGACTGGCAAAATGGTCGCCTAAATGTGTTTCTCTAGAACTTGGATGGTGCCTAATTATATCTGAGTAAATGTACATAACAGTCGCCTACATTCAAACTTTGCAAAGGCAGACTAAGAAAAACCTTAATCCAGCTATTCTGACTGAGTGGTGAACTCGACTGAACAAATGGAGGGAGAGGAAGCCCACTGAGATCCACATAGGAGCCTCCGATGCTGTCCCTGTGTGACCTGCACCTAAGCAGGAAGGCACCTGCTCTGTGTTTCTCAGAAGTAGCGAACGGCCGGGAGAAGAAGGGGTGTGTCGGTAATGTGCTTTCAATATGGATCCGTAAGCATGTGGCCCACTGACAGAGGACAGGGGAGTGGTCCCTATGCAGGTAAGGTGTGATTGCAGTAGATGCAATATATTGGCAGCCTTCCACAAAGCAGACACCTTGGCCAGTGCTGTAAAAACTTACATTGTTTGGGGTTAGCTAAATATACCTTGTGTATTCCCAAAATTAAGCAAACTCAAGGGCCCCTATTGCGGATGTTACACCTTCTTTGTATACAAAACAATGGGATTAATACAGGGTGGCCTTATAGACAAATAATCAAGGTAAATTATTACAGGAGACTGGACGAGAAACACATCTGCAGAAGTTAACAGCCGAAAGAACAAGTGACTTATCTTTGGACTGGATATGGAAAATTGTCAACGCCATTCTGCTCTGGAAGTGACGAACTAAGCCACAAATAAGTGCCACTCATGTATGCCGATGTCATTTTTTTCACTAGTTCGTCTGCACCCTCAGGCATTAAGGCGAATGACCACTTTAAAAAACAGTGTGCTGGTTTCTAAATTGGGATCTTCTTAGATGGAAGAGACATACCACAAATCAAGGAGGCCTGTGAGGAATCAGCATTTAGAATTTCCACCACATAAACGTGTTAAGAAAGGTAAATATAGGTTCTCTTGGTGCTACACCAACTGCGAATTCAGGTAACACTGCAATGCATCCATATGCCATCTGGCACGATGGGTGAGCAAGAATCTAATAGGCCTAGATGCCTCAGAGCCATCCTCACTAAGACCCAGGGCAGTGGTTGAAACATTTGATCATAGACAAAATGTCCTTAAGTAGCTGCTATGAAAGATAAGCTTGAAAAAGTACCATATCCAAGATGGTTCAGAAGAAAGGGAGCCTCTGTGAAGGAGTTAGGTGTGCCTTCAGCAGGTTGCTCAAGATTCCCAAAGATGTTACGAGGTTTGCCGTCATCTGGAGTTGGCTTGCAACTCACAGTCGCAATCCCACCTTCAACAGCCAATTAATGAGTTTGGGGAAGATTGGTATCCCTGACCTTCTCAAATGATCAGAGACTGCTTCCACTACCATCATAAACTCCCAAGAGGTGCTGGTGAGGCCAAAAGGGAGCTTCGCAAACTGAAAGTGCTCTTGATTCAGCACTTGTTTTTTGTCAGGACGGGGATATGTCCAACACCACCATCCAGTGTCTGGGATTCAAGTCAGAAAGAACCTGGGCCAAAGTGAGCATTTTAACTTTGTCTTTGTATAGGGATGCTTTGAGAGATCGAAGGTCTAGAACAGGACAGAGGCCTCCACCCTTCTTCAGCACATGGAAGTTGCAGGAATAGCAGCTAGTCCCTACATCAGATGTGGGGACTCTCTGGATGGCTCTGTTGGCCAAAAGAGCCAATACTTCCTGGTCAGTTGATCCAACAGGCGTTCCGCTGAAGGTGACAGGTGTGGTGGGTCAAAAAAGGAAGATAGGGCACAGCCCTGTTGCACAATCTAAAGGATATTTTATGATGTAATGTTTAGCCACCCCTGCAGTAAGGGGCTGATCCTGCCACCCACTTTATGGCTGCGTGCCACTAACGGCACACTAAAGAGGTTTTATTGTTGTTGCCAGAGGGGCAGAAGGTTGGGAGGAGTGTTCTCCCTGATAGCTTGTTATCTGCAGGGCCCATGGCCCAGACATCGAATAAGCTGGGAAGCTTGTTGGGCAGGTGGCGGGGACTGGTGATTTTGATACACCAGGTTCCTGGCGCATCCACTATAAGGACAAAATTGTTGTTTTGTGATTGCCAGATTGAAGCTAAGAAACCCAGAGTGTGTGCCTGACTTGGCTTTCTTCAAAACGTTCCAGGGCCGAATCTGCCTTTCCACCAAACATGCAGGAGCTGTAGAAAGGCATGTCCATTAAGGATGCCTGGACATCTCCAGAGAAGCCAATTGACCTCATCCATGCGTGACTCGAAAGACCATGCAAATTCCCATAGTCCTACCTAGACAATCAGTGGTGTCCAGGACTGAACTGATTATGAATCTTGTTGCATTCCAACCATCTTCAGTGGTTTGGGCTAGTGAAGGTTATAGGTCTTCTGGGACTATAGGAAAGAACTCATCCACAGTGTCCCAAAGTGCGTGGGTATAATTCATTGTAGGTAGCTCGCATTAACTGACCTCAGGGCATCCTACTCGAGGAGAACATACTTTGCCAAAAGTATGCACTTATTTCAACTCCCTATCAGGGGGAGTGCTTGAAAAGCATTAAGAGTTCCCTTTTTGGTGGATGCCTGTACCACCAAGCTCTCTTGTGCCTGATAGAGGGTCAAAAAATCTGAGTTGCTCAGTAGAAGGTCTATGGTGGGATGTGACTTGTTGTTTGACCGGGAAGCCAAAGCATGGCTTAACCCAAGGTGTCAGTAAGGTCTTGATTGAAATGTAAAAGTGGTTCAGTCAGTGCCGGGCTACGCTGGAGGACCCTTTGAGAGGATGTTCATTTTAACCGGTGTGTGAGGGAACCAGACGCATGCCAAGGATGTGAAGAATGGGCTCTCAAAAGGCTTCATCTTGCTGAGGGGCCACCAATGGGCCCAGGAACTCATGGTGCATCGGGACCAGAGATGAATCGGCTCCTCAGTGAATCAGGAAAAGGACTGAGAGGCACAGTGACACATTTGTGCCTTCCCCAAACAGTGCTGGGATGGGGCTAAGGCCAGCTTGTATTTTTGTGTTTCTTCTTTGCCTTACCTAAAGACTTTGACCAAAGGAAAATCAGACTTGGGAACGAATTTGAGAGAGCTCAAAACCGGGATTAGTCCACACTCTTAACTTGGAGTGGGGCCTATGTAGAGCCTTCTGGCGCTTTGCCACTTGGAGCTTCATGATCTTGTATGGCTTTTTTAGTTTCAATATGTTTTTATTGCAGGATTTGCAAAAAAGGAAACTGTTAAAACAAGGTGCTGGACACAGCCACCTATAAACTCACCCCAAAAAACAGTGAACCCCTTATCCACCCACGCCCTCACCTCACACCAAGTCAGCTGTAGTCACAATAAAGGGAAGTGTGATTTCAGTCCACTGAAAGCTCATGGGTACCAAAGCGTGTGACAACTGAGAGGTCTGCCAGGCCCAGGGCTCACAGCGTTTGAACGCACATCAGGCCCCTGTAGTCTTTGTTAAGGTAGGAAAGGACAGGGCTTCAAAGCTTGAGAAAGAGAGGGGCGTGATTCACCAAGGGGTAGGCTAACTTCATGTTTCCCAGAGGACACCAGAGTTTGTGGAGCCATTGTTCATAGGATGAAGAGGTGGCCTTTCCCCACAGGTAAAGGATAGTGTGCTTAGCCTTCAACAGGAGGTTGACGATGCGGTTGCCTGAGATAAAGCTGGGAGCACAGAAGTCCTCTAACAGCCTGTCATGGAGGGCTATCTCTTGGAGCCTGCCAAGGAGGGCTATCTCTGGGAGCTTGTTTAAGGAGGTATTGCTGTATTTTGGAGATGGCAAGGAAGATTTTGTACTAGAAGTCCTCCAGGTGTGGGCATGACCACATTATGTGGAGAAGGGTTCCTAATCCTTCACACCCACGCCAACGTGTATCCAGGTGTGTAGGGTCTGTGCATTGGAGTCTGTCTGATATTAGGTACCAGCAATATAGCAAATTGTATAAGATCCCTTTGCCCAGGAGATGGTAGCCAAAGTTGGTGTTATGGGTTTACATTTCATCCCACTGCTTAGGGTCAAGAGATATATTCAGGTCTTTTTCCAATTGCTCTTGGAAGGATGGTCTATGTGTGGGAAGTGATGTGTAGAAGAGGTGCAGTAGGAAGTTTTCCAATGGAGTCAAGGCACTGGTGGTGCCTGACTGAAAAGAAGGGTGTGTGATCAACTGGGGAATTTGCAACCTTCAGACTCTGGAATACCCTAATCATCCCTGAGGTCCTCAGTGGACCTCGGGGTGTCCCTGTCATAAAAGTCTTGGAAGCAGAAGCAGCCCCTAGATCTCCATACCTGGTATTGCTTTGTAGATGTGCCAGGAGTGAAATCTGTGTTATCCACTATGGGTGTAAGTGGGGGCGGGAAAGAGGTGAGGCCCCTCCGGATCACAGTCCCAAACAGCAAGAGTGGAGCGCATGGCAGGGGAGCTATACAGTAGCTTGCCTTTAATGGCCCAAGGAACCCACAGGACCTCATTCAAGGCCAGGGCTGCCAAGATCTGATCAATGTGGCACTATTGTTTGTCGGATTCCCCTCCATTCTCAGCCATTCAGTCACTATCTAAGTAGCAAGGCTTGGTAGTATAAGATGAAGTTGGGGATGCCCTGCCCACTGGCCCTTGGGCATTTCATGCAAATCTATGCTGCCAGGTGGGAAAAGCTGCCCGCCCAGATGTATTGACTGCAAGCGAGTTATGTTGTCTTTTGGAATGTGGAGTGGCATGGTTCGGAAGAGATAAAGAATCTGTGGGAGTAGGGTCAACTTGAGCGCGGCTATCCATTCCTCCCTGGAGCGAGAATGTTTTCTCCACGTGCTTAGGGTGGCTCCTTCATCTGGGCGCAGTCATCACATGCCTTGGAAGCATGCGATGAACCCAGGCATACCCCTTGGGGATCTGTTACAGACATCTATTTGTGAAAATACTTACAAGACTTAAACTCTGTAATCTGCGAGGGTGACATCAATTGCACACTGGAAACAGTTTTTGGAAGGAAACAAATCTCGTCACAGTGAGAGATTTTGATCTCCACTCGTCTTTCACCATGTCTAAAGGCTTGTAAAAAAGGAACAGATGTCAGCGCACATGGGTTGGGCTTATATGCTGCTCTTTTCATTACTTCCAGAGCAGAATGACATTGATGCGGGGTCACATGGTGCCACCCTCCAGCATGCAGAAGCACTGCTTTGAATTTTCCAGATCCAGTGTGGCACCTGGAAATATTCACAAGGTGAGGAATCTTTGGTTAGAAGTATCCATCAAAAAGGCCTGCAGGCATCAAATCATCAGGCACCATGTGTTCACAGTGCAGAGATGTTGCCACTCAGAGGTTTGAGAATTATTTATCCTTCACTATCTTATGAACTGATCTGGCAACCCCTACAGTGTTCCATAATAAAAGGACACAAATCACAACCTGCCCAGCCACAGCACTCACAGGACTGATGAACGATGCATAGGAGGAGAGAAATCATGCCACCCAAGAAGCATGTTTAAAAGATGGTGATTATCTTCTTTGTTCTGCAAGTATACCACTGAGTCACTTCCGACTACCTACATCAGCAGTAATGATGGCACAATGGCACTCACCAAAGATGACTTGCATGTTTCTCTCCATTCATTTATAATCAAACCCAGGGAAGAAATTAAAATGGACATGATTAATTGTCTGACTACTGTGAAGGTGGAATTAAGCTCTAAAATAGATTCTCTCAGGACAGCTATTTACTTAGTGGTCTCCAGACTTCTTAAAGCAGAAGCAAAGTTCAACAGACATGAGGAACGCCAGTCTTCTTTGGGAAAAATGATTACCCAATTGAAATAGTAGATGGAACTGACAATATGAAGACCTTGAAAAAGGCATAGAGGAGCAAACATCCACATCAGTGGTCTCACTGAAGTTACTGAATTGATGAACCTTTAACTTCTCACTGGCTTGTTCTCCTCCGTTTCGGGGGAGGGGCGCCTAGAAGTTCCCATAGAAGAAGAGCACAAAGAGTATGAAGAGAGAACTAGGAGAAATGAAGATATCCAGAGGCTTTCTTGTTAAACTGAATAGCTTCAAGGCAAAAGGCAAAATTCTCCTGGCAACTAGAAAAGAAGAAACAATATAATTCCAAGATAGCAAATATACATTATACTATTGCCCTGGCGCCTAGAGGTTTCTGCCCTCCCTGGCCTAATAATAGGCCGATCTGCCCCCGGGGGGGGCAGAAATGGCCTAAAATAATTCCCCCCCCCCCCCAGGGAGCGACCCTTGCCTAAGGGGTCGCTCCCGTTTTGTGAAATTCACGCAAAGAAAAAACTCCCTGGTGTCTAGTGGTTTCTGCCCCCCCCCTGGGAGCGACCCTTGCCCAAGGGGTCGCTCCCTTATGTCACTTTCTAAAAGAAAAAAAAAATCCCTGGTGTCTAGTGGGGTTTCAAAAGCCGGATTGGTCGATTTTAGGTCAATCTGCCCCCAAGGGGGCAGAAACCACTAGGCACCGGGGATTTGTTTTTTGGCACCAATGTCACGCAGGGGGAGCGACCCCGTAGGCAAGGGTCGCTCCCGGGCAGGGGGTGTTTGGGAGGGTCAAATTTATTTTAGGGCATTTCTGCCCCCCCCCCCCGGGCCGGCTGAGCTAGAGGCCAAAATCCACAGGTAGGCACTTTGCAAAAAACACCTCTGTTTTCTGTGAAAAAATATGTTGTGTCCACATTGTGTTTTGGCCCATTTCCTTTCGTGGGCGCTAGGCCTACCCACAGAAGTGAGGTACCATTTTTATCGAGAGACTTATGGGAACGCTGGGTGGAAGGAAATTTGTGGCTCCTCTCAGATTCCAGAACTTTCTGTCACCGAAATGAGAGGAAAAAGTGTTTTTTTGGCCAAATTGTGATGTTTGCAAAGGATTCTAGGTAACATAACCTGGTCAGAGCCCCGCAAGTCACCCCATCTTGGATTCCCCTGGGTTTCTAGTTTTCAAAAATGCGCTGGTTTGCTAGGTTTCCCCAGGTGCCAGCTGAGCTACAGGCCAAAATCCACAGGTAGGCACTGTTTTCTATGAAAAAATGTGATGTGTCCACGTTGTGTTTTGGGCCATTTCCTTTCGTGGGCGCTAGTCCTACCCACACAAGTGAGGTATCATTTTTATCGGGAGACTTGGGGGAACGCTGGGTGGAAGGAAATTTGTGGCTCCTCTCAGATTCCAGAACTTTCTGCCACAGAAATGTGAGGAACATGTGTTTTTTTTGCCAAATTTTGAAGTTTGCAAAGGATTCTGGGTAACAGAACCTGGTCAGAGCCCCACAAGTCACCCCATCTTGGATTCCCCGTAGGTCTCTAGTTTTCAAAAATGCACAGGTTTGGTAGGTTTCCCTAGGTGCCGGCTGAGCCAGAGGCCAAAATCTACAGGTAGGCACTTTGCAAAAAACACCTCTGTTTTCTTTAAAAAAAATGGGATGTGTCCACGTTGCGCTTTGGGGCATTTCCTGTCGAGGGCGCTAGGCCTACCCACACAAGTGAGGTATCATTTTTATCAGGAGACTTGGGGGAACGCTGGGTGGAAGGAAATTTGTGGCTCCTCTCAGATTCCAGAACTTTCTGCCACAGAAATGTGAGGAACATGTGTTTTTTTAGCCAAATTTTGAGGTTTGCAAAGGATTCTGGGTAACAGAACCTGGTCCGAGCCCCACAAGTCACCCCATTTTGGATTCCCCTAGGTCTCTAGTTTTCAGAAATGCACAGGTTTGGTAGGTTTCCCTAGGTGCCATCTGAGCTAGAGGCCAAAATCTACATGTAGGCACTTTGCAAAAAACACCTCTGTTTTCTTTCAAAAAATTGGATGTGTCCACGTTGCGCTTTGGGGCATCTCCTGTCGCGGGCGCTAGGCCTACCCACACAAGTGAGGTATCATTTTTATCGGGAGACTTGGGGGAACGCTGGGTGGAAGGAAATTTGTGGCTCCTCTCAGATTCCAGAACTTTCTGCCACAGAAATGTGAGGAACATGTGTTTTTTTAGCCAAATCTTGAGGTTTGCAAAGGATTCTGGGTAACAGAACCTGGTCAGAGCCCCACAAGTCACCCCTTCCTTCTTGGATTCCCCTAGGTCTCTAGTTTTCAAAAATGCACAGGTTTGGTAGGTTTCCCTAGGTGCCGGCTGAGCTAGAGGCCAAAATCTACAGGTAGGCACTTTGCAAAAAACACCTGTTTTCTTTAAAAAAATTGGATGTGTCCACGTTGGGCTTTGGGGCATTTCCTGTCGCAGGCGCTAGGCCTACCCACACAAGTGAGGTATCATTTTTATCAGGAGACTTGGGGGAACGCTGGGTGGAAGGAAATTTGTGGCTCCTCTCAGATTCCAGAACTTTCTGCCACAGAAATGTGAGGAACATGTGTTTTTTTAGCCAAATTTTGAGGTTTGCAAAGGATTCTGGGTAACAGAACCTGGTCCGAGCCCCACAAGTCACCCCATCTTGGATTCCCCGTAGGTCTCTAGTTTTCAAAAATGCACAGGTTTGGTAGGTTTCCCTAGGTGCCGGCTGAGCCAGAGGCCAAAATCTACAGGTAGGCACTTTGCAAAAAACACCTCTGTTTTCTTTAAAAAAAATGGGATGTGTCCACGTTGCGCTTTGGGGCATTTCCTGTCGAGGGCGCTAGGCCTACCCACACAAGTGAGGTATCATTTTTATCAGGAGACTTGGGGGAACGCTGGGTGGAAGGAAATTTGTGGCTCCTCTCAGATTCCAGAACTTTCTGCCACAGAAATGTGAGGAACATGTGTTTTTTTAGCCAAATTTTGAGGTTTGCAAAGGATTCTGGGTAACAGAACCTGGTCCGAGCCCCACAAGTCACCCCATTTTGGATTCCCCTAGGTCTCTAGTTTTCAGAAATGCACAGGTTTGGTAGGTTTCCCTAGGTGCCATCTGAGCTAGAGGCCAAAATCTACATGTAGGCACTTTGCAAAAAACACCTCTGTTTTCTTTCAAAAAATTGGATGTGTCCACGTTGCGCTTTGGGGCATCTCCTGTCGCGGGCGCTAGGCCTACCCACACAAGTGAGGTATCATTTTTATCGGGAGACTTGGGGGAACGCTGGGTGGAAGGAAATTTGTGGCTCCTCTCAGATTCCAGAACTTTCTGCCACAGAAATGTGAGGAACATGTGTTTTTTTAGCCAAATCTTGAGGTTTGCAAAGGATTCTGGGTAACAGAACCTGGTCAGAGCCCCACAAGTCACCCCTTCCTTCTTGGATTCCCCTAGGTCTCTAGTTTTCAAAAATGCACAGGTTTGGTAGGTTTCCCTAGGTGCCGGCTGAGCTAGAGGCCAAAATCTACAGGTAGGCACTTTGCAAAAAACACCTGTTTTCTTTAAAAAAATTGGATGTGTCCACGTTGGGCTTTGGGGCATTTCCTGTCGCAGGCGCTAGGCCTACCCACACAAGTGAGGTATCATTTTTATCAGGAGACTTGGGGGAACGCTGGGTGGAAGGAAATTTGTGGGTCCTCTCAGATTCCAGAACTTTCTGCCACAGAAATGTGAGGAACATGTGTTTTTTTAGCCAAATCTTGAGGTTTGCAAAGGATTCTGGGTAACAGAACCTGGTCAGAGCCCCACAAGTCACCCCTTCCTTCTTGGATTCCCCTAGGTCTCTAGTTTTCAAAAATGCACAGGTTTGGTAGGTTTCCCTAGGTGCTGGCTGAGCTAGAGGCCAAAATCTACAGGTAGGCACTTTGCAAAAAACACCTCTGTTTTCTTTAAAAAAATTGGATGTGTCCACGTTGCGCTTTGGGGCATTTCCTGCATAACATAGATTAGCAAAACAAGTGTTATTGCCCCTTGTCTTTCTCTAAAAAAAATTCTTCCAAATATAGGAGAGTGTGTAAAAAAGACATCTATTTGAGAAATGCCCTGTAATTCACATGCTAGTATGGTCACCCTGGAATTCAGAGATGTGCAAATAACCACTGCTCCTCAACACCTTATCTTGTGCCCTTTTTGGAAATACAAAGGTTTTCTTGATAGCTATTTTTTACTCTTTATATTTCAGCATATGAATTGCTGTATACCCGGTATAGAATGAAAACGCACTGCAGGGTGCAGCTCATTTATTGGCTCTGGGTGCCTAGGGTTCTTGATGAACCTACAAGCCCTATATATCCCCACAACCAGAGGAGTCCAGCAGACGTAACAGTATATTGCTTTCGATAATCTGACATTGCAGGGAAAAGTTACATAGTAAAACGTAGAGAAAAATTGATGTTTTTTTCACCTCAATTTCAATATTTTTCTTTTTCAGTTATTTTCTGTAGGAAATCCTTGTAGGATCTACACAAATGACCCCTTGCGGAATTCAGAATTTTGTCTACTTTTCAGAAATGTTTAGGTTTCTGGGATCCAGCATTGGTTTCATGCCCATTTCTGTCACTGACTGGAAGGAGGCTGAAGGCACAAAAAATTGCAAAAATGGGGTATGTCCCAGTAAAATGCCAAAATTGTGTTGAAAAATTGGGTTGTCTGATTCAAGTCTGCCTGTTCCTGAAAGCTGGGAAGCTGCTGAGTTCAGGGGAAAAACCACAAGCCTTCTTCTGCAGCCACTTTTTCCCATTTTCTTGAAATTTTCACTGTATTTTGGCTAATTTCTTGGCCTCCTTCAGGGGAACCCACAAAGTCTGGGTACCTCTAGAATCCCTAGGATGTTGGAAAAAAAGGACGCAAATTTGGCTTGGTTAGCTTATGTGGACAAAAAGTTATGAGGGCCTAAGCACGAACTGCCCCAAATAGGCAAAAAAAGGACTGGCACAGGAGGGGGAAAAGGCCTGGCAGAGAAGGGGTTAAATCAAATGCATGCAAGACTGACAAAGAGGGTAGATATTTTATAGTCTTAGGTAGCTTACAAGCTAGATGGATTATTATGGCTCCTACAGGTCAAGATGCTTTCCTTATCTCCTTTTTTAACACCTTAGGGGACTTTGTATCAGGAGGTCTCGTAGTCACTGAGCACTTTAACTTCATGTGGAACCCTTCCCTGGAAAGGTCTGGTACTGCCACTCCACAAACAGACTCATTCTCAAAATGGCTGATGGACACCTTGAAGGATTTGGGGTTACAGTACCCATGGAGGGAGAAACACAAAAAGCAAACAGATTACTTTTTTTGTCACATACATACTGATCATATTCAAGAACAGAATACATTCTTGTAATACTCTTATGCCAAATGTTTGTGATGCTAAAATTCTCCCTGTATACTATCAGATCACGCCCTCTTCAAACTAGCTGTTTATTGGGATTATAAATCAGTTCTAAAAGAGGTATGGATCTTCAGTTCAGCAGAACTAAAATCCCATATTACTGTTGTTTTCCAAATAACCCCCCTAAAGAAGCTAGCTGAGCTAACACATGTTTTTAAAACAGTCACCATGGGCACATGTTTTTGGGCTGTTGCCAATATTGAAAAACTCAGATGCACTGAGCGCACTGTTCTTGAAGAGAGCCTTTTGCAAGCAGAGAAAGACCATACATTACCCCCATAAGAACCCTACACCAGAAGGTTGGGTCCTTAATGAGTAAATTAAATGAAACAAACATGAAGAAAGCCAACCTCACTTTCCTCAAGCTTTAAAAACTCAAATGATCAGGGGAACAAGGTAGGTATAAACTAAACCAGGCAACTATATTGTAGATATCTTGCTTCCATTGGGCCATATAGCTAAGACAGAAAATAGGACAACAGAAGATTCTACACAGCCCTTTATGGAAGAGGCCCCACAAACGATATGCAACAGCAAGAATACATACAGTCTGCCACAATTCTGAAGATTACCCGTGAAGTTTCAGTCTCAGAAAAGGAAATGCTAGAGGCCATTAAATCACACACAATCAACAAAACACCAGGACCATAGCACATTTCTAGAGAGCCTTCTTGAGAAAACTGGTGACCCACATAATTGTTCTTTTTAATGACATCAGACACAACTGAATGGTAACCCTATCTATGTCTGAAGATTGTCACTGGACGCTGAGAAAGCCTATGATTGGGTGTACTGGAGCTTCTTAATGAAGACCCTAGAATATTTCAGTTTTTTGTTCAACTTTTATTAAAATGGTTATGGCTGCATATGCCTCTCTAATATCAAGACTGAACGTAGATATGATTTAGGCCCTCATTATGAACACGGTGGTAAACACCACACCGCCGGCGGTGGTGGTGGTAACAACCGCCAACAGACGTGCGGACCGAACCCCCAAATAATGAACCAACTGAAACACAAGCATCCTGAAAACCACTCACCGCCAGCCGAGGAGTGCAGACAATGACGGCAGAGCCCGCTCACAGACAGACAGAAAGGCCCTTCCCGCCCATCAAATAATGAACCACTAGACCGTTGTCAGTTCCGGGGCGGGAACCACCGCCACGCAAAGCCAGGCGGAAACAAACCAAATATAAGGAAACACTCACCAGAGGATCACACAACATGCCGAAGCAGACATGGATAGAGAGTTGCAGATCATGCCAGCCCTGCTCCTTGCCATATACCTCCAAGACTGAGACCCCTGACGAAGACAACGACGGTAAGTACAGTAACCTACGAAACAAGGGAAGAAAGGGCACAGTTACATACCCACCAATTCCACCCACCCTGCAACGCTCCCACAACCCTTCACAGCAGCACAAGCCATACACCCCACAGCAAGAGGTACTTACCCGACACAAGGCAAATCCAACCTGCCCAAAGTACATACATGTGCCCAACACCCCCAAACAATAAAACGAGAGACCACGGCTCCAGAGTGTGCCTCTAACAACACAGGCCACACAATAACCTTTATTATGTTCACTGAGCAACAGAAGTGCTTAGAAGGCCAATGGCCAGTCCATCGTGCAATGAGTCCCATGGGCCATAATGGCCCCAACGTCACTCCCACAAGTGCTAAGGTACTCCACCTCATATGGGCAACAATGAGGCATCCAGGCACCTTGGAGAACAGGGGCAGGGGGTGGTGATCTATGATGGGGGCTTAGACTTTCGTGTGGCAGGTGGAGGGGGTTTGGTTTTGCCCTTGGAAGGTGGGGGAGTGGCCTTGGATGGGTGGTGAAAGATGAACCTGGCTCAGCACAGGGCTTCTTCCTCTCTGGGGAAGGGGAATGGGAAGGGTGGCAGGGGCGGGCTGTGACGTGGGAGGAGTGGACAGGACAAGGAGGTGAGCACATTTAGTGATGAGACGGGGTGGGCCAGTGGGTTCAAACAGGTCAACACTGGAAAAGAAAAGTTTCTTAGATGCAATTGGGGTGGATCTAGAGAAAGGCGTGGGAGTGGAGGTAGAGGGAGTGGTCGTGGCAGGTGCAGGTGTGCGTGATGTAGGTGCAGGTGACTGGACAGTATGCTGAGGTGTGGTGGATGTGTGATGGGTGTGTGTTTTGGTGCGTTTGAGTGTCTTGGGACGAGGGGGGTGGACACAGGGGGACAAGACAGGCTGCCAGTGTAAATGGATGTCTTGGTGTCTGCTAGTCTGGTGAGTGTGCTGCATGTCTCAACTAAAGTTGTGGTGAGTGCAGGTATGGTGTCTGGGGTGCATGAATGGATGTGTGCAATTGTGGTGACTGCTGGAACAGGGTCAGCAACATTGAATGAGGGTGCAGTGACTGTGGGTGTGCATGTAGAGGGGACAGATCGGGAGTCGGAAAAAGTGGGCACACTGGAGGGAAGTGGATGTTGTTGTGTGTTCATGTGTTTGTTGTGTGCTTGCTTGTGGTGGGAGGTGTGGTGCTTGTGTTTTGAAGTGTGCTTCTTGTGTGTTGAGGTGTGTGCCTGCATGTCAGAATGTGTGCTTTGGACGGGTGAAGTGAGTGGGGTGCTGGAAGGGGTAGAGGTGGTTAGAGGGGGGACGGAATGACCAGGGACACTAGCTGCCATCCAAGAGGAGGCCAGAGCCTGAAAAGATCTCTGTAGGCCACACACAACACTATGAATGCCATCCAGATAGGCCTTGGTCTGCAGCACCGCTGATGCTAGCCCGTGGATGGCATTGACGATGGTTGTCTGCACTACAGAGATGGTTCTCAGGAGCTCAATAGCCTCCTCTGTGAGGGCAGCAGGGCTGACTGGGGCAGGGGATGGGGTGCCTAGGGTGAAGGAGATGCCCACCCTTCTGGGTGAGCAGGCATGGGCAACTCGGTGGGGAGCAAATGGGAGGGCGGTGATGGTATGAGGGTGGCGGAAGATTAAACAGTAGGGGTGGGCCCACTAGGGTCTGCCACTGCCAGGGAGCTCCCATCGGAGGAGGTATCGGAGTCACTACTTCCAGTGGGAGTTGCCTCCCCGTGGTACTCCCCTCACCCTCCAACCCACTGGTCCCCTTGGCGTCAGGCAAGTCTGCCTCCGAGGATCCGTGGGCTGCTGCATTCCCACTTGCCGGTGCGTCAGCTTCCTCGCCAGATGATGCTGATGTACATAGACAACACAAGAGAACAGGGATGGGGAGACAAAACAGGAGAGACACTTGTAAATAGCTGAATGGAGGTACATTAGTGGGTCACACATACACGCACCCAGAAAACCTTCCGCCAGGCGGCATCTACCGCTATACACATTGCTATGCCCCTGACCAGTGCCCAGAACCCTGATCTGCAGCCATTCCCCAACTAACTTAAGGACCTGACGTACTGTAGACTTGACCCAAACACCTCTACTCCCCATGGGGGCCATTATGTAGATGGACATCAGTCAGAGTCCCTACCACTAGACAGCCTAAATACGAATGCACACACATACATCAAGGGGCCAAAACATGGTATATGTACTTACCCCCTTGTGACTGCTGTGCAGCCTTCAAGCGCCCATCCAGGTCTTGGTACGTCACCACCAGGATGCTTGCATAAGGGGGGGTCAGTGCCCGACGGGCACCCCTTCCTCATTGGGAGGACTTACCCAGCTGGGCCTCGCAGATCTTCCTCGCCCAGCACCGCAGGTCCTCCCACCTCTTCCTGCAGTGGGTGCTCTGCCGGTTGTAGACCCCCTGGGTCTGCACTTCTGGTTGGTGCTGACCTATATGGGATACACAGAAAAATAATACTGAGGTCAGACACTGGCCAATCATATACAGCTGGCTATATGTCCACTATGGGATGGACATTTCAAACAGCCTAACACCACACACACGAAGCATGTCAGGAACCTTGGACCATACAGTATCACAGGTGCACACATGTATGCAACCAACACCCAGCACTACACACATCCATGCCCCCCAATCCTCCTACACACCTGTACCTCTGGCCTTCCGTAGAGCTTGGCGTACAAGGGCAGGACCCAGTCTACGAGCTTCTCCAATTCCTCATTGGTGAAGGCCGGGGCCCTTTCCCCTGCAACACGTGCCATTTCCATGACCAGAGGCTGGCACAGCAGTACACTCAGTGGAGTACCTGCATGGACGAGATCAGGGAGTCAACTGAAGTTGGGGGTGACGAGTTTGCGTACGCACTGCGGCGGTGTGCACCGTCTTTGCCGGCGGCAATCATGATCTGCTAAGATTGCCCATTGACAACCATGTTTACCAATGAATTTGCGCACAGCGGTAAACATTATGTCAACCGCTAGCGGTATGAGGTCACTTCCACCACAACACTTCTGGATTACAGGAGCCAGACATTTTGGCCTTAACTACACAGTTATAAAACCCTCATCTGCACAATGCAGGCCCTAATGTCCCCTAAACACCCATAGGCATATAACATAATACATTACCTCAACCGACCAGTCCTGATATATTCTGGTCATGTTGATGTAATATCACACACACTAAGCATTAGTGTTGTCTACAATCATGCCAGCTGTGCTGAATGAAAAACAATGTGTGCAGATGTATATGTGTTCCTCACTAGGTACAGACGCTTGTGGCGAGGAAGGGCCTCATCGGTGTACACACCACGTGTTGATTTGCAGACCATGGTGGAGTGTCACATCATTATCAATTACAGACTCACTTGTGCAACTATTCATGAACTTTGTGCATTACTGGATCCAGCACTGACACCGGCAAATCGTAATCAGCATGCCATCCCTACTGAAGTGCAGGTGCTCTCTGCACTCCATTTCCTGGCCACGGGCTCATTTCAAGTGACAGTGGGCATGGGTGCAGGTTTTTCATAGCTAATGTTTAGCATAATACTGTCCAGATTCCTGAATGCATTTGTACGACACCAACAGTCCTATGTGAGGTTTCCCCAAAGTGCTAACCTCCCGGCCATCAAGTCGGACTTCTATGCCTTTGCCAACATACCCCATGTGATAGGTGCCATCAATGGCACCCACATAGCTGTCATCCCCCAAGAGTCAGTGAACAGGTGTACAGAAACAGGAAGAACTTTCATTCCATGAACATTCAATTGGTGTGTACTGCAGACCAGTACATCTCACATGTGAATGCCATGTTCCCTGGATCAGCCCCTGATTCCTTTGTGCTGAGGAACAGTAGTGTGCCGCACAAGATGGAACAACTACAAAAGGACAGAGGGTGGATTATGGGTAGGTGTTTCTGACACTTATTGCCACATAGCCAGGCTGTCTACGTCTGAGGGTTGTCAATGAATGTCCTGTTTTGCACCTTTTTCTAGGTGATTCTGGCTATCCCAAGTTGCGTTGGCTCCTGATACCAGTGAGGAATCCTGGAACAGATGCAAAGAGGCATTACAATGAGGCCCATGGACATACTAGGAGGGTGATAGAGTCCACAATAGGTCTCCTGAAGGCTAGATTTTGTTGCCTACATATCTCTGGTGGTTCCCTGGCCTATGAGCCTGAAAAGGTGTGTAGAATAGTGGTGGCCAGCTGCATGCTGCACAATGTGGCTGTGAGAAATTATATCCCCCTCTTGGAGGAGTAGGGTGCTGTATATCCAGACCAGCTTCCTCAGAGAGGGGATGAGAATGATGGTGATGATGGGGAGGGGGAAGATGTACAGACCAGGACCCAACTGATACAACTCTACTTCCAGTAACTTTGTGGGACACTTGGATGAGATTGCTGTCTGTGCATCATACTATCAGTGTACCTTGTCATCTATGCGGGTGTTGGGTCAATACTCATTGCCGCTGTGGCCAAGTCTGCATAGGACAGATTACAATATAGTATAAACTTTTAACACATCTGTAGGCACAACATGTAAGGCGTGCGGTGCATTTCCTGCTAATCAGATAACAATAAAAGAGTTGTCATACAGTTGCATCCATACTTCACTTCTTTTTCAACTTAATGACAGGGGACATTGTAACAGGTGAAAAGGTGTTTTATTTGGTGCAGGGATGAAATCGTGCAGATTACAGTGATGGGAGTGGCCTACTGGTGGTTGAACAATATGGCAACATGGTTGCAGCAATGTTGGCAGTAGCGGTAGGTCCACCAATGTTTACAGGAGTTTGTTGTTGTTTTCACACGGTTTGGTGGTTGATTCAGTGGGACACATAGAGGACAGTTCTTGCCAGAGTCACTTCTTTGAGGGGGCCTTCTTTTTGGCAGGTGTTCCTGTGCCATATCTGGGCCTGAGGGTCCGTTTGTGCGCCTGGTGTTGGCCGGTACAGGTTGAGATGGATGGCCCCTGTGTGTCCTGAGAGGGTGGTACATGTGCAGTTGCTGCTGATGCTGTTGTGGTGCGGTCTGTATCCTGACCTGTAGTAGGGGCTTCCTGGTCTGTGTGGTCCTCAGACTGTGTTGGGACAAGGTGCAGTGCAGCAGCGCACCTGCTATGCTGGCCATTTAGGCATTGTCCAGTTTCCACTGCTCCATGGCCTCTTGGTGGTGTGCTAGCTGCATCCTTTGACTCTGCTCCAGGGTGGATACTATCTGGTCCAATTTGTCCTGGGTATGGTGATATTGTGGGTGCTGTAGGCCATTGTGATTCCTTCAAGGGGTGGGTGGCTGTGCACAGGGGGAGGGATGTGGGCCTGTTGGTGGGTTTGTGGGCATGCAGGGGGACTGGATGTAGTGATTGTGGCCTGGGTGGGGTAGTGGTGCTGGTGGTAGTTGGAGGGGTGAGGTGGTGCATGCATTCCAGGTGTGATGATATGGGGTAATTGTAGATGACTAACCCAAGTCCATTCCTCCAGTGAGTCTCTCAGGGTGCCAGATACCCAGTACCTTTTCCTCCCAGTCAGTGTTGTCGGGTGGTGTTGGTGGAGGTCCTCCCCCAGTCTTGTGGACTTCAATGTGGTGCCTGGAAGCCATGGACCTGACCTTCCCACGCAGGTCGTTCCATCTCTTGCGGATGTCGTCCCTGGTGCGTGGCTGGTGTTGCACTGCATTGACCCTGTTGACTATCTCCTGCCATAGCTCCATCTTCCTGGCAATGGGTGTTTGCTGGACCTGTGTCCCAAATAATTGTGGCTCCACCTTCAGGATCTCGTCCACCATGGTCCTTCGCTCACTTTCTGGGAAGCGTGGGTGTTTGGGGGGTGCCATGGTGAGTGTTGTGAATGGTGTCTTTTGTGGATCTAGGTGAGGGTGTTCTTGTGTGGTTTGGTGTCTGTATCGTGGATTGTGTTGTTCGGTGTCTGCTTCTGGAGTTCTCTGTATTGGTTGGCCTAATTACGTTGCAAAGGATTGTGGGGTGTGTCTGTGTGTGTTTTACAGTGTTGTGGATGTGTGTCAGGTGTGTGGGTTTCAAACTTACCAATGTATGCATTTCTTAGTGTTGGGTCCACTTGCCGCCCGTGGCGGTCTGTGCCGCCAATGGTCGTTCGGCTTCCACTAACCGCCGCAGTGATTTGTGCTTTATTATTTGGAGGGCGGGGTGTTTGTGTGCTCGGCAGGGTGGAAGGTCCAGCATTTCCGCCGACAAGATCCTGGCGGTGACTGGTGGCAGGGAGATTTTTTGGGGTTTCTGATTTTTGCATCATTATGTGGTGGGTTTCTGTTCACCGCCAATGGCGGGCTTCTGTTCGCCGTCGCCACAGCGGTCGACGGTGTTGACCGCCATGTTCATAATGAGGGCCTAAGTTTCGAACATTCTTGCTAAAGAGAGGTACACAGTGGGGATCTTCCTTTCTTTGGATTATTTGTGCTCAGCGTCCACCTATTTGCAGCCAAGAGCCGTGCTGATGGGGAGGTTGAGTGGGGATAAAGGACAGTCCTTTCACCCAAGAGGACTATAAAGTCACTTTGATTGCAGGTGATACCTTGCTCCATTGCACAACTGCATGCTCTTCTAAAAGAATTTAATGCGATTGCAGGGTTTAAGATAAACATTAAAAAATTCAAACTTTTAAACCTCACTCTACCTTCAACTGAGGGTACCACTCTAGCTTCTCAGACATCGTTCACGTGGACTAATAAGCTATTAATTATCTTTGTATGGATATTAAACTCGAGGACCTATATCAGTGTTTCCCAAACTGTGGGTCGTGGCCCACTGGTGGTTCACCAGCCATTGTGAAAGTCCAGCAAAGAGTAAAGATGCCTTTAAATTCTGTATTTATTTTTCACATTTGATGCTTCAAAGACAGAGATCAAATGACAGGCTATGGGGCATATTTATAATGTCTCAGCACCACCTTACGCCACATTTACGTAATTATTTTTTACGTTTATGTGGCCCAACGAGGCAGAAATCCCCGTGCCGTATTTACAGAGTGGCGCAATGCATGCATTGCACCACTCTGTAACCCTTTGAGCTACATTATGACTGCACCAGGCATAATGTATGCAGAGGGGGCACTCCCCCGTTAAGGGTGCTGGAAAAGGGGCGTAAAAAAATCTATAAGACTTCTTTGCGCCATTTATTATGGCATTTTTGACGCCTGCTCGAGAGCAGGCGTTAAATTAAAAGGGGGCTTCCATTCTTTAGAATTGGGTCCTATGTACTCTGTAAGAGTAGCGCAAATATTTTGGTGCAACCCTTCCAGAGTACATCAATAGTGTCATGAGAAATGACGCTATTGCCCCCTACCCTGCGGCATAGTGTGCTGTATTTTAAATACGGCACACACATGGTGGTGGTACGAGGGTGCTAAGGGGCGCAGGGAAAGTGGCACTGCACTCAGTGCAGCACCACTTTCCATAAATCTGCCCCTATGTGTCTTCTTAAAAATTGCTCCTTATGTGATTGGTGTTTACTACAAAGTGAGAGGAGTTTTTAAAGTGTTTGTGTGACAATCTTGCTGGAGTACGGGAAAGTGTGAAGTCGCTTTTGGCAATACACAACAAAATGTAGATGATACCTGTAAATGAACTGTATTCTGTAGTATGCTGGAAACAGAATTTAATAGAAACAAACCTAGACTCTTTATTTGGTGAAGTACAACAAATAAATATTCACAGAAACTCGATTTCAACACATTATTATTTGTGCACTATATCATTTTATCAGTAAAACAGCATGTCTGTGCAAAGTTAGTGGCCACTGCAACAGAATTTGTGCTGTCTTCAAATGAAAGTGCTCTACCACACACAATGCTTAAGTTGCATAAAAAAAATCGTCCCTTCTCATGTCCATTAAAGTTAGGTGGGTCACAAAATGTTGTTGTTCTAAAAACTGAGATGTTGTTCTAAAAGGCTTGGGAACCACTGACCTATGTAAAGCCAACTTCCAACAATTACTATCTACTCTGCATTATTAATCATAGGTGGAAAGAAATAATGTACTTGAAATGAATGTATTGCTCTGAATATTATACTTGTTTGAAGCACTCGTGATTATGGTCCATAAAGAAAAATTTGCAGACCTTACATATTATGACAATATGCTACAAGATCATGAGACTCCCTTAATTAGCTAGAGAGCTACCCCTCCAAGACTTTTATTTATGCTATCAGGCAGCTCAGCTTAGGGTCATGGCAGACGGGTCCCTTATCAACACTATATTGGATCTGATGTGGAAACCCATGGAAGACTGGCCCCTGAATACATATTTGAGTAGGCTCACATTTACTGCACTTATGTAATGGAATGCCATCACAGGACATTCTAATGAGATGACTTTCCTCTTTCCCCATACCCGGAACCACTATAATCCAGCCTTTCCACCAACCCTTGTCTATTTGATAATTAGAAAATGGGACATTACCTCACGATTTCAGATGTATTCAATCATTAAGAAATATTAATATTATTACTGGAGTCCTGTAAATGGATGTTCCACCTCTGTGACCAGGAAAGTTACCTTTATACACAACTACGACTGTATGTCATGCACCCCACTAATAAAGCAGTGACGACCTGAGACATATTACTCCACAAAACTTTGGGATCGCAGCGAGAGAGGCAAATGGGCAGATTTCCACCCTTTTTAATATTCTCCTGTAAGCCACATCAACAAAAAGATCCATCCATAAAAAAACATGCTCTGCTAAAATCAGTGGGAAAGAGAAAGGTAGCAAACAATAGGATATGTTGTGGCAATAAATCTCTTAAAATACCCATAGTGTATCTCGTAGAGAAGCATATTATAAAGAACCTCTTGGCTGGTATCTATGCCCAATCAAATTACAAAAAAATATATTTTAACAAAAGTGTGTTAGGTTCTGAAAGGATGTGGCATTCTAGGAGCCCCTAAGCACATATGGGAAGACTCTTCACACATCAAGACGCCTTAAGCACAGATACTGGTGGCGATGGAGACAATGGAATACCCCTTGAAGGCTGACTTTTCCTGTCTAATGTTAGGTCTACAGTCAATCCACCTAAAGCACCAGATGAAAGCTGAATGGATATGTTTGTGGAAGTGTCTGGGAGCAGCTAAGTTGACTTTGGCAGCCACTGGAAAAAGACAGTGTCACCACCTATTGTTCTCTGGTTCTTTGGGTTATGGACTATACTAGAAGTGGAGATGGAGACCTCTACACATTTGCTTGCTGATTCACACTGAAACCTCAAAGCCACATAGGACCCATTTTTAGACTTTCTCTCGAGGCGCTCACCCTCACTGTCCTATCCGAAATGATTGTGGTCCGCAAATCTCTTTCCTTACCAAGCTATCTATAGATGTGTTTTGGATTATGCTGAAGACAAGAAAACCTTAAACGTTTTATTTAAATCATCCTAACCTTAAAGGTGCATATATGTTATACATTCAAAGCCTTCGTACTACTATGCAACTTGATGTTGTGTATTTAATGATGCTGTTGATCTCTTCCATGCTAGTTTTGTTCTGTATTTTCTTGCAGGAGGGGGGTGTTATATGCATAGTGCAATGGTTAATACTGAAAATGGAGATCGACATAAGCACTCATACACTCATATTTACAGGTGAATTGTTGTGCTGTATACAAAATTCTAATAAATTAGTTTTAAAAAATTTCGTTTTTATTATATCCATTTGTTAATGTATCTAACTGTACCCTAATAACCCCTTAATGCTTCGCATCCCTGCCCCCATAATACTTAAAATTGTCCCTTAATTCTACCATTCCCTGAATCAGAAAAAAATCCTTGCTACTCATTAACGGTTCCCTTCCCTGAACTCAAAATGTCTCAGCTACCCCTTAACACTACCAAAACATACAACCAGCCAACCCCTACTACCATTAAGGCTACTCTAACCTAAACCCTGAAAAAACCCTTTACTATCCTTTTACACTCCCTCTCTTGAACCGTAAAACCTCTTAAATACCCATTAACACTACTTTTAACTGAGCTCTAGAACTCCTTACTACCCCATAATGCTACCCTTCACTGAACCCTATGGTACCAACCACTGAACCCTATCATTCTCATAATACCTCCTAATGTTACCCTTCTTTAAATCCGAAAAAACGCTTACTAGTCCCCTACTCCCTTCCTCACCATAATAAATTATGTTTCTTATCGTTTTTGGTCAAAGAGGCGATTCTACAGGCTCTGACCTGCACTGAGGGAGAGTACACAGCACTCCCCCTCACTGCACATCTATGTTTGCCGGCCGTCTCGGGCCGGCCAAACACACATGCACGGTGAGCTCTCTCCAGCCCGGTGCTGTGTTGCTGGGCTTGAGAGAGCATGCACAGGCTCCCAGTCTGCTTGGGAGCGCCAAGGCTGGGCGCTCCTAGCTAATCCTAATGCTTCTCAGAGCCTGTGCCTGCTGAGGAGAAGCGTATGGAGTGGTGCGGTGATGGCAGCGAGCAAGGTAAGTGTTTCTTTTTTAATTTTTCAATTTCATTTTTTTCCCCTTACCTTCCGCGAGCCTCGACTGCTGTAAATGCTTCTCTCTGCTTTAACAGGAAGATGCCCTGTGTCTCTGCTCCAGTCAATTTACCTTTGCCCAATACAACACAACATTTCTCAGTGGGTTAAAAAAAAACAATTCTTATCTGTTCCTCGAGGACAGTAAGCTCTTTGTGTTTTCATATATTTTTTTTACTTCCCTATAAACTGTGGAAAGCTCTTTTGGTGCAAAAATCCTCAAAGATCAACTGCGTGCCTTGACTTTCCAAAGCTGTTGTGCTTTGTCTGTTTTTACTCTCGGTTTAGTAAAATCCTGCACCATAATTGATTTCAGCAGTCATAACAACTGAGCCAGATAACAAAGAGACTAGCCTGTGAAGAGGCTGTGTTTTTTTTCTCTTCCGTCTACAGGAAAAAACCTTCCCTTGTACCATATGCGGGAAGGCATTCAAGCGTTCGTCCACTCTGTCTACTCACCTCCTCATCCACTCGGATACCAGGCCCTACCCCTGCCATTACTGCAGCAAGCGTTTCCATCAGAAATCTGACATGAAGAAGCATACATTCATCCACACAGGTGAGAAAGAGGGCTGCTGCTGTGGTGTATGCGTAATTTCAGCCAGTACATTTAAAGTAAGGGTCTCTAACTTGGGTCTGTGAGTCAGCCAACGTTTTCATGATGTCCCATAAGAGAGCTTTTATTATGCTCTCTCAGAAGTTGGGTGGCCTACATATTGTTTTTGCTGATTTCTACATTGGAAGAATTACCTTGCATTTTTTAATAACAACATCATGCTGCTAGTGATAAGACTGCACTTTTTCCCACTTGCACCTTTCATTGTACTTGGCCTACAGCTCTTCTGTACGAAAACACACTGAAGGAAACCAAATTTAATTGTAAAAAAACTGGAAAAAAGCATGGTGCAAAGTTAGTGGCCACTTCAACAAAACATTTAAATTATAGAGAGATTTATGCTCTTACAAAAGACTTATAGATACGGTGAGGGCCGACTATCATGCAGGAAGAATTGTCCAATCTTGTATTGTATCCAAAGACATTTCTGAGTGGCTTGGCTGCTTTCTTCTCCTTATTGTCTGATGTCAACCCTCATCTTTTGTCGAAATACCAAGGAGAAGACTGAAATTTCTACGCCAGATGGGCTGTATCAGTTTAAGTAGATGACCTTTGGGTTGAAGAATGCTGCTACCACTTTTCAGTGCCTGGTGAAATATGTTCCTGTGGGGCAGGAAGAGTTCAGTGAGGCATACCTAGATAACATTGTGGTGTTCAGCAATCCATTCCAAGACCACCTAAGATACCTAGGACAGGTGTTTCCTAGGATACAAGAGGCAAAACTGGTCATCAAGGCGACCAACTGTTGGGTGGGGCACTCCTCTGTAGTCTACTTTGCCAATGAGGTGGGAAATTGGAAGGTTCGCACGATGTCTGTGAAGCAGTAGGAAGTGCCTACCACCCAGACTGAAGTGAGGGTCTTTATGGCACTCACTGGGTATTACAGGAACTCTGTGGGAAACTATGGAAGTATAGTTGCCCCATTGACTGCTTTCACCTCAAAGAAGAAGTCCAGGAGAAGTGATATGGTCTGCTGAGTGTCAGAAATCATTTGAGGAACTGAAGAAGGTGTTATGCACAGCACCTGTACTGAAAACACCTAACCACAGTCAGCCTTTAGTTGTACAAATGGATGCCTCTGATGAAGGAGTTGGAGCAGTGTTAGCTCAACTAGATGACAAGGGTTAAGAGCGTTTGTGTCATTTATTAGTAGGAGATTACTACCTGGAGAACAGAACTGGGAGGCTATTGAGAAAGAGTGCTTTGT
This sequence comes from Pleurodeles waltl, assembly GCF_031143425.1. NCBI lineage: Eukaryota > Metazoa > Chordata > Amphibia > Caudata > Salamandridae > Pleurodeles > Pleurodeles waltl. The sequence continues at coordinate 443,754,358 of NC_090443.1, read as the reverse complement.
CATAATGTGAGCCTTGTATATGTTCTGCCTTCATTTGTTTGGCACTAAGTATGTGTTGCAAATGGATCATAAGCCACTGAAATGGTTGATGGTTATGAAGGGAGAGAATCCCAAGTTGCTGAGATGGTCTGTTTCTTTCCAAGTGTTAGGCTTTGTAGTGGATCACGGAGCTGGATTCAGCCATGAGAATGCTGATGGACTTTCCCTCAGTTTTTTTCCTATCTGATCACCAAGCCTCTCCAGGTTATGAGGTGGTCTGACGTGTTTTGATCTGGAAGGGGCATTTGTTGGGATGGAAAAGCCCTCCATGTGGAAACAGACCTACATCCCTGCTCTTAGTGCCCAACTGCACTGATGTCTGGATCCCAAATTATGATTTTTGTTGCCACAGGCAAATATGTATTGTGTGAGTGTGCCATGACATAGGCCTGCCTCACTGATTGTGGTCTTGTTAAGTCAGGAGGAGGGCCCAAAGCGCTATCCTCATAGTGGTAAAAGGCTACTGCTTTTACTAGGAGTTAAGCAGCAGGAGTGCAGTTGTGGCAGCATGCTGTGCAGTGATCAGTAGGAGTGAACATGTCTTCTTTAATCTGTGTCACTGGAGACAGGCTTACAGGCTCACTCATTCAATCTTCCACTGCTGTGTGCTTAACTCACCCTTTGGCTTACATCGGTTTGTTGTGCAGTGCTGCGCAGCTCATGACTGGTGTATCTGCACTGGGTGAATGTGTGCCTAGGGTAAAATACATGGATAATGCATTATTGTGCAGTGTGTGCATGTTGAATGCATGTACTGGGTGTACATGTGCCTGTGAATGGTACATAACATGACGAATATAGTGCTGTTTAGTGCATGTATGTTAAATGCTTGTGCAGGGTGTATATGCTCCTGTGAATGGTACAATACATGGCAGGTCATGGGCTCCATTTTGGGAAGCCAGGGTCTGTATAGTGAAACATAAGAAGAAGAGGTAGAGAAATCCCCCACACAGATGTGTGTATTGTTGCAGTCTTGTAAGCTGGGTGGGACACACTGGAGATAGGAGAGCCAGATTTCCCTGTACACTTCAAGGGGTGCTGTTTGATTCAGAGAGAGGTCTCAGAGAAGGGGCTTGGGCACATCTCAGGAAGGAGATGGGGCTGATAAGAGAATCATAAGGCGGAAGGCTGGGCCCCTGTGCTAACATTTTGAAACATATATCACTGTGACTGACATCCAGGTGCAAAATAAAGTCACTCCCATGGCTTGTGTTGTGGGTCTATCAGCTTTGGAGTTGCTCCTAAAGTGATAGACTGCTTTCAACAGGAAGAGAGAGCAAATGAATGGGCACTTCAAAATTAAGCAGACCCCCATCATAAACTTCAAAGACTCAGAACCTAAATCACATTTGGTGTGTGGAAATGAACTATAAGATGGGGAGCTGACGACCCCAAAAATTGTCAACTGTCAACTGAGTGAGGAGAAGCTCTGCAAGATTTCTGCTCATGACTGGGGACCAGACCTGCTAGTCTATCTGCTGGTTGAGGGGCATCACCCACAGAAATCTAAGACCACCAGCATTGGAGCATGGAGAACAAGCACCTGCCTGCTTGCCAAGACCAGTGTGAACTGTGAGGAAAGGGAGAGCTTTGGAGGGAGTGAGGTCCAATGAGGAGTCCTTTCGAGTGAATTCCCTAAGTGACGTATGAGGAAATGGCTGCTGCACCGATTGAATTGTTATCCTGTGCAGAACAAAGTTGCCGACCCCCATGTGCCAGAGGGAGGCCGCAGTGAAGTGAGCCTTGTATGTCGTTGTGCCGATCGGGTCAAAACCAGTGTGTAGTGAGGCTTCAGCAAGCCCATATGCCAGGAAGGGCTGCCCTGGATGGATTGCTGCATGGAGTGGGCCATTGACCTTGTGCAAGGAAGATCTGATGATCCAGGATGCCAGGAAGGGCCACTGTGCAGGCATCTGCTATGACGATCATGTTGGTGCCTATGTACAGTAGAAATATGGTGACTCCATATGCCAGAGGAGGTTGACCAAGTGCATTGCCAGAGGAGTAAGGCCTCTGTGAGAACCCCTACCTACCCACACTGGGACAAAGGAACAGTGTTGTACCTGGCTTTTTGACAGGGTCATCCCCAAACATTTTGCCTCCTTCCTCCTATTTCTTCTGACCTGTTGTTGTTGGCTTTTGACCTCTGGGCACTTTACCACTGCTAACCAGTGCTAAAGTGCATATGCTCTCTTTGTAAATTGTACTATTGATTGGTTTATCCATGATTGGCTATTTAATTTACTTGTAAGTCCCTAGTAAAGTGCACTACATGTGCCTAGGGCATGTAGATTAAATGCTACTAGTGGGCCTGCAGCACTGGTTGTGCCACCCACTTCAGTAGCCCCTTAACCTTGTCTCAGGCCTGCCATTGCAAGGCCTGTGTGTGCAGTTTCACTGCCACTTCGACTTGGCATTTAAAAGTACTTGCCAAGCCTAGAACTCCCCTTTTTCTACATATAAGTCACCCCTAATGTGTGCCCTAGGTAACCCCTAGAGCAGGGTGCTGTGTGGGTAAAAGGCAGGACATGTACCGGTGTAGTTATATGTCCTGGTAGTGTAAAACCCCTAAATTAGTTTTTGCACTACTGTGAGGCCTGCTCCCTTCATAGGCTAACATTGGGGCTGCCCTCATACACTGTTGAAGTGGCAGCTGCTGATCTGAAAGGAGAAGGAAGGTCATATTTAGTATGGCCAGAATGGTAATATAAAATCCTGCTGACTGGTGAAGTCGGATTTAATCTTACTATTCTAGAAATGCCACTTTTAGAAAGTGAGCATTTCTTTGCACTTAAATCTTTCTGTGCCCTTCAATCCACGTCTGGCTAGGTTTAGTTGACAGCTCCTTGTGCATTCACTCAGACACACCCCAAACACAGGGTACTCAGCCTCACTTGCATACATCTGCATTTTTAATGGGTCTTCCTGGCCTGGGAGGGTGGAGGGCCTGCCCTCACACAAAGGACTGCCACACCCCCTACTGGGACTCTGGCAGACAGGATTGAACTGAAAGGGGGCTTGGTGCATTTCTTAGACACTCTTTGAAGTCACCCCCACTTCAAAGGCACAACTTAGTATAAAACAGGGCCTCTGCCCTACCTCATCAGACACTTGCTGGAGAAGAAACCTGAACCAGAAACTACATCCTTCCAAGAACAACTGCCTGGCTGCTCAAGGACTCACCTGTCTGCTTTTCTACAAAGGACTGCTGCCTTGCTGTTGGCCTGCTGCCTTTCTGAACTCTTGTCTGGCTGTAAAAGTGCTCTCCAAGGGCTTGGATAGAGCTTGCCTCCTGTTCCCTGAAGTCTCAGGACCAAAAAGACTTCTCTCTTTCACTTGGACGCTTCGTGCGCCGACATTTTCGACGCAGAGCTTGTTCCGCGGCGATAAAAACGACGCACACTGACGTTGATCGATGCGACGCTTTTGGGACGACCGGAACTTCGATGCACGGCCTCGCAAGGACAACGCCGCCCGACTTCCAAGGAGAAATCGACGCAACGCCTGCTGTGACAGCGAAATTTCGACGCACAGCCCCGCGGAACGACGCGCAGCTGGAAAACAAGCAGGAGAATCCACGCACAGACCCGGGACAACTGGTAATCCCCTCGAACCATAGAAGGAGACGGTCCACGTGCCGGAAAACGACGCACGTCTTCCCCCGAGTGAAAAATAACGACGCAAGTCCGTGTGTGAAGGGGCGCAACCGACTCACACACCATTTTTCCTCCCGTAGAACAACGCACGTCTCCCCGCGTGAAAAATAACGACGGCATAAAAACGTTTTAAAGTTAACCTATTGGTCTTATGTTAAGGACAACTACATAACCCACAAATCCCACGGCCGCTTAACTAATTCCTTCATTGATATTAAATGGTCCCCAATGTTTGAATCCTATTTGGATGTTATACCGGATTTGCAGGGCAAGAGCTTATATGCAAGGTTTCGTTTTGGCTCTCTGCCCCTGATGTCATTGATTCATAGGTGGGGGTCGATTAATCTTCCCGATATATGCCCTGCCTGTGGCAGTACTTTCGAAACCATCGAGCATTTCATGTTCTTTTGCCCAGCCTATGCGATTCCGCGACTAAAATGGATTCGCAATATTTGCAGGGACATGGGATTCAAGAACTGCTCTTTGGCTCTACGGGTTCTAAAAAGCCACAATTCAGCCAACGTAATTCTTTCAGTAAGCAAGTATTTAGCAACAGCTTGGCGCATACGATGCCATCTCCAAAAAGTAATCTAAGGTCTCATCTCTTCTATAGATAAGTTTTAGAGTCATATGTGCAATTTAAGTTATTGTTCTAATGTTTTTACACCAATTTATAGATGTGTATTTATTTATTTGCTTAAGAATTTTTTATTATCTTGTTATATGTGTTTTATGGTCATTGATCGAACAAAGCTGATGATGATGATAAATTATTGACCATGTGGTTTGGACAGGGCTTGGAATAGATTTTTCTCAGACAAATATGTGGGTAATCATCCTGTGTTTCTGCTATTTTTTTCACTAGTGCTAGCCGCAAAGAGTTATTTTTATGCACCTGTCTGATATTCGTGCCATCTTAACATGAATCCGATATCCATTTTAAGTTATTATATAAGCTTTTTATTTCATTGTGCTGGTGTCTCTAATGACTTGGCAGTGCCTAAATTTGCCTATATGATGATTGTGCCGGGAGCAGGCTCTTCATGTCAAAGTATGCTATCTAAATTATCAAGGAACTGTATCACTATGTAACATCAACCTAGCACTTTAAATTTTTAAATCTTGGGTCGGGTTTTGAAGGTTTTAGAGAAGCTATTTTTATTCCAAAATTTATTTTAAGCCAGTGTGGAAGTATAATGGAACAAACGCACTCTTTTTGTACGATTTAATGTGTAACTTTTATGACCTATGGTCGAATAAAGTATATGATGATGATGATGAACGACGCAAGTCCGTGTGTGAAGGGGCGTAACCGACACACACCATTTTTCCACGCATCTCCTCTTCGGCGGCCCTCTGCGGAGATTTTCCACCAGAAACCAGGTACTTTGTGCTTGAAAGAGACTTTGTTTGCTTTTTAAAGACTTAAGACACTTTATATCACTTTTCAGTGATATCTTTACAAATTCAGATTGCATCTTTAATCGTTTTGACCTGCAAATACCCAGATAAATATTATATATTTTTCTAAACACTGTGTGGTGTATTTTTGTGGTGTTATATTATGGTATTGTATGATTTATTGCACAAATGCTTTACACATTGCCTTCTAAGTTAAGCCTGACTGCTCGTGCCAAGCTACCAGAGGGTGGGCACAGGCTGATTTTGGATTGTGTGTGACTTACCCTGACTAGAGTGAGGGTTCTTGCTTGGACAGAGGGCAACCTGACTGCCAACTAAAAACCCCATTTCTAACAAACAGCAACAGGAGCTTTGCACAACCTTCTCGTCTACCGTGGGATAGACCAAAGACTTACACTGCCAGGAGGAACCAGGAGGAACCTCCGGTCGATGTGGTTGCTTGATCAGGAGTGAGGAACTCAGGGATCATTGAGTGCAGTCTTCCTGGGCTGCGTGAAATGAACTCATGTGAACCAGCCACTGCTGCTCTGGCACCCGCAGAGGAGCCGCGTTCACTATCTCCAGACCCTCTGATCATGCAGTTGCAGGTAAGACTTAATTCGGGGCAGTTGGTCCCCAGGGGAACTGCTTGTTACCACTGCTGGAGCACTTTTGACTTTGATACAGAGTCAGAGTGGACATCTGAAACTCAGAATACTAGTAGGGATTAACCTGGATGTTGCCTAAAGTGGATTGCTAGAGCGAGGAGGGAGTGGGACATAGGGAACTGTCTACGAAATACTAGAGCCCTGACACCAGGCAGACTGTGTTGTTGTTTGTTAATGTATTTCTCTTTGTGTTGTTAGTGGTAAAATAAAAATACATCTTTTATCATAAAAGTGAGGATTTGGCCGGGCAGTAATTTATTGCTTCTACTGCTTGTATTTTGAGATGTGAGCCTGTGTTCACTCTCCTGTATCCACCTCTCCCCGAGGGAGCCTTAGACTGCTCGGACCACGCTATTCCTGAGAGTCAAGTGCTATAGGTGTACTTGATACAGTTGTCCAGGATCCATAGTAGACAAAATGATGGATGGAATGCTTGAAGTAATCTCAGCAACTGGTGATTATTTGTGCTGCACCCCAGTCCACTTTTTTTTTTCACAACATGCCACCACAGTTTTGACCCAACCATATGCGAATAAATCTGGACTCTGCTCCAATGGAAACAGTCCAGTCTGAACTGCAAAATAATGATGGACTGGGATGTGGCCCAAGTGACTGAGATTATTTCAAGCATTCCATCCATCACTTTCTTGTATACTTTAACGTTTTGCCCTAAATGGGACTGGTGTGCCCAGACGTGGGTACCATGCACACCCTGCCACTGGAGTCAAGCTATATGTCGCTCACGAGCCCTAACAAGGGTGAAACGAGTCCTCGGTTGCTTGTATTCTAGTCTAGGGAGGACCTATCCTGGCAGTTTGGGCTGGACTGATCTCGCTGGAGCATGGTCAAGATTGATTTGCATAGGGCTGGGTCCGAACTGGTGTTCAAAATAACGATGGACTAGTATGCGGCCTAGAATAATTACCAGTGGCTGAGATTAATTCAGCCATTCTCTCCATTACTTTTGTGTATACTTTAGGATCATAGTAGGTCAGACACCATGGCACCAGGAGTAAGAGGCCTCAACCCCAATAGTTAAGCCCAGTAACCCCTGCTTGCCCTGTGACCCTCTGGAATGGGTTCTGACACAAAGAGAGTCATCACTGAGTAAATGTTGGGGAGTTTAACACATGGAACAAGAAATATACAAGCTCTGTATTAGAAACATAAGACTTCATTCAACCATGATTTTCACATTATGCACATGTGGAGGTTGAAATGGGCTTGGCGTGATTATAAGAAGAAATTTCCTTACTGTAGTACAAAAAGCCTTCTAAACTCAGGAGCAATTAATTGCTGTAGTAGTCCTCCATGTGGCTCGATGGGTGTTCCTCGTGCAAATGATTTAGTCAAGACCCTGATAAAAGGCATAAAGCACCCCTAACTGTACATTTTAAGGTTATTGCAATTCGCTGAGGAATTGAAGGGCCAGAAAGAGGCATTAAGTGGAAGGGCAAGTGACTTTCTAAGGGCTTGGCCCTCCGATGTGACTTGCTCTAGCCTTATAACATACTTAATTGGTAACAGCAGCTTATAAGTTATTACGATCTAGTAGTTACGTTGTTATGTTATGAAAGGTGCGTTCTGAAGTCATAACATTACTGTAGTAAAGAAAATAATGTAAACCACAATATAGGCTGATAACTCCCTCCCACTGCTAGCACCATAGAAGATTGGGTGGACACATTTATTGGATTTCTTTCCAACACTACCATTCTCTGATTCTACAACCTTAATTTGAGTGGTTATAGTCATTTCTAGTTATCTCTTAAAACTGTCTTTGTACCTATTGCAGACTTTAAACACTAAAATACAGTACTGGAAACCTCATGCCTGTATATTCCAGAGGACTCCAGTATCATTTCTTATGATATTAGCAGAGTTGTCTCTTGCTTGAGTTCTCTCAAGTGCGACTCTTTTTGGGAGGCGAATGTGTTGCCACAGAGTTCCCCCTGCCATGAATGATCCCATGTTATTATAATGCTAACCAGATCACAATTAAGCATAAAGATTCACTTATTTTTTAACAGATTCAATTCTGGCTTCTAGCATTGTAATGTGATGTTTTCTCTCTCCGTTTCCTTGTAGGAGAAAAGCCCCATAAGTGCCAGGTGTGTGGTAAAGCCTTCAGCCAGAGCTCCAACCTCATCACTCACAGTCGCAAGCACACCGGGTTGAAGCCATTCTGCTGCAGCACCTGTGGAAAGTGCTTTCAACGCAAGGTTGACCTTCGGCGGCACCAGGACACACACCCTGCTTTTAGGTTGACTCCTGACAATTGATTCCTTGGGAACTTCCCAGTGCAGGAATAAGGAGCATCAACCTGAGGTGTCTGCGTGGCTGCTCCGTTGTTCGTGAAAGAGTGTCGGTCCAGAAGCACCTCACACCTGCTGCGCTTTTCTATCGAGTATGATGTGTTGTGTTTGTGATGTGTTCTGTTTTCCTGAGTGATTAGTATAATAGATGAGTAAGGAGATTGCGAGAGGTGTGGGTGGGGGCTACGTGATCTGGTCTTGCGGTCTGGTTGGTTATGTGCCAGATGAGGATGTCTTCAGTATCGGGCCCAGAACTGTCCAGCAGACCCCCAACATCACACAGATGTCCAGTTTAAAGCATTGTTTTCTGAGAGTGCCTATGGTCTAAGACTGTCCCCAAGTATCTAAGGCAAAGCTGCATCTTTACTCCTGAAACCTAGTCCTCATTACAAGCAGAGGAAAGACATTACTGGGTGCTGTTGACAACACAAGCTAGATTATTTCTAGTTTTTTTTAGGATATATATTTGTGTAATTGTGTGTGGCAGAGATGTAGCTGAGCACGCTCTGACTGACAGTGTTCTGAATATGGCTATACCAGAAAAACAAAGGAATATAAACCACAATAGCATTTATACCTTGTTGCCTTTATGTATTTGTGTCATGATAAAAAAAAGACATAACATGGTAATGCAGGAATTCATACCAGGATAATAGAAACTCAGCAGATCTTACTTATAGACTTATTGGTTTCTTCAGTGTTTTTTAGCCATGCTGTACAGCATCACAACTGTTGTGCAGCGTGGCTAAAAAAAATGTAAAAAACACATGCACGTGTTCAATGGATGAGCGAGTTACAGTTTTGGAGAGGTGTGAAGTAACACAGAGGTGGGAGGGTGAAGCAACATGGCGAGCACAAGGAGTAGCAACACAGCGGTTGTGGAGAAGCAATACCAAGGAGAGAACACAGGCAAAAGAGAGCAACATGGAGCTTGCTAGACAGAGCACAATGAGCACGAATGAAGGGAGGGAAGCAAATGGGCGAGAGAGAGGGAAACAACTGGAAACCACATGCACTTTCATGGAGTGCTTAAACAGAAAGAAAAAAGTAATTCCCGAAAAATGAGCAGATGAAGCACAGAAGTCAGTCAATAAAAGAGATGTAAAAAGGCAATTGTCCCGGGTAGGGTGAAACATAAGTTGGACCGACTGAAACAAGAAAAACATCTAATAAAAAGAAAGCAAATAAGAGTGATAGTAAAACCAACCAACGGTAAGCACTGGCAGGCTGCAATCCATTATATGTCCTTAGTAAGCCCACAAAATGTCTATTGCAACCAGACTGCTTATGCTGTCTAGTAGGTTTGAGCTAAAAAGGCAGTAATAACAAAACAGCACAGGATTTATACGAGAATAATACAGCTATGTTGACAAATGTTTTATATCAAAATAACATAGGTAATGACCCCTGGATAACAAAGTCCCTTGAAGTAACAAAAGTATCTGTACAAGAATAACGAAGACATCTTCACCACTGTATTGCAGACATTCTTACAGAGCTGAGAATTGTGTGCATACAAAGATAACAAAGACCTGTATACCTTCATTAGACAACTCATAACTCATAACTCATATTAGGGTAAGAATATATACAGATAGCAGAGGCATTTACAGTATGAAAATATTTTTTTTTATTTAAGGATAAAAAGGGCAATTACAGCAGAGAGCAAAGGCATTTGCAGCTGGGCAACAAATATGTTTGAGGAGAACAAAGGCATTAATATATGAGTGACAAATATGCTTGTGCTAGGATAATTAAGGAATTTATATTAGAACAACACATGTAAGAATACTAGGAGATCAAAGACATTATTGTAATGTAACAATGACATCCATTCCACAACAACAAAGGCATCCCTTGCATGATAATAAAAGCATTAGTACAAGGACAATCTGAACATTTTTACCCAATAACAAGTCAATTTTTACTAAGATATCAAAGCATTATTATCATGGTAAATAATGGTTATGACACAATCTCAACAGAATCATCAGCAGGAGAATAGAATGTTGTACATATAGTGCAGGTGACTTTATTGGACCTCAAACATTTTAAAACAATAAAAATAAATAAAAAAACCTACCTTTCAGACGCCGGCCGCCTCGTTTCCGTTACCTCTCGATGGTGTTGGTGTCCCAGCAGTCCCTGGGACACCATCGCAGGCACCCCATGTAATCCTGGCACTGCTCTCATGCTAAACCTAGCATGAGCATAGCGCCAGTATTGGTCTGAGCAGCAAAATTAATTTCCTTTTATTAATCATTGGGGTGATTTCCACACTGTGCCACTGCTGAATAATGCAATGTATAGTTTCAGTGAATACTTTGCTTCCACTCTGCCAATGAGATATCTGTGGGCCACAGTGCACAGGATATTATTTTTGTTTTTTCCGGACGGTTTTAGTCTGGCTTTATTATATATAGGTTACGGAATAGAATACAAATAATCAAGAGAGTTTTCTGTCAGGACATCTTTCTCATTCTGCAGTATGCTGACATAAAAATCTCCAGTTGTCACTGTTGTATTATTGCTTACTAATTTAAGTAGAGCCTCTAATTCTTCTAAAAAGGATAAAAATATTGATTTGGCTTTGGTAGTCAGATAGTCAGAGTAGGTAAATGTGCATTGCTTATGACTAGTCACCTACTTTCTTTAAACTTTAGAGACACTGCTACATAATATTTAGTTTTATAGGTCATTTTAATTACTACTGGTTCAACAATTTTATCAATGAATATTAATAGCTCACCATTAACAAATTCTAAAAACAGAGTAAATTAATGAACAAATTTACTCCAAAATGACAAAAAAATCCAATAGGGGGAACCAGAGATTTGTAGTTTTAAAGTTTTAAGTAAAAGTAGCACCAAGAAGCACAAAATGCCAATGATAGTTAGCGGTCAAGGTAAAACTGGATCTAGTCACAATTTGACACTGATCGCAATGGAGCACAGGCCAGATACACCAACCAGATTAGTCTTGGGTAAAATATATTACCTTCTGACTTTAGTCCTTGATGTCCCAATTCACCACAGGAGCATACTTCTGAACCCCCTGGGACCTCAGAGGAGGCACTGAGAGACTCACAGGGTGGCAGGCAGAGGCCAACAGGAAGTCCAGTCCAGGTTATGTTGCCACCTTTCAGCTGGTCATTTGCAGGATAAGGCCTTTTGTAGCTTGTTGTGTCCTTGTAGCTTTGATAGGAGGTCAGTCTTATAACACTTAATTAATTTACTGTGCACAATTTCAACACGGATTTGGAAGCTGGCCATTATTTGCAAATATCAGTGTTTTTTGGGTTTTAATTCATAACCGTAACTGTACTTTGTGTTTTAAGTTATTTTCTGTGGATTTTTTACAAACATTTGTTCGGTGTTATAACTGATGCACACCATAACTTCACTCTAAAGTTTTGTTTTTACTGCATTTTTTTTTCATTTATTATGAACCACTTCCACAACTGTGTGCAGGACCTTGCGCCCAAACTCTGCTGGGAGGGCCTTCAGCACTGTATATGGTCTTCGAACTCTGCGGGAGGCCAAGGGCACACATCTGTGTGGATTTGCAGATCTTGAGCCTGGGTTTGCAAACCAGAGAGAGTTCAACATTGGTCTAGAAGCCCTTGCCGGGGTGCTTCGCAGACTCAAAGGTAGGGTTTATGGAACTTATAACCACACTGAGCCGCAATCTGCAAAAATTGCGGAAAGGTTAACTTTTTTTAGCTTAACCATCTGAAACAGTTGGTCAGGAGATGATTCTCCTGCTCCCTTATGGCTCCTTTTTCCTGTATCGGACACCAAAGGTTCCTATGGGGTAAAATGTCAGTCACTTTTGTGTCCCTGGATTATGTAGTATGGATTCTGTTTCCTTAACCCTGTTTCCTTAATCTTTAACCCTCTACCCTTACTCCTATCCCATGCACCCTTAACCCTCTACCCTTAACATATCTTAATTTGCAAAACTGTCATCCATTAATGTGGGGCCTCTTGTCATTGTGTATTCGATGCAATGTTTATGATGTAAAGATACTGCAATTTTGTTACCACCATGTAATAGGTCTGCACCTTTTTTATTCTACAAAATTACCAAATCGCGTTTAGACCCAAATTTACCAATTAATTAAAAGACAAATTGACCCAGTCTGTGAAAAGTGGTGAATCGTTTTGGAAACATTTTTTCAATTTTTTTTGCAGCACCCATTTTCTAATATTATGGCTCAACCTGACCACTAGTTTATTTGTAGATTTTCCAAAATTAATCCAATAAACGGTTAATAATGTTTCTGCGATAAGCCAATTAATATTACACTTACACATATTTTGTCAATTTTGGTACAATTTGACTATTATTGTTGGAACAATTCGACCCTAGCTTCGGACCAATATTTACCCTTATGCTTTGCACAACTTGGCCTTGACTTTGGGTCCACATTAAAATTATTGTGGCACGAAATCATAATTTGCAGGGCGCCTTCAAAATAAGATGTAATGCTGGCCCCAGACCTCAACTTATAGAACCGCTCCCCCTGCCCATTTATACTATTAATGTTAACATGAATGCCATTATTGTTGAATGAACAGTATTATGAAAATAAGGAACACTTTAGGTACCTGCAGCATCTTCATAGAAACGTCTTTGGCCCTGGTATAAAAGCCTTTGTCTTACTGATATGAATACGTGGATTTTAATAGGTCTTGGTGCTTCAAATGCACTTGTGTGTCGTATCCGTGTATAAATGAGTTTATTGTGCGTTCATCAATGTGTGCCTCATCATGTACATTTGGCTTCCATATCGTTATAAGACTGTCAATTTTATTATTCTATAGGTGCCTTTATTATCCCAGACATACAAACATTTGGAAACCGGAAAGAGAGGAGTTTTGGAAAAAATAAATAATCGAAAGGATTAATTTTCCCCATTGGCTTGCTTTGAAGGGGGGGACATTTTATTTTGGAGAAAAGTACATTATTGTCATTTTTGGCTTTCAACATATGGGATCTCTTGTCTGAATCGGGTATGTTGGCAAACATGTTATCCCGCTTTGAGGATCTCTAACATCCTGACATCAAAGCATAAGTTACCCTAATACAAGTGCCATGTTATCTTGATATAAATGCCTTTACTATCATGTTGTGCATGCTTTTATTTTATCCTGACCTAAATGTGTTTGTTATCCTGGCGTGATTGGCAGTTTTATTCTGGTGTAAAGGCCAAAGTTATACTGGTATAACTACCTTTATTCTCCGAGGGTAATGCGGATGTTACCCAGGTATAGATGAGTATACATGTTTTGGCTCTCAGTGGGTGACTGCCTGTGTTTTATGTATAAGTGCCTTTGCTATATAGGAATAAACGCTTCGGTGATTAGCTATACATACATGTGTTACACATCTATTTGGGTTTCTTGGTATAAATCCTTTTGACTTGTATGAATCTATTTTTATTGTGGTAAAATAAGTGAATTATCCTTGCGTGTGGATTTTTGAGTTTTAATTTCTAGGTGATCCTTTTAAAACTGTCTGTAATATTTTTGCAAACATGCCTGTGTCATTACTGATATAATGGCTAACATTCTACTTCTAATGTCTGTGTAGCAGTCACATGAATAGTATAAGTTCCTGTATTTCCCAGTTTAAAATGTACTGTGTTATTATCATATGAAATTGTATGATTATGGCATAAATGCAATAACCAAATACTGTGGTTAACACAGGTGTTTTTACCATTGTTCAAATGCCTCTGTGATCTTTGTAAATATCATTGTGTGTTTTCTTTCAAATGCTTCTATTACGCCTGTGATAAATGGTGTATTGTATTGCAATCCTGGTATAACACCAGTTAGTTTCTTCTTCAACTTCACTTTTATGCATGGCTCAACCAGTTATCAGCTCCCTCTTCTCTTAGTATAGTGCCTTGTGATACAGTGCGAGAATGTCTGTGTTTTTCTGTTTTGAATGCATTTGAAGCTTGGTATAAATTCAAGCACTATTATAATTAAACTCCATTTTATATCATGGTATAAAAGCCTATGTTACCTTTGCATTAATTACTAAATGCATGTCCGTTTGTGCCCCAAAAATAATGGGGTAAGGAGAAGGCTTTGTTGGTAAAAAACAATGTGACAGCCAATTTATCAGAGAGGAAAGATACAGACGAACACCATACCAAAGACGGAAGATTGAATGGATGGTTTTACTTTTAAAACACTGTTCCTACCTGGAAATAACCAACGTTTACCTCCCTGAGACTCCTGATCTCAATGATGGTGTCCGATTATTTTGGTAAATTTGTAAAGCTTCCAAATACCGTGACACGACTTTTTAAATGCATTTGTGGGGTGTGAACCGTATTCATAGCCTTGTGAAGCAGCATATATACAAGTGACATACATTTGCCTGGATTAAAGGTTGGACAGGTGGTTTAAAGGGTATTTTTCAGAGATCCTTTAAAAGAGACGAAGTAGGAGGTTGGATTATTTCTTAGGGCATTAGCCATTTCCTATATTTATCAAGCAACTCATGGCTGTAATTAGAGAAGTGTGGTGCATGCATGCATGAATGCTGGTATTCTGCTAGCTGGGGGCCATCTGGCAGATGTGCAGTTTACAGTGATTCAATTACATGCTTGCTTAATGAATGAAGGTCACGAGCAAACTTAAAGCACTGTAGTTCAGGTTTTATTGGTGGTAAAGCAGGAATGTCAAGAGCATAAGAGGTCTAATGCAGCAGTTCGCTCTACAAAGCAGGTGGATTTTGGGTTCATGTGTTGAACTGATTTTGAGGATGATATCTTCATGCCTTGTGATGCTTAACGCTGTGCAGAGACCAGACCATACCTGGAAAAAAGAAATCTCGGATATAATACAATAAATACAAAAACTGAGAAACAGTTTGATTGAGTTCATTGCCTGAAATTCATTAATATCTAATAAATTCATTGCTTCTTGTACATTAGGAAGAGTGGTAACTTTCAAGCAAGACTAGCAGCTCTCAATATATGAAAAAAGAGAAAAGTTAGAAATAAATAATTCATTAGATTTCCACTTAAAAAGCACACTGATCCTAAATTAATGTAATTAAATTTTCTTCACTCAGACACCAAGTATTGGTGTGGAAGGAGCACCCTCAGCAAACCTACTCCAACCTCTATCCATCACCTCTTGTCCTCATGAAGTAAACCTACCATCTCATTTAAAAAGGCAACCGGAACAAAACCCCTACTAATAGCTAAAAATACAATTACCTTTACGCTTCCTTTCGTCCACACATTTTAAACTGGTCTCATGGGATGTTGTTAAGTCTAAAGACGTCTTCATAATAGTCTTTGGCTTATACTTTGTCGCTGCTTTTTTTTAGTAAAAGCGCATTACATTTTTTATGTAAAAGCAAATGCTTTGACCAAATACTGAAGCTCCAATAGCCATAACGTGAACAAGAAGTCTGAGCATGCCAGAAAAGAAGACAACAGCTAGCAGCATGACAAGGAAGGGAAAGACTACAGCTTGGTGTCGGAAAGAGCTATGAGAGATTGGAGTGGAAATAGATCCCTCCCGAAAACAAGATAACAACACTTTGTGCAGTGTTTGCACGGTACAAAGCACCATAAAACATGGCATTAATGTGCTTACCATTTAAAAGGCAGTAGGTGCAGTGCAATTTTGCACCAAGCTAGAGCCCACACAGCACTTTCTAAATCCAGGTCTAAGAGCTGTGAACATGAGAGGCAGAGTCAGGACCCCTCCTGGTGTAGGTCTGAGCGCTATGAAGGTGACAGGGATTGAAACATCCCTGTGTGGAATAGAGAAAAATGTGAGTATGAGAGAAATGGAGCCTGGCCCACTTGGAAGGGACCGGAAGAGCTGTGAGAGAGACAGGTTTGCAGGCAAGCCTCTGTCTACCATTCAGCGAGAGAGCTGAGATTGACAAACCTGAATATAGCACCTTCCTGTTGTGGGACAGAGAGAGAAGATAAAAGGCACAGTGATAGCCTCCATCTGGTGTTGATTACATTGAAAGGGAAGACCAGTGATCCTCTTGCAGGGCAGCATCACCCTGCATGTTAAGGTTCTTGCGATTTGTTTAGATGTGTTTACAATTAGAAGCGAGAAAGAACAGCAGTCAAATCCCTACTTTAGATTATGCTTCTCCGAGTCCCAATCCATGTGTCGTACACCCTGCCGCATCTTTCACAACGTTATCGAGCACCAGCGAATGTGGAGGGCCTAGGACAGGAGCCGTGTCTGGGTCTAGAAGAGAATTCATTCAAAAAGTTACTCTGTACAATAGAGAACATTTTTAATTTCAACCTTGTTCAGAATCAGAAAACGTTGCCTTAATGGTATATGATTTTTATTTCTTCCAAAGATATTTTATTGTTTTTACCGATTTTAATTTACATCGAGCCTGGCCCTTAGTTCAAAACTATAGATTAAATCCACTCACCCCTCAATTTCCTCGACAGGTCGACATAGACATGATTTTAATAGGCTTCCAATGCCTTGAGGGATCATCCAGCTCCCATTATTGTCTAAGTTTCCATATTCTTTTCATGGTCCTGAACATCCACTAATTTCAAAGATCTCAAGCATCACAGACACCCCATGTTTATCAGCTAAGTTGCCAAATAGTTTACTAAGGGCCTCCACATCTGTTCGTATTTATGGCTCATGTTTTGTAACTATCAAGTTCATTTTACATTGGCCATCATCAACCAAAGTTTACTTAGCCACTCATGGATTCTCAGAATGATGGCCAATTACTATTTTTGTTCAATCTATTCTTTCGTTGCTAAAATCATATGGGTTGCTATGCTCCAATCTTTGTTAGTAAGTAATTTATGATCAATGGGTTGGAGGTGCAACAATATGATGGCAGGTTCTGGAAGCAGTGTGTAACCCATTACCCTTTTAGTGATTCAGGATTTCTTTCCAAAACATTCATAAACTGGGCCAGAGCCACCAAATATGTTATCTTTTATCTCCTCTTGGCTACAAACTCTCAAACACAACTCTGATGTGTACGGCTACATCAATTTCAGTCGTTTAGGTGTTGGATACAATAGTGTCATGTATTTGTATAGGGATTCTCCATTGTTGACACTTTTACACATGGACAGTATATATGACCAGAGTTTATGCCATTGTTTTTTTGAGACTATGTGCTTCAGGATATTTTGCCACCTCCTTGTGTAAGACCACTGCCCCTCAGAGTCTCTGGATAGTATCAAATAGATTTTAGAGCTAAGTCCTTATGGAGAGGTTTAACTAGGAGAAAGCTTTTTTCCAGCCTGTAGGCTGAATAGTGGCTGCCACTGTCAGGCGGAGAGTGCCCAGAGTCTCAGCTGCCAGTACTTTATGTGGTCCGTTTTCTTTCATTTGAACTCTTTCTTATAGTGCTCAAATGTATAAATGTCTGTTCTGTCATAAAAGTACCTAAGCACCCGACACCCTACCTCTGCCCACCCTTCCCTCAAATTTCTGGGTGAAAATGTGGATTTCTCCATAGCGACATCTATGGGGACGGGAATGATATCAGGGCTTGATTTTTTGTAATCATGTCCCATATTTCCATCGTGGGTTTCAAGATCTAAAAGCCATAATACACTGGGGGTCTATCGACTTTAAAACAAAAAATAACAGAACTCCCACAGGTATATTAGAGAAAAACTCATTAATATCACTTTTCTACCATCCCCTTGTGAGGCAGATCAAAAACAACATGAATACGAAAAAACTCTATACACACATATATATGTATCTATCAACACTCCTCCTTTCAGCAATGGCAGTCGGCACTAAACTGCTAGTGGTGCCTAAAGCATTGTGGGCGTCTTGCCGCTCTCCACTGGACAATACTTCCAAGACTTCACACCATCCACAAGAGTACAGGCACTCGGAAGAGAAAAAAGGAGAGAAAGACAGAGAGAACATCACTATACATAACCACAGAAGAAACATTACATCAGACAATTTTGTCTGTCTGTAGAATTAATCACATCTATGAAAAATTATCACTGTGCAGTTATGAGTTCCATTGATCATGTATAAATGTCCAGAGTAAGGAAATTGTGACAAAAAAAATGATCAGCGTGTTTCGGTGGAGTAATGTTATAATTCCACCTTTTTCAGGGCATAAAAATATGTAATCGTCTGTAATGTAACATACGACACATATACAGAGAACCTATAAACAAAATAAAACAATAAATAATACATGCAGCCTTAGAAAGGGTATTTCAGTACGGATACTATAAAACTGTTGGTTTTAGTAAGGCCAAATGTAAAAAAATCATGAATGGTAATTTGAAAACAGGTAATTCTATTATCCCAAATGATAGTGATAAATTACTAAATATGAACAAGAAATTGATAAGGATGGAATTACACACCAAATGTTTAATTGATTATTGGAAAACAGATATGATTCCAGTAAGCCTTTAGATTAAGAATGAGCCAGTGTTGTTTAGTCAGAATGAGAAATGTAAACATACTTGGACCCTAATTGCCAATCACTGCAGTAGAGATCAGATGTTATTAATTATTGAAAGGGCTTATGATGTGAACCTAATAAAGAAAAAAGAGACTGAGGATCTTGAACAGATGTTGAGAGAGAATTACTGTGGGACCTCTCACCATTAACCTATATTGTAGCAGATGGTCTCTTGTAATTGGCCACAGTTCACATCTGCGTGTTTGGTCCGAGCACAATCCCCTTGGGTATCCTAAGTAGGAAAGGCCACCTATCCTTTCAAATACTTTCTCGGCGTCAAGTGACACCACTGGATCCTCCCATAGGGCACATTTTCTATGAGATGAAACACTATGGGCCTGATTCATGAAAAGTTGGCGCCTTCTGTATGCCATTTTTTTGACGCAAAAGCGGTGCAAACTTACAAAATACAATTATATTTTGTACGTTTGCTCCACTTTTGCATCAAAAAAATGACACAAATGTGGCGCAAAAAAAGTATAAATATGGGCCTATTTGGGTTGTCTGCGGATCATCAGTTGGGGACAAAACCAGATTGGTCAGGGTGGATTAAGAATGGCATGTTGTTCATTAATTGGCTTGCCAATACGTTTATGAATATTTTGGTGTCCAAGTTGAGAAGAGTAATGGGAGAGTATGCTTCACATAGATGTAGAGATTTGCCCTCCTTATGTATAAGTGTAATATGGGCCCCCACGATAGTAGGTATCACTGCCTGATTACAGGAAGGAGTTAAATTCAGACACTAACCTTGGGATACTTTCCAACCTGAAGTGCTTATTGAGATGTAAGTCATTAATGGCTTTCAAGATCTCCTCTGAGGTTAATAATTCTTCCAGACCAAGTCTATTTGCACTTGACAACCTCGGCATCTCTGCTGAGCCAATGAAATTGACCATCCTATTTAGGTCTGCCGAACATAATGCTGAGTAGTACTATTGAAATGCCGGTGTTTTCCCATATCCCCACTGATTGGTTCACCCCTATTGTTCACCCCCATTTCTTCTCATAGAGGGAATTCTCCCAATTTGTCTTTCTCTCCCAAACCTTCATGCTAGAAAAGAGTCTGTCCTATTGTCTTTTGAATAAAATTTTTGAGGTAGGCACAGTAAAGCTTTTTCCACGCGCTCGGTGGTCAACAGAACCAGGTTCCTGTTGCTTTAGGTACAGTATGCAAGGATTTAATTTCCTCTCTCGGTTTAAGGGTCTTTCACCGCCTTAAACTCAACTATTAGTGTCTTGCAGAGTAGTTTATACCCCTGTCATTAGCTAGCTCTTTCCGCAATACACTGGCCCCTAACAACAATTTTAAAGGCATCCCTTAGAATACTCAGGGAAATCTCACTCGTATCATTTTCTTGAAAGTAATTTGAAATAGATTCTCTGAGTGACTGGGCAGCCACCCTATCTAGGAGGATAGATTTGTCTCCAGGACCCCCTTGTGCATGTGCTGCCAGATCAATCTCCTTCCTAAATAAACACAGAATGATCCGATATTGCCATCTACCGTGCAAGATGCTACATGTCCTTTCCACCCATTTATGTGTCCCATACGCTAGGTCTATATGCAAGTATAATTTGTGCATGTGAGAAACGTAGGTGCACTTTTGTGTTATAGGATTCCTGTTTGTCCAAATATCTATTAACCTGGCTTCTCTGAATCCATCTAATAATGATTGTGCCATTACACCTTGGAACTAGCGTTCCTGATGGTGTCTGTCAATCTGTGCATATATATTTAAATCTTCTACCCTTTTGTACGGGCTCCAGTCTCTAATTTTAACCAGCATTTGAGTTAAGAAGGTGTCTTGTGCCATATTTGGGGGGTATATATATATATTAGGAATACTAAAGCTCCCTTCAGAACGATGTCCGACCAAATATATAAAGAACCTTCTTTCATATCCTTCACTACTGTAATCTTATCCAGTAGGAAGTCCCAATGTAAACCAATCATGACACCCCTTCTTTTCTTACTAGTAGCTGTGAAAAATCGTGTAGAGTGTACATCAGAAGAATGGAGGTATGTTTCTTAGAGACAGATAATATCTCAGAGAGTTTCCCTTTTCTCCATCCAAATTTTGCACCAGTTAACTGGCGAAATTTTCCCCCGTACATTCCAAGACACGTTTCTCACCATTCTTGTGTACATTCGCTGTTCTGTCTACGGAGGACAAGGGTTTGTGGGTTCTACTTAGGTAGCCAGAGTCTAAAGTAGTGGAAGCTGTGTCTAATTGTGTTTGCACTTGTTGGTTCCCATCAACCTCCCAACTTTGGAACTGTACTCAGTTCCCTCTCCCCACGGCCATCTAGCACCCCTCCCCAACATCCTCCCCCCCAAAACAGGCATTGAAAATCAATTCATGCGTAGGTCAAGCATGCTGAAGCCTACTCTTCAACCCTCGTCCCCATCCAACTACCTCCTTATTTTCAACAATTGCTCTGACTGTTCATTCCATGACAAAAAGCAGTTATATCTATCATGGACATTGTGAAGTTAGACCGAGTAATAGCTATAAACCAACCTAAGTCCTGTTATATCGAGTAGACAGTACTTCTCTCAGCCATCCTGTTTTCTTTCCATTGCTGTTCTCTCAGTACCTTTCAGTGTAATTTCTGTGTCGATTTTCTAGGGGCTTTACATTTTTTACATTTGTCATTTTTACATTTGCCTTACTTTGTGTCAATTTTACTCCTCTGACTGCGGTGATGGGGCATCTTTTGCTGGTCCCAAAACGTCCTGCACCTCCTTCACTGTGCAAATTGCATTGAATCTAGAGTCAAACTGAAATCACAGAGCAAATGGGAAAGTTCATCTGTAGTGAATTTGCCTTCTTCATAGTTCCAATATTCAGGCCAATTGGTGGCATTTACCATATCCTGGTGAGATGTTCTGGTAGAGATCTATAGTCTGGTCTTGAAAAGTAGGTGTCTCGGACTTTTTTTGTCTCTCATTATTTTATTCTTGGTGAAGGAGGTTGCTGGATTCACAATATTGTCTCTGGGACGAGCTCCCGGTGAGTCTCTTGGAGCTCCTACACTATGCCCTAACCAATGAAATATCAGTAGCCAGACCTTCTTTTAGGATGAAGCAAAGTAATTTTTGGGAATAGCATTCTACTTTACGTTCCGAATCCTAATGTTGTTGCATGGTGAGCGACCTTCAGATCTGTGCATTTGTCCAATAGGGCCCTGTCCACATGTTGTCTTCTATCTGAGGGCCTGATTTAGAGCTCAGCAGATGGGTTACTCCATCACAAGAGTGACGGACATCCCGTCCGCCGAATTCTAAATCCCATTATAGCCGATGGGATTTATATTTCTGCAGACAGGATATGTGTCACAGTTGTGACGGAGTAACCCGCCCGCCCAGTTCTAAATCAGGCCCTTAGCCTGCAGGTCTTGAGTCTTTTCCAGTTTCTGGTTCATAGCAACTACATCATCCTCACTGGTTGACACTCGCTCTCCTCAAGTTTGAAGACATGTTTTTGATATCTGACAGAACCACGACATTTCTGTAGTGGCCATATTTGAACTTATATCATAGAGGTCACTGAAGAGGCTCTGCACATCCTAGTACCAAGACTTACATCTGGTACCAAGACTTACTAATGTCTTTCTTTGTTTTTCGCCCTTGCATTTCACGAGTCTTAGTAAACTCCTTATTTCCTGGTTAGTGCCATTTCACATATTCAGTATAGTTACAGCGGTAGCTGCTCCATTCATTACACATCTTCCCTGAAGCATTTTAGCATGTCAGTCTCTCTGAAACTACATAATTGCAAGAGGACTTGTTAATTTGTCCTACATTCTGGATGACCAAGGAACGTTCTGTAATGAAATTGACCTTTAAAGTTTAGTTATAGGTGTATGTTATGCTGTCTCAATGAAGAAGTTAGTGTAGCCACATATTCATTATTCCCCCCACTGTCCTCGTCCTCAAATGCGACACACTCCTTTAGTGTTAGTGGAAGGATTTTTATTACATTGATGAAAAAGCCTTGTGTAATGCCCCCTTAGAATTACCACATCATTACCATATCAGATTTGCCTTGGATAAGGGTAAGCAGGCCATCCGTATTCTTTTTTGATATGTCGGCAGCCTTTGATACACTTTCACATTCATTAATTCTTCAACACCTGCCAGAGATGGGCATTTGCAGCCTGGCACCGAGATGGTTACGGTCCTTCTTGGACCAACATCAGGGATTCACTCTGGATAATGTTTCTTCAGGAAAAAAAAGGCTTAAATATGGCGTTCCCCAGGGTTCGACACTGAGCCTTACCTCATTCAATGTATACTTAACTCCTTTCAAAACAATAATTGAATAATTTGGATTTAATCTAGTGTCATGTTGATGATGCACAGCTGATCTCCTTGATGGGTCACTCTAACAATATTTCTGTAACCTCTTTTGAAATGTGCTTAACCAAGGTTATTGAGTGGGTGTGCAGTAACTTGCCTAAATGCAACTCAGACAAAATGGAGACTGTGGCTTTGGTCCAAAATAACTTCATGGTAGGTTTCATCCCTACTTTCCAAGTAAAATCTTTAGGTCTAGCAAAGCCATGCTATTTACAATTCCAACTTTTAAATTGCAAAGAAAGAGTGCTGAACTGTTCTCCTTCCTAGCAGAAAAAGTTTGGAATGAGCACCCGCTGGCCATTCTCTACACCAAACCTCAGTCTCATTTCTGAAAACGACTGAAAGCCTGGTTATTTGCTAGACCGTAAACTTACGGTGCATTGGACTGTGCTCTGGTTATTTGGCTAGGTCTGATGCCTCTGTAGTAGCTGTTCCTGCTTTAGAAATTAGACCATTCATTCATCATGGAAGCTTGAGGAACCAGTCTGCCCCCTTCCTGGTACAGTCCAACATGGATGCCCACTCTTGCTGTGCTTTAGAACGGGCACCATGTCCCACTTTCTCATTACTGCTGCAAACCTGCTAACAACATTACATACCTGTTTGTGAGTAAATAAACCAGAGTCCTGCCATCAGAAGAGCACCAATCACAAAGGCTGCAAAAACAATGCCGACAATAGCTTCCAAGCCAAGCCCTTGGTGCATTTTAGCTACAAAGGAAAGAGAAGGTAATTATAGAATAAATAAATTAGCAGTTAATTTTAAAATGCATCAGTAGATAAAGACATGAGAGATTACATGTAATATATATTTTAAAAATATTACTAAGTAAACAGTGTAAAGATATTCAAGTTTATGTGACATAAAAGCTGATATAAAATGGTACAAACATGATATAAATTAAGTGGTATAAAGATATTAGAAACCAAATAGTATTAAAGAAATTGAAAGTTTATGTGAATGGTATAAATATACTAAAGATTGAATAGTTTTAAGGCAGTTGGGATTTAATTGAATAAATATATTAATGACCGAATGTAATAAAGACATTAGAATTTGCAAGGTACAAACATATTACGTGTTATGTGGTATAATGAAAGAGGTTAAATGGTATAGATATGCTGAAGATTAAATGGTATAAGGTACTGAAGACTGAATGGTTTAAGGATGTTCAAATGATATGGGACACAGATACATTGAATGGTATACAAATGCTGATGATTAAATGGTATAAAGACATTAGAGATATAAAGGATTAAATGATACACAGACATGATATTAAATGAAGAAGTATAACAGCATTTGAGGTTTAATGGTATTAATACATTATAACAACAATGCCATAAAGCCATTACAGATCCAATGATATTAGTTTAAACTGATTCAATGTTATAGAGGCATTAGAGATTGAATGTTGTTACTACATTAAATATTCAATTATGTAAATATAGCAGACACTGAATGATATTAATGCATTGGTATAAAGGCATAGACCTTTCATGGTGTTAGGAAATTATGGTACAAAAGATTCAATGACAGCAAATCAATAGAAGAAAAATAGTAGAAATGACAACTACTCAGCTGCTTTTGTTTTTGAAGACTGATCTTGGGAAAGATCAATACATTACACTTCCAAGATTGCCTCTTGAATAGCATATGCAGCAGTAATACCTACTAACCTGTAGAAGACACTAAAACATTCAAGAAAGAGAATTGATGATCACAGTCTTAATCCTAACAAAACTCTACAAGTGGTTGAATTTTCATTTTTATACAGTTTATGAGACAAATGCCCTGGTTACCTGATGTTTCCTTTCCATTAGACTGCTTTTTCTTGAACCAGCTGGGGCTACTACTCAACATTTCAATATATGATACATAATTACTATTCCAATATGTGTGTCACCTACATGTCCCTTGTTGGTTGCACTGGAATTTAACACTGTGTTCTGGGAGATGGATCCCACCTATCACATTCTTCACTTTGCTTCAATTTACCAATTTCTTTGGTTGCTTTAGGGCTCCTCAACCACTGAGCTATTCTCTGATGGGCATACCATATCTTAGCCATATTCAAAATGGTTTGGTAGCTCTTCTCTGTTTTTTTCATCAAGTGACCAAACAGTATCAAACCAGAATGGTATCTCCTGCTCTCTAGAACTCTGAGGTTCTGGCTAGTGCAATTAAATTACACTGGCAAGGGGATTCTCCTGGTCTTTTTACAACTTTGATGAAGTTAATCCATTAGATGTTAGAAATTCTGAAATACAGAATTGAAGTTGGAAATACGAAGCAGGATTCCAGACTACAGATGAGAGCGTATCAATGCAGGTGTGCAACACTTGGCCAAAGTGTAGCAATCCCTTGTATAAATACCAAAACACTTACCAGATTGCAGCAGACCTACATGCATGTTCGTACGCATATCATTCTTCATAATGCTGGGTTTCCAGCCTGAGGAGAATATGATCAACAAATGAAGTTAGAGAAATCAATTCTTCTGAAAAAGCCTCCATAAACACAAGTGATTGTAAGATGTATAATCTTTCTCTGATAATTATTCAGTATGATTGAACCAAAATAACGAAAAAGGTATGATGTATACAAGTAAACTTGTCTGCTATGTAATACTGCAGATACAAACAATTGTATCCAATGTTTATTATCTGAGGTTTTCAATAATATGTAATACTAATCAATCCATAATCATTTTGCATGGATACATGTGTGCTGTTGAGCCAATTTAGATAAAGTTATATCACGATTTCAAAGAACATCAAAAAAGCATTTTGAGCTCTGATTTTGGAAATGTTGAGAAAAGGTTCACAATATTCTACATATTTTAATATAAATGCCACCATACGTGTGATGTCTGGTGGCCATTTATCCTGGAATAATTCACAGCAGATGTCGTATATTAAAGGGAGAAACAAGTTGCAAAATGCTACTCCAGTTTCAAAAGGTACTGCCCAATTGGAATAGCTTAAATAGCCGATCCAGACTTAATGACATTAAAGAGGTCATTTAGATTGTTTTTGGCTTTAAACAGGGAGCAAAAAGTCCCAAATAGCAGTTCTAGCTTGTTCTTGTCAGTTTTTTTGTGTCATTTATACTCAACTGCAAAAATGAGGCACCTAGGTTGATTATCAGAATATTGACTACAAAAGTATTGTGCTACAAAAATATGGGCAAACAAAATATCATGAAGGAAAGTGTACATAGGTAACACAGATTTATTATTCCTAACCTATATATATGCTATATATATATATATATTTGTGTATATATACATATATGTGTGTTCACTGAAAAAAACAAAGGTTATATGTGTGTTATAGCTAGGTAAATATGTCAGTGATAACATTAATGTTTTGAACTATAAAATAAACACAGAAATTCACCAGTTATATTTAGCAGCACTAACTATAACTTGCGACCCCGCTATGCACTGCTTATGACCTCACATATAACATCACTCATTACATATTCCATGACATCATTTATGACATTACTGATGATATCATCCAAGTGTCTTTTGTACACATTGCTCTTTAAATGGTTATACCATTAGAGCTATGAAATTAAGTGCAACATAGCTCAGAATAATATGAAGCATCTTTACTGTTATCACACATACAACCCTCATAGGTAAAGCAAGCTTGTGATATTTGCAAAATTGATCCTATACCATGCACTTCATAGGTAGAAATGATAACGTATCCTGCACACAGGGCCGGCTTTGGTGCTGGTGGCTCCCAGTGCAACAATTTTGTTTTACGCCCCCGCCCATACCCCTGCTCCCCAGATTCCTTCACTACCACCTGGCAAAAGTGCCCCTTATCTCTCCATAGCCCCTCTCTTACAGACATGTCATTTGTTTTAAAGTGCTGGTAAAACCTGGCTTACTAATCCGCTCAGCTATCCACATAAAATACAGATTTGTTCTTTGCAGCAGGCATCTTAATCCTCTGCACTACTTTATGGCAAGTTAAATCTGCTGCTAGACAAAACTCCATCTCTCTCTTTCTAGCAGGTGCATTAATCACAAGAGTTATCTTGACATTTTTATTGCTGCCTGAAAGCTGGAAGCACAAGGAACTCTGCATCAGGTGCTTTTGAATTGTAAGTGATTGCTTTATCACAGTCCCCCTCCCCGATGTCAGTGCCCCTCTCTCCAGGTCAGTGGCCAGTACAGCCTCACCTGTCACACCCTACTAAAGCTGTTCCCCAACCTCCACATGGTGTTCAATATGTATACAACTGTTCAGGGCAAACCAAGTTGCTCCAGATACTCAAGTCCACTCTTTACAGGTATCAAATCCCTGACAGTCACTGAACCTACATTGAGAAATTACATTGATGTGAGTAGAAAAGTGGGTACATTTAATAGTATTTTTTTTATGGAGAGATCATACTCTGTACCACACTGTTTACAGACAGTGAAACTTTTATGTGAAATACACCACAGAATATTAAAAAGTATCTACTCAGCACAGTACACACTATGCAAAACTTGTCCAAAGACGGACTATTCACTCAAAATAACCAATGTCTGAAGGTGCTAAAGATCAAACTACCTGCAACCTTTATGCTGTGGTGAAAACTTTACAGATAGCCCAACTTCTAAAGCAAAACAAACACATGTACATAGGTTGGTACCTACTGCACACAGTCTCCAATGTAAAGTAGAAATTTTCATGTCTAATAACTCAAGGCTGCTTGTGATACTTAGTATTTAGTATGTAGAATCTTTGTCCTGTTGGAAACACTTTCTACGGTACCAAAAAACTTGTGTGGAACATAATGTCACCTGCACACAGAGTTACTCTCCAATACAAACCTTTATATGATGTTCAGTACCTCTACACTCCTATGATACATTAGTAGCAAATGCGTTGTGTAAACGTACACCGATTAGCTGGACAAAGGTTGTACAAAATTAGGTAGAAAAGTGATAAGGTAGCTACCCGCCACTCTGAAAACTAAAAAACAAACTAGCACACTCATTGGATGATGTTATCAGTGCTATCATAAATATTGTCATAGAACATGTCATAAGTAATGTTGTGTGCGGTCAACAGCAGTGCATGGCGGGACGCAAGTCATAGTTAGTGCTGCTAATTATAATTGATAAATTTCAGTTATTTTTAGTTCAAAACGTTAGTGTTGTCACTGATAAATTCACCTAACTATAAAGGTGCTTTAATCAGTGAATTTCTAAGGTTTTCTTTTTTTTTTTACAAAAACAGATTTTTTTTTATCACACATAACTATAAACTTACTTTGACCTTTGTTTTTGTTTTTTTCAGTGAATTTCTATGTTTTTTTAATGAAAGGTAAGATTTTATTGCCATACATAAATCCACCCCACGTCCAGGCCCAGCAGCCAAACCCCCCCACATACCGCCAACCTCCCACATGCAGCCAATCCCCCACATACAGCCAAACCCACAGGCAGTTGGCAACAAGACCAACTATAAAGGCAGCCAACCCCACATTACCATATGTAATGCCCTTGTGGCCTCCCTCCCTGAACCTTATTTGGCCTTAGGGACCCCCATCTCCCTGGGCCTTTTTTTAATTAAAAGGGAGGTGGGCCGCGTAAGTATAAATATTTGCTGAAACAAACTAAGGTTAAAGTAACTTTATAGTCAGGTGAAAATTTCTGTGACAACGTAATGTTTTAAACTTTCAAAAATCGCTGAAATTCACAAGTTATAGTTATCTCTAGTAGCTAAAATGTGTGCCTTAAAGGAACTATAACTCATGCCCCCGCCATGCACAATGTTGTTGTATGAAAGTGGAGTATTATGTAATAAGGCTGGCTAGGCTTCACTTTGCAATACTTTCAAAATACTGCAGACTGGGTCCTTTGGATTAACGCTAGTAAATCCCTAGCTCAGTCCTCATAGTATGGCACAGAGCAGTCAGGCTCTATTACAGGAACATGTGTTAAGCATTTCAGAGCACCAATGTGGAGGAGCAGAATTTGTAAAATTAATTTAGACACCAAAACTAATACAATCAGGTCAGTATAACCAGAGTTATAGATTTTAGAAGGAAAATAAGTCAGTGCAGCTCATTACTGCAACACTTTAGCCTTGCAGTCAATGGAGAAAACCACAAGGGACATATTGTCACTTGCAGGTTGAGTCCAGTGGAAATTACTGAGGGTTAAGATGATGCAGGTCCCAGGACAGCCATAACAGTCAGTTGAAGAGATATCCTGGTTTTCCTTGGTGTTGAAAAGGGAGCTGCAGGAGTGCTGATTTTACCACTTAGACGGTGCTGGTGAGGAAACTAGTGTAAAAACACAACAGGGTCACTCAGATGGATGGTTGGAGATGCTGTGGAGTTTCCTTGAGGTGCACCCTCGAACAAAGGTAGTGGTAGCTAGACTGGCCACCAACAAGCCTTGGCAACAACAAAAACAGCATACGGTTACTTTGATGTCCTAGAGTCCAGGAGAACACAGTAGCTGCCTGAAATTTGTTGGAGGTCAGGTTTACATTTCCCACAATGCATGAGACCATTTACTTTTATCGATCCCTCGGCAGGCCAAATAGCCAGTGCTTCTTTGGTTCTAGGAGCGTGCTTTACCTGTGGGCTGCAGAGGACTAGTACCTCTAGTCTAAGGGATATCTGGGGTCGCTTTGGTGCTCAGAGAAGTTCTTCTTCCTTTTGGAACCATTCTCTGGTCCGAGACTAGTCACAGTCAAGCAGTTGCAGGTTGGTTGCCACAGGTGTACGGGAGGTGACACCTATCGCCCAGGCAGACCTTTGTTTCTGACTCTTGGAATTGTTCACACCTCTTGACAGGGGGTCAGATTCCTGTCTTGGCGGAGGCAGCTGCAGGCTGCCAGCCAGAGCACAGAAGAGGCTGGGAAAACCAGGTGGGCAACCTCTAAGGTAGCCACCTGGGTGGATGCCACATTAAATATGACTCTGGAATAAAGTTAAGTTTAATGAGGCAAGTCGTTTGATACCAAACATGACACTTTTCAGTGGGACCATAATGGAGTTGGCATCCTCAGGATGCCCGGGTGCTAGCCCATGGTAGCCCATGGCCCTCAGACCACTTATAGTAGCCCTTAATGGAAATAAATGACTATAGGGACATATAAGCTTGCACTTCTATGTCCACACCTTTAATATAATGCACCCTGCCTTGTGGGCTCAGGAGGCCTAACTTAGGGGTGACTGGCATATATTAAAAATAGTGCTTTGTCCTTGTGACACATGGTGAGGTCAAAATAGAGTTTGAGCAGTTTGCACTCCTCCTACAGTTTGCAATACAATGGCGGCTGTCAACTGTTTACTTGGGTCACTCAGGTTGCTTCAAGCTTTGGTGACCCCTTTTACTCCCATTCCTGGGTACCACTAGTACCATTTACCAGGGGGGTGGGATTAAAGTCCTTGCCAATTATTGATACCAAATCACATACATCATACTTAAGAAAAGAGCACTGAGGCCTGGTTAGTAGGTTCCTGTGCACTTTCTGAGTCATAACAATCAGCATTCCGCAAAAAGTGTGGGGCAGACCATACAAAAAGGGCACTTTCCTACAGTTGTCATCAATGATGTAATTTCAGATGTTGCAGTGATGTCATCAATGGTATCACAGAGCTTATAATGAGTGATGTAATATGTGAAGTAATTAGCAGTGCAAAACATATCTATGAGTCCTTTAACATATTTTTAATATGGCATTTTGTGTGCTGAAAAATGTTAAAATAAAACCAACATGTTGCTGAGTCTTTTTTATGTTTTTCTGTCCACAAAATGCAATCACAAAAAAAAACACAAGGGGGCCTTGCACTCCAGCTGATGGCATAACACTCCAGCTAGAAATGCGTTAAAAATATGGTAAGAAGACTTACTGTTTTTTTATGTTGCTGGGGTGCTGCTACACTCCTTGCAGCCACCTCACAACATTAAACAACATTTAAAAAAGGTGTGGTGCTGACCCTCCCTATTCTAGGGGCACAACCACCCTAAACAAATTACAAACAAAAAAGCTCTTGCAAAGCATTATGGGGTGCTCCTTGAAACAACAGGGAATAATAAATGAGTGGCTCCTGCTATGCATAGTGTTGTTATCAATGATATATAGTCAGATGTCAGTAGGGAAGTTCTCAAGAAGTCCCTGACCATGTCATGAGTGATATAATATGCAAGGGTAGTGAGCAACGCATGGTGAGGAGGGAGGGCGCGAGTTATAGTTACTTCAGAGCAAAAGTTAGCGTTCTTTGGGAAACCTATAACTGATACATTTCTGTGTTTTTTACATTTAGAACAGTAGGTTTTAGCTGACATTTTCATCTAACCCAAAACATCCCTTTAACCATTGTTTTTTCAGTGAATTTCTAATTTTTTTTTGGTTAAATAGTGAAATAATATTACAACTCCTAACTGTAACGTCACTTGAACCTTTGTTTTTTTCCAGTTAATTCCTATGTTGTTTTAACATGAAGTGCAACGATCATTGCTGAGTGCGGCAAGGTGTCAGGCGCTCAACAGCCCCGTTAACAAGCCCTGTACCCAAACCCCCGTAGGTGTACAACTCCCATTGTTTGGGGAGGGTTCCATGGATCTGTGGTCCAACAAGGCCCAGGAAGTCATGATCCCCCTCCCTGCTTATATCCATATTTGTTTGAATTTTTTTTTTGAGGACTTGGCAACCGAGACCCTGAGTCTTACCATGGTGGCTGCAACTTTTCTTTTTTCTTTTTTTTTTTGGAGCCAGCCAATCACAATAAATGGTTGAACTTGTGTATCTGCAGATCCATCGCAGATCCTCCATGGCATGAACTATACAAAGTTTTTGAGCCTTCATCTCAAAACTACTGAATGGATTTACACCACATTACAAAAAGCACACTCTGGACAAAAATATAGCTTCATGTCACATTTTGTGTAATCCCATTCAGATGTTTGGGCTATAGGAAAAAGGGGGAAAATATGTTTTGAGACCCCCCTTTTTCTTGGCCCACCTTTGATGGATCACCACAATGCTTAGCAGGAAGGAGCTGAAGTGGAAGAACATTTTAGATGATGGTAGTAAACTGGGTTTCAAAATCCAATTGTAGTAGCATTATTTGCACTCACCTTACAATGAGCATCATAACAAAAATAACAATCATAACAAAAATTGTTGCAACTCAATTCGTGCTGTTTTTTCGTACTGCACCTGGGTTTTAAAAAGGCCCTAGCATATCACACATTCTTCACATTTTCACATGGATACTCGAACTTAGAGTAACTCAATGTTTAAACAATGTCTAATAACATCAAAGGTTTCTAAATTTTCATTTTTTACTGCCAAAAATCAAGTGTGTAAGCCAATGCAACATTTGAAGGTGTAACTGAACTCAGTTTTTAATGAAGTTTGGGGAATTTTAGGGGATGAGTCTACAGCTCTTTGTATATCTACACATGGCCAAGTATCAATTCTCTTTAAGCACCTCACCTGATTCTACACTGGGTGTATTTCGTCTTTCAGTAACCCCAACCTCACCAGCCATGGTAACAATTATTGGTTTGGAGATAACTCGAATATGACTTCTGTTTGTGCTTTCACCTGGATCGGCACATGCTCGTACCTGGAGGAGAAAAAAGAGGATGCAAAGACTCCCCAAAATTAAAAGAGGTCACAAACAAGAACAATTACTGCCTGGTATTACACAGAACCATAGTATATCTTTGCAGTGCTGCATATCACACTTACTACTATTGTACCATGCAAATTCCAATATGCTTACATCAGAGAAAGCACATAAAAGACATAATTTGAAGCTACAATGTTCACATTGTGCTTCAATATAGACACTGCTCTATAGAACAACACATTTACAGCTCATATCGTTTATATCAATATGGCATTCAAGGGTAAGAAAATGTATAGTACTATACAATCAATTGCACATTATTGTGCAACAAAATCAAAACATTACTGCTGGAATTCTAGAATATTGGAAACTTAAAGTTACCACCAACACATAGTATCCTCACAAGCAAAAAGCAGAACACTATCGGATGAATATCACTATCAACTCGTGGCCTCCTTGTGAACCATGTACAATTAGATCATCCCTGTCAAATGCATATTGGGAAACCAAGTAATTTCCTTCAATTTCCCATGCACCTTTTCATGCAGGCATTGTCTAACCCCCTCTCTAATAGGAAGGTGTGAGGTGCAATGGCTGTTGCCTGTGTGGGTCAGAGCACTGGATTAGCCAGAGATTACATATTTGTGGATGGGGATACATTTGCAAAAAGTGTAAACGGCTGACGGTATAGGAGCTGAGGAAAGCAATATTTTCAAGTATTTGTCATAATTAAAGCACTTTTCAGAAATGATCAATCTTTCTGAGAACAGGGGAAAAAATTGAAAACTACTAGTTTACCGACTAAACCAAATGTAAAAAACAAAAAAACAGATCGAAAGGGGTACTGATATCTATAGTGGTAACATCATAACTAAAAAGTCTTCTATAAATGAAATATTCTACAACTTCGCTAAGAAGTCATAAGAAAAGGTTTAGGAAAATGTATATTGATACAGCAAGAGCCAAA
Organism: Pleurodeles waltl; assembly: GCF_031143425.1. Lineage (NCBI taxonomy): Eukaryota > Metazoa > Chordata > Amphibia > Caudata > Salamandridae > Pleurodeles > Pleurodeles waltl. The sequence continues at coordinate 443,720,849 of NC_090443.1, read as the reverse complement.
ATATTTTTAGATGCCCTCCTGTTTTCATATAATTCACAGGATAACAAAAATCTAGGTGAGGCTTTCAAATTAAAACAAGAAATACTAATGTTTCTACAAAGCATTTGCTAATCAATTGTGCATCACTGTGCAAGAGTTGTACAATAATAATCACAATACAAAGCCGTTTTTTAAAAATATGAAGAGTCAAATAGTAGTAGTGCCTAAGAATGGAAAAGATTTAATGGACTGGTTGAATTATATATCTATTTCACTAATTGATGTGGTCTAAATAAATGTAACTAAGTTTTGGGCTACAAGATTAGAAAATGTAAATTTCATAAATAGACACCATGATCATCCATGAGTCTTGCGCACACTTTTTCAACACCCTGAAGGAGGTATTGGAATGGGCGAAGGAGCAGAGATCTCTTAGAAACTATGATCCCCTGCATCGCGCTGCTGAGGTGGGCCCAGGCTCGTCGGTCCTCGCTACCTTCTGCGCCCAATTTATTGATGCCCTAAATCTTAAATTAAAAGAGGACGGCATAAAAGTTCCCCTGAGTCCTTGGACAAGGAGGTGGGTCATTCCCAGACCGTTGACAACTTGCCCCCTGTCGCCAGATGGAGCCTCAAGATCCCCCAGGGCAAATACTTTTGACAAAGGAGAATCCATTTGGGGCCATTTGGGGCCTACTGTAAACTTTCATGCAGTTACTTTCCATTCAATGGCCCTTGGCCCAGGGTATGCTCTAACTACAGACAAATAGAACCTGCATAGAAAGAGGGCGAGTTTATAAAAATTATGATACTCCCATTTTTCTTATAAACCCTGCAAATCTTTCCACTCATATCCCTAACACCTGGTTTACTGAGATTGAAGCTAGAGTCTGATCCTTCCTTTGGAGGGGTCGACCCCCACGTATCGTCCTCACCATATGTTGCTGTTCTATCTATAACGGTGGCATGGAAGCAGTGGATATCCGTTTGTACCACTGGGAGTCCCAGCTCCTGGTCATTAATGATTGGATGCCCAGAGGTTGGAGCAACCTGTAATACCAACTAGAACTGACTGATCTCGGCTTGGATGGGGTGATGCATTATCTTTATGGTAGATCTGTTCCTCTTCATATTCCAGAACTTACTAGAACACTTTTTTCTGGTGTGGCAGGCAGTCCAACAGATTCCTTGGCTGGGACATGAAATTGACCCAGCAATACTGCCTATGGAGAGGGCGCTAGTTGGAATACTTGGCACAATTAAGACAATGGGACCTGATTGAAGTTACAGTATTGGGGGAGGTGTGGCAGGGTTCTCCTATGCGATCCTTTGCAGACCAACAGACCCACTTTAAACTTTTCCATACCCAGTTTCATAGATACATGCAGTTGAGGCTTATGACCTATCAGACAGACCTAACAGACTAACCTGAGTACAGTCCCCTGGAGGCTAGGTTACTGAAGGGCAGCTTGGGTCGGGTGGTGGTGGGGAGGAGATTTCCAAGCCTTACTGCTCCCTGGTTTGCAATGCCTCTGTGAAGCTAGATCTGCTCTGGTGGAGAAGGAAGGATAGGTTGGGGGTGATGTGGAGTAAGGTGAAGTGTTCATTTCCCCTCCAGGTGCTTGTCATTTCAGCGTGACTCATATTAATTCAACTCCACTATCCACACCTCACATACATGACACCCCTAAACCTCTAGCATGCTGGCCTCCTACCAGAACCTACTTGCACCCAATACTTCTCCCCTAGTGCAGGTTTCTTTCATATGGTGTGGCAATGTCTGCTGATCACCTAGTACTGGAGTCAAATTGGTAAATTCCTTTCTAGAATCCTAAGTAAACCTGTAACGTTGACATTGAAAATAGCTCTCCTGGGACCTTTGGGTGAGTTTCGGGGTATAAGTGACCGACCAAACACTAGTTGGCTTGGCAACGCTAGTGGTCAAAAGGGATATTGCAAAAGATTGGAAGTTGCCACAACTACTTACCCTGCCACTAAGGAGATCTGGATTGGATTGGTGTGCCAAATAGGAAGAACCGATTTACAATGCTACAGGCTATCCTCAAAAATTCCACAAAATATGGGGTAAATGGTAGGAGTATTATGGTTTGACCTCCACTGTGGAGATTTTACCCGTGGGTAATCCGGCTCCTTTGTAACTGCTGGAGATTTAGGGTGAACTGAATAGTGGGCTTTTGATTGGGAAGCAATTATTTCTCTTATTTTGTAATTATTTTGTAATTGTAACTCATTTCCAAATCAAATCTGTTTATAAAAAAATATATACCAGGATATTTTTTTAAATTAAGAGAAGTCAGAAATAACATAAGTCAAATTTTAGGTATATTGGCCTAGATTTACTGAGCCTTTGCCTCAACTCAAGGCGACGCAGGGCAACACAAAGGCTTATTTGGGATTTACAAAGCCATGCAAGGCCTGATTTGTGTGGCCTTGCGCGCTTTGTTAAGAAATGTAATGCAATGCAGCAGCTTGCGCTTGAGCCTGGGCGTTGCCTTGCATACACCAATGGATTTTAGGCAATTCCAGATTTACTAAAGTTTGTAAAGCTGGAAGCATATAAAATTGTATATGAAATTGGTATGCCTACCACAAAGAGACTATTAGAGAGAAATGTGTTTATTTCTCCTTAGACTTTCTCTTTCTATGTGTGATGCTTTCTTTGAATTGCTTTTCTGCAGGAATGTATTCCTTCCTTTTAAAAAAACGCTAACCTGCCCATAACACAGGCACCCTGGCAAGGGTGCCTGCATTGGCATCAGGCAGCCACAAGTACGCCAGCTCAGTAAGAGAGCCATATCTTAGTACATATGGCACTTTTAATCTCTTTCCTGTTCATGCAATGTAGCAACTCTGTTTGCTGCCCTGCGGTGCATGAACTTTTGATAAATAGGTCCCAATCTGTTTAAATAGAGACAACTAATCTCATCAGGTATTGCTGAGCATAGATGTAGAAAATAGTTCAATAGCATATGTTGGGACTTTTGGCCCTATTTGCAGAACCGTGCCGTTTGCGGTCAGAAAAGAGCATTTTGGTATGTACCAATGCTATTTTGTGTTTCAGTAACCTTTTAACCGAATCGCAAAATGGGTCTGCGAGTCTCTTTTGGAAGGGGCGTGTCTAGGGCATCCCTTCCAAATAGCAAGTTGCAATGGCATGTATGATTGTTTGTCCCTAGCAGACCACCATTCCAGTGAGTGCACCCAGTCCCAATGGGGTCGCAAATAGCAACCTACCTCATGAATATTAATGAGGTAGGTAATTTGCGATGCCATTGGGAATCGCTATATGTGTCCGAGACACATTTGTTCATTTAATTTTGCGAATCGCAATTAGAGACTCACAAAAAGAAATTGTCGTACATCTGGTCCTTTTAGTGGGGTACATTAAAGAACATTAACTTAAGAGGCAGGTTTATACACGCACTAGTAACAAAACTGTATTCCTAAGATCTTTAATAACGTAAAGCTTTCTGTCTCATTTATGGTGGCCAAAGAAAACAACAGGAATGTACCAATGTACCATATCTTAATTCCTTTTTGAGTTAACCATTGAGTCATTGGCGATAGCAATATGGTCTGAGGAATAGTGTTGAAGGGATAGTGGTAGGGGAAATGGAAATCAAAGTTTTATTGTGTGGCAATGAAAAGCTTCTGACTGACATTGCATTTCTATTCCCACAGCTGTTGAAACTCTTGATGTGTGCAGAGACCTTTTAGGAAGCAAAGTGAAGTGGGGCAATCAAGCATCTCAAATACATTCAAATCTACTTTCATAGCACCTTAACTTAATTTCAATAATATATCCAAGGGTGTTTGCTTTACGTATTGAGGAATTTGGATTGCAGTATATTTTAATTAGATTGGGTCGAAGAATTTAGATCCTATTTGCAACACCAAAATGGATTTTGAGAGAATGGAATTTTACTTTTGGGATTATAGGGGAGGATTAAATACTTTAAAAATCTCAAAAGATGTCTTTACATGATTAATATTATAGTCTCAAATGTCCATCCTTGAGATTTCAAAGAGACAATGTGGGTGCATCTTTTGTATTTAGGGGTGAATGCAAAGCCACATATTTATTCAAATACATTACAGAAGTCTTCCTTTAAAGATGAATTTCCTAACATGAAAAATACTATTATACATGTATTTGTTTACCATGTCACAAGTTTTTCATTTTTACCTTTGGCTGAAAGACCACATTGGGTTAGATAATAAATTTATAGGTGTCGCTCAGCTAACTATCTTTACACAAAAAAATGACAAAAAAATGCACATATGTACTGTAATTAATTCAAATATACTACGGTTACTAGAGAAATTGTTTGGATTTTGCATACCGATGTAGGCTGTAGTCTTAATTAAAGGTCATAGAGCTCAATGTGGAGTAATGACCAGAAATAGGTATAGGGGAAATTGTTGCATGAAAATTCTGGAATTCTTGGAAGTCAAGGGAAGTAGATTAAATACGGCAAATGTAGAAGGATAATAAAATGAGCAATTTTGATGAACTCAGACATAATTTGGACTGCCGGCTGATAAGCATGGTAGCTATTGTTTACTAGTTAACTGTTCATTGACATTCTTTAATTCTGTACTGAATGGTGACTTGAAACAGCATCTGCTACAGAAGAACATAATTTCTTCAATGTCTGTAAAGGAAAAGGGTAACTTTTTCAAGCTGTATATGGGCAAGTGAATTATGAAACCTTACTGATGTAAACTGGAAGAGACTGGACTCTGAAGCTTGTATTTATCAATTGAATAGATATGTGTAAGTGGTTATTGTGCTGGCATAATAAAAAATGGTCGTGGACTTTAACTACAATAAGCCCATCAAAATACTTTAGAGGCTATATTGAACACTCCACGAAATTAAAGAAAATATATAGGTCTGAGAATGATAAATGTTGGATATTTGGCCCCGTGGAGCAAATCTATCTCACTTTTTATTTTTTTGTCCATCAGTATGATCTTTTTTAAGACATCTTTACCAAAATCAAAACTAAGGCAAGGTGTGACAGACAGAAATGTATAATTCAAATTATGTGTCTCACCTTGGGTTCTATAGCTATTTATCAATTCAGAACCAAAATTATAGACTGCAAAAGCTCAAACAATTGGGATGAATGCACTTTTGAAACACTTGAAGAATACATCTAAGGATAAAATATCATGGCTGTAGCAAATACTGTGTTTAGCCTCAATGGGTCATTAGTGTTATAAAACAAAGGGCAACAACAGCAAATTTAGCATGTTTGCTGGAAAATGTTTAGACCTGCATGTTATAAATTAAAATAAGTGGTGAATGCTAGAGATCGTTATTAGATAAGTTATAAAGCCCCTAAAGATGGAAATTAAATGTTTTTCCTCTAGCACTGCCTTCCTTCTTGCCTTTCTAAACCTTCTTCTACACCATAAATGTGCATAGTTTGATGGGTTTATTAGATTCTGAGGTTGATAACTCTATAAAAATTGTATATGCAATATTTAAATGTATACTGGTTAATCTATATTTCTTCTCCCTGTCATAGCAAATATGAATACAAAGTGTTAAGAAAAAAAAAAAGAAAATTCAGGGCCTCATTTACAAGAATCTGACACATCGACCACGATGTGTCAAATTTCTTGTGCTGCCCTATGATGCCCTAACGATGCCATAGATGCACTGTATTTACAATACAGATCTCGATGGCACACGTTTTGACAGATGCATCAAAAATTCGGATGCATCTGTGGCGCTAAACTCACACATTGCTGGAATAGCGTCAAAAAAATTACTGTATTCCAGCAATGTGAGCTCTGAGCAGGAGGTAAAATTGTGATGCAGTGAAGTTGCAGAATGATGCACTAAAATGTAAGTTTCACTGTGTCAGTTCTGTGTGGCTTTTCCCCTGGGAACGTCTATCCTGCATACATTATACCTGGCGCAAGTTTAATGTGACACATGGGTTTACAAGCTGACGTGCTGGGCCCAATGCATCCGTTTGCAAATCTCGAGCAGTGTAGAGCACTGCTAGCGGCACAGCTGCATTAAAAGAAAATGATACAACGATGGCGCAAATGCCTTGTAAATGAAGCCCTCAGTTCTGCTAGAGTAGCACTGGGAAAAGTGGAGTTGGATGCTTAGGGCCAGGTTCACATACATTTTTTGTATGTTCTAAGCTATACCTTCCTGTCAACCACACAATGACAAACTGAGGTATATAGTAACCCAAAAGGCATCTAAAACTCAAGGGTACCCTGGCATTGCGTCTCTCAGCTTCGGGAGCCTCTGCTTCTTCCTTATCACAGACCTTCACCACAGCCTTCCCTGGGTTTAGCATCAGCCGGCAATGCAGGAACTGAATTGATTCATTGTAGACAGGCCGCAACTGGAAGCTAAAATGCTGGCGCTTCCGGGAGTCAAGGTGTTGGGTGAAAAAGGTCAAGGTGGAGTCAACAGGGCAACCTCGGCAGATCAGGAGAAATTCCGATTGCACCCAGGGGTCTGAAGAGGGGGAGACAAAGCACATCTGTAGGCTGAAATTAATGCCTGGGTCCAGTGGAGATTGAAAAATCTAGGAATGGGAAACAATTAAGAATTACTGCAGAACAATACTATTCATCACACAAGTTATACAACATGGAGCTAGTGCTTTAGTATTATAAGCCCTATAAACAAAGAAATCTTTCACATACATTACAAAACTGTAATTTTAATGAAATGACAGTCACAATATTTGAAGATCTTTTAAAGGATTAATTGACAGAAGCTCGTTGAATTGCATAGCACGGTTGCTTTGTGTGCTTTATTGGTTGCATCAATTGTGAATTCTTAAAATATTGTTTAATCGTGTTATAAGAACTAACAGTTGACCCGCTCTCCATAAATCACTCCTACCCTCTGTTTTTCTTTTCAGGTGTGTTCTTCATTGCACAATTCATTTTTCGGGCATACATAAGAAATACAGAGTTTGGGTTGATTGTAATAAATATTTATATTAACGATTGTGAATGTAGCATAGGTGTGCAACAATGTCACGGTTTAACGTGGGTATCCTGACTGTATCTGGCCTTCTGATTAAAATTCTGGCATATTGTACTAAATAAAGCACCCCTAGGAGTATAGGTTTGGAAAATGGCCCAGCACAGCCAAAAGTCGATTGCTGGTACGGTCTGGTATAACACAGTGTAAGGAAATGGTGTAGTAATGAAAGGTGTGCAAAATTGCATAAACAATATGGAAAAAAGCAGTGGCTCAGAATCCTAGACTCAACTGGATGAGGAGGAGTAGAAGGCAGTAAAGTTAGTGAGGAGAACCTTGTAAGGCATTCATAACCAACATAAGAAGGGCTAGTGGGTAGATATAACAAGAAATGTCTTGTCTGCTGTCATAGGCGCTGGAAGTTAGGGTTTGGGGAATGCTGCATCACCCCCACCCCATCCAAATAACCACGCTGTAGTTCAGAAGTGAATGAGCAACAACAATGCCTTTACATTTTGTTTGTACACTATTGCATTTTGCTGTGCATTTAAAGAGAAAGGTCAAAAGTCAGGCAGTGTCTTCTGGCAAATTACATCTCCATCCGTTAAAATGAATATTGCTGTTTATTTTTCTTCCTCTGACTATAAAGTGAGAGGATTTTGTAAGTGAACTGTGTTACAATCTTGCTGGGGTACAGGAAGATTGAAAGGAAAAGATGTAGGTTGGCATTTGTAACACAACAAAATGTTAGTACCTGTAAACAAACTGTACAAAGAGATCAACAGCAAGGAAAGCACAAATGAGGCATATTTTTTATTCTGAAGTGTAATTGAAACAAATATTTTAATAAGATTAAAAAAATCTAGACACTTTACTTGGCAATGTGCAAATTATAAATATTCACTGGAACCCATTTTACTGCATGACTACACAAATTTAGGGCCTGATTTAGAGTTTGGTGAGTGGATTACTCTGTCAGAACCTGTCCACTGGATTACACGTGCCATTGGACATAATGCACTTGTAATACGATGGACAGGATATCCGTCACATTTGTGATAGAGTAATCCATTGGCAGTACTCTAAATCAGCTATGCAGAAATGCATTTTGCGAGTCGGATCAGACTCGCAAAATGCATTTGCGACTCGCAATGCTATTCAATTTCATTTGCGAATGAAATCGCAGTTACCATCCACTTGAAGTGGATGGTAACCCAGTCGCAAACGGGAAGGGGTCCCCATGGGACCCCTTCCCCTTTGTGAATGGAATAAAAAATATTTTTTCAGAGCAGGCAGTGGTCCAATAGACCACTGCCTGCCCTGAAAAAAAAAGAAACTAAAGGTTTCGTTTTTTTTTCCAAGTGCAGCTCGTTTTCCTTTAAGGAAAACGGGCTGCAGATGGAAAAAAAAAAAACTGCTTTATTAAAAAGCAGTCACGGACATGGTGGTCTGCTGACTCCAGCAGGCCACCATCCCCGTGAGTGCCCATACTCGCAATGGGGTCGCAAACTGCGACCCAGCTCATTAATATTAATGAGGTGGGTCTTTGCGACCCCATTGCGAGTTGCAGAAGGTGTCTGAGACACCTTTCTGCATAGCAAATTGCGACTTGCAATTTGCGAGTCGCACGGACTGATGTTGCTACATCTGGCCCTTAGTGTCCTTTTCAATGTGCAGTTTGTAAATGACAGTGCACCAGCACAACAATGCCTTAGTGATATATTTGCTACTGTGTGCTCCAAAATGCACCACTGGCTACATGCCACAGCCTTACTACTCTTGCCCAATAAGGGGGGCTCATTTGCAAACACTTGTTCTTGTAACAATCCCAATGGTATCTGCAATGGCAGCACCCCGACTCCAAAAAGTGTTCCAGCACAACTGTCTGCGGGTGAACCCACATCTACCATGCCTTCCTGTGACCCTACGAAATAGGTAGTTGTTTGTCCCATATACTAGGGGTTTTTATTTGAAAATGCAATCACAAATCTTACTATATCTATTCTGGCGCAAGTGTTGTAAATCTGATGGGCTAGTGCTCCTGCAAGGATGCACCAGATATGCCTCTAAGGCAGTTATTTAGTTCTCATATGGACTAAAGAGAAATCAGCATACTTGCCAATAGGCTTTGTTTCCTGTAAATGGTACAATGAATATGTGGCTGAGTCTGCCGCAGACCGAGTAGCCTTTCAAACAACCATAACTGTTAGCTTTTCTCCTCCGCTAGAGGCTGCTGGCAGAACAACTGATGGAAAATTTGGGTGCTCTGACCACTGATGGAGTTTTAGGCTACTGGAAGCCCAGCGAGCATGCCAGAAGCTGCAGACTATCTAATATATTCAGTAGGCTTTGCCTCCATCTTGATGATAAAATGTGTTAACCACTATTGCAGTGGTTAGTGGAGAAAACACATGCTGGAAAGGGGTCATTAACCTATTTCAAAACCTAGTTGCCGTACATTACTCACTAGTAGCTGGAATGGACTACCTATAAATGGACTACCTACTGTAGGCCCTATCCACAAGCTGTGATTTGTAGTATATTTTAGTACTACTAAAATACTACAAAATGCTATTCAGAAACCTACAAATGTAAATCCCACCTTCACTGCTCCAATTGTTTCTAAGGGGGGATCATCACACATGTAAGTTTACTACTTAGTAGTAAATGTGGGAGAGACCAGGGAGAGTGACTGGAAAAAGGACAAACTGCTAAATAGTGGGGATAAAGAGAGGGGAGTAAGGAGAGGCTTAGGAAGGGTTGGGGTTGTATGGGGAGGGACAAACAATACCCACAAAGAGCAAGCTCATTGCTATTCACAAACTGCACTTCTAAATTTAGTATAGCCAAAAAGGACCCAAAACAGTAGGAGATTTCTCCAGCTCAAGCTGAAGTAGGTTCAACACCACACAAGGCCAACCACTGGCAATGCAACACGCTCCCTTAATGAAGATAGGGACTTAAATTGAAACACTATAGGAAATAATACAATTAATTATATTATTAATGATAGAAAAATGTAAAAAAATAATGCATACCGTTATGAAATTTCAAAATATTTTAACAAACATTTTAGATTTGAAAACTAAATGTAACATTACATTTTAATCAAATAAAATTACATTCATTTCAAGTCATTTATACATTACTTGTATTAATTATTAAGTGTTGGACCTGACCCCCAAACTTTTTGCCTTCCTCCTATTTTTGCTGAATTCATTCTTGTTGGCCCTAGGACTCTGTGTACTTTACCACTGCCATCCAGTGCTAAAATGCTTGTGCTCGCTCCCTAAAACATGGTCAAATTGGTTTACACCTAATTGGCATATTTAATTTACCTGAAAGTCCCTTGTAGAGTGGCATACCATATACCAAGGGGCTGTATATTAAATGCTACCAATGGGCCTGAGCACTTATTGTGCCACCCACATAAGTAGACCTCTAAAACTTGTCACAGGCCTGCCATTGCAGCCTGAATGCAGTGTCACACTACCATGTCAACTTGGCATTTAAAACAATTTGTCAAGCATTAAAACTCTCCTCCTTTTATTACATATAAGTCACCCTGAAGCAGGCCCTAGGTATCCCTAGGGCAGGGTGATGTGTAATTAACCTGTTTAGTGCGGGCGTCAACTACCTCCCTGGTGCGGGTCACTACCAGTGGCCGACACCAGGGAGAGGGCTATGCACCCGAGGATTTTTTATTTTTTCAAAAAACCCATGGGAGACATGGAAAATCTTCTGTGTCTTCCCCTGCGCCCCCACCCACTCCTTTGTGACGTCAGCGTGCTGCGAGGCACGCTGACGCCACTGTTTTGTTTTCTCCATTGGAGCAGGAATGTGCCGCAAGGCCGCTTCCTGCTCTGATTGGGAAAATGGCCCCAAACTGCCTTCCTGGCATTCGGGAAGGCCTCATTTGAAAGGGGAGACTCTCCAGGGCCAGGAAACCCCACTACACACCAGGGATTTCACTTGGGGGGTCCGGCCCCCTCGGCAAACAGCCCAATTTTTTTTTACTGAAGGTAGGTGTCCCCTGGGGGGGGCGCGATCGTGCCAGATCGCAACCCCCCCCCCCCCCCCCCCCCCATGGCTAAATCTTTTTTTTTTAAACAGAAATTGACAGGGGGTCTCCTGTGGGCAGGGTGACCCCCTGTGGGGCAATAATGTTTGGCCCCCAAGGAAACCATACAACTACTAAAAAAGTATATATAAATATATATATATATGGATCACTTTCGTCAATGCATTTGTGGTTTCCCTGGGGGCTGCAATCGGCCCCCAGGAAAATCAGTGATCTGCCACCAGTTGTCTTGCAGTTGCAGCTTGCATCTTCACAGCAATGCACATGCTTCAACTGACGCGTTACAACTGTAGCTTTCAGGCAGCAATAAAAAAGTCAAGTAAGTCTTGTGATTATGTTTCTGCTACAAAAGGATCAGACTTTTGTCTAGTGGCAGTTTTGGTGCCATAAAGAAGCGCAGAAGATTTATATGCCTACTGCAAAGAGCAAATCTGTATTTTATGTAAACAGCTGAGTACGTTAGTAAAGTCAGCCATTACCTGTGCTATAATACAAATGAAATGTATGTGCGGGGTGCGGCTATGGGGTGATGAAGGGCACTTTTGCTGGGTGGTAGTGAGGGATTCTGAGGAGGAAGACATGGGAGTGGGAGCACCAATAATGATTGTTGGACTGTTCGCTAGAGGTGCTAAAGACTGTGACGATTGGTATGTGACAAGGTGTTTTTTGAGTGTCTTGAAAGAACATGCTGACTGAGGGAAGAAGCGCAGGTAAGGTGACCTCTACTGTTGCACGTACCACACACACACACACACACACCAGCAATTTTGTGACTGTCTACATAGGTTAGTCTTTTAGAACAACAGTTTAACCAGTAGCAGAGATGGCATCTCGGTGGATGACTGCTGCTCACGTCCTCACTCGGGTTATAGAGGACAGCTCTGACATAGGATCAGAAACTGAGACAGCAGATACTGAGACAGCATCTGAGGGATAGACAATGGCGCAGACTCTGGGAGTGATTTTTTAGTCGGAGGAGTCCTATTCAATAACTCCTCTTCCAGTAATTATGAGGGCGGCGATGAGGACAGTCCAGGTGTCCCTTTGCAGACACAGTCTGTGCAACGGGACAATAGTGAGTTAGCCCAACCCAGAGAACAGGTGAATGCGGCAGCAAGCTCAGAGAGAGAGTGATCTCTTGGGAGCTCCCCAATTTAGTTCAGCCCCAAATTCCACCGCCCAAATCGCATTGTGGAGACAACAAAATTATATATCACAAAACAAACTGGTTTTGTAAGGCACCTGTGTTTTTGGTCCTGGGCTCGGTGGCCATAGAGGGAAACATTCTAAACCCAGACATTTCTGGAAACTAGACATCCAGCTGAGTCCACCAGAAGTGACTCAAAGGGCCAGTTTGCTGTACTCCTGTTCAGCGCCACAGAGACATAACAGGCTCCCACCACCTTGAACCCACACCTTGCCCCAGCCTGAGTGAGTCCCAAAGCCCCAGGAGGTCTACATCTACTACTGGAAACTTGACTGTGGTGCTAAAGGTGTACAGATGACCATTTTCCAGAAATAAGGACATATACAAAATTTGGCTATAAAGTGCTCTGAGAACAAGGAGAGTGGGACCAACCTGTTCTCCCATCGCCAGTTGGATTGACTTTGCAGCTTCTCCCACTATGTTCTTTTCAACAGCTCCAAATCTGTTTCGGAGGTCCTTTGCCAAAGGGGTATCAGACCTTGTGGAACTGTCTTCGCTACAGCCATCTGCATCATCCTGCTGGATATTTTTTACTTCCATTTCAAGGCATAAGGTGAAGGTAAAAATATTCACTGTGACTTTGCTCCACGGCCATCCACGCTGACGTTCCCTTCTCGGACACTCCTGCAGCCTTGCCCTGCTGAACATCTACCTTCTCAGACATTTTTCTCTCGAAGTTTTTCTAAGTCCGAAAGTAAGTGATGGCCAGGCCCAATCCACTCCTTGTATCCGAACTGCACTAGCCGCAGTCTGCTTTAATTTTCAACATGACCAGATGTCTGCAGTTGGTGCTTTTATCTTTTAGGTGCTATTTTGAACCTTAAACTTTAAAAATTCATGAGTCTGGTTGTACTGATTTGATTTTTGCTCTTTTGGTGTCAAATAATTTATTAAAATGTACTCTATATTTCTAAATTGGTTTGGGATTTTTCTTGTGTTCTGTTTTCACATATGCATAAATACTTTACACATTACCTTTAAATTATGCATGACTGCTTGTGCGCCGAGCTACCCAGGGTTGAGCGCAGGTTAATTTTGTGACTTTTTGTGATTCACCCTGCAAGGGATTATGGCTGTTGTTTGACCAGGGTTCACACCCCAGTCCACCAACAACCCAATTTCTCACATTAATTTTAGAATTATATAATAAATATCATTTTTAGATATTTTTTAAACATTAAATTAAATGTATTTATATTATTTCGTATTTTGAATAATTTCATTTGATTCAGCATTATTCCCTATGGAGTTCTATTTAAATCCCTACCTCCATTATTTTCTATGGGAGGGTGTTGCAGTATCCGTGGTTGACCATGTGTGGTGCTGGACTTACAACTGTTTCCTTTGGAAGTAGTAATGTACACTCCCAAATTGGCTCCACACCCTTTTTCAAAGAGTGAAGACAGGCAAGTCTACACTTTTGAGTAACTGCAGACTCGAATTTTGTGAATAGCTGAAAGTACGAAAATCACTGAAAATTGTAATAATAATTACCAAGTATAATTTATTCACAACACTAAATTAACCTTGTAAATAGCTCTCATTTTCTTCTCATCATCACCAGTGATCCAATTCAAGCCATCCATACCCTTGCACAGGGCGGGCAAATTTGTCATTCCTATCTCCCTCCCAGCACTCTACCAAACACACAAAGGTTGACTCCTAAAAAGAGAAGTGACTATCTTCAGACACTTCAATGACTTCTCCTTAGACACTCCAATGATTAAACTAATCTCACACCCTACCAACTCCATGTCCGATGGCAACACTCTTATAAACAACTTCAACATCTTTTTGGAAAGCTATGGGAACATCCATGCCCCAATCAGAGCGGACAAGTGCAACCCAAAGCCTTGAAAATCTTGGTACTGTAAGGAACCTGCACACAATAAACAATACATTCGCAGACAGGAAAGAAAATGGAAGGAAAACAGAACTCTCAACAACCTCCTGATACTGAAGTCCCTCCGTACAACATGCGGACACCTCATCACATCAGCCAAAGCAAAGTACTACACCAAAGACCATCAGTGAAGCACCAACAGAAGTAGAACATTGTTCAAGATAATGAAACACTACATCAACCCCCCTGTCAGACCCACCTATTCCTCACTCCACAGAAAAGTATAATGCCATCAACTAGTTCTTCAATGAAAAAACACAGAAGGTCTGGCAGCAGATCAGTGACACCAACCCTGCTTCATCACTTACACGCACCCCTACCTGTAGAGTTCCACAATGGCCAGCCTTCAAAGCCCTCTCGCTCTCAGATCTTGGTGTTAGACTCACCTCCTTCAAAGCTACTTATGAAGATTTCTTACCATTTCCCTTCAGCAAAGCGCTCTCTGGGGATGCTCTCTTAGTTCTAAATGTCATTGTCAATGCCTCCCCCACTCAATGCATCTTCTCAGAAGTTCTAAATACAGGCCAGATCCTCCCACTTCTAAAGAAACCTACACTAGACCTTGATGACCTTGCCAACTACGGGCCAATCACTCATCTACTATCCATCAGCAAAATCACTGAAAAAGCAGTCTCTGTTCATCTCCAACATCACATCACTGCCAACCATCTCTGGCATAACTACCAATCTGGATTGAGATCATGCTGCAGCAGGAACACTGCTACGTCACTCATTGTAGACAATGCCCTCTTCAGCACAAACGATGACCCCTTCCTCCTGAGATTGCTGGACCTCTCAGCTACCTTCAACACCGCTGAACATCTCACTCTGAAACGCACCATGGCATCTTGAATGGGATTCACCAGCAATGTCCTTTACTAATTCTCCCCCTACCTTTCCAACAAATACCAGTTTGTTCACATGAACAACCCCAGGTCACAAAAGATTTGCACCAGCTGTGAAGTCTTCCACAGTTCCATGCTGTCTCCTGTCATCCTCAACCTTTTCATGGAGCTGCTTGGCGCTCTGCTCACAGATAACAGCATCAAGATTCACCAATGTGCTGGTGATACACAACTCTATTTGAAACTCTCCTCTGCTTCAGACATCCAATGCCTCAAACACTGCTTGCACATCATACAGGCCTGGATGTCCAGCACCTGCCTGAAGCTTGCTCCAACCCTCAGAATTCCTGTTATTTTCCAAGAAGAACAAACAAGATACGGACCTAGACGACTTCAAATACCAACTTTCACGGAACGCTAAGTCGCTTGGATTCCTCGTGCTCACCAACGTCACCTATAAAGAACACATTACCAAAATGGCTTGGTACCTGCTCTGTCTTCTAACAACAGTTAAAATGTTTCTTCCAGAAAGCCATGTCTGAACTGCTCTCATACCCTCTCATCTGGATGGTGATAATGCCCTACTTGATGGCCTCACACATTCTGCACGGTCACATCCTATAAGCCACAGCAAATCTCATACAAAGTGAAATATTATCACATCATCCCCATCCTATGATAGAACTCCGTTGACTCCCTTTGCTGCCCCATAGCAACTTCAAAACCAGCTGCATCATTTACAAAGCCAAAACGACCAGCACCCCTCCTTAACTTTCATACAAGCTCACAGTCACTGGTGGTTCTTGGCATTGCCTGGAGACCATCAGACTGCAAACTAAGAAGTGTAAAAAAGAAAGAAAAAAAACAAGACAGCAGGCCTTTTCCATTTATGTACCCAGGATCTGGAATAAAATCCTTGTATCCATCAGCAATGACCAATGTTGCTCAAATTTAGAAAGAGTTGAAGACTAACCTATTTAAAAACACTACATCACAATGCTTTAACTGTCCAAAAACCAGCTTCCTCTTCTATTACTTGTTGGTTTGTCTTTGCCCACGCACAGCACTTTGCTGCTTTTTTGCTAGGTTTGCACTATATAAATACAATATACATGTACATACCCTCATTCTTAATCCTTCCCTGGAGCTACCTAGTCCCCCAAGGAGGTGGTTGGGAAAGACATACCGAAGGATTAGGAAGTAATGGACAACATTGCTGTCGGTCCTCATGAAAAAGGTGGAGTTTTTGGCTTGGGTAGCAACAAAGCATTAGTTGCCTTCTTCTTTATGCCCCCCTGCCTACCTCCACGAACACACGGCTGTTGGATGCCATCATACAGGGTCCAGGATGCCGGGAAGAAATGCGTGAGCTGCAGACATCAAATCTGAAAAGAGAACGGCTTGATCGAGGTGGCAGGTACGGGGCACCATCTTGGTCATTGAGATGAGGCAAGGCGTGCACCGGATAAACACAGGTGAACTAAAAGATAAAAACAAATGTCCAATCATTACTTTGAGGAAAGTATTAATAAACTCTTCAGCCCATGATCAAGGGAGACTCCAGACGTCACAAAATATATTCCTAATACAGAGGGAAGTCTGTCAAATTTCAAACAATCAAAGGCTTCTCCTACATGTTATCGAATGAAGAGGATTTCAATATAAACCTATTCGTTAGATTTGTCCAGACTTAAAAAATATTTAGACATGGTCAGCTGACCAGCCAGCATTAACAAAGTAGCATGACTGCAATCACAGGATGCATATACAGACAAATGATTCATTCCTAAAACAGATTGGTGTTGCCAGGAAACAGACTATGTAATTATGCATCATGAGAAAATATTCAACAGGGAGAGGATGGTAAGATAGGCTTTAAGTGCATGACTACCCGACAAATCTCCAACATGAAAAGACAATCTTGAGGGTTGCCTTATCGCATTCAAAGAGAAAGAAGATCATCTCCGTTGAAACTCCACCATGCTTCAGATTCCCGGAAGAGAGGCATAATATTCACAACAGAATTTCAGTATAACAGAGATGCACATGGTCAACTATGATAGAGAGTGCAGAATGAATGGGGAATAAGGAGAAGCTAATAAAAAGACAAAGACATCGTTTTTTTTTTTTTAACACAACAGAAAATGTAAACAGAAATGAAGGGAGTGCAGTAAATAGAGAGGCACATTCGGCAGTGTCTACATTCAGAGGATCCATTGGGCATGTCACCACTTCCAGGGAGAAACGACTGAGTGGTAAACTTTGTGTCTGTGCATAGCTGGTTCAACCTATATCAACTGTGCATAATACTTTGCTTCCTCTATTTGGGGGATTAGGAGTATTTTCCATGGCCAATTCCAAGGTAGATTACAGGAATGCTCTACAAGATGTCTGCAGCGATACAGTTAATTTTTGTGTGTGTGCTGACAGTGTCAGTTTTTCATGTGGGAAAAAAGCAGGTACAAGATACCAGGAAAGGCCAGAGTGCATTTTAAAATTCCTCCTCTTGTATATAAAGGCCTCAGTCAGCTGGCACCATGCTAGGTAGCCAAGAATATTTTATGACATTGGCAAAACAAGCATCTCTATTCAGATGATTTTGTGCTTGCAGTGGTCCCCCAAACTAGTTGCAGTCACATGGAGGCTTGAGGTTCACAGCCTTGGTGCACAAGCCCTGGTATCATCTATCACTTCACCTCTGGAAGGAAGAAAAAGTGATTTTCCTGTTATGTTATGTGTAATTGTATAAGGCACAACTCACCCAGAAGGGTATCCTTGACCAGAAGCAAGAGCAGTATGGGTTAAGCCAGGGTCGGGGCTAGGAGAAGAGCTAGGTCTTCAGATTCTTGCAGAATTCAAGAACTGAGAAGGAGGCTCTGATGTGCAGGTTGTTCAGGGCTTTAGGAGCAAGATAACTACTGTAACTACAATGTACCAGTGTTGCGTTCATAGGTTGACATGCTTGAATTATTTCCTACTGATGGACTGGAAATACTCTGTAACTAATGTTCAGATAGCAGTACATGTGCACTCAACTAACAGTGAAGCAGACAAACTGCATGCAGTCAATCCACCTCATTCGGTGACCCTGACTCTGGCCAATGAGCTGAAGAGACAGAGAGCTCCAACCCCTATCAGAGGTTCAACTTCCCAGATTGTATTCTGCATCTCTAGCTGGAGCAGTGCTTCCCAAACCTTTTAGAATCATGACCCAATTTTTAGAACAACAAACATTTGCAACTCACCTAGCTTTAATGTAACTAAAACATTGCATGTGGGCGCCTGTCGTCTACAGACAGCGCATTTTCCATTGAAATGATCACCAACTTTGCACAGACGTAGTCTTATTGATAAAACAATATTGCTCACAAATGATTAAGTATAGAAATCGGGTTTAAGTGAATATTAATCATTTATACACCACCAGGAAAAATGTCAATTTGTTTTGATCCCATTAAAATCTTTGTTTCCATCACACTTAACAATTACAAAAAAATAGCTTCATTTTCACTTTTTTTCACTTTACTAACTACTGAATCTGTACAATTAATTTACAGGTATGTACTTTTTGTTTTGTGTTACAAAAAAGACATCCTACAGCCTTTCCGTTCACAGTCCCTGTAACTCAGCAAGATTGTCACATAATTCACTTTACTTTTCTTTCTCTGACTGTACCGTGAAAGGAGTTTGTAAACACCTATCCCCATGTTAAAAAAATATGCAGCAATTTGTCAGAAGACATAGCCGGACATCTGACCTCTGTTTTTAAAGTGCAGCAACTATGACAAGATTAATACAGAATTTAAAGGTATATTTATTTTGAGCTTCCTGGCCCCCCAAAATCGACACCCAACCCACAGTTTTGGAAACACTGAGATATGTTAAATGAAGACTTGGTGCTCTGCTCTTTCTTCATTCTGGAAATATTTTGCAATAGTTTTGGAGGTCAGCTCACGCTGGGGCAGATTTAGCCCACCCTCCGCTGCATATCGTAAGCTCTTGTGCTCTTTTTCCGGCTGGTAGGCTAAGCCCTGGAATGAACTGTCATCTCCTCATGGCTGATACACCACTGAAGAAGAAAGCCCTCATCACTGCTGTGGAATACCCCCTGTTATCATTTCATAAAGCAGTTAATAAGTGGATTTAGTACTAGCCAACTACTTCTACGACTTCAGTAATTTTATCTTTTAGCACAGTGATACGGTTCGGCCCGTTGACAATAAACAAATACAATAAATAAAGCCAGCGTTAGATTTTACCTCTAGATCAGCGGTGGAAATTGCTGGCCCGTTCTGCGGCTCCTCAAAGCCCTAAAACCCAGACAACTTTGTTTACAACATAAAGTGCTTACAACTATGAAATGAGGTTTTAGATCACAGTTATGTCACTTCACCACTAACAAGCTTCAAAGAATCACATCAAGGACAGAACTGCACTTACATTGATAACTTTAGGATCCTCCTCCATAGGGCGCTGAGTTACCTCCGATCCGTTACTACGATGGGACCCTCCAGGAAGCCTCCAAAGTAAAATCTAACAAAAAAAAGAATTGTACGTTCTTCATTTTTACCTTACATTCTTTGCAGTCACATGGGCTGACTTTTTTTGTTTTTGTTTTAAAGGTTAGAAAGGGAGCACCTTTCTGGTTCCTGAACCTGCTGACTTCAAAAAACCTCTCAGAAGTGTGGTAGAATGGAACCAGTGCAAATATTATCCTTTCTGGCGTAGTCTACCTCCAGTGGGTTAACACAGACACCAGAGCTAACCAACCAGACATTAAAATTAAGTCACATTGGACAAACAGTGGACAAACAGTGCTAGCTACTCTGATATTGTTAGGTTGCAAAGGATGTAAAGAGCTCGCAAACATTTTCACCATAGTCAAATCTGAAAAGAGAAAAAAGAGCTTGCCACCACAGCATTGTATTTTGTTGGCAAAGGATTAATGGGGCCAGCCATTGTGGTATTGTAATTCGAACATAAATGTCCAATTAAGATAAACAGCCTTTAATAGTAAATAGATATGATGGCATCAACAGATCTAGCAATTTGGCATTGTAATTATATAGGCAGTAAGTCAAGCCAGGAATACAATTAGGCTGCAAAGGATCTATAGGACTAGCCAATGTAGTATTGTAATTAGATCACAAATGATCCACGGAGCTAGCCAACATCATACTGTAATTAGATTGCAAAAGTTCTACAGGGGTAGGATAGAGCTAGCCAACCTTGTATTGCAATTAGAACTGAAAGGAGCAAAGGGGCTAGGCAAACTTGCATTGCAATTAGATCACAAAAGATCAATGAGTTAGCCAAATTGTTTCTGTAATTAGACCCAACTGGTCAGCTTATTCTTGGCACGAACCAGTTCCTTTTATGCAATTTCAAAGGAAACAGAATCATTTCAAAGTTGAACCATATCTACATAGAAATGTAAGTCGCATACAACAAACTCTTGTAGTTGGACTGTCTTGCCTCCAAATGAATTTGAGGGCTGATATTTAAGGTCTGATGCGTGAGCTAGGCTTTTAGACAGTGGATTTCAGTTGCAATGATTTAAATATATGTATGTGGTATTTGTTTAGCACAAACCTAGCCAAAAAGCAGAACCGCGCTGTGCTCAAATCCTATATCGTAGGTCTCAATAATCGAATGTAAGTGTGCACTGTCCAACTCAGCAGTTGTTCAGCTCTACTGTCAAAGCCAAGTAGAAGGCAAGTGTACCATTCCAGTACTACAGTTAATTCCAATACTAGGGTTTATTCCAGCACTAGAGCTCATTAACTCAGATACTGGAGCTATCAATCCTAGTTTTGAACAGAGTATTTACATAATGCATGTTACTGCTTGGACGGCATGGGTGTGCACGTATAACTGCTTTCAAGCCTCCAAGAACTCTTTTGCAACATCTCAGATCTGCCAAGTAGCCAAACACAGTGATGTTTTCAAAGCGTTTAGAGTCCATAGACCAAATCCCCAAAGCCCATTTTAACATGCTGTAGTTAACGCAGTTAATGTTCCAACACACTCCTCGTACAGTACAAGTGAGTGCCTTACACTTACTGCATTCTGATACAAGACAATGCTGGGGGCAGAGTCCTGGTCCCTGAGCCTCAAGGTTCCACAGGAAGTAAGAGGGGAACTCAACAGGAAGTGGCTGTAATTGGACTCCGCTGTGCACTGTGGGTCCTGAAGAGAGAGTCTGGCTCTTGAATAGCCAAAGGCCTAAAACAAAAGTAGGAAAGTTTACAGGAGGAGAGAAAACAGACAGAACAATCACACAGTTACGAAATTAGAAGGAACAGGTTTGGGGGACTTTGAAGCTATTGGAAAGTTAATTTGAAAAACATCATCTGGGTGAGAAAGAACACATGCTAATGCTATCCCAAAAGTGCCTTTTCTGGGTGGGAACGAACCCTGCGCTGCTTATTGCTGTACACGTTAAGTCTTTGAGTGAAGCTTGCACTTCTAATGCCTGGGTCGTGCATGCTCTGATAAGTAAAGCTTGCACTGTTGCTGGCCACATGAAGTTGCCTATTGGAGCTGCACTTGTTCTGCATGTGAGGGAAGCTTGCATTGCAGCTGTCTGAGCTGCATGTGATAGAGGCATGCGTTGTACATGCCTGGATTACACCTGTCCTGTTAGCTCGTGAAGTGTGCAGTACTGCTGCCTGCGCTGCAAATGCCCTTTCTGCATTGATATCCTGTACTTGTTCTGTAGGTAAAATAACCTTGCACTGCTGTTGGAAGCGCATCGCCTTTTGTATGTGGAAGTACATGAGGCATGCACTATGGCTGTCGTTGATGTACTTGTTCTCTTTGTAAGAGTACCTCTGTGCGATGAAAGGTGAAGGTTTCCATGAGAACTATGTAATATTCCTGCCCTTTTGTTTAGTGGCATATGGAGCAGCTAAATCCACGTGTGAATTACCACAAAAATTCCCTTCTGATGTGATTGTAATAAATTAACCAATTTATGCAGAGGGAAGCAGCACTGACCACTAGGATGTCCTTTCTCACTTGGGCCACCATCTTCTTCCTGCGACAGGTGACCGTGAGTGCGGCCTCAATCCCGCCACTCGCTGCTTTCATCCCCCAGCTCTTCATGCCTGCCATGAAGCGGTTTGACTTGCTCCAGTCACCCATCAACTTCTCAGTGTTCTCCTGACTTCCAGACCTGGCGAATGAGGTTGAGAGTCTTTGCCAGAATTGTGGGGCTAGGTTTTGCAGCAGCGGCTTCTCTACAAAGAGAATGAAGAAAGACTCAAAAGACATATATCTGCTTTGCAGTTAGAGAGGGCAATCCTCGTTAGGTTGTCATATTAGAAAATGTAGGCAGTTTGGGTCCACCTATCTCGCATTAGACTGTGGAGGTTCGCCAATCAAAAGAGCCGCCTCTGCTGGAATGAGCCCTACAACTTTCAGGAGGAAGTTTCCCAACCAACTCATAACAATATAGAAACTGTTTTTATTATTATTTTTATAGTTGAGTCAGAAAACATCATAATATGCACTATTGTTATAAAATCAAATAAATCATAAATAGGAGAAAACCTATGAAACACAAATGGATTAACATGCAAATAATTAACAAAGCAAAGGAAAAAAACATATATCGGAATACAATAAATATGAAAAAAGAAGAAATAGAAAGAGGAATGGAAGGGAGGGCGTGGAGCCTAGCAGTTACATGCTAAGACACAGAGCCGAAACCCGAGGGGTTAGAAGCTGCAAAGACATTTCACCTTTTATGCAATAGTGTTGAACCTTGGCTCCCAGTTAAAGCCCCCCCCCCCCATCCTATCAATTTTTTTGAGTGAGCAGCTACTCCTGTCTCCAGCCAGGGTCAGCTCAGACTCATCTAGCTGTCTAATGATCGCCCACCATTCAACAACCTGCGCAGAGCCGAAGAGACCCAAGATCTAGCTATGCAGAGCCTGGCATAGACAATAATGATAGCTGTTTCCTTAACCTAAGGTCGTATTCCATACGGTATCCCATCATCATCTCTTTAGGGGTAAAACGTGTAGGCAACTCAAGGCATGCTGCTGTAACCCGAGATACCCCATCCCAGAATGCCAAAAGAGCAGGGCAGGTGGCAAACATTTGGAGAATGCTGACTGCAAAAAAGCCACATTTAGGGCAGCTAGTTTTGTCAGTACCAGCGTTCCCCTCCATTTTGTTATCCTTTCTGTTATATAACATACAAATGTCTTAAACTGCTGTAGTTTGAGGTTTAAGGAATGTACAGAACCCTTCACTGTCTCCAGAGCACTATGAATTTTAAATGGCAAGACCTCACATGCAAGGTGCTTACTCCACTTAACCACCAAGAGCAAGCTATCATATGCCCGTTGCTCACAGATCCCACGATACATCACGCTGATCAAGGAGTTCCCGCCAGCCCTGTGCATGCTCATCATAATATCAACATTTTCCAGGATTGCATGGATTTTGACTCCAGATAAGAGGTAATCTCTTAGCTGTCGATATTTATAATGCATACTGTAGGTCTGCTATTAGGCAACTTGAATACCCATAAATGATTGAAATCCATTCAAATCGTAGAGTTGCCCAACCGTTTCGATACCTAAGCCTTGCCAAGCCCTGCATAATGGGTTGTGAAATATTTTGAGGGAGTGCAGGATTATCCCACAGTGGCATGTCAGCATGAATTAAGGCTCATATTTATACTTTCTTAGCGCCGCATTTGCGTCATTTTTTGATGCAAAAGCGGCGCAAGCGTACAAAATATAATTGTATTTTGTAAGTTTGTGTCGCTTTTGTGTCAAAAAATTATGCAAATGAGATGCTAAAAAAGTATAAATATGGGCCTAAGTTTATAGAATACATATCACAGATTTCCTGACAAATACATATGATATCCCATACGCTCTTGAAACTAACCCACCTCTACTAATTGGGGTCAGTCAGCCTATAAAAGAAGAGCCCAACATTCGGAAACAATATATAATTGTAAGTGAGATCCAGTGGAACATTGTGTTTTCTACTAGAAATGCCAATTCCAGGTTTTTCAAAGGACACAAAAAGGTTGTCATAATTTCTGAGTTCCTTGGGTGTATGGATGGAGTAAATCAAAGTGAAGTTTGTGACGCCTCACCTCTACCTTTGATGGGTGAGAAGGGAAGAAAGCTAGTAGCATAATAGATTGGGAAACTGGAGAAGTATCTTCTACCACCTTTTGTAGAAAAGATTACTTCACCTGAGGTGCTACCTTATAGTAGTGGAGGGCATGGCTAAACAGATCTTTCATTCTACTGGGCATTTTCCCAGTCAATGAAGCCCTTGGAGGCTGGTTTTGAAAGCCAAGGGCCACTGCTGGTGCATCTTTCACTTTCCTGAGCGCCAAAAGGTTACATTCATCAGGCATGGGGAAGCTTCAAGAGTGAGTGAAAGAGATGGAAGTAGGTGAAAGATGGAGAGGAAGTGAATAGAGAGGGAGAAGAGAGAGAGGAAGAGAGAGAGAATGAATGGATGGAAAGAGCAAGATTGTGCGAGGAGATGAAGGGACAAAGGGTGGTTAGAGCATCTTTGTCGGGTTGCTTTTGGTTCCCCAGTCCGGCCGTGGTGAAGGGGAGTGCTAGAGTATTTGGTAAGTAAAAATGTATAATTGGAATATCTATAGACCAAAATCTCTGATGCAAACCACTTTTTACTAAGGGCATCTAGCTTCATGTATTTCCTATTCAGAGATTTTGGAAGGATTTTATTCTACTTTAGTTTAGTGGGAGAATCATCAACTCTCAAACTCTACAGCAAAGGATGACTGTGTAAAAAAAAAAAGAAAGAAAAAAAAAGAGGGCTCAATGAAGTTGCTTGATATTTTTGTGAGTTTGACCACGATACTTGGGTGGAGCAGTCAATGATTTGGCCCTAGCTAACTTAACTTGTGACAATAAGGCCGTGTTAAAGGGGAGAATCTCATCCACAGATTTTTCGGTGTTCTGAAGATTGAGCAATATTAATGGCTTCTGCTGCTTTCTTAACCACAGCAACATAATAAGCTTATTCTTCCAAAGAAGGGCATTTGGTGGCAGAAAATTCGTTTTTCTAGTAAAGTATCAAGAACTTTCATTCTTAAGGTTCACATGCAGGTCCGTGTTAGAACCTAGAGGCAAGCAAGAAATAACCTTCATCAGTGTCATTGTCAATATCCTTTTCCACCATGTTCAGGAATTAGAAAGCATCTAAAACTTAACCAAATAGATCATGTATCTTCTCCAGTTACACTCGTTCCTAGAAAAATTGGAGATTTTAAAAAAACGCCTACCGTAAGTGGGTTTCCATTTTTTGCTTCACAGACTGCAAAATCTGAATAGTGTGTGAGGAGCCAAATGACACTAGCAATTATGCTAATGGTGCAGGTTTCAGCTTCATTCCCACAGTGTTTACAGTACTTGATTCGCAGAGAGCTTCAGAAACACACATTGGAGTCAAAAGAAGAATCACTGATATCAGAACCGTAACACTTAATGGCACTGGTGTCAGCTGAGGTAAATCCTCTTTGACGAGGGGTAGGAAAATCCTCCAAATGGGGAGAATGCCAAAGATATCCATCATTCCTTAATTGGATGATGCAATGTCTTCATCTGGAACCACTGACAGAGGGAATAAATGGAGGAGGATATGTTGACACACTGGTACTCACTGAAGAGAAAGTGAAGCGATCTTTCTTCCATGTCGTAGTGAGAGCAAAAATGCTATTTATTATGCTTATTGTGCCTTCTTTTGAGAAAGAGGTCATGTACCTCAATTTATCCCTGGATCTTCATCTTGACCTGGACCGGTAAGGAGTCTAAAAACCTTGCATATCTTTCCCTGAGGGCCTTCAGAGGCATTCATTGGCAGGGACCACATGCACAAGGATTATAACAATTCCTCATACATCAAATGCAGAATGCATGATTGCCAGTGAGTGAAAAGTGCAAGCAACGAGTCTTACATAACTTGAAGTGAGGTAGTTTAGGTGATAACATATCTTAACATTTTTGAAAAAAGTCAAATCCATGTTGGAAAATAGTTGAGAGAATTCCTCAGTCCGATGGATCCCATGCTCAATCCCATGGATCCCATGCTCATTGAAGCATGGGATGAAGGAAGTGACATCATCAACATCTAAGTGCTTGATACATAATTTCTGAATTTCTGAACCTGCAAGATGACACTGTCCACTCCGAACAGCACCATATGACACAACTGAATAGAAATAGGTAAAGAAACATTTCCAGAGTCCGGCACATGTGAAGGAGGCTAGCGGTTAGAGAAACTACAGGAGCTAATATTCAGAAGAACCACACATTTTTGGTACCTTATTGTAGGTATTGCATTTTGTGTAAAGGAATAGTCCGCCCATCAGCTGTAAGAAGAGCTCAATGGTTTTAAATTTCAATAACAAAATGCTGTTTTGTTTTGTTGTTGAGTTGATAAGGTGGGGTAAACGCTCAAGACCAGTGTCACCCAACGTGGAAGCAGCAGAGAACGGACAGATATGGTGAATAGAACATTAAATACATTTAGCTGTGGTTGTTCTGAAAACCTGTCACGGCTGAGACACAACCAGACCTATGATAGACACCTCTGCTTAATACTAACTTGATGTCCTGACCACCCTCCCTCCCTTTCCTCTGCCTTTTTGTTTCTGAGAATTCACCCTGCTGTGGTAGTCAAGATAGGTTTACACTGGCAGCGGGCTGCTACAAGGGCAGCAGGATTAGTCACTGTGGGTAACCTGAGATGTGTTTTGCCCGCCACAGCAACAAGTGGCTCTGACTTGGCGGCTGCCCTGGCCCTGACCCGTTGTTTCCTTGCACAGATGGCAACGAGTTAGTGAAAGAGAAGACACCTGAAGGAAGACAGAATAGCCCATCAAGTTCATAGTTCATAGAGTTGTGATGAGCTGGCCCAGAGAACAATGCTTGTGTGCAAATGCCCAGGAAGATGTCAAGGCAGGAACAGATCAAGGAAGCCATGGTGGGGGGCAGTACTAAAACTATGGGGCAGATCTACAACAATGTGGCACAGGGAAAGGGCAGGAATGCTCTGTATCTACACGATAAGGTGCATTTCTGTCCTCTACCCTTGCGATGGTGCACAATGGGCTGCCTAGCGCAGATGCAAGCATCTTTGCACCATGGTAAACGGATGCCTGCATCGCAGACATGATTGTTTCTGTGCATGAAGGGACACCTTCATGCACAAGAAGAGTCCATGGAGTTTTTTTTCCTTTTTCTATGTGTGCTGCAGAATGCAGCACACTAGAAAGAAATTAGGAAAAATAAAGATATTTCTCTTCGTTGCACCTCCCCAGAGGAGGCATACGATATTGACACATTCCCAAGTTTACAATGCCTTATAAATCTGGGAATGTGCTAAAACCCATGGGTGTTGGGTGAGAAATCCCACTGCAGTGCCCATGGAACGCCTCCCTGATGCAGTGTAAGGCAACACAGCAACTTGTGCTGCATTGCCTTTCACCAAATTTACAAGGCCATGAAAAGCCACTCAAAGTGGCTTTGCGTGCAATGCTTAATTTGTGCTTCTGGTTTCCAGTGCTGAGCACCATCGCTTATTTTTGAGGGCCGTCGCTTATTCTTCTGCCTCAAGCATTTGCTGCACCGGCACATTTTTATTTACAAATTAAGCACTGTTTGCATGGCCCTGTAGATATGGGCCTGCACTATGCACCGCTGGTGCGTCACAAAAAGTGAAGCACTGGCGGTGCACAGGGCTTGTAAATAAGCTTCCTGTGCTCGCAGAAAAACAGTTAGGAAAGTTGTGCTGGCAGGAATAAATTCCAGGAGCCACATCAAGTGGATCTTGGAAGCTTTGGTGACAGATATAAAACGTTTTGCAAGTAGAAACAGGTCCACAAATCAGTGCTCATGAGTAATGGCTGCTGAAGCCAAGCTGGGAGAAGAAGGTGCCAAAAGCTATTGTTGGCAAATGCAGCCACGTATATACACCCCCACAAACACTCATTGCCACCAGAAATAGCTAATTAGGATTCATCAAAAATCGTTTATATACATACATGTATTCATGGATGATGTACGCTACGGTTTTTGACTTCCGTGTTTTGTATATCTTTCCCTCACGTTGAACCAGATTTACAGAAGAAAAAAAAGAAGACGCAGTGCAGTGCTGCATGAAAACACAAAAGGGCAAATTTATAAGCCCCTAGCGCTACCTTGTGCCACATTTGTGGCATTTATTTCGGCACAAATGTGGCACTAAGATAGCATTTCCCATGCACCATATTTACAAAGTGGTGCAATGCTTGCATTGCGCCACTTTGTAAACCCTTGCGCCACATTATGCCTGTTGGCATAATGTATGCAGGGGGTGTTCCCCAGTTAGGGGGGCTGAAAATATGCCACAAGGAAATCTATGAGATTTCCTTGCACCATTTTTTTCACCACTTTTAACGCCTGCTCAGAGCAGGCGTTAAAAGGGGACTTCCATTATTTAGAATGGGCCCCTATTTACTCTGCAGGAGTAGCGCCAACAATTTGGCACTACTCCTGCAGAGTGCATAAATAGCGTCACATAGAATGATGCAATCGCCCCCTACCCTGCACCATGGTGCGCTGTATTTTAACACATGCAGTGTTGGGGGATGCTAATGGGGGCAGGGAAAGTAGCGCTGCACTCTGTGCAGCCCCACTTTCCATAGATCTGCCCCAAAGTGCTGTATTTTTAGAATGGGAACAATTGCTCAGTTGTTCACTGATCATCTCATCAATCACACTTGCGCTAAAAAGGCCATATTAACACAAGGCTAAAGCGTACCACAGTGCAAAGGTGAGCGAGTTATGTCTTGCTTGAGTTTGTACTCAAGGCAAACCTTCCAGTTCAGATTTGTACGAGCACACTACCACCCAAATGCAGGCAGTGTAAAAAGTGCACATTTTATGAGAATTGCACATTATGCATTGAAATACAAAGTGATATTCGATATTCAGCATGTCCCATGTTTGTGGCTGGTTTCAGTTGGTGGTAGCATTCAGCAGTAACCAAATGAGAAAGCGCAGGCTCCCATTTGCTGGTTTAATACCAATATGTTAAACATGTATGCCTTAAAATGCACTGATACATTATATAACCAAGTTTTAATGTTGTTGTATCAATCTGAATTGTTCATTAGCCTTACTTTTGTATATATGTATGCTATGTTTCATAATTCTCTTAGGTCCAGAAGCCATTTTCCTTAGTGTTGTTCATTTGCACATTTTCTGCATCTTGTAGTAAGATGTGGACTTGGTTCAATATTGGTAATCAGAAGTGTGATTTTCAGGAAGAAGTATATGTAGCAGTATATTTATGTATCACTCTCTGCACCTCAATGGCTCCACTCATTTTTCATGTGTGAAGATCATGCCTCCTGCTTATTAGTTAGTTTTGTTGAAGTAACAGTTTTAATCACGTTCATGTTCCACTTGGTGTGTATTGGGAATAAAGGAGGGACGGCTCCACCGCTAGGGCAGAGGAGCGTCACCCCTACGCCAGCAGCAGCAGCTGCAAACCTTTTACTAAAAAATGACAATAAACTATGTTTATTATCTTCTTTTTTAGTAAAAGGGGAGGGGCTACGGGCTGTGACGAGCACGTCTTGGGCCAGCCAAACACACATGCTCAGTAGGCTCTCTCCAGCCCTGCACTGTGTTGCCAGACTGGAGAGAGCAGTCACAGTCTCCCAGTCTGCTGGGAGTGCCCTGGCTGGGCTGCTCTGAGCAGCATCAGGATTGGCCACAGGGAGGCTGGGAGCCTGTGCCTGCAGTAAAGGAGCGGTGTGGTGGTGACAGCGACGGTGATACAGGTAGTTTTTTTTAAAATTAATTCCACATCCCCCCTCGTGCGCGCTGCCCTACCCCACACCTATTAAGCACCGCAGGACGCTCCTAAAATAAAGGCCTTCATTACAACCTCAGTGGTCTTTTCCAAAGACTGCCGAGGCTGCGGGCGTCAGAATACCACCAGTGCTGGCGGTATTTCTGGCTCCCTATTACGACTTTTCCGCTGGGCCAGTGGATGATAACAGTGTTACCGTCCGCTGGCCAAGCGGAAAAGTCACATCAACATTGCTGCCAGCTCGTAATAGAGCCGGCGGCAATGCTGATGTGCAGCAGGTGCAGTTGCACCCATTGCACATTTCACTGCCCAAAATTTGGGCAGTGAAATGCGCGACGGGGCTATGCCTGGGGGCCCCTGCACTGCCCATGCCAAGTGCATGGGCAGTGCAGGGACCCCTAGGGGCACCGCAAGTCCCTCTTACCGCCAGCCTTTCCATGGCGGTGTTTCCCGCTGTGGCCAGGCTGGCGGTCGGGGACTCATAATCCCCAGGGCAGCGGTGCTTGCACCGCTGCCCTGGGGATTATGACTGCCAGGCGAAAGCCTGGCGGTATAGTGGAGGGGCCGGCGGTATGGCTGTGGCTATTGCGCCACGGTCAGAATAGCTGGCGGAATACCGCCAGCCTGTTGGCGGTGTTACCGCCAGTTTACCGCCAGCTGCCAGGGTCATAATGAGGCCCAAAGTGTATAAAGTCCTGTGTAATGTAAATAAAATGTTGCATTATACACTCCAACTGAATTCTGAAAGGGTTTCCTGCTCCGTTAAAATGGTAATTGTCCATTGTCATTTTGCTGAAGTTCTCGCTTTTTTTGCATTAAACGCATGTTAGACTTTTGGTCCCCCAACATATTGTGTTTTAGTTTGCCTAAAATACACTGCTTTAGATGATCCGGATTTGTTTGGAAGCCAACAGCTGTTTGTTCTGTTCGTGGCCTGTCATTTTTGGCTAGATTTCCAGGGTTTTTTGCTATGCGGAGCTGTCTCAACACTGCGCTTACATCAAATTTCTGTGCAAAAATCACTCTGCGTGCAAAAGTGATCGGTGCTGCGTTTGCACTGCTTTGCTTCACGTAGTATGCTTTGCCCCAGCTGAAGATTAGCAAATCTGGACCTCGATTTTATGACATATCTGCTGTCCAGACTACATGAACTCACAATTTTCTTTTCCTTAGTATTAATGAAATCTTAACTATAAGGCACAATGACATGAACAGAAAAACTCGATTTAAAAATATATATATATATTTACCTGCTGTTCTGGCACCCACTTGCACCTGAGACAGGAGGGGCAGAATCAAGCAGACGACCACCAACATTGTATGAGGCCAGGCAGGATGATTCATTGCACTAGAGGAGGAGGTTTTCAGTCAAACCCTAGACTTCAAGCCCTCTGCAAGTGAGAGACAACACGCCAGCACAGCAGCTTTCCCGACTCTCAGAGGTTTCCAGAAATGGGGATTCAAACTAATGAAACTGGCAAAAAACACAACCTGAAAAATAAAAAGGATTGCATTATTCAGACTATAGTAAAATCAAACCATGAAGAATACATGAGTAAGACTGCATGCCCTCAGCAGCAATGCCAGCAGAGCGGTTAAAAAACAAAAATATGGCAACAAAATGTTGAAATTTCGTTAGAGTATGCCTGCTCAAGAACACTTTCACCCATATTTATGAAAAATTCAGGCTAAGAACTTCAGCAACTAAAGTTGCAGCACTGCATTGCGTGAAAGGGAGAGAACATACCAGGGCCATATTGGTCAAGATACAGCGCTGTTTTCTTCTCTCCCTGCACTGGTGCACTTTGGCTGCCATGCGCCGAAACACACCCCATAGTGAAAGGGTGTGTGTGTTCTGTAATGAAAGTTTTTGAACTGGAAGTGCTACTACCAGGGCTGGCTTTGGCGCTGGTGGCGCCCTGTGCCACAGTCTTTTTTGGCACCCCCCACCACATGACCACCTCCTTGCATTCACTCACTTCCACCTGGCAAATGTGCCCCTCATCTCTCCAAAGCCCCCCTTTCACATACATTAATTTGTTTTAAAGTGCTTGTAAAGACTGGCTTTACTAGTCCACTCAGCTATCAACATAAAATATAGTTCTATTCTTTGCAGCAGGCATATTAACCCTCTAAGCTACTTTATGGCGAGTCAAACCTGCTCTAGACAAAACTCCCATTCATGTCCCTAGCAGGAACATTAGTCACAAGAGGTATCTTGACATTTAATTGTTTCCTGAAGGCTGGTCGCACAAGGAACCTTTCTGTAAGTGCTTTTAAATCTCAAATATTGTAAGTCTTTGCTGACCACAGTGCCCCCTTGAGGTCAGCACCCCCAATCCAGGTCACCACCCGGCACAGCCGCACTACCCTAAAGTCGGACCTGACTACTACTACCGTACTAATAACATACTACAAAATGCCATTCACAAACCTACATGCGGAAGTCTATATCTCTGCCTCTCCTATCTTTCACGTGCAGAGAACTGCTCCACAACTTCAGAGATCGCCGTACAAATAGGTAGATGATTTGTTAGTAAAGCAGGAAGGAGAGGGGAGAATGCTTAGAAAACAGGAAATACTTGCTTCCAAATGAGGGGGGCTAAGGGAGGATAACGGAGGAGTTTAGGGACGAACATGTACCCATGCACAAAACAGGAGGTCAATTGCTAGTTACAAACTGCACTTCTATAAGCAACAGAAATAAATGTACTCCGGCTCAGAGCGTGAGTAAGTCCAGCATCACACATGTCCAAATACTGGTACTCCAACACTCTCCCGTACAAAATAACAGAGGCAAGGACATAAAATCAAAGCTCTTGGGAACAAATTAAATTAACTTAGTTTAACTGTTAAAAAATATGAATACATTGTAATTCAATGTTAATGGTCTATAAACAAAACACAATTGTTATTTTATTATAAAATATCATAATAACTAACCTTCTTAAAAGTAACAAATGAATGTAACTTTTGTTTTCTTACTTAATTTAATTATGTACCTAACTTTTATTATTTTAACTCCATAATAAATATATATTAATGTTATACTTTAGGTGGGTTATTTTTTCCATAAATCATAAGAAAAATAATTTTAATTTAGTCAATGTGAAATAATTAATTTATATCAAAACTAAGTTAATGCAGTAGCATTTTTTTATTTCGGTCCAAATTTCAAATAACTATCTTAAATTAATGTGCATTACTATTTATTGTAAAAAATGTTTTTACTATTTTTAAAACTTTAATAAACTTTTTAATGTTCCCCTATAATTTACGATAGGGAGACATTCATCTATGTGTGAAAAGTTACAAGTAGTAACTTTACACTTGTAAATTAGGCTCCACTCCCTGAATTCAGGGGACGGAGACATATGTGCCCACACTTCATAGTAAATTTACACTCATAAATGGTGAATAGCATAAAGTAGTAAATTTACAACAAAGTGTAAGAGTAAATTCAGATGTGTAGATATACTCGTATAAATGTACCTTTGTGAAAAGCCTCCTCATGGATCTCAACTGGGGGTCACTAGGGGCTGCAACTGCGAAATCTAGGGAGCCCATTTCGACCCCTAGTACTTTTCTTGAGACCCCTGGCTCCTTTATCATGACACAGCAGGTTCAGGTAATATAACCAAGTGAAAGAATGCCCAGTGTTGGGCAAACTGTGATGTGGGGTAGCCATTTAGTACATCATGTGCACTAGTAGCTGCCCATTTGTAATCACGTATGAGCTTTGGCTGCGCAAGGCGCGCCTGGGTCATCTAGTGCATTGCTGCCAATGTTTCAGATTGCTATGTGTGACATTTTCATAATTTCAGTGTAATTATGAGTGACATTTTCTCGCGAGCAAAAAAAAAGCATAGCACAGCACAGCAAGTGCAGCTACGAGATTATATCATCACTCAGTCTCAGGCACTAGCGGTGTCGCCGGCCCACTACGACTGGACTCCCACGGCAACCAATGCCACAGACACAAGATTCTAGCACACAACTGCTTCACTGGACTCTGGTGATGGTGCTCTGGGCTGCTGAACAACTCCGGCGGCCAGCATGGTTCCCACTCAGCAGACCTGCCATGGGCACCGGAGGGGTCGGGTCCAGTCCATAGGATCACACCATCAGGTGCGAGCGGCGAGCTCTGCTATAGCCAACAGGTTCACGACAGCAAGTCAGCTGCCAGCACTGGTGGGGTCAGGTCTTCTCACGGGATCCATACTGCTGTGGAGCAAGCGGTGTGCTCAGCGGCACTATCATTGCCCACTCACACTGTAGGAGCCAAAGCTAGCTCGAAATGCTGCCCGCTTGCGCTGAGGGCGGCAGGATGGACCGCCACCCACCTATTAAAGTGAATCTGGCAAAATCACTGAGACTCACACTGCCTCTGTAGTAGCCATTAGGCACTGACAGTGACTCCCCCTAACAACAGTTATGGCGTGAGATGTTGGGTGTCTGTTAGATTGTATCACAGACTAGTACTAGCAGCTAGCGAGCAGATGTGCCAGCCCTTAAACCTGCCGGGAGCAGTGCGCACTGTGCGCTGCCACTGATGGTTGGTGCATTATAGCAGCCCTCCAGCTTCACAGCTGAGAGGCGATATAATGCGTGATTTTGCATTTCAGTGCGGTGATGCAGACCACCAAGCTCAAATGTGTTAGTTTAATGCCTGATGCATGATACTTGGCAGGGCTGCTAGTGGAGAGAGCTGCAGCAAGTGGCAGTCAAATGCTTCAAGCCCCTGTGGGCCTGCCATGCGGAAGACCTTCAGAGCCACTACGAGCCAGCGGTGAGCAGGAGCCGCACTGTTGTGGGTTTTGGAATATCTGTACCCAGTTGCTGGCGCCCATGCTCTCCACACAATAGAACTTTCAATAAGCAGGTAGGCCATTGAGCTACCAGTTTATTTTACCGATGGGCAAGAATCTCCAGATAAACACTGAATAATTACCAATTTCTTTGTAGACGACAATTTAGACCTTGTCTTTACCATATTTCCACTTTATGTTATGTTCAGAAAGAGCCTTGTTTCCATGTTAATCACAACGCCTTGCTGGCACATACTCATATGAAATGTGTTTGTATGTTGAACATTGAACAAGAAGTTTGCATGTCCCTCCTTTTTAAACTCCCTTGCCACCTACAGTGGTTGAAAAGCAGGTCTGCACGTTAGGCACGTGCCCAAATCTAACCCGGCCGTGGTCCGCGCTCTGAAGCCGACGAAATCCAAGCTGAAATCCCGCAGCCTGCACAGGGATACTGTTTTTTTTGTAGTTTTATATAGCGCGAACTTGATCCGAAGGTACTGGAGCACAGGAGTTACATTGCACAAGAATCTCAGACATGGAAGCTTTCTTGTTCCACAGGACGGCACTGAATGCTCACTTCCTGTGTAGGAACACTCAAGCTCATTAAAGCGCCTGTATTGTCGTCTTTCACTGTACAAACTCTGAAATTCATCCACTGATAAGAGTTGAATGCGCCACCAGTTTCTCCAGCGAGTCTAAAGCATATATTACTGCTGGGGCTTTTATCAGCCGCCTTTAGAGAGTTGTACTAAGCACCCCGGACCTTCCTTGTGCGGTATTTCTCACTGCACCACCTCACTGCACAGTAGATTCTGACATCTCGCTCCTGCACAGAACTCGCTTACTTTACACGTTCATGCCTTTCCTTTTTCTTTGAAACTGACAGTTCTACCAAAAGGCACCAAACACCTTGAGTAGCACCGGGCTGCCTTTCCATTGGTCTCCACTGACGATGCGACCAAAAAATGCGCCTGGTGTTGTCTAGGCACTGTAAGGGGTTAGACTTCAGCAAACATTAAGTAGAGAAAGCGTGAGGTGGGGAGTGGGTGGCATCGAAATCCAAGGGGAGGATTTTCTCAGCACTTGAAACATAAAGCATTGCACTAAACACCTAACTGCCCTAAAGGCAATCCTGCACTGAGGTGCTACATGGGGCATTAGGGGAACATGCTCGAAATGAAAATAGAAGATGCACTCAACAGAATGTT
The DNA here is from genome assembly GCF_031143425.1 of Pleurodeles waltl. Classification (NCBI taxonomy): domain Eukaryota; kingdom Metazoa; phylum Chordata; class Amphibia; order Caudata; family Salamandridae; genus Pleurodeles; species Pleurodeles waltl. The sequence goes on along the minus strand of NC_090443.1, from coordinate 443,684,959 downwards.
ACACTATGAGGCATATTTAAGAAAAGTGGCACTGCACCCCTTTCCCTTGTGTGGTGTGCTAGGTGACCATCCTCCCTTCCCAGATACAACCCACAGGGCACTCCCCAACTATTATAGATGTATCCTCATCCCCTACAGCAGCAAACATGCATCTAAGTTCACAAGATAAACCTCCCCCATCCTTCAGCCTACACTCCTGTGCACCCAAGGAAACATATACACATTCCCTAGACTCAACCTAATCACAGCTAATCAGCCTATCCTCCAAGTCGCACCTCACTAATTTTTACCCCACCTATTCCTCTCTGTTGCAACTCTATTAATCCATTTTAGTATACCTATGTTGGCACCTATCTCAGCTGCGTCAAGCTGTGTCAAGGGATAATTTGTATGTCCCTTGGCACAATCCTTTCATCTGTGATGAGAAAAGAACACAGATCCACTTTGATTTCCATGTAACCAAATGTATTTTTTATTATTTGCAGTGAATGAGCCCCTAACAAAGGTTATTTCTACTGAAAAGCATTGGGGTATGGGTAAAGAACACATGTAAGAGTTGTCTAAAAACAGAAAACAAAAGAAAAAAGTGCAAGATGAGTTGAGTAATTGTGGTCAGTTGAACAGAATCTTAGATTGGGAGTCAACAATAGTTGTGCAGTGTTGGACCATAACTATCCAATTGTCAAATACGTCATTGATTGTGATGATGCCTGGCCAAAACCTTGCAGTGTTCCTTCCCGCAAGAGCATTGGGAGTGGATGAAGTGTCAGAGATCATTGTGTCACTTCCTGTAATGTCACAGGTCAAACGTCTTGTGACATCACTTCCTGTAACACCATCATGAGATCAGTGGACATGTCATGTCACTTCTGCTACCCCTGGCATTTTGGTGAATCGACGCCCATGAGCCTACTAGTGTGCAATAAACACAATGTAATCTGGGAGCTCTACATCATCAGTGTGTGAATGATTGAATTGCCTTCTCTTTGTCCAGTTACTGAACATTATACTCTATTTATGACTAGTTGATATCTAATGAGCAGTCAAACTCAATGATAGCAAGGGCTCTCGTTGCTCATCCATACATATTGGAAATTTCCTCTTTCTGCAGGGTCACCCCAGTTTTTTTTTCCTTTTTTGCTGAACCCCATTTTTGTGGTGATAGAACTCTGCACATTTTACACGTGGTAACAAATGTTATGTTGTTGGGTGTAGTGTGATGTGATGTGAGTGCGGGGAGGGAGGATGAGAGTGATTCTGGCTGCTGAGTTCTGAATGGTCTGCAACCTTCAGGTTTTTTTTTGTTGATCAAGGCATAGAGGGTGCACACGTGGTCCAGCTTGCGTGTGACGAGGGTGTGCATGATAGTTTTCCAGGTATTGATTGGGAGCCATTTGAAAATCTTTCTCTGCATCTTCTGGGTATAGAAGTGTTGGTGGTGTAGGCGGTGTTGGCATTGACGTGGGTGGCCATGTCGTGTTTGCTCTCAATGACAATCCCAAGTTCTGGCATAGTGGGTCGGTCCTAGCTCTACCATCAGGTAAAGTCCCATTGTGAAGTGCTCTTCCTGAAGATCACAATTTTGTTCTTGTCGCTGTTCAGCCTAAGACAGTCAGGCCGTCATGTTTACAAAAAGTCACTCAAATGCGGCGCTAAAAAAGTATAAATATGGGCCTTAGTCTTCATCCAGTGGGCAATTTCAGTTATGCAGGCATCAAACGTGGTCTGGGTACTTGATGTCTTGATGGTGGTTTTGGGCTCCCCTATCTATCAGTCCTGATGAAGACCCTGATGGAGTATTGATTTGGCCCAGGAGCATTAAGGGGATGAAACGTCGACGATATTGCTCTTGCCTGGATTGGTTGGATTTTTGTGGAGAGAATCTAGAATGGGGAATAAGATTCCATATATATATATATATATATATATATATATATATAAATAATTTTTTTTTTTTTAATTGATATGGTGATGTAAATATGATGAAAAGTTTAACCAACAGGCTATTTTGTTTTTTAAGTGTATGTTTTTAAGAGTTACCTCTTAGAATGGTTTGAGGTTTTCATTTTTTTTTCTTGACTATGAGCACATGAGCACTTTATATCTTTTACACAGGTTCTTTCTCTCCTTGCTAGAATGGGGGGGGGGGGGGGCGATTTGAATTGTATTAAATGAAATTATTTAAGAATTATGATTAAAACTATTTTTTGAAAAGTATTGAAGGGTAATGGTATGTATGTGTGTGTAAGTATTTTTTAGTATTTTGCCTAGGGGTGTTGTCTTATTGTAATAGGCTGAGTCAGCAAACTTATACTCAAAAAGTCTAGAGGAATTGTTGGGTTAGTCTAGGACTTGCAAACATGAGAAACAGAGTTTTGAAATCTTTCTCAGAAATTCAGTATCTAGCAGAGTTTGATCCAGAGAGTACAGATATTGTGAAAACATGGCAGATATCTACTCCCCAAGAAGAATTCCACATCTTGAAAACGTGTGTCTTTATGAAATTCCACAACACTATAGGTACAGAAATAATGTGTTGGAAAGTATTTATGAACGTAGGTATGCTGTTGCTGGTTCTGACAGCTGTTTGCTTTGGCATGCAAAAGGTAACTTAATTAATCAGAGAAAAGTGACTTGTCAAAGTACTGAGAAAAAAAATTCTACTTAGCACTAATTCAACTCTTCACACCTTGGCATTCTGAGACGGAGTTAATTGGAGATTGTAACTGCTATGAAGACTCTTAATTCTTTAAAAGACAGCATTGAGTGTCCAATATTTCCGAACTATCTAAAAGTGTTGAATGAAGAAACTGAAAAAAGGACATAATTGCTGCTGAGATATCAAAGGCCAGCTCACAAAGCAGTTAGAGTTCTGCACCTCTCAGTCAAGATCCTCTTTGTCAGCTAATTATTGATAATGAAGCAGCCATAGCAATGAATGAGGCAGAGACAGCTATGCAACAAGCAAGAGAAGAAAATGTTGACTTCAAACAGCTAGTAGCACAACTGAATGATGAGCAGAAACAAATGTATGTAGAAGTCAAACAACAAATAGAACATGGATTCCTGCATGAAAACAATGAATGCAAGTGTTCAAGTTTAAGCCAATTCTTTTATATATTAGTGACAAGCTGGCACTGGAAAAACGTTTTAATTCAAACTCTAAGCAGATATCTACAGAAGACAACAGACTATTTTGTCATGTGTTGTAACTGCCCCTACTGGATTATCTGCTCACAACATCAAAGGAGTTTCCTTGCTTCGTCTACTTATGCTACCTTTTGAACACAATAATAAACAGGAGTATCAAAAGTTATCTGGTGAGGCATGTCACGAAATGTCCAGAGTGTTGAAGAAATTAAAGCTTTTAATCATTGATGAGATGATCATGGTGTCCAACTTAATGCTTACCTTTGTCCTCAGTATCTGTTGCATTCTCAAATGCACAGAGTATGATGTACTTTTTGGAGGAAAGCACGTAATTGTTTTTGTTGATTTATCACAACTTACTCCTGTGAAAGGACAGTCTGAATTTAAAACACTTACACGAAGAAACTCACAATTCCCCAGGAAGCATTGGAAATGTAAACATTTGGTTGAATTTCCAATACAAAGAACTAATTAGAACTATGCATCAAGTCTCTGATATGCATTATGGATATATTCTGAAGGGCATCAGAGTAGGAATACTGTCAGTAGAAAGGAAACGTTTTTTGGAAACCTGACATAAGGAATATATTTACTTCCAAAACAACTGCAGCACAGCTAATGTTTGAAATTATTAAACAAGAAAAATCCATGTTGTGCCTAATGCCTACTCTTCAAGAATGTATCTATTTTAATGAAGAAGTGGTGCAGCTGGAGAAAGAACAAATACTACAGGGGAGATTTAAGAGCCCCTAGCGCCACCTTAGTTCTCCCTTAGCGTCAAATGTTTGACGCTAAGGGGACACTAAAGTGGCTTGTGCCCCATGCCATATTCACAGAGTGGCGCAATGCATGCATTGCACCACTTTGTTAACCCTGGCGTCACATTATTCCGGGGGGGGGGGGCATTCCCCCGTTAGGGGCGGGTCAAAAAATGGCACAAGAAAATCTAACACATTTCCTTGTGGCATTTTTTTCGGCACTTATAATGGCTACTCAGAGCAGGTGTTAAAAGGTAGATTCCGTTATTTAGAATGGGCCCCTATGTACTCTGCAGAGTAGCACCAAAATGTTGGTGAAACTCCTGCAGAATACATCAATAGCACCAAAAACAATGATGCTATTGCCCCCTACCCTGCGCCATGGGGCACTGTATTTTAAATACAGCACACACATGGTGGCGGTAGGGGGGCGCTAAGGGGCGCAATGAAAGTTGTGCTTCACTAGGTGCAGTGCCACTTTTCTTAAATCTGCCCTTAAATCTTACAGCAGTTGATAAAATGGAACATCAAGAAGTAACAATAGTCTTGAATGAAAAACTACAGTCCAAATTGGATTATTTAGAAAAGTCAGTTCCAAAAACTGTGGGATTAGAAAGGTGTCTACGTGTTTGTAAGAACTGCACGGTGATTTTGATTTGAAACTTAAATGTTGAAGAGGACTAGTTACTGAAGCCTTGGGCAAAATAATTTATTAAATTTTGTATCCAAATAGAAATGAGGTTCAATTCTTAGCAATTAAATTTGATGATGTTGAAAGTGTAAAACAGATAACAAGTTCTGTTGCACGTTTCTTGCTTGTAAAAGACCTGTATCTTCGCAGAAAGCAGTTTCCAATTTGTTTAGCATATGCTGTAACAATTCATAAGTCTCAAGGCTTAGGTGTAAACTCTGCAATGCATTTATTAGCATTGGTAGTACTGGATTAAGAAAGGGATGTCATATTTAGCAGCTTTATCATGGGTTAGAACTTTGTCTGGTTTGTATCTAATAGAGTTTGATGACAGCAATGTAAATGTTGATTCAAGCTGTGTGATAGAGTATAACTATTTGAGAAAGCTGTATGCACCTCTTTGGACAGTACCCAGTATATGAAAAACCTAGATTATTACCAAAATGAAAGCTTTTGAAGGATCATGCTGACTTTCCTGAGAAAAAGAAACAAAAAACAAGTAACAAAGGTGGTGAAGTTGTAGGTAATCAGATTTCAAACGTATCTGAAGTCAACTGCTATGCCAAAGAAACCCTCAATGCACTTTTCTCTGTACCTGCTCTGGTTCATGCAATTAAACAGAATAAGGATAAAAGAATATGCTCTGCACTTTTTATATTGTTAGAACGTTTGTCTAGTGACAGAAATAAAACATTCTGTATCTCATATTAGAGCTCTTGCTGATGTGTGCACTGGATCTGTACATTTTACACAAAACACTCAAGAAGATGCAAAGCACAGGAATTCTCGATGGTCGTACTTGGTATCTTAGAAGAACGGATGGTAACTATTGGTGACCTATTTGGACTAAGTTACTCATGGCAGCATGACTTTGAAAATTGTTCCTTTCCTTCAAAAACAGACATGGATTCAGAAGGATTTATCTACTTAACCCTACCAGCCTGTAGAACTGTCAGTTTTGACACAGTGTTCAAAGATACATCACAGAATAATATGTGCACAAAATGCATGTCAGATCTGCTATCAACTCTGAACATAAGAAGAGCTAGCAAGTATATCATCTTAATACAGTACAATGCAATGCAATGCAATACAGATGGAATTAAGATGGAAACTAATGAAAAGTTTAAAGAAGGACAAATTTAAATTTCTAGTAAAACATTTACCCATACAGACATTTTTTCCATGGAGGCATAAGTGTTACATCTGGACATTACACCAGCTATATAAAAAAACACAACTGAATAGACAGAGTATAATGATACTAACCTTACATTTAAACATAGATTACCCTATAAACTATCAAATTCTTGCCTTATGTTTTTTCAACCAAAGTTCTAAAGAGGATTACTACTGAAGAAATGTAATAGTATATTTGTGGCATTTTTATATGGCCTAACAAGGGTGATGTCTTTCTAACGAATAGTAAATGTTCTTACTCTGGGATGGAAATCCAGTCATAGTAGTAAACTGGAAATGGAGATTAGAAACTGTGAACTAAAACAAACATCCGCAAACTATTGAAAGCAAAGCTGCAAAACTTCTGTTTCAAAAACAGCTGGAAAATAATTAAAAGAAGAACACCAGAGATATACTGTTCTGCCCTTTAAATAATTATTTTACTTTTTGACATCATACGGCCTACCAAGAGTGATGTCTTTAGGCACCTTTTTAAGTACTAGTATGATTCATACACATTCATTATATGATAACGGTACAATATACTTTATACAATTTGACATGTAGACCTAATTGAATAAGGTTAATAGTTGTAGTGAGTGCCATACATAGTAACGTTAACATTGGAAAACTTGTTTTGGTGAATGAATAATAAGTAAAATAAATTAACAGTGGTGGCTATTCACTTTTTAAAGCATATTGATTATATCTGCTTTTTTTTTTTTAAAGAACAAGTTGTTGGTACTTGCTACAATGGATCACCATCTCCTTGAGCTCATTGTAAACTGGTGAAATAGATGTATTTTGTAGAGCTGGAGCACCCAAAGAAAAAGATGGACCTGGAGCAGAAGGATCAGCAACTTTCTTTGTCATGTAACAGAGATATGTACGCTCATGGTACGTTTTCAAATGTTTTCACATAGTGCAAGTACCATAACTGTACTTATTCTGTGTACCTCTAGAATGTTATTTTCCACATAGGAGGCACTCCACGTCTGGCATAGGTTTTGTTTTCAGAAGTAGAGATAGTGAATATATGTATTTCATACACAGTAATGTTAATTTTAAATAACATGCTGCTTACTGATGTTTTTTTAAAGTCAATGTGACTGCCCCCCCCCCAACACCCCTACCCCAACTGTTCAAGTAAAAGTATCTATATGCACTTAATGTGTAATGCAAAAGTATAGAAGCTGAGAACAGTGGAGAAGGGAATGTGACATGCTTAAGTTAAGTTTGTAATTTTTATACAGAAATGTAAAACTCTTCTGTCTTGCAATTAATGAGATTATTTGGTTTACGGTTTAACAATTTTTAATACATAAGTTATCAATATGAAACTTTAACTTTTATGTTTGCTCTTTTTATACATATTAAACGAGCTACGTACTGTGCTAATGATAGTAACTAGTTATATATCACACACCCAGAGACACACTGATGCATACAGTAACGCATACAGGCACACACTGATTGATATGCAAACATATTTTAGCAGACATTTATGCATACAGTGACACAGCCAAGTGCACACTGATGCAAACACTACTACTCCCAGGCACACATTGAGGCATATGCTATCACACACAGGCACACACTGATGCATACACTGACACTCAAGGACACACTAATGCGAACACAAACCCACTTGTACATACACTGATGCATAGAGTAACATATGCAACATCACACTGAAGTAAAGACTGGCAGATCCAAGCACACACTGTTGCACAAACTAACACAGACAGGCATACACTGTTGCATTCACTAGCATACCCAGCCACACACTGATGCATAATCTACCACACATTGATGGATACAGACACATGTCCGGAGACACACTAATTCATACTCAAACACATCCAGGTAGACATTGATCTAATTAGTGACACACCCATGCACACACTAACACATACACTGGCACACCCACAAACATACTGACACAGCCATACACACAATGATATATACAGTAACCCATTTATGGACACACTTATTCATACACTACCACACCCAGAGAGACACTGATGCACACAACACATCCAGGGAAACTAATGCAGTTGCTGACAGATCCAAGCACATACTCATGCATGCACTTACAGATCCAGGCATACATAACTGTATTCACTGACACATCCAGTGACACACTGAAGCATACACTATATACAGTGACACACCAAGGGACACACCGATGCATACAGTGTCAGACCCCGGAACATACTGATGCATACACTGACACAGCCATACACACAATGATGCATACACTAAATCATTCATGGACACACTTAGGCATACATGACCATATCCAGATATACGCTGAGGAACACACGGACACATCCAGGGACACAGTTATGCAAACGCTGTCAAATCAAAGCACATAATAATCCATACACTTAGAGATCCACACTTGATGCATAATCTCACACATCCAGGCATACACTGCTCCATACACAGACACACCCGGTCACATAATGATGCATACACTACCACACCCAGGCACACACTGATGCACACACTGAGGCACACATTCATGCATACACATCCAGGCACATACTGATGCATACAGTGACACACCCATGCACACACTGATGCATAACTAATGGAGCCAGGGAGACACTGATGCATTTTGCGAGAAATCCGCTGATACGAGGTATTTTCAAAGTGTGTAAATTATATATAAATAAATAGTACAAGGTTTTATGATGTGTGCAATAAGAAATAGAATTTAAAAAACATAGAAATTCCATGAAAAAACAAAGGATACAGGGACTTTATTGTTAGGAAATGGAATTAAAAAACTTTACAAACTCACTGAAAAAAACTCAAAGGTTACATGGACGTTATAGTTATGCTCTCAATTTACTCGTACAAAACCCAAGAAATTCACCAGTTATAGTTACCTGAGCTAACTATAACCTGCACTCACGTAATGCACTGCTTATCACTTCACATATTACATCACTCATGACATGACCAGTGACATCACTGATGACATCTCAAATGTCATCACTGATGACATCATTCACACACTCACACACCCATTCATTCACACATACAGACTCTTGTGTATCCACACACACACACATCTACTCAAACACTCATTCACTCAAACAGCCACTGACACACCCACTCATACGCCCATACAATCATTCACAAAATCAATTAATAGATCACCCATCTACTGACACATCCAGTCAATCACCTGTACAACCATTCACACACCCACGTACTCAGCCATACCGTCACTGACTCATCAGTTCACTCACTTACACACCCAATCACTCAACTACTGTATACAACCATTCACACTCCTAGTCACTCACATGTACAGGCATTCATACACCCAGTCAGTCACCCATGTAGCTACACACACACCCATTCACTCGCCAACACAAGTACTCACACACTCACTCACTCACTCTCCCATACAGTCATTGACACAGCCACTCAGTTACACTTACACTCATTCATTCATACACTGACTGGCTCGCCCATCCTGTAACTGACTCACCAACTCACTCACCAATACAGTGACACCCATTCACTTACCCAGAGAACTACTATCACACCCACTCACTCACCTGTATAGCAACTCACACACCCACTCACTCAACGAAATGCAGCCACTCACAGTCACCTGCTCACCCATACAGCTTCACACACATCCACTCACTCTCCCATACAGCAAATGATTCAACCACTCATTCACCCAAAGACCCACTCACACATCAATACAACCACTCACACTCACTGGATGATGTCATCAGTTATGTCATTTGAGATGTCATCAGTGATGTTACTGACCATGTCATGAGTGATGTAATATGTGAGGTCATAAGCAGTGCATTACGGGAGCGCAATTTATAGTTAGCTCAGGTAACTATAACTGCTGAATTTCTTAGGTTTTGTACAAGTAAATTCAGAACATAACTATAACGTCCATGTAATCTTTGATTTATTTTTTCAGTGAATTTGTAAGTTTTTTTTCAATTTCAATTCCTAACTACAACGTCCCTGTAACATTTGTTTTTTTTCAGTGAAAGAAAATAAAATATATATATATATATATATATATATATATATATATATATATATGTGTATATATATATATATATATATATATATATATATATATACACATATATAGTCACCCCTAATTAAGTTGTATTGCCCATAAGGCAGGGTGCATGGCACTTTAACATTTAACTTGTACATATCCTACTTTAAACATGTGTTTACATTGAAAAAGCCCTAAAAGCTATTTTATTTTAGGAGGGTTGGCTGTAATAAGCACTGAAACAGGTGTGACATTGTTCCCAGGAGCACAAAATAGGCTAACATGAAAGGGTGGAGAGGACCCATCTGAACCTGACAGAATATACAGGGTAGGGCTGTAAGAACAATTTTTTTACATTTAAGTGTAAAATCCTCTTGAATGTCACATCCAGCACTTCAGAGAGGCCTCCCCGTCAAAGGCAAATGGTAGCTGACACTTGGGCAGGGCCCCTCTTTTGTCCGATCACAGTGGGCATCTTTTTAACATTACAGTGTCAAAGCCTGTTTGACAGGTCTGCTAGGTTTTCATGTAACATTTTGGGCGCGCTTCAAAGGAGGGAAACAGGATGGCAACACAATCTGTGTGTATTTATGGTCTGGTTGCTGAAAACTCAGCTTTTGTCCTACCAGCCTTCTATCTCCGAGATTGTTGGGGATACAAAGGCTGCCTAAAACTAGATTTGGCAGTTAGATGCAGAAGGACACCTGGATTACTATAGTACATTCTGCACATTCCCTCAGCACTCAGAGCCCAAGTTTAGTTGGCAGAAACGTTGTCCATCTTGCAAATTCCCAAAGTGAGTAGAGTTAGTGGCAAGAATCTTTACCCCATTGGATAGGGCATTCCTAGGAGGTCTTTCCCACCCACTAGCTTGTGCCAGGCATACATGTAGCATCTCAAGGTACCCGCTTCAGAAGAGTCCTCGACCAGAGGAAGATCAGAACAGGAATACAGCTGCTCTCTAAAACCTGAGAAGAGCACTGGAGGACTGGACCTACTCTCTCTCTCTCATATATCAAGGACAACAAAGTTGACTCCAAGGGTTATATGGCTGACCTGTTCAAGCTCCAATAGGCTTTTCTTGTAACTGCCCAGCTGAGCAGTGGCAACTGAGCCTGGACAGCACTCTCCTGTTGGCCACTGCCTTCCACCATATGAGTCACTAAATGCCTCCCACTGAGGTCCTGGGAGACTTCAGAAGTGTACTCCTGTGGTGGATTGGGACTTAAGAGGACTAAAGTCAGAAGGTAGAATTGTTGACCAGTTTGGTGTATTAGACCTGGGCTCCATCACGGTCAGTGTCAAATGATGCCTTTGTTCTGGTTTACTGCGACCATTCCCTATCATTGACATGTTGTTTTCCTTGGTGCTATTTTTACTTAAAACCTTAACAATTTATATCTCTGATTCCCCTTATTGGATTTTAGTCACTTTGGTGTCATTTGGTTTATTAATGTTTGCTCTGTGTTTCTAATTCATTTTGGGACTTGTATTGCTTTGCATTTTTCTTTATTGCTGTTTTAGTACTGCATCAATACTTTACACATTGCCTCTAAATTAAGCCTGTCTGTTCTGTGCCATAACTACCAGGGAGATGAGCTATTTATCACTCTGTCAAGGATTGGGATTATTACTTGTGGTGGGTACCTACCACATCAACTAATAACCCAATTTCTTACAATAGACAACAATGTTTTTCCTTTTGATTGATTTCTAACACCACTGGCAAGCATAGATGTTTTCTGACTCATATACTCTTTAATGTATATTTTCTGTTCTTGGCAAGGTGCCAAAAGACACTTAGGGTCTTATTTATAAGCCCCTTGCCCCGCCACTGTGTCATTTATTTATATGGCGCAGCGGTGGTAAGCAGTGCTTTTCACTGCTCTATATTTACAAACTGACGCATTGGGCCCAATGCATCAGTGTGTAAAACCTTGCATCACATTATACTTGCACTAGGTATAATGTATGCAAGATAGGTGTTCCCTCAGTAAAAGCCATGCAGAGTTGACGCAGTGAAATTTACATTTCACTGTGTGTTTCTACGACTTCACTGCATCAAAATTTCAACATCTGCCCAGAGCAGGCATTAAAGTGACACAGGGCTTTTGCCTACAGGGGCCTTCCATGCTTTGCTGGAGTAGCGTAATTTTTTACGCTATTCCAGCAATGCGTCAGTTTAGCGCCACAGATGTATCAGAATTTCTGACGCATCTGTGGAAACGTCCACCATGGAGCTCTGTATAGTAAATACAGGGCATCCATGTCAGCGTTAGGGAATTGTTAGGCAGCGCAAGAAATCTTACACACCAGGGCCAATGTGTCAGTTTCTTGTAAAGAGGCCTTAACTTTTTTCACCAATCTGCTTGTGATACACAAATCCATCTTAAGGTGGATTCAGCAGTTAGCATGAACACATGCTTCAGGATAATCCATTCCTGGATGGCTTTGTAAAAACTTGAGGCCAGATTTACAAGGCCCTAGCGCCACCGGAGCGTCACTTAGTGATGCTTTGGTGTCGCAGTGCACCACGTTTACAAGGTGGAGCTAAGCCACTTTTTGTAAATGTGGGCCACTCTGGTGCAGTTTTCTGCGTCAGATGGGCATGCAATGGGTGTTGCTGTGGGTGTTCCACCACAACACCCATTGCTTTTGACGTTGCCACAGATGTACTACAAGGTGTCAATCTGTGGCAGCGCCAAAATCAAATGCCACCCCAGGGTGGCGTTAGCATGGCACATCGAGGAGGAAAACTTTTTTTCCTCCCCATTTTTTGCATTCTGTAGCACACACAGAGATAGCAAAAGGCCATTAATGACTGTTTATGTGCAGGAAGGAGTCCCTTCCTGCACATAAACAATTATTCGGAAATTATGCTTTGGTACTTCTATGTGTGCTGCAAAATGCGGCACACATACTGCCAAATCACCATTGTAGATTGTTTATGTGCAGGAAGGGTCACCTTCCTGCACATACACAATCACTCCCCTCAACGCAGACACCCTTGCACTATGGTGCAAGGAAGCCTGCGTTGGCGCAGGCTGCTTAATTTAGCGCCAGTGCAGGGGGAAACGCAGGGGTGCGCCATAGTCTTGTACATACGGCTCATCCCTGCGTTTCAGAACTAGCGCAGCGCTGCTATTTTTGGCGAAGCACCACGCTGCACCAGTTTCTTTTAGATCTGGCCCTTAAACTAAACACCAAAATATCTGGATTTCACAGATTCTCCGTCAAATATGGAAGACATCTCTTACTCGGTTTGGTACCAATCCCAAAATAGCGACCACAGCTAAACACCTGCCTGTCACCCTCGATGCCGCCCTGCAACTGAACTGACAAACCGAGTCCATGTCTAATTTTGTAATGCGCCAGCGTTTTAGCAAAACAAAAAACATAAACGCTTTATCAGTGACCGTTCCCGAGTCCTAAAAAAAATGCCCTGCACTCCTGGTAATCGCTAGTATCTAATCACAAGGCAAACAAGCTCGGCACTATCATGACTGTTCTGGCTTCTCTGAAATGTCCTATTCAAGAAGCCCCGAGAATCCACCCACCAGCGTTCATCGCATATGAAGTACTGAGCACTCACAATCTTCTTTGAGGAGACAGCGAGGATCCCCGTGAGCACAAGCAATGCCAGATGTACAAAAGAAAGTCCCAAACATAAAAAGAAAAAATCTGCACTTGCCTGCACTTTCTCAGGTAATGCCCCTAGGCCACAAAATGCACTCGTTCCAGGTAACATAAAGGACACTTCCTTCCCTCGCTCAAGAGACCCCTCAAACAACAACGGCTTAGGAAACTCTTGGAGATGTGCGGATACTTCCTTGCTGAACCCTTATATAGGCGCGCGGGCTCGAGACAGCTGTCTGCCTGTATGCGGCCCGGCCCCTCTCTTCCTCTGACATCCCTCCTCCACTCACCGGGCCGACATGAGCCAACCGAATCAAGCACTCTCCGTACTCCCTCTCTGGTTGTCTTGACGACTGTGAACTGCTTCTCTTTCACCGTCGGACCGCGTGGACTTGTGAGGAGAGTACCATGTGTGTAGGGTATGACTAAGCATTTTAAACTGGTATCCTCCATAAAAGTACCTCCATGCTGCCCTCACTAGAAAATCTGTGCTATTTTACAAACCTGCTCATCTCGTTGCTGTCATGCATGACGGAAGAGCTGAGGCACGTACTTACTAGCAGTATATTTATTCCAACTGCACTGACATTTCAGCAAAGGCATGGCTTAAGTTCTCCACAGATGTATTCTCCCTGTGATTTATTGTAGAAACTGCTAACCACTGTAAAACTGCCACCCACTACCATCTGGCCCTCCTCTCGCCACCTTACACCCACACCCATTGCTTCATGAACAGCACCTTTGCTCACTTTGTCAGGTTCTTACTATCCCTTCTCCTCTGGCTTTACCCAGCAGTACCTGCACACACATTACTCCACTCACACTCAAACACCACCACCTCCCTCACATCTTGCCACACCCTGTGCACATTATCACAGCCAGTGCAAGAACCCAACCACATTATCTACTGGCACCGAACACCAGCCGATCTAAACCTCAAGACCCTATGGGACACTCGGTCTCCTTCTCCGTAAAGAATTCTAGATCTGTTTACAACAACATTTCCTTCATAATTGAACACGTCGACGCTTGAAAACCCCATCTTCGCTTTACAGCTGTCAAAGGGACATGGATCGACCCGAAAGACTCTGCCACATCTGGAGTTGACATGCTACTCAACAATACTATTATCATCTGTTGCCCACCAAGAGTTATGCATGTTTCAGGAAGTGACGCAATACTTAATCTACTTTCTATCTCCACACAAAATACCTTTTTGTGGACTTCAGCTTTACGCTCAGTAACTGTCTGCAATACACCCTCTTCTCGAATCAATATACATTTTACATCTACCGAAGGCTGGACTGAAGAACCAAAAGCATCCCTAGCAAAAATGTTTAAACCAACCTGCTCCTGTCGTCTCTTCGCACAAACTCTTTCCATACATCCATCCATCTCTCCCTCCTCTTTCTCTCTTTTTCCTCCCTCTCTGGTCTCTTTCTTTCTCCATTGCACCCTCTCTTTCTCTCTCTTTTGAAGCCTTCCTGCACCTGCCTCAATTATCATCTGGAGTTGAGGATAGCGACAGAGGCACCACCAGCGGCCCCGGATTTTCAAAACCAGCCTCCAGAGGCGCCAGCCACCAGGGAAATGCCCAGTGGAATAAAACGTCTGCCCTGCCCTGGATCTACCAACCGACATGGCAAACACTTCGATCTCACACTCAAATCTAAAGCACTATCCTACTCCAGACCGACCACCAACCTTTAATCAGATTGCATCGCGATACACATGGCAGTCAATGTTCAGCCTCTACCTCCTCCTCTTGCAAACATAACCCAACGCTCTTCCAGCCTTTCTCCACCAAACTTATAATGACGGCGGGCACTATTGCACAATACGCTCTTTATCTTCACACTTAGACAAACGTTCAGTACTCACTGCCAACTGAGTACCTTTACCCCAAATTTCCCAGGCCGGTGGCCATGGAGCCAGCAACTACTGAGCTCTAAACACAAAATGACGGCCTTCCTATATAAATGGTGCAAATGTAACATGGCCAGAAAACCTAAAAGAAGGTTTTATCCTAGCTTCAGCACACATGGCAGTCGTGCATGTGCTGAGCTCGTTTTTGTGACATGGAGTACAGTCGAGTACAGTACTCTATGGGCTGGAGAGTGGTAAAGTGTGACCCTTTTTATCTAGTGTGATTAGCTTCAGCTTGCGAAGCTGTAGAGGACTGACAGAGGTGGCAGTGATAGGATTGTAATGGTAATACAGAACTTTGTACCTGGGTCACCCAGATAGAGCTGCGTACTGGGCTCTGCTGTATTTGTAAATTTGTCTGCTAGTTCTCTGAACCTATCGATGTGGGACATATTGATGTCACATATGTGGAAATATTTCTGTGTATAGAAGTTATGTGTAGAGCCTGTATGTCACATGTGGCAATGGCCTCACTAGAACCCATTTTAGTTTCCAAAATCCAAATGGTACCTACGATGATGGGTGGAGAGAACCACTAACTGCAGAGTGAATTGCAAGGCTCCTCAAGGACATTCGCTGAAAGGGCCTCACTCGCTGCCTCGCTGGTAAACACAGGTTAAGTTGGACAAGGTATTTCTCTTTGGTGCTTTTGTTTTGGGTCTCCCCTAAGCAGAGATTCCCAGCTCAACCCACGTTCATGGTGGCACTTAAAATCAAAGACTATGTCTGAATAACCAGTCTGAATAAATAAAGCAAAAAGCATTATATGCCCAGAAATAGTCTCAGAACTGACTATTGGAAACACAAACACAGGGCCATATTTATACTCCTTTTGCGCCGAAATTGCGTCGTTTTTTTTGACGCAATTTCGACGCAAAACTAACGCCAACTAACGCCATATTTATACTATGGCGTTAGAGGCGAATAGCGCCAAAGTTCCCTGAATGTGCGTCATTTTTTAGCGTGAACCCCTTCCTTGCGTTAATGATATGCAAGGGAGGCGTTCCCGTCTAAAAAATGACTCCCAGGCCTTTACGTGGTATTTATACTCCCGGGCAAAAGAGACGCCCGGGAGTTGGCGTGGCTAAAAACGGCGCATTTGCGCCACTTTTTAACGCCTGCTCAGGGCAGGCGTTAAGGGGCCTGTGGGCTCAAAATGAGCCCACAGGTGCCCTCCCATGCCCCCAGGGACCCCCCCTGCCACCCTTGCCCACCCCAGGAGGACCCCCAAGGATGGAGGGACCCACCCCAGGGACATTCAGGTAAGTTCAGGTAAGTATAATTTTTTATTTTTTATATTTTTTTTTGGTGGCATAGGGGGGCCTTATTTGTGCCCCCCTACATGCCACTATGCCCAATGACCATGCCCAGGGGACAGAAGTCCCCTGGGCATGGCCATTGGGCAAGGGGGCATGACTCCTATCTTTACAATGATAGGAGTCATGTTGATGGGGGATGGGCGTCGAAAATAAATGGCGCAAGTCGGGTTAAGACGATTTTTTCGACGTAACCTGACTTGCCCCATTTTAAGACGCCCATGCGCCATTTTCCCCCTACGCCGGCGCTGTCTGGTCTACGTGGTTTTTTCCCACGCAAACCAGGCAGCGCCGGTCTGATTGCGCCGTCTAACGCCATTCCATAAATACGGCGCCCGCATGGCGCTTCAGAATGGCGTTAGACGGCGCAAAACTTTTTGACGCTAAACTGCGTTAGCGCAGTTTAGCGTCAAAAAGTATAAATATGGGCCACAATCTACAACTTTAGTATAAAGATGGGACAGAAATTTTCAACCAGTGTGCCAAGATCTTCTACCAGCATACAGGGTCTCCACATCAGTGGTGACAGACATATTCTCTGTACTTCAAGGTTGGAGTAATTACTGTCAACTCCTGGGCTCAGTGGGCCATGCGGAGCTCACACTGATGTTGAACAACACTGACCTGACCGACCCACAGAGGCCACAAGTTGATACTGCACTGGCAAGAGTAAATTATCTAAAAGTGGTGCAAAGAGAAGAATACCAAAAGGACGAGTGAAACTCAATGTGTGGGGGAAGGAGTATTCAACATCTGCAAAGGCCAGGTCATCTTCCATAAAAATCACCTGCTGTTCTAGAATCCAGGGAGGGCACCTTAGGCTGTTTTACTTTGTACTAAGGCCCATATTTATAGTTTTTTAGCGCCACATTTGTGTCATTTTTTGACGCAAAAGAGGCGCAAACGTGCAAAATACAATTGTATTTTGTAAGTTACTGCTGTTTTGGCATCAAAAAGCGACGCAAATGCGGCGCTAAAAAACTATAAATATAGGCCTAAGAGTACAATTGAGAATATCCCCATGGGAGCAGCCAAGACTCGTGCCTAGACACCACTCCTTACTTGAATGCAGAGCAATAACTGTTACTTTCTAAAACCTATGCATAGCATTGTGTTCTGCAGTAGAGCAGTTATTTAAGACAAAGAACCAACAAACATTGTGCAATTTTTTTCTATTAGATGATTTATTGAGTCCTTAGTCGTATACCATCTCCCTGATTAAACCTTGTACTGCTCCACTTTGCTACCCTAACGGGCCAAGTGCTTAGTGAGTGCACTTGTGCTCTGTTTTGGGCACAATAATAAAGTTAAACCACGGTACATCAGTTGTAAAAGGCTGAAATTCTCACATTCTAAGCCCAGTAAACCATGGTGGCCCTGGCCCTAGTGAAAAAAAGGTGCATGAACACTTGGTGCATTGTTGTCCTTTTTATGGTCTGGCTTGACAGTGCAGCTGACGCCAGACAATTTTGTGATCATCACTAGAGAGGGGCTTTGGCACCATCCCTATGTTTGAAGCCAGGGGTACATGTTTTGATTGGGCAGAAGTTGTGAGGGTCCACAAAAAAAGTGCTTGCTCTCCATGCGACTGTGATCATTATCTTTAGTTATCCAGCATCCTGGGATAAAACTTTCAGGGCAAACAAAAGACATTGTAGTGCTATTACAGTCTTAGGTACCTACATAATTTATAATGTTTTCTCTGGCAGCAGCACAGATGGGAGGAGGCCAGGTTTAACCAATATGGATTTTTAGGTCTAGCTTGACAGTGCATTCAGAAGCGAGACCTGTTATCATTGCCAATGCTTTTTTATTATTATTTTTAGTCATACTGCACAGCAGCCACACTGCTATACAGCATGGCTACAAATCATTGCCAAAGTCGGCAACATCCATTCTATACAACATGACAAAAGGCAATGGCAGAGCCAATAGTCTCAAAGGCAAGACTAATTGGGTTTGCCAATGCTTGTTAAGTCTCAGCACAACACTCCTGTGATTCTCAGCAAATTAGTTATTCTCTCTTTGTGTGAAAAAGAAAAAAACATGACATTTGGCAAAAAAATCCAATCACATAAAAAAGCAATTGCGCCCATGTCCTAGTGAAAATACATTTGGAAGCTGATTACCTATGCTGTAAGAGTAAAAGCAGGTAGCATCTGTTATCACAATAAACATCCATTTTAAAGGAGGAAAGGGCTTCTTTGAAGTGCGTGTGACATATTAAAACAGCCACAAATGGCAAGAGGTTCTCAACAAGGACAACAAGAAAGAAAAATAAATAAAAGTAGTACCTCAATCACAGTGCGATTAGCGGAAGGACAGCAACCAAGATAAAGCAATCAGTCCTTAGTTCATGCTCCAGCCAATAGATCAGGAAGTGAAACCAGCAGACATTGACCAATTAGAAGACAGCAATTAAGAGTGACAATGCCGCCGACAAATGTTAAGAAATGGGCAGGCTGCAAGCCCCTTGTTGTATATAATATCTCTTGCAAGTGAGAACTCATGCAGTGCATGTGCTGTCGCAGGTGAGACCTAAAAACAGAACTATATATAATTTACTAATAGTGGTATACAAATTAATAAACAATCAGGCCCCGGCTTTGTTGCAGACATCCTATCACACTATTCACTGGTGGATAACCTTCAATCCGTCAATCACAACATTCTAACTACTCTTGTCGCGTTGTGCTTCTAACTCTCATACCCCCATCCTCCATGGAACACTCTATTGGAATATCTTCCCATCTATCACTGGGTCTCAGACTCAATCATGGACTTTAAAGCGACCCCAAAGGGACTCCTATTACAACTAGAAACAAAATGAAAACCCTTCCAGAGAACTTTCAAGGCATGGATCTATGCTCTGGCCCAGGGCCCCTGCCTTTCAGCCGCTGCATTGCCTTACTCTGCGACAAGGTGGCATTGCATAGGTGTCGTGGTGGGTGTTCCCAAGCAACACTCATTGATTTTGACACTTTCCCAGATTTACAAGGATTTGTAAACCTGGGAATGCGTCAAAAGTCTACGCCTCCCCAGGGGAAGCATAAGGGAGGCGCAAAGAGGAAAAATACCTTTATTTCTCCTCATTTTTTCCTTTTTTATATGTGTGCTGCACTCTGCACCTCTTGTGATTGTTTTGTGCAGGAAGGTGTCCTCTCCTGCACAAAAAAAAACCCAAATTCCAACAGCGCACACATCCTTACACCATAGTGCAGGGCTGTAGCCACTGTGCGCCATCACAGGGGAAAAGGACAGGAATGCACTGTATCTTGTAGATACGGAGAATTTCTGCCTTTTTCTTTTGATGCAGGGCAACGTTGCAAGAAGGCTTATGGCACTGCCCTGAGTCAAAAGATTGTAAATATGCCCCACTTGGTGTTCTGTATATTCTATGCTCCAAAGTTCACTCCTCACCCGTGTGCTGTTTGGAGTCTGTTAGAAATGGGGTCTTTGGTTGACAGTCAGGTTACCCCCTGTTCAAGCAAGGAACCTCACTCTACTCAGGGTAAAAGAGAATCACCCTCAGCTAACCCCTGCTTACCCCCTTGGTAGCTTGGCAGAGCAGTAGGCTTAACTTCAGAGTGATAGGTGTAAAGTATTTGTACCAACACACACAGTAACTTAATGAAATCACTTCAAAATGACAACACAGGTTTAGAAAAATAGGAAATATTTATCTAAACAAAACAAGACCAAAATGACAAAAATCCACAATACACAAGTCAAGTTATCAATTAAAAATCAAAAAGAGTCTGAGTAATTTCAAACACACACTAGCACTGTTAGCGTTAAAAGGTACCTCGGTGCGTAAAAAAATAACCCTGCACGGGCGAGTGCGCTTCAAAAAGGACTTGCGATGCGTCAATTCCACTCACGACCGGGACCTTGCGTCGTTTCTCCTTTCGTCGGGTTGGGCGCGTCGTTCCTTCTCTCCGCAGGAAAGTGATGCATCGATCCAGTCAGCACTCTCGGGTCCGGGTAGGCCTTGCGTTGTTTTTACACGCCCAGCTGTACTTGCGTCGGAAATCCAGCCGCACGATGATCCGAAAACCACGCAGCGTGGGTTGCGATCTCCCAGCCTCCGTCAGCGATGCTGCACGTCGTTTCTCCTGCTCCGTGCGTCGATTCTTCGGTCGCGTTTCCAGCGAGCGTTGATTTTCAGCTGCAGAGCCGGAGGCATATCATTTCTTCAGCCGCAGATCGGAGTTGTGTCAATCTTTTCACCGCACGGCGCACTGTGCATGGATTTCCTTTTCTTTAGGCTGCCAACTTCTCCTTTCAAGGTCCCAGGATGGGGCACCACAGGGAAGAGTAGGAGTCTCTCCAGAGACTCCAGCTGCTGGCAGAGAGAATACTTTGCTGTCCCTGAGATTTCAAACAACAGGAGGCAAGCTCTAAATAAAGCCCTTGGAGAGTTCTTCTCAAGATGGAAGGCACACAAAGTCCAGTCTTTGCCCTTTTACTCTGGCAGAAGCAGCAACTGCAGGATAGCTCCACAAAGCACAGTTACAGGCAGGGCAGCTCTTCTTCCTCAGCTTTTCAGCTCTTCTCCAGGCAGAGGTTCCTCTTGTTTCCAGAAGTGTTCTTTTTGTCTGTGGTTTTGGGTGCCCTTCTTATACCCAATTTCTCCTTTGAAGTAGGCCTACTTCAAAGTAAAGTCTCCTTTGAATGTGAAATCCTGCCTTGCTCAGGCCAGGCCCCAGACACTCACCAGGGGGTTGGAGAATGCATTGTGTGAGGGCAGGCACAGCCCTTTCAGGTGTGAGTGACCACTCCCCCCCTCCCTCCTAGCACAGATGGCTCATCAAGATATGCAGGCTACACCCCAGCTCCCTTTATGTCACTATCTAGTGTGAGGTGTAACCAGCCCAACTATCAAACTGACACAGGCTGGGAATCCACAAACAGGCAGAGTCACAGAAATGGTATAAGCAAGAAAATGCTCACTTTCTAAAAGTGGCATTTTCAAACACACAATCTTAAAACCAATTTTACTAAAAAAAGATGTATTTTTAAATTGTGAGCTCAGAGACCCCAAACTCCACAGTCCATCCGCTCTCAAAGGGAATCTACACTTGAATCAGATTTAAAGGTAGCCCCCATGTTAACCTACGAGTTGCACGGGCCTTGCAACAGTGAAAACAAATTTAGCAATATTTCACTGTCAGGACATTTAAAAAACATTACTATATGTCCTACCTTAACCATACACTGCACCCTGCCCTCGGGGCTACCTAGGGCCTACCTTAGGGGTGTCTGACATGTAAAAAACGGGAAGGTTTAGGCCTGGCAAGTGGGTACACTTTCCAAGTCGAATTTACAGTTAAAACGGCACACCCAGACACTGCAGTGGCAGGTCTGAGACATGATTACAGAGATACTTATGTGGGTGGCACAGCCAGTGCTGCGGGCCCACTAATAGCATCTGATTTACAGGCACTGGCCCCCCCAGAGCACTTTAATAGGGACTCGCTAGTAAATCGAAAATGCCAATCATGGATAAGCCAATTACATACACATTTTGTAAAGGAGCACTTGCACTTTAGCACTTGTTAGCAGTGGTAAAGTGACCAGAGTAACAAAAACAGTAAAATCAGAGTCCAGCACACATCAACAACCTGGGGAACAGAGGCAAAAAGTTAAGGTAGACCACGGCAAGGATGAAAAATCTAACACGTGTCCCCCCCCAGCTGAAAGTGGGGAGCAACTACCCAACCTCATGGGAGTTCCATCACTAAGGCGGAAGAACTTGGACAGACCATCAGCATTGGCGTGTTCTGTGCCAGGACAGTGTTCCACCGTAAAGTCCATCCCCTGTAGGGAAATGGACCACCTCAACAGTTTTGGATTCTCACCCCTCATCTGCATTAACCATCTAAGGGGTCTGT
Organism: Pleurodeles waltl; assembly: GCF_031143425.1. Taxonomy (NCBI): domain Eukaryota; kingdom Metazoa; phylum Chordata; class Amphibia; order Caudata; family Salamandridae; genus Pleurodeles; species Pleurodeles waltl. Next base: position 443,662,355 of record NC_090443.1, on the reverse strand, counting down.
GGTCGGTCTGAACTCGGAAGTGAGTCCCAAACAAGTAGGGTCTTATTCAGTGCCCAGACCACAGCAAACGCTTCATGTTCTATGGCACTCCACCTACGTTCCCTGGGTAGTGACCTCCTGCTAATGAAGGCTACGGGTTGATCTAGGCCCTCTTCATTAAGCTGTGAGAGTACTGCTCTAATACCATGCTCTGAGGCGTCTGTTTGCACAACAAACTCCTTGGAGTAGTCAGGTGCCTTCAGCACAGGTGCTGTGCACATGGCAGCCTTCAGGGCATCAAAAGCGTTCTGGCAAGCCTCTGTCCAGATCACTTTCCAGGGTTGCTTCTTAGAAGTCAACTCAGTTAAGGGGGTAACAATGGTACCATACCCCTTAAGAAACCTCCTGTAGTATCCGGTGAGACCTAAAAAGGCTCTCACTTCAGTCTGGGTCTTGGGAGGTTCCCAAGCCAGAATTATGTCAATCTTAGGATGTAGGGGTGCCACCTGGCCACTCCCCACCTGGTGTCCTAAGTACATCACAGAACCCTGCCCTATTTGTCACTTGCTCTACCTTAATAGTGAGGCCTGCCTTCTGCAGGGCCTCTAACACTCTCCAGAGGTGTTGCAGGTGTTCCTCCCATGTGGAACTAAACACAGCAATGTCATCCAGGTAGGCAGCAATGAACTCATCCAGCCCAGTCAACACCTGGTTGACCAACCTCTGAAAGATGGCAGGGGCATTCTTCATCCCAAATGGCACCACTTTAAATTGAAAGTGCCCATCTGGGGTAGAGAATGCTGACCTCTCCTTGGCCACCTCAGTTAAGGCAATCTGCCAGTACCCAGATGTTAAATCAAACGTACTGAGGTACTTGGCAGCTCCCAACCGTTCAATGAGCTCATCAGCTCGGGGGATGGGATGTGTGTCAGTCTTGCTGACCGCATTGAGTCCCCGGTAGTCCACACAGAACTGGAGTTCTGGAGTGGCACCAGGTGCAGCAGCCTTTGGGACCAATACCACTGGGCTAGTCCAAGGACTTCTGGAGTGCTCAATAACCCCTAGGGCAAGCATTTTAGATACCTCATCCTTAATGCATGCCCTGACCCTGGCAGTCACCCTGTAAACCTTTTGTTTAATGGGTGTACTGTCCCCAGTGTCCACATCATATGTGCACAAGTGTGTGACTCCTGGGATCAGGGAAAACAGTGAGGAAAACTGTCCCAACACCTGGCAACAGTCATATTGCTGCTCCTCAGTCAGGGAGTGGGAGAGGATCACTCCCTCCACTGACCCATCTTTTTCTCCTGCAGACAGGAGGTCAGGAAGAGGCTCACTCTCCTCCTCTACCCCATCATCTGTTGCAAGGAGCATTGACAGCTCAGTCCGCTCAAAGTGTGGCTTGAGGCGGATGACAAGCAGGACCTTTAAAGGGTTCCTTGGAGACCGCAAGTCCACCAGGTAGGTGACTTCGCTCTTCCTCTCCACCACCTCAAATGGTCCAGTCCACTTATCCTGGAGCGTCCTAAGCCCCACTGGTGCCATCACCTACACTTTTTGTCCAGGTTGAAACTCAACCAAAGTGGCATTCTGGTCATACCAGCGTTTCATGTCCTCCTGGCTTGTTTCCAGGTTCTCCTGTGCGAGACTCCTGAGGCGGGCAGTCTGTTTTCTCATAGCCAGCATGTAACTGAATACATCCTGTGGGGGTTTACTAGGAGCTTTCTCCAAAGCTTCCTTAACCAGACTCAAAGGTCCCCTCATAAGTTGGCCATAAATCAGCTCAAGGGGACTAAACCCAAGTCCCTTTTGAGGCACCTCCCTGTAGGTGAACAAAAGGCATGGCAAGAGGACGTCCCCTTCCGCCTCAAGGGTTCTGACAGGCCCATGATCATGCCATTTTAAGGTGCAGTTGAATCTCTCAACCAGACCATTACTTTGGGGGTGGTAAGGGGTGGTGAACTTGTAGATTACCCCACACTCCTTCCACAGAGACTTTATATACGTGGATATGAAGTTGGTACCCCTATCAGATACAACTTCCTTTGAAACCCCATGCAGGTAAAAGGTCCCATCAACACACGACCCACCACAGGAGAAGTGATTGATCTCAAAGGAATGGCTTCTGGGTACCGGGTGGCATGGTCCACCAAGACCAGGATAAACCTGTTGCCCATGGCTGTCTTGGGATCCAGAGGCCCCACAATGTCAATGCCTACCCTGTCAAAGGGAGTACTGACAACAGGCAAAGGCTGGAGGGAAGCCTTCTTTTTCCTTCCACTCTTGCCACTTGCCTGACAAGTCTGACAAGACCTGCAATGTGCATCTGAGTGCCTGCGCATTAGGGCCAGTAAAAATGGGTGACAAGCCTCTCAAAAGGTCTTGTCCTTCCCCAAATGTCCAGCTAAAGGCACATCATGAGCCAACCCCAGTAGGAAGGCCATGAAGCACTGGGGTACCACCAGCACACTGGCTGACCCAGGCTCAGGAACATTAGGCTCGCTATACAGGAGGTCATCCTCCCAATATATCAGGTGTGATCCTGGCTCCTTGCCAGCTGCCTGGTCTGCAGCCGGCTGCCGCAAACCCTCCAAAGTAGGGCATGTCTTCTGTGCTGCACAGAATGCTTCCCTGGTGGGCCCCCCTTCCTGCTGCCACTGCGACAGCTCAGGGTCCTCCCCCAGTTCAGCCACCTGTTCCCCTGTAGGCTCCGGGGCGTCACCCTCAGGCTCCGCCTCCTCCTGGACGTGGGAACTTCTGGGGCCAGTTTCCCGTGCCCCCTGCCCTTCCTCTTATTGGTGGTCCCCCTGGGCCACTGTTTCAGGCTTTAGGGGCTCTTGATTACCCTGACGGGCTGCCATTGACTGGGTGGATACGCATACCCACCCAGGCAAACCCAACATATCCAAGTGAGACCTATCTTCCACCTCCTTCCAAGGGGAATCCTCCAGGTCATTGCCTAGCAAACAATCAACAGGTGTGGTTGGACTCACAGCTACCTCTAAGGAACCTGAGAGCCCCCCCCCCCCCCCATTCAAAGGAAATCTGCACCATTCTGCACAGGCGCTCTGAGTTGTCGATTGCAACTACCTGGTGAAGTACCCAGGGATCTATCTGCTCTTCAGACACCAGCTGACTCCTCACTGTAGTCACACTGGCTCCTGTGTCTCTCAGAGCCTCCACCCTCTGTCCATTAATGGTCACCCACTGCCTGTACTTCTTAGTGTTTTCAGACACTAGGGTTCTCTGGGCCATCTCACAGTCCCCTAGTGAGACAAGAGTCATTACAGCTGGTTCCCACCCACCTGAAACCAACTCCTCCCCAAGCACTACACTGGCCAAACCCTGGGACGGCACACCAGTGGGTGCCGGTGTACTTTTGGGGCATTTAGGGTCCCCCTTCACATGCCCCACCTGGTCACATGCATAGCACTTACGTGGGGGACCACCTGCCACTGGCTTCCCTTTGGAGAACCATGCCTTCTTCTCACACAGGGGATTTGGGAATTCTTACCCTGGGAATCATTTTGGGGCCCTTAAGAGAACTCCCCCTGTTTACCCTTACCCTCCCTTTCATTTAAGAGGGACCCTGCCCACCCTTGACTGCTGGCAATGGATTCACACCCAGTGAGATCAGAAAAATAATGGTCAACATTGATGAAACTGCATAATTTTTTTGATGCAGCGACAGTGCAGTTACTGCTTCATATTTAAAAAGTGACGCTTTTCTATACATACGTCACTTTTCTTCTCCGTGTATCATTTTTAACTTGTGCAACAACCATGCGGCAGTTTAAGTTAATCATATGCAAGGTAGGCATTCCCTCTTAAAATCCCATGCAGAACTGATGCCTCCATATTTACAAGGGTTCAGGAAAGTGACGCATCTTTGGGAAATGTTTAAAATGTGCCAAAATGTCTACGCCTGCTAAATCCAGGTGTAAATCCTGTGGCAGGGATATCTGATTAGCTGAAGTCACTTACAATGCTGAAATCAGTGAGGAAATCACATCCCCCGAAAGGTAAGTGCACACATAAGGTAGGTAACACAGTACATGTTACACTACACTATATCAATCCCTTATGTCACACATATGTGGACATAGTGATACCCATAAGTACCCTGTTAGAAATGGGGTCTCTAGTTGGCAGTCCGTTTGCACCCTGTTCTAGTAGGGACCCTCACTCTAGTCAGGATAAGAGAGATACCTGCTCAGATAACGCCTGCTCACCCCCTTGGCAGCTTGGCACGAGCAGTCAGGTTTATATCAGAAGCGATGTGTAAGACATTTGCACATATCACACATTAATACAGTGAAAACACTAAAAAAAAGGACACCACACCAGTTTTAGAAAATTAGGCAGTATTTATCTGTGTAAAACAAGACCAAAACTAGAAAGGTCAAATGTACAGTAATAAAGATATGAATTAAGCAAGAATTATCTTAAAAATACAGTTCCTTGAAGTCTATAGCTCCACCTGGACCTATCACGGCATTGTGATCAACAAAACCAACAATTTCAGGCTGGCTGGGGCGTCACTGGCCAGATACGGTATCAGGAAGACCCGCAAACAGTACCTTTGTGTGAGTGTTGCAAAATGGGTTATTGGTAAGGGCAGGTAAGTACCTAAACTTAGCAACAGGCCACTAACCTCCACTTAGGTCCAGTTAGGTCTCAATAAATTAAACCCAGCTCAGCCCTTGGTAGCTTGGCAACGAGCGACAAGGCTTAACTTAGGAGACATATGTGTAAAGAATTTAAAAATCACAAAACAGTAAGTAAGTAAAACACAAAACAATTAAAATCAACCAAAATCAATTTATAAAAATAGATCATATTTTATCTTTAAAATGACACCAAAACAAATAAAATCGAATAAGGGGAACCGGAGATATGAATTTTTAAAGAATTAATGCTTTTTAGCGCTTAGAAACTAATAGCGCCAATCTGGTAATCTGGTCGCACATCGACCAGGGCAAAGTCAAAGTTTGAGGCAGACCGCAATGGAGCCCTGCTTGGCTACAGCTCGCGGAAGGCCTCGGTCAAAAAGTTTACTTTCGAACTTAGGCCCATATTTATACTTTTTGACACAAACTAGCGCCGGCGCTGGTTTGTGACAAAACATTTACCGCCGGCTAACGCCATTCCTACGCATCATGCAGGTGCCTTATTTAAGGATGGACGTTAGCCGTAGGGGAAAATGCGGGTTGTGCGTCAAAAAATGGTGCAAGTCGGGTTTGAGTAAAAAATCATGGCTCAAACCGGACTTGCGCCATTTTTTGACGCACAACCCCCATTGAAATGACTCCTGTCTTAGCAAAGACAGGAGTCATGCCCCCTTGCCCAATGGCCATGCCCAGGGGACCTCTGTCCCCTGGGCATGGCCATTGGGCACAGTGGCATGTAAGGGGGCCCAAATTGAGTCCCCTATGCCACTTTAAAAAATAAAAAAAGAATACTTACCTCAACTTACCTGGAATGGGTCCCCCTATCCATGGGTGTCCTCCTGGGGTGGGTGAGGGTGGCAGGGGGTGTCCCTGGGGCAAGGGAAGGGCACCTCTGGACTGCTTCCATGTTTGAGACCATGGAAGTGAGCCCCCAGGTCCCTTAACTCCTGCCCTCACGCAGGCGTTAAAAAACGGCGCACATCAGGCTGTGCGCCATTTTTTAAGGCCCGCCCCCTCCTGTGTGTCAAAATTACGCAGGAGTATAAATAAGGCGCACAGGCCTTAAAGTCATTTTTTGGACGGGAACACCTGCCTTGTATGTCATTAACGCAAGGCGGTTTCCCGCATCCAAAAAATAACGCACACAGAGTTTTTTTTTACATCCACTGGGTCGGCCGTCATAGTTTAAATATGGGGCAAGGTTTGCGCCGAATGTGCGTCAAATTTTTTGAAGCACATTCGTCTCAAACAGAGTATAAATATGCCCTTTAATCGTTTTCTTGAAGATTTTCTTCCGTGGGACCATGTCACCAGTCCAATCCGACCTCCTGGAACTCTTCCTCGGATATGCGTCACGGGAGCCCTTGGTGGAGATTTTTTCCTTCAGACTTAGTCAATTTTTCGAGGTGAAAATCCTTTGACCGGGGAAACCTGAATCTTGATCCAACGTCCCTGGAGCCCTCTTCGGGTGTACTGCCTGGTAAGTCCCAGTCAACTTCCTATGTTCGGAATTTGTCACTTTTTCAAAGATTTTCTTCACCGGGACGAACCTGCAAGTCAGGCCGGGTCCCGGTTGAGGCAAGCCGGCTAGAGTTCCCGCATAAACTTTCATGATCCAGCACAAGGAAAACTGATGCATTGCTGGGGTGATGCAGCAATGTGTCCTTTTTTGTAGCTAAGGTCCTAACGTTCTTGAGTTCGGAACAGAAGCCGACAACATTGATCACAGCTTTGAAGATACAAGCGAAGAAGTGGAAGACAATCCCATGAACTGACAGTTTTCTGCTGTACAAATGTACTGGCTTTTCCAAATTATTTTTTATGAATTACATTACAGCAAAAAGAAAACTCTGCTACACATGATGACTGCCCACGCAATCTATGACAAGTGCAAAAGTAGTATCAATGAATAGGATTGGCATATCAACAAGTTATAATGACATAGTATGGAGCAGGAACTTGTAAGCAGCTCAAGCTGTGAAATCTTGTGAATGCAACAGAACACCACTTCCAAGTCACTTTACTGGGAAAGGATTTACAATTGCTGCTATTGATAATTTTGGTTGTGAAAACAGCTTTTCTTTGTCTGAACAACCAGCACACATGATACTGCCATTATGCTTTTTCAAGGCTGTACCAATGACGTAGCTTATGGAAAACAACCTGTGTCAGCTGTAGGCATAAATAAATGAGGCTGGAAACGTATAACCCAACTGCCTTGCCAACGTGTGCAAAAACACTACAAGCAACCAACACGTTCCAGTCTACCAGAAAGTTTCAAAGTGGCTGAGGATATGGATCTTCTTCTACCTGATGCTGCGGTCCACAAAGCTTATTTACCTGAATTTATCATATTGCTTTTTTTGGTGTAGACTGAGGGATGAAGAAAAGCCAGTTCTCCCATGGGGTGTAATTCATGCTCTGATCTCCCAGAATACCATCCCACTGAAGAAGGTTAGGTTTTTACCAGTAATACCATCTCCAGTCACAAACTACTCAACATTATTCACAGCTCTAAAAAAGTTCCAAAATGTGCATGCTCAGCTTGAAAACCAGCCTATCCTGTCGAGTTTCTGCAAAGAAAGGTGTTTTCCGTATTGTAGCTGACATCTTTATGTGCAATCCAGTAGAATTTGATGATCTTCATACAATGATGGGCATTTTCCCCATGACAAAAGTTGCTTTGCAGTGTGCAGGATGTTATCTCATTGCATGTGGCAGAGATAATTCACTTATTGAGGCTGAAATCTTTGGAAGCAAAACTATCCAGTATTGAGTGGAATGCACTATGTTCATTCATTACAAGGTATGCTCATCATATCTGAGGCTATAGAAACATTGAGTGAGATTGTTTTCTGGAAAAAGAATGACAAATTCGATTTTGCGTATCTTATCTCCGAAGTGAACAAGGCACATGGTGCACTTCATTCAAAAGGCATAATGCAAAGCCAGGCAGTGTTCAATACACTCAGATAAAAACCAGAAAACCGGCAAACCAAAGCCCATATTTATATTTTTTGACGCAAACCAGCACCTGCGCTGGTTTGTGTCAAAAAAATGTACCCCTGGCTAACGCCATTCCTACGGGCCATGCGGGTGCCTTATTTGAGAACTGACATTAGCCGGCGCTGCGGGCTGGTCAGAGTAAAAAAAAAAAAAAAATGATTCAAACCAAGCAGCGCCGGCGTAGGGGAAAATGGGAGTTGTGCGTCAAAAAATGGTGCAAGTCAGGTTTGAGTCAAAAATCAACCGGACTTGCGCACAACCCCCACTGAAATGACTCCTGTCTTAGCAAAGACAGGAGTCATGCCCCGTTGCCCAATGGCCATGCCCAGGGGACTTCTGACCCCTGGGCATGGCCATTGGGCACAGTGGCATATAGGGGGGCCCAAATTAGGTCCTCTATGCTACTTTAAAAAATAAAAAAAAGAATACTTACCTCAACTTACCTGGAATGGGTCCCCCCATCCATGGGTGCCCTCCTGGGGTAGGTGAGGGTGGCAGGGGGTGTCCCTGGGGGCAGGGAAGGGCACCTCTGGACTGCTTCCATGGTTTGAGACCATGGAAGTGAGCCCCCAGGTCCCTTAACTCCTGCCCTCACACAGGTGTTAAAAAACGGCGCACATCAGGCTGTGCGCCATTTTTTAAGGCCCGCCCCCTCCTGTGCGTCAAAATGACGCAGGAGTATAGATAAGGCGCACAGGCCTTAAAGTCATTTTTTGGATGGGAATGACTACCTTGCATGTCATTAACGCAAGGTGGTTTCCCGCATCCAAAAAATGACGCACAGGGAAGTTTTTAGACGTCCGCAGGGTCGGGCGTCATAGTTTAAATATGGGGCAAGGTTTGCGCTGAATGTGTATCAAAATGTTTGACGCACATTCGGCGCAAACAGAGTATAAACATGCCCCCAAGTTCGTCAAAGATTGTGAAGAAAAATCAGAACTTTTGCAAGTACTGGGAAAAATGTTTTTGCATGATGGCTCTAGTGAAAAACTTGGTACATGCTGATCAAAGAGGTGATTGGGAGCTGCACATGAAGACTGTGGAGACACTAATTACTGTGGTTTGCTAATTCAATTGCATAAACTACCTGAGATATGGGTCCTGGTATTTGGAAAGAGTGAAGAAGCTAGAGGTGGAAAAACCATACCTCTACAGAAAATTAATCCAAAGACATTTTGTGGTGAAAGACAGAAAGGGAAGGTTCAATGCTGTGACTCCAGATATAAAACTGGAACAGGCGATCCAGATATCATAGAAAGGCTCCAAGGGAATTGTTGGTCAGACACGTAAAAGTGAAAATGTTGCTCAATGGCAGCTAGTTTACTATGAAGTCCTTTCTATTTGCAATATTTTCAGAGAGATGACAAATTCAAAATTAACGGTGAAACTGTTCCTCACCATGAACTTATGGGAAAGAGAGGGTAACCTTTTTATAAACATTTTGACAGCCTTCTTCATTTCGTGCAGCAGCAAGGAAATCCCTTTGAAATGACAGAGCCTTCTGTGTGACTACACACCTTCATGACCAAACAAAATGTGGATAACAATATAAACACATGTCTACTAGATGTCCTGGAACATAGATCGAACTATATGCAGAACTGATGCAGGACAGATTTGCATTGAAAGAGAAAAAGCTGTTTGACATAATCAAAGCTAAACGTCCACGCTTTAATTGCCATTGTAAGAGTTTTGTAAGAGCTACTCCAAAACAGGTTACAAAAAACAACTTGTGCAAGAACGCAGAGAGATGGATGTAGCAAAAGAAAGGGGTGAATTTATCAAGGACATTCTGTCCCATGATCTTCTACCAACAAACACATTATTTGATAGAGATGCTGCAACCAAACCAGTGAAGCACAAACTCGTACAAGAGCTTGAAAAAAAAAAAAAACTTTCACCTGAAGAATTTCAATTCGAAAAGGTGTCCTCATTGAAAACCGCTGTTGTTGTGGACTATATGTCACAATTGCGAATGGTCAAGATTTCATCCAGGCACAACTTTGGAAAGGTAATTTAGGCTGTTTTACAGATATCAAAGTCATTGTGCACCTTGCAAGAACGGCACATTGTCTTTGACAGTTATCTTGAACTATCTGTTAAAAAAGCATTCTGCTTGACCAGAAGATGTGTAAATGTTTTGGATAATGCATATGTAGAGAAAGATCTGTGTGCATTTGGTTGGGAAGATATTGATGGGGTGGTAAAATCTAAAAAAATTCTAAAGCTTCTACCCACAGAATTTACACATACAAAAAAATGTCCCTATCGATATGCTCTTCTCGGATGTCCAAAATTCTGCAAATGCTGCCGAAACAAATAAAGTGAACTAAGATAATGTGTCTAAAACAAGAGTGACAACCATTATTTTTTTCATATTCAGATCATAAACACTGTTTGGCGTATATATAAAAGGGTTAAAAACAATTATTTGTTTCTTATATATATATATATATGTGTCTCTTCTTACTCTATTATAGCCGCCATTTTAGAAAATGACAGAGGGTTCCCCTGAGGAGTTATTTTCTGTCTCTATAAGACTACTTGACCCCCAAAACCTATGTTTTGACACCAAAATGAATGATATAGGTCGCATGATTCCTAAAATATTACATCACTGCAACACATGTGCCATTTTTAAAAATGTTGTCCAGAAAAATTCGGCCCAGAACAGCAATGTCTGCCCAAGCTAAAATACTTCTTTAATGATCCCAAAACACAAATCCAAAATGAAAATCTCTGGACAACAATTTTTTTACAGAAGTATTTTAAGGGCCATGATTAAAATACCCTGATCTCACTGGTGCACCGCCAGGGGGCTCTGTACTTCCTGGTCTGTTGTACACATGCCCTGACCTCCTGGTGCGCTGTAAGACAGCTCTGCGCTTCCTGGAGCGTTGCGCCGATGCCCTGAAACCCCGGTGACTGAGAGGGTGCTCTATCTACCTGGTGTGTTGCACAAATACCACAATCGCACTGTTGTGCTACCAGAGGGCCCGGTGTGGTCCTCGTATGTTTCCCAGAGCCCTGATTTCAATGGTGCGCTGCGAGAGACCTCTGTGTTCACGGTGTGTCGCACAAATACCCTGATCATACTGTTGCACTGCTTGAGGACTTGGTGTTCCTTATGAGTTGCACAGATGCCCTGATCTCAGTGGTGCGCAGTGAGAGATCCCTGTATTCCTGGTGTGTTGCACAGATGCCCCGATCTCACTGGTGCGCGGAGAGAGATCCCTGTATTCCTGGTGTGTTGCACAAATATCGTGATCTAACTGGTGCGCTGCGAGGGTGTTAGGCGTGTTCCTGGTGTGTTGCACAGATGCCCGGATCGCACTAGTGTGCTGCCAGAGGGCTCTGCGTGTTCCTGGTTTGTTTCACAAATTACATGACACACACCCCCCCCCCCCCCCCTCTTCCCTGGTACGCTGTGAAGAGGCTCTGTGCTTCCTGGTGCGTTGCACAAATACCCTAATCTCACTGGTGCACTGCGAGGGTGCTCTGCGCGTTTCCGGTCTGTTTCATAAATGCCCCGATCCCCTTTCCCCCGTAATTTGGGGGGAGGCTCTGTGCTTTTTAGCGTGCTGCGCAGATGCCCTGATCTCACTGTTGCTGCGCGAGAGGGCTCTAAACTTCCTCGTTTGTTGCACAATTAGCCTAATCGCACTGGTGCGCCGGGAGAGGGCTCTGTGTGTTCCTGGTGTGGTGCACAAATGCCCGGATTTCCACAGTGCCCCGCGAGGAAGCTCTGTGCTTCCTGATATGTTGCGCAGATACCCTTATCTCACTGGTGCGCTGCGAGAGACCTCTGTATCCCTGGTTTGTTGCACAAATAGCCTAATCTCACTGGTGCGCAACGAGAGAGCTGTGTGTGTTCCTGGTAAATTGCACCAATGACAGAGTCCCCCAGTGCGCTGCGAGGAGGTTCTGTGCTTCATTGGTGCTGCGCAGATGCCTGCCTTGAGCTCACCGGTGCGCAGCTATGAGTCTCTGTGCTTCGGACCCTCTGCTCCCCGCTGCATGTTGAAGCGACCCAATGCTCCCTGGTATGCTGTCGTGGCTCTGTGCTCCCTGACGGATCGAGCAGGCGCTATGCCGTCCCCAACATATCGCGCCGGAGCCGGCCAACGTGCTCTGGTGTCCTGCGCAAAGCTCTCGTGGCTGTGCTGGTCACGGCGGTGGCGGCAAAAGTTGAGATATAATATTCAAAGTGCTGAGACTTCGTGGGCTGAGGCAGGGATTATCTGTCGGCTCCACGATAGGCCAGCATCATATTACATGGGCTGTTTACTAATGATTCGGGAACATGTATTTCTCTGGCTGTAAAGCAAAGGCGCAGGTAAATAAATGTACTCAGATCACATATCTGCAATATTTTAGAGTCTTGCAAAAATTGTGCACATCGCTGCCCCAGGCCATTCAACCACGACTCACTCTTCTGTGAGATCTTATACCGCCACAGTGGCAGAATGGTTGGCCTGTCTCTGTTATGTTACCAGCGGCCATTCATGAGGCCTTAACTCGGTGTTGGACAGGACTCTAGTGTGCTGTGGACTATGCTTGATTTGTAAGAAAAATACTTAGCGCTGCTACCCCTAGTCCCTTAGTGGGTGTGCAATTGGCATTTATCACAATATCATGCATGCAACATAATAAATGCTAGGACAACATTTTGTGGGTATAATATGTCGCAAGTTTATTATTTACACAGGTTGGGTTAGCTTACGGGCGATCCTGGTGTCAGCGATGAGTTTCTTAAACATTGGCCGACACCCATCCTGAGAAAGCTAGAGCTGTTCCATCTGGTGTTCTCTGCACCAGCACGCTTAGCATCTTACAGCTCGTTCCTTTATTGTGGTTTACCACTTTATCAATTTGTCATGCTCCTGACAAGTCAGAGCGAGACCCAGGCCAGTCTCCACAGTTGCTCAGGATTCCAACTGTCCCTTTCGCCAAAAGAGGCCCAGCCCTGGGAGGTCACCCCTTAAATGGACCTCCTGGCCTCACTCCTCCCTCCTCGCACCTTTTGGGGCCATAAACCGGGGGTGGACCACCCTCCCTAGTACGGAGGCCTCCCCTGGCCAATTTTCCCTCTAACAGGGGAGCAACGCTAAGAAGCTGTCCCCTTTATTGTCGCCCTACGTGCGACGTGGCCAGCCACAAAGTGTAGAGGAAAGTGTTTTTTTTTTTCTCTATGGGATTCCATTGTTGAACGGCAATGCTCTATCTTTAATTCCTCATCATGGTCTTTCTTCCACCACGCCAGGGTCGTTCTGCCCCTATGCAATCAGGCAGCGCCGGTAGGGCTGGGCTGACAGGCTGTTATTTGGTGGTTTGAGGACATTTTTTTTTTTTTTTTTTAACAGGGGCGTAGTTTGATCCGTAAGATTGTTGGGGGGTGCGAGGGGGAGGTTAGGCGTCAGATTTTCCAACAAACACGTTGGCACTTAATGTTAAAATACACTATACGATAACCAAGGATATCTTAATGCTTTTGTGGCCCTGGGCCAAACACATTTTAGGGCACCTGTTCGAAACTGCTTTGAATGTATGATCCAGTTTCAGCTCTGACAATGCACAGGCACACTGGCCCAAATTCTAAATGACTTTACATCTAATATTCAAGAATAGTTACATGTATTTTCACTTATAACAGCAGCAGTTCAATAATAGTATTCCAAATAATCTCCGTGGCACCCTACCATTTCTCATCAATCAATCAATCATTAGATTTATAAAGCGCGCTATGTACCCGTTAGGGTTTCGAGGCACTGGGGGGAGGGGGGGTGCTGCTATCGTTCGAAGAGACATGTCTTGAGGAGTCTCCTGAAGGTGAGGAGGTCCTGGGTCTGGCGTAGTGAGGTCGGGAGTGAGTTCCAGGTCTTGGCGGCGAGGTAGGAGAAGGATCTGCCGCCAGAGGTCTTGCGCTGGATTCGGGGGACGATGGCGAGGGCAAGGTTGGCAGAGCGTAGTTGGCGTGAGGGAACGTATAAGTTGAGTCTGGTGTTCAGGTAGGTGGGTCCGGTGTCGTGTAGTGCCTCGTGTGCGTGGGTGAGGAGTTTAAAGGTGATCCTCTTGTCCACGGGGAGCCAGTGGAGGTCCTTCAGGTGGTGGGAGATGTGGCATCGGCGGGGTATGTCGAGGATCAGGTGGGCGGATGCGTTCTGGATGCGTTGTAGTCGTTGGATGTCTTTAGTTGGGATGCCTGTGTAGAGTGCGTTGCCGTAGTCGAGTCTGCTACTGACGAGGGCTTGGGTCACCGTCTTTCTGGTTCCTGTTGGAATCCACTTGAAGATTCTGCGGAGCATGCAGAGGGTGTTGAAACAGGAGGAGGAGACTGTGTTGACCTGTTTGGACATGGTGAGAGCGGAGTCGAGGATGACTCTGCTCGAGACAGCTATTATTAACTGTGATGAGGTCCTGTTTTGATCGGAAAAAACCCTTTTTTAGGGATGGTACATCCAACATGAACACAACATTTCTCTGCAAAATGTCTGTAGTATACCCTTACACATCACCTGTCCTAAAAAAAAAAAAGAAAGAAAACAGTACTTAAAACAATTTGTTTAAGAATTATTCAAGGTCTTTAGGGAAAGTCTCGGCAGAACAGAGCTAACTCCATTAAGGGCCCTTCTGAAAGGCTGGGGCCCCGGGCTAGAGCCCACTTTGTTCATGCCTCAAAATGTCTCTGTATAGGACAAGCAGGGCACTTGAGAGGGGCTTAAGGAGCACGGGAAAAGGAGAGGAATGCGTATTGGTAGGGGTACTAAGTGAGAGTAAGCATATTATTTTGTGAAATAACCAGCATTTTTTAAGTCTTTCCAAACGGAGAGTGCATGTGTGTTTTTGTCTTTGTGTGTTTGAATTCCTGTTGAAATCCAACAGACACATCACCATACCCGACTGAAAGCACCTGTACACAGCTATTTATCACAAAATGCATTCATGGGGGGGGGGGGTGTAACACCCTAAACAGCCTCCTGAAGCTACACCACTCATCTGTTGGGCCAGTTTTTAGGTCTAGTTGCACAGCGCATGAGCTGTGTTGCGAGATGCATTGTTTACAATTCAGTTAGCCTAATACCGGGGGCTTAAAGCCCACCGCATAGTATTCGTTCTTTTCATTGTCACTCTCAGTTAGATTCTCTCGATTGTTCAGCTCCCCACAGGCCTCTTCCTTTCTTGTATTAGCTCCTCCCAGGAGCTTGGACCAAGTAGATGTGTTGTTCCTTGTCTTTCTTTCAACACACTTTAAAAAAATGTATAAGCATTTTGGTATTACTCCTGGATGTGCAATGTACTTTCCAACTTTTAACATGGGCCTACACCTTCTTATTTATGTTGCTTTCAAATTACTCCCACAACTGTACTACTCTACACTATTCCACTCAACTCCACATCACTCCACTTTACTCGTTGCCACACCATACTTCTTTACACTGAACTGTATGCTATTGCCCTATATGCCACTCCAAAAATGCCAATCTACGCAACTGTACTCTACTGCACACCAATGTATGCTGTGAGCAGGCGTTAAAAGTAGTCTAAAAAAATCTATGAGATTCCACTGTGCCATTTTTCAGTCCCCTGATGGGGGGAACGCCGCCTTTGCATACATTATGCATGGCGCATGCATAATGTGGCATGAAGGCTTACAAAGTGGCGCATAGCATGGATTGTGCCACTTTGTAAATATGGCGCGGCGATTTTTGAAGCCTAACGACACATTAGCATTAAAAAACATGACTAGTGCTTCTTAAATCTGGGCCTTTATTTGTGAACATTGCTCGATGATGGCTCTGAATAAAGTTTGTTTATATATATATATTTTTTTATTTGTGTGTATTGTTGTACTTTCCTTGCATTTGGTCCCTGTAGCCCTGTTTAGCTTTTTCGTCTTATATTTAATAAAAATTGGCTGTTCATGCTCATTTTTAGGGTTGAGCCTGCAAGCGCTCTGGACCATATTATGATCTCTATGTGGGCTTCTAACCTCATCCATGTCACGTCCATCACTTTTATTAGTTTGTAGGCTTGCTTTTTAAAAATCAATTGATTCCATTTGTGAAAGGCCTGCATATGTCATGCCTTTTCCATTGTTTACCTCTCCTCGATCGCACCATTAAATTACTGAAAACATACGAGGCTCTGTGTTTTTAGCTGGTTTCTGGACTACTTTATCTTTTAATTTCCTGCGCAGCGCGATCTCGCTGGGCAGAAGTCGAGAGCTTTGCATGACATGGACCCTGTTACATGGATAATTGCACTGTTTTACTTTTCATTATTAGTTTATGCGGCAAGAAAAGTCCAGTTAGGAGTTTACAACTCTAATAGCTCTAACTTGAGCAAATGTGAGACCCGTTACATTGCAAATGCTTGTTTCCCTTTGTGTCCAATGAACCTACAGTAATACAGTATTCTATCACCTCTTATGGGATAGCAGTGCTAAATTAAAAAAATGATAACTAATTAAAAAGCATGAGAAGGCAGAGCCTGGAAGACTACAGCAAATAGTCTGGGAATTTACAAACGCTCCTTCTGCCTATCACAAGTGGGAGCTTGCGTTGGTGATGCTGAGCCTGAGCTGTTGCTGTGCTAACTGAATACAAGATAGCCAGCTAGGTTACCACCATCAATAGGGTGCTAGATTGATGATGATGATAAAAATCTTTATTGCATGATAAAATCGTTGCAGCGAATTACAATAAAAGAAAAGAACGCCCTTAATATGCCAAAGCTCTTAACCAACATAATCCCATATAGATCCTATGAAGGTGCACAAATCATGTATCCAAATAAAAAAATCCAATCATACAATCGCCTAAAATTCAAGCTGTTACACAAAGTAAGCAACCATTGTCCCACCCTGTACGAGCACTGATTATTCGATCATTCGCCCTGTACCGTAACCAATGTTCCCCGATGCCAGCTGGTTGACTTATCTCTTAGGGATAGGAGAACAAAATAATACATTCCGTGAGCCTTGCCAGACTCAGTGGAGCTTGCCCGAGAGCTACTAAATTCTCAGGTCGATGAGCTATATCAAGCTAATGTAGAAAACAGTGCTGACTCCACTAGGCCGGTTAGGTTCATACTGAAGGAGTGCAGATGCCAATGACCATGAGCCAAAAGTTGTTATGAGTGGGTAACCTCTCACAGCTCATCATTCCAGCACCCAGAGCCATTACGCAGAAATGTGGGATACCTTGGGTGGTAGGAGCCATTTCGTCAAAGCTGTTTCTTTGTATGCCTCCCCCCTTCTGTGAATACCCACACTAATTTGGCCCCTTGCGTGACATAGGGCGAGACTCCGTTTGTAAAAAAAAATGTCTCAAAGCAGGCGAGTTCCATGGGGACCACTGCAGTGAATATAAGTTACATGTTCTCACCCTGTGTTTCAAGAACAGGGGTTTTAAAGGTTGATGTCTTTCTGATGCTTTCTGGGGTGCTAGATTGCCTCAACAGGCATCCGCTCCGCACGCTGTAAGAGGTGGCAAATTCTGCTCTATTCACTGCCCAAAATGTCCTAGACTGGGTTCAAAAAGGGTCTATGGTGAAAGCAAAAGAACGGAGCGAGAATGGGGGAAAGTGATGAATGGAACTCATTGGCCCTCAAATTGATTTGCGTGCAAAAACTCGACTTTCTAGTAACACTTCAGTCCCCAAGAAGAGATCGACTGAGGAGCCGATGCCCCTTGCAGCAAACCACAAAATAAGGCTCACTAAGAGTGTCAGTGGTTATGCAAAGATCTTTGCAAAGGGATCACACAGTAAAATCACCTTCACTATGCCGATTGATAGAAAAATACTCACACTTCTTCAAACAAATCTGACAATCCACCCTGTCCAGAGTGCCAGTTGGGTGCTTTGTGCTCTTGTGTTCTGTTCCGGGTCTGGATGGAGGCCTCAATGGTAGGGAAAACCCGACAGTGGACCTAGGCCAGGGATGGATTCAATCCTGAAAAGGGGAGCAAAAGTGAAAAACAGAGACGTTCAAATCAAATACCGAATGTGAAAGAGTGTTTATTCACGACCATGTGACGGTGACATAGCATGTGATCGAGGTTCATCTGCATCACACACTCTGGAAACAAACACCACAACAAGAGACCGTAGCTTTTTTTCTGTGGGTTTATTTCAATTAAAAGAAACACTCTCCTGCTGAGACTGACAACATATCTATTTAACACAATTTAGATTGCAACAGACATAACGCAAACACGGAAATTCTGACCACAAACTTGTACAAAAATTGCCATCTTAAACTGAGCACTTAACTTTCATGTCTTGCACCTTGATCCCTACAATCATTACTTCTCCCGTCCCTCTGCCTAAAAGTGGTGCATTAGTGAAAAGGTGATGTTCGATTCAGAGCTGGTGCATGAAAAGGATTAGCTGAACATTTCAGTTGGCTATCAACGAAGGGAGAAGGAAACAAACTCTGCTTCCCCGTGACAGTCGCCTTGCAGCTTGTGGTGTAAATCCAAAGTCTATGTTTTGGCTTCGGGTGTTCATGGAATGGCTCCCCACACCCACAATGCACCAAGACACAGATATCCCCGTGTCGATAGCAGAAGAAAGAGCTTTTATTGACTTTTTATGGCTCACAGATGAGGGCGTGTAAGAGCCCTTGCTATGCTAAAGTTTTCATGCAGCTATGCATCCCCGCTCCTTGCCAGCCTCAAGGCGCTTTCCATACTGTGGAAGTGTTGGAAACTGGCTTTCCTCTTTTCTCGGTGCAGCTGCTGATTAAGCAACATGAAAGAAGAGATTTGTTGGAGGCCATAGGAAGGAGAGCACGTTTCAGCTTCTTAGAGAAAATTACAAAGTTTATTTTAATCGTAAACTCAGAGGGGAGAGAGTTTGATTATGGAGGGCGCTCAGCAGTCGGGGTCATCCAGCATATTTAAGCCCATATTTATACTATTTCAGCACCGCATTTGCGTCACTTTTTGATGCAAAAGCGGCACAAACTTACAAAATACAATTGTATTTTGTACGTTTGCGGTTCTTTTGCGTCACAAAATGACGCAAATGCGGCGCTGAAATAGAATAAATATGGGCCTTACTTTTTTATGAACCAGGGCATTTTTAGAGAGTGCACCTACTGAACAACGCGATGACTTTGAGGAAGCATGGAGGCAAAGTTTTTAATATACACTGGGCTATTACCCAGCATGATCTCTGTACTATGCCAACGTTTTTGAAATCTACGCATTAATTTGCCAGAAACACATTCAAAGATTGCAAGGAGGTGTTTTAACCTTTGTCAGCAGACTGCAGTCATATATGCTTCAATTGGAGCCATGATTTTGAGTCTCACTTTCTCGAGGGTTCGTGGTGACGAGTAATTTAAACCCCTCCAGACGGCCCATTCCCGCAATGATAACACCACAGTTGGATATGTGTTTGGAAAACTTTGGCCGCAGTTTATTGAAGGGTTAGTTACAGCATGCCCGCCCTGCTTTTATAAGGGCCATACATCATTCTGTCAAGTTGTTGTTATGAGAGATACATTTGCCATAATGCTATATCTCTTCTGAGATTAGCCGATCTAGGGTTTGTGGTTCAAATTGGTACATTTGTGTCATAACTCACTTTGCATCTTTGATAACTTTAAACTGGACAATAAAATTCTTGTTACATGCCATTCATTCCTTTGTTTTCAATCAATTTCACGTTTGGTCCTTAGCTGTTATTCCTTTTTTAAGCAGGAGGGAACTCGTTTCCCTTTAGGCTTAACTCGCTACCTTGTTTAGTCCTTGTGTCCAGCGGACCCGGGCTGCGAGTGCCGTGTTTTCCGAGTACCTCCGCTGACTGCCTTACCCTGCCGTGAGGCATCCCAAGGTAAGTAGCCCTGCCACCCCGCTGCATTGGGTGTGGCCTTTGTAGTTCTTTTTATCTCTCCTTTCGCCTTTCCACCGCTACTGCCTGTTATCCATTTGCCCCAGCCTGCGACGCTCTGGGTGCCTGATGTTAGGTGTGGGTGGGTGGGTGTCGTTCTTTCTCCTGCTGCCCGGTCTCTCGCATACTTTGTGCGTCCTCTGAGCCGGGCAGCCCTTTTAAGCCTCAATTTTGCCCTCAGGGCATTCGGGCGAAATTCAAATAATGCCTGCACCCTATTGGGTTGTTTGTCCCTTTCCTGGCCCCCCGTTTTTGTTTCCGCCATAAACGTCTTGTTTGCGACATGGCCGGAAAGGTTGGGGGTGGGGTGCTTGCTCTTTGTCTTTGGGGGGCACTTCCGCTCCCCTTTCTTTCTTTTGAATTTTAGCGCCGTATTTGGCGCGTTCTTGCTCGGGGCCTCGGTGTGGTTTCTGCTCCGGCCCCCCCGAGCTCCCTGTGGTTGCGAGCCTCCCCCAGAATCGTTAGAGGCTTAGAAAAAGCCTCCCTCACTAATCAGTGTAATTAGCGCCGGCCTTTCCTCAGACAGCCCTGGGGGAAACTAAAGTCGTGCCCGTCCTAAGCGTCCTTTTAATAACTTATGAGTGTGTCATTTTCATACATTGTTTTCCTTTTGATGTGTTGCAGGATTCTAAGTTGTGTTTTCATTTTTCTGATTTTGCCTTAGACCATGTGGTCGTCTTCTTCAAGTTAGCCCTGGTAGGGGTCTTTAGCGGTAACTGGTCATTAGATACAGTGGTGATACAACTGTAGAAGGTGGGTACCTCCCTTAGGTCGCATTAATTGGTGTTCTTTCCAGGTAGGTTTTAAGTATTGGGAGGTCATATTTTTTTCCAATGTGTGTAGGTGGAGTTGTTTGTAGGAGGTGCTATATGGGAGGTGTAGTTATATATTGATATGTTGATCCTAAAGGTAATTACTTGGTAGTCAATTCAGGCAACTGGGGAATTGTCATTCACCAAAGCTTGTCATAGGGAGGTGAATTTGACGTCAAATGCATGATCAGCAGAGAGGGTTGGGCATAATACAATTTTTTGGATTTTCGGATGTGATGGTGGCAGTTGTTAAATCTTTTTTTGTCAAATCATGTGTTGAAGTCTCCAATTATGTAAACATTCAGTAGAGCCTTAACCACAAAGTCAAGTAAAGCATCCTTAAACTTCAGGGAGCTTAGTGTAGTCTACAAGTGGAAGGAACAAGTGACGGTTAGTTTGGAGTGACATCTTATATGCAAGGATTCATAGTCACTCATGGCAAAGTCGACGATGTAAGATATTTGTAAAGATTTTTTGTGGATGACTACTAAGCCATGTCCAATCTTGCCAGTAATTATATTAATGATTCAGGTGATATGGGTTATTTCACATGAATGCAGAATTCTTGTTGTACTATGTTTCTGAGATGAAAGTGAAGTGTGGTGCTGCTTTTGATAGTAGATCAAATATGCTGTAATCACTCTTGTTCATGGATCTCATGTTGAAGATTGGCAGTTTAGCTCTTGGGTCTTTCTCCTCATCGTAAACTGCCTGCCAATTAGGAAAAATATGTCCAGTAACTTTTTGTAGCATGTCCCTGGATGTACAAAAGCACATGTACTTTCAAGAGGGTTGAAAGTAGGCTTGGGCAGAGTTCGCTGAGTTCTTCTACGAGGAACTCTGCGAAGTGGCGAAAAACCTCTGCCACGCTACGCAGAGTTCCACAAGTGGTAGAGTTTGGGTGTCACGCTCTTCGCACTGATTTTCGGCTCCAGGAGTTTCTCCTGAGCTGTAAAAGCAGCGTGAATGGCATCACGTGGAGCGCCAGAGAGCGCTAACTTCTTTCTGACACTCAAGTAGATTTTCTACTCGAGTGGCAGCTTCTTCAAAGTGAGTAGCAGCTTTCTCATCATGAGCAGTCTCGGCCTACCATGACCGCTCACATTCAGAAATCTTGCTCACCAACTTAATGATTTCTTTTGCTTGCCAACGTTAACGAGCGAGAGAAAAACTCTGCTATGCATCACTTTCCAAGTTTTTTGGAACTCTGCGCAGAGTGGGGAAAACGATGCAAACTCCACCAGTGGAGCAGAATTTCTCACCCATCCCTAGTTGGCAGCACCAGTGCACTACTGTCACTGAATGTGTCATGGGACAGAAGTGGCTCATAAGTTTGGAGAGTTCCATCTATCTGCCTTTCTCTGACACTTAATAGCTTATTGTACAGAGATAATACAACAAGCATTGGTAAAGCAAATAGGTTTTGCCCTGTGCAAAATCTATTGACTTTGTCAATGTCTTTCACATGTTGCACAGCAGTTGAGCTGCTGTGCAACATGGCTTAATGTAAAAAAAAAAAACAAAAAAAAAAACAGATTTGGCCAGCGTTCACTGCATCTTGGTACTTTTTTTGTTTAGATTAAGTCGTGTTGTACAGCAGCTCAACTGCTGTGCAACATGTAAAAACATTGACAAAGTCAATAGATTTTGCACAGGCGAAACCTATTGGCTTTGCCAGTGCTTGTTGTATTATCTCTGTATGTGGATGTGACAGAGTGGTCACAACTGTTGAATTTGGAGCTGGGGAACCAGGTTCGAGTCTTGGCGTCAGCTCAAATTCCTGTGATTTTGGGCAAATCACTTAGGGGGTCATTACAACATTGGCGGTAAAAGCCACTTACCGCCGTGCAGAAGACCGCCAACACACCGCCGCGGGATTCCGCCACAGCCATTATGACAAACAGCTTGGAATCCGCCAAAATCTAGACACCCACACAAGTCCGCCACACCTAAGGTCAGTGATAAACTGGCGATAACAAAACCGACACTGTCACGCCAACAGGAATACACCCACACTATCACGACCCATGAATCCACACGGCGGTCTTACAACCGCGGTATTCCTTTGGCGGTACACACTGCCGCACTCAAAATACACACACATTTACAAAACACTACCACATTGGACAAATCGAAATACACACACCTGATACACATACACACACCACTCCCACACAACCAGTACACTATAAAACACCCACCCACATCACCCACAAACCCCTATGACAACAATTGCGACAGAAGGCCAGAGAGAGACACCACCAGAAAGAACAATAGCATCCACAGGCACTCAACACCATCACTCACACAACATCCATGCACCTCACACAACACACCTCTAAATATCACCCCACACATCACAACAGACACCACCCCACACATCACCCACACCACCCCATGGCACTGCAAAGACACCCCAGGTTTTCTGAGGAGGAGCTCAGGGTCATGGTGGAGGAAATCATCCGGGTAGAGCCACAGCTATTCGGATCACAGGTGGAGCACACCACCATAGCTAGGAAGATGGAGCTATGGCGCAGAATCGTGGACAGGGTCAACGCAGTGGGATAGCACCCAAGAACTAGGGATGACATCAGGAAGAGGTGGAACGACCTACGGGGGAAGGTGCGTTACGTGGTCTCAAGACACCAGATTGCGGTGCAGAGGACTGGTGGCAGACCCCCACCTCCTCACCCAGAACTCACAACATGGGAGGAGAAGGTCTTGGCTATACTGCATCCTGAGGGCCTCGCAGGAGTAGCTGGAGGAATGGACTCTGGTAAGTCAAACCTTTAACTACTTCATCCCCCACCCACCTGCATGCGATCACATACCCCCACCCTCGCCCTATCACTCCAACTCCTCACACATGTCCCACTATCACAAACCACACATCCCAAACCCAAACCCTGCATGTAACACCAATGCATGGACACCCATCACCAAAGCATGTCCACTGCACATACCCGTACACACCCCTAAACCATTATCACAGAAGGTCCCACACAAGAATGGAAGCACTGGGGTACAGGGTGACCCGCCCATTGCACACTATGGCACACACAGATGCAGTAATCATGCCTTTACACCCCTGCAGGATCCCTACCCAAAATCACCGGACAGGAGGGTCCAGACATGTCCACTCCACCCTCAGAAGAGGCCCACAGTGATGACAGCAGCTCTGTTCAACTGGATCTAGATGACCAACTCGGCCCATCTGGGACCCTGGGACAGTCGGTTCTCCTCACACTGGCACAGGCCACTACAGAGCTTCCTCCCTCTGGAAACACCAGCACAGCACTCCCCCAGCGGGCCCATACCTCTGTCCCCAGGACACATCAAGCAGCAGTGTGTCCACCAGTACAGGGAACCCAGGTTAACCCACCACCCCAACAACACCAGGGACCTGGGGGCAGTGGTAGTGGGCACACGGTTCAGGGGACAGAGGCACAGGAACACAGGGGAACTGGGAGGGCTTCTGTGCAACAGGGGGAGGACAGGCCCAGGGAACACACTCTCCACGAGGCCATTTCCAAAATCATGGGAGCCTACCACCATTCCCAGGAGACGATGGCAACGGTACTGGCCAAGTTTCAGGAGACCCAGCGGCTGCAGGAGGAACAGTATTTGGGGTTCAGGGAGGAACTCAAATCCATCAATTCCACCCTGGGCACCATTGTAGGGGTGCTGAAGGAACTCGTCAACACCAGGAGGGACACTGTGGCACAACAAGGGGGCCCTGACACTAGCCTGGACGATGAACTGCCCACCACGTCCGCTGGCGCTAGTGGACAGGAGGCACCGCCACAGGACCACGACACCAGCACCCCACCCCTGCAGATGGAGAACCACCCCGCAAGCGGTCCCTGAGATCCAGGACAAAGACAGAGAACAACGCCAAGACCCCGCCAAAAAATGAGACCACCCTGATTGTCATCCTTCTGTCCCACTTTGTCACTCTGTCCATCCTTAAACTGCCCTAGCTCCACTTCCTATGGCCCTTTGGACAATGCACCTGTGAAACTAATAGACTGGACTCTGCCATGGACATTCCTCCACCATCACCCCTGACCATTTTACAACCACCTCCACTATTTAGCACTTAAATAAACACCCTTAAATCACAAAACAATCTGGAGTCAGTCTGTGCTTTCGAAAATGTGTATCAGCAATAACTGTGGCAAAATGCTATATCCAATGTAATGTCAACATACCTAGGTCACACAGCTCTAGTCCATGCGGAAACAAAGCAGAGGTCACTCAGTGGGACCCACATCTGTGAATTCGAAAGGGAAAGTGACAACTGAGTGTCCATACACTGGGTAAAAATGACAGACAGATGAGAGGTAGAAGAATTAAATCAGATGTAGCAGGCAGTGTTGTCTTCTTACCTGTGTCTCACTGGAAGTATTGCTGGATCATCGTGTTCCTGTTGTCTATGTCCTCTTCTTCTGCTTCCTCGTCTTCACTGTCCACAGGCTCCACAGCTGCCACAACACCTCCATCTGACCATCCTCCTGCAGAAAAGGCACCTGTCATCGCAAAGCTAAGTTGTGAAGCATACAGCAGACCACGATGATCTGACACACCTTCTTTGGTGAGTAGAATAGGGAACCACCTGTCATATGGAGGCACCGGAACCTGGCCTTCAGGAGGCCGAAGGTCCTCTCTATAATCCTCCTAGTCTGCCCATGGGCCTCATTGTAGCTTTCCTCTGCCCTTGTCCTGGGATTCCTCACTGGGGTCAGTAGCCATGACAGGTTGGGGTAACTAGAGTCACCTTCAAATGGCGAGGGACAACTGTTAGACACACACAAACTCTTAGGGACATCCCCATACCCAGACACCTAGTCACACTGTATTGGGTCCATGTCCTCACCTAACAGCCACACACAGTGCCTCTGGAATTGCCCCATCACATAAGGGATGCTGCTATTCCGCAGAATGTAAGCGTCATGCACTGAGCCAGGAAATTTGGCATTTACATGGGAGATGTACTGGTCGGCCAAACACACCATCTGCACATTCATAGAATGGTAACTCTTCCGGTTTCTGTACACCTGTTCACTCCTGCGTGGGGGTACCAAGGCCACACGTGTCCCATCAATGGCACCAATGATGTTGGGGATACGTCCCAGGGCATATAAGTCACCTTTCACTGTAGGCAAATCCTCCAACTGAGGGAAAACGATGTAGCTGCGCATGTGTTTCAGCAGGGCAGACAACACTCTGGACAACACGTTGGAGAACATAGGCTGGGACATCCCTGATGCTATGGCCACTGTCGTCTGAAAAGACCCACTTGCCAGGAAATGGAGTACTGACAGGACCTGCACTAGAGGGTTTTTTTCTGTGGGATGGCGGATAGCTGACATCAAGTCTGGCTCCAACTGGGCACACAGTTCCAGGATTGTGGTACAATCAAGTCTGTAGGTGATAATTACATGTCGCTCCTCCACTGTCGACAGGTCCGCCAGCGGTCTGTACACCGGAGGATGCCGCCATCTCCTCACCTGCTCCAGCAGACGTGCTCTATGGAGGAGAACAGCGAGCAGAGGGTCAACCAACACTGAGGTAGGTAAACACAACTTTATCGGAAAATGTTTGAAAATCAACATATGGCTGTTTTAGTGTTTAAGCAAGGCCTAGATATGTGTGATGCAGTCAAAATTAATGCCATGTGGCCCCCTGAAATGGCAGCTGCCTGACCTGTAATGTGGGACAAGGGGATATGAGGTAACTGCGCTGGCGTTGTACACCGTCGCGGTAGGCGGTCGAAGACCGCGGTGCAATCCTGCATTGGTTAACATTGGATCCTATGGGTCCCTGGAGCCAATGACGATGTACGCCGGCGGTGACGGTACGTACCGCTGCGGACGTCACCGCCATTTTCTCTCTGTTCAATCACTTGATACCTGATCTTCGACAGGAGAGGACCTACACTGCAAGTGCTGCTATGACCTCAGTCTGGAAGAGACAATGGCTCGTGTGTCTGAGGAAAGGGCCCCTGCCTTCAGCACGTAGGAGTTGGAGAAACTAGTGGATGGGGTCCTCCCCAAGTACACGCTACTCTACGGTCCTCCAGACAAACAGGTGAGTAACACTGTGAGCATGCTGTATGGGCAATACCTGTTTGGAGTGGTGTTGATGAAAGATAGTGGGGGGGTGGGAGAGAATGAGGCGTGCATGATACGACGGTGAGTGCATGTGCGTCATAGTAAGGGTAGGGATGTGGGCCAATGACTGTGACGGTGCGGACAGTTATATCTTCTCCTTTTCCCCTGTACTATTCCTGTAGGTCAGCGCCCACCAGAAGATGGATATTTGGCATGCCATCGCCAAGGAAGTCCGGACCCTGGGGGTCCACCACAGACGGAGCACCCACTGCCGGAAAAGATGGGAGGACATTCGCCGCTGGAGCAAGAAGATGGCGGAGGCCCAGCTGGGGATGGCCTCCCAACGTGGGAGGGGTGCCCGTCGCACCATGACCCCCCTGATGTTCCGGATTCTGGAGGTGGCGTATCTGGAGTTGGATGGGCGCTTGAGTGCATCACAGCAGCCACAAGGTGGTGAGTACAATCTCATTCTGCTGATTCAGCGTGCATTGTAGGTGTCTGGGTGGGGGAGGTGGGCTGTGGGTTCCCCTAGGCCAGGGCGAGTTTAGTAGGTTAGGTCCCTTCTTAAGGCAAGCCCTGTGGCACCTCACCCCACCTGTGTTCAGAGCCAACTACACCTAGTCAGGCTCCTGTGACTTCCATGTGTGCAGCAATCGGGCATAGGCCTTGTAACCCATGTCCCTGTGATTAATTAGGGAACTCTAAGTGCACGGTGTAGTGCAGGGGGCTTCTCTGTCTGTAGTGTCCACCAACGGTAGCGGTATTGGATGCACTCAACATGTCTTTCTTCCGTCTTTCCCCCCCTTTTTGTGGTCTCCCTGTTCTTGGGTGCATTAGCATCATCAGGCGGAGGAGCAGTGCCACCGGAGCAGGAGGGAGCTGCATCCCACATGGCCCTGGAGGGTGACACAACTGAGTCAGAAGCCACCAGTGGGACGGAGGGCGAGGGGAGCTCCACGGCGGGGACAGGAGCTGAGACCAGCGACACAGACTCCTCCTCTGATGGGAGCTCCCTTGAGCCCCCCGCATCTACAGGTACAGCCGCCACCCCCCCTACCAGCACCGCCCTCCCAGCAGCCCCTCAGCGTGTGCCCCGTGGCCGCTCACCCAGGAGGGTGGGCATCTCCTTCACCCCAGGCACCTCAGCCCCTGCCCCAGTCAGCCCTGCTGCCCTCAATGAGGAGGCCATTGACCTCCTCAGGTCCCTCACTGTTGGGCAGTCTACCATTTTGAATGCCATCCAAAGTGTAGAGAGGCAGTTGCAACAGACCATTGCATACCTGGAGGGCATTCATTCTGGTCAGGCAGGCCAACAGCAAGCTTTTCAGACTCTGGCCTCAGCACTGATGGCAGCCATTGTCCCTGTCTTTAGCCTCCCCCCTCCAACTTCCTCCACCCAGACCCAAACCCCTGTACCTCAGCCTATCCCAAGCACACCATCAGACCAGCATACACACACGTCAACACACAAGGGAAGCTCAGGCAAACATAAGCACCACACATCCCAAAGGCACTCACACACGCATCATACCCATGCAGACATACCAACAGCCACTGCCTCCAATGTGTCCCACCCCTCCTTGTCTCCCTCCTCCCTCCCAGTCACGTCTCCACTCACACCTGCATGCACTACATCGCCAGCCACTACCTCCATCACCAGCAAACCCACCACCACACTCCGCTCACGTGCACTCACCACCCCCACTACCATTCACACATCCCCTGTGTCCTCTCCCAGTGTGTCTGTGAGCCCACCTACCAAGGTACACAAACGCAGCCACACACCCACCCAACAGCCATCCACCCCACGACAGCCTCCAGCCCATGCACCTTCACCCAAAGTCACCAAACGTACACCTCTGACAACCACTACCTCTTCCTCCACTCCAAAACACCCTCCATCTACCCATCCCAGAGTGTCCCAAAAACTTTTCCTGTCCAACCTTGACCTCTTCCCCTCACCTCACCCACCCCTTCAGTCTCCTAGGGCCCGCCTTTCCAGGTCCCAACCCAGCGCCTCAGCCACAACATTTGCGGGAACAGTGGTGCCAGTAGTAACCGTCTTCTGGAGTGCGCCAGGCAGCAGGGCAGCCAGTGTGCCAAGGAGCCAGACCACGGACTGTCCCCCACCTCCAAAGCACAAAAAGTTGGCCAGTGCCCGGCGGGAGAGAGGCAAAACATCTTCCACCAAAGCCTCTCCCAGGGGTACAGTTGGGAGTGTGAAGACAGCTGTGCCACCATCCAAGGTGGGGAAGGGGCACAGTAAAACAGGCAAGTCTGCGAAAACCTGCACAGCGGACAAGACCGCCACCAGCGCCGCTGAACAGGACACTGCCGCCACCAGCGCCGCTGAACAGGACACCGCTGCCACCAGCACCGCTGCCAAGGACACCGCCGCCACCAGCACCGCTGAACAGGACACCGCTGCAACAAGCACCGCTGCCAAGGACACAGCCGCCACCAGCACCGCTGAACAGGACACCGCCGCAACAAGCACCGCAGGCCAGTGAGCGCCAAATTTCTGACACTACTGAGGCCGTCATGAGCAGGATGAAGCACTCTGGGTACAAAGCTCCCTCCAGAACCAGTGGAGATTTACATCCACTACCTCTGTCCTTGGCAGGATGAAGCACTCTGGGCACAAAGCCCCCTCCAGAACCAGTGGAGATTTACATCCACTACCTCAGTCCTTGGCAGGATGAAGCACTCTGGGCACAAAGCCCCGTTCAAAACCAGTGGAGATTTACATCCACTACCTCTGTCCTTGGCAGGATGAAGCACTCTGGGCACAAAGCCCCCTCCAGAACCAGTGGAGATTTGCATCCACTACCTCTGTCCTTGGCACGATAAAGCACTCTGGGCACAAAGCCCCCCTCCAGAACCAGTGGAGTATCACATCCACTAACTCTGTCCTTGGCAGGATGAAGCATTCTGGGCACAAGGCCCCCTCCAGAACCAGTGGAGATTGACATCCACTTGAGAGACTGTGGCTTTGCACTCCCCAGGATAAAGCAGTGGGCAAACCACCCACTGGAGAGACGTGAGAAACTGTGGCTTTGCACTCCCCAGGATGCAGCAGTGGGCAAACCACCCACTGGAGAGACTTGAGAGACTGTGGCTTTGCACTCCCCAGGATAAAGCAGTGAGCAAACCACCCACCGGAGAGACTTGTGAGACTGTGGCTTTGCACTCCCCAGGATAAAGCAGTGGGCAAACCACCCACCGGAGAGACTTGAGAGACTGGCTTTGCACTCCCCAGGATGCGGCAGTGGGCAAACCACCCACTGGAGAGACTTGCGAGACTGTGGCTTTGCACTCCCCAGGATACAGCAGTGGGCATGGAGCCCCCTCGTGGATCTGGCGTCGTGGACTCATCCGGCTGAGGTGCCCCCTCCTTCCCT
This sequence comes from Pleurodeles waltl, assembly GCF_031143425.1. NCBI lineage: Eukaryota > Metazoa > Chordata > Amphibia > Caudata > Salamandridae > Pleurodeles > Pleurodeles waltl. Next base: position 443,632,473 of record NC_090443.1, on the reverse strand, counting down.
TCCCCCTGAGGTGCCTGCTGTGTTTCTATCTGATGCCCCAGCAGTGTTCTCTCCGTTTTTATCAGGTATTGAGTGTGGGCCTCGCCCATGCATTTTGGGCCCAGTGGTCCACGGACTATGATGGTGGAATACCTTGGACTTGTATTGTTGGTGTATATATTTGTTTCTAGTGTAAATATATATATACGTATATATTTTTGATTACTGTATTTGAATAGATTACAAACGTTCGACTCATTTCCTTTTGTCCTCGCATTCTTCCGGGGGGGTGGGGTTTGTTAATGTAATGTATCAACATGTACTTGTGTGTGTGTTGTAGTGGATGAGGGTGGTGGTGGGAGTGTTGCGTGTGTGTGTCACTCTTTTTTCCCTCCCCTGTCCCCTGTGTCGTAGGTGCAGTACTCATCGTGGTCTTCGCCGCCGTCTTTGTTGTTCCTGGTAGAGAAGCAGGAAGATAAAGGCTGGGAGTATCTGGAGCTCGGGTTCCATGGCGTCCTGATTCCTCGTGGGTTGTGTAGGGGTGAGCGTTTTCCCTTCCAAGTCCTGTTTCCGCCGTGTTTTTGTTCGCGGTGAATCCACCCCGGAAAAGGTGGCGGATTGGCCTGTTGTAATACAGTGGGCGGAACCTTGTCTTCCGCCTGTCTGTTGGCGGTTACCGCCGCGGTGTTTGTTTTTACCGTCTTGGCAGTCAGAGTGTTAAAGTGGCTGTCTATGTTGGCAGTTTCCACCACAGTCGTGATTCCAATTTTTTTACCGCCGGCCTGTTGGCGGTTTTACCGCCCCTTTAACACCCGACCGCCAGGGTTGTAATGACCACCGTAATTTCCCCGTGCTTACCAAAAATGAATGCGTCCTTGTGTAGTTTAACTGGTGTTCATGTAAAGTGCTCCAAGTCATCCCGGTCAAGTTTGCGCTACATAAAAAAACTGCTAAAAAAAAGAAAGTTGGACTCAAGGTGTACTTTTGGGCAGCAGAGGCCCCTTCATCCTCTTAAGACCTAATAGGGTACCTGAACTGACCCTCGTTCCCCAAAATATTCCAAAAATCTTTTAAACAACTGGATCATTGTCAGCACACCATACATTCATCTACCAGGAACATTATGATGTGCACATGAATTGTATGGCATACTAAGCAGTGTTCTCTTTTTTGCAGTACTATTGGCTTTCCCTTCGAAGAAAGTAAAGAAAATAACGGGGATCGTGGGCCAAGCAAGAACAGGAGTACATGGGCAGGCTCCAGATCCAGCTATGATGGAGGTAGTAGGGAGGCAACTAGCAATGGGTGGGAAAGGGCATGCAACAACGGAGGTGATGTGGGGGAGGGACGGGCAAAAAACAATTGGGTAATGGCTATGTATTGAAGGGAGTGTGGTAGTGGGAGGGACGGACAAGCAATGAACAGGGAAGGGGCAAGCAGTGACAGGTGTGAGGTGGTGGGAGGGACTGACAAGCAACATATGTAATGTGGACACTAGAGATGACCTGCAAGATGATGCACTCTTATGAAGTGCTTCCCTGTAAGGTAAAAAAATGAGTACCTTTACACGTGTGTAGCCAGCTTCGTAGCAAGGGTGAAGACGTGAAGCCGAGCAGGAAGCTGGAAGTGGAGCTGTCCAAAAGGAAGAAAGGAAACAAGAGTGACTTTGTAAGTAAAGGTAAGTAATGGGTGGGCTCTCAGTCCATTTTAAGATTTGTTTTCATTACAAGAGATTTCACAAGCACCGATCAGGCAAAACCTAAAAATGGAGAGGCAACAAAGATACAATAATGTTTAAATCCAAAGAACCAAGAAAGTTACATTTCTTTTATAGATTAATTTTGTATTCTTCTTCATTAGGCAGCATAAAAGTCACAATGACAACCAACACATTTCGCTCATGTATCACAAGCTTTATCAGGGCTGCAATTATCAAACAGAAAATCTTTTTATATACAATTAAAAAATAAATTTTTACAAAATGTGCTAGAAGAGGTAACAATCTATTACGGCAAATATATTACATTGCACAAATCACATCAAGAGAGATGAAAAAACAGACCTTTCAGAACCTAAATAGTTTAAAGTAACTATTATATTCATGTAAAAAATATAATCATTTTATAATACAAACATGTAATTGCTTCAAAATCAAATAAACATATCTCTCTAATTCAAAAACAATTTTAAACTCAAAACCCACATTAGTGAGATGGCATAGCAGACATAGTGAAATACTAACAATATATTATATATAAAAAAAAAAAATAATCCTTGAAGAATATGTTCAAAACACCTTTAACCCTCTTCCACAAATGGGATGCATGTATCCTCTGAGTTTGTCCGTTATATCGCCAAAAGATCCACATTTAACTATGTTGAATGGCTCTTAAGGTAATCATGGTTGATGGTACATTACAAGTGCTGTCTTTGGACAACCAAAGGCATATCCTCCAATTCTATGATTGGCAACTCCAACGATACCATCACATCTCACCCTCAAATAATGCCTACAATATATTAGCATTGTAAGTACCTTTTATAATGTCAATAACATCCAAAGGATGGACACTCTATATGGATAGCCCATCAATTCATTGGTAGTGACACAGTAAGGGTCAGTTGGAAGCTGCATGCATTAGTGCATCTTTCCACAAAAAATATAAGAATGGTTGGAAAGAGACCAAATCTAATTTTAACCTATTTGGAAAGTATGCATGTATATATATACAATCATATGTATCTTCCATCTAAACATGCACAAACCCCCAACTTGGTATACCAACATCCTAAAATTAATCCTAAAATTACCCTGACCACACAGAGGACTCATATTCATCAAGCCGTCCTCATGTCCCAGATGCAGATCCCAAATTTGTGATAGACTAAGAGGCATCATCTTATTGGCATCTCTCCTCGATCACTTATACAGAATTCTATTTTGAGCTGCAAAGGCAATTCTATACATTGTATAATTCTGTTGTGGAGCCATCTTAGTGATGTCTGTGGGTGCGTTATTTTAGCAACTAGGCCTGCTGCCTGTGCCCTTTAGACTAGTAACATTTCATTTTATGCTTTTAAAAACGACCATATTTTGTGGTGATATTTTGTTTTCCTTTATCTTGTTGTCCTTTTACCTAGTAAAGCATTTACATTTCTTAGTACAACATTATTTCACTCTGCGCTTTTTCCAAGGCTGCAACGAGTTAGGATTGTCAGCACAAGTGGTACACAGCGTCTCTAACATTTCACAGAAACATGCTTACTTTTACATGGGGACACGTTCTCAGAAAAATAACTGTTTTATTATTTAAAAAAACATGTCTCTGTCCCATGCAGGTTAGAGGGAGGTTCCAGCCAGATAACCAAGACTGCATGCTTTCTGACTTCGTTACAGCTGCTCGCTGAGACCACCGGTTCCTGGCCTACATGGGGATGGTGTCCCTATAGATAACAGGCTTCTCCACTACTGTCATACTCAGGTATGGGGGGGTGATGTCTTCCCCGGGGAATCTTGAAGGGCGGATTATGGCTTATCCTGCTGTGCTCTAACATAGCTTAAGTAGGAATCATATATATCGGAAATAGTGACAGTATGGTGGGACTAGTCTTGTGTTTCACTTTTCGTGTCATAATTTTGCTTTTAGGATGTTTCATCATCCTAATTATAGCATTTCATGTTATTTTACCTAGGACACAGCTGATTTCATAAATCCTATTGAACCATTCCCCTACTTCTGTTGCGTTGTGGCGGGGTCAGAAAATGTAGGCATGTAGGCATTAGAATAGTTTATGATTTTAATTTCCTTTTTTATCATTAGATATATATGTACAGTCATTTGTTATACAAGTGTCTCTTTTCCCTTCTTCTTTTCTTTTTCTCTTTCTTTCCTCTTGTATGTTCTTTCAGTTTCTTTACTTTGTTCCGTCTTCTTTTCCAGGTGGAGACTCAGGAGGCACACAGGAGGAAAGAAGAACATGGAAGGATTGATTTAGGAGGTAGGTATTATTGGTGTTACTCTTTTTCCTTTTCGCTCATTTTCTCTCTATATACCCCTTTTCTTTTCTTCCTTTACTTGGAGTTGTCTTTTACTCTCTGTTTTATCCTTTCTTAAGTTGTCAATACTTTCCCTGACTTTTCTCTCTTCCTGTCTTTCTTTCTTTCTTTCTTTCGTTCCACTGCTTTTCATTAACCTTCTGTCCCTCTCTTCTAATAATTGGTCTGTCTGGTTTCTTCTTTTCTTGTAAGTTCTTCTATAGTTCTGTACTTTCTTTTCTTAATTTTCCTTCACTACTTCTATCTTTCCGATTCTCTCTTATCTTAACCCCTCCTGGTGCCTTGTGAAATAGTGGATGTCACAACAAAAGAAAAAAACAACAAAAACTTGTAGTTGCAGTTGTGCCCCAGGTGGAACCATCCCAATTCACCACTTTCCCCTTACTAACTTATGAAATACACAAATCCCCGTTGCCCCAGTTTCCCACCTGGTTCTGCCTCCGTACCTGACTGGGCCACGCTCTTCCCAAAGCGTGGCCAGTCTGTTTGCTCCCTCTCTCCTCCAAAGTGCCTCCCTTCGGCTGCCCTCCGGGGTTGCTCGTTGCCTCCTCGGGACGTCGTCCTCCTCCGGGCCTTGGTTCTGGTCTGGTCGTTCTGCTCTGTAGGACTGCCAAGTAGTCTCCTCCGGGAGAAACTCCTTCTCTCCTTTGCTTGTCCCCCACAGGTTTGAAAACCCTTTCAGCTTCCGTGTTCTGCCTTCGGACCGCCGTCGTAGTCACCCCAGTACTTCCGGGTCAGGTGGGGTGCTCCTGAGTGTGCCTCCGGGATACTTCCGGTCAGTGTCCGGGGAACCCAGACGTTCAAATGCGTGTCAGACAGAAAACCCTATTTAGTCTCAATTACATAATCGATTACACATGTAAGTTAATATCTAAACATGATGCTCAATAATGTATATCATTATCTCTTTGATCCGCACGTATACGTAGCCGAAAAAATATTTTAAGGAGTACCGCTTAGAGTAGCATTATATTTGGGCATATTTGAAATGAGTTCCAAAAAGGGAATTCACATATCTCAAGCTGCAATCTAATAATGGTCTTCACTCTCATGTTAATTCTATGTTTTAAAATCCAATATGTCTAAATCCTCTCATAAGTTAAATAACCGCTCCTCTACTCATCATTTCAGATGCGGACAAATATATGAGGTACTACCCAACTAAATCATTTTACTGTTCCTCACTCAGATACTTCTCACCAAGATGTTCATCTTCGTACTATCTACTGGCACCGCAGTAACCCAAGAAACATGGCAGCGCTTTTTCCAAATTCAAGCCTAGCTCTACCACCCATAATCTACAAATCCATCTGGTCTCTGTGTATTTTAGATGACATCACTTATCTCATCCTCTAGGGTCTCCGCTAAGCAGCTCAATACCATGAAACTTGAAGGAATCTCCAGTTCTGTTATTAGAACAAGTACGTGTAGCTAAAGGATATGTCATGTCTCTACTTTTACATGGCCTTCGATGTTCGTAACTGAGGACAGTACTCCAACATACATTTTCTCACAAACCCAGATAGATACATATACTACATATGTGCTCTGACAATTAATAAACTAATAAACTACCTAATTTCATAGCTCTTGGATACGTTATAGCTACATTTATTTTTTATATTTTTTCCAAGTGGGCACACTGAATAGTACCACAAGTAAACAAAAGCAATGGTTGAGCAAACCAAGTCTCATTAAACATTTTCTGAAGTAAAGTATAACTAGGACTTACCAGCTGCCTAATGGCCAATCACCATTGGTAAGTCACTAGGGGTTTCTCTGTAATTACCGATGTTAAACTGGGAATATTCCTTAAAGTATCCCAATGTTTGCTCAAAACCTTGTAGATCTCTTGGCTGTTATCATTAAATGTAGTGACAAAGGCCAATCTATTCTTTCCCTTGTCCTCATCCTTTGGCTTAAGTCTATCTGTTCTAGTCATGGACTTAACACTTCATTCATCTTTAGTCAGAGTGGTATTATCATACAATGTGGCTCGCAGTCCAGCCACCGTTTGCCGTAGATTCACCTCAAATGCATCCTCTTCATTATACGTTGGTTACAAACATATAATTTCACCAAACAGAATGACCTGTTTCACAATCTTGGAAAAAGCAATATAAAAATGTAATATACTGTTCACCTCTGTTGTTTTATGGTATAAAGTGATAGCATATCCTTTGGCTTATTCCCTACAGGATAGAATTCTACATCAAAAATTGGATCTTGTTCCTTGCCATGTTGAGGATAGGTTTGACAATGAAAGCATTGCTATTTAAGTAGTCATGAAATAGCCTTCATCTTCTCCATGGATCCTGTCCACATGACTGTAATGTTGACATATCTTCCTCAATGTACTGTACCCATTCCTTAGCGTCACTGGCCGAGGCATGCCTCCTCTCACACCATCCCATAAATAGGTTAGCATAAGAAGGAGCAAACCTAGAGCCCATTGCTGTTCCCTGCAGGTGTTTGGACCAGTCCTGATTGTACAAAAAATAATTGCTGGAAAGGATCAGATCAACCATCTCAAGTAACATGTTGTTATGCTCATTAAAACTGGACTTTCTTGAGGACAAAAAGTGTCCCACAGCTGCCATAGCAAATTCCTTCTTACTGCAGGTATATGGTGACTCTACATCCAGAGTCACTAACCACATTATCACAGGTTCCTTAAGTTTGTTCAAAATATCAATAGTATCCCAAATAAAGGACAGTGGCAAATTAGGCACAAAAGGCTTCATAATTGTATCCACATATTGTTCTAGTCATGGCACCTGTTCAAGAAGTTATATGTCACCCTAGAGGAAAAGGGGCATTTTTATGGATTTTTGGAAGAAAATATAGGCACAGAAATCTTGGATTACTGATTTAAAAAAATATATATACTCTTCATCTGATAGGATACTAATCTCATGCCAGAACACCAACCTTTCATTGATCAAAGCTCTAACCTTAAAACAAAGATTGCCCAGAAATTTCTTGTAACATGCAGGGTCATTGCAAATGATTATAGAATTGTACCCACGCAAGTTTTTCCAATGCAATTAGCTCCTCAGGGTCAGATTCTGCTTACCAAATCTATATATAGTCTTACTTTTTGTTTACCTTGCAAAGCATATAAATATTCGTTCACACGTTTGGCAAATACATCTATACAGTTCAAATGAGCACCTTGTTGTGCAAACTTTGAGCCTGGCTTCAATCACATTTAAAGCCTGACAAGATACACAAATCATTTATAACCCCTCCAATAGAATTAGCATTCTCAAGATCTAGGGGCAAACTTCTGCATATATCATGTACATCTGAAACCAATAGTTCTGATAACACTTGTTGTAACTCAAGAATGATGGATTTGGGGCTATGCAATGCAAAGTGACTTTTTAATTTGACAGTTCTGACAAATTTATAAAAGTCTATATGCACATCAGTAAACACACAGTTACCTGCTGGACAGTAACCCAATGCTTTTTTAAGTACACTACTTTCATAACAATCATACACACGATCAGAAAGATGAAAAAAACAAGACTTTGATTCAAAACGGCTACATTCTTTAGCCTTATAGACCCTATTCAAATTCAACAAATCATCCATCACTGTCTCTGCTTTCGCTGGTTCTTCGTTTGTACATCTGTTTTTTATTCTATCTTTTCTTCTCCTCCTTCTACTTGATTTAAGGTTTTTCTTTTCTGTCTTTATCCTATCCAATATTGCATCACCTCCTTTAAACAAGATGATGAATCACTAGGGTTGTACCCTGTGGCCCCATTATACTTGGGCCTGTCTCATCAATGGATGATACATCTGAGCTACTTCCCTACTATGTAAAGTTTGCATGACACACTCTTCATGATATCTAATCAAAGGGACTGATACATTATCAAATTTACGTGTGAAGCTACAAAATCCTACCATTCTAATAGTCCCAATCTCCCCTCTAAATTTTACTAAGCTTCCTTTCCTTCACTAATATATGATGTTTTTGAATTTCATCCTTCAAAATAGCATCATTCTTCAGTGGCCTCCTTCAAATAATATTTCTTAATTTTCTCCTCCTGTCTTGTTATTTCCTCCCTTAACTGATTTTCTTTCTCTGCATTTTGTATTAAAATTCTCAACATTGTGAATGTGGAGCTGTGTAAGCTGTTCTCCCATTCACAAAGCAAGTCAGGGTCTAAATAATCAAAATTGGGGAAAGGTAAGATTCTTAACCATTGTGGGACCTTTATATTATCCAACTACTTTTTCAGGGTGACCCTATCCCACCATTTAGACAGCTTCTGCTTTTTCCCCTTCGTCAATCTAATGAATTTGTTAGGTAAGCTATCTTAAAGGCTCCTCAGCACATCCCCTAGCTGGGTCCTATAAACCTTCCCCTTTGATTAACAATAGTGTTGTCCACCTCCCTGGATTACCTGTCCCAAATCCACACTGCTAAGATCATACAAAAACAGAAAGGCAACAAAGATACAACAGTCTTTAAGTCCAAAGAACCAAGTAAGTCCACATTTCTTTTACAGATGAATTATTTATTCTTCTGCCAATAAACACCATAAAACTCAGTGCAACTGCTAACACGTTTCATTCATGTATCACAAGCTTCATCAGGGCTGCAATTATCAAACAGAAAAAGGTTTTATATATAAATTAAAACATTTGATTCATGCAAAATGTGCTAAAAATAGGTTAAAAGGTATTACGGCAAATATATTACACAAACCACATCAAGGTAGATGAAAAAACACACACCATACAGAAACTAAACAGTACAAAGCAACTCTTCTTTTTATAATACAAAAATATAATTTTCCCAAATCACATAAACAATTCTCTCAAATCATCAAAAAGTATTTCAAACTCAAATCAACACATAAAGGAGAAAATATCTAACACATTGCAATACATTGGAATATATTCTAAAAGTAAACATAACTTATTGACCAAACTTACGTTCAACACACCCATTTCTAGGGGGCGCCATAAGGGGACTGTCGGAAGCCTGGAAATCACCTTGAACACTTATCTAGAGTCCCTTGCTGACTCCCGTTTGTTTCTCTTTTCGCCATGGTATACTTTTGTAGTGTTACATTTGCTTCCTGGGACAGCAAATCCCATAATGCACAGCCTGGTAGTCAGGAAAGCCTGGATTCTGTTTTACATTATTTTCTGGAGAAATCCAGTTGCTCCTTTTCACCGGATCCTCTCCTCCAGGACTTGCGAGTGTCTGAAACTACACACACCTGAGACCTCTCCAGAGCAGCCCAGTCATGTGATTCCTCCTGGGGTTTTCTGCAGCTTGGAACTGCTTATAAGCACCCATTTCCTCTAGATCCTTTGTCGTGCATTGGAGTTTGATTCCTTTGTGTTACAGATCCTTTATCGGATGGTGTTCCAGTCTTGTTCCTGTTCTGTTCCAGCTTGAACCTGTTTCTCTGCCCTGCTCCTGATTGTTCCAGCCAGAGTCGGCTCCCTATCTCTTAGCCTTGTATCTGTTTGTTTCTTCCAAAGCCTGCTCGCTGTTTCTCTGTCCTGTTCCTGCCTTGTTTCAGCCTGAACCTGCTCTCTGTTTCTCAGTCCTGTTTACTGCTTATTCCTGCTCCCTGGTTCCCAGCCCTGTCCTTGCTTGTTCCAGCCAGAAGTTTGCGCCCGGTTTTCTAGTCCTAGTCCTGCTTTTGCTTCAGCCTGAGCCTGTTCCCAGTTCCTGCCTCTGCCTCTTAGTTTGTTCCTTCTGTTTCTGTTTCCTCTCGGTATTTGTGTCTGGTAAGTGTTCTATCAGTTTTCACCAGTGTATAAGTGTCCTTCTTTGTATTGGGGTTGGCTCCTGGTTTCCAGGAGGCAATTCCAGCCCCCACCCTTGTCTAGTGTTATACGTTGTCTTTCATGCCTAACAGAGACAGTGTGCTATTGCTGTTTTTCCAGGAATTGCCACTGTGTTTACAGCTGGACCCACAAGAGCTTGTCTTGTGTATGTAAGTACTTTCCTTGTTTGTGATCTAGGGTCCAGAGACAGAATCACTTCTGCTGCCTCCTTTCTATAGGGCTGGCGGGAGGACTATCTGTAAAAGCAAATTTCACAGAGACATTGACATTCACTGTCACTGTGGGAGGTTCTGCGCCCTACTCTGTATACAACCCCAGCGTGTTTGTCCATTAGTAATCCGTTTCCTGTTTGTTCACACAAGGGTTGCTCTGCTTTTACTTTCCTGTGCCTGTCCATAACTGTCCTTTCCCGTGTATGCCTTTAGCTACTCTTCTGCCCCAGTACACTACCTCTTTAGGATATTCGGTGACCTCAAGGGGTGTCCCAACCAGAGTCCTGATCAGACCCGCCCGAATCCGTGACAACACCTTCCACCTTCTTCTACAAACAGGATGAATGTATCCTCCAATTTTGTTCTTTATATCACCAGAAGGCCCACATTTAACTATGTTGAATGGCTCTTAGAGATAATCATAGTTGATGGTATATTATATAGTTTTAAATGCAATCTAAACGGTAAGTGCTATCTTTGAACAACCAAAGGCATACCCTCCAACTCTATTAATGGCAACCCCAAAGAGACCATCACATCTCACTCTCAAATAAAGCCCACAATATATTAGCATTGTAAGTACCTTTAATAATGTCAGTGGAATCCAAAGGATGGACACTCGCTTTGGATAGCCAATTGACTCCTTGGTGCGGACACAGTAAGGGTCAGTTAGAAGCTGCTTGCATCAGTAAATCTTTACACTGTAAATGTAAGAATAGTTGAAAAGAGACAAAATACCAAGGCCCATATTTATACTTTTTGACGCAAAACTGCGCCGGCGCAGTTTTGCGTCAAAAATATTACAGCCGGCTAACGCCATTTCTGTGCGCCATGCGGGCGTAAAATTTATACTTTGACGCCTGGCGGCGCAAACCACAGGTGTAAGTCTTTTTTCTTTTTTTACGCACACCGCAGCGTCAAGTTGTAAAGCAAAACGACGTTAAAGCAGTGGAAATTACTGTGGGTCGATTTACGACACCGCACACCGGATATGCAGCGTTTCTTGACGCAATAGCGTCAAAATTCCCCGCAAACACAGCCATTTCAGCAGAGGAGAGCCAAAATGGATCCCAGATGCCTGTATAGACCCCAGGAAGATGACAACAGACCAGGAACCAGTCAGGAGGACCCACACAAGACCCAGGACAGTTTTAAGAAGAAAAGAAAGTGTTGCATCAGTGCAGAGGAACAGGAAATTCTGGTTAAAGAGGTGACAGAACACCAGCACCAACTGTTTGTCACCTCAAAGTTGCCAATCAGTAGGAGAGAGGCAATATGGCAACAAATTGTTGACAAGATTAACAGTGTGGCAGAAGTACGCAGAACAGTCATCGAGTGCATGAAACGCTGGCATGACTGCAAGCGCAGGACCAAGGAAACGATGGCCAGGAACAGGAAGGCAGTACTGCAGACTGGAGGTGGGAGTCCAGCACACCAGGGGGCCCTGGACCACATGGAGGAGATGGTCGTAGTTATCATCCTTGAGGAGATCGTCACAGGGATTCAAGGACAGGACAGCGCAGACTACCAGGAGACAACGCACATGCAGGGTATGTCGCATGGGGACTAATGTCAACTGTAAGCAGGGGGGGATACGGACCACAAAATGCATGGAAGTCATCCTATACATGGAGTGGCATGGGTAAAGGGGTATGGCATGGGGCATGGCCTGCACAGAGAGAAGCTGGGGCACACCATTACACTACACCAACAACAGTCCCATGGGGGCAGGCTGCCATGCCAACGATGGAGCAAAGGTAAAGCCACGCCAGGAGGGAAGGGCACAACGTCAAACTGACATCCCGTTACACGTCAGCCACTATACTCCCTATATTAACTAGGGCTCAATTAACAACCTCTAGCCATACCGACAACTGGAATGTAACACTGACAACAGTTGCCACTACCACCTCCGCTGTGTGTGCTGGTCAAGTAAGCAATGGCAGTAACGTCCCCATGGATCATGCACACCTAAATTAGTGGGTTGAGGATGACAACTTCAACAATCCCCTGAAACAAGCCAAAGGCTCCAGTCCTGTCAAATGTGAATGCCCATAGTTGCCGCAAACATCAGCCAAAGTCAACAGTAGGAGCTACACAGCACTAAGGACACATCCATGCTGCCTATGCCTGGGTCACAATGCAACATCCCAAATGACATAGTGCTCAGACAACAGCATTGAGGGGGAGGAAACATGTAACTGGTCACTGACATACACCTGCACAGTCAGAGGAGGAAATAGGACACTGCTATGACTATCAGGTCAATCCAATCACCACACATTCCCCAACATCAGCTGTACACATTTCCAATGCTAACATCCATATCGTGCCATAACAATGCTATGCATAGGATACGCTACATGTCAACTACATATAAGTGGATGTGAAAGATCAGAGACTGGGGAAGGTCCAGATTGTTAAGTGTGCTGCTAGTGCCATCAGAGCACCCACAGCCAGTGAAAGGCCTCACCATGAGAATGGATGTAGACGGAGGCTTGAGTAAGACAAGAAGGTGGCAATTCTCTATTTGGCCTAAAACAACACTAGAGGAGATGATGCGGACAAGTCTAATAACCTAATACAATACATGTGACATGCAGGTGGGCCATAGGCCTGGGAGAATGCCCATCTGAAAGACTGGAGCAATGAACAGGAAATAAGATCACAATGTGAATTAATCACAAGGCAGGCATGTCACATCACCAATGCCACAACACAGACACACTAATTGTACCCTATTTCATTGCAGACGACGATGAATCTCCTGCGGATTTGCCTGTCCAGGACTACTCTAATGACATGGATGACGAGCTGACAAACATCACCCAGCAGACCATCCAAGATGTCCTTGGAACCCTCCAGACACCACCTTCAGTCACAAGGAGGAGCTCAGAACAAGCAGCCATCACAGAGGACCCACCCACAACACCAATTGTAAGACCTGCCAGCTCCAAAGCACCAGCTTTGAGAGAACTGTAGTCGGAGTACAGCTGGAGCTGGCCAAGGAGGTGCGGGTGGGGATGCAAACTATGGCAGCCAGCCTAGAGGGGATGCGTTCGTGCATGATGTCATCTGCAGATCAGGCAGCAGCCATGCAAGCCCTAAAATCCATCCTGCAAGGACTACAACAAACTGCAAAGGAATTCACCACTGCAGTAAGGGAGTTGCCACAACACCTCACACCCCAAACCTTCCACTGCATGCACAAATGCAATCATGACCCCCTCAGGGCCGACCTGGCTGCCTACCATCGTGATGTGGCTGCTATTCTTAAGAATCAGCAGATCCTCCTTGCAGCAGTACTGCCCTTAAGACCTTCACAGGTAGCAGCAACCGGGATGTCTGACTCCACGTCTTCTAACACTGAGGTGTGTGTTGCCCCTTCACAACCACCACCATCAAGAACAGAGGAGGCAAGACACACATCAGAAGAAGACATGGAACAGATCACCTTCACACGGAAAAGTACCCGAAAGCACTAGTCCCTGCCACATGGCCAACTATTACCAAGGTCCAGCACTTTGTAACATGCCAGTCTTACAACAACTGTACTCAATGACTGTTCTGCAAACCACTGTTAATCTTGTCATCCTGCCCAGTGATTGTCTCTCACTTACTCATTGGCAAATCCTGTCCCTCTGCACTGTCTGACACATCACCCCAGCATGTCAAATGCATTTTCCTTTAGCACGTGTGTAGGAGCACAATGGAAGATGTCACTATACTGGACTCACAATCATGGACAATGTACATATAGCACTACAGCACTTTTCAATAAATAGCACTTACACAACCACTTTGTCTCTGTGTAATGTGACACATCAACTGTGCAGTAGATAACTGAAATGTGTCTCCTGTCAAATAACGTAGCTTGTCAATACAACTGTCGTGAAATTATGTAGTCAGATAACTTTGCACAGTGGCCTGGATTGCATCATACTCTGCCCTTCCTGAGGGTAATATCTGATGAAAAGAGAAAACATACACCATCATGCTGTGTTGGACAGAATAATGCCTCCTCAAGGGATATCTAAGTCATCAAATAGTGGCAGCAAAATGTTGTCACCATGCAATACTAACACATATAACAGTGCCCACAAATCTAAGCAAACACTCAAAAAACTGCATGAATGAAGGTGTCGGAGTTTCCTTCCAAATAAGTAATCATGCTGAACAGTGTCACAAATGATGTCTGAGAGTCATGAAGACGATACTACAAGATTGCTTACGACCACTCACCTTATAAGGGTTTCCTTGAACATCACACTGTAGTCAGACCTAAAACAGTTCCCCCAATACCAAATCTGGAAGCACTGTTTGTGACTTTGAAAACATACGTATTGAAAAAAACACGTTAGGATCCATATTAACTGTGATTGGTGGTTGCAATGAATGGTGGAATCTTTGCAAAGTAGCTCTGGGGTAGCTGCCAATCTTACAGCTCAGTTGGGATTTGTTCGTAGCATAGGACACAAATGTAATAGAACAAAATTCATGTACACTTATGCCAAGGCCCTGATCAACAAGCATTTAACACATACTGTAAAGGGTTCACTATATATTTATTAAACGGAAATAACAGAAGAGGAAACTCGGGTAAAAGTCTTACCTACCCTAATCTACCCTAACTACTCATTACCCACAACTGTCCCTAACTAACCTAAGCTAAACTTACTTATCACATGTAACGAAACGTTCTAAACATCAACCCCCCAAACCCCCTATATGAGACGGGACACATGGAGGACAACAGATACTAACCTAAACACATACTATCATATACTAAACAAATATATATTTGTTTGTATTTTTTGATATATATATATTTTTTTGTAAACACACAAGAACCCCAACATAGCCCACCAACCACCCACCCACCCACACACTCAAAAAGAAAAAATAGAAATAATCAGGACCCCCCCCACCCACTAACACTAACTAAACTAACAGCCTATACTAACCTAACACTAAGCCCACTAAGTATAAGAACAAGGAAAGAGGAGGGAGTGGAGGGAATCATGTCCATTTAAAAAGTCTAGAGGTTGGCCCTCCGGAGGGTCCGCTTTATGGACCGCACAAGCCCTGTTCATATGGCGAACATCCCGGCTCAGGTGACTAATTTTCCGTAGGACACAGTCCATTTTGCGTTGCATGTCCTGAAAAGCTGCAGGGTCTACTGTAGCAGCTGGGGCAGTCTGGGTACCAGCTGAGGATGTGTGTGGGCGTGTATAGTCTATGCCTGTGGGCTGCCCTGAAGGTGTTCCACTGCTAGGGCCTGGAGCTACTGCAGACGTTGTTGGGACAACAGTCCCAGCTGTGGTTGGTGCCACCTGGGTGGAAGTGGTGGTTGTGCTGGTGGTGGCTGTGGTTGGCAAAGTAGGGCCACCCTGTGGGAAAGCCCTCCATGCTCCGGAGGCCCGTTCGTTCCTGTATCTTCGGGCCATCCTTCTGAACCCCGAATCTACCAGCAGGATATGCTGGTAGCGCATTGCCCGCCTCTGGAACTCACGGACCTGGATGGGTGTCATGTCAGCAGCTGTGAAGACAAAGGCAAAAAATTACATTAGGAACTGCATCGTGTGAAATGGCACAAGAAGTAAATCAGACAGTACATCTACTGTACTTGTAACAGCTCCTATCATCATACAGATCATTGAATGTCCCTGAGGAAGTACATGGCAGGCCAGCCTACAAAGGTCGTATCACACATAGCACATCCAAACCCTACAAGATGGGTAACAACTGGCATGAATTTGGCATCAGAGTTCTGACAGTAGGTCAGCTAACAATCATGCAGCACATCCTGCGTCAATGCCAGGGCTACAAATGTCAGTGTACGGGATGGAAATCTAGGGCCACATGATCTGCAAGTTGTAAATGGACTTGCTAGTATAGTACTCATGTGCTATACCTGAGTGTGTATACTAGGTTCCGACCAAACATTCACTGATTTACATGTCTGTGTAACATACTTGTATCATCAGTCCTAGGTACACTATTCACAAACCCATGTCTGTGTTTGAGGGTGTATGTTTTTGAAACAACTAACAATTTCAAACAACATGGACACCCAGGAAGCTATAGAAAGCTGGACATGTTTTCTACACACACGCCACAGGTAAGGTGTATCAACAAATAGAAGACTTCAAACCCTTGACCAATCCCAGCACCACACATGTCTGGAAATGCAGACCTTTGTCCACATCATATACTTCCAGTAAGGCATGACTTACAACAGACACAGAGTTGCAAGAACACCCATGGCCATGATTTGCATGCACACCTAGGCCATTGCACTCAAGTGCCACATACTTGTAGCACTACATGTGGAGCTACATGCTGCTAGGAAGTTCACCCTACAGTGTCACTTTGGTGAATAGGGAAGCAGAAGTCTGTGGGTAAGCATTTTGCAGCCCCATTCTGGGAGAATGTGGGTCTGACAGGCAGACTAAATCTGAGATTAGTTCCAGTGCGAATCTTGTTGATACAAGTGTTGTCCACATGACTCACCCCAGTTCACATTGCGGGGCCTACAGGAATGACCTAGAATCCCTAGATAAGACAACAGGATAAGCATTGGCAAACTCCAACATGCTTAGAAAATTAAATCCCACTCATGGAACAAGACAAATAAGGGGCCAGCGCATCATACCTTGCTATGTGTTCAACACACAGGAGTCCATCACACATCACCAGCAAACACAACACAGAACAGACATATCAACACTTACTGGAGTTGTCGGGTCTTCAAATGAAGCCACCTCGCCCACAGTGTAGGGTGCCAGTCCACCTGTAAGGCATGGAAGGGAGAAATGTGCTCCAAATCTGTGCACTGACCAACAATTCCAAAGACAAAAACTATGTGTAAGATGACATAAGTAAGTAAAGCCACTCAGACATGATGATACTGCATCTGATATAGCACGGCTAACATGTACATAGCATGGGTCTCCTGTGACAATTACACACACATATCTGCACACATGCAGTGGCCCTAACTATCATGTGGTGGCAAACATGCTCCGTCATTAGTGAGCAGACATAATAATGGCGTGTATTTGTCTCATCATGTACATCCAAGAAAGACATCCAAAGCCTGGTTACTTGAGGACTGCATTACCAGTCAAACAACCTATGTGGCCATGACACATTTATGACACATAGGTACAATGTACAGAGGGGCAGGGACTTTTGTAAGCCCTCATGTTGTTACAGTTTCTTCATTTGATATGGCCCAGCTATGGTGATTTGCACCAACCATAGAGATATGAACCCATGTGCATACCTTTGGCCTGCCATCCCTAAATGAAAGGTGGAACACCAAACACCGAATACCGAATACCAGTGTAAGATGTTAGCTGAGGGCACCTTACACCTTTTCCCTATGTTTCCATATCCAGATCTGACATGTATCCAAAATGATGAAGGACCACAATAATCCCTAACATTCATAGAACTTCCGAAAACGCTTTCCTTACACACTCACCAGACACAGATGAGACATATGTCTGGGCCACATTGCTATCATCTATTGACGTGAAGCCAGCACTCAATTTCTGCATCATGTAGTGTTTAGAAAGTCAGTCTAGCTATCACGTCAACAAAGGTTACCAATATTTTTTTAAATCTATACTTCACTGCCAAATGTGACCTATATAAACATGATTGGCTCCTAATTTGTGTTGCTGTCTGACACATAGGGGGCACCAAATTACATTAAGCAAAAGTATTCTGTAAGTTTGCAGAGCATGTGCTTCCTGACAGCTAGCAATTGTGGTCCTTCACATAGTCCATCAATGACCCTGTATGTTTCCGAAGCATTCCACACAGTCAGCAACTTTGCCGGCAGATATTGTACAAATCATCTGATGTCACTACAGAGCTTTTAATTGTGCACATTTACATGATTTGTACTCACCAACAGGGCCACAAATCACTATTCCCAGGTGGTCCAGCAGATCTTGCTCCCTGGTGATGAGGTCAGCCCAGCGGTGCTTCAGCTGGTGGTCATTCCTCTGGCTCCCATACACATGCTGCAAGTGATGCAGGACGTTTCCCCACCGTATTCGTCGCGCCTCGGTGTGATACCCATGTATCACCCTGCCCCCTGCCTCGATCATCAGTGAGAGGAAATGGCACACCAGCCATATAAACCCCTCAAGCTCCTCCTCACCCATCCAGCCAAGACGTGGCCTACCCAACATCTTAGCACTGAAAAGGGGAATAGGGGATAAAGAAGAACAAAGGAGAAAAGGGGGAAAGTAGAAGTACAAAAAAGTAAACTTAACAACTAAAAGATCCCCAAACTAGCACTACCCACAACAGACTCCCACAAACAACAAATACAATACTGGACAATTGTACACAAAACACACTCAGACAGTATACAACAACAATATTTATTTCACAAACTAACCAGTAATGGAGCGCACAGGAGACAAAAGCACAAATTCACTGGACAAAACTCAGTACACAGCCACACAGTCTAGAAGAATCACAGACTGCAAAGTGAAAGTACATCCAATGTACATAATCTGTAAACAGGATATCCTATTACATAACTTCCTGCATAAAATGGCCGCCGGTTTTTTCGTTATGCGTCATATTTTTTCACGCATACAGTATGTGCGTCATTTTTTTCAACGCACAGGAGTAAAAATTAGGCCGCATCTATATATTTGTAAATAGTCTTAACACTTAACCAATTTTCAGGGCATTATGTGTCGTTTTTCAGGCATAAGCGTCATTTTGTGATGCTTGTGCATCATTTGTGACGCGTAGGCATCAAAATTTCAGGGCATGAACTGGTTTTGGGTATTTTTGCCATTTTAATGTTATGTTACATTTGTGACACAACTGAGATAGGCTGATTGCACCCACTTTGGTGTTGATGGTGTATGTTCACATGTGAGACATCATACTACTGCGGACCATGACCCGCTACTTCCTTAAAAAGGATTTTCACGCTTGGCTGATGCACTAGATGGCCATATGTGTAGCCTACATATATGTATTGCACAATTTGGGCATGTTTGGCATCAGCAGAGGATAGCAAGGTGACGCACATGAGTACAATACCTCAATGCCTATGGCTCAATGTGTGTGCATTGGCTACTAATGTATTTGTCGACCCAGTGTGTGTGCATCACAAGATGCATTATTGCAAATATGCTTGTATGAATGTGAAGTCAATGTGTCCAAACCTTAGATGCAGTCATTGTGGAAATGAGAGAGGACATGTGCTAGTCATACATGTAGCAACATCTGTTGTGTGCACTTCCAAGATTTTGGGTAACGTAGACACCACAAATGACAAAGCATGCACCGGATAGATGGCAGACGCTTGTTCATGTCAATGGTCCAGAAGTTGGCCATCCCATGTCCTAGAGTTTTGGTAACTGCTTCCTAGGCACTTGTTGGTGAACCCACAGTGAGTCAGGCACATGCATAGACGAAGTGGGTACCATGTTATTGGCACAGACAGCCAAAGGTGAACCACAAATGTAATATGATGCCACAGTTGTGGTCATATTACTGAGCCACAACTCTCCAGTGGCAGTGGTGGACCAGCAGACGAGGCAGTGGTGGACCAGCAGACGAGGCAGCACGTGTCCACATATTTCCAGTGATCAATTACACAGAGGTGTCTTGTTCATGTGTGTGGTCCAATGTTGATCCTGTATATTTTTAGGGGTGTATGTTGTCACAGTTATGTCCAGGTCTCATCATGAGTCAGTGGCAGCTATTCCTGTATCTGAGTAACCTTCAGAGATCAATGTGAGTAAGGTGGATGAGGACGTGAGAACCTACATGTGGATGGTCCCACCCTGTCACTGAAGACGTGTAATGAGACTGTCAACAGGGCAACCTTGGTGTGCTGAGGGAGATAATGTCTCCGGAGTCATGTTCCGGCATGTGTCATTACAACATTTGTACACAGGTTGGCCTGTGAAGTTCCCACTGCATCTGGGAACATCATAGCCTCTGTGTTGATTAATGTAGCAGCTATTCAGCATGCACAGCCCATCAATATCTTGTGAGCAATGTGATTCAGCGTGTGAACTGTCAGGGTCCTAACATCTGTGGACTTTTCATGCACATTATCAGAGGTAGCTGGTTCTGCTGGAGGCACCATACCCATCCCTGCACACAGCCATGGTACACTGTCACACTTTGTCGTTCATGCATACATGAGACCCAGACAAGGGATGGGCCATGATTTTGGTATTCAAAGACAATTTTACTAATATGGTACATTTAAAAAGCAGATGATGCTATACAATGTATTTGGATATGCATTGATGAAGCACATGACAAAATACCCTCTGAGGAATGAGAGGTTTGCTAACGCAAGTGTGGTACATATGTAGCCACAAGGAAACTTTAGGGTAACCCACAGACAGGTGCCAGTCAGGCTGACAGAATGCATGGTCAATCTGGATCCAGCAGTTTCACAAGGTACATAATCAGTGGTCTGACTAAGACTGGTCGGAGGAAGAACAAGACAGTTGACATGGAAAACTGTGTATGTCCTGTGTTTTTGAAGGTCACACATAAACCCAAGGGCTGTGTTACACGGCTTAATTAGTAGCAATGTGTAAGGAAATGCCTCCTTGGCATGGTTACCCCCTGACTTTTTGCCTTTGCTGATGCCAAATTATGATTTGAAAGTGTGCTGAGGCCTGCTAACCAGGCCCCAGCACCAGTGTTCTTTCCCTAACCTGTACCTTTTGTTTCCACAATTGGCACACCCTTGCATCCAGGTAAGTCCCTTGTAACTGGTACCTCTGGTACCAAGGGCCCTGATGCCAGGGAAGGTCTCTAAGGGCTGCAGCAGGTCTTAAGCCACCCTGGGGACCCCTCACTCCGCACAGACACACTGTTTGCCAGCTTGTGTGTGCTAGTGGGGATAAAACAACTAAGTCGACATGGCACTCCCCTCAGGGTGCCATGCCAACCTCACACTGCCTATAAGTATAGATAAGTCACCCCTCTAGCAGGCCCTACAGCCCTAAGGCAGGGTGCACTATACCATAGGTGAGGGCATAAGTGCATGAGCACTATGCCCCTACAGTGCCTAAGCAAAACCTTAGACATTGTAAGTGCAGGGTAGCCATAAGAGTATATGGTCTGGGAGTCTGTCATGCACGAACTCCACAGCACCATAATGGCTACACTGAAAACTGTGAAGTTTGGTATCAAACTTCTCAGCGCAATAAATGCACACTGATGCCAGTGTACATTTTATTGTAACATACACCCCAGAGGGCACCTTAGAGGTGCCCCCTGAAACCTTAACCGACTACCCGTGTAGGCTGACTGGTTTTAGCAGCCTGCCACACACCAGACATGTTGCTGGCCACATGGGGAGAGTGCCTTTGTCACTCTGTGGCTAGTAACAAAGCCTGTACTGGGTGGAGGTGCTTCTCACCTACCCCTGCAGGAACTGTAACACCTGGTGGTGTTACAGCACCCCAGGGCACTCCAGCTAGTGGAGTTGCCCGCCCCCTCCGGCCACGGCCCCACT
Organism: Pleurodeles waltl; assembly: GCF_031143425.1. Lineage (NCBI taxonomy): Eukaryota > Metazoa > Chordata > Amphibia > Caudata > Salamandridae > Pleurodeles > Pleurodeles waltl. The sequence continues at coordinate 443,610,869 of NC_090443.1, read as the reverse complement.
TTTGGCGGCAAGGCCGGAGGAGAGAATGAGAAAAACAAGGAGTCGTCACTGGCCAGTCAGGACAGCCCCTAAGGTGTCCTGAGCTGAGGTGACTCTGACTTTTAGAAATCCTCCATCTTGCAGATGGAGGATTCCCCCAATAGGGATAGGAATGTGCCCACTCCCCTCAGGGAGGAGGCACAAAGAGGGTGTAGCCACCCTCAGGGTTAGTAGCCACGGAGTCCCCGGCGACTACGAGACCGTGAGTAGCCAGAGTTGAACCCCCACAGCGACGCCTGCAGAGGGAATCCCGAGGCTCCCCCTGACGGCGACTGCCTGCTTCAAAGACCAGACGCCTGGTAAAGACTCTGCACCCGCAGCCCCCAGGACCTGAAGGACCCGACCTCCAGTGCAGGAGCGACCCCCAGGTGGCCCTCTCCCTTGCCCAGGTGGTGGTTACCCCGAGGAGCCCCCCCCCCCCTTGCCTGGATCGCTGAAGAGACCCCTTGGTCTCCCATTGATCTCTATTGCGAACCCGGCGCTTGTTTGCACACTACACCCGGCTGCCCCCGTGCCGCTGAGGGTGTACTTTCTGTGCTGACTTGTGTCCCCCCCCGGTGCCCTACAAAACCCCTCTGCTCTGCCCTCCGAAGATGCGGGTACTTACCTGCTGGCAGACTGGAACCGGGGCACCCCCTTCTCCATTGAAGCCTATGCGTTTTGGGCACCACTTTGACCTCTGCACCTGACCGGCCCTGAGCTGCTGGTGTGGTAATTTTGGGGTTGCTCTGAACCCCCAACGGTGGGCTACCTTGGACCCAAACTTGAACCCTGTAGGTGCTTTACTTACCTGCAAAAACTAACAAACACTTACCTCCCCCAGGAACTGTTGAAAATTGCACTGTCTAGTTTTAAAATAGCTATATGTCATTTATGTGAAAACTGTATATGCTATTTTGCTAATTCAAAGTTCCTAAAGGTTCTACATGAAATACCTTTCATTTGAAGTACTACTTGTAAATCTTGAACCTGTGGTTCTCAAAATAAACTAAGAAAATATATTTTTCTATAAAAAAACCTATTGGCCTGGAATTGTCTCTGAGTGTGTGTTCCTCATTTATTGCCTGTGTGTGTACAACAAATGCTTAACACTACTCCTCTGATAAGCCTACTGCTCGACCACTCTGCCACAAAATAGAGCATTAGAATTATCTCTTTTTGCCACTATCTTACCTCTAAGGGGAACCCTTTGACTCTGTGCATACTATTCCTTACTTTGAAATAGTGCATACAGAGCCAACTTCCTACACAATGCATAACGATGTATTTGACAAAATGGAAACTTCTATGCTGTTCCAGGCATCAGCAGGGGAAGTGCATGTTCAAATGGGTAGTGTGCATGGAGGTGATCACAGGTGTGTGCTGCATCAGTTTCCCACAAGTCCTGTATGTGAGATTTGAATTCAAATGGCCAACTGTACCTATCACACAGGAAGCAATCTACAGGTGATAACAGGGCTTAGAAACTACAAGCCAGTGTATTAATTGACCTGACGTCCATGCAGTCAGATGTACTATGACAATGGCATAACATAGGAAAGGGTGTAGCACACAGGATTAGTATTGTTTGTCTGTGTGTGTAGAGGAGGGGCTATCAGGGTACACATATTACCATTCCAGGGACCTCTTCAGACAGGTGGGTTGTGACCAGGAGCATGGGTGTGTCAGGAGTTAGGAAATGGGCTGACATGTACATGGAATGTCATGTGCGCAATGCTCGTTATAGGTGTGGCACTTGCGCTGTCTATGTTCTGCTTATATGGAACTCTAGTCACAGATAGTCCTTGCAAAGATCGGTGCAGTTGGACTTACTGCTGTCAAAGGTCTGGTCATACATTCCTGTTACCAATGCAATAGCACATCAACTGCCTCATGTATGAGGTTTGTTTTCCTCTTATTGAGTGATGGTGTCTTACTTGTGTGCCATATGCTGCGATGAACCATGTTGCCAACATGTATGTGTGAAATAGGTGTGGTCCTCTGCTATTGCCCTTCAAAGGTGAAATGTACAGGATATATGTCATTTACAGTGTGTGTGTATGTGACTGTTGTATGATACGCATCACAATTGCTCTGTGATTTTCTGTGTCCTGATCGGTATATCAGCAATGCTCCATGAGGCTACACTCTTATTCTGATAGTTAGAGATAAAGGTGAGCAAAAATGATTAGCCAGACCATGATATGGTGATTATTATCGGTGTTTATTTACATTAGTTAATACAGTGATGATGGTGATTAGTTTTAAAAGAAATTGTTCACGATATGTTGGCGTCTACGCACTCCAGCAGCCGTGTTTTGTTGTTCCCCCTCATGTTGCAGGCCACCATCCTCCTCTTCCTCCTCTTCAGGCATGTGTGGCTCTGGTTCCAAGAGGGGAATGTTCCTTCTTATGCAATTGTTGTGCAGGATGACACATGTTAGAATGATCTTACAGACCATTTCAGGGGAATATAGGATGCTTCCACCCAGTGATGTCGAGGCACCTGAATCTCAACTTGAGGATGCTGAAGGTCCTCTCGACTATGCTGCGTGTCCTCCTATGTGCGTCATTGCAGGCACGCTCTGCTGCTGTGCTTGGGTTGCCAAATGGTGTCATTATCCATGGCTGGATCCCATACACCTGATCAGCTGAAAAACAAAATGAATGGGATCATGTTGATGTAGCTTGCCCCATTGAAATCACCTTGCATGGTAGTAGTTGTCTTGTGTTGTCTGTGACTCTTTTGTTTTATAGTGTTCCTTCTTAGGCTCGTAGGATGTTACATCTGCATTGTGTTGTTTCCTTGGCTGAACGAGTGTTTGGCTCCTGACCGGTTGTCAGCAGTATGGTTTGGGATTTGCAGTACAGTGTGCACTCCCTAGATTTGTGACTTGTGATACAGGTGTCCCTGTGTCGTCACTGGGGGTGAGATGATAGTTCCATACACAGATTAAAATTGACAGTGTTGTTAAAACATTCACATCAATGCACCATGGACATCCCATACCTTTAGACTTATGCAATGGATTCATTTAAACATCAGTGAGACGCTTACATTTTGCAAGGTGACAATAAGGCAAACCACTCCAAACGTTGTAATCATTGACGTCTTAACATTAGACTGTACACTAATTTCAGATGTGTGAAAGGTTCAATGCAGACCTATGAAACATGGCGAGCGATGTCATGACCTCAGTGTGTTCCTGTCCACATACTGCTGTCGTGGTGTATGTGTTGTGTGTCCTAGAGGGTTGCTGTGCAGTGTGTATATAAGTAGATTTCTGTACTTACCAACAAGTAGTCCATTTCCATACCATCCATCCTGGAAGTGCTGATTGATGGTAGAGTGACGGAAGATGAATGAGTCATGGACACTTCCCAGGATATTTTGCCACGATGTTGGTGATCAATCCTTGGTGATCAACAATGGCCTGCACATTGATGGAATGTGTGTGCTTCTTGTTGTGGTAGAGGTGTTCAGTTGCAGCAGGTGGCACAAGGCGTACATGTGTGCAGTTGATGGCACCAAGGACGTGTGGGAAGCCACTTGTGAGGTAAAAACCCTGTTTTGTCTCCTGCTGCTTCTGCAGTGTATTTGGAAAGCGGATGTGGTGGGGTGTGAATCCAATGATGGCATCCAGTACTTTGGGCAAAAAGGCAGAAAATGATGGCTGTGATATGCCAGCATCCAGGGCACCAGTTGTTTGAAAAGAGCCACTTGCCAGCATGTGAAGTACAGCTAGCAGCTTGGTTCCTGTTGGGATGGTGCGGGGTGTCAGCAAGGTGGGTGCCAACTGTGGCTCTATGTTTCGCAGCAGCTGCTGAATGGCCTGCCAGTTCAACCTGAACCTCTGGATGATGTCATGTTCCCTGAGGCCATGAAGGGTTGTTCTGGTGCAGAATATCCTCTCCTGCCTTCTGCGCTGCCTTTGGGGTCCCTGCTGGTGTTGTGGTAGCTGCTGTTGTTGCTGCTGGGCTCTGTGTCTGCGTGCACGCTGGATGAGAAGCACCTCCATGTCTCCCTTTTGCTGCTCTGCTGTTGCTTCTGTGTGTTCTGATTAAATACAGGTGTGTTTGCCCCATTTTAATGCCTGCCATGACCCAGGTGTTAATTTTTTATGCAAATCGGGCTGTGCGTCATTTTCCGGCTCTGCCTCCTGGCCGCGCGGCATTTTTGCCCGGAAGCGTAAATACGACGCACGGGCGTTTAAGTCATTTTTTGGACGGGAACGTCTACCTTGCATATGATGAACGCAAGGCGGGTTGCCGCATCCACAAAATGACGCACATGGCAGGATTTTGACGTACGCAGGCTCGGGCGTCAAAGTTTAAATATGGGGCAAGGTTTGCACTGAATGTGCGCCAAAATTTGGGACGCACATTTGGCGCAGACAGAGTATAAATATGCCCCCAAATCTAATATTACCCTATTTGGAAAGCATGTATGATTCCTCACTAGACATTGAGGTACACCTATGCATGTTAGTGTGACTGTTCAAGAAGCTGTAGAAATAAAGGGCCAAATTTAAGATGGGCCTAGCGCCTATCATCGCCACATTAGCGTAATTTTTTACGCTAATGTGGCGATAGAGTGGCCTTGCTATGTGCCACTTCGTAAACCCTTGCACCACATTATGCCTGCACCAGGCATAATGTATGCAAGGGGGGGTTCCCCTGACGCTATTGTCCCTAATCTGCGCTATGGTGTGGCGTATGTTAAATACGGATCACACATGGTGGCATTAGGGGGGCGCAATGGGCATGAAGCACCACTATTCTGAAATCTGGGCCAAAGTTTTCCTAGGCAAGAGCGCAGAAATGGGCAGATTGCAAGCTGTCCTGGCAGCACACAGTTGTATGGTTAACTGATCACAAGGAAATGGATGGGGGAGGCACTATACTAAAAGGGGTGTTGCTGAAGGTCAGGACCAATACCGCAGTGATCAGGGAAGGACAGAGGAGAAACAGAGGATTTAGGGAAAAGCAGAGCAGGTGTGGGCAGTGGAGGAAGCAAAAGTAAATAGGGACGGTGATGTCATGTTTAAGAGAGCAAGAAAGCACATTCACTTCCCTGGAGTGCTTAAGGAAAAAAGTAGCTTCCTCAGTTTCAGCCTTGGAAGTCATCCAATCAAAAGGATGCTAAAGACACTATGATCCATGGATGGGAAAACCGAGAGGAGGAATAAGAACCATCAAATAAAAAGCATGCAAATTAGTTTGACAAGAAAGCTAACCAATGATATGCGATGGGCTTATCCGAGCTTCTCTGTGTATCAATATTCTAAACAATAGGTTATTCGACAGCATGTCTGTAGGCGAAATCTAAAAATTAATTGGGGGTTGAACCCACAGACGTTTATAGGCTAGTTGCCCAGAAAAATAAGGGGCCGTCCCCATCAAAAAATATCCACTTAGAGAGAAAATAGCTGAAATACATGAAAAAGATGACGTGGAGGTGCAGTCAAGGCAGAAGTAAAAAAAAAAATAAAAAAAAAAATCAAATAATGAAAAGAAACACCTTAATAACATACCGAGCAAAGAGGTGCACCTTATATTTTCCTGAACTCTGCCCTTTTTAAAATAAAGCCTTGTAAAATAGGAACATTGATATTTCTGAAGTTCTGGTGGTAAGAAAAGTTTCCAAATCTCACGCATATGTGAATTATTCCATACTGGATAATCTCTGTTTGTGTGTGACCTCTGTGAGCCGTGGCGACAGCAAGCTGTGTGGTTCTGGTACAGCTATAACACGCTTCACAGGTATACCAGACAATGCGCTGAGAGGAGTGATTCAGATGGCAGAGAATGAGCTTGGTGTGGGTTATCCCACACTGTCAGTTTTACTCAATACAGATACTTGTTGCAGTATGGGTAGTGCTCGGCAACATACTTCCTATTTGTCATTGAAAGATCACAACCGGAGTCACAACAGTGGCTCTACAGCCAAGAAGGTAGGATATTTAATTTAACCTATTTGTAATTTTGTTCGTAATGTTGAAAACAAGTTGCTTACCTGTAACTATTGTTATCCTGGACCTACTCCGTTCATAGATTTATTTACATTTATTGGTCATGCTAGAATCCTGAGGGTATGCACTAGTATGAGTGCCAAAGTCAATAAGTACAAAACAATTCATTGAATTGGAACATTCCTCCATCCTTATTGGGGGTCCCTTAATACAAATTATGCTTTTGCTATGTAGATTAAAGGAACTCCATTAGCTTAATACTAGGCCCGTGGTATAAACATAGACACATACTACGCACCTTACAGGATGACTCACCGTTTTACAACAGTTTCAGGCATCATGGAGGGAATAAAATACATATTAATATCTAGTACCAGTGCTAATTATATTCGCCAACCATCGTTATATGTTCATTTGGTATACTATTTCATGTCTGGGAGGTTATGAAACATTACTGCAGGAACAGAAGTAGCCCTATGCTTATGGAAAAAACAAGTTGTCACTTTTATCATCAATTTACCTTAGTTGCCAGATAGCGTCATATCCCAGCTACTTGTAGTCCATCTTTTATTATACTAATACTGAATAATTGTATTCACTATTTGTGTAATAAAAATATTGACAGAAAACCAGGAAAGTGCAGCCTCAACCAAGTCTATTAGGACGAGTTGCCCCGTGTTCAGACACTGAATTTGCCACCTCCGAGGCCAGGGGTCGCAAGTGCGACCCCCACAATGACGTCCATGGAGGCTCGCTCTGGGACATGCCAATGCATCTGTTGTAGCGGACACACTTGACTTCACCAAACCGACTCCCACTAGTAGAGAGGCAATTATTGCATGAATCTGAGACTAACTACGATAAATTGAAAAGTTAAAACAAACAGAGGAGACAAAGCGCTGCTACACCCAAAAGGTGAGACACTGCGCACTACTACCACTTTTACACAGCAAGGCTGGCTACCCAGACTCACAGCCGCCTTCACTCAGAACAGAAACCTAGCGCAGACTGTAAATAAACCACCAATACTTCAGTGTACGCCAGCGACGTCGCTCTTCAATCATACAGCAATTAACTATACAAAATATTTCTCCAATCACTACAGGCTAAACTGAAAAAGACTCCATCAAGGCAAAACCCCAACACTTTACAAGAAAAGCAATAACACTTCCTTGTGCAGACACAGCGGGGCTACATTTTGTTTAAAGGAAAAATTATAAAATGAGAACCCAAATAAAGCCCCGACACGTCCAAGCGCTGCTGCACTTAAAAGGTGTACACCCATGTGCTACCACTGCACCTTGACTGTAGGGGCTGCCAAACCTGCCTGCCTGTCTCGAAGCAAAACAGCGCTCTATGCGCCTTAAATAAGAAAGTAGCAAATATATTCTCTTATATCTAATAAGAACAATAAAATGGCCTATTCACAGAGTCAATGTTATCTACTCTCTCTCTATGTATAAGGTGAACTTCAGAAGACAAGTTTTGTGCAACCCACAAAATGGTGTCTAAGCTACGAACTTCACAGTAAGAACCTCCGAAGAACTGACCAATACTTCATATAGGCTCACATTTGCAGCACAAGGGGCAAGTGACTATCTCATCACTCTACCTACCTAGTCCAAAAAGACACAGATCAGCTACCTACTTGCAACAACTTCTTTCTTTCTCAAAGAGGCCACTGAATTCCTGTTTCTCATGCTGGAGTTTCAAAGCCTCTCTTATAAGAGTAGAAATCAAGTCAAACTCCATAATTGTTTTCAAGGAGCATTAAACTCTCTGCTGTAAGTCAATCACGACGGTCCTCTACCATTCCTTACTACATAAATCTTATGCCAAATCTGTAAATAAGGAGAACTATACACAGGCAATACTGCTTCACAGTTCATTATGGCAGACAGAAAAGAGCCCAGAGAAAGACAACCGAAAAAAATCAAAAGATCAGACATCAGCTCTTAAAAGACCAAAACAGGATCCTTCTACGATCGACTCTCCGATTTAAGTGAAACGGGCCCTAACACCAATGCAAAGTATCTGATCCCACAACACTGTCACCAAATGATCTGGTACTGAGCACAAAGATGAACAAAGACTTGATGCAAGTAGAAATATCAGACTTCAGATACGTATCTGTCAGAATAAAGGATGCAGAATCCAGAATTAGTAGGGTAGACGATGCACATGGGATAGATAAAAAATGGTTGTATTCCATATCGAAACATGTTCAAGCCCATACCAGAATTATAACAGATCTAGAAAACAGAAACAGAAGGTGGAATCTGAGAATATTCAGATTACAGGAAGAAGCATAAAAAGAGGCCACCTCCTGTGTCTCCTTCTTGGAGAATTGGGTACCGCAGACAATGGGCATCTATTTTGACAGGCCCTTTGTAATAGAGAAAGCCCCCAGAGTCCCAGGGAGATCCAGCCTCCACTCCAAAAATCTGCGACCACTATTTTCTAGGCCCCTCAGCTACCAACTGACACATGAAGAAAATCCTGGAATATATGAGGAAAGCTACAGGACTACCCTGGAACATCAATAAAATCAGGATTGCGCCAGATCTTGCAAAAGATTCTATACTTTGAAGGAAAGGCTTTCTGGCTCAGAGAAATGATCCAAGGGTGCTGAACATTCCTTTCTCCTTCAATGGCCAGGCAGATTCAGAATTTTCCACAAAAGGAAGGCTTTGTTTTTTGATGAACCGGCTGAACTACAAATGTTTATCTCTAACCAGCAGCAGACAGAGATGAACACCTGATCTTGAGATGATTCTTGCCAGCTTCACTGTGTCTTCACTACAAGACAGAGCTTATGCCAGATAAAACTATTATGCCTGTTTTGTCTCCTACACCCTATAGGTATAGTGACAAACCTCATTCAAACATAGGTGTATACACATAATAGGGATTCCCACTAGTACACTAAGGATACCTAAACACAACACACTTGGGCCCATATTAGTACTAATTACAATTATATTTTGTGAGTTTGCGCCGCTTTTGCGTCAAAAAATGCAGCGCAAAAGAAGTATAAATATGGGCCCTGGTGCCATAACAAATAATTCCCTGCTGTATTCTCCTGTAATTTTTTCACAAATCTTCAAGTTGCAATCACAACATCACCCATGCTCATAATCCTCAAGTTTTCAATTAGGGCCCTTTGGACTCAGACTACTGTACAGATGGAATAAATATCATCCTGTAAATAACTGATCAGTCAGACATCTTACGTATGCTTGAATTATTTGTTGATCTTAACACCAGATCTAATATGCTGAACTCCAAACATAACCACTCATGATTATCCCATTAACAATTTGGATATGTCTCCCTATAATCATAATTCTCAACTATTTTGCATTCCAACCCTACATGTTAACATGGTCCCCTCATCGGCCTAGTATACACTGGTCATAAAGAGCGTAAATACAGCCTTTCGAGCTTCCACAAGATTCTTGAAACCACAATGGCATCTTAACACATATAACTCAGCACATTGGATGCTGCACGCTGTTTTCAGATTCTATATGCATATAAGTGCCAAATTGTTTCCTTAATTTGTTTATTTAGGCGGAACATGTTTCCTCACCAATAAAGATATTTAAACAGGGAGAGAGTGTGGCATAACGGCCTGAGCTGCTGACTTAGGAGCTGGAGGAACCAGGTTCAAGTCTCAGTGTCTGCTCAACATCCTGTGATTCTGAGCAAACCATTTAATCTCCTTGTGCATACAATTCAGCCGCTTGAGACCCTCACAGGTGATTTTCTGTGCTTTACAAATACTAGAATTATTTTATTTACACTTGTTCAGCAGGTTCAATAATGGCAAGGATGCTTAACAATGGCACAGATAGTTATTTGTGTTTGCCTCTAGTGACCCTGTGTGTGATCTTTATGCAACATGGTTCTATGGCTCCCATGCCTCCATTTTCTAGTAAGAGGAGGGGAGTGAAGGGATCTTAGGGGCTCTTCATCTTTTGTTTCCATCAGTTTCTATTTTTTTTGCCTCCTCTTTTCCTTTCTACTCGAATCCTGGATATGGACTCTACCACAATGACTTCAGATGACCATTGTTTGGACACCACGTCCTTTGTGTGGCTGCTCCTCCTGGGGTGGGACTTCATCCTCCCAGATACACTTGGTCTCAGAAGGCGGGGCTGGAACACTCCATTGTGCACAAAGCACTGCAAGGCCCCCATGGTGCGGGACCCTATGTGTCTGTCAGTGGCCAGAAGAGGCCAGACTGGGATCTCTCTCTTGGATGCGACCTTCTGTGTTCGGGTTCCCTTTGGCGGGTAAAATGTGGGCTAAGCGAGGACCATGAGAAAAAGGAAGAATACAACAAGTATTAGTGTGGGGAACACTATAACTACCCTAGATTATTTTTTAGTTGGTGAAACAGGGGTCCTCTCAAAAGAGAACTAACTGAGAGGCTAGGGTAGAACTTATGATGAAACTTCTTCTGAAACCTGCGCAGGAACGTCTGGATTGTATTGAGGCTAAAATAACCATGTTTTTCACGCAGCTTAGTGTTAATCCCACAACAAAAGCTACAGGGGCCCAAGCAAATCCCAATATGGATTCAAGTAGGCCGGACAATAAGATTAGTTCTGTTAATTCCCCCACAAATAACAAATGCACAGGCTCCTGTGATTGAGCGGGTACGGTAGCTTCAAGGACAATTGTGTCATCACAAAAGAGTGCTACCAAGGCTGCCATTATCTCTAATGTTTCAGTGCTTCCTCCCGCTGGCATAACAAAGCAAAGGAGCCTGTGTCATAGCAGGGAGCCTTTGGGAAGAAGATTAATCATCCTAATAGAATAGGCCATGGTTGTACATCCAGCCCACAGGGGAGCACGTGTGCGGACTTACAAAGGCTATATCATCCTCAGTCTCTTGCCCATATGTACTGATCCTCAAACATACCACAGCTTAGGTTGGTCCTGCTGAATCTTCCTAGCAATTTCTAAAATCTTACATTGGTTAAATACATCTCTAGGCTTGGATTACCCACTGTCAAAACAAATTCCTATGGCCAGAAGGGTGGATTGGGTGGGATCATCTCCTAAGTATATTGCTGGTGACTGTGTAGTTGTTAATTTTAAAAATCCGGGGGTCTTGGCTTAACTTCTAAGCCTGACTATGACTTCTCGCCTGTGGTTCTCACCTATTTCTGTTCTCCCATTAGCCTTTTTTTTTTTTACAAACCCCACAATCGTTCCACTCTAATTTGTAGTTTGAGTGGAGGGACTCCCCTCATGCACAGCATGGGAGGGCATAGTAGTACTACTGTAGTGCTCCTGCGTAGTAACAGATTTGAGTCATTGGAGGGGCTGGAGAGTTGTGATTGATTGGCTGTACCGTCAGCTGTAGAGCTCCATAGAATGGGAGTAGGGCAACCGCATTGGAATGTTCCTCTAATAAATCCACGTGAGCCCGATTTAGTTAGAATTGTAGCATGGAATATTGCAGGGTTAAGAAATAAGATGGGTGACCCAGAGTTGACCGAGTTAGTGGTAAATTGCCAGGCTATATGTCCTCAAGAAACATGGGAGATAGACTCATGTCACATAGGCAAGTTCTGCACATATTTGTTTAGGCATGACGAGTATGGTAGTACCGCAAATAACTTTGTTGTAAAATACAATCTCGCAATGATGAATGAGACCAGGGAGGTGGGAGAGTTGGCCCCAACCTTTTTGGGTGGGGAATCACCCTTCCACTATTGACTATATTTTTAGTTCGGAGAAGTTAGGGGCCTTTTTGGTATGTTTAGACTTGGAAGCGGAACCCAATAAGATCACGGAGGCCTTTAGGGACATTACTGATTCTGTTAGGTAAGTTTTGACAACAGAATCTGATCTAGCAAAGTTTTATCCCAGATGTTAACTTGGTCTGTACCAGAATCCTTGCTAAGCTTCACGTCAACCTGCTTGCCGAGCCAAAAGACAGAGTTCCAATAAAAAGGGCACAGTTAAAATAACGGATAATGAGGGAGGCAAGGATAAGGGAGATTAAGGAGAAAGCTTGGGAGGAACTCAGGTTAGTGAGCCAAATAATAGACAGCGCTGCCTTTTGGAGGATGTTGAACTTCTCTTACTTTAGGGGTCATGTGGATCCCTCTACAGAGGTACATGTCCAGGACTTGCAATGGGTGGAGCACTTTTCCAAGATCTATTCATATAATCCAGGGACCTTTAAGGGAGTGGGTCAAATGGAAAGAGGTGATGATCCCATGCCTTTGGTGTTTGAGCTAAAGGAGGTGATGATGGCCTCAAGGGAAAGCTGTCGAAGGAAGGCACCTGGACCAGATGGGGTCTCTGCTGACTTGTACTATGACTGTCAGGATTTGTGGGGACCACTGATCACAAATGTCTTTGCCGCTATTGCAAGAGTCGGACCACCTCCCTCATGAAATAGATCAGTTATTGTTCCTATCTATAAAAATGGTGATAGGACTCAACCGAAGAATTATAGACCAATATCCCTTTTGGACACCACAGTGAAGATAATGAGACATCTTGCTTCACAGATTAGAGGAGTGGCCAAACAGTAACAATATATTTGTAGATATCTAATATGGTTTTAAGAAGGTGATGGGCACAATAGACCAGTGCTTGAATTTGAGCCTCGTAATAGCTGAGTACGCTGTCGTTAAGAAAGGTTCTTTGTTCATGGCTTTTATGGACCTAACGTCAGCATTCAATTGTGTCTCTCACTCCAAACTCTGGGCACTCATGGCTGAGATGGGTATTGTGGAAGATATTATATCTTTTATCAGACAACTATACTCGGAGGCCAAAGCAACTGTTGCTATGGAAGGCATGGGGAGTGTACGGATCTCTTTGATATATAGCAAGGAGTGAGGCAAGGTGGTGTTCTCACTCCCTTCCTCTTCTCGCTCTATATACAAACAGAAATGAAGCAGCACTCACCCTCAGATCCAGAGATGTGTGAACCCGTCCCCTGCCGATTCTGCTGTACATGGCCTATCACGGTTTTAGTCGCAAGAACTGGGAGTGCTCTGCAAGGGTTAATTGATTACTATTTCAGCTTCACGAGGGACCTTGATCGACAGGTCAATGAAAGCAAAATACTTATCACGACATGTGGGAAGCTTCCTAAGAAAAGACCGCTTTACCAAATCAATAATACCAGAGTTGAAGAGACAAATACCTTTTCGTACCATGGTGTCCTTTTTGATAGTAAATACGTATGAAAGCCAATGGTATCTTATAGAATTGCCATGTTTGAAAAGACCATCGTAGGGACACAGAGTTTTTGAAAAAAACAAAACTGGTCACTAAACCTGTGAAGGAGCTGTTGACTGTCTATAAAGCTAAATCAGCATCAAATGCTTCCTATGGGCCTGGTTTATGGGGTATGGTGGATACCCACGGGATCCAGCAGGTGGAAAACGCTTTCTTAAAAATCTTTTTAGCAGTCTTGCATGGTTGCTTCATCTCCATGTGCCATAAGGAGCTTGGTATGCCCTATATTGAGGAAAAAAATCTAACTAGCACCGCTCTTGCCCTGGTGGTTCATTTGGGCCAGGGAATCGACCTGGTTAATCTGTACTGTCATTGAAGATTGTTTAAAACTGCATGCAGCCCTTCAGATACCTAGGCTAGCGTATGTTAAAGTCTATTTACAAACAGATATTCCCTCTGGAAGGTATTCAACTGTATTTACCTATGATTCAGAATCATCAACATAGATATGTGCTAACAAGATTCCGTAATACTATCTTCCTAATATGGTGGATACCCACTGAATTATTACTCCTCATCGGAGCTTATCCCCTGCCCTTGTGACGGTGAATCTACCCCTTCAAATTTATTTGCACATAATTTTATTTCTGCCCGTTTTACAAAATACCCAGGAAAAAGATGCTTTAACCTCTGTTTACAAAAATTCAAATTTCGTCAGTGCAAATCAGCGCTTCTATTCCTTCAGCAACTGCAGTGTTCCCTCGTACACAATTCGGAGCCAAATTTTATATGGCAAATATTGAAACTGAGGAGGAATTCAGTTTGCAGATAGGCAATTTATCAGGAATCTATCACTTTATGTGTTGTTTTATAATGTATGTTTTTGAAGTTTGGTACTTTTTATTGCTTTTTATGGGTGAGCACAAAGTGCTCCGTCCATTCTGTAATCTCTCTTTGGGCTTGAAACCAAGCCCATGCCACGTCCGTCACTTACATTGGTTAGTGGGCTTGCCTTTTAAAATCCACTTGCTTTCATTTGTGAAAGGCATGCATACGTCATGCCTTTTCCGGTGTTTAGCCCATCTACACAGCACCGGTAAAGTACCAAAAACATAGGAGGCTCGATGTTTTCAGCCTGGAGTCCGGACTACTTTATCTGTTTATTTTCCACGCAGCGCGATCGCGCTGCAGTTTACATAGCACGATTGCGCTGCGTTTTATTTTGCTTTACAACGCTAATAGCTCTAACTCGAACAAATGCGAGACCCATTGCATTGAAAATGCTTGTTATTTTTTCTTACAATAATTTTTAGATTAAAAATTTGTAGTTTTATGGGGTGAAGGAGGGGCATAATGTAATTGCAACTGAGGTTTGTTTCTTTTTTTTAACGAATTAAATCTTACTAATATGTCTTTTTTACGATTTTTATGATTGTTGATGTATTATTTATGTATTCTTTTTAATTGTCTTGTGCTTTTAAACTGCAGAAATGCAACGAATAAAGAGTGAATAGACTGACTTCATACACCAAATCACAGATTTCTATGCTTTCCTTGCACTAGATTTCAATTTTATAGGAGCTGCAAATAAATAATACAAGCATCCACAAGTTCAATAATGGTTAGAAACAATATTAAAATTATCTCTCTCAATACAAAGGGGTTGAACCACCCTGTTAGAAGATTTGTTTTAAAAAAGGGATATACTCCTATTACAGGAAACTAAGATTGGTAAACCAGAAGCGCGAAACTTAGTAAATAGCTGGTACTAGGTTATGCATGCTCATCTGACAACAAAAGGAAAAATTGAGTTATTACCATTTCTGCTAGAAATGCAGGCTTTAAAATCATTTAAAACTCACATGACAACGAGGGAAGATAGGTACTATCCCAAATAACCAAGAATTTCCAGCATATGGATAAAATCTGGCTCATGAATGAGAAAATTACCAATGATTTGTCATGTAAAGAAGAGATTGCTAAAGCTACCACAGACTATTTAAATGATGACTCCTCCCCCAACGCTCACCTCAGAAACGGTCTGGGAAGCGATGAAATCCATAATTTGTGCGGTTCGGGGTTTAATAGTACAATGGTGAATAAAAACAAACAAGCCAACAGCAAACTAGATTATTTAGAGACAAAAATTAAAACCCAGGAGTTTCTGTTAATCGTAAAAGTCTCCCCCAAAATTCTCAATGAAGTAAAAACTTTCACATATCAATGCAATAAACCAATTAGCAAAGAACTTATTTGGATTAATACTAATAAGGCCACACAACTCTAAATTTAACAAGGCAAGAAGAATTCTTGCTAACTATTCAAAAGCAAGAAATAAAAATTTCTTGATTACAGCAGTCAAAAACAAATTAGGGGTAACAAAGACAGACATAAAACAAATCGCTAGCTGCTTCTCTGACCACTACAGTGAACTCTATAGTATGACATATGACTTAATAGCACTATTAAGCGCATAGCTGTCAGTTATAAAACCCAGAAAGTAGCAGAATACAAGGATAATGCCCTCATTTTTTCAGAGGAGGGAGATACTGCTGCTCCTGAAATTCTATCCATAATCAAAGCCTATGCAAAGACATCTGCATACTCACTAAACAATGAAAAAACACAAGTTTTACCCCCATACCCATTATGCACCCAATAGCCTCTCAGCAATACCAATCTTAAATGGCAAAAATGTTACCTAAAATACCTGGGGAAAAATTCAAGGTCTGACTGAGACGTGGTCATCGAAACGTATGAGATGGTGGGGGAGAGTGGAGTGCACCAAGATGATGATACCCCCCCCAAGTCAATTTCATAACATGCATGCTTCCTCTAAAACTATCCACAATTTGTTGTATGAAACAGATAAACTCACTATACAATTTTTCTGGTGCAATAAAAAACGAGAATTGTGACAAACAAAATCAGGCTAGATAAAGAAAAATGGGGATAGTTTGGACTACCGAATTTCAATAGATACCGAACCACTTTATTGATCAAACAATCATTACACTGGTTCCAGACCTCTCCTAAAGTATCCCCCCCACCCTAAACATGGGTTGAGATGGAAAGGGCTATCATCTCTCCTTTCATATCCTTGGCCATCTTAAAATTGAAACACTTCAAAGCCCAACACTTGACAAACATAGTTCGATATACAACTGAAGCCATTAATCAACTGGATAAAAAACATAATTAAATTGAAATCTTCTTGCCTTGATTCATTATGTAACAACCCACTCATCAAAATACAAAACAAAATGCCATGCTGGCAAATATGAACATCCAACAATATACTCTGTGTAAGGGATTTACAAAGATAATCCAATAAATACAAACGCCTGACTAGGAAATTTTACAGTTTTCTCAAACTCAAAGTTGCCATAAACATTATATTCTAGTTTTGGCATTTCTAGACTGCATGTCTACCCAGTGGGCCTCCTTGTGTTACAAATCATACCAATGCCCATATCATGACAAAGTTAAATGAAAAGCAAAGTTTTCAACAGCTTCCTAAAGCTTATTTTGTCTTTGGTTTTCCATAACCTAATAGGCAGTGAAACAGCAAACTCCATAATTTAGGTACCACTGACCTAAAATGGATTGTCCTGGGTGGGATTTGGAACTGCTGTGGTGACCTTTGACGATGTTGGCCACTGTGGTGCATTACATTTGACCGCTTGGCAGGGGGTAGTTGGCAAAGGATAACTGCAGGAGTTAGTTGTTGCTGTTTGCTAGTTAGACGCTATAGTGGACTAGTGATATGTTTGAATATATTTTGCACTCAGACTGTACTTGCTTGTCATTTTTAAACTATCATATGAACTTGTTTGTCATTTTTAACCTATGTATTATATGTATTTGCTTGCTTGTCATTTTTTAATCTATCTACTATGTACTGTTCTTGTGCATTAGTCATGTACTGTTGAGGAGCATTATTTATTATTTGTAATGTATCCCAGCTGCTATTGCTTTATGTTTTTAATTGAAAACAATAACATTTTGTTTAAATCAGATAGGCAAAAGATATCTCACCACTTCTTGATTTATTGACCTTAGGATTTGTCGGTAGGCAGAGCAGATGTTGTAATAGCCGGATCCTTACTTTGCAGAACTCGATGAGCTATGTATAGATCCTTGAACTGTGCCCTCTTAGGAACAGGGAGCCAGTGCCGCTAAAGTAGTTAGGTTTTCAAGTTTAGATATACCCACGTCCTCCTAACATTCTAGACACACTAAAACTGATCCAAACACAGGATCTCTAAACTTCCAGATTATAAAAGCTTTTAGGCGAAAAATACCCTAAAAATCATCTCAAAATCAAAGGGAAAATGGGCAACAGCCTGCCACGACCTATCGATCGATAGTGAGACACAATCTAGCTGGGCCAATATCTGGAAATTATCTCACAGTGTAAGTATTGGGTGATACATCAACGGTTCCACTTCCCTACCCACTTTGACTACTCCCACGTTGCTCTCTTTCCTCTTTTCTTTTCATACTGCTCTGTCTATCCTCCGCTTCCACTCATCGGAGCTCATTCTAACAGCGAGAAGCAAATAGTTACACTTACAATTGTTTCACTGTTCAGGTAATCAAAATGTCTAATCGATCTGCATAGTGAATGTGTGTTAATCTACTTAATTGCTTTTCTGTGCTAAATATGTATATAATGCTCATGCCGTACTTTATACTTCACAATTTCTAAATACAATGATTTTAAACCAAAAAACTGCACCAAATACAGAAGTAATGCCCAGCTGCAAGCAGTTTCTGGAGAAAAACGTGTGGTATAACATGCTGCAACAAGGCTACTATTAATTTAATCTGGATGTTTCTGCTGGCTTTGCAATCAGCCTGTTTTGGCGGCTACTAAGATGGAGTTATTGCGAAATGGGAAATTAATTCCATTATAGCCAGAAAATCAGCAGAAAAGGTAAAAAGCATTAGCAAAGACAATAAGTCTGGCTTTGGAAACCATGTGATATATTTTTTAAATTAGCATTTTTGGCAAACTGTTTCAGTACCTGTTAAAAGTTCAAACTAACAAAAAGTTAAAATGCCACTGTCTGAAAGTGTTGTGCCTATGTTTGGAAAAAAGAAGTTAATTAAAAAGACCCATTGTAAAAATAAATAAAAACATGAAACGAAAGGAGAAATAAAATTGACCCACCACCCTTGGCACTAAAGTGGATTACTTTTTAGGTGGCCCTGCACAAGTGCACAGGCTAACAGCCTCCACTCCAGTGAACAGAGCCAATGGCTGAAGTGAGTTGTCCCATGCTGTAAGCCGTTGGGGGTAGAAACAAAATATGAATGGCAGTGCATCAGACCAATGGATGAAGATGGTTGGACAAAAGTCAATGTATTTATACATTCATGCACGTATTTTTATTATGATTATATGATTTTGTTCAGAAAACATGAGGCTGGCAGGACAGCTACAGTTGTCTCTAGGCTGTGCTTAAAATGTATTATCACCCAGAGGCAACACATTTATACTGTCACACTGCCTTACCGTATCACTCCAACTAACAAGCCTCGTAATCTGAATGCAGATGCAAATCAATCTTGCCTAAAGGCTGCATGTCTGTGTTAAGTGTGAAAGGGTAGTTATGTGTCTGGGTGAGTGGAAGTGTGCAATATCACGTGGAAGTATGTCTATACTGTTGGTGTGGTGTACCTTATTTGAAAGAGGAATACGTGAGGGTTTATGAATGTAAACGTGTTTTATTTTTACACTGGATAAGAGAGAGTGAGAGTGTTTATACACACACACACACACACACACACAGAGGTGCATTTGTATTTATGTGCACCTATCTATAAAACAGTGGTTTTGAACAGAAATAATGTGCAGTGTGTTGTAGTGGTAGATAAGGACAGAAAATGCCATGGGACTGTAGAAAGGTAGTGCAGAGGATAGGTGAAGAGTGGATTTGAGAGAGGCAGGAAAGTGAAGTGCCCTGTTCTGCCTTACATAACAGTATCTCTGATGACATTTGTGTTGGTGTGAGCAAGCATACCTGTGTGAGTGCATACACAACTTTGTATATGTGGGAATAGTTTCAGGAAGACCCAGGGAAATCAGGCTCCAAATATAACAGGAGCCTTTTGCCGTTCCATGGCCAGACTGACCATCCAGGTAAGCGAGCAATACCTGGTTTTGACACTTGGAGGATGGCTTCAGCCTCCAGGAGTGGTGATGCACGTTACTCGATCCTGGTATCTTAAAAGATTTGCTAGTTTTGTTTTGATATTTTGGAGCTGGGTTTAGCACACATTAGCACCAGGGGCGGCTCCTTTACAAAGGAGAAGGGCGTTGCCCCCCCCCGGCTAAGCCAGCAGCTGAAAAAATAAAATGATATTTCACTATCATTTTATTTTTTCAGTTGGTGGCTCAAATGAGCCAGTGTGTGGAGGGAGGGGTGGGGCTGGGCATTGGGAGGGGGAGAGGGGAAGGGGAGTGGGATATGTGCACTTAAGTGCGCGTGTGTGTTTGGCTGGCAGTCTGAGGCCCGCCAAACACACATGCTCACTTAGATTTCTCCAACCAGGCTGTGTTACACATCCGCGTTGGAGAAACTGCACAGACTCCCACACAGTGTCTGAGCGACAGAACAAGTCGCTCAGTCCAATCCTGGTGCTGCTCTCATGCGACACTTAGCATGCGAGCAGCACCAGGATTAAATGGGAGCCTGTGCTGGTGTCCCTGAGACACCAGAGAGAAGAGGAGCAATGCGGCAGGTGGCGGCACCGACTAGGTAAGTTTTGTTCGATTTTTTTTATTTCCTGCGTTCCCGCCACTTTAGATTTGCAGTGGCCGCCGCTGATTAGCACGTTTGCAGATGTGCACTAATAACAGCTACCTTGGCACCTACTCCTGCCCACATTCACAGAACAAGCTCAAGAGACGATAGAAGATCGGACGGAGAAGCATGTGGCAGTTAAAACAGGTTTTATGTACTGGAATATTTAACTAAATCTCTTTCAGAACAGCCAGTAAAACTAGCACATATAATTGAAAAATTGTGCAGTTTGCATGCACCTTTTGGTTTTAATTGTTCCAAAATATTCCTACGAAAAAACATTATGAGCAATGCATTGAGGGGGGGAGGGTGTCACTCACTTGGTCTGGCCCTGTGCCATTGGTGTCCATTACCCTGCAGCTGAACCAAATACTGAGCATAATCAACATATCCTTTTAGCACTTGACTATCAAGAAAGCTCGTGGAGCAGTCCAAGGCTTAGTCTGGGAGGGGGGGTGAAATAGAAACTCAGAACTCAATTGAACATATAACAACAGTTAATAAATCATTGTCTAACCAGTGCTTCTACTTGAAAAGAACAAGTACATAAATCCCAACTATAGCTAAATGCTACATATTAAATGGAGAGGGCAGGTATAATTGGCATGATTAGTACTGAGAGTTAGTATTATTATTGAATTTAATCCCCTGGGAGCCAACACATTCAAATGCCCTCAAGGATTCATAGCGTACAGTCTCCTCTTCTCCCCTCCTGCTGGAACTACAAGGGTATTCAGACAAGTAAGATTTGGTTTGTCTCAATGTTACAGCTATAATTTCCCCATTGTCTGCCAGTGTTGTTCAATTAATCAATCAGAATCTTTAGAGTGCACTTATCACCCATGAAGGTATCCAGCCCCTGAATCGGCTGCTCGGGCTGCAGTCGAAAAGCCAGGTCGTATGTCCTCTTCTGAATTCCTGGAGGGAGCTGACCTGAGGTGGATGGGGAGGCTGTTCCAGGATTTTGTGGTGAGGTAGGAGAAGGAACGACCTCCACTGTTGCAGTGGCAGATGCTGGTTGTAAGCGAGGGAGAGAGAGGCCGAGCATAGGGGTCTTGAGGGATGGTAGAATCTCAGGCAGTGGTTGAGGTCAGCTGGTCCTTGGTAGTGAGGGCTTTATAGGCATGCATCAGCAGCTTGAGTTGGCATTGTTTATGTACAGGGAGCCAGTGGAGATTCGTTGGGGTGGTGGGGGGTGATGTGGGGCTGTCTTGGCAGGTTCAGGATGAGTCTGGCTGCTGAGTTCTGTATGACTTGAAGTCTCTTCGTGAGGTGTGCTGTGAGACCAGTGTACAGAGCATTGCCATAGTCCAGGCAGATGGTGACAAGAGCTTGCATGACTGTTCGTCTGATGGAGAGTAGGAGCCACATAAAAATCCTACAGAGCATGCAGTGGGTGAGGAAGCAGGCTGAGGAGACTGCATTGATCTGGTCCTTCATGTTGAGTTTGCTGTCCAGGATGATACCGAGGTGTCAGGCTTAGCCCTTGGCGGTGGGGAAAGGGTCCCTAGTTGGCGGCCACCAAGAGTAATCCCATGGTGAGTGTTTTGCCTGTGTTGAGTCTAAGCCATTTGTCCTTTATCCAGTCGGCAATGCTGTTCATGCAGAGGTGAAAGTTGGCTTTCGCGGTGGCAGTGCCTTTAGATAGAGACAGGATGAGCTGGGAACTGTCTGCATAGGAGATAATGTTCAGTCAGTAGTTTCTGCCGATACTGGCCAAGGGGGTCATATAGGTGTTGAAGATGGAGGGCTGAGGGATGATCTTTTGCGGACGCCGCAGATGATGTTCTCGGGCTTCGAGGTGAAAGGAGGGAGGAGAAGTCTCTGGGTTCTGCCGGAGATGAAGGATGCCATCCATTTAAGGGCGTGGGCATCATCTCAGATGCCAATCTGTTGGAGCCTCTTGAGTAGGGTGTGGTGGTTGACAGTGTTGAATGCTGCTGAGAAGTTGAGGATGATCAGGGTAGCCAAGTCGCCTTGATCCAGGAGGGTTCTGATGTCGCCTGTGGCAGCGATCAGGGTGGTTTTGGTACCCTGGTTGAAGCAGAATCCAGATTGGGTTGCATCCAGAAGATCGCTGTTCCCTAGGTATGCTGCGAGTTGTTGGTTGGTGGCTTTCTCGTGTACTTTGGCTGGAAAGGGGAGCAGGGAGATCTGTCTGTACCTTTTGAGCTTGTTAGGGTTGGTGGAAGGTTACTTGAGGAGCGGTTTGATTCTGGTGTATTTCCAGTTGTCAGGATAGGTGGCTGAGGAGATGGACATGTTGAGGATGTCAGTGAGTATGCTGCTGAAGGTGCTGTTGGCGAGGTTGAACATATGGTGTGGACAAGGGTCCGTGGGGGATCGTCAGTGGGCGGATCGCATGATGTCAACAGAGTTTTGAGTGGTGAGCTCCTTGACGATGCTGACGAATTCATTGCTGTGGTTGGAGCTGGCTTGGATGTGGTTGGCTTAGGAGTCCCTTATGGTGTCGTTTCAGGAGTTAGTGGAACTGGCTGAGAGAGTTCTTGAAAGTGGTTTGGTCGGTGGGCCCCTTGGTGGTGCACCGTCTTTCTAGTTGTTTGCAGATAGGCTTTGCTGTTCTTTCCAGGGTGTACCAGTTGGCTTCTTTGGAGGGTTTCTTGGGTTTGGAGGTTTTGTTGGGGGTGACTTTGTCGATGCTGTTGGAGATCCAGGTGTTGAGGTTTTTGAAGGCTTGTTCGAAGTACGAGCTAGAGCTCGGGGGAGGGAAGAGGAGTTGAGGGCGTCGGTCCACTGGCTCTCAGATACTTTGCATCAGCTGCGAAGAGAGGCACTCGGCTGTCTGGTGGCGTGGCTGGCTGTCGTGTAGGTGAAGTGAATGATGGTGTAGTCAGCCCAGGTTAGCTGTATTTGAACCTGGTGCTGGCTGTGGAGATGGGGTGTAGCGTGTGTCCTGAAATGTGCATTGGGTCAGTAACTATCTGAGTTAGGCCGATGGTTCTCATGCTGTCAAGGAGGTTGGCCGTGTTGGTGTTGTTGAAGTGGAAATTAAGGTCTCTGAAGATGTAGAATTCTAGCGCTCCCAGACAATCCGAATGCTGCTTTGAGCAGCATCAGGATTGGCTGCAGGGCAGACTGGGAGCCTGTGCATGTGGTGCAGGAGACGAGCGGCACCGCGACTGCGGCAGCAGAGAAGCAGGTAAGTGATTTTATTTATTTATTTATTTATTTTATTTGTCCCCACTGTAACCCCACACATCCCCAACCTCTGCGCCACCCAGCCCCAACAAAGCCCCACTAGCTGCTCCTGGATATACTCAGTTTCCCTCTCCTGCAGTCACTGTTCTCCTTCCTTTAAAAGATAATACAGGACAGTTTTTCCCGGTAGGGTGCAGAACTTCCACATTCCTGTCCCAGTACATGGCAAAGGAAAATGTGGCACTCAGCAACCACAGCAACCCCACCACCACCCCCAAACAACCCTGGAGCTCCTGTGTCTTTAGATTGCACTGTTGTGGGACCCTTGGCACAAGTCAACGAGAAATCTTGGCACAATGACTAGGGATGTCTGCCCCATACTCATGCCAACTTGCAACCATTGTGTAGTAAACATACCCAGCTTTGTGACCAGTTTCATGCAGGTCCTGACTTTTGCGTATTCCTCCCAGACTGGCCAGAGAAATTTTAAATGGGGAACTCAGGTGCATAGTGCACGCTCTCCCGAGAAATTCAGGGAATCTTTTACACCTCACTGTATGAAATGTATATCTGTATGCAATATTTGCAGAAATGTGTTTGAGTGATATTTGCAGGTCGTGTGTACTTGTGGTATAGCTGCTTGAAAGGTATTGTGATTATAAAATAGATGCAAGTGAGCAAGTGTGTGCCGGTGCCCAGGTGTCAGTGAAAAGGATTTATATCTGTACAACCATAAGAATATGGGTGTGTGTTTGACCATGACTAGGTAGAGTGTGATTGCTTAATAATCTCTGTTCACAGATGCAGAGTCAAAAAGTTATGAGTAAAGAATAATGGGGAATAGCAGTATAAATATCGCACCTGCTAAATGGAATGCAGTGAAGGGCAAATGTAAATCGTAACACCAGTTAAGGGTTGGTGCTAATGTGGTATAATGTAACCTACTACTCTGGGCACCAATGACGGTGGACCAGGACCTACTGTGCTACAATAGGCTGAGATTAGATACCACAGCACACAAAAGTAGCAGTCCAAAATTTAACATGACAGTCCGTCACATGAAGTTCTGTAAACAGTAGTTCCAAAATCAAAGGTTTATTGGATGGTAACAAAGTCTTTGTATATTCCAGTACAAGTCACATCATTATAACCTCACGCCGACATGTGTTCCGTCATGGAACGTGACTTATTCAAGGCTGTAAATACAGAAATCAAATACAAAATGCAGCATAAGGACAGGGATAGTAGTCTTTCCAATGTTTCTACCAATCCACGTATACAATGGGAGGCATATAATAATGTAATGTGAAATAAAATACATCCAAACGAGTTCTCCGTGGTCCAGATAGTAGTGTAAGAGAGAGAAAAGCGCCATAGTAAAGAACATAAATGACCCATGTAGCCCGTCTGTACAGAAAATTGAATAGCAGGATGCCATAAGCAAGTGAAGAGTACTAGCCGAGGTGTACCATAATATGGAATGAGATTATGTACATTTGTGCAAGAAGATCCAAATCATTGTGAATAACCAGGTTAAGAACCTTGAGTGCAAAGAGAAGGTAAAAGTAATAGAACTTGCCTTAAGTATAGACGCTGAAATCCGGATCTGTGTGTATGGATGGAGGTACTTCAAAGGAGTTAGTCAGGAGTAGTAAACGTAAGAACCATTATTATGTTAATGGACAGTATCAAGCAATAGTGAATACTAGATATGTGAAAAGCGACCACCCTAAGTCGGTCCAGATGAGAAGGCTCATAAAGTGATCACAGAAGATGGAACCCACGGTAAACAAGCAGGAAGTAATGATCCCTCTATAAAGAACTGGACTTTTCATTATCTGTCCAGAAAGTGCACTAAATAATAAAATAAGAAATATGTGTGTGTTAGGCATTAGGTGGCATGGGTGCACAAATGTAATGCTTACTTCCTGTGTTTGTAGAGAAAAGGGTCAAATACAGCAGGCTATATCGCTGTAATGACAAGAGTAAACCCCTGGATTGAGGACATCATCATCATCATGTTATATGAATAGTAACAGACGATATGAAAGCAACCTACATTAAGAATTCAAAAGTTCAAAAACACCCGGAGAAGTAATAAATATAGTTAAGGCCATACAAATGTCATATTAACGGGAGATACCCATGTATCATGGAAGAGTTAACACATTGCATCACAAATTACATGCATGTGCCCTATTAAGCTCAAACCTAAGAAGGAGAACAGAAAAACGTGTCATGTTTTGACCAGTTAGACGATATATTGGACCAGAGGCCATGCTAGCACTTCTGGATATTTATGTATCAAATACACCACAATGATAGCCAAATAGAAATAACCAGTACCGGGCAACGAGCACAGTTTGGATATAAAGGGTGCTCAAATGTATAACATAAGCTACCACATCATTGTATGTATTAAACTTAGAAGTGCAGCAGAGATAGCCCCAACCAATGTCCCCATATAAACGGGGACACTACAAGGTAATTTATTCGGAGTAGGTGAGCAGTAATCCAGAACAAAGGGGCCGCTAACAATAATAACCGAGGTGAAGTAAGAGGTAATGTGACAAGGAGAACCTGTATTCATGTGAACAATAAACAAATGTGTTCTATACTTAGTAAGGCAAACAAGGGTCTCATAAGCCGTGATAAGCTATGACCTGTGAAAAACAAAAAACTAAAAGTGATATTAACAGAAAGTGTTGCTAATTAAATGAGAAAAGATACTCAAACTAGTAGAGTTTACCTATGCAGTATAGAAGTAGCCTCGTCTGAATTAAGACCCGGGACACTTTAATCAAATATCTCATTTCGCTAGTATTTTATTTGGCTATTAAAATCACTATTTCCCTGTAGCATTCCCCAAATTCGGGGGGGTCATTATGGCTGTCCCACCGCTACATTACGACCGTGGCGGAGCCGCCGCGGTCCAATTGCTGACACCACCTGGCTGCTGCCAGCCTGCAGCCTGGCAGTCCCAGTGGTTGTAATCCTCCAGGGCAGCGCTGCCCTGGGGATTACGAGTCCCCATCCGCCAGCCTGTCCATGGCGGTAAACACTGCCATGGAAAGGATGGCACGATGAGGGACTCAGGGGAGCCCCTGCACTGACCATGCACTTGGCATGGGCAGTGCAGGGGCCCCCATGCACAGTTCCAACATCCATTCCGCTGCACCGCCACATTGCAGCTGGCTCCGTTAGGAGCCGGCTGCAATGTTAAGGCCCTGTTCTCTTCTGGGCTGGTGGGCAGAAACACTGTTTCCGCCCGCCGGCCCAGCGGGGAACCCATAATAGGGCTGACGGGGTTCAGGCCGCCCGTGTGGCCTGATGCCGATATGGCATTGGCGGGCAGCAAATGTCATAATGAGGCCCTCAATGTTCAAAATAGGTATGTTTAAGGCTTTGGAAGGCTCCTCAACTTTCTTCATTTTTAGATGAGTCATCTCTGCTAGTACTGGGCATTATCAGTGTCTGTCGGTGCACTCGGTACAACAGCTGAGGAACTTCGTATGGTAGCACCATCTCCTCCCAAGTCAGGTCTTGAACCAGTACCAGTGCTAGAACTAGGAATAGAACCACTAGTTCTTGTTACGTCTGACTTTTGTATATGGAGGATGTCTAGAATTCAAGAGTTTATTTAAAAAATTAACCTCCTTAGGGCATGGTTAGGACGCAAATCAAACATGGCCACTAGCAAGTGAGCTCCCACTCCCGGACATCCACAGCAGACAAAAATTGTGCCCCCGGTGGACCGATCAGTCCTCCTTGGCCATCCACATACTGAGGGGAGCTTTGACATTGAGGGATCCTGGGAAAAACAACACCCTGTTTGAGCATCAACCTGCCCTACGCAGGTGCCGCCAACCCAAGATTGCGGCGAATCCAGCAAGCAGAGATAACCGGGCAGCAGAGCCGATGCATAGCTTTGAGTTGCTCCAACACCTGAATCCAGCTTGCTGAAGTATCTACATCTCCCCATTATCCTCAACATCTCCCTCCCCGACAGAGAAAATTTGAGCAGCTTAGTGATCGCCCAGAAGAAGGAGATTAAATGCAGACGAGTGCTGGTGGAGCCTCCTAACAATGGTGATGCACAGTGGTCCAATGAAGAGAAGCAGGTCGAGCCCCCTTGGGCTGGTCCATATTGCAGCCTGTGAGTGGCTGCCAAGTGTAGAAAAGTCCTCCTTTTTGCCCTGGTCATCCCCAAACCTTTTGACTGATACTGGCTGACTATGCCGTGGGCACTGCTAACTAGTCCCAGGGCCAGTGCTCTGTGTAAAATGGTTTATGAAAATTAGGCTAATTATAATTGGCTGTACCTACCTATACGTTCCTAGTATATGGTAGGGCATGTAGGTTTAGGTACCCCAGCATAGTTAGTGCACCCACAGGTGCACTGCCGTGGTACCCAGTGCCATTTTAAAGGCAGGCCTGCCTTGCTGACTACTTTTAAATGAAAGTTAACCCCAAATTCGACTATGGAATTAAAAGAATCTCAAAAGTCCTAACCTACCATATTTTTACATACAAGTCACCGCTATGGTCTGCCCTAGGTGCCCCAAGGGTTGGGTGCAAGGTAAATATGAGCAAGCACTTTACAAAAATATGTTTTATAAGCCCTGGTGAGGGAAAACAGCCAAAGTATGTGGTGAATGGGCTCAACAGGCTAACATGGAGAGACTTTATTTAAAATTAATAAAGTCTAATTTCCCCTGGAAAGGAGCTTAGTGCCAGATTAAAAGTTATAATAAATCCAACAACTTGTCAGGGTTGGATTTATCATAACTAGTACAGAGAAAGAGTTTTAGAACTCTTTCTGAACGTTACCAACTTCAGCCCTGTAGTGCCCTTTCTTGACTGGTCAGCTTCTGGAAGCCTGAGCCAAGCTGCCTTGATGAGGTGTGAAGTGGCCTGGGCTGAAACAAAGGAAGCATCTGGTGGGAGGAGAACTGCCTCAGTAGGTGGCAGAACAGGATGGGGAAAGAGTAGCCAAACTGGTCTTCAAAGGAAGGAAAGCCACTTGGGACAGAAACTAGACCTCCCCCATTTTCTGCTCCCTCGAATGGGAGCCCCTGATTAGATTTAGAGAGGGGATGGCAAGGGGTGTGTTAGGGAAACTTAGCCATACTAGAAGGTAGACTCAGCCAGATCTAACCTCTAAGGAGACATTTTCTTCATCTTGAATTTGTGGAGAATGTTGTTTTCTGGGATTGATTTTAAACACACTTCATAGGAATTGGTCACACCAGAGGGTGGTGGCCTGTGCCCCATTGGACAGGAGCACACCCCTGCTTCCCACCCCAGGAGCAAAGATAAATATGACAGAGCTGCCCCAATTCAGATCCCTGCTGGAAGAAGATACTGGAGAAGAAGGACTGCCCTGCTGGACATCTGGCCTGCACCTGGAGAGTTGCACTCACAAGGACTGCACCAGCTGCACACTTTGGGCTTCACAAGAAAAGGACTTTGCCTTACTTCTGCAACTCCAGAAGTGGACTCCCTGTAAGCTACTGGTAGAAAGGAGCTAACCAGAGTCACCTGCATCAAGTTCTTGAAGAAGAGCCTGGCTGACCAGCGTCCAGTGGCCATTTGAGTATTCTAACCAGGTGCATTCTGGAAACTGTAGTCCCAACTTTGAAGGAGCAACTCAGAGCTTCTGGAACCTTGGACCAAGTTTGTGGACACTTCAAGGACCCAAAAAGTACTTATGGTAGAAGATCCAGAAGTTTGGGGAAACTTTCAAAAAATACTCCGTAAGAAGACTGACTCATCAACAAGAGTCAAGCAGGTGACGTTGAACCGCGACCTGGCCTGAATTTGAGACTTGTCCCGCTGATTCTCTGGAGCTTTTCTCTGTCGACGAGACTTCCAGGAGTTGACCAGGACCTCGCACTGAGCCAAG
The DNA here is from genome assembly GCF_031143425.1 of Pleurodeles waltl. Taxonomy (NCBI): domain Eukaryota; kingdom Metazoa; phylum Chordata; class Amphibia; order Caudata; family Salamandridae; genus Pleurodeles; species Pleurodeles waltl. The sequence goes on along the minus strand of NC_090443.1, from coordinate 443,581,788 downwards.
CCACCGAGGATGACTCGCAAGCAGGCCTGAAGAGGAGCATCGCTTGATGACGAGAGAAAAAGCTCAGAAGAAGTGACTAAGTCAGAAGGTAAATTTTTAACAGAGGCCTCCCGCTCCGTGTAGCTGAGCAGGGCTCCCTCGCAGTCGGCCTTAACTTTTGACTTTGCTCTGGTCAAGTGCAACCAGGTGTCCCCGGTTGGCTCTTTTTGTTTTCAGGAGCTAGAAAGCATTCTTTTACATTTAATCTTTAAAAATTCATATCACCGGTTCCCTACATTGGATATTTGTCGTGTAGGTGTCATTTTAAAGATAAAAATATTTCCTATTTTTATAAATTGGTGTTGGATTTTTATTGTGTGCTGTGTTTTACTTATTTACTGTTTTGTTGTTAGTAAATGCTTTACACACCTGTCTCCTAAGTTAAGCCTAACTGCTCATGGGCCTAGCTACCAAGGGTTGAGCAAGAATTAATTTACTGAGACCTTGACTGGTCCTAGTGGGGGTTTGTGGCCTATTGCTCAGTGTAGGTACTGACGTGCCCTTACCAATAATCCACTTTCCAAAACCGAGACATGTGGTTAGATTCACCTTTGCCTCCCTGCCCACCCCAGAGAACTTCTGAAGGGCCTGGGAAAATAGACATTCACTTCACTTTACTCCTGAGACACCCTCATTGCCGTAAAGGCCCCTTCTTGAGTGGCACACCACTCCGTGGACCCTGACAGGGCACCAGAGCATCATGGTGAGAAATAAAGGCTAGAGGGGCTCTCAGTCCCATTGTTTGGAGTAATATGTCTTCCGCAGTGCTGCGGGGGAGGGTTTGATGTTAACTTGAGAACATGACAGAGCCAGATAGGCAAAGGGTGAACTACTGCAGGCCAGCCAGGCTTCAAGGGCTGTTTTGGAAGCCAAAATAGACAATGGGCAACAGATGTCATGCTGATCTGGGTGGGCATGAGCAATATGGCAGAATGAGTGATGGCAGAAAAAAATACCGTAAAGGAGCACTCCGGCTCCATAAAGACCCTGACGGCTGATCTGCATGAAGCCACCAAACTACTCCATGGATGAACAGAGGATGCCGAAGTCAAATGGAGGTGCAACAACATGAGATCTGTGGGAATCCTAGAAAAAGCTAAAGACACAAATGTGGAAGAATACATAGATCAGTTCCTCACCAGAAGGCTGACTCCAAAGGACCTCTTGCCCTGTTTTGCAGTGGAGAGGGTCCAAAGGATACCTGGGGCAGCGGCAAAGACAGGAACAAGACCAAGACCCACAATCGACTGCTTCCTGCATTTCAAATTCAGGGATGCTGTGTTGAGGGCTGCTTCACAGCAAGGCCCACTCCCATATGTAAACCACACAATCATGTATTTCCTGACTTTACACTGGAGGTGCTGGCCAAGAGACAATCCATTGACAAAATGAAAGTGGAACCGAGGAACTTATTCCATAAAATTAATGGAGAAACTGATAACAGCTGAATATGGCAGGGTCTTGTTCCGCACAACACCAAAGGAGGCAGGGGATTGGCTGGATGGGTGGCGTCCAGTTGGTCCATGGCAGCAGACCTCGCCAGCCATTCAGCATGGAGAGCGCCCTGGACTATGAAACAACAGCCTTCGGACAGATCCCCAGCAGGTAGGGGACATGTCAGACATTGAACAGAAACTGATGAGACCACAACGGAGAGTGAGGAGTCGGCATGCAGACCTATCAAAACTCACTGTGACAAGCAGAGACTGCCTCCAGCCCCAGACAAGGAGCTTTATTCCTGAATATGGTTTGTGTGGGAAGGGTGACAGACACCACAAGCACTGGGGAAGCTGGTAGTTCTACACTTGCAGCTTGGGGATGGAGGGTGGGCGTTTCATGTTGGGTGGCGTTGACACTTACACAACAGCCTAATAACAACATAGAAAGGGCTGAGGGTTCTGATTTCAGTCTTGGGAACAATAGTAAAAGGGTCAGAGACTGAGGGAGGCAAGATGGTGTTTACCCTGCTATCTTGGACCATGAATAGCCTGGGAAGCAAACTGAAAAGAGGGGTGGTGACACAATACCTGAACAGATGCAATTCGGACATAATACTTTTTCAGACATAATGGGCCAGATGTATCAAAGGGGTATACCCATTCTGTGGGTAATGTGTTCACACATATGGCCCAATATTCTTCACAATACTTCTTGGTGGGTAGCAGGTGAACCTTCCTGAGCAGGGAAGCTGGCACACTCTGGATTTACCATGTGGCTCCGGGGGAGGGCATACTGGTGAGGAGGTCCTTCTCACTGGCGGTCCTGAAGATATGGACCAACCAGGGTGGCAGCTACGTTATGATCCTGGGTGAATGGAATGGGGAACAGATCACGATTGCCTTATGGTACATCCCACCAGGCCTACAGGGCGAGGTGATGATGAGGAGGACTAGAGACTGGCTGATGTAGATTCCACGTACAATCACAATAGCGGAGGGGGACTTGGACCTGGTACTAGACACAGAACTCAATAGAGGTACATGTGGCCAGAGACCGCCAGGCATGGATACACGGTTGAAGACATTTCTGGGATCGAATAGGACTGATAGATCGGTGGCGTAAAGCAAGGCCTATTGATCATTACTACTCATACGCTAATATAAACATCAGGTTCTAAGTCCTGGCTTGACCATCTCCTGATCCCTCGGTCCTCGGTGGGTGGGGATATATAACAGCACCACATAATTATCCAGGGGTATCGCTGAACATTCTACACTATTCACAAGCCTTGGGGGACAGCCACGGAAAGACTGCGAGACCTGGAGGCTAGATCCCTGGGAGTTGAGCGACTAGGACACAAGAAACCCTCTGACTTCTGGTAAGGTAGTCTGTTTCAAAGAGACTATCAACTCAATCCCTTTTGACATTACAATATGGAAGTCCTACAAAACAGTAGTAAGGGGAGACCTGATTGCTCACATAATCAGAAAAAGGAGGGAGAAACTAAAAGAGATCACTGTATTAGAAATGCAACTAACAGCATGAGACCGATTGGGAGGGCCCCCTACACACTATCAACAGCACAGATCGGCCCAACAAGAGAAAAGTATTGAATTTTGGTGAAGTGAGGGCCTAATACAGTTCCAAACAACATAGACTCTACGAAGTGGTTAATAAGGCAGGGAAACTGACTGAGAGGTTTGCGTAATTTAGAGGTGGGGAGGAGACGGATACACTATATAATGGGCAGTCCGAGATCACCGCAACATTCACAGCACATAACTTTCTTGGGACTGTCACAACACACTTGGCAGCTCCTCAGAGCCTAGGAGCGAACCACCCTCTGTCGGACTTCCTGGCCTTTGCTGAGGACCTCCCCACCCAGTCGTATTTCCTACTGACTCAGAGGCCTTAGATAAATCCAGACAGAAGAGATTGGCAATGCCGTACAGCAGCTCTGGAGAGAAAGGACCCTGGGACCTAATGGCTTCCCACCAGAATATTATAGATGTGTGACCCACCTGGTGATAGATCTGCCGTGACAGATGTTTATGCGGCCAGGAAGAACGGAACACTTACCCTAGATTTGAGAACTGCCACCATGCTCTGATTCATAAGGAAGGTAAGCCCAGCAGCGGCCCCTCCATTAAGGCGGAGGAGCATTGCCCCACTACTGCCAGCGCCACAAAGGCGAAAAATAAAATGGTAATAAACTGAATTTATTACCATTTTATTTTTCACTTTCTTCGGCCCGAGCCGCGTGTGGGGCAGAGCCACTGCTGCTGACTGGCAGCAGGAGAGTAGTGCTCACTTCACCACTTTAGAGTACACATCATTTTGGCTGGCTGTGTTGCGATGGCTCCCAGTGCTTGCAGGAGCGGTGAGGCAGCCCGCTCTAGCCAATCCGGACACCGCTCTCATGCAGCTTAACAATAGCAGCAGCATGATGGCAGCGGCTGGATTGGTGGGGAGAATTGCTGCACAACAGCGCAAAGGGACAGAAGCACGAAGAGTCGAGGACCGAAGTAGGTGAGGCAGCGCATGCAGTGGGGTAAGTAAATTTTTTTATATTTATTGTTAACCCACTGGCAAGTACAGTGAGAGACCCACATTGCCTTCAGCCTCAACACCAGAGCTCTCAGTCATGGTAAATTATAAACATGGTTTATTTCTAGCCATGACTGACAGCTTTGGTGTTAACCTTAAAGCATTCTGAGGCTCTGCCTGCCTGCAAACACGACTCAGATGCCGGGTGTCCTTTTCTTGAGGCTCACGCAGGCACAAAATTAGTCCCTTTGGGAGCTGCAGGAGGTCTGGTGCGTGGCTGCAGGTGCACCTAGTGTTGGCAGTAGTGTGAAGCTGCAGTATACTGCTGGGAACAGGGTTATCTGTGCCCCTGGGAGCAGTAGGAGGTCTGGTGCATGGCTGCGGTGTACCAGGTGTTCCAAGCAGTGTGAAGCTGCAGTATCGCCACCTGGCACAGGGTTATCAGTGCCCTTGAGAGCAGATGGTGGTCTGGCACATTGCTGTGGTGTACCTACTGTTCGATGTTGCCCTGGAGAGTGTCCTGATGGAAATCTAAAATGCAAACTCGACATGGCACATTGCTTGTATGCCCTGTCCACTATACACTGCATGCACTATGGGTAAGACACCCCTCTGGCAGGCCTTCCAGCTGTAAGGCAGGGTGTACTATATTGCATGTGATGGCATAGCAGCTGCATGAGCAATATGCCCCAACTGTGTCCTTGCCAAGCGTGGGAGGTAGTGAGTGAAAAGAACAGTAATTTTAATACATATGCTGGACACTGGTCAATACGAGTTTCACAGCTACATGACAGCTACTCTGAACCCTGGGTTGGTTTGTATCAAACAACTCCGAATGATAAATCCAAACTGGTACTAGTATTGGATTTATTACGAAATGTAGCCTGGGGTCACCGTACAGGTGCCCCCGGCAAAAGCTAACTACCCTGGCATGGTTGCTGGCCAGTCGCATCCAGCCTGCCACCTCCAGACACAAATCTGTACCCCTGGGGTGAAGGCCTTCGCCCTCTGGGATGTAGAACAAAGCCCTTCCTGTCTGGAGGTGTTAACACTCCCTCCCTCAGTAATGTGCACTGCCCAGTTGGCGAACTTCAAAGGGCTTACCACCTTTGAAACGCAAACCCCAGTAGCAGCAGATGACCGTCCCCCCCCCACCTTGCTAACCCATACTTTTGGTGGGAGCAATGGTGGGAAACTCAAACAAAGGACAGGAGGTGTTGCATGTGAGGTGGATTCTCCATTTTATTTTCCTCCATCTTGGATGAAGGAAAATAGCCAATCAGGTGTAGTAAAGTGGCCTCTGCCCGCAGGAAGTGGTCACTTAGTGGGTGTAGCTACCCTAAGGTAGATGACCCACTGGTCACTACAAGGTTCCCCCTAAAGTCCCCACTAAATACAGTATTTAGTGGCCATCCTAGACCAAGAAATCAGATTTGACAGAAGACCAGCAACAAGAAGATCCAAAGGCACAAGAACTGTGGACCTGCTGCACCAAGAAAAGGTGCCAAACCGTGCCTGCTGCACCCAAGACCTGACAATCACTGCTGAGAAGCTGCTGGACAATTGGAAAAACTCTAAAGAACCACAGAGGACCTCCAGGTTTCGCAAATTACCAGAGAACTCTCTCCAGAGTGGAGGTACCACTCTAAATCCACAAGAAACTAAAACGCCAGTGAGGTCCACTTCATTGACCGGATGCTAACTCCAGAACCGAATGCTGCAGCTGGACCAAACTTCACAGTGACAACCGCAAGGACAAACCCTGCCAGTGAGCCAGGTTTGGAAGCACGGCAGCCTCTAGCGGCTGAATCGTACCAATATCCTGGGTATTGGTCACCTGACTTCGGACACCAAGAAAAAGCACCCACCTGGGACCAAGAGGAAGCCCCAGTCGAAGGACTTCAGAAACAACCCATATCTCCTGCCAGAGTGCCCCCGTTGTCCTGCAAACGACCCTTGAACTGACCTACCTCCTACATCTGAGGGCATCCTTGCGCACCACTCCAGGCTCACCAATTCACTCTGCACCCGGCCGCCCTATGCCCTGCACCGAAGAATCAGCTGTCCCCACCCCTTGTGACCGCGACACTCCAAAGGGACCCCCAGGATCCACCTTTAAACTTACCTGTGCAGTGCTTTCCCAAGTAGTCCCCTGCTGTGGCCCTGTACCAGCTCCAGAGACTTTTCCCCGCTGTTCCCGCCGGAGCCGGGAGCTGCCCGAACTTCTCCAGCTGGCACAGAGTGCCCGCCAACAGCACCGATCAACCTGGCTGGAGAGGTCTGGCTGGGCAGAGCCTGGAGTAGGGGGTGCAGATGGCTCTTTCAGGGTCCAGGATGCCCTCCAACCTCAGCTCTGACGGGTTTGTACCAGGGCAGAGGGAATAAGGATGAGGAGCTGGTGCCAGGAGAGCAGGGAAGTGGGAAGTGGCGAGCTGAAGGTAAGGGAAGGGAGAAGCGGGAGAGTTGGGAAGGATGGGGAAAGGAGATGAGAAAAAAGGAGAGGCTAGGACCATCTGTGAAAGAGTAGAGGGCCCACAGGAGAGAGAGAGAGAGAGAGAGAGAGAGAGAGAGAGAGAGAAGATAAGAAGACAGAAACCAGAACAGGAGACAGATGGTAAAGTGAGTCGTGGAGCGGCTAATAATGGACAAACAAGAAGGACAGAGGACAAGACCCACCCTATCACTGCTTCATGATGGGGCGAAACCTCTATAGGACCAACGTCTATCACCTGTTGGTGAGCATTAATGTAATATTACACTGTCCACTGGTACACCCACTGCCTACAAATGTAACCGTGCTCCAAACGGGACTGAAAAGTGCTGGAAGACTTGTGATAAAGCGCCTCGCTGCAGCTCACGAAAGAATCACCATCAAGTGCACAAGCACATATTATTGTATTGTATTGTATACAATACACATTATAGGTTTCTTCAGGTGAGTGTTTAGAGCCAGGAGCCCTTGTGGAACACAGAAAAATACAACAAGTGGAGCACAGTTTCCTATGTTTTATTACATTCATTTTCCTTTTTATGTACCAGTTTATTCTAACTGAAGTACAAATCTATTTTAGCAGTGTTTGCTGCAGCATCCTCGCCTAGGCTAACTCTAGATGTTGGAATCATTTTAAGGTGGATTGTAAGGCGGATTGTCTTGCATGGCTCCTACTTTACGCAGTTTGTTTGAACACACTTGCATGTTTGGTCACAATGAAAGTTACTGCTATTTAGTCCTTTCCTGGAAGACTATGAGCTAATACTAGTGGTGGCTGGTAGCCTAAATATTTGGTTGCCCCACCAAATATTTAGGGTACCAGCCGCCACTGGGCAAACCACCTGAGCAGTGTGACTCATATTGACCCATACTCTACTAAAAACTGAGATTAAAATTCTGTTGAAGGTACTTGCGAACAGGCTTACACAAGTGATTGACTAACTGATAGACCTGGACCAGTCAGGGTTTATGCCCAAAAGGTCCACCCAACAGAATTTGCTTTGATTCTCTGATGCATGGCTCAGAGGCACAGGGTGGCGGAGCTGGTGGTGCTGCCTTCCCTGGATGCCAGGAGGGCATTCGACTCAGTTGAGTGGGATTTCCTGTGGGCAATACTGGTGAAGATGGGATTTGGCAATTAATTGTGTCATGGATCAAACTGCTGCACAGACATCCAACAGCCAGGATGCAGGTGAATGGGACACTGTCAGAGAGATTTCCAATAGGGTGCGGAACTCAGCAAGGGTGCCCACTGTCCCCACTCCTCTTCACGCTGGTCCTGGCACCACTGGCGTGCTGGGTGAGGGCAGACACCAAATTCAGAGGGTTCAGATGGACTGAGGGCTGGAAGTACATTTCCTTCCTGTATGCGGATGATATCCTACTGTACTTAGCTGGCCCCCTAAAGACTGTGCCCAGGACTATCGAAATGTTGGACACTTTTGGTGCATACTTAGGATATTTATCAACTGGCAGAAATATGGCATGTTTCTGTTGACCCTTTGGTGTCCCCCAGAGGACTGGGTGTGCCCATTAAATTGGGCCCCAGAAGGTTTTTGATATCTGGGGGTCTGGATCACGTGTGGTTCTGTGGCCTTTCAGGAATGTAACTTGGGTTGGGTGTTGAAGGGGTATTGAGGTGAGCACTAGAGGGGCCTCCCATTGTCCCTGATAGGCAGTGTGATCAACTTATACAGCATAACTCTGCCTAAGTTCCAATACCTGTTCCAAAATGTTATGTTTGACAACTCAGAGGATTTCTTTAAAATATGTAGATGTGACCACACGAACCCTGCGGTGGGACACCCCCCATCGCACTGTCGACCCTGACTAGAAGCTCATACGATTGGGGGGAGCGGGGTTTAATCGGCATACCTAATATTTGGCTATATTACTGGGCCAAACAATTACAGGTGGTCAATGACTTGACATTTGCCCACAGACCGAGGGGATATCTATGGCACCTGTAGGATGACCGCAGACCCATTCATATGTCACCTCGACAGACCTAGTGATCAAAATTTGGAAACCGGAGACAAGACAGATAAGGGTGGTGGGGGAAAACCACATTAGAGACCCTTTTGTGGGATTTGGTTAACTTTAGTACCCTGCATGGGCTGGACTGGGGATGGCAGTGGGACTTGATCGGGATCTTGAAATTAGGAGATATATGGGGCCCAGAAGCCTGCTCCCTTTCTTGGAACTGCAGCCCCAATATGACCTGAACACTTCACAACATTATCACTACATAGAGTTCAGACATGCACTCTGGGAATACCGAGACAAACTTTGCAACATCCCTGAGGAGTCATCGCCAGAATACTGTCTGTTGTTGTCCCTGCTCAACAGTATTGTGATCTCTGTCATATACAGGAAGTTGATAGCTAACTGCCAACCCTCTCTTGACAAACTAAGGGGACTTTAGGAGGGGACCTGGGTGAGCTGACAGATGAGGACTTGGTTGAGCCTTGCACAAACCCCCAGGAAGTGGCTACTAAAACTGGTTATCAGTTGATACAATTGAAAATCTTGCAATGCATCTACATTACCAAGGCCTGACATCTCCAAATGGGCAGGGTAGGTTCTTACAGGTGCCTGATGGGATGTAGCGACGTGGCACCCTGGTGCACTCTTTGTGGGCTTGCCCTCACATACAATTGTTCTATGAGGGCAGGAGCTGTTCCAGGAAAGTTGATAAGGTATGCAGTCTCTGGGAAGAATACATGAGCCCTGATGACTGACCCACAGCAAACTGCTGACTGACCTCACAGAGGTCCCCTCCCAGCTTCCAGCGCGATCGGAAGAGAAATGCTTTTGCATTTCTCTTCCAATCATGTGATTGGGGCCCTGAGAGGATTCAAAGGGAAGGAAATGAATTTCCTTCCCTTTGAAGTCTCTCAGAGCATTTTAGCAGCGGGATCGTGAAGCAATCCGGCTGCTAAAATGCCCACTAGACACCAGGGATTATTTTAATTTAGGGAAATTGGCATAAGGGGAGCAACCCCTAGGGCAAGGGTCGCACCCCGGGGCTTTTTCGACCCCCCCCCCGAGGGCAGATCGGCCTATTATTAGGGGGGGCAGAAACCTCTAGGCACCAGGGATCTTTATTTTTTTATTTATTTTTTTCCGTTGTTTTTTTAGAGGTGGGGAGCGACCCCTTAGGCAAGGGTCGCTCCCCTAGGGGGCAAATTATATTTAGGCCATTCCTGCAGATTGTCCTATTTTTATGATGCCAATCTGCCCCCAAGGGGGGGCAAAAACCACTAGACGCCAGGGAGTTTTTTTTTCTAACGCGAATTTCAAGCAAGGGGAGCAACCCCTTAGGCAAGGGTCACTCCCCTTGGGAGGCAAATTTATTTTAGGCCATTTCTGCCCCCCTGGGGGGGCAGATCAGCCTATTTTAATTAGGCTGGTCTGCCCCCAAGGGGGACAGAAACCACTAGGCACCAGGGATTTTTTTTTTTTTTTTTTTACAGACGGGGAGCAACCCCTTAGGCAAGTGTCGCTCCCCTGCGGGGCAAATTATATTTCGGCTATTTCGTCCCCCTTTGGGGACAGATCGGCCAATTTTTTCTACGCTAATCTGCCCCCAAGGGGGGCAGAAACCACCAGACACCAGGGACCTTTATTTTTTTGCATTAATTTCACACAAGGGGAGCGACCCCTTAGGCGAGGGTCGTTCCCCTGGAGGACAAATTTATTTTAGGCCATTACTGCCCCCTTTGGGGGTAGATCGGCCTATTTTTATTAGGCCGATCTGCCCCCAAGGGGAGCAGAAACCACTAGGCACCGGGGATTTTTTTTGTTGTGCCATTTTCCCGCAAGGGGAGCGACCCCTTAGGCAAGGGTCGCTCCCCTGGGGGGGCAAATTTATTTTAGGCCATTTCTCCTTCCCTTGGGGGAAGATCGGCCTATTTCTATTAGGCGGATCTGCCCCCGGGGGCGGGGGGGGACAGAAACCACTTAGGCACCAGGGATTGGTGTGTGTGTATGTGTGTGTTTTGTTTGGGGAGGCAGCCCCTTGGGCAAGGGTCGAATCCCATGGGGGCACATTACTGTTGGCCATATCTGCCCCCCTTGGGGGCAGATTGGCTTATTTTTGGAAGGCCCATCTGCCCCCAAGGGGGGGGGGGGGGGCAGAAAGCCCACCAGAGACCAGGGAAGATTTTTTCAAAATAAGAGGGTGGGTGTATGGCCATATCCCCACCCCAAATAAATGGGGACAACGTTGTTCTGCCCACCAGTGGGCAGATGGGGCAATTACCCCCGATCCACACCCTGGGGGGGGATGCCACGGAATTAAAAAAAAATATATATATAGTGGGGTAGTGGCTACCAACCAGTATGGGCCTGGTTATGCCCCCACCCCAACTGAAGGGGGTAACAGTCTTTCAGCTCTCCCCCGCACACTAAAACATCTTATCCCACAGCAAGCAAGAGGACATTTGATTATTTTGGGTTTTCGTTTTACATTTGGGCCATGAGAGCTTGGCTAACTCTCAAAATCATCCCACTTGCAATGGTGAGGGCTGCACTTTATGGACTCTGGGACGCTGCCATGTAGAAAAATCCACAAGACCTAGACACATCTGAAAACTAAACATCTAGGTGATTCCAGGGTAGTGTGCTTCACGGGCAACCGCACCATTTTCTTGCCCACAATGCCCTGCAAACCTCCAACTTTGCTGGAAATCACACATTTTTGTGACGGAACCTTCCAGAATCTGCAGGAATCCACAAAAATTCCTACCACCCAGCATTGTCTCATCTATATTGATAAAAATTCTGCTGCACTTGTCAGCCTAAAAATGTTTTTTTTCAAACTGCCCTTTTGAACCCGCTTTGGTTCCCCCTCAATTTCAACATGTTTTTGGCTCTTCCCTGTCACAGGCACTTGGCCCACCTACACAAGTGAGGTACCATTTTTATCCGGAGACTTGGGGGAATGCTGGGTGGAAGGAAATTTGTGGCTCCTCTCAGATTCCAGAACTTTCTGTCGCGGAAATGTGAGGAAAAAGTGCTTATTTGGCCATATTTTGAGGTTTGCAAAGGATTCTGGGTAACAGAACCTGGTGAGAGCCCCACAAGTCACCCCATCTTGGATTCCCCTAGGTGTCTAGTTTTCAAAAATGCACAGGCTTGGTAGGTTTCCCTACGTGCCGGCTAAGCTAGAGGCCAAACTCTACAGCTAGGCACTTTGCAAGAAACACATCAGATTTCAATGTAAAAATGTGATGTGTCCATGTTGCATTTCCTGTGGCTGGCATTAGGCCTAACAACGCAAATGAGGTACCATTTTTATCGGGAGACTTGAGGGAACACAGAATAGCAAAACAAATGTTATTGCCCCTTGTCTTTCTCTACATTTTGCCCTTCCAAATGTAAGACAGTGTGTAAAAAAGACATCTATTTGAGAAATGCCCTGTAATTCACATGCTAGTATGGGCACCCTGGAATTCAGAGATGTGCAAATAACCACTGCTTCTCAACAACTTATCTGGTGCCCATTTTGGAATTACAAAGGTTTTCTTGATACCTATTTCTCACTTTTTATATTTCACCAAATTAGTTGCTGTGTGCCCGGTATACAATGAAAACCCGTTGAAAGGTGCAGCTCCTTTATTGGCTCTGGGTACCTAGAGTTCTTGATAAACCTACAAGCCCTATATATCCCCGCAACCAGAAGAGTCCAGCAGACGTAACGGTATATTGTTTTTGAAAATATGACATTGCAGGAAAAAGTTAGAGTAAAACGTGGAGAAAAATGGCTGTTTTTTCACCTCAATTTCAATATTTTTTTATTTCAGCTGTTATTTTCTGTAGGAAACACTTGTAGGATCTACACAAATAACCCCTTGCTGAGTTCAGAATTTTGTCTACTTTTCAGAACTGTTTACCTTTCTGGGATCCAGCACTGGTTTCACACCCATTTCTGTCCCTAACTGGAAGAAAGCTGAAAACACAACAAATAGTAAAAATGGGGTATGTCCCAGTAAAATGACAAAATTGTGTTGAAAAATTGGGTTTTCTGATTCAAGTCTGCCTGTTCCTGAAAGCCACCGTTCCTCGCTTCCACCGAACTACAGCCGGAGACAGATCATTCTCCTACCTTGCCGCCAAGACCTGGAACTCCCTCCCCGTCCACCTACAACAGACCCAGGACCTGGCTGTTCGACCAGTAGCACCTTCCCCCTCCCCCACCACCCCTCAGCGCCTTGAGACCCTAGCGGGTGAGTAGCGAGCTCTACAAATGACTGATTGAATCCAAGACATACTTAAGGCACTGAATTTCAGAGACTTCGTGACATCGATAAACCTTGAAGATGGTAGACAGTTATCACTACCAATTTATGGTGCTCAACTTTGGCCTTAAGTCAGCAAAACTAGACATTTTTGCCAAGTGTCAGGCTCCAGCAGAAATTGAGATTTGTCGCTTGGAAATTCTTGTGTATCTTTACTTTGAGGTGTGGCTCATCAGAACCCCTTCATGGCACACCTGTGTCGAGGCATCTGCCACTCGATGTAGCTATTTGAGATTTGGGCCTCCCATTAAATGAAGCCAGTTCGTCCCCAATGCAAAAGTTAGCCATGGTGTTTCTAGGTGTGCAGTTTGAATTTTCCAAGGTTTGGTAACCTCCTGCCACTAAGGGTAATAAGCATACATTAGGAAAATACAAAGGCCTTCAAGGGTGCGTGCCGCCTTGTTTCCCTCTTGTCTCGGATTGTAATATTTGCCTGCAAAGGATCTAAGAGGAGTCAGGCTCCTAGTGGCAACAGGCAGAGGGTCGCTGGGACAACACAATCCAGGTAAAACAGTGCGCAAGAAAACCTATTTTTGGTGACAAAACAGTCAGTCTTTCGCAGGGCACAGTGTTGAACCCGATTGTTCCGCAGTTGCTGCTGACAACGAATGTGTCATTGAAAGACACCCACAAAGGTTGAGAAATCAGTGATCCAAAGAATCAAAGCTTCGCATAATCATATTGGCGCTCAGCGCTCAAGGCTTTTTGCCGTAGATAAATAGAAAAGAAGCCAAAATCCAATTGGACAATGTGGCCTGCTCGATCTACATCCGAATGTATGGAAGGACCAAGTACATTCTTGTCTCTCAAGAAGCTTAACAGCTGTGGCACTGGTCAAAGAACACACGCTGTCACTCACATTAGAACATATCCCCAGATAGCAGGGGGGTCTAGCAGATGCACTAAGCAAGCATATAACAGAAGGCCACTGATGGATGCTGCTGCATTCCAGGCAGCTGGATCCTGTTTGTCACTGCTGTGGGCAGTCCTCGTGAGACATATTCGAAACCTCTCACAAAACTAAGTGCCAGTTATTCCCTAGTGGGTGGTGGCTTCCACAGAACCAAGAGAGGTATTCTCAGTTTCATGAACAGGCCAATTTACATACATTTCCCCCCACATCCGGGTTGCACTGATCATTAGTTTAACTAGGAAAATGAAGCCACAGTCATGTGTGATACTGCTAGCACCAGTACGGGCCAGTTGGTACAGGTTATACGGCCTTCTGGAGCCCGACCACCCAAGCTCAAATTGCTTTTAAGACAGGCTAATAAGTTTTAAACAGGCAGATATTGCACCACAAACCATGGTTATCGCAGCTGACAGCTTGGCTGCAGAGGAGTTGTAATTTGGAACTTTTCACATTCTAGACAGTTGCATTCAAATCTCAACGGCTTAGGCTCCATCTCGAGATCTTATATAATTACATACAAAATATACTGTGTACGGGCTTCAATGCAAGATTAGACTCCATTTTCATAACAGTTAAACATTTTCTGCCATATCTGCTTCATTTGGCACATTGATGACTTCTTTACTCTTTTATCAGGATCCACCTCGTGGTAATATCCAAACACTAGAAGGCTGCACGCAACTCGTTTTCTTCATTAGACTGGTCAAGTTTATGAAGGACCTTCTCAGATTATAAAGTCTTGTCTGAAAACCAGCTCCAAATTGGGACCTCAATTTTGTTCTTGGTAAGTTGATGAAATAGCTATGTGGGCATAAAATAAACAAGTTCTATCTGCAATGAAGGTTGTTTTAAAAGTGCAATTAACTATGCAAGAAATCTTGAATTGCAAGTGTATTCAAAACAAGAACTGGCAAAGCCATCAGATCTTGCCTTTTGAATTTATTGGCTTTGCCATTGCCTTTTGGTGATGCTGAACAACAATGGCAAAAAAATGTGCAGCATGGCCAAAAGTTTTCTTTTAAAAAACAAAAGCTTGAAACACGAAGGAGACCACTAGATAGTGCACCGCTGGGGCGGATATTTGTTGGGGGTGGAGAAGCACATGAGGGGAAGAGCCAGAAACCGGTGCACTTTTATGGAGTGCTTAAGCAAAAAAGAAACCAGGATTGGCGAAGCCAATAGGTCTGGCCTTTGTAACCTATTGACTTTGCCAATGGTCAAATAATTAACTAAAAACAAAGAGGCATGTTTACAAACCCCTTGCGCCACATTAGCGTAATTTTGTTTACGTTAATGTGGCGTTAAGGAGGCATTTTCATCGTGCCATATTTACAAAGTGGCGCAATGCAAGCATTGAGCCAATTTGTAACCCCTTGCACGACATTATGCCTGTGCCAGGCATAATGTATGCAAGGGGCGTTCCCCCGTTAGGATTCCCAGAAAAATGGTGCAGTGAAATCTATAAGATTTCACTGCGCCATTTTTAGCGTCCAGGTGTTAGTGATGCTCCCGTTGTATTCAATGAGCCTCCTTGACTTTGGTGGATTTGCACCATAATTGTTGGTGCTAATCTATTAAAGCACCACAAATTATTAGTGTCAAACCTTTTGACGCTATTGGCCTAACATGTGTCATGGTGCACAGTATTGTAAACATGGCGCACACATGGTGTCGTTAGAGGGGCACAATGGCCCACAAGAAAAGTAATTCTCCCACAGCAAAAGCTTTTAAATTTTTTTTCTTCTGTTTTTTAAAGTGGTTGGTGGAGTGGAAGCAAAAGGGGTGTCAGACGCAATGGAGAGAGAAGCAGCGTATGGGTCAGAAGCAACATGGTATGGGTAGGTGTTAAGGAAGCAACAAGGGAAGGGCGGGTGCACACAGAAGAAGCAAGGGGAGACTGAGAGATGTAGAATCAAAACAGGTGCAGTGGGGGCTGGGGGGAGATGCAACATGAAGAAATATGGGCAAGCACATCAGGGAGTGAGAAGGGGAGAAGCATACAGAGGCCAGGCAGCAGCATGAGAGGAGAGCTTAGTACAAGGGGAAGGCTGCTAAAAAATGCATGCACTCTCTGTCAGTGGTTACACAAAAGAAAAAAGTAGTTCCCCCGACATCAAACTCTGATAACAAGCAAAACACACCTTGTAAAGAAACAGTCCTCTATGGGAGGGACAAACACAGGGTTAATAAACTGGAACACAAATAAGAAGCAGACAAGTGAGGGACAAGGAATGCTAACCAACGGTAAGGAATGAGCAGGCTCCAAGTGTCTGTGTTCATGGTAAGCCATAATGTGTATCAAATCTTGTAGGTTCAATATAAAAACTAGTTTTCTAAAAGTGAGCAGTTGGAGGATAGAAGCCAGCCAATCGGAGAGATAGAGGCTGTGCTCTGGGGAGGTACAAACACAAGATGTACAGGCTGCGAAAGCAAAACAATCACATAAGAAGCAAGCAAATCAAAGTGGCAATCAAGGGTAAGCAATGGGTGGACTGTAAGTTCTTGATAAATCCCTCAGTTACCCTTTTGCAAATGAACAGCTTGCACTGTCTGATAGGCTCAGCCTAAAAAGGATCATTTCCTTATATTTTGTAAGTATAAGGTGATCACAATGCCACAGGTGAACTCATCTTTTCATTTTAAACCAGAAAATAAATGTGCTTAGCAGTTGCCTAAATCCTTTGACAGAGAGTGCTACAGATGTGAGGAAATGCCTAAATATGTACTTGAACAAGACAAATGACATCAACAAACATGATTGACTGTTTGTTTCATGCATACATCAAACACAAAAGGTGATTGGAAGAATGCTTGCAATAAGTCTAACCACTGGCATTGGCTCTGAGTAGCATTCAAATCCATTTTTCTTTTTCCCAGCATGCCACCTTAGTGTGGACTGAGCCATATGCAAACCAGACTTGACCCTGCTCCCATATTAACAGTCCAGCCCGAACTGCTAGGCCACGTCCTCCTTAAACTGGATCATAAGCAACATAAGACCAGTTTCGTCCTGGTGTAGTTTGGTTCAAGTGTCACAGTGAGCATGGGACCCATGCCTGAGCATACCCTTGCCACTTAGTGTGGTATATCAACCACACAAAAGGTGATGGGAGGACTACTTGCAATAAGTTTAACCACTGCCAATTGTTTGGAGTAGCGTTCCAACCCATCATCCTTTTGGCCACCATGCTACCTCAGTCTGGACATATACAAATCAGCCTTTACCCTCCCTGAATAGTAACAGTGAGGCCCGAACTACTATGCCAGGTCCTCCATCAACCGTAACACAAGCAACCCAAAACCAGTTTGCTCATCCATGAGTCCCTTGCTCACTGTGCCACTGTAACTAAGCTACACCAACTGACAAGTCCCAATCAGGGTGAATTCGCATTCCTGCTGGTGGGCCCTTCCCTGGCACCCACTGAACCCTTTGGGCCTTTTCACTGGCTCATTTCCACCACTGGCTTATCTGTTCACTCTCAGTCCTGTGATTACACCGGTGCCAACCCAGGCTCCAATGGATTCTGTCCTGATGTTTTTTTTTTCCACCTGGAGCAGATGTCAGCCACTCACTAAGCCAGTGTCATATTGTGAAATAGCTAAAGTGCAGCCTCCAACTTTATATGCTCTCTGGCCTCATCTTCAGTGCTAGAACGTCAAGGGAATGGAGTGCAAAACATGCCACATGATGATGAGGAAGTGGACAGCATACTCCTCTCTCCTATATTGATGCTGAATTGCATCTGGACTTGCAAAATGCTGGTGCTCTAGATACTACTGCAGAGACTGAATTAGAATCTGCACCAGGACCACCCATGGAGGAATGTGACTTGTTTGTGGTGTTTGTCCCCGGACAGCAGAAAACTTCATCTACAACTCCCAACTATTGAGGTAAGACATCTTATTGACATAAATCTTGCAGTCTGGGCATGCTGTGTTGGAGTCTTTTGCTGCTATTTAACTAAGACTTAACAGAAATATTAATAACATTGTGGGTGGAGCGGTGCATGCTACCTCTAGTTAGTGACCCAGTAAATAGGCAGCACAGGGCCTGCCCCAAGAGACCCGGCCTTTATTGCTCAGCATTCAGCCACTGGTAAGTCAGTGATCCAAACATCCATGACTACAGTCAACCCAAAATGCGTTTCCTTCTGCACCATGAAATATGAAGTCACAGTACATTGCTGCATTTGGTAACATCACATTTTCTCATGCCAATCTGGCCCTTCTGCCCTACATGCAGTCTGTCTCCTGGGCCAATATACGCATACACTTTAAGATATAGCCAGTGAAGCCTTGCCTGCCATCCTTGAGAAATTCAGAAATTACATTGTCCAAACAAAATTCAGGGTAAACAAGAAGTAGCAAAATATGTTTTGAAAGCCAGTCTTGACATGACACAGTTGAAGATAAATGCATCCCTGTACCCCACTGACTGGCTGCTGAAGTTGAATTCAGTGCATTCAGTCCCAGAGAACCTCAGGATGATGATCACCCTTCTTTTGTCCCTGGAGGTTTCCATCAGTAAACCAAAATCCTTTCTGATGCCTGAGCAGAGTTCCTTTCTTCTGGGGCATTCTGGGCATGGTATTATTAAAAAAAAACACAAGCCTTCTTCCCTTGTCTGCTCAACCCAAATAGTACAGAACTCAACAGGTTATGGTAATACAGTTTTAGATCAAGGGAAAGGTTAAAGGCTTTTATTTAAAAAATCTCAACATCAAGCAGTACAGAATATGTGCCACGAAGGCTCAATTTGCAGAGTTATACTGAACAGCCAAAAGTCAATAAATCATCCTAAATCTCAAATGTGCAGCAAAATCAATACAAGTCTGACAGCTTCCCTCGAAACACGGAAAGTCTGCAAGGAAATCTGTCAGATTCACAAGAAAAACAGACCGCATCCCTGGTAGAAAAGGAATAGTCTCCATCTCACCTCCAACATCAATGGGTTCTTATGCGCAATTTACACATACTAAATGAGTTAAAAGCATTTCATGATCATTACTGAGCAAATCAGAAGCGTCAACGTCAGACTCCTCATGCTAACACTATCCCATTTCTAAGGAAACCTTGAGCAGCCTCAGCAGCACATCAGCATAGGAAGTTCAGCAAAACACGACATTCAGAAAACAGTGGGCCATACACCAGTCAGAGTGCTAATCTATAGGCAAAATCACCATGGAAAAGTTCTTGGACTATCGCAACATTTAACAACATTATTTATGGGTTATTGGTAAGGGCAGGTAAGTACCTACACTTAGCAATATGCCACTAAACTCCACTTAGGTCCACATAAATGAAACCCAGCTCAACCCTTGGTAGCTTAGCAACAAGGCTTAACTACTTAGGAGACAAAGCGTAAAGCATTCAAATATCACAAAACAGTAATTAAATAAAACACAGGAAACAGTTTCAAAATCCGAAACCAATTTATACAAATAAGAAATATTGTTTGCTTTAAAATGACACCAAAAAGAATAAAATCGAATAAAGGGTACTGGAGATATGATTTTTTAAAGAGTTAATGCTTTTTAGTGCTTAGAAACCAATAGTGCCAATATGGTAATCTGGCCGCACCTCGACCTGGGCAAAGTCAAAGTTTAAGGCTGACTGCGATGGAGCCCTGCTCGGCTACAGCCAGCGGGAGGTCTCGGTCAAAAGCTTACCTTAAGACTTAGTCGTTTTTCTGGAGATTTTCTTCAGCGGGGCCAAGTCGCCAGTCCAATCCGACCTCCTGGAACTCTTCTCGGATACGTGGGAGGCCTTGGTGGAGATTTTTACCTTTGGACTTAGTCGTTTTTTCGAGGTGAAAATTCTTCGACCAGGGCAAAACTGAATCTTGAGCAGACGTCCCTGGAGTCCTCTTCGGATACACCGCCGGGGAACTTCCGGTGAACCTCCGACGTTCGGACTTAGTCACTATTTTCGAAAACGTTCTTCACCGGGACGAACCTGCAAGTCAGGCCGGTTCGCGGTTGAGGCAAGTCAGCTAGAGTTGCTGCAGGGCGGGTCGGTCTCTTTATGGAGGCTTTTCCCAAAAGTTCTCAAAATTTCTCCAAACTTCTGAATCTTCTCCCAGTTGTTCTTTTAAGGTTCTTTTGAGGTCCACAGCTCACCCCAAGGTTCCAGAAGCTCTGCGATGCTTCTCAAGGGTGCGGACTACAACTCCCCGGAATTCACCTGCTGCAAACTCCAATTTGGCCACTGGACAGTGGTCAGCTGGTCAGTTTCTTTAGGAGCTGGTGCAGAGGCCTCTGTTTAGCAATTTGTCACCTGTAGCAAACAGGGAGTCCCTCCTTGAACCAGTTGAAGCCAGGCAAAGTCCTTCTTGTGGTGAAGCCCAAATGTGCAGTTGGTGCAGTCCTCCAGAGAGCAGTGTCCAGGTGCAGGTCAGGGGTCCAGCAGGGCAGTCCTTCTCCTGTAGTTCTTCCTCTTAGGGATCTGATAGGTATCTGAGGTGTGGGTGCATGTCTGCCAGTTTTATCCTTGCTCCTGGGTGAAAAACAGGGGGGTCCTGGTTCTCCAATCAGGTGCACGTTCCTTCCCCCTGCGGTGACCACTTCCTGGGAAGTGCGGCAAAAATCAATCCCGGGGAGCAACAATCTTCAAAAATCCATCATGGCTGAAAATGATGTTTGGAGGTTACATCTGGTTGAGCCCACCCACTGGTGTGGCTAAAAACCCTAAACACACCCCTCTCCTAATCTAATGAAGGGGGCACCTAATGTCTGGGTTTGCAGGATGTGAGGGAAGTGCAGGGTTGCTCCAAATGTCCTTCCCTGCCTTTGAGGACCAGTTTGGCAGCCCTCCCCCTTCCGGCTTCCCCATCTGCTGAGGGAAGATCTCCTCCCTCCAGGCACATCTCTTTGTGTTGAGCCCAGGCCGCTTTACACCTCATTAACGCAGCCTGGCCAGGCTGCCAGAGACTGACCAATCAGAGCAAAGCAGCAAAAACACTGCAGGGCTGAAGTTGGCAACTTTTTAGGTAAAGTTTAAAACTCTTCACCTGAACACGTTATATTAAATCCAACAATTTTAAGTAACAATTAATTTGATACCAAACTTAAGGTATCTAACACTTAAGGGGACTTTATATATTAAAATAAAGTCTACCTATTCTAGCCTATGGAGGCCGTTCACTACAACGAGGGAAAAACACATTTGGCTATTTTACTTCAACGGGGCTTATAAAACTATTTTTATAAGGTCGCTGCTTATAGTTACATGGCACCCAACCCTAGGGGCACATGGGGCACACATTAGGGGTGACCTATGTAACAACGAAGTAGTTTGAGACTGTGGAAGTACTTTTAATTCCAAACTCGAATTTGCATGCAACTTTAAAAGCAGGCAGCAAGGCAGGCCTGCCTTTAAAATGACACTGGGCACCTCAGCAGTGCACCTATGGGTGCACTACCTAAGCTGGGGTCCCTAAACCTACATGCCCTACCATATACTAGGGACTTATAGGTAGATTAATATTGCCAATTATAATTTGCCTAATTTGCATATCCACTTTACACAGAGCACTGGCCCTGTGACTGGTAAGCAGTACCTAGGGCACAACCAAGAGTCAGTAACCACCAGTATCTGTCCAAAAGGTTTGGGGGTGACCAGGGCAAAAAAGTAGGACTTTCGTACAATGTTACATGCACATTTTGGAGAATCGCTGAATGACATTTTGCTTCCAGTTCTGCAAAACCTGTTAGGAGACACAGAAAACCTGATGAGCAAAGACAGAGAGAAACTGCATCCATATGACCAATATGGCAGTTTTCACTAAAACATATCAATAAACTAAATTCTAAGACACATATAAAACTTGTTTCAACTGCAAACATATTAATTCATGGTCTGCGACTATAATTCATCATAAAAATAATTAATTATCTTATATTCATGAGAAGAGGAAATGAAGAACCTTGGTAGAAACAGATGTAAGGAAGAGTTCCATGGTAGGGTTGGAAAGCCTGGGAACCAGAGGATGCAAATGTCTTGCTGTAGATAAGTGACAAAATGTCTGAGAGATGTTGTTTAAGCTATATGCACTGCAATATTCAGCTTTACAACTCTACTTATGAAGACTTCAACAAAGGTACTGATGCTGTTGCTAGGTGAAATCCTAACACCCAGAAAGTCAGTTATCTTTGGAGAGCATCTTCAGCCTTGACTGATGTAAAAGGATAAAGAAGTTGAAGATGTGGAGGAGTTGGTCCTTGGTGTTGGGAGCATGGTATATGTGAAACCTAGATGGAGAGGGTGATTTCCTTTTTGGATCAGTTTCACTAGCAAGAGACCACGTTGTCAGAGGCTCTGGCAGCTTGCTGATGGAAAAGGAGCCACTCACACAGAAGGCTCTGGCACAGTTAGCACAACAGTAGTTGGCACAGTGGCAGAAGGCTCAAAGGTTGAAAAGGTTGATGGTGATCGGTCTGAGAGGCGGTCTAAGAGGCGATGGAGAGGACAAAATATTTACATCAAGTGAAGGACAGTAGGCAAAGGAATATTTCAAATCTGAAGCTGCAGGAATCCTCCTCCTCTGAAGTCTTCTGACCCACACTACAGACAGATTCAGCCTTCTCAATGTCAGAGGTGGTGTTGAATGTTTTGAAGTTAAGTGTCTTCAGATCTTCAATCTCGAACACCTCAGTGTTGATCCTGCCCTTGGTGGAGAACAAGTGGAGACTATCCCCCATCCTCAACCAGAAACAACATTTTTCATACCTACATTTCCCACTTAAGGAGTCCACAGTTAAAAAGGAGTGAGCTATGGTAGAGAGAGCACATGCTCCATGACCCTCAGAGCTCCCTGACGTCAACTCATGTCTCCTATGGCAGTCTGCTCAAGTCCGGGGAAATGAATAGTCCCTTTGTGGTTGAGGGCCCACGTTGACATCTTCTGACAGTGCAGAATCTGATCTTTTGCAGCAACACTGGGATCTACAGTAATTGGTAACTTGAGTTGGATAGATGCCTTTTATTATACCTTAAAGGGACCTAAACTTGATCCATTTCTTCCTGATGTGCACGCTGTTCAAAACCATACAGAAAAGTTAACTGTGCCCGTGGCAAAGCTTTAATGGTTCAAAAATAAAACAAACAGCAAAACATCAGATAGCTTAGCATGCAGAGGATCTAGCTGACCAGTCCTCACACCAGGCCACAAATTTCCCCCAATGCCTCAAAGTGATAGATTTAGGGGCATATTTACAAGCCCCTAAGCCAATTTTTGTGAAGCTCAGGTAGCGCTGTGCGCTGCACCATATTTACAAGGTGGTGTTAAGCCACTTAACGCCACCTTGTAAATACGGCCCTTTCACACGCAGCACGTTGGGGCGTGCAATGGGTGTTGCTGTGGGCATTTCACAGCAACACCCATTGCATTTTGACACTGCCCTAGAGTTACAAGAAATCGTAAATCTGTGGCAGCGCCAAAATGTAACGCCACCCCAGGAGTGGCGTTAGCATGGCAAAATGAGGAGAAATGCTTTCATTTCTCCTCATTTGTTGCTCTTTATATGTGTGCTGTATTCTGCAGCACACATACAAAGAGCAAATAGCCATTGAAGATTGTCTTTGTGCAGGAAGGTGTTCCTTCCTGCACAAATACAATCCCCACCGCAATGCAGCCATCCTTGTACCATGGCACAAGGATGTCTGCGTTGGCGCTAAGCAGCTAATTTAGCTCTGGTGCAGGGGGAATCACATGGATGCAAAGTATTTTTGTAAATACGGCGCATCCTTGCGTATCAGAACAGATGCAGCGCTGCCTATTTTGGTGAAGAACTACGCTGCACCAGTTCTTTGTAAATATTCCCCCAAGTCCTTTAGGAGATCTAGCTGAAAGCATCACATCCAATCCTTCAGCATATAATCAAAAATGCTCAACTGTCATCACACAAGCCCCATGCATTGAGCAGGGCCCTGCCCTGTTGCTGAGATAGGATGTCCTCTGGAAGAGGCAGACAGACTGGAGGTAAAAACTAATGGCTCAAAAGGTTTGGATATAATACTCTCCAGGCCCAATCCACTGTTATCAAGATGACTTGAGCTGGCTCTGCCCTGATCTTCCTTAGAACCTGAGGTAGCAGAGGAAATATGTGCAGAAGCTGTACACTCCACTGCAGACAGAATGCGCCCATAAGGTTTTTTTCCTGGCAGGAACTCCAGCATGCAGTAATCGTGAAACTGTGTATTCTTGGTGGTGGTGAACGTGCAATTTGTGGTCTGCCAATTGATGTATGCTGAGCTTGACCAACCTGGTGCTGCATGACCTTGCCAGATGATTGACTACCGGGGGACCCCCTAATGAGCCAGCCATATCCAAATGTACAGTGCCTCCTGTTACAAGATCCAAGACCCCAGACTGCTCTACTTGTTGCAGTACCACAGGTGGTTCTGTTGTTCAGCAGCACCTCCACCAGCCTTCTCTTGACGGATGTGAGAAGCACTTTCAGAGTCCAGTGGACGGTAATAAGCTCCAAAAGACTGGTATGAGCTTTAGTTTCATTGGAGACCAGATACCCCTGATCGCTACCACTCCAAGTTGACCATACCAGCACTGGGAAAATGCATCTATCACTACTGTGAGCACTGGTTAGAGTAAGGATAACGGCCTCCCACATGACAAACTGGTGTCCACCTGCCACCACTGAAGGTCCTGGGAAGTCTCTTTCAAGATGCAGATGTAATGCAACAGGCAGCCCCAGTGCTGCGATAATTGAAATTGGAGGCTACGTAGCAAGGCCCACATGTTCCAGCGGGCACAAGGGACCAGGTGGATAAATGAGGCTAGGAGTCTAAGAAGCCTCAGAAAATTTATCACCAGAACTCAGGATTCAGTCCAAAACAGAGGAACTTGTAGTGAATGTCACAGACTGGGGTTTGAAAGGCCCTGAATAATACCATGCCCAGAATGCCCCAGAAGAAAGGAACTCTGCTCAGGCATCAGAAAGGATTTTGGTTTACTGATGGAAACCTCCAGGG
The DNA here is from genome assembly GCF_031143425.1 of Pleurodeles waltl. Taxonomy (NCBI): domain Eukaryota; kingdom Metazoa; phylum Chordata; class Amphibia; order Caudata; family Salamandridae; genus Pleurodeles; species Pleurodeles waltl. Next base: position 443,557,067 of record NC_090443.1, on the reverse strand, counting down.
ACAAAAGAAGGGTGATCATCATCCTGAGGTTCTCTGGGACTGAATGCACTGAATTCAACTTCAGCAGCCAGTCAGTGGGGTACAGGGATGCATTTATCTTCAACTGTGTCATGTCAAGACTGGCTTTCAAAACATATTTTGCTACTTCTTGTTTACCCTGAATTTTGTTTGGACAATGTAATTTCTGAATTTCTCAAGGATGGCAGGCAAGGCTTCACTGGCTATATCTTAAAGTGTATGCGTATATTGGCCCAGGAGACAGACTGCATGTAGGGCAGAAGGGCCAGATTGGCATGAGAAAATGTGATGTTACCAAATGCAGCAATGTACTGTGACTTCATATTTCATGGAAACGCATTTTGGGTTGACTAGTCATGGATGTTTGGATCACTGACTTACCAGTGGTTGAATGCTGAGCAATAAAGGCCGGGTCTCTTGGGGCAGGCCCTGTGCTGCCTATTTACTGGGTCACTAACTAGAGGTAGCATGCACCGCTCCACCCACAACGTTATTAATATTTCTGTTAAGTCTTAGTTAAATAGCAGCAAAAGACTCCAACACAGCATGCCCTGACTGCAAGATTTATGTCAATAAGATGTCTTACGTCAATAGTTGGGAGTTGTAGATGAAGTTTTCTGCTGTCCGGGGACAAACACCACAAACAAGGCACATTCCTCCATGGGTGGTCCTGGTGCAGATTCTGATTCAGTCTCTGCAGTAGTATCTAGAGCACCAGCATTTTGCAAGTCCAGATGCAATTCAGCATCAATATAGGAGAGAGGAATATGCTGTCCACTTCCTCATCATCATGTGGCATGTTTTGCACTCCATTCCCTTGACGTTCTAGCACTGAAGATGAGGCCAGAGAGCATATAAAGTTGGAGGCTGCACTTTAGCTATTTCACAATATGACACTGGCTTAGTGAGTGGCTGACATCTGCTCCAGGTGGAAAAAAAAAACATCAGGACAGAATCCATTGGAGCCTGGGTTGGCACCGGCGTAATCACAGGACTGAGAGTGAACAGATAAGCCAGTGGTGGAAATGAGCCAGTGAAAAGGCTCAAAGGGGTCAGTGGGTGCCAGGGAAGGGCCCACCAGCAGAAATGCAAATTCACCCTGATTGGGACTGGTCAGTTGGTGTAGCTTAGTTACAGTGGCACAGTGAGCAAGGGACTCGTGGATGAGCAAACTGGTTTTGGGTTGCTTGTGTTCCGGTTGATGGAGGCCCTGGCATAGCAGTTCGGGCCTCACTGTTACTATTCAGGGAGGGTAAAGGCTGATTTGTATATGGCTGAGTCCAGACTGAGGTAGCATGGTGGCCAAAAGGATGATGGGTTGGAACGCTACTCCAAGCAATTGGCAGTGGTTAAACTTATTGCAAGTAGTCCTCCCATCACCTTTTGTGTGGTTGATATACCACACTAAGTGGCAAGGGTATGCTCAGGCATGGGTCCCATGCTCACTGTGACACTTGAACCAAACTACACAAGGACGAAACTGGTCTTATGTTGCTTATGATCCAGTTTAAGGAGGACGTGGCCTAGCAGTTCAGGCTGGACTGTTAATATGGGAGCAGGGTCAAGTCTGGTTTGCATATGGCTCAGTCCACACTAAGGTGGCATGCTGGGAAAAAGAAAAATGGATTTGAATGCTACTTCGAGCCAATGCCAGTGGTTAGACTTATTGCAAGCATTCTTCCAATCACCTTTTGTGTTTGATGTATGCATGAAACAAACAGTCAATCATGTTTGTTGATGTCATTTGTCTTGTTCAAGTACATATTTAGGCATTTCCTCACATCTGTAGCACTCTCTGTCAAAGGATTTAGGCAACTGCTAAGCACATTTATTTTCTGGTTTAAAATGAAAAGATGAGTTCACCTGTGGCATTGTGATCACCTTATACTTACAAAATATAAGGAAAGGATCCTTTTTAGGCTGAGCCTATCAGACAGTGCAAGCTGTTCATTTGCAAAAGGGTAACTGAGGGATTTATCAAGAACTTACAGTCCGCCCATTGCTTACCCTTGAATGCCACTTTGATTTGCTTGCTTCTTATGTGATTGTTTTGCTTTCGCAGCCTGTACATCTTGTGTTTGTACCTCCCCAGAGCACAGCCTCTATCTCTCCGATTGGCTGGCTTCTATCCTCCAACTGCTCACTTTTAGAAAACTAGTTTTTACATTGAACCTACAAGATTTGAGACACATTATGGCTTACCATGGACACAGACACTTGGAGCCTGCTTATTCCTTACCGTTGGTTAGCATTCCTTGTCCCTCACTTGTCTGCTTCTTATTTGTGTTCCAGTTTATTAACCCTGTGTTTGTCCCTCCCATAGAGGACTGTTTCTTTACAAGGTGTGTTTTGCTTGTTATCAGAGTTTGATGTCGGGGGAACTACTTTTTTCTTTTGTGTAACCACTGACAGAGAGTGCATGCATTTTTTAGCAGCCTTCCCCTTGTACTAAGCTCTCCTCTCATGCTGCTGCCTGGCCTCTGTATGCTTCTCCCCTTCTCACTCCCTGATGCGCTTGCCCATATTTCTTCATGTTGCATCTCCCCCCCCCCACTGCACCTGTTTTGATTCTACATCTCTCAGTCTCCCCTTGCTTCGTCTGTGTGCACCCGCCTTTCCCTTGTTGCTTCCTTGACACCTACCCATACCATGTTGCTTCTGACCCATACGCTGCTTCTGTCTCCATTGCGTCCGACACCCCTGCTGCTTCCACTCCACCAACCACTTTAAAAAACAGAAAAAAAAAATTAAAAAGCTTTTGCTGTGGGAGAATTACTTTTCTTGTGGGCCATTGTGCCCCTCTAACGACACCATGTGTGCGCCATGTTTACAATACTGTGCACCATGACACATGTTAGGCCAATAGCGTCAAAAAGTTTGACACTAATAATTTGTGGTGCTTTAATAGATTAGCACCAACAATTATGGTGCAAATCCACCAAAGTCAAGGAGGCTCATTGAATACAAACGGGAGCATCACTAACACCTGGACACTAAAAATGGCGCAGTGAAATCTTATAGATTTCACTGCACCATTTTTCTGGGAATCCTAACGGGGGGAACGCCCCTTGCATACATTATGCCTGGCACAGGCAGAATGTGGTGCAAGGGGTTACAAATTGGCTCAATGCTTGCATTGCGCCACTTTGTAAATATGGCACGATGAAAATGCCTCCTTAACGCCACATTAACGTAAACAAAATTACGCTAATGTGGCGCAAGGGGTTTGTAAACATGCCTCTTTGTTTTTAGTTAATTATTTGACCATTGGCAAAGTCAATAGGTTACAAAGGCCAGACCTATTGGCTTCGCCAATCCTGGTTTCTTTTTTGCTTAAGCACTCCATAAAAGTGCACCGGTTTCTGGCTCTTCCCCTCATGTGCTTCTCCACCCCCAACAAAAATCCACCCCAGCGGTGCACTATCTAGTGGTCTCCTTCGTGTTTCAAGCTTTTGTTTTTTTTAGAAGAAAACTTTTGGCCATGCTGCACATTTTCTTGCCATTGTTGTTCAGCATCACCAAAAGGCAATGGCAAAGCCAATAAATTCAAAAGGCAAGATCTGATGGCTTTGCCAGTTCTTGTTTGAATACACTTGCAATTCAAGATTTCTTGCATAGTTAATTGCACTTTTAAAACAACCTTCATTGCAGATAGAACTTGTTTATTTTATGCCCACATAGCTATTTCATCAACTTACCAAGAACAAAATTGAGGTCCCAATTTGGAGCTGGTTTTCAGACAAGACTTTATAATCTGAGAAGGTCCTTCATAAACTTGACCAGTCTAATGAAGAAAACGAGTTGCGTGCAGCCTTCTAGTGTTTGGATATTACCACGAGGTGGATCCTAATAAAAGAGTAAAGAAGTCATCAATGTGACAAATGAAGCAGATATGGCAGAAAATGTTTAACTGTTATGAAAATGGAGTCTAATCTTGCATTGAAGCCCGTACACAGTATATTTTGTATGTAACTATATAAGATCTCGAGATGGAGCCTAAGCCGTTGAGATTTGAATGCAACTGTCTAGAATGTGAAAAGTTCCAAATTACAACTCCTCTGCAGCCAAGCTGTCAGCTGCGATAACCATGGTTTGTGGTGCAATATCTGCCTGTTTAAAACTTATTAGCCTGTCCTAAAAGCAATTTGAGCTTGGGTGGTCGGGCTCCAGAAGGCCGTATAACCTGTACCAACTGGCCCGTACTGGTGCTAGCAGTATCACACATGACTGTGGCTTCATTTTCCTGGCTAAACTAATGATCAGTGCAACCCGGATGTGGGGGGAAATGTATGTAAATTGGCCTGTTCATGAAACTGAGAATACCTCTCTTGGTTCTGTGGAAGCCACCACCCACTAGGGAATAACTGGCACTTAGTTTTGTGAGAGGTTTCGAATATGTCTCACGAGGACTGCCCACAGCAGTGACAAACAGGATCCAGCTGCCTGGAATGCAGCAGCATCCATCAGTGGCCTTCTGTTATATGCTTGCTTAGTGCATCTGCTAGACCCCTCTGCTATCTGGGGATATGTTCTAATGTGAGTGACTGCGTGTATTCTTTGCCCAGTGCCACAGCTGTTAAGCTTCTTGAGAAACAAGAATGTACTTGGTCCTTCCATACATTCGGATGTAGATCGAGCAGGCCACATTGTCCAATTGGATTTTGGCTTCTTTTCTATTTATCTACGGCAAAAAGCCTTGAGCGCTGAGCGCCAATATGATTATGCAAAGCTTTTATTCTTTGGATCACTGATTTCTCAACCTTTGTGGGTGTCTTTCAATGACACATTCGTTGTCAGCAGCAACTGCGGAACAATCGGGTTCAACATTGTGCCCTGCGAAAGACTGACTGTTTTGTCACCAAAAATAGGTTTTCTTGCACACTGTTTTACCTGGATTGTGTTGTCCCAGCGACCCTCTGCCTGTTGCCACAAGGAGCCTGACTCCTTTTAGATCCTTTGCAGGCAAAGATTACAATCCGAGACAAGAGGGAAACAAGATGGCACGCACCCTTGAAGGCCTTCGTATTTTCCTAATGTATGCTTATTACCCTTAGTGGTAGAAGGTTACCAAACCTTGGAAAATTCAAACTGCACACCTAGAAACACCATGGCTAACTTTTGCATTGGGGACGAACTGGCTTCATTTAATGGGAGGCCCAAATCTCAAATAGCTACATCGAGTGGCAGATGCCTCGACACAGGTGTGCCATGAAGGGGTTCTGATGAGCCACACCTCAAAGTAAAGATACACAAGAATTTCCAAGCGACAAATCTCAATTTCTGCTGGAGCCTCACACTTGGCAAAAATGTCCAGTTTTGCTGACTTAAGGCCAAAGTTGAGCACCATAAATTGGTAGTGATAACTGTCTACCATCTTCAAGGTTTATTGATGTCATGAAGTCTCTGAAATTCAGTGCCTTAAGTATGTCTTGGATTCAATCAGTCATTTGTAGAGTTCGCTACTCACCCGCTAGGGTCTCAAGGCGCTGAGGGGTTGGGGGGGGGGGGGGGGGGAGGGGGAAGGTGCTACTGGTCGAACAGCAAGGTCTGGAAGCGTTTCCTGAAGGTCAGCAGGTCCTGGGTCTGTCGTAGGTGGACGGGGAGGGAGTTCCAGGTCTTGGCGGCAAGGTAGGAGAATGATCTGTCTCCGGCTGTAATTCGGTGGAAGCGAGGAACGGTGGCGAGGGCGAGGTTTGCAGAGCAGAGTTGACTGTTGGGAGTGTAGAAGGTGAGTTGCTCATTGAGGTAGGCAGGGCCGGCGTTGTGGAGTGCTTTGTGAGCGTGGGTGAGGAGTTTGAAGGTGATCCTCTTATTGACAGGGAGCCAGTGTAGATCTCTCAGATGGGCTGAGATGTGGTTGCGGCATGGGATGTCGAGGATGAGGCGTACAGAGGCGTTGTGTATAAGTTGCAGTTTATTCTGGAGCTTGGCCGTAGTTCCCGCGTAGAGAGCGTTGTCGTAGTCCAGTCTGCTGCTGACAAGGGCCTGGGTGACCATCCTTCTGGTTTCGGTGGGGATCCACCTGAAGATGTTGCGGAGCATGCAGAGGGTGTTGAAGCAGGAAGATGAGACGGCGTTGACTTGCTGGGTCATGGTGAGCAATGAATCTTAAGTTGCGTGCGTGGTTGGTGGGCCTCGGTGTGGTTTCTAGGGTGGCTGGCAACCATGAGTCGTCCTATGCGGAGCGGTTGGAGCCGAGGATGAGGCTTTCCATCTTGACTGAGTTTAGTTTCAGGTGGCTGCTCTCCATCCAGTTGGCGATGGCCTTTACTCCGTTGTGGAGGTTGGCTTTGGCGGTGGCAGGGTCCTTGGTGAGTGAGAGGATCAGCTGGGTGTCATCGGCATAGGAGATGATGTTGAGGTTGTGGGATCGGACGATTTTGGCGAGCGGTGCCATGTAGATGTTAAAGAGGGTCGGGCTGAGTGAGGATCCTTGGGGAACATCGCAGATGGTCTTGGTGGCTTCAGAAAGGAAGGGAGGGAGGCGGACTCTTTGGGTTCTGTCAGAAAGGAAGGATGTGATCCAGTCCAGGGCATTGTGGCTGATCCCCTGCGTCGTGGAGGCGTGTGCGAAGCGTGTGGTGGCAGACGGTGTCAAAGGCAGCCAAGAGTTCTAGGAGGATAAAGGCCACCATTTTGCCTTTGTCGAGCATGGTCCTGATGTCGACGGTTGCGGCGATGAGGGCGGTCTCGGTGCTGTGGTTGCTACAGAAACCAGATTGAGAAGTGTCCAGCGTGTTGTTGTCTTCCAGGAAGTGGGTCAGTTGGCCGCTGACGATTTTCTCGATGACCTTCGCTGGGAAGGGGAGGAGGGAGATGGGCCGGTAGTTCTGGAGATCTCTTGGGTCTGCTTTAGGTTTCTTTGGTAGGGTGTTGACTTCGGCATGATTCCAACTTTCCGGGAAGGTGGCGGTCTTGAAGGAGCTGTTGACGATCATACGGAGTTGGGGGGTGATGAAGGGGTTTGGTTTGTTGAAGACACGGTGGGGGCAGGAGTCGGAGGGTGAGCCGGAGTGGATGGTGCTCATGGTTTTGATGGTGTCCTTGTCATTGATGTGGGTCCAGGAGAGCAAGAGGTTGGTGTGGCTGGGGTCCAGTGCGTCTGGGTTTCTGGTGGCAGCGGCGGTCGTGGGGATCGAGGCATTGAAGCTGTTGTGTATGTCTGTGATCTTGCGGTGAAAGAAGGTGGAGAGGGAGTCACAGAAGCCTTGCGAAGGTGGGGTGTCGTTAGAGCAGGACCTGGGTTTGGTGAGCTCCTTAACGATGGTGAAGAGCTCTTTTCTGTCGTGAGCGTTGTTTTCGATGCATTCCTTTTAGAAGGATCTCTTGGTGGTCCAGATGAGCTGGTGGTGCTTGCAGATGGCGATCTTGAGGGCGGTGTGGTTGCTCTATGTTTGTTCGTGGCGCCATTTCTTCTCGATTTTTAGGCACTCCCGCTTGGAGGCCTGATGGTCAGGGTTGAACCAGATGGCCTTGGTGCTGGTGCGGCTGTTGGAGGGTTTCCTGATTGGCGAGGGTGTTGGCGCAGTTATCTATCTATTGTCTGTGTTGGGGCGGTGGTGATGGGTGGCGGGGCTTGGGCAAGGGTGGAGATCAGTTGGTCTTCAGTGATCTTGTTCCAGCTGTGGCGGGGGATCTGTTGTGGGTGGTGGTGCGTGGCGGGTTTCTGGAAGGTGAAGTGGACGCAACTGTGTTCGGTCCAGTGGAGTTCGGTGGTACGGCTGAAGGTGACGTGGCTGCTGGTGGAGAAGACGGGGTCGAGCGTGTGGCCGGCGGAGTGGGTGGGCGTTGTGACAAGTTGTTTGAGACCGAGGTTGGTGAGCAGGGCGGTGGAGTTGCTGTTGTTGGCGTTCTCGAGGTGAAAGTTCAGGTCGCCGAGGAGGATGTAGTCTGTAGAGGCGAGGGTGTGGGTGCTGATTATGTTGACGAGTCACTGACCTGTGGCCGAGGGCTGGGGGGTCTGTAGAAGAGAGTTCCTATGAGGGTGGTGTTGGCGTTGATGTAAATCTGGAAATGTAAGTGTTCTGCGGCGTCAAGGGCGTCCTCGGTGTTGGTAGAGATTCTTATGGTGCTCTTGTGGACTATGGCGATCCCACCTCCCAGTCTGTTGGTGCAGTCTCTGCGGGTGATCTTATAGCCTTCAGGGATGGCTATGGCAATGTTGGGTTCCGAGGAGGGGTTCACCCAGGTTTCGGTTAGAAAGGCGATGTCCGGGGATGATGAGGTGAGTAGGTCCCAGAGTTCAACGGCATGCTTGTGGACGGAGCGGGTGTTGAGGAGGATGTAGCTGAGGGGGTTGTATTTGGTTTTGCCGGGATGCTTGGCGGCTTGGGGGCAGGTGAAGTTGCAGTTTTGGCAGGAGAAGGGTCTGTGGGTGAGCTTCAGGGTGGCTTGGAAGCAGGTGGCAGAGTGGCCTGTGTTGAGGGCGTGGAGGTCGTTGGCACTGTAGCAGCGTCAGGCGGCCTGGGGAACCAGGGGGTCTGGTGCTAGGCACGGTCCAGGCGCGGACGGGCGCAGATTCTGAAATTCTGTTTTAATACTGGTTTATACTCCTTAGGTACAGAATCTGACATCACCCCCAATATTCTTCACTAAGAATAATCACAAATAAAAAGAAATCCCTAGCACTGTTTCCTCATTGAACTACTTTTTTGAAAAATCTTTCATATCTCCTGTAGAGGCTCAGCCCATGCTGTTTTCATTCCTTTTTCGGAGCCCACATGTATTTATTCCAAAATGTTTGCAGTCCTTTTCTGCCACTCTCTTAAGTAATACTGGGCAATCCTTCCCATTGACGATTATGCACAGAGACACATGTCAACCTAGGCTGATCTACACCTGTGGAATTACAGACAGCATACCTCTTCCTGGCTGATCAAGTATTTTACTATCAATAGGATCGGCGCTAGTGGCACAGCTGGTACATTTGGGAGAATCTGTAGCCTTAATATTCTCTGTAGTGTCAAAAATAACTACACAAAAAGGAAACTTGGTCAAAGTACTTTCGACCAGATTCACTAAGCATTCGCATTGGCCTTGCGTAATGCAAGGCAGCACAAGTTCTTAAGTGACCTTTACAAGTCATGCAACTCAAACAAAATACTTACCTTCAGTAGTCCTTTATCTGGTAGAGAGTAACTAGCTGCAGATTCCTTACTTTACAATTATCTCCAGGCGTCAAAGTGGATCCAGATATTATTGAGCAGTACACCTGCGTACCGATAAATGGCATCATTTGTTCCGCATCAGCTGCTTCATCCACACCACATGTGGTGTGTGCAGGGCCTATATAGGCGTCACCCCAGCGTACTGTCATTTGTTTCTTTTTGCGACTTTCCACACCAGAAGCACAGAGCCACCTAGGATGCTGATGCACTGAAGAGCAGTGCTAAGGGTCCCAGAAGGGTAACCCTATACCAGGATCAGTTAGCACAGTGGGGAGGATGGAAAGTCTGTAAGGAATTTGCTGATTGAGAATCTCTACCAGATAAGGCATTACAGAAGGTAACTTGTACATCTAATAGAGACTTCTAGCCACTGATTGCTCACACCTTAGAATAGATACCCAAGCAATAACTCCCTGAGGTGGGTCTGTGAGCAGATAAGACCAAAAGCTCGAGTAGGACTAAGCATGCAAAATGCCCAGGACAGACCTGACTGTTCAGACTAAAGCTTAGTAATCTTATGCAGTAATGCCCACATTGCCATCAGAGATGTCCAGAGCAGGGACCCCACAAGCTAAAGCAGCATTGGCTCTAGTGGAATAAGCATGCAAGCCCTAATGGATTTGCTTTTTGGCAAGTGCGTATCAGATTTTTATGCAGAACACTATCCATCATGAGATGGTTCAATTTTGCACATCCTTTCCCTTCTTGGCCCAACATACCCAACGAACAGTTGATCGTCCACCCTGGAACTCTTTGGTATGATGAAGGTGCAATGTTCTTTTCAGCTCCAGGCAGTGGAGTCTTTTCTCTGTTTAGAAGGGTGAGATGGAGCAACAAAGGTAGGCAAGGTGTGAAAGGGTGTTACAACCTTCAGAAGGAAGCAAGCACGGGTCCTAAGAACCAGCTTGTCTGAATAGAGAGTTGTGTAAGGAGGATGCCCAGGGAGTGCTTGCAGTTTGCTGACCCTACTCACCAATGTAATGGCTATCAGAAAAGCTGTTTCGATGGTGAGGAGGTGAACTGGGCAGTTGTGCAGGGGTCAAAGGGTGCGCACATAAGAAATGTCAAAACCAGTTTGAAATCTATTTGGGGCATGATCTTGGAGGGAACAGATGTTTAAGTCCCTTAGGAAACTTCATCACGACAGGTGATTTAAATTAAGTTTGGTTCAGCAACTACAAGAAAGCCGAGATTGCTGACAAATAACCTTGAAAAGTACTTAGAGCACAGCCCTGCTGACCAGAGAACGAACAAACAATAAAACTTGGTAGAGGGGTGCGGAAAGAGGGTCAATGTTCTTGGATGCACAACAGGTCACAAACTTATCCCGAGGACAGGTGTATACTTTGTGGAGAGCTGCCAGAATAACATCACAAACATTTTAGAGAAAGGTCGAAAGCTGTCACCTGTTGTCACTCAAATTTCATGCATGAAGGAGAAGGTTATGCAGGTTTGGGTGCAAGACTGTCCTGCTGCTGTGACACAAAACCCTGCCAATGAGGCAGCCTGATCGGAGGACCAATGCTCACGCTCAGTTCAGGATACCATACTCGCAAAGTCACAAGAATAACTTGGGCCCGGTTGTTCCTGATCTTCTTGAGAAATCTAGACAGGAATGGTATCGATGGAAAGGCATACATGATGCCTGGAATCCGCCAGAGACAGAAAGTGTCTCTGACTAACAGCCGCACTGGAAACTCCAGCAAGCAAAACTACTGACATTGCACATTCATAGTGATGGCAAACCGATCTAACCAAGGCTTTCCACAGTCTTGAAAGAGACTTTGCACCACCTCTGGATAGAGATGCTATTCGTGACCTGGTATCGACTGCTTTGTTTATCTGCCCTAGCGTTTATACAGCCTGCCAGGGCCTGAACCACGAGGGACATTCCCAGATGTCCCAGCAATGTCCAGAGGCTCAGGGCTTCTTGACAAATGGCCCAAAACTCCCACCCACCCTGTTTGTTGCAGTATCAGATAGTGGTGGCATTATCCTTAAATACATGTACCAGGCTTCCCTTGTTCGAAGGAAGAAAGGCTTTCATTTTCAACTGGATCGCTCGAAGCACAAACTAGTTGATGTGGACCCTGGACTCCACTCTGGTCTCCACCTCTCCCAAGTGACAGCCCCATCACAGAAGTGATGCATCTGTCACTATATAGTCAGCTCTGCTTGGAGAAAGGAGAGGGGTCTACTGCTGACCTAACTGAAGTACAACAGCAGCCAGTGCAGGTCTTTTGCATTTCCTCCAAGATCTGGACCAGGTCAGAGAGATTCTCCAGCATTGTAACTTCATGTCCCACTGCAGAGCCCGAATATGCCATTGGACATGCATCACTATCAGGATGCAAGAGGACATGAAGACCAACATCTTCAGCCGGTCTCACTGATATCCAAGCTAGAGGCTGAAACATTAGAATCATAGTCTGATTATCCTGCACTCGCCATTCGGGAGGATCAGCCCGAAACTGCTATGTGTCCTCAACAACTCAGATGAAAGAGAGCACCTGAGTGGTAGTTAGGCAGGAGTTTGGCAAATTTATAGTGAACCCCAGCAAACGCAGGTGGTCTGACACAGTCAGGAGGTGGGAGACGACAGCCTGGTGCAAGCCCACCTTCAACAGCCAGTCGTCAAGGTAGGGAAAGATCAGAACCCCTGACCTCCGCAGAAGTGCTGCAACAATCACCACCACTACCTTGGTGAACAACTGAGGAGCACTGGTAAGGCCAAAGTGAGGCACAGTGAACTGATAGTGATCTTGGCCCACCGTGAACCACAGGTAATGTCTGTGGGCTGGCAGGAAGGGGATATCAACATGTGTGTCCTGGATGCCCAAAACTACTACCCAGTCTCCAGGGAAGACAGGTCCTGAGCTAGGGTGAGCACCTTGAACTTCTTTCTTCAGAAAGAAGTTGACAAGGCACAGGTTTATAATAGCACAGAGGCATCCTTTCTTCTTGGTTCTTGGACACCAGAAAGTAGCAGAGATAGCATCCACAACCTACTTCTGATGACAGCACTCTCTTGAAGGCCTCTTTGTCCAAAATGGGCAACAGTTTCTGACGGATTAAAGCAAGATAGTCCTCCATCAGCCAGTCATAGATGGGTGTCATGGGTGGGGGGTATGGGTTCCAGAAAGGGGATGAGGTTGCCTCTATGGACCATTAATAAAACACCTGCACAATGTTATGGACTACCACTGGGGCAGAAGATGGCGGCTCCTGACCCCCACTGGGCGCTAATGCTGGTATAAGGGCAAACTAAAGTGGTTTTGAGGCTGCTGCTGCCTTGAGGATAGTGGGATGGGCCAACCACCCAGCTAGTGCTCCAGTGTGATTTATGGGAACCGCATCCCCATCTACAAAAAGGTTTGAAAGCTTGCTGGCCTTAATGGCTGGGGTGAGAAAGGACGTGGTTGGAAGCCTCTCCCATAGCCTTAGAAGGGGCAAAAGGCAGTCTGGAGTTAGTGGGGCTGTGGACAAGCCCAAAGACCTGGCCGTAGCTCTGCTGTCTTTGAAAAGCTTCAGTACTGAGTCTGCCTTTTGGCCAAAAAGGCAAAAACTATCAAAGGGCATGTGTATGAGGGAAGTTTGGACATCCCCTGAAATGCTACTGGTGCTCAACAAGATGTATCATCCAAGTGCCAATGAGAAGGCAATCGCTCTGTCTAGTGTTCAGTCCAAATCTGATGGTGAACTTAGCTGCATCTCGCCTGTCCGATATAGCTTGGTGAGTATGGCTCGGGCCTCCTCTGAGACCATAGGCAGCACTTGCTCAACCAAATTCCTCTCAGTGTGTATCGGCCTAAAAGGCATGCGGTGTTCACAGGTCACAGTACTAGGCTGGCGAAAGAGATCATCCCCTTACCAAAGGTATCTAGCTTTCCGTGCTCGGTCAAATAGTAGGGAATGCACTTAGGTTGATCCTGGAGGTGAAGGCTTGGACCCTTCCCACCCAAGCTCTCTGGGGTGAGGAAACTGGGTCCCCAGGAGCAGGCGATGACAGTGGGCAATTGTCACATGCAAGAAGCACCCGCACAGGGCTTGGACCAGGCCCCAAATAGGACATCAGTGAGGGCTTCATTGAATAGGAGGGTATCCGAAGAGGTAACTCTCGGCTGAAACACCTCAGTCAAGACTTTTGTCCTGACTACCAACAAGGGCAACTAAAGGTCTAGGACCTCATCAGCCTTCCACACCATCAGTGGTAAGGAGCTTCCCTCCATTGTACCCACGGTAGGAGGAGAGAGCAAGACACTGTCCCTTGAGGTGTCTAATCCACTGGCAACAACCAGTACCTCATTGCAGTTATCCTCTGGTTCATCAAGGGAGTGATGGAACGAACAAGGGTCCTCAAACACCTCCCAATCCTTTCCCTTCCCAGCTCCCATAAAGCTGAGGGCACAGCTTCCTACTCTGATGGCATGATGTTAGTCAAGCCATAGTACATGTTGGGTGACACTGAGCTGGCTTCGTTTTGGAGTCTAGAGTGACAATGGTGGGCCAGCGGCAACAGCAAAAGAGTGGGTTCTGAGTAAGGTCATGGCCTTACGGGTGAAGTGCTCCAGATCCAACACCAGATCCATGGGGCCTGGCTGGCACTGTGGATGAACAACCAGCCAGAACCCAGTAGGAGCCACTCCCAAACCCAGGGGCCCAAAGGCCCTCCCGTGGGGTCAGGTCACCTAAATATGAGGTGCATGGCCTTATTGAACTCCTTGAGTTGGGCTGGGTTCGCTCCAACTCCAGGAAACTCTGGGAAGTGCAAAGCAGACCTAGGCACAGGGTCCACGGAAGAGCAAAGCCTTGAGTGGTGTTATTGTCTCTGTGCCTCATCCAGTGACTTGGACCAGTGTGTAGTAGTAGTAGTAGTAGTCCTTGATTTCTTCCAATTTTTGTGCTTGTGGGACTTACAGGATGTTTTAGACTCCAACAGTGATGGTCCGGATTGGGGCACTAGCAGACCTCGGGACCATCTACAACTAATCACAGCGCAGAGAGCCAGCCGATAAGAACCTGTTGCCTCGGACTACCCGAGAGGCGACAAACAGTTTCAATGATTTACTGTCTGGCTCCCCGCATTGTGATTAGTTGTAATCACAGTGCGAGCAGCCAGACGGTAAATCATTGAAACTGTTAATTATGAGAGACATTTCAGTGACTGCGAGCAACACTTCCTTGCAAGCAAAATCAAGGTCAAGATGGGGGAACCATAAATAAATATTGATTGAATCCTTTACCCCCTGTTGTACACCAGTGACACCTTGTGGCCTTTTGTAAACACTACTTGGAGCTTACCTAGCAAAATGAGTATCCAGTTTCTCACAGTTCAAGATAGTTTTACCACACTTCAGGACTTGCATGGCAATATCAGTCACTGTTGTAATGTAGGAAAATGTCCCCTTGACATGTATATGGCCAGGTAGAGGCAAATCATAGCCCCCTTTGTAAACTACTTTAGTAGCATGACTTCAACACTGCTCATCCAATTTTTGTACTGTCTCTGGAGAGCGCATAGAGAGCAATGGGTCATGTATGTCAAATAAGTGGGCTTCTATGTAAAAGTGTGTGGATGAGGAATACAACTGCGGCAACATTGCTATGGCACAAAAACAGAGTGTGTGTGTGTGTGTGTGTGTGTGTGTGTGTGTGTGTATATATATATATTACAGAAGCATCGTTCAAAATTTGCTACTTGCTTGCCAAACATAAGAAGCCATTCACAGACGCAGAGCTGATGAATAAACGTTTCCTTTCAGCAGCTGAAATTTAGTTTGAACACTATAGCAACAAAGCCAGCATTTTAAAAGAAATCAATGTATTACAGCTATCGGACTCCACTTGTGCACGCAGAATAGAGGCAAAGGGTGAAAATGCGCAGGAACAGGTGATCAAAGCAGTCAGAGTCACCGATCTTCAGCATTGCCATGAATGAGTCCACAGATATATCTATGTGGCCCAATTATTAGTCTGGGTGTGGTATTGGGACCAATAGTTTCACCCCAAAGAAGAGCTTCTGTGCCTTCTACCACTGCAAGGGCATACAAGAGGAGAAGATATACTGGACAGCATCTGCAACTACTTTGAAACATATCGCATACCACTGGACACACTTGTCACCATCACAACAGATGGGGCTCCTGCCATGGTAGGCTATGACAGAGGCTTTGTATCTCTGCTTTAAAAAAAGAAAGCTTACCAGACAGACTGTGATAGACTACTACTGCATAATTCATCAGGAAGTTTTGTGTGCAAAATTAAAGCACCAATACCTGAATAACGTCCTAAAACTTGCAGTGAAAATTGTTAACTGTATTTGTGCCAAAACCCCTAACCATAGATTTTTTCAAAGCTATGCTGCAGGTTTCTGAAGCTGAATATATAGACCTCCTGATGCACACTGAAGTGCGATGGCTAAGCACAGGGAATGTTCTGGAGCGGTTCATTGCTTTACTTCCTGAAATTGAACACTTTGTAAACAGTAGGGGTCAATCATTCCCAGAACTAAAGGATGTGAAATGGCTTTTATTGCTCCGTTTTCTTTCAGATGTATCGCACACTTCAATGCTCTCAATTTGATGCTGCAAGGCAAGCAACAGCTTGTGTGGTCCATGATGAATGGTATTCACTCATTTGAAAGTAAGCTTGTGTCTACTTCCCCCACTTCCCAAAACTGTTGGCTGTGACTCAGTTTCCCAATGCTGCCCACGCTCAACCTTGGTGATTATCTTGCAGAAATTTCTGAGTAGAGAAAAAAAAGGTGATTTTCTCAATTCAGAGCCCTCACCCCTCTGTTCCGGCTGGTTGAAAACCCAAGGATGGTGAGTGCATGAAATCTTGATGTTATTTAAATTATTGGCATGAAAAGGGAGCAAGCGCAAATGGAGCTGATAGACATGCAGCACAATTCAGCTCTCAAAGTATCTTTTGGGGGGCAGGCACCAGAGGAATTCTGGAACATTGTGCATTCTGACAAATGACCTGTTCTTTTTACAGTGGTCAAGAAAGTAATTTGTATGTTTGGGTCAACATGTTTGTGAAAGATTGTTTTTCACAATGGCACTGTTGAAGAGTAAACTCAGAAATAAGCTAACAGACTTACATCTGGATCAACCATTTCAGATATAGTACCAGATTACAGGACACTAAATAGGAGACATGAAGTGTAAAATAAGTTCTTAGTATATATTTCTTTCCCAGTGCTAATGCAGGACCGTTAAACAGATAAAGCTGACAGACTATAAAGAACAAAAAAAGGTCTTGAGCTTTTTACGTAACTTAAGTTCTGAGTTTTTTGATCGAAGCTCCTGTGGGGAGGAATTCCATAGATGACCCGCCTTGAAGGCAAAAGACCTGTCTCCCAATCTTACTTTATTAAACCGAAGTGTATTGATCAAAGAGGCGAAGGAAGATCTCAGTGATCTCTGGGGGTTGTAGGGAGTTATAATAGATCTATGAAAGGCCGGACCCCTATTGTGGAGTGCACGATGCATGTAACAGGCGGCTTTAAAGGTAATGCGCTGTTCAATAGGGAGCCAGTGAAGGGAACACAGAGCAGATTTAGCCGAGTGGTGTCTTGGGGTACCCGTTAGAAGGCTGGTAGCAGCATTTTGCACCACATGTAGTCTCTTTAGCCCATAGGAAGGAGAACTGAAGAACAAAACATTCCCATAGTCTAGGCGAGACAGTATCAGGGCCTGGACAATGAGCCTTTTAGCTACAAAGGGAAGAAATGTGAAAATCTTCCTACAGGTCCTCAGTAAATAAAAACAGATAGCCGCCAATTTCTTCGAGTGGCATTCCATTGTGAGGCAAGAGTCCAGCCAAAATCCTAGACTCTTTATGTTATCTTTGGTCAATGGAAGGTCATTTAGTCCAACTGAGACTAAGGCAGGGAGCTTCAAACATGAAAAATTTCCTACCAACATAACCTCAGTTTTTTCCTCATTTAATTTGAGTTTGCTGTTCGCCATCCATTTAGCAACATCGGATAGGCATGAAGAGAGAGTGGTAAAATCTGAGCCGGTCCCAGTAGAAAAAGAAAAAAACAATTGAGTGTCATCAGCATAAGACACAAGAGACAACCCATGGGGTTCCACGATCTTTGCCAGGGGGGCCATATAAATATTGAAGAGTGTAGGGTTTAATGAAGAACCCTGTGGAACCCCACAGGTCAACAGGAAGGTGTCAGAATAATAGGATTGATCCAGGACCTGAAAAGTTCTTTGACTCAAATATGAGGAAAGCCAATTGAGGCAGGTACTTTTAATTCCCATTTGACAGGCTCCGCGAAGACCTACCGTGTCAAAAGCGGCACTTAGATTCAATAAAACGATTGCTGCATATCCGCCAGCATCCACACATCGTCTAGTGTCTTCAGTGACAGCCAACAAGGCTGTTTCGGTGCTGTGAAGCGGTCTAAATCCCATTTGGGTATTATGAAGAAGATTATGTTCCTCTAGAAAACCTGAGACCTGAGAGTTGATATGTTTCTTGATTATTTTAGACACAATGGGAAGAAGAGCAATTGGTCTATAGTTAGATAGTGAAGCTGTGTCAAGATTGTTTTTTTTTCAATAGAGGCTTAACTACTGCATGTTTCCAGTGTTGTGGGACATGCCCATGTAACGACGAGTCATTAAAAATGTTCATTAGCACCGGTGATATAACTTCGGATCCTAGGGCTAAGATAGAAGGAGGGGAAGGGTCCAGAGGAGATCCGGATTTTATGGAGCCCAGATAACTGTCTACGAGATCTCTAGTCAGAGGCTAGAAAGCTGAGAATGAGGCTCGAGGGGGCTGATCGTCAGAATGAAGGACAAACTCATCCTCAGTGCAGGAGTTACTAGGAAGAGTTGCATGGATGTCAGCAATTTTCTTTTGAGAAAAACATGCGAGGTCATTACTATGTGCCAGAGAGCCCTCTACTGTGTTCTTGACCGGAGGAAGCTTAGTCATTTCCTCAAAGATAGAGAAAATCTCTCTAGGAGAGTGTTAGAATCGTTCGATCCTGGAGGTATAATGGGAGGCTTGTGCCGCCTTAATTTCCAAATGGAAAGAACAAGTCATATTCCTATAATCTCTTTTGAGACCAGGATCATATGATTTCCTCCACTTTCTCTCCATCTGCTTACATTCTTTTTTTAGATCCAGCAGATGGGGAGTAAACCAAGAAGTTTTGAGCTTTCTGAAAGGTCTTAACCATAGTTTTAGTGGGTAGAATAATATCTAGGGATTCCAGAATCCATTTGTCAAAACCCTCAGCTGTATAGTGTTGGGGGAAGAGTGGAGGAGGCAAACTGGTTTGTTAATGTGTCCATCCAGTTGTTCTTCTTTAGCTTTGACCACTGATGTCCCATTAATTTAGCACAAGGCTGATGATTTACAGGAGGTTGGGTGGGGAGAGTAAATACAATAAAAAAATGGTCCGACCAAAGAAAGAGGAGCCTGGGCTAGTAGTTTAGGGAGATTACTAAAAGCTAGGTCGATTGTATGACCATGAAGGTGAGCGGGGCGAGATATCAGTTGTGTTAAATCCAAAGCTGCTAAATCTGTAAGTAGGGTTTTGGCTAGAGCGTTGTGAGGTTCCTCTACCTGAATATTAAAATCCCCTAAAATGGTACAATTTGAATATTTACAAGCAAACTCTGCCACACAATCAAGCAGAGCCTGCACAAAACTACAATGGGGTCCCAGAGGACAGTAAATTAAGATACCAGAAAAGTTGGCATCAATTGTCAAAAAGAAGGCCAGGCTTTCACAGTCTGGAATACAGAGGGGGTGAGAACGACAATTAATAGAATTCTTATAAATTATTCCAATCCTCCTCCTCGTCTCTGAGGTCTATCTAGGTGCTGCAGGGAGTAATTTGAGGGAAGGGACATAATTATATCAGGAGTGGAGTCCTTAGAGAGCCACGTTTCTGTCAAAAACAGAGCCTCTGAGGCATAGTCATTCAACAATGAATGAATATATAGTTTGTGTGCAGGTAAGGAACGACAGGTAAGCAGCAATAGTCTGTTCTTTCTCCAGTCTTATATTCGCAGGGAATATAGACTGAGGAATCAGTTGATGAGAATCACCAATTGAAGGCAAATAAGTTAGAGGGGGATGGGGTTTACGCCGGTATTGGCCTGGAGTCTCTGTTTTGTTATTAAGGGCCATAAGAGATTGCCTGAAGTAGCTTAATCTCTCAGGAGCTGAGCTTATAGCCTTTCCTGGCCCTGGGCAGGCGCGGACGGGCGCAGACGGGCTTGCCTTTGGCGTCCGCTTCATGGGCTCTATTATGGGCACAGGAAGCAGGAAACAACAACTAGGCCGCACACAAAGATGGCGGTTCTAGTTGGAACAATGAACTGCTTGGAAAATGGCCGCCGGAATGGGCAAGCAGTAAACAGTGAACATGCCAGAAAATAGAATTCCCTGAGGGCCCAGGTGTCTCTGAACATGGGCACCAGGTCCTCTGGGAGATATGAGTGTTCAAAATATTTAAAAACAAAATGTTTATAAAATGTAGAAATTATTTAAAATACAGATAATTTAAGAGCAAATGCGAGCGTGCTAACTTAAAAAAGCAGAGCATTACCATGCAATGCCTCTTAAGAACGTTATTGTATGATAATTAAAATGTACTGTCAAAAAATCTAGCTCTGTACTTACATCTGGCATTGAAATACAGCACTGTCTAGTAGTGTTTTTTTTTTTTTTAACACCATTAGCCCCACCCCTTAGCCCACCCCCCACAGGACCATCGGTACAGTCCTCGGCCACAAACCAGACTGTAATTTTGGCCCAGGGCAAAATGTTTGTGAGTACACATGTTCTACAGGAACAGCATCGCAGGATCGTTCAGGGTGACAAGGTGCTTCAGGGAACGTTTCCTCAGTTCCTTCAGGTTCACGGCCCTGCAGTCCAGGCAGGCTTTGGGAGTCATGGTCCCACTGCAATCACCACAAACAAGCCATGTGTACGTCTGTCACAGACGTCCGCCTGTGACAGGCACCACAGTGTTTAAACCAGTTGTTCTTTTTTGGGTGACATCCCTCACACACCAGGAGAAAGGATTCTCAAAGAGTGCAGGGACAAAGTTTAAAAAGAAAAAAAAAAGAAGAAAGTCAGAAAGTGACTTGGGTTACTCTTCCAGATCTGCACTGACTGCTGAGGAAAGAAAATAACTGATGTCATTGCACCTATATATGAACCATGCACATCACATCCAGCGCGGAAGATGCCACCTACCAGCGCGCAGCGGTACTGCTCAACAATTTCCAGATACAGTCTGACACCTGAGGATAATTCTAAGGTAAGGAATATGCTGCTAGAAGTCTCCATCAGATGATATTTGCATGGGCTTGTGTCACTTTCACCTGCAAAGTAATGCAACACAGCACCTTGTGCTGCATTGCATTACCCTTTGTTCAGGAGGCCTAACATGAGTGGAGCATGGGCATTCCTGTGCATCTTTCTCACTTTCTTTCTAACTAAAGGCATTCTCATTTCTGTCATCCTTTCTACCTAAACCCAAAACCTCAACTACCTTTTTATACTTTCACCATTATCACATAATTTCCCTCCTTTCTTTCCCCAAATATCACAGCTCATGAAGGAAGCAACTTACAAGAACATTTCTCTAGGACAGTGAAGTGTTATAACTTGTGATCACAAATATCCAAAGCAAAGCTAAATGAGTCACTCGCACAAGCTTTGACCTCTACCTTCATGCAATTCCCCCTTACTTTCTGTAATTAACTCCAAATAATTATTATATTATTGCACAAGAGACATTAGGTTCAAGCAAGGGTATATCCGCTTCCTCCAAGTGATCCTACTAAGAAATTGGCCAATAAGAAACACTAACATACTATGTGGGCTGCAGAATGCAGCCCACATAGAAAGAGCAAAAAACTAGGAGAAATGAAAGCATTTCTCTTCATTAAGCCACGCTAACGCCACCCCTGCGGTGGCATTAGATTTTGGCACCGCCTCAGGTTTATGAAAAGTAGTAAATCTGATGCAGCGTCAAAATGCAATAAGTGCGGCTGTGGCATGCCCAAGGCAACACCCATTGCACGCCTGATCCACACACAATGCTGCGTGTGAAGGGGTCATATTCACAAGGTGGCATTAAGCCACAAAAAGTGGCCACCTTGTAAATATGCCACAGGGCATTGCAAGACCGGAGAATCACCAAAAGTGATGCTCCTGTGGCGCTAGCGGCTCTTAAATATGCCTCCTGAGGTCTTAAGGTTTCAGTATCAGCTTTTATGGCCTGAAGTACTTCATCCACATGCTTTCTAATCAACTCTTGCTCATGGAGTTCTACGAACCTGTCAGATCTCACATCCCGAGTTAAGACCCTAGAAGCACGAGCAGAAGACGCCGAAAATCGAGCTTGCAGAAGCAATATCCGACTGGTGGGTCTCCCTGAAAAGGCGGAGCAGGGGGGCGGTGAGTATGGAGACCTTCCTGGAACAGTGGCTACGGGAGGTGATGGCACCCGAGGGCTTGTCGCCCTTTTTTGCAATTGAAAGGGCCCACAGAGTACCAGCTAGACCCCTTCCCCCGGGATCAAGACCTCGCCCGATTGTTGCCAAACTGCTCCATTTCAAGGATAGAGACTATGTTCTGACCCAGGCAAGACTAAAGTGGGAAATAAAGCAAGGGAACCAACAGATGGTATAGTTTCTTACCTGTAACTCCAGTTCTCTTGTAGGGGTATTTCCATGATAGTCATAAGCGTAGAATAATTCCCTACCCGCCTGCGGGGACCCCGGAGCACTTTTTCCAATATCACTTCTTAATTGTCCCTGTTCGCCTCCCTTCAGGAAGGCCTGTCAAGACACATAAGAATGTTCCCATGCAGCCTATAGGAAGGGCTACATTGTTCAAGCTCCTGCATTCAGATTAGCCTGGAAGTAAAAATATTAAATGTTTGCTAAATAAAAGTCATTTTCCAAACCAGCTACTTCCAAAAACTTCTTTTATTTCACAAAACCCCTATAAAGGAGTGCAGAACAGTGTAGTTCACAGGCTGCCATTAGAATTGAAGAAAAGGGATACTGTGCCTTTAAGAACAGCCAGTCCTCCAGTATCCCATCATGCCTAGAGAGAGGATGTTACCTCAGTTCTTTTTGCAGGTAGTTACTGGCTGACAATCAGAATAAACGTATCAAGACCTCTAACTGCTCCCCCGGGGAGGAGGGAGGGTTGCTTATGACTATCATGGAAATACCCCTACGAGAGAACTGGAGTTACAGGTAAGAAACTATACCTTCTCACGTAGGGGATTTCCATGTATAGTCATAAGCACAGAATAGAATACCAAGCCCATCCCCCACGCCAGCAGAGGAGCAGTTAGGGCAAACCATACATATGTTCTCAAACAAACAGGTTTCTCAGCAAAGCATGGCCTACACGAGCATCTGCTCTAGCGTCCAAATCTAAACAATAATGTTTAGTAAATGTGTGAACTGATTTCCACGTCGCAGCTTTACAAATATCTGCTAAAGGAACATTGCGCAATAGAGCAGTGGTAGCCGCTTTTCCTCTGGTGGAATGAGCTCTGGGCCTACCCTGTAAGGTTTTCTTAGCTAGTTGATAACACAATAAAATACAAGAGACTATCCATCTTGCTATTGATTGCTTGGAGGTGGCTAAGCCAGTTCGAACAGGTCCGTAATTAACAAACAGTTGTGTAGTTCTCCGAAAAGGAGTGGTCTTATCTAGATAAAACTTCAATACTCTCTTAACATATAGGGAATGGAGAGCCCTCTCAGCTGGAGTGGAAGGGTTTGGAAAGAACGTGGGCAAGGCAATCGACTGGTTAATGTGGAAGGATATGACCTTAGGTAGAAATTTCGGATGTGTCTGTAAGACTACTTTGGAAGAATGACATATTGTGTAAGGTTCATGAGCACAGAGGCCCTGGATTTCGCTGACCCTTCGTGCTGAAGTGATTGCTACTAGAAAGGCTGTCTTCCAACTGGAGGGATGCCTTGTGGATGGGTTCAAATGGGGCCTGCATTAAACGTGAAAGGACCACATTAAGTTCCCATGGTGGTGAGGGGCGTCTAATTGGGGGAAAGACCTTCTTTAAACCATTCTAGAAAATATTTGATCACTTGGATTCTGAAGAAAGAGGTCTGTGAAGGAGTCTTTCTATAAGCAGTTAATGCTGCTAAATGCACTTTAATGGAAGAAAGCTGGAGGCCTGATCGTCCTAGATACAAGTAAGGCAGAATAACATCTTCTTTGCAAGATGTAGGATCTATCCCTTTAGAGGAACACCAAATGTAGAATCGTTTCCACTTAAAGGAATACGCTGACCGCATAGATGGCCTCTTCGCTTCCTTTAAAATGTCCATACAATCCTGTGGCAGGTTGAGATGACCATACTGGAGTAGCTCAGGAGCCATGCCACCAAATTCAAAGATGAGAGATTGAGATGCCTCATTTGTCCGCCAAACTTCGTCAGGAGGTCCGGCCTGCAGGCTAGCCTGAGAGGTGGCTGGAGTGATCTCTGAAGAAGATCCGGGAACCACCACTGTCTCTGCCACTCCGGTGCAATGAAGATCATCGTGGCTGATGTCATGGATAGTTTGAGGAGGACTGCTGGGATCAGCGGAATCGGTGGAAAAGCGTACAGAAATCTGTTGGACCAGTCTATCCACAGAGCATTGCCCTGCGACTGTGGGTGGTAAAATCTGGCAGCGAAGTTGCAGCATTTCCTGTTTTCTTCTGTGGCGAATAGATCGATAGAAGGTGTGCCCCACAAACAGAAAATGTCTCGAGCGACGTCTTCGTTGAGCACCCACTCGTGGTTCTCTTCCAGAGCTCTGCTGAGGGCATCCGCTCGACTGTTCTGAACGCCTGGCAGATGGGTACCCACTATGTTCTATTTTCTGGCCAGGAGCCAGTGTCAAATTGTCTGGGATTCCTGAGATAGGATTCTGGATCTGGTGCCCCCTTGTTTGTTCAGGTAGATCATAGTGGTAGTATTGTCCATCTGCACCAGCAAGTTGTCTGCCGTGATTGAGGGTAGGAACGCCTTGAGAGCTAGGTGTACCGCTTGTAGCTCTAGGAGATTGATGTGGTATAACGATTGCTTCTATGACCATCGGTCCTGAATCTGCAGGTGGTCCATATGAGCTCCCGATCCGAGGAGAGAGGCATCTGTCACAATAGTCTGCGTTGGAGGCTGCGCCTGGAATGGCATCCCCTTTAGGATGTTGGATGGGCAGCACCACCAAGTTAGAGATCTGAGTGCACAGTGGAGAGGTGAATGTGATCTTCCCAGCTCCGCAAGCACTGATCCCACTGGTCCTCCAGGCATTCCTGAAGCAGACGCTTGTGGAGGCGAGCATTGGGTGTCAGGTAAATGCAGGATGCCATGGATCCGAGGAGTTGGGAGACTCGTTGTCTGGAGATTCTGCCACTTCCAGAGAATAGATAAGTATCGTTCCTCCGAAGGACACACTTTTGCCTGCAGTGTGTCTATGGTAGCTCTTAAGTAATGTAGCCTCCGGACTGGTACTACCGCTGAATTTTGAAAGTTGATATGAAGACCTAACCGGTACAGAAGGTCACAGGTCAGTTGAAAATGCTGTTTTGCTTCTGCATACGTGGATGCTTTGATCAACCAGTCGTCGAGATACGGGTAGATGAAGATCCGTTTCCTCCGGAGGGGAGCTGCCACCACCGCACTTGGAAAAGGTCCTGGGCGCAGACTTGAGACCGAATGGCAGGACCATGTACTGGAAGTGATCCTGACCTACCAAAAACCTCAGGAACTTCCGATGTTTCTTTGCAATGGGGATGTGGAAATACGCATCGTGTAGATCCACTGAGCAAAGCCAATCTCCTTGCCGAATCTGAGGGTATATCTGGTGTAAGGATAGCATCCTGAACTTCTCTTTTCGGATTCATTTGTTGGCCGTTTTGAGGTCTAAAATGGGTCTGAGTTCGTTTTTGGCCTTTTTTAGGATGAGAAAGTATTTTGAGTAGATACCCTTCCCCTGTTGGTTGAGGGGAACCGACTCCACTGCTCTCTTTTCGGGGAGGATGGAAACTAGGACATCGAGGTTTGCCATCGTCAGCTTTGGCGGGATGGCAGGAGGTGGTGAAGAAAATCATAGACAATATCCATTCTGTACAATGTCTAAGACCCAAGCGTCTGTTGTGATCTTTTGCCACTCTACCAGGCAATTGGTGACGCTTCCCCCCACCGGAGTGAATAACGAAGTTGGGGGGTGGAAATCCTCAGGGCTTTGAGGATTGCCTGGGTTGTTGAGTGCTCTGAGTGGACTGATGGGTTGATCGTCCCCTCTGTGCCTTACAGTGTTACTGGTAGGGCCGCTGGTACTGCTGGTGAGGCCTCGTAGAGGCCCATTGAGGGGCTTGAACCCTCTGCGTGGCGTAGCGGCGGTGAAAAGGACGGAAGGACCTGCGTTGTTCTTTAGGCTTCTCCAGTCCTACCGCCTTTAATGTGTCCACCTCCGCTTTCTTTCGTGCCATTTCGTCATCTGCATGCAATCCAAATAACGTGGACCCTGAAAATGGCAGATTTAAACGTTTTTGCTGTGCATCCAGTTTTAACGATGCGAGTTGCAGCCATGAGTGCCTCCTGAGCGTTACCGCATGGCAGTACGCATGTGCTGAAATCAGCAAAGCATCCGCTGCCGCGCTTATTATTTGGTTGGCGACCATAGCGCCCTCCTTGGCAACTTCTAAAAAGTCCTCTCTTTGGTCTCTTGGGAGATGATCTGCAAACGGCAAGATGGAGTCCCACAGGGAGCGATCGTACCGTCCCAAATGGGTTGTGGCACTCGCCGTTTTCATCATGGACGCTCCCGAGCCACAAACCTTACAACCTGTTGTAGGAAGTTGGCTCTGTATGTACTATTTCAAAGTGAGAAATAGCATGCACAGAGTCCAAGGGTTCCCCTTAGAAGTAAGATAGTGGCAAAAAGAGATAATTCTAATGCTCTATTTTGTGGTAGTGTGGTCGAGCAGTAGGCTTATCAGAGGGTAGTGTTGAGCATTTGTTGTACACACACAGGCAATAAATGAGGAACACACACTCAATGACAATTCCAGGCCAATAGGTTTTTGTATAGAAAAATATATTTTCTTAGTTTATTTTAAGAACCACAGGTTCAAGATTTACAAACAATACTTTAAATGAAAGGTATTTCACTTAGGAACTTTAGGAACTTTGAATTAGCAAAATAGCATATACAGTTTTCACACAAATGGCAATAAGCTATTTTAAAACTAGACACAGTGCAATTTTCAACAGTTCCTGGGGGAGGTAAGTGTTTGTTAGTTTTTCAGGTAAGTAAACCACCTACAGGGTTCAAAGTTGGGTCCAAGGTAGCCCACCGTTGGGGGTTCAGAGCAACCCCAAAGTTACCACACCAGCAGCTCAGGGCCGGTCAGGTGCAGAGGTCAAAGTGGTGCCCAAAACACATAGGCTTCAATGGAGAAGGGGGTGCCCCGGTTCCAGTCTGCCAGCAGGTAAGTATCCGCGTCTTCGGAGGGAAGACCAGGGGGGTTTTGTAGGGCACCGGGGGGGGGGGGGACACACAAGTCAGCACAAAAAGTACACCCTCAGCGGCACGGGGGCGGCCGGGTGCAGAGTGCAAACAGGTGTCGGGTTTGCAATAGGATTCAATGGGAGACCCAGGGGTCTCTTCAGCGAAGCAGGCAGACAAGGGGGGGGCTCCTCGGGGGAAGCCACCACCTGGGCAAGGGAGAGGGCCACCTGGGGGTCGCTTCTGCACTGGAGGTCGGATCCTTCAGGTCCTGGGGGCTGCGGGTGCAGTGCCTTTACCAGGCGTCGGGTTCTTTGAAGCAGGCAGTCGCGGTCAGGGGGAGCCTCTGGATTCCCTCTGCAGGCGTCGCTGGGGGGGGCTCAGGGGGGTCAACTCTGGCTACTCACGGGGTTGCAGTCGCCGGGGAGTCCTCCCTGTAGTGTTGTTTCTCCACAAGTCGAGCTGGGGGGTCGGGTGCAGAGTGCAAAGTCTGACGCTTCCGGCGGGAAACGTGTGTTCTTTAAAAGTTGCTTCTTTGTTGCAAAGATGTTTCTTCTTTGGAGCAGAGCCACTGTCCTCAGGAGTTCTTGGTCCTTTTAGATGCAGAGTAGTCCTCTGAGGCTTCAGAGGTCGCTGGACCCTGTGGAACACGTCGCTGTTGCAGTTTTTCTTGAAGTGGGGAGACAGGCCGGTAGAGCTGGGGCCAAAGCAGTTGGTGTCTCCGTCTTCTCTGCAGGGCTTTCAGGTCAGCAGTCCTTCTTTGTCTTAGGTTGCAGGAATCTATCTTGCTAGGTACTGGGAGCCCCTAAATACTGAATTTAGGGGGGTGTTTAGGTCTGGAGGGTTAGTAGCCAATGGCTACTAGCCCTGAGGGTGGCTACACCCTCTTTGTGCCTCCTCCCTGAGGGGAGGGGGCACATCCCTAATCCTATTGGGGGAATCCTCCATCTGCAAGATGGAGGATTTCTAAAAGTCAGAGTCACCTCAGCTCAGGACACCTTAGGGGTTGTCCTAACTGGCCAGTGACTCCTCCTTGTTTTTCTCATTATCTCCTCTGGCCTTGCTGACAAAAGTGGGGCCGTGGCCGGAGGGGGTGGGCAACTCCACTAGCTAGAGTGCCCTGGGGTGCTGTAACAAAGGGGGTGAGCCTTTGAGGCTTAGCGCCAGGTGTTACAGTTCCTGCAGGGGGAGGTGAGAAGCACCTCCACCCAGTACAGGCTTTGTTACTAGCCACAGAGTGACAAAGGCACTCTCACCATGTGGCCAGCAACATGTCTGGTGTGGCAGGCTACTAAAACTAGTCAGCCCACACTGGAAGTCGGGTATGGTTTCAGGGGGCATCTCTAAGATGCCCTCTGGGGTGTATTTCACAATAAAATGTATAATGGCATCAGTGTGCATTTATTGTGCTGAGAAGTTTGATACCAAACTTCACAGTTTTCAGTGTAGCCATTATGGTGCTATGGAGTTCGTGCATGACAGACTCCCAGACCATATACTCTTATGGCTACCCTGCACTTACAATGTCTAAGGTTTTGCTTAGACACTGTAGGGGCATAGTGCTCATGCACCTATGCCCTCACCTATGGTATAGTGCACCCTGCCTTAGGGCTGTAAGGCCTGCTAGAGGGGTGACTTATCTATGCCATAAGCAGTGTGAGGTGGCATGGCACCCTGAGGGGAGTGCCATGTCGACTTAGTCTTTTTATCCCCACCAGCACACACAAGCTGGCAAGCAGTGTGTCTGTGCTGAGTGAGGGGTCTCCAGGGTGGCATAAGACATGCTGCAGCCCTTAGAGACCTTCCCTGGCATCAGGGCCCTTGGTACCAGGGGTACCAGTTACAAGGGACTTACCTGGGTGCCAGAGTGTGCCAATTGTGGAAACAAAGGTACAGGTTAGGGAAAGAACACTGGTGCTGGGGCCTGGTTAGCAGGCCTCAGCACACTTTCAAATCATAACTTGGCATCAGCAAAGGCAAAAAGTCAGGGGGTAACCATGCCAAGGAGGCATTTCCTTACACCTGTCGAGTCCAGTCGCCTACTCTCCTTATCTGGAGGAGAAGTGGAGAATGGAGAAGTTGCGTGGGCCTTGCATGCCGCCAAAATAACGACTGAGTCCGGTGGTGGATCAGAACGCAAGAAGAGCGGATCTTGCTCCAGAGGGCGGTACTTCTTTTACAGCCTGGACGGTGCAGGCCTTGTCAGTGCTGGTGTGAGGAAGACCTCCATAGCGGGCTCCAGGAGGCCCGGTACTAGAAGAAGCAATGGCCTGGCCGCTGACCGCTGTTGAAGCGTCTCACACATGACCGATGTCTATGGCGTAGGAGCAGCCATCGGTATACTTAGCTTCGACGCCCCTCAGACTAGAACCTCATGAAAGGTATTAATATCATCCACTGGAGAGGACCGAGGAGGAGGAGGAGAGTCCGACAACGTAGGTTAATAGTCTCTGGTGGTGGACCAAGAGTCTCTGTCACGCTCCCTTGAACTTGATCTACGCCTCGATCGGCGGTGCGATCTTGAGGAGTCCCCGTTCATGGCGTGAACGATGGCGCGATGCAGAGCGCGGTCTAGCCGGTACACTAACCGGATCTTGAGGTGCCGGGAGTGGCGTGGGTTGTGGTGCCTCCTGGCAAGTTGGCTGAGGCGGCATTACCGGAAGCTCTGGATGAGGGGACCGAGGCGGAGACGGACGAGAAGAAGGAGAGGAAGGCAGCAGCACTACCGAGGAAGAGTGCTCCGATGAGGAATAAATTCTGCACCTCTTGTGACCCCTCGACGGCGACGGCCTCCTCGACGTCGACGGAGTCCTCGACGTCGATCTCCCTCTCCGTCTCGATGTCGACGCTGTGTGTGGCGACGAGCCATGTCTACGTCGACGACGACGATCTGCTTCTCGACGTGGTGCATCTCGGGGTCTTCGACGTCGTACTATGCCTCAATGCCGACTGGTGGCTTCTGAACGACATCGAACCACGACCACTGGAGGCTGAGGTATGAGCCCTGGTTCCTTGTCTTCTTCTCTCTGCTCTCCCTTGAAGGCAAATTTTCTCTTTGTCACGCAAAGTGCGCCTGGAGAATGTCTTGCAGATGCTGCCGGAGGCAGGAATGTGAGATGAGGGTAGACAAATAACACAGACCTCATGAGGGTCTGTTTTAGCTTTTTATCTGCCACATTTAGGGCACTTGTCAAATAAGGAAGGCATTTTGTTGAAAAAAGTTTTAAAGTTCTGTCAGAAAACTTCAAAATGTAGTACAGAAAGACAAAAGACGTCGAATGAAGCTTTTTTCAGAACTTTTCTCTGAATTTTTGAAGGAAAAAACTTAAAAAGGTCGAGTTCAATGCTCCAAGGTCCTGTAGGCAGGTGCCGGAAAAAAGAATTGAGGTAACAGCCTCTCTCTAAGCATGATGGGATACTGGAGGACTGGCTGTACTTAAAGGCACAGTATCCCTTTTGTTCAATTCTAATGGCAGCCTATAAACTACACTGTTCTGCACTCCTTTATAGGGGTTTTGTGAAATAAAAGACGTTTTTGGAAGTAGCTGGTTTGGAAAATGACTTATTTGGCAAACATTTAATATTTTTACTTCCAGGCTAATCTGAATGCAGGAGCTTGAACACCATAGCCCTTCCTATAGGCTGCATGGGAACATTCTTAAGTGTCTTGACAGGCCTTCCTGAAGGGAGGCGAACAGGGACACTTAAGAAGTGATATTGGAAAAAGTGCCCCGGGGCCCCCGCAGACGGGCGGGGAATTATTCCACGTTTATGACTATACATGGAAATCCCCTACGGGAGAAAATGATTTTTACGGCCTTCACCAGAGAAACACAAAGGCAAAGAGCCTCCTTTAATGAAGCCAAAAGAAGACTCTGTGAACGGGGAATCCAATACGCTATGCTCTTCCCGGCCAAACTGAGGGTCTCCTTTAACATAAGATCCACTTTTTCACCTTGCGCCAGATGGTGTGGGACAGGATGGAATCACATGACTCAACAGCCACAGACCCACAGCAGGGGACACCTCGAACAAGCAACAAGCGGTGCAAAAGATCCAGCAGACGAACGACTGTGGCACCTCCGCGCCACCAGGTGCTACAAGAAATGCGAGAAGCAGTGGATGTGGCATCAGTTATGAGTGGGTGAAAACTGGCATCAACTCACTCCTCGGAGGCCCTTTCCAATCACGTCACAATTCCAACTCTGGTAGTGCATCCTTTTCTTCTCAAGAAACCTCCGCCAGTATGCCTAGAATAACACCGGGAACTTCAGAGGATATTCTATGAGCTCCGTGTACCTTTGTGATGATGGGCTTGAAGGGTAACCACACAGGAGAAATGTTACAGTCTGCTTTTTGTTTTTCCGAACAATGAAGGATGACCTGTTAACACTCTGCGGGCCCTAAGGCAAAAAGGTCCATTACCAGTCCAGGAGGGCTTGCTGCGGAGACCCGAGCCAGCAGGGCCTCCACCTGACTGCACACAGTGACGCCCGGTCACATATACAGGCGCGGCCAAATGATGATGATGATGAAACTTGATTCTGATTGATAGGGCGCCCGGTGGCCTGCCCGGGGGATGGCTCTTGTTCCCTTGTTTATCGCCCCTGCATACCTAATGTTAGCTAAATCTTTAGCAGTTTGGACGGGGATAGTTCTAGATACCGGTTTTGGGGAGAGGGAGTTGGGGTATTGGAGTTATAGTTGCATGTTTCGTAGTTTGTTTGCTCCCAGCAATGTGACCTCTGATGTATTTGAAACTGATGTGTACGCCTCCTTGATAGCTCACTCCACAAAAATATGGGGGTGGTGGTGACACCCACGCTTTCCACACCTACACACTGAACAGTATGCGTAAATGATATAAGGTCTACAGTCAACTTAAAAGGAGAGGGGTCCATGTAGTCATAATTCAGGAAACACACCTGTTAGGACAGGAGGTTAGGGCCCTCACAAAGAGATGACGTGGCCAAATATATTCAGCTTTCGCTAGAGGTGTACTAATTTGGGTGCGCCCTGGAGTGCCCTTTCAGAAAACACACGAAATTATAGATAAAGAGGGATGCTATGTCCTGGT
Source organism: Pleurodeles waltl (assembly GCF_031143425.1). Taxonomy (NCBI): domain Eukaryota; kingdom Metazoa; phylum Chordata; class Amphibia; order Caudata; family Salamandridae; genus Pleurodeles; species Pleurodeles waltl. The sequence continues at coordinate 443,525,271 of NC_090443.1, read as the reverse complement.
GACTGGGAGGCTGGAGGGCAGATATAACGATTGGGGACATTTACGCACCAAATCAGGAACAGGGTGCCTTTCTAGCAGCACTTTCCCGTGATCTGGGACCCCACTTCATGCAGGCAACCATCTTAGGGGGAGACTTTAACTGTATTGCTGACCCAGAGTTGGACAGATAGCACCCCCACCCCTGCAGCGTTCCTCAACTATTAAAATAGCTAAATCGTTTTCTGACTGGCAGCAACAATGGGGTTTTACTGATAGCTGGAGACACCTCCACCCTGCAGACTGAGATTACTCCTTTTACTCCTCTCTACACGACCTGCACGTCTGGTTGGACACATTCATTGCCTCCCCTGAAGTAAATAGCATGGTGGAAGCAGCGGAATATCTCTGCCGCACAATTTCAGATCATAACCCCCTGCTGCTGATGCTAGCCTGGAAAAGAGAAAAATCACGTATACCAAGTTGGCGCTTCAGAGAGGAATTGCTCGAAGATGATGCCTTCAAACACTCGATTGCGACTGCGATAGGAGATTTTTTTTTATCATAACACGGGAACTGCATCATCCCGTGCAGTCGAATGGGAGATGTTCAAGACAGTCATTGGGGGTAAATGTATAGCAGAGATGGTAGGGGTTTGAAAGACCGTAGAGCGAGACGTCCAGAAATATGAGAGTACCCTTAGAGATAGTGAACGCCGTAGACCGAACAACCCAGAGCTGGCCCCTCTTCTTATAAAACGCCAGAGAAAAGGTTGCAACAGCAACAGAACAATTGAGCCGTTTTGATTATAAACGGTACTTATCTAGTCAACACGCAGAGGGAGATAAGGCAGGGTCACCGTTGGCCTGGCTTGCGGCTCCGCAGTGACTCCAGGCCTTGGTGATGGAGATTGAGGACTCTGCGGGACACCGACTGTATGGGCAGAATTACATTAATGACAGGTTTACTAACTAATACTCTCTCTACTGAATTGGAGGTTTTGAACCCTGCGCAGCTACGAGACATGGCTGACCTTCTTCTCCCACAATTGGAGGAGGAGGACCGACTGGCCCTCGTGGAACCAATATCTGCTGTGGACATTAAGCGGCGGTGAAAACAATGGCTAGGGGGAAGGTACCAGGGGTGGATGGACTCCCTGTGGAGTTTTACGATACATACCTGGAGCAGTTGTCTCCAGGTCTCTGTGCACTCTACTCAGAAGCGAGGGAGAGGAGCTCGCTGCCTCAGTCCACGAACGAAGCCATAATGATGCCACTCTTGAAACCTGGCAGACCAGCAGTGGATGTGCGCTCATATCGCCCTTTGTCCATGCTGAATATGGACTATAAAATATGTAGCCGAATACTGGCTACCCGACTCTTATCTCATCTGATGACACTAATTCATAAAGACCTATCTGGGTTCGTCCCCCAGCGCAGTACAGCTCTGAATACAAGACAAATGATCTCTATCCTACATTCTAGTTCCCTGGCCTTACAGAATGCGGCAATTATTGCGGTAGACATTGAGAAAGCTTTTGATAGCCTTAGGTGAGACTTTTTGGAACAGGTAATGCTGCGTATGGGTTTGGGGCACAACTTTATCTGGTGGACAAATCTGCTCTATACAAACCCTACAGCACGGGTACGCACGGGTAGCACAGTGTCAGAACCCTATCTTATTGGTAGGGGCACCGGACAGGGCTGCCCCCTGTCGTCTCTGCTCTTTGCGATTGCGGTGGAGCCGCTTGCGTGGGCCGCAAGATCAGGAGCCTACTTTGAGGGGCTCCAAGTTGAAACACGAGAACACCACATTGCGCTCTATGCGGACGATATGCTGCTCTTTCTAGGAGACATGGAAGCCGGTCTGCCAGGAGCGATGGCAATGCTGGAACGATTCAGAGACTCCTCCGGACTGTGCATAAACTGGCAGAAATTTCACATCTTTCCCTTGAGAGAGGGAGCTCCGAGGGTGGGAAACACACGGGGCCTTAATTGGACCGCTTCTACATTTCGTTACCTGGGGGTCAACATATATCATAAGTCGGAAGACTTACTGGAGGGTAATGTACATCGGGCGGTTAGGAAACTGAGAGCTGACATTCTATTTTGGGAAACACTTCCACTGTCAATAGCAGGGAGAGTGGCACTGATAAAAATGGTAGCAATACCCGGACTGCTGTACTACTTTTCCATCCATCCATCCATTGGTTATCCCACAATCAGTATTCCGAGACATTAACACAACGGTAACTGGTTTCATATGGGGATCGAGCAGACATAGGTTGGCCTTAAGTACATTCCAAAGACCCACATCAGAAGGAGGATTGGCTGCACAAGATGTGGAGGTCTATTAATTGGCCTGTCAGCTGCAATGGCTGGCGAGATCACTACATGAGGAACAAGAGGAGTGGGATGAACAACGCGGTACGGGTCAATCTCTCCCCGCCCTCCTGAACATATTATTGAAACCCCGGGGGCGACATGAATGGTACCCACAGATATTACATACTATGCGCCAGTGTTGGAGGTGTGGCCTACAGCGCATGCGTGCCGCACTCCCCTATGCGCCAGAAATACCGATAGGTGGTTTGACCCAGATGCCGGGGGGCGGGCCCTGGACGGGGTCTTGAAACTAGCCACTTATAATATTACAGTACTAGGGGACCTGTTTAATAACGGGAAATTGCGAACCTTTGCTGAGTTAAGGGAGCGGTATGATGTCCCCCCCCGGAAATGTTCCTTTTATATAATTCAATCACAAGAGCTACACAGAGATTCTGGAAGTTAGGACCCCATGAGCCGACTATACATGATGGATGCCGGGTTATCTGTACATGGGGAGGGAGGGAGGAAGAGAGGAGTGGTATCAGCCCTCTATAGAGCTTTACATAAAGACATGTCCCTTCCTCTTGACCAACTACATCTGACGTGGCAGGCAGATCTGGGGACACCTTTAGACGAGCAGAGATGGGCCAGAATCACCACACACATACCCACAGTATCTAGCAACGCTTGCTTCAAATTAATTAACATATATATATATATATATATATATATATATATATATATATATATATATATATATATATCACAGAGCATACCTTACCCCCCCATAAAATAGCAAAAATGTTTCCACCCGGGGGCGGAGGATGCCCCCGCTGCTCGGAGCCGGAGGCAGGAATAGAGCATATGTTGTGGAGCTGCTCAAAAATTGTGCCTTACTGGGAGGAGGTGTTCCAGAGTCTGTCTGCAGTCACAGAGAAGACTCGAACTGTCACCCCTGGTGGCATTGTTGGGGGATTTTCCCTGCCTTCACGCCAAAAAAACAACCAACAGATATATTGACCTAGCATTAATCCTGGCTAAAAGAGAGATCATGGCACATTGGAAAGACACTAGGGGCCCTCCCATACAAAGATGGCAGAATGCAGTATTAAAGTGGGTGGAGGCAGAGGGGAGAATATTGCACCAGGAGGCGGCGAGGGGCTGTGGATCATGGGACATGGCAACACAATGGGACTCATTGCTCGATTGCCTCAAGAATCCGAGTAATACAACATCAGATCAATCGCACTCAGCAGCTGGAACAGATGCTGATGAAGACCTTAATTCATAACTCTACATATAACTTAGATCTGATCAGGCTTACCACTTGGATGGACTATGCAGGTCAAGGAGCGTCTAACTGTTGGCTGGGAGCGGACACGGGGGAAGGGTACCGGGGAAAGGGTAGTTTTAACTATTTCTTGAGGGTGTATGTTTCTTCCACTTGTAAACTAATACAAATATATATTTTTTTTTAAATACTCTTGCCCATGGAGGGACACACTTACGACCCCTGAGTGCACATCTGGATGGAAGGATGTGCTTTACAGCTAGACATCTATGAAGGATGGCACCACTTGTCATTTAGAGGAACTTCGTGTTGGCAGAGAACATTGCTGCATGAATGATTCCTGTAGAGGAAAGCTTGCCTTCTCTTAAGATAGTCTTGGCTTTTCAATTCAGCTTGCAAATTATCCAGTAGTGGAGATACATTATTCTGTATTTGAGGATTGTATTGTCACAGGACAACTATCACACTGGTGATTTTAATAGAGGTTGCTGCAAAAAGGTCCTCTCAGTGGCTCAAGGAGCTTAACTTTGTTCACTCTCCATCAGGTGATACATTTCTTGCCAATGCTTTGCTGTGTGATCAGCATTGTCAGCTGCTGAAAAGCACAATTCATCTTAGTTGATTCAGAAAACAGACTTGTGAACCAGCTGGGTTCCTTATATGTTTTCTCTGTCCGAGCCATGTTGGGTAAAATGCTGGTCAGATACTTCGTCAAAAGGAATCATTATTCCTAAATCTGATTTAAAACTGGTATTTCTCTGATGGATTTTCTGCTTTTGTATTTAAAGTAAAAATTAAGCTAGATTTTTCTATGAAAAGAAGTGGTAATTGAAGCCCAATCAGCTCAGATGTTAAACTTGCCTATATTGTCCAGAGACAAACCCTTTAGAATTGGGTTTAACATGCCATCAACGGATGCAAACCAGACAATCTATTTTGAGTGCATCTTGGAGCATTCTATCTTCACGATTATTCCATTTATCATCATCTTGATCCTAGTATGTTCCATCATTGTCATCTCCTAAATCATCATCCCTTCTTGCAAGGATGACAGCTGTAGCAGCGATAGGTCCCTTCATCATGTGAAGCTGAGGATGATAGTATATCTGGAAGAGGAGCCTAAGGTAGTGGTTGAGATGGCATCATCGACCAACAGAGATCGTGTTTTGAAACAGTCGCTGTAGAGAACGGACACTTGGTTACAAGGTCAGCAGAATATTCTCTAGGAGTCCAGGAGTTCATGAGACCTGCATCATGTGGTTGAGGATTTAGTAAGTCCCTCAAATTGTATATATATTCGTTTGCACAGCTGACGTAACTGCCCGTTGCTTGTATGTCTGGGTCCAACCCTGCATCAAGAAATAAATGAACGATCCAATGCTGTGGCCATTTAAGAGTTCCAGCCCCAAAAAAATGTCCCTCTCCCTAAACATCTGGCTAATCATCCTCCTCCACATCATGAACTCCTAAGGGATGAGAACGTTTGTATAAAATACGATGAGTTGGTATCAAAGTAAGCTTTAAGGGTGTCACCATATACTGAGGCATGGATGGCACAGAAACAGTAGGACAATTTAGAGTAGACAGAGTTACAGCTGAAACAGACGTAGTGAAATATGATTAAGGTCTCATCGACAAAGTATAGTTAACAGAAGTCAATGATGACGTAGTGCTGCTGATGGCAACTGGCACTGAGGCCGTGTAGACAATGACTGCAGACTGATGAAAACAGAGTGTAGTAGTCATCAATGACATGCTGACAGGTACTATTTATGAGAAGGTACTGACAGGAGTACCTGATGAGTGAAAGTAGACGGTAGTCGTCAATGAAGAAGGGCTGACGAGAAGAGCTGTTATTTTGTCTGCACTAAAATGGCTTTAATATTTTACATGGTGATAGCACAAGTGTAGTTCTGGTTTGGTCAATTTCAACATGAAAGGCTTTTTTTGTTTTCTTGATGGCTTTAGGGGCCGTCAAAAACTCTGCGCAAAACTTAAAATAAAAAATAAAATATTCATTCATTTGGGACTGCCATAGCACGTTTTGAGCCAGACCAAAGGGGAAAAAAAGGGGTGGAGGCTCAGAGGGCAATTTTCCATTTGACCTCCCATGGAGTGCTTTACTCTTAAAAAAAAAAATGACTAAATGGAATTGTAGGAAAGTCCTCCTTCTTGCCCTGGTCACCCCCAAACTTTTTGAACAGATACTGGTGGTTACTGACTCTTGGCTGTGCCCTGTGGACTGCTTACTAGTCTCAGGCCCAGTGCTCTGTGTAAAGTGGATATGCAAATTAGGCTAACTATAATTGGCAATATTAACCTACCTATAAGTCCCTAGTATATGGTAGAGTATGTAGGTTTAGGACCCCAGCATAGGTAGTGCACCCATAGGTGCACTGCTGAGGTGCCCAGTGTCATTTTAAAGGCAGGCGTGCCTTACTGGCTGCTTTTAAATTAAAGTTACATGCAAATTCGACTTTGGAAGTAAAAGTACTTCCAAAGTCTTAAACTACCTTATTTTTACATGTAGGTCACCCCTACGGTGTGCCCTATGTGCCCCTAGGGGTGGGTGCCATGTAACTATAAGGAGGGACCTTATAAAAATAGTTTTATAAGCCCCGTGAAGTAAAACATCAAAATTATGTTTTCCCTCATTGCAGTGAATGTCCTCATAGGCTAGAATGGAGAGACGATTTTAATTTATAAAGTCCCCTTAAGTGACAGACACCATAAGTTTGGTATAAAATTATTTGGTATAATAAATCCCACAACTTACAATTGTTGGATTTAATATAACTTGTTCAGGTAAAGAGTTTTAAACTTTACCTAAAAAGTTGCCAACTTCAGCCCTGCAGTGTTTTTGCTGCTTTGCTCTGATTGGCCAGCCTCTGGCAGCCTTAAACTTTCACTTTGCCCCGGTCGAGGTGCGACCAGATTGGCGCTATTCGTTTCTAAGCACTAAAAAGCATTAATTATTTAAAAATTCTTATCTCCAGTTCCCTACATCCGATCCTATTCGTTTTGGTGTCATTTTAAAGCTAAAATTATTTCCAACTTTTATAAATTGGCTTCGGATTTTTAAACTGTTTCCTGTGTTTTATTTAATTACTGTTTTGTGATATTTGGATGCTTTTCGCCTTGTCTCCTAAGTTAAGCCTTGTCACTGGTTGACAAGCTACCAAGGGTAGAGCTAGGTTTAATTTATTGAGACCTGACTGGACCTAAGTGGAGGTTAGTGTCCTATTGCTAAGTGTAGGTACTTACCAGCCCTTATCAATAACCCATTTTCCAACAGGAATAAAGCCAAACTTGACACAAAGATAGAATCTGACTCAAAGATTGTGCCGTTTGGTTTGGTGTAAATCTGTTACGTTGTTTTTAAGAAACGTTTATGCCCAACACAAGCACATTTTTAAGGAATATCCGTGAAACCAAAAATTAAAAAATAAGCTAATCGGATTGTCTGAGGGACTTTTACTCCTATCAGTCATTTTGGACATGTAGATCTGGTCCTCCAGACTTGCACCACTTATCATACCACCTTACCATAAAAAAAATGTAGAAGGCACTGCTTTCTCAATACAAGCCTCCAAGCTCCAGAACTCACTGGCAGCCAGCATTAGAAGCACCCAGGAGCATATACAATTCCAAGGGGAAACAACCTTTACAACATGGTCAATACCACGTAATGCCTTTATCACACATGCCTTTACAATGAAATTTTAAATATATATGTATATAACCTGTTGGCGGTTGTCAGTAGGTAGTTATAGTTAGAACCTAGTTTCCATTTCCTGTATCTTTGGCATCGCTTGACGAATCTTCACGAAATTTTCCAAAATATGTGTGCCCAAAAATACTATTGTGCATGAAAAGTTTTAGGACGATTCGTCAAGTGGAGGCTAAGAAAAAAAAAGAGGGGGTGGTGAGTGCAATTTTCATGTTAAGTCCCATAGATACTTTAGTGACGCCTGCAGCACGAACTGCTGACCGAATTACACAAAATTTGGCAGAAAGGTAGCTTTTGGTCCACAGATGAGCCTTTTTAAAATCTGTTGTAAATCGGTTCAGAAATTAAGGAGAAAGTAAAGGTAATCCAAATTTGTATCTAGAGTTGCGACAAATTCGCGAATAGTGCCGATCTTGTGCAGAGATCTGATTGGCTGCCAACACTTCAACTAGGAAATGTTGGTAGCCATTTTGAAACTCCGCTTTAGCAGAGTTTAAAAAAATAAACGTAAAAAAATAAAATACAAAAATAATAAAGTAAAGTGGGCAGGGTACCTTTACCCTACTCCCTTAGCTGTGGTCTGGGGGTCCTCCAGGCTCGACCTCACGGTTGAACAGCATTTAATAATATTTATATATCACAGCAATAATTGCAACTATTCGCGAATCTCACTGTAATTGTTTTTCAATTCTTTTTTTGTTTAAAAAGCAAGCACGATCTCCCGCGCATGCTTGTGGCTTTTTTTGCCCCCTGGTTGGCCAGATCTTGGGGGCATAATATTTTAAGGAGTGGGGCACACAGAGCCCCTCTCCTAGGGCTTACTAAAGCTGCACCTTGGGGTCCCCAGTTCTAGAGGCATTCAAAGCTTGGATGGCTTTCCAGAGGAAGCTGCCCCCTGTTGCCCCTGGAGTTATCTACTGTTCCACGGCGCACTGCTGCTCTAGAGGTGACTGGCTATATCAGAAGTGATTTGCTTCTCCAGAAGTTCTTGAGTGTTCCACGGATTCTCTACTGCACTGTGGCTATGATGCCTACGCCTCCATGCCCTCCTTACTCAGATAGCCGTACTTCCACCCAGCGCCCGCACACAGTTCAACTTCCTTTGCACGTCTCCCAAAAGATCGCTTGATAAGCAAGGCCTGATTGCCAAAGCTGGTTCCTAGCAGCCCTGGGCCACATCAGGTCACAGGCAAAATCAATCTAGTGATGCCCAGCAATCTCCAATCTTCGCGCCACTGACAAGACGCACCCCGCCCGCCCCCCCACGCAGGGCCAATCAATCCTGAGGAGAGCGTCTGCTTTCTGGTGTTTTAATTTGTATTTCACACCATAATTTACGAGGTTGTCCATCTCCCGCTATTCTGCCTTGAAAGAAGGTCTCAGAAGACAGTACAGAGCCTAGGAGTAGGCACACCATTCCTCACAATTATGGCATAGTGCCAGGAACCTACACACATTAAAAGCACAGCTCTAAAGCACTGAACTTTAATCAGCTATGCTTTGTGGAGTAGCAAGAACTACAGTTTTGGCTTTCTAAGTTCTAAAATAATAAGAGCTACCCTCACAAAATAGCAGCAACTGCAGCTCACTCCAAATATCAGGTTCAAGCAGTAAACTGGATTAGACACTCACCCTTTATCTACTCTGCACAAGCTCTCACAATGAAGGTGGCTGCATTTCTAAAAACTTAGTGCGTTTTACTCACTGGCTTCCGTCACTCAAGTTTCCGCGCACTGTTGTAGATGGCGTGGCCCTCTTGATGCCAAGCTGTATACTCTCTGGTGGGAAACCTGTTGCACTGGATCAAGTTTTCCTCGCAACTGTTTGGTGCACTTCTTCCCTAGGAAAAAGGATATCACAAGCGCTAGGAAGATGCTCTTTCAGACAGGTAATTGTGTTTTACATATGGCTGAGCATGCATTTTTAAAGAAATTGGTACACTGAGCTGCCCAATACAAGTGTAATTTCTGAAAGCTATGACTCCTGGTAAAAGGGAAGCCCTCTTTTTCTGGAGTTTCCCTTTCATTCATTGTATAGTGTGCACAAGCCATCTATTTGCAGTTATTACAGTTAAATATATATATATACACAAACATACATTTATACACACATACATATATACACATATACTCACACACACACATATATATATACATATATATATACACAAACACACACACACACACACACATATATATACACACACACACATATACATATACACACACACACATATATAGATACACAAACATATCTATATATACACACATATACATGCACATATATACACACAAATACACATATTTATATATATATACACATGCACATATACACACACATATATATATATATATATACACACACACACATAAACACACACATACAAATATATACGCAGACATACATATATAGACACACACACATATACACACCCACCCATATATATGCACAAACATATATACACACACACACTTCTATACACACACATATATATACACACACACACATATATATATACATATATACACACACACATATATATATACACACATTATTATTATTATATATACACACATATTATATATATATATATATACATACATATATATACACACACACACATATATACACACACACACATACATATATATATACACACACACACATACAGACACATATCTATACACACACATATAGCTCTATATTGTGGTAAAGACTGAGTGATAACGTACGTGTGGTTTCGTCATACAACCCTTCCAAGGACAGCTGAAAAAAATGCCTATTTTCTGCATACCTACTCCAACCCACAATCTACCAACAAAGCCCAGAAAATAGCTGCACCCTCAAGTGCCATCATCCGTTTACAACCCACAGATTGGAAAAACTTGCATATATGACAGTTCTTACCTACAATAATACTAAGAGCATAATAGCAGTGATCACAGGAAATTATAACTTACACCTATTACATTCACATAAGACATATCTGCTATGAGTGTTGCCCATCACCAATACTGTGCAACTAAAAAAGGCATCACCAGGCACTACCAAATCAACAATATACACAAAATATCAGATTAGACAACCCAGTGCAGTAACCAGCTAAGCAGACTATAATCATAAGAAATAACAAAGGGACTAGAGGAGCTGTTCAAAGCTACCCCCATACTGAATATCATAAAACTGCACGTCTGTCTCACCCTTCCTCATCCATCACACTATGCGCTGCGTTCCATAACTACAGACCCTACGTCGTGTAGCATGCTGCCCACATAGACTAGTAGTAATCGCTATACAAATACACAATACAGTGGAATCACAGGGGGTTTTTATGAGATGGCTCAGATGAGTCCTCATTTTGAGATATGGACATTTACTCTGAGGCAAAATCATATTCCAGACCTTTTCTTGGATGTAGTGTCCTGGTGACTACCTCCCAGATAGCAAAGTAAAATCTACATTCCTGTTCTTTGAGCATTTTTGTTGAGAAAGTCTGTCAGTTGTACTTTTTAGGCAAGTGTGGAGACTGAAGACAATAAGTACATACCAAATATGACTGTCTCAGCCTTAATCTTCCTACCATGGAGTAAACAATGCTTGAAAAGGAATTTCTCCTTAATTGAACTGCCAGTCATGACTTGAGGTATCCTCCTGGTCCAAAATCAGAGACAAAACACATATAAAGTAGTTTCCATACTTAAGAAAGACTGGTGGTCCAGTAGTGAAGACTGCTGAGAAGAAAAAAAAATGTCAAAATAGTAGCTTCAGGAAGAACACCTCATGAGCGGGAGAAAATGTATAAGCCTTGAACCATCTTTGGGAGTTGAGCTCTCTGCGCTGACACTGTGTCAAATGAGGAGGTGGAAAGATGCATAAATTATAAGGTTCAAACAATTTTAACAGTGTATATGATTGTTGGTATGTAAACACTGTTTATGAATATGGGGAATGATTCAAGACTGAATCTTTGAAACACACAGTGCAGGGTAAGTGATACAACAATCAAGCTGATCATTCCATGATTTAACTCCCAGAAAAAGAGGACACTTGTCAAACTGTCAGCATAGTCATTGAAAAAGCACAAAAACGTAAAGACCAATATATAACAAAAATAGCCTAACTTCATAAACGAAGACTGAAAAAATGGCATCTCTCATAATTCTGTCCATAATTCATAACACCCTGCAGAAAACAGAGTTTCCAGTCAAAAGTAGACGCTGTGAAGCCATCAGTGTTCAGAGATTCTGCATCAAGAAGAGGGAACAAAAAAAAAAAAACACTGCCCAATGGGAATCATATACGGAGGCCTCGGTCTGTGTTTCACTTTTTGTATTTTCCAATAAAATTATATAATTTTTCCCCATTTACTCTTACCTCTGACTACTTTAAATTATCACTTACTTTCTGTATTTAACTCCAACTAATTATTACATATTGGAACAGGAGCCATTAGGGTCACGCAAGGGTGTTTCCGCTCCACCCAAGTCATACTGCTAAGATATTGGGCATCATACAAGCTGGATCTCACACGGCTTAGCCAGTATCTTAATGCTGCACAAGCCTATAAAAGTTTTGCAGTGTCCCAGAACAGCTCTAGTGTAAGAAAGTCCTCCTTTTGCCTTGGTCAACCTCAAACATTTTGAAAAGATACAGATGGTTACTGACTCTTGGCTGTGCCCTGGGTACTGCTTACCAGTTACAGGGCCAGTGCACTGTCTAAAGTGGATAAGCAAACTAGGCTAATTATAATTGGCAATAATTGGAATAGTATATGGTAGGGCATGTAGGTTTAGGGACTCCAGCATAGATAGTGCACCTATGTGCACTGCTGAGGAGCCCAGTGTCATTTTGAATGCAGGTCTGCCTTGCTGGCTGCTTTTAAACTGAAGTTACATGTAAATTCGACGTTGGAATTAAAAGTACTTCCAAAGTCTTAAACTACCTTATTTTTACATGTAGGTCACCCCTACGGTGTGCCCTATGTGCCCCTAGGGGTGGGTGCCATGTAACTATAAGGAGGGACCTTATAAAAATAGTTTTATAAGCCCCGTGAGGTAAAACATCAAAATTATTTTTTGCCTCATTGCAGTGAATGTCCTCATAGGCTAGAATGGAGAGACTATTTTAATTTATAAAGTCCCCTTAAGTGTCAGATACCATACGTTTGGTATCATATTAATTGGTATAATAAATCCCACAACTTACAATTGTTGGATTTAATATAACTTGTTCAGGTAAAGAGTTTTAAACTTTACCTAAAAAGTTGCCAACTTCAGCCCTGCAGTGTTTTTGCTGCTTTGCTCTGATTGGCCAGCCTCTGGCAACCTTAAACTTTCACTTTGCCCCGGTCGAGGTGCGACCAGATTGGCGCTATTCGTTTCTAAGCACTAAAAAGCATTAATTATTTAAAAATTCTTATCTCCAGTTCCCTACATCCGATCCTATTCGTTTTGGTGTCATTTTAAAGCTAAAATTATTTACTACTTTTAGAAATTGGTTTCGGATTTTCAAACTGTTTCCTGTGTTTTATTTAATTACTGTTTTGTGATATTTGAATGATTTTCGCTTTGTCTCCTAAGTTAAGCCTTGTCACTCGTTGCCAAGCTACCAAGGGTAGAGCTGGGTTTAATTTATTGAGACCTGACTGGACCTAAGTGGAGGTTAGTGTCCTATTGCTAAATGTAGGTACTTACCAGCCCTTATCAATAACCCATTTTCCAACAGGAATAAAGCCAAACTTGACACAAAGTTAGAATCTGACTCAAAGATTGTGCCGTTTGGTTTGGTGTAAATCTGTTACATCGTTTTTAAGAAACGTTTTAAATTTAAATTCTTTATGCCCAACACAAGCACATTTTTAAGGAATATCCGTGAACCCAAAAATTAAAAAAATAAGCTAATCGGATTGTCTGAGGGACTTTTACTCCTATCAGCCATTTTGG